>NC_090025.1:36996794-39960544 GCF_037176765.1 Anolis sagrei
GTCAAATCTGTAGTGCCTTAGTGCTCAAATATTTCTATTGGTGTCTTCAGGTTCTTTTTTACTTACTGCAAACATGCCACACAGTTCCTTGGCAAGGTTTGTTCAGAGAGGGTTTACCATTGCCTTCCTTGGAGGCCAAAAAGATGCGACTTTTCCACCCAGTAATTCCCATGACCAGGCAGGGATGTGGGCCCTGCTCTTCAGTCATATCTGAGCAGCCAAACCTATACACCATGCTGGTTTTCTACAGGACTTTTAGTTTAGGATAGTGGTTCCCAACCTTTTTCGACCAGGGACCACTTGACCACTTAACACTCTCCAAAATTAGTACCAAAGGGGTTATAAATCAGCTTTAGGGTCAACTTTAAACTCAGTTTGGTGTTGGGGTGCTGATTCAGAAAACTGCATTGGATAGACCACGTCAGCTCTAGTTTCTTATACAGAATGTATGACATCCAGTAATCACCATCTGCTTGCCCACAGAAAGCCATATTTAATAAGCCTCGGTACTATAAGAGGGTTTTGTGAGACCAGTCACTCTTGTTGCAATGGTGTAGTAATGGTGAGGTTGCAGACCATATTTTAGTTCTTGCGGAGCACTGGTGATCCACAGACCACAGGTTGGGAACCAGTGGTTTAGAACTTCAAATGTTCAGACTGTGTTTTGATGGCCAAGTTTTCAGTTTGTGAATTTTTGTTTTTATGTGTATTTAGGATATTTTTTATTCTTTACTTTTAAAAAAAACTTTATTATTTCCTTGAATAAGTAGCACAAGTGAATAAATAAAAACACCTGGTAAATCATTGAGCCCCAATTTTTTAAAAAAACTGGATATATTTAAGTGTCACTGAAATCATCAAGACAAATCAGTTTCTCTGACCCAGTAATTTAAGTTGAACCAGTGTAACTAACACTATGCATTCTATGCATATCTAGCAGAAGGCTCACTTTCTTTATATTTGGGTAAAATCTCTTTTAGAGATTACCTTAAAGTGGTTTCATGTTTAATAATAATAATAATAATAATAATAATAATAATAATAATAATAATAATAATACTTTAGTTATATTCCACTCTCTCTCCACAAGGGGACTCAGAGTGGATTCACAACAAAAGATGGCAAACATTCAATGCCAGATCCAAGAAGCATAAAACAAACAACCATATCCCAAAAAACAATATCCACAACCAAATTATACCCCCAAAATTAAATAATCTCTTAATCTATAACTTAATCTACATCTAACATGGCTGAAATTAGGCATAAATTATATAAACTAAAATTAATATTAATTTAAAATGTATTGTCGAAGGCTGCCATGGCTGGAATCACTGGATTGTTGTGAGTTTTCCAGGCTGTATAGCCATGTTCCAGAAGCCTTCTCTCCTGACGTTTCACCTGTATCTATGGCAGCCAGCCTCAGAGGTTTTAAGGTCTGCTCACAACCTCAGAGGATACCTGCCATAGATGCAGGTGAAACGTCAGGAGAGAATGCTTCTGGAACATGGGCATACAGCCTGGACAAACTCACAACAACCCATTCATATAAATAGTTATTAAAATATTATGCAGCCAAAATGCCAGAGATGTTAAAGGTACCAACTAAGCCAAAACCAACTGAGTCCAGGGTATGGTCACAAGTTCAGAACAGGTATATTGATTGAATGTGAACTTCTAATTATCCTCCTCTCTGTATGCCAATGAACAGAAACAAGTTTTTAATTGTTTTTTGAAGGAGAGGAGGGAGGGAGCCATTTTTTTATTTTTATGGAGGGAGTTCCAGAGGTGGGGGATAATCACGGAGATTATTTCAGCCATTTTTTACTTTTTTAGTAAGGCAGTTAGAGGAATGTTGGGTGTAGGAGCACGTCTACCTAAAAATTGCTATGTTAAATCTGAATAGCATTTTTTTTGGTGTATGTATGGGTCTAAAAATAAAATGTAATTTGATGGATTCGATAATCTTAATCGTGCTAAGTGATTGAAATCGTCAGCCAGATTTTTAGATAGAAAATTCTGTTTCATGACAGCTATTGGCTGGAAATAATTTACTTTCTCTTTGTCTTGCAGAAATACGTAACAGATGAATGCTTCTTTTTTGAACGCTTGGAAGCTAATAATTACAATACTTATCGGTCTCGTAAATATCGTGATTGGTACATTGCACTGAAACGAACTGGTCAGTACAAACTTGGGCCAAAAACTGGACGAGGCCAGAAAGCTATCCTTTTCCTTCCAATGTCTGCCAAGAGTTGATTTCAGTTGGAGAGTGTATGAAATGCAGAGTGGTAGTCCTCCCCATCCCCACACGACAGAAAAATGTGACCGGCACTTCCCAGGATAAATTGCATTTGTGGACTGATCTCGGAATATTACTTAGGCAAAATTATGTATGTAGTAGACTTCAAAACAGTTTTGATATCCTAGAACCATTGTGCCTTTTGCAGATGTATAAATTGTGTGTACATGTGTGCATTGAATGTGACGGAATGGAGAACTTATGCATTTATTTCCAGTCAAATACTATACTCATTTTTTTTACTTGATGCATTGGGGATAGACAAAGAAAAATATATATTAAAATTTGCATAGTTTTAAAATATTTAGCATTGTATGTGAAATAATATATATTTGTAAGGAATTTAATCTGGAATAATATACATATGCATTTTACTACAAAGTAATATTAGATGCCTTTTTTTAAAAAAGCCTACATGTCTTACAAATTTGTCATGTTCCTATAATGCTCTGGCAGTTCTCGGTGGTACAGTTTATAGAAAAGTCCTGTGTACACAGCTGGAAATTCCCTCATAGTTAAATCGATCTTATCAAACCCTTCACGGTATCCATAGAGAAGCAGCCTGGCTATATTGCTAGTGATTGGAGTTGTTTCTTTTGACTTGGCAAGGTCACGTAGATCCATCCACTCGCACTTGAGGCACTCCTGCTGGCAGAAACTAATGTTGAAAGAAGATGGCTCCAAGCGGCAGATAATATACATATCAGACTTTCCAAAGGCTCCGGGGTGTCTGTGTTGCTGCCTTATACTTAGAAGGGACCTGAATTCCGATTTTATGCCTGTCTCTTCAAAAACCTCTCGAACTGCTGTGCTCCCTAAAAGAGAGAGAGCTTTCATTATCGTTCTGAAAATAAAGGCAGCTCAATGGCAAGAAAAGCATATGCAAGCTGTTAGGCGTCCCCAAACTCTTCATCAAGCTAAGTGGTGCAATAAATTAAAGAGAAGGAAAAATCTGAAAAGTCTGAAAACTAAGATTCTTGTTTTGCCCTTGAATCAGGTCTGCAAATTAATAACAGTTTCAAGATAGAGAGGAATGAATCTCTTGCTGGATAATATACATAGATTTTTCAGACTAAAGTCACTTCTTCAAGCTGGGATGAAAAGACAATTCTTCATCTAGGGGTCCTGGTGGCGCAGCGGGTTAAATCGCTGAGCTGTGGCACTTGCTGACCGAAAGGTTGGTGGTTCAAATCTAGGGAGTGGGGTGAGCTCCCGCTGTTAGCCCCAGCTTCTGCCAGACATGCAAATGTGAGTAGGTCAATCGATACCAGCGGGAAGGTAATGGAGCTCCATGCAGTCATGCTGGCTGCACGACCTTGGAGGCATCTACGGACAACACCGGCTCTTCAGCTTAGAAATGGAGATGAGCACCACCCCTCAGAGTCAAACTCGACTACACTTAATGCCTTTACCTTTACTTTACTACTCTTCATCTAAAGACATGTCAGGCTGGAAATTTGGCCCTTGTCTTTGTTAAAACACCTAAGTTCCTTCCTTTGTACGAAGGTGAAGTTCAGAGTTACCGAGCAATCTTTTTCTCAATAAATATGGAGTTTAAATTTACAGGGTATATAATGATTCAGGAGCCTCCGGTGGCATAATGGGTTAAACCCTTCTGCCAGCAGAACTGCTGACCAAAAGTTTGGCGGTTCAAATCTGGGGAGCAGGGTGAGCTCCTGTCTGTCAGCTTCAGCTTCCAATGAGAGGACATGAGAGAAGCCTCCCACAGGATGGTAAAACATCCGGGCGTCCCTTGAGCAACATCCTTGCAGACGGCCAATTCTCTCACACCAGAAGCGACTTGCAGTTTTTCAAGTAACTTCTGACATGAAAAAAAAATATGATTCAGTCATTGCTGTCCTTTCTTTTCCCTGCTGCTAGAACTTATATTTGTGTCCCTCTCCTTTCTATATAGTTGGATCAAAAACCCACAGTGATAAAATTCACAGGTACACTGCTGAAAGATGATACAAACTCTTATGTTGTTACGTCCAAAATTACCTTACCAGACCATTTTATGTAGTTTTTCTATGGTCTGTAACATTTACATTGTCATAAGTGTTTAATTATGGGTGAAGTTCAACCTAGAAAACACACTATAGTGTTTTCTGAGGATGCCTGCCATAGATGCATGTGAAATGTCAAGAGAAAATGCTTCTGAAACATGGCCAAACACCCCTAAAAACTTACAACAACCCACACTATAGTGATTTCCTGGCTTTTGGAAGAAAATTTCTTCCAATTCTTTTGATTCCATGATCTTGCTGAGAAATTTCAGCTAGTCTTTTGCAACATTAGTTTGACAAAGATGCCATCACTTAGGACCCACACAATTAATGTATGTGAATTGTTAGAAAATGTTACAGTTCAGCTTAGAAAACATTTAGAATTGGAGCAAGAATACCAGTCAGGATATTACAGTGGGAGCCAATGGGATCCAACAAATATATGACACCCACCTTTTAAAATATTCAAAGCTTATGCCAGAAGAGAACACTTCTCTTCTGGTATTAAATTGGTGTGTTTTTGCTATGTGTATGTGGGCCTAGAAATTAAAATTACAGCATCTTTGAGTTATTTATCACGTTGACAGAGATCTGAGAAAACTTGAGTCTGAGGAAACTTAACTCATAAAAATTGAGTGTATTTTAAATTAAAAATCATAACAATCCACAAAAAGACAACAATAAGAAAGAAATTCAAACTATGACCACTTTGCAGATTTCTGCATTATCTATTTGAAGGATATTACTTAAGACATCAATACAAAGTTAAGTCCTTCTGTCTAGCATTACAGGCACCAACCCACATTTTGATCTTGTTTCATTTCCATCCATTTATACCTAATTGAAAGTCTGTATGGAACTCTGAATGCAGAATTAGGATTTCTGTTGTAGGTCTATCCTTATTTGGCAGTACGTTCCACTGAAATGAACAAAAAATATGACCCAATGGACATACAGGCAGTCCCCAAGTTATGAACAAGATAGATTCTGTAGGTTTGTTCTTAAGTTGTAAGTCAGAACAGGTACATTTTTAGTGACACTCCAGTGATTGATAGATAGATAGGTAGATGAGAGGTTTGGATAGTATAGGAAAGGGTTAATACACCTGTGGTGTTTGTTTTGCTGTCTGTGCCCTGTTCAGAAGATTTCCCCTCACTTTCGGTCCCTATGATAATTGGATTTTGAAAATTCTGTCTTATTTTGGAAACAAGGATTGGTGAGAAAGCTTCAGTGGAGACACCTTTTCCCTGTGATAACTCTTCCCGGAGTTAATTTCCCTTCCAAGGAGTAGATTTCTCTCACTTCCTGTTGTCTTGCCCCTGTTCTTAACTATGAGTCATTTGTAAGTTGGCTGTTTGTATCCTGGGGACTGGCTGTATATAATACTGCCCTATTGATGCAATTGCTCCAGAGGACAACCACTTACCAATATCTTCACCTGGTTCAGACAATCCCCCTGGAAATTTCCACGCATTTGTTGTCTGAAATGGAAACAATAAGTAAACAATTTTTCCCATCGACAAGGAATCAGAAATACAGTTCCTGCATTTGTTAACTATGCCTAATGTGTTTTTTTAATGTGATCAAATACAATTATATGACTGTAACAGTATAGTCACAGAAGACATCTACTGATTTGTCTAATGACTTTTAGACAATTTATACTTGCAACATTGCTGCTCATTAACTAGGTACAAAGTAGAAGGGACTTTAAAGAAGCTGCTATGAATAGTTATATTATGTGGCCACTTTCCAATACAGAGCTAGATATGCTTAATTTTATGGGGTTAGTAACTCTGTGCTGGATTGGAGCCTTTGTAATCTAATATTTAATCACACATATATATTCTAGTTCCGTGTTTTGTTTTTATAAAACAAACAGTCCATTTTAAAAACAGAGATTATGATTGTAATACTGTTCTATACTGCACTGGCTATAAAGTTTTCTGTTGTTTCTGTAATAACCAATATGTGCAATGTGTCTTTCCCCCTGTTATATGATTGAAAAATAAAAAGTGAGATTCCACCATGTTGTCTGGTGATTATTCAGGGCAAATATGAGTAGATGCTTGGTCCAATTGCTATTATTATCTACTAAATAATCAGGTGCACTGAATGCAGTTCATTGGGTCCACACTAGGTAATTAGGTAAGTTGCACCACAAGTAACATTGATAAGAATTTGGTCATAACTAATATTGATTATTGGTTTAGTTGGGACCGATGAAAAGTGAAGCTTCTAGACCAGGGATCCTCAAACTAAGGCCCGAGGGCCGGATACGGCCCTCCAAGGTCATTTACCTGGCCCTTGTTCAGGGTCAGCCTAAGTCTGAAACGACTTGAAAGCACACAACAACAACAACAACAACAATCTTATTTCATCAGCCAAAAGCAGGCCCACACTTCCCATTGAAATACTAATAAGTTTATATTTGTTCTTTATTTTAATTATTGTATTGCTTTTAAGTGTTTTTTGCACTACAAATAAGATATGAGCAGTGTTCCCCCCCCCCCCCCAAATTATAATCTGGCCCTCTAACAGTTTGAGGGACTGTGACCTGGCCCTCTGTTTAAAAAGTTTGAGGACCCCTGTCCTAGACACAGAGAAAGAGGCAGAATCTGCATCTAAAAGTAGCTTCTGGCAACTTTCAAGTGAAAAAAGGCACAAAGCCAACGCTTTAACAAGTACAATATGATTTTTTAGGAACCAAGTTGCTGGCTTCAAAAGTGTATATGAAAACACACTTCTTTTTGGAGGAATGTGCTATTTTATGTCTGTTACAGCAATAGCCTCTGTCACCCATAAGATGCCCCCTTTTTCAAAACTGGGGAGCATCGATTTTCCTGTGTTGAAAACACTTAAATGTGGCCAATTTCTGTGCTAAATCTATATGTTAAAGTGGTAAGTCATCAGGAGAGTTGAATCTACTTGTTGGATTTGTGAACCAGTAGACTTAAAAACATTTAATTCTTTCTTCCATATACAATGTTCCCTCACTTATCGTGGGTGTTATGTTCCAGGACCACCTGCAAAAAGGGAAAATCCGCGAAGTAGGGACGCTATATATTGTATATCGAGTTTTGAGGGTGAGGCAGAAGCGAGGAGAGATTTAAAGGCACCGCGCACCTTTTTTTTGCTAGCTATCTCTGCTTTGTTTTGCAATCTCTCGATTGGCTGCCTCTCTTCCGAGGGGGAGGGTGAAAGCCCCTTCCACACTCCATCGTTACCAGGAGGCGACATTTGAACGCTGCTCTGGGCAATGGCAACCATTCATAAACTGGGAGGCTAAAACCCGTGAAACAGCGAGTCCTCGAAAAGCGAACCGCGAAGTAGCGAGGGAACAATATATATTCTTTATCAAACAGAGGGGTTTTTTTTATTACAAAATCCAGATATATTTGTAGCACTAATACAGTAACAAATGATGTACCTTTGCCCCATCAGCAATAATCTACTGCTTCAATGAGTGATTCTTTTATGTTCTTCTGGGATGAATTAAATTCTCACCTTTATAATAATAATAATAATAATAATAATAATAACAACAACAACACTTTATTTGTACCCCGCTACCATCTCCCAAGGGACTCGGTGCGGCTTACATGAGGCCGAGCCCAAATACAACAATACAGGCAATAATAATAATTCTCCGCCTCCTCCTTCTCTTCCTTCTACTCCTCTGCAGCCGCTGCCTTCCTCAAGGATAAGGTCCCCCTTGGAGAGAGGAGCAGGAGGGAAGGGAAGGAGAGCCTGCAGGGCATGTTAACAACGAGGGCTGCCTCCTGAAGGCCCACTCCTTGGGGCCAGTACATCTTCCCGGAGTGACTGTCCAAGGGGGAACTTGCCCATGAGGAAGGTGGCGGAAGAGAAGAGGAAGCAGAGGAGTAGCTTATCACCGGGGGCAGAGGCCAAGAAAAAGGGGTGTGTGCTGGTAAAGAGCAGCAGGCCAGGAGGGCCAGGAAGAGGCTCTGCCTGGGGCTGGTGCTGAGGCCACATGTGACGCCCCGGTTCTCATCTTAACATGAGGATGCCGTGGGTTGCAGCATCCTCATGCTGATAGGACAGTGAGACAGAGGAGGGCCTGAGAAAAGAGCTTAAAGGACCACATCAGGCCCCTGAGCCTGCGTTTGCCCATACCTGGTATATAGGTTAGTTAACAATTACACTGCATTGGCTTTAGCCCTGGTGGAGCTGCTAGATACAGCATGTTTACACCCATGTTAGGAATTTGTGCCCTAAATAAATCCACAATTCAGTATGGCATGTATAAGAGTAGAGTCACTCTGCCAGATTTGGCTGTCTTGCCGTCTCTGCTAAACTTTTAATGAATTCTTTTTTCAAGCAAATTACAGCAGACGCCCAGTAGCTTATTTTTAAAACCTCAATGCAGTCTGCTTTTTCCTATGAATTCTTAGAGAAGTAAGGCTGCGCTATAGAGCTTAATTGTTTAAAGGTTGGGTTTGCAGCTTCCCTCCTGTTATAGCAACTCTTGTAATTCTGATGTAGGAGCAGTCATAGCTATATACAAGACATGTTTAAAGTTTTCCACTTTGTTGAAAGAGATCTACTAGGGTTTTTTTGTGTGTGTCAGGAGTGACTTGAGAAACTGTCGCTTCTGGTATGAGAGAATTGGCCATCTGCAGGGATGTTGCCCAGGGGATGCCTGGATGTTTTACCATCCTTGTGGGAGGCTTTTCTCATGTCCCTGCACGGGGAGCTGGAGCTGACAGAGGGAGCTCAACCCATTCTCCCCATTGTGCCACAGGGGGCTCTTACGAGGTGATAAGCATGCATGGTTATTCATCTTTAATTCCCATTTGCTATACATTAGTAAATGATTGGATTTCAGCCAATCAAACGGCAAACACCATTGCTTCCATGGAAACAGGAAACAAAAACCTGTTCAACCTCTGATTTAAAAAATATTATAGGGCCCTGAATGACCAAAAGTAATATGAATAGATGCCTCAAGGTGTTGTGCAAGGCCTTGTGTTGAACTTTTGCAATGCAGTTACAACAACAAAAAACACACCAATAGGGTTCATTCGTCTCTTCTCACAAACAGACCTTGTACATGGGTTGCTGTGAGTTTTCCGGGCTGTATGGCCATGTTCCAGAAGCATTCCCTCCTGACGTTTAGCCCACATCTATGGCAGGCATCCTCAGAGGTTGTGAGCCAGGCTTTGAAGCTGCAAGGCTATTTCATGCTAATCAAGGTTGTCAATTGCAACATTCACATGTGCCTCAAACTGACAAGACTTCTTTCTTCCACCCTGGACATTCCACGGATATATAAACCCCACTTGTCTGGTTTCCAACAGACCTCACAAGCTCTGAGGATGCCTGCAGATGTGGTAAAAATGTAAGGAGAGAATGCTTCCGGAACATGGCCAAACAGCCTGGAAAATTCATAGCAACCCAGTGATTCCGGCTATGAAGGCCTTCGACAGCATGTTGGATCATGGATGGGCATCTCTGGATTCAAGCAGAATTATTGATTTCTTCAAAATAATGTGTTAAACTTACTTTATTCCTATCCTGCACAACCAATACTTTGCCAGACTGGACATCTAATACAGCGCCTGTTGGGGAGAGAACATATTCTTTACTAAGTGATTTAATGAAGAATGAGTCAGTGAGGGAAAAAAGTCAAGATGACCTCTAAAAATGCAACAGATAGTCCTATCCCTCCTCTCAGACGAGTTCAGTGCCTCTCGTTGACTCCAATTTTTGTTTCACAATTATATGGAAGCTTAGCAGGGTCTATCTATTGACTCCACTCCAAATGAAAGGACACCAAATTGAAGTCAAAGGGGACTTGACAAAAAATACAGTCAGCTCTCTCTATCCATAGGTTGGTTTTTTACCAACCATGGTTCAAAAATATTAGAAAAAAAATAACTCCAGCATTTGAATTGTTTGACACATAGGAGATTCCATTTTATTACACCATTGTATATAATGAAACTTGAGTGTCCATGGATTTGGATATCGAAGGGGTTCCCTGGAACCAAACCCCGTGGATACCGAAGGCCTGCCGCTTGACTTATATAGATACCAGCATGCATTTATCCTATGTTATTCTGAATTATTTGCTTTTTGAAAGCTGGTTTGATTGTGCCAATAAAGACATACATCCTAGACTACAAGGGTAAAGTATTTTCATATGGAGGAAAGATTAAAGAATATACTATGTGACTGCAAAGACTTCTCCCTCTTAATAAAGTATGTGTGTGTGGGAGGAATGTTTTATAAATGAAACAACACCACTGAAGTAAAGTTCATTCCTTAGGAAATTAGTCAGAAGTCTCCGAGTCCATGTCATACAATGTGCATGATTTCATCCTTCCGGTGCATGTCTGGCAATGTGTTAGCAGGCATGGAATTCTGTTCAGAAGGCAAATGGAGGCTCAGATTAGTTTGACATTACATCTGTAATTGTGATAAAAGACTGTACATGCCACCTGCTTTTCAAAGAGATTTTTCCCATTCCTTTCAGATTTATATGACACTATAAGTATGCATACACAAAACAGAATTAAATATTATTCTATAGAATAGGAAATAATGCCATTGCTGAACAGGGGTTATTTATGGGAACCATTTTGGGAAGCATTTCTACTTGGTAACTTCAAAAAATTCTCCTAAGAGTTGGCAATGTATTTTCTCATTTAACAACTTAACTCTATTATTTATTATGTCATTTACAAAAAAATCTCAATACATTTAAACAACCATAAAATACAACCCCACCTCCAATAGTTAATAAAACCCCAAAACACGAAACTCTGCACTGAAGAGGATGACTTGTCAGGTGCAAAATTTAATGAGTTTGAAGATAGAAAACAAGACTTTTGTAAACTAAGACAAAGTTCTCAAGATCAGCAAAGGTCAGCCAATCCTTAGCTGTTTGTAAGGACAAATGAAATGCTTTCCTTTCGGTTCATGGAATAGGAAAAGCTTTATATGATACGAGGAAAGGATTTTAGCTCAATCTCGTCAATGTTGGAGTTTCATGATGGTCTTGTTTCCTAGTAGATTTCTAGTTTCATGTTTCAAGTTTTGCCAGTTCCTGTTCTGGGCATTGGCATTCCATGCTGTCTTGTTCCTTTGGGTTTTGCATCTTTGGATCTTGAACATTTACTTTTGTACCCTGAAGTCCATGGACCATCAGTACTCTTTGGAAAATACTGTTTTGGATAATACTACTTACATATATCCTTCAATAAACTGCTAGCTGGTTTTACTATACTGGTGTGGTGCTTACGGACAAAGGTGTTCCTGCTCTGGGATACAACAATCCCACAATATGTGCTTTGGACTGGGTTATTTGAGTCCACACTGCCATATATTCCAGTTCAAAGCAGATACTGTGGGGTTTTTCCCAGCTGTGTGGAAGGGGCCTTACAGAAAGTATTAGGGAAATGACTGACTTCACATGGTTTGGAATAAATAATATATTGCTCTGCAAATAATCTCAAAGCTGAATGGATACAGTACCAGTATAAACTACACTTGAAATCGGATTGAATATCTAAAGGTGTTTGTTTTTAGATGTTAAACATACTACAAGGTTGCTCCTGGTCAACATGATTATAAATTTTAACTTCCAGGTCACAGTGATGTTTCGGACCATATTTGGCGTTACATTTACATTCCAATCCTCCTACGCTCATTTCCTCGGAGTTCATTGGGACTTAATGCCAACTAGGGATCACACACTAATGTCACATTTAATACAAATGAAGAACTAAGGGAAGGGGAAAATAAACCAAATCTCTTGCAAAATGTTAGATGAAACTAAACAGAAACTCAGGTTCATTTGACAAAGGCACAGATGGCTTTAACACTGCAAGAAAGCAGAGGATGAGAATCTGGGCTTCATGTCAGTAAATTGGAAAGGTTTCATACTGTAAATATTATGAGATACCTCTGTAAACACTTTTTAGGTAATATTAATGTTGCTAATTAAATGGTTTTAAAAGATCTAAATAACTTTCCAAATGTCCAAACACAACAGTGATGGAGATATTAAAAGTAACATGAACTAGAATCCTGCTGGAGAGTTATGAATTCATAAGCACAGCACTTACAGCACTATGCAGAAAACCCTGTCCCTATTCCTCCCAATTCACATTTATTGGGCAGCAGCTACTGCAATTGACAAAGGTCTGTTCCTTTGTCAATCTGGAAGCAGCTAACTGATATTCCCAATATGCACCTGTGAGAAAGTGGGCATTAGGGGATTTTCAAAATCCCTAAAGCAGAAGCTAAGTAAGGATAGAGTCGCAAGTGCATAACTCTTGGTAACATATTTGTAAATGCACGACAAGATTTTGGCCAATATCCACATCTTACTATATGTTCTTAAATCGATGTGCATGTTTTTTATACCTGTAAACTAACCCTATGCTCAGACAGCCATGAAAATCTGATTTATGTTTATCTAATTCAGAAAGGTTGCTTCCTTCCAGCTATGTTAGTGTGATGCTGGAAGTTCAATAGTATTTATTTGTCGTGTCAGGACAACCAGTCCAATTATATTACATTTCTAACAGAACAAAGCAAACAAACAGACAAAATACAAAATTTGTGAGTTTGGTAGTTGGTAGTTCAATGGTGATAGGGAAGTAAATGGTATTGGTGTCCATGCGCTATTGTACACATTAGAAAGTTTGCAGTCAACCTACTTATTCATTAAGATAACACTTTTAGATTTATTTATTAAATATAAATCCCGTCTTTCTGCCCAAAGTGGCTAACAACAAAAACAGTTTAAAAACAAGGATATAAATCTACTTGTTCATACCACATGGAATGGTTGCTTGGAATCAATGGAATGTACTGACTTATCAAGCTTTCTACTGATTTAATGGATCTAATCTAGTTAGCTTATTTTTTTATTTACAGCATTTATATTCTGCCCTATTCACCCTGAAGGGGACTCGGGGCAGATCATGGAGCACATACATGGCAAACAGTCAATACCATTAAACAGACATAACAGATAATAGATAGATAAGTTGGCATTTTCCCCAAATTTGGCATTCTGGAGGTTGTGCTCAATTCCGGCCACAAGGGGGTGCTGTTGCTTCACCCTCTATAACGAAGAGCCCTTGATCACAGACTTCCTCCTTTTTTGGATCACAAGCATTTTTTGATATTTCCTTTATATATTTTTATATTTTTAAAAACCTCCCTGCTTAAGCAGTGCCTCATTTCTCTACTCACAGCTGTTTTCGAACTGCTTAAGTGGATAGTGAGCTGGGCTAAAGGTTGGGCACTCACCCCGATCCAGGCCTCGAATTGCCAACCTTTTGATTGGTGTGATCTATTGCTGCTGGTGATTAACCAGCTGTGCTAAAGCCTGGCCCTTACAGTTGGGAGTAACAATTAGATTTAGAAACGATGTAAAAAATTATAACACAATGACAACATTAATTACAAATACCAACCAAAATCCATCTATGCTCAACTGGACCTAGCAAACATAGGTAGGTCTTCTGCCAAAAGGTTTTTAGCTTCCCACAAAAGGAATATTCATTTAGAACACTATCTGACTTTTCCACTTCCACTACCCTTAAGAAGAATATATACTAGGACTAAGTTTGAACAACTCGGTATTATGATGCAAACTGGGCGTTACTGTAGCATCCCAAGTAGTGAGAGATTCTGCGTACGGGGAGAACAAACAGTGGAGGATATCGAACATTTCTTAATTTGACTGTTCAGCATATACTGAACTGCGATACAGATATCTACATCCAATATTATCCAACTGCAGGTCCCCCAACAGAAATGATCTTCTGACATTCCTCTTGCAAGGACAGGAAAGATCCACCATAATCAGAGTAAGCCTTTTTATTCTGAAAACTGTCAAGAAAAGAGCACATTTCCTGAAAGAAGAACCAGGAAAATAAGATTCTGACTAAATAGAAGGTCAGCTGCTGTCCTCTCCTTCTTGCCTTGTCTTTTATTCATGTTGTATTTTGAAATGGTCATATGACTGGTCAAATAAATAAATAAATAATAATAATTATTATCATTTTATCAAAACACTACTTTAGATGCTAGGTTCTACTGGTGTTTGCCTACCAGTAAAAGGACAACAGACAGATTATATAATATTGAAAGCAAGTTAGAATGTGCAGGCCAATCTCACATTCTCAGAGACCAACGGCTGTAACATACTTGGGCTACTATGTACTATACGATTTGTAATTTTGTTGCCTATGAGGATTTTGGAAATCTAACAGCAATCGTTTTGTGCTGAAGCAATAACATAGTTTCAATAATAATGCACACATTATTTTTAAGACACAAAGTTTCAACTTTCTTTCTACTGCTGTTAGCTATTACAATACACAAGAATTAAAAGTAAACATACCATGAATAAAACCAGTTGTTTTGTATCTGTTAAACAATTGATATCACTGGATTACTGGGCTGTATGGCAGGAATCCTGAGAGGTTGTTGGATCAGATCTCACAACCTCTGAGGAGCCTGCCATAGAAGTGGGCAAAACATAATAATAATAATAATAATAATAATAATAATAATAATAATAATAATAACTTTATTTATACCCCACCACCATCTCCCCAAGGGACTTGGAGCGGCTTACATGAGGCCAAGCCCAACAACAAATGATAAAACAACAAACAATAGTAAAAACAACAAGTAATAAGCAAAATAAACAATACAATTAGTATAACGCATCGTTGGAACAAGGGACTTTTCCATCTAATCTGAAGCAGGCTGTGGTTCGGCCACTCCTTAAGAAGGCTTCCCTTGACTCCACGGTGCTGAGCAATTACAGGCCAATCTCCAACCTCCCTTTTTTGGGTAAGGTACTGGAGCGGATGGTCGCCTCCCAGCTCCAGGGCTTTTTGGATGATATCGACTACCTAGATCAGTCACAGTCTGGTTTCAGGCCTGGTCACGGCACCGAGACAGCCTTGGTCGCCTTGGTGGATGACCTCCGTAGAGAGCTGGACAGGGGGAGTGTGACTCTGTTGGTTCTCTTGGACATCTCAGCGGCTTTCGATACCATCGATCATGGTATCCTTCTGGGTCGTCTCTCTGGGATGGGCCTTGGGGGCACGGTTCTGTCGTGGCTCCAGTCCTTCCTGGAGGGACGAACCCAGATGGTGAAGCGGGGAGACACCTGCTCGGATCCCTGGCCTTTGACCTGTGGGGTCCCGCAAGGCTCTATTTTGTCTCCCATGCTCTTTAACATCTACATGAAACCGCTGGGAGAGGTCATCCGGAGTTTTGGAGTTGGGTGCCATCTCTACGCAGATGACGCACAACTCTACTACTCCTTTCCATCTAATTCCAAGGAGGCCTCTCGGGTGTTGGACGAATGCCTGGCCGCTGTGTCTATCTGGATGAGGAGGAACAAGCTGAAAATCAATCCTGACAAGACAGAGGTCCTCCTGGTCGATCGTAAACCGGATCGGGGTATAGGGTGGCTACCTGTGTTGGACGGGGTTACACTCCCCCTGAAGCCACAGGTCTGCAGCTTGGGAGTCCTCTTGGATTCTTCGCTCACGCTTGAGGCTCAGGTGTCGGCGGTGTCCGGGAAGGCTTTTGCACAACTGAGACTTGTGCACCAGCTGCGACCATACCTCGCGAAGGCTGATCTGGCCGGGGTGGTCCATGCCTTGGTCACCTCCAGATTGGATTACTGCAATGTGCTCTATGTGGGGCTACCCTTGAAAACGGCTCGGAAACTCCAACTGGTTCAGCGGGCTGCAGCCAGGATGCTAACTGGGGCTCATTACAGAGAGAGGTCGACCCCTCTGTTTAAGGAGCTCCACTGGCTGCCATTTATTTTCCGAGCCCAATTTAAGGTGCAGGTGCTCACCTACAAAGCCCTGAACGGTTTGGGACCACCCTACCTGCGTGACCGCATTACCATCTATGAACCCATACGTTCTCTTCGGTCATCTGGAGAGGCCCTGCTCGTGATCCCACCCGCGTCGCAAGCGCGGCTGGTGGGGACGCGAGACAGGGCCTTCTCTGTGGTGGCCCCCCGTCTTTGGAACGCCCTCCCAAAAGATCTTAGACAGGCTCCTACATTGGCTGTCTTCAGAAAGAATTTTAAAACCTGGCTATTCCGATGTGCCTTCTCAGATTAGGAATCCCCATCACCAAGTCCCAGAAGCACTTTAGTTGTATTAAGATCGCTGCACACCACATTTTATAATCCTACATTCCTCCTGCTACTTCAGCACTTTTTAATTCTGTACCCACTGCTCTGGCCAGCCCAGTTTTAAAGTGTCCTGATATTGTTATTGTTGTTGTTTATTTTGCTTACTGTTTTGATTTGCTTGGTATTGCTGCTGTATTATGTTCTATTGTATTGTGTTTTGTGGCTTCGGCCTATGTGAGCCGCATCGAGTCCTACGGGAGATGCTAGAGGGGTACAAATAAAGATAATAATAATAATAATAATAATAACAACAACAACTCAGACATAGACAATAACACAGAAGAATTTAAAAACCTATGGCTGGGCCAGATGTAATAGTTAAAACTTTAAAAGTAAATGCTGGACATGAACAAAGGAGCCCCCAGTGGCGCAGTGGGTTAAAGCACTGTGCCGGCAGGACTGAAGACCGACAGGTCGCAGGTTCGAATCCGGAGAGAGACGGATGAGCTCCCTCTATTAGTTCCAGCTCCTCATGCGGGGACATGAGAGAAGCGTCCCACAAGGATGATAAAACATCAAAAATCATTCAGGCGTCCCCTGGGCAACGTCCTTGCAGACGGCCAATTCTCTCACAATAGGAGCGGTTGCTCCTGACACGATAAACTAATGAACAAAGGATGTATCTAGTAGGAAGGTTTTAAACCAAGAGTAGAGAGCAAGCCAACAGGGTATTTTCAGGGTATTTTGCAGGGGATTGTTCCTTTATTCAGGGAAGGCACACTGGAACAGCCATGTTTTTAGGCTCCTCCTAAAGACTTCAGGAGAGAATGCTTCTGGAACATGGCCATAGAGCCCAGAAAACTCACAGCAACCTAGTGATTCTGGCCATGAAATCCTTCAACAACACAATTTATAACACATCATATTGGCTGAAACTATACTAACTGCCATGCCTTTCGCTCTAGTATTACAAATGGGACAGATAACATTCAATACCGAGCTACAAAGACCAATTGCTTGAATTAATATAAGGCAGTCTTTTATGTTCTACGTAATCTCCGTCATTGAATTTATGAACTGTATCACTCCTCCATGAGCAGTCTTGAGGTAATTATTTACAACACCATACCGTACTTTCAATTTTAACAAAATCATGCTTTAAAATAAAAAAGAAGGAAAGAAAAAAAGATTCTCGTGGCATCATTCCGTCAAAATAAAACCTATTTTTTGGATTACAATTTGTCTCATCAGATGCACTGTGGAAGTGGAAGTATATTGTTATCAACCAAGATTGTTTAGATTGCAACAAGTTAAGTTTAAAGATATCATGAGAATCCGATCCACCTTTTAAAAACAAAAGAGTATATAACATGGCTCCCTCTTTTATGAAGGCTACATTTGAGATGATTCATGACATAGCTTTGGACTACAACTCCCACACAAGTTAGAGATTCTGATTATTTTATCTTTTCCAAGCTCTGGTCCTTGTTTTAATACTTTCCTTGCCTGGGGGGGGGGGGGGGGGGGGGGGGGGGGAGGAGACATGCTCGAACATGTCCTTTGAAATGAATCCAAAAGCATATTTGTCTTTGGTGCCCTCTACTGAACCAAATATGGTACAATCTCAAGATGTTATTGTTTTAGTCTTGGGAATTTTGAGGCCCCTTCTACACTGCCATATAATCCAGATTATCAAATCATATAATCCACATTGCCTGCTTTGAGCTGGATTATATGAGTCTACATTGCCAGATAATCCAGTTCAAAGCAGATAATCTGGATTTGATATGAGAAATTTGGGCCTGAGAAATTTGAAATAGTTTTCTCTTGAATTGTTTTGTCACAAATGGTACATCTGATTAGTGTTAATCACAGACCCCTTCTACACTGCTATATAAAATCCAGATTATTGTATTTGAACTGGATTATCTGGCAGTTTAGACTCATAATCCAGTTCAAAGCAAATAATGCTGCTTTGATAATCTGCAGTGTAGAAGAGGCCACAGTTGTCAGCAGATAAAAAATTAAAGAGCAGAGATGGGAAGAAAAGATGTAAATGTCTACTATATACTGTATATACTCGAGTATAAGTCTAGTTTTTCAGCCCCTTTTTTAGGCTGAAAAAGCTCCCCTCGGCTTATACTCGAGTCAAGGTTTTTATTATTATATTTACATTATTTTGCTCTATTATTATTACATTTACAGTATTTTACCCTATTATTACTACATTTACTATTTTACTCTATTATTACTGTTTTTATTACATTTTCATTATTTCACTCTATTTTATTATATTTATTATTTTAATAATAAGTACATTTACATTGAAGGAGGTTAGAATAATGGTTTAATAGGAGTTGGACAGGCTTATCTTAAATTACAGATTTATGTAAATATTCAGAAACATTTAGCCTATTGATGCCTCAATTAATGTAATGTTATTGGTATCTATTTTTATTTTGAAATTGAGCCATAGTGGATGCATTTCCCACCCTCGGCTTATACTCGAGTCAATACGTTTTCCCAGATTTTTGTGATAAAATTAGGTGCCTCGGCTTATATTCGGGTCGGCTTATATACAGTACTTCAAATCTTCAAATAAAATAATTAGTCAGGGAATGCAGAAATATGTGGAGTTTGTTTCCAAAGGGTAACAAATCCAAATAAATAGCAATATGAAAAATGAGTTATAGGTGGCAACACATTGTTGGACAGGAGTAAAACAATATGCACAGATCAAAACTATCTAAATGCATCAAATCACGTTGGAACAGGGCTCGGAAAACTGCATCCTGGGCATGTTTGTTTCCCCTTCCAATTCCTTTAAAATGTGTTCAGTTGGATTTGGTACCTTTTGGAAACCAACTCCACATATCTGCTCCATGCTGTGGCAATTTTATGTATGACTCTGACTGTTTTAAAAGGCTTTAATTGGAGAATATAAAACGCTTTCCTTCCACTATGGCTCACCTGCTACTCCGAGTTGGTGTGTGGCATAAATGGGCAGCCTGCTGCGTCCATCTGCGATCCACAGAGTGAGTGTAGCTGAGTCGGATTCTGCGTGATGGAAGGTGAATCCCAGCTCTGCAGCAGTCGCTATGAACCTGCTCTGCAGGATAGGAACATGCAGCCAGACGGCAATGTGGCCTTCGCCTCTCCATCGCTTGATGGACTCTGGAAGAGGAAAAACACAACAGAATATGATGGGCGGCAGACAAAAGCTGGGCTAGCACATTGATAACCAAGCAATGGTTAATAGAATGGTTAATAAATGGGAGCCCACAGTGGTGCAGTGGGTTAAACTTGCTGATTGAAAGGTTGCAGGTTCGAATCCGGGGAGCGAGGTGAGCTTCCACTGTTAGCCCCAGCTTCTGCCAACCTAGCCATTCAAAAACATGCAAATGTGAGATCAATAGGTACCGCTCTGGCGGGAAGGTAATGGCGCCCCATGCAGCATGCTGGCCACATGACCTTGGAGGTGAGTTATCTATGGACAATGCCGGATCTTCGACTTAGAAATGGAGATGAGCACCAACCTCCAGAGTTGGACACGACTGGACTTAATGTCAGGGGAAAACCTTTACCTTTACCTAAATGGGAATAATTGTGAAAATCCCATTGAATGGGCACAATGGCAAAATCCCTTCACTACAGCTTTGTAATCTATTTTTCAATGTAACAAAATTTGAAAAAAAACCCTGTTCCTGGTTTGAAAGTGTTATTTCCTGTTTAATTGTGAGACACTTACTTTGAAATTAGTTGTTATACTCCAGAAACTTTGTTTTTGTGGCTGCCACAAACTATGTTGAAAATGGTTGAGACTCTATGAGATATCCATTGAAAAACTATGTGCTGTAGGACACATAGTTTATGCGGTTCAATAAACTTTCCCCATGTTTTTAATGAAAAAACAGAAGCCCCTGGTGGGTTAAACCCTTGTGCCGGGAGGATTGCCAACCAACAAGTCAGCAGTTTGAATCCAGGTGATATTGAGACCGCTTTTAGGAGGATCTCCCCAGCCGAGATCTGGGGAGATCCTCCTAAAAGTGGTCTCGATATCACAGGGAGAGCGGGTTGAGCTCCCTCTGTCAGCTCCACCTTCCCATGCGGGGACATGAGAGAAGCCTCCCACAACGATGGTAAAACATAAAAACATCTGAGTATCTCCTGACCAACATCCTTGCAGATGGCCAATGCTCTCACACCAGAAGTGACTTGCAGTTTCTCTCTCTCTCTCTCTCTGTCTATATATATATATATGATAAAACAAATTGGGAAATGAAATTTATAACCTAGGAACAAAAATTGCATAAGTGTTATTTAATATCTCCATTGCATACAATCATTATGAAATGTTTACAGATCTACTTTACATAGGCTCTTGTGGGTTTTTCGGGCTATATGTTAAGCTGTGCTTGGTTGTTTCCTCTCTGCTGTTTTGCTGTTGTAATTTTAGAGTTTTTTAATACTGGTAGCCAGATTTTGTTCATTTTCATGGTCTCCTCCTTTCTGTTGAAATTGTCCACATGCTTGTGGATTTCAATGGCCTCTCTGTGTAGTCTGACATGGTGGTTGTTGGTGTGGTCCAGCATTTCTGTGTTCTCAAATAATATGCTGTGTCCAGGCTGGTTCATCAGGTGCTCTGCTATGGCTGACTCTCTGGTTGAAGTAGTCTGCAATGCCTTTCATGTTCCTTGATGCGTGTCTGGGCGCTGCGTTTGGTGGTCCCTCTGTAGACTTGTCCACAGCTGCATGGTATACGGTAGACTCCTGCAGAGGTGAGAGGATCCCTCTTGTCCTTTGCTGAACGTAGC
The DNA here is from genome assembly GCF_037176765.1 of Anolis sagrei. Taxonomy (NCBI): domain Eukaryota; kingdom Metazoa; phylum Chordata; class Lepidosauria; order Squamata; family Anolidae; genus Anolis; species Anolis sagrei. The sequence continues at coordinate 37,018,074 of NC_090025.1, forward strand.
ATTTGTTGGATTTTCTTGGTAGGTTTGTAGATTGTTTGTATGTTGTGTTTCCTCATCAGCTTCCCTATGCAGTCAGTGGTTCCCTTGATGTATGGCAGGAACACTTTTCCTCTGGGTGGATCTTCATCTTTACTCTCGTGGCTTGTTCTTGGTCTTGCAGCTCTTCTGATGTCTGAGGTGGAGTATCCATTGGCCTGGAGAGCCCAGTTGAGCTGGTTCAGTTCATCTTGGAGGTGGGGTTCGCAGATTCTTTTTGCACAGTCTGCCAAGGCTTTAATGGTGCATAAAGAGCAGAGAGGAAACAACCAAGCACAGCTTAACACCTCTCAACAAAAGATTCTCCCAGGCTCAGCCAGGCCTTCAAATGCTAATGAAGGTGGTCAGTTGAAACATTCACACCTAGCTCCAGCAGAGAAGAGCTCTTTGCCCCACCCCAGTCATTCCACAGATATATAAACCCATTGTCCTACTTCCAACAGACCTCACTACCTCTGAGGATGCTTGCCATAGATGCAGGGGAAACGTCAGGAGAAATGCCTCTAGCCCGAAATGCCTCTAGCCCGGGCCATATAGCCCGAAAAAACCTACAACCCAGTGATTCCGGCCATGAAAGCCTTCAACACTACTTTACATATTTTGAAAGCTGGCTTTTCAAATTAGGCTTAAAGATGCATGTGATCAAACCTCTTTAAGGCCCCATCTAGAGTCCAAAGGAAGGCTACTAAAATGATCAAGGGTCTGGAGAACAAGCCCTATGAGGAGCGGCTGAAAGAGCTGGGCATGTTTAGCCTGCAGAAGACAAAGTTGAGAGGAAACATGATAAACAAGTATAAATATTTGAAGGGAAGTCATAGGGAGGAGGGAGCAAGCTTTTTTTCCCTGCTGCCCTGGAGACTAACTGTGAGAGCCGTTCAGCAGTGGAACTCTCTGCCCCAGAGTGTGGTGGAGGCTCATTCTTTGGAGGCTTTCAAACAGAGGCTGGATGGCCATCTGTCGGGAGTGCTTTGAATGCGATTTTCCTGCTTCTTGGCAGGGGGTTGGACTGGATAGCTCATGAGGTCTCAGCCAGCTCTAGGATTCTATGATCCCGCTCTGGGATTCTCCGGCGAGTCTAGGAATGCACTTGCCCTGCAGCCAGCGCCGGAGCGCGCCTGGGTCCAGCCTCTCGGGGGCGCGCAGCTGGGACAAATGCACGCTGAGCCCGCCGAACTTGTCCCTTTGCGGCTCCAGCTGAATCACTTCGGACGGCGAGGAGGAGGATGCCGAGAGCCTCCAACCCGAAGCCAACAGCCGCCAGCTTTGCCTGAAGCAGCAGCCAGCCCCTAACATGGCGGCTTTCATGCGCAGGCGCCGTAGAGGTAGAGTGATAGGTCACACTTCCGGTACTTTGAGCGACATAGACTTAGTACCAAGAGGAAAGGTAACAAAGGTGTCCGACTCAAACCTCCGGCATCAAACCGATGCCTAGTTCTGATAATACTAATCCTAAACTAGAATTAAACTAAATTCGGACCTTTCGCATGATTTCCATCTCCTCTTAAAAGTAGAATAGTCCGTTGTAATAGTGTTGTTTGGGGTTTTAAACCCTGAGCCCTCTCTATTTTGCTTCCAATAGGAGCCGGAAGTGTCGGTTGCGGGGTGAAGCAGGACTGAATCACAGTATTGAATTGAGACTCCCAAGAGGAAGGAGAGAGGAGCTCGTGGGTGGGAGCCAGGCGCGCGTGCCCAGCGCTATGTCTTCCTCCTCTTCTTCCAAAAGGAAAAGCAAAGGGCGCCCTCCTCCCGAGAGAAATGCCTCCTCCGCCTTGCATTTCACCGCTGCAGACTTCTTGGAAAAAAGTAAGGAGCTTGCAATGGGGTTGCTGTGAGTTTTCCGGGCTGTATTGGCCATGTTCCAGTAGCATTCTCTCCTGACGCTTCGCCTGCATCTATGGCAGGCATCCTCAGAGGTTGTGAAGTCTGTTGGAAACTAGGAAAATTGGGTTTATATATCTGTGGAAGGTCCAGGGTGGGAGAAAGAACTCTTGACTGTTTGAGACAAGTCTGAGTGCTGCAATTGGCCAGCTTGATTAGCATTGAATAGCCTTGCAGCTTCAAACCCTGGCTGGTTGCTGCCTGGAGATCCTTTGTTGGGAGGTGTTAGCTGGCCCCGGTTGATTCTTGTCTGTGCAATAATGTCCAGGGTAGGAGAAAGTTTGCAATGAGTTTGTTGTTGTTGGAGCTCAAACGTCAAGAGTTTCTCTGGATGCATCTGCACTGTAAATTTGATGCTGTTTGACACCACTTTAAACGCCATGGCTCAGGTTACTGCTTTACAAGGTCTTCAGCCTTCAACAAATCCCATGCTTCCATAGTATTGAGCCATGGCAGCTGAAGTGGTGCCAAACTGCATTAATTCTACAGTGTAGATCAGGGGTCCTCAAACTAAGGCCCGAGGGCCAGATACGGCCCTCCAAGGTCATTTACCCGGCCCTCGCTCAGGGTCAACCTAAGTCTGAAATGACTTGAAAGCATACAACAACAGCAACAATTCTATCTCATCAGCCAAAAGCAGGCCCAAACTTTCCACTGAAATACTAATAAGTTTATATTTGTTAAAATTGTTATTCATTTTAATTGTTGTATTGTTTTAAAGTGTTTTTGCACTACAAATAAGATATGTGCAGTGTCCATAGGAATTCATTCATGTGTTTTTCAAATTATAATCTGGCCCTACAACAGTTTGAGGGACTGTGACCTGGCCCTCTGTTTAAAAAGTTTGGGGATCCCTGGTGTAGATGCACCCATAGTCTCTCTGCTGCTCCATTAGTGCAGCATAGGATTGAACATTAGGGAAGCAACAAAGGCATTGGGTTGTTGTAGGTTTTTTCGGGCTATATGGCTATGTTCTAGAGGCATTTTCTCCTGACGTTTCGCCTGCATTTATGGCAAGCATCCTCAGAGGTAATGAGGATGCTACCTCTAAGCATGCTCACTACCTCTGAGGATCCTTGCCATAGATGCAGGCGAAACATCAGGAGAGAATGTCTCTAGAACATGGCCATATAGCCTGAAAAAACCTACAACAACCCAGTGATTCTGGCCATGAAAGCCTTCAACAATACAATAAAGGCATTCTTGAATTATTGCTATATCCATAACATTGGATGCCAAATGTTATGGATATTGAGACTGGGCTGTGGTGCAGCTAGTTAGTAGCCAGCTGCATTAAACCACTACTGACTGAGAGGTCATGAGTTCGAAGCCAGCCTGGGTCGGAGTAAGCTCCCTACCATTAATAGTCTAGCTTGCTGTTGACCTATGCAGCCCAAAAGACAGTTGCACCTGTCAAGTAGGAAATTTAGGTACCACTTTGCGGGGAGGTTAATTTAACTAATTTATGACACCATAAAACCTTCCAGCAACATGCGTAAGAATGAGGAAGTACTCCATTAAGGGACTTGATGTCATAAGTGGATGGTGAAGCGGCAGCTCCCCCTGTGGCTGGAATTGAGCATACCTTCATGAAGCTGGAAAGCTGGAATGTTAAATTGCCTCTGTGTGTCTGTCTATATATGTTGTATGTCTGTGACATTGAATGTTTTCTATGTATATGTGTATTGTAATCTGCCCTGAATCCCCTGCAGAGTGAGAAGGGCGGAATATAAATACTGCAAATAAATAAATAAATAAATAAATAAGAATTAGCATATGTACATTTTAAATAATATCCTTTTCTTAATTTTAGCGGATGATAAAGTCCCGGAAGCATTCAGAAGATCTTTTGTGCAGCTGGCACTCAGCAACATGAAGACAGCAAATATCTGCATTGGGCGGCCAGTTTTGCTGACCAGCGCTAATGGACAACAAGAGGTAGATGAACAGTTTGGTGGGATCCTATGACGTTTTTTCAGTGGAACTCATTCCAGGGCAGGAACTAATGTCCCATCTATACTGATAATTTAACACAGTTCGAAGTTAGCTTCAAACTGCAGCGGCCAGACAACAAACTCCCACAACACCACACAAAAGAAAACCCTCAATGTGCATGAGTGCTCTGTGGTTTGTGTAATCACCATCCAGGCCTCAAATTGGTTGCATTGTTTCCTATGTAATCATTTGCACTGCGAAAACACTTTATTCTATACCAGGTTTGAAACTGCATTGAATAGTCAGTGTAGATGGGGCTTTAGAGAGATTTTGCCTTGCACCCCCCCCCCCAAAAAAAATTAGGACCCACGTCTAGACAATTGGAGAGTCCTTGAGCAAGTGGGACATCTACATTGTCAAAGTAATGCAGTTTGAGATCACTTTAAGTGCCATGGCAGCTTTAGCCTTTTCTGCCAAAGAGTTTGGGTGCCTCATTGAACTATAAATCCTAGTATTCCATAGCTTTGAACCATGGCAGTTAAAGTGGCCTCAAACTGCTGTAATTCTACAGTGTAGATGCACCCATAGTGTTGGACCTGGATCTACTGCATTCTTGTTGGATCAGCTAAAGGAAATTCAGACCTGATGTTTTTGGCCTTACGAAGCACATTAGTGGGATTTCTATGTAGTGGAGTAAATGTTTTATCCATTGTGACCTTCTAGATCTTTTTTTGGTCTACTAGCAACCCATTTTACCCTGGTGGCTCAGTGGGTTAAACCGCTGATCTGCTGAACTTGTTGACTGAAAGGTCGGTGGTTTGAATCTGGGGAATGGGCTGAGCTACCGCTGTTAGCCCCAGCTTCTACCAACCTAGCCATTCAAAAGCATGGAAAGGTGAGTAGATCAATAGGTACCACTTCTGCAGGAATGTAACAGCGCACCATGCAGTCATGCTGGCCACACAATTTTGGAGCCATCTGTGGACAATGATGGCTGACTTAGAAATGGAGATGATCACCACCCCCCTGAGTTGGACATGGCTATACTTAATTTCAGGGGAAATGTTTACCTTTACTTAGCAACCCATTAGGGAGAGGTTATGGGAGTTGAAGTCCAACAATATCTGGAGGGCCATAGTTGTCCAGCTCAGAAATATTCTGGCCTGTTGGGCCATTGTTTAAAACCACTTCTTAAATGGTGGGTCCCGACTCTTAGCTCAATGTTGGAGCCACAAAAAAATTGACGACAGTAAAATGGTTTGAAAACACCAACCATTTGTGCAAATCTATCACCAACAGCATTCAGTGTTTATAATAGACGTTTTCCCATTTTTTTTGTTCGATACATCCCAACAATCAACAAAATTTTGCCATACAGGACTTTTATAGTAGACACTGCAGAAAATGCTTCAGCTGTACTCAACAAAAAGGAAAAATATCCTGCTTGGCAGTCCTTGGAAATGCTGTTTATTATTAGTAGTAAAGGTTTGCTTATTATACCTCTTTATATATCTATCTAACTGGGGGTCACGTAAAAAGATTTTGGGTGGAAAGGGGTCATGAGTGGAAAAAGTTAAAAAAGCCCTGTTTTAAACAAGCAATGTTATCATGTGGGTTCTTATAAACCAGAATAGTGTAGTGGTTCTTGAACAAGTCGCACTCTCTCTGCCTTAGAGGAGGTCAAAGGCAGACCATGTCTGAACAAATCTTTCCAAGTACATCCCATGATGTATTTGCCTTCAGGTCGCCACAAGTTGGAAGATACCTAAAGTACATAACATAACAAGGAGTGTTCTTAGATCAGAGCCTAAGCATGCATTGGGTAGAAAACTATGAGAAGCATGTGTCATGGGAACTGTCAAAAACCCTGCATGGATTGGCTCTCATGGATGAAAATGTAGATATTTGGCATGTCATTTAGTGGTTTGGTATGATATGTGAACTGTATGTCGACAGTGCTCCTACTTGCTTTGAAAGCTATCTGGATGTTTTCTTTTCTTCAAACTAGGGGTCCACAATTTTAATGAAACTCAGCAAAACCAAATTTGTACAAGGCCTTGATTCATAATGTGATTTTTTTTTTACCCAAGGAAAGAGGGATTTAAGATTTGTTCATTGTCAGTTATGTATGCTTGCCTGATCCTAGGTCTGTACCGCGTGGCCTGTTCCAGGATTTTCCGGTGGAACAATTGGTTTAAGTGAAATCACACAGAAGAATCTGAAAGTAGTGCCTGGTGATGCAGTCATGGTTCAGCCTGTGACTGGTGCCTTGCTGCAAGCGGAGGAAATAGTTGTAAAACGCAAGTATGTTGATATTCTTATTTTTGTGCATCGCCTATTTATTTATCGTGTCAGAAGCAAATTGAGAATACAGTTATACTGTATTAAAAAAACACAAACAAACTTAAAAACTTGGCATTATGCTAAATTTCCTTTGACCAGAACCTGGCCACTTGGAGTGCCTCTGGTGTCACTGTAAGAAGGTCCTCCACTGCGCATGTGGCAGGGCTCAGACTGCATTGTAGTAAGTGGTCTGTGGTTTATGCTTCTTCACACTTGCATGTCATGGACTCCACTTTGTAGCCCCATTTCTTAAGGTTGGCTCTGCATCTCATAGCGCCAGAGCTCAGTCAGTTCAGTGCCTTCCAAGTTGCCCAGCCTTCTGAGTGTCCAGGAGGAAGTCTGTCATCCGGTATCAGCCACTGATTGAGGTTCTAGGTTTTAACTTGCCACTTTTGGACTCTCGTTTGCTGGGATGTTTTCTGTAGATCTTAGAAAGCTATTTCTTGATTTAAGGCATTGGCTTGATGTCTGACATCCGAACAGAGCATGTGCCGGAGATGTCACTGCCTTGGTCCTTTCATTATTGGCTACTGCTTCTCTTTTTTTTTTTTTTTTTTTTTTTTTTTTTTTTTTTTTTTTTTTATTGAGAAAGAAAAATAATAACATATTTGAACAGATAATACTTGTCTATTGTAGGCATACATTATAGTGACTTATTTCAATATTATCTATTCGCATTCTTTACAAGTTTATTCATATTACATTTTTATTATTATTATTTTCTTCTTTCTTTTTTTTTTTCCTCCCCCTCCTCCCACCCCCCTTTCCTACCCCTCCCACCACATTTCTCTCTATATCTTTATTTTTAACCACGCACACAACTTTTGCAATCTTTGTACAATTTCTATGCTGGCTTCACCTTCTTCTACCCATTTCATATATGTTGCCCATTTCTCTTTAATTTCTTCTGTTTTATCCTCCTGTGAGTCTTCTTGGGTTATACATTCAATAATATCTGATTGAACTTGTTCAAATAAATAATTATTCCAATTTTCCAAATTCCATTTTTTTTCATCTCTCCACCCCCAGGCTATTACTGCCTTACCTGCTAAAATCATTGCTTTAAATAAGTTTTGGTTCTTCGCATCAATATTTTTATTCCCTGTAATTGCCATTAACATAAATTCCATATTGGCTTGTATTGTTATTTTGAAAAGTTTCCCAATTTTTCTAGTTACCTTATTCCAAAACGTTTTTGCATTTAAACAGTCCCACCACATATGTGCATACCAGCCTTTCTCTGCTTTACAGTGCCAACACATTGGACTTAATCCTGTTCCCATATTTGCTAATTGAGCTGGTGTCCTGTACCATTTCCAGATAAATTTCCTTTCTAATTCTTTATATTTTTCCATTTTGATTTTATTTATCCCTTTCTTTAATTCCTCAATAGTTTGTTTTGTGAGAGTCCCCTCCTTCTGCCACTTATTTTGTAATGTTCTGACTACGTATTCCTCGTCCTTTATCATTGATTTGTATAATTCTCCTACTAAACCTTTCATTGTCTTCTGTCCTTTCTTAAATATATTTTCAAGCGCACTTTCCTTGCCTAAACATTCTCCATATTTCCCCTGTTTAAGTTTGTTATATAGGCCTAGTACTTTTATCCAGTTTTTATTTCCCATTTTTTCTATTATCCTGTCCATGGGAATCAGTTGACCATTTATATCATACATATCTTTAATACAGTAGTAGCCTTTATCTTTCAAATCTTCCCACCATATAGGGCCAAACTCTTTTCCATATAAACTTTCTAGTGGTGTCCACTTTACTATATTAGGCATCCAAATTGGTTTCCATTTTTTCCATATTTTTAATGCTAATCTTCTAGGACCTCTTGTTTTTTTAATTGAAGCCTCTAAATTTTCTGTAAAAATCCCAAATTTTCCTTCTCCATTGTTTACTGCATCTTCTATTCTGCACCATTTTTCTTCTCTCTCTACACTATTTTCTATTAATGACTTTAATTGGAAAGCTTCGTAATATAATTCCAAGTTTGGTAATCCCCACCCTAATTCTTCCTGGTGCATATAGTATACTTTGTTTGAGATTCTAGGTTTCTTTTCGCTCAAAATCCATTCTCTGATAGTCCTATCCCAAGTTTTTATTTGTCTTGGATTAATTTCTAGTGGGAGAACCTGAAACAAATACATTAATTTTGGAATTAAGAACATTTTTGCTGCTCTTATTTTCCTGAAAATATTCAAATTTTTTTCCTTCCATCTTTTCATGGTCTTAAGAACTTTTTTCCACGCCTCTTTATAGTTACTCTTCTTCATCTTATCTATGTTTTTTTGTATTGTTACTCCCAAGTATTTTATTTTTCCTTTCCCCATGCCAATTTCAGTTATTCTATCTATTTCCACTTTTTCTGCTTTATCTACTTTGAAGTACATAATTTCTGATTTTTTTATATTAACCCTCAATCCTGTATTTTTCTCGTAATCACTTAGTATAATTTTTAGCTCCCTTATTCCTTCTAGGGGATTGGATAGTACCAGCATAAGGTCATCCGCAAAAAGATTCAATTTAACCTCCAGTCCCCGCCCAAATTTACACCCCTCAATCCTTGCACTGTTTCTTATTCTATCTGCTAATACCTCCATTCCTAAAACAAAAAGCAATGGTGATAGGGGACAGCCTTGTCTTACTCCCCTCTGGATTGGGAATTCCCCTGATGTGCCCTCATTTATTCTGACTGTAGCTGTTCCTTTTCTGTATAGTTCTTTAGTTGCATTAAGAAATAGATCGCCTACTCCAAATTTCTTCATAACCTCCCACAAAAATTCATGATTTATGGAATCAAATGCCTTATGTATGTCCAATTTTAAGAGAGCCAGTTTCTTTTTTTGCTTGTGTTCAATTATATTCAATATATTTCTAATTGGATGCCCGATAAATCTGCCTTTAACAAATCCGTATTGGTCTGTTTTTATTAATTTTGGTAGTATGTTTTCTAATCTTTGGCTACTGCTTCTCGACAGATGTCAATTGGTAGTGTAGGGTGTAGACATCCTGTGATAAAGTGGCATTTCTCATTAAGAGCCATTTTTGTTGTTTTATAACGATGAGATGCATTCCACACTGGGCATGTGTATTCAGCAGCAGAGTAGCAAAGTGCAAGGGCAGATGCCTTGACTGTGTCTGGTTGTGATCCCCAGGTTGTGCCAGTCAGCTTTCGTACAATATTATGCCTAGCATCCCCTTACTGCTTGATATTCAAGCAGTGAGAGCATGGTCCAGAGTGACTCCCTGGTATTTTGGTGTGCTGCAGTGCTCCAGTGGGATGCCTTCCCAAGAAATCTTTGGAGCTCAAGATACTTGTCTGTTCTTAAGATCACCTATGATCAGGTTTCAGACTGTTTTTCATCTGCAAATCCTATAACATCCACACAAGTTTTTATTTTATTTTATGGGCCATCTCTTTTAACACATCACCATCACCATCATTATTATGCCAGTTTTGGATTCAAGGAGATTTACAACAGTTAAAAGTTCACAGCATGCAAAAGTCTAAAAGCTGGTAAACTATTTCAAAATTAAAATCAGTTCACAACATAAACCATTAAACAACACTGAAAAGTCTCTAGGTTATTGAACAAGGCCTATTCCCCTTAAACCCTAGATTCTATATGTCATTTTATAAGGGCAAAAAGTATCCCATCAGAAGTTACTTTTCACAATGTGACAGAATAAATTGTCTGGTCTGAGGCATAACAGACTCAGTAGAACAGCTGAAATAAGGAAGGAAACAGAAGCTCTTTATAATTAATATCATTACTTCTTCAAAAGTATATAATTAGTATTGTGAACACAACATAATCATGTTTATTGCAGATTTTTGCTTATTGTATCGTGTACAAGCTGTGAAATATATGCTTGGTATTGTTCTACTTTGGTAATAGTGAATCTGTTGTCTTGCTGAGGCATAACAGACTCAGTCAAACAGCTGAAATCATGAGAGTATCGTTGCCTTGTCACTTTAAATACAATGCTTCTGTGCATTGGGATTTGTAGTTTAGAGAAGGGCATTTAAAATTTCCAGCCAGAGAGTTGTATGTATATAGTTGGGAAGTGTGCATTGGCACTGAGGTCCCTTCCACACAGCTGAATAAAATCCCACATTATCTGCTTTGAACTGGAATATATTTGGTAGTGTGAACTCAGATAACTCATCTGAAAGCAGATATTGTGGGTTATTCTGTCTTGATATTCTGGGTTATATGGCTGTGTTGAAGGGCCCTGGATCACATTGAATAATAGGCTGGATTAAAATGTACCTTTAGTATGTTCAGACCTGTTAAGAGACTCCTTTCCACACAGCTGTATAAAATCCACATTGAATTGGATTATATGTCAGTGTGGACTCAGGGCCCTTCCACACAGCCATATAACCCAGAATATCACACAGAAGAAGCTGAAAGTGAATTATTCAGCTGTGTGGAAGGGGCCTCAGATAATCGAGTTCAAAGCAGATATTGTGGATTGTTTGTTGTTCATTCGTTCAGTCATTTCCGACTCTTCGTGACGTCATGGACCAGCACATGCCAGAGCTCCCTGTCGGCCGTCACAACCCCCAGCTCCTTCAAGGCCAATCCAGTCACTTCAAGGATACCAACCATCCATTTTGCCCTTGGTTAGCCCCTCTTCCTTTTTCCCTTCCATTTTCCCCAGCATAATTGTCTTCTCTAAGCTTTCCTTTCTTCTCATGATGTGGCCAAAGTACTTCATCTTGGCCTCTACTATCCTTCCCTCCAATGAGCAATATTGTGGATTATCTGCCTTGATATTCTGGTTTATATGGCAGTGTGGAAGGGCCCATATTCTTTAAAAGCAAAGGATGTCAAACATACTAGAAGTTGCTAAGTTTGGAGCACCCTCTGCTGGTCACAGTGTGATCATCACAATTTAATTTGCAATCCACACAATTGGTGGAAGGGAGGCATGGAGTTGAAAATGATGCATTGGAATATGATTTTTATCCTAAGACTAGGTTTTGGTCTCTTTTCTTGCAATGCTACATTACCGACTCCATTCAATGTAACCAAACAGTGAGAAGTTTGTCCTAAATATGCTTAAGCTCAGCATTGCTACATTCTATCAAAGGGAAAGCAGTAGGTTATATGTAAATATTTAAAGTTTGTAAATAGAAGCAACCTATTTTACATTAGATGGTATCTGATTATTCTTGAAATAAAATTAGAATTGTTAATGCTGGTTTGAGGTCATTAAAATGTTTTATGTGAACATTATAGTTCAATGAATTATTCTGATTTTTCTCAACTTTTGCAGGGTTAAAGATGGCTGTCTTAATGCAGATGAGCTCTTCGCTAGTTTTCTGCGTAATCTAGGTATGGAGTTTCATTTACTTGTTTCTTTGTGATCCACATGCTCCCAATTTCCTCCCATTCACAAAAAAGGAGGGAAAAAATTTACATCCAGTGATATTCAATGTGTTCAGTTCTCTGTTTAGATTTACAAATGTTGACAATATTTGCCTCTGCCTTCCATTTCTCAGCTTGTGTAGGTAAGGGATGGGATTCCAGGGCTCTTCTCATAGTTTGCATTTAAACTGTGGTTTATATTGAAGTTTGAGAAGAAGATGAGATTTAAAACTTTATAACAGAACAATGGTAAATTTGTATATTTCTATTTATCTTGTTTTATATTGGCAAAGTTATGAAATGGTATTAAAGATGGGTGGCCAAATTCTTAAAAAGGACAGTTTCCAGATCTACAAATAACAACAAGAACAACAACAACAGTAATATATTACTCCGGCCTTCTAAATATACCTGCATCAGCTACAGTGGCTTTCCTGTCCTGCTGCATTCTAGCAAAACAATGCCAGACAATTGCATTTATATTCCGGGCTGGGAGTAGGTTTTTAGGTTTGGCTGTGGGTCTTGTGGGTTTAGTTGAACCTAAAATATCTATTATTCCTTTGAGATAGTGGTTGGGGTTTACACCTTGCCAACCACTTTGGTAAGGTGTAATAATAATAATAGATTTGGTAGAAAGTAATAATAATATATTGGATCACGATTTTAGTTACGAGACATTAATGTGTTGTTATTGAGATGTCATTAGTTTGTATTTTATACTGTTAATGGTTTTAATATTGTATGTTGTTGGACTGACTTTTGCTCTTGATGTGAACCGCGTTGAGTCGCCTACGGGCTGAGAAACTGCAGTATACAAGCAAAGTAAATAAAATAAATAAATAAATAAATAAATAAATAATAAAACTTTATTTGTATTCTGCCCTATCTCCCTGAGGGGACTCAGAGGGTATTCCAGCATATATACAGACATAGCCAAATACTCAATGCCTTTGAAACACACAATGAAACACAAATGCACAGACAAAGGCAAAGCCTTCCCCTTTCATCTCCTGCTCTGGAGGCAGTACTTGTTATTGGCTCTGGGGGAGGTGCTCATCTCCATTTCCAAACCAAGTGTCTACATTGTCCGTAGACAGCTCCTGGTCGCGTAGTCGACATGATTTCATGGGGTGCCCTTTTACCTTCCTGCTGAGGTGTTACCTATTGATCTACTCAAATTTGCATGTTTTTGAAATGCTAGGTTGGCAGGAACTGTGGCCGACAGCAGGAGCTCACCCTGTCACACCGATTTGAACTGCCAACCTTCAGGTTAGCAAGCTTAGCAGCTCATCTATTTAACCCGTAGTGGTATTGCAGCCCCAAAGGTGCCAAATTCTGGAAAAAAACAGTTATTGTACTTATCTAAATTTATTATACATGTGACAATCTTATTTATGATACAAAATTAATGCCTCTTTGGGCTTTTGAGTTGCTTGGAGTATTGTGTTTACTGATGTTTTGCTCTAAGTCATTCAACATAGGTTTAATGCATCTTTCCCCAAACTGGGGTTCTTATGTTGTGTTGGACCAGCTTGCAGAATACACCAGTAGGATCACTGGTTTGAGCTGGAGGTGGATTTATAGAGTTACAATTCAATCTGTCTGTGTGGCACCAGTATAGAGCAGATTGTCTTACTATTGTTTTAACCAGGACTCCTTGAAAAGTTATATCGATTGCAATAATGCTTCTTATTTTTTTATTGTAGATGGTAAAGTTGTATTACCAGGAAATATCCTGCAAATCACTTTTTATGGCAGGTCTTGTGACTTGATAGTTACAGAAGTGAAAGGAACAGATGGCGTTCTGCTGCAAATGCCAGACAGCTCAATTTCTAAGCCCACAGAGGAATCATCACTGGAGAATTTTGATACCAGTGATTTTGACTTATCTGCGCAGCTTGGCAAACTCCTCATTGAGGATAGTCAAGGAGTGACATCCACCAGTACTCCATGTAAGGAGGCAGATCACAGCATATCAGTTAATGTTTCCAATGATGCCCTTGGATGTGGTGAACTGAGTTTTGACTCAACAGAAAAGAGTTCGTTTGGTGATGGTGCTTCAACATCCACTTCTCACTGTGAAGTTAGTGATAAAGGTTTTGGAAGTGAAGAAGTACTACAGAATGATAAAAGAGGAACACCTTCAATGTCTCAGACATTTTACTTCATCTCGTCAAGGACTAAGATCACATTCACTGAACCTCGAAGCAAAGTAACAGAAGAATGCAATCTTGAACCAAAAGTTACTTATGATTCAATAGGTGGACTCAGTGACCAGCTGAAAAGTATAAGAGAAATTATTGAACTTCCTCTGAAGCAACCTGATCTCTTTAGGCGTTATGGTACGATATAGACGAAATTAATCTGTGAGTTACTGACATTCATGAAATAGTATAAAGTCAATTTAAAGTATATTTATTTTAGGCCCTGTTATATGTAATTTGTTTTCTGCGTATGGTTTTACCTGCCTCTCTCTCTCATTTGTGGTCTGGGTTCATACAAAATGATAAGTCAAGATTTCGGAGACTTTTAGAGGTCAGGAGTTTTTAAACCAGGACCAAACCTTGTATGCAGTTCTGGCTTGTCAAAGATTCCTGGTTTGGACAACATCCACACACAAAAAGAACATTTTCCAATTTGTGTTGTTGAAGGCTTTCATGGCAGGAATCACTGGGTTGCTGGGAGTTTTCCGGGCTGTATAGGCATGTTCCAGAAGCATTATCTCCTGATGTTTCACCCACATCTATTGCAGGCATCCTCAGAAATTTTCTGAGGATGCCTTCCATAGATGTGGGCAAAATATCAGGAGGGAATGCCTCTGGAACATGGCCATACAGCCCAGAAAACTGACAGCAACCCATTTTTCAATTTGTTTAGCTGGTTATTCAAGTAGGAAGAGTCAAGCAAGGTAGAGTTCATAATTCTGTAAACAATGTGTCTGTTGCCAAGCTTTAACAGAGACAGACAAATCTGTCCTTAATCATGCAAAGTAGTTATTCTCTGAATAAGGAAATTGTTTCACTATGTGGATAAATTAAAAACAACGTTCCAGTACCTTGATGATTTTATAAACTTTGGGTCATAGGTTAGATCTAAATTGCCATAAAATACAGTTTGGAATGGCATTATATAATCAGTATAGACTTACATAATGCAATCCAAAGCCATTAAATTGCAGTATGTGGGTCTACATCAGTGGTTCCCAACCTTTTTTTGACCAGGGACTACTTTGACCAGGGACCATTCTCCAACATTAGTACCAAAAGGGTTACAGATCAGTTTTGGGTCAACTTTAGATTTGGTTTGTTATTTGGCGTGCTGGTTCAGAAAATTGCATTGGATAGACCATATCAGCTCTAGTTTCCGATACTAAACGTATGCCATCCCGTGGTCGCCATCTGCTCGCCCACAGAAAACCATATTTAATAAACCTTGGCAATGTAAGAGGGTTTTGCAAGATTAGTGTCTTATTTCAACTGTGTAGTAACAGTGAGTCTGCAGACCACTGGTGGTTCACAGACCACAGGTTGGGAACCACTGGTCTACACTGACTATATTATTCAGACTCAAACTGCATTATATAGCAGTGTAGTTCAAGCCATAGCGCACTTTTATTAAATTATTGAAGACAATATTATCTACATGGTTTTTCTGTCATTTAACTATTATGCTAATTATCTTTAATAGCTTAATGATTGTATATTTGTATACAGATGAACTTACAGCCCTTTGCCCTGAAACAGAATATGGAATTCAGTCAGGCTTTGCATGAACCAAGGAGAAGGCTGGGCGGTTCTGTGTAGCCAAACCTGCCTGTCCTTTTTCTCAATTAAATCTCCCTTCTATTCCCTGGTTATGATCCAGGCCTTTGCTGAAAGTCCCCAGCAGAGGATGCTGTGGGGAAGAAAGGCCATGCAAAGTGTGAAGCAAGCAATGCCATGTGTGCAGACATTTTTTACATTGTGATTTGCTTTTCAGGATTTCATCAATTAGAAGGTGACACAATCTAGGGAAAGCTAATCATTTTAATCTGTTTGATTAAAAGCAGAAATGAAGTGTCATGTGCTTATTGATGTTTTTTTTGCTCTTTAATTTTTTTTAAAAAAATGATTGTCCTGTTTTGTCCAAGAGCAATGTGGCTAATCCAGGCATGGGCAAACTTCGGCCCTCCAGGTGTTTTGGATTTTAACTTACTGAATGTTAGGAATTGTGGTAGTTGAAGCCCAACTGGAGGACTGAAGTTTGCCCATGCCTGGACTTATGATATAATGGCCGAAACTTGTTGAGTTGTTTTACAAAACAGGATAAAGCCATTTTAATAAAATACATCTATCAGTAAGCTTTTGAAAACTTATTCTTTTGTTTGTGGATCCTAATGCATAATTTCCTGTAGCAATCTGCTTAATTACAGGAGATAATTCAAATATAACTTTGATCATTATATATTGAAATCAGTTTTACACCTTGAAGTGCTGTAGTCTGGCTGGGTTGTTTTGGAAATATAACTTTGACAGCACAATCATCTCCATAGTTAGAAATCAGGTTGGGTCAAACAGAAATTATGTCCCAGTAAAAGTGCAAAGGATTACAGCGATATAGTGTGATTCTGTGAATGCTTATTCAGACTTAAACCCCATTGAACACTGAAAGGTCCCTTTGACTTTTGATTAAGATAACACCCTTGAAGTTCCTAATCTGGTAATTAGAAGTACCATAATTCCAAATCTGGTAACCAGAGATGCTCATTAACCAGCATTACACAACCTGGGGATTTGGACCCCTGGGGGTGGGGGGTGCGAGGAGGTGTCAGAGGGCTTACCAAAGACCATCAGAAAGTACAGTATTTTCTGTTGGTCATGGGGGTTCTGTGTGGGAAGTTTGGCTGAATTCTATCGCTGGTGAGATTCAGAATTCTCTTTGATTGTAGGTAAACTATAAATCACAGCAATTATTCCAAATGTCAAGGTCTATTTTCCCCAAACTCCACATTTGGACATATTGAGTATTTATGCCAAGTTTGGTCCAGATGTATTGTCCACGGTGCTTTTTGGATGTAGGTGAATTACAATTCCAAAACTCACAGTCAATGCATACCAAACCTTTCCAATATTTTCTTTTGGTCATGGGAGTTCTTTGTGCTAATTTTGGTTTAATTCCATTGTTGGTGGAATTCAAAATGCTCTTTGATTGTAGGTGAAATATAAATCCCAGCAACTACAATTCCCAAATGAAAAAATCAATTCACCCCACCCCACCCCACCAGTATTCAAATTTTGATGTAATGGGTATTTGTGCCTTCATATCAGATATTTACATTATGATTCATAACCGTAGCAAACAAAAATGGTAATGGTAATATTATAAGAAAACCACATTATTTGAAATAGATTTAATAAAAAGCATTGTCATGGTAGCACATCTTTGGAAATATTACGGATTTGGAATATGTCTTCACATTACAGAAAATACTAACAAGATCAAATCATCTTCAGTTCAGTGTATGGTGTTTATTAAGGTCATTTAAATTATCCTTACAGTGGTAGTTGCGGCATCTTGATCACCTTGTTAGTTTTAGAAGCCGTGCCCATGCACAAAAAGTTTATCTTGTATACAAAAAGTTGTTGTCATTGTGAATGTTTGATTCTGACTTTGTACCTGACTTTCCGAAGGAATCCCGCCTCCAAGGGGGGTGCTGCTCTATGGCCCTCCAGGAACAGGGAAGACGCTGATCGCCAGAGCGGTTGCCAATGAGGTGGGAGCTCATGTCACCACGATTAATGGTCCAGAAATAATAAGCAAGTAAGTAAGTAAGCCTGCTCCATTTATTTCAGCCGGGCAATGCGCAATTTTGTCTCCTGGCTGGAAATTGGTCACTTACATTTGTAAACAGAAGTGAAGGAATGATTGATGAGCTGTTTATATGAGAGAGTTTGTGCAATCATTAAGTAATCAAGGATGTGTGCCCATGTGGAGAATTGCATGGATAAGATGCCAGTAACCTTGTAAACAGTCAGAGGTTTATTGCCGAATAATTTATTTTTTTCATTTTGTTGCAGGTTTTATGGAGAGAGTGAAGCCAGGCTACGACAAATATTTGCTGAAGCATCTCTACGGTATGGCTGTGTTTTTTAAAAAGAGAGTTTAATCAGTTCGTGAATCATGAGATGCTAGTGCAAACTCTCAAGTCCTATCAAGTCTTTATGGAGGTTTATAAAATTATGAATGAGGCAGAGATAGAAAATGTTTTATTTTCCCTGTTTATACTTGGTGTATCCTTGTAAAATTGAGCAGTTGTAGATATAGGACAGGTTTATAGCAAGTACGTTATGCCTGGGCTTAGATCAATACTGTTTGAAGCAATGCTCCATGAACCGATGCCAGTCCGTAAGACATGTATCCAGGAAAGAAAGGGAAAAAAACAAAAACAGGAGATTAACCATTGTGTATAAATATAGTACCAGTCCAAATCACATGATGGGGAGAAACCTTGGCAGTTTCCCACATTGCATAACTTCAAAAATATTGATTTCACATCACTTTCAAAATTACTCACCCTTGCATTAGATGTTCAATCCTTATAATATTGATTATATTGATGATGATGATGATGATGATGATGATGATAATATACTTAGCCCGAAAAAACCTACTACAACCCAATAATATACTTTATTTATATTTCACTCTATCTCCTCTGGGAGACTCAGGGAAGATTACACAGCACATATATGGCAAACATTCAGTGCCGTTATACAGTTAACACGGACAGACAATACGTAAACAGAGGTATAGGCTTTCCCATCATTTCCATCTCTGGCATCTGGAGGCTGTGCTTGACTCCGGCTACGGGGTGGTGCTGTCACTCTATCTTCCATGTGGAGGAACTTTGTTGTCCGTAGATGCCGGCATGTTCTTATGGGCGCTTTTTATTACCTCCCCGCTAAAAGCGGTACTTATTTATCTACTCACATCACTGTTTTCTATCTGCTAGGTGGGCAAAGCTGGGCTGATGGTTGGAGCTCACCCCAACCCAGGCTTGAACTGCCAACCTTTCGATGGGCAAGATTTTCTACAGCAGGCGGTTTAACCTGCTGTGCTAAAGCCCAGCCCTATTGTATGTTACATCTCACAATAGCCCAGGGCTGATAAAATCTCGCATCCATAGGTTACTATGGGGAATACCACTGCTTTAACTGTGCGGATCTTCGGTTCTCTCTCTAGATAATTATATATTTTGATTGTTTATTATTTATTTATTTATTTATTTACTTTGCTTGTATACCGCAGTTTCTCAGCCCGTAGGCGACTCAACGCGGTTCACAACAGAGCAAAAAGAGTCATATCAAAATAGCAATAACAATTTAAAACCATTTAAAACCATGAGAGCATAATATACAAGTAATGGCAATAACAACACAATAGCGTCTCGTAACTAGAATCGTGATCCAACTCGTCGTCTATAATTCCATTCCTATATTCATCGTATTCATTGCACATTGCACATTGTTTTACCTAATGAAGCACAATAACAATTTCAGTACCAGAGTGAGTCAGTGAGATCAGTGTGTATTATGCACTTGTGTTCGTATTGAGAAAAAATTGTTATCTTTTTTTCCAGTCGACCATCTATTATATTTATTGATGAAATTGATGCACTCTGTCCAAAGAGGGAAGGGGCACAGAATGAATTCGAGAAAAGGATTGTAGCTTCCTTATTGACATTGATGGATGGCATTGGATCAGTAAGTAAAGTACAGTGATGATGGAATGACTACTCCTGGACTTGTATTGTCGAAGGCTTTCATGGCTGGAATCACTAGGTTCTTGTGGGTTTTTTCGGACTATAGAGCCATGTTCTAGAGGCATTTCTCCTGACGTTTCGCCTGCATCTATGGCAAGCATCCTCACTACCTCTGAGGATGCTTGCCATAGATGCAGGCGAAACGTCAGGAGAAATGCCTCTAGAACATGGCTCTATAGCCCGAAAAAACCCCACAAGAACCTACTCCTGGACTGTACCTTGGCCATTGTGTTCCTATATCCAAATATCTCTTTTATGTTCTTCGGTAGCCAAAGTTCTGTATAATTGTTCCACTTTTAATAACAATTATCTTCTAAAGTAAATAACCTCCAATTATTTAGCTATTTACTGAGAAATAAGCCCCACCTTATTCAGCTAGATTTACTCTCCATGTAAGATATAAATCTAAGGGATTTGAAGTACTGTACATTGAATGAATGTGTTAGGAAATGTTAGATTTATATCTGGATCTCCTACATCTAAATGTACATCTATTTTTTTTTATCATACTGCATTTATTCCCTGTCCCTGAAAGAGTAAGCCTGTCTTTTATTGGTCTTCTAGGAGGGCAACGAAGGGCAACTCTTGGTACTTGGAGCCACGAATCGTCCTCATGCTCTTGATCCAGCCCTGCGCAGACCTGGCCGCTTTGACAAGGAGATAGAAATTGGTGTCCCCAATGCACAAAACCGGCTAAACATCTTCAACAAGCTTCTTAATAAGGTTTCTCATTCATTGACGGAGACAGAGTTGGTTCAATTGGCTGAGAGCACCCATGGATATGTAGGAGCAGACCTGGCGGCACTGTGCAAAGAAGCAGGTAAGGCTAAATATGTGTCATGGTGAGAATCAGTGATCTTGCTAGTTGTTGTTGTTAACTGTCATGTAGTTGATTACAATTGACTTATTTTTAATTTTCATAGATTCTAACTATGTTTAGGTACTACAGCCAGCCCTTCAAATTTGCTGGGGTTAAGGGCACAGAATCCCTGATAAAGTGAAAAAACACAAATAAAAATGATTTATTTATTTACAGCATTTATATATCGCTTTTCTCACCCTGATTATTTTTTTAACCTGAGAAAATACCTTTCTGGTAATGCCTAAGTTCTCTGCCACAACTCTGTGGTCAACATCTACCAAAAGTTGGTCATAGAATTACACTGGAGGACCTAGGGATTCCCAGAGACATGTTAAAAGTCAAATCTGCAAGTGCGGAGAGCTGAATGTATAGGTAAATCATGATTTTTTTCTACATGGGCTTACCTGATGTTTGAATCAAAAGTTAGCATGATTTCATATGTGTCTAATTACAATCTAGTTTTGCAGTCTTGAACAAGGCATTTTGTTATCCATACACAACAGTTATAAGCTACATCTAAAAGCAAATTATTAACTCGCATGTGTGTTTGTGTATTATGGTTTTAATTTGTACAGGTCAATTTTAATTTAAGGTTGAAAATGTATAAATATAAAGGCAATATGTTTAGGGATTTTGTTTATCTTGTTTGAAATGACCTCATTTGACCACACAACCAACCCATACCTTTTTGTGAACCTTTGCTGGCTGTTGTATACTAATGTCGATGTTTTGTTTAGACTTACGTTATTATAGATTTTTGTCTGATTGTGTGTAGTTTAATTTATTGATGTCAGGTTTAATTTACTGATGTTAGGTCTTAATTTGATGTTAGGCTTTAATGTTACTTTTATATGTTGGGGTTTTCTGGGATTTTATGTTAGTATCATGTGTTTTATGTAGGCATTGAATGTTTGCCATTGTTATGCTGGAATCCGCCCTGAGTTCCCTCAGGTAGATTGGGCGGAATACAAATAAAGTTTTATTATTTCTTATTTGAGCTTGTTTGCGGATGTATATTACAAAAGGCCCTGTTGCATAGGATGTGAAAAATATATAAGAAATCCTTTTACTTCAGACAATGAATGGCTACTTTTCTTTTAATTATGAGTCCATAGTATGTGTTCTTTATATTGAAAAACAAAGAAACCCCAAAACCACTTTTTGCTGAGATGAAATGTATTTCAATACGTTGGGAATCCGAGCTGTCAGGCTCAAAAATAACCCTCACTTGGGGTGATTCCTCCATGAATATAGCAGAGCGATAGAAGCAAACTTCTTAACTAGCAAAAACTTCTGTGTAATGAGTCAGGATTAGCTTCCATTGAACAGAATAGTACAGAATTGCAGAGACAGAACTTTAGGTTCAAAATATTTATTCAAGAAAAGAAATACATTTTGGATAGAAAAGGTCTTGGAGCCCACTAGCTTGCTAAAACTCATATTCTAAGGAAGGTAAAAGGATAATAAGTCAAAATATCCATGCAGTTACATTTTACCTGGAGAAAGGCAAAATGCGTCCTCATTGGAAGGGAGACAAAGAAGAGAGAGAGCAATGGAGAATGACCACATGGCCAAAACCCAGGACAATAAAAATACCTTTAAAGAGGAAGTTACCTCATACCTCACAGAGATTCCATTGTTACATCTTCCAAGGGGGAGAATTACTTATTTATTTTATTTACAATATTTCTACTCCACCCTTCTCAACCCCTGAGGGGGGACTCAGAGCAGCTAACACTGGCAACAATTCAATGCCGCAATATTAATATAACAACAATATAAAAACATAAATATGCAATAAATTAAAAACATAAATGTGTGATAGATTAAAAACAATTAAAACCAATAACAAGAAGATAGTGGTAAGCAAGAAGAGTAAAAACAAAGTCCCTTCTGGGAGAAGCATGCATAGGAATGTGGGGAAAAAAATCCCCCACTCTAATCCTATATCTAAGCCTAGCTACTTATTGAGGACTGGAGACTTGATGACACAAGAGACTTGTGTAGTCCAGGGATGAAACCCAACAAAATGAGACCAATTAAAATGCAAATAAACACTCTGTAATCTTATTTAAAAGATACTAAGAACAGGATATATCACATTCATGTAACTCAGTGATACATTGCAGGTCTTATATATGGATCAGTATACACAAGCTCTAGCTATACGGTAGGTGAAAATTAGATGTAAAAATGGTTATTTTTGATCAAATTCTATTGTCTTCAGGACAGCAAGGAATCTTTTGTTAATGCTACCATCTAAGGAATCAGACTGAATTTGCATAGGATTAGTAAATGCAAAATATTTTTCAAAAATATTTTTCAAAATTTCATATGCTGTAGCGAAGTTGGAAAAAATGGCATCTAAGTAGACAAAAAGAAAAGTTCCCATTTTATATTGAGCAAGTTTATGGTGTAGTATTCCTTTAGCAGTTACTGTACTGATGCGACATCTGGTGGTAGAAAGTGAGTTTTCAACTATCATTTTGACTTGGATAAAAGAAATTCCAGAGAATCTCTATCAGAATAAACACAATCTTTATATTTAACAATTATAACAATAAATAAATAAATTTATTATAAACTATTTAAATTCTTGTTTGTAAATCTAGACTATGTTGTTAATGAAGTACTAAATCAAAGGTTCATCTTCTAAAAATTATAACTAGCTTTGGAACCCTGCATTGCTCGAATTATTTAAAAAAGTCATTTTTTTAAATTTTTACAAAATGCATAAGGTTGTAGGTAAACTGCAACTCACATCATGCCAGGTTAACCCCCTGAAACTCCATCAGTAGTTCAAGTTTGTCACGTTGGGCAAGTTTGCTCTAGATGCGTCATTGGTGAGGTTCAGTGTGATCTCTGGCTGCAGGATAAACTACAGCTTCCACTATGGTAGGTCAGTCCCTTCAAATCCCTCCAGTAGGTTCAGTTGGTCATAGGGGTTCTGTGTACCAAGTTTGATCCAGATCTCTAATCGGTGGTGGTCACAGTGTCTCTGGATGTAAGTGAACTACAACTTCCAGAAATGAAGGTTAGTTTCCCTAAGCCCCTCCAGTATTATCAGTTGGTCATGGTGGTTCTGTGTGCCAAGTTAGGTCCAGGGCCATCGTTGGTGGGGTTCATAGTGTTCTTTGATTGCAGGTGAACGATAAATCCCAGTACGTACAATGTCTATAAATCACAGGGTGATTTCCCTTCAAACTTCTCCAGCATTTTTCTTACGTCATGGGGCTTTTGTGTGCCAGGTCCATTGTCAGTGGGGGTCACAGTGCTCTGACTTGATGTGGGGTGAACTACAACTTCCATCATGTGGAGTCAATCCCCCAAACTCCTCCAGTATGTTTCATTGCTGATTAGTTCTGCTCTCTTTGTTGCACAAATAGAGTTGAAAAGAGTAGGAAAGGGTTAAGGGAGAGGCAGTGGGCAGGATCATACAAATTCCACACCAATTGAGAGAGTAAGAAACACTGGGATGTCTATGGTGGAGGAAACACGTAAAATCTGGGATGAAATTGTCTCCGAATGAAAGCATTCCATGGGTGGTGGGCAGTATGGCGTTTGGGGAGGACATTAGCAGCAATTGGGCTATGTATGTCTATATACGTTGTATGTCTTAATTGGCATTGAATATTTGCCATATATGTGTACATTGTAATCCGCCCTGAGTCCCCTGTGGGGTGAGAAGGGTGGAATATAAATGCTGTAAGTAAGTAAGCAAATAAATAAATAAATAAATAAATATGTGTTCATGGCACTCGCTGTAACTGAAATGCCATTGGAGGGAGGCCTATTGGTGTCTCCTGAGTACTGAGAGCTATAGCTGTTTGTGGAAGGGGAGCCTTTGTAAGTGGACACTCCAGCCATATGTACACATATGTTTATACATATGTATTTTCACTTTTATTATTTATATTGGTAGACAGATAAGATATAGATAGATATACCCTTTCAGAAGTGTTTACCATGTATTATTTTCTTCTAGAGCTCTTTTCTCTGTAGTTTCACATTTAGACATCTTAATGGTTTGCCTGGAGTTTTTAGAAAAATGCGTTTTACATTGTGAGATAGGATCAGAGTCCTGTCTGTGAAACTGGGGGGATTATTTCTCTTATTATAGTGTATGCAAAAACATATTTGCACTCTTACCTCCATTAACTCTCCACCCCTTCTATTATTTTGTTTATAAATCCTATCACAGTGGCCATTTTTGTATTGGATTGTTCACAGATTTGCTGCACACAGATGAATCTCAGCTTGAACAGTATTAAATAATTGAAATACTCCTTTCAGACATTTACTCTGCCTTTAATGCCATGTTTTTGCACTTTATTTCTTTTGACCTGAACTGCTTTGCTTAGGAGAACATTATAACATTGAAATCTTGTGTTTATGCTTAGTTATACCATCACAAGAAGCAGTGTTCAGTAATACAGATAAAGTATTTGTTACAGTGTGTGCCCTGAGTCCCTTCGGGGAGATAGGACAGTATATAAATAAAGTGTGTGTGTGTATATATATTGTATGTATTAAATGTTTTACTAGAAATTAATTTGAATATTTCCCCGAAATATAATACGAGGATTGAATGAAAAGTAATGCCTCTACCTTCGTAACTCCTCAACAGATGGCAGAACTGGTATGCGGCAGGTACTGGCTTGTTCAGTAGACTTTCCTCTACAGTTCCATTTTGGCGGGAAGCCTTAGCATTGAATGGTTGTGTTGTTAAAGTGCGAAGTATGGAACCGTGCGCAGATGGTCGGTCAATGCGACTTAAGCAACATGCAGTCATTTAATTCTTGACAGCAGAAGGTGTCACCACAACATCTTTAAACTTACTCGCCCAATGACACACAGTTCTCACATCAACACAATCACCATAAGCAGCTTGCATTCTCTGATGAATCTCCTTTGGGATGGCACCTTCTGCTGTCAAGAATTCAATGACTGCACGATGCTTAAGTTGCATTGACCGACTGTCTGCGCAGGATTCCATATTTCACACTTTAACAACACAACCATTCAATGCTAAAGCTTCCTGCCAAAATGGAACTGTAGGGGAGAGTCTACTGAACAAGCCAGTACCTGCCGCATACCAGTACTGCCATCTGTTGAGGAGTAACGAAGGTGGAGGCATTACTTTTCATTCAACCCTTGTAAATAGTTGAGAGATTTTGCTCCTTTCCTCTTGAGCCTTGCCACTTATAAGGACCTCTCCAGTTCCTTATAAAGAAACTTTGCTGCATGGCTTTTCATAGAAACCTTGCCATTAGTACTGTATCCAACATAATTAGTCTCAAAAGCTTTTCTTGAGTTTGTAGTATCTTGAACAGCCTTTTAAGGGAGGACACTAGATTGATTAATTATTTAGAAAGTATTTGGGTTCTTAAACTTGGTTCCCAATGGAAGTTGTGTCCATGCAGTGTTCCAATGGTGGGGCAAGGACATCATAAGGGAAATACGGTCCCGTGCCTTATGAGAAATGTTATTCAAACCAATAATTCATTTCCCTAGCTCTTTCCTATTTCCTATTATGGTTGGACTTTATCTTGCTGGAATGTGGTCTTTTTCAGTATCTCCTACCCTCTGTACTATGAAATGATTGCCACTGCTGTTCTCTCCTCCTATGATGCTGCTGCTCTTCTGGTTGCCTGTTTGCAAAGCATTTTATTTTCCTAAATGTTTCTAAAGATAGAAGGACCACCACCGGATTTCAGAAAACAGAACAACATGACATGTTAATTAGGTAGTGAGGATGTGAATGGAATAAACAGTGTTGAGTGTTATAAAATGCTTAGCAACTTAGTCTTCCAAATATAGAGTTTCATTATAAACTTATCCTTCTAAGGATCCCTGAGCAGGATGGATGATACAGTTATTTATTTTTCTTCAGGAACTGAGAAGGCCATCTTGTTTACAGTGAAAGGAAATGCTTGGTTTTGAAATGATAATGCTTATCTCTGGGATGTTAATGACTACACTGAGCAGAATTTGAAAGGACACAGAGTGTTGTAAGATGGGTGGAAGGAGGAAAGAAATAAGATGGGCTTTTCTTCTACTCCAAGAGTAGTCACCTTACAGATGGTGACCCTGAACCTGTTGCACCATTCCGACAGGTTGCCATTTAAGAGTGAACAGACTATGTAATACAGAATCAACATCCATGATCTTTGGCTAGTTTGCTTCATTGTTCTTGCTTGGATGGACTAGAATGCAGAGAGACATTGTACATATTCCATGTATGGACTTTCTAAAGTCAGGATTTCCTTTTTTTGAAGGTTTATTACTTGCCCCCCTCCTCCAAGGTGCTAGAGCTTCTGATCTTAGAAGCTAAGGATGGTCAGCCCAGGTTAGTACTTGGATAATGGACCTCTAATGAATACAAGGTGATTTTTGTTGTTTATTCATTCAGTCACTTTGGACTCTTCATGGACCAGCCCACACCAGAGCTCCCTGTCAACTGTTGCCACTCCCAGTTCCTTCAAGGACAAGCCAGTCACTTCAAGAAAAACATCAACCCATCTTGCCCTTGGTTGGCCCCTCTTCCTTTTTCCTTCAATTTCCCCCAGCATCATTGTCTTCTCCAAACTTTCCAGTCTTCTCATGATGTGGTCAAAGTACTTCATCTTTGCCTCTAATATTTTTTCCTCCAGTGAGCAGTCGGGCTTTATTTTCTGGAGCATGGACTGGTTTGATCTTCTCACGGTCCAAAGAACTCTCAGAATTTTCCTCCAACACCACATTTCAAAAGTCTCTATCTTCCTTTCTCAGCCTTCCTTATGGTCCAGTTTTCGCATCCATAGGTTTCTATGGGGAATACCATTGCTTTAACTATGCAGACCTTCGTTGCCAGCGTGATGTCTCTACTCTTCACTATTTTATCAAGATTGGTCATTGCTTTCCTCCAAAAAAGTAAACATCTTCTGATTTCCTGGCTGTAGTCTGTGTCTTCAGTAATCTTCGTACCTAGAAATGCAAAGCCTGTCACTGATTGCCAATTATCAATCAGTCTAGTTGCCATATTGGTTTTTTTATGATTAACTGCAACCCAACTTTTGCACTTTCTTCTTTCACCTTGGTTAGAAGGCTCCTCAGCTCCTCCTTGCTTTCAGCAATCAAAGTGGTATCATCTAAATATCTAAGGTTAATGTTTCTTCATCTAAATATCTAAGATTGTTAATGTTTCTTCCAGCAATTTTAACTCCAGCCTTGGACTCATCAAGCCCTGCATGTCGCACGATGTGTTCTGCATACAATTTGAATAGGTAGGGTAGAAGGAACTGACAAAACCATCTCTGAATGTTCTTTGCCTAAGAAGCCCCTATGGAATATATAGTTGATTGGTGACTTAAAGTCATATGTGTGCGTGTGTGTGTGAGTGAGAGAGAGAGTGTGTTTTAGCAATGTTGTAGCATGCCTAGAGCCATGAGGAGAGACGAGCAAGAAATGATGATGATGATGATGATGATGATGATAAACACATATATACACACACACACACATATCACCAGAGCCTTTCTAAAGGCTCTTTGATATTGTTAAAATCTATTAGTGATGGAATAGTAACACAAAGATCACAATTTATTTTGAGCAAATAATGAGTAATGCCTAATCTGTTTCTTGAAGAAAGTTACGTCTGGACAATTGTAACTTTTCGCAGTATTCCTATTCTTGTTTACATTCTACCTAGAAGGAAGGACCATTTTAAACTTTGTGTAATCTGCAAGTAAAATTTAAAATGGCTAATTTGCAAATCAATTCTACAAATTCTTGATAATTCATACAGATAATCTACATTGGAACTATAATTGTTCTCTTTCAAGGCTAAAAAACTAACATTGCAGCGTTGGGAAGATGATGTATGATTTAATTACAGACGATCTGACATCTCAAATGTCAAAAATTTGAATATGTCTTGCAGGGATGGACAACAGTATGGAGCTCATGTATTTTTTGATCCAGCTGTCCAGTTCAGTGGTCACGTCGATCCCTGGGCTGTCCATCAGCACCAGGTTGTCCTTGAGGAAGGGGTACTTGGAGTTGGGCCACATGATGCTGATGAGCCCGCTAGACGCTCGTCCTGGTGCAAGGCGTGTGCCAGCTGGTTGTGTTATCCCAGGCATGGGCAAACTTCGGCCCACTAGGTGTTTTGGACTTCAACTCCCACAATTCCTAACAGCCAGCAGGTGTCCAAAACACCTGGAGGACCAAAGTTTGCCCATGCTTGCCCTATCCATATCTGTGCCACACCAGAAGTGATGCCAAGTCACTTTTAGTTACCGCTTTGTCCAGTTTTCAACTGAAGAAGGCATTATTTGGTAGATAACGCAGGAATTTAAAAAGACGAAGCCCTAGCAAACACTTTGCTTGCTTTTTCAAGCTGTTTTTCAAGCTTGAAGGAAAAAAATGAGAGTTGAGACGGATTTGTCTCTGCTGGCCAGAAAAGTGGGGACAGAGTTCTGGCAATCTATACATCTGATAAAGATCATACAGGCAGTATCTTAACGTGGACACATCTTTGTATATTTTGGCATCATTTCTAGAAATTTATTGAGGGATTTTGCATTGGTATGTTTTCAATTTGCCCTCTACTCATTTATTATTTGTAATGAATTGTATGTTACTGCTTTATTCTTTTCCCCCCTAATACAGTGGTTCCCAACCTTTTTTTTGACCAGAGACCACTTGACCAGGGACTCTCCAACATTAGTACCAAAAGGGTTACGACTCCGTTTTTGGTCAACTTTAGATTCGGTTTGGTTATTTGGGGTGCTGATTCAGAAAATTGCATTGGACAGACCACATCAGCTCTAGTTTCTGATACAGAAGAAATGCCATCCAGTAGTCGCTATATCTAATACGTCTCGGTACTGTACGAGGGCTTTCCTGAGACCAGTCGCTCTTGTTGCAACAGTGCAGTAACGGTGAGGCTGTGAACCATATTTTAGTTTTTGTGGACCATGGGTTGGGAACCACTGCCCTGATATGATCATTTCACGGGTTTTTAAAAAATCTGTCCTGTTAGGTCTGGATAAACTCTCCTTGCAGATGCGTCGAACAATGATTCCCCCCCCCCCCCCCCATCCTAGGAATCAACATCATGATGCACCCCTGTTTGTGTGTCCATGTATATTTTGTTGACCCAAGCTGTAACATATGTTCTTGTGGGTTGGTTCTTTAAAAACATCAGCTCGGCATAATCGCTTTTTATGTAGAAGCTGTTACATCTGGATGTTGATGCTTGAGGGAACATGTGCAAGACAAGACGGAACATGTTGATCTTCTACCCGTATCCAGAAATAACTTCCCTCTCCCTTTGTTTCCACTTCTTAAATGAATGACGTGGAGGAAATAAAAGAAGTCAAACTTAGACTGCCCTCCTAAACATGCTAACTGTGGAATTAACTCCGACAGTGGCATTTCTGCTGAGAAAATAGGCACAGAGATCTGCTTCCGAAGTTATATGGAATGTGAGCATATATACAGAAATCTTAATTTCTTTTCAGCTTTTCCAGTTACTTACTCTTTAGTAATGTACCCATATGCATTTTCCTTCTGCAAAGCTATACAAATTACCCTTATAAAATGACACATGCTCAAGAAATGCAAACATTTGTAAGTTACAACTGATTTTTGCCAAAAAAGTCATTGTAATAAAAACCCTTTTCTGGCAAAAATCATTTGTAACTACTTTGGAAAAAACTTCATTGCAGATCTTGTGTTTGCATTTGTTTGTCACTGTTTTAGGAGTCGGTTACGCAGCAAGGACTTCAGAGCAGGCATGGGCAAACTTCAGCCCTCTAGGTGTTTTGGATTTCAACTCCCACAATTCCTAACAGTTTGCCCATGCCTGCTTTAGAGTGATAAAGTTTTTTAATTTGCTTCATCCGATTTTGCCATATCCTTCGTTTTTATTTGTGTTCTGTTTTGTTCTTACATACTGCATATCTGAAGCTGATTTCTAGCATTTTGTTTTTAAATCTTTTCTTTGATTAATCCCACAATAATCCAATTATGTGTTGGATCCATGTTCCTTTAAATTTTGGCTGACATTTCTATTTACTTTTTTCTTTACAAAACCAGTTCCAGCCAGTTTGCTTCCTATGTTTGCATGCCATGTCTGTGTGTCATTGTGCCTTCAAGTTGCCTATTGATTTATGGCAACCTTGCCAATTTCATAGGGTTTTCTTGAGATAAGTATACTCAGAATTATTTTTGCCATATTAGAAACAAGATGGATTTTGGGTGGCTCTATGACCATGCTCCAGAAGCATTATCTCCTGATGTTTCACCCACATCATTGCAGACATCCTCAGAGGTTGTGAAGTCCTCAGAAGAACTGCAAGACCAAGATCACAGGCATCCTCACAACCTCTAAGGAACCACCTCTGAGGATGCCTGCCACAGATGTGGGTGAAATGTCAGGAGAAAATGCTTCTGGAACATGGCCCTACAGCCCAGAAAACTCACAGCAACCCAGTGATTCCAGCCATGAAAGCTTTCGACAACACAATATGGATTTTCATGAAATATCCTGGGCATAAGAAGTCCCTTTTTCTTTTAATAGTTCCGTATCAGACAGTTCTGTAGCCAGGAGCCGCAGTGGTGCAATGGGTTAAACCCTTGTGCTGGCAGAACCCTGACCTGAAGACCTGAAAGTCAGCAGTTTGAATCTGTGAGACAGGGTGAGTGCCAGTTTGTCCACCACAAATTCCCATGTGGGCACATGAGAGAAGCTTCCCACAGGATGATAACACATCTGGGCATCTCCTGGGTAATGTTCTTGCAGACGGCCATTCTCTCACACCACAAGAGACTTGGAGTATATTCTCAATTCACTTCTGACATGATTAGTTCTGTAGCCCAGATGGACTGTTTTAATACAGTATGAAAACTTTCCATGATATTTTTGTTCCTTGACTGAAAATGAGCATTTTTTGTGTTGACCAGTGTGCAATGCTGAGGGAATTCAACAAACCATCTATAATACATTGGGTGTGCATTTACTTTTTTTGTGTCAAAAAGCAAGTTGAGTACAAAATTCTGTAGGTAAACGTCTACTGCATTAATTTGAGTGGTAAAGGAGGAGAAATTTCTTCCATCAGAATTACAGACCTATCACTGACATATTTTTTTTAATTTCAGCTTGAATGTAACATTTATTAGTGCTAACAAGAAATAAAAGGTTTGCTAATAAATTGCTTCTTATTCCTTTTCTTTTCCTTTGCTGCAGTCATTTTCGACTGCAAATAGTTCTGATACCGAAGAATAATAATCCGTCTGACACACTACCTTGGCAATAAAGCAAGTGTATACAGTTGTCCTTGTTGAAAAACTTCTATGTAATAGAACTCTTGCAAATGAAATTAATCTGTTTTCCCCTTCTGTGCCTTGCCGTAACATCTGTTCAGGCCAATAGGCATGTTTCAGCAAATACTGGATTATTCATGAAGGACTGTAAATTACGTGTGCCTCCATGCAGTAGTTTAGCCGATTGAACTTGAAATGTTCTGGTTGCAAAGGACCTAAGGGTTATACTTGTATGAACACGACAAATCTTGTATTGCTTTCATACCTAATTCGTAATGTAAAATACATCCTTTCTCCATTTTTAAATTATGCCTGAGCAGTGCACACATATTAAAATACGGTTCGTGTGATAAGTAAAGTTAACATGTTGCAGATCTTTCGAGAGACTCTTAAATTTCCTTTTAAGAATTTCTAGGAAGCCACTCACCTACAAAAATGGAACAATAAAAGATGGACAAAACATTTTAAAAGCCACTTAACAAGAACTTAATGGCATATGTACCAGTGGTGTTGAGTTCAGAATAAATATTTTATTTTAAAAAATAAATAATTTTTCTAACATTAATCAGTTTCAGAAGTTTTAACCACCAGTCATGTTGAAGAAGAGTTAGCTCTGTAATACAGTTGGTTACAAAAGAGTCAGAGAATTCCACCTTTTGAAGTTTTGATTGTAAGAGTTTGTCACTTACTGCTTTGTTACATTCATAGACTGGAAAATTATTTCAGATAATCACAGTGCCCATGTAATCCCAAAGTGTGTTTAGTTACTACTGTAGTTACAATTTTTAAATAGTAAATGCTTTCCTTTTCCTGCTAAAATGATGCTTTTGGAATACTTAACAGTTGCTGAATAAAATCTGAGTGCTGTAAGATGCAGACAAAATACTCTCTTTTTCCATCTGTCTCAGGATCACCTTAGCACTCATAGAATATGAGTCAATATCTACACCGTGTGAAATTCATTACAAAATAGTTGCAGTTGCACCACAGAAAGGGATATAGGTATCCTTTGTTGAGTTATAGGGAGCATACTATTCCCCTATTAAAGCAGTTCCACTGGCTGCTAACGAGTTTCTGGGCCCAATTCAAAGTGCAGGTTATTACCTATAAAGCCCTATATGGTTCGAGTCCAGGCTATCTTCGAGACCGCATCTCATTCTATGAACCGGCATGGGCCCTAAGATTTGTTAGGGAGGAGGCCCTCCTCTCGATCCCACCTCTGTCTCAAGTGGGTTGGTGGGGGCGAGAGAGAGGGCCTTCTCAGTGGTGACCCCCCAGCTTTGGAAAACCCTCTCCAGGGAGATTAGGCAAGCCCCCACGCTGTCCTCCTTTTGTAGGGATTTGAAAACCTGGATGTTCCAGCAAACATTCAAGATTAGTCCCTAGTTATACATGCCCAGTCCCTAAGTTGCCAGATGGTACTCTGTTTTGCACTTCATCCACTTCCCTGGCCCTATGGTACACTATTTGCATTATCCCTTACAGCCCTCTTATACAGTAGCTTGGTCATCCCCATTTTAGAAATCTTGGTCATGGTTTTTGTTGAACTTGGTTGGCTGGAGCTCCAATGTAACCTGTTCTATTTTGTTACATCTTGTTTAATTTATCTTGGCTGTTGTATTTTATGATGCTCCTATTTTTGTTTTTATGCATTGGTTTTGCTTTTGTTTGTGGACTTCTGTCCTACATGTAAGCTGCCCCAAGTCCCTTGTTGTTATTATTATTGTTGTTGTTATTATTATTATTATTAATTCTATGAACTGTGCAGAGGGATAGAGGAGCCTAACACTTAGCTATAAAATTGATTGCAGAATTAGTTGTACAGTTGATCATGTACCTGGGACAGTCATTGTCAGTGGTTTCTACCATAGAGGAGCCCTTGAAAGTAATATTCAGAACTCAGGGGAACCCTGAATAATAATTTTTGCTGTTTTCTCTTTCCTCCAGTCACGATCTCTTTTGGAACTTTTAGATTTCAAAAAACTCTGGTTGAGAAAACCAGACTTCAGGACTACAAACAAAGTGCTACCATTTGTGTGACTAGAGAATAAAAACAAAGGAATTCCAATTACCACTTGTTTGGTCAGCTAATATTATATAGGATTTAGACCTATTTCTGTTTTTATGTTGGTGCTAAAGTAGTCTTGCCCCTTTGCACCATTTAAAAGACACCCACTTGCCCATAATTAGGTCAAATCTTGAATAATACAGCAGCTGGCAATGACTCCTTGTGGATTTTATAAGACAATTAAGAATTTCCCCCCAGACTCTTTGGTTCATGTGTGTCTAATGGTTACTTATTTTGAATACGATTTCTGAGAGAGGTCAAGTAATTAGTCAGTGTTAACAGAACATGATTGTTCACTGAGCCACCAGAAATAGGTGCCATCTGATACAGAAGTATGTTCTCAAAGCCAGCAAAGAATTCAGGTTAAGGCTGCATCTGATCCAAACTGTGCTCTGAATGACCCCATATTAAAAACTTCCTTTGTGTTGGCCAGATGTTTGCTCTTTTCCGAAATGCAGTTTAAACAAAATGTGAGTTCATTACTCAGGATTTGTACCGTCTTACAAATTAGAAGTCTGATTTAAACAGCTCTTAAAGAAGAGGGGCATATATTTATCTTCCTGGCAAGGTATTGACTTGATCCTTTCCTGGCAATAATGCAGCAGCTATTTCAGGTCAAGGGTCAGTGAGGCAGGCAGCAACAAATGATGCTAACAAGAGGAAACAGGAAGAATGGAGGGCTTGCCTCCAGTCTGTGTCTCATTATGGCTTTAATTGAAACAAGATTTTACAACAAACACTGACCTCTGCAATGATGTGTGCAGGCTCATATGTGACTAGATGCAGGGTTTATTTCTGACCTTATTTCTTTCCGTCTCTGTCACTTTATGAAAGCTTTATTGCTCGCTTGCAGAAAGGTGGGTTGCATCCTGATCTAAGTATATGGCCATGGTAGGTGATAGTGACCGAAATAGACTTTTCCCTCTTCTCCAGAGCAAGCCCTTTTACACAGAGGGAGAAAATCCAAGTAACAAAGAAGACTGAGAAACTCTGCTTAATGGTATTGGGTATATACTGGTGGTTGGTGATTTTGTCCTTGAAAATCCTGCTTAAGTGGTTAAAAGTTTTATTGGTTGCTTCGGTGACTTGTTTATATGTGGCTCCATATTAAAGGCACAGTATAACTGTCAAACAGGTTTGTAGCATGTTAAACCTTGGTTTTAAACAAATCACTTTGTCTAATTTTATGATCTATGATCCACATCGGAGGCTAAGATTGTCAGGGAGGCCCTGCTCTCGGTCCCATCCACCTCGCAAGCACGACTGGTAGGGATGAGGGACAGAGCCTTCTCAGTGGTAGCCCCTCATCTATGGAACTCCCTCCCCAGTGAAATTAGATCAACCCCCTCCCTTCCTGCCTTCAGGAAAAAAAACTAAAATGTGGCTCTGGCTCAGGCCTTTGGTCAGTAATGGGAGCAGTGCAATATAAATTGACATTGATGACCTGGACTAGCCCTGGATTATGATCTGATATCTCGTGTGATTTTAAATTGTTGTTTTAGTGGAAAGCAATGACCAACCTTGATAAAATAGTGGAGAGCATAGACATCACACTGGCAATGAAAATCCGCATAGTCAAAGCAATGCTATTCCCCGATGAGAGAGCTAGACTACAAGGAAGGCTGAGCGAAGGAAGATAGATGCTTTTGAACTGTGCTGCTGGAGGAAAATTCTGAGAGTGCCTTGGACCGTGAGAAGATCTAACCAGTCCATACTTCAGGAAATAAAGCCTGAATGCCTATTAGAGGGAAAGATATTAGAGGCAAAGATGAAGTACTTTGGCCACATAATAAGAAGACAGGAAAGCTTGGAGAAGATAATTATGCTGGGGGAAATGGAAGGAAAAGGGAAGAGTGGCTGACCAAGGACAAGATGGATGGATGGTATCCTTGAAGTGACTAGCTTGACTCTGAAGGAGCTGGGAGTGGTGGCGGCTGATAGGGAGCTCTGACATGGGCCGTTCCATGAGATTACAAAGAGTTGGAAGCGACTGAATGAATAAACAACAACAATGTGATGTTTTAACTAGTTGGTTTTAATGTTTTGATTTTTTGTTTATTTATTGATGATTGATGATTTATTGATTATTTGTGTGCATGCGGCACACAAATTGTAAGGCCGCCCTTCAGGGTTGAGAAGGGCAGGCTATAAGTGTGGTAAATAAATAAATAACTTTACTGCTAAGCCCGGAGGCAGTGTCTAATGATTTTGATTGTATTTTTTGTCCAGTATCTAGCTAACTTGATGCCCAAGATACCACTGAAACCCTTATTTTACCTTCACTGTTTCATCTTTTGTGAATAATTTTTCTAGGACTATATGCTTTGCGGAGAGTGCTTGGGAAGAAAGGAAATGTCTTAGATGCTGAGGTGTCTGGATCAGTTATTATCACTCCCGATGACTTTCTGAGGGCTGTGAATGACGTCAGGCCCAGTGCCATGAGAGAGGTGGCACTTGATGTGCCAAAAGTAAGTTTTTCCCTGTGCTGTTTTCTAAAAGGATTGTTTAAAGGCTGGGACACTAGAGAGGACATGTGGTCAATAGGCCCAGAAATCCTTAAATCATGCCGGACCAAAGTGGCTGATTTGGGGGGAAAAGATGGGTCAGAGAGGAGTTCTGTAGAATGCTTTAGTTGAAACAAGGTTTTCCAACAAACACTGACTTCTGTGAGGATGTGTGCAGGTTCATATCTGACCTTACAAAACCGATCCCCCTATCAAAACACCTTTCAAAACTGATCCCCCTCTTTACCTTTCTCTCTGGGTAAAGTCCAGGAAGAGAGTTTTATGTCGTGCTCTTTGGAGGCATATTTCTGAGAGAGAAAGATGTGAGCAGATCATAGTTAGAGCGTATTGATGAAGGCTTTCATGGCCAGAATCACTGACTTGTTGTAAGTTTTTCGGGCTGTATGGCCATGCACTCTCTCCTGACATTTCACCTGCATCTATGGCATGCATCTTCAGAGGTTGTGAGGTCTGTTGGAAACTAGGAAAATGGGGTTTATAAACAGACCTCACAACCTTTGAGGATTTCTGCCATAGATGCAGGCGAAACATCAGGAGCAAATGCTTCCATAGCTACAGCCTTTGGCAAAGCCACCTAAATTATATTATGTTATTCTCTCTTTTTTGTGGGACAAAATCATAAATTATCATGGCTATTGGTCACAAGAGAGTTCTAGTCTAAAACTATTTTCAAGGTATCCTCAGTTTTTATTGCATTCAGATTGAAGTTTAAAGGATGCAAAAATATTGATGACATTTAGGAAGTAGAGGGATAAATATCAATAGAAATGTTGATGTAAAACAATGATTTGAATTGCCCCTTTTTTACTTGCCGGACTCAGTGACTGTGTACTTTCATACTTGTGCAGTTCATAGTGTCTCCTACTGATTAATGACATTGTTTTCTTGTTTTACAGGTGTCCTGGTCAGACATTGGGGGGCTGCAAGATGTCAAATTAAAACTGAAACAAGCAGTTGAATGGCCTCTGAAGCATCCTGAGTCATTCATCCGAATGGGTATTCAGCCACCGAAAGGTGTGCTTCTGTATGGACCTCCAGGATGTTCAAAAACAATGATTGCTAAGGCATTGGCCAATGAAAGTGGGCTGAACTTCTTGGCAGTGAAGGCAAGTGTCAATTCCACTCTTAAATTATAGCATTCCTGTGGAACAAGGTCATCTATCACCAGTTGACCAACATGAAGGAACAACATAGGTTGGAGATGATGTTTTATGCACAAGTATGATTAGACTGCTTGCAAGTGAAGATTTTTCTTTTCCCCTGGAAATATGGGTGATCACAAAATATATCCATTAGTAAAATTGTCATATTCATCTTATTGTGAATGCTGGAGACATGGGGCAGCTTCATTTTGGAAGGAATGAAATGTGTTTGATGGTGGTAGTGAGAACCTGCTCCATGAGAGGAGATCCTTATAAAGAAACTTGCAATGCGGTTGCAAGTCACAGTCTCATCTTGGCATGATCCATCGCACTATACTCAGGTGGTGGGAGAGACTCGTGATCAGTCCCTGTAGTGGTGAGTGGTAGGAGCCCCCAGTGGCACAATAGGTTATACCCTTGTGCTGGCAGGACTGCTGACCGAAAGGGGTGAGCTACCATCTGTCAGCTCCAGCTCCCCATGTGGGGACATGATAGAAGCCTCCCACAGGATGTTAAAACATCCGTGCATCCCCTGGGCAATGTCCTTGCAGATGGCCAATTCTCTCGTACCAGAAGCGACTTGCAGTTTCTCAAGTCGCACCTGACATGAAAAAAGTGGCAACTGGTTACTTCTATAGCAATGGGTAGATGAATTAGTTCTGGGTTTTTAATTTGAACCTTAAATGAACTATCCAAGATATTGAATCTCCGAATGCTAAGTTCATTACATTGGATAGCTCCGTTACAGCTTATTCTAAAACATGGAGCAGATATACCCTTCTGATATATGGAAGCCATCAGCAGCGTCTGAGTGTATACTATTATGAACTGGGACTCCCACAGCAGTTGGACTGGGAGCAGCTGTCAGCTGGACTACACAGTGATTGTGCCATAAATACTATATACCAGATATGTTGTATACTTTTTGATATGAGAATGTTCGCTGTCAAATCAGTTTTGTTTACCAAACTGATTTTTAAAAACTACACGTGAACTTCGGCTTCACACTTAGTCTGAGATTTCTCAAAAGAGAGAAAATTAAATAGTTGAGAATTTCTGGTGTTCATAATGTAGAAGACCACCAAATGGTCTTTTCTGGATTTTAAGATTATTAATTCACAGGCATTAGTTGCTCAGCTTTAGAACAGCAAGAGTGCTCTTATGTAGATGGAAGAGAGTCAGGAGCTCTAAAATTATTTTTATTTAACAAGCGTGCTCAATTGCAGTAAAAACCTTTCGGTAGAAAATGTTCCAGGTGTCATATTTTCTGGTTTAAATGAGATCCTTTCAGTGTTAGCTGTTACTTTTTTCCCTGCTTAGCAATAATTTCAAAAATATACACTGTTGTCAGAGCTCTGACTTCACCTTGGCATTTGCTTGCTTCCTGTATCCCTTTTCAAATGCCTCCCTGCACTTGATATGTGCTTAAGTTTGGTTTGTCATCTGGGTCAGTTACGTCAAACTACTTTCCAGTTAAAATTTCCTCTGCCATTTTCTCGCTTCCTCTTGGCTGCTGAAGTTAAAGTAGATTAATTATGCTTGGACAGCTCTCTGCTTTATGAACAACTATCATTGAACCTCTGGCTTATGTTCAGATAGGAATTTTAGCAGATCTTTTATTGTTTAGTGAAGACAAACGTGAAATGTAGAATGTGATAGCTCAGTTTGTAAGGAATTATTTAAAAATTTTACATCAAATTCTATGCAGCAGACTAATTTGTTAACTAGACTGCAAGAAAGGAAAAGTTGTTCATATTGCTTTGCTATTCAGTGGGTGGCTCCGAAATGCGATGTGTACAGTGTGGAGTTTCTTTCATAGACATGGAGCCAAATAATGGTAGTTATAATTCTGCATAATGTGAATATATTGATTATATTTGCATGTCATACTAAGCCATGCCATGGTTTGATGTATGTGATGTTTACAGTGATGTGGAACTTATTTTCTTATCAGCCATAGTTTCTTAACCAGCCATGAACCAAAATCTAAACTTGTGACTTGTCCCCGAAACTCCCTCTTATTTAAATAGTGTCTTCTTCTGACATCCACATGCATAACCATCATTTGTTCTTGGCTTCTTCCTAACTGCTCACCTTAAACAGGATTGGAGCCCCTGGTGGCACAATGGGTTAAACCCTTGTGCCAGCAGGACTGAAGACCAACAAGTCGGAGGTTCAAATCCGGGGAGAGCGTGAATAAGTTCCCTCGGTCAGCTCCAGCTCCCCAGGCGGGGACATGAGAGAAGCCTTCCACAAGGATGGTAAAACATCACAATATCCGGGCATCTCCTGGGCAATGTCCTTGCAGATGGCCAATTCTCTCACACCAGAAGTGACTTGCAGTTTCTCAAGTCACTCCTGACATGGGGAAAAACAAACAAACAAACACACTTTAAACTGGAACTAACAAAAAAGATATGAGAGGAGCAAATCAGAGAAGGGGAAGTAAACTGTAGTTTGTTTAAG
Source organism: Anolis sagrei (assembly GCF_037176765.1). Classification (NCBI taxonomy): domain Eukaryota; kingdom Metazoa; phylum Chordata; class Lepidosauria; order Squamata; family Anolidae; genus Anolis; species Anolis sagrei. Next base: position 37,057,824 of record NC_090025.1, read on the forward strand.
CGTTATGTGACTTGAGAAATAAATTGAGCTTGACACAAACCATAGTTCACCATGACTTTCGGATGCAGTGTTAGGTACTGTAAGACATGTAGAAAACATAGTCTATTTGAATTTGAAATATGTGCTGGAAGGAGGAGAGGAAGGGAAGACATGGTTGATCAATACAGTGGGTCGATATGGTTTATCAAACTTCCTAGTTTCAGATTGTTTAGGGATTTGTGATCGGAACCTCGAATTGAGCCTAAATTGTCAGATCTCCTTTATCTAAGGGTAATACAAGTTTTTAAAAAGCACAGAACACATATAACATAATGAAAAAAAATCTTTAAAAGTTGCTTGTTTTTCTCCCCACATAGGGACCAGAACTGATGAACAAATATGTTGGAGAATCTGAACGTGCAGTCAGAGAGGTAAGGTGTTACAATAATTACAAATAACTAATTACTTGGAACTAATTGGAAGCAGGGCATATAGAGATAAAAAGTTACTTTCCAAGCCCTGAACTCTTAAAAACCTAACTGCTCAATAGCATCATTTTTGGTATCATATACTCACTGTATTTCAAGAATGATTTTTTCAGACTTTCAGACTCTAAAACATTAGCTACCAGTGTATCTCTAGCCTCAGAGCTACATTGTTGGTCTTGTTCTATAAAGCCCTATGATACTTAGATCCAGCATATGTGAAAGACTATATGAACCAATATATCAACCCATACTTTGCTGCAGAGCCATCCATTTTGTTAGTTCCATCACCAACAGAGGTGTCTTTTTTGAGGATCCAACAGAACCAAGGGAGTCAGTGCTAGTTCCATGTCTTTTCACCTGCAGACAAAGACCTTTGTTTTCGGTCAAGCGTTCAGTAAAAAATAACTAAATATTGATAATGTCAATAGTGCCTTGCTTATCCAAGCTTTTCTCATCCAACTTTCTATATTATCCAATGGAGTTTGCCTCCCACTGGATCCACTGCTGTTTCAATATGTTGCAATGTTTTGGTGCTAAACTCGTAAATACAGTAATTACTACATAGCGTTACTGGCAATTGAACTGCTTTTTCTGTCAATTTGTTGTAAAACATGATGTTTTGGTGCTTAATTTGTAAAACCATAATGTAATTTGACATTTAATAGGCTTTTCCTTAATCCCTCCTTATTATCCAACATTTTCACTCATCCATGTTCTGTTGGCCCGTTTGTTGGATAAGTGAGATCCTACTGTACTGTTGGATAAGTGAGATCCTACTGTGAGATCCTAAGTTTAGAAAGTGGGGATCTGGGTTAGGTGTATGAATTTAGCTTCACATGGATGGCTGAATAGAAGCTTTTTGAATGCCACTTCCTGGTTTAGTCTCATTTATTGAGGTTGCAAGCAATTACCTAGTGAAGTAGGAGGAGTGAGTTAAGAGTTCTAATCTCACAGTATGCTGCAATTGAAAAAAAAATTACCAAATAATTCAGCATGCTAGGCAGTAGTATAAATTCTGCTCGTTGTGTGACTATAGATCACAGGTATAAACAGGAGAGAGGGAGATGGGGAAAAATGTAGCAGCACTTTAAAGACTAACTGGTTTTTATTTTGGCATGGGTTTTTGTCTGTATGACATCTTGCTGTGATTTTCTCAGATATTTAGGAAAGCCCGAGCAGTTTCACCTTCCATAATGTTCTTTGATGAAATCGATGCCCTGGCAGTAGAACGGGGAAGGTAAGAAAAATTATTTATAGCACGAAGAACAAAATTAACTGGGGATGTTAAACAGTGATACAGTTCTCAGGGCCCTTCCACACAGCCTTATATCCCAGAATATCAAGGCAGAAAATCCCACATTATATGAGTGTGGACTCAGATAACCCAGTTCAAAGCAGATATTGTGGGATTTTCTGCCTTGATATTCTGGGATATAAGACTGTGTGGAAGGGCCTCTGTATAAATAAAAATGTCTTTCTGATTGTACAGTTGCAATTGAATGATGTGAAAACAAGTCGATGGATCTTCATTAATTTTTGTGATATATTTTAATTGTGTGTCTTAAAACCATAGCTGTTGATAATATCAATATCCTAGCATGTCTGTTGCAATGATGAGCCTTTATTTTAGTTCATACTTACCGTGAAAGATAGGAATACCTCGATGAACTGCAATTCAACACTCTTACTTTGAAGTTGCTTGACCCATAAAAGCCATTTAAAGCTGATAGTAAAGTAATGGACTATCATTGAAAATGTGCGTGTTCATACATCAAATAGATACCAGTGTAGATGTAGTTGTGTATTGTTTTTGTATTTTATATAACTGATGATGTTATACATTTCTGGGCTCTGTTCTGCTCTGTTCAAAGAAGGGCATTTAGTATGGACCCTCTCTAAGTGATGGAACAAAGAAGTACTCAGTGACAAAAATTAAATTAAATTAGAAAAGTGAGGTTTTCTCCAAATTATAGAGGAAAACCCATTGATAAGTGTCTGAAATTTTAGAATATTGTTACTTCAAGATTTCTAAACAAGGCCTCAGAAAGTGTAGATTGTACATTTAGTTCTGTGTGGGTTCGGCAACAGAATATGACTAAAATGTCCCATCTTATTTCATACAGGGATTAATTATTTTTGAAAGAATGCAATTTTTGAAGCATCTTGTGCTTTGTATAACAACAGGTGTATATTGATACCCTGGAAAGAATATAGTAATTATAAGAGCAATATTAATCCGTTCATAGCAGCAAAAGTTAGAATTACCGTATATACTCGAGTCTAAGCCAACCTGAATATAAGCCAAGGCACCTAATTTTACCACAAAAACTGGGAAAACATATTTACTCAAGTATAAGCCGAGGGTGGGAAATGCAGCAGTTACTGGTAAATTTCAAAATAAAAATAGATACCAATAAAATTACATTAATTGAGGCATCAGTAGATTAAATGTTTTTGAATATTTACTTAAAACTGTAATTTAAGATACGACTGTCCAACTCTGATTAAACCATTGTTCTAACCTTCTTCAGTGTAAATGTGCTTACATATCCTTACAATAATAATAAAGAGAGTAAAATAATGGAAATGTAATAATAACAATAATAAAGTAAAATACTAAATGTAATAATAATGAATAGTAAAATAATACATGTAATAAAATAATAATACATAGAGTAAAACAATACATGTAATAATAATAATAAGAAGAAGAGTAAAATAATGTAATAATAGAGTAAAATAATTAACTATAATTAAAAGCAATAATAAATAGAGTAAAATAATAAATGTATACTCGAGTATAAGCTGAGGGGAGTTCTTTCAGTCTAAAAAAAGGGCCAAAAAAGTAGGCTTGTACTCGAGTATATATAGTAATCATGGAACATGAATCTGACACCAATTGAGGCAAAGCAGTTGCTGGTTTATTATCTGTTCTTCCCTTTAATGCAATTTGGTTGCTGTATGAACATATTCCGGTACCTCTGTCATATTTTCTCTGCTTTTTCCTGATGATACTTACAGTCTTGAAATGTTCTCCAGAGCATTATTTAATATATCTAAACCAATTGTTGCAGAAGTTGCAGATAAAGACAAAAATGCCAAATGCAGGTAGTTTTCATAAGAGTTAGAAGCTGCCCAATATGATAAAGAGCTGAGGAAGAGATAGTGAGTTCATTGGGTCCTTTTGAAGAAGATTTCTATTTATTTGGCAAGATGTACTTCCTAACCTGCCATCTTATCTGGAGATTGATGGAGAAGGGGAAAAATGCAGGCTCGGCTTAGCTTCTTTGGAGATAGGAGTGTGACCTTGTGTAATCATGTTCTACTGGGAGACATCTGTTTTTGAAGCCTAAGAAAGAGCAGAGCAGGACTCAAATATTTTATTGTCAAATCTAAACCATATGGGAGGTAAAATATGTAACATAGTTCTCATAAAATTCGTCTGAAATTAAACGATGTAGGAAACCAGACCAGGCACTTATTGGAAATGGCCTGTTTTTACAGGCTGATTTTCCACAGTAGGAATTTGTAAAAGCATTAGAGATGCTAATGATTTGTAGCCTTGAGATCCATTTCCTCTTCTATAGTCAAGGAAACACCTGTGGATATTATCTCTCTAGCCCCCAACTGTTTCCCCCCTACAAATACCTTGTGTCCTTTCCTAGAAAGTACGTTTGAAACCTCCCCTGGTTATAATTTTGCCTAATTATTGGCAGCATTTGAAGAAAATAATCTGGAACACTGAATGCTGCAGGTGGCTTACTTTTGTGCTAAGGAATTACATTTTTTTATCTGCTGTCCCTAGATATAAAATAGAAAAGTGTACAGCTGTATACATTTTAGGTCCAATTAAAGGAGAGGAAAGATTATCCATAGAATGCAATGTCTTTTTTATTGGTAGGTAAAGATAAAGGTAAAGATTTTCCCCTGACATTAAGTCCAGTTGTGTCTGACTCTGGGGGTTGGTGCGCATCTGCATTTCTAAGCTCAGCAGTTTAACCCACTGCGTCACCGAGGTCTCCATACATCTTTATTGGTACTTTTGTCAAAGTGGTAACCATGTTGCCTTAATAAGAATAAAACTTTATTTATACTCTGCCACTGTCTCCCAAAGGGACTTGGATAGCTCACAAAGCATGCCAAGATTCAAATACACAAAATACAATAAGTGCATAAACAATAACACAAATGCAATATCAAACAACATAACATCATAAGTCCTACTGGTTAAAAGTCAATAAAATGCAACAATAGCTGCAGATATAAAACAAACTGCAAACAATATCAGTTTCATAAAGTGCAAGGTGATATAATCTCTTGGTCCTCAAATATAGTCAGTAAAAATCTAAATATGATCAAAGGCTTGTCTAAAAAGTCATGTTTTCAATTTTGTGTGGGAGGCCTGGAGAGTGGGGCCTAGCCTGATTTCTCTCCGGAGGGTATTCCAAAGCTGGGGGGACACCACCAAGAAGGCCCCCTCTCTCATTCCCACCAACCGCACTTGAGACGGAGGTGGGACTGAGAGAAGGGCCTCTCTGGCAGATCTCAGCGCCCGCACTGGTTCGAAGAAGGAGATGCAGTCTCAAAGATAGGTTGAACCTGAACCGTGTTCTAGATGTTGTTGGATTGCAACTCCCAATATTCATGATCCATTGGCTATGCTTGGTTAAGCAGATGGCAGTTGCAATTCAACGTGTGTGCACAATTCCTAGCCTGAATATGGACTGAATTAAATATTAATGAATTTGAATCAAACTAGATTTCTGAAAGAAAAAAGATTTTGACTTTTACAAATTACAAATTAGGATAAATTAGGATTGGGTTACAAAGAACAGCACAGGGAGGAATTTGCATGAAAGTGGGGGAAAGAACTGTCCCTATTATTAGAAGATACAGTTGTTCTTGTATTGCCTTGATAAATTGGGCAAAATGCTGACCAACATTTTCCTACATCATCTATATAAAACATATTCACAGTGTATATGAAACTGTAGGAAGTTGGAATGGTTTAAGAAACATGTACATCCCTATGACAGGGCTATAAAACTTGTCATCATTTAGGTCAGCATGTTTCAGGCTATCCGATGTGAGAGACTGGCAATGTTTTTTCCACTATGAAAGGGACGGGGACCATGTTTACGCTTCTTAACTAATACCGTTTCTTTCATTCCTTCGAACATGCTGCAGACTAGTAGCTCATAGATCGGCATCAGTCCCACAGATCACTACTTTGAGTAGGAAACTTCTAGATGGTGGACTCTAATGTATGTCTGCCATGTCTGACATGACCAATGGTCAGGAGAGGACCCAAGTTCATGTTCCTTGCTATAGAAATTTATTGTGCTTTCTTATGACTACCTACCTATTATTTAGAGATGCTTGGGTTTGGAGGCAGGGGAGAAGCAAGAAAATTGCCAGGCAGTGGAGAAGAAAATATGCATGATCTGCACATTTTAAATAAAGGGATGGAGGCATATCATGGATTTCCAAAGTGGGACTGAGAGTATAAAATGAGAGGTTTTGTTTTGAGGTGTTGTGGTTGTTCTTGCTGACTACCATAAAGCCATTTTGGCAGTAAGAGTTGTTAAAAGTATTTACTAAATCTCCTAAAAGCAGAGGTATATTTGGCATGTATTAAATGAAACTGGCCAATCCACAGTCCAAAATGCACCAGAAGGAACAATCTGTACTGTGGAAGAAAATGGATGCCTTTCCTATTTATCTGTGGTTCTGACTAATATTGGGTTTTCGTCAGATAGCTGTGTCTTCTTGGCATTATTGCAAAAAAGTAATCTGCGTTGAGGTCATGTCCACACGAATGTTCCAGATACAACTGCAGGCAAGAAGGAATGTTTGTTCCTAAATAATCCTTCCCTTGTCAAAGCTTCAGATTCTTAACAAATTGTGCAGCTGCAAAGAATTATGGGTACTTTTAATTCCTTGGTATCCTGACCATGTAAAACCTAATTCCACTGACCAGTGGGAGACTGCCAAGAGGAAATGGCTCGGTAATTAAACTTGAAGGTGATGAATGAACATGGCTCTGTGCAAATGCTGTTCAGACAGTCTGTTTGCTGAACTTGGGATATCTACGTGCTTTGGAAATGGGATGCTGTTTATACATGTAGAATTGTGGGGAATTTGCGGCACTAGACATGTTAGTTGCTTTTTGTTCTTTATAAGCACTTTCAGGCATGAAAAAGTGTGGGTTGGAGAGAACACCGCTCTTACATTCCTCTCTTTTTTTAAAGCAAGCCCCTTGCTGTACATTATAGAAGGCAGAAAACTATATAAGAAACCTAGTTTGCTTCTTGAAGCCAGGAAGAAAAGCCTGTGAAAAGAATGGTAACCACTATGTTCTCAAATGTAGCTATTTAGAGAACATTTGATTATATTTTATGTGCATATGAGTATTTTATTTTATGCTCTGGTCTTGCAAGATGAAGTGGTAAAATGAAAGAGTTGCAGTCCAAAATCGACAATCAGACTTCAGGTTCAGCTGTTATTAATTAGACTCTGGAAACAATAAATATGCATTCAGATATTCTTAGCATTTTTGTAAATGTAGTATATTGTTCTGTGTCAAAGCACATTATCTTAAAATTTGTTAAATCAAGAGTGTCACTTTGAAAGGGAAAATCCAACTTGGATTTTAGACCTGATGCTGGATCCATGAAGCTGTGATAGCTTCACATACCAGATTGTTATTGCTTATTCGTTCAGTTCGTTCTTAGGGAATTAAAAACTTGGATGTTCCATCGTGCCTTTGATTAGGCAGTTTCACCAGAGAACTATCTCGTTCCTACTCTGAGCCATGCACTTTATTCTTGGCCCACCTATTGGTTACTCAACACTTTCTAAGGGTATTCCTCAGCCTCTGTTCACTTGAATCCTGCTCTTTCCACTGGCCCCCATCTCGGAATCGTTGCAATTATTTGAACCTGATTCCAGGTTTGAACTTTATCTCAGCCCTTATTGTTTTAATATGATGTTTTGTGATTGTGTTATGTTTTTATTTTATTGATTTTAATGCTCTTTTTATTGTAACGTGGGCTTGTCCCCTTGTAAGCTGCCCTGAGTCCCTTCGGGGAGATGGTGGCAGGGTATAAGAATAAAGTTGTTGTTGTTGTTGTTGTTATTCTGACTCTTCGTGACTTCATGGACCAGCCCACACCAGAGCTCCCTGTCAGCCGTCGCCACCCCCAGCTCCTTCGAGGTCAAGCCAGTAACTTCTAGGATACCATCCATCCATCTTGCCCTTGGTCAGCACCTCTTCCTTTTCCCTTTCATTTTCCCAATTATCATTATGTTCTCCAAACTTTCCTGTCTTCTCATTATGTGGCCAAAGTATTTCATCTTTGCCTCTAATATCCATCACTCCAATGAGCAGTCAGAATGTTGTAATGACAAGCTACCTCTGTTCTTGTCACTGGTTAACAGTTGCATGTTATCAGTAAACTCTTGTTATCACTGCCTTAGTTTTTCAGCTAGTTCATCAGTGAAACATTTCTCAGCTAGACCTGCATGCTTTGTGCATCTCACTAAAATGGTACAAAAATATTATTGGAGTCTTAAGAGTCTTAAGAGTAATATTGAGAGGGCTGTGAGTTCCCCAGCCCAGTACTATGGTTCATCCTCAGTGGCTTGTAGATTTCAAGTCGCAACTTGATTCCTCTAGCAGCAAATACTCTCATGTGCTCTGCTGTTTTCCCGTTGTCCCACTCATCAACTGCTGCTCATTCGAATTCTTCCTGTGGGAGTTTTACCTTTGAAAAACATGTGCTGCCTTTCCATTGACCCATGACTTGGGAAATTGATGATGCTTAAGCAAGAAGCATAAGTTTAACAAGTCCCCACATCTTCCTTGTATCTTTCACTTAACTGGAGAAATTGCTGCACTTGTCACTGTAAATCTTAGCGATTAACCTCAGCTTTAGACTGGAGTTTTCAACAAACTTGTTAGTAATTGCTTTTGAGTTTTTTCTCAATCTCATCAGAGGCAATAAACAAATCTTCATAGTATAGGTAAGGCATATAATTTCTTTTTCGCTTCCTAATATTTTCTGTCATGGTAGATGATGTACACTTGAGTTTCTTCTTTGGTTGCACTGTGGATGAACCTGGTTTTTGGAAAGTACTTTTGTTATAGTTTGCCATATTGAATTTATTTATTATTTATTTATCATATCAGAAGCAAACCAAGGGTACAGTTGAAAATGTATTTAAAAAACACAAAGTTTAAAAAATCTTGGCATTATATTAAATGTCCTTTGACCATACGCTGACCACTTGGAGTGCTATAAGGAGGTCCTCCATTGTGCATATGGCAGGGCTCAGACTGCATTGGAATAGGTGGTCTGTGGTTTGCTCTTCTCCACACTCGCATGTCATGGACTCCACTTTGTGGCCCCATTTCTTAAGGTTGGCTCTACATCTCGTGGTGCCAGAACAGCGCCTTCTAAGTCGCCCAGTGCCTTCCAAGTCGCCCAGTATTCCGTGTGACCAGGGGGGAGTTTCTCATTCAGTGTCAGCCATGACTTGAGGTTCCGGGTTTTAGCCTGCCACTTTTGGACTCCTGCTTTCTGACATGTTCCTGCGAGTATCTCTGTAGATCTTAGAAAACTATTTCTTGATTTAAGGCATTGGTGTGCTGCAACTTGCATATTCAGTTAGACTTGCATCATTTCCATACCCGTGGACATCATATGAATATGCCATTTCTAATGTCTTAAGTGAAAATGCTTTTATCTGGTGTTCAAAAAGGGAGTCTTATGTTATTATAGTGATGCTTCCATAATATTGGGGGGAAACTTGGCTGAGAGTATCAGTTGTTCTTTTTCTCCTGCTGGCTCTCAGAAGACTAACTCATTCTTCTTTTCTCTCTTCTGAGTATTGTGCAAGGCCCAATGTGCCATGTTTCTCTTTTTTCTTTTCAGACATTGTTACTCTGGTCTCACCAGTAAAGCATGCTGTGTGATTACTAGTGATATCTCATTTCATAATGAGATAAAAAAAACAACAGGATCTCATGAGCAAGAATGTTCAAAAACCAATTCAGATGTTAAATGGCAAAGAGTAAGAAGACTGGGGATAAGGAGTGAAGAGACAGACAAATGCTTCTCTTTGTATTATTAGTTGCAGAGAATTCTTCACTTTTACTTTTCTTAACGTTAGATGTTGTTGTATGCACAGTTCTAAGACATGGCTCTGCCAGGTATCATTTTTGGATCTCAAAACTATGCTCTTTTTTGTTCCAAGCAACTGTCAAACAAGTAAATCTTTCACTCCAGCCTCTTTCCCAGGTATGGATGCTTCTCATATATACCTGTGATCTTTTAGGCAAAGCAGACTCCCTAAGTAGTCTGAAGGTCTCGTAATGGTTTTTGAATTTGTTTCAACCAGAGGAACTATGGCACTCCAAATGTTTGACTCTACTGCCCTTGGTCTAAGTTAGTATCACCAATGGTGAATGAATGGCCTATTTTTTAAAAAAAATGTTTTGGTGGTTTATTTGTCTAGATCAGTAGTTCTCAACCTGTGGGTCCCCAGGTGTTTTGGCCTATAACTCCCAGAAATCCCAGCCAGTTTACCAGCTGTTAAGATTTCTGGGAGTTGAAGGCAAAAACATCTGGGGACCCACAGGTTGAGAACCACTGGTCTAAATACTCTGAAGCAGATACTGAACAGGTTTATGGAGAATTTTATAGCTGTGTCATTTCTTGTTCCCTTTTTATAGCATGTTGACAGATGCAGCAAGCCTTGGCACCACTTTCAATAGTTTTTGTTACAGTAAGTTGTAGCAGGACCGTGTGTGTGTGTGTTGAAGAAAAACCATATGATGGTAATTATTATATGCAGCTGGTAATGTAGGTCAACAAGCAATCTTGGACCACACCCAATAGGGTATAAATGTATGGGTTTTTAGAATACAGTTCTTGGGAGCTTTTTCTTTGAGGAGATTTATGCTCAAAGGCTCTGCTCTGAGGAGCAGGTTGGAGAGAAGCCGTTATACTATGGTGGAATAGCTGTTTGCTCAAGATTTATGTTTTGCTTTCTCATTTGACTTCAGATGAAGATGCCTTATTTTGTGTTACTTACAAAGACTATGTTATCTCTGTTATTAAGAGTAAAGTTTTTTTGTTCATTTCTACTCTTGTCTGTGAGTCTTGTGCATATGGGATGTGGCTAAGATCCGCTTGCTGCGCAACGGTTTTGTTGTGAATGAGTTAAATGGGATAGTCCTGCTTCACATTCTATAAATTTGTATCCTATTCACAACTTCACTTTTACCTTTCTTAATGTTAGATGTTGTTGTATGCACAGTACTAAGATATGGCTCTGCAAGGTATCATTTTTGGATCGCAAAACTATGCTCTTTTTTGTTCCAAGCAATTGTCAAACAGGTAAATCCTTCATGTTACCTTGAATTCCACAAAGATCCACTCAGTGTAGATATTTAGCAAAACACTTGGGTTGTGTGAATTGGATCAAGCTTTTTAAATATTAGAAAATCAAGTTTGAAATCTGAATGGTTTTTGGTTTAGGGCAAAAGCAGTTCTTATTGAAAATGAGACTGGTTAAATATTTTAGGGTTTTTTAAGGCTCCAGCTTGCAAACCCGGGTATTGTATTTAAATATTAATATAATGTTCTGTTGTAAGTGGAATCCACCTGTAGTGCATCCAGATTAAACATGCATTACTTCTACAATAGACATGATTGATTGCAGTTTTCAGCTTGAATCATTTCCAGGAATGTTCAGAATGAAAAATACTGAAGAGGAGGAAAGTGCGAAAGGAAAAAGAGGATGTTTCTTAAAGACAGCTGCATCGAAATAGACTAGATTAGCCTAATATCAAATTGTACCATCTTCCACTGATCAAAATAAAGTTTCTATCCTTATGTGTAATATTACTTTTACGCAGTTTTGCATTTCCTTTTCTAATTATCTATGTACAGGCAGTCCCTGAGTTACAAACATCTGACTTCTAAACTATTCATAGTTAAGAAAGGGGATGAGAGAACAGGAAATGAGCGAAATCTACCTCGGATGGGAAATCCACTCCTGAAAGAGTTATTGTGGGGAAAAGGTGTCTCCACTGAAGCTTTATCACCAATCCTTGTTTCTACAACTACCCAAATTTTTCAAAATCTAATTAGCACAGGGACAGAAGTGAGGTGAAATCTTCTGAACAGGGGCACAGGCAGCAAAACAAGCACAATATTTGGGAGATCATCCCTCTTTATTACCCTGCATTTAACTGGTTAAAAGGCCTGCCCCAGAGTACTTGGGGGAAATCTTAAGATTAAGATTTAAGATCTAGTCAGGGGGCGCTGTGGTTTTTAACTGTGAATTTTTAGTGTTGTTTGTGTTTAATTCTATTTTAATTTTTGCATATTTCTATATTTTAAATTGTATACGAATGCTTTTTATGACAAGCCACTTTGAGTCCCCTTTAAAACAGGGTACAAATAAATTTAATAATAATAATAATAATAATACTTGTGCCACAAATACCATCTGCCTGTGACAAAGTACTGGTGGGATCACGAAAATGAACATGTCAAACTACTCTGGGACTTCCGAATTCAGACTCACAGAGTTTTGGAGCACAATACTCCTGACTTCACAATCATGTTATAAAACGAAGTATGGATTGTCGATGTTGCAATCCCAGGTGACAGCAGGATTGAAGAGAAACAACTTGAAAAGATGACACAATACGAGGATTTAAAGATCGAACTGCAAAGACTCTGGCACAAGCCACTAAAGGTGGTCCCAGTGGCTGACAGCACACTGGGTGCAGTGCCTAAAGACCTTGGCCTGCACTTAAACACAATCGGCACTGACAGAATTACCATCTGTCAGCTGCAAAAGGCCACCCTACTGGGATCTGCATGCATTATTCACCGATACATCACACAATCCTAGACACTTGGAAAGTGTCCGACGTGCAATCCAATACAACAGCCAGCAGAGTGACCTTGTTTGCTGTGTACTAATATTGTTGTGTTCCAGATAATAATATTGTTAAAGGATATGCAAACATTAAAACAGAATTAAACACAAAGAGCACTTAAAATCAGAATTAAAATCCATCAAAACATATTCAAAGATAAAAAACCATAGCACCCTCTTACTAGATCTTAAAAACCTTCATCTTTTAAAGCCTGTCTGAATAAAAATGTTTTGGCCTGACACCGGAAGGACAGCAGGGTGGGGGCCAGGCCCGTAGTCAGGATTTTGATTCGGGGGGGGGGGGGGGGGAGGCTGAGTCTGAGTGAAAGAGGGTCTACCCTAGCAAACCTTTCGTATCGTTACCCCAATACCCCCATGCATATGAGATATATTGAGCATGGTGATCAGATCATAACAGTCTAAACCAGTAAGGCCTTTTCGCAGACCACCATGAAAATTTGGGGGGGGGGGTGAAGCCCCCAAAGCCCCCCCCCCCCCGGCTACATGTCTGGTGGGGGCCATTCTGGTTTCCCTGAGCAGGGAGTTGCAGAGTCAAAAAGCAGCCACTGAGAAGGAAGATCCGCTCTCTCGTTCACACCAACCGAGCTTTAGATGGAGATGGGACCAAGGGAAGGGCCTCTCCTGCAGATCTCAGGGCCTGGGCAGGTTCGTAAAAGGGGATGCAGTCGGCCAAATAGCTGACTAGCTGAAGTTTCTGAGCACTCTTCAGAGGCAGCCCCATGTTGTGCGCATTACAGGATATAATAGATTGTTTTGCTACACTTTTATCATGCTCTACAAATTGCTACTCAGACCTGCTTTATATATGATGTGTGTTTGATTCATGTAGACTGTAGGATAACACGTGCCTGACATTGATCATGAAATGTGATTTCACTCCTTCCTTTACACAATGAACATCAGGAAATTATTGATTAACTTTATATTGTCTTTCTGAAGAACTAGTCATTTATAAAAGCATGTCTGAAACATCAGGGACAAAATCTCAGGGGTTTATATGCCTGTTTGACAAATATCCATTAACAGGAATTGGTATCATCAAGTTTTGATTTTTCTGTTATTGAGACAGGGCTATTTTTCAAAAATGTACTCTGGAAAATGTGGTCCTGCCAAAGACATATTTCACCAATACTTGTGAAGGGAAGGAAATAAAACTGTGTGACAGTTAATTACAACCATGATAGTTGGACTGAAGGCTGACCTGGCAGGTGTGCCTTGCTGACAGCTTTCCTCCTGGGAAGGCCAGACAGAAATGTCAGTCTCCATACATTCTTCAGACTGTCTGATTGGGGCAACATTAGTGTGGGAGTGTGTTGGCAGGCAGGGAGCTTTGGTATTTTTGGAATGTTTTTACCTCCAAAGTTTCGAGATACATTAGAAATACTGGTACAGATGTTCATTTCAGTTTGTATCATTTTTTCCATTAGGAAATTAATAATTTCTTTGGAGGGGAGAAAAGCAAGAGTGGTCTTGCTGTGTACATCTAATTTCCAAGAGAGACTTCTCAGCTTGTATAAGAAGTGGAGAAAGCCAAATTTCTACCTGCTGTTTAAATTGAGGGGGAAATGTAGATCATGGGCTTCTGGTCAAAACAGTCAGAATAGGATTAAAGCAAAGGAACAATTAAAATTATGAAAAGCTCCATGTTCTCCTAGATTAGTGGATCTCAACCTGTGGGTTCCCAGGTGTTTAGGCCTACAACTCCCAGAAATCTCAGCCAGTTTACCAGCTGTTAGGATTTCTGGGAGTTCAAGGCCAAAACATCTGGGGACCCAAAGGTTGAGAACCACTGTCCTAGATGTATTTTTCATTCAGCTTTGTGAACGGAAGAAAAATTTAGCCCAACCTGTATTGTAGTACCCTAAACCACATTTCCCCAATATGATGCTTTTGAGATATAGCGGACTACAAATTCTGTTTCTAAAACATGACTGTGCTGATGGGGGTTCTAGTCCAAAACATCTAGAGGTTGTCAGTTTGGGAAAGTTGAGTTATCTTAGGGGGTGAACAACTTTCCATCTGTAGTTTGTGTTTGTACATTAGACTGAATGTGGTGAAGCAGGAGGTGCATCACACTGGATGTATTGCTTAGGTGATACTACTGAATTTGCTGCCATTATAAGATAGTTGTGGGGTGCAGGAGGTTGGTATAACACGATTTTGGACCATAAAACTCTGTAAAAGAAGAGTGTCTGCTTACTTTCCTGACTCAATAGAAAGGGATAAGAGTCACTAACATTTTGCTGCAGGCAACTAGTTTTGAAGTAGCCAGAGTGCCTAGGAATTACACGACAAAAATACATGGGGATGTGGGCTTGCATGTTTTGCCCATCTGCTGGCTTACCAGGATCAGAAGAAAAATGGCAAGGTAGAGCTCATGCAGATACATGGCTACCTAGATGACTATATTTCCTAATATCAAGCTTCCCAGTTTGGGACTCTTGAGGAAGTGTTTTCTATTAGTCCTGCGACTGTCACTGGTACATTTGGTGAGGACACTGAGGAGAAGCTTGTCTGTGGCGACTTCCAGATAGTGGTGGTAACAACAACAACAACAACTTTATTTTTAACCCACCACCATTTCCCAGAAGGGACCTAGGGCGGCTTACAGCACATAATAGTGCCATTAAAAACACATAAAATACATCAACATTTATAACAATAACAATACCAATTATGATAAGACAACATTTACAGACAACATTTACAGAAAACAGGAAAAATTAACTTAATTTAAATAAAATAATCAATAAAAACAGAGTAATCGCTGCTAATTAAAATGGGCAGTACAACCACATTAAAAGTAACATTATAGTTCCAGAGTCAATATCAGTTTGTTTGGTTATCTAATTTAGCTGGTGTCTTAGCCATTATCAAAGGTCTGCTTGAAATGGCAGACACTGAAGTGTGGGGGCTTGTCTAATTTCCCTGGGGAGGGCTTTTCAAAACCGAGGGGCCACCACTGAGAAGGCCCTCTCTCTCGTCCCCACTAGCCACACTTGAGATGGAGGTGGGACTGAGAGGAGAGCCTCCCTGGCAGATCTTAATGCCCGCACCAGTTCATAGGGTCATGAAGATAAGCTAGATCCAAACCGTGTAGGGCTTTGTAGATTATATCCTGCACTTTGAATTGGGACTGGAAACTTGTTGACAGCCAGCGGAGCTGCTTTAATAGGTGTGCTCCCTATAGCAGTGGTTCTCAACCTGTGGATCCCCATGTGTTTTGGCCAACAACTCCCAGAAATCTCAGCCAATTTACCAGCTGTGAGGATTTTTGGGAGTTGAAGGACAAAACATTGGGGACCCATAGGTTGAGAATCACTGCCCCATAGGTAGCCTCTGTTCATAGTCTGACTGCCAACCTTGTATTTGTGAGAAGACCTTCTACTTGTGGTAGACTTCTACCTGTGAGAAGTTAGCTAAGCCCCTTTCTCTGGTTCCTTTCCACCAGCAAGTAGGTGTTTAGAAATGTCTTTGGTAGTGAACAGTTGTATAAAGGTCTTTTAATGTGTCTACTGTACTGTATTTCAGTTTTATTACAGTACCATTTTATGTTTTAAGTGCCTTTGCAATTGTTTGCAATTATTTTTAATTTGACTGCTTATTGTTTTTAATGTGAGTTCTTTAAATGGTTTTAGCTTTATTTTAATGTTATACTCTAAAGTGCCTTGGCTCTCACATTAGTAGAAAGGTAGGATACAAATAAATTTTAAGATTATTTTCTTCTTTTCCTCCTCCAATTCAAACTGTTGTCCTGCTATAGAGATTTGAGCAGCTTACTTTATTCATTTACTGCATTTCTCCACCAGCCAGCAGCCAGCGCTCTCTGTAGTCATTCATAAAACAAAGTTTAAAATATGTAAATTCAAAATGTAGAGCAAAATAAAATTTAGACTACATTTTAAATCACAGAATTAAACCAACAGCATGGCCAAATATTCCAAGTAAAATAGTTGGGAATGGTGTATTTCCACATATCTTTTGACACTGGCTTACAGGTGGATAATGTTAGCCCTTGGTTACAAAAACAAACAAGGACTGCTACGAGCCTGTCTTAATTCTAGAACGAAAGAGTAGGATCACATACAAGGTTTGCCACTTGTAAACAATTCCAGGAAATGTTCAGTTCGTTGTATTTTTCCAACTAGTAATCACTGCTTCCATTAAGTAAGGGTGCTAATGCAATTATCTAAACATTTCTGATGTTTATTACTGTGTATCTCTGCAGAAGGTGGGAAGTATGGAAACTTAGAGTCATCATACAAAACTGTAGATGTAAACAGAAGCATTTGCAGTTTTGTACTTGGTAGCATTCTGAAATCATACAGTTGCATGTTGTGAGATGAGCGGCAGGTGAGCTGAGGCGTTATACAAGGAAAGGGCAAATTCTTCAGTTCTTGGAGTCATGTTTATATCCTAGGATTCTATGGGAGCTGCACGGACTCCTGAAATTGAAAAGAAGGAAAGGAAATAACAACAATAGTCCGGAAGTGGTTGGAAGTCTACTTCTTGTTTGGAAAAACAGATTATTTTTGTGTTAAACAGTGCATGGGGTCCCATCACTTCTTTTGTGAAATTAATCACCACTCCTGATGACTTCCAGGAGAGGCAGTTCACCATTATTATTTTTTGCTCAAGTGATTGTAAACGCAGCTTTTAGGGTCTATGTGGTCCCTAGAGCTGCCATTTACACACTGCTGCTTTATATTTAAGGTGCTGAACAAAACCTATTATATAAACCAAGTTCTACAAGGAACACCTTAGGGAACTGGGTATATTTAACTTGATGAAGAGAAAATGGAGAGATAATAAAATAGCTATTTTTAAATATTTGAAGTTATGTCATGTGAAAGATTGAGAGAGTTTTTTTTCTACTGCTCCGGAGATAAAAACAAGAACAAATTAATTCAATTACAAGAAAAGAGATCCCACTTAAACAGTTGGAAGAACTACCTGACCATGAGAGCTATCTGATTGTGGAATAGACTTCCTTATTGTGTACATAATATGTTTTGACTCTTCTTTGTTGGAAGTCTTTAAAGTTGGATGAACTTCCTTCAGAAATGCTGAAGAGCGAACAAACTGAAACTGAATCAAGACAAGACAGAGGTCCTCTTGGTCATTTGCAAGGCTGAACAGGGCATAGGGTCTGTTAAGGATGGTGTTACACTCCCCCTGAAGATGCAGGCTTATAGCTTGGGAGTGATCGTGGATTCATCACTGAGCCTGGAACTCCAGGTTTTTGCAGTGGCCAGGGCATAATTAAAACTTGTGCACCAGTTGTGCCCGAAGCTTGGGAATCAGATTTTGCCACAATGGTTCACGCTTTTGTTACATCCTGTACTGCAATGTGCTCTACATGGGGTTGCCTTTGAAGATTGTTCAGAAGTTTTAGTTGGTCCAACGAGCAGCATCCAGATTGATCACTGGAGTGGCATACAGAGAGAGGACATCCCTCCTGCTGCACCAGCTCCATTAGCTGCCAGTCTGCTACTGAGCACAAATCAAAGTGCTGGCTTTAGCCTATAAAGCCCTAAACAGTTCTGGCCCAGCTTAACTGTTTGAACATATCTCCCCCTATGAACCACCTTGGAGATTAAGCTCATCTGGGGAAGCCCTGCTCTCGGTCCTTCCTTCCTCAGAAGTTATCAGAAGTGCGACTGATGCGGACGAGAGACTGGGCCTTCTAAGTGGTGGTCCCTTGGCTATGGAACTCCCTCTCCAGCGACATTGGATCAGCCCTCTCCCTCCTAGCCTTCAGAAGGAAAGTAAAAACTTGGCTTTGGGTTCAAGCTTTCAGAGGATAGTTCAGTGCAATAACAAATTTGGAATATGGGCAATTACTATGGAACGGCTTTGGGACTACTATTATGGATGGCATGATTTTACTATTGAATGTAATGTTTTTTAAATGCTTAATATGTATTAATTTTAATTTTAATGTTATTGGAATTGTATGTGATTCAAGGCATTGAATAATTGCCTATATGTACGTCGCCTTGAATCCCCTTCGGGGTAGAGAAAAGTGGGGTATAAATAGGGTAAATAAATAAATATCAGTGAATGACAGCAGGTTGGATAAGATGGCCCTTGTGATCTTTCCAACCCTATGATTTCAGTTTCAGTAGACTTGCAAACCCAACAAGTTAACAAAAGTTGTGTTCTGAAGTCACCTTTGCAAGATCTAAGAAAGGCTGTTATTGACAGAGTGTCTTGGCGAGCTCTTATTTATGCAACTGCTATTAGTTGAAGCCAACATGATAGCAATTAACAAAGTCTTCTCAATTTAAATTAAAAAAGAGCGCTTTTATCTTTGCTAATAATAATTTTGCAACCTTCTGACTCCAGTTCATGGGCTGGCAGATAAACACATGAACATCACATAAGCCCTGGCATTCTGCTTCATATATAGTCAATTTGTTGACACGAACGAATATTGCATCCGTGTGTCCCGATGACTGTTTCTGTGGCATTGGGATGATTACATCAGTGCTCACAGTTAAAGTAAAAAGGGAAAAACACTGCTTGGCTGGATGCTAGCTTTATAAATTGGACTAGAAGGTTACGCAGAATTTGTGCCTCTGAATTATGCTTGCGTCAAAAAACCCGGCAGCCTTAATGAGCATTGCCTGTTTTAATTTGAAAATCTTGCTGGGAAATCATGGGAAAATGAGGAAAAAATGCATGCTTGTATGTCACCCTTTGGATTAACAGTTTATGCAGAGCTCAAACTTTTGAGCACACATGCTGCTGACGCAGTTCTGGAGCAGCTGCTGGAGAAATCTCCTGCTATAAATGTCTGTCTGTCTGCGTTTTTATAGGATATCCTGTTAAGCCAAAAGGGCTTGTTTACTTGTAAGAGTCATGCTAAATATGGCGTGTAATCTGACAGCTGACTTCCATGCATAAAGGCAAGCACGACAGGTTGAGACAACATGCAGGACTGCAATCCATATTGGTGCAAGCAGGGTCTTTCACAGCAAAAAGATATTATAAAAACCAAAGCAACCAAAGCACACAGTACATATTAATAAAAAATAAACCCACTACATTTAAGGATCCTTACCCACAAGCAACAGAAAACGAGCTTTTACTTGTTTTAGCTTAAATCTGGGTGCGATCTTTCCTAGTTCCATGTCAATATGATCCTAACTTGGACTTTTGACATTTGTGGATATTTGGATACTGAATTGTGTGACTAAGTATTTGTCCTCTATTCTCACTATCCACCTGTTCCAAATGTTCAGCTCCACTTAACAACAGTTGTTCAAGGGAACATGAGGGATGGAGGAGGGGTTCTACATTTTCAAGCATGCTTTTTGTTGTGGTTTGTCCATGTAGATCAGAAAAATAAGGGACCAATCCAGGCAGAATTCATAAGCCTTTTCTCCATTTTATGGGTGTTTAATGCATTTTTACTCTTTAATCAGTAAGAATTAGCTTACTGGGGTTTAACTCAGATATTTTTTAAAAAACTTTACAATTGCAGTATAATAATGCATCCTATGACTTTTTAATCAGATATTATGATTTTATTAGATAAGAATAATAGAATCATAGAATAATAGAGTTGAAAGAAAAGACTGCATGGGCCATCTAGACCAGGGGTCCTCAAACTTTTTAAACAGAGGGCCATGTCACAGATCCCACAAAGTGTTGAAGGGCTGGATTATAATTTGAAAAAAAAAACATGAATGAATTCCCATGCACACATCTTATTTCTAATGCAAAAAAAGACCCACCTAAAAACAATAGAATAATTAAAATGAAAAACAATTTTAACAAATATAAACTTATTAGTATTTCAATGGGAAGTGTGGACCTGCTTTTGGCTGATGAGATAGGATCGTTATTGTTGTTGTGTGATTTCAAGTCATTTCAGACATAGGTTGACCCTGAACGAGGGCCAGGAAATGACCTTGGAGGGCCGTATCCGGCCCCCGGGCCATAGTTTGAGGACCCCTGATCTAGACCAACCCCCTGCCATGCAGAAAAAGCAAGATCAAATCACTCCAACAGATGGCCATCCGGCCCCTGTTTAAAAGCCTCCAAGAAATATTATTATTAATAATAAAACTTTATTTATACCCCACTACCATTTCCCATAGGGACCCGGGGCGGCTTACAAAATAGCACACAAAGATGCCATACATAAAATACATAATACAGAAAATAAATTATAACAACATGAAAACAATAATACATTACATAAAGCAGGTATATAAATTGGATAAAACAACCTATATTAAAAATAGAATTCCTTAAAAGATCTATGTAATCAATATAGCAGCCCAGTTGAATGCACAGAATGTAAATATCAAGTGCTCAGTGATTGGCAGTCAGTTCTGGTTACTGTCTAAACATTATCAAATACCTGCTGAAAAAACTAAGTTTTTAACTCTTTCCTAAAGTGTTGTAGTGTAGGGGGTTGTCCAAGTTCACTAGGGTGTTCCAAAGCTGGGGATCACCACCAATAAGGCTCTCTCCCATGTCCCCGCCAACCATACTAAAGATGGAGGTGGGACCAAGAGGAGGACCTCCCTGATAGATCTTAGAGCTTGCACTGGTTCATAGGGGGAGATATGGTCACGAGGATAGGCTGGACTTGAACCATGTAGGTCTTTATAGGTGATAACCCCCACTTTGAATTGTGATTGGAAACAATTACCGACAGCCACCACATTCTGACTCAAAAGGTTCCACTGATGAACAGCTCTCACAATCAGGAAGTTCTTCCTAATGTTCAGATGGAATCTCCTTTCTTGCAATTTGAACCTAGTGCTCTGAGTCCTAGTCTCCAGGGCAGCAGAAAACAAGCCCACTCCCTCTTCCATGTGATAGCCAAAATGCTTGATTAGACAGGGATACAATTATGCTCTTCATTGATCTGATTTTCCTGGCATACACACCACATGGGCTATACCATAACTCTTGTATTTTTCCCCCAAGAGACTATAGGAAACATAGATAATAGCAACTATGCCTAATATTTAGTCTCCAGGTTGAGAAATGTCTGGTTGTACCATGGTATTGGACTGAATGATCTAACTCTTGCCAAGAAAAGTAGTACAATAATTGCATATGATCAGTATAGTGTGGGGAATAGCTAGTAAAATGGTATTAAATCACATATGAAATGCTAACATGTTCCAATGATATATTTGCTTGAAAGAAAAACATTTAAAAATTGATAAACTTGTATGCTGGAGTTAAAAGCCAAGCTGAATTGTTTCTCTTTTAAAAATTGAGTGCAAAACATTGCAAACATTAAAAAGTACAGTTCTTAAGTCCCATCCAATATAAATTTTCTTTTTGTTTTTGAGGTTTAATCTTTCTCTGATTCCCAAACATCATGAGTTTTTAACATCTGGAGCAACAGATGTGCAAATTAACAAGGTGGTGGCTTTCCTAGTGGTTGGGTAATGCTGAATCTGGTCTTATTTCTTCATGATGGAAGAAATTTAAACTCTAAAATGTCTTTGTTTCGCTTAGGATGTACTGCAGTGATTCGTATGCATGGAGCAGAACAAAAGTGTTGTTAGATTTAGTTTCGTGTGATAATAAAAACATGTGCTTTCACTTTTTTTAACTTTGATAACTCCCTAGATAAAGTTTCCCCCCGACATGGGCATGTGCAACAAGTTGTTTTGTTCAGTTGCTTAAATTGTGCCAGTTTTTGCATCTTTCTTTCTGCTGTTCTTTGCTTGACTGCCCACATGTTTTGGGCCTTGGACATTCAGTGTATGTTTGGTTCTGATAAGTTTGCAACTCCACTTTTTTGTCTGATTTCTGTGGAGAGGAGAACTACAAAAGGGAGGCAAGCAGAGTACCAAATGAGCACTAGAATGGTGGGAGGGAAGAACTCCCAAGAAAGAAAGAGTGGTGGGAAAGCAAAAGTAGAGAATGGAATCTATATATATATATATATATATATATATATATATATATAAGCAGAGGCAGAGGTGGTGCAGGTTTAATAAATATTTTGGTGTGGGGTGGAAGACTGGTGGAAAAGGAGAAAAATTGTTATGGGAAATAAATGTTAAAGACACAGTTGTGTTCGTCAGGATCGGTGCGCAAAGGGGTCTTGTACCACCTTTGAGATGGAGAAAAAAGACTGATGGCTACTTCATCAGATGCATAGAGTGAAGTGCGAAGGAACAGACCTTTATAGCTATGAATAAACAGGTTGTATATGTGAATATCTATTGAAATGCAAAACTTCTGGAAATGGTGATAACTTGACAAGTTCAGTATTTGATCCTATGACCATGGTTAAGTAGGTTTAAGTCTGTGAAAGCTATGCCACTGACTTCTTGCTCTTGGTTGATATCAATAGTGCTATAAGATCCCTTTGTTACACGAAAAAGTTTACTAGCCAAGCAAAGCTGGTACTTTTGTTAGCAGTGTTATAGTTCAGCCCATGGTTGTGGCTGATACCGATGTAAATGGGGAAGTGGATCATGTAAACTCTGGGCCAGCGAGCCAACATTAGATTTTAAGTCCTGCAAATGATCAGTCAGTGTCTCCAGCAGTTAATGAAGGTCACATTCCAGAGATGTGCTGAGATGGTGCAGAAGAGTCGTTCTCTAGCTAAAGGAGTTCAGGGACTAAAATTCCAGGTTGAGAGAATAATAAGTTGCAAGATAATGAGATTGTTGATAGGAGACTCAGTTTTCATAAACTTCATGCTGCTCAACAGAATCTCCAAAGGGCACAGCTCTTGTTGGAGAAGAGACCCATATCAGGAAGTCGTGGGAGAAGGCATGATTTCATGTGTATATTAGAGAGGCTGGGGGGATTTTCCAGCCAGTCTGGTCAACGTTGGTAATTGAGGCAATGGCTCTTGTCAAGTCCTAGTCAAGCTTTCTGAGGAAATTCTGGTTCCATGTCTTTGCTCCTGTTTCATGCTTCCAAGTCTGAATGGTTGTTCCTGGATTTTTCTATTGGATTCTATGCTGTCTTGTTCTTCCTGGTTTTCTTGTATTCCTGTGCTGGATGTCCTGTTGCTTTGGGATTTTGGATTACCTTGAATTTTACGGAGTTTTTTATACATATAGACCTTGAAGTTTTTACTATTTTTGCTACAGTTTTTTAAAATATAATCTTTTATAAACTGCTTTGTTGATTTAACTTGGACTGGAGTTTGGTGGTTAAGTACAGAGGTGTTTCCTGGCCTGAAGTGCATCAAGCAGCTCAAAAGATAAAACAAAATGGAGAACATGCAAAGATATGCAAGGCGCAGTTATAAGAATGAAGCAACAATGGCAGTAAGACATTGGTTAGCTGTAAGGTACAGAATTTAGCAGTGAAATGTGCACAGTTTTAAAAGGAAATACTTAAATAGGTATCAGTGGGAAACCTGATTTAATTCATTCTTTTTAATTAGTTGATTTACATCAACTCATACTGCCTTACGGGTCTATGTTATTTTATATCTTGGGCATGCACCACAAGTACTCTGGTTTCTGCCAGACTACTTCCCTTTGTCTCCTTTGGGAGTAGGGGGAACGTGGCCAAAAGACATTTTTAGAAGGGGGCTTGCTTGTTCTTTGGCTTCTAAAACCTGTCAGCCTGTTTAATTGTCCCCAAGCTGCTCAGTCCTCTTGGGGACGGACTGGAATAGTGGGGGAATGCAGTGTGAGTCCAGGAAGATTTAGTGCACTATCTTCATTATGTAACCTGTTGGATTCCTATGTGGGAATGGAATATGACTGCAGAAGGGTGCCAGTAGGGGAAATAGAGAGCTGAGGGAAATGGACCAAAACTGGGAGCAAAACCAAAACAAACAAAATGAATTTCAACCAGGAGAAATGTAAGGAACTTCTTAGCCAGAAAAAATGAAATGCACAGATATTATGTAACCTATTAGATTACAACGTAGGAGTAGAATATGAGTGAAGAAAGGTGCAAGTAGGGGAACTAGGGAGCTGAAGGAAATGGACCAAAACTGGGAACTGAGCCAAAATCAGCAAAATGAATTTCAGGAGAGAGAATGTAAGGTACTACACTTAGGCAGAGAATTTTTTTTAAATGCACAGATATGGTATGGGTGACACCTGATCTGAAAACAGTGTATGTGAAAGAGATGTGGCAGTCTTATAGTAGATTACAAGCTGAACTTGAATCAACAATGTGATGTGGTAGTTTTAAAAACCTATGCAATTCTAGGCTGCATCAATGAGAAGAATAGTAACTAGATTGAGACATAATAGTGCCACTATTTTCTGCTTTGAGCAGACCACACCTGGAATATAGTTCCCATTTCTGGATAACTCAATTCAAGAAGATATTGACAAGTTGAACATACCCATAGGAGTATGGCAAAAGGCCAGGAAACCATGCCCTGAGAGGAGTGGTTTAGCAAATAGGGTATGTTTAGCCTAGAGAGGGAACCCCGGGTGGTGCAGTGGGTTAAACCGCTGAGCTGCTGAACTTGCTGAACTAAAGGTCGCCAGTTCAAATCTGGGGAGCATAATGAGCTCCTACTGTTAGCCCCACCTTCTTCTGCCAACCTAGCAGTTCAAAAACATTCAAATGTGAGTAGATCAATAGGTACCGTTCCAGAAGGAAGGTAACTGCGCTCTATGCAGTCATGCCAGCCCCATGACCTTGGACGTCATGAACAACATCAGCTGTTTGGTTTAGAAATGGAGATGAGCACCAGCCCCCAGAGTTGGACACAACTGGATTTAATGTCAATGGAAAACCTTTACCTTTACCTTAGCCTAGAGAAATGAAGGTGATGTGAGCCTTGTTTAAACATTTAAAGGATGCTATGTTGAAGATGGAGCGAGCTTGTTTTCTGCTGCTTCAGAGCCGTGGACACAGAGCAATGGATCAGGATTTCACCTAAACATTAGGAACAATTTCCTGATGGTAAGAACTATTCATCAGTGAAATATGCTGCCTTGGGAGTAGGATGGAATCGCCTTCTTCGAAGGCTTTAAAACAGAGGTAGCTGGCCATCTGTTGGGGGCGTGTTGAGCATGTGTTTATTAGTAATAGGGCTTCGGATCGATAGCCCATGTGTTTCTTCCAACTCTGTGATTCTATAAAAAAGGAAGTAGGTTCTGAACAAACCTTTCCATTCCTTCTTTAAATGTATTCATGTCTCCTTCCATCAAAAAGTGGAAGGGTCTCATCCTGTATATGGCATTTAGGTCATGACTTTTTTTCTTCAGATAGCATTATTATTATTCATATTTATTTACTTTTATCCTATTATTATTATCATCATTATTATTAATATTTATTTACTTTTATCCTATTATTATTATCATCATTATTATTAATATTTATTTACTTTTTAATCCCATGGATGGGATTCAAAGTGGCGGAGCTTTGCTAGTGAGTTTTGAGCTTAAGCTGAATGAGTAGGTCTGGGTTAGGTTTAGGGTTAGGGTTAGCTGAAAGTTTCATTTTGTGTATACTGTGTGAAAATGCTTGCCTGCCACTATGTGTTTTATTTTATTTGTCTGTTTTCTTTAGTTCTTCAAGTTCTGGAAATGTAGGAGACCGTGTCTTGGCACAGTTATTAACAGAAATGGATGGGATTGAACAGCTAAAGGATGTGACCATCTTGGCAGCTACAAACAGACCAGATATGATAGACAAGGTAAGAGATGACGATCTTCTTTGCTATTCATGTATAAGAATCCAACTTTCCTTCTAGAGATTACATTTAATAAGAAATAGAAATGTTAACAAAAGTACTGGATATTTAAAAGAATGGGCAAGGGACCACTTCTATTATTGTTACAATTTGAAGCTTAAGAAATGTTTTTACATGATTAGAGTTGTATTTCTTGTAGTTTCATTTTGTATACTTGCCACACTCAGTGTATATGGGCAAAAATCTAGAATGCACTTTGTTTTTTGTGTAGAGTTCCTCATCCGTATCCATATCATGTAGTAGGATATTGGATCTGATGTAAGTGCCCCTTCTTGCAATCCATATTAATCTCTGCCAGCAGGAGAAAATCATGATGTGGTGTTGATATAGGAAGTGCTTGTACAAAATGGGAACAGTGAAATAAATTCACCATATGATCCTCATGAGGAGTGTATGGTTTGATTAAGTTCTGTTCTGCCTGGGTGTGTCAATTTTCAAGCATAGGCTGCCTTATAAAGAGAATTGATTTTTCTAATATAACCTTGTCAAGCGTCATTGGACTCCGATGTAGATTTTTTCTAGCATTGCTACTGGAGCTAGTATGCTTTGTCCTTGAGATGTGCTACATGCAAAGTAGGTCTTCTAGTCAAACTACTGCCAATTTTGATTACCTTTTGCATTATTGGCTTTTCAACATTGCGAACTAGACTGGATGAAATGGAGAAGCAAGGCAGAGGGCTTCAGCTTCTCAAGGCAGACAGAAATTTAGCCCACATCTGATGTATTTTTGGCCTGAATACATGAGTCAAGAAATTTATTCTGTTGGGTAATTTAAGCTCATTCAGTCTGCCTTTTTTATTCTTTTAAAAAGTCTCTTATATGCAAACATCCCTGGAGATCTGAGGGAGGGGTTGTTTAGCTATCATCGAGTTGAATGTCATCCTTCTGATTAGAGAAACAGAAATTCCCTGGGCAAGAAATTCCTTTCCTTGGTTGCCATCATCAATAATGCCTCCAGCCTCTATTTGTAATGGCAGGCTGGAACGGAAGAAGCTGTTACAACCCCAGGGAACTCTGTGATTGTTTCACAACAGGAAGTAAGATGCGTGTAGCTGTGGAATTGGATTGTTTTAGCTCCTGCTGGGTGAGACCTGTGTGTCAAACACATTAGTTGGGATGTCTAAAGCCTAAGGACTGAGAGAGAAGTGATAGTGCATGGTCTGGGATGGCACCCTGGGGTTCCTGACAGCCTTATTCCTCCTTATCCCAGCAGTGTTCAGCAGTTGCATCCTCAAGTGCTCCATTTGCATAAGAATGACAGGATGCAATTGGACAAATGAAGATTAATGAGAGGGTGCGATGTCAGTGTGGTATATTGTCCCTAGATTGATGGTGCTCCGTGATGCATTCGTGCTGAGGAGCTCCACTCTAGCATGAAGCAGAAACCAGTGAAACTAGTCAATGAAAGGTGCAATGTCTGTTTAGATCTGCTCATGTTTAAGCAACCAAACAAAGCCTGTTCGTTGTGCCACAAGATCTGAAAATAAATAGGGCAAAATGTGTTCTTGCATAAAGGACAATCGCTGCATGTTCACATGAGATGTTTGGTACTTCGAACCCATAAATGATGGTTCTGTGTTCATCCTTGAATAGTCTACATAAGCAGGAAAAAAGTCAAATAGTCATGCTTGACACATTCCCCATGAAAGCAGTTGTTTAACTCAGTTTTCCTATTGAAACACTGATGCTGAGGCACAGTCTTCCTCAGAGTCTGGTTGGGAATTGGAAGATTTTCTCATTCTGTTTGTGTTTTTGAGGTGGATACAATACAGACACTGTACCACTAGATGGAACCAGGTGAATCAACTTCTAGTGCCACTTTTTAAAAAACTTTCATCCTGGGATTTTTTTAAAAAAATCTGTATCAATAACAAATTAGTTACCTAACACAGAATGTTGGTATTTTCAAACATGCCCTTTATTCCTTCTGTTCTAGAATCAAACTATTATTTCTTGTGGTTTCTAGGATGCAATTTATAGGTAGGAAATGAAAAGTCTGTTTGATGCAGCTTGGAATCGATTCTTCAGTGCACTGGGTTTTTTTTTTAATGGTGTGTGGTTATTAGTTTAGTTTAATGTTAATTAAAAGTAGTTTGGTTTTGATATAAAAAATAAAAAGGAGTGATTTGGCAGAATCAGTAACAAGATTTTACGTTCTAGCCTCAAGCAAAAGAAAAAAACCTCAATCCTTCCTCTTGAGAAACATCAAAGTTTTGCTCTTCTGGAGGATTATGAAAGAGATTCAAATATGCAAGGTTTATGGGTGTACTCATAAAGGGGGAGAAAAATCTTACATGTGAGTTATCATCTGGCAACATGTTGAGAGCCTCATAAATCAACTAATCTAAAGTTGTAAACATGTTCCCCGTTTGGTTTGTCTGGAACAAATTGTGGTTATTGTTTTGTCCTTGTATTCTTTATATATTTCTAACCATGTTCTCAATTTTCCACCTGAGTGGTGAATGCAGAGTTAACAGCTTTTGGTTGCAGGACTATACTATCATAGGTTTTACAAAGACTGTGATGAAAACATAAATGGTCCTGTTAGTTGCCTTCAATGACTACAGGAAGTTAAAATCAAATTTAGAGTAGATCCATTGAAAGAAACAGGACTTTTTAGTAATAATTAACTGAAATCCAATTTATTTAAATGGGTATTTTCTAGATAGGATTAACATTGGATTTAGTCCTGAGCTAAGAGCAAGTAGCTCCAGCATGGTGTAATGGCTGAGTCCTAGATACTTGGGAAGTGTCCGACGTGTGATCCAATACAACAGCCAGCAGAGTGGTCTTATCTGCTGTGGACTCTTCTTGTTGTGTTCCAAATAATAATACTTATTTGAGAACATCTCTGATGAAGATTTCTAGAGGACCTGAAAGTTTCCACTGTTTTGTGAAATGTTGGTAGGTTCTAATGAAGTTATTACTTGTGGGTTTTGTTTTTATTCATAGAATCATAGAGTTGGACGAGACCTCATGGGGCACCCAGTCCAACCCCCTGCCAAGAAGCAGGAATATTGTATTCAAAGCACCCCTGACAGATGGCCATCCAGCCCCTGTTTAAAAGCTTTCAAAGAAGCAGCCTCCACCACACTCCGGGGCAGAGAGTTCCACTGCTGAACGGCTCTCACAGTCAGGAAGTTCTTCCTAATGTTCAGATGGAATCTGCTTTCTTGTAGTTTGAAGCCATTGTTCTGTGTCCTAATCTCCAGGGCAGCAGAAAACAAGCTTGCTTCCTCCTCCTTGTGACTTCCTCTCACATATTTATACATGGCTATCATGTCTCCTCTCAGCCTTCTCTTCTTCAGGCTAAATATGCCCAGCTCTTTCATGGATCATTGCAGCTACCCTTTTTATTCTGCTTTAATAATGCACGAGAAACTTCAACAGCACGCTATATGTTCCACCGAACATCAAAGCGACATACTATTTTCCAAATACAACTTTCAGTCTCAATTTGTGTTCAATTATGATTCGTAATTCATAGCGATAGATTTGTGGGGGCTCTTTTTAGCTTTCTCCCTTTTAATTCACATGGTGTTATGCACCTGCTTTGAAGATAGGCCCATTAACTATATGTGACAGTTGTGTTTCTGACCCAATAGCTCCAGCTCTTCATTGTCTTGCTCTACTTGACTCATGATGCACGTTCAGTGCTATGGGTAAGGATACAATGTTAAGGCTTGAGTACCTCTGTCGGTTCCCTGGTGCTGACCTCAATAAACTTCTTTTCTGATGCATTTTGAAGTATATCAAGGAACATTTGTGAATTCAAAATAGAGGAAATTATTCTAAGCTGTGTTGTGTGTGTCACAATTTCCAATGTCTCACTTCTTCCAAGTGTTGTCATTGTTTTTTTAAAAGTAGAAGTATCTATTGTGAATTGTATAAAAGTAAAACGCCCATGCTTACTAGAGCAAATTATGCCTACTAATCCCCAGAAATGTAGTCAGTTGTTAGCCATACTTCCTTTATCACGTCAAAAAAACCCCAAAAGGATGCACAACAGTACCTTTGTTTGAAAGTTTAAAATAATGGGATGGGGATTCTCAACCAACATCATAAATACATAAAGTTAAGAGACTGCACTCCACCTAACTATAAGTAAGTAATCCCTTAATAATGAGTAAGGAAATAGTTACTTTCCCCCTTACTATTGGATATGCAGTGTGACAAGAGCTTGATGATAGGGTGGGTGTATTGAACACAGACTTCTGCAAATTCTAAGTGGCTTACAAGAATAAAATTGCAACAGAAAAAAAATAAGTAAGTTAACAATAACGGAAACAATTCAATACAAACCAATTCGCAAATGTCTTCTCAATTTTTTTAAACATCACATTATGTTAAATATTAAAGGAGACTTTCCTATGGAGGAAAGTACATGATCATTGAAGACAGGGCGCTACCATGACATAGCTGCTCTTGGCAGATGACATTGGGTTCAAAGGGAGGGCAAGAAATTCTTCATTGCCTATTTTTTGTGTGTTTTTGCTGTCAGGAAAGTGACTTAGGAGTCAAAATAATCTAGCAGGCTTTTGATATGCATACATTGACTGGGGTTTTAGAGCACTGTGGTTTCTGATTTCATCTTGGAACATAAAAGGTTTTGGACCTGACTTTGATGCTGTCCAAGGATGCATCCATACAGTAGAATTAGTTCAGAGTGACACCACTTTAGCTGCCATGGCTCAATGTTATTGAATCCTGGGATCTGAAATTTTACAAGGATTGAGCCTTCCTTGCCAAAGAGTGCTAGTGCTTCACCAAACTGCAACTAGGATTCCACAGCATTAAGCCATGACAATTCAAGTGATGTCAAACTGTATTAATTTACCCATGTGGATGTACCCATAGTGAAGACCTGGCTTCTATCTCAAATACCAGGAGTGGGCAGAGTGTAGGATGCAGGTTGTATAAACGCCCCTTCCACTACAGTAGGGGGGGGGGATCATCTTTTCTTTTCTTTTCTTTTCTTTTTTACTAGTGCAATCTGCAGCATTTTATAGGGGAAATAAATTGGTTACTCTGCCTACCAATGTTGCCTTGGCCTGATTTCTAGCCAAGGTGGAAAATACAGCAACAATTCTGTAAATAATAAAGTTCAGTTAGGGCAAGAGTACATGCAAATCAATGACTTAAACTGACAAATCACAACAAACCAGGATCCTTAGACCCACTTCTCAAAGTATATAAAGCAAAGGTTACTCCCATGCTCTTGTACGGAGCTGAAGTTTGGGGTCTAAACCAGGTACCATTATTAGAGCAATCACAATCACAGCACCTGCGAAGTTTCCTAGAAGTGGACAGGACGACCCCAGCTGCCGCAGTAAGAGCAGAACTGGGAGTACACACAGTGGATGGCTTATCCAAAATCAGGGCCTACAACTACTGGGCAAAACTGATGGCCATGGAAAATGATAGACTCCCCAAACTGTGCCTGTTAGAGCAGATAGAAAATCAACATCAGACCTCTTGGTTAGTTCTCCTGACAAAATACATTAGGAGCTGTGGACTTCCGACTTGGTATCCGAATCTCTTAGAAGAGTTAGACCCAAAAATAGTTGCTCAACGAGTATTGGATATAGAAGGCCAAAAAGACATTGCTACCCTCAGTAAAGCTGGCTCACTGAAATGGTTAGGCCGCTTTAAACATACTTTCCAAACAGCTCGATATCTAAAAACAGAAATGCCTAAACACCTTAGGAGGGTATTTACCAGAGCTCGTTTTGAACAGCTGGATATGTGGACAAGCACGGAAGGTTTAATCAAGTCCCATACAACGAACGATTTTGTATTTGTGGAGCACCAGAGGTGGAGGATATCACACATGTATTGTTCAACTGTGAGCTGTATAAGAAAGAGAGAGACCATTGCCTTGGACCATACATTATTCAAAAAACACACTGGGCCCCATATATTAAAACCTCATTTTTGTTGGCCGGCCAGAACCCTAAAATAACACACAAAACAGCCCTTTTTCTATTCAAAGCAACACAGCTGAGAATTGCACATTTAGAGTCAATTGGGCTAAACTGTGGAGGTGACGCAGACATTTGACCTGAACGAGATATTGTTAACTGCTTGTTTATTTTAACTCCTTTTATACTGAGGGTTGTATGTTGTATGTATGACTATGTATGACTATGTGTTAATTGTGTTATGTGTTAAATGTTTTGATATGGCCAATAGGCTAATCAATAAAACGTATCTGTATCTGTATCTGTATCTGTAAATAACTTGGCAGGTAAGGTTTGTAAGTAAGAAGGTGAACCGTGAGATATCCAGACCCAGGTTTTATGTATGTATGTATGTATGTATGTATGTATGTATGTATTTATTTATTATCCTGCAAAGGTTTGTACAATGATTAAATTACAAAATTACATAACACAAAAATACAACAAAACATCATATAAGCAAAGTAAACAGAAATACATACTATATAAGACCAGTTTAACAAATTAATAAATTTAAACATTACACTATTATACCATTAAAAATTCCCTGACCCTCAGGCCATTAAGGTTATCCATTAAAATAGTTGTTCTAGGGTCCATTTCCTTTAGCTGTGTTAAAATATTGCTGGTCCGTAATAATATTCCAAAAACATACAATTACCTGTATATGTCTGGCCATTGCCTATTGTTGATTTCAGGAAAGGCTTGGTTCCATAAAAAGGTTTTAATTTGAGAGCAAAAGGCCAGCAAGGAGGGGGCCTATTGCACCTCTTTAGGGAGGGAGTTCCAAACCTGTGGGGCAACCACTGAAAAGGCCCTCTCTCTTGTTTCCACCAACTGTGCTTGTGATAGTGGTGGGACCGAGAGAAAGACCTCTCCTGATGATCTCAAGGCTCTTGTAGGTTCATAGGAAGAGATGCGGTCCCTCAAGTAGGCTGGGCCTGAACCAATAGGTAGAGTAGTATTTTGCTGAATCCACAACAACATTGTGGATAAATGTTGCTTCAGCTTCCAGAATCCTTAGAAAGCTAAATAGTGTCGGATTGTTTTTCACACCCTCTTCTTTTCTTTTCAGTGTTGATTAATAGAACTGGTAGGTAAGATCATTTGGAGCAATGAAGTTTAATGTTATGAAAAGATTGTATTATTTCTTCTTCTTTTTGTTGTTGTTAAAGAGTAAAACAGGGTTGAGGGAACGGCTACCTTAATAAAAATGCCTTAAGGGAATGGTTGCCTTAATAAAAATGAGCATGTTGCAAGAAAATGAATAGTCCTGCTTGGGTAATAGTGAATGACAATTTAAGAATCCACTTATTTTTCAGCTTAATTAAGTACTCTGTTCCACAAGGATATTGGGGAGAGCAGCCTCTCTCATGCCATGATGTAGTACCATGAACTCAGCAAAACTTTGGCTCAGATAGGTTCCTTATTTATATGCTCGACGTTTGTAAGGGTATCTGATTTGGTTTTAGTGGAGTATGCATGTGTTTCCCTCAAGTATAGTAAATAAATATTTCCAGGTGTACAGAAGTGACTTTGGATTCCAACCCTGCAATTGTCAGGGTATGTGGAGGGTGCTAAATCAACCTTGAGGCTGCTGGGTTGGTTCCCCACCCCCTGCAATTCTTCCTGGTGACAGTTGAAGAGCACGGTGACTTTTTCACTTAAGATTTATTACTTGCCTGACAAAACAAGGTGGGAGACAAACTTGTTGGGCTGCATTTTTTAACTTTCACAGCTATACCATAAGGCTGGGATAAATGGTGCTGCTTTAGTCCATAAAAGCAAATACACATAAATTAAAATTAACTCCTTCCTCTCCTTCACACAGATAGATGCATGCATGGATTCTTTCTGTAAAACTGAGTAAACTCAAATCATGCCTATTTGCATGAAAGAAAAAATACCTCATCAGTTTATCACACCTTTACTACATTCTTCTTCTTCTTTTTTATAGCTATAATAATAAACTTTATTTATACCCTGCCACCATTTCCCCAAAGGGGACTCAGGGCGGCTAATATGTGGCCAAGCCCAAAGGCATACTACAGCAAAAATAAAATACAAACTGCAGACAACAAAAATTGCATCAAAATAAAATACGTACAATAACAAAATAGCATAAATAAAGCAAATTAACACAATATAAAATCGAACAGAATGGGCAGGCCAAATGGACGAGGTAAAATAATAAAACCCTGGATGAGGTAGGAATAAAAAAAATATGTGATTGAGGGTAAACACAACATTCCCTCTTAAGTAGCCTTTGCTGTAAAGACTAGCTGGCTGATGTTTCCAAGTTAAGATGACCAAACACAAGGGTTTATAAGATGTACTGAATGATTAGTAGTTGTGCAGAAGAATGCCATTTGTAGAGTGTGTACTGCTAAGACACGAGAAAAGCTGAATTGGCAACTATTGAAGTTTCTTCTGACAACTCTAGTTAGCACTTTTGCTAAAGGAAAAGATTTTTCATTTTAGCAAGAATGCAAATGCAAAATGGTGATGACAGAACTTACCTATAGGATATTGGCATTTTCTTGCCACCTGCTGCTCCAAGCCAAGATTCACGTCTCTGTTGTTATGACAGGGTGCTTACAATAGAAGTGTATATGATAATGGAAAATCAGAGCAGCATAAAGTTAAAAAAAATATATCGTGACAGCCAATCACATCAACAGCCAAATCAGTTTCCAGTACCAAACCAGAAGAATGAATAAAAACTCTGAGGACTGGATTTCCCCATGAAGAGATCCACAAGATCAATTGTGACAACCAAAAAACACCCCGTTCCTTAGAATCAAAGAGTTGGAAGAGACCTCATGGGCCATCCAGTCCAACTCCCTGCCAAGAAGCAGGAAAATCACACTCAAAGCACCCCTGACAGATGGCTATCCAGCCTCTGCTTAAAAGCCTCCAAAGAAGGAGACTCCACCACACTCATGTTTAGTCTGCTAGGATGCTCTCCCAATCAAATTGCCGGCATGTCCGCATGGGCGCCTTTTATTAGCTCCCCGCCAAAGTGGTACCTAATTATCTACTCACATTGCTGCTTTCGAACTGCTAAGTGAGCAGAAGCTGGGTTGCCGGTTGGGAGCTCACCCCAACCCGGGCTTGAATCGTTGAACTTTCGATTGGCAAGATTTTCTGCAGCTGGTGGTTTAACCTGCTGTGCTAAAGCTCTGCCCAACTAAAACAGATGGAGGATACTCACTTGTAGTCTCTTGTGCCATAAAAGCTTCTAGGGGCACATATAACTTATAGTTTGTAGTTTGTCCACAGATGAGCTACATTTGCATGCAATACTTCACAAGGACATAAAAATGTTTTTTTCTCTATGAAACCCTGTTGTCAGGTATGGTAAAGAAGGCAAAGTAATCACAGCCGATTGGGTTGATGGGAAGGGATAAGAGCCCTCGGTGGCGCAATGGGTTAAACCCTTGTGCCAGCAGGGCTGAAGTTTGCAGGTTCGAATCCAGGGAGAGCGCGGATGAGCTCCTTCTGTCAGATCCAGCTCCCCATGTGGGGACATGAGAGAAGCCTCCCACAAGGATGGCAAAACATCAAACATCCGGGCATCCCCTAGGCAACGCCCTTGAAGATGGTCAATTCTCTCACACTAGAAGCGACTTGCAGTTTCTCTAGTTGCTCCTGACATGAAAAAAATGGGAAGGGATAGCTTTATTAGTCTATTGCAATAAAATAGGCTATAGATTCCCCTTTTGAAGATGCAGATTTGGAGAATACTTTGTAAAACAGAGTACTCCTTTCTCCAGAGGCAGAGCTGAGTACCACGAATACATGTTTTCTCGAAGTCTACAGGGTAAGAAAAGGTAGCTCAAGCCAGTTGGTGAGGCAAGCCTTATTCCATTACTTAACAAGTAGCACGTGGGCTATGTAAGCAAGAACACACGCCAGGGTGTGTGTTCATCCGTCAACACACGAGGTGTGTGTAATTGGCAAGCACACACCCTGGAACATGTTAGTGCACTTATAAAAATGGCCATTTAACTTTTATTAAAAGCATGTAGATACAAAGTGTGCCTACTTTTCAAAAATGCTTTGAAATGTGTAAATACTTTGAAACGTCTTTAAGCATCATTCTGTCACACTGTGGCTTAAGAATTTGAATGCTTCTGTTCCAGATATGCTAGAATACTTTGGTTGAAAAAGTGGCTTTTTCGTTGTTTATTGATTTGTCTGTTCCTGTTACCATCCCAAATTGCAAACTTTGGAGCAGAAAAAAAGAACTGAAATGAAATGAAAAGAAGAAAGCATTCATTTCTTGGATCACCTTGAAGGATAGTCTGACACAATGAAAAGTAAACATTGATGCTGTAGTACATGTTTCTTGGTGAGAGGCCCCCAAACAGCAATGAAGGAGCTAAGCCTCAGGGTTTGATTTATTTGTACAGTAGGCTTCTGCCAGCATTGGTAGGCCTATATAGCTTAAACCAGTTTATTTTTTGACAAAAATTACTGCAAAAATGAAATACAAGTTTAGACCTGTTCGTTCTGAAACTGGAATCCACATAAACAGTGGTGTTTTGTCTCTTTTTTTTAACCCACCTCCCTCCTTTTTTCTGTTTTAACCCTCTTCCAACTAGATGAGCCATTTTGGTACTTCAGAAGTCACTTTTCATTGCTGAATTCACATTGAATTGCACATCCAAGATAGGAATTTGCAGTGATGTCAATTCAAGAGTTTTAAACAATGTCCCTGAATTTCAGCCATCTGTCATTTTTAATGCACAGAAATAAAATGGGATGAAAACGAAGATCTTAACAACCTTGACGGTTTGTAGGGGAGAATCCGTTCGGACAGGTAAACTGGGCCGGAGTCGTTTAGGGCTTTATAGGTCAACACCAGTATTCTGAATTGTGCTCGGAAGCCGATTGGCAGCCAGCAGAGCTGGCGCAACAGAGGAGTAGTATGCTCCCTGTACCCCACTCCTGTTAGTAGTCTGGCGGCCGCACGTTGGACTAGTTGTAGCTTCTGGGCAGTCTTCAGAGGCAACCCCACATAGAGAGCGTTGCAGTAGTCTATATGTGAGCGCGGACCACCGTGGCCAAGTCAGACTTCCCAAGGTACGGGTCATCTGTGGAATGACCAGTGTGGGACAAAGGACTCTTGTCTGTTGGAGCTAGGTGTGAATGTTTTAACTGACCACCTTGATTAGCATTTCAGCAGTGGAACTCTCTGCCCCGGAGTGTGGTAGAGTCTCCTTCTTTGAAGGCTTTTAAACAGAGGCTGGATGGCCATTTGCTGGGGGTGCTTTGGATGCAGTTTTCCTGCTTCTTGGCAGAATGGGGTTGGACTGGATGGCCCACGAGGTCTCTTCCAACTCTGATTCTATGATTCTATGATTCTATCCTCACAGATCTGTTATACTATGTTATTGGGGTGCTTTGATTATGTATTACGTGTAATGTAATGGGACCAAAAGTCCTCCATGTCGTATTGTGCGGAAATGTGATTTCCTTCCCTTTGCTCAAAGATGGAAGGGGTGAAAAAGGTGCACACTTGCTTGATTCTGTTCAGCAAGAACCAATAAGAGATACTGCTGTCTTTATAGGAAGGAACAGAAGTTCCCTGATACAGACATCCACATATCATTTTTGTTGAGTAAAGAAGCTTCTCTGTGTAGCCTGACATGGTAGTTGTTAGAGTGGTCCAGAAGTGTGAAAGCTGGACCATAGGGAAGGCTGAGCAAAGGAAGATAGATGCTTTTGAACTGTGGTGATGGAGGAAAGTTCTGAGAGTGCCTTGGACCATGAGAAGATCCAGCCAGTCCATCCTCCAGGAAATAAAGCCCGACTGCTCATTGGAGGGAAGGATAGTAGAGGCAAAGATGAAGTACCTTGGCCACATCATGAGAAGAAAGGAAAGCTTAGAGAAGACAATTATGCTGGGGGAAATGGAAGAAAAAAGGAAGAGGGGCTGACCAAGGGCAAGATGGATGGATGGGATCCTTGAAGTGACTGGATTGACCTTGAAGGAGCTGGGGGTGGTTGCGGCCGACAGGGAGGTCTGGCGTCACAAAGAGCTCTGAGGTCACGAAGAGTCGGAAACAACTGAACGAATGAACAATAACATAAAGAAGTGGATAGTTCAGAAATGCTGAGGAACAAAGAAGAATTTAGATAATCATAGAATGACAGAGTTAGAAGAGACCACAAGGGCTATCCAGCTCAATCTCTTGCCATGCAGAAAAAGCACAGTCAAAGCATACCCAACAATGGCAATCCAGACCCTAAAAGGCTACAAAAATAGAGCTTCCACCACACTCTGAGGCAGAAAGTTCCACTGGATGAATGAATGAAGCTTTATTTATATTCTGCCCCATCTCCCAAAGGGACTTGGGGTGGTTTATAACAAGACAATAACATAAATAACTCAAGAATGTCACAATCAATATTAAACTATATGAAAGTTAAGCATATAAAACAAAAAACCATATAAATATTATAACGAGTAATGAATGACTTTCACAGTCAGTAAGTTCTTCCTAATGTTCAGGTGGAATCTTCTTTCCTGCGATTTGAACCCATTGCTCTGTGTCCTAGTCTCCAAGGCAGCAGAAAGCAAGCCTTCTCCCTCTTCCTTGTGACACCCTTTCACATATTTATATATGGCTATCATGTCTCCTCTCAGCCTCCTCTTCTGCAAGATAAACATACCAGTTCTTTAAGCCACTCCTCATAGGGCATTGTCTTCAGATCTTTGATGATTTTAGTCATCCTCTTCTGGACACCTTCCAGTTTGTCAATATCTCTTTTGATCTGTGGTGCCTGGAATTGGGAACAGTATTCTAGGTGAGGCCTGACTAAAGCAGAATAGAGGGACACCATTAGTTCCCTTGGTCTAGACATTGTACTTCTTCTGATGCAGCT
Source organism: Anolis sagrei (assembly GCF_037176765.1). Classification (NCBI taxonomy): domain Eukaryota; kingdom Metazoa; phylum Chordata; class Lepidosauria; order Squamata; family Anolidae; genus Anolis; species Anolis sagrei. The sequence goes on from NC_090025.1 coordinate 37,096,799, forward strand.
CCCAATCCCATTGCTTTTTCAACTTCTGCATCACATTGTTTTAACTTGTTGCCCACTAACCACCTCATCAGATGGGTGGTTTTCCTCATCTTAGTGTGCTCCTGGTACACTGCTGGAACAGAGTCTGCCAAAGCTCAACAAATGATGCAGGGCTACTTCTGACTAACTACCTGTTAATAGCCAGCTGCATTGAATCACTATTGATCAAGAGGTCATGAGTTCGAAGCCAGCCCAGGTTGGAATAAACTCCCAACCATTAATAGTCTAGCTTGCTGTTGACCTATGTAGCCCAAAAGACAGTTGCATCTGTCAAGTGGGGAATTTAGGTACTGCTATATGTGGGGAGGATAATTTAACTAATTTATGACACCATAAAACCTTCCAGCAGTGTGCAAACGAATGAGGAAGTACTCCATCAAAGGACCCAGTGTCACAAGTGAATGGTGAAGTGGCAGCTCCCCCTGTGGCCGGAACCAAGCATACTATCGTGAAGCTGGAAAAGCTGGAATGTTAAATTGCCTCTTGTATATCTAATGGCATTGAATGTTTGCCATGTATATGTGCATCGTAATCCGTCCTGAGTCCCCTGTGGTGTGAGAAGAGCGGAATATCAATACTGCAAATCAATCAATCAATCAATCAATGTGTCTTCATTGAAGAAGCCGGAGACAGCATGCAAGAAAGCTGGGGACAGCACAGAAACATCATGGGATAGCAGCCCACGGCCCACAATTGTAAGGGGACGAAGCTGGGCACTGCCTCATGGTTTCCCATGTTGTCCCCACTGTCCCATTCTTCTTGACATCCATATGTTGAGGTCTTACGACTCACAAGATTTTTTTAATGTGTACTTTTGTCGAGCCAGGCATCACTCATTCTGTATATCTGTGCATTTCATTTTTTCTGCCTAAATGTAGTATCTTACTTTTCTCCTTGTTGTAATTTCTCCTTGTTGAAATTCAGATAAAGAAATAAGCTACAAATATTTTGTACTTCTCCCTACCAATATTATTGTGCTGATAATTATGTAGATAAATAATTTTGTGCACAAACAAAGTGTCTTGTGGTTCAGCAGCAATGAAATGTGCAAGACAGGGTCATTGTTATCTTGGTTGCCTTTCAGTTGTTGAGTGCCTTCAGACTCACAGGAAATGGTAGATCTAACCATTGATTGAGAGCTGGTTGAGTTCACAGTAAAATACCCAATCCAGCAGCATGTGCCAAGCGAACCAGGAAAATATGGCGTCAATGTAACCTGAAAGGAGACATTTACTTGGGCAGGCGGCCTGGTACACTACAGGAAATCCAACTTGGATGCATAGTGGTGACAACACTAGTTAAAAGTTAAACCATTTTCCAAGACTGGACATAAAGTAGTGGGAGTCCATTTCTTCACCAGTGTAGAATTGCCAGGAGGTCTGCTAAGCAGAGCTCATGTGTGTGACGCCGTTTAAAATAATTGCTATACATGCCCTGCAACTTCAGCAGCTGATGAAATAACCAGTGATATACATGTAAAGGGAAGTTTGCGTACAAGGATTATTGTAGGATTTGGATAATGTGCTCTTGTTGGCTAGTGTGAAGAATGGCCCTTCATTAGGAGTCATTTCCCATTGCAGAACTTCTTTTGTTACTGAGGTAGAAAATTGCCTCAAAATACTGTTATTACTATGTCTTTTCACAGATTTGTACATTTAAAAGGGGTATTTTCCTCCAGTATTTTTTTAAAAAAACGTTTTAAAATGTATATTCTGGCTTTTTAATATTATGTGGCAGACCAAACTACTACTATTACTAATACTATTACTCTGCTTTTGTCCCTTAACTGAGATTCAAAGCAGGAAGGGATATTATTTTTGAGTTGCTGTGAGTTTTCCGGGCTGTATGGCCATGTTCCAGAAGCATTCTTTCCTAATGTTTCACTCACATCCAGGCCTGTAGCCAGGATTTTGATTTGGGGTGGGGTGGGGTGGGGGGGGGGGGGCTGAGTCTGAGTGAAAGAGGGTCTACCCTAGCAAACCTTTTGTATCGTTACCCCAATACCCCCATGCATATGGGATATATTGAGTATAGTGATCAGATCATGATATGAATAAACATAACTGTTTAAATAATGCACCAGTAAGGCCTTCTCACGGACCACCATGAGAATTGGGGGGGGGGGGGGGGCTGAAGCCCCTCAAGCCCCCCCCCCCAGCTACATACCTGCCCGCATCTATGGCAGACATCCCCAGAAGTTGTGAATGTTGGAAACTAGGCAAGTGAGGTTTATATATCTGTGGAATGTCCATGGTGGTAGAAAGAACTCTTGTCTGTTTCAGGGAAGTGTGAATATTGCAATTGGACACCTTAATTAGCATTTAATGGCCTTGCAGCTTCAAAGCCTGGCTAATTGCTGTTTTGGGGGATCCTTTGTTGGGAAGTTTTGGCTGGCCCTGAGAGATTCTTGTTTGGAATTCCCCTGTTTGTTGAGTGTTGTTCTTTATTTACTGTCCCAATTTTAGACTTTTTAAAAATACTGTTAGCCAGATTTTGTTCATTTTCATGGTTTCCTCCTTTCTGTTGAAATTGTCCACATGTTTGTGGATTTCAATGGCTTCTCTGTGTAGCCTGACATGGTGGTTGTGAGAATGATCCAGCATTTCTGTGTTCTCAAATAATATGCTGTGTCCAGGTTGGTTCATCGGGTGCTCTGCTATGGCTGACTTCTCTGGTTGAATTAGTCTGCAGTGCCTTTCATGTTCCTTGATTCGTGTTTGGGCAATGGTGCTTTTGTTGGTCCCTATGTAGACTTGTCCACAGCTGCATGGTATATGGTAGACTCCTGCAGAGGTGAGAGGATACCTCTTGTCCTTTGCTGAACGTAGCATTTGTTGGATTTTCTTAGTAGGTCTGTAGATTGTTTGTAGGTTGTGTTTCCTCATCAGCTTCCCTGTTAGGTCAGTGGTTCCCTTGATGTGTGGTAAGAACACTTTTCCTTTGGGTGGATCTTCGTCTTGACTCTCATGGCTTGTTCTTCTAATATCTTTGGTAGAGTTTTTTTTATTGTGTTTTACGTGTGTTTCTTAAAAACAGTCTTTAATCTACATTTTTAAAATAATATTTTCTCCCCATTGGAATTGTACTGAAAGCTTCCTTATTGTATTTAAAAAAAACTTGTACACTGCTTTACATTCTGTCTTGGGAGGAAGGTGGGACATAAATTAAATAAATAATGGTGGTAGCATTTTTAAAACATATAATTTTTCCCATCAAAACTGTTTATTATTGTAATCAAAATTCCACTTATATGAACATAGGTTTTCAGACTCTGGGCATTGACTTGTTGTGGAACACCAACAAACATTTCTTTCAATATGTAGAATTTTTATTCCCCCAAATACATTAGAAATTAAAAAAATAAAACTGAAGTCATTAAAGACATTTGAAAAAGACCTGTGTGGATGAAAGTTTTAGAAAAATAAAAAAGTTTATTGGAAGGGATAGCACAGGTCTGTTATTTATATTAGTATTTTGGGAACTATGTTTCATGGAGGGAGAAATAGAGTAGGAGGATAATTTGCAGTGAGTTGCTGTAAGCTTTCAGGGCTGTATGGCCATGTTCCAGAAGCACTCACTCCTGACGTTTTGCCTACATCTATGGCAGGCATCCTCAGTGGTTGTGAGACTTCACAACCTCTGAGGATGCCTGCCATAGAAGCAGGTGAAAGGTCAGGAGAGAGTGCTTCTGGAACATGGCCATACAGCCCAAAAACTTACAGCAAACCAGTGATTTCCACCATGAAAGCATTCGACAACGCAATTTGCAGTGAGTTAGCACATAATTAAGCATGGTGCTTTCCTTTTGTACAATGGAAGTTGCAGATTGTGGGTTGCTTGGTACTTCTCACTTTTTTTGCTGGTGCTGATAAATTTAGAATGTACATATCCGTTCTGACTAACACTGGAGCAGTATTTGTAATATCAGCAGATGGCAGTCATGCCAAACATCAGTCAGTGTGTGATCATAAAATAGGATACATACAGGAATTCTTAAAGGTAGTTACTTCGTCAGGTAAGGTAGATACTTAGTGGTGATAGTTTAAGAGATTGTACATACTGAAAAGTATTACTCTGTATATCACTTTTTTGGACAAATTTGTTGGTTGTGTGGAATGAAAGGGGTAATTTTCAGGGAAAGTGTTCTGAGTAGAGCCATCTACTCGCATCCTATTGATCTGGATAGATATGTGCCTGTGTGTCGAAATGTGCCTTCAAGTTGTTACTGATTTATAATTTTCTTAGACAAGGGATACCTATAGGTAGTTTTGCCAGTTCTTTCCTCTGAAATATTTGGCTCTGGAAATCGACGAATGAGCCACGATCCCGTGATATGGGTGGTTGATGACGAACAATGATTTTTTGATGACGACTGACCATTGTAATTATATGACTGTATTTTGCTATTTTAATGTTTTAAGACCGGTATACAAAACTGCTAAATAAATAAATAAATAAATACAGTCAACAGTGTGCCCCCCCCCCCCCCCCGGTGGCATAGTGGGTTAAACCGCTGAGCTGCTGAACTTGCTGACTGAAAGGTTGGTGGTTTGAATCCGGGGAGTCGGATAAGCTCCTACTGTTAGGTCCAGCTTCTGCCAACCTAGCAGTTCGAAAACATGCAAGTTTGAGTAGATCAATAGGTATAGCTTCTGTGGGAAGGTAATGGCTCTCCATGCAGTCATGCTGGCCACATGACCTTGGAGGTGTCTATGGAGAACCCCTGCTCTTTGGCTTAGAAATAGAAATGTGCACCACCCCACAGAGTCAGACATAACTAGACTTAATGTCAGGTGAAACCTTTACCTTTACTTACAGTCTACAGTACCTGGTATTCATTGGTGGTCACCCATTCAAGTACACACCAAAGCGGACTCTACTTATCAAAAAAATTGGAATCAGAGGTCTGCAAATTCATTGTCCTTTTCTGTTCATAGCACATGGGGAAAGCACAAAATGAACTGGGATATCCCATGTATATTTCATCACAGGATCATGCTGTTCATTTTACGGTCCCAATTCAAGGTGTAGGTTATCACCTACAAAGCCCTGAACGGTTTAGGACCCACCTAGCTTTGTGACTGCATTTCCTTCTACGAACCTGCACGGCCACTTCGATCTCCCAGGGAGGCCCTCCTCTACCTCCCCCCCCCCCCCGTTGCAAGTGCAGCTTGTGGGGACGAGGGAGAGAGCCTTCTTGGTGGTGGCCCATGGCTTTGGAATTCAATACCTGGGGAGATTAGGCAAGTACCCACTTTGTCAGCCTTTAGGAAAAGCTTGAAAACTTGGTTGTTCAGCCTTTCTTTTGATGAATGAACAACAAATCCCCATATCATGACCGTTCCAGCATAAACTTGTCCTCTCAATGCACTTTATCTCATCCCCTAGCAGGAAATTAAACCCCATAGCTTGTCCCATCCATATTTCCCACCAGATAAACTACCCACCCAATCTCCCCTATCTCACCCAATTTCTCCTGTTTTTATCATGGCCTTTGGCCCAGCCCACTTTATTCAACTCTTGTTTTAACTTTTCATCTTATCACATACCCTGTGTTTTATCCCATTGTGTGATTTTTCTTTTATTGTTTGTATTTTATTTGAGTTATTATCTGATGTATGTATTTTATTTTTTAATTAATATTTTATTGAATGGATGTGGTGGGGGTACATAAACAATTTGATTAGATAAAATAAAATAAAGTATATAGTGTGTATACAATAGAAAATTGAGAGGTTACCGCCACCTAGCTTAAGAAATAATAAGAAGAAAGAAAGAAAGAAAGAAAAGGGAAAAAGAGAAGGAGAAAAAAACGAGGGGGGAAAGAAATAGGAGGGTTGGAGGGAGTGTATACATTAAGTTCCTGTTTCCTTTGACTTGAGTATATTTTAGTTTGTATCTGCTGTATGTATTTTATTTTGTTTGTTGTATCTGTCGGGCTTGGCTTCATGCCAGCCACCCCGAGTCCCTGAGGGGAGATAGTGGCGGGGTATAAATAAAGTTTAATAATAATTCTTATTCAAAAATCCATTTTGATTGATAGGGAAACAGCGAATTATGACATCAAGGCTGTCCATCAAAACAGATATGGAAATCCATGTGCAACTCAGTTGAGTTGGTTTAGTTTGCATGGGAAAGATGATTACATGTTTACCAGATTGAGATTTCTTTTCATTTTGTGTTAAACGGTTTGGGACCCACATGACCGCATTCCTGTGTACGAACCCACGCGATCATTTGGAGAGGCCCTGCTCTCGCTCCCGTCCCCTTTGCAGGTGTGATTGGGGGGGGGGGGGGCGAGGGAGAGGGCCTTCTCTGTGGTGGCCCCCCGTCTCTGGAACTCACTCCCCAAGGATATCAGGCAAGCCCCCACATTGGCAGTCTTTAGGAGGAGCCTGAAAACATGGCTGTTCCAGTGTACCTTCCCTGGATAAGGAAACAATGCCCTGCAAAATGTCCTCAGAAGCACTTTAACTAACCGTTGGGTTGGTCTCCCTACATTATCTTTTAAAACTCTCCTGCTTAGATACATCCTACCTCTGTTCACGCCCAGTGTTTATTTTAAAATTTTTAATTTATTACATCTGGCCCTGCCATAAGGTTTTTAATTCTCTGTGTTATTGTTTATATGTGAGTTATATTAATTAATTGTACTGTTTTACTTGCTTGCTGTTCTGTTTTTACTGATGTGTTGTTGGGCTTGGCCTCATGTAAGCCGCCTTGGGGAGTCCCTTTGGGGAGATGGTGGCGGGGTATAAATAAAGTATTATTATTATTATTATTATGAAATTGACATTCTTAGGTATACACTAGCATGTATAGGGTAGAAAATCTTCAGCGTGCGGTCCTCACTTATTAAGCATCTGGTCTTAGAAGCTGACTCAAATCAGATGAGAGTTGTAGTCCAGCACATCTGGAAGGTATGAAGTTAAAGAAGGTTGGGTTATGCATCTAGAAGGTATGAAGTTGAAGGAGGCTGTTTTTTTTTTTAAAATTGTGATAAAAACAAATAATCAGTTCAGGAAAAAAGGGTTATTATGGTGTAAAAATAACTAAACTCTGTTGCTTTTATGCTCTTTTTTGGAATGTTATGCACTCTTATTTCTGCCACAATCTCTACAGTCTCACTCTTCCTTAAACTAGTTTGCTCATAAGATTTCAACTCTGGTAGCTGGGTCATGAAAACTACTTAAAAACAAAAAGCTGGAGGAAATCCTATAGTTTTTGCATGAGTCAATGTGTTTATGGTGCACGTTCCATCTCATTATACCTAAGGGGTTAACATTATGCATATTAAACTAAGCAGCAAAGTTTACACTAAAGGTTATTTAACATTTACTGGCGGTATTACTGTACTTCCTGTTTGGTGCTCACAATAATAGAATTCTAAAAAGCTCCGTTTATATAAATACGCCGATTACATTCTAGGCAAGTACGTTCATGTCTTGAGTTAAACACGAATAGAATAATGTGTTGGAACACTGCTAAAGAAGGAAATCTTTCTGCTTCATAAATGATACCCTTGAAACCTCATAAGAACATTTGGAAATGACAGTCGTATATTTATTTTCTCTGCTTTTATCATGCTGGTTTAAGTGATGGAAAGCCATTGGGAGTGGCTAATCTTCACTATCTACTAGTAATTTAAAAAAAATGTCTTCTGTATTTTGAGAAGAGTTGACTGTATAATTGGTAGAATGTATTTGACTATGCCTGATTGGCTAAATGCATACAGAACAGAAAACTGAATTAAAGATGTGCAAAAAGTTGTGTGTATGCATTTGGATTCATGACTTTTTTTTGTAAAAATAAATCCATTGAGACCTCACAACCTCTGAGGGTGTCTGCCATAGATGCAGGCAAAACATCAGGAGAGAATGCTTCTAGAACATGGTCATACAGCCCGAAAAACCTACAATAATCCAAATCCAATGAGACTTTCTTACTTTCCACCTCTTCGTACCATTTGAAAATCTGCTCCAGGATGCTTTCTGTCACACTGGAGCAAATTGTGAGGGTGCTGGGGGTTGGAGGTGTCCCTCCTCCCAGAGACAGAGCATTTCTACCAGTGGAAGGCCAGGTCAGGTTCCAGGTCACTACTAAACCAGTATAATACCAAAGCAAACAAGTATAGGCTAGTCACTATGACAGTGAAAAAAATCAAGTGAATAGCTGTAGTTGGAAAGCCACAAGGTACAGTTGATCCGCTGTATCCACAGATTCTGTATCCACTAATTCAACAATCCACAGTTGAAAAATATTTTTTAAAAACCAAAAATGCAAACCTTGATTTTGACATTTTATGGAAGGGACATCATTTTAACTATGCCATTATATGTAAAAAAAAATTGTCGTGTCAGGAGCGACTTGAGAAACTGCATGGGACTTGAGTATCCATGGATGTTAGTGTCTACACAAGATCCTGGAACCAAGCAAGTGCATACCAAGGGCCCTCTATGCAATGTTATGCAAGCCATCCTTGGTAGACCACTTTATCATTAAGACACTATAGCACTGAAGGTTTTTTCTGTAGTCAGCAGTATTTCTTGACAAAAATAGATAGTATTTGCAGCCTTGGCACATGTATTTGATATTTATGAATTACTCCCCTGTGTAACCTTAAAAATTGAGTTTTTAAAAACAGACTTTGGAAGGGCATTCTCCCCCTCAAGAAGAGTCCTGAGGATGGAAAAGTGGTCTGCTCGGAAGGACTGAACCAATATTCATTTATTGGAAATGGTTTTGCTTGCTATGTTTTGTGAAACGTGATTGAACCTTTGAGTCAATTCTCAGCTTTACATTCTTCGGCCACATCCTACATGTTTAACCTTCTCAGTATGTGACATATAAAATCACATTTATAATATTTATTTATTTATTTACTATATTTATATCCTGCCTTTCTCAACCCCAAGGCGGACTCAAGGCAGCTTACAGCCAAGGCAATAATTCAATGCCTTAAAAACAATATACATCCAATATACAATTGAATACATTTTTCAATTAAAAATTAAATGAAATTAAAAGCATTAAAATATATAAAACATTGCAGTGACAACTATAAAATCATGGAATGTAATGGGAAGCAGCAAGGACAATGCAACCACCTCACTCATTACCCGTTTCTGCCGTTCATCCCCATGATCCATCTGTGTAGTTTCTGAGCAGTCAGCGATTCCAGGTTTTAACTAGTTTGTAAATTTTCAGTTCTACGTGCTTTACCCATTAACTCATGTTTTTTTTTAATTGCAGCATTTTAATTCCTTTTCTCTGTTCAGCTGTTAAAATGCTGATCCATATTTTAGTTTTCAGGCCAATCATTACACATAAATCCAAGTCCATTGGCAAAGGCTTGATTCTAAAGCCACGTTTTCACCCTACTGGAGCGACACCAGTAGGTGCATGCAGGTTGTATTAATTTGCAGAATAATCACAGGGTGTCTTAAACCTACACCTGTTGATAAACTCTACAAGCTAGCTGGCATTGCCCCTCCTGATGTGTGACGGGAAGTTGCTGCTAAATGTGAGGAGAAATATGGTTGAACACTGTGAAATCCACCCACTACATGGCTACCAGCCTCCTCCCAATAGACTCAAATCAAGGAAAAAGCTTTGTGAGAACTACCATTCCTCTTGGCGTCCCTCCAGCAACAGCAAGGGTATCCCTCTGGGCAGCTAAATCAGGAAATCCCAACTGGATAGCCCCCCGCAAGGGTCTTCCTCCAGGGGCAAACCAAGAATGGGCAACATGGAAGTCCCTGAATAGACTCAGAAGCGGAGTGGGCAGATCAAAAGACAACCTGGCAAAATGGCACTAAAAGAATCCCATACCTTGTGTGACTGTGGAGCAGAACAGACAACTCTGCATCTGTATGCTTGTCCATTGTGCCCTGCCTCATGTACAGAGGAAGAATTGTTGGAGGCTACGGACAATGCCATTGCTGTTGCCTGTTTTTGCTAAAAGGATATTTAGCCACCTGCACACCTTCTATTTTGTCAGTTTTATATTAATTTATGCAATGCTTTTGATACAAAATAAATAAATTAATTTCCAGTGAAATATTAAGACCACTTTGGAATATTATTTTTAAATTAGTGGTTAAAAAAGCATAAAGAATCTTTTGAACAATTAATACAAAATAATTTCAGCGATGGGTTAACATAGTTACCATGTGACTTAATACCATGAAAAAACTGAATATGCCCACAGTCCATTGATGGATTGATACTGGATTGCTGTTTGCTGTACAGAATGGGTATGTTCTTGAGGTTAAGAGCATGGCTCCAAGATGGCAATTCCTTTGTTCAAATTCTCAGTTCAGGCATGACTCACCTGACCTCATTAGCCAGGCCACATTCTCTTGAGCATCAACTTTCATTCTTTAATCTGAGGATAATTATACTCTCTAATTTACAAATTGGCATAAGTATCACTGACATCTTTTAACACTCAAGGAAAACAGTGTATAAATATTATTAATGATTCTTTTCTTGCCCTTACCAGCCCATGGTGGAATCACCAGTGGGCAGATGTTTTAATTTCATTTGGTTCCAACCAAATAGTATAATCTATACAGTATACCCTTCTCTTTATATAGAGCTTTTATAGATTAGTCTTTTCTTTTCTTTCTTTTTAGATATATAGAAATAATCAAACTGCCATTCAAGAATGTTTCTCTTGACTTCTTTCCATAGTTTTAACATCTATTTTAAAATAGACCTTAAACTGTATAGTGAAGAATATGTCGAATCCTGGGAGTTATCCATAATCTCTTATCCTTTTGTAAGGGAAACATGTCAAGCATTTCCTCTAGAGATATGAACATTTCCTTTCTCAGAACAAGCTTACTCAGAGGAAGGCTAACAAGTTGATTCAAAGACATTGGTTTGTTAAATATCCTTTGCTTGGAGTTCAGTTATTTCATTTTTTTTGGTCTAACCTCATTTCAGAGGAAACGTGGGATTCTGTGTGATATTTTTTGTGTCCAGATACTTGATGAATGTTACACTTTCATGTGCTTTTTTGAGAATACTATCCCATATTTATGACCAAGTGACATCTGCCTTATTATTATTATTATTATTATTATTATTAACTTTATTTGTACCCCGCTAACATCTCCCGAAGGACTCGGTGCGGCTTACAAGGGCCAAGGCCCTCACTAAAACAACAGCATAACAAAACAACAATAAAACTCGAAAAGCAGCTGGTAATTACAAAATAGTTAATATAGTTCATATGAATGTTGTACTAGCCATGTTTATCAAAAACATACTAGAAAGTGAGACTTTTAGAACTAGACGGGGGGGGGGGGTCCCTATTGGTTCTCCTGGATCTCTCAGCGGCTTTCGGTACAATTGACCATTGTATCCTACTGGGTCATCTTACTGGGATAGGACTGGGAGGCACTGTGTTACATTGGCTCCAGTCTTTGCTGGAGGGCTGTACCCAAAAAAGTGGTGCAGGGGGATTCCTGTTCAAATCCCTGGCCATTGACCTATGGGGTTCCTCGGTGTCCATTTTGTCCCCTATGCTGTTTAATATATACTTGAAACCGCTGGGAGAGGTCATACAGAGTTTTGGAGTACAGTGCCACCTATATGCAGATGACACCCAGTTCTGCTCCTCCTTTCCACCAAATACTTCCATTCTCAAGTTTGATTGATTGATTGATTTATTTACTGTATTTTTGCCCCACTCTTATCTCAACCCTGTAGGAGACTTAGAGTGGCAATGATTCAATGCCACAATACACATAAGCATACAAATACAATAAATATTATACATTAAAATCAATAAACAGACATAAAACCATAACATATCATTAAATAAACTGCTAAAAACAGACACAGAACCCGAAATTGTAGTCCAGAAGCCATTCCAATCAAATTGCAACTACTTCATAGCTGCCTATTGCACTGTACTACTCTCTGAATGCTTCCAAAAAAGGCTAAGTTAGATTAGTAAGACCATACCCCATTGAAATAAAAAACCTCAGTCATCTGCCTTTAAAAGTTCAAGAATTTGTCTAGTTACTAAGCGACACAGGTTTAAAATGTGAGTCTCCTTAAAAAATTCATTAGATTAATTTGGGCTTATGATTATGACAGAATTTCCAGCAATTTCAGAAATGGTTCTTGTACTTCTCCCATTTTGTATGGTGTATTTATGTGAAGTCATGTTTGTCGCAGCTATCGTGTCACTGCTTTCAAGTTGGGGTTGATTCCAAGCATCCAAACCCCCTTTGCAGAAGCTGCACCCGTTGCCCAAGGAGAACAACCAACAGAAAACAAACTGTCTTCCAGATAAAGAAATGTTTATATACAATAGTCACAAAAATAGTTTCAAGCCTCAATCCTCCAGCAAACCTTTCTTCAGCCTCTTCAGCAATCTCTTCTTCTTGCTCTTTGTCTTGTCATTCTCTAGCATTCTCTGCATTCTCATTACTCATTCTCTTCTCTCCATTCTCTACAACACACAGTGCTTAGTCCCAATTTGTAGCATCTAAACTATTACAGGTGGCTTAACAGTTGCTCTCCATTGCAATGCTTGGACATGGTCCTTACAAATACTTACTCACTTTTTCACTTAAGAAATGACTCAATTGATATAAAACTCTGACAATGTTCTCAGCATTGACAATTATTAAATCAAAATGGTGATCAACTCTGAAAAACGGTTATTTATTTATTTATCATATCAGAAGTGACTTGAGGGTACAGTTGTAATGTATTTTTTTAAAAAAACACAAGAGTTTAAAAACTTGGCATTATACTAAATGTTCTTTGACCAGAAGCTGCCCACTTGTAGTGCCTCTGGTGTTGCTGTAAGGAGGCCCTCCATTGTGCATGTGGCAGGGCTCAGGTCACATTGTAATAGGTGGTTTGTGGTTTGCTGTTCTCCACCCTCCCATGTTGTTGACTTCACTTTGTGGCCCCATTTCTTAAGGTTGGCTTTGCATGTCGTGGTGCCAGAGCGCAGTCTTGTCAATGAAAAACATTGAAGATGTATTGTCGAAGGCTTTCATGGCCGGAATCACTCTCAACAAAAGATTCCCCCCAGGCGCTTCCAAGCCATTGAATGCAAATCAAGGTGATCAGCTGAAACATTCACAGCTAGCCTCAGCAAACAAAAGTCCTTTGTCTCACCCTGGTCATTCCACAGATATATAAACCCATTTTTCCCAGTTCCAACAGACCTCATTACCTCTGAGGATGCTTGCCATAGATGCAGGCGAAACGTCAGGAGAAAAATTGCCTCCAGAACATGGCCATATAGCCTGGAAAAACCTACAACAACCCAATATTGAAGATGCTCTACGTTTTGCAATATCAAATGTTCTGCCAAGATTTGATCCTTAATGTAAAAATAAACAAAGCACATCGATCTTATTAGTATGCAAATTTGTTTTAGCCTTTAATAAAAGGTAAACTGATATGTTTACTATTGTTTAAGATGTCTTTATGGCTTATTATCCGTACATGTTTGAGTTGTATACATATTATATGTAAAATATCTTTCTCATGCAAAAAGGGTTCACAAGTGGAAAAAGTTTAAGAAACTCTGCTGACACATAAAACATACTATAATATGCCATATTATACTATACTATGCACCATACTTATACTGTACTATACCTTTACCATCCTGAATCCAATACAAACAGTGCTTATATTCTAGAAAAGCTATAGAAAGAATACCAATGCTTAATTCTGTCTCTCAACATTCCCCTTGAATCTGGAAGGCTTTCTTTCTGAACTTCTTGATGTGTGAGAGAGATCTGGTGGTTAGCGAGGGGTGAAAGAGATAAGCTGTGCACATGCTCAGTGACCTTTACACATTTCTAAATCTTGTTTTCTTGATGCGACATTAAGAACATATGATATGGCTGAGGCTTGGTGCAAATTGAACATTTAACACAGCAGTGAAGAATTCCATTTTCATGTAATGCACAAGAGTGGCTTAGCTGCAGGAAGCAGGAATACTGCTGTGGGAAAACAGCTGTTTCTTGTTTGAAAGAGAGGAAGTTGCAGAGTTTGGTGCTCCTGCACATCCTGCAACATGCTAAATAAAATGATATGTAAGCATCTCATCTCTAGTATTAACATATTTGATCATGAGTTGTTTTTTTTTTAAACCCAACTCTATTCTGCATTTCTGTGAAATTCGGGGCAGCTTGAGAAGTCACAAATATGCATTCATTGTAACTAAAATTAAAACCAATACTAAACAATAAAAAAAGCAAAAGTTAAAATTATTAGGATCAAGAAAATCATATCAGTGACACTTAACTCTCACTTCACTTTGTTTAGTTTGAGCTACCAGTGTAATGCTATGGCAATAGTATAGGAAGTTGTAAGCCGCCCCAAGTTCCAGAGGGGAGAGGGGGTGGAATATAAATAAAGCATTGTTATTATTTGATGTTGTTTTTTATTCGTTCAGTCACTTCCAACTCTTTGTGACCTCATGGACCAGTCCACGCCAGAGCTCCCTGTCGGCCGTCGCCACTCCCAGCTCCTTCAAAGTCAAGCCAGTCACTTCAAGGATGCCATCCATCCATCTTGCCCTTGGTCAGCCCCTCTTCCTTTTCCCTTCCATTTTCCCAGCATCATTGTCTTCTCTAAGCTTTCCTGTCTTCTCATGATGTGGCCAAAGTATTTCATCTTTGCCTCTTAATATCCTTCCCTCCAATGAGCAGTTGGGCATTATTTCCTGGAGTATGGACTGTTTGGATCTTTTTGCGGTCTAAGGCTCTCTCAGAATTTTCCTCCAGCACCACAGTTCAGTATCTTCCTTCGTTCAGCCTTCTTTATGGTCCAACTCTCACATCCATAGGTTACTTTGGGGAATACCATTGCTTTGACTATGCGGATCTTCATTGCCAGTGTAATGTCTCTACTCTTCACTATATTATCGAGATTAGTCATTGCTCTCCTCCCAAGAAATAAATGTCTTCTCATTTCCTGGCAGCGGTCTGTGTCTGCAGTAATCTTTGCACCTAGAAATACAAAGTCTGTCATTGCCTCCATGTTTTCTCCCTCTATTTCCCAGTTATCAGTCAGTCCGGTTGGCAGAATTTTGGTTTTTAAAAAAATGAGCAACCCAGCTTTTGCACTTTCTTCTTTCGCCTTGATTAGAAGGCTCCTCAGCTCCTCCTCGCTTTCGACCATCAAAGTGATATCATCTGCATATCTAAGGTTGGTAATGTTTCTTAACATTATGTATTATTTGATACATAACAAGATTAGTACACAGCAAACAAGAACACTATGCTGGTTTTTGTGTTTTGGATATTTCCCAAGTGTCTAGGACTGTGTGATGTATGGGTGAATAATGCGTTCTGATCTGAGTGGGGTGACCTTTCGCAGCTGACATGGTAATTTTGTCAGAGCCGATTTCTTTTTAGTGCAGGCCAAAGTCTTTAGACACTGAACCCACTGTGCGGATCACCATTGGGACCATCTTTCCTGGCTTGTGCACCGTGTATGTTTTTCCAGTTGCTCTTCAATCCTGCTGTCGTCTTGGATTGCAACATCAATGATCAATACCTGTTTTTTTCCCCACGATCGTGAGGTCAGGAGTATTGTACTCCAAAACTCTTGTCAGTTGGAATTGTTGTTGTTGTTTACAGAATAGAACTGTCGCAATATAATAGGAATTTTAAAAGAGGAGGGATACTATAGTAATATTATAGTCAATAGTTTGACTTTTTGTGAATGTCATTGTTTACGAACTTTCTTGGATCACTAAGCCCTCCAGGGTGATTCTGTTGGAATTTGATCACAGAGTCATGCCTTCATTTGTGATTTTTCATTGTCATCTAACCCCATTGAATATGGAGGACAAACTATTATGGGCAACTCGACTTTAGTTTCACAAATCACATCAACAACGTACTTGGATTTTTATAGGACCGAGTAATTAGTATAGGCAGAAGAGTCACTGGGGAATCGTAGAGTTGGAAGAGACCAAAGGGCCATTCAGTTCAACTCCTTGCCATGCAAAGTACTCTTGACAGATGACCATGGTTACTGTAAAAACATCCAGAGATGGAGACTCTGCTGTGTTGGAGCATGCAAGGAATCAGTTAGTGTATGTGTGTCAAATATAAAATAAGATGCATGATGCTGATTGGTCGGGCAATGCCTGGGGAGATGGCTGAGTCTGGAACTTTTGGACACCATAACATTTTTGTTCAGGCTTGAGTTATGCAGGTGCAGAGAGAGAAGAAGAGAGAAGCAGGGGGACACAGTTTCATGAGCTGCTGAAGGACTTTATCCACATGGACAGAAAAAGACCATTTTAAATCTCTCATAAAGGGACATTATGTGAGTTGATGCAACTGATCACATTGTACATATGTTGTTCTGAACTATGAAAAGTAAACTACTTGTTCTTTATTGTTCATCTACATGGCATATTTTCTTTCTCTGGCAAGGCAATGTGTGGACTGATCAAACGTGAACTACATGTGGTTTACTTTACATTATGCCAATGCTCCAGGGCAGCATCTTCCACTGCTGTTGGGACGTTCTTCCTAACGTTTAGGTAGAATCACTTTTCCTACAGTGTGAATCCATTGATCCGTGACCTGGTCTCTAGAGCAGCCACAAACAAGCTTGCCCCCTCCTCAATATGATACCCTTTCAAATATCAAACAATGCTGTCGTGTCCACTCTCAGCCTTCAGCCAAACATATCCAGCTCCTTCATAGGCTTGGCTTCCAGACCTTTTACCATTTCGGTCACCCTTCTCTGGATCTATTGAGACAAGCAGGGCTATGCAGAGATGACAAACTCCATGTCTCTGTAGAAACCATTAGAAACAGAGTGAAACCAGATTGCCAGAGCTTGACATCAAAAGGGTGATAGTGTAGCTTTTAAATTCCCTCCTCCGGGGAAAGCCAAGAGGAATACCTTCAGGATCAGGATTAATCTTTTGCAGCAGGGTGATGATGGCTTAAAGGTTCAAATGGGGACACAGTAAAAACAGACCATGAGCGTATAGTGGTACAAAGGGGGCCTGTGGGTCAACCAGACTCATCAAATGAAAAAAGGCAATTTCATTTCCCAGTTTTAGTAAGCATAACTAGACTTTGGGAAGTTACTAACAAAATATCATCAGTTACCCCTGCATATCTGAAGCTGAGGAGTTAAATCAGGAATTAATGGGACTTTTTATATTTTCTGCATTTTTCTCTTTTGTAAAAGTAGCCAAAATAGTTTTGTTATTTTGGGGATACAGACACTAAAGGTTTTTCATTTGGCAGCCTCAAGCACATCATGAGTTGACCTTTTGAACTAAGGCTGGATCCTCACTGACATATGAAGCAGTTTCAGAATGCAGATTAACTGGATTATATGGCAGTGTAAACTCATATAATCAGAGCCCCCGGTGGCGCAGTGGGTTAAACCCCTGTGCCAGCAGGACTGAAGACCAACAGGTCGCAGGTTCAAATCCGGGGAGAGGCGGATGAGCTCCCTCTATCAGCTCCAGCTCCTCATGCGGGGACATGAGAGAAGCCTCCCACAAGGATGATAAAACTTCAAAAATCATCCGGGCGTCCCCTGGGCAACGTTCTTGCAGACGGCCAATTCTCTCACAACAGGAAGCTCCTGACACGACAAAAAAAAAACAAAACAAAAAAAAAAAAACAACCAAAACCCTCATATAATCCAGTTCAATACATCTAATCTGCATCCTGAAATTACATTATATGGCAGGGTAGGTCCAGTCTCAGTAATCATTCTTCTCTGCCAAATTGTGATGCCATACCCCCATAATAAAAGTATTTAGACTTTATCTTTACACTGTAAACTTAATGACATTTTTTATCATTGGGCCAGTCACACTTTCCCAGCCTCAGAGGAAGGCAAAGGCAAAAACCTGTTTTAACAAAATTTGCCAAGAAAAACCCATGAAAAGTTGTCATAAATCGAAAATTATTTGAAGGCACATATCAAAATAATAGCAAATTATTTTTCATAGCAAGTGCATTTAGGAAAATAATCATTTTGTTCAGAAACATTTTTCTGGTTAAAAATATTCAAGGTATATATCATAGAAACAATCAGGGCTAGCTAATCACCTCCCAACAAAGGATTCACCTAAGCAGGAAGCAGCCAAGCCTTGAAGCTGCAAGGCTATTCAATGCTAATCAAGGTGAGCAATTGCAGAATTCACACTTGTCTCAAACAGACAATAATAATAATAATAATCTTTATTTATACCCCACCACCATCTCCCCAGTGGGGACTCGGAGCGGCTTACATGAGGCCAAGCCCAAACAACAAAATCGAATAATATAAGAGTTCTTTCTCCCACCCTGGACATTCCACAGATATATAAACCTCACTTGGCTTGTTTCCAACAAGCCTCACCACCTCTGAGGATGCTTGGCATAGATGTGGTTGAAACATCAGGAGAGAATGCTTCTGGAACATGGCCATACAGCCTGGAAAACTCACAGCAACTCCATGATTCTGACCATGAAAGTCTTCGACAACCCATATATCTTTCGTTTTCTATTTGCCAATGCATACCATCACAGTAATTGAAATAAGCCTTCCTAATTGAAGTAAATTAATTTGTTTCCCACGTTTGCATGGGTTGGTTTTCTCTGATGCCTGTTTCTCTTCTGTAGTGATCAATGCAGTAATCATATTTTTTTCCTCTGGTGGTGGAAATGGATTACAATGGGAAAGTCTTTGGCAGAAAGAAAAACACAGAAAATATTTGGTGCAAAGTGCTCGATTGATAGAACATGGTGTGGCTCCTTTAACCTTCTGCCAATCTTCATGACAGAAGACAATGTAAACGGTCTTCTCTGTGATGAACATTTCATGGGAAGCCGTGCGTTTTAATTGAGTCAACTTTTCACATCTGTTCTCTGTCATGACAACTTCCTTACGGAACTGGGGCGAGGGGGAAAGAGGAATGAACTGCCTTCCTTTTTCTTCAAGGCTGCCTTAAGGGAATTGTGAGTTGCTGCAATTTAAAAACAGATGCGAGCGCTGCAATTTAACATAAGACAAGAGTGCTTCTACTTACTGTTAGGCATCTGAGTTATTTTCAGCCAAATTGAAATCCTGAGGCTAATTCCAAGTATTGTTTTATCTCCCCTAAAAAAAAATAGATTGCTAGTGGTAATTTTGGAGAAAAATATTTGTAGCATTAACCTGGACTTTTCTACATTTTGCTTTAAAGGCAAGTTATGGAATAGGGAGAGGCTTTCTGCCTGCTATGTTGCTCCGGAATCTTTTGCACAAAATTAATTACAAGTTGTGAATTTTAAAATTGTCAACACAAAGACAACCTAAGGCTCATTAGCATTTATTTTTATATAAACATCCTGGATAAGCTGGCATTCTCTATTAGTTGCCATTGCAAAACTATGGATGCATTTACACTGTAGAATTTTGACACCACTTTAACTGCCATAACTCACTGCTATGGAATCATGGGAGTTGTAGTTTTGTAAGATATTTATCTTTCTCTATCAGAGGGCTCTGGGGCACAGAAAACTACACATTCCAAGATTCATTGCACTGAGCAATGCAGGTAAAGTGGTGTTAAGCTGCATTCAATGTTATTAATTCTTTTATTAAATCAGAATTATATAATGCTGTAATGATAATAACACTTTATTTATATTCCGCCTTATCTCCCCAGTGGGACTCAGGGTGGATCACAGTACACATACACGGCAAACATTCAGTGCCATTTATGGATAGACAATACAGAGACAGACAGAAACGAAAGGAGGTATGTTGTGTCGATGTCCAGCTTTTTGGTGCCTCGGAAGGTTGTGCTTGAAGCCAGCCACAGGGGTGCTGTTGCTCCATCTCCTGTGATGAAGAGTTGTCAGGACTTCCTCCTTTCTTTTGATCACTGAGCATTTTCTGATCTTTTTTTCCTTATGGTGTCCTAAAATACCTCCCCGCTTGTTTTAGTGTTACCTAATTTCTCTAATTACAGCTCAAGCTGTTTTCAAGCAGCATAGGTCAACAGTAAGCTGAGTTGACATTTGGCAGCTCATGCCGATCCAGAGCTTTGAACTTGCAACTTTTCGATTGGTAGAGCTTATCATTGCTTGTGATTTTATCAGCTGTGCTAAAGCTGTGTAGCTCCATGGCAAAAAGTAATGTTACAATTACTATTTTATGTTGTGCAGTATAGTATGCCTTTCAAAATAATCCTCTTGTGTATTGTGATATTAAAACATGACCACAGAAGTTTTACATAACTTAAAAGTGAGCGATGAACACATCAACATTAGCTCCACCATTAATTAAAATGGAAATTACAATCAAGAAATCAGAAAAAAAAGTCCGGGCTTAGCACAGATGCCGGGCTTAGCACAGCAGGCTAGAGGGACTAGTGCTAGGGAATTTGCTGATGAATTGATGCCTTTAGGTGATGATGCCTTTAGGTGATGATGCCTTTAGGTGATGATGCCTAAATGATGCCTTTAGGTTTTATGCTTATGTGGTGGAAGTCTTGGAGTTATATTTTAAAAAATGTAGATAGAATTTTACAGTTGTGGAGAACTGAAATTGAATTTAATGTGGCAGGGATAGTGAAAGGAGGGTTGTTCCCGCAAATCAGAAATGTTCCTAAGTAGCATATTTCATTCCCAGTTTTCAGTCCCAGAGCTATATTTTACTATTGCCATTCCCTTGCTATCCAACTGTATACTGTTACAAATATCCCGAATAGCTAAGAAGAAGTGTAATGTCAATTATTAAAATATAGAAGGAAAATTTAAAAGCACAACCACATAGAACCTCTAAAGATGCCAGCCACAGATGCAGACGAAACATTAGGAGGGAATGCTTCTGGGACATGGCCATACAGCCCGAAAAACTCACAGCAACCCACAACCATTTAAATTCTATTTTTAAAAAATAAATATGAGTAATGTAAAAGGGATTCAGAAGCCCACTGAATTGTTTTTCCAGATTTCTGAATCGTAAACACAAATGGACTCAACAGATTCTGTTTGGGTGTACAACTTTTGTGCACTTTGTGTTGAATTTCTGAAGTTGTGGGAAACACAGATATCGTCTTTGATGATGATTTTTATTGTTGATGATGATCTTCAGTTTCATTTTATTCTGATAGTCTGGTTATAGGACCCTTGTTTGAGGCCCTTGTTTCTATTTCTCTGTCTTCTTGGTCAGATTTTCAGCTTTGACTCTTCAACTCTATTTAACTTTGCAATTTGCCAAATGGGAACATTTGAGTTAGCAATTATACATGAGTCGTAGAACGGAGACTCAAAGGTATTTTTGTTGATTGTAATGTTTTAAACAAAATACCCCAAGTGTTGTAGGTTGCGTATAAAGCTTTAGTACATAACTAGCATTGGGACCTCTGCCTGCCTACTTTCTTCCTTCTCCAGCTTTGATAGAGTCTAACTTACATTGCCTCCATGGCAACATAGTTCTTTCTTTTCCTTCTTCCCTCCCCCTCATACACATGATGATGATAATCTATATAAATAAAAATGTAATGTTTGTTTGTGGGATTAACATAACTCAAAAAAACACTGGACAAATTGACACCAAATTTGGACACAAGACACCTATCAGGCCAATGAGTGACCATCACTCATAAAAACACCGAAAAACACAGTGGAGGAAACTATAAAAGCAAAAAAAAAAAAAAAAAAAAAAAAAAAAAAACAAGCAAAAAGACGCTATAGCGCATGTGCAAAAATGACTCTCCCTGGCAAACAAAACACACAATAGCATATCCACACTATCTTCTGGACTACAGCTCCCAGTATCCCCTAGACCAGGCCCTTTAGGAAAGGAGGACTATCCAAATGCATTGCTTCCAAGATGCAAGCTTTCTTCTTGGATTTCTTTGAGAGCTCCCCAATACCTGTATATTTCCAATTTCCTATTCCTGGACTGTACCTCCCAGCAACCCTCCAGATAGATAGATTAGATAGAGATAGATAGGTAGGTAGATCGATCAGGAGAACTGCTGGGAGTTGTAGTCCAAGAATAGGTAGAGAAGGAAGAAAGGGGAGAAAGCAAAAGGGAAAGAAAGGGGAGGGAAGGGAAGGAAGAGGAAGTGAAGGAAGGAAGGAGAGAAAGAAAGAAGGAGAGAAAGAGGGAGGGAAGGTTAGCCACAGCAACGTGTGGTAGGTACAGCTAGTAATAAGAATAAGAATAACAACAACAAAAGCAACAACTATCTTTATTTATATACCACCCTATCTCCCTAAGGAGACTCAGGGCAGTTTCCAATATATAAGGAAAAACATTCAGTTGCCAAAAAGGAAAACCATACAGACAAATTAAAATTAAAATAAACATCATAAACATAGGGATGTCATCTTTTTTTCTCAATGACATCACAGAAGGCCATCTCACCTAGGAACAGCAAATCCAGTGACAGCATGGAGGGTCACTTCACATAACAACAGCCTTTGTGGTACAAACAGAGAGACAAACATACACACATACACACACACACACACACACACACACACACACATATATATATATATATATATACACACATGCATACACACACATACACTTTACTATATGTGACTTAAGGGGCTGTGGTGGTACAGCAGGTTAAACCTCTAAGCTGCAGAACTTGCTGATCAGAAGGTTGGTGGTTTGAATCCACAGATGGGTTCAGCTCCTTTTTTTAGCCCCAGCTTCTGCAAACCTATCAGTTTGAAAATATGCAAATGTCAGTAGATCAGTAGGCACTGCTTCTGTGGGAAGGTAACGGAACTCCGTATTGATCACATGACCTAGGAGGTGTATCTGGACAACGCCGGCTCTTCGGCTTAGAAATGGAGATGAGCACCACGCCCCAAAGTTGGACACGACTAGACTTAAAAGGGGACACTTTTACCTTTTATATGTGACTACTAGCCTAAAGTTTTTTTTCCCCTGCAGTTGGGATAACTGTAAATTATTTAAAATAATAATTGTTATGCTATAACTATTTCTAAACATCCTTGCTTCTTCTTCATAACTTCATAATTAACATCAGTAATATATTGCACCGCAGTGGATATAATACCATATTGTGAAAGTCTGAGTTTAGATCAAGTCCTCCAGTGACGAAAAATTTCAAAACGATTAAAAAGGGAGAGAGAGAGAAAAGAAAAGCCAGCAATGTAAATTATACCAACTTAGCTACTTTTGAAGTGGTAAGTGCTGTCTTATTACAAAAGCTGCTTTTCTTTGCCTTTGTTCTGTCATTACCCAGGATGAGATTGTTGTTTTATAAACAGTGTGTGGTGTTGGGTGCCAGATGAAAGCATAGCCAGGAGATTAGATTACATTATCAAGGGAGAGACACAGGAAGATGCGTTGAGAATGGATCTGCTGTTAACCACCAGGTAATTATCAAGGTCCATAATTATAAAGGGGAAGCCTCTCTTTCCCAAGTCTGTTTTAAATGATAGATGTGATTAAGAGCAGATTGTTTATTTGAATGAGGACACAAATCCAGCTTGTTTTTCTGTACATTTTGCAGCTAAAAAGGTAAAGATATGGTTAAAAATCCCTTTGAAATCATTGTCCCCTCAAAACAGCATGCTAATTTCTAAGGCAGTGTTGCTATTATATAGTGCTGATATTGTAATGTTATATAGGTATCCCTCAGTTAACAAAATAGGTGTGTTCCTGAGCATTCTTTCATATTATTTCTTTAATAAAGTATTTGATACTCGAAGAAGTAACATGAAAAGATTAAGGATATGCTCCTGCACCACAAAGTAGAACATGTTTCAACAGACTTTTTATCCCGAACTAACAATATGTACTTGTGAAAGAAAACAACTAGATCAGGGGAACTTTTTATAAGTAAATGGAAATATTGTGTACCTTCTAGAGATCATCTGAAAGCCTTTTTCGGAATGATTTTTGTTTTTACCAGGCTCCATTTTTCTTATGATTTCCACACATCAATCTATGCTTGCTTTTTGATGTGATGGCGATAGTTGGTGAGACTGGCCTATATGACCTTTCTTTTGCTCTTTGTTTTGATGTTCAAAAATAAACACGGAGTAAGAGTTTGTAGAGCTAGCTGCTGTTTACCTTGCCTGTTGTAGGAAGTCGGACTAATCCACAGAATGATCATCTTCACCAGAATCTATAACTTTTCCTTGATCAGGCTTTATTGCATTGTTTACTGCAGACATGGTGTTTGTAGGCTTGTGTTTATCCAGTCCTCCTTCATCATCCTTCCAATTCCAAAATGGCCAAAGCACTTTCTGTGGGCAGGGAACAAGTAGAAAAGGAGAAAGCTTAGTAGGCAAAAAAAAAGTTATTAAAAAGTGATTCCTAGTGAGATGCCTTTAACGAATTGTGCTTCTAATATCTAACAGTGAGTGTCTTGCAGTACCCTTCCCTTTTTAAATTAAAAATATATCCAGTCCTTCACAACTATGGGCTTTACTTTTGTGGATTACTCACAGATTGTATTAATATGTTCTGTCTAGGAATCTCTAGGTCCTACAACATCACTCTGCTAGGGGTTGAGCATAGATAGAGTTGCATTGGAGGATCTAGATTTCTAAAGATAAAACACTTTTCTCTCTAGAAATCTAGAGAGAACATTTGTAGGTCCTCCAGTGTAAGTTTATGGTCAATGCCTACCAGAAATTGACCAGTGAGTTGCACTGGAGGACCTAGAGATTCCTAGCATAGTGTCTTTCAGGTAAAAAAGTGGATTTTATTTATGTTTCTTTCCACTTTTGTGAGGATCTTCTGGAGAGATGACTGTAATAAGTAGAAGCATTAAAAGAACCCAATCTAATTTACTCCCTACAAAAAGTCCTGCTACTTAGTGATTTCAAGGAATTAATAGGTAAGATTGGTGGAAAGAGGGCCATTCTGTTTAAATTGATCCTAACATTGACTGGAAGGAAAATGAGAATACATACATATATTTACATAGGACTCGAGTAGTGCAGCAGGTTAAACCACTGAGCTGTTGAACTTGCTGACCAAATGGTCAGCGGTTTGAATCCAGGGAGCGGGGTGAGCACGCAAATGTGAATAGATCAATAGGTACCACTTCTGTGAGAAAGTAATGCAGTCATGCTGGCCACATGATCAAGGAGGTGTTTACTGATAACCCTAGCTCTAAGAAATGGAGATGAGAACCACCCCCAGTTGGGCATGACTAGACTTAATGTCAAGGGAAACCTTTACCCTTTGCAAATGCAACATTTGTGGAAACTTGCTTGAAAGATGGGTTTGGGATGAAATGGCAGTTCTGATACACAGATATTTATTTCTGTAGAGTTACAACACTAAGCATTTCCTGATCCTTCTGAACTCAGCACCTTATCTTTCAGCCATTATACTGTTTTTAAAATTTTGTATTTGTGATTGTAATTGTTTATCTGATGTTGTGATTTTAAGTGAAGTTGAGATTACTTGAGAAGGAGATTGTCTCCATCTTTTGGGAAAACTTTTAAAAAAAACACAATTCCTAAAATCTCTGAGCTAAGTTGCTGGATGATTGTGGGAATTACATTTTTTATCATAACTCATAGAATCTTGTAGTTTGTACGGCTGAGAGATTATGGAAATTGTAATCCAAATTTTAGTATTTCCAAATTTGTTTTGAATTTGAAGGTAGCCTCCTATGTTCTTAGTCCTTCAATGCCTTAATTAAGATACATATATTGCTAGGTATGTGTCTTTTTGTTTTAGCTCTTTGTATGTTTCCTATAATTCTATTTTCACAATGTTTAGAAAAGCATTAATGTGGTTTTGTAACAGTGGAAACAAAATATCTCTTCTTCCTTTAGCAATTAGTGTTTCTGCTATTTCAGTGTGACTCATTCGGTTTTCTAAAAAAGAAGTGAGGGAGACTGGTAGGCAAGCAGTCCGTGACAAGACTATTGTGTCTGGCATTCAGTCATGCTCACAATATGTATTTTCCTCCCTTGTGTTAGCTCTTCTTTGCATCCTGATTAGAGAGTCAGACTGTAAAAGGAGGAAGGCTTGTGCTTAATAAACTCTTTTTTTCCTCCGGTCAATAGCTTTGGAAGTGCCTGCCAGCGCTTGCAAGCTTTGTGCTCTGATTTATTTATCATCACTTCCTTCCTATGAAACAAAATCAAAGCCCTGGTAGGAAAAAAAAGCACACAAAGCAAAAGCAAAATACACATTTGGGTGGGATTTAACAGCTTGGAGGCTGAATGGGTTTAGAAAGAAAATCATTTGATGCTGTAGATTGGTTTATTTATGCAAGAGAAATCCAATTTCTGGAGCGCTAACTGTGTTTAATTATTTGGTCGAGTATGTGTGTGTGTGTATAATAGTTTCTTGATTGTTTTTGTTGAATTATAATAGAATTTCTTGGCTATTTGAATTAAGCTTAATAAGTTGCAAAGATATTCTCTCTTTGAAGAGATTGAGGCGCCTATCTTGGCAGAATATGAATGTTTCCTCCATTTGGCATGTCTGCCTCTTTGTCCCCCTCTGCAGAGCTAGCAATAATTCCATTCACAGAGCAGGTTGCTTTTCCTGTTTTCTACCTTGCTGTGATGTCACTACAACCAATGGTCAAACCTGAATATTCAGGTGTATTGTGCCAGCTTCCTAGAAGCCAGCTTTCCAAATATAATAAAGCCGCCTCACACTAAGTCTTGAATTTTTCTGCAAAAATGTGGACTAGTTTAATACAACAGAAATCTTTTCCCCATCCTTTCTGCTTTCCCATTTTTTTTTCTTGGTGTTCAATAGGTTTGAGATGATTGTGCATCTCAAGCCTGAGCTGAGAGGATGTTTTGTGACCCTTGCATGGAAACTTTAGAGTGGCCAGGAATTCTTATGGCTGATTTAAACATGAATTGGGTTTCCCCAAAACAGGAAGCTACTCTTGTACCATTGAATAGGGCACTGTCTACTGGGAATTCACCTTTTCCTGTATTGAAATTCAGGGAGAAGTTCCCACAGCATTATATTAACCATGCATTCAATGCAAACAGTTCATACTGTCTCAGTCTTTGATTACATTGGAGTATCTCTACAGCATCACAACAAGCAAAGGTCCTGGAAAGTTGGGCATTTCCATAGCTAGTTTTGGGTGATTAGCAGCCAATGATGAAGTGATAAAAATGATAAAGGAGAAGTGGCTGTGGTAATTGTTGTGTTGTCTGTGTCTCAGGAAGAGGTGTGACTGTCTCTTGCCTGCAGTAAAACTGATGACACAGTCTGATAGACAAGTACTGCACAAAGACAGAAAGGAATTTATAGGCACCTGAAGGCAATACAAGCTGATGATGAAAGGTGTTCTTAGTGTTAGACACTAATTTATAGTGAAATGAAACCTTGCTAAGGCTTTGTGTCTGCAGTGCTGTACAGCTTCCACCAGAAATGTTCAGATGTGAAGTTGAACCAATATTGTAGTTCAAGTATGGTTCTGAAGTTCACAAGAGAAAGCAAACTTATTAATTAGAACCCAACTGCAGCTTTCTTATTATAACTGCTTTTATTGCCTGTGGCATTTCTTATTTTTGATTTCTGCCCTTGTGTTTAGTTGATGACTTGATTTTCCTTTTGATAAAATATTCACATGTTGTGGACTCCACTTTGTAGCTCTATTTCTTAAGATTGGGTTTGCATCTTGTGGTCCCAGAGCACCATCTGTTCAGCACCTTCCAAGTCGCTCAGTTTTCTGTGTGCCCAGGGAGAAGTCTCTCATCTGGTATCAGCCATGCATTGAGGTTACAGATTTTAACCTGCCACTTTTGGACTCTCACTTGCTGAGATGTTCCTGCAAGTATCTCTGTAGATCTTAGAAAGCTGTTTCTTGACTTAAGGCATTGGCATGCTGAGTGATGTCCGAACAGAGGATGGGCCGGAGATGTCAATGCCTTGGTCTTTTCATTGTTGGCTGCTACTTCCTGACAGATGTCAGGTGGTGCCATACTGGCTAACAGTATAATTTCTCCAGTGGTCTAGGGTGTAGGCATCCTGTGATAATGCGACATGTCTCATTAAGAGCCGCATCCGCTGTTTTAACATGGTGAAATGTATTCCACATTGGCTATGCATATTCAGCAACAGAGTAGCAAAGTGCAAGGATAGATGTCTTCACTGTATCTGGTTGTGATCCCCAGGTTGTGCCAGTCAGTTTTTGTATGATATTACTTCTAGCACCCCCTTTTTGCTTGATATTCAACCAGTGCTTCTTTTAAGTTAGAGCTCAGTCCAGAGTAACTCCCAGGTATTTTGGTGTGCTGCAATGGTCCAGTGAGATTCCTTCCCAGGTAATCCTCAGAGCTCAAGTCGGAAATGACTTGGAAATACACAAGAACAAATGGGTTAGATATTAGGTGTCAGGATCTTCCATTTCAAGGGCTGCCCTACTGTTTGTTGGGAGCACCACATTATGCAAAGGAAAAGGCTGAGAAATATGCAGGTATATTCTTTGTTTAGGACAGAAACAAAAAGCCTTTCCCCACTCCCTTTCTTTCAGCACCTCCACCTCTCAGCATGCATTTCCCTTCTTCCTTCCTCCCTTCTGTAGGTGTTTGTTTATAAAAGAGTTGTTATTTTTCTCTTTTTTATCTTGTCTTTTAGCGCATACCCTCCCTTTTGGGCTGTTCTTTCCCTCTGAGCAAAGCCTCACATGGTAGGTAAAGTATGTGTGAGAGAAGTGAAAGGAAGATGCTATTAGCAGGCAATCCCTTGCTTGCACGCAGTATGTGTGCCAAGAGGAAATGAGAGGCTATTATCTCTGAGTCTCCTTCTGTGCAGACAGATGAAGCAGCACTGTCATGAAAGAGTTAAAAGAACAAAAAGATGTTTGCTTCTGGAGTGAGGCTTTCATTAGCTTGCATATTTCAGAAATTTAAAAGCTATTTCTCATTTTGAAATACATTCTCCCTCTTAATTCTGCTTTTTTAGAATTAACATGTATGAATCTTAGCCTTCTGTCCTTTTCTCCACTAAATATAAATTCTGAAGCAGCTGCTGTCCTGTTGCTTTCATTAAATTGCGTGTGTTTGTGGAGAGAGAGAGAGAGAGACTGTGGTAGGGATGGCAAAAGCATTAATTTGCTTTTCAGGCTGCAGTTTTTCCCATTTTCACCTATTGAGGAGTAAACTGAAGGAGATTTTTATACTCAGGGGTAAAATAATGTATTGGATTGGAACAATTTTATGTCAAAGGTGGGATGCTGTCTGCTTATGTTCAGATACAGCAGCCTTGAGGTCTCTCTCTAACCTGTTCTTTTCTCAACCATTTTCTCTCAGTGGAAATATACCTTTGGAGAAGTATTTTTTAAAAACGATCTACACTGCCAAATAATGCAGTTTGAAAATAAATTATATGGTCAATGTAGAGTCATATAATAAAGTTCAGTGCAGTTTAGCTGCACTATAGGGGTCTATACCAGTGTTTCTCATCCTGGGGGCAGGGACCCGGGGCGGGGGTCGTGAGAGGGTTTCAGAGGGCCGCCAAAGACCATCAGAAAACACAGTATTTTCTGTTTGTCATGGGGTTCTGTGTGGGAGGTTTGGCCTAATTCTATCATTGGTGGGTTTCAGAATACTCTTTGATTGTAGACTAATCTACAATCCCAAATGTCAAGATCTATTTCCCCCAAACTCCACCAGTGTACACATTTGGGCATATTGAGTATTTGTGTCAAGTTTGGTCCAGATCCATCATTGTTTGAGTCCACAGTGCCCTCTGGATGTAGGTGAACTGCAGCTCCCAAAACTCAAGGTCAATGCCCACTAAACCGTTTATTTTATGTTGATCATGGGATTTCTGTGTGCCAAGTTTGGTTCAATTCCATCATTGGTGGAGTTCAGAATGCACTTTGCTTGTAGGTGAACTATAAATTCCAGCAACTACAATTTTCAAATGTCAAAATCAATCCCCCCAACCCACCAGGATTCAAATTTGGGCATGTTGGGTATTTGTGCCAAATTTGGTCCAGTGAATGAAAATATATCCTGCATATCAGATATTTACATTATGATTCATAACCGTAGCAAAATTATAGTTATGAAGTAGCAATGAAAATAATTTTATGATTGGGGGTCACCACAACATGAGGAACTGTCTTAAGGGGTCGTGGCATCAGGAAGGTTGAGAAACACTGGTCTACACCGACCATTACTGCAGTTTCAGCATCCCCAGATTTTCAATAGATTAAGATGTTGTCCTGAATTTCATATTTACTTCTTTGCTTATGTATATTGTTTGATTTTATTGTTATGTTGATTTGAGTGCAGGAAAGCAACATATAATGACAAATATATTCCAAGTACCCATGTGTTTTTGCATCAGTAGGATTTCCTAATAATGAGATGAAAAGAACCCCATTTGCTGAACTTCTAGATTTTAGGTGTCAAATAAGCTATCTATATTTTTAAGAAATATTAGCAGCAATTGCTTTTTCAATCCATAGTATCAAGCTATTGTGATTTTGTGTTTTCTCTTTCCTTTTACAGGCAAAAGGTTCTGAAATGTTTTAGAGTATAATTCCAGGTGGTTAGGTTTTCATTTTCCTTTATGTATCCTTCTTTAAATTCTGCTGTTTCGACACATTCTGTCCCAGAGCTCTGCTTGTTTACAATTCAGTACTTCCATTAGCTTAAAGCCCAGCTAAGCTTATCCTGTTTAGTCTTAGTAAATGCCTTGCACTTTGACAGATGTTGCAGAAAGACCCTGATGGGTGTGACAACTTCAGCCTTCAAATGGTAGAAATGAGAAAGAATACATGCATAGGTTGTCAACTGTTGGTCAACTTGGTGTTCACATCTCTTCCAAGAGAGCAGTGTTTTTATTGCTTCATACGCCTTTATGTATCTAGGGTTTTAAAAGGGCAAATGGAAGGAAAAGTCTGTGTTCTCAAGCCTCTGAGATATCACCTTTATTTGATTTTTTTTGTATTTTCGGTAAAGCTGAATGAAACCCTTTGCTACATAATGTGATACCTAAAGTGGAGAGTATTAGATTTGTGTACTGCATTGCTTCCAAATTGCTAGGGCAGCATTACTAGATGGCGTCATCTCATTTGATCACAAAATCCCTACAAAAGCAGAGGTTAGGATCATGAACAGTAACTTGTCACTTGCCCCGTAATTTAAATCTAGAACAATAGTTCTCAATCTTGTTCTTCTAAATGTTTTAGGTTTCAAGCCCAAAGAATCCTCATCCAGTTGGAGAGTGTGTTTCAAACCATTTTGAGCTCTGAAATTAAAAATTATTAATATTGGGTTTCCTCAGTCATTGGTATTATATGCTCACTGTTTCACAGTGATATGAGAAATTCTAAAAAGAGGCATGAATAACATTAGAGTAGTGGTTCCCAACATTTTTTTGATCAGGGACCATTTGACTAGGGACCAGGGACCACTTTGACCAAGGACCACTTGAACAGGGACTACTTTCACCAGGGACCACTCTCCAACATTAGTATCAAAAGGGTTATGAATACGTTTTTGGTCAGCTTTAGATTTAGTCTGGTTCTTTGGGGCGCTGATTCAGAAAATTGCATTGGACAGACCACATCAGCTCAAGTTTCTGATAGAGAACATATGCCCTCCAACAGTCGCCATCTGCTCATCAACAGAAAACCATATTTAATGATTTAGAGCTGATGTAGTAGTAGTAATCTTTTGAGGGTAGTCAGCTTCTCTCCTCCCGACATCCCAGTTGCCTCAGCACTGTAAGAGGGTTGCTCTCGGCACTGCGTGTTTTCGAGGCAAAGGTGTAGTAAGGGCAATGCTGCCCACCATATTTTCCTTCTTGTGGACCACTGGTGGTCTATGGACCACAGATTGGGAACTATTGCACTAGAGGAATAGTGCAAGAGTGATAGATGTTCTTACACAGATCAAAATGTTTAAAACCTTCTGTTCCCATTGTCATTTCTTTCTTTGGTTGTCAGTGACATAAGTAGTGAAGCTATTTTGTGTCAGCCTCTAAAACTTACCTTATGAATTCTTTGCAGGTTTTGAAGAAGCACTTTTTTCTAGCAAGTCAGCATAAGCTCATAGGAGATGAGCTCCCTTTTGTATTAAATGCTTTGGCAATGTTTGAAGGAAGAACACTTCTTTTTGTAAAAAATAAAATCCAGAAAGTGTGCTTCTTAATGCATATAATAATAACTTTATTTATATACCACTCTATCTCCCCGAGGGGACTCAGGGCAGTTTCCAAACAACAACATCAAAACATACAGAGTCACAACATGAACAAAAAATAACAGTAACAGCAACATAAGCATGGAATTATCCAACAACACATAAATATTAAAAGGAAAAAATCCTGCCTGCTCTTCATGTCTATTTGTTAGGGCATGGAAAAGGAATGGGTCAGACCAATTAAAAGGCTGGGTCAAGACTGATACAAATAGAAATAAGATGGGACTGGCATTTGGGTATAGTACTGTAATAGGTAAACGACAAAAGCGGGGATGGGCTATTTCCAGGGGCCTGTTAGGAGGATGACCAGGGTAATATATAAGGGGCTAGGTCATGTCTGGACAGTGTCTGGGCTGAGCTAGCACTGGTCACTCTCAAAGATTTGTTGAAACCACCATTTGTTGAAACCATCAACCATCAAGTTCACACCTTAATGCTAAAATGGGTGGGAAAAAAAGTACAAGAATATTTGCTGTGGAAGGTGGATGCGGGATGTGAGGGGAGCTGGAATCTTTAGACTGCAGGATGGGAAACATGTGCCTCAGTGTAATTCCTGTTGTGTAGAGTCCATGGCCTTTTCTGAACCTCAGTGCTTACAGTCTGCTTTTTGTGGTGTCCCTGAGATTCAAAGGAAGCTACAGTGGGATTGAGTTGGGTTACCACTCTTGTGACTGCTTCTTGAAAGAGTGCCTGGAAGCTGTCACATCTCCCCTCCACCAATTGGCAGTACTTTTTGATGTTTGGTGACATTTTACTTAAGAAAGAATGAAAACGCCTTATGCTGGTTTATATTTAGATTAGTTTGTACTGTTTTGCATGTGTTGCTTATATTTTCCAGGAACAATTCAACAATTGTTTTTTTATCCCTTAACATAAGACTAAACAAAGCAGTAAACAGTAATTGGCTACAGTTCTTTTTCTCAAAGTTTACTTTTAAAATTTAAACATTAGGCATTTTGAGAAGCGTTTTCCTATGCATTTTCATAACTGACCTTTATGACACTGTAAGTAATGCAGTCTGACCCCAGAGATGGAGTTTCATGCAATGTAATGTGAGTAGCTGCTTGACTGTTATGAATCCTGTTTGTTGGATACATTCAGATGTTGATCAAAACCATGATTTGGGGAATTGTGAATTGAGTGCAACAAGCATTGGGTTTGCCTCTTCTCTGCTGAGTTCCCAATGTTCTGTCCTCTGTTCAGTTGCCAATGGAAAAACTGAAAAACTTTCATTTCTAATTTGGAATAAAATTAATTTGAAATCACAATCTTAAATCCTGTGTGCTAACAGGTATGTTATATTCCTGATGGTTTTAGGAATCCCTTTGGCAGGAATGCTGAAGATCTCTCTGCCTGTCCTTCTCTTCCTTTTTGGAAATAGACGGTGAATCCTCCCACCAAAAGCCCTCCGCTGCTGTGATTGACTCGCCTCTCAGCCGGCCTCTCAGCCAAGAGGAGGGCTGTTTCTGAGTCTCCAAGCGGGGAGGGGAGAGTGGGCGTGCTCGGCGCATGGCAGCATAGTGCACATGTGTGGGTGACGGGGAACGGGCGAGACGGAGGGAGGCTCATGCCAATGAATCTCTTCAAGGCATTGGCTGTGTGTGGGAAGTTTGGCCCAATTCTATCATTGGTGGGTTTCAGAATTCTCTTTGATTGTACGTGAACTATAAATCCTAGCAACTACAACACTCAAATGTCAAGGTCTATTTTCCCCAAACTCTACCAGTGTACACATTTGGGCATATTGAGTATTTGTGCCAAGTTTGGTCCAGATCCATTATTGTTTGAATCCACAATGCTCTCTGGATGTAGTTTGTGAGGGGTCGTTGCTCAACCGTCTCAGCAGCCTCCACGCCTTCTGGCTACTCCTGCCCATGTTGACCTCTGTGATCAGCTTGATCCACTGTTCTTTCTTGGCTTCAGAGATGGAGGACACAATGCTCTGCGCTGCCTGAACACTCGCTGGAACACCTCAGCAAGCGAGATTCCAAAAGTGGCAGGCTCAAACTCAGCACCTCAACCAATGGCTGATACCAAATGAGAGACGCCCCCCAGGGCAAACAGAGGACTAGGCGACTTGGAAGGCGCTGAACAGACTGCGCTCTGGCACCACAAGATGCAGAGCTAACCTTCAGAAATGGGGCTACAAAGTGGAATCCTCGACATGCGAGTGTGGAGAGGAGCAAACCACTGACCACCTGCTGCAATGCAACCTGAGCCCCGCTACATGCACAATGGAGGACCTTCTTGCAGCAACACCAGAAGCACTCCAAGTGGCCAGATACTGGTCAAAGGACATTTAATCAACTACCAAACTCACAAATTTTGTATTTTGTCTGTTTGTTTGCTTTGTTCTGTTAGAAATGTAATATAATTGACTGGTTGCCCTGACACGACAAATAAATCTGGATGTAGTTGAACTACAACTCCAAAACTCAAGGTCAATGCCCACCAAACCCTTCCAGTATTTTCTCTTGGTCATGGGAGTTCTGTGTACTAAGTTTGGTTCAATTCCATCGTTGGTGGAATTCAGAATGCTCTTTGATTGTAATTGAACTATAAATCCCAGCAAGTACAACTCCCAAATGACAAAATCAGTCACCCCCAACCCCACCACTATTCAAATTTGGGCGTATAGGTATTTGTGCCAAATTTGGTCCAGTGAATGAAAGTACATCCTGCATATAAGATATTTACATTGCGATTCATAGCGGTAGCAAAATTGCAGTTATGAAGCGGCAGTTAAAATAATCTTATGTTTGGGGGTCACCACAACATGAGGAACTGTATTAAGGGGTCGCGGCATTAGGAAGGTAAAGAACCACTGCAGTAGATCATGAATCCTGCTGGTCATGAAGTCAGGGCCTCTTTGCTGATCTCTCCTGATATCTCTTGTAAAGGAGGAGGAAAAAAGGGGAGAAGTGAATTAAATATAAGAATGTGTCTTTTACAATCCTAGATTATAGAGTTTTAGAGGATTTTAAAGGGGCCATAAGGGACGTTCAGGAACACACACTTAAATCACTGCTGAGAGATGTCCATTCAACTTCTATCAAAGATATCCAAAGATGGAGAGTCCATCACCCTCTGAAGCAGTGTATTCAGATGTCTAAACTAGAGATGGGAAACATATCAGTTTCCAGATGTTTGCACTCTCAGCCACATAAATCCTTAGTATTGGCTGGGACCAGGATACAAAACATCTGGAGGGCCAACTTTTAATACACTGTCATGCTTTTGCATGAAGATAAATCTTGTTGCACAACCCATTCTCATTATAGTTGGCATCATATTACTTGAGTGAAAACTCTCTATCATTATTCCTCAGGTGCCATATCTTCTCACACTTTTACACAGTTGAAGAAGCATTTACGATAGTAGAAATGCATCTCTGATGTCGGTATGTGTCCTCTTACAGGCTTATCTTCAGTAGTGGCATGTTATATGGTTTGTATCACCACAATGAAATTCATGATGTTGTTTGGATAAGGCAGTTGCTGGACCAGTCCCAGCCATTTTGGCTGCAATACTGGGATTTAAGATTAGCCAACGAATGGCAGTTTTCCGTGTGTATTTCTTGGAACATTTGGTTTAGGGAATACACTAATTAGTACATAAACAGAATGTAGCCATGATCTCAAATTAGAGACATTTGGCCCTGCTTCAGTGAGCAACAAAATACGATGCATTTTAGTGTCTGTCCTAAGACCAAAAAAGGCGTTTCAAAGCCTCTTATGAAACAGCCTACATCAGATACATTAAATAGAATAGGCAAGGCTGACTGTGTCAAGAAGTGTATAGTGCCACGTTTAAAGTCACTCTATACAGTGTAGCTTTATTATTTTATCTAAAAATGGTTCCAATATACAGCTATTTTTTCCCCTTTTTATTAAAGGGCATGTAGGAGCTCCTACCCATTTTCGATGTATGTTGTTAAGTTTGCAATTTTTCTTTTATATTTTGGAGACATCCTTTGTACCCTAGCATTTGTTTTAAAACTTTGTTATTTCTTTCTTCAACTTTCCAAAAACGGAGCTCATGATGACTAAGGAGCAGTTTATACTTTTCCTGGCCACAATGGATTTATCCTCAGGATGTTTGGAATTCTGAGGAAGGTTAAATGTTCTCTTCCATCATCATTAAGCACAATCTGCCAGTGAAGGAAAACTTTGGCATTTTGGAGAGGGGGAAAGGAACAAGACTTGCCACTTTAAAGTCAGATAGCTCAGAAAGACAGTTTCCTTCAGTCTGGTAGTTGAGGTGAACAGAAAGAAATTGGGGAAGGGTAGGAACATGAATAGATGAATGCCAACTAGGAGCATTTTCTTCCTAAAACACTCTTGGATCAAAGGTTCTACGGTTAATCTTCAGAGGAGCAGAGTGGCCCATATATGTGAGTCACAGAAAACACAGATTTCACCTTTTTCTGGAAGGTCTGGAGTGATGGATCAGATCTGATTTCATTTGAGAGGGAATTCCATAGCCAAGGGGCCACTACGGAGAAGGCCTTGTCTCTTGTCCCTACCAACTGTGATTGCGATGATGGGGGGACCGCAAGTAAGGCCTCCCCGGACGATCTTAAGGTCCTAGGTGGTTTGTAGCGGGAAATACGTTCGGACAGGTAAACTGGGCCAGAACTGTTAAAGGCTTTATGCCAATCTATTTCCTCTTGCTTTAGTTTCTGCATCCAATGCAGAATTAATAATATGTAGCTATTCCACTGTTTTTTTCAACAGGGTTTTCTTAGAATTCAGCATTCCAGATGAAGTTTTTGCAATGCAATGAACCCTAACAAATAAGAGAACTCATGCTGAAAAAGTAGTTCTTTCTGTTCAGTTACTTTTCGTAATTGGCTATAGAAGCCACCTTAAGAGCATTTTTTCTTTTTCTTTTCAAATCTTGCTCTTTTAAAAAAAAAAAATCAAGTATTTCTTCAGCAAAGCAAGCCAGTCAAGACAGCATGTTGGAGCTTGTTGGAATAAAACTTGCCCACCAATGTAAAATGAGAACATTAATATTTCATGTAGAAACATGACTTGTCTTTAAACTGACAAGATCTTTGCAATTTAAAAACAAACTAGGACTCCCAACAAGCCCCAGCAAAATTCTATTTTTAATAACCTCTGCTTACCAAAAACCTTCCTCTTTACTAAAAATGCTCGGAAAAAAAGATGAAACGTGTTTCTTGTACTTAATACTTGGAAGATACATCAGAATATTAAACTAATTAACCATACCCTGGGGGAATAATAGCTTAATTTGCTATTTCCACTTAGATTGTTCTTGTTGTCATTCCTCATGATTTATTCACATTGTATTCTATCGTAGAGGTTCTCAACTGGTGATCCTTCAACAGTTTTGTACCAAAAGCCATCTCCAGTATGCCCAGTGATGACAGATTCTGGGAGCTGAAGTCCAAAACATGTGGAGGACCAAAGGTTGGGAATAACTGGTCTATTGAATTCCACTTAGCACAATGAGATACCTCAATGTTGACATTTTAATGCCTTTTGTCCAGGTGCAAGTTTAATTATTGGTTAAATAAGGGTCTTGGTTTCATTTCATATTTTCCTTGTTACTTTCCTTTTCCTTTCAATGGTTGGGTGTGAAAAACGTTCACAATGGATATTCTCTTGGCAACATACAACTTTCTTTTGCTATACTATGCTCAAAAGGAATACTTGCAATAGGGCAGGACCAGGGTGGTCAGAGGGTGCATCTACACCAGTGGTCTGTGGACCACCAGTATGGTCCACAAGAACCGCAGCCTCACTGTTACTACATAATTTCAATGAGAGCAACTAGTCTCACGAAACCCTCTTATAGTGCTGTGTCTTATTAAATATAGTTATTTGTGAGCAAGTAGATGGTGACTACTAGATGGCATATAGTCTGTTTCAGGAACTTGAGCTGATGTGATCTATCCAATGCAATTTTCTGAATTGGCACCTCAAATAACCAAACTAAATCTAAAGTTGACCAAAAACTGATTAGTAACCATTTTGGTACTAATGTTGGAAAATGGTCCTTGGCAGGCATGTAGCCGGGGGGGGGGGGGGGGGGGGGCTTGGAGGGCTTCACCCCCCCCCCCCGAAATTCTCATGGTGGTTTGCAAAAAGGCCTTACTGGTGCATTATTTAAACTGTTGTGTTTATTCATATCATGGTCTGATCACCCTACTCAATATATACCATATACTTGGGGGTATTGGGGTAACGTTACAAAAGGTTTGCTAGGGTAGACCCTCTTTCACTCGGACTCAGCCTCCCCCCCCCCCCGAAACAAACTCAGCCCCCTCCCCCCCCCCCGAATCGAAATCCTGGCTACGGGCCTGGTCCCTGGTCAAAGTGGTCCCTGGTCAAAAAAAGGTTGGGAACAATTGATCTACACTGTAGAATTTGACACCACTTCAACTACCATAGTCTAGCACTGTGGAATCATGGTTTTGATATTTGTTGAGGCACCAGAACTTTTTTGCATAGAAGGCTAAAGGCCTTGTAGTTGTAAAACTACAGCTGTAATATTCCATAGCATTGAACAAGTTAAAGTGGTGACAAACTGCATTAATTCTACAATATAGAGTACTGGACCCATGCTTAGAAGCCTTAGCAATGAAATACATTATGTCGCCTTTGGCCAATAATTTCTTTTCTTAGGGCTTTGCTAGGAAAAAAATGGGAAGGAGGAGAACAACAGACACAGGATATAAATGTAACTAATAAATTATGACTAATTAGATTTTATAGAAGTAATAATATTACTGTAATAGCAAGGTATCATACATGTTAGGATCTTATTAATATAATAAATTAAAATTATTTTGGTCCTAAAAGTTTATTGACAGTAAATATTGACATTTGATATTTACAGAGGCTTGGCATGAACATGAAAAAAACTTTAATAGAGAATACAATTATATATTCTATTGCAGGTTGATAGTAAGTGTTATACACACCTACCCAGAAGTAAGTTCTGAATTACATGCAGGAAATTCAGTATTGTTTACTTCCAAATAACTGAAAATAAGATTATTATCTTCTTCCATGTAATTGAGGAAATTACATGTACTTATTGCAGGAAGCCTCTACAAGAATGACAATAATCTTCTTTATATTAGAAATTTAATTGACTACATATGAGGAGGTGTAGTCTTTGAATATAGAACTATGACTTGATCCTGGCTCAGTCATGGACTGGGTGACTTTGGGCAAATCACACTTCTGAGAAAGGCAAAGGCAAACCATCTCTGAATAAATCTAACCAAGACGGCCATGTGGTAGATTCTCCTTGCCATCATCATACATTGGAAACAACTTGAAGGCAAATAATAATAAGTGAGCTTCTTAATTGCACATTAAATGTTGTACCCAAGTTATATATGAGAAAGAGGCAGGGATGTTAAGCGTTTCTTTTTTGTGAGTAAAGTTCTATTTCAATGAGAATTTTTTAAAAATGTAAGCATCATCCTCACTTTCATTATAGTAGGGGGCAACCATGGTTTCACCTATTTCCCTCCCATCACTTAGGGGGTGCATTGAATATGTTTTTCCTGCATGGCAGAAGGGTGTTGAATTGGATGGCCCTGAGGTTTCTGCCATTATTATTATTATTATTATTATTATTATTATTACAAAGGTTGGGTGGACATCTGTTGGGGGTGCTTTGATTGTGCTTTTACTGCATGCAGAAGTAGGATGGACTGGATGATCACTGCGGTTTCTTTTATTATTATAGTATAATATATAATATAATATCTAAACATTTCTTGGGGCTCCTCGAGAAATTTTGCTGCAAAAAAGGGCTCTGCTGCTGAAAAAAGTTTGAGAATTCTTGACCTAGAGGACCTAGAAAATTCCTGGCAAGGGCATATTTTGTCATATGTGGTTAGGTGAAACTATGGTTGTCCCTTCCTATAATGAAAGTGAGGATGATGCTTACATTTTAAAAAATTGTCATTGAAATAGAACTTTACTCACAAAAAAGAACACTTAACATAACTGAATCAAAAATTGTTTCAGAATCAAATATTTGTGTGGGCATATGTGTAATTTTCTTAACATTTACACATATCCTTCTTTGAAGCTATGGACCCATCGTTTGAACAACAGCCCTACAAAGAAACCCAAAGGAAAAATGCTGAACAAGTCAGGAAATAAAACATGTCATTTTGAATACAGATCGGTTGTTGCTTTTTGCTTATTTGTATGTTTCTTGGTATCACAAGATTAATAGCAAATTGTCTGATTGGGCATGATTAAGAAATAATTTATGTTTAGTTCAAACAATATTTCACTGAAAAATGAAATGGGATTTTGGCCTGCATAAATAGGACTATGGGATCTAGATCCAGGGAAGTCATGCTACCCCTCTATTCTGCCTTGGTCATACCACACCTGGAATACTGCAATTGATGGGAAATGATGACAAGCTGGAATGTGTCCAGAGGAGGCTGACTAAAATGATCAAGGATCTGGAGAACAAGCCTTATGAGGAGCGGCTTAAAGAGCTGGGTATGTTTAGCCTGCAGAAGAGAAGGCTGAGAGGAGACATGTTCAGGGCCATGGACTTCTTTGGAGGCTTTTAAACAGAGCCTGGACGGCCATCTGTTGGGGGTGTTTTGAACACAGTTGTCCTGCTTCTTGGCAGGGGGTTGGGGTGGATGGCCCACGAGGTCTGTGATTCTACTGTATGATTCTTCTGCCATTCGAAAGGTTTGCTATTGCAATTCATCTGTGTAAACAGGCGCACTCACTTATAATTTATTGGTCTTGTCCATAAAAATCTGTGAGATTGCATTTTGCAAATCTCCTGCAATAGCCTTTTCCTTCTATTGATGTTATATGTTTGACTATTCTCTGAGGGACCGCTATTTTTCTTTAATCAGACTTTTCTTGTGCAAATGGAAACTAGCATGCTTCAGTAAGGAGTAGATGAATTTTCACAGTGTTAGCAAGCCTGTGGGGATATGGGTGAGAACCTCATGTTTTCAGCTGTTGTATTTAATGTGCATAGAAATCTTTCTTTCATCTTCTACAGCAGCATTTCCTAACTTGGCACCTTCACGATGTACTGGCCTGTAGTCTTCAGTACCTCCAATGCTTGGCAGAGGGGTGGGAATGGGACACTTGTTCAACCCATCTGCAGGGCACCTGGTTCCCCTGCTTTAGGGGTTTTCCTGAAACTTTCCACAAACTTAAGGCACAAAGCTTTTGTAAAGATCAAAACAACTGAAACAATTCAGCTAATGTTGAAACTACAAGCTGCCCCTAATATTGAAATGAGTTAACCGTGGAAGATAATTTTGGAAACATATGACTGTTAACCAAGCTTTGGACGAGATTTTATTTGTCCCCAAAACAGATCTGTAGGCCACAATTCCAATAGCTTTTATCGACGCATGCAGTACATTGTTTGTTTGTTTATTTCTTTTCTTTGTGAAAAACAGATTTCCTATTCCACATCAAAAATGGCATGTGAATGTCATTTGTTTCAGATGTAATTTACAGTTTGCCATAGGAAGCTTTTGCTATACAAAGAGAAGTCCAAATTCATCATTGTTCTGCAGTTTCAGTTAGAAGAGACCCATTAAATCATTGGGATTTATGCAAATGTTGACCTATCAAATTTCCACTTATTAACTAGCTTGAGTTGTTTGGGATGTACAATTGGGTTTCAAGCTGGCATGATGCAGTGGTTTGTCAAATTGGACTACATCTCCTCGCTTGGCATGGAAATCCACTTGGTGGCACACTCTCAACCTCAGAAAAACCTGTGATATAGTCACCATAAATCAGAAATGACTTGATGGTACACAACAACAACATGCATTTTGGCTTATCAATGTACACTTTGTGCAAGAACCTAGACTCAGCTGACAGTGTTGACCTCTTTAGGATAAATAGGGATGTTGTTTGGTTTTTCTTCCTAATAGTAGCTACCGGTATTAAATTTTTTTATATATATTGTGCTGCATCTCAATTATAACATGGCAATCACTCTCAGCATCAGATAAAGGAAAAGGCAAACCCACCTCTGAACAAATCCTGCTAAAATAGCACAACGACGGGGTTGCCATGAGTTGGAAACAACTTACAGCAGGAATGGGTAAACTAAGGATATGGACCCTTGGATGCTTGCCTCAAGCCCTCCTCATTTTCCATGTCCTTTTGGCAGAAGGACACAGCGGCCCACCATGACCTTATGTCAAAAAGATAAGGCATGTAACAACTGAGACCCCTCTGGAGCTCTCTCGGCCGCTGGGTGTCTCGCCCTCCTTCCGGCATAAGGATAGTGCCAGTGGCCCCACCCTTATGCCAGGAGGATGGCTCGAGAAAGGCATGTGGTGGCTGAGAGCCTCCCAGAACACTCTCAGTTGTCACCTGTCTTGCCTTCCTCCTGGTGTAATGCCAAGAGGATAGCCCGAGGGTTGGGGGAGGAGGATTGGGGCAGTCGGAGTGTGTCCTGCCTTCCTCCCTGCATAAGTATGGAGAAAGCAGTCCCATCCTTATGCTGGGATAAAACCTGAGGATTGCCTCCTCTTGGACCCAACCTCTCCTGGGGCCT
Source organism: Anolis sagrei (assembly GCF_037176765.1). Taxonomy (NCBI): domain Eukaryota; kingdom Metazoa; phylum Chordata; class Lepidosauria; order Squamata; family Anolidae; genus Anolis; species Anolis sagrei. The sequence goes on from NC_090025.1 coordinate 37,139,566, forward strand.
CCCCACTCAGCATGTTCCAGGCCCCGTCCCTCCTGGTCTGTCCCTCTTGGCTGGATTTGCAATGTGGCCCCAAGGCAAGCACACAAGACCAGAACCACAGTTGTACTAACACAACTTTCATTATGCAGGGCCTCTTATTGCCCATTCACCTTTTTTAAAAGTTAGATTTCGGTCCATGTGTATTACTTATTTATATATAGTACCTCGTGTAGAAAACCGAACTGACTTGAAGAAGCTCTGGGAAGTCTGACTACAACTTAGCTGATTCAGTGGAAGGAAACTGTTTGACCCTATTGCCACTTACCCTTGGAACAAACTTTTCCTGTGAATTCAGTCTCCTGTTATATTTTCAGACAGATGCCACTACTGCGATTTGTTTGTTTTTAGCCAGGGATTGTGAACTTTTATCTCAGTGAGAAACTTCCTGTCTGCATTGTCCTTTTCAGAAGTTTGTAAATACAAGTAATTTATAATGACCTTCCCATGTCCCCCGCAACTACTTTTCAAAAGGCGCAGGAATGTCAAAAGTTACATTTGGCAGGCTTTATAAGGACCTCACACATCTCAGTGTTTCTTGAGCCTGGATTTTATACCAGGTTAGTTGTTTTCCTTTTTGTTAATAGGGTTGAAAATACCATAGTTCCTGACTCAAGCTCTGAATTTCTAGGGTTCTCTAGATATACTGATAAGGGACATTTGGGGATAGAACTCACGTTTATCAGAATGTTTTGTTAAGGTTTCACAGTACTAAATCATTAAAAAATAATATTGAAAGTTAACATTGAATGATAGTCACTGACTTTACTTAGGTAGTGACACCATAACGATTATTCTTCTCCATCTAATAACATTTTAATGTGATAGGGACAGTGGCTAGGGTCCAAAACACTGTGTGCTGACTACTGTATCTGCACTGAAGCTTTTTCTTTAAACTTCCCATTTATCAGTCATCTGAAAGCAGTCCCTAAATGTTGGAGCATAAAGACTGGGAACACTCTGGAGTCAGTGTGCAACAGTAAGATGAAGCATTGGAGACAAGCATAGAAAGCATGTTTCATTCATTCATGGGGGAAAGTGATTAGATTTTCATCAATAACTCCTAACTGAAATAGGCTTTTAAAATTTTATTTTATAAAATTATTTTTCTCCATAAGGTGGTTTGAATGTTGAACTAAAACCCTTGGAGGCCAAGGACTGAATCCCAGTTTGGCCACAGAAATCGACAAGATGCTCTTGGGTAAATCACAAGCTCTCAACCTTACAGGAAGACAAAGCCAAACTCTTTCTTAACAAATCTGTCTAAGACAGCAATTCTCATCCTGGAGGTTGGGACCCCTAGGGGGTCACGTGGGGATTCCAGAGGGGATCGCCAAAAAAAATCAGGAAACACATATTTCTGTTGACTTTAGGAACTCCTTTGTCAGAAGGGGAAGGCTATTTTGAGACTCCAAGCAGGAGAAGGGAGATCAAGCGTGCTTGGCACATGTCAGTGTGGTGCGCATGCACAAGCGAGGGAGAGTGTGCGAGGCGGGAGGGAGGGCCGCACCAGCAGTTCCTTTCAAAGCATGGGGGTTCTGTGTGGGAAGTTTGGCCCAATTCTATCATTGGTGCAATTCAGAATGCTCTTTGATTGTAGATGGACTATAAACCCCAGCAACTAAAATTCCCAAATGCAAAGGTGTATTTTCCCCCAAATTCCATCAGTGTTCACATTTAGGCATTTCTGCCCATCATAGTTTGAGTCCATAGTGCTCTCTGGATGTAGGTGAACTACAACTCCAAAACTCAAGGTCAATGGCCATCAAACCCTTCTCGTATTTTTTGTTAGTCATGGGAGTTCTGTGTGCCAAGTTTGTTTCAATTCCATTGTTGGTGAAGTTCAGAATGCTCTTTGTAGGTGAACTATAAATCACAGTGACTACAACTCCCAAATGACCAAATCAGTCAGACAAAATCAAGATAGACAGTGATTACTGGAGTGATGTATTTGAATGCATGTCTCTTCCTCTTCTTGCCCACCTGAGAACGGATATCTGTTGGAGAAGCTCTCTTCTGTATTCCATCCATGGGATTAAATACACTGAAGTCTCAGGTTTCCCACTTTTTTTGAAATGTCCTCACCATGGATTCCCAGTTACTTCTGATACTGATTTCACTCTGATGCCAAGCTAAAATTAGATTTTTAAAAACTCTTTCTTCATGATTTTACCCAAAACTGCCTGTCTGTGTGTCTGTCTATCTATCTATACATACACGCACGCACGCGCGCACACGCACACAATTATAGATTATTAAAAATTATGCAGTTGTGTCATATTTTTAAGTGTTTGAATTTTTATTGTTTTAGTTTTTATACTATTTACAGTGATTTTATTAAAGCTTCCCAGAGATCTTACAGCATACAGGGCAGGCTATGAATACATGCTAGTAAGTATGCAAGTAAATAAATAGTTAGATGAAGTTCTACACTGTATTCTGTAGACCTTTTGTGAGAAATTTAGCCACTAATTTCTGAATCACACTTGCAGAATAAGTTTGAGCAACTTGACACAATGGTCTGTTTCTCAGTAAAATGGGACATTTGTCAATGTATAGATTTTTTTTTTTAAAAAAACTAATGTTTATGAAACCACCAAAACCAGAATCGCAAGCTCAAATCATGGTAAAATATTGCTTGAATACACATGAATGAATTTAGAAATTAGAGTAATTTCACAGTTCCTTGTTCCATTTTCTCCCTACTTGAGCATACAGGATTTTAGGGAGAAATCATGGAAAGATGAAGAGAAAATCAGAGCACAAAAGTACAGGGAGTCGGTGTGTTTATAAGGATGGCTGAATAGTATCTGTCGTCATAGGATCCCTTTTTATCATCGTGAATGTGGGTATTCTTAGCCCACCGCTCTCAATCAAAGGAAGGAAGTGTGGCCAGTGGGGGAGGAAGGGGAAGGCCAGAGGTAGCCTTCAAAACCTCTACCCCAATGGTTAAACATACAGTACACAGGAAAGATGCAAATCTGGGTAGAAAAACGATACAACAAAGTCGTCTATTCACCACAGTGTAATCTAGCCACCAGCCTGCAACAAGAAGGAAAAATGCAGAAACATACGGCCCCTTTTTTCCATGAACATTAAGTAAAGGTGGGGGAAGCTGGTAACCTAAGACTACGATATTAGGAGGGTTAATCTTATCTTGATACCTTGCCAGTTTGAATTGTTACTAAAAAAGCTAAATGCCTGAAAGAGCAGGAATGTATTTAAAATATGTAGTGCTAAAGTTTATTATTGTTTGTTTTTCCCACTTTCTACTCCCATTCTTTCTTATTTATTTTTCTCCATTTTTCTAAAAGAACTTCCAGGTGGATCGGAGAAACCTGTCATTTTGGATCAACTATAAAATCATAGAAAATGGTTCTATGTGTAAACCATCACCGTTGAAAAGTATTTCGTTCTCTGCTATCTTCCATGCCTACAATCTGTTGATGTATCCAGCTATAAGCTACTAGCAGTGAATTTGGTTTTGATTGCTAAGAATTAAGAGCCTCAATAAGCATTTTTTAAAAATCTTAAGATCTTTTAAAAATCATAAGAAAACAGGTTTTTTCTGGGTTTTCTTTTGTATGTTCTTTCAAGTCATTTTCAACTTATGGCAATTCTGTCTTGGCATGATTTCTTCAGAGTGGGTTTGCCATTGACTCGCCACTGGTCACCCCATGGCCAAATGGGGATTCAAACCCCACTGGTCTCCAAAGTTGTAATCTCATCTGTAAACCACAACACCAGCTGGCTCTCTTAGGTTGTCGTTTATATATCAAGTCCAAATAAAAGGTTTGTTAACAAGATGAGGGAAATGGAAATTCAAGTGAGTCACATGTTGCTTTTCCCTTCTGTGCCACTACATTAACAGCAGGAAAGTCATTAAACCAAAACCATTCTTACAAGAGTTAAATGTTCTCAGAGCTAAAAAGCATCATTAACACCCAAGGTTTCCCCTGACATTAAGTGTAGTCATGTTTGACTTTGGGGGGTGGTGCCTATCTCCATTTCTAAGTCAAAGAGCTGGCATTGTCCATAATCACCTCCAAGATTATGTGGCCAGCATGACTGCCATTACCTTCCTGCCAAGTGGTACCTATTGATCTACTCATATGAGCATGTTTTTGAACTGCTAGGTTGGAAGAAGCTGGGGCTAACAATGGGAGCTCAATCCCCTCCCCGGATTCAAACCGCCAACCTTTTGGTCAGCAAGTTCAGCAGCTAAGCAGTTTAAACCGCTGCTCCACCAGAGGGCCCATACACACTTTACCAACCCAATATTGTAATATGAATTTTAAATATCTCAAATTCATGCTTGTTTAATGCAGAGGTTAATGAGCAAAGTGTAGCATAAACAAAATATACTTTCTCTGAATGTGCAACATCTGTCCTTGTCTCCGTTGTTATGGGGACAGAAATCTAGTTGTTATTCTCAGGAATATTTACAATGTTTTTCATGCACTAAACCAGGAGTCTTCAAACTTTTTGAACAGAGGGCCAGATTGCAGTCCCTCAAACTGTTGGAGGGCAGGATTGTAATTTGAAAAAAACATGAATGAATTCCTATGCACACTGCACATATCTTATTTGTCGTGCAAAAAATATCCAGCCCCCGGGCCTTCGTTTGAGGACCCCTGCACTAAACCCTGACTACCCCAAGCCTTCAATGATCAGATCAAAGCTGGGTTTTCATATTACACTATCAGAATAACCACTGACGTGAATTGCAAATACTTTAGTGCTTCCTTGTATCCTTAGAAAAATAAACAGCTGCATGACTTGGCCTGATTATATTTCACTTTGTTGAAGCCCTATGATTTTAAGAATCTTAAATCTGGAAGGACCACAAAAGTAATTCAGTCCAACTCCCTGTCTTGTAGGAATACACAAGTAAACCACTCCTGAAAGATGTTCATCCAACTGTAATTCGAATCTATGGTTTCATATTCTAGTCTCTTGAGCAGCTTGGTGATTCTGGTACATTATCTGGGTGGAGGCCACTAAGAGGCGCTAGAGAGAGAAGGATACTTAATCTTATGGGGGTGGACAGTGGGTTGAAGGACTAAAACCATTTCCTCCTGTTTTCCTATTATTCCCCCCACCCATGTCCCCGTTGTGGAAACAACCCTCTTTTATGACATGGGAAGGGAGGAGGGGGAATAACCAGCAAAAATGGGGGAAATTGTTTTCCTCCTTCAACTGCCCCACATAAAATGAAGTATCCTCCTTTCTCTAGTAGCCCCAAGTGGACTCTGCCGAGATAATGGAACAGTACCAGTTTGGTCTATTTTCTTCATCACGCTGCATTTCATCCTGATGCAGGCGACTGGCAGTTATTGCCAGTCGCCTGACTTGTTAGGAATCATCAGCTCATGGCTGAAGAACCTTAATAATCTGAATAGCCCTTCTCTGGACATTTTACAGCTCATTGATATCCTTCTTGAATGACGGTGCCTAGAAGTGGACACACTATTCCAGGTGAGGTCTGAACTAAACAGAATAGAGTGGCATTACTACCTCCCTTGATTGTAATACTATATGTCTGTTGATTCAGCCCAGATTTGCATTGCCTTTTTTTGGCTTCTGCTTTACACTGTTGACTCATTTTTAGTTTCTGGTCTACTAAAATCCTTAGATCCTTTTCATTTGTGCCAGAGGTTCTCCATATTGTTTCTGTGCCTTTCATTTTTCCTGCCTAGGTGCAGTGGTTGACATTTATACCTGCTGAAATGCATGTTATTGGAGTTTTGGTTCTCCAATCTGTCAAGCTCATTTTAACTTAGCAGTTATCTTTGCAGTACCTACCTAATTTACAAATATACAAATGGAAAATAATGGAAGCAAGCCTGCAGCAAAATATCTCCATAGGGTATCAAGATTGTACAGAATACAATTACACCCCAGTTTTCTTTATTATCGTTATGCACTTATGGTTTCTTACAGAAGTGTAGGCAGTAAAACTGCTACCCTGGTGAAACTCAGCATTCATTTCTTACCCTACCTTTCAGTTAAATTGAGATAGTAAATGCTTCCACATCATTCTTTCAAGACAGCAATCGGTTAATTAATAAAATCCATCAATTTGGTTAGACTCATCATCGTCATGGTTGGCATCATCATCATCATCATTATATTGTTTGTGGATTTGACACAGTATTTTAGAAATAAATTGTACAGTTTTTTAGAACAGCGTTTCTCAACCTGGAGATTGGGACCCTTGGAGGTTCAGAATGCTCTTTGATTGTAGCTGAACTATTAATCCCAGCAACTACAACTCCCAAAAGCAAAGGTCTATTTTCCCTAAACTCCACCAGTGTTCACATTTGGGCATATTGAGTATTTGTGCCAAGTTTGGTCCTGATCTATCATTATTTGAGTCCACAATGCTCTCTGGATATAGATGAATGACAACTCCAAAACTCAAGGTCAATGCCCACCAAACCCTTCCAGTATTTTCTGTCATTCATGGGAGTTCTGTGTGCCAAGTTGGGTTCGATTCCATTGTTAGTGGAAGTCAGAATGATCTTTGATTGTAAGTGAACTATAAATCTCAGTAACTACAACTCCCAAATGGCAAAATCAATCTCCCCAGCCCCACCAATTTAGTCGTATTGGATATTTGTGCCAAATTTGGTCCAATAAATGGAAATACATCCTGCATATCAGATATTTAAATTACAATTCATAACAGTAGTAAAATTACAGTTATGAAGTAGCAATGAAAATAATTTTATGATTGGGGGTCACCACAACATGAGGAACTGTATTAAGGGGGCGTGGCATTAAGAAGGTTGAGAAACACTGCTTTAGAAGATGGATAGTTCCCAAGCATAGCATCACTGGCCCTGATTTCCTGACTGACAATGTCTCTTCAGATCTTAATTAATTTACTCCCAAAAGTGTTTCTAGAAGGCAGGCAACATTGCGGGGTCATTTACTGGGTATGATTCAAATGATAAATGAGAACCCATTTGCAGAAAGATAGTTCTGCATGAAGCACCAACAAGATTTTACATTAAATCACTGTGGTATCTGAATGCCTGCAGGAAAGGGATATAATATTCACTTAGCTGCCAATGAATAGTTGATTAAAATCTGTAGAGCATTTAATATGACTGAAACACAGAGTGGGGGTATATTCTGGTGTAGTGTTACAGCCAGAGGTTCATTGGGTCAGAAAGAAGGAGCGAGAGCGCAACTGTGTATGTGAGCACAAACCTTGTCGTGAGAACATTCAAGGTTGGTTGCTTTTCTTTTTTTTAACCCAAACCCTCATTTAACTAATACTTATATATCAAGGAATTATAGTGGCAGATCTTTATCTCAAAACATTTATAAGAATATAAAAACACACTCACACAAAATGATGCCACTTTTGGAAAGAAATAATACGCAGCATTGAAGCAGAGCACATGCAGGGTTCATAATTAGCAAATATACTTAAAGGTGTTAATGTTATCCTTCCTGTTGGAAGAGCAAGAATGTAGAGGACATTTCCTGCTCATATAGAATAATTACAGGGCAACTTGAGACCTCTGGGTATCTACTCTGCAGGCGCCATTAAGAAGTAAATTGACAACCTTTAACTTTTTTCCAGTAAAAACAATCTGTATTGATAATATGTCAAAGCTAAATGTATTACAAAATCCCTGTTTGAGCAGATTTATTAGTCCCATTAATGCAAATTCACATACATTGTTGAACCGTATTTGATCATCTTTAAGATTGATCTCGATTATTTTGCGGAATAAACTTATAACTTATTGACATCCTTATTTTTAAAAGTAAATATTGTTTACATGGCAAACTGCTCATTAAACTCTCTTATTTCTCAGGATAATGCAAAGCCAAGGTATTTTTTAATAAACCTGAGAAAATAGAAACATGCAAAATTATCAGCTATTTCATTATGGTAAGATAATTATGGAAATGGAGATCTAGTTCATTCTCATGCATAAGTATTGGCATCTCCATCTGGAGGCAGGGTTTGACCCAGAGTTCTCAGGACCAAAGGGGAAATTGCTTAACTTTCAAGAATTGGATTCATAACACAGGAAGAAAGCTATATCCTGTCCAATTCTCGATGAAAAAAGAAAATGAAGGAAAATTGCCTTTTTTAGATGTCCTAGTCATCGGCAAACCAGATCAACAATTGGGTTACACAGTTTAAAGAAAACAGAAAACCTACACACACTGATAGATACCTCCATAAAAACACCAACCATCGCCCAAGTAAAAAAAAAAAGAAGCACAATTAAAGCCCTGGCAGACCATGCAAAAAGAATCTGTGACCCACACCTCCTCCAAGATGAGCTGAACCACCTAAACTGGGCTCTACAGGCCAATGGATACTCCATCACAGACATCAGAAGAGCTGCAAGACCAAGAACAAGCCACGAGAGTAAAGATGAAGATCCACCCAGAGGAAAAGTGTTCTTCCCACACATCAAGGTAACCACTGACCACATAGGGAAGCTGATGAAGAAACACAACATGCAAACGATCTACAGATCCACTAAGAAAATCCAACAAATGCTATGTACAGCAAAGGACAATAGGGATCCTCTCACCTTTGCAGAGTTTACTGTATACCATATAGCTGTGGACAAGTCTACATAGGGACTGCCAAACGCAGCATTGCCCAAACACTTATCAAGGAACATGAAAGGTACTGCAGATTAACTCAACCAGAGGAGCCAGCCATTGCAGAACACTTGATCAGCCAACCTGGACATAGCATATTATTTGAGAACACAGAAATGATGGACCACTCTAACAACTACCATGTCAGGCTACACAGAGATTGTCCACAAGCAGCTGGACAATTTCAACAGAAAGGAAGAAACCATGAAAATGAACAAAATTTTAGTACTGGCTACTAGTACTAAAAAAACTCTAAAATTGTAATAGTAAATAAAAAACAAAACTCAAACACGGGGGAACTCCAGACAAGAAACAATCAGGAATACCTAATCACTTCTCAACAAAGGAATTTCCCAGGTAGTAACAAGCCACACCTAAAAACTGCCAGGCCATCAAATGCTAATCAAGGTGGCCAATTGAAACATTCACACCTAGCTCCAATAAACAAGGGTTCTTTTTCCCACCCTGGACTTTCCACAGATATATAAACCCAATTTTCCTAGTTTCTAACTGACCTCACAACCTCTGAGGATGCCTGCCACAGATTCAGGCAAAACATCAGGAGAGAATGCTTCTAGAACATGGCCATACAGCCTGAAAAACCTACAACAACCCAGTGATTCTGACCATGAAAGCCTTTGACAATACATCACAGATACAGTTTGCTAATGTATGTACAGAAAGGTATTTTCAGGAGGTCAAAAAGCCTGGAGACTCTTTAAACAATCTGTTAATAGTTTCTGCCCTCCTTTCCATCAGGCAACCCCACTACACTGGACTCCCAGGCTCCACACCAAAACCTTGCGAGACTTTTAAATCAAAATGAATAGTTTTAGATAAGATCTTTAATGCTCATCTAAAAGCAAGAAGAAGCAGGCACAGCAGGTCGAGTGCACTGGTCTAGTATTAGAAATATGTTTCTCCTTTTATCCTGCTCTGTCAGTCTCCCTAAGCATTTCCCAAGTAACATCATGCTCACTTTCCCTGTCAGAATTGGTGGCGACAGCCAGTCTGACCTGGAAGGGAGTCGAACACAGTGGCTGTCTCCTTTCAAACCCGGAAGTGTCAGCAATTCACTTCACCCTCTCACTCAACTCTATTTATCTAGCCTATGTAGTATCTGTTTCACCTGACTGTACTGCCAGAAGATAGCTTAGGACTCATGTAAAAGTTCCTGCTGCTAATTGGGGTTTAACTCTTATAAATACCAGACGCCCTGTTCATATTTTGTCATCGTGGAATGCTACAAAATTCAGCTGTCCTTGGTAGAACAGCACCCTTTCCTTGTTTTAAGTGCGTTTGCTTGGACTTTAGAAAAGGGACTTACTTGATATCTGAGCACAACTCTAAAACTTTAAGAGTTGAGAACAGTCCAGCAAAGAGGTAAATTTATCAAGGTGAGGCCAGGTTAGACTGTGTCTAAAAAAATTGTACAAACACTGTATTAATAGTCCTGACATGACTATAGGTATTTGTGAAAGTAAATAAGAATAAGTGTTGGAGAAAGAAATAGCAACACTTTATTTTTCCATGTTCATAATTAATTTTCAAATCTAGATAAAACAGTCTGGGAGATATGGAAAAACATGTCATTCAGTTTCAGTACTGAGTATAGCCCTTTGTTAGCCCTCTAAACCACTGTAGTGTAGAAATTCATCTATTTATTTACTTGCATACTTACTAGCACGTATTCATAACCTGCCCTATACGCTATAACAGGGGTCCTCAAACTTTCTAAACAGAGGGCCAGGTCACAATCCCTCAAACTGTTGGAGGGCCGGATTATAATTTGAAAAAAATATATGAATGAATTCCTATGCACACTGCACATATCTTATTTGTAATGCAAAACCACTTAAAAACAATACAATAATTAAAATGAAGAACAATTTTAAGAAATATAAATTTATTAGTATTTCAATGGGAAGTGTGGGCCTGCTTTTGCCTGATGAGATAGGATTGTTGTTGTTGTAAGCTTTCAAGTCATTACAGACTTAGGTTGACCCTAAGCGAGGGCCGAGTAAATGACCTTGGAGGGCCACATTTGGCCCCCGGGCCTTAGTTTGAGGACCCCTGCTCTAAACACTCTCCAGAAAACCGTAGCCACAGGTATTTCAGACTCTTCCTTAGCAATAGACATGTGGAGTGAAGGCCATTGTATTCTGTTGGCCCTGTCATAATCACACAGACTCTAAAGTTTTATTGATCTACATTCAGCTTGGGGATTGTGTGGTCTTCAAATGTTGCTGGGCTGCACCTTCCACCAGCCAGCATAACCAGTGTAAAAACAGATAATAGTTTCAGGAAAGCCTTCTAGTCCTTCTAATCCAGGTTATCAAAGCATAAAATCCACATCATTTAATTTGAACTGGGTTATTTTAGGACCTTTCCACACAGCTGAATAAAATCCCACATTATCTGCTTTGAATTGGAATATATAGCAGTGTGGACTCAGGGCCCTTTCACACAGCCCTATATCCCAGAATATCAAGGCAGAAAATCCCACATTTTCTGAGTGTGAACTCAGATAACCCAGTTCAAAGCAGATATCATAAGATTTTCTGCCTTGATATTCTGGGATATAGGGCTGTGTGGAAGGGCGCACAGATAACCCAATTCAAAGCAGATATTGTGGGATTTTCTGCCTTGTTATTCTGGGTTATATAGCTGTGTTTACACTGCCATATAATCCAGTTCAAAGCAGATAATGTGGATTTTATTCAGCTGTGTAGAAGGGGCCTTGGGGTCCTTCCACACAGCCCTATATCCAGTTCAAAGCAGAAAATCCCACATTATCTGTTTTGAACTGGGTTATCTGAGTCCACACACATCAGTCCACCCCAGAATGTGGGATTTTCTGCCTTCATATTCTGGGATATGTGGAAGGGCCCTTGGTGTGGTTCCATAGAACCTTTGTCCTTGTTGACTATTTGCCTTCCTTATGGTCCAGCCATTGGAAATGAGGTTGGGACAGCAGCACGGCAGTCTTATATTCTCTTCGTATCCAATTGCCCTAATGCTCTTGCATGTGTCACAAAACATGGTTATGAATTGCTGGCACAGATATCAAGTTACTTTCTGACTACTATTGCTACTCAGTTTTTCCCTCTGTTATTGATTCTTATCCATTTTTCTTCTCTATGTCCATGAATGATATCACAGTTGGAATGCTAAACTCCTACTTTTCTTGGTTCCTTTGTTTGCTCCCAGAATGGTGCAGTGGGTTAAACCCTTGTGCTGGCAGGACTGAAGACCGACAGGTCGCAGGTTCAAATCTGGGGAGAGCGTGGATGAGCTCCCTCTATCAGCTCCAGCTCCTCATGCGGGGACATGAGAGAAGCCTCCCAGAAGGATGGTAACACATCAAAACATCTGGGCGTCCCCTGGGCAACATCCTTGCAGACGGCCAATTCCCTCACACCAGAAGCGACTTGCAGTTTCTCAAGTTGCTCCTGACACGAAAAAAAAAAGCCAGCCACATGACCTTGGATGTGTCTACGGACAATGCCGGCTCTTTGGCTCAGAAATGGAGATGACCACCACACCTTAGAGTCGGACACAACTAGACTAAATGTCAGGGGAAATCTTTACCTTTACCTACCTGCATAGTTTACCAGGTGTTACATGCAGATCCTATAAGAGAGTTTCAGCCAGTACAACACTCTGGGGCTTGGAGAGACAAAGCAGGGGCCATCTCTCTCAACAAAAACACAAACATATAACTCACAATCCCCCTCCGTTGTATTGTTTACAAATATTAGCAGACATGTAACTCTTCAAATGTTTTCTTGGCTTTTTATCAAGTCCTGTTTATTTTTCCTATAAAATGGATGAATGATTTCACCCTGTGAAATCATTGACTTATGCATTGACTTATGCTGCTCGATTCTAGTTGCTGATCACATCATTGATGTTGTAACCAGGAACTTGAATGGCCATCATTCTAGACCTTTAATCCTCAATTTAATCCTGCTCAGCTCAAAAGCAGTCGTGTTCTGCCTTTGAAAATTCCTCTCAGGGGCCCTGGTTACCTGTTGCTGGATTTGAGCCCTTGGCCATCCCTGTTCCAAGGAGAATGCACCTTGAGCAGTTCCAAGACGTTTGAACTCACATTCTGGGCTTCCGTTTCTCAGAGCCTTCACCTTCCTTGGAGCACTAGATTACACATGTTTCCAGAAGAGACAGCCGATGGGACTTTTTATTTCCTTATTTGGTAAATAAAACAAGAATCCTGAAACAGCTCAGAGATTAAATTGTTAAAATAAGAAATTTGAGTGTCAATGGCATGTATTTAACAGTTGTTAATTGTATTTACAAAGTCGAACTTGTTCTCTGCGCTTTGTATAATCAGCATAATATTTAAAACAGAGCCAAATGGTTTTGCCAAACTTCTGTGGCTTCCAGGCACCTGAGAATTCCTGTTCTCTTGTGTATGTAGGGATGGGAGAGGTTACCGAGCTTTTCTGCTGTAAAGAAGCAACTAGAAAGAGAAATTGAGTTCTAGTTAGGGCTTGGCAAACTGGTGCACTCTCTCTTTCTCCGAGTCTCTCTTTGAGTATGTACACAGTGCTTAGAGATTTACAAAATAAAATGTTCACCTTTCTCGCCATTAACTTTAGCAATATCTGATTTCTTAGAAGAAAAATATGACATACTATGTCTGGAATGACTTGAGAAACTGCAAGTCGTTTCTGGTGTGAGAGAATTGGCCGTCTGCAAGGATGTTACCTGGGGATGCCTGGATGTTTTACCATCCTGTGAGAGGCTTCTCTCATGTCCCTGCATGGGAAACTGGAACTGACAGAATCTCCCCGCTCCCCGAATTCAAACCCCTGACCTTTTGGTCAGCAGTTCTGCTGTCATAAGGGTTTAATCCATTGCACCACCGGGGGCTCTACTATGATGATAAGACCCAAAGCTTCCCATATTCTTTCTAACAGCAAAATAAATTCAATTCAATTAGATTAATTGTTTTAAAAAACCAGGGATAGCTCTATGGACTATGAAGCAAAATCCATGAGCAGCAATACTTATGTTGGGCCAAATCCAAAGCATAAACCACATTATGCAAATGTTTGAAGTTTCAGTGGTTTCTTCATCAGGCAAAGATATTAAAAATCATATAGGAGTTAGGAAGGGACATTTAGAACTCCCTGTCAAAGAGCTTGAGTGTCTCAGGAAACCACATACCACAGGAATCTATAGGATGTTGCCGTGTCAATTTAAGTGGAATATAGCACTGAATGTGAAATGTGAACGGGCTACAGGTATAGCAGAGTATTTTTTGTTTCTTAAACACCTATTATTGTCCCATAGCAATTTATTGTCCTGATATCCATTAGTTTTTCTGTGCTACTCTTTTGAATTAAAACCTAAGGGAAGCTTCTCCTCCTCAAGGGAATTTGTAATGCCTGAAGGGTCCGATTTCATACATAGCAGTGGTAGTTCCAGAAAATATATGTAAACAACTATCAGTACTTTAAATGAGCATATTCAGAAGTCTTAGTAGAATAAACGGAAAATTGTTCCATAGGACTTCTTCGGAACAAGAATCCATGTTATTTTTACTTACTTACTTACTTACTTACTTCCTTACTTACTTACTTACTTACCTACTTAGGCGATCTCTCATTGTTTAAGATTGTCCTCCAAGATCAGTGTCCGGACGGTGAGTACGTAGGTGACAGTGGAACCCTATTCTTGACCTGTATGTTCTCCCACAGTGAGGGCATTGGTTTCCAGGTAGAAGGCGGTCCTGGTTGGGGTTAGCTTGACGCGCTTTCCTCTTGGCACATTTCTCTCTTTTGCCCTTTATTCGTGCCTCTTCAAATTCTACAGCACTGCTGGTCACAGCTGACCTCCAGCTAGAGTGCTCAAGGGCCAGGGCTTCCCAGTTCTCATGTCTATGCCACAGTTTTAAAGGTTGCCTTTGATCCCATCTTTAAATCTCTTTTCCTGTTCTCCAACATTCCATTTTCTGTTTGTCCGCTCGGAGTAGAGCAACTGCTTTGGGAGATGGTGATCGGGCATTCGGACAACGTGGCCAGTCCAGCAGAGTTGATGGCGGAGGACCATCACTTCAGTGCTGGTGGTCTTTGCTTCTTTCAGCACGCTGCCATTTTTCCGCCTGCCTTCCGAAGAGATTTGCAGGATTGTTGGAGGCAATGCTGATGGAATCGTTCCAGGAGTTCCATGTGACGTCTGCAGATAGTCCACGTTCTGCAGGCATAGAGCAGGGTTGGTAGGACAATCTATAATATAAATCTGTAAGGGGCGTCGTACGGAGCCGTATAACTCCACAACCCCCCAACGAAACTGAACCAGAATTGCCATGCCCCTAGGACAACCCACTCGGTACAAACTAATGTACTCCAAATTAAAAAAAAAACACCACAACAACGACAAAAACACCGCAAAACAACTGAACATGCGCACTGGCGCAAACTCCCCGGCACGCGCGCACGCACGGCCCCTCCCCCCCTCCCCCCCGCGCGGCACACACACACGTGCGCGGTGCAAACTCCCCGCCACGCGCGCACGCGCCGCCCCTCGCCCCCCCCCCCCGTGGCACACACAAAGGGGTGGGGTGAAGGGAGGGGGCGTGTCTAACCGGAGAGGGAGGGAGGAGGGAAGGAGTGAGTCACGGAGGAAAGGGGTGGGGCGAAGCGAGGAGGCGTGTCTTCAAATTCGCCCCCTCCCTTCTCCCCACCCCTTCCCTCCCTGAGTCACTCCCTCCTCCAACCCCCTCCGGAAAGACACGCCCCCTCCCTTCGCCCCACCCCTTCCCTCCCAGAGTCACTCCTTCCCTCCTCCCATCCCCTCCGGAAAGACACGCCCCCTCCCTTCGCCCCACCCCTTCCCTCCCAGAGTCACTCCTTCCCTCCTCCCATCCCCTCCGGAAAGACACGCCCCCTCCCTTCGCCCCACCCCTTTCCTTCCAGGAGTCAATCAGGAAGAGAAGAGGTGGGGCGAAGGGAGGGGGCGTGTCTTTCCGGAGGGGGGGGAGGAGGGAAGGAGTGACTCAGGGAGGGAAGGGGTGGGGAGAAGGGAGGGGGCGACTTGGAAGACAACAATGATGGATCCGGACCAAAGCATTCAATACGCCCTAATATCCACACAGATGGAGTTTGAGGGAAATAGACCTTGACATTTGGGAGTTGTAGTCACTGGGATTCAGAGTTTACCAAGACTCAAAGAGCATCCTGAACCCCACCAACGACAGAATTGGGGCAAACATGCCACACTGAACCCCCATGACCAACAGAAGATACTCAAGTTTACACACAAGCATAAAGAAGGGGGAGGACGGAGGGATGCCAGAGAGAGAGAGAGAGGGAGAGAGAGAGAGAGAGAGAAAGAGGGGAAAGGAAGGAGTGTGAGAGAGAGAAAGAGGGAAAGAGGGCGAGTGAAGGAAGGAAGAGAGGCCAGGCACAGACTTCAAAACTCTTACTAAAAGCCACAGCAACGCGTGGCAGGGCACAGCTAGTAGCTTTATAAACAAGCACTGTTTGGACTGTACAAAAAGTGGTGTTATTTTTATATCATTATATTGTCTACATTTTTTGTTTGGACTATACAAAAAGTGGTGTTAGAACAGATCTATGGTTGAGAGAGCCTAACGTTCTGTTCTTACAGTGGTTAACCTATAGCAGCCTAAATGCAGCTCACAAGTAGTAAAAGAGGGAAACACCAATCTTCTCCTTGAGTCAGCAAGCAACTGGTACTATTGGCTTTCATACTGGAGGTAATATGAAGATATCAAAATGAGTAATCAATAATTTTTCACCCCCAAATGTGTCTAATCCTCTTGTAAGGCCATTCAAGTGAGACTCTATTAGTATATCTCACAATGAGTTCCAGTCCTTTAATTTTGTACAATGTGAAGACATACTTGCTTTTATCTGCTCAGAATGTCTTACCTTTTAGCTTCATCATCACAGTCCTTTGTGCCTGACAAATGGGTCAGCCTGACCTTGTGTTTGATACAGGTAACCAGATACCCATTTCATATACGAATCAAAGCACCCAATGTATTCAACCTTTGGCTATAATCATACATCTAATTATTCGTTCCTTGCAAAACTAAGACTTGTAGTGATTCAAAGACTACGGGTAGGCCTTACTGAGCCAATAGTGCGAAAGTATGTATTTTACAAGCATATATAGAAGCATTTGGTTTTCCTCTGCTGAATTGGGGGAGGCATGTTGCCAAAAGGGAAGCATCAAACAGTGTTGTAATTCTCTTTTGATGTTTTCCTCTGGAACTTAAACCATGCTCATGTTAAATCATGTTAATCATGTTAATTAGTTTCAAGCTTTTTAATCTTGTAAAGATCCATATATTAAAAATCCATGTGTATTGTATGCATCATTGTACTAAAGACAGGCTTCGCACGATGGGAAGTAACTGATCTTCAATTCCCCTTCCTTAGGCATTCATACAAGAGCTCAATTGGTATGCAACTTTCCACTTAATTTTTTCTAGGACCACTTGCAATTCATTGGAGTGCTCTCATGATGATGTTACTGCATTCAGAATATAGCAGTGATCTATTTTGCCTTTCCCTTACAGAAAGATTGCGAGAAACCTGTGGTCTTTCAGATGTTTTGGACTACATCTTCTGGAAGATGGTAGTCCAAAATAGCTGGAAAACTAAACCCAGTTGTATGTAAACCATATTTCATTCTACCAAATTCTCCGTGTTATACGAAATTTTGTTGTTCTTATACTACCCTTGGTGGCACAGTGGGGCAAACTACTGAGCTGCTGAACTTGCTGATCGAACGGTCACAGGTTCAAATTCAGGGAGCAGCATGAGCTCCGACTGTTAGCCCCAGCTTCTGCCAACCTAGCAGTTTGAAAACATGCAAATGTGAGTAGATCAATAGGTACCGCTCCGGCGGGAAGGTAACAGTGCTCCATGCAGTCATGACTTAGGACGTGACCTAGGACGTGTCTACGGACAATGCCAGCTCTTTGGCTTAGAAATGGAGATGAGCCCCAACTCCCAGAGTCAGACACAACTAGACTTAATATCAAGGCAAAACCTTTACCTTTCCGTAATATTTTCTGCTCACTATTTTATTTTTTATTTTTTTAAATTTGGGCCTTTTGACAAACTGATTCTAGTTGTATCTATTGGAAGTTTAAGAAAAGGTTTCAACTATATATAAATAGATTTTTTTTTAAAAAAAAAATAACCCAGTTTATGAACATACTGAGAATTTTCAACATTTGTTTTATTAAAACCTCAGCAAGACATGCCATCAAGTATGTATATAAGGTACCAGCTAAATCAGGTGGTTAAAACAGCCTGACTCTGGCACTTTAATATTGACATTTAAATTTGCTTGTTTTCACTAGTAATTATTGTTGCATTTTTATTTGAGTTTTTATTTTTATTTTTATTTAATTGAGTTAGTTCTTGTTAATTTCTGTAAGTATTGTTTTATGTTAATTGGTGTTGTTCTGATGTTTTTAAATGCTGATGTGCTGCTCTGTAAGCCGCCTCGAGACCCTTTTGGGAGATGGTGGTGGGATATAAAGTTACTACTACTGCTGCTACCACTACTAGCACTACTATTGTTCTCCTTAATAGTGTCATCTGCATATTATGGTATTTAATTTTAGCAAATTCTTTAAAATATCAACAACAACAACAACAATGCAATTGGTGGGGACGAGGGAGAGGGCCTTTTCTATGGTGCCCCCCCAACTCTCTACCTAAAGATATCAGACAAGCCCCCACTTTGGCAGTCTTTCGGAGAAGCTTGAAAACGTGGCTGTTCCAGTGTGCCTTCCCTGAATGCAGGAAATAATGCCCGATCTGACGAATTTCCTTCTATATGTCCTCTGAATCACTTTATCTATCCGTAGGATTGATCACCCTCCCCAATATCATTCTTTAAAACCCCCATGCCTAGACATACCCTACCCTGTACATGCCCAGGGTTTTAAAATTTTAAAAACATCTGGCCCTGCCATAATGTTTTAAAATCTTTTTTGTGTTATTGCTTATATGTTCAACTGTAGTATTTATACTGTTTTATTTGCTTGCTTGCTTGCTGATGTATTGTATTTGTATTTGACGGGCTTGACCTCATGTAAGCCACCATGAGTCCCTATGGGGAGATGGTGGTGGGGTATAAGTAAAGTTTTATTATATTATTGTTATTAACAACTTTATTTTTATCTCCCGCCTTCATCTCTCCGAAGGGACTCGGGGTGGCTTACATATAGCACAATGCACCTAACACAATGCATAAAAGAAACACACAATACAAAACAATGTAAAACCAATAGCATATAAAACAATAATTTTAAGCTCAAAAACTTAAATAAGAACTTAGTATTTATTGCTGATTGCTATTTTCAGCACCTATTTAATGTACAAAGAAAATCACCTTCCCCCATTTAGAGATGCTGGCCACAGAGAACCGTTTTGCTTTGTGTAATTCTTCACATACCTCATCAAAGGCTCAACACTTTTTTGCTTGGGGTGTTCAGATGACTCATTGCCGTAATCCACACCCACTATCTCTTCCCCTTACAAGGTTGCCAGAGTTGATGGTTATGCAAAGGTAACTGAGCGCTGACATTCTTCCAAAGCTACTAGCAAGAAGCAACGAACTATGTTAACCCCAATACATAAAAGAGAGAGAGAGAGAGAGATTGAGAGATTTAAATACAGAAGAAGGTTATGTTTACTCATGAAGATACATGTAGTGTTAAAGACTTTGTGTGCCAAGCTTGATGAGATTATGTTTCTTTATGAGCTCTGGTAAAGTATAAACACCTCAAGGTCTCAGAGTTCTTCAAGCTATAGTCATGGAAACATCTGTATAATTAAGGTCTAAACAACATCCTACCACTGTAATGCTTCAATGACTTGTCAAACGTGACCAATGTTGGGCATGGTGAACCTGGAGAATCAAGATCTATAAACTATCTTGTATTTTACAAATATCAGTTATAATGGCAGGATATGGCCATTTGAAGATTTTCCTCTGGTATGTGCACCCATATTTAGATTCCTAGTTTTTTGTGGGTCCCTCCCCCATGTTTAGAATCTGTTAATTCTGTGGTTTATTCTGATAATGTGTTTGATGAAATGTATATGTATATGATTAGTCTGTGCTAAATAAAACTTGATAGTCTGCAAGGTGTCACAAGACTATAAAAAATCTACTTATTTAATTAGTATTTTCCTCATTTCCCCAACAAGGGACCCAGGATGGCATATAATATAACATGAATACCCCCTGGAAATATTAATAATAGGAGCAACTACATGAATGTGCATGTTGCCTGTTCATTGCTTCCTTTGTTTTAGTGGGATTGTACACCCAGAGAAGAACAGTTTTGTATTAATTTAAAACATGTATGTTACCAGTGCAGTAAAGGTGCCAGATCCTGTTGATCTTGAAAATTAAGCAGGGTCTCCCCGGATTAGAACATATCAAGAAATGCTGGGTGCTGTAGGCTGAAATTCAGAGGAAGGAATTAGCAAGCCACCTCTGAAAATCCTGTGAAATGCATGAAGTCACCAAAAGTTGACAACTATATGGAGGCACGTACGTTACCAAATATTTACATGTTGACTTGAGCTTCAACTTTCCCCAAGCTGTAGTGAGAGAGGATTTGCAC
This sequence comes from Anolis sagrei, assembly GCF_037176765.1. Classification (NCBI taxonomy): domain Eukaryota; kingdom Metazoa; phylum Chordata; class Lepidosauria; order Squamata; family Anolidae; genus Anolis; species Anolis sagrei. Next base: position 37,159,892 of record NC_090025.1, read on the forward strand.
AGTGAGAATATAGCACTGAATACTAATAACTAGTGTGAAGTCTTCACACTGTCTTTTACTCTCCTTTGCTTCAATTCCCCCTGTTCATAGATTTTCCCAATAGTGTAGACACCTTCCTTTGTATTAGTTTTTGGGTGGAGCATAACACACACACCCCCAGAGGACAGCCTTAGTGTTGGTCTATTCCATTTCCCTGTATAGAGCTCTCTTGCAGGACTCCTCTCTTTTCTACAGTCAGTAGAGGCTTGGGGCATTCTCTGGTAATCCTAGGCCCAAGCAATTCAAACAGGCATTCTTCGCACCTGCATTTAGCAGTATTTTTATACCAGCAGTCCAAAGAACAACAGAAGCTTTTGGACAGCCTAAGCTTCACAAGGAAGAAGATTGAGACAATTTATAATCCATCGCTTTACACCAGAGGCAAGAGACTATCAAAGATTCCAGAAAGATGACTGCAACCAATAAAATATCCTTTTGTAATGCATTGTTTTAAGTTACCTTATGATAGTCCTGGGTGGAGTTAACCCTTTATTCATCTTGTTTCAGTAAGCTCATTTGCTTATCTTTTCACCTTGCCTAAAGTGCCTCTGTCTGCTAAGGGTCTTAATCTCAACAGAAGGTATCAGATAGCCCCCGAGTAAAGCCAGACAATATAGTTTTCCCAAAGGCTCGGGTGTGCCATCACAACTGGTGAAGAAATGAAGACATATTCTATGTATTCTTGTGGTTAGCTTTATGTCCTCTTTATGTTTTTCCTGCAAAACAGAAATATGAGGCAGTTTACAGATTAAAATATCTGCAATGCAATTGAACCATATAACAGATGGACATTAAAACAGAATGAGCCTATTAATGATGTTACAATTTACAACATAGTTAAAAGTGATTTAAGAAGCAGTTTATAAAACAGTAAAAACAAAAGTTTACGATACCTTCTTAAAAGCCCTTTATTTTTTTTCAATTTTCCAATGTTTTCAGAAAAGAAAGTTGTCATTCTGTCCATCCTAAAATGGGTGTATCAGAGCTTAGGGTCAGCAGCCAAGAACATCCTATTTCATTTTTCACTAGCTGTGCTGTAAAGGTACTGGGTCTGAGAGAAGGGTCGCTCCAAGGATTCCTAGATGAATAGGATTATCTAGATCCATTTAAATCTGGTTTCAGGTCTGGTTATGAAACAGAGACAGCTTTGGCCACTTTGGTGGGTGACCTATGCAGAGAACTGAACAGGGTGAGTGTGTCCCTGTTGGTTCTCCTGGACCTTTCAGAGTCTTTCGATATCATTGACCATGGTATCCTGAGTCACCTTTCTGGGATGGGGCTTGGGGTTATTGTTCTTTAGTGGCTCCGTTCCTTCCTGGAGAGAGGCTCTCAGTAGGTGGTGCGGGGGACTCCTGTTTGACTCCTTGACCACTGGCCTCTGAGGTCTCTCAGGGTTCCATTTTGTCCCCTGTGCTGTTTAACATATACATGAAACTGCTGGGAAAGGTCATCTCTATGACACCTAACTCTATTACCCATTTCCACCGAATTCTAAGGAAGAGGTTCCTGGATGAGGCAAGCAAACTGCAGCTCAATCCAGACAAGATGGATGTGCTCCTGGTTAGTAGAAGGACACATCTGGACATAGGGATTTGGCTTGTGTTAGATGGGGTAACAGTCCCCCTGAAAAATAACACAGATGCTTTTTTGGGAAGTGTTCTCTGAACTGCACCTTGTAAAGCACTGAAATATTATAGCCTTCAATTCTTCATTTCCTCTCTGGCATGTTTTGTTCATCATCTGAATCAGATTTTGCTGGTTCTATTATTGCATATATCTGTTTATTGAATGTACATGCCCCTTGTATTCCAGAACTTATTATGCTGTGGAATTTGTAATGTTTACTGGTAGAACACAAGTATAAACTTTTAACAGGTTATTAGTCCATGAAATAAAATTATTATATGTTATAACTACATTCAGGACAAAAATGTGTAATGTTTCAAGCCCTAAATTGAATTGGGTTTTGAGGAATGTGTTTCACTTGCCTGTTTGTGGTTTTCTTAAAGAAGGAATTCTGCCAAGACAAAATGGCTTGTTCTTTCTGTGCAAGGTATCATTTTATTCTGAGGCGTGTGCCTTTAGGATATACTACTTCAAATCAGATTACTTCTCCTTTACTATAACAACCAGAATTTTCTGACTCCCTCTGAACAGTTCTCTCCTTAGTTTGTGGTCCACAAATGTTTCACTGGCTAACTTAGTCTGCTGCCCTCTCTCCATGTTTTCCAGCCTTTTCAAATTACAGGGGAAAGTTTCTCTTTTTACACTGGCCCGATGCCGTAGGTATTTGATTAATATAGTCTATAGGGCACTAAATTTCTATTCTAGAAAAGTATTCAGGTTTGCTGTGTGTGAAGGGAAAATAGTTTAATGTAGTTAAATCCTTTTAAAACATTGCATCTGAAAATGCTGTTTGCAAGCAGCAATGGGAACAGTTTTAATGTGTTCAGGATTCAGTCTTAGGTTTTTGGCCAACATCCCAGTCTTTCCTTCTGAAGTTCTATTACTCACTTGTGATGTGAAAAATACTGAAAGGTTCTTGGTGGGACATTTGAAGAAGAAGAGATGTTGGGCATCTGCTTTTGAGGTGCTTTCTACAAGATACATTGCAATCTCCATATCCACATGCAATAAGTTTCAAGGACCCCATGGATAACTGAAATAATGGATAAATTGAACCCCAGACCTATAAATCAGCCAGAATTTGTGCTGATCACAATCCATTTCCCATGGTTTCCTTTATATGGATTTGAGCCCAATCTTCCATGGCACCAAAAAGTTGGACATTGAGTTGAAACAACAACACATCTCCTTCTGTTCTGTCTGTCTCTGTATTGTCTATACAAAACAGCATTGAATGTTTTCCGTGTATGTGTACTATGATCCGCCCTGAGTCCCCTTTGGAGTGAGAAGGGTGGAATATAAAGTGTTGTTGTTGTTGTTGTTATTTTACTGTTGGTATTTCATTCAAGTTCCCTGTGATAAAGAACCAGCAGTTAAAAATGCAAATGATTAGCAGGTCTAGGATTTCTGAGATCTTGAAACTGAGTCACTCTGGAATTATGCAAAACAGCTGTTAACCTAAAGAGGAAAGAACAAATTTGACATGAAAACATCATTTCTGAATGTTTAAATACACATTATATACATTGTTCAATTCTGATACCCTCAGTGACACAATGAGTTAAACTATTGTGCTAGCAGGACAGTGGTTCGGATCTGAGGAGAGTGGGTTGAGCTCCCTCTGTCAGCTCCAGTTCCTCATGCAGGTGTATGAGAGAAGCTTCCCACATGGATAGTAAAAACATCAAAACATCCCGGCATCCCCTAGGCAACGTCCTTGCAGATAGTCAATTCTCTCACACCAGAAGCGACTTGCAGTTTCTCAAGTTGCTCCTGACATGAAAAAAAAATCTGATAGTAAAATCACATAGGTGAGGAATCCAGATTTCCTTTGCACTCTTCTCTATTGTGGACATTTTCTTGGATCTCTCCTGAAGTACACTTTTAAAATCATAGCTCATTTCAAGAGAAAAGTTGCTATTGACCTGGAATGAATGCTTGTCTTTTTATATTATATCTTTTCTTTATTTCAACTGTCAACAGCCATTTCCCCCTCCCTTGAAGAAGGACCATAGCTCAGTAATACAGCATTTGCTTTGCATGCAAAACTTTGCAGGTTCAGTCCCAGACATCTCTTGTTAGGCTGCTGCCTGGAAACCTGGAAAACCACTGCCCCGTAATGTAGACAGCACTGAATACAATGGAGCATGTTCTATCTTACTACAATGCTGCTCCATATGTAACTGCCCTTTTCCTTTCCACATGAAGACATTTTAAGTCAATTTCTTTGCTATTTGGAAAAAAAGCTAAACAAGTTACATCTGTTTTGCCTTCTAACCAACACGTTGCAGTTAATGTTAAGTAACTTGATGGAGCCTCCTTCTCTTTAATAATTGTGTCATTATTTAAATATAATTATTGTGGGTTTGCTTTTAAGTTATTCTACATTAAGGCTATATGGGCCCAAAGGTACTTTTAAATTCATGCTTAGAGATTAAGTAGTTTTACATGTCAGGAGTCACGTGAGAAACTGCAAATTGCTTCTGGTGTGAGAGAATTAGCCATCTGCAAGGACGTTGACCAGGGGATGCCTGGATGTTTGAGGTTTTACCATTCTTGTGGGAGGCTTCCCTCATGTCCCTGGATAGGAAGTTAGAGCTGACAGAGGGAGCTCAACTCGGTGGCTCAGTAGGTTTCCTGAAATAAATTGTATGACTTAGGAAAAGAATTCTGGAAATGAAGCAAGCCAGTTATTAAAGGAGGGGTCAATTTGACCTCCTTTTTTAAGACTGACCCCCCTTTAATAATGACATAAAACTTATTTTATATGTCTTTTATAGCTAGTTAATATTAGAATAAAAATGCAAGTAGGATGAATTATATTAAAATATAATCTGTCTGAGATGGTATTTTTTTATTACAGAATAGTAGCTTCTATTAAAGTTTTTAACCTCCACCTTGTCAGATTAAGTTGTCTAAGTGGAAGGGATGCAAGTGGATAATTATCTCTCAAATGTAGTGAATCCATTAGAATGTATTGATTGAAATCTTCAGGAAGGAAGGCTGGTTATTTTTAGACCCTTATTAAAAAGCCATTGTTGTATGGAATTGTTACAAGACTTTTAAATTAGATATAGGCTACCCTCCAATGAAAAATTAATTTGGTTCTTGACCTGTTAATTCCAGAAGCCATTATACCATGTAAAATGCATAGTATATCATTACCACCGTTCTAATATTGAGCACACTGGCTATGAGCCAAGGAAGCACATATCCATCTGTATCCCTTCATCAATTGCAGAAGGCAAAGGGCCATTGGCAGGAGTCTTTCTGTATCATTCAACGTGCTTATGGGATCATGCTCCTTGTATTTCAGTAGATCCTGTTGGTTTTGGTAGAATTATGTGCTGGTTAGGATCATATCCTAAACTGTCTTTCATCTCTGTTTACATAGAAAGCACAGCTGTTTAGAGGAGGTTTAAATGATGGTTTTGGAAGTGCTCTGGTCTTTGTGGATGGAAGTGCTTAATATCATAAACAGTGATTTTATTACAGCTTGGATACAAGCCATATCCTGCTTAGGGTCAAGTTGAAAACTCGTTGAATTTAAGGATTCTTAGTTAAGATGTTTGTTGTTGTGCAGCATGTTTTCTTACATCTCACATGCATTTTGCAGCTACAAATATTATAGGTATGCACTTGGAATCGTGTTGTTGCCTTTGTTTTATTGTAATCTCCAATTTGGTAAGCAAGCATATGGAATATACTAACTAATCCTTCTTTTTCCAGTCCTAGTTCTTTCACTTTTGTCTGGAATGCAGATTTTTCCCAAGTGGTACGTTTCAACAGATTTATGGCTCATAAAGTTGAAGGAAGAGTTCTCTTTAGGCAAAAAAAGAAAGAAAGAAAGAAAATGAAATTCCACAGCTGCAGATGAAACAAGCCAATGGTGTTAGTGAACAAGTGTGTGCAAGAGGAATGCTGTGAATAATTACTCACCATACACTACCAACTATTTCACATGGAGAAAGCACACTTTCCTTTGTTTTCATTTCCTTAGACTGCTAAAAAAGAGGCTTGCCATTTTTTAAGCAACTTGAGTAATTTTGAAAACATTACAGGTGTAGGATGCTGTGGAGTTCTGTGCATATTTATATCTTATTTATTTCTTCATTTGCTTAAAATACATACAAAGGCTAACAAGATAGGACCAGATTTGTTTGCAAGGCAGAGCTCCACAATTATTTACAGCTTAGTTTCAGCTGAAGTCCAAAACACTTGGAGGACCAAAGTTTGGGAACCACTAGCCTAAATGGAAGTAATTTTATTTATATGTGTAATTTCTGAAAATATGTAGTAGGTACTCAGTAGAGTTAATATATACAAACTGGAAATTTGCAAATTAATGGAAAAACTCAATAATGATGATGAGAAAATTTTAGTAATTATACGATTATACTACCTTATAGACAGTGCATCCGCCATGTTTTGGGGCTCACAATCTGCAGATTGAACCCGCCACAGATTGACTAAAATACTGGGAGCTCGCCCTAAGTACCCCTTCGGGGGTAGAGAAGGGCGGGGTACAAATATTTGAAATAATGAAATAATAATAGTACTGGGAGCATGCTACCAACCATTTCTTCTTTTTGAGGCAATGGGCTTTCCTGGCAAGGAAGGAGCAGGGGGCTGCCGTGTTGCTGCCTTATAATCTCAGTCTTTCTGCATGCTTCTTTCTGCATGGCTTGCAGAAAGAATGCAAACACATTCCCTTTAAACTGGTATAGGGCAACAGTAAAGGCAGAATTCTTGGAATTCCTCTCCAGGCTAAGTCAGAGTGGCACAGATATTCCAAGTGGCCACTCTGCCAACTGACTCTATAAAGGCTGTCTCCCTGTGTATTGTATGGAGACTGACTGCCCAACCAATCAGCGATCGGGGGTTCCCTGGAGTGGGAATTCAGGGGAATGAGCATATGAGTAGAACTCAAGAATGGGAAATGGAATGTTGGTGGACAGGAAAAGAGATTTAAAGATGGGCTTAAAGCCAACCTCAAAAATTGTGGCATAGACACCGAGAACTGGGAAGCCCTGGCCCTGGAGGTCAGCTGTGACCAGCAGTGCTGCAGAATTCAAAGAGGCATGAATGGATGGCGAAAGGGAGATACGTGCCAAGAGGAAGGTACATCAAGCCAACCCTGAATTGGACCATCTTACATCTGGAAACCGAAGTCCTCACTGCGGGATAGCATGCGGATCACAGCCACCTACAGACCCACCGCCAAGGCCACATCTGGAAGACAATCATCCTTGAGCTACAAGGGATTACCTAAGTAAGCACTTGGATAAGCTAGCCAGAACACAATGATCTCTGCCTTGGCCTTTCACCACTCTAAAAAGAAACACTATCTCTCCCCTATGCTCCCAGGTGGACTTTTGCAATGAGTGGGAAAATGGCAAGAACAGTGGCCCTTTGATGCTTTCCTGCTGCTGTAGAAAAGTTGGAAAGGAGTTGTGGAGACAGAGCAGAGTGGGTTGTTGCTTCTTTCCAGCTCTCCTGGCATGGACTGTGATCTCGGACTGTCAGAGCTTTCTGAATGACTTTCAAAGCATCTGAACGAAGCACCCTCTCCTCTCTCTACCATGGCACCGAGAGAGAGCTGAGGTGGCCACTGCTTTCTTCAGACTCTCTCAGCATGGACTAAGCTCTTGGTCTCTTGGAACTTAATCCATCCCAAGAGAGCTGAAAGAAGCCTTGCCCCTCTGAAATCTCTGCCATACAAGAGGGAGACCCCCCCCCCCCCCAAATACCACCATATTTTAAGCAGGCATTACAAAGGGGGCAGTGAGTGGAGTAGAGAGGGCTGCTACACTGACCCAGATTTTTTTTGGGGGGGGGGGGGGGTCAGCTCTTTGACAACTTACATACAAATACAGGGTTAGTCAAAATGCATAGGCCAAACATACATACAATTGTATGTATGTTTGGCCTATGCATTTTGACTAACCCTGTATATATAGTCATTATTGTATGATTGCTGTTCTGCTTCATCAACTGAATTTTACAAGGGCTTTTTGACAATGTCATGCTATCTTTATAATCATTTATTTATTTATTTACAACATTTCTATCCTGCCTTTCTCATCCCAAAGGCGACTCAAGACATCTTACAAAATGGCAGCAATTTGATGCCATAATCGTCTAAAAAAATACAGTTATGAACATTTAAAACAACATTATAAAATCCATACACAAAACCATTAAAACATATAATAATAGCCAATGTCTTCCTGTTAGTCACATTTTCCAATAGCATTGTCTGAGCCGTTCCATGTTTCAGTCCTACATAATTCCATGTTATCTATTTCCCTGCATTCCTGAAGGCTTGTTAGAAGAGCCAGGTTTTTATCTTTTCCCCAAAAAATCAGGAGGAAGGGAGTTGATCTAATATCCCTAGGGAGGGAGTTCCAAAGCTGAGGGGCCACCATTGAGAAAGCCCTGTCTCTTGTCCCCGCCAAACGCGCCTGCGAAGAAGGCGGGATCGAGAGCAGGGCCTCCCCAGACGATCTTAAGTTTCTAGGTGGTTCATAAGAAGAGATACATTCAGACAGGTAAGCTGGGATGGCTTTATAGGCTAAAGCCAGCACTTTGAATTTTGCCCTGTTGCAAATTGTCAGCCACTGGAGCTGGCTCAACAGAGGAGTTATGTGCTCCCTGAGCGCTACTCCCGTTAGCAACCTGGTTTCCGCCCACTGGGCCATTTGAAACTTCTGAACAGTCTTCAAAGGCAACCCCACATAGAGTGTGTCTTGCAGTAGTCTATTTCTTGTTTGTTTCACCTAGTCTCTCATTTTCTTTTATCCTGAAAAACACGTTGAGGATGAAAAGATGAACTAGATAGCATAGCAAACTTACAGATTACTGAAGAATAAAAAGCTATTATTAAAAGTGGAAAAGTTATTTAATTCCCATGCTGCTGCTTCTGACAATGCAAGCACTTCCTGTTTCCACTTTCTGAAAGAACTATGGTGCCCTTTAGATGTTCTCCCAGGCTTGTGGAAGTTGCTTTTCCAGGAATAGTTCCTAATGAAGAACATTTAAATGATTTAACTGCTTGTGGCAGAGCCCAGTGTTATGACTCTTTCCCTAGGAACTGAAACCATGAAGAACATTTTCTAAACTACATTTCCTGTGTGTCTACAATTAAAGGGCAACTAAAGTTCCCGTAAGAAGGAGAGTTGAAAGCACTGGGCCTGGGAAAGCAGATCTGGAGAGCTAATGCTTTCTCTGCATAATTACCCTATTGGATCTGTTCTTCAACAAAAGCAAAGATTATCTGGGACATTAGAGTTGACTGATAACAAACTAGGAGTTTCCTTCTATATTACTAGTGAGCTTAACTATATTATGGCTGTCTTATACTCTATTTTTGTTTTTGGGGTTGTTTTTTTTGCACCAAAGTATGAATTCTTTCAAGAGTTTCAATTATTTCAATTATTTTCATGTAAATGTTTATCCTTCTATGGGCATTAGGGGTCTTTGTGATGTGCTAGAGGGAGAATAGCTTGCTTAACACCTGGTGTTATGATGCAAGTGGTGTTATGATGCAACACTTCTAGATGATGCTGTCCTATTAACAAAGTCATGCTCAACATTTATTATTATTATTATTATTAGAAATACAACAAGCAGACAAGATCACTCTGCTGTCTGTTGTATTATCATGTGTCGGACACTTCCCAAGTGTCTAGGAATGTGATGTATCGGTGAATAATGCATGCAGATCCTAGTAAGGTGGCCTTCTGCCGCTGGAAGATGGTAATTTTGTCAACGCTGATTGTGTTTAAGTGCAGTGCCAAGGTCTTTAGGCACTACACCCAGTGTGCTGATCACCACTGGGACCACCTTTACTGGCTTGTGCCAGCGTCTTTGCAGTTCGATCTTTAAATCCTCATATCGTGTCAACTTTTCCAGTTGTTTCTCTTCAATCCTGCTGTCACCTGGGATTGCAACATTGACGATCCATACTTTGTTTTTTTTAACACAATTGTGAAGGCAGGAGTATTGTGCTCCAGAACTCTGTCAGTCTGAATTTGGATGTCCCAGAGTAGTTTGACGTGTTCATTTTGTGTAATTTTTCAGGCTTGTGATCCCACCAGTTCATTGTTGCAGGTAGATTTATTATTATTATTATTATTATTATTATTATTAGTAGTAGTAGTAGTAGTATTATTATTAGGAACATTTCTATCCCGTCCTTCTCGCCTCTGAAGAGGGACTCAGGACGGCTACCAACAGGCACCATTTGGTGCCAAACAATAAACAAAGATAATATACAACTTAACCTACATTAAACACAATTATAAATACATTAAAACAGCTCACCAATTCACAACAATTCAGAGGATGGACAGTGGCTAATAGGCCATCCTTCCTTGTATGGTAGTTTTCATGATTTCATAATGCATGCAGAGGGTTTTTGTTAAAACCCTCCAGAGTGGCCAAAAGACCAGTTGAGCTGTAGGTCCTGTACTGCTCGTATCATTTTCATAAGAATTCAATTCCAAGATGCCTTAAACAGTGGGAATGGGATTTAGGACTGGATACTGTTTTTTTAAATGTTTGATTAATGTTTAGTAATGGTCTCATTGACTTTCTTAGAATCACTGTTTAGGACATCTGGATACCGAAATCCTTGATGACCCTTTGCTTTGTAGTTGCAACTCAGTCAGTAATTGTTTTGGTGGAATGTAATATATGTTTCAAAGTCACAAATTGACAACCCTTTTTTTGTATGTATGTGTCACAGATTTAATTTATTAAGATATTTAAGCTAAAGGTCTCTGCCAAGAATATTGGTGTTTTTCAGGAACTGGAAACACACACCATCTAGAAGCTGGACTATAATTTCTATCAGTCCTAGCCAGTAATATAAACCAATGACATCTGGTGTGTCATATATTTCTCATTCCTGGTGTGTATGAAGCAACCAAATTGAAAACTAGGGGTAAAAGAAAATTGTTGAAGATGTGATGCCCCATGTGTCTGAACTGAAAATCATGCAGAGGAGCAAATTACTTTGTGATTCTCTGCCATTCTGCAGAAGAGAGAGGAAGCAATCCCGTGGCTCTCTTTGCCCAAGAATAAGACCCTGGTGAGATCCCTAGACTCCTCCATGCCATAACATAATTTGTGTCTTTCAATCTTTTTCTTAAAGTGGTACTGTACTTCAGAAAACCAAGAATTAAACAGTGCTACAACCACCCCCACCATCCCTGCTCCTTTGTTCTATATAAGGAGGGAATAGAATAAGCGAGATCGCATACCCAAGTTTTGTAGACAACCCAGAAGGGTTGCATGAATGAGTTTTACATTTATATCTGAGATTTTAAAACCATAATTTGCTTCCAATCATTTTAGGCAGGCATCTGTTGATTCTGAGCTGGACGAAACGGAAATATATAGATCATTTATCAGAAAAATGTGGTTGTGTGTGATTCCCTATCAATTTAATAAATGATTTTTTTCAAGATAGAGAAGTACAGTAGAGTCTCGCTTATCCAACATAAATGGGCCAGCAGAACGTTGGATAAGCAAAAATTTTGGCTAATAAGGAGGAATGAAAGAAAAGCTTATTAAATGACAACTTACGTTATGATTTTACAAATTAAGCACCCAAAACATCATGTTTTACAACAAATCGACAGAAAAAGCAGTTCAATACATGGTGACGTTATGTAGTAATTACTTTATTTACGAATTTAGGACCAAAACATCACAATGTATTGAAACAGTTGTGGATCTGGGCGGGAGGCAGACTATGTTGGATAATACAGAATGTTGGATGAGCGAAGGTTGGATAAGAGAGACTCTACTGTAATGGGTTTTCATAAGAAGGAAGAAGACAAGACAGTTCTGGTAGTAATTGTACAAATTTCCTGTTCCTATGCAGAATACCTCACTCAATTGATTCTGGTAATTTAACTCAATGAAAAACATTGTTAGGTCAAAATTGCAAGCTGTGCATTAATAATGCATTTAATGTTCCAAATCGACCTTCTTTCAGGAATCAAAGTAGTTTTAGGATCGTATTGGTCACTCTTTACATGCAAGGCATGTATTTTTTTCAGTTATAACTTTTTATTTAAAAGACAACACAGTCTCATATTTCTGGAGCTAAGATAACCTCTATTACTGGCCTGCTGTAAGGGATTCCTTTGCTTCTCCTCCCCTCCCTCCCTTCCTCTCAAGGAGAAGGAGGGCTCTCCTTTTGTACTGAAATTTCAGGTGGAATGAGGTGGTTATAAAAGCATCTATCAACACAGCAAGAGCTTGCCAAACTAAGTATTTGGGTTGGAAGTCATGCCTTCCCAACTGCTTGAAAACAGGAAGTATCTTTGTTAAGTGATGGGGAGCTCTCTTTTTGCTAAGAGAAAGAAAATTCTTTTTAAAAATCTTGCTTAGTATGACTAGTGCAGTGCTAAATGTTGGGCATTGGTTTTCATGCATGATCACCAACATACGCACAGTTATGTACACTCATATATGGCATGCCTTTGTGTGTAACCCCCTTCCTCGGCCATTGTTATTTTTTTAAAAAACAAAAAACAAAGCTCTGAGTACTTCATATATGAGCAGTCCCTGTCAGAAGCCAGCCTGGGCACATCTTATCCTTAGTGATTCCTGTAAAGCACTCTTGAATCTGTCAGAAACAGCCTGCAGGATTGCAACGGCTCCTGGGTGATTAATTGCCAGCAGAGTCTGGTTCCAGGTTTCATTACATATAATTGTTATCTTTTCTTAAAGGGGTTCTTTTAAACCCCTCACCTCTAAAGATATATATTTTAAATTATAGCATTCCTGAGGTTTAGCGCTTTTTTGCTAGGATAGCAAGGATCACTCATTTAAACGTACACAGTTTAAAAAAAGATATCTTGTTTATTAGCTGCTGATAGATTGTCTACACCTTTTTTTTAAAAAAAAGAATGAATAAAATTCATTTTGCAAGAAGTTTGGGTTAGCAATTGCACTCAGGAGCTAGAAGTTGATGTTTCTCTCATCTGCTGGTTATCACTTTTGAAATAAAGCTAGTAAACAGAAAGTAGAAAATCATTCGCTTACTCTCCCTATATTTGTTTGTTTGTTTGTTTACAATATTTCTATACCGCTTTTCTCACCCCTAGGGGGACTCAGGTGGTACTTAAGTGGCATCTCCTCTGCCCAAAAAGGAACTGGATGGGAACTATCCAGAATAGAAAGTGCATGCGGTGGAGGTTGCTTAAAGCAGAGGTTCCCAGTCTTTTTTTGACCAGGGACCACTTTCACCCGGGACCACTCTCCAACATTAGTACCAAAAGAGTTACGAACCAGTTTTTGGTCAACTTTAAATTCGGTTTGGTTGTTTGGGGTGCTGATTCAGAAAGTTGCATTGGATAGACCACATCAGCTCTAGTTTCTGATACAGAACATATGCCATCCAGTAGTCGCCATCTGCTTGCTCACAGAAAACCATATTTAATAATCTAGAGCTGATGTGGTCTATCCAATGCAATTTTCTGAATCGGAAACCATATGTAGTTAGGCCCAGGAACAGGCCTAAAAATGAAGACACTAAGGCACCCCCGCTTCCAGGCACCACATGGAATGGCTCCCCTCAAGGGGAGGGAGGAGAAGGGGAAACAGCAGCCAGGAGGCTTGTTGTCATGCCTTTTGTGAGTAGTCAGCCTCCCCCCTCCTGACATCCACATTACCTCGGCATTATAAGAGGGTTTAGCGAGACCAGTCGTCAATCTCTTTGAAACAGTGTAGTAACGGTGAGACTGCAAACTGTATTTTAGTTCTCAGGGACCATTGATGTAGATTCAGCCTATGTCTATAATTGTCCCTCTACATTTGCAGTTTTGGCATTTACAGATTTGAACATTCACAGATTTGATTAAACATCCTCTGTTCTGTCGCCACTGGGTCCGAACAAAATGTCTTTATTCTATAGAACGCACACTTTAAACCCAGTGGGAAGCTGAGGTGCCCGAAGAGAGATTGTTAGAGACTTCCAGAAGTAATTGGCTTTAGAGTTCTTTAAAGGTACAAAAAAGTCTTTATTAAATCTTCAAACAACACTTCAAAGCTTTCTTATACTAGTCTTTAAGAGACTGGCACTGACTTGGTTTAACTGTACTATCTTAACATGAAGAAGAACCCTTTGTAATCTCTCCCAGGCCGTCCAGCACCTAGGCCTCGCTGGTCTGGGTAAAACTGCCGATCACCAAATGTGTCTGGAAACCGAGTGACCTACCAGACGAAGCTAGAAGATGTTTAGCTGGAATTCTGTGGTTCTGCAGTGCTGTCCTGTGGAAACTTCAGGGCTGTTTTCCCCTCTGGTGCTGTGAGGCTGAGAGGCTGTGAGCTCTCAGCCAGAGCCTTTGGGACCTTTTCCTTGGAAGTGGATGGTCACTGGATGACCTCTGGATGATCCCCGGATGGCTGCTTCTATTTCCCCGGAAGGTTTTGAGGAATGAAGCCTTTCCTACGGGACAAACTGATATGCGTCCTATAGGCTGGCTTCCTTGTGTGACTGAAAAATGGCCCCTTCCCTCCAAAAAAACCCAGAGAGGGGCGGGACCAGAGATCCTAAGTATTATTGACAGGTGGCTTGCCCTATGAATGCAGCCAAAGGAAGCCACCTATCTGCAAAGTCCCTGCATCTTAGGACTATGAACAAACACTTAGTGCAAAACACAAAATTAGAGCCCCTGGAATAGCCATTCCAGAACATCCTCTCTAGGATTCTTTAATATTTCCAGTCTGAGTCTATCCAGTAATCTCCATCTGCTCACCACAGAAAACCATATTTAATAACCTGGAGCTGATTTGGTAGCAGTAATCTTTCTTGGTTAGTCAGCCTCTCCCCTCCCGACATCCCAGTTGCCTTGGCACTATAAGAAGATTTCGTGAGACCAGTTGCTCTTATTGCTGCATGGTTTCAATGCAATAGTGTAGTAATGGTGAGGCTGCGGACCATATTTTTGTTCTTGTGGACCACAGGTTTACGCACCACAGATTGGGAACCATAGGCTTACAGCAATGATATTTTTATAAATGGTGCCTCTAAAACTTGGACTTGTAATATGCTTTCCCCTCCAAACCTAATATGTGCAATGGAGAGTACCGGCCACAATTGTGACTTTAAGAAATGGCCAAAAGAGTTACAAAACTGTGAGAAGACTCTGATGTTTCAAGAAAATTGCATTTTATTCATGTTGTCCCCTTCCTGGCAATACTACTACAACAACCGCAACAAGAACTCTCTCTTGTTTGGCGGCAGTAGTGGGGCCTGGGCCTGGCTAACTGTTGTTGACAGTCTGCACCAAGCTTTGTCATTGTTTTTTAAAAGTTTCTATAAGATAGAATTCATTGAACTAATATTTAGTTTTAAAACCTGATTTTTTTTAAATGGAAGATCACCGTGCAATTTATACATATTTACTCTGAAATAAGATACTTTGGGTTCATTAAGGCTTCTATTCATATAAGTAGATAAAAGAGTCTAGTCTTGTGTGCATGTATATGTGCCACACTGTACTTATGTTTACACACATACAAAAAAGCAACGGGTACAATTCAAATTCTGTCTTCAGAATCATATCTTCTGCGGTTAAGCTGCTTGTCAGGAGAAATTAAGAATTTATTTCAGTTTTTGTCCTTCTTAATCTCTTAGGATTGTTCAAAGTAACTTGAGCCTTTTTAAAAAAGAGAAAACAAAACAACCACAGCTGCAACAACACAAAAGAAAAGTAATAGAATATACAATTTTAAAATATCATATTCATTTGTTTAAGATTGCCTTTGCTCTTTCTTATATATACTCTGGAAAAAAAGTGCTCAGACTTTTAAAAAAGGAAATAGGCTTTGAAGGCCTTTTTAAATTTTGTAGTGCAGATTATATATTTGTGAATTTTTCCCCCATTCATGTTAAAGTTCATGGAGAAACATCAGAGAAAAGGCAACCTCTAAGGTATTTTTGCTCACCAAAATTGGTGAGAGGAGACAGGATGCTTGATTTGAAATACTAAGAAAGGAAAAAGTTAATCCGCCGTGTTTCTCTTGTTATATTGCAATACTTTGTTTTGTCTTAGGTAAGATATTAGATAAGATGAAAACAAAGGTGACATAGTGATACTATGTGGCCCATGGTACAATTGGTGAGAAAGTTTCGAAATGGTTTATGATACAGAATTAGTAAACGCACCATGTTGTGAGAGAATTTAAGATTCTGTACCATTACAAGCAATTCTCAGGGTGAATTCATGACATACCATGGATAAAAGTTACAATCTTGAGAAGAACAGTAAATTATTGTGATAATGATGAAAATAAAAAGTACTGTACTAAAAAAGGCTGCTCAAATTGCTTTTTGCACTCTTAACGATAACACATTCCAGGCATTCAATGCTGCTTGTGTGTTGTTCATGTCGTATGTGTTTACCAAACGTCTCTGTAAAAACACATAAAATATATAACTGTTGTGCATGTATGTGAAATACTTGTGTGCCAGGGTTGGCAGACTTACCAGTAATTCAATACCTGTTGAACAGGTGAGGTACTTTCCACATGCATACCATTCCCTGGAATTTGACTTCATACAAGTGATACTGAAGTAATACTGAGCATTCTGACTTTTCCAGCATAGCTTTCCAGATATGATTACAATTCTAATAAGAGCACCAACTTTTCTGAATATGAGAAATAACATCATATTATTTACTGAGTAACTATATTTTTGAGCGGTTTTAAGTGGCATATTTCTCTCTCTATTGACTATATACTGAATCTCTTTCCTTCCTCCTTCCCTTCCTTCCTTACGCCCCACTTTCTCCCTCCCCCCTCTTTCCCTTCCACCCTTTTGTCCTTCCTTCCTTCCCTCTTTCCTCCTTCCTTCCCTCTCTTTCTCTTTCTCCTCCCTCCCTCCCTTCCCTTCCCTTCCCTTCCCTTCCCTTCCCTTCCCTTCCCTTCCCTTCCCTTCCCTTCCCTTCCCTTCCCTTCCCTTCCCTTCCCTTCCCTTCCCTTTCCTTTTGTCGTTCCTTCCTTCTCTCTCCTCTCCCTTCCTACCCTCCCTCCATTCCTTTCCACTCTTCCGTCCATCCTCCCTTCCTCCCTTTCTTCCTCCCTTCCTTCTTTTTTTCCTTCCTCCTTTCCTCCTGGGGGATGTTTAGCTGGGAGAAGAGAAGGTAGAGAAAGAACACGAAGACCATGTTTCAAGATTTAAAAGGGTGTCCCATTAAGGAGGAGGAGGGAATCTGACTTTCTACTGCTCTAGAGACCAGGGCATAAGGGAGCAATGGTTTCACATGGCAGGAAAAGAGAGTCAACGGAAAAGATTAGGAAGAACTTCCTGAGAGTAAGAGCTGTTAGAGAGTGGCATAGGCTGCCTCCAAGTGTGGTGGAGTCTCTTTCCCTGGAGGCTTTCCCCTGCAGAGGCTGTCTATTTGGAGTGCTTTGAATGTGCTTTCCTTCATGGCAGGGGTTTGGACTGGATGGTCCTTGGAGGGTCTCTTCCAGTTCTAGGATTATATATCAGGAGTAGGCAATTCAGGGTCTAATGGAGAGACTTTTTCTCTCTCATCCACCATCTCAGCCTGACCAAAGCCAATCCCTTTGGGATCCAAACAATTCCTGTCTTTCCTTCACTTTCTGCCTCCCTACTGGCCCGCTTACCCACTCCAGCCTGCCACCCTAACCCTAACCCTCACCAAGCTCCCGAGTTAGAAAGTTTGCCCATGCCTGATCTAGATGTATTTGTGCTTGTTACGTTTTTGTTCACTATGATGAACCACTTTCTAATATCATGCAGACAAACATCATTTTTCTTCACAAACCCTTGCCAAATTCATGTTGATCCAAAGGGAAAAAAACACTAGCTCGCTTTTTGCTAAAAACAGCTATAACTTAATTTTATGTCTAAATTTGATCCTATTTAATTTGGTCTCTTTGGACACATTTCAAATAAATATCATTTCCTTCTGAATTGTCCAATCTTGCTGGAGCATCAAGCCATCTGTTTCTTTCCCCTTTTCTTAATATTTTTGGGTAATCGCCATATAAAATGTTTCAGACTTGTTGACTGTGCCTTACAAAGCACTGCCACTTGATATTGCAGATTTTTCCTTGAACACCTGCTGTCAAACGCATCAAGTCTTTTCTTGTCAGCTTGCACAATGCTTCGGGTCTTGAGCAAGACTGACGTGACAGAAATGTTTTGCAGCCTGATTTTTTTTTTAAAAAAAACATTTTTATCTCTGTATCTGTCTCTATGTTGGTTCCCAACATATCTTCTTGATCAGAGATCCAAGAGCTTTATATCAATACTGTGCAATTATACCAGTTCCTTTCCACTTTAACTGCCATGATTGCATCCTGTGGAATTCTAGGGTTTGTAAATTGGAGAGGAATTTAGAATTCTTGAATGCCCTTCCCTGGACTATGTTGGAGCTGTCAGGCTATGATTTATACAAATCCCAGGATTCTATAGGATGGAACCAAAACAGTTAAAGCTGTTCCAAAGTACTATATCTATGGAGAGTGGATAACCTGCATGTCACTTCAAGGACAAATTTATCCCTGTAACTGAAACTCCCAATATAGTACTACAGATATCAACTGAGTCAAAGGACCCCATACCTTATGTTGGGAAATTGTTATATATACAGGATCATCCTGTCACTCTTGAATTGGATAACTGACCCCTGCTAATAGAGATTTCATTGAGAATGTGGGGAAAGTTGTAGGGTGAAGTTGTAGGGTGAAATGATACTTCATATTATTATCCCCCTCTAAATTTTGAGATGTGGGTGAGGAAAAATGGATGGAGACTGGAATTCTGGCTTCTGGGCAAAGACATTCTCCAATATGTTCTTGGGAACTGAATGCCAGAAATGGAAGAAGCACCTTGAGTGGAAAAGTCGTGTGGCCCCCATCCTTGCTAATAGCAAAGCACTTGTCTATGGTATGTGGAGGAATGAAAATTCATCTCTTCAGTCTGCCATTGGAGCTTGGCTGTTCAATGTAGTTGACAGAACTAATAGCAGTTTCACTCTTCCTGAACAAAGAACTGCTTGAGGGGTGTGGTGAAGCATTAGGACAATGGTTCTCAACTGTCCTAATGCCGTGACCCGTTCATACAGTTCCTCATGTTGTGGTGAACCCCAACCTTCAAATTATTTTCATTGCTACTTTATAATTGTAACTTTGCTACTGTTATGAATCCTAATGTAAATATGTGATATACAGGATGTATTTTCATTCACTGGACCAAATTTGGAACAAATACCCAATACACCCAAATTTGAGTACTGGTGGGGTTGTGGGGGGTGGGTGGGGTGGGGTGGTTGATTTTGTCATTTGTGAGTTGTAGTTACTGGGATTTATAGTTCATCTACAATCAAAGAGCATTCTGAACTTGATCAATGATGGAATTGGACCAAACTTGGCACACATAACTCCCATGACGAACAGAAAATACTGGAAGGTTCTGGTGGGCATTGACCTTGAGTTTGGGAGTTGTAGTTCACCTACATCCAGAGAGCACTGTGGATTCAAACAATGATGGATCTGGACCAAACTTGGCACGAATACTCAGTATGTCTAAATGTGAACACTGGTGGTGTTTGGAGAAAATAGACCTTACCATTTTGGAGTTGTAGTTGTTTGGGATTTATAGTTCACCTACAGGTGCAAATTACAGAGAGCATTCTGAACCCCACCAACGATAGAATTTGGCCAAACTTCCCACACAAACTCCCATGATCAACCGAAAATACTGTGTTTTCGGATGGTATTTGGTGACCCATCTGACACCCCCCTCATAACACCTCTAGGGGTCCAGACCCCCAGGTTGAAAAACATTGTACTAGGAGATAAGATGATGAGTGGAGTAGCACCATCCTCATCCCTTAATTTTGACAGACCTTTAACCAGTATAGAATAACAGCATGGTATAGTAGTTTGAGCACTGAACGATGACTCTGGAGATCATGGTCCTATTCTCCACTCACCCATGGAAACTCATTGGGTGAATTACATATTCACAGCCCCAGAAAACCATTGGGATTGCTATAAGTCAAAAGGTACTTGAAGACACACAACAATTGAATGTCATACTTTAGTATAGGGATTTAAAATTAGGGGTCCTTGGGGTCCCTGGAAAGGTTTCAGGGTTTCCATGAGCTTGAATTGGAAAAAAAAACCTTTTTATTATTATAGACATGTTGTTGTATTCTGTGTGTGCATGTGTGAAGTACATCATTAAAAGGTAAAGTTTTAGCCAAGGTTCTGTGCTGTCAAAAGACTCAGGAAATGAACTATACTGTCTTGTATTCAAGGTCCCCTTGGACCTGACATTGAAGAAAGAGATAACTCTAGATAGAGCTGGCTTCCGTTGAGAGGCTCAGGACCTTGGCTGTGAGTGGCAAACTATATTTTTGGTTCATGTTTAGATTCAGGAAGTAGATTTTTTAAATATTTCATACTGACAGGCAAAATGAAGTTAGGTAGGTAGGTAAGTAGAGAGGAGAGAAACAATATATTCCACTGAATATGTGTTCATACATATTCTTCCTCAAATTCTTGTGACAATCCAAATACTTCATTGGTGCTAGGGTACTAGGATCCTATTTAATATGATGATTACAGGTCTATCAAATCAGATATACTGAATGAATACAGCCTCACATTTTGTGGTTACATAACATCTATTTCCCTGCCAGAAATACAGTCTCTTGTGGGGGGAAGGCTTTGCAGGTGCAAATTACTGAAGACCATGGAGGAGCAAACAGCATTTCTTCTGGAGGCTTTTTTTTTTAGGTCAGAGAGTAACACGCTGAGACTTATGGTTGCATCCTACCCCAGGGCTATGTAGCAGCAGACAGACCTGAGATCAGAGGCCATGCATGCTTGATTTATTAGACTTCAGCCCCTCCTAGTTCTGTTTTGAAATTTACCTTAAATTATACTGCCATCTGCATGGTTCTTGTTGCTTCCATCATTCTTCTTTGCTCTTTTCCACAAATGAACCCTCATTAGTTTGCTTGTAAGCTGCTGTGGCTCCTGAATAAAAAACAAATGCAGGTTATACATTTTTTAAAATTAAGGCTTTTTAAAAAACTTCCATTGGTTTTTTAAATCAGTTTTCAAAATGTTATAGTAATTGTTTTGGCCGAGATAAATAGATATCTAGAGGTCTACATAATTGAACTATTTATGGTTATTACAAAGATGGGTTTTTCCAGGAAATAAAACTTTAATTAGTGTACTTTCTAAGAGTATTAGCAGCACATTTATGAGTGATCTCATGAATTTAAAAATAAAACAAAAGCAATGCATATACTTAAACCTCTCTGCCAAATATTTTACTGCTATTTCATTACAATGTAAAGGTTATAATATTATGTTGTTCTTCCATATGAAGGAAAGTCCTGTAGCTGTATGACTAAATAATTGTGGGCTAAAGGACACTAATGACTTCGTCACATGGCTGCCTGAATCTGGTGACCCTCATCAGGGGGTGTGGGAATCCACCACCCCATGTCTTGCATCTCCGGCTCCTGAGGAAGCTGATCCCAAGGGGGAAACGTTGACCGTGCAGCTTCTCCCCATTGCTTCTTATGACAACATGGGAAGCCTCCCATGTTGCTGTGGTAGCAGAATGCACCAGTTCCACCCTAGAACATCCATGGATCCCTGCTGAAAATTCATCTGCGTTATTTGATTGGGGCCGGCAGGCTCCGTGTATAACCTAGGGCTTAACCAGCATAACGGCGCTCTATGCAGTCATGTCGGCCATATGACTTTGGAGGTGTCTACAGACAACACTGGCTCTTCAGCTTAGAAATGGAGATGAGCACCAACTCCCAGAGTCGGACATGAGTGGACTTAATGTCAGGGGACAACCTTTACCTTTAACTAACCAGCATATGCCCTGTATGATGAGGTAGTAAATCACTATCTAGAAAACCACACAAGGACACACTGCTTTACATGTTATTTATAGCAGGAGTATACAGATTGGCAGAAGTGTAGGGTTTTTATTGCTCAGTCTTTCTCAGTATTTCATATGCTGACCCGCAGAGGTTTCAAATAGGAGTCTTTCCTGGGCTTATGTGAAGGTATTCAGGTATTGAACTGGAGAGATTTTGTGTTCTGTCAGAGTTGCAGCTTTCTCAAAATCACATGGAAGAGCACTGGAAAAACAAGCGTATGCTTGCTGTGGTTGGAGGCCACAATATTAAAACCTTCCAAACAGTTTCCTGATATAAATGTGACTTGACTGAACAATGAGCTGGCAGTTATATCCCCTAGCTTGTTGAGTCTTCAAGGAAACACTCCTGATCCTGTGGGTGGATACACTGTACTTGCTGTAGAGTTTCCTTAGCTGAGAATATGCATGCTTTTGTTTTAAAAATAACAGGACATCTCTTAGCATGCAAGATACATTTTTTCCATCCCAGAGTACTCACAATGGTCTTTTTAAAGAAACTCTAGGAAGGGTGTTAACTTGATCAATGCTGTGCAGGAAGGAAAGCTTCTTCCTACTATTTTTCAGCATGACTTTCACTGACATGATCAGGCTGGGAAAAAGTCTTATTGGCTGAGAGCCCAGGACAACCGTGCAGTATCTCTAGTCAACTGGAACTCAAACTACACTGCCCAAGGGGGAACTATAACATAAAAAATAATTTGGGTTACGTGCTCTGCCTTAAACACAACCAGCTGAAAATCTGTTAAAATTGCTGAATTTGCATGCAATCTGTTTGGTTAACGAGACAACAATATTTATCTGCAAGTCAAAAGATAATGTTCTTGATGTTGTCAGATAAATCTGAGATTTGAGGATTTTCCCCTGCGCTACAGACTTCCGTCTTATGAAGTTCAAATTGTTCCTCAGGCATCTGTAGTGGACAACTTTAGCATTTGTAGGATGTCCAAAATAATACTGACTACGGTCTCTTTTTCAAAAGCTAACTCCAAGTAGAGTACTCACTCCATCCCAACTATATGGGGGCTACTGTTTCCTCTACTGTTTTGTAAAACAAGTGGCCTGGAGCTATGCAGCAACTCCTTCCCAAACCAGCATCAGCTCTATTGAACATGGGTAAACATTAGCATGGGGAAGAGTTGCGATATAGAGAAAGGTGTTGGTGCCTGCAGCAATTCCAGGGTTGAGTTTTATACCCAGGGTCCTTCTAGAAGTGAATGAGTGGTCAAAATATGAAACAGGAGTCAGGAACATTTCTGGTTTTGGAAAAAAAAGTATTGTTAAAAGCCAAGTGGTGCAGAGGAGACAGACTCTTGCTGTTAGTATCCAACGACATTTGTTTTGAATGGCTCTGCAAAGTTTCTTCATGGTCTCACAATATATTTTGTACCCATTTTGTCAGATGCTGTCTTGACATTACATCCTCTCCATAAACTGAAATGATTTCTTGATGAATCGCAGTGGCATTCATGCCGTTAGCATTTAGGTAGCGTATTGGAGTGCGAACTTTGCACTTGGAGGAAACAGAATGAGGACACTCACCTCTAACCTTCACTACAATGCCAGTCTGTGAACTACAGATGTCTGGCACTGCTCATTCGCTTCTCCTGGCTTCTGGCTACATGGCAAATTTTCCCCAAGAAAATTCCCTGCAATAGCTATGTGCCTTGTAACCTTACTTTCCAGATAACCGTAGTATATTTCACATTATTTGCCTTTTGTGATATAATTCCTGTGTTAAAAATAGTTTATTGCAGAAAACTATCATGTATTTTATTGTTTATCAAATTTCTTTAGATCCAGTTAACAGGACTTTATAAAAATTACTTTTCCACAGGCTTTGATGCGACCTGGTCGGATTGACAGAATCATATATGTGCCTCTGCCTGATGCAGCCACTCGCAGAGAAATCTTGAAAATTCAGTTCCATACCATGCCCATCTCAGATGAAGTCTGCCTGGATGAGCTTGTTCAACGGACGCAGAAATATTCAGGAGCAGAGGTAAAAATATACTTGTATGAAATATTCATATTATCAATGACTACATATATAGTTGTAACACTTTTAGCACTTGTACTATATTTATCATTCTTGTATTTTTCATAACATGTGAGTTAAGACTTCCTGTATGAATTTACTTGGATTTCAACCCCACTGAATTTGAGATTATTTTTTTTTGAGAAACTGCAAGTCACTTCTGATGTGAGAGAACCGGATTACATATGAATATATGCATGTATGACTGCACTGAGAATGATCATTTTATAGATTTAGGAAAAGATAGTTCAACATATACTTCAGAACTATAGCTTAGCTTCTCACGTCCTCATCAGACATCTGCTTCACGTATTGTAAGAAGATATAGATGGGAAACACTTGTCCCAACTGAAATGTGGAGCCTGTATATTGATTGTAATAGGCAGCATGTATGTGTATGCAGTTATTTGTACTGCATACACACACATGTACTGTATTTGTATTATAATTGCAGGTGATAATCTTTTCATGGGGTTCACATTAATTTCTGTTGGTTCTCTCAGCTAAACAGGCATGCATTCAAACAATGAAAGCAAAAATCTAATCAATATTTTTCATTGTTAAGATAATAGTAATAATAGTTATAATAGTACCCTTCTCCCCTAGGGGTCTCAGAATATATTACAGCATTTACATGCATAGGCAAACATGTAGTGCCTTTACAATCACATGAGACACACAAACACAAACAAAGGCAAGGCTTCTCCTTTCATTTCCAGCTTCTGGAGGCGGTGCTCAACTCTTGCTCTGGGAGGTCTTTTTCTCCATTTTCAAGCTGAGGAACCTGTGTTGTCACCTCCTGATCATATGGCCAGCAAAATTGCTGGGAGCCAGTACTGTAGCCAAGTGGGGTTTAGGGGTTCACACACCCCCTCGAAATTTTTCATGTTTTAAAAAAAACCTGGTTTACTCATTAATTTTAACTGGTTAACCAAATCCCCATGCTTCTAAGTTTATGAGAAGCAAAAATTAAACAAGTCCCTCCAGAACTGCAAGCACTATCTCAAGCAAATTTTGACAATTTATTCACAGTCAATACTTGCAGCAATACATGATATAGTGGAAGCAACGAAGTTGGCCCGTCCACAACTGGTAGGTAAAGCCTAAGGCATGGGAGGGATTTGAAGCCCCCCATGAAGGAGATGGGAAAATGGATTTAATTAAGTCTAATAAAATATAGAATGAACCATACTATTTAAATAATTTTGTGTTATGCAATTACATTTTGTGATTCACAAAAAAAAAAAAAATCAACCCCCCCCCCCCCCCTCCAAATCTGGCTGGCTTACGGTGCTGCTGGGAACATCTCTTTGTGGTAACTATTTATCTACTCCCATTTACATGTTTTCGAACTGCTAGGTTGGCAGGTACTAGGGCTGACAGACAGGAGCTCACCCGTCTTGCAAATTTGAACTGCCAACCTTTAGATCTGCCATTCTGCCAACCTTCAGGTCAGCAGTTCAGCAGCACAATGTTTTAACCCATTGCTCCACCGCAGCTCAAGGTATAGTTCATAAAGTTAGAATTGACAGCCTAGTTAGTTTGTGATTAATATATTGATAAAATGCTTTTATTCCATCTTTTGGGAGCTCACAAATAGCAGTTATTGCAAGGCAATAAAAACAATAATTGTTAACAATATAAAGAAAAATAACAGAATCGCAGGAAGGTGTAGAGAACCCTAAAACAAAAGCATGGCCAGACAGAGGGTTTAGTAAGTTGTATCTGATCAGAGAGTATGCAGCCTTGCCGTACGCCTTTCCCAATCTTGAACCAGTCTGTTGTTCCGTGGTCAGTTCTGACTGTTGCTTCTTGGTCCTTGTACAGATTCCTCAGGAGAGAGACAAGGTGGCTTGGTATGCCCATCCCACCAAGAACTTGCCACAATTTATTATGATCCACACAGTCAAAGGCTTTAGAATAGTCAATGAAGCAGAAGTAGATGTTTTTCTGAAACTCCCTGCCTTTCTCCATTATCCAGCGGATATTGGCAATCTGGTCTCTCGTTCCTCTGCCTTTTCTAAACCCAGCTTGAACATCTGGCAACTCTCTCTCCATGTATTGCTGGAGTCTTCCTTGCAGGATCTTGAGCATTACCTTACTGGCATGAGAAATAAGGGCCACTGTACGGAAGTTTGAGCAGTCTTTCGCATTTCCCTTTTTTGGTATGGGGATATAAGTTGATTTTTTCCAGTCTGATGGCCATTCTTGTGTTTTCCATATTTGCTGGCAAATGGCATGCATCACCTTGACAGCATCATCTTTTAAGATTTTAAACAGTTCAGCTGGGATCCCATCATCTCCTGCTGCCTTGTTGTTAGCAATGTATTTCTAGGTGCAAAGATTACTGCAGATGCAGACTGTAGCCAGGAAATCAGAAGACGCTTACTTCTTGGGAGGAGAGCAATGTCCAGTCTCGATAAAATAGTGAAGAGTAGAGACATCAGACTGGCAACAAAGATCCGCCTAGTCAAAGCCATGGTATTCCCTGTAGTAACCTACGGATGTGAGAGCTGGACCTTAGGGAAGGCTGAGTGAAGGAAGATCGATGCTTTTGAGCTGTGGTGTTGGAGGAAAGTGCTGAGAGTGCCTTGGACTGCGAGAAGATCCAACCAGTCCATCCTCCAGGAAATAAAGCCCGACTGCTCACTGGAGGGAAAGATACTAGAGACAAAGTTGAAGTACTTTGGCCACATCATGAGGAGACAGGAAAGCCTAGAGAAGACAATAATGCTGGGGAAAGTGGAAGGCAAAAGGAAGAGGGGCCGACCAAGGGCAAGATGGATGGATGGCATCCTTGAAGTGACTGGACTGACCTTGAGGGAGCTGGGGGTGGTAACGGCCGACAGGGAGCTCTGGCGCAGGCTGGTCCATGAGGTCACGAAGAGTCGGAGACGACTGAACGAATGAACAACAACAATCTGATCAGAGAAATCCATAGCCATTCTATACCCTAGTAAATCAGACCTTTGGTGGCATGACCACATGTTTTTGCCAAAACTCTTAGCCTGTAATAGAAGTTTAATCTTTCTTAAGAGATTATGGAAGGCCTAGATTTTTACTCCCACTCCCCTTATTTTTATAACTAAAAGCAGATTCATGTATGTCCTTTTTTGTTTATGTTTATGGTGGCTTTATTCAGTATGTTGATCCATGTAAGCTAAAGATACTCGTTCAGGTCTCTGTCTGAGAGCAGAGATATTGAAATCCTTACAGAGAAGATATAACATCTCATGCCACAGATCCCCACTGTGTGTTATTTTCTTCCTGTGTTTAGGTAACTAAAGCCACAACATACTTAGAGAATTTTAAGGTTTTCAGAAGTACAAAAAAACCTATCATGGTCCAAAACAGTTGCTATGCAATGCTGAGAAGAGAAACCGAATGAGCAGAACTTGAAATGATGATTGAGAAATTCTGAGAGGGTTATTCCAAAAGATATTTTTGGAAAGCAGAGGAAGAGAAAACCATATTAAACATTTAGAGAGAATAATTTCATTGTCTGGATAATTTCCATGTTCACTTTATGAAGCTATTTTTAAGCACTCTCAAAGATGAACAGGAAACAAATGGAGGTAGTATCCTTTTTAATGTAGCCTGTACTAGGCACGGATGTGTTCAATTCCAACCTCCCGTAATGAGTTTCTGATAGCGGGGAAGTAACATCTCCAAATCCTGATAAGACGAAGAGCAACAGCAAAATGAAGGATTACAGCAAATCACGTTAGCAATGCAAATATTTTTTGCGTTTATCTAGTATTCTAACCAGTAATGTTTGAGTCACTTTTTAATCTTTGGGTGCTCCTTATTACATTTTAGTTATCTTTTTCTTAATATGTGTACACAGGCAACCCATACATTCTTCACTAGACACACACATTCAAGTAAGATATTCTTCAACTGTATTCTATAAAATGGGAAATCAGCCTGTTTAGCAAGCCTTGAAAATGCTGATTTATTTTCAGCAATTGTTTGATTTTTATATCTACTTTATGTACCTGGGGTGATGTAAAAATTTCTCAGGCAGAAAGGGATCGCAAGTGGAAAAAGTTGAAGAAGCCCTGGTTTAAAGCTTCCCTGGAGCTTCCCATTTTAGAGATGTAGAAATAGGTCTCTTAATGATATAAGAAGTTAGGAAAGTGTGGGTCACACTGACACTATTCTGTGTTTGAATGTTATGTGCACACACACATTTGATCATATATGTGAATGCTGAGAGATTATATTCTTATTCTAGAGTAGTTGTGTGAGGAAAGATACAAGTGTTGTAGTTATATCTCCTAAAACAGAGAGAAAACTAGTTTATAGTTCATTTGTTTATTCTTAATTTCCTTTAAATTTTCCATTGTCTAGCTTGCAAACAAAGATGATTTGGGGGGGGGGGGAGCCCTCTTAGGCAGCAATATAGTAACATATCAAAACCATTTAGGAAAAAAACCTATTTATTTATTTATTTATTTATTACATTTATATACCACTTTTCTCACCCCTGGGGGGAGTCAAAGTGGTCCACATCAAATAAATGGCAAGATTCAATGCCTTACTTACAATAAAAACAATAGATCACACATCTAAAGCAATTGTTGTTTATTCGTTCAGTCTCTTCCAACTCTTTGAGACCTCATGGACCAGCCCACAACAGAGCTCCCTGTCGGCCGTCACCACCCCCAGCTCCTTAAAGGTCAAGCCAGTGACTTCAAGGATACCATCCATCCATCTTATCTTTGGTCGGCCACTCTTCCTTTTTCCTTCCATTTTCCCCAGCATCATTGTCTCTCTAAGCTTTCCTTTCTTCTCATGATGTGGCCAAAGTATTTCATCTTTGCCTGTAATATCTTTCCCTCCAATGAGTAGTCGGGTTTTATTTCCTGAAGTATGCACTGGTTGGATCTTCTCGCAGTCAAAGTCACTCTCAGAACTTTCCTCCAACACCATAGTTCAAAAACGTCTATCTTCCTTCTTTCCTTATGGTCCAGCTCTCACATCCATAGGTCACTATGGGGAATACCATTGCTTTAACTATGCGGATCTTCGTTGCCAGTGTGATGTCTCTACTCTTCACTATTTTATCGAGATTGGTCATTGCTCTCCTCCCAATAAGTAAATGTCTTCTGATTTCCTGGCTGCAGTCTGTGTCTGCAGTAATCTTTTCACCTAGAAATATAAAGTCTGTCACTGCGTCCACGTTTTCTCCCTCTATTTGCCAGTTATCAATCAATCTTGTAAAGCAATTACATATGACTATAAATTAGGCCATTTAAACTATGAACCATCAAACAAACGTAAAACATTTTAACATTGCACTGTTCCCGAGGTTGTCATCCGTCTGCTCCACTATTGTTGTCATTCACTGAGTGCTTGTTTGCATAACCAAGTTTTTAGTTGTTTCTAAACACCAGGAGTGAGGGGGTCGATCTAATCTCACTGGGGAGGGAGTTCCATAGCCAAGGGGCCACCACTGAGAAGGCCCTGTGTCTCATCCCCACCAAAAATATTTGTTTGTTTACATGAGCAGTAAGCTATTTCCATGGCTTAATCACAAATTTCAGGAGCCATAATGCCAGAGGGTTAAATTGCTGAGCTGCTGAACTTGCTGCCTGAAAGATTTGCAGGGATGGGTGAGATCCCATTGTTAGTCCCAGCTTCTGCCAACCTAGCAATTTGAAAACATGCAAATGTGAGTAGATCAGTAGCTACTACTTCTACAGGAAGGTAATGGCGTTCCATGCAGTCATGTTGGCCACATGACCTTGAAGCTGTCTACGGACAACTAGAGCACCTCTCTAGTCAGAGACAACTAGACTTTACCTTTACCTTACATACCCAAATATCTTAATGCATGTGTGTGTGTGTGTGTATATATATATATATATGAATACATATATGATGTTGATGTACAACTGCACCAGAGGCTAATCTTGGTGGTATGAGTTATGGTGGGAAATGGGGTGCCTTAGAAGCTTTTAGAGCCTACAAAATAACTCGTATGGCCCTTTCGACTCCTTTCATTATTCCTTACGCTGTCGTTTGAGGTGTCAGGGAAGAAGGCTGCTTTACAGATTTGTGTTCAGTGTCAGATGTAGTGAACCTTAAATAACATCACAAACAACAACAATAACAATATACTTCATTTATATTCCGCTTAATCTCCCCGGAGGGACAACAACAACATCCAATACTCAGACAAAGTTAAAGGCCTTCCCCTTTCATCTCCGGTGTCTGGAGGTGATCCTCAACTACAGCCATGGGGTGGTGCTGTTGTTCCATTTTTCCATGCCAAGGAGCCTGTAGGCATCTCCAGTCGTGTTTTGCTGGCATGTCTGCATGGGGCGCCCTTTCCCCTTCCTGTCAAGGTGGTACCTGTTGATCTACTTCCATTGCACGCTTTTGAACTGCTAAGTTGGCAGAAGCTAGGGCTAACAGTGGGAGCTCACCCTGACTCGCAGCTTCAAACTGCTAACGGTCCGGTCAGCAGATTTCCTGGAGCTAGCGGTTTAACCCACTTTGCTACCGTGGCCCAAATTTCATTCACTACTTTAAGATCAACTGGTGTGTTTAAACTTTGAAAAGCTTCTTTATTTTCTTCTTCTAGATCAAGTAGTATTTAGATTTTTATTTTACCAGAATGGCCTCAACAAAACTGATGCTACTGTTTATCTTGTTAATTACCTTCTCCATATTGCAATTGCAATTGCACATGAAAACCTCAAGAACTCTTTGTTGCAAGTGAGTAGATGAAATTATGTAGATCCTGTCAGATGTCAGGTTATTAATTCTGTCATTCGGAAACGCTCATACCCAGAAAGGATAATATAATCATAATTATCATACATTATCTGCAATAAAGGAGTGAGTATCGATGAAACATGTCATGGCATAACAAAGCCTAGATCTCACATTTTAATAAGCACGTATGTTGATCTTTTTCTTAAACAGCCCTTTTGAAATTAGTTTGTTACCATTTTTTTCCCTTTTCTTTCAGTTCTACTTAGTTCTTCATCCTTTATCTTCTAACGCTGCAAAGAAGATAAAGAGAAAATTATAACACACTGTATTTAGGAAATTCCTGAAAATAAGAGACAGATTTTGTCCTTTTTGTCTCCTCTTTTTGGTTCTCAAGGAAATTTTGTCTTAAATCTAGGAGGCGATCATAAAGGGAAGCTCTGTGATTGGCAGGTCAAGTAACACGCACAGTATTCTGATGTGAGACCTGCTGAGAATTATAAAATTGCAACATCCCGGTTTCTCATATATTGCTGATATCTCTTTGAGCTGCATATGTTTATGGAAAATTAAGATGCGAGACAGTCTTAACTTTATGGCAGACAGTTTATGGTGTGAGAGTAAAGGCTGGCATCATGTTATATGGTATATCATATGACTGTGCTTACCAAAGAAACATTAAACGTGAGAAGAAACCATAAATCTGTCACTTATATACCTAGAGGACTTGGTGTAAATTTTATCTCCTTTGCCGGACAATAAATCATAAGAGTGCAATGCAAAACAAACTACTGACAAACTATTGCTTATATACATCATGGGCATATTGGATGACAGAGAATTCCATTATGAGCACCACAAAGTATTATTCTAGAATGCTCCAGCCCTATTATTATACATCTTGTTATTCAGCACTTCTAAATAATATAGTAAAGATGACTCTGCTAATTTGAATAATGCATTTTAAAGTCTGAAAATTGTTCTCACAGAAGTCTGTTGTATGGCTGGCCAGTTTCCAAAATTAAGAAAGACAATGTCTATTACTGGTTAACAGTGAACCTTTCTACCATTTTTATTTTAGGAGATATAATACCCACTTGAGACCACCTGGTGGCACAGTGGGTTAAACCACTGAGCTGCTGCACTTGCTGACTGAAAGGTTGGTGGTTCGAATCCAGGGAGCAGGGTGAGCTCCCACTGTTAGCCTCAGCTTCTGCCAACCTAGCAGTTTGAAAACATGCAAATGTGAGTAAATCAATAGGTACCTCTTCTGTGAGAAGGCAACGTCACTCCATGCAGTCATGCTGGCCACATGCATTACTTACTTATTTGGGCGATCCCTCGTTGGATAAGTAGGATAATCTTCCATGATCAGTATTCTTGTGGATCTGTAGGTGGCTGTGGAGTCCTATTCTTGACCTGCATCTTCTCCCACAGTGAGGTCATTGGTTTCCAGGTGGAAGGCAGTCTCGGTCAGGGTTGGCTTGATGCGCCATCCTCCTGGCACATTTCTCTCTTTCACCCTCCATTCCTGCCTCTTCAAATTATGCAGCACTGCTGGTCACAGCTGACCTCCAGCTGGATCGCTCAAGGGCCAGGGCTTCCCAGTTCTCAGTGTCTATGCCAGAGATTTTAAGGTTGGCTTTGAGCCCATCTTTAAATCTCTTTTCCTATCCACCAACATTCTGTTTTCTGTTCTTGAGTTCGGAGTAGAGCAACTGCTTTGGGAGACGGTGGTCGGGCATCCGGACAACGTGGCTGGTCCAGTGGAGTTGATGGCGGAGGACCATTGCTTCAATGCTGATGGTCTTTGCTTCTTCTAGCACGCTGACGTTTGTCCGCTTGTCTTCCCAAGAGATTTGCAGGATTTTCCAGAGGCCTCCGTAGACGCCTCCAAGGTCATGTGGCCAGCGTGACTGCACCGTTACCTCCTCGCTGGAGCAGTACTTATTGATCTACTCACATTTGCATGTTTTTGAACTGCTAGGTTGGCAGAAGCTGGGGCTGACAGTGGAAACTCATGTCCTCCGAATTCAAACCTGCGACCTTTCGGTCAACAAGTTCAGCAGCTCAGCAGTTTAACCCACTGCGCCACTGGGGGCTCCAATTGTTAATGTATTATCAGGACAATAAGAACAAGTTTGAGGGTTTTTTTTGTGGGGAGGGGAATGTTTTTATTTTTGCATAAGCAATAATACAAATATATTAGCAGCTGGCTTGTCATTCATTCATTGACAGTCTTTCCCCACTCTCCAGAAAGACAATATGTAGAAAGTACTGAATGTTTGTAATACAAGAAACAGTTGTGTTTGATTCCTTCCAATCTTCCCCTCCTCCACAGTAAACTCAACGGATAAGAGAACTGTATGAATCTCCTTAGAGAACTGCATACTGGTGAGAAAGGAGCATTAGAAAGCTATGACTTACCTGCCCCTTCTTCCATGCCTGGAGGAAAGAGGGATGCTCCATGGGATTTTTGGTAGGGCATTGTTATTGGAAGTGGTGGTGAAGTTGGTCAACTATACAAATTGTAATGGGACTTCAATTTTACATCATGGACAAGCTCTGGAGCCTGCAAAAAGGCTGGCAATAAATTGCTTTCCTCCCAGATCATTCTGTTCTACGATGTGATACAAGAAGTGGAAGATCCATACTGTTTGTATATGCATATGTTTGAGGATGCAGAATGGGTGCAAATGATACAAGGAAAAGAAGGGAAAACACATTGGAGTTTCACAGGTCTTCATTTGCTTGTTACTTATCTAATGTTATATTTCCTTCCTCTTTTTCACCCCCTACCACTTGTTCACATAGAGTTGTCAAAGACTTTTCAGTGTCGAATGTAATGGAAGGAAGTGTGTCGCCAGCACCGCAGGAGTTGCTGTCACTTAGCAGAGTCTACAAAAGAAAGTCGGAAAGTGGCAATCTATCATCCAGCTGTGCTTCCCATCCACCCCACCCCCCCTTCCCATCCAGTCTTCCCTGGGGCAATGCTTCTTTATTGTCCTCCTCTTGGCAGTAAAGGAAAAACATGTTGCTGTTTATAAGCAGTTGGGAATTTAATTCTGGAAGGAACTAATAAGTCTCTTTGGAGAGCAGCTATTGTTTTGTTTCTTCAGATCTTTAAAAAAATACTTCCAGCCCATTGTTTTGTAGCAGGTTTGCAATTTAACATTTATTTAGCTTATTAACCCGTGACTTTATTTTAATATCGTTTAACGAAGTAATCTGTGTTTAAGTATATTTGTATTATATCTAATATTACATTAAATAAGCTGTATAGAATTTGGATCATTGGGTAATTTTTATCCCTGCAGAAGACAATTTTACTAGCTAAAATAATTATATTCCTTAAGATGTTACTGTAGGTAGAATATTATTTTTGCACTGAATAATGATTCAAGATTACTTAGTTCCAAAATGATTCCACTTCTAACATTTCAGAAATGTATGCAACAAAACAATAATAATGTGTTGGGTTGTCATCTAATGCGTTGTCATTTGGGTGTATTCCCTACAATTTGTACGCTTTATATAGACCTATCTATTCCTACTTCCTCTAAGATATTTTTGGAGAGTAGTCATTTGCCTTCTTAGCCTTCTTCTTTGTAAAACTAAACAAGCCAAATTACAGACTCTTTCTTTGGTGTGTTGCCTTGGTATAGCTATTTTCCCTGGTTCAAGCCTTTACTTGTTGCTATCTTTGGCCATATACTACAGAGATATGAGATTAAATCCCACGCTGCATTATTGATGGTTGACTAAAGCAATGGGACTTCTACTTCTCTTTTTCCTGCATCATGAAGGACTCTGTGCTGCCCAAAATTCTGCTCAAGAGGACATTTCCCAGTCTTCTTTAGCAGAGCAAGAAATCAGGACTTTTATATTCATTGAATATAAGCCATTCTCTTAAGAGCAGTGGTTCCCAACCTGTGGTCTGTGGACCACCAGTAGTCCACAAGAACAAAAATGTGGTCTGTGGCCTCACAATTACTACACCGTTGCCTTGAACCATGAGGTAACAAGATTGACTGGTGTCGCAAAGCAACAGGATGTTGGGAGAGGAGAGGCTGACTACCCACGAAAGATTACTACTACCACATCAGTTCTAGATTATTAAATATGGTTTTCTGTGGGTGAGCAGATGGTGACTACTGGATGGAATATGGTCTGTATCAGAAACTAGAGCTGATGTGGTCTATCCAATGCAATTTTCTGAATCAGCTCCCCAAATAACCAAACTGAATCTAAAGTTGATCAAAAACCGATTCATAACTCTTTTGGTACTCATGTTGGAGAGTGGTCCCTGGTCAAAGTGGTCCCTGTTCATCTGGTAAAAAAAAAGTTGAGAACCACTGGTTAGGAGGAAATGTATAGTTAGAGTCCCTCTATAATAAAAGAACCAACAAGTTAGTTACTTATTAGTTAATCTCTCAGGGGAATTCTAGGGATTACAATCCAAAGTGATGCTTGTCCTTAGTGTCAATGAGGGGCAGAGGACTAGGATCATTTGCAATGGTTCCTCTCCAGTTTACCTGATGTCCAAGTACTGTATATCCTTTTTCAATGAAGACTATATTCATAGAGCCTAGTGACAAGGTCAATCCTATGCCATGTATCCTTCCCCAGTTTGAAGAGTATTGACTATGTACATTTACTTACTTACTTACTTACTTACTTACTTAAAACATTTATATTCCACCCGTCTCACCCCGCAGGGGACTCAGGGCGGAGCACAACATATATACGGCAAACATTCAATGATGGGACATAAAGCCATAAATATATACAGACATTAAAATCACTTATATTCACATTAAAAGTTGCTTTAAAACCATCTCAGGACATTAAATCAAGGATTGTATTTGTTTTTCTCCAATTAAACCCCAGTATTGGAATCTGGCAATCATGTTAGTGGAAGAAGTGCATTTGTAACCTTCAAGTAGGTTTGTAACTTCTAAGTAGGAATACACAATGTGATTCACATTTAGGCCAAAGATATAAAACTTTACTGGATAAATTTACTCTTATTTGATGTTGTGTTTGAAAAGGTGAATGGATAAGAATGAGGAACACAATCAGAGACAAGAGGGATAAGAATGATGAACCCCTTCTGGAGGAGGGCAAATGTTGCCCTAGTTTTCAAAAAGGGGAGAAAGGATCCAAACAATAACAGCCCAATCATCCTGACATCAATACGAAAAACGATTCTAGAACAGATCATTAAATAGTATGTTATCACTTAAAAAGGAATGCCATGATCAGTGAAAGTCAAGAAAGCTTTCTAAAATACAAGTTATTTCAGAGTAATCTTCTCTCTCTCTCTCTCTTTTTAAACTGGAGTTGTAAGCTTGGTAGATGAAGGGATTGCTGTGGGTGTAGCATATCTTGATTTCATTAAGGTCCTCCATAATATTCTTGCAAACATGCTAGTAAGAAGGTAGTGTAGACAACGCTACTGCTAAAATGGTGTACATGTGTTCGTATGTGCATCCAAGGCACCTTTTGACTTTTGGTGACACCTTGAATTTTGTAAGGCATGGAATGTTCAAAGATGGTTTTGCCAGTTCCTTCTGAAATATAGCCTACAGCAAGTTGGATGCAAGGCTAATTCTGCTTAGTTTTCAAGATCAGATGAAATTGTGTACTTTTAAGGTATTCAGGCATTTAAAGTGATATCAGACAAATATAACTATGCTTTATAAGAGCTACCTGAGATAGTTGGTATTTTGGCTCCATATAAATCCAGACTGGAAAAGGGTCAGTTGCTATTTATCAAAGAACTTCTATGCTTCTATTAGCAAGTACTTCTGTCTTTTTAGGGTACCTGATGAGAAGCTTGGTCATTCAGCCCCCTTCCTTTTCCTCAATCTTTGTTACTCCTTTCTAATTACACTATTTTACCTCTCTTTTCTTTTCTCCTCATTTCTTATTAGCTCTTGTGCACATTCATGGACAACAGTAAGAGAGATAACTGTGTGGTTATCCAAAAGTGTATTTTTATGTGTGAAAATATTTATGGCCCATCACATTTTACATTGTGATGAAAGAAAAAATTAGAAGCATGAAAAATTGTTCTCCTTTTTCTTACTCTCCTGTTTCATATGGTCATTTAAGGTAGGACAGAAGACTAGTCAGAGTGTCCATTACCAACTTCATTCAAGGTCAATGAACTGAGGATTCCATTGTTTCTTTTTTCCAGACTCTCTTAATAGCCTGGAGACAGCCAAATTCCCCTCTACCACTTCCTTTACAATTTCTTTTTTTTTACAAGATAATCTATTGCAGGAAGTTTGACATCTATCTATTACTGAGATGCAGATTTTTTTTTACCTTTGCTGGCATTAGGTGCATTTAAATTATAACTACCTGAAGGCTGATTTAGACAGGATGTTTAATTCAAACTAACAATCTGAGTAAAGAACACCTTGTGCTGCCCTGCTTCTATCTCTGGTAGAGTGCCAGTTATTTGAAATTGACACCAAGTTATATGACACTCAGACACCAAGAAGTTAAACTATAGATCAAACTTACAATTTAATATTGCATATTTCACAATTAAAACTTGTGCGCCAGTTGCGCCCATACCTTGGGAAGTCAGACTTGGCCACAGTAGTCCACACTATGGTTACATCCCGAATAGACTACTGCAACGCACTCTACCTGCGGCTGCCTTTTTAAGACTGTTCGGAAGCTACAAATGATCCAACAGGTGGCAGCCAGATTGCTCACTGGAGCAGCATACAGTGAGCATAGAACTTGCGTTATATCAGCTCCACTGGTTGCCAATCTGCTACCGAGCACAATTCAAAGTGCTGGCTTTAGCCTATAAAGCCCTAAACAGTTCTGGCCTAGCTTACCTGTCCAAACGTATCTCTCCATATGAGCCATCTCGGAGCTTAAGATCTTCTGAGGAGGCCCTGCTCTCAGTCCCATCTCCCTTGCACGTGTGATTGGCTGAGACAAGAGACAGGGTCTTCTCAGTGGTGGCCCCTCAGCTGTGGAAGTCCCTCCCAAAGGATATTAGATCAACCCCTTCCCTCCTGACCTTCCGCAAGAGAGTGAAATCATGGCTTTGTGACCAAGGCTTTAGAGAACTTGTGCAATAGATAGACTTGGAACAATGTGCAATGACCATTGGAATGGCCTGGATTACGCTCGTAGATTACATGTTTAACTCCGAATGTATTGTTTTTAAATGTTTTAATTGTTTATAATTATATTTTAATATTTATTTAACTGTGCATTGTGTTTTAAGGCATTGAATCATTGCTTGTATAAAGCTGCCTTGAGTTCCCTCCGTGGAGAGAAAGGCGGGGTAGAAATGCCATGAATAAATAAATAAATAAAATATTTCGGGTACTTGTTAGCCAGGTTAGTATGTTTCTACTCAAAGTGTTCATAATAAATTGTGTTTTGACTTTAACTCCAGCCATCAAAATCTATTCAAATACAAGAACCTAATGATGTTCCTGGAAATATGCTCTGACTCGGAACCTCAGTCAGTGTATTATTTCATAGTGAAGGCTCAAAACATTCGTTTGGATGCAGACTTAGCTGTATCTCAACTAGTAGACCTATGTTAATGACCCATTTATTGTTCTTTGGATATTGTCCGCCCCCCCCCCCCCGCCCCCCCACTAAGTCTGCAACCAACTCAGTGTAATTCCCTCTCTGTGGTCTTGATGTCATTAAGGAGTTGTCATTCTTTAATCATAAAGAAAAGGTGAATTCAAACTGTTGACAAACAAAAGTCATCCTTTCGTTTTTGCCCATAAAGACTCAATTGAAAATGTATTGTTGAAAGCTTTCATGGCTGGAATCACTAGGTTCTTGTGGGTTTTTTTCGGGCTATAGGGCCATGTTCTAGAGGCATTTCTCCTGACGTTTCGCCTGCATCTATGGCAAGCATCCTCTTGCCATAGATGCAGGCGAAACGTCAGGAGAAATGCCTCTAGAACATGGCCCTATAGCCCAAAAAACCCCACAAGAATCAATTGAAAATGCTGAGCTAGAAAAATGTGCTCTGAAGTACTCTCATCCTTTTTCTGTCCCACACATACATGCAGTTACCCTTAGTTAGACATCTTTTTGCCTGTTGTATGTCATTCAGCTCCCTAAACAATCCTCACAACTAGCGTTTGTATAAATAGTTTAATTTTCAAATAATGAGCAACGATAATAAATATAGTACACTTTTTGTCTCAGTGCAAAAATGGAGTTGAATTCATGTTGTCTTATTTATCAGCAACCATACTTCATAGTTGTATGAAAAAAAATTAACACTCATAAAAAGCAAATGCTTGATTTAAAATGAAATAATAAGAGATTTAATTTGAATAATTAGGTAGATTTATAAAATTTCTTCAAATGATCTCTCTTTGCACTTTCGCCTTTTACTTATGATTTCTACCTATGTCCATCTAAGGACCTTATCTCAAAGGGATATACTCAGTTACAGATATTCTTTGAATGTGATTCCAAATGGGTGCTATCACATAACATTTGTCTCATACCATCAGTAATCCATCAGAATCCATCTGCAAAATACAGCAGAAACAGGAGTAATTGCACACGGGATTCTAATTGTGGTTTTGGATTTAAAGGGGTTATGAGACGCTGTTTTTATGTGTGATCGTAAAATCAGTATGCATTCTGTCAGCTAAAATCTTGCAAGAATGGTAGTTCAAAACTTCCAGGCTACATCACTGCACAACATGGTGTAGGGAGGCATTTGAATGGATTGGGAGAAACCAGCCTTCTGTAGTGTGATGACTCAAAGTACAGTATTTTCAATTTTTTTCATGTCAGGAGCAACTTGAGAAACTGCAAATTGCTTCTGGTGTGAGAGAATTGGCCGTCTGCAAGGACATCGCTCAGGGGATGCCCAGATGTTTTATCATCCTGTGGAATGCTTCTGTCATGTCCCCGCATGAAAAGCTGGAGCTGACAGATGGGAGCACACCCCACCCCCTGGATTTGAACTGCTGACCTTTTGGTTAGCAGTCCTGCTGGTACAAGGGTTTAACCCATTGCGCCACTGGGGGCTCTGTTTTCAAATGTAAGAATCAGGTGTGATGAGGGCAGTATGCATCCTATCTGAATACAGTATGTATCCAGTCTTTTAAAAAAATGGGATGGATATGAATATAAGTGTTGTATATCCCATTGTGGTAAGATCCTAAGAGTCCAAATATCCAAATGTTTTGCCACATTTTTTACCACATCTCTGAATCTTCAAGTGGATGGCAAGATAATAAAGATAAGTATTTTACTTCAGGATAGTTTGGCCAGCTAGCTGGCTGTAGAAGAGGTGAATATAATGTTACTTGCAAATGCAAAATCTATTCATTCTTCCCTTTTAATTTACTGCTCATTTGTAGAAGTTATCAGTTCAGTTATCCATCTTCTTCAGATAAACTCCTTTCTAGAATATAATTAATTTACTGAAGACTGGATATTTTTAAAGGATGTTACCTTTTGAAGTTCTTGCTTGGTAGGTCATAAATATGGGATGTATAGATTTCAATAATCACTTGAATGTTTCAAGTTTAAAAACTTTCCAGCTGGACTTAGTTGTTACTACATGTACAAAGGCTGTAGCCATGTATGATATGTCTGCTAAGCTTTGCAATATGGAGATTTTTATTTTTAGAATGAGAAATAGAGAAGGGAGTACAAAAATTAAACCCGACAGCTTTGTGACGGATGGGTTCGCCCAGTGTGAAACAAGTTGTGCCATGCATCTCTGAATATGTACTTAAGTGTTCACATGTAGTGTGTGAACAGGGGTTTACATAGCTTTGCCCATCTAGTACTGTGATAACTGATCAGCTGGATTGTTATAATTGTTGAACACTACTCACTGAAATTATTGAAATGCCTCTGAAGCAGAATTAAAGCAAGTTTGGAATGGTTTGAACCTGACATTGGATGAAAAGATTTTCAGATGGATATGACAAAATACTTCATCCTGTATTCTGGAATTCTGTAAGCAGTAGTCATGAGCCTGGTATTTGTGTCATCCATTTATTTTCTGTTTCTGTTTCGTACCGTCTATTCAGATGGCACAAAACGGTACACCCCCTCTGGTACGGAAATATCAGTAAAATGAAAGGAAAGCGGAAACAGTAACTGTTTGGTCGCCTGATTTTTGTCCCATAGGTAGAAATGGGCAGGCTTCCCACACTCCCTTTCCCCTCAGTTTTAGGGTTTCTTTGATCCTCAGGCTCTCTCCAGCATTCATTTGTGTTGTTAGAGTTGGTGGGATAAACCCCTGTCTCTGAATCCGGATAGGCAAAATTCAACTGTGATTCATTGATGCTAATTTTGCAGCCCTTGGTG
The DNA here is from genome assembly GCF_037176765.1 of Anolis sagrei. Lineage (NCBI taxonomy): Eukaryota > Metazoa > Chordata > Lepidosauria > Squamata > Anolidae > Anolis > Anolis sagrei. Next base: position 37,200,631 of record NC_090025.1, read on the forward strand.
CTTCTTCACGCTCCATTATCTTTTTTAAGGGGTAGCAAGCCCCCCCCCCCCGTACTTTTCAACACACAGTAACTTGGAAAGAAGCTCTCATGGAATCATAGACTTGGATGAGACCTTGTGGGTCATCCAGTCCAACCCCCTGCTAAGAAGCAGGAAAATCACGTTCTTTAAGAGTTTGTGTGTGTGGCCTGCAAACCCAAAGCACCCACGACTGCCAGGGCTGGTGGCCAAGCGCAGAGTGCCTAGTAAGAGAAAGCCTGAGGATCAGTGAAATGGTGAGACCTTCTTGCCCTAAAACAGAGGGGAACAGGAGTGTGGGAAGCCCTCCCTTGTTGGCCAATGGGACAAAAAAAAAGTTCATTTGGATGAAAGAACTCATTCAGAAAAGCCCCATTTTCGAAACTAGTGCTCAAAAATGAAAAAAGGAGCCATACAAATGAAACAAGCAGAAAGCACAAGACTAAGCAGTGCAATCCCCCCCCTATAAAACATTACTTAAAAAAACTTCCCCCAGAGTTGCAGTCACATACTCTTTGCACGATGTTACACAAGTAATGTGATAATAGGATGCCATCTATTTTAATGAAGAATCGTTTGATTGGAATTCTGCCATTTTGGGCATATATCCTTTAAATGTAGTTCAAGTTACTGGCAATACTGAGTTACTATATTTTTTCCCATTTTTCCGCCTACCTGCGAGACTGCATTTCTGTGTACGAACCCACATGATCTCTTCGATCATCTGGAGAGGCCCTGATCACGCTCCCACCTCCTTCGCAGGCGCGATTGGTGGGGATGAGGGAGAGGGCCTTCTCGGTGGTGGCCCCCCGACTCTGGAACTCACTTCCCAAGGACATCAGACATGCCCCAACTCTGGCAGTCTTTAGGAGGAGCCTGAAAATGTGGTTGTTCCAGTGTGCCTTCCCAGAATAAGGAAAACCCTCAGCAATATGCCCTCAAAATGCACTTTACCATTGATTTAGGAATGATTGCATTCTCTCCTTGAAAATTCTACCCCAGTTATACCCTACCTTGCCCATGTCCAGCATTATTTTTAATTTTAATCTATTACATTTGGCCCAGCCATTGGTTTTTAAATGCTTGTGTCTTACTGTTGATTTATTGTTTATTTTTGTTATGTGATTTATATTAATTATATTGCTTTGATTGTTTTGTTATTGCTTTTGTTTATTGATGTACTATGGGCTTAGCCTCATGTAAGCCGCACTGAGTCCCTTTGGGAGATGGTAGCAGGGTACAAATAAAGTATTATTATTATTATTATTATTATTATTATTATTATTCTCTCTCTCTCTCTCTCTCTCTCTCTCTCTCTCTCTCTCTCTCTCCCCATCTTGCTAATACAGAGCCTTGAGTTCTGAAACAGCTGTGCACAAAGTGCAATTCTGATTCCTCAAATATTTTGATAATCAAACACATTTTGATACCTACCATGGCCTCCTTCTCGTTCCCGATTAAAGATACAACCTTTCATCTGCTAAAACCTGAGATACCCAAAGTCTTTTCAAATATCACGTTTGATGTTGTGGTATACATGGTGAATAAAATCTCCATATCAGTTTCAAAAAGATATTCAGGAGACATTTCCTAACCAGTTACTATCAATGTAGAACAGGTTGTTCCGTGCATGTCAGAACAACACTGATAATATTTGGCACCAGAAACAAATGTATGCACTCTAATATTAGAGCTGTGATAACAGACAAGTTTGCATAGTGAATTGGATGTTTAGTAGCAGTCATTCATCTTTCTTTTGCTGATACTCATCCTCCCATTCTGTTAGAATGGATTCATGCATCGATCTGGCAGAAATGTGGGGAAGTTTTAAAGTAGGTAACTGCCCTTCAGTTTTCATAAAACCAGCATAAATTTATCAATATTCTGTGTAAAAATGAAAACTTTCAATGTGACTGGAAAAATTCTGGATCCATAATATGAAAAAGAAAAAGAAATCTTGTTTCTCTATATGCCTAAGGAGGACACGTGTCCACAGATACATTTGCTCAAAGGAATACTAATCTATAAATCATTTGGGAGTATTTAATATCTCATTATCTCTATATTCTGTTGAATCGGATAGTTCCATTGTACAATTTAGCACAATACAGATTTCACATGTGGTATCTAAACTAGTTTTCATACATGACATCTAAATTCAGGACTATCCCAAGCCTTCAGATTTCCTGAGAGTTGGGGATGACAACCTGTCAGGAGATGGTTATTTGGGGTGCCGATTCAAAAAATTGCATTGGATAAACCACCTGAGCTCTAGTTTCTAATACAGAACATATGCCATCCAGTAGTCCCCATCTGCTCACCCACAGACAATCTAGAGCTGATGTAGTAGTAGTAATCTTTTATGGGTAGTCAGCCTCTCCCCTCCCAACATCCTCATTGCCATGGCACTATAAGCGGGTTTTGCGAGACCAGTTGCTCTTGTGGTCCCACATGGTTTTGAGGCAACAGTGTAGTAATGGTGAGGCGTGGACCATATTTTTCTTCTTGCAGACCACTGGTGGTCCATGAACCACAGGTAGGAACCAGTGTTCAAATTAGTTAGAAGCTGAATAATTTTCTTAGGTTCAGCATGATCTCTGTAGTGTAGAATATCAATAAACTGTATTCATTAATCAAAGGATTTTGCATCCGAGCATTATGAAATTTCCTTTGTTTATAAATTACTTTTCTTTACAGGTGTGGAAAGATTACTGATTTGTATCTCTCAGGGCATTATGAAATTTCCTGTATTGCATTATGTTTACTTGAAGCAACAAGATAGTGTGCTGATTTCAAGGAACAAGTTAAAAGGATTCAGTTATATTCTGATTGCATTGGATTTAATAGGATGCAAGAGTTTTAAAATATATCTGTAACCATGTTAAGTTTTCTGGTTCAAAGTGTACTCAGTAGAATATTTGTTGAAGTTGTTAAATATTTCCAAATCAGTGCTATTTTGTATTTAATTTCATTATCTGTTTCTCATATGCAATGAAGTCCCTCTGTAACTTGGTCATTGTGTCTGAAGATTTTGGGAGCTGCTTTCAAAAAAAAAGCAACTTTTTGAGGCTGCCATGTTAAGAACATAAGGATTTTTTTTTTGTCTTAAATGAGACTATCACCTTTTTTCAGCAGTTTTTCTTATGGTGGCCAGCCAGAAGCATATATAGAGTCCACAGGAAGGAATTGTTATTGTGTGGCTTCAAGTTGTTTCTGATGTGTGGTAACTCTGTCACAGGGTTTTCTTGACAAAAGTTGTTCAGATGCCATTTGACTTTGCCTTGTTCCAAATGTGGGATAGTGTGATTTGCCAAAGGTCTTCCACTGCTTTCTGTTGGTAAGCAGGGATTCAAATGCTGTTCTCCAAAGTTATGGTCCAACACTCATACCATATTATGGTTCTTTAGGGAGCGAAGGAACCAGTATTTTCCTTATGAATTCATTTTGGAGTACTTTCAATGAAGCAATAATATCTTTGAACTAGATCTTGGTTAATTAATATATTTGAGCAACTTTATTTTTGTAGTTTCAATGACTGCTTTTCAAGTGGTTTTTGTTGCTATGTTTAATATGTTTTATTTTGTTCAGATTAATTTTTTTAATCTGTTGATGTTTTGAATTGTTTATATTGAAAGCTGCCTGAGATCCGGTGATAAAGGGCAAGAGACGTTCTTTAATAATAATTTTTCAAATAAACACAACCAATTGGCCATGCTTTAAAAAGAAGGTATTTTTCTGATTACTGATTATGACAGCATCATAATGTGTTTTCCAACTGAATCAATTTTGTTGTGGTGGCTGTGTGCATTCAAGTCAACTCTGACTTATAACAACCCAATCATAAGATTTTCCTGGCAAGAGTTATTTATATTTATTTATTGCAATTGCCTTCCCTTTACGCTGGGAGACAGGAACTTTCCCAAGCTCAGTATTAAAGATGCAAACGTGCTAAACTTTCCTAACGTGTGTCTCAATTTTAGCTGATTGAGAAACAGAAGAAATGGAATCCTGCTTGATTCAAGGGGAAAGGGAAGATATTCCATTACTTGCATCACATTGCTAACAAAGAAACTTAATAAAATGGGTACCAGAATATATCCTTGTCAACATCTATAAGATAACCAGCAATGATCTGAGAATTGTCATTAATGAAAGGAATCAGTGTTAAAGATGATATACTTGTTCTGGAGACAGGTCCTTTTTCTGAATGAAAAGCAGGAGCTAAAGGCATAAAAGGTTTTTGGAAAGTTCCTGTTGTTGTTGATGATATTATTATTATTATTTAATTGTGTGATAGCAAATGAAGCATTGGCCTATTGTGCTTTGGCTTTTATGAAATGTGCAATGCACCTAAGTGATTATATTGTCATTTTTCTCTCAAGTGTAATTTAAAAGTGACATTCAACACACTTAGCGGGTCTATAAAACTTGGGATTATGACTATAGGGATAGACATATAGTAGGACCAGACTGGAGGATTAAAGTGTCTTATGAAGAATTTGGGAACTATATGAACCCATCTTTTAGGACTGATACGAATATTTCAGGGGAAAATCCATCACCACCTTTAATGCTACAGTATCATTGAGAACCTTCTCTGGTGTCACTGGTTGCCACAAAGATAAAACCTGATTCATGAGTGTCAGGGTGGAGGAATATTGTTTTGGTTTTTGTTTTTTCCAAATCTGTTGCTAAGACAACTGTCACAAGTCTCACTCATTTTTTGTCTAATGTCATCTGTCCAAAGATCTTCCATTCTTTTTCACGATATGCAGCTTTCTTTGAAAAAGTAGACTCCTATTGAATAGTTAGTGAAGTAAAGGTAAAAGTTCCCTCTTGACATTAAGTCTAGTTGTGTCCGACTCGGGGGGGTGGGGGGTGGGGGTGTGCTCATCTCCATTTCTGAGCCGAAGAGTTGTCTGTAGATGCCTCCAAGGTCATGTGGCCGACATGACTGCATGGAGCGCTGTTACCTTCCTGCTGGAGTGATACCTATTGATCTACTCATTTGCATGTTTTCGAACTGCTAGGTTGGCAGAAGTTGGGGCTAACGGTGGGAGCTTACCCCACTCCCCAGATTCAGACTACCAACTTTTTGGTCAGCGAGTTCAGCAGCTCAGCAGTTTAACCCTCAGTCGTTCCTGCTTAGCTTTCTTGTTTGTCTAGTTAGAAGTGAGTTCTTAAACTTGGACTTCTTATTGTCCTCCATCCCTCGCTCAGAGAATTACATATAATTCTAATATCTTCATTACATTTTATAGAAAGCTTGGTTCTAGATTCAGTGGATTACTTTTAAAATACCCCATGACTGGAAAAATTTGGCTTAATTGGGCTAATGTCCAGGTGCAAATGAATCTATTGTGAGTATAGCATTACTTCATTTTCTTTATTTCTTCAGTGTGTTTCCTTCATTCACTAAAGTTTCATCACCTTCAGTGGTACTAAAGGGCCCCTTTTAAGGAAAAGTGATAAATGGGTGGAATCTCAACAATTACACTTCTCAAAAACCAAACCAAACAAATATATTTATTTCTTTGACAAACATAAGCTCAGTAGATATGGGGAATGCTGTGGCTATACTATTTGCATTCAGTACACCCCTTAACAAATTCCCCTTGGTATTCCTTCAGTCAGTGTTACTGACAGGTAGTTGTTGGATTAGTGGTTCATTATTATCCTAGACAGAAGTGGTAGAAGTATCACAGGGATATGCTATTCAACATATTTATTTTTGAATGAAAAAACAAAACAAAACAAAAAACAGATTGCGTACACATCAAGTTTGTAGATGACATTACACTAAGTGGAGTGGCTAATATCTCAGAAGAAATTATCAGGATTGAATAATTTCACCCAAACTAACAAAATGAATGACAGCAGGAGTAAAGTAAGATATTTTATTGAAGTAGGAAAAAATAGATGCTAAAATATAGAATGTATGACATATGACTTGTAAATAGTACCAGGTCTTAGTAGACTACAATCAAAACATGAGTCAACAGTGTGACAACAGGGCCAAAAAAGCCAATATTATTTTAGGCTGCATCAAGAGAACTAGTTGTACTAGAAGCAGGATGTAGAACATGGCTTGTTCAGTTCTTTACTGGATTACACTGTTCAGTTCTGGACATCATAATTTAAGAAGGATGTTGATAAGCCTAGGATATTTTTAGATGGTAATGGAGATGACAATGGCTCTAGGAGGAAAGGGGATCAATAAAGTTGGGTTATGTTTAGCCTGGAGAAAAAATGGAGTTTACATTATAGCCATTTAAAAATATTTGAAGAGCTGTAAGGGACTTGGTGCTTTGCCAGAAGATAGGACCCAACCCAAAAGATTTAAATGATAAGAAGTTCTTACAAAGAATTCACAATGTTAAGAACTTTTGTTTACATTTGGAAAGACTCCCACAGAACCATCTCTACAGTCTGTTAGGTTTCCTGGACATCACCTTCTGAATATCCGTGCTGGCAGGAAATGCTGATCATCATATTATATAATATAATTATATCCTTGTATTTAGGAGAGTCTAGGTGGCATCAGCGGCTGGGTATTAGGCTAGAGCCCTGAAGTGCAGGAGTTCGTATCCTGCTTACTCTGCAGCCACTGGACGTCCCTTGTCAATTTTGCGACCGTAGTGGTGCAGCGGGTAAAACTGCTAAGCTACAGAACTTGCTGAATGCAAGGTCAGCGATTAGAATCTACAGACAGGACGAGCTTCCATTGTTAACCCCAGCTTCTGCCAACCTAGCAGTTCAAAAACATGCAAATGTGAGTAGTTCAATAGGTTTTGCTTCTGCGGGAAGGTAATGGCGCACCATGCATACATGATCTTGGAAGCGTCTATGGACAACACCGGCTCTTCAGCTTAGAAATGGAAATGAGCACCACCCCCGAGTCAGACATGACTAGACTTAATGTCAAGGGGAAACCTTTAACTTTACAGTTACCTTGTATTTACACCGATGTTAGACTAAAATGAAGCCGGGGTAAGTGCCAATGGAGAAATAATAAGCTATTTCAGTTCAGTAACACAGCCCAACAACAACATGTTTGATTTCTTGGTTTTTGACCTGCTTCTAGGGTTCTTTGGCGTGTTGCATTGCATAGATCACATCAGGTCTAGTTTCTCAGATATGATTTTCTATGGGCAAACAGATGGTAACTGGTAGATGGCATAAGTTCTGTATCTAGAGCTGATAGGGGAAATTTGACATTATTTTTGGACTAACATTTGGGGCACCAAAATGCGTTTTGGCCAGTATAAGAAATGTCATCTTTTCTGGTGAAGTAGAGGATGTGCAGTTACTTTTTAAAAAAAGTATCCCGTCAACTGTAGTTTCTGTACAGCAAGTAAAAATAAGTTTCTTCTTAAAACACACATTTTCCTTTTTTGGAATGTCCCTACTTGAAATCAAGGACATATGCAAGTTCTTAGATAAGCAGAAGCAGGATGTGGAAAAGCAAATTGTTGCCTTTGTTGAAGGAAAATAAACAAGACAGTTCCTTTACACCACCTTGTCAAAGAATTACATGGTTTTTATTGTTCAAACCATACCCTTATGATGGGATTGTTGTAACATATTGCAGAAATATACAATGTAACTTGAGCGTTGGCCATATTTTGCAAATTTTTCAGTCTTTTTTGTTAATTTTCATGACAGTTTCGTTAATTTGTTACATAGATATAGCAGAGTTTTAAAAACATGGTTTCCTGACATTTCAGAATCTTATTACCAGATGAATCTGTAAACACACATGGACAACATATTTAAGTTTTTGGCAAAATAATATTGCCAGTCCTTACTGATTATAGTGCTGTGCTTTCTTCTAGTGTTTATTTTAATTATGAAGAAATTGTAGATTCTTAACTCAAAAAATAGTGTGTAGCCTAGCCAAAAAGTATAAGCATTTGTTAAACATATTTCAGCATATTTTGTGTACTTGTATTTCTCTGCTTTTGTTCATCTTCCAAATGTTTTGTAACAGGAACCCTTTAATTAATTTCTTACCCAGGCTGCACTCGCACAGTGTGTCACAGGACATCCATGCAACATAATCTGTTGTTGTTTGCCATCAAGACAGCTTTGATGGTGAATGGGAGACCTTGAAGAGATTCCCTTATTAATAGCCCTCCTTACATCTTGTAGACTAGGCATAGGCAAACTTCAGCCTTCCAGGTGTTTTGGACTTCAACTCCCAGAATTCCTGACAGAATTCCAGAATTCCTTTAATGAACATCTTGTTGTGACCATCCAACTGTTGCTTAAATAACTCCTCCAAAAAGGCACCTTATTCCACAGCTGAGTAGCTCTGACTTTTGAAGAGCTGTTGAAAAATTATCATTATTAGGAGATTTCTCCTAGAGCTTCGCCAACACCTTCTTCTTTTGCCATTTTCATTATTGGCTCTCAGTCTGCAACCGAGGACTAAGCTATCAATCTTTTAGAGTTTTGAAGCCTGTTTCAAGACTTTTAATTACTTTTCTCTTTTCTAGACTAAATGTTTGCAGCTCTTACATGCATGTCTTGTGGGACCTGGTTATTACAGGGAGTAGTAGAGACCTCTTACTTTCCTAATCATTTTTTTTATCCAGATTTATTCAGTTATCGGTGTTCTTAAAATGTGAAATCTGAAAATGGACACAATACTGCCCCAGAAGAACAGTAACATAATGCAATTGTTACTATTAGTGGTTTGCACATATTTTCTCATATTGTAGTCTAAAATAGTTTATTTTGACAGGATGAAAATAATACAATTATCTTGATATTGCAGATGATAATTTATAACCTTTGAAAAGGGACAACATCCTCCTCCTCCTCTTCTTCTTCTTCTGCTCCTGTTAATACATCTGATTCCTGCCCATGGGAGCAGTTGACAACATTGTATTTCTGTACTTGATATGTTAATATTTAACTATTTTATCCTGATGAGTGAGGGTAAATTATTTGCACAATTTCCTCACTAGACACATATTTTTGTGCCATTCTTGTCTAGTCTTCATACGTCCTGAACTGTCAAGAAATTATTCTGCGCAGAAATACATTTTTGAGCACATTAATTGTGGAATTTTGTGCAATCTTGCATTGGCAACAATAATCATATACAGAAAAGCTGTAAGACTTATTTTTGGGTCCTGAATTTCTGTTTTTTAACAAGATTTTTATGATGTAAGATTGCTGTGTTTTATGTAAAACAACCAATTGTCTTGCTGAAAAAACCCATATTGCTGCCTGGAAATAGTATTTGTTTCTTTACGTGACCCCTTAATTCTCACATTAAAAAACACATATAGTTTTGCAGATAATAATTTACTAAAATACGTTTGTGTGAATACCAGACAGATGCCGCACATAATTTGTACTATTGTATTCTTCCTCTTTACTGGGTTTCCTGTGTTCAGGAAACCCATCTTTCAACCAGGAGTTGAATAATGATACAAGTTCTTTTCATCCCTCTCTTGTATATAGGAGCCGCGGAGGTGCAATGGGTTAACCCTTGTGCCGGCTGAACCGCTGACCTGAAGGTCAGTGGTTCAAATCTATGAGACGGGGTGAGCTCCCGTCTGTCAGCTCCAGCTTCAAATGTGGGGACATGAGAGAAGCCTCCCACAGGATGGTAAAACATTTGGGTATCTCTTGGGAAACATCTCTGCAGATGGCCAATTCTCTCACACCAGAAGTAACTTGCAGTTTCTTAAGTCGCTTCTGATACAATGTGTGTGTGTGTGTGTGTGTGTGTGTATGTATATATATATATATATATATATATATGGAGAGAGAGAGCCTTAAGGTATGTTGCTGACCCTCTCATAAAACACTTCTGCTAGTATGTGGTCCCACTGCAAACATGTTTCTAGACTCCTAAGATTGTTTCAAATCATTTTCACATGGAGCTGAGGTTAAACATTATTTCTTTTGGCTTGTCCCTTCGGCAGCCGTCACCACTTCCTTCTTAGTCTGCACAGGACAGGGGGATGCTCAAATTCCTGGTCCTAAGCCCAGTGTTTAATTTGTACATTATTTAATTTCCTGCCCCTCAAATTGGAAGCAGTACTTCCAACAATGAAGCAGGCCTTTCAGTTTGTTTAAGAACTGTTTCGGTACTAATGGAATCATCAGTAAAAGATGCCGGCATGATTTGAGTGACTTAAGGTAGAACCAAACGAACAAAAATCAGGGTTGGACTTTCAGCAGAAAAGGTGTTAAAATTCATAGCCTGTCAGTTATGAATGGAGGCTTTTAAGAACATGAACAATTTTGTGTGCACAATGGTTAAAAGACCTGCCTTCTCTTACAGGGCAGAAGATTTGGGGGTGAATTTGGCACTTCTTACATTGCATTTGTAATCGCTTTTGGATTACAGTTTTTCCAGGAACTCAGTTTGAGGCATTTACACTTACAAGGTTTTTCAGTCAATCTGAAGGTTTCTCTGCTTTCCTACAATGAGGTGCATCTATACCATAAATAAATACTGAATATATTTGAAAAGTTTGCATGCAGTATGGTCAAGAAATTAATAATTAAGTCTTGTTTGGCAGTGACTACAAAATGGGAAGGATGTCTGCTTAGCAACCATGTGAAAACAAGGGAATGTTAATTTAAAGAAACAACAACAAAACCAGCATGCAATTACTGGAATGCTAAATTGCATGCAAACCTGAGAGCCTTGAAAGTTTTGCCCCAATAATGAGTAGTTCATGGTTTGAGGTACTTCCCTTGGCATCTGCTATCAATCACCAATAAGATCATTTTTGGTGTTGTGTGTCTCCAAGTCACTTCTGACTCATGGCAACCCCCTGATGGGGTTTTCTTGGCAGAATTTGTTCAAGGGGGGGGGGGTTGCCCCTGCTCTCCTCTGAGGCTGAATGTGAATTGCTCAAGGTAACCCAGATAATATGAGATATTATGTTATCCTAAATTAAGATAAAATCAGGATAATGCAACACTTTCAGAAAAAGCAGTTCATTTCTGAGATCTGCCTGGTGCCAGCCCCTTCCTTGGCTGTTGTCAAAACTGTCCACTTCTATGATGAACTAAGGGGATGAATTAGTTATTAATCTGTTGTTGAAGGCTTTCATGACTGGAATCACTGGGTTGATGTGAGTTTTCCTCGCTGTATGACCATTTTCTAGAAATATTATCTCCTGACAATTCACCCACATCTATGGCAGGCATCCCCAGAGGTTGTAAGGTATGTTGGAAACTGGGTAAATGAGGTTTATATATCTGTGGGATGTTTTGGGTGGTACAGAGAACTCTTGTCTGTTGGAAGCAAGTGTGAATGTTGGAATTTGCCATCTTGATTAGCATTGAATAGCCTTGCAGCTTCCAAGCCTGGCTGCTTCCTGCCTAGAGGGTCATTTGTTGAGAGATGTTAGCTGCCCTGATTGTTTCATGCTTGGAGTTCCTCTATTTTCTGAGTGTTCTTTATTTACTCTCCTGATTTTGGAGTTTTTAAAATATAGGTAGCCAGATTTTGTTCATTTTCATGGTTTCCTCCTATCTGTTGAAATTGTCCACATGTCTGTGGATTTCAATGGCTTCTCTGTGTAGTCTGACATGGTGGTTCTTAGAGTGGCAGGAAGCAGCCAGGCAAGGCTATTCAATGTGAATCGAGCTGGCCAGTTCTTTGTCCCACCCTGGACAGGTCCACAGATATATAAACCCCACTTGCCTAGTTTCCAACAGACCTCACAACTTCTGATGCCTGCCATAAATGTGGGTGAAACATCAGGAGAGAATGTTTCTGGAATATGGCCATACAGCCCAGAGAATTCACAGCAACCCAGTTATTAATCTCCTTACAGCTCCATACTTCCCTACTTATTTTACTGTTTTAGAAAAAGGGTTAATACCTAAGGCCCTTCCCTGATTATCCTACCCAAGAAGCAAGGTTCCAGTGACAGTATATAGCTTTTGATTTAGCTCTCTGAACAGTGGATTTTTCCAAGCATGGTCTCTATCTCAGTGTGAAGAAAAGGATTGTAAGCACCATGATTTACAAAGAAGGTGGCCCATACGAACAAAAAATCATGTCGGTACTAATAGGCTAGACTGCTCTTCATATCCAGAGAACTACAGCACTTCCTTGCCTCATAAAATCCATAATTCAGATAAGCCATTGGTCTGTGTATCCATCTTTATCATTTCTGTCTAAGTATATGTAGAGCTATTGGATGAAGCAAGTCAAAAGAAACTCTGAGGCTTGATCCTCTTGATCCTTTCAAAAATGTTGTCAAGTCCCTTTAGCACAGAGATAACACAAATGTCATACAGTGTTGGAAATATACTGATACTATTTCTCTCTAACTTGTATATCTTGGACATAGTAGGGGACTCAAAAGCAAAAATGAGAAGTTGTTGAAGGCTTTCATGGCCAGAATCACTGAGTTACTGTGAGTCTATTGGGCTGTATGGCCATGTTCCAGTAGCATTTCCTCCTGACATTTGGCCTGCATCTGTGGCTGGCATCTTCAGAAGTCTGTTGGAGGTGAGGCAAGTGAAGTGTATTTATATCTTCACAGAGAAGCTATTGAAATCCACAAGCACTTGAACAATTTCAACAGAAAGGATGAAACCATGAAAATGGACAAAATCTGGTTACCAGTATTAAAACAGCAGAATCAAGACAGTAAATAAGGAAAATCGCTCAATATCAGGGGAACTCCAGACATAAAACAATCAAGTGCCATATTCATACTTGCTTGAAACAGGCAAGGATTTTTTTCTCCCACCCTGGACATTCCCCTATATATATCCATCCATACACACACACACACACACACTTCACTTGCCTCACCTCCAACAGACTTCTGAAGATGCCAGCCACAGATGCAGGGTTTTTTTATCATGTCAGAAGCGACTTGAGAAACTGCAAGTTGCTTCTGGTGTGAGAGAATTAGCGTCTGCAGAGACATTGTCCATGGGATGCCCAGATGTGTTACCATCCTGCAGGAGTCTTCTTTCATGTCCCTGCATGGGAAGCTGAAGCTGACAGATGGGAGCTCACCCTGTCTCATGGATTCAAACCGCTGACTTCAGGTCAGCAGTTCAGCCGGCACAATGGTTTAACCCATTTCACCACAGCAGCTCCTACAGATGTAGTTGAAATGTCAGGAGAGAAAGCTGTTGGAACATGTCCATTCAACCCGAAAAACTCACAGCAACCCCAAAATTAGAAGGTCTTGCTAACATATGGATATGTTAGTGTTCGAATACAGATACCAAACTTTTGTGTTTTAAATCTATATTTCGCATTCTTAAGTAGCCACCTGATGGGGATTCCTTGCTAAGTCCTATATGAAAGAACACACAGAAATTGTCTCACAGTAATGGGATTTATTTTCAGTGATTTACCTCCTATCTGTTGAAATTGCCCCCATGTCTGTGGATTTCAATGGCTTCTCTGTGTAGTTTGATATGGTGGTTGTTAGAGTGGCAGGAAGCAGCCAGGCTTTGAAGGTGCAAGGCTATTCAATACGAATCGAGCTGGCCAGTTGCAGCACCCTGGACAGGTCAACATATATATAAACCCCACTTGCCTAGTTTCCAACAAACATCACAACTTCTGAGAATGCCTGCCATAGATATGGGCTTTAATAATATTGTCACTTTGAGAATGTCTGAGTTCCTGCTCATGTATAAGTTGGCTTTAGAAATGTACTATGTAGTTTTATTGTGGCTGCAGTAGATGACTGATCATTTCTTGTTACAAGGATTTAACAATGTTCAAAAGTTGTCACTTTCAGCTCTTTGAGGCAACATAATAGATTTTGGCAAATTGATTTGGAGTTATGCAATCTCTTTGCTTTTCAACTTTCCAGAAAGTAGATTGGACACTTGCCTGTATCTGGCAACTGTTATGAGTTGCTTGGACAAAGATATGCACACTATGACCTTCCATAGAGATCTCTGGAAACTAGACATAGTTTGGAAATCTTTAAAGCTGCCAAGTACTGTGTTTGCTTGGGCATCTTTATAGGTCCCTTTGGGACTTTGTTCCCATCCTATATCTGTGCATTTCATTTTTATTGCCAAATGTAGCATTGTACATTTCTCCCTTTTGAAATTAATTTTGTTGGATTTGCCCAGCTCTCTAACCTGTTATGGTCATTTTGGATTCTGATCCCATCTTCTGGAGTATGAGCTCTCCCTCCCAATTTAGTGTCATCTTCCAATTTGCTAAACAAGCCTTCTATTCTGTCCTCCAAGCCATTGATAAAGATGTTGAATAGTACTGAGCTTTTTCCCAGGTTTTAAATATGTCTATTTATACTATAAATGATATTAGAGTTATTTTATAGAATCTTTCTCGATAGCAAATACTTCTAAGGGCAGTTTCCAGAAACGAGGCTTAGCCTTGTACTGAAGTGTACATATGTAGGTTATCTTTCACAAATATAGCTGAAACTAGGACTTGGCAGAGAATGTTGTTTAAAAATATTCGGTCCCAGCATGTGCAAACTCGTTTTTGTTTCAGAGCTCTTTTGTTAAAGGTGCAGTCCTGCCATGCCTTTGCCAGAATGATGGGATCTGTATCAAATCCTTATGTTTGGAAAGCAACTTTGTTTGGATCTTTTACTTACAAATGTTAGACTGGAATTTACATTTAATATATTGCTTGGAAGAGTTACCATGCCTAGATTTTTTTAAAAAAATCACAAGCAGAAGAAAGGGAAACTGAACTTATAGTGAGATTCAGCACATGCCCTGTGGGTGTTAACTCTTATCAGGATGACTAGGAATCAGCATAGTTTTTCTAAAAGACCCTTTGTGTGCAGAGTAGAAGGATTTTGACATAACTCCATAAAACCCCAAAACAAATAATCTCCTCTGTTGATTGTTGAGTCGATGTGTTAATTCTTGGAGCACAGTTCATCTTTCTTCTTCTTAGCTCTGCCTGTGCAAACATAAGAAAAATAAATGATAAGCATAAGTCGAGATAAACAAGTGTCCTGCGCATGTTTGATGAGCATGCAAACAAATACAAAGGAATCCTAAAAACATTAAGTGTATTAGACTTTTGAGATTATTGACTTGTCAATATTTTCATGAATACATGTAGCCTCCTTAGTTGCAGCTTCAGGGTGCAAATTGTTGTGTTTTGTTGATATTTTTTCAGTATTTCAAGTACTTCAGGTTCTACTTGAAATTTTGAAGTGCTCTGGAATTAGGATTTATTTTTCCTCTTCATTTCAAAGATTTTGACATAATGATATTTGTTGTTTTTCTCTTTTCATATGCAATGGTGTGTGCTTAGTGCTTGTGCCCTTAAAACAATATTGCATTCACCTTTTACATATGGGGAGCTGAGGGAAAAAGAGATAGTGACTTCATATAGGCAGCATAGAGTGCATGCTCAATAGTTTTGTGACATGAGTATGAGTCATCAAAGGAAGACAAGATATATATGTGGCCTACTTTTAATGACATGTTATGTTTCATCCAAACCTTTAAACCATCGTTCCTCAACCTGGGGGTCGGTACCCCTGGGGGGGGGGATCATGAGGGGATGTCAGAGGGGTTGCCAAGAACTGTCAGAAAACACAGTATTTTCTGTTGGTCATAAGGGTTCTGTGTGGGAACTTTGGTTCAATTCTATCGTTGATGAGGTTCAGAATACTCTTTGATTGTAGGTGAACTAGAAAACCCAGGAATTACAACTCCCAAATGTCAAGATCTGTTTTCCCCAAACTCCACCAGTGTTCACATTTGGCCATATTGAATATTTGTGCGAAGTTTGGTCTAGATCAGGGGTCCTCAAACTAAGGCCCGGGGGCCAGATGCGGCCCTCCAAGGTCATTTACCCGGCCCTTGCTCAGGCTCAACCTAAGTCTGAAACAACTTGAAAGCACACAACAACAATCCTATCTCATCAGCCAAAAGCAGGCCCACACTTTCCACTCAAATACTAATAAGTTTATATTTGTTAAAATTGTTCTTCATTTAATTATTCTATTGTTTTTAAGTGTTTTTGTAACTACAAATAAGATGTGTGCAGTGTGCATAAGAATTCATTCATGTTTTGTTTTGTTTTCAAATTATAATCCGGCCCTCCAACAGTTTGAGGGGCTGTGACCTGGCCCTCGGTTTAAAAAGTTTGTGGACCCCTGGTCTAGATCCATCATTGTTTGAGTCCACAGTACTCTCTGGATGTAGGTGAACTACAACTCCAAAACTCAAGGTCAGCGCCCACCAAACCCTTCCTGTATTTTCTGTTGGTCATGGGAGTTCTTTATGCCAAGTTTGGTTCATTCCATCATTGGTGGAGTTCAGATTGCTCTTTGATTGTAAGTGAACTATAAATCCGAGCAACTATAACTACCAAATGACAAAATTAATCCCTCCCCAACCCCACCAGTATTCAAATTTGGGCACATCAGGTATTTGTTCCCAATTTGGTCCAGTGAATGAAAATACATCTTGCATATCAGATATTTACACTACGATTCATAACAGTAGCAACATTACAGTTATGAAGTAGCAACGAAAATATTTTTATGGTTGGGAGTCACCACAACAGTAGGAACTGTATTCAAGGGCCACTGCATTAGAAAGGTTGAGAAACACTGCTTTAAACTTAATTAAGATGCCATCTACATTCACATCTTAAGAACTCCAATCTAAAACAAATGAGGAAAAATAGACAATGCTTGTTTATGTTCAGAAACTAAAGGCTTATTATGGAGGTTGTAGTACAGCATATTTGGAGGACACTAAGTCAGGAAAAGGTGAGCTAAAGTATTCTGCAAAACAGAGTACATGCATCTCTTAAGCTTCAGATTATTTCCAGAATATTTTGATATTTTTCTTGTGGGGATATCACTCTGGTTGTTTAGAGTCCCCTTTCCAGTCTCTGCTTTTTTCAATGTGTGAACCAACCCTGATTTGCAGATATATGTGCAGCTCTTCAAGAAACCGATGACTGCAGGAACCAACATTCCAAGTGTTAAGATCTTCTTAAAATCAATTTAGTAAAATGCAAACAAGAGATATAATATGGGAAGCTAGAGGTGGCAGCAGAGAGATGTGTTGGGTCATAAGTTACAATTTTTGGCCACCTGCTTCCTTATCCAGAAGAACATGGTGGCCTTAAATCGCCTATCTTTTCTATTGACTTTCTAGCAATACCTTTTGACCCAATTTGTGATTAAAGCTATGTCCATGTGACTGGTCTAGTAAGAGCTGGGAGGAAATGAGTAAGTACCTTTGTAGATTTGACTCTAGGGGTTTTCATCCCTTTTTAAAAGGCCTAATTCTGGAGTCTTTTCACAGTCCTTGTACTGAGTGGGAAAGCTGGTTCCTAAGAGGGGCACATACAGCAGGCGAGTGCAGACTCTCACAGGTAGCCGTCATCCGGGGAAAGCTCCACAATTTGCACTATTCACAGACCACCACAGGATGCCAATCTGCTTTGGGTTCCTAATCCCTTTCTCACACAGTCTCTTGTAGCCATCTACAGGGGTGGGAAAGCAAGCTTGAAAGAAAAGGGAAAGGAAAAGGAAGCACAATGAAAAAGACCAGCCTATCGGGCTGCCAGTGGCTTCACAGACAATCGGCACCAGCTGCAGCCCAATTAAATTCAATGGTTCACAGGTGTTCCCAGCAGACGGTGCATTAACCAAACCACTTTGGAGAGAGAAAAAATACCTAAGACTTGAACACAGAAGCTCATTTCCTCCTCCCGCTCCCTCCCCGCCCCAAGACTCTTTCAAGCCTTTTTGGAGCACTTCAAATACAAAGAAGCTGAAAAGGACTTTCAGCTCCTTTAGAAGAAAGTTACTGCATAAAACCACAATGGACCTGACTTAGGCGATCTGAATCAGCCATTCATTTCATCTGATTCATCCTGCCAGATGAATTGTCAGAGATTATCAGTCTACAGCTTTGGGAATGAAATAGTTCGTACCTGAGTGGGTTTCTCTCCAGGAAGCTATGACTGGTGGGCAGTGATTTTTCTTTTCTTCAGTTAGAATCCTTTCTCTAAACAATAATATTGAACTCTGATCAGAAGAACTAGTGTGCCTTCTGGGCAATCAGCAAAATGGGTGGCAGATTTCTCATTGATTTTCAAGACCAGGGCTCCAGCTCCATTGCATTGGAATTTCCACTGTTCTGTTCTGATGACAGTTTTGCAAGACGTGCTTATCCCATTGATATATCTAGTCCTAATTGTCACAGAGAAGGTGGGGTATTCATAGCAAAATCTGTTTCAGAGGCTGAGCAATGATAACATGGTTAGTGGTGATATCTTACTGTTTTAAATCCTATAATTTAGATCATTTTCATTCTACAACATAGTACTTTGGATATACGTAGGACTTCTGGACAGGGCCTAACAGCTAAGCCCAGCATTGCCACGTTGGAGTCCACAGAAGATGTCTGTCCATTTCTTGCAGAGATGGACAACCTTTGGTTCACCAGATATGTGTGTTCTGTAACTTCCACCATCACTCTCTATTTTGGCAAATGCTGGTGGGAATTACTATTTGGTAACATGATAAGTCCACCAGTTACCTTCTCCCGATCTGATCTACTGCTGTTCCATGTGTTTACAAGTCCACCAAGCAGTACATGTAGGCATGATATCCACCAAATATTGATCTAACCATGCAGTGCCAAGTTTGGCATGTCACAAGCAGATAGTAAGAACTGTTGCTGAAGAAGGACAAAATGCTCAATTTAGGTGAGCCTATTACATAGCATCACATATATGATGTACACACATGAATTATATTGTTAAAGACTTAAAGCCTTTGGCAGAAACTGAAAAACAGATGTACCTAATTTACCTTACTGTGATTTTTTTATTTGCTACCAGTTGCACCTGATGGGAGCATATGTTATCAAGCTTATTAGCTTATTATGTTTTGGAGAAGGGATACAGCATTGATGCACAAAATCTTCCACTCAAAATGCCTCTAAATTGCCCTTGAAAAGTAACTTAGAAAATAACTAGACAATATTACCCATCTCTTCTAAGGCTTCAAGAGAGGGGGAAAACACCAATCACTACATCTCTCCTCCTTTACTTTTTGAAATTTTACTGGGTTACAGGTAACTATATTCTTTGCAGCTCATAAACCCAACTCTACTTTTCAAGAGAATTACACAAACAAGTTTTTTTTCCCTATGGAGAAAATTTCATTGCTTTTTTTTTTAAAAAAAAAACAACACACCAATGTAGATAAGAGGGAAATATTTGTTTGGGAATTTGTGTTTAATATGTGATAATATGTGGCTGTTCTATGTGTTAAGCAGCAAACTATAGCTAGGGGTTATTTGTATGAGGATTGCATATTCGGTTTCTTTTTTCAAATGTCTTTGTGATATTGTAAAGGGCAAAAACATATTGCAACAGAGTGCTGATGAGAGCTAGCATCAATATTACAATAAGTTTAGATAGAGGTATAAATCTCTTAAACAGCTCCCAACTGACCGTGGTAGCCATCTGTATAATCTAGGCAGTGGAAGTCTCTTCAGCAAGTGAACAAACAAGGCAAATACACCAAATGGCTGACAAATGTATTTCAACTGACTCTTTCATTTCCACACATAAGGGTGCAGTCAGTATCAATCACTGTTTCCTCCCTTACATGAAAATCTTGGTCTCCCTGGACATTCCTCAGACGCTTTTCACCACAGTAATGTGTCTTTAGAATGACATTAACATGAAGCTGTTTCCGCTGTTTGAAGTCCAGAGAGCTTAAAAACATATCTCTGGCTTTAAGACATTAATCGGCTGCTTTTCCACACTTTTTCTTCTTTCCTCGCATGCACTTTGACTTTAAAAATGGTAAAGGGAGGGTTCTTAAACAAGAAATTTATTTATTTTATTTCTTTATTTCTAACATTTCTATCCCGACCTTCTCTAACCCTGAAGGGGGACTCAGGGCGGCTTACAAACTGACAACAATTTGATGTCACCAACATACAACAAATATGACAAACACTTTAAAACAATAAATAAAACACTAAGTTAAAGACAATTTAAAACAATTATTATCAAATCAAGTAGCCATTTCCAGTCCAATTCAACAACCAAAGACCCTATTTAGAGCCTGACCATAGTCTGTAGTCAATTCTTCAAACACTGTAAGTACTGTCAATCCTGCTGTCCAAATGCCTGGTCCCAGAACCATGATTTTAATTTCTTCCTAAAAGAAAGCAGGGAAGGAGCTGACCTAATTTCACTGGGGAGCGAGTTCCACAGGCAGAGGACTACCACCGAGAAGACCCTGTCCTTCTTCCCCACCAGCTGCGCAGTCAGAGGGGTCACCAAAGACCATCAGCAAACACATATTTCTCATGGTCTATGCCCTTTGGCATAGAAGGTTCAAGATATCTCTGCCTGTCCTTCTCTTCCTTTTTGTAAACCGATGGTGAATCCCCCCACAAAAATCCTCCTCCTCCTCTCTGGATGTAGGTGAACTACAAAACTCAAGATCAATGCCCACCAAACCCTTCCAGTATTTTCTCTTGGTCATGGGAATTCTGGGTGCCAATATAGGTTCAATTACATTGTTGGTGGAGTTCAGAATGCTCTTTAATTATAGGTGAACTATAAATCCCAGCGACTACAACTCCCAAATGTCATAGTCTATTTCCCCCCAACTCCAGTAGTGTTAACATTTGGGCATATTGAGTTTTCGTGCCAAGTTTGGTACAGATCCTCCACCAGTGTTCACATTTGGGCATATGGAGTATTCGTGCCAAGTTTAGTACATATTGAGTATTTGTGCCAAGTTTGGTACAGATCCATCATTGTTTGAGTCCATAGTGCTCTCTGGGTGTAGGTGAACTACAACTCCAAAATTCAGGGTCAATGCCCACCCAACCCTTCCAGTATTTTCTGCTGGTCATGGGAGTTCTGGGTGCCAAAATAGGGTCAACTCCATCGTTAGTGGAGTACGGAATGCTCTTTGATTGTAGGTGAACTATAAATCCCAGCAACCACAACTCCCACATTACAAAATCAATCCTCCCCCAACCCCGACAGTATTCAAACTTGGGCATGTTGGATATTTCTGCCAAATTTGGTCCAGTGAATGGAAATACATCCTGCATATCAGTTATTTACATTACAATTCATACCAGTAGCAAAATTACAGTTATGAAGTAGCAACAAAAATACTTTTATGGCTGGGGGTAACCACAACATAAGGAATTGTATTAAGGGGTTGCAGAATTAGGAAGGTTGAGAACCCTGATCAACATATTCAAGGTTTTCTCGACATGTAATGCTACAGTAACAAACATCAGAATGCAAATATATGTTGAAGAATTTTGAAAAAGTTGCATTGGGTATTCTTACATACACATTTCTGACGCAAAAGAATATTATGGGGAAATTCTGCCTTTTGTTGCTTCTTTCCTGAAGTATGTCAGATTCCCAGGATACAAAATGTTTCACTAATAGATAGTATGCTGTTTGTTTTAAAGGTTAGTAGTACTAACAACAACAAATGCAATAATAATACATGTAATAAGAATAATATTTTATCTTTTTTTCAGATAATTGCAGTGTGCAGAGAAGCTGCCCTACTTGCCCTTCAGGAGGATATTCAAGCCAAATGCATTATGGGACAGCATTTTGAACAAGCCTTGGCTATTGTGACCCCTAGAATTCCAGATTCGCTACAGAAGTTTTATTACGACTATCAGCAGAATAGTGGTTTGCATTCACTTTGAGAAATTGATTAATAATGGTTCAGCGTGCAGTACGACTTCAAGAGCTCTTCTAGGAGTTGAATAGCTTTTTTGTGTGTAGCAAAGACATTTATTTTTGTAAGTCAAATGCTTGAATTGAACTTTGCTGCAGGAGTTTTCTTAATAAAGAGCTTGAATAGCAGTTGGGAATTGTGTAAGCATGACAGAAATGGTTGAAACATTCTTTGCTACAATGGCATGTCATAATTTTACATCATTATTGTAATCTTGTCACTGGTGGCTTCATTTTAGTTTGATCTCTCTTTTCTTTAGAACATGAGTCCATTGGCTTCTTTTCAAATTATCTGTCATGTACTCTAAGCCATGTTCTAAGCCATCCAAACCACATAAACACATCTGCCATTCACTCAGTCCCCCCCTCCTCCAAATCCCAGCTTTCACATGGTCCAAATTTCCCCCTTGCCATTTTCAAAGCTGCCAAATGCCAGTTGATGTTTTAATTCAGCTATGCATCACAACCCCAAGACAGGTCAGTCACCACCAGCTCAAATCCTGTCAGTATTTATGGGATGTTACACAAAAAACACTGGTGTTTAATATTCTTTTGTCCACTTTGGAGGAAATCATTCTACAGTTTTGAAACCCAGTTTGTTTTAATCACTGTGAAAAAAATGTGTCAAGTTTAGAAGTAACTAATTACAAATAATATATTACTATGTAACCAATTCATTTTGCAACTATTATGGCCTGGGAAGCTACTTTGAAATGGGGATTCCCAATTTTATAGAGAGGTGCCACATAAGGAATGCTCTCCTCCTCTTCAGACTATCACTTTTCACATGGGAACAACAACCACCAGTGGATTTCAGCCCTTTTTGAGAACCTCTGAATTGATCAGTAAAATACAAAATTATTGCTAGAGCAACAAAATAAATAAATCAACAATAAACAGCAGAGCAATTCTTGAACCCAAGGAAGAGCGTTCCATAGTATTGGCTTTGTGACTATTTGTGTCAGAAGATGGGTGAGGCTATCTGAACATGTATTTTATGTTCAGTATGTGTTTTACTTGTACATGTAGAGTAGTGGTTCTCAAGCTGTGGGTCCCCAGATGTTTTGGCCTTCAACTCCCAGAAATCCTAACACCTGATAAACTGGCTGGGATTTCTGGGCGTTATAGGCCAAAACACCTTGGGACCCACAGGTTGAGAACCACTGATGTAGAAAGAAGTCTCTGAAACAGTATAGGGGCATCTAGCAAGAAGATGAGTAAACTGAGAAGGAAGATAGTGTCACAAATGGCCTTTTGTGGAAAGTAAGGCAATCTTTCTTCTCATGTATCAGAATAGCCCTTATAGAGTTACTTCAAAGGCTTCAAGTAATATTATGGAAGTGTTGTTGTTGTTGTTGTTGTTTATTCATTCAGTCACTCTTCATGACCTCGTGGACCAGCCCACACCAGAGCTTCCTGTCGGCCATGGCCACCCCCAGCTCCTTCAAGGTCAAACCAGTCACTTCAAGGATACCATCCATTCATCTTACCTTTGGTTGGCCCCTCTTCCTTTTTCCTTCCATTTTCCCTAGCATCATTGTCTTCTCCAAGCTTTCCTGTCTTCTCATTATGTGGCCAAAGTACTTCATCTTTGCCTCTAATATCCTTCCCTCCAATGAGCAGTCAGGCTTTATTTCCTGGAGTATGAACTGGTTTGATCTTCTTGCAGTCCAAGGCACTCTCAGAATTTTCCTCCAGCACCACAGTTCAAAAGCACCCATCTTCCTTCATTCAGCCTTCCTTATGGTACAGCTCCAATGGGAATACCGCTTTAACTATGCAGATCTTTGTTGCCAGAGTGATGACTCTACTCTTCACTATTTTGTCGAGGTTGGTCATTGCTCTCTTCCCAAGAAGTAAACATCTTCTGATTTCCTGGCTGCAGTCTGCGTCTGCAGTAATCTTTGCACCTAGAAATACAAAGTTTGTCACTGCCTCCACATTTTCTCCCTCTGTTTGCCAGTTCTCAATCACTCTGGTTGCCATAATCTTGGTTTTCTTTTATGTTTAAGTGCAACCCAGCTTTTGCACTTTCTTCTTTCACCTTGGTTAGAAGGCTGCTGTCCGTTGGACTAACTGCAGCTTCCAAGCAGTCTTCAAAGGCAAGCCCACGTAGAGTATGTTGCAGTAATCTATTTGGAATGTAACAAGAGCATGGACCACCATGGCAAAGTCAGACTACCCAAGTTACAGGCGCAACTGGCGCACAAGTTTTAGTTGTACAAAAGCTCCCCTGGCTACCGCCGAGACCAAATAACCTCATATGGTCTCCTTAGTATCCATGCATAGGAAGAAATAAAAGTGCAGTTTTAGTAACCAGCAGTGTAAAGAATCGTGGTAACATGCCAAGCGACAAAAAAACCCTAACTGCTGAAATTATGTAATTTTAACCAGTCTTTTAAAAAGGTGCAGATGCTTTTTGCCCTTGTATTTTAATGGCCATTTTGGGACCCAAAGGGCCTTTCTTGAGATAAAATAACCAAATGACAGGGTCTAGCTAATCATGGCGATTAACTAATGGCAATTTTTATGTATTATTTCGCTGAAAAATTGTTACCCAACCCCTTTCTGCTGCTCTTAACTGAATATGCGGATGTGTCAAATGATGACGAGCAGCAAAATTTGGACTGAAGTTGGATTTGGCCTCTTGAGCAGTATAAAAAATCCTTAACTATTTTAACCTTAACCATAGCTTTCATCTTTTGTCCATCCAATCTATGGAAGACCTACTAGTAAGCTTTCAAAAGTTGTTTCAGATGTTGCTGAACTTACAGTTCCCAACTGCTTCAACCAGTGGTTAGGGGTTAAGGGAACTTTCGTTTGTTATCATATGGCAGGCCACAAATTATCCATCCCGGTTTTAATCCTTTCATTTGTTCTCATGCTTCACATTGTTGCTTTTTTATATAAGAGATTAATTTATTTTACTTACTAATGCACACAAGTTGCTTCAGCTAAGCACCAAGACAGAGTTACTTTGGGCCAAGGAGCTCTGATGCCACCTAACAACTGGATACAGTTTATCACTATGTCACACTTATAATTTTTCCAGTAGAACTCAGAAACGATGCTTAGGAATTCATCCCTTCTTTTGCTTGCATAGGGTCTTGGTGTCTTGCCCCTACTTCATCCAACAGAGTTTAAAAATCAATGTTAAAAGATATCTGGTTGCTTTGTCAGGTTTGCTGGCACAAGGTTTGTTGGCCCTTCTCCTTAATGCACTCTCACATGCTTGTCCTTCTTTGATGGCTATTTTAGATTTATTACTCATCCTGGGCCTTAAGGATCAAGTCTAATCAGGTCTATTCCAGGTATCCAACTGCTGTATCCAAATTAGGAAAAATCTGTGCAGGAGAATGAGTCATTCAACAGAGATTGTATTTCTCAAAAGATTTTTAGACCTTTTTCTTCCAAAGGTGTTATGAAACATGCTAACCTGAAAAAAACCTGATTGAATTGGAGCATCAGTGGAACATGCAGGACTACCTCGAAGTTATAAAAATTGTGCCAAAGTTGTTTCCAGATTTTACAATTTTATAATATTTCCTTGTCTCCACAAGAAAAGGAGGTATATGAGTGTTCATACAGTATTTTACCTTTAGTTTACATACATTTTTTTCAAAATGTGCACAGTAAAAACAACAGAGAGTACCAGATATTTTAAAAAGTCAACAACAAATGATACAAGATTTAGAAAATACCTTTAAAAGAAGTATAAGACACCATAAAGTTTAACCAATTTACTAAAAAAAAATTGGAAGGAGTTTGAAAGCCAAATAAAACAACACTATTCTAACAAGTCACCAGAAAGTCTGCAGTTTTGTTGTTGCTTGTCATGCTTTCAGTGGTAAAGATGTTCCTCAGCTTGGTGTCACAACTGACAATATGGAATTTTGGATACTTCCCAAACAGATTTCTCATATATCTTTGTGCAGATCTGTTTTATTTAAACTCACTTGCATCTTCATTTCCTCCAGGCTTTCTTCTTAGATCTTATATTCCGAATCCATCATAATCTAGAATAGGCTTCTGGGAAACTGGGCAAATACTCATTTTTCAAGCACAGTGCTTTGTTTTGTGTGTGTATTTGTGTATGATGTTGGAGGAAAATTCTGAGAGTTCCTTAAATCGCAAGAAGATCAAACCAGTCCATTCTACAGGAAATAATGTCCGAATTCTCACAAGAGGGATGGATATTAGAGGTAGAGATGAAAAACTTTGGCCACATAATGAGAAGACAGGAAGCCTGGAGAAGATAATGATGCTGGGGAAAAGGAAGTAAAGAAGAAGAGGGACTGACCAAGGTCAAGATGGGTGGATGGTATCATTGAAGTGACTGGCTTGACCTTGAAGGAGGTGGGAGTGGTGATGGCCAACAAGGAGCGCTGATGTGGGCTGGTCCATGAAGTCACAAAGAGTTGGAAGTGACTGACTGAATGAATAAACAACAAATGGACCTCATTGATTTCAACCTGTGTTTGGAGTATTCCTTTAAAAAAAAAGAAACAACTTAAATTGTCATTCAACATTACCTGAAGCCACAAAAAGTAATGTTACTGTATTATTTTCTACTGTCAAGTTTCTCTTATTGTTAGTTTGTTGCTGTATGCCTTCAAGTCATTTCCAATTTATGGCAAACTTATCACTAGGCTTTCTGGGGATGAAAATATGTGACTTTCCCAGGGTCAACTAGTGGTTTCCATGGCTATGGGGGAATTGAACACTGGTCTCCGGAGTAGTCATGGCACCATGTTGGCACTCTTACTGTTACATCTGTGCCATGAAATGATGCAGGAAATGTTTTCTGGCTCCAAAGTGACCAATTTAAATATTGTAACTTGGAAAAGTCTGTGAAAATCACAAAAGACATTGCAATGTACTCCTCAGATCTAGGCTAGAGCAACCACCATGTGACTCCAACTGTTCCACTTCCCATTGCAAAGATGGTGTCAGCACACACACCTGGTAACAAGTAATAGGCAGAGAACCTGTTCCAATCCAAATGTGAAACAGTCAATTACAGTTATGGCTCCTGCAGGCAAAACATTTCAATCCTTTTATGAATCTTTCACAATGTAACCTGCTAATAATAAAGCTATAGTTGTGAATAGTACTAAAATCCCCATTACACAGATTTCTTCTTGTGTCATGCTTAAAGCCTCTCCTAGTAGGTTTCACTCAGTATAAAGTGGTCAGAGACACTACTATTAATGCCATGAGCAGGGCATAAGATCTGACAAGAAGTGAGTGCACTCCTACTTCTAATCTGATAAGCATTCTCCATGAACTGTAGTGACACATTCTACAACCCTCTTAAGTTTTCAACCCTTTTCCACACAAGGAAAACTCTGCACAGTTGTTATATTATAAACTAACCCTGCTCCATATACCCCTGGGTTCAAAAAAAGTGTAAAACCTGGGAACATGTAGTTTATTTTACAGTTACAACATCCAAATTGTAACTTGAAATATCATCCAAGATCATTGGGCAACTGGAAAATTGGGAACTTTCATAAATCTAATGTGGAGAGTTTATAAACTTGCCAGTGAGGAGAAAGTGAAATGCCGGAGGTGTGAGCTTGTAAAGTTTCATGGAGCTCTTGGGAGTTGCTGATGGAATCCGGCATTTCATGGAACCTGATGGAAAGACACTGTTACTCTAAGGCATTCTGCTGGAAAGGACTTTTTCAAGGATAGAAACATTGTCAGAATGATTTTTTCCCCTCTTTGGACCTGGCTGGCAATTACTACAAAATAGCCCTGTCTAGACACTGCTAACAAGCAATGGGCCAACTCTGCACTCTGGTTGCTAAGAGAAATATATGAGGATGGTATCTAGACATATCCTATTATTATCTGCAATGGCTTCAATTAACTCTGTATTTTGGTGCTCTAAACACCAGGTTGTGGGTGTGAAATGGGAAGTATCATCTTTATATATGCTATTCCAAGAAATACATTACAGCAAAGCCCCAGGAAAGTGTACTCTGATATTAGAGCCACTTCATAGAGTTTAATACTTTAGATAATCAAATTCCACAATAATCTTTTTTTAAAAGATTTGAATCCTATTGGAAACTTCTGTTAGCAGAGATCCATTGAATCAGTGAAATTTGCATCAGTGTTGACTTATTATTCAATAATTGAATAATCATTTACTGAATAATAAGCCAACACGGATGCAAATTTTATTGGTTTGATGGGCTTAGTCTTCTCGGAGCTACCAATACAATTTAAGTCTAGTAAATTTATTTTGGCACAACTTTCCTGGACTAGCATTCATTCATTTCACCAAATACATAAAAGGAGCTGCAGTGACACAATGGGTTAAACTCTTGTGCTGGCTGAACTGCTGACCTGAAGGTTGGTAGTTAACATCCTGTCTGTCAGCCCTAGCTTCCCATATGGGGATATGAGAGAAGCCTCCCACAGGATGGTAACACATCCAGGCATCCCCTGGGCAACATCTCTGCAGACGGCTCATTCCCTCACACCAGAAGTGACTTGCAATTTCTCAAGTCACTTCTGACCCAATTTTAAAAAATCCAGATGCATGAATTGTTACACTAACCTACCTTAGACACATGTAAACAGTCAAGACCATGAAGGAAATACTGATGCTCTAACTGTGATTTACAGCATTCACAAAATATTTCTTGAAGAGATAAGTGCCTAACACTGATTAAACCATTAAACTATATTAAAACATGATATAAAAACAAACAAAACTTTATTCCTTATTTAGGCCACAAATAACTCAATATCTTCAGTAATTTCTTGTTAAATTTTGTTTTCTCAAGAATGTCTAGGGTAAAATCATTTTTTCTTGTCACAGACTAGCTCAGGCAGGCCCGTAGCCAGGTGATCAGATCAAGATATGAATAAACATAACAGTTTAAATAATGCACCAATAAGGCCTTTTCGCAAACCACCATGAAAATTTCTGGGGGGGGGGGGGGGCTGAAGCCCCCCTCCCCCCCGGCTACATGCCTGAGCTCAGGTGTTCCTTTCCCAACCAAAATATATCTTTACAAACAGTAAACCAAGGAGTAATTTTCATATCCTAGAATACTTCCCTAACAAAAGCACAACTTAATCTTCTGAATCTGAATAAACATTGTTTTTATGCTCTATTTTAACAGTGCTTAATAAAGTCCCTATTCTAGATTATAATTATTAGTATCCTTGCTCAATTAAATAACAATAATAATCCCCGGTAATTATTTCAGAGTGACATATTGCTTAGATATTTTGAAGCATCAAATGGTTGTATAACCAATAGATTTTGAGAAAAAAATATGTTGTCCCTATCAGTGTATGGCAGTGTTTCTCAACCTTCCTAATGCCA
Organism: Anolis sagrei; assembly: GCF_037176765.1. Lineage (NCBI taxonomy): Eukaryota > Metazoa > Chordata > Lepidosauria > Squamata > Anolidae > Anolis > Anolis sagrei. Next base: position 37,229,724 of record NC_090025.1, read on the forward strand.
TGACCCTTTAATACAGTTCCTCATGTTGTGGTGAACCCAATCATAAAATTTTTGTTGTTTTATTTTACAGTTATGAATTGTAATTTTAAATATCTGATATGCAGGATGTATTTTCATTCACTGGATCAAATTTGGTACAAATACATGATATGCCCAAATGTGAATACTGGTGAGGTTGGGGGGTGGGATTGATTTTGTCATGTAGGATTTGTAGTTGCTGGGATTTATAGTTCACCTGCAATCAAAGAGCATTCTGAATACCACCAATGATGGAATTGAACCAAACTTGGCACACAGAACACCCGTGACCAACAGAAAATACTGGAAGGGTTTGGTAGGCATTGACCTTGAGTTTTGGAGTTGTAATTCGCCTACATCCAGAGAGCACTGTGGACCCAAACAATGATGGGTTAGGACCAAACTTGGCACAAATACTCAATATGCCCAAAGGTGAGCACTGGTGGAGTTTTGGAGAAATAGACCTTACCATTTGGGTGTTGTAGTTGCTGAGATTTATAGTTCACTTACAATCAAAGAGCATTTTGAACCCCACAAATGATAGGATTGGGCCAAATTTCCCACAAAGAACCCCTATGCCTTGAAGGGACTTGCTGGCATGAGCCTCCCTCCAGCCTCGTATGCTCTCATTCTCCTGCACATGCACACCATGTTGCCATGCACCAAGCATGCCTGTTCTCCCCTCTCCACATAGAGTCTCAGAAACAGCCCTCCCCTTGGCTGAGAGGCTGACTGAGAGGGCTTTTGGTGGGAGGATTCATGGTCTGTTTCCAAAAAGGAAGAGAAGGATAGGCAGAGAGATCTTTAGCCTTCTCTGCCAAAGGGGTTCCTAAGACCATGATAAATATATGTTTTCTGATTATCTTTGGTGACCTCTCTGAAACCCTTTTGCAACCCCCCCCCCCCCCCCAGGGGTCCTGACTTCCAGGTTGAGAAATGCTGGTCTAAGGCATCACTAAATCTGATAATAAAGATTGTGTTTTATTTCTTAGGTGAAATATTGCTTCAAAAATAGCAGATTTGCACACAAACACCACAAAAACAACTAGTTAGCAAAATCTAATTCTGTTCCAGGCTTTCACCCTACATGATTTTTGTAAAAGCTGCTTTTGTTGAGATAAAACACATAGTTGTAACTGGTTAGGCTTTTAACTACAAAGGAGTATTTTATTTCCTGGGAGATTAATAGTAAGCCAGAATCAGCTGGTAGTGCCAAGTGCCTTGATAACACAATTGACCACAGAAAGCTTTGTTGATTCCCAGCCCCCACCTTGTCCCATTTCCAAGAGAGAACTGGAGGATGCTGCAATTACCGTGGTGGCAGCACTGATTTTGTAAATCATTGCTTATCCTGAGTGTCAGGAAATGTAAACATCTAAAACAGGAGAAAGAGTGAAACATTTACTGAAAAAGTGGAAATGGGATGGGTGCAGCAAGAGATGAAAGGATGCTTATGGAGACATTTGCATCAAGAATACAAGAAAGAGACCAATATCTCATCCTATTCACTTCCATGCATCCCCGTACCCTTTTAACAAATCCCAATAGCCCTAACCATTACAGGTAGCAATAAGGAATGATATATATATTTTTTGCATCAGGAGCAACTTGAGAAACTACAAGTTACTTCTGGTGTGAGGGAATTGGCTATCTGCAAGGACGTTGCCCAGGGGACGCCCGGATGTTTTATCATCCTGTGGGAGGCTTCTCTCATGTTTCCACATAGGAAGCTGGAGCTGACAGACCAGAGCTCACCCTGCTCACTGGATTCAAACCACCAACCTTTCTGTCAGCAGTTCAGCTGGCACAAGGGTTTAACCTATTGTGCTACCAGGGGCTCCTAATAAAGAATGATGGAAGCTACTGATCTGCAACATCTGGAGAACCAGATGTTAACCTTACAATAAATAATCATGCTCTGGTCTTTAGTACCAAGCCAAAAACATGGAGTGTGTTTGTGAGCATCTGTGCGTATCCTGGCATCTATAATATACTGGCTAACTAGCCTTTAGCTTGTTATGTAGAATAGCGTAAAGATGGCCAGGTTTGGAGTGTGCTAGATTAGTGAAATTAATATTATAATACAAAGATAGAAAGAAGAGGGAGGGAGAAGAGGCTAGAAACATGTTTAAACTGTGCAAATTATACAAGAAAAGATGCATAAAATCTTGAAGACTTCGGTTGAAACCGGAGTATTTCCTACTAGGCATGACAGACATAGAATTCGACAAAAATAAGGACAATTTGTTTAATTATTTTGTTACCACCACCAGAATAAACTATGTGAGAAAAAAAAGAGAGGTAAAGAAATTCCTACAATAGAAGATTGGCTATTGAAAATAGCCGATATAATAAACATGGGTAATTTGACACAACTACTAACTAACCAACAATGCAGTGCAGCAATGAGAACAACAACAACAACAACAACGGACTGGATATCCTTTAAAGAATTCTTGAAACAACAAAAATGAAAATAAAAATATAAAAGAGACCTTTAAAACTGTTCGCACTTGAAATAAGGAAGAATGTGAGAAGAATTATCCAAATAAACAAAATGTTATGAACCACAATGAAGAAAATTGGAAGTTTCTTTTCCTTCTCCCCTAACCCTACCCTATCCCATACCTTATATTTTCCCCAAAATGTAGGGTTTGTTTTTTTTACCATAAACCCTACCCATATATCCCTCCCAATCGCATTACCACCATTTTAAAATACTATAGAAATTTTTAATATAAATTATTATTTTAAAAAAGAATTAACTAATCTAGCGGTGACATATCACCTAAAGTATGGGTACAATGTGTGTTGTCTTCTGGGTATTGTTAAACTACATCTCCCAACATTCCTCACTGCTGGTTAAGTTAGCTACGGCAGCAAGAACTTCAATTTCAGCAATGGTTGGAGGACCACACAATTTCCTAAAGAATGATAGTCATTTCTCAAAGATACCAAGCCTAAGTGTCTATAAACAGATTCAGTCCAGACATCCTGGTAAGAAGGATCCCAGGTCTGCACCAGTGGACGGACAATATAAACATACACAAAGCAATCTATTTAAATTAGTGCTAAGCTGCCCCACTTCCTTTGATAAAACTCTCCACACCCAGGGAGTGGTTTCTGCTTAAGGAAAAATGGGCAAGATTTCTAACCCAGTTGTTTTTGAAGTGATGTGCTGTTTATCAGTCATGATAGATTTCCTCTGGTGTCTTTATCAGCTATAATTAAAGCAGCCACTTCCTTTCATCCTACTCCCCAACACACGTTAATGAACTCCAATCTACCATCCTAACCCATGTCACGCTTTTCTGCGCTCCAGCGTTATTGAAGGATTTCTTTATCATATCAGAAGCAAACCAAGGATACAGTTGTAATGTATTTTTTTTAAAACACACACAAAGTTTAAAAATTTGGCATTATATTAAATGTCCTTTGACCAGTAGCTGGCCACTTGGAGTGCCTCTGGTGTTGCTATAAGGAGGTCCTCCATTGTGCATGTGGCAGGGCTTAGGCTGCATTGTAATAGGTGGTCTGTGGTTTGCTCTTCTCCACACTCACATGTCATGGACTCCATTTTGTGGCCCCATTTTTTAAGGTTGGCTCTGCATCTCGTGGTTCCAGAGCGAAGTCTGTTCAGCACCTTCCAAGTCACCCAGTCGTCTGTGTGCCCAGCAGGGAGTCTCTCATTTGGTATCAACCATGGATTGAGGTTCCAGGTTTTTGCCTGCCACTTTTGGACTCTCACTTGCTGAGGTGTTCCTGCAAGTATCTCTGTAAATCTTAGAAAACTATTTCTTTATTTAAGGCGTTGGCGTGCTGGCTGATATCCAAACAAAGGATGGGCCAAAGATGTCACTGCCTTAGTCCTTTCGTTATTGGCTGCTACCTCCCGGCAGATGTCAAGTGGTGCAATATTGGCTAAACAGTATAAGTTACTGAAGAAAAGACATAGCAGCAACTACTGTTCTCAAACATGTTATTTGAAAGCAAACCTTATATTCAAATAAATGTGCTTAGGATCCCAGCTGCAGTTATTTTGTTGTTCTCTGACTTTCCTCAACTTTTCCTTTTCTTCCGATAACGAATTAAGATTGAGTCCCCTTCACTGACTCAATCACATGTATGTAACAGCATTTACCTTCCTATCTTTTTTCTTCCTACCTACCTACCTACCTTCGGCTGGATCTACACTGCCCTATATCCCAGGATCTGATCCCAGATTATCTGCTTTGAACTGGATTATATTTATTTCATTTATTTATTTAATGTATTTTTACTCTGCTCTATTTCACACCGAAGGGAACTCAGAGTGGCTTCTAGATTGTCAATAATTCAATGCCACAACAAACATAAACATACAAACACAATATATACAATACATTAAAATCAGCTAAAAAATAAAAAAAATCATGACATATCAGTACATTAAATAAACTGTTAAAACAACACAAGATCCAAAGTCATAATTCAGGAGCCGTTCCAATCATTTTTGAATCACTTCATGGCTGCCTATAAATTAAGAGTCCCTCCAGAACTGCAAGCACTATCTCAGGCAAATATTGACAATTTATTCACACTGTCATTACTTGCAGCAATAGCCGATGTAGTGAAGCAACCAAGTTGGGTGTGTGTGTGTTGAATGTTCTCATTAAGGAGGCCAGACTTGGTGAAAGTGGTTGACAGGGGCGGAGCGGCAGGCTATGGAAGGCTGCTCTGCCCTCTGCTGTGCTCTTTGCTTCAGCGTGAGCTAGGAGACAGGTTTCAACCCCCCCCCCCCCCGCAAAATTTTCAACCCTCCCCCCCCGCAAAATTTCACCACCCCCCAGAGTTGGACAAGACTAGACTTAATGTCAAGGGGAAATCTTTACCTACTCTCCAAAAGCTTTTTTCCACAGCCAGGTTTTTAGTTTCTTTCTAAAGGTCAGGAGGGAGGGAGCCACCAGTGAGAAGACCCTGTCCCTCATCCCCATGAACCACATCTGCGAAGGAGGTGGGGCTGAGATCAGGGTCTCCCCAGAAGATCTTAGCCTCCAAATCTCCACTGCCATATAATCTGAGATAAGTAGATAATCTGGGTTCTGATCCTGGGATATAGGGCAGTGTAGAAGGGTCCTTACTTTCTTCTAAGGTGGCTTCCACAAACAATAAATCAAACACACATATATATACCGCATAAGTCAAAATATGTATGTTGATTGGTTTGTTCATTGGTTTTCTTATACAACAAAGGCTCCTACATGACTTGGTGGATCTGGACCAAACTTGGCACACATACCCTTCTTTACCCAACTTCAAAGCATTGTGGGATTTGAACTATACAATGCCGGGTACTTCAGATAGTTTACAATACAATCTAAAAATTTGTTTCCTAATGCGTTTTCAAATCAATATAAAATATACAAAAGTTCACATAATTTTGTGTGCTTCTCTTATTTCACTACTTCCTCTCTTCTTAAATTCATATAGTATTGGCCAAAGGAGTCAATCCCATCCACAGATATTGTGTACTATTTCTGGTCTTCAGCAAAACAAAAATTATCTTATTAGGACACTGGATTTTGCTTTATGTCCTTTGCTCACACAATCATGGAAGTAAGGAAGGGATTAATTTAATTTTTTCCATTTCCATTCTGCCAACACACTGGCTATTGTGTTGTGAAAATGTACCTGGGGAAGCATAGTTTTGAAATTAGCCAGACAAAGAGAGCCATAAAGGGACACAGATTGAGAAGTTTCTTACTAGGGATCTGGTTTAGCTGAGATGTGATCTGAAACTTACATGCAAGATATTTCCCTTGAATATGGCTTCAGTTCAATACACATCTAAGCAAACTATTTGGAAGTTTAGTAGCAGCAATCACATAGTGACCTGTTCTTGCTATTTCTGAAGAAGCAATTAAGTTCTTCATTCTCATCATATACAGACCAGTAAATTGGGATAATTTTGGTGCCAAAGTATACTGTAATTAGCTTCTGCTTTTCATGCTAGACATAAACCATATTTTTAAACACCACCAGGAACAGAATGATGAACAAAAAAACAATTTCATGGACGATTCCAAGAACTACAGGAGCTGGTTCACAGGCAATTATAGGTTCTTGGAGCATAACAAATTGGTAGATTTGGGTGATTTCTATCTGCAAAATGTCTTTAAAAAGTACTACACTGCATCACAATGGGGTGCATTTGGTTATCCTCAAGGCAAAGTTGTGGTGGCATATAGAAACACTGTATAACTGCAGTTGCTGGCTGTGAAATAAGATTTGTTTAAGGGGGTAAAATAGACCTTAACATGAGACATTTTTGTGTTTGGCTGATCAAATTCTACTATTTTTGATCCTCACTTATCCTGATACATCACATACAGTTCCCTGCAATATGAGGCAAGTTCATTCACTCTAACCTTGGAGCTGCAGTTTAATAAAGCCTAATAAGATAATTATTCCTGATATCAAGTAGAACTCTGATAGGATAGGCTAAGTGCTAAAACCAGTAAGGTAAACCTATTGACAAGGGGTCCATGAACATAGTAGAATTAATGCAGTTTGACACCACATTACCTGGAGCCCCCAGTGGTGCAGTGGGTTAAACCCTTGTGCTGGTAGGACTGTTGACTGAGAGGTCAGTGGTTGGAATCTGGGGAGAGCGAGTGGAGCTCCCTCTGTCAGCTCCAGCTCCCTATGCGGGGACATGAGAGGAACCTCCCACAAGGATGGTAAAACATCAAACATCCTGGCGTCCCTTGGGCAACATCCATGCAGACGGCAAATTCTCTCACACCAGAAGCAACTTGCAGTGACTCAAGTCGCTCCTGACATGAAAAAGAAAAAACCCACCATGCCTCAATGACATGTAATCATGGGAGTTGTAGTTATACAAGATCTGTCACCTTCTTTACCAGAGTGTTTCTGTTTCACCAAACTGCAACTCCCAGGATTCTATAGCATTGAGCTATAGCAATTAGCTATAGCAATGAAGATAAGGGTAAAAAAAGGTAAAGGTTTCCCCTTGACATTAAGTCCAGTTGTGTCTGACTCTGGGGGGTGGGGCTCATCTCCATTTCTAAGACGAAGAGCCGGCGTTGTCCGTAGACACCTCTAAGGTCATGTGACCAGCATGACTGAATGGAGCGCTGTTACCTTCCCGCAGAAGTGATACCTACTGATCTACTAACATTTATATGTTTTCAAACAGCTAGGTTAGCAGAAGCTGGGTCTAACAATGGGAGCTCACCCCATCCTGCGGATTCTGGTCATCAAGTTCTGCAGCTTAGCAGTTTAGCCTGCTATGCCATCAAAGGTAGATCATGTTAAAAAAGGCCATCTCATCTGTAAGAATTGGTACCACCAAAATAATTCACTAAAGCAGTGATTCTCAACCCGGGGATTGGGACCCCTTGTGGGGTCACGAGGAGGTGTCAGAGGGGTCACCAAAGACCATCAGAAAATACAGTATTTTTTATTGGTCATGGGGGTTTTGTGTGGGAAGTTTGGCCCAATTCTATCATTGGTGGAGTTCACAATGCTCTTTGATCATAGGTGAACTATAAATTCCAGCACCTACAACTCCCAAATGTCAAGGTCTATTTTCCCCAAACTCCACCAATGTTCACATATATTGAGTATCCGTGCCAAGCTTGGTCCAGATCCATCATTGTTTGAGTCCACAGTTCTCCCTGGATGTAGGTGAACTACAACTCCAGAACTCAAGGTCAATGCCCACCAAATCCTTCCAGTATTTTCTGTTGGTCAGGGGGAGTTCCAAGTACCAAGTATGGCCCAATTCTATCATTGCTGGGGTTCAGAATGCATTTTGATTGTAAGTGAATCATAAATCCCAGCAACTACAACTCCCAAATGTCAAGGCCTATTTTCCCCAAACTTCACCAATGTTCACATTAGGGCATATTTAGTATTCCTGTCAAGTTTAGTCCAGATCCATCATTGTTTGAGTCCACAGTATTTTCTGTTGGTCATGGGAGTTCCATGTGCCAAGTTTGGTTCAATTCCATCGTTGGTGGAGTTCAGAATGCTTTTGATTGTAGGTGAACTATAAATCCTAGCAACTACAACTGACAAAATCAATCCCCCCCCCCAACCCCACCAGTATTCAAATTTGAGCGTTTCGGGTATTTGTGCCAAATTTGGTCCAGTGAATAAAAATACATCCTGCATATCAGATATTTACATTACGATTCATAACAGTAGCAAAGTATACAGTTATGAAGTAGCAACAAAAATAATTTTATTGTTGGGGGTCACCACAACATGAGGAATTATATTAAGGGGTCGCGGTATTAGGAAGGTAGAGAAACGTTGCACTAAAGACTTCTGAATACATTTAGGACTCAGAGGATCAGACTACACATTACTACGGATAAGTAACATCCCATCTGGACTACTACAATGCATTGCATGTGGTTTTGCTTTTCAAATGAATGCCCCAGAAGCTCCAGTTGATTCAGAATAAGACGGCAAGATTATTGGCTGGACACTGCAACCATATGATGCCTTTATTTTGTCAGCTGCAGTGGCTCACATTTTGGGCTCCAGTTGAAAGTGCTGGCAATCCCTTGAACAGATCGGGATCAGGTTATCTGGAAAACCGATTTCCACCACATTTACCTATCTTAATATTTAGGAATCTCTTCAAAGGCTCTCTCCTCTATGTGGGTTGGATATGAAAAGAGGCAGGTGAGAATTAGGCAAAGGGTTTTCACACTTACGGCACTTTGGCTGTGGAATAGTTTTTCTAAGGATTGTGTGGGTGTAAAATCAGTTTTCCAGATAACCTGATCCTAGGATGCATCTATGCTGGAAAATTAATGTAGTTTGACCCCACTTTCACTGCATTGGCTCAATGCTAGGGAATCCTAGGAAATGTAATTTGATTTTGTGTGTGTGCATCAGGAGAGACTTGAGAAACTGCAAGTCACTTCTGGTGTGAGAGAATTGGCTGCCTGCAGAGACGTTGCGCAGGGGACTCTCTCATGTCCCTGCATGAGAAGGTGGAGCTGACAGATGGGAGCTCACCCCACTCTCCAGATCTGAACTGCCGACCTTTCGGTCAGCTGTCCTGCTGACACAGGGGTTAAACCAATTGCACCGTCAATCTAAACCCATTGATTAGGCACCAGTACTATTTGGCAGTACTATTTGGCAGTCCTTTTAAAACCACAAATCTCTAGAAAAACTAATATGCATTGTTGGATACACTTCCCGTTACAGCCCAACACCGATAGTACATCTACATTGTAGAATTAATGCAGTTTGGCACCACTTTAACTTCCCTCTCTGTGTGAAATGGATTAATGGAGTTGCAGTTCTGCAAAGGTGCTTAGCCACCTCTACCAAAGAGTGCTGGTACCTCGTCAAACTATAACTCCCGGGTCCCATAACATTGAGCCATGGCAGTTAAAGTGGTGTCAAACTGCATTCATGCACTTTGAAAGTGGAGAAATATCCATCCTTCGACGACACAATATCCATCCTCTTTTTCAGTGCTCATTGTCCTCTCAGGGAAGGCATCAGAGTCCTCAAGGTGTCATGTGTCACTCTTGGATAGGCACTTTAAAGCTTTCAGTGTCTAAATAATCGAAACAAGGAATACACCAGGTTGCTGTGAGTTTTCCAGGCTATATGGCCATGTTCCAGAAGCATCCTCTCCTGATGTTTCACTCACATCTATGGCAAGCATCTTCAGAGGTTGTGAGGTCTGTTGGAAACTCAGCAAGAGTGGTTTATATATCTATGGAGTGTCCAGGGTGGGAGAAATAACTCTTGTCCATTTGAGACAAGTGTGAAAGAACAAACCTGGACACAACATATTACTTGAAAACACAGAAATGCTGGACCACTCTAAAAACCACCATGCCAGACTACACAGAGAAGCCATTGAAATTCATAAGCATGTGGACATTTTCAACAGCCTTCTCTTCTTCAGGCTAAACATGCCCAGCTCTTTAAGCCGCTCCTAATAGGGCTTGTTCTCCAGACCCTTCATCTTTTTAGTCGCCCTCCTCTGGACACATTCCAACTTGTCAATATCTCTCTTCAATTGTGGTGCCCAGAATTGGACACAATATGGTGCGATGAAGAAATCCTGATATTGTGTCCAATTCTTCTTCTTCTTCCTCTTCTTCTTCTTCTTCTTCTCTTCTTCTTCTCTCCTTCCCTTCCTCCTCCTCCTGATGAGATGAAGAAATACTAATATTGTGTCCAATTCTTCTTCTTCTTCTTCTTCTTCTTCTCTTCTCTTCCTCCTCCTTCTTCTGGTGAGATTAAGAAATCCTGATATTGTGTCCAATACTACTTCTTCTCCTTCTCCTCCTTTTCTTCTTCTCTCCTCCTCCTCCTCTTTCTACTGGTGAGATGAAAAAATCCTGATATTGTGCCCAATAATTCTTCCCCTTCCTCTTCTCTTCTTCTTCTCACCTCCTCCTGATTCTTCTGGTGAGATGAAGAAATCCTGATATTGTGTCCTCTTCTTCTCCTCCTTCTCTTCTTCTCTTCTCCTCCTCCTTCTGGTGAGATGAAGAAATCTTGATATTGTGTCCAATTCTTCTTCTTCTTCTCCTTCTACTTCTTCCCTCCTCCTCCTCTTCTTCCTCCTCCTCCTCCTCCTCCTCCTCCTTCTCTTCCTCCTCCTCCTCCTCCTCCTCCTCCTCCTCTTCTTCTTCTCTCCTCCTCCTCCTCCTTCTTCTGGTGAGATGAAGAAATCCTGATATTGTACCCAATAATTCTTCTCCTTCCTCTTCTCTTTTTCTTGTCACCTCCTCCTCCTTCTTCTGGTGAGATGAAGAAATCCTGATATTGTGTCCTCTTCTTCTCCTTCTCTTCTTATCTTCTCCTCCTTCTTCTGGTGAGATGAAGAAATCCTGATATTGTGTCCAATTCTTTTCCTTCTTCTCCTCCTCTTCTTCTCTCCTCATCCTCCTCCTTCTTCTGGTGAGATGAAGAAATCCTGATATTATGTCCAATTCTTCTTCTTCTCCTCCTCCTCCTCCTCCTCCTCCTCTTCTCCTCCTCCTCCTTCTGGTGAGATGAAGACATCCTGATATTGTGTCCACTACTACTACTACTACTACTACTACTACTACTACTACTCTCCTTCTCTTTTTCTCTCCTCCTCCTCCTCCTCCTTCTAGTGAGATGAAGAAATCCTGATATTGTGCCAAATAATTCTTCTCCTTCTCCTTCTCCTTCCTCTTCTCTTCTTCTTGTCACCTCCTCCTCCTTCTCCTGGTGAGATGAAGAAATCCTGATATTGTGTCCTCTTCTTCTTCTCCTCCTTCTCTTCACCTCCTCCTTCTTCTGGTGAGATGAAGAAATCTTGATATTGTGTCCAGTTCTTCTTTTCTTCTTCTTCTTCTTCTTCCTCTTCTTCTTCTCCTCCTCCTTCTCTCCTCCTCCTCCTTCTCTTCTGGTGAGATGAAGAAATCCTGATATTGTGTCCTCTTCTTCTCCTTCTCCTTCTCTTCTTATCTCCTCCTCCTCCTTCTTCTTGTGAGATGAAGAAATCTTGATATTGTGTCCAATTCTTTTCCTTCTTCTCCTTCTACTTCTCTCCTCCTCCTCCTCCTTCTCCTTCTTCTCTGGTGCGATGAAGAAATCCTGATGAATGGTAAGCAAACCTTGGCATGAATGAGCGCGAGGAAGCGCGCGCTTCTTGTGTGCACTGGAAGGAGGCGGGCAAGGGAGAGTCCAGGCCGGGTTTTCCGGGCCGCCCTCCTGAGTGACAGATTGACATCATTGGGGGCGGGACCAAGGGGGCGAAAGGGGGGCTCGGCGCTGAAAGGTTCCCGTGCCGAGTTGAGCTCATTCTGAACAGAGCCACGCAAAAGGACAGCGCCGCTCGCAAGGCTTGATCGCCGCCACCGGACCTGCCCTCGGTGCCTCTCCGCCTTGGATTTAGCTTGCTGTGGATGCGCCTCGGGGAGGAAACACCTTTGCAATCGGTAATCCGCTCGGGGAAGGAGCTCAGGTGCTGCCCGAGCCCAGGCTGCCGAGCCCCAAAGCCTTGCAGCGTGCAGCCAAGGCGGAGCCTTTCCCGAAAGAGACTCCACGCAGCAGCAGCAGCAGCAGGAGCAGCAGCCTTATTGTTCGGATTGGGGGGCGCTTGGCGGGGACCTTCACCTTTCTGCAGTCTCCAAGCCTAGGTCTAAACAAAGCCTAAGAGGTTGGGAGGGTTGCTTTAGGGAACCCACCCAGTACAGGGCTCAAGATTGGGAGCTTCTGGCTTGAATGCTTCCAGGAGAGGGTCTTAAGAAGTCTCAAAATTGGGGAGGTCCAAAGAAGTCTCAATGTTTCCTTGGGGAAACCCAGAAATGAGGCTAAACTTGGGGAACTTCTTGCTCAACCTTCCCTACTACAAGGCTCTAAAGTAGGTGTGTGCAAACTTGGGCCTTCCAGGTGTGTTGGACTCCAACTCCTACCATTCCTAACAGCCTCAGGCTTAAGCGGCTGAGGGGGAAAAGGAAAGGGCCTGAGGCTGTTAGGAATGGTGGGAGTTGGAGTCCAACACACCTGGAAGGCCCAAGTTTGCTCATATGTGCTCGAACTGGGACCTTTCTTTGCCCCCACTGCTCTAACTGGGACCTCCCCCTCCCCAAGTGATATGTCTGTGCTATCTCTCTGTTTCTGCCTTGCTCAGAGTTTGCACCGTCTGGGTTTCCCCCCTTTTCCAGAACAGATATCCAAAATCAAAATGGGTGCCTGTCCAAAATCCCCATTGGGTGCCTATCCAAAATCCCCATTGGGTGCCCATCCAAAATCCCCATTGGGTGCCCATCCAAAATCCCCATTGGGTGCCCATCCAAAATCCCCATTGGGTGCCTATCCAAAATCCCCATTGGGTGCCCATCCAAAATCCCCAATGGGTGCCACAAGGCTGTCAAGCAAGCCGTCCCCCTCTCCAAAGCACATGGCAGCTTTGCCACAAAGTCATTGGATATATATTTTTTGTATGGAAGGGTGACTTCTACCTGTCCATTGCTCTCTTTACTGATCTCTTTCTTCTCCCTCCCCCCTTCAACTTCCAGCAGGCATCGCTTGGGCACTTTGTCTGGCTCCAGCTCGAAGGGACCATGCGGTGAAGCAAGAAAAAGGAGCTTGGAAAGTCGAGGAAGCGAGGCGCCCCACGCGCCTTGGAAGGAAAGCAAAAAAGAAGGAAGGGAAGTGCAGAAAGAGAGAGAGAGAAAGGAGACCAAGAGAGAAAGGAGACCAAGCAGCTTTCCACAAGAAGCCCCCCTTTTCCTTCCTCCCCTGGCTGTTGTTTACAGTCTCCCATTGGTGTGGATGCCGGAGGAGTTTGAGCCAGAGAGCACTTTGCAAGCTCAATCCAGCTCTCCTTTTGCTTTTCCACCTGGTAGCCAAAGAAGGCTTCCTTTTTCACCCCCTTGGATCTGAAGCGCATGGACGCCGCCTCTCTTCTTGAACAAGGGAGGGCTAGAGGCAACTCAATCGCCTTCTTTCCTTGAATGTTTGCCCTTGGGAAAGAGAGGGCTTTTGGGGCGCAACAGGATTGCTTTCTGCTCCAGAAGAAGAAGACGCCCTTGGCAACCCAGCAGCAAGGATTGGCAAAGGGAATCTTCTCTCAATGAGCCCTGCGGCATTTTAAGGCAAGGCCGACCTCTCCGGCTGGCTCCCCATGGATCTAACTTAGGGGTTGCTTTCACACGGAGTTGCCATTGCGAAAAGTAAGTGAGCCTCAGCAGAGCTTGCAAGATGGACTCTAGGGGCCTGGCTTGGCACCTATGAGCGAACAGGTGCCCTTAGGCAGCTTCTTTGGCTTTAGGGGCTTCCCGGGGATGACTTTGGGTTTCCGACCGAGTCTGGGGCCTCTTCCACACAGCTGAATAAAATCACACATTATCTGCTTTGAACTGCTTTATAATAAGAATAATAAGAATAACTACTACTACTACTACTACTACTACTACTACTGTATTTTTATACCCTGCCTCCATCTCCTTGAAGGAACCTGGGGTGGGTTACATAGGGCCAAGCCCAGATAACAGAGTTAAAACATAGCACATTAGAGTGCATCAACAGCAATTTAAAACAATACAAAATATAAAACAAGCGTCGAAACGCACAGCAATAACATAGTCAAGAATATATGGCAGTGTGGACTCCGATTACCCAGTTCAAAGCAGATATTGTGGGATTTTCTGTCTTGATATTCTGGGATATAGGGCTCTGTGGAAAGGTCCTGGGTGCATCTTGTCTTGGGTGCACCTTGTAGAATTTATGCAGTATAGTTTGGCACCACTTGAACTGCCTTGTCTCAGTGTAGACACACTCTTGGTTGCTTGACTGCTTCAGAGAGGCACTTTCTCCCAAGGCTGCCATTCCTGCTTTGAGCCCTCTCCTTGGGTGTAGCTACACTGTAGAATGAATGCACTTTGACACCACTTAAACTGCCTAATTCTTCTAATATTTGATAGTTTTAGTATATTCCAGAATTGGAAGTTTTGTTTCTATACTTTTTTGTGTATTTTCTTATTTGTTAACACTGTGGCATCCTGTGAGTTGTAGTTTTACAAGACAAAGAGGATGCGAGCATCACCAAACTACAGCTCTCCGGATTCCATAGCTTTGGGGCATGGCAGTTAAAAGTACATCTGTTCAACAGTGTAGATGCACCCTTGCTTGCTTTGACTCAGTGGAAGGCTGGGGATTTGGAGAGGGGTTTGGAGTACCTTTCCCGCCATGTGCTTCAGCAAATTGCTGCAATTATGCTTTGATTCCTCTTCCCGAGTGCATCTACACCAGGCATGGGCAAACTTCAGCCTTCCAGATGTTTTGGACTTCAACTCCTAGAATTCCTAACAGCCTCAGGCCCCTTCCTTTCCCCTCTCAGCTGCTTATGCTCCTACAGCTTAAAATCATGCAAGGCATAGTTTTTCAAGATCTTTGGCCTTCTCTGCAAAGAGGACTGGCGTCTCACCAAACTGCGTCTCTCATGATTCCATAGCATTGAGCTGTGGTAGTCAAAGTGGTTTCAAAATGCATTAATTCTACAGTGTAGATGCACCCTCTGTATGTGTGCATGGGTTTTTATTTTTTTCCCCCTACTCAGGCAACATGTTGATTCACATGTACGGAGTTTGGGGGAACTTTCTGTGAAAATGTTGGGGTTGAGTATTGATTGTGGTCAATACTCAAATATGTGTCCAGTTTGTGGCTTGATTCTGTTGTGATTGGAGTGATGATGATGGTAACTGTAAAAGTTATTTCTGCGGGTAGAATAATCACATTGTAAGCATTTCTGTAGCTTGGCTATTGCAACTCCACTGGCTAGAAAGTATATTTGACTTCAAAATGGCTTTGTGTCACAGAGTTTACTATTTGCATTGGTATTCACAACATTGCTACAGAAGGCTCACAGGCTGATTTGGGATTCATTCTCATGCATTAAGTGGTCCACCATGAATGGACCTGTAGAATCCAGAATACACTGTAGAATTCAGTTTGACACCCCTTTAACCACCGTGGCTCAATACTATGGAGTCATAGGAGTTGTAGTTTCACAAACTCTGCTGAAGAGGCCTTGCTAGACTGTGAACCCCAGGATTCCAAAGCATGGAGCCAGAGCACTTAAAGTAGTGTCAAATTGCATTCATTCTATGGTGCAGTCTCAAGCCATAAATAGTCCATAATAGCTCATATGCAAGAGGACCTCATTACACTAGAGAATGAATCCACTTAAAATACGGTTTCTGCCTCCTGCAGAATTCTGGGATTTGTTGTTTCAGGAAGAGCCTTTAACAGCCCCACAAAATTACAAACCACAGAATTCTGCAGGAGGCAGAAACCAGATTTAAAGTGGATTCATTTTCTAGCGTGAAGAAGTACCAAGAGAACGGTTCTTTCCACCAGTTGGTGGGAGAAATGTGGCTTTCTCAGTGTTTGAGACTTGTGCCTGTGTGCAGGATTAGTACAGTGGTCTGGTGTGTGTAAAATGGACTAGGAACAGGTGACTAGTACAAATATCCCAGATCTCTTTGGAAGCCTTTCCCCCCCAAGTTCGATGTGTCCTTGCTTTGTTCAACTGAAGTTGGTAGTTTAATGAAACTCCCTGAAAGCTCATTTTCTTCTTTGCCGCCGTCTTCTGTTTTTAATGGCGTGTGTGCGTGCCTGTGTTTAATTACATGGAGTCAGCTCTGGAGGGATTTCCCCTTGGAGCCTGAATGAGATTTGAGCGGGTCAGTGGAGAGGCGTGGAGGCGAGGAGGAGGAAATGGTGGGTAAGACAGAGATAAAAAGGCTTCCCTTGGCCTCATCCCCGCCTCCCTCCCTCCCGCACCCGACAGGGGAAGGAAGGAAGGGAGGAAGGAAGCAAGGGGTGTGTGGAAATCCCTGCATGCTCCAACTAGCACTGGCCCATCGTTCATATTGGCCTTGAAAGGTAGAGAGGAGGAGGGCAGTGGCGGCTTTAAGCCTCCCAAAGTCCGCCCCCCTGAGGTAATGGTAACCTCAGCCTTTTCCCCTCCTCCTGCAAAAAGGGGGAGAGAAATCTCTTGTTTTCATTCATAACTTTTTCCTCTTCCTTCCTCTCCCGTCAGCTCAGCATTCATGGCCTCCTTTTGAGCTCAGATTGCAGAATGGGCAACACTGCCACCTTCCTCTTCTTTCGCCACTTCAGGACTCCTCGGTTTCTTTCCAGTCTCTTCAGAAAGGAATATATATATTTGTACAGTTTTTCCTCTTACAGACAGAAAGTCTGCTTTTCAGAGGCAGTTGAGAGAACAAATCCAAAGAAGTTGTTAGTATTTGTATTGAACACCTTTTAAACACTAATGTGTTAAGAGCAAACCCTTTAGTGAAAATGTTGTAATTACATTTTTTCAAAAATTCTGGGTTTTGGTATTATTTTCCCCCCAATTTTAAAACAATGGTCCTTGAGCAGATTGAGGTTTGGATTGTTGCAGACTTTCATGGCCGGAATCACTGGGTTGTTCTGATTTTTCCAGACTGTATGGCCATGTTCTCAAAGCATTCTCTCCTAACATTTTGTCTGCATCTATGGCAGACATTCTCAGAGGTTGTGAGGTCTGTTGGAAACCAGGAAAATTGGGTTTATATATACTTCACATTGCAGGTGAAACATCAGGAGGGAATGCTTCTGGAACATGGCTATACAGCCCAGAAAACTCACAACAACCCAGATTGAGACTTACTTACTTCAGAATACTTATTGCTAGAGTCATGCCGTTAATTTAGTTCTTACAAATATTTTACTTAACTGTGTATACAGAACTTTCTGGTTGTTTCTTTTGATTTTAGCATCCATCTGCTGATAGGAACAGAAAATTCATTGGGAAATTATTTCCCTTTTTCACAGCTTTGCCGTTGAAATCCTTTCTGTGTTGTTCCAAGTAGCATTCCTGCTCAAGGCCTGTGGGAAGGAAAACTCATGTATGAGGTAGATAAGGTGCAACTTGACTGAGCAGCTCTCTTTATCTGAAAGCCTACATCTTGAGCAGGTGCCATGTGGCTGGGGAGGAATCTGAACTTTGGCTTCCTTCTTCTCTAAGCCTTTTTAAAAAGGAAGTGGAGGGAGGAAAATATTTTCTTTACAATTGCACTGTGAGTTCTGATATTTTACTGAAACGAATCACGGGAGAGAAAAGAGAAAAAGATGGAGATGTCGGCTTTTTTGCTCTCTGCGGCTGAAGTTTGTTTTGCGTCATTTGTTGTTGGAAGTCAAATGGTTGATCGGTTGTTTCATTTTTGTAATAACATTGCAAAAGTAATGTTGCTATTTATATATAAACTTTGAGCTCAACTAAGTGATCCTGGTGACGCAGCGGGTTAAACCACTGACCTGCTGAACTTGCTGACCGAAAGGTTGGCAGTTTGAATCTGGGGAGCAGGGTGAGCTCCTGGTGTTAGCCCCAGCTTCTGCCAACCTAGCAGTTCGAAAACATGCAAATGTGAGTAGATCAATAGGTAACGCTTTTGTGGGATAGTAGCGGCACTCCATGCAGTCATGCTGGCCATATGACCATGGAGGTATCTATGGACAATGCCGGCTCTTTGGCTTAGAAGTGGGGATGAGCCCCACCCCCCAGAGCTTGACACTGGACTTAATGTCAAGGGGAAACCTTTTCCTTTACTTAAGTGTTCATTGTGTTTCTTCAAGGGTGCTGTTTGCTTAAAGGTATAAAAACAAAATCTAAATATGAAATGAACTGTTGTAGTATAGAGGCTAAGGAAATAATTAGTGCACATTTCTCCTCAAGTACCTAACTTGGTGACTCTCTTAGCTTCACTCCATTCTGCTTAATATGGAAATCACCATAGTAGTTTTGCTTCCTGATGTGATATGTGTAAGACACTGTGAACACTTTGGCAATGTTTTATATGGAAATTAACAGCGATGGTAATATTATCCTGGTCTCCTTTGCACCAGTTCACGTAAGGAAAAATTGAGAATTCTACTTTATTTAAATGTATTTGAAGCAATCCATGTTTGTTACTTTTTAAAGCACTTGCTGAAACATTAATAAGGGTAGCTTTGTTCAAACTACATTCTCCAGATTTGTTCGAAAAGACGGTAGACATGGGTCTGAGATGTTTTTCTTTCTTTCTGGATTAATATGAAAGCAACTATTTAGAGCCCTATTTACCACGGGCCCCTCTTGCCACTTGTTGTGACAGTATATCTGTTACTTTCTGGCTCCTCATTTGTTTGTGCACATACATTCACAAACATCTGCTAAATTCCTCTCTCTCCTCCCCGACAACCTTTGGGGCCTGCACCTCCTCCTCTCACACCCTGCCTTTTGGTCCAAGAACATTTGGAAACCTATTGTGTAACAGGATGTTGTTTACATCTGGTGCCTTGCTGTAATGAGCAGGCTAGTTAGTTCATTTTGAAGTGATATATTTACCCAGAAATAATTCTTCACATACTTTCTCTGTTGCTAATCAGCTTCAGGCATCATAGGTAAAATGGACCTGCTTGGAATTCATGTTTAGAAGATGGTTTGACATTAGAATGTAGTTTTGACAGGTAAAATGCTTGCCTTAAGAATCCATAGATCCTTAATGGTTTGAATGTAATTCTGCCTTTTTCACCCCAAGCTCAATATGTGTTCTTTTATGTGATAATTTATTGCTTATTAGTGGCTAGATAAAGTAACATGGAGATGCCTTGACCAAATAACATAGGGCTTTGTTGTGTGGGCATAATCTTATAATTTTATTTTCAGACACTGGAAGTAATTATGTCATATAACACTTGCAGGCATTCAAAATTGTGCTTTTAAGAATTGCATGGTAGCTTTCAGTGTCCTTTGTTTACACTTTCATCTAGATTTACCTATGTCCTGGTACTTGGAATGAGTGTAATTCTATCTATGTATCTCTGGGACGTTATTAGGCAGTTGAGGCAATTTGTGGCTTGCCATAAAACATTTGTTTGTTTTCTTTTCCATTTCCTGTGATTTAACTCCTCTTTTCAACTTTTTTTTGTTTCTTTTAGGACTTCAGATGCATGCCAGGTTCCTGGTGAATGCCAGATCTAGAGATCGCTATCGATGGAGTCCCAAGGTCAACATGGCAGTGGCAGTTCACTAGTTGTCCTTCAGCAGCCCTCTTTGGATAGCCGTCAAAGAGCAGACTGTGAGAGAGATGTTCAGCCCGCGGCCATCTTGTCACTGGATCAAATCAAGACTATCAGGGGCAACAATGAATACACTGAAGGCCCTTCCGTGGTGAAAAAGTCTGCTCCGCGGGCAGCCCCCAGGCAAGAAAAACACGAAAGGACTCATGAAATCATACCGATTAATGTGAATAATAATTATGAACACAGGCCCAGCTACCCAGGACATGTACTGCAACAACATGGCTCAAGAGCACCTGTGTTGAGCAGGTCCACAAGTACTGGGAGTGCCGCGAGTTCAGGCAGCAACAGCAGTGCATCTTCAGAGCAGGGCTTGCTGCTGAGGTCTCCCCAGTCTCGACCTGTTCCTGGTCACAGATCTGAAAGGCCAATCTGGACACAACCCAAGCCGTCGACTCTGATTGTGGATGACCTGAAGAGTCCCTTAAAAGAGGACTCCACGCAGCACAAGTTTATCTGTGAACAGTGTGGGAAGTGCAAATGTGGAGAGTGCACGGCACCCCGGGCCTTGCCTTCCTGCTTGGCCTGCAACAGGCAGTGCTTGTGCTCGGCCGAAAGCATGGTGGAATACAGCACCTGTATGTGCCTGGTCAAAGGCATCTTCTACCACTGTTCCAATGATGATGAAGGGGACTCTGCTGCGGATAATCCTTGCTCTTGTTCCCAGTCACATTGCTGGAGTAGGTACTTATGCATGGGAGCCATGTCGTTGCTTTTGCCTTGCCTGCTTTGCTATCCACCAGCAAAAGGATGCCTCAAATTGTGCCGAGGGTGTTATGACCGGATCAACCGTCCAGGTTGCCGATGCAAGAACTCCAACACAGTTTATTGTAAGCTGGAAAGTTGCCCTTCTAGAGGTCAAGGCAAACTTTCCTGATTTATGGAGGAAAATGTTCAGTTCCTCGGACTGTCTTTCAGGTTGTGGCTGGCTTTTCTGTTTTCATGCCCTCTCCTCCATTTTCCATTCTTTTCTCTCTCTTACTTTCATGCACATGTTCTTTTCATTTCACAACTTCTTTCAGCAAAATCACATCTGGGTATTTCTGTGGTCTTTGGTAAGTGCGGCCCTCATACTTGCATCTAATTTTGTATCTTGGCAAGTCATCTCAGGTTTGTGAGTAATCCCCTTCATAAAAAATAATGAGAATGCTGTGTTTTACTCAAGTCTTTTTCTCCACAATTTCCCAAAGATGTGTTTTGTTTTGTTCTCTGCAATTCTATTTTTTGAACAATTCATAATGGCTTCAGAGCAATTATTTGTAATCTTTCCTACCATTGCATTTTTTAAATGTCCACATTCCTGCCCTTTCACATAAAGAGGAAAGCATTTATTATATATGGGTTGGAATTTAGCAAACCTGTTGCTTGCTGTCTTTTCAAATTATAGCCACCAAGCATTTTGCACCCACCTTACAAAATTCTTTAAAATATCTTCACATTTCCACGTTATAAAACCCCAATTTGCTTGTGAAATCACTCCCAACCAATTGTGCATTGGAGATGTTATGGCTACAGCTATCTTGAACCGTTCCTATAACCTTCAGATATGTATAAGGCCTTACGATTTCAGTTATGTAAACTGTTCTTTTAATGCTAAAGTTGTTGGTTTCAGAACATCTGACTAATAATCTTTAGGTATCATACAGTTGTATAAACATTCTTGGATCTCTTAACACTTCTGTTATTTCTGTGGTTTAATGCCATTTAACTTCATCCCTGTGCTCAGTAACTTTAATCCTCTCTGTTTTTATTGCCTTAGCCACAAATTGTGGTGCTTTTTTGTATATTTTATGTAAAAACATAAAGTTGGATTCAAGACTATTTTTAAGACAAAGGTTTGTTAAAACTTTTTTATTGTAAAGAATATTTATTATGTGAATCTTTATTATTTTATGATATTTATTACAAAAAGACTGTTCCAAAAATGTACTCCTGTTTGAATATAACAAAATATCAATACTTAACGAAAATAAGGGTGACACAAAGAAAGTACCTATGTTAAACTATAATGCAGAAAATATAATAATTAATGAAAATGTCTCTTGAGTTCTTTATTTGTTAATATAACAATAAATTGTTAGTAGTAAGGCTGCAGTCCTATGCTCATTTACTCAGGAATAATATGCTTGGTTGTGCTTAGTCAGACTAATTTCTGAGTAGACCACATGAAGGATTGCACTGTCAAGGTCTTGCTTCTTTTATTTCACTGTCGTTTTTCATTACTGTGAAACCACTGCTAGCATTTTAGTTTTATTTAATCACCCCTCTTGAAAAACATTTTCTCTATGATATTTCATAGTATTGTCGAAGGCTTTCATGGCCAGAATCACTGGGTTGTTATGTGTTTTCCGGGCTGTATGGCCATTTTTCTGAAGCGTTATCTCCTGACGTTTCGCCTGCATCTATGGCAGGCATCCTCACAACCTCAGGATGCCTGCCATAGATGCAGGTGAAACATCAAGAGAGAATGCTTCTGGAACATACAGCCCAGAAAACACACAACAACCCAATATTTCATAGTATTCATGTAGTGTTGCTCAGTCCCAGAGGGGAACAATGTGTGGGCCACAGCCTACATTTGTGGAGCCATAGCTTTTTTTCCTTTGACATGAACTACTTACACATGAATTTTTATTAACATTTTTCGTCCTCAGGAGTGCAACTATACACCTGAAAATGGCAAAAGTCCTGAAAGCTTATGAAAGACTTATGGAGATAACTAAATCTAATTTTTTTAAATAGAGTGGGGCTTAATTAGTGACCCCCCCCCCCAATTTTAATATTTAAGAGTATTGCAGAGCATGTGTGCCTTGAAAGGAAGGCATAATGTAGCATCTAAATCCCCTAAAGATATAGATTCTGACTGATCTTAAAAGCTAAGCAGGGTCAGCCCTGATTAATACTTGTATTGGAGACCATCAGTGAATACCAGACGCTGTAAGCTATCTTTCAGAGGAAAGAACTGGCAAAACTGTCTCTGAACATTCCTTGTCTAAGAAAAACGCATGTAATTCATGGGGTCATGATAAGTCAATAAGCAACTTGAAGAGGTGCTCGTGCACACATACATGCACACAATTGCAAACAGATGCAGCCAAATCATTCACTTGGATGTGTTGTCGAAGGCTTTCATGGTTGGAATCACTGGGTTGCTGTTTTTTTCAGGCTGTATGGCCATGTTCAAGAAGCAGGAGATAATGCTTTTGGAACATGGCCATATAGCCCAGAAAATTCACAGCAACCCAGTTCACTTGGATGTACCAATCTATCATCAGCTTTAGGTACTGAGCTTGTGATCCAGTGTCTTGAGATTGAGTTTCCTTACAAAAAGCTTTGGCAATAACATTCCCCCCAGCTTAAATGCCCTTTCTGTAAAATGCCAAATATGCCTGTTCATATTAAGAATTAACATGTTTCACAGCTTGAAGTGCACAATAGCTAAATATTACATCTCAATAAGAATCAGAAGGATGGAAGATCTTACGAAGTTTATTATGCAATCAAGTACATCTATAGCCACAAAGTACCTTAAGTTGCAAATGTCCATTACTCTGGAAATCTTCTGGATAATTCTTTTTTTAAGGTTTTTTTAAAATATATATATATATTTTTAAAAAATATACATTTTCTGGATAATTCTAATCCTTTAATTCTGATTTGTTCAGACTTACCATTTTCCAAATGGTTCCACATGAGTTTTACTAAGAATTAGTAAAGAATTCTATCTCCTGCAATTCTTATAAACATTTTGCAATAGTGGGAACATTAGGAATATTTTACTATTTGGGAAGTACTGGCAAATAAGATATCCATTCAAATTGCTTTCATTCTTTTAAGTTTCTAAAGGAAGCATGTATTGCTGCACAATGTTTTCTCAAAACTTGTTGGATCATGTCAATAACCACCCTGTTGATCCATTGCTCTTCATATTCACATCAAAGACCTGAGAAAGTCCAGCTCCTATAACGGAAACAACAGCATCCAATATTGCACTTGTCCAATTAAAAATAGTTTATGTAAAAAGGCTTGCTGTACTTTAATAACTTGACTTCACAGCTGTCTCTTTTGCAAGAGCAGAAGTTTGCCAACTCTATATATGACCGTACTCCTATAATCTGAATGATAATACATGACTTAAAGGTGCCCTTCTGTAACAAGTATAAGCACAGAAATATAATTCTGTACATAATACATTTCTGTGGATATGCACAAGATGATGCTTTTTGAAGGATAGACTCGTGACATTCAAAATCTATGTGTAGGTATTTGTGCACACCAAAATTTGGCTTGGTTTTTTTTCTTTTTGGACTACTGCTCTTCGAATTTGCCATCCAATCTAACTATTATTTATTTATCATATTTATATACCCCCCCCCCCTTCTGAGCCCGAAGGCGACTCAAGGCGGTGGCCATGCTGAAAATTATTCAAAATTTTTAAACTTCCACTATCTACCCTGGAGTATGGTGGAGGCTCCTTCTTTTGAGGCTGTTAAGCAGAGACTGGATGGCCATCTATTGGGGGGTGCTTTGAATGCAATTTTCCTGCTTCTTGGCAAGGGGTTGGATAGGATGATTGTATGATTCTATGATTCTATGTATGTATTTGGCACATTTGGCTCTGAAAGCTACATTTGTGCTTTGCTGTTGTGTGCCTACAAGTCATTTCTGACATGGTAATCCTAAGATAAAGCTATCATAGGGTTTCTTTGGTAAGATTTGTTCAGAGGGAGATTTGCCCTTGCTTTCCACTGAGGTTGAGAGAGAGTGACTTGGCCAAGGTCACCTAATCAATTTCCATGGCTGAACGGGCTTTTGAACTTTGGACTCCAAGAATTGTAGTCCAGCACTCAAACCGCTGCAACATGTTGGCTCATCATATTAGTACTACTATTGATTTTAACAGCAATTGTGTAGGAGTCAAAAAAAGCCTGATGTCTGTGTGTCAGTACATTATTGATTGAATATAGGATTTCCATATAGGCCACATAATGCTGAAGATTTATCCAGATTTTTTTTTTAAAAAACTCATTTAATTTGGCTTTTTCACAATTATTTCTCTTATGTGTAAAACAAAAATGGATACAAAATATTCAACTTTTAAAAGAATGCTTGTGCACAATAAATGTACATCTGTTTCTCACTTGGAGCACACAGTGTGCCTTCATGATTGTGCTTTTTATTTGGCAATAGTAATGCATTCAAAAGTATTTATTTATTTGCATCTGGGAAATGTGATATTTCCCGCAGATGGCTTGTGCCCTGTTTAGTGTTTACTATAGGAAGTGACTTAGCCTTCCACATCTGTTAAGTATACCTAAGTTACGAGTTGCACCAGAAAACGGACTTTCATGAATAAAAGTTGAAATGTGGTTTGAGCATGCTATGGCTGGTGAAAAGTATGGCTTACTTTGCACAGGAAAACTTTGCATACAAATAGAAAAATAAAATAATTGTTTAGGCCTCAAATCTGACAGAGGACTGAATTTTCAGATACCAAGTACATTAAATAGTTATGTTAAACTGCTGATCATTTCAACTGTGTGTTAAACCAGTTCTAGGAGGAGCTTTGTCCAAGGTGTGAGCCTTATTAAGCTAATAATTTGGAATCCTAAATTGTCAGTTACAGACTATTTTGCCTTTTTAAAGTCATAAAGTTGTAGTCTATAACATTTTAAAAGAATGCACATTTGTTTGTGCTTGAATCATAATTGTTTTAGGGGTTTTTTATGTGTCAGGAGCAACTTGAGAAACTGCAAGTTGCTTTTGGTGTGAAAGAATTGGCCATCTGCAAAAATGTTGCCCAGGGGACGCCAGGATGTTTTGATGTTTTTACCATCTTGCTGGCACCATCCTGCTGGCACAAGCAGATTAAACCCTTGTGCCAGCAGGACTGAAGACTGACAGGTTGCAGGTTCAAATCCAGGGAGAGCGCAGATGAGCTCTCCCTGTCAGCTCCGGCTCCCCATGCAGGGACATGAGAGAAGCCTCCTACAAGATGGTAAAACATCCGGGCGTTCCTTGGGCAATGTCCTTGCAGACAGCCAATTCTCTCACACCAGAAGTGACTTGCAGTTTCTCAAGCCACTCCTGACACAAAAAAACCAACAACATTGTATTGGAAAGCTGTGTCAAAGGTGAAAAGCCTTTTTTTAATTGTGCTAAGACCTGTGATAGTTTGAGGATACTGCTAATTCCTGCAAAAATAGTATTTTTTTCAGCCACTGGATATGGTCAGCTGCACGAAAGCATGTATCATGGGTTGCAGTAAAACAGGCATATTCAACTTATTTTACTAATGTGCAAAATTAAGCAGAAAGTAAAGGGTGCTCGCAAGTAAATGCCATATAAGCAATTCTAAAGACTGATGGATAAGATTTCTCTCATGACCATGTATAACCATAGTTATTCCAGTTTGTGTAGTACAAATGCAGTATGCATACAGATGCACACACTAATATCACCAAGCTCTTGTTTTCCAGGATATTATACAATACATACAAGTATAATAGATTTTTTTCGCGTGTCAGGAGCAATCTGAGAAACTGCAAGTCGCTTCTGGTGTGAGAGAACTGGCCATCTGCAAGGACATTGCCCAGTGGACACCTGGATGTTTTACCATCTTGTAGGAGGCTTCTCTCATGTCCCTGCATGAGGAGCTGGAGCTGACAGACAGGAGCTCACTCCGCTTCCTGGATTCAAACTGCTGACCTTTTGGTCAGCAGTCCTGCTGGCACAAAAACTTAACCCATTGCATCACCAGGGGCTCATAATATTGGATGATCCTGATATCAGTATCTCAAGGTTTAGTTTTCTGTTGTATTGATGGAATCTCTTTTATTTACATGCTCTACATACTTTATTTTTTTTTAATGGCCAATACGAGATCTTTCTGCTCGAAAGATTCCATGCCCAAATCACATACTTAAATGTAGTGTCATAATACTTTAGGTCCTTTCTCAGATAACATCCTGCCTAGATTTGAAAGTGCATAGTAAGGTAATGTCTTGCTAATACGTTACTCTTTGGAGGGGGATGAACGAGAGTATGTAATATATATTTAAAAACGACATATATTCCTGTTGTTTCCGAAAAAGGGGGAAAAAGAAATTACAGTTTAAAGTTGAATATAAGGTATATTCTTCTAACAAGTAGTCCCTGCTGTGTGACATAATGGTTGAGTTCAGATGGCTAAGAGCTATGAAGAAATCTATGTTAAAAAACATATGTAAGCATTCATTGGGAAATGTCAGACACTTTTGTACTGTAGTTTTAACTCACATGGTGCACCAGTGGTATGGACAACATTTCTCTCGGACACCTACATCCAACTGGACTAAACTCAATAAATCAGTGGAAACTTGGTAAGTGAGCACTTGTATTTGTGACTCGCTTTATATGTTTTGAGAAGAATGTATTGAAACAAATTGGCTTGTTCCAGAATTTCCTTTCTGAAAGAAAAACGGTTTAGTTGTCCCTTGATTATTATTATTATTATTATTATTATTATTATTATTATAGAAACCATTACAAAATGGCTTCTTGGGATCTTTGTAAAACCTCAAAGACCAACAGGATTTATTTTGGGTTCCTAAATGATTGTAAATATAAATTAATCACAATGGGAGCATTTTTTTGGTTTGGATCACAATGGGAACATTTTTTTGGTTTGGCACTTTGGAGAAGACGGAGGTATACTTGCAGCACAACGAGACATTCCAGGTATGGAAACAATACTTCTTTAAAATGATATTTGACTCTTCCCCTTCCCCTATCCCCCTTTTCCTTCCCATATACCAGTTCCCGTTTCCCAATTCAATCCTTCCCAATTACCCCCTCCCTTCTTTTTCTTTTTAATACCTGTAAGCAAAATCTCAAAGATATTTAAAAAATAAAATAAAATGATATTTGACTGATGTATGTTCTCATTTGCAATGGAATTCCCTGAAACAAACTCTGTGTGCCAACTTCAACTTTTTAATTAACTGGCCTTAGAAAGCCTCATGGAACAGGTCTAGGTTTCCTTTTGACTGCAGGCCATTTCACATACCTGAGTTGGCATGTTGGGAATGTCTATGGAGCAGGGTGTGCAACACAATTGCATAACTGGTGTGGTTGCAGCAAGGTGAGTTGAACGCTGGCCAATTGGTGAAGAAATAACACAAAGCTTTACGCATGGCACTTAGCTCTCCACTTAGACCATTTCCTCAGTCCTTCAGGGAGGAATGTTGGAATTGGTTCCGAGGCTGTAAAAGGCACACTTAGTGAAAAGAGAATACAACTAACCAATTCCTGCTTGTTATATGATTTCTAGGCACTACCTTTCAAGTGTGCAAAATGACTGAATGAAAGGCAATGTATATTTATTTATTTAAAATACTTCCTTTGGCTTCTTAATGAATGTCATGGATTAAGCAATTGGCTTTAATGATTCAGTTGAAAATGGTGACTGTGTGTTGGTGATCTACTTTTAAAGGTATTGTCTCTCTGCTGAAGATACAACTTGACCTTATTTACAAAATCAATTTCAACATTCCTTTTGAGTTCTAAAAGTATGTAATAATAACCATTGCTCAGTATTATCCAACTGAAATATTTTTATTTCATTTGATCAATTACTCTAGTCTCAAAGACTGCCAATCCCAATGAAGTTACATTATTTACATTTAGACAACCAATAATGATGTTTTCAGATAATCTCACAAAGGAGAACATTCTTTTTAGATTTGCCACATATAGATGGCATTTCATATTTTGGTTCTTCATACAAAAGGAACAATGTATGTCAACCAGTTAATTTCAATTTTATTTGTTTATTTACAGTATTTATATTCTGCCCTTCCCACCCCGATGGGGACTCAGAGCGGATCACAGAACACATATATGGCAAACATTCAATGCCGTTATACACTGACAAGACAGACAATTGTACATAGATAGAGGTATATATAGGCTTTCCCATCTTTGGCATCTTGGAGGCTTGCTCGGTTCTGGCCATAGGTATTTGTGTGTGTATGTGTGTGTGTGCTGTCGCTCCACTTTCCCTGCTGAAGAGCTTTGTTTGTAAACTTCCTCCTTGATTGAATTGTCAGCATTTTTCTGGCATTTCTTTATGGATACTTTCAATCCCTCCCCACTTAAGCGGTACTTATTTATCTACTCATTTTGCTGTTTTCAAAACTGATAGGTAGGCAGAAGCTGGGCTAAAGGCCAGGAACTCACCCTGACCCAGGCTTCAAACTTTCAACCTTGTGGTTGGCAAGATTTACTGCAGCTGGCGGCTAACCTGCTGTGCTAAGGCCCGGCCTGAAATAATTCTATTGCAGTTCTTCTGGAATCATTCTCTTGCAGATCAATGATGCTTTCAGAAAGATGAAGTAACTGAAGGAGACAGGCTGGGATCCTAAAGCAAAGATACCCGCCTATGGCTGTTACTGCATAGCTATTGGGCATGGCCCCTATGGCGTATTTTATAGTCGTATTTTTGGAAACTCTCACTTGAAAAAAATCAATGTTCTGCATTAGCCATACTGAAAAAATGGTGAAGACAAGTAAGGAAGGAAGCAAAGGAACATAAGTACTGCTTTTTCTTTTCTCTGTGGAAATCATTTAAACAACATAAGAGACATGATAAGAACAAAAGATATATATATATATATATATATATATATATATATATATATATATATGCCTTAGCGGTTGCTTTTTAATGTCCACCAACAGAACATCAATAAAATAGCATCTCACATCTCATTTCACCCAGAGATATGTCTCTTCCCTAGCCCACACTTGAGTCGCAGAAATCCATGTTTGAATATCAACCTAGGGTTTTATTTTTCAATGCCTTCCCTCCTGTTATGATCCTAATTACAATATAATCCCTGTATCCATAGGGAATAATGTTCCTGGGCATGACATGGATATGCACAACTGCAGATATAACAGTTAACCTTACTAAAATGGGCTTTTGTCCCAGGAATACCATAGAATTGTGCTGAAGAACCCAGAAAACGCCTAGCGAGGAAATACTTTGTCAGATGTGAACAAATGAAACTACAGGTAGTGGTCCCACTGACACGAGGGTTGTACTATACATCAGGGTCACTGTGGCTTTAATTTACATTGCAATTATATTTTCATTTTCAATAGTAGGCCCCGAGGGCCCTTCGACACAGCCCTATATCCCAGAATATCAAGGCAGGAAATCCCTCATTATCTGAGTGTAGATTCAGATAACCCAAATCAAAGCAGATATTATGGAATTTTCTGCCTTGATATTCTGGGATATAGGGTTGTTTGGAAGAGCCCTGAGAAGATTGAAAGTATCACAATGGCAAAGGTTGAAAGCCACTGGGTTCAATGCTAGGGTCCTCATTTATGTTCTTATTCTATGGTGTCCTGCTGCCTCTTTGACACATAAAAGTACTAAATTGAGATGTCCAACAGTTTTGCTCATAGATATCCTGTCACTGGGCCTTATGTCTTCAGGTTGTCATGGAGGGGTGGGAATTGTATGAAACTAGACTGCAAATCCCAGTAAATCTAGACAGCACAGCCAAAGTTGATAGGGTAGCAGTTTGACAATATCTGGAGATCCACATGGTTTCTATTCCTGTAAGGAGAACTGATAAAAATGTGTCTCAAAGGATGCTCCTACCAGTCAATGTCTCTTCTCTTGAGATCCACAGAGAAGAGGGTGGGGGTGGGGGTGATCTGAAACTGAGAGAATTTGAAAGAAAAGAAGAAAATTAGCAAAGATTGGCTTTCCCTGTTTGCCGCAGAATTCTTTGTTGGTTTTACTCCTGTTTATAAACAGAAGACGCTCCACTCCTCCTGGAAGTCTAGATATGATCAAAGCATAGGCTTGATCCTATTTGCTGCTGTGCATAATTAAGAAACCAGATGTAAAACAGTCAATGCAACAAGTGATTAACTGCATTAAGCTGCTTTGAGGCCCAAGATAAAGGTGAGGTATAAATAAATATAATAATAAAAAAACTAGGGGTATGTAAAAATGTTGCACCAGGAAGTGGGGGGAGGGAGGAGGAGGAACGAATTCCCCTCCTCCTGCCTCCTAGCGCAACATTGGTACATGCCAGGAAGTCTCCAGAGAGGCATAATAGCAGTCTGGTAAGTTTTTATTTTATTTTAAAGGATTTAGGGGGGATTTGGGGAGGGGCTTGGTTCCCCTTCCACTTCTGTGGGCCCATGAGGCCTGAAGAAGCAAATTGGGTAGTGCCGACTGGATCAGTCCTCACAGGACCCATACTCCATTAGATCTGAGTATTTCAGAAAGACCTGGGTTTAATGGAGTATATAAATAATTCATGAAAATTCAGGGTTTTTCTGCTTTGTCACAAATTATTCTTCTTTTACCGGATGTGTCATTTGGATGCATCCGGTAAAAGCACAAGAACTCATGCATCTTGACCTCTGTCTGGATGGGCCCTAAGTTGTATGTTGTCTAGAGTCCAGGGTTGGCTTTTCTTGTGGTGTGCAAAGGTATATGTTTAAAAGATCTGGTGGAGCTGTACTACTCAAGGTGGGATCTGAGGACCAATAGTGATCTCTGAATAATTGGCTACCACTCCTTGGAGAGATTCCAGGAAACAAACAAAGATGGTGCTACCCCCTGGAAGAAGAAACTACTGGAAGAAACTACGATGGGCCTTTGGTATCTGCTGTGCTTGGGTTCCAGGACTCCCTGTGGATACCAAAATCTGTGGATGTTCAACTCCCATTATATACTATAGTGTAGCAAAATTGTTTTCCTTATACAAAATGACATGTGCAAACTTTGCTTTTTGGAATTTTGGGAGATAGTGAAATCTGTGTCTGCTGAATCCCTGGATATTGCCAGTACTCAATCAGATCCTATGTTTCCCACAGTCTGGTCTTCTGGGAACTTTGGACTTTAGCTCCTAGCATTCCTGATCATTTGCCAAAGCACCTTAGGCTCCTTGGATTTGAAGTTGAAGACACCTGGAAGACTAGAGTAGGAATCACTTAGGGCCCTTCCACACAGCCTATATCCCAGAATATCAAGGCATAAAATCCCACGTTATCTGAGTAGGAGTCAGATAACCCAGTTCAAAGCAGATATTGTGGGATTTTCTGCCTTGAGATTCTGGGATATAGGGCTGTGTGGAAGGGCCCTTAGCCTGTATTGCATAGTGGTCCTGGGAAAATTTGTCCCCGATTGTCCTTTCTAGAGGTAGAGTTTCCTTGTAGTATTCCCTATACTGTACACTTTCAAAAGTTGAGCAGAACAACCAAAGGTAGGGAAAGTAGATTACTGTACATCTATGTTATTCATCAACTTCTTGAAATATGTTACCAACAAAGATATCTTTCACATTATTTGTAGGCATAGACTGTACAAATTCCTTTTCTCCAATATTTCAAGGTTGTTGAGTACCTTCAACTCATTCCTGAGCTATGGCAATACTAAGTCCAGCAAATAATGGGGTTTTCTTGGCATGCTTTGTTTAAGAGAAGTTTGCCATTGTCTTCCTCTGACACTGAAAAACTGTAACTCGCCCAAAGTCACACAGTGGTTTTTATGGCAGGGTTGTATTCCAATGCTCAAACCACTATACAGTTTTGGCTATTTATTCTTTAAAAGGCTTTAAAAAGTGTCTGGAACACCTTTTAAAGCACTTCTCTCTCTCTCTAAATAGGAAGACGAGACATACATAATACATGTTATCTTCATGGTCAGCAGTGAATGCCCAGATCTGAAGGCCTTTTAATTAAAAAGCTTTTATTTATCACAAATTTATTCTGTGGCTGTTCTTCCAAGGGATCTGCCTTGTATTTCTAATGGGAAATGTTTTAGCAGGAATGTAGCCTTTTGTTACTATGAATAGTTCAGGGCAGATTAGCTGTGTGCCAATTTCCTGTTGCCTTTCAAAGCTGCAATCTGAGCCCTATTTGCTTCTGGCTGTTGCACAATAGAAAACAATGGGTGGCTTCTTTCAGGTTTCACTTCAGAGCTCTTAGGAACAGGGGAAGTGGCTAAAGCCCTACTTTACAGGTAATTAACAATAGATAATGCTTGCTCCCCCCCCTTTCCCTTTTTTTTAGGACTGATAAAAGTTTGAAAGACTGTCCTATATGCCAGTTTAAAGGGGCTGTCGCTTGCAGTTGCCCTCATTGCCTTTGCTTCTGTACATTTTATGCTGTTTAGATGAACAATGCAAATGTAAACTCAAAAGCAGAGGGAGAAGTTAGCTATTAGAAAATATCACATACATGAAAAATATCACTCTATCTTTATGTAAATTAAACATTTTGTTTTAAATCTAAAAATGGAATCTGCAGTGGACGGTTGTAGTACATACCTTTTAAACAAAAGTGCCCATGTTCAAAATGTTCAGAAAATGGGCATGCCTTGTTTCAAGATGCTCCATTTATCCTTTCTGCCAACAGTCAGCAAAACCCTCTTATAGTGCTGAGGCTTATTAAATATGGTTTTCTGTGGCCATGCAGATAGCGACTACTGGATGGTATATGTTCTGTATCAGAAACTAGAGCTGATGTAATCTATCCAATGTAATTTTCTGAATCAGCACCCCAAATAACCAAAATTGAATTTAAAGTTGACCAAAATCTGATTTGTAACCCTTTTGGTACTAATGTTGGAGAGTGGTCAAAGTGGTCCTTGGCCAAATAAGATTGGGAACCACTGATCTATAGGATTGCTGAGCAATGCACAATAAATAAGGCACTCTAAAGAGAAAAGACTACAAAATCCTGTAGATGCGCTTGCCGCTTACCTCTGAATTGTAGTTGCTAGAGAATGCCATGAGAGTTGCCTACTCTCACATTGCACTTGTGGTTTTTCTAGAAACATTTGTTTTGCCAATGAGGGGAATTTGGATTCTGAATAGGACTGACTTTTGGTCCGATCCATCAGGGCGCTTCTCACATTCATAACTGCAGTTTACAAGAAATAAGTGGATGAAAGCAAGGTCAGCTTAACTTCAAATAAATGTGTATTCAACATCTTAAAAGTCACACAAACATTTCCTTGTTTTCCAAAACTCTTTTGGTAAAATAGCTTTTTTTAGTCTTGCTTATTCTAAATTTGCTAGTTCAGTGTCTCTCCAGATATTTTATTTATCATATCAGGAGTGAACCAAGGATACAGTTGTAATGTATTTAAGACAAACAAACAAACCCCACAAAGTTTGAAAACTTGGCATTATATTAAATATCTTTTGACCAGAAGCTGGCTACTTGGAGTGCCTCTGCTGTTGCTATAAGAAGATCCTCCATTGTGCATGGGGCAGGGCTCAGACTGCATTGTAGTAAGTGGTCTATGATTCTCCAGATATGTGTTGTTGTTATTTTTAACTGTGGACTTCGAGTCATGGCAACCTTATGAATAAGAGATGACTATAAGTCACTCTGTTATCAATAGCTCTGCAGAGACTTACAAGTACATATCTGCTCTAATTACACGTCCCATTTATTTGTCTTGTTGGCAGTCCAGGGTATCTGCAGAACTTTTGTTCAGAACCACATTTGAAATGAATTGATTCCTTCTCATTGGAGTTCCTCAGGGTTTAGTTTTCAGAAATTGGAAATACAAAGTCACTGGTATTGGAAATACAAAGTCACTTTGGTATTGACTTATGCATCCTTTACACTTGAGAATTTCATGTAATTCCTTCCTAGCTGCCCTTTGAAACCATCGTCTTTTGATTTCTTGGCTGCATTCCTCATTTTGGGAGCGGCAATTTCCTGCCCCCACTTTGAAAGGGACTGATACTACATTTGAGCTCAATGGCAGTAATTGTTTCTTTCCTGTAAACTCGCCAGAGATGAGCAGCTGATGGCTTGTGGACCAGCATCAATGTACAGACTACCAATTTGAGTAGCACTATGGTACTGTATAAATGGTTGCATTTAGCAGCCCATTCCGTTTCTTCAGCATTATCTATCACATTTTCAATACTTTTCCACTGCAGTATTCATTAAACTTTATGATACGGATTGTGTTAGTACATAAGAAGGGTAGATACAGATTTTAAAACCTGAACACTGTATTCAAGTTTTCAAAGCAGCAAAGAAGAAAATAAAGATTTAACACCCCCATCCTTTAAACAAAGACATAGCACAGGAAATAAGAGGTTTGGAGTATAATTCCATGTAATGTTTCCATGCTCACATCACGACTGTATGCGTGCGTACCTATCATGTAGTAGGTGGCATGACTAAATTCTGTCAGTTGTGATTTACTTTCTTTTCCACTGCCTCCTTGGGGGAAGGTAATGCATGCAAATGTATGACTTTAATCATTTAGTTTGAAAATGATAGTTTGGTCTGAATTGTTTAAAATGTTTTTACTTGTTGTACATTGCCTCAGGACCTTTGGTGGGTTGAGAGGAAATAAGTAAATAAAAATTAATTAATGTATTCCTTATTTTCTTTCTTTCTTTCTTTTTCTTTTGCTTGGAGATGGAGATTTTTTTGTTTGTTTTCTAAGATGGATCCAAGAGGATGTCTTTACTGAAATACAATACAATTCTTGTACGTATGTGGGAAACATTCCTGAACTTACTCTGGAAACAAAAGTAAAGAGAATAATCACTTGAAATGAGGTTACCATAGAGGTGCCCTAGAAAACCTTCTAGAGCAGTGGTTCTCAACCTGTGGGTCCCCAGGTGTTTTAGCCTTCAACTCCCAGAAATCCTTGCCAGTTTACCAGCTGTTAGGATTTCTGGGAGTTGAAGGCCAAAACCGCCTGGGGACCCACAAGTTGAGAACCATTGTTCTAGAGAGATTCATCAGGGTGACTCTATAGTAACTTTCAGCAGAAGAATTCTATAGAACTACCTGGAAAACCTAATAATTCCTAGAAGGGGCATATTTTGTTGAGGTGTATGTGGGTCCAATGGGTAAGGAGGGTAGTATTGTATGCTTATGAAAACTCTTCTCAGTTCATTTGAGTGGATGGCAACTCTTCTCAGACTGATGCACAGTTGGCAGTGTGGGTGCCAATTGAGGGACTGAGCTACAAGGCAGCAACCCGGTATGAATAGTCTGATGGACTAGCTGGCTGATTGGCCCGATTGATTGGGAACCACATCCATTGACTGGTAGGGTGTGTTAAGTATTGTTTTATTTTGTTATTGTCTTGTGGTAAAAACAGCACTACTGCCAAAAGATGCAGGCTAAGCATCCCTTACCCAATTCTGAAATATTTCAAAATCCAAAATTATCCACATGGCTAAGATAGCATACTTTTGCTTTCTGTTGGATCAGTGTCAAAAAAAACTTTGTTTCATAAACATGATTATAAAATATGGAACAGAAATAATTTCATGTTTAGAATTGAGTCCCGTCTCCAAGATATTTCATTGTATATGTATATGCAAATACAGATATTTCAAAATCTGAAAGAAATCCAAACTCTAAAACACTTTTTGGTCCCAAGTGATATGGATAAGGGATACTCAACCTGTAACTATAAATATCTTTTCACCCAAAAGGCTATTCATTCCTAGGGCTCAGTCATGGTCTTCTGCACCTGCAAAAGAGCAATAAATCTCAACTTTCAACAACGGAAGCAAACTTTCTTCCAAGCTTTCTGGTTTTGTGTGTGTGCATGTTTCTGTGCGTTTCAATGTATACGTTGCAGGTGTTGTTGTTTGGACTAGAAATCTGATTTTCCTTCAGGCATTTTATGTTGCAATGATTGTAAGTGAAATAGTATTTGCATGCATTTATCATCTCTGTGGTGACTGTTTCTCCTTCATATAACCTACTAAAATATATCTAAAGTGATATTATCTGTCTTTGCAAGTATCCACTACAAGTACCTACTGCAAAACACACATAGTCCACAAGGGTTTCTGCTTTAAAATGATAAAAATACAAATATTTGTAAATGAATACAAGAAAAGCTGGCATGGATCACAACTTTAATTAAGGAGATCATAGGTGTCTCTTTCAAGTTTACTTTCAGAATCAAATGGAGGGTACAATTAAAACGTACCCTCAATTTAAAAACTTGGCATTATGCTAAATTTCCTTTGACCAGTAGCTGGTCACCTGGGCTGCTTCTGGTGTCGCTGTGAGAAGGTCCTCCATTGTGCATGTGGCAGGGCTCAGATTGCGTTGTAGTGCCTCATTTAAGACCTTTTTCAATATTGGTAAGACCGTTCTCTTCATTGACTTATAAAAACCAGCTGTAAATCCGTCTGGGCCTGGAGCTTTATCCGAATCCATTTTACTCACTGCTTTGTCTATCTCATCTTCCGTAATTTCTTTATTCAACTTTTCCCGTATTTCTTCTGAAATTTTTTGTAGTTTCAATTCACTTATATACTCAGTGATCTCCTCTTTCTTTATTCCATCACTAGTATATAATTTACTATAATATTTTTTAAATTCATCCATAATTTCCTTGTCTGTCGTAACTGTTCTGTCCCCATCAATTATTTTCGTTATCTGTGTGGCTTGTTTCTTCTTACGAACTTGTCTTGCTAGCCATTTCCCAGATCTATTCGCATTCTCAAACCTTTGTTGTTTCAGCTCTCTTGCATGTTTTTCCGTTTCCTAACGGGATTTCTCCTGTTTGAATCTTACTAATTCTTTGTTCAGCTTTTTGCTATCCGGTTTCTTTTTTAATTCAGTCTCCTTACGTTCAATTTTGTCCATCACTTCCTTCATTTGTCTATTTCTTTCTTTATTTTTCCTAGCTCCATGTTGTATAAGGTATCCTCTTAACACAGCTTTCAACGCATCCCATGTCACTTGTACTTTTGTCTCATCAGTATCATTAATTTCTAAGTAATCTTTAATAATCTTGTTGTATTGTATCTTATCTTCCTCCGTCTTAATCAAATTTTCATTTAGTCTCCATTTCCTTTGATAGTTTTTTTGATTTATTTTTATTTCCAATGGGCAATGATCTGAAATGTCCCTAGGAAGTATTTCCATTTCCTCAACTTTAGTTGATAAGTTTTTTGTTATCCAAGCGAGGTCTATCCGTGACCAGGATTTGTGTCGGTGAGAATAGAAAGTATAGTCCATCTTTTTTTCATTTCTGACTCTCCAAGTATCTTCCAAATCAAATTCTCTTTGTAGGTCAAAAAATTTTTGCGGTAGCAGCCCTCCACCATCTCCATTTCCTTTTGCCTTATTCTTATCCTTTTTCTTATCCATCACTCCATTAAAATCTCCTATCAATATAAGCTCGTCGAATTCTGTTTCTCTCAATTTTGTAGACAGGAATTGAATAAATTTTGTCTTTGGACCATTTGGTGCGTATATATTGCATATAAGAATTTTCAGGGTGCCCATCAGAATTCTGACAGCGACACATCTTCCCTCTACGTCCTTAAATGCCAATTCCGGTGTCAAATTGTCTTTTATATATGTGACTACCCCTCTTTTTTTCTTGTCATATGATGAATAAAATGTCTTCCCTAATCTTTTGTTTTCCAAATGTGCCACATGCTTGTGGCAAATACGAGTTTCTTGCAATAGTATTATGTCAAAGTTTGCCTTTTGTAATTTCCCAAATATTTTTTTGCGTTTCTGGGGCAGGTTCAGACCATTAATATTATTCGAGAAGCATTTAATTTGTCTTTCCGCCATTTATCCGAGTAAGTCTGTGTCTGATCCTATATCTCCAAGGTTCAATTCCGAAATTCCTTGCGCAGTCACATCCGGTCCATAGGCTCCCTCGCCTAGATCTTCTGACATTGGTACACCACTCCCTTGACTTTTACTAAATCGTCTGTATTCTTCTGGGGTCTCAATTCTTGGTTTTTTCTTCTCTTTGCCATTTCCATTTCCGTTTCCCGGTGTCAATGCTTTTTTGTCTCCCTTTCTTTCTCCAGGTTTTTCCTCTCCTGATTCTTTTATTAAACTCTCATAGAAGGCCTTGGCCTTCTGCTCCGTTGTCAGCCAATATCTTTCTTCTTTATATGTAACCATAATGCCTTCAATTCTTTCCCATCGGAATCTAATAGATCTTTTGTTCAATTCGTCTGTAAGGAAGTAGTATTTTCTTCTTCTACTCAGTGTCGTTTGCGGGTATTCTTTCAGAACAGCAATCTTGGTTTCTTTATAGAAAATTGGGTTTCTATTACTTTTGTATAACACATCATCTCTAGTTTTTTTGCGTGTAAATTGGACTATCACATCCCGTGGTGTCTTATTTTTCCTTGAGTAAAATGAAGATACTCGGTACACTTGGTCTAGCTCCATCTCCAGTTCATCTTCTTCACATTCTAGGCATTTTGCAATCAAATTGGTCATCAGTTGCTCAATATCTTCCTGTTTCTCTTCTTGGATATTTCTAAATCTTAAATAGTAGTCCATTTGTTTCTGGAGTAATTTTTCTTGCTCTAATTCTATTTTTTCCTTTTGTCTATCTATACCTTTAATTCTCTTTAAAATGTGGGATTGTGTTGCTTCCATCTTTTCCTTACTATCTTTCAGTTCCTTTACTTCTCCATGCAGTTGGGTTATATCTTTTTTTATTTGCCCAAATTCCTCTTCCATTTTCTTTTTCATACCTTGAAACTCTTCCGTCATACTTTTATAATTCTTTTCTTGTTTATTAAAGAACTCCTCTTGTTTATCCGCCATCTCTTTTTTTAATGAATCTTGTTTTTCAGATAATTTTTTAATTTCTTTCAGAATATTTTCCATGTTGAGGCTGGTATCGAGTGATCCTCTTCTTAATTGAATCTTCTCCTTCTCTTGTTTACTTTTTGATGACATCTACTTTTTATTACTCACAGAACCCCTTTCTAATACTTTATTAAAATTTCTTTAATTGATTCAAACTATTCGCTTTAATTTATGAATTTTATAAATCTGTTTTATATTAATTTCATATATTTATATATATATATTTATTTAATCTATATTCTTTAATTTATTCACTACTTAATCAATCTAATTTATAATCAAATTAATCCAATATTAATAATGATAATAATTAATACTTCAATTTAATAATAATTCTGTCTAATTAAATCAATTTATGCGTTTTAGCCTTCAGCATTCATTCAATCAATATAATATGAATTCTTCTTTACTACCCTTAATTGATTATCCAATGGCTATTTTCCCCTATTTGAATCAGTCACTTATTTTCCCCTCTTTGATCCCCAACCTTTCACTCTTCTTTGGGTTTCTCTGATTTGGCTGTTTCCCCTTTTTATCTCACTGTAATCGTCTGCTTCTCTTCCTGGGTTGTCGTCTACTTCTCGTCCTGGTCTGGTCCTTCGTCTGCTTCTCTTCCTGGCTTATCGTCTACTTCTCTTCCTGGATCTGGTCCCTCGTCTGCTTCTCTTCCTCGCTTAATCTCAGTCGTCTTCTTCTCGTCCTTGCTTTCTCCTCCGCTATCCACTTATCTTGTTTACGTCCTTCTTTTCCGTAAGAGAAGTATATCACTCCTGCTGCTCCGTAGCGATGTTTCTCTATGGCTTTTTTTTCTCTATGGTTTTTCTCTATGGTTTTTCTCTATGGTTTTACTAACTTCCGCCCTTCCTGCCGTCTCCTCTTCCGCCCTTCCTCTTCTTAGCTCCTCCTCTTCCTTCCCGTCACTTCCTTTTTCCGTCTTCACCGCTTCCTACGTTGTCTTTCCAATTTGTTTATGAAGAAGACGGGTCTCTAGCCACAACAATATGGCGCCAAGGTCGTATTGTCTTTTTTTCCCTTTTCTCTTTTCTCAACCAAGGGGAGGGTTAGGGAGGAGGCTAGGGAGGGGGGGATTACTCTTAATAAAATTCTGAACTTTTAACAATTATATTATCAATTCTCACCCTCATTCTCTCTTCAAAAACGGCAGTTCGTTTGTATAGCTCTTTTTAATAATCTTCATTTAGTGTTTCCAATCGTCTCATTAATCCTTATAGTCTTTTAAGTCTTTTCTTTCCAAATTAAAATCAGAGTTCTGTTTATTCGCTAACACTCTTCCAATTCTCTTATCTCTTCCTTATTTTCTTTACTCCACTATCGATTCAATTCTCAGCTCTTTTCGCTTAGTTCTTTGTCTCTAATTACCTGGTGATGAGATTTTCTTGAAGTTCTCTTTCGAGATTTCTTCTTTCCTTCTTCTTATAATTTTGTGCGGGCTGGCTGCGGTTAAAACGGGCTTTCGCCCGATCCCAGCGGGGCGCTTGCTTCCCGCCGGCTCGGAACCCCTTCGACCCCCCTCCTTGAGGGAAGAGGATTCTTAGGGGCTCTACAAGCCCCTGAGGGTTCGCTACACCCTTGCCTTCAATCCGGCAAGGGTGGGGGAGCTGTAAGCTCACCCTTTTTGTTATATCAAAAAATCCCAGATTCTTGGAACCAAGCTGAAATAGTAATGATCCATAAGGAAGGTTCAGTACCAGAAGATATAAAAAATTACAGACCTATCTCCTTACTGAATGTAGACTATAAAATATTTATGAATATCTTGGCGACAAGACTAAAAGAATTTTTAACAGATTGGATAGGGGAGGACCAAACAGGGTTCCTCCCAGGGAGATATATGAAGGATAACATACGGACAGTCTTAGACCTGATTGAATATTTTGAAGCAAACCACCAGAAGGAAGTGGCGATATTATCGATAGATGCAGAAAAAGCATTTGATAATTTAAACTGGGACTTCTTCAAGATCCTAATTCAAGAAATGGATATGGGAGTGAGATTTACAAATGCAATTAATGCCATTTATGAAGAACAAAGGGCGAAAATACGGATAAACGGCCAACAATCCGAGGAATTTGTAATTACGAAAGGAACTAGACAAGGATGTCCGTTATCACCTCTGATTTTTATAATGGCTTTAGAACCATTAATGAGGAAAATAAGAGAAGACACTAATATTAAAGGAGTAAAAGTAGGAAAATATGAATACAAAATTAAAGCTTTTGCGGATGATTTATTAGGAATTGTAGAAGACCCAATAAAAAACCTGGAGAACTGGATAAAGAAGTTACATGAATTTGGAAGAGTGGCAGGCTTCAAAATTAACAAAGGGAAAACTAAAATTTTAACAAAAAATGTCAAGATGGAACATCAGGAGGAAATAACAAAGGCAACAGGAATGGAGATAGTTAAAAAATTAAGATATTTAGGAATCTGGATAACTGCAAAGAATTGCCAATTGTTGAAAAACAATTATGAATTTACCTGGAGCAAGATACAGAAAGACCTTAAGAATTGGAAATCACTGAAACTATCTCTGTTAGGAAGAATAGCATTAATTAAAATGAATGTACTACCAAAATTATTGTTTTTATTTCAAAATATACCAGTAATCAGAAATCAAGTAATTTTTAAGAATTGGAATAAAGAATTACTGAAATTTGTGTGGAACGGAAAAAGACCTAGAATTAAATATCTAAACTTAATCGACAAAAAAACAAGAGGTGGTCTAGGATTCCCAGACCTAAAAGCATATCATGATGCATGTGCTCTCTTATGGATAAGGGATTGGATGTTGCTAGAAAATGAAAAAGGTTTGAACCTAGAAGGTCATGACCTACGAGTAGGATGGCATGCCTACTCGTGGTATGATAGAGAGAAAAAAGAAAAAAAATTTGGAAATCATTTTATAAGGGCATC
This sequence comes from Anolis sagrei, assembly GCF_037176765.1. Taxonomy (NCBI): domain Eukaryota; kingdom Metazoa; phylum Chordata; class Lepidosauria; order Squamata; family Anolidae; genus Anolis; species Anolis sagrei. Next base: position 37,271,964 of record NC_090025.1, read on the forward strand.
CTTGATAAGAGTATGGATGAAATATAAGAACTACTTCTACAATAAAACGCCTTTATGGGTGTCTCCAATGGAGGCACACCAAAGAAGATTACTGGGATGGAGAGCGTGGCTAACATACAAAGATATCTTGATAGAGAAGACAGCAGAGATCAAACCATATCAACACCTGAAAGAAAAAAATATTAATCTGACATGGCTGCATTATTTACAGATGAAAGAATATATCAAGCAAGATAATAAGATAGGCTTCGCTTGGGAGGAAACAATTTGGGATAAAATCCTAAATTTAAAGAAAAAAGTAATTGCAGTTATCTATAATACACTCTTAAACTGGCTAACGGAAAGTGAACAAGTTAAATCATGTATGATAAAATGGGCAGAAATATAAGAAGGCCGATACAATTTAAAGAGTGGGAACAGATGTGGAACAAAAAGTTGAAATATGTGTATGCAACTGACTTGAGAGAAAATTGGATAAAAATGTTCCACAGATGGTATACCACTCCAAAAAAACTATCTTTAATGAATAAAAACTCCTCTGATAAATGTTGGAAAGGTTGCCAACAAACTGGTACTTTCTACCATATGTGGTGGACATGTAAAGAAATAGGGAAGTATTGGTCTATGGTACATGAAGAATTACAAAAAATTTTGAAAAGAACTTTTAAGAAAAAACCAGAATATTATCTGTTGGGCTTCACTGATATGGATTTACAATTACAGGAAAATGAAGACAGACTTTTTACTTACATGACGACGGCAGCTAGAATTACCATAGCAAAAATTTGGAAACAGAACAATATTCCTACTAAGGAAGATTGGCTTGATAAAATCAGAGAAATAAGAGAGATGGACGAATTAACTTTTTTGTTGAAAAAAAACACTGGAAATCCGATAAAGAGAACAGATTGGACACTTTACGATAAATATGAGAAAGAAGGAAATAATTAAGAGTCTGGTTTTAAAAATTTTTGGGAACAATTTTATTTCAGAGACACAGCACCTGATATTGAGATGGAAGTCAACCCTTTTTTTTATATTTTTTTTAATTAGTATATAATTTTTCTTTTTTTGTTTTTTGTTTATTATTTTACTACTTTTTTTTTATTTTTTATTTATTTTTTATATATATCCACTGTCTTTATAATATGTCTCTTTTTTCCACACTGTTCTATCTTCTTTTGAGTGTTCTCCCTCTTTCGTTGTATTTACTAGATAACTCAATAAAAATTTATACAAAAAAAAAAAAGATTGCGTTGTAGTAAGTGGTAAGTGCAGTAAGTGCAGCCTGTTCAGCGCCTTCCAAGTCACCCTGTCTTCTGTGTGCCCAGAAGGGAGTTTCTCATCTGGCCTCAACCACTGATGTAGGTTCCAGAGTTTAGCCTCCTACTTTTGGATGCTCATTTGCTGAGCTGTTCCTGCAAGTATCTGCCGATCTTGATTTCAGGTATTGGCATGCTGGCTGATTTCCAAACAGAGGATGGGTCAGAGATGTCAATGCCTTGGTCCTTTCATTACTCAGCTGGTACTACATAAACAACACTGGCTTAATCCCTGTTTTCATTCATACCGAATTATGTTTCTTTACTTTTGACTTCTGTTGCCATCAGTTTGGGTGAAGAGTGAAATAACTCAGTTGTAGAGCACATGCTTAAGTTCTATTCTTGGTATTTGTGTTGGTTAAATGTTGGTAAGTGATTCTTGTCTGTTAAACTTCTACTTAGTCTTTCTGAAAGCCTCATGTGAAGTTCTTACATAGAACATCAGTTTTCCCAGTGAAACTTCTCTGATACTCAGATAAATGATGCATACAAGAGTACAGTATCTGACAATAAAGTTTTAATTTTGTACAGTCTTTATAATATCCTTTTACAATGGCTGCTAAGACAGAAGGGTATTACAGGGGGAAATAATATGTAAAAGAAAGAGAGAGAAAGTAATGATCTCATTTGATATTTCAATTTCAAACAAGGTGCTTTTTGATGCTTTACTAGACATGACATCACAATTTCCTGTTTCATAATTTAGCTGTGCTGCATGGAGCCAAACTGTCCTCCTCCTATGGCTAACAAGAGCTTCCATCCCGTCATGAGAAAATAGTTGTCATTTACAAGGAAAGAGAGATGAAAAGAAAGAGTGAAGAGATAGAAGGCAGTTTGGTCTCGGCTTTAAAAAGAGGAGCAGCACTTATAACTTTAAACTGCACCTAGTAAAAATCTAGTCAAAATAAGGTGACGATTAAATTGTTTTTGGCTTGGCCAGGGGAAAAGAAAATTGGAAACGATGGTGTCAGAGTTTTAGAACCCAAAGTTCTTCCTCCATGGAAAGTGTTTTCTCTCAAGGATAAAGATGATGTTTTTTTTAGTGATATTAGTTTAGCCTGCTTTGTATTTTCTCCTGACAGTGCTGTGGATTTTGAACTATGAACCTTCCCCTTTCATATTCTGTTATATTTATTGTCAGCTGCTTTGAATCCCTATATCAGGAGAAAGGTGGAATAAAATAAAATAAAAACCAAATTGTGTGTGTGTGTGTGTGTGTGTGTGTTTGTGTGTTATGTTGGAGTCACCGGTGGTGCAGTGAGTTAAAAACTGCTGATCTGCTGAATTTGCTGACTGAAAGGTCAGCGGTTCGAATCCAGGGAGCAGGGTGAGCTCCTGCTGTTAGCCCCAGCTTCTGTCAACCTAGCTGTTTAAAAACATGCAAATGTTAGTAGATCAATAGGTGCTGCTCTGGTGTTCCATGCAGTCATGCTGGCCACATGACCTTGTATGTGTCTACAGACAACACCGGCTCTTCAGTTTAGAAATGGAGATGAGCACCACCTCCCAGAGTTGGAAATGACTATTCATCCCGTTTTTATGAGCACAGTGTGCTAGAAAATGGGAACTCTCCCAGTTTCATTCTGTACCTTGCATGTATACCTTACTGCAGCAAAGTCTTCCTTGGATCATAGAGTGGCTTTTTGAGTTACCTTCCTTACTGGTTTTCCCAGGTTTTTGAGTGTGTCTTTTATTCCCTGTTACAAATGCTTGAAATGTTTCTCCAAAAGTTTGGCAAATGTGAGCTTTAAGCTAAAATATGCAGGTATTTTTGTTCCTACCATTTTTTCCTATAGCCACACCCAACCTTTGAGAACTTATCTGAAATTGAATTTGGCTTTTGAGCTTATTAGTATTGAATTAGCTTGCCTTAATGAGCAGAATTTTCTTTTACAGATGTCAAAATGGCATGACATTTTAGAACACATGGATATGGTAGATGGATGTTATCCACGTGTTGCTTTCTCATCAGTAGGTTGATAAATACTGCTTAAGAAGAAGCCAGTAAATTTGGGTTTTTTGTTTATTTGTTCAGTTGTCGCTTACATTTCTGTTTAGTTGTGTGTGTGTGTGTGTGTGTGTGTACTTTTCTATTTCTTCCTCTAGGACTCAGTTATCACACTATGATTCTACTTTAACTGCCATGTCAGCATCTTATGGAACCTTGGGCATTGTAGTTTAGTGAAGCACTCCTTGAACCTCCTGGTTAAGGATTATAAATGTCCTTTTGAACTGCAAATCCCAGGATTCCATATGATGGAACCATAACACTTAAAGAGGAATTGTAATCCTATAACTATATACTGTGAAAAGGGTCAAGTGCAGGGAATGCCTTAAAAGATGATAAAGGAGGAGGCTCACGAAAGAGAACTTGCCATACCTACTTGGCAGGTGGAATGCATCTTTAGGAAAGTTCCAGGAAGCTTATTTTGTTTCCTTTTTGTTCATGCACTCTAAAAATTTATGTTAGATTTTGTCTGGTTGGACATCTTAAGAATTAAATGAAGGCTTCCCTTCTGGGTTCTTGAATGATTTGCAGTGATTCCTGCATGCATCGAGGATAGATTTCTTCTAGCCTTTTGTGCCAAAAATGAAAAATTGGGCTTTGCGCAGATTGTAAACGAGCAGGGCCAGCTCTAGTATTAGACAGAGTGAGGCAACTAGTGGAAGGAATCAATGGAAGTTCACTAACTGGTCTTCTTGAGTTTATTCCCCTTTGTTACTCTCCTAGAATCTGTAAAAGACTCCTTTGCCAATGTTCAAAAAAGTTGCTTTTTCCTTTGTCTCAGATGACAAAATGTCTTGGGTCAGCCCTGTAAATCAATAGTTCCCAACGTCTTTTTGACCAGGGACCACTCTGACCAGGACCACTCTCCAATATTAATACCAAAAGGATTACAAATCAGTTTTTTGGTCAACTTCATTCATTTTGGTTATTTGGGGTGCTGATTCAGAAAATTCAATTGGATAGACCAATCAGCTCTAGTTTCTGATACAGAACATATGCCATCCAGTAGCTGCCATCTGCTCACCCACAGAAAGCGATATTTAATAAGCATCAGTACTATAAGAAGGTTTCGAGAGACCAGCCACTCTTGTTGCAAAAGTATAGTAATGATGAGGCTGTGGACCATATTTTAGTTCTTGTGGACCATTGGTGGTTCACAGACCACAAGTTGGGAACCATTGCTGAAAATGAAGGTGGAACCTGTCACTTGTACCTCTTGTAATGATGACTGCTGGTATACTGAATACAGACTTCAGAGAGGCAGCAGTTTTTACACACAAAAAACTATGGTGATCAAATGGAGGGTTTTTGTGTGTGTCAGGAGCAACTTGAGAAACTGCACATTGCTTCTGGTGTGAGAGAATTGGACATCTGCAAGGACATTGCCCAGGGGATGCCCAGATTTACCATCCTTATGGAAGGCTTTGCTCATGTCCCTGCAAAGGGAGCTAGAGCTGATAGAGGGAGCTCATCCGCGCTCTCCCCAGATTCAAACCTCCGACCTGTTGGTCTTCAGTCCTGCCAGAACAAGGGTTTAACCCATTGCTCCACTGGGGGCTCCTTGTCAAATGGAGATATGACAGAGGAAGTGAGTTTGGACAAGAGATTTGAAGCAGGAGAGAAAGGTGGTTTGGGAAAAGCTTAGAAGCTTCTGTATTTTCAGACAGAACTGGCATTCCTGAACAAAAGTCACTGGAAGCACATGTGGGAGAAAGGAAACCAAAGGAGAAGTATCAGATGAGCCTGGTTTCATTTTACAACTCAACTAAAATCTCTGATATGGTATGTAATGTCTCTACTATGTATGGTTATTATCTATTTTTATTTCTAATATTTCCCTAATATGCAAAATGTTGCATTTTTTACTCTACAGTGTTTCTAGTGATGGAAGTCATTATTAAATTATCCAGTGGTATATATTCCCACAGGGACAGTGTTCTGTGTCTATCAGCTTTCCACAACCTATATGATGAGATTGTGTAGACACTGCAAAATATTTCTCTATGAGGCATTTTTTGGAACAAAGCCTCTCTTGTTGAACTATACAGAGAACCTGTCCTGTTTCCTTTCTCCTGGGATTGAATTACTTGAAGAACATTTGTTTAGTCCCAGATCCATCTCTGGGCTTGCTGGGACATTTATTTAAGCCATTGCTATCATGAAATCAATTCATATTGGATTGAGCCTCTGAATAAAGTCTTTCACTGTTAATAGCAAATATGATTTCTGACAGATAAAATAACACTTAAGTAACTTTCTTTCTTCTCTCCCAAAATGTACATGTAGAGGAGTTGGAATGAAGAAAGGAGAGCCAGTGTAGTACAGTAGTTTTGATTGCTGGACTATAATTCTGGTGAACAGGGTTCAGAAGCTTGCTGCGGTATGTAAACCCACTGGGTGACCTTGAGAAGGTCATGCTCTCTCAGTCATGGAAGATGGAAAATTCAACCCCCCTTCCGAACAACACTTGCCAGCAAAACCACATGATGACCATAGAGCTTCCATGAGTCAGAAATAACTTGAAGGCACCCAACGATCAACATGAATAAAATATAGATATTTTCTCTGTAAGATTAGCTCTTTCAAATTCCAAGGAAATAAGATGATTTACACCAAGGCAATCAGAAGATGTTTACTTCTTGGGAGGAGAGCAATGGCCAATCTCATTAAAATAGTGAAGAGTAGAGACATCACACTGGCAATGAAGATCCGCATAGTTAAAGCAATGGTGTTCTCCGTAGTAACCTATAGATGCAAGAGCTGGACCATAAGGAAGGCTGAGCGAAGGAAGATAGATGCTTTTGAACTGTGGTGTTGAAGGAAAATTCTGAGAGTTCCTTGAACTTCAAGAACATTAAACTAGTCCATACTCCAGGAAATAATGCCCAAATGCTCACTGGAGGGAAGGATATTAGAAGCAAAGATTAAGTATTTAATGAGAAGCAACATAATGATAAGACAGGATAGCCTGGAGAAGACAATGATGATTGGGGAAAATGGAAGGAAAAAGGAAGAGGGGCTGACCAAGGGCAAGATGGATGGATGGATGTTATCCTTGAAGTGACTGGTTTGACCTTAAAGGAGCTGGGGGTGTTGATGGCTGACAGGGAGCTCTGGTGTGGGCTGGTCCATGAGGTCATGAATAATTGGAAATGATTGAACGAATAAACAGCAACACACCTTTAATGAGATTTGTTCACTAGCATTTCTTCTGAAAAGACTATTCCTACTCTTTTGAAGGCAGTGGCAACCAGTCTAATCATCCTATCTTGTTTTCTTGTTTTCCTTCAAATGAGACCTTCCAAGCAACAAAAGACATGGGTTGTTGTAGGTTTTTTCGGGCTATATGGCCATGTTCTAGAGGCATTCTCTCCTAACGTTTCACCTGCATCTATGGCAAGCATCCTCAGGCGAAACGTCAGGAGAGAATGCCTCTAGAACATGGACATATAGCCCGAAAAAACTACAACAACCCAGTGATTCCCGCCATGAAAGCTTTCGACAATTCAACGAAAGACATGTTCGAAAAAAGAAATAGATCTCAACATTTGTATGCCAGGAGGATGGAGTGGACAGCTTTCGTGGTGTCTTCCAATTCTATGGACTACATAAGGAAAAAAGACCTTTGCTAAAGATAAAATTTCACGCAAACTGATATTCCAGATTCTTATGTAACAAGTACTTAGCACAGTTAGAAATTTTAATTCCATTGGACTAATGTTTTAGAGTCTGTCCTTTTTTGATAAGGCATACGTATGCCTCAGCTCACTGAATAAAAATGAGAGACTTGTCTTGAAGTCAGCATGCGACAAGGCATGTCTCTCAGTGTTGGGAAAGTTGCCTTTTTCAATTTGTTAGTGCCTGGGAAAGCTGCTTTATAATTCCAACAAAAGTTTGAATCATTGCATGGAGTCACTGGCCCCTCTGAGGGGGCTTTCTCCGTCTTCTTAAGAACAGACCACGCACAGAGCCAGATGGTTCCCGTCTGCTGGCTTTATTCAATGCACTTCCTCCCACAGACGGGAGCCCTTTTGCCCTCCTTCCACCCCTCCTCTTTCAAGCATCCACCATGGAGCCTTTCTGTTCTGTGGCTGGAAATAATCTTTTATTGCCCAGTTGTTCGGAAGTGACCTTTTGCCCTTGATTAGATAGCACCAGGCTCTATCACCGGATTGCTTTTGAGCTGGCAGTTGCTTTTTGTCTTTGCTGATCCGGTGTCAGGAAGAACAATGTAAAGGTTTGCAAAAATTTTAGTTCCACTAAGGCACCATGTGGGATGGTAAGAGGCGGGGAAAGATCCGAGCGCATTGAAGAGAAGCCTTTGCAGACCGTGATAAATGGTGTGTGTAGAGTCTTTTTTCTTTAAAAGAAAAGTACATTGCAATGTAAAATCACCCGCTTTGAGATAACACAACCTCCTGGTAGTTCCATTTTCAGCTTAGCGTTCAGAAGACTTCCATCTCTAAAGGTTTAGTGACTGTGACAGAAATAGTTGAGGAACGGGAAATGTTTGATACGAAGGGTACATATGCTTAGAATAAGGAATCAGATTCAAGATGCTTGTCTTGTAAAACTTGGAAGGAAGGGCTGCAAATTTGGATAGATTCTCAGTTCTGGTGGATCTTGCAGCTTTAAAAATGAAGCATACATCTTCAAAACAAAGTCCTTAAGCTGAATTCTCATATTTAGGCTGAGAATTCTTTCTTTTCTACAGAGACTGATAGAAAAGTCAAATTCATAATGAGAAGAGAGATGATAGAGGTGTAGAAATGACCTACTAGTAGAAGTGAGATGTTTTCATAGATTTGGAGAAAAATGGCTTTTAGGACATATCAACCATTGATGCTTGAGATAATGTGGATTGTTGCTTACATCCCAAACTAAAAGGTTTGATTCTTTGGATTCTTAATTTTGGTTTTCATTCTAAATGGATAAATATTATATGAGTAGCATAAGAAAGCTACTCATATAATATTTATCAATTTAGAATGAAAACCAAAATTAAGAATCCAAAGAATGAAACCTATTAGATTGGGATGTAAGCAATAATCCACATTATCTCAAGCATGAGAAAGTGAGCTCCCAGGGGCGCAATGGGTTAAACCACTGAGCTGCTGAGCTTGTTGACCAAAAGGTCGCAGGTTCGAATCCGGGGAGCGGCATGAGCTTCCGCTGTCAGCCCCAGCTTCTGCCAGCCTAGCAGTTCGAAAAAATGCAAATGTAAGTAGATCAATAGGTACCACTCTGGCAGGAAGGTAACGGCGCTCCTTGCAGTCATGCTGGCCACATGACCTAGGAGGTGTCTATGGACAATGCCGGCTCTTCGGCTTAGAAACAGGCACCACACCCCAGAGTTGGACACAACTGGACTTAATGTCAGGGGAAAACCTTTACCTTTACCTAGCATGAGAAAGATTAATTTTCTATATACACACACACACATTTTCAAATTGTTTTAAAAGCCTCACAGACCAATACAGTTTTGACCACATCCCAGAAGCTCAGTTAAGGAGTTGGTTCTTCATTTCATATGTATATATATCTGCCTACACAAGTGAAATATACTTGGTCTCATTTACTGAGTTACTTTGGCATGAATGTGGTAATGAAATTGCTGGGCTACGTCCTGATAAGCTAGACTTTTGAGATATAAGGCATGTTAGTTCAGAATGATTTATTCAGACTAGATATCCATGTACCTTTCCCTCAAAGTAATAGATGAAGTAGTTAGTTACCCAGAATCTTTTAAAGGTATTTCCAAATGTTGATTACCAATGAAAATGGAATTTTGTAAACATAAAAGCCTTGGACAAAAGGAATGAGTACAGATAGAATTCTGATTTCTAAGTCTACCTATTTCATAACATCCCTATTTGGCTTTGTAGGTCTTCCAATTGTACAGACAGGTGTTAGTAAATATAGATATGTATTAGATGTTTAAGGCCTTGTCATAGGAGCTAAAAGCCAGTGTGGTGCAAAGATTGAGCATTGGACTAGGACACTTTTTTTATTGGGTCAGGAGCGACTTGAGAAACTGCAAGTCGCTTCTGGTATGAGAGAAATTGGCCGTCTGCAAGGACGTTGCCCAGATAATTTTTTGATGTTTTTATCATCCTTGTGGGAGGCTTCTCTCATGTCCCTGCATGAGGAGCTGGAGCTGATAGAGGGAGCTCATCCGCCTCTCCCCAGATTCGAACCTGCGACCTGTCAGTCTTCAGTCCTGCCGGCACAGGGGTTTAACCCACTGCACCACCGGGGGCTCCTAACTAGGACACTGAGATAGCAGAACTAAAATCCCTGGTTAGCCTTGGAGACATAGGTGAATTTGAGCAAATGACATCACAGAGGAAGATAAGGGCAAATTTTGCCAAGAAAATTCTATGATAGATTCACCTTAAGGTAGCCAGGAATGACTTGGAAGCATGCAACGACAAACTGAGAAGCTCCTGGGTCTGCGAGGTGGATTATGATAATGACATATCACCTTAAGTTTGCTGTGGAAATGAAGTATTTTGGAATAATAGTTTCAGAATACAGCAAGTCAAGTCATCAGTAGGAGGCAATATTGGTGACTCCACTGTGTCTTCTGACATGGAGGAGGCACTACCACAAACACAGCTGTATGCTTGTAGAATGTGTACTCCCCTATTGTCTTGATTTTCCACTGTACTTTTTTTCACTACTTTTATATCATCCCAGTTTATTCCTTCATACTATTTCCCCATTTTCTCTTGATATTATTTTGATTCCTGCAAACTGAGTTCAAAGTGCAAAAATGTGATCAGCCAGAATCTTACCATTCTCAGTCGACTCAGGTAAAAGCAAGCTACTTCAATCTCTTCTAACTTGAATGTTTTTTCCTGAGTTATCTTTACCATCTTGGGCATATTTTGATGCTGCTTGGCTACACGTTCTCCAGTTTTCATCTGTGAAATGTTGGAACTTATACAAAATACAAATAACTATGTATGTACAGTGCTAAGCATGCACTGGTAGTTATGGATGCACTAGCTGTTCCACCCCCTTAACCTCAGAGCCGTAGCATTTCCTCTTCCTTCCATTATTCTATGATTCTATGATTTCTTTACTTTTATTCCTCATAATAAAATACCTTCGAATTAACACAGGTAGTAGATACTACTTGCAGAGTTCAGTTTATGCTTCTAGCTGTCCTATCTCTTGAGTTCCATGTAGGAGCCCCTGGTGGCACAATGCGTTAAACCCTAGTGCTGGCTGAATTCTGACCAAAAGGTCCACGGTTTGAATCCGGGGAGTGGGGTGAGCTTCCGTCTGTCAGCTCCTGCTTCTCATGCGTGGACATGAGAGAATCCTCCCACAGGATGGTAAAACATCTGGGTGTCCCCTAAGCATTGTCCTTGCAGACAGCCAATTTTCTCACACCAAAAGCGACCTGCAGTTTCTCAAGTTGCTCCTGACACGAAAAAAACTCAGTGTAACTCTTGTGAATTACAAGCCTTCTTCCAAAGTCTTAGTGTTTCTAAGGTTAATATATTTGTGCCAATTTTTAATAATAACATGTATTAGAACAAATAAGTCCAATAAAAAGCCACCTCTCCACCTGAAATTGATAGTGTGCAAGCTGTGGGCAGATGGTCTGTAGCTTAAATAACAAGCTGGATGAAGAGAGGCAATGTAAATAATTTAAACATACATTACCCTAAATTGAAGGTAAGCCTCTGTTTTAAAATCTCCTTAGTCCTTTCATAAGTTTAGGAAGTGACACTAAAAAGAACCTGGAGAGAATGTTCCTTGTTAAGTCAACGTTTCATAAATGATTATATTTTGCTAAAAAGCAGCCCTTTACAAATAAAGTGGGAAAAGATATGACATTTTTAAAACTACAGGCAGAGTTTGCTTATTACTAACTCTTGCCTTGTTTTGAAGTATAAAATGTGTCTCAAATATGGCAGTGAAATAACTGTTATGTAAATTTGTATATAAGAAGTACAGGTGTAAGCTTGTGCCTTTTGAGTGTACTCTTTCCCTCCACTTTTTAACTTTTGGCAGGCTTTGTAGAACTTTTGTAGGAACTTCCTTTCCGATTTTAAGCAGTAAAGACAATTAAGAGGAAACTGATTTAGCAAAAGTGGGATGGCTTAGCAATATGCTGATGGTAGCCATATATCAGTGCTGTTAGACATGGTTTATTGGTCTTGTTAAGACCCATCAGGGTGGAAAAAACTTTTTGTCCTGGTACATAATTTGACTTAAGAATCATTATCATTTAAATGTTTTGTGAACTTAAAAGGTACTAATTTTGTTCAAAGACTGGCTTTTTTCAGCAGGAACACTCTTGCAAAAAATAAAAAATATATAATCTTGTGCTGATTTTTAAAGCCTTTTTAGGAAGACCTTCTGTCTAAAGGGCGAGAATTCGTAGATCTTTCTTGATGTAGGCAAAGTAAGTGAGCCAATGTTATTTAAGCCAATGTAATTAATTCTTTCAACACCCGAGAAGTGCATTTCACCTTGTGTGTCGCACAGGCCATCCATCTCATTTCATGTACATAGAAATAAGCATTAATTCTACAATGTAACATCTAGCACCTAATAATTCACAAGGATATAAGAAAAACCCTTCTGGAAGAAAATCCAAATTCTTATCTTCTGTATTCTCTTCCCATAGTCACCAACCAGATTCTCCAAGGATACCCACAAGCAGGACATAGGTACAGTACCCACATTCTCATTCATGTTCTCCAACAATTGGTACTAACAGCCCGATAACAGGCTTTGTGTAATGTCAGTGGTGAAAGCCAAGTCTTCAATGAAGTCCCCTTCTAAACCCAAATTGGCAGCCAGTGTTGCATCTTGCGGGGTGAATTGCCACAGTTTAGTGATTTGTTTATCATGTCAGAAGAAAATTGAGAATACAGTTATAATGTATTAAAAAACACAAGTTAAAAAATTGGCATTATGCTAAATGTCTTTTGACCAGAAGCTGGTCACTTCAAGTGCCTCTGGTGTCGCTATAAGAAGGGCCTCCATTGTGCATGTGACGGGGCTCAGACTGCATTGTAGTAAGTGGTCTGTGGTTTACTCTTCTCCACACTCGCATGTCACGGACTTCACTTTGTCCCATTTCTTAAGCTTATCTCTGCATCAGTTTAGTGATATGCTGCATGAAGAAATTACCGTTTATTCCTAAAAAGCATTCAATCAACTTCAGGAATCACCATCTTCAGCCATGGGACACACTGTATATAGTTTAGTATGTGTTGAATACCTATCTCATGTTTAACTGTTACAATGTGTTTTACATGTATGCCTCCTACTCTTGTAGTTTGGACTAATAGTATGAATGCCTGGGATTTCAGTATTAGCATTTCTCAAAATAAAACAATAATCTGAATTTCCCTAGAGGAATCTCTTAGAAATATGGGAAACCCAAATAGATTCCTCAGCAAAACTATGGTAAAGTCAGGATCAGTGCCAACCCCAGTGAGTGGAGTTCAGCTGGTGAATTGGTCCGGGGCCCAGAGCAGCAAAGGAATGGTCCATAAATTTCTATACCAAAATTTTTCTACTTCCTTAATACTTCATCATAACTGCATTTCTGTGCAAAGAAGGAAACACAACTTTAAAATGCCATGGTCATTCCATTATTTTTATTGGAGAGATGTAATTTATGGCAGCAATAGAGTTCTGTCTCAGATAGCCAATCTGATGAAAAGTCGGGCATATTGACTGGGACTTCTGGAAGATAGGCAATTGGATGAAAAGTCACTCTTCACCATGGCAAACACTTTCCTCTTCGTTCTCCTAAGCAGCTGAAGCTTGCAGAATGAAAACGGGTAAGATGGAAGCTGTTTGCCATGGTGAAGAGTGACTTTTCATCCAATTGCCTATCTTCCAGAAGTCCCAGTCAATATGCCCAATGTTGAGGCTTATGAGAGTGAAAGTCAAAGAAAATCTGAAGTCTTCCTAGTCAAGAACCACTAATGTAGTAAGCTTCCACACAGTTGTAATCATCATGCATAACACTGACCAGGCTTAAAACGAATCCATTACAAATATACTACATTGAAAAGAACAGCTGTCAGAGACATTGTACTACATAATAGTAATAATAATAGTAATAATAATAATAATAAAGTCTGGATTATTGATGTTGCCATACCAGGTGACAGTCGCATTGAGGAAAAACAGGAAAAACCCAGCTGCTATCAAGACCTCAAACATCGAACTGCAAAGGCTCTGGCATAAACCAGTACAGGTGGTCCCAGTGGTCATCGACACACTGGGTGGCGTGCCAAAAGACCTCAGCCGGCATTTGGAAACAATAAACATTGACAAGATACCAATCTGTCAACTGCAAAAGGCCACCTTACTTGGATCTGCACGCATCATTCAAAAATACATCACACAGTCCTAGATGATTGGGAAGTGTTCGACTTGTGATTTTGTGATACGAAATCCAGCATATAGATCTCATTTGCTGTGACATACTGTGCTTTTGTGTCAGTAAAATAATAATTTTATTTTTATACCCCGCCAACATCTCCCTGAAGGGACTCGGGGCAGCTTACAAAGGGACAAGCCCAGAGAGCACAGAGTTAAAATGTAATGCAATAAAATAGAAACAAAACAGAACCAAATAGAAACATATCACAATAAAACGTAACATCATAAAAACATATAAGCAATAGCATAGTAAGAGTTTTAACCTCCCAAAGTTATTTCTCAAGATGGAGGTTCAACCTTCAACAAATCTCTGAGCTTCTAAGAAATTTCAATACAATTGTAAAAGTGCTGTCATCTCAGAAGCATGTGGTTTGCAATCCATGCTCATAATCTCCACAAGGGCTCAAATTATGGTTTTAATAGATACTGTCCCTGCCCCAGCCCCATTTCAGCCTTTATATAGAAAATCAGAAATATAAAGAACTATCACAAGGCCTGGATCTTTGCAAAACTCTGTAAAGCTCTCATATTGCTGGGACTTCCTTTTAGCAGGGATCTGGCACTCTTATCCCTTTGGCAGTCTGATATTTTATGGGAAGTCAACACCTTCACAAGATTAACATACATTAGCCATCATGTTTCAGTATTTCCCCTTTTCTGTATGCAAGGCTATTAGATGTGTGTGGAAAAAAAGTCATGCATATCAAAAGGCCTATTTGCATGAGAATTTTCAGTGGAAATGTCCTGTGACCTTTTTCTTGTCTGGGGTGGCTAATCCTATTTGAAATTCCTGCCATGCTCCTACAGAAGGTCAGTGCACTTGTGAATCATACTGCACCTGCTGTTGCGGGCCCTCAGCTTTCCTCTCCTTCAAATCCAACTGCAGGAAGTTAAACACATACAGAGAGAAAAGGAGAGGGAGAAGGAACATTTTGAGTCCCTTTGAGGAAAGAAGAGCAGCATTTAATTGGAAGTAGTAGTTGATCTATTTTAGAGTAAGGAATTGGTCAAACCACAGTTGAGTATTCCTTGACTAAGAAAACTCTAGGAAATTCATAGGGTCGAAAAGCAACTTGAAGGCACAGATGCAGAAAGAAAAAGAAAAAAAGTCATAGAACTGTCTGGTTACCCTTAAAGAAAGAAGGCCAGAATTTAATTGAGAGTAGTAGGAGATCTATTTTAGAAGAAAGAATTGGCAAAGTCATTATTGAATATTCTTTGCCTTTAAAAACCCTATAAAATTCACAAGGTCAACAAGTGACTAGAATGTACATGTGCACACACAGAGCATATCTATGTAAAAAGAACTAAAATGTGCAACTTGCTTGCATTGCATGGTTTTTAAATCTGTGTTTTATGCTGAGTGGAATGAATGGAAGTTGCCCATATTATACCACTATAGTGTGTTCTGTATTTCTCTGCAATTGTGTGGTCTATTAGAAGATAGCTTTCTCTTCAGGAATTAGAGAATTAACCATGGGATATGAATGTGGAAGGTCCCATATTTAAGTCACGGCATCTATTGATGTTAAAGACTCTCCATTTAAGCATGGAAACCAGTTGCTTGAACCTGCTTTGGTCACTTTCTCTCAGCCTTTACAGGAGGCAACGAGAAAACCACTCTGAATAAATCTCACCAAGACCCCGCTAGGATAGGATCACCATAAATTGAAACGAACTGTAAAAGCTCATCTGATTTTGGAGGCTAAGCAATGCTGACTTTGGTTAGTTTTCAGATGGGAATGTGTCAAGGAGTACCAGGTGCTTTAGGTTATATTTTAGAAAAAGGAACTGAAGGGGCATGCACTCTGCATGTTCTCAGGAGTCCCCTTCAGGCTTGGGAGAGCGGTGCGGAAAGACACACCAATAAGTTGAATTTCTCTGAAGATAGCTTTATTTGTCAGCCATGCAAATGATGGCAGTTGTGCTTTAGGCATGAAAAGACTGCTGTACCCCAAAAATGGGGTCACAATCCTCTATTGTTTTACAGAAATCCAAAAAGCACATTTTGATTGGTGTTAACACATTGTCCATTCAATTGGTCTATGCTTACCTAATACATTTCTGATTGGCTCTCTATTACTAAGCAAGAAAATAGCTGGAAAACAACAGAAACTGGAATAAACTGGAAATTCATATCTCCTTCAAGTGACCCTGATTTGCTGGCTTGTGCTCGGCAGGCAACAGCTTATCTCTTAGTTACAAGTTACAGCAAGAATACTGTGTGAAAGAATAGAGAAGGTAGGCATGAGAGCTACTCCTCAAACTGCAGTGGCAGCTCTTTTTGAAAGCTATACTTTTGTCCATATACACTTTACTGATGGGACCTACATTCCTATATAGTGCAATCCTATATAGCGTTTATAAAACTACATCTCCTTCAGGACTGACACAAATAAATATTCCTTACATAAGAAAATCCAATGAAATTTTTGGATCGCCATAAGTAGACAGATGACAGAAGTCACATATGCACATAAGAAAGTGTGGAAACAGGTCCATCTCTCTTTCCCTTCCACCCTAACCTCTGCCCAACCCAGTGAGGTAGAACACATGACGGGAATGTGCGCAGGAGGCACTATGCCAGAGTACTACTGCCAGCCAGGGCTAAGGAGGTTGTTCATCACTTCCTCTGACCTCCTCCTTTGGAGCAATGACCATATTAGACACTATTATTTTCAACCACTCTGCCAATGAAAAATGAAATTGATAATACAGGAAAGGAAAATGCCACAACAACAGTCATTGTTAATGATTTCTAGAATGTGTACATTAACTACATGATGTACATAAATCAAAATAAGACAAAGCCCTGTGCCTTTGACTAGGCAGTTCCAAAGAATTAGTCCAATGTTACCTAAGTTCCAGCACTTTAGCATGGCTCTCCTCTCTACAATCCTGACATTTTAATTCCCATGGACATTATGCTCCCAGCCCTGCCTTTCTGAATTTAGCACTTTCCCTTAGCTCTATCTAGGAATTTGGACAAACCCAGAGCCCTCTGAACTCAGTACTTTTATTATTCTGTATGGTACGGTTTTATGATGTTATGTTTTATTGAGATATGTTTTTATTTGGTTTTGTTTTGATGCTATCTTATTGTGTTATGTTTTTAACTTGTGCTCCTAAGGGACTTGGGGCCCTTTGTAGACCACCCGAGTCCCTTAGGAGAGATGGAGGTGGGATATAAAAATAAAGTTATTATATTATTATTATTATTATTATTATTATTATAGTTTTGCAATCTAAAAGAGGAGGCATGCACAGAAAAAGGAAGGGGATGGGAAAGTAAAGAGCTCTGTTTGATAGAATCAGAGTGAAATGTTTTATTGTTAGCTAACAGGCATTTGTTGAATCCTGTTTTTCCTTATTGCCTTTTATGTAGAGATGGACGTGGTGCCTTTGCTCAGTGGCCATTCAACCCAGTGACATAGTGACCCTCATCCTTGCTTCTCCAGTGCCTAGATATCTGAAAGCTACAGCAGGAAGGTGAGAGCCAGTCTGGCGTTGTGACCAAAGCGCTGGACACAGGTCTGTGCCTCCACTAAGTTATTAAATGTATTGGGTGACCTCTAGTCCAAGTCTGATTTACCCAATGGGGTTCTTTTGAGGCGAGCCTTAAGATTAGTGGAGGAAAGGGGTGATGAAGAGCTTGTTGGCTTGTGCTTTGTTGTGGTTGGAATTACTTTGATGTGGAAAAAGTAAACACACATTTGTGGACTTTTTTGGTCACTAGATCCAAAACATGTGATCATTCAACATTTTTTGGTAAGTTGATATAAATAGCTACTGGGTTTCTTGACAAATGACAGGTTTTAATTTCACTGCATTTTGTTTTGCATATTGCCCCCTAGATAACCTTATAAACTTCACATAAAAATCACAGTAGGTCCCTCAGTTGTATTGTTGTATTACTTCCTGACAAATTGAAAACAAATGGCATTCAGTAACAGTAATAATGAAACCCAAAACAAAATAAACTCTGGTGAAATGGGACCAGCTGCTAGGATGTGTCTTCACTTCAGAATTTATCTGCCTTGCCAAGTGGTGATAAAAGAGGAGAGTTCTTTGTATCTTAGCCATCTGATGGGCTTGGGTGGCAATTCAAGGGGAAGTTAAAGGAGAAAGTGTTACTGGTGATTGCAGCAATATGCCAATAGTGATATGTTAAGGAATAAAAGCCTAGACCATAAAACATCTTAAGGTAATGCTGTTCCTCCTCATTGATTACTCCAACTAAATGTGTTATTTTCTGCTTTTGCTTATTTTGAAGAGATGCATAGCCTTTGCTATCCAAAAGACTTGAATCAAATAACTATCATACAGTACTGATATCGAGCTCTTTTTGGGGGGCTTTCCCAGCGAGGAAGGCCCCAGAAGACCGCCAAGGGGGTCTTTGACCTTGGTGAGCAGCCAGCGAATGCCAATCCAAAGATGCAAAAAATACTAAGAATTAATCTCACCAGAGGCTTGAAGAGGTATCAGAGACCGAAGCGTTTATTTCTGCGATTCAGCTGAAAAGGATGCGTTACAGGGATAATTCCACCATAAGCATACAGTACAGTGATTTTCAGGCATATTTATACCAGTAAAACAAAGAAAACCCGGTTTGAAACTCCCGCCCGCCTTCTGTCAGTTTTCTCCGCCCTGATAGGCTGGCTCTGGAACAGCTGGGAGGAGGCTTGGCCGCTTGTCCCGCCTCCCCTCCAATCACCGGACGCTGTTGCCTCCAGGGGGCCAATCAGAGCCCTTAGAGCGCCTCTGGAGATGGTCCAATCAGCGGCCAGTAGGCGGGACGTGGCTTGACAGCTCAGAGGGGGCGGAACGCCTGGGAGGCGTCCGCCAGCTGATTGAGAGTCTTTGTTCTTACACGGCAGGGTGGCAGACGGGAGAAACAAAGGATTTCCTGATTTCTGATTGCAGATGTGTATAGACATGAAAAGGGGCTATTGGTGGCATTTGGATCTCAAAACTCTGTGGACAAGGGGACCCTTAATCACAAAGGAGCTTACACAAATGCCATGATTGATTTAATCAGTCCGTTTTCCGGGTTTCGGTTGACCCACCCCTGGTTTGTTAGTCTGACTCTGAAAACAAACCTTGAGATAATTGTCAACCCTGATCCATGCAAAATGTCAATATGAATGGGGTTATTCTGAGGAAATTGGATTTCCTCAGCTGTAACCTCAGGCCACATCCTTTCTTAGTAGGGTAAAGTTCAGAGGGGAAAAGTAGGGAGAAGAGGGTACATCTCATAGATTTCATATTATATATATCATATACATTCTTCATATATTTCATAAAAGGGATCCCCACCCCAACCCAGCAAAAGTTTATTAGAGGCGATGACAGTTGATAAAAGCAATCCATTTCTGTTTGAAGTATGATCTTCTTGGCTAGGGCGCACACACAGGCGGAGACTGTTCTCTCCAAGAGGCCTGGTTCAGAGTCCGTGGAAGAAGTTCATGACGATAGGGCATCAAGTCAATCAGTGAGGGCAAAAAGGTCCGCAAGGAGTTCACAAATGGTGGAGAGTGGGGCAATGTCCTTTAGAAAACTGCATCTCCCAGCCGAGACCCGGGACCCGCCTGGCCCCCTCCCTGGGGCTCCTGCGGCCGGCTGCCGCAGGTCCCAGGCGGCCAGGATCAACGTGGAGCGAGCACTGCCGCGGAGAAGCGGAAAACCCAGCCAACTGACAATCAGCTGTTTCTCTGCAAGACAGAAGTACTCAAAACAAAACTATTTTTTTTTCCGGGTAGAGCAGCCCAAAACAAGGAAAGGGAGATGGCAGTTAGGCTTAGAATTAGTCATAGAAAGCTATGAAATTGGAACGGCGGCGATCCGCCATGTTGAGTGTTTTTGTGGATAGCGGGGTTTGTAATGGCGGTTTCCATATCCGCGATCTGATCGAACGCAGATTCGGGGTCCGGGTGGCACCTGGAGGCGCCTCCCGCGGGCTCACGGCCCTCCGGAGCCCAGAAAGGAGCTTATTGAGGTGTTTTGGAGTTTTTGAGCCAAAAAGGGATACAAAAGTAACATGCGGAGAGATAGAAAGTTTCAAGTTTCAAGCACTTTATTAGGGAAAGATACAAAGTAAAGGGAGAGGGGAAGTTAGCTGAAGTTGCAGGCATTCCTGGTCTTGGAGCTAGCGGCTGGGGCGCATTTCATCTGTTGGCCTCAAAAGCTTGGCCCAGGAACTGCGGAACTCCCTGCTGCAGTTCATACTAATGTAAAGGCGGGGCTACCAGCGGCGCTCGCCGTCAGTACCATCTTGGGGAGCATACCACTTGTAGAAAAACTGGACCTAAGTAATATCTTAAAGGCAAGGCAAGAAATTAAATGCAGGAATGGCTCATTTTCCTTGATTTTATTGAGAATGGAAGATGATAGTGTATCTCCTGATGTTTTGGACTACAACTTCTAATTTTCCCTTTCTTTACTATATTGGTTCGGACTAAAGGATATTGAGGGGTCCCTTGGTGGGCCAGCGGGTTAAACCGCTGAGCTGCTGAACTTTCTGACTGAAAGGTCAGCGATTCGAATCCAAGAACTCCTGCTGCTAGGTCCAGCTTCTGCCAACCTAGCAGTTCGAAAACATGCACATGTGAGTAGATCAATAGATACTGCCTTGGTGGGAAGGTAACAGCACTCCATGCAGTCATGCTGGCCACATGACCTTAGCTTAGAAATGGAGATGAGCACCAAACCTAAGAGTCAGACATGACTAGACTTAATGTTCGGGAAAACCTTAACCTTTACTTAGATATGTTGAAGTCCAACAGCACCTGGAAAGTAACACTCTGAGCCCTTTCAGACAGGCCCTATATCCCAGGATCTGCTTTAAACTGGACTATATGAGTCCACATTGTCAGATAATCTGGGATAAACAGAAAACCTGGGATCAGATCCTGGAATATAGGGCCTGTTTCGAAGGGCTCTCTCTTAATCCCTGATCTAAAGGAAGATGCAATGGAGAAACATATGTTTTTCTACTATGTTGGATAAGCTCACTTCATAAGATCAAGAAGTATGTGTTGTGCTCTTTTACCACATCTTTTGAATGTGCAGAACAGAAGGACAACTTGTGGGCTTCCAGATGCTGTTTGGCTGCTGTTCCCAAAATTCCTCACTATTGGGTAAACTGGTTAGGACTGATAAAAATAAAGTTTTAAAACATCTGGAGAGCAAAGGATTAAGAAGAGACTGATTTAATAAGTGATATTTACTAAGTATTCAACAATAGATTCACTGGTTCTGCTATGAAATTTGTGACTCTCTAGATGTTTTTGGACTGCCGCTCACATCAGTCGTAGCCAGTTTTGAAGAGTAACAGTAACTTGGAAGAGTCATGAGAATTACTACAATAATTCCATACAATAATTCTAATGAATATTTGAAGAGGTCAAATCAAATCAAATAATTTATTTCGGTCATAGACCAACACAGGAAATAAAAGTCACATTTTCATACGAACTTGGTAAATTTAGTATATTTAAAATGTAAATATAAATACTGAAGCACAATAAGGGGTGAGGGAATGGAAGGGGAAACAGGGCAAAAACATACAGTGCACAGGTCTGTGTTACTGTGGGGGTTTTTTGGGCTATATGGCCATGTTCTAGAGCAGGGGTCCTTAAACTAAGGCCCAGGGGCCAAATGCAGCCCTCTAAGGTCATTTACCTGGCCCTCGCTCAGGGTCAACCTAAGTCTGAAACTACTTGAAAGCACACAATAACAACAACAATCCTATCTCATCAGTCAAAAGCGGGCCCACACTTTCCATTGAAATACTAATAAGTTAATATTTGTTAAAATTGTTCTTAATTTTAATTATTGTTTTTTGCAGTACAAATAAAATATGTGCAGTGTGCATAGGAATTCATGCATTTTTTTTTCCAAATTATAATCCGGCCCTCCAACAGTTTGAGGGACTGTGACCTGGCCCTCTGTTTAAAAAGTTTGAGGACCCCTGTTCTAGAGGCATTCTCTCCTGACGTTTTGCCTGCATCTATGGCAAGCATCCTCAGAGGTAGTGAGGTCTGTTGGAACTAGAAAAATGGATTTATATATCTGTGGAAAGACCAGGGTGGGGCAAAGAATTCTTGTCTGCTGGAGCTAGGTGTGAATGTTTCAACTGACTCTCTCTTTTCCTTCACAAATGTCAGATAGGTAGGTAAAGATTTTCCCCTGACATTAAATCGAGTTGTGTATGACTCTGGGGGTTGGTGCTCATCTCCATTTTTAAGACAACAAGCTGGTATTGTCTGTACACACCTCCAAGGTCATGTGGTCATCATTACTGCATGGAGCACCATTACCTTCCCGCTGGAGTGATACTTAATGATCTACTCACATTTGGATGTTTTCGAACTGCTAGGTTGGCAGAAGCTGGGGCTAACTGCAGGAGCTCACGCCACTCCCCGGATTCGAACCTGCGATCTTTCCATCAGCGAGTTCAGCAGCTCAATGCTTTAACCCACTGTGCCACTGGGGATAGTCAATGTGAGATAGTCAATACTTTACTTGGACTATTTATCAAGCAGTTAACAAAACAAATAAGAGAAACATCTTATGAATTATTTTATTTGAAATTCAGTTTCATTGTTTTATGACTTTGTTGTAGCGGAAACAAAAACCAGCATGAGTGGAAAATTAGCTATGAATGCTATGTTCCAAACACAGTTTTCATTACATTTAGAAAAAACCCCCCATGAATAATGGTTAATGATAGATACAAGATGGTCACATCTGATTATTATATGTTCCAGGCAGGTATTTGATATTTGAGAATACTTTGATCCACAAAGTCTGCATATGTCAAGAGTTCTTCATAAGTCGGCACGGTATGTGTTTCTTCAACTTCATACATAATATAGCCATAAAGGACAGATTTTTGAAATATGCCAAAGAGTGGAAAAAATCTGTAATTACTGTCTCACTTTTCAAATGATCCTGATGCATCAGTATTTTGGTTAAAAATGCACTCACAGCCATTCTTAAACTAACCAATGGCCATATTTATTAAAGAGGATGAAAGATGTAGCTCAACAGATCAGAAAGGAACTGGCTTGGAACAGGATGCAAGTGTTATGATAGTGCAATTGTGTGAATATCCCTTTTGATTACAATGATGGGTATCTTGGGAAAATTGGGGTCATACATCAGAATCATTCTTTTCTTTTTGTACTGCATATCCCAGAATCTTACGTCAACATTGTTAGTGGCCAAAGAAAAGGCATCTAGCTATAACTGCCTTGAGAAAGATGGGGCAGCTGCTCATTTGACCCAGACTTTGAACCTAATTGTGCATAACTTTTAAAAAAAATATCAGAAGCAAACTGAGGGTGCAGTTGTAATGTATTTAAAAATCACAAAGTTTTAAAAAACTTGTCATTATACTAAATGTCCTTTGACCAGTAGCTCGCAACTTGGAGTGCCTATGGTGTTGCTATAAGAATGTCCTTCATTTTGTATGTAGCAGGGCTCAGACTGCATTATAGTAAGTGGTCTGTGGTTTGCTCTTTTCCACACTCACATGTTGTGGACTCCACTTTGCGTCCCCATTTCTTAAAGTTGGCTCTGTATCTCATGGTACCAGAGCACAGCCTGTTTAGCACCTCCCAGGTTGCCCAGTTTTTTGTGTGCCCAGGTGGTGTCTCTCATTTGATATCAACCATGGGTTGAGGTTCTGGATTTTTGCTTGCCACTTTTGGACTCTTGCTTGCTGGGGTGTTCCTGCGAGTATCTCTGTAAATCTTAGAAAACTATTTCTTGATTTAAGGCATTGGCATGCTAGCTGATATCCGAACATCCAAAGGGATGGGACAGAAATGTCACTGCCTTGGTCCTTTCATTATTGGCTGCTACTTCCCCATGGATGTCAGGTGGTGCAATACCGGCTAAACAGTATAATTTCTCCAGTGATGTAGGGCGTAGACATCCTGTGATAATGTGCATAACTGAGAAGATAAAAATGGTTATATAATGTCTTGTTTATCACAAGACAATTCTGAGCAATTCTTCCGGGTTTAAGTCCTGTTGGATAAGATCCAGTGTGAATTTCTTTCCCTGCTATCATACCTGCAAGCCCACATATTTTAACCAGATAACAAATCTCTCTCTTTCTTTCTCGATTGCACACACAAGTGATAAAAAACATTACTGTATTTACAATAGTTAAAAACAAATAAGCACAGTTCCACAGCAGGGGAAATATATATATGCTGTGCATATCCCAAAAATGTGTCTTGCAGCAACTTGTCTGAAATGTTAAATGGTTCCAAAGACCAGTCCTTTTAACGGAAAAAACTAGAAAACAAAATAAAGAGATTGATACTATATACTATAGTAAAGTAAATGTTTCCCCTGACATTAAGTCTAGTTGTGTTGGACTCTGGGGGGTGGTGCTTCGCTCCATTTCTAAGCTGAAGAGTCAGCATTGTCTATAGACACCTCCAAGGTCATGTGGCCAGCATGACTGCATGGAGCACCATTACCTACCCACAGAAGTGGCATGTATTGATCTACTCACATTTGCATGTTTTCGAACTGCTAGGTTGGCAGAAGCTGGGCCTAGCAGCAGGAGCTCATCCTGGTCCTTGGATTTGAACCGTCAACCTTTTGGTTGGCAAGCTCAGCAGCCCAGCGGTTTAACCCACTATGTGACCAGGGTGTCCACTATATACTATAGAACGTAGTATATAATACTATATATATAGCATATAGTATATACTATAGAGCATAGTCAAACATAACGCATAGTAGCAGGATGAAAAGTCAACTGATGAATCAAGGTGGGGTGTGCCTTCTGTACATCTTGGACCATGACGTACTTGAAGTATATACTGAATTACGTGATTAACTTTCAGAGATAAATTTTACATTGTAGGAGGTGTGGGTAGACTGATAATAAATGAAAGATGAGTGAAATAATGGTTATTTTTGTGCATATGTTATCTGTCCCATCCAGCTGCCCAGGCTTAACTGTATTAAAATTATTTCTCAAAAATTAGTCTCAGGATGCTTCTATCAACTCCCTTCACTCTCCCATAATAATTACAACAATGACAAACAAGGAGGATTATTAAATAGCCCATGTAGTCCTCTTCTTCAATGCAGCTAGCCTGAAAACAGCCGCCAGCGGAGCTAGGACATTGCCTAGTGAGTCATTAGAGCCGCAGCTTGTAAATCTGGTTGCTGTTGGCTGGGGGTTGAAAAGTTAAGGACACTGGAGGTGCTGTGGACTATATGGCCTCATTAGCATTTCAATGAGACCTGCTTGTTGACTCTGTGCCCAGTGCTTGGGCAGCTCCCATCAGAATCTCTCTTTGTTGGTTTTAGCTCCGGTCAAGTCCACTTGCCGCAAGAGGGGAGTTAGGCGCTTTTAGTTTGTTTAGTCAGGCAGAACACTCAACAGGAAGGAAGGAAGGGAAGGAGGAAGGAGGAAAGGGATTCTCGGGCCTTGCCATTGTCTGGGCAACAGGGCTTAAGCAGCCGAAACGATGCCTGGTCTATAACGTGCGCTTCAGTTCTCTACAAATCCGCTCAGTGTGGAGCAAGGGGGGAGCCGAGATAGGGACAGATGGTGCCAACACCATTCGCTTTTGAAATTTGGTTTGTTAAAATAAAATAAAAGGAACAGGAGTTCCCCTCATTTTCACTGACATAACGTTGTCTGCTCTTGTAATTGTTTCTATAACTAGCTTGTTGTTAAAGATGAAAAGATTATTAATCGGCTTCCTTACTAAGTGGAAATGTTTATTTCTGAAAGGGGCTTCACCTTTTTAGCTCTTTCCCAATAACTGGCTTGTGCAACATGTCCCCTTTCTGTCACCACACATTGTGCTTTTACTAAAGGTTCTTTTAGCACTACGCCAGCGTTTTTCAACCTTCCAACGCGACTCATTAACACAGTTCCTCATGTTGAGGTTGACCCCTCAACCATAACATTATTTTAGTTGCTGTAATAACTGTAATTTTGCTACTTTTACAAATTGTTATGCAAATATCTAATATAAGGGAGGATATATTTTCATTCACTGGACCAAATTTGGCGCAAATACCTGATACACCCAAATTTGAATACTGGTGGATTTGGGGGAGGATTAATTTTGTCATTTGGGAGTTGTAGTTCTCTTGCAATCAAAGAGCATTCCGAACTCCACCAATGATGGAATTAACCAAACTTGGTACACAGAACTCCCATGACTAACAAAATATTGGAAAGATTTGGTCGGCATTGACCTTGACTTTTGGTTTTGTAGTTCAGCTACATCCAGAGAGTACTGTAGACTCAAACAATGGTTGGTCTGGACCAAACTTGGCACAAATACTCAATATGGCTAAATGTGAATACTGGTGGAGCTTGGGGAAAATAGAACTTGACATTTAGGAATTGCCGTTGCTGGAATTTATAGTTCACCTACAATCAATGAGCATTCTGAACCCCAGCAATGATGGAATTGGGCCAAACTTCCCACACAGAACCCCCATGCCTTGAAGGGACTCACTGGCACGAGCCTCCCTCAAGCCTCGCATGTTCTCCCTCGCCTGCACATGTACATCACACTGCCATGCGCCAAGCACATCTGCTCTCCCTTCTCTGCTTGGAGTCTCAAAAACTGCCTTCCCCTTGGCTGAGAGGTGAAACGATTCGCTATCTCTTTCCAAAATGGAAGAAAAAGTCAGGCAGAGAGGTCTTCAGCCTTCTGTACCAAAGGGGTTCCTAAGACCATCAGAAATATATGTTTTCTGATGGTCTTTGGTGGTCCCTCTGAAACCTCCCTTGTGACCCCCCCAAGTTGAGAAATGCTACACTACACAGGTACTGTATATGCTTCCATTTTAGCTGACATGGCAACCTTTAAGGACAGGTGCTTGGAAATCTCAACCACAGAGTTCTAGTTTTTTTGTTTAACCAAACTACAAACCCCCAGGTTCCTTAAGATACAGTCATGTCAGTTAGAGTGTAATCATAGTGCTATAACTCTATACAGCAAAAAATCCCATATTCATAACAAGTTGATGAATCTTAGCCTAGTGTCAAAATGACATTGCTAAGTTCCTTGCCTTTTAAATTTTGTTCTGTGTTGTATTAAAGTTAGAGCAGGCCTGTAGGAAGGTAAACTGATTCTATGACATGGTTTAAATTTTCTATTATTCAACAGATGCTCATAATTGTTCTACTGTTTTTGAGCAGTTTGATACTACATATGGAATCCTAGGGTTTGTAGGTTGGGTGATGTTCTTAAAATTCTCCAGCAGAAAGTCCTGCTGTTGTAGTTCAAGTTACAGATTCTGTAAGATAGAGCTATGGTGCATAAAGTCCTGCCAGATATCTACAAGTCCTAGACACACTCTAGGAAATGGTTCCTACACCTACAATCCCCTATACAAGTTTTATTGTTGTATAGCTTTTCTGTTTATTCCATTGAGTACAGATATTGCTATCATGCTAAGTTGAAAAAGAAAGAAAGGCCATTCCTTGCTTCTTGCTTGACCCTTTTTGAACTGAATAAGAAACTATGCAGATTTAGCATGGAGAACTGTCTTATCCTGACATTCTTTCTCAGTGTTGCCATGCATTTGTTTGTGTGTGAGTTAACAGACAGGAGGACACTGGATCTCTGAAGTATGACAAGAATTTCCTAGAAGTGGTTATTTTGGCTGCTTTGACAAGAGCTGGAAATGAGAAATTTGCCTTTCCCTAGAGAATGCATTGTAAGTTCTCTAAGAAAAAAACTCTTTGGATGTCAAGCCATTGGAACACATCCTGCTTTTGCTCTGAAATTGGGTTAGTCAGCTGTCAACAAGTGACCCATTTTCCCAGCTGTTGTTGAATGCACTTAACCATGACCATGCTTAGACTCGATGTCACTCAAAAGAATTGTTAGCAATGCAGAGAGAAAATAGACCTGAAGACTGCTTCTGTCAAACATTAACCTTCCACCGTACTCAAAGGGAAGTGGTGATTTTGTATAATTTAAAGTTGTAATTGTTTAAACAGAAGCATAGTACTTACCCACAAAATTAGTAATATTATTTTATTTATTGACAGGCTCCCATAGACAGCTTCGCCACACTGTTTCCCTACACTGTTGTGTTTTTGCCTTGTTGGAGTTAGCCTGTTCTCTACATGTGGATATATCTATTTCAGAACAACTTTTTCAATGGCAACTGCCTGCCTAGCAGTTCAAAAGCGAATGTGAGTAGATAAATAGGTACCGCTTTAAAGCGGGGAGGTACTTAAGGCACCCTTAAGGAAATGACAGAAAAATGCTGGTGATTTCATCAAGGAGGAAGTTTATGAACAAAGCTCTTCGGCAGTGACGATGAAGCGACAGCACTCCTCTCCCACACACACGGGGCTGAAACCAAGCACAAACCTCCAAGATGCCGAAGATGGGAAAACCATCTCTCTCTCTTTCTCTCTCTCTCTCTCTCTCTCTCTCTCTCTCTCTATATATATATATATATATCTGTCTATGTACAGTTGCCTGTTTTGTCAGTGTATAACAGCATAGAATGTTTGCCATATATGTGTTCTGTGATCTGCCCTGAGTCCTCTTTGGGTTGAGAAGGGTGGAATATAAATACTGTAAATAAAATAAATTATTATTATGTTAGTGTTTTGAAGGCAGGTTCTGTGTTTCTTTGTTACATTGCCTTCATAAAACATATAAACTACTCATCTGTGGGAGTCATTTGGTGCAGATTTACAACCTCATCAGATGAAGGTAGAGAAGCGTCTTCTCCTCACTTCTCTGCAATCCCCCAGAGCCTATCACATGATGCAGGGCTACTTCCGGTGGGATGCCGTGGGGCTCTGTGCTGGCAGTGTTGTGGCAGCAGAGAAATTGAGATCCGAGGAGTCAGGTAAGCACTCTACTCCTCATAGAAAAAACACAGAGGAACCAAAGAGGAAGGTGGGGGACAGTGGAGAAACATCATGGGAAGGGATACCACAGATTCCGAAGGTAGAGAACACAGTGTGACGGTTCCCTACGCTGCCCCATGATTTCCCGTGCTGTTCCCCGCTTTACAAACTGCCATCTCAAGAGGTCCATAGGTGCAGATACAGGGGTTTCCTCAAAAGTTTGTGATACAATTTCTTGCTTTGGTTTTGTGTTCAGACTTGGGTAGAGCTGTGCTGAGATGTCTTGTACTGAGTCAAGTAATTTGTTTGATGAACTGGGTTATTTACACCAGGAAGTAGGGCAGGATTTTGGACATGCTCAGTTTCCATGCTGTCAGAAACCATGGGCCTCTGTGAATGTGGAAAAGGCAGAACATTTGGCTTTGTGCACATGTGGAGGTTAGTATTAGAAACCATAGGTACAACTGCTTTGCACACATATGTATGGACTTATTCACAACCATATGGAAAGAACAACTATTTCCAGTAAACTCTATATCTGTCTCTTGTTTCTAATGTATTATTCTCATGGTTATGTGAAAGAGTTAAACTTCCCAAGGCTCAGTGTCTCTTCAGAACACCGAGCTGTTTTTTTATAGGCTTCAAAACTCTCAAATTACGAAAGGGGAAACCCCTAGTTACTACCTCCAGACTTTCCCAGCTATGGTTCTTTCCCCAGCCTTTGCACATGCCATTCTTTGAAAGTGAGTAATATTTAATGTTGCTTTATTACTCAGGAAGACGTTTCCAACTTGTCTTTTGTATGGGGAAATAGGCAGAATTTCCAATATCCATTAAAATCTCTTTTAAAGACAAATACTTAATAAATCAGTTTTGAATATGTATTAATCATAGAACCATCATTTGAAGAGACACCAAGGGCTATCCAGTTCAACCTCCTGCCATTCAGGAACACACAATCAAAATATTAATATATTTTGAAAATTCTGTATACCTATATGGACTTAACCTTGATTTAGGTTTCTGTGATAGCCATGAGTGATCTTTGCACCAATAATATTTGTGTGCCAAATGTACCACTTCCTGGAGATGCACATCATATTTATATTACTATAACACACTCTACATGGGGTTACCTTTAAAGACTATTTAGAAGCTTCAATTGGTATAAAGAGCTGCAGATATAATGTTAATTGAGTCTGGTTGCAGGGATGATACAGCTCCACAACAGTTGCATTAACAGTGGGTGTGTTTGGGGGCATAATTAAAAATGTTGGCAGTCCTGTTACAGCTTAGATCCAGACTGTCTCATAGATCGTATATGAGCCTGTCTGGGCTCTGAGATCTACAGGAAAGGCCTTTCTCTCAGTCCCTTCATAGGTGTAGCTGGTGGGAACACAACAATTCAAACCACATCAGTAATGTATTAGAGGATTCAAAATAATATCAAATAGCATTAAGAGTGTAGGGGGAAGGCTGTTATGGATTGAATGATTTAGTGGAATTCCAGGACTGTAGAATGACCTGCTAGAAGAAATTCAACAGCGTAATCAGCTGTCAACATTTAAGACACAACGGAAGACCTATCTCTTCTGGCAATTTAAACTTGTGAATTTGAACCTGCATTTTAACTGTGTGTATCTTGTTGTATTTAATAGTCTTGTGTTTTATTTCTCTGTTTTAATCATGTAGTTTTCTGCCTCAAGCCACAATTATTATTATTATTATTATTATTATTATTATTATTATTATTATTACTATTATCATTGAGCCCCCCCCCCCCCCCCCCCCAGTGGTGCAGTGGGTTAAACCCTTGTTCTGGCAGGACTGCTGAATGAAAGTTTGGTGGTTCAAATCTGTGTAGGAGTGGGTGAGCTCCCATCTGTCAGCTACAGCTTCCCATGCAGGGAGATGAGAAATGCCTCCCATAGGATGGTAAAACATCAAGGTGTCTCCTGGGCAACGTCCTTGCAGACAGCCAATTCTCTCACACCAGAAGCAACTTGTAGTTTCTCAAACCATTCCTGACATGAAAAAAAAATATTGGTTTTGAATTTCAGTAATAATTATTTTTAATAGGCAGGCACCCACAAACCCTTTGGACTGCTGAAATAGACTCATTGGCTGTCTGAGAAATGGTAGGGGTGAACACACCTTTTCTTGCTTGCAAAAGGATTTAGTTGCCATTTGTCATTTGCTGTACAGTGTTAAACATTCTTGACATAAACAGCCTCAGATTGTACCAGATTAACTGATTATTGACTTCCTTCTTCCTGTGTCATGGAAATTATATTTGTTTTCTGAACTTGTGCATACACTGAGATATTCGGAACTACCATTTGTAGTTTCCGGCAGGGAGGTTTGCAGCTTCTTTAACTGCTCATTTTGTGATGTTTTAATTCCCTTGGCTGTTTTAGTCTTGGAAACCTATTTTGCTTACCCTTTGACTTCCATTGGAAACATACTCAAAATCCGAAGAGACATTTTCATTAGTGAAGATCTTCAAGCACAGTCTGATTCTTCCAGGACCACCCATGTCTTCTCTGACAACAGCTGGCTTTGTCCCCTCCCCAGCCCTTGTTAACTGAAGATATAGAAATTAATATACCACACAGGAATAGGCAGGTGTTTATGAAGCATGGGTTAAATTATTAGGGAGCTAAATAATATATTGCATCTGGAACTTTACTACTAGAAACCTTTCTTTTTGGACATTGAAATTATGCCTCGTGATTGTGAGAATATAATGCCTGTGGTTCCCATTAGAAACAGATAGTTAATCAAACAATCAGCTACATATTGAATCAGCTCGTCATATGCACATCTGCAAAGCAGGATAGCTTGGATCGGTTTCTCTTGCTACTTGGAGGCTGTGTCAGTCCACAGGAATGAGTGAAGAGAAGCCAGACAAATATAAAGGCCAGACAATCAAAGCTTTTATCTTTTAGATCTTTGCAGATGGGCCTTCTGATCAAATGACTAACAACTGCTTGCCAGATCAGCAAGTAGCAACCACAAAACACCTGTACTAACTTAAGTCTTTTAAATTTGCAGTTCTCAATGTAAACTATATTTACACGCACACGGTCTTTAGGCACAGTGTCTCTAGATCTCTAGCTAACATTGATCTTACAGTATATTATTTTGAATCAAGGCGATCAGTGCAATAATGGCAGAATGAAGCATCTTACATATCACAATATATTTACAAGGCACAATATTTGGGTTCCTTCAGTGAGGGAATGGATTCCCAAACTGTAAAACTGAAATCAGCAATGGGACATCTGCAGTGAAACATTTGGAGCACAGTGAAATCTGCTATGTTTTTGTTGAATCTGGTGTACATTCACCAAGAAGTATTTAATTGTTGTTGTTTTTAAACACAGCAATGGTATCCTGTATTCCTGGGATATTTTAAATCTTTCCCACTGAACCACTTCCTGTAAACACAAGCCACAGAATTATCATCTCTTCCTGCACAAATAATACTACACAAAGCATAACTGCAACCAGCTGTAGATAACAGCTCACTGTATTTCAAGAGAGGAAATAGAAAATGGCACAAACTCATCATGCACAATAAAGCAGAAAAGGACTGAGAGTAAATCTTTGCCTATCATAATCTCATTTCATCATCAAGTGTCATAATGCCATGCAATGTTTACAACTTATCATGGTAGGATACAATCCTGTGTGAAGCTCTAATATACATTTACAATGGGGTTACCTAAATGTGGTTGTTAAAATATATTTACTTGCTTTATTTAAGTGAAATGGCTGTAAGAGAGGCTGGACAGCTACTTGCTAGTATTCCTTTAGCTGGAAGTCACACATTGAGGAAGATCTTTGGCCCATGAAGCCCATTCCAGTGCTATGATTCTTTGTAGACTCAATACAGAAAAAAATGAATGGGTATATCTTGAAACTTTTTTAAACAATGTAGTGAGAATGATAAATGTATGAATACTACATCCTTCAGAGACTTGTTTCAAGAGTTCAATACTGTATTATAACTTTGTTATATGTATGCAAGTCAACCCTAGCTTTTGGTAACCTTATCCTAGGTTTTGTGGGCAATATTTATTCAGAGGAGGCTTACCATTACTTTCCATTAGAGTTGAGAGAGTGCGAGTTTCCCAAAGTAATCCAGAAGGTTTTTGTGGCTGAGCAGGAATTTGAATAATGGTCTTCAGAGTTGTAGTCTAACATTTGAACCCCAACAGTTATCGGTTACTTCCTGTCAGTCTAGGAAAGGGAGTCACTAGGCAGTTGTGGCTTAGTACTCACAGGCACTTCATGGTGACATGCTGTTCTCTGAACTTGCCCTTTGAGTCTTGGGGTTCAGGGTAAGGTAGAGAACTTTAGGGGCTGCACTTGACTTTATTTAATTGTGAGTTCTACTATCTCGGTGGCTATTGAGAGAAACTCTTACATCTTCAACAAATGTCTTTTGAAGATGATGAAACCCAAAGGCTTCTGTTTTGAACACAGTGCATGGTTAGGTTCACGAGGAGGATCTTCAGGCGACACACTTTGAAGCTGCTCAGACCTTTATAGATAATTATCAGCAATTTGAATTTTGTTTCTAAAGCAGTGGTTCCTAATCTGTGGTCCATGGACCACCAGT
Organism: Anolis sagrei; assembly: GCF_037176765.1. Lineage (NCBI taxonomy): Eukaryota > Metazoa > Chordata > Lepidosauria > Squamata > Anolidae > Anolis > Anolis sagrei. The sequence continues at coordinate 37,305,221 of NC_090025.1, forward strand.
GATCCCCAAGAATGAAAATATGGTCGACGGCCTCACCATTACTACACCTTTGCCTTGAAACCATGTGGCAATGAGAGTGACTGATCTCACAAAACCCAACAGGGATTTTGCCAGGGAAGAGGCTGACTACATAGAATCATAGAATCATAGAATCATAGAATCAAAGAGTTGGAAGAGACCTCATGGGCCATCCAGTCCAACCCCCTGCCAAGAAGCAGGAATATTGCATTCAAATCACCCCTGACAGATGGCCATCCAGCCTCTGCTTAAAAGCTTCCAAAGAGGGAGCCTCCACCACACTCCGGGGCAGAGAGTTCCACTGCTGAACGGCTCTCACAGTCAGGAAGTTCTTCCTAATGTTCAGATGGAATCTCCTCTCTTGTAGTTTGAAGCCATTGCTCCGTGTCCTAGTCTCCAAGGAAGCAGAAAACAAGCTTGCTCCCTCCGCCCTGTGGCTTCCTCTCACATATTTATACATGGCTATCATATCTCCTCTCAGCCTTCTCTTCTTCAGGCTAAACATGCCCAGTTCCCCAAGCCGCTCCTCATAGGGCTTGTTCTCCAGACCCTTGATCATTTTAGTCGCCCTCCTCTGGACACAACGAAAGATTACAACTACCACATCAGCTCTAGATTATTAAATATGGTTTTCTGTGGCTGAGCAGATGGTGACTACTGGATGACATATCTTTTGTATCTGAAACTAGATCCGATGTGGTCTATCCAACGCAATTTTCTGAATAAGCACCCCAAGTAACCAAACCAAATCTAAAGTTGACCAAAAATTGATTCGTAATGCTTTTGGTAGCCAATGCAATTTTCTGAATCAGTACCCCAAATAACCAAACTAAATCTAAAGTTGACCAAAAATTGATCTGTAACGCTTTTGGTACTAAAGTTGGAGAGTGGTCCCTGGTCAAGTGATCCCTGGTCAAGTGATCTCTGGTCAGGTGGTCCCTGCTCAAGTAGTCCCTGGTCAAAAAAGGTTGGTGACCACTGTTCTAAGGTAACTGGAAGAGCATACATTCCCACAAAATATGATAATTACTTACACAAACCTGTGTTGCATATGTTGAAGGATCATGTTGTAAATTCCTTCCTGGACTGTATCATTTCAGATGATACCCCTGTCACGCAGAAATACTGTACTTTCCTGTATCTATTTATTTATTTATTTATTTATTATTTACTTTGCTTATATACCGCTGTATCTCAAGCCCGAAGGCGACTCACAGCGGTTCACAAACAGTAAAAACAGTAGAAACAGCAGTGGTTCCATACAACATATAACAATTGACTTAACACATTATCTAGAACATGTGCACACAGGAAAGAAAGTTTTATTTTAGCCCACTCCTTCCTCTGCTAAGTTGAAGCATTGCTTATTTATGACAGAGGGAGGCACTGCATATTTCATTTCCCCACCTGATAAGAAAGGGGACTTTGCAGATTATAACACGGAATATAGTTTTAATTTTAAAAAAGACATTTTGAAGGTGGATTAGATCTAGCAATACCTGCAAGCTAAACAAAATGTCTATTTTGAGAGACTAAGAAAGGGAGAGTCCATTCTACCATGCCTGAACGTTTCCAACAGGTATTTGGAGAAAGAGGAAGGGTCAGGAAACACCAGACAAGTGACAAATTATAGGACACCCTTGAAAGGCTCTGCATTAAATGTGGCTGGTTTTCATCTCTTAGGTGTCAGCATAATATCAATTTGTTCATCTTCCTAATCTCTCTCTTCCCCAGCATCTTAACACTGTCACCAAATCGTAGCCTAAAAGGTCTTCTACAAATCAAACTTCTTAATGGTGATCCACTTCAGGCAAGTTGGGTTTGTGTACACATCACCTGCTAATGTTGCATTTCCATAAGTTAAGGTTTTCAGCCAGAGCTTTGGTCAAAGAATTGATGAAAAGGGAGTGGCAGGTGCTGGAATATTGTGAAGGTTTCCTCAGCAGGAGGTTTCAGAGTCTATCGGGGGACTTTGTCACCACAAAGTCGATGGCGGGTTAAAAGCAGGCTGTGCTTGGGAAGGTGTGGCTTCTTTTTCGGTGCACAGATCTCGTAGCTGGAGGGCATTGTGTCTGTCTGAGTCAGTGAGACAGGCTCCTGAAGCCTGACTGAAGCGCAGGTGGTTTCACAACTCTTCCATTGTCGTCTGTCCAAAAAGGGTGCAGTTCAACCCATTCCATTAATGCCTGATTGTTTAATACCATTAACACCAAAGTGCAGCACTAAGAATGTGACTTGTAAGAGGAACACGGCCATGACAATCTTGTGTGTGCCAACTCTAAACCAAACTCGTGTAGTCTTTGATGGTGCTTATTCCTATCCAAGTGTGTTTGTGTATGATTGACGGCCCAAGGTGGGTCTTCACACTTTTCTGTTAATACCATTTTGGGGTGTGAAAAGATTTTTGAACTATTGAATCAGTAATTAATCAAAATTAAGCCGTTCCTTCCCATTCCCTGCCTTGAGCAGTTACCAGAGTTATAAAATGTATACCTTCTGCAATCAGCTCAGGCGAGAAATGTTTTCCTTGCTGCTGTTTAAGAAAAAAAAGAAAGAAAAAAAGAAAGAAAAGACCTTGCTCATACCTTAAGGACTTGTTACTAGGCAACAGGGTTCCATTTGCCAATTGCCACCATTTCCTTCTTACCGTATTACAGGCCTTATTATTAACATTTAGTTCAGAGAAATTGCTGTCATTATGTGAAGTAACTTCCTTTTGAGGTTACTCATTAACCTTAGGTATTTTACTGTGTGATTATAATTGCCGAATGCCACTGGCATGGAAAAACTCCTCAAGGTATTAGGAAGGGTGACCAAAAAAGGAAAAAAAAAAGCCAAGATACATAGTTTTTAAAAGTCGGTCTCTGTTTATTTCCCTTCTTTTCTCTTTTTGTTTCATCACTGTTATGCAATCCCTGATTGCAAACTATTTGTGTGAATGGATGTGTCAGTTATGCAAATGAATTTGTGCTTTAGACAGGGAATCAAACAATTGCAGACTGAAGTGAAAAGTCATCGTTGATTTAAAATAAAAAGAAGGACAGAGCTGTGGTGCAACTAGTTAGTAGCCAGCTGCATTAAATCACTACTGACCGAGAGGTCATGAGTTCAAAGCCAGCCCGGGTTGCAGTGAGCTCCCAACCATTAATAGTCTAGCTTGCTGTTGACCTATGCATCCCAAATGACAGTTGCATCTGTTAAGTAGAAAATTTAGGTACCGTTTTATGTGGGGAGGCTAATTTAACTAATGTATGACACCATAAAACTACCCAGCAGCATTTGTAAGTATGAGGAAGTACTCCATCAAGGACTCGGTGTCACAAGTGGACAGTGAAGTGGCAGCTCCCCCTGTGGCTCGAATCAAGCATAGCCTCATGAAGACTGAAAGCTGGAATGTTAAATTGCCTTTGTGTCCATCTATATATATTGTATGTCTAATGGCATTGAATATTTGCCATGTATACATTCATTGTAATCTGCCTTGAGTGTGTGAAGCAGAACCAGAACCAGACCAGACAACTGCAGAAAGTATATCATGACTCAAGGCTGGAAGACTGGCCAGTTTTAATAAGTGGGAAATTGCACCCCTCTAGATGATCTTGGAGTGTAGCGCCTGTCAGCACTAATCATCATAGCAAATGCTGAAGCACACTTGGAGTAGCAGTCCAATAACCTCTGGAGGGCCACTCTTTGCCCATCCAAATTGATGTCTCCTGGAATTATTGCCCTAAGGATATAAACACCTTCGAAAATGATATATACTAAAGCTATCCAGCCCAAGATATTCTGGCTCTTGGCCACTGCTGGACACCTTTGCTGACATCAGCAAAGCCACATCAGCAACTAGGGAAAAGGAGGCTGGTCATCCAGGAGAAGTGACAGGGGACATCCTAGCTAAGGTGACCATCCAGTAGAATCAAATAGGTCCCAGCCCAGCTCCATTATCGGGGCTGGTCCAGAATATTGCTACTCAAGACCAGCTTCAGATTAAATGACTTGTGTAGATGGGGCCACTGTAGCGCAGCACGTTAAACAGATAGCTGCAGGAAATCTGCTGACTGGAGGGTTAGCAGTTTGATGCCGTGAGTCAGGATGAGCTCCCGCTGTTAGCCCTGGCTTCTGCCAACCTAACAGTTCGAAAGCATGCAATGTGAGTACATCAATAGGTACCCCCTCAGTGGGAAGTGAAAAGGACATGCCAGCAAAACACCACCAGAGATGTTTATGGACAACAGGCTTCTCGGCATGGAAAAATGGAACAACATCGCCTCCAGATGCTGGAGATGAAAGGGAAAGGCCTTTACCTTTGTCTGTGTATTGTATGTCATTGCTGTTCACTGTGCAAAAGACACTGAATGTTTGCCTTATATTAGTATACTGTAATACACTCTCTAGGGAGAAACAGCAAATTATAAATAAAGTATATTGTTATTGTTGTTGTGGCTATTATTATTATTATTATTAGGCCAAAGAAAGTTTTATCTTTAGTTAGCAATTTAGCATTTATTGTGAGTGATACAACTCAGAGCCTATACTTTTAGGCTTCATGCATTCAGATGATGAACAGGTCACTGTCAATCACTCTTAATGTTAGTTAGCATAACACCAAATCCCATCTCATCTTGGAAGCTAGGTAGAGTGAATCTTCGTTCGTACTTGGTCAGCAGGATACCAATGAATACCAAGTTCAGTAGGCCATATTTCAGAGGAAGGAAATGGCAAACAACTTATGATTATACCTTGTTTAGTGCAAGAACCCCTTATGAAATTCATGGGGTTGCTGTGCATGCACAGGAAAACTTTTGTCCTCTGGATGCTTTGTACTACAACTCCCACAGTCTCTTATCATTGGCTATGTTGGATAGAGCCTGTAGCAGCTGAAAACATCTGCATGGTTTAACTCAGACCTAATATAAAAGAAATTACCAGGGTCATATGTTCAAATGTATTCTTTTGCCACAATATAGCATAATCCTATGTAGATTTACTCACAAATAAATCTAATTGTATTCAGTGAGGCTAACTCTGGGGTTAGGATGCAGATGATTGCAGTCTTAATTGCATTTTTGTTCTTAATCCTATCTATGCTGATATCATTTTAAATCTTGGATTTATTTTTCAGAACATCATATAAGTAATGCACTCAAAAAGTTACTTATGTTGTGGGTTGCTTTAATCTACATGAAATGCCAAAGATGTGGCTTAGAGGACATTTTAAGCAAAAAATATAATTTGTTCCTGTAAATCAAATGTATCTGTGTTTTAGTTCTGTTTCTAGGCTTGAAAAATCAGTCTTGGCTGGCCTCCTAAAAGCAGGGACAAGTGATCTCTGCAAAAGTCTTAATCGTCCTTCCCTCCATTTCTCCTTTGTGTAGAAGTGGATCAGCATTCCTTGTAATTTGATTCATTTGACAAGCTAGAGCAGGCCCTTGAAACTGAGATTCCCTGGTTTCCCTTACCATGTGACTTAGTGGGGAAATATATATCATATTCAGGAAATTAGAAAGTCAAGTGATAGAGATGCTTTATATGTCCCATTTCTTTTACCTCAAAATAGACACAATAGCCGTGTAGTGGATGGCTTTCACAGTGTTCAACCGTATATCTCTCACATTTAGCAGCAACTTCCCTTCGCACATGGGGGGGGGGGGGTCAATGCCAGCTAGCTTGTAGAGTTTATCAACAGATGTAGGTTTAAGACATCCTGTGATTATTCTGCATGTTTCATTCAATGCTATGTTCACCTGCTTTGCATGGGCAGACTTATGCCAAATAGAGCAGGCATACTTGGCAGTTGAGTATGACAAGGCCAGGGCTGCATCCCATGTGCTGCCAGTAAGATTTTGCAGAATGTTATTGCGCTGAACAGACTGCGCTCTGGCACCACAAGATGCAGAGCCAACCTCAAGAAATGGGGCTACAAAGTGGAATCCACGACATGCGAGTGTGGAGAGGAACAAACAACTGACCACCTGCTGCAATGCAACCTGAGCCCTGCCACATGCACAATGGAGGACCTTCTTGCAGCAACACCAGAAGCACCCCAAGCGGCCAGCTACTGGTCAAAGGACATTTAATCAACTACCAAACTCACAAATTTTGTATTTTGTCTGTTTGTTTGCTTTGTTCTGTTAGAAATGTAATATAATTGACTAGTTGCCCTGACACGACAAATAAATAACTTTGTGCTTGGTGTTCATGCAGTGTTTCCTATATGCTAGTGTTCAATCTAAGGTGACACAAATATATTTAGGATAGAAACAAGCTCTTGACCTTTCCAGGTAACTTTCAATTTCCTGTTGGCTTCACAGTTCCATAGGTAGAAAGCACAAACTTGTGTCTTGGCAGGGTTAGGCTTCAGGTGGTTATCTTTGCAGTAGTTGAAGAGATCTTTCAAGGCATTATTAAGTTGGATTTCAACTGTTTCAAAGGCTTTTGCTTGTGTTGTTAGGCTAAGTTTATCAGCATATATAAAGCTCTTTGTGAGTGGTGGTTGTGTCTGATCATTAGTAAAGATATTAAACAAGGTTGGTGCAAATACGCTGCCTTGAGGTAAACCATTCTTTTCCCTCCTCCATCTACTTTTCCTGCCTTGAAACTCCACATAGAAGCTACGGTTTTCTAAGAGGGTGTGGACAATTTTTGTAAAATCATAGTCCCGGGTAATATGGTAGGCTTTCTGCAGCATTTTCCTATGTTGCACAGTGTCATAGACTGCTGTAAGGTCAACAAAAACTGTTCCAATAATGCAACCATTCTCATATCCTTCATCGATGTATTCAGTCAGATTAAGAATTTGGGCTGTACAGTTTTTCCCTGGTCTGAAACCTGCTTATTGTGCAACAAGCTGGGGTTCAACAATGGGTCCTAGCTGATTTAGTAGCATCCTCTCATATACTTTATATAGATGATATAGGGGTGAGATTGGCCAGTAGTTCCTGGCATTGGAGGCATCCTTACCAGGTTTTAAAATGGCAATGATCTTAGTTTCCTTCCATAATCTGGGAATCTGTTTGTGTGCCAAGAATTGATTGTAAAATGTCAAAAGCCAGTTTTCAGCTTTGGGGCCCAAGTGTTTGATTTGCTCCATCATTAAGTCATCTAGGCCAGGTGCTTTACCAGTTTTACATCGCTTAATAGCTTCTCTGAGTTCTTTCAGTTTTAGGGGATAATAATATATTTGAGATAATAATGTTTGAGCCAATGTGGTGTATTGGTTTGTGTGCTGCCCCTAGAAACTGCTGGCTGAGGTGGTTGCTTCACTCTGCCTAAGTTGCAAAGCCAGTGTTGCTCAAACAAACATTTGGCCATATGGCAAAGGTGAAGGTCAAAACAACAGTGGTGGTTGAGATCCGAAGAAAACATTGTAGGATGGAATATAAAAAGAACAAGTGACAGGCATTGTCAGCAGGAGAAACGGGGGTTGTATAAAAAATAGAGGTTAACACAAAGTGCCACCCCCCCCCCTCTCTAAAATGCTAGGTTTGTATCCTAATATCTGTCACCAAATTTAGTCTGGTTTTCAGCTTAGTTCTAAAAAGGGTTGTACCACTAATTCAAATGTCATCATTGGAACAGTGCTGCAAGGAAACACTTTAAGGATAAATTATAAATGTAGCAGTGATAATTAACTGTTATAGCATCTATAGAGGTTTTTGCACTTAAATGCCCCTAGCAGTAAATCAATAAAGTTGTTTGCTGGTTGCATAAGAACAGGCACACATTGTTTGCACAGGGAAATAATCAACATGAATTGCATCCAAGTATGGGACTTATAATGGCACAGGACAGGATGTGAAAGGAAAGCCCAAGGCAGGGCAGGAGAGGAAAAAGAAAACATCAGTGGCTGTGGAGGTAACGCCAGTATTCCAGTTCACTAAATCCCTCGACAACCTTCATTCACATCTTGAGAAATGACAAAAATCAGGAAATATTGCTTTTTGATGAACACTTCTGACCTGGAATTTCAGAAGCACAGACCAACACCAGCAAGTTACTGGAAACTGAACATTGAACTGAGCCATTGGCATGGATCCCAGTCAAACAGAAACACTAAAGTTCGTTTCCTCCATGAAACCCTCTGCATAGAGATGTCCCTATAGACTTATAGGAGATTGCAGCAGGTAGGAGTGGGACCTTATGCAAGAAAAAACCCCAATGACAAGTATTATTTCCTATTGCTTACTTTGTTTATTAAAGACCCCTGTCTTGTCTTGTCTCATCTCATCTCTTCCCTTGTCTTCTTCTCTTTCGTGGCATACCTAGCTTTGTTGTAAAATGTACGTTTCATTAAACACTAAATTGCACTGTGTTTATGGGATCTTGATCCCTTAATTTCTTCCAGGATTTTGATAAGCATTTAAAACTCTCAATCAGCAGCAGTGTTCAAGAAAAAATTAAAATAGAGCTAGAAGTGGTTGGCTCAGTTGCTAAGCAATAGGTCTGGATTTTTCAAAGCGTAGTCAAGGTATTAGCTTGTAAATCATGACAATGCTTCTACCACAAAGAAGAGAAACAGCATTTTTTCTCACTCAGATTCTACAATGTGGTGTTTAAAAAAGAAGTCAACAGCAAAGTATGTAGCAGATGTAACATAATATTATTAGAATGCTAGAGAGTACTCAGTGAGTGCAGAAAGGTACTGTAGATTTTCCACTTCCGGATAAGAAATGATCAAAAGGCTGGCCTCTTTACAGGTCTGTTATGTTTCTGTCTAAGAAAGCCTAATTCTGCACAAGCAAATAAACTGGGTTGTTCTAAAACTAAGAGGTCAATGTGAATCAGATAAACTCCAAGTCAGACAGCTGAGGAAACAAACTTGAAGTTAAGTTGCAACACAGGTTATCCAAGAAGGAAGCAGTAAATCCCTCTGGATCTACAATTTCCCCGATGAGAGCAGACAGAGGGGAAGGGAAAAGGTTCACAAGATACGTATTTAAAGTTACTCATATGAAACACACAATGTGTTTCATGAGCTAGGAAAAAGGATCAGATGTAAAAATGCTACCAATCAAAAACAAGGAAAACACATTTTATAATAGGGTTTTCTTATTTTGAAAGTGCTACCCAATATCTATATTTTTTCATTACATTTGTGTATGTATAGTGACTATTCCAAGAGAATGGAAAGACCAAGGAGGGCAGGTAACAACAACAACAACAACAACAACAACAACTACAACCCACTTTATTTATATTCCACTCTATTTCCCTGAGGGAACTCAGAGTGGATTACAACATACACAGATAGGCAAACATTCAGTGTCTTTAATACAATGAAATAACAATGGCACACAAATACACAGAACAAAGGTAAAGGCTTCCCCTTTCATCTCTGGCTTCTGGAGGTGGTGCTCAACTCCAGCCATGGGGAGGTGCTCTTTTTCCATTTCCAAGCCGAGGAGCCTGTTGTCCACAGACACCTCCTGATGCATTGCTGGCATGGCTGCATGAGCGTCTTCATTACTTTCCCGACAAAGTGGTACCTATTGATCTACTCATATTTGCATGTTTTCAAACTGCTAGGTTGGCAGGAGTTAGGGCTAACAGCAGGAGCTCACCTTGACCCGTGGCTTCAAATTGCCAACCTTTAGATCGACAGTTTCAACAGTTAAACAGTTTTACCCATTGTGCCACCACGGCCCCTCAAGGCACGTTATTAAAATATAGAAAGCAAATTAACAAAGAACAAAATGCTACTGCAGGTGACAATTATATCCAAATGTTGTAAATTGACCAGATGGTATAGTGAAGGACTCTATCCCCTTCCCTGTGTATTCAGAACCCATCACCTAATGCTAATTTCTGTATGTGGAATAGAAAGACACAATCTTAGTATTTCCTTCAGGCAGCAACACGCCTTTGACAGGCCTTGTATTTGTGTATGCACAATATTCAATTTATTTTCACACACAGGAAAATGTGAGTGACAGCAATTATGGAAATATTTGAGGAACAAAAGGTATTAAGAATATATAGCCTAACCAACATTATCAGAACAGAGATTAAATGGAATACTGATTCGGAAATGTAAAAGTTCTTTGCCCATATTCTTAATTTAGACTTCACAAAAAAGAGGTGTCCTGCTTAGAAGTGAAAACTGTCGCGTTGTGCTTTGTGGAGAAACAGGCCAGTAAAATCTGAGGCATTTGAAGAGGAACACACAACCTGGCTGCTGAATATTTCAACGACTGTGTGAATCATCCTACAGAGGATGACTGTACAAGCTGTCAAAACCACAACCTCCTGTGGTAACAAAACCACTGGTCCTATGCCAAATGCACTCTTATGAGCCACGTTCCATTCAGGAAGGCTGAACTTGTTTTGTTCTGTGGGATTCACCAGCAGGTAAACAAAGGAGAAAGACTAGGCAAAACCAGGTAAAATTACTCTAATTCTAAATGCCACTTCATTCAGTGTTAAAAATACATTAAAAATTCATTCAGATTTATTTGCCTGGATGCATTTCTTGATTTGAAAAAAAGTGGAATAAAAAAGTTCTCAAATGTTTAAATAATTTTCATTTATGAAGAGCCCCTTTAATGTGTTAGTAACCTTAATATGCCAGTGCACTGATAAAAAGAATGAGTAGGATAATTATCCCTATTATTATTTTAATTTTCAATAGGTTTTCTGTTATCACAACAAGGTTAGGTCAACTATTATTGTTAATATTTTGCAGGTAGACTACAGTGACTGAACATATACTGGGTATGTAAGGCAGGTTGCAAGGCAAATGAACTATTGGTTTGTATTAAGGATCACAAGGACTTGGATAGACCAATGAAGAAAGCTAAGGAAGAAAGTTCAAAGCAATATTACATTAAGAAAATATAAAAAATAATGACCTCAAATGATTTATGTAAGTTTAGAGTAGATAATAGTTAAAGATTTTCTATACCCTGGCTCACTCATAAATAAAAATGGAGGCTGTAATAAAGAAATCAGAAGACAACTAGGACTTGAAAAGGCAGTTTTGATATTACGCATAATCCTCTAATGTAAAGATATATGATTGAGTACCAGAGTCAAAGATGTCTGTGCCATCACATTTCTGATTTCTTTGCATGTTTGTGAAAGCTGGAGAGTAAAGAAGAGAACCAGCTCTCCTTAGAAGCCAACACGGACAAGTTGAGGCTATTGTACTTTGGATGTATCATAAGACAATGTGACTTATTAGAAAAGACAATCATGCCAGGTAAAGAGGAAAGTAGCAGAAAAAAGAAAGGGCTTATTACAGCTGGGTAAGCTTAACGAAGGAAGCCTGAGCCCTGAGTTTGCAAGATTTGAGCAAGTCTGTCCTGACAGGATGTCTTGGAAGTCTTGCATTGGGTCACCATAAGTCAAAGCTAATTTGAAAGCAATTATCAACAGCTGGATATAGGAAATATGCCTTCTTCTGTATCAAGTAAGACATCTGGCCATCAAGACTAGCACAGAACTTGGAAAAGTTACTTTTTGGGGGGGGGGGGAGGGAACTCCTATAACAACCAGCATAGCATAGTTCCACAATTCTGGTAGTTGTAACTTTTCCAAGATCTGTCCTAGTGTTGTCTATTATGACTAGCAGAAATCTTTCACACCATTTGCTACCAGATTTTTCTAAACGGCAGATTTCAGGGATCAAATATTCAGGGATCAAAACAAAAACATGTACTTGCTCTGTCAGTCAGAGCGATAGTCTTGACAAGCAACCAGAATAGTGAATGGGGCTAGGAGGATGGTAAGGTGTAATAAAAGAAAAGGATGTTGTTTGAATTAAGGGATAGACTTTTAGCACTTATCTCACCTCTTTCATGGTGCCAGTCCAGCCTGAGGACTTACACGAGGAAGCCTTTGATGCTTTTACTTTACAAAAGTCCATAAACACAGGTTGAATCTGAGCAAGCCTGGACTGGTTGAAGAACTAAATTACCTCACATGGCTTGATAGAGCTCCCTCAAGCTTAAATATGAACTGTTTCAGAGAATAGCAAGGCTGTACAAACAGCAGAAAATAGTGTTATGTGAACAGAGTGAATTCAGGAGCAAAGGGGGTGTTTTATAACATTAATCTCAGTAACATATTTTCTGGTTTTCTGGACAACAGTTGCTTTCATTTTTAGCTTCACCTTGGTGTATTTCACAGCCCACCTTTCAATAGTCCACTGATATCCAGACCTTATTTCTGATGGAATTTTGGCATGTAAACAAACCAAACAATATAGTTATCATTTCTGAGCTTTGGTAACCACATTTGCTCTCTGCAAAAACAACATGGCCTTAAAAATGTACAATCTCCCCTTCCCCCATGTCCCTGGATTCTGTATCCACAGATTCAATCATCCATGGTTTGAAAGTATTCTGACCTCCCACCAAAAATTCTAAAAGGCAAATATTGATTTCCTGAATCTCCAGAGATAACAGGGCTGCCAGAATGATGAGATGTAACTTCACCCTTTCATTTCAATGGACCCTGGATGTCATTCAGATCTTGATTTATGACTGATAGGTCTTCCACTAAAAGACACTCATACATTCTTCTTTGCCTGTGTTTACTAAACACTGCTGGAACACTTTCTTTTTCAGAAACCAGCTTTCATTTGATTAGCAAGACAAGGTGCTATCTTACACAGTTATAAGAGTCAACTCCTTGGTCTTGCTAGTTTAATGTTGCCTGTGATGACTGGTGAGAGCCAGCATGGTGCAATGCTTTGCAAGTTGGGTTTTGACTCTGCAGAACAGGGTTTGGATCCCCGTTCAGCCATGAAAATCGATTGGGTAATTTTGGGTAAGTCATACTTTCTCAGCCTCAGAGGACAGCAAAGACAAGCCCACTCTGAACAAATCTTGTCAAGAAAACCTTGGGTAGCCATAAATCAGAAGTGACGTGAAGTCACAGAGGAACAATCAGCCAAGGGCCTTCTCAGGCCTATCCAGAGATCTCAGGGATTTCACATGGACTCTACTGCATATAAGGCATGTGAAATATCACTCTCGTTCCTCTTTTGATTTTCCATATCTTACGTAACAAATATAAAACACGGACAACCTAACAAATTATACATTGGTGAGAATGCTGGAAGTGACATAAATACACGTAAGTCTACATTACATTTTTTTCTCCATTTATTGCAGAGGTTAGTATTCTCTTCCTCCCCCTTAGGACTCACTGTTTTGGGGTGATAGCACCCCAGATCATTTTGTTGCTGGTGGGCAGTTGTGGGCAGAAACAGGAAACATCAAGCTATGTTTCCATAACCAGATAGAGATCAATGACGTTATCTCTGAGGCTTCTGGAGATTCCAGTGGATCTTGGCATAAGTTGTCCTCAATTTGTGTTTGACTATGAGACATGCACTAGACACTGCAAGTGAATGGCAGTGTGGAATGGGGCTCCTGCAATGAAATAGTAACATAGGAACAAATAACGTAATTCTGCTTGTGGAACTCTTAAGCTACACTTGGCAATTATAACATGTTGACCATAGCCTCTGTCATATTAGTGGGCATATATTTGTGCAGTTCAATGTTAACCTAACTTAATTTTACTTCATAGTTTCCACAGTAGCTTAATCATAGGTTGTAAGCTATGAAATCCTTATCCTTTCACCAGAGATGCAAAACACTTCTCTTGCACAAATCCGTCTTCCAGAAACAATCCCTTCAGATTGTGTCTTTGGTCAAGCAACACATGACGATCAGAATTACTGCTGACAGCTGAACACTTTATTATAGGGCAAAAGATCCTCTTAGGAATGTAAGGTCAACAATCTCCTGAGTGAAGAATTTCGTATGCACATCAACACACCAGCGTTTGATGCCTAATCCTTTAATATGATTTTTATGGACCCATTTCAACAGGTATTTGAAAGGAAGTCTTTTAGTAATGAAACAGGTTGTTGGGCAAAATGTCACAGTTATAGTCAAAAGTGGTGTGACATGATGCTGTTCTTGTTGGGATTTTTTTTAATCCATTGTAGTATTTGCTCAGAACTGGTTGCTGATGAGGCATTTGAGTGTAGTCAATCTTTTACAAGGTTTCTTCCCCAAACCAATTTAAACCCCTTGATTTGGATTCAATTGCAACGGCAGACATAGGGGCACATTGACTTCACAGGAAATCCCAAGGTAAGCATGGAGACCATGGATCTCTTCACACGGCTATTTTGGGCCATGCTGTTGCACCACTAAAGGGAAGGCATGTGAGGTGACCCGTTGTGCTCCATGTGCCCTCCCTCATCATATAGTGGGATGAGACAGGGTGCGTTGGCACCCTTTCCCTCCCCTATCAGATGGCAGAAAGGGTGGCAACGAGTGTTGTCCCACCACAGTTTTTGCCATTACATGGCAAAAAGGGGAGGAAAGTGAGGATACCTCCGTTAGAGCTACGCAAACAACACCTTCCTCCCTGTAGTGGAGGATAAAGCACCTTTTGGTGTTTCCCCTCCATTTTGGGAGGAATGTGGGCGGGGCCTGCCACACATAAAAGTGGCAAAAAAGGCAAAATTCCCTGTGTGAAGATGTTAGTAGTATGTTCTTATTGTTTTCTTCCCCCTTCCCTAGTCATATCAAGTATTGTCAGCATTTTTTTAAAAAAAACAAACATGTTAAAGTTATTAGGTGGGTGCATAAGTCTTAAAAACACATCTACAAACAACCAAATTATGTCTAATTAACTAATATCCCACCTTTCTCTCAAGAGGGACCCGAGGCAGCTTACAGTAAGTTTTAACCAAACAGATGATACAGAAAACCCAATTAAGTTACCTAGCATTTGAAAAACACCCATAATTTAAATCAGTATAAGGTTATTTAAAATACTTAATTTATTAATTTAATTACAGTAAGCCCTCCATTTTAACAGGAGTTAGAGACTCGGGATACTATGATAGTGGAAAAACTGCAAATATAGCTCTGCTTTTTCTTTTTACCACAGAGAACACTTCTCTAAGTATGTCTAGGTCCACAAATACAAATTCTATAGTCAATTTTGATGGAAGAATTTGTTGGTCAATATAGCATGGAATCATGCTTGAAGACCTAGCAATGCCAAAAAAAGAACATATTTTTTTCAAACCACAAATAATTAAATCTTAACCAGTAAAGGTGGAGGGACTACTATAAGCATAAATCTATTTTTAAAAACCAACATTTTAATAAGAACAGTGGTTCCCAACCTTTTATTTTGACCAGGGACCACTTGAACAGGGACCACTTTGACCAGGGATCACTCTCCAACTTTAGTACCAAAGGTTATGAATTGGTTTTTAGTCAACTTTAGACATCCTGACATCCTTGTTGCCTCAGCACTTTAAGAGGGTTTTGCGAGACCAGTCGGTTTGGTTATTTGTGGTGCTGATTCAGAAAGTTCAATTGGATAGACCACATCAGCTCTAGTTTCTGATACAGAATATGTGCTACCCTGTAGTTGCCATCTGCTCATCCATAGAAAACCATATCTAATAATCTAGAGCTGATGTGGTAGTACTAATCTTTCATGGGTAGTCAGCCTCTCCCCTCCTGACATCTTTATTGCCTCAGTACTTTAAGAGGGTATCACGAGACCAGTTGCTCTCGTTGCTGTGTGGTTTTGAGGCAACGGTGTAGTAATGGTGAGGCCATGGACCATATTTTCATTCTTTGGGACCATTGGTGGTCCACGGACCACAGGTTGGGAACCAATGAGTTAGAATGAGTAACTTTTCCAAAGGGCATCATCTTATGCATGCCTTATTTGAATGTACATGTCTAGGGTGGGATTAGTGTTTTTTTTTTTAAAACCCTCCTAACTCCATTTCTAATTTCACCTGTTGGCTAAGCATAAAGCTTCAAAACCTGCATCACTATAAAGCAGAAGTCCTTGACTGAATACATCCCATTACATGTGCATAACTGTACTAAAGTGATCAAAACATTACTGTACTGTGCAGAGTATAAAATAAACTCTCAAGAATATTTGAATTAGCAATCTATGCACACACAAACTGTACCTCTTTTGAATGCAATGTATTTCTCATCCTAGGAATGAGAAATATAGCTCCAATTATGGCAGCTTAGTAGCTTTAGAGGGCGGTAGGAAGTAATAAGGGATCTGGGAAGGAAAGGGTTATCTTTCATCTTGCTGCATTAGCCAGGAGGCACAAAGATAATAATAGCATGGGAGGATGGCAGCCTGCACTCTGGAACAGTTTATGAGGAGGAAGTCCGCAATTACATATTTCTGGGCAAACATTAACCAAGACCGAAGTAGTTTTGTAGGAAAACAACCGACTGGAACGTCCAGTAATATACTTGTTGAGCAGACCGAAAACATTCATATGGCACTGAAAGCAAAGTTAAGAATGTTGGAAAGACTAAACAAAAGGCTAGATAATATTTAAGAGTAGTCTCTATTTCCCCTCTGAAATCATTCTGTACTTTCCTCTTCTGCTCATGTGATTACTCCACCTAACTCAAGACAATTTACAGAAGAGTATAGTTGCGTCCAAACTAAGGAAAAGTGATGAAGCAGTTGGTTGCCTTAAGTACATGCTGTCTAACCCATGTGGTTTAAGCAACTGTCACTAAATACTGCATTTTCTCAATTGAAAAGGAAAAAAAAGTCATCATGGTCATGGGTTTACCCAACTTAGATCTACTGCTATTTTTGTGTGACTTGTAAAGTGATATTTGTCATTTGGGCTGTGTCTGCTAAACTTAGAAGTATCTGTCTCATTCCTATCCCAAGCTTTAGCCATCTAAAAATATCCAAAACTGTAGAGCTAAAATTAGTAAAGTATCCATGAGAAATGTTTGGCATCCTATTTCTTCTATTTCATTGCAAGGAAACGGATACACTGTTGTTATATGAGTTCAGGAAAGGGAGGAATGGCATTTGCTATAACTTCATTTAAAAATACACTGTTGCTATTGCCTATGAGGTTGACTTTGAATTAATGGTGACTCTATGCCTAAAAACTACCAGATCCTGTCTGAACTGGGAAGCTAAGTAAGGTCAGCTCTGGTTTGTATTTGGGTGAGAGATCTTCAATGAATATGCTCTACATTTCAGAGGATGAAACGGACAAAACCACCCATGAGTATTAGTTGCCTATGAACATCCTATGAAATATATGGAATCACCATAAGTTGATAGGTGGCTTGAATGTGTGTGCACACAAACATGAATGAAAGTCATCCAAATTCCTTGGTCACCAACTGTGCCATTTAGATTCCGCAGGATCAGATTTTCCCCTTTCCCTTTTTTGCTTTGTATATTATTAAAGGAGGACTTGAGTTAGTTTTTAAACCAGATGATCTCCATTGTCTAAAATGTGTAGGGAAGCAGTAGAGGCATATTTCATATGCTGTTCAAAGGTCCTTGTGTGTATTTAGTAGTTGGAATTATTATGGAATCCATTAATATATTGTAAAAATCATATTCTTCTTATTTGATACCCATCTACTTGTGTTTAGACTTATTCCTGTCACTCAATTGCCCAGGTTGGTCTTGTGAATGGACTTGGTTGATAGCAATTGAATCTCAGGAATCTATATAGCAGACATCCACCAAAATTGTTTTTGAATGTCTGTTTCTGAATCAAAACCCCAACAAACATCTTAGTGCTATAAACAGCCTCTTTAAGTACATCTTCATCAAGATATTTGAAAAGCTTTGCCTTTAGGTGCTTTGGTTTACTCTGATCAAGTTTCACAATTTGTTGATGAATACAACACGGTGATATTCATGCATAGCTGTGGTTGTGCCATCTGGTTTCCTCTTCTCCCAGTTCATCAGCATCCACCAAACATCTTTTGCTCCACATGAGCACTAAAGAAAGATGTGATTGTGGCTAATTGTTAACAAATGTAGGCTGTTCCTGAGTAGTCCATCTGAGTTTAATTCTGACAGAAGGCTATACAGAGGTATAATTGCCTCAAGACAGATTGACCATTTAAGCACATGTGACACAGCCTAGCTTTAATTAGAGTAAATTGGCAACATTTGTATTGCTGGTAGTTGTGGGGACTGTTGGAATACACACACACACATACACACACACACACACACTCATGTATATCATTTCCTGCTGAGGCTAGACCCTGGAACTAGCTGGGAGACACACAATTAAGATAAAAGCACTCAGAGTAGAATCTTATATTGGAGATCCGCTAGCTGATCGGCTTTGGGACACAATGCTGTCATGACAGATCTCATAGGACTCTCCTGATAGTTTGGCAGAACTATTCCACAGGCAAAGATGTGCTGAAGCTAGCAGGGGATAAAGTTATGGGTAGAAAAAAGTAGTGCAGTGGGAGAATCCAGTGCCACCTATATCCAGTGCCACATTCCAATATCTAGGGATGTCAAGGGCAAGAAGATCACATATTGTCATATTGGATCCTGACAACCACTGTCCATCTCCTGTCATTGTGTCTTGCCCACAACCACTTAGCTATGTTATGTTTATGAGGGGGAGAATGCAGTAGCTAAGTAGGTGTATCCCAGTAAATGTGTTTTCTTTAAACTCTGTTTTCTCCTGGATGTGTTGTGTATAAGTTGGATCTTTTGGACAAAATATCAACCCAAGAGACTTAGATCAACTTATCATGGGCTAAAGTTGGAAATGGATAATGATAATGACACCAGCTAGCTCAAGAAACTCTGTCGGCCTCATCAGAAAGCCCAGGAGAAGCATCCTGCTTGGCTAGGCTTTTTTGAGGAAAGAGGGAGCAGCGGGGTGAGTCTGTCACCCCACTTGCAGCTCTTTCTCCAGATGCTTTCCCTATCACATGAGAAAAGCAATGCCCTTGTGGGGAGGCCCCATGCTGTCTTCATGTTGGGGTGGAAGCGTCCTCCCTAGTTGGAAGCGGGGCCTATGCTGGATGTCATGTGATGCCAGGTGTTGGTCTCCATCTCCCAGGCAGGGTGAAAGTGTCCTTTTTAATATATATATATATTAAAAATATATATGAATATACGCAAACCTACTGTATTTTCTGGCATATAAGACTACTTTTTAACCCAAGAAAGTCTTCTTAAAAGTTGGGGGTCATCTTATAGGGTGGGTGCTGCAACATCCGAGCCAGACTGGAGAATCTGCAGTCACCGCATATGGTGGGGAGAGCTAAAAAAAAAAATGGCCGCGGCTGCATCCCCACCACATGGGGCGACCATATGAAAGCATCAAGGACGGCGCTATACAAATATGGTAGAAGAAAATCCATTCACCAGGATTTGTGGAAAGAAGTGAGTTAACGCGATTCTGATGATGGGGTGAGGGGGTGCCTCACCGGGAAGGTGTAAGTGAAAGGTGGAGCAAGTTGCAGGCATCCAGGATGCCAGGATATGGAAAAGAGATAGAGCAACGCTGTGCCGCGAAAAACATGCCTCGTTCATCTGCTGGCCCGCCCTTTTATCCTATTACTGTACCTCCTTCTCTGCCTCTCAGATCTTGCTCCTGAGGACTGCAGTGAAGCAGCACAAACATGCATGTGCAATATCTGAGAGGTAGAGAAGGAGGTATGGTAATACATAAATTACCACATTGAAATCAAATCTTTTTTTTTTTTAAAAAAAATATTTGGTGTGCATTGGAAGAGGGGTAGTCTTATACAGCAAGTATATCCCAAACTCTATATTTTAAGTGGAAAAGTTGGGGATCACCTTATACGCCCAGTCATCTTATATGCCGGAAAATGCAGTACTTGTTTGTAAGTTTTAAGTATGCCCTAAAGTTTTACCCTTTTAATGTCTTCCACTATTTTTACCCCCAACTTATCCATGGATCATAGCAAAATCTATAATTTTGGCCCAAATCCTGCCCTTGACTCATATCTGAGTTTGACTTATACACAAATATATGGTACATTTCCTTTTCCCTCTCCATAAGGGATAACAAATGTTATCTAACACATCTGGAGAGAATGAAGTTAGGAAATCTGCAATAGCTGTTTGTCAGCTTTTCTCAGTTATTTGCCAGCAAAGGTTTTTTTTTTTAAAGTCGGAAACCTTTGGCTTGCCAAACTGCCCTCACAACAGGTAGATCATATACAGGAATGACTTCATCTGAAATGTAGTCACAGCAACATTCTGTGCTTAATGGACACATATAAAAAATTATTGCATCCCCTTCAAGCTGTGCACATATGCTAGAAGAAGGCAACATAATTATTTGCGCTGGAATTACACCCAGGTAATTTACTTTGCACTCCCCTCTACTTTGCACATTTATTTTGGGAGTTGAAATGATCAGTACTTAGTGTAGACTGTGTTTTCTGTGAACTTGCTGTGAATCAATGAGCTTTCAGGGACCAGAGAACTAACTGAGGCATTTGGCTCTGCACCAGTGCAGTGTATGAAAGTGCATGAAGTAGCTAAAAGACAAATCTGTGGACTTTGCTGCAGAAATTGCTATTCATCATGGCGAATCTGGCAGTGTTAGGCAGGGGGTGAGGGGAACTTCACATCACCTGGCTTCTCCCTTACCTCATCCCATGGAGGGAAATGTCTACCGCCCAGCTTCCCCCTTGTTGATTTCTATGCAACACAGGAAGCTTCCCGTGTTGTCTCCGTGATGGCATATGCCAGTGCCCCTTCCCTTTTACCATGGAGCCCCACTGGAAGTAGCTGTGTGTCGTGGGACAGGAAACACTGGACTCCTTGGCAAAGGGGAAGGGGAACAGGCATATGCTACCAAATTCAGTCCCATCTGATGAGGTTGTAAGTGACCTCAGACTACTGGAAAAATGTCATATGCACCAGGTTTGAAATGACACTTCTTCCTTTATCCCTGTGAAGTCAATTGCAATGGATTGGATTTCATTTTGCAACTTATAAGGAGGAAGTATAGCCCGTATTTCTGACTGTGGCTCTGACATGCAGATCCCTGAGAACAGGAATCTATTGCTACATGTCAAGTGCAAGGGCCTCTGGAAGAGTTGGTGGCTAAGGAGATATTTCTTTTCAAGGGAGACTTCTGAAAGCCTCTCTTTTGTGCAGGTTCCCCCTCCCCTTCTATGTAGTAACACTGAGAATGTGCCACAACTTGATGGTGAGTATCTAATCCCAGAATAAACTCTGGACTTTAAAGGGATTTAGCTTTCTTTTTAATTAAAGCACAATTCTCCAATTACTGACTCAAAGGAGAAGCATATTCTAGCGCTGTGTACATGAATGCAACCATAGTTGGATATGGAGGGGTGGGGGGAAGCTGGAATGACTGGAAAGAGTTTGGTCTTATAATTTTCAGATTTTCAAAAGAGAGTTGCCATTTGAGAAAAATAAAAATAAATAGGATCACAAAGTTGGAAGAGTCCACAAGAGCTGTCTAGTGCTCTGACATGTACACAATCAAAGCACCCTCGACAGATGGGCATCCAGCCTCAGCTTGAAAATCTCCAGAGAAGGACACTCCACCACACTCTGAGGCAGCATATTCCACCATGGAATGGCTCTTAACATCAGGACATTCTTCCTAACGTTTAGGTAGGATGGGTTGCTGTGAGTTTTCCAGGCTGTATGGCCATTTTCCGGAAGCATTCTCTCCTGACATTTTGCCCATGTCTATAGCAGGCATTCTCAGAGGTTGTGAGGTTTCTTGGAAACTAGACAAGTGAGGTTTTATATCTGTGGAATGACCAGGGTGGGAAAAATATTTTTTTCCTGCAATTTGAATCCATTGCTCCGCATCTTGTCTCCAGAGCAGCAGAAAACAGGCTTTCTCCCACTCAATATGACATTCTTGCAAATCTTTTAAAATGGCTATCGTATCTCCTCTCAACCTTCCTTTCTCCCAGCTAAACATATCCAGCTCCTAATCTGCTCCTCATAGGGCTTGACTTCTAAACCTTTGATCATTTTGGTTGCCCTTCTCTGAACATATTATAACTTGTTAATATCCTTCTTGAATTGTGGTGCTCGGAACTGGACACATTATTCCAGATGATACGTACATTTGCCTTGGGAGATGGTGCACCCTTTAACTAAACAAGTGCTTGAAGAATGATACATTAAACTAAAAGCCAGTTTATCCAACTCTGAAACAAATTTTGACATCAACACGGTAAGTAACAATGTAATAAGCTACATTTGGATGCTTTTTAAACCATACTTTTCAAATTCATTTATTAATTTGCAAAGGCTGCAAAAATAATGGCTACTCAGGGTCTTTTTCTCATTCTGCTTGGAAAGATTCTGCAGCACAGCAGGCTAAACCGCTGTGCTGCAGAAAAATACTGCACATTGGAAGGTCAGCAGTTTGAGCCCGGGTTGGGGTAAGTATCCGCCGTTAGCCTCAGCAAACCTAGCAGGTCAAAATGCAAGTAGATAAAATTGGTACCGCTTTTAGCAGAGAGGTAATAAAAGCACCTTTAAGATCAGAGGAAAGCTCCTCAGCATGGAAGATGGAGCGACAGCAACCACCACCGGTGGCAGGAGTCGAGCACAACTTCCAAGATGATGGAAATAAGATGGGAAAAAACTTTACCTCTGTTTGTGTTGTGTGTCCTTGTTAATTGTACAATTGGCATTGAATGATTGCTGTATGTGCATCCTGTAAAGCTGCTCTGAGTCCCCTTCAGGGTGAGAAGGGCAGGGTATAAATACTGTAAACAATTAAGTCAATACAAATCTCAGAATCCCAAATGTAGTTGTTCAGTGTGTTAGAATGTCAAGGGAGGCTGAGAGTTATTGTCTAAAAGGACATGCTGTTGTCTAGTCCTGGTGGCATTTGCTGCTGCTGTCAGCATCACCATCCATTTGGAAAGGCCATGCCTTTTGGAAAAGCTCCCTCCTGAATATACCATTGCAGAGCATGAAACGTTCAAGAACACAAAGCAGGCTTTTACAGTGAAATATGGCAAATCTTGACAATGTAATAAAAACGTCTTTTGGAAAATTGTGGTCGGAAGGAACTATGCATGCAAAAGGGGTACCTGAAATTCAAATTATTTCAGAAATACAATACTATTTTGGCTTCAGGGTTTTGGCTCATGAGGATGAACTGGCAAAGCTGCACAGCTTTGTTGTGTTACAGGAACATGAATCAAATAGCTAACCATTCCTCTGCTCTCTTTCCATGCATTACAAACCTGAAACAAGAGCTTGTTTTCCTGAAGGCACAGGCACACACACCAAAACACACACACCCTTGAATCCTTTTGTTGCTGTTTTTCTCTTGCTATCATCTCTCATAGTTGCCATGGGAGCCAGCCAGGATCCTTTCAGCATATGTTATTGCCTCTCCGGAAGGAAGTGCTCCAGTGCTGGTCTGCTATTTTTATAGAAGCTGTTACATAATGCAAACTATTAAAGGTTCCTCTGGGTGTTTTATTGTGTGAAGGGGAAATTAAATTTGATGGCTCCTAAAATCTTTGATAGGGGATGCCAGGTGATTTCTTTCTTTGCTTTAAAAGAAACACACACACACACATAAAACCCCTGTTTCTGTATCACGCACATAGCAACAGTATTTCTGTGTGCACTTCGAGCAGGACAAATATATATTAGAGCCATTGGCAATATTTATCTGTATGCTTGTCAGAAGAGGAAATTGAATTCTAAGTGGGGCAAGTTCAAACACTGTAAAAATGTACAGTGCTATCAATCCGGAGAGGCAGACCAACTAACATTAGCAGTTTAAAAAGAAAGTTATGTGTGTTCACAATGATTTCCTGTTTTTCCTCACCCAGGGAATTTTCTAACAGCACTCCCTAGAAATGAAGAAGTATTTTTTTGGCTGAGTGGCTGTTTTTGGGGAGGGGGAAATGGCTATAATTGGCTTTTCTCAGTCCCTGTGTAACTCCCTTCTCATCCAGTCTTTTCTTGGTTGCTGTTGGGTTGAAACAACGAGACAAGTAGTAACTTAATAAACTACAATTAGATGTACTTTTCCCCATATCTTTCAAATTCATTCATTAATATGCAATGGCTACAAAAATAATTGTCATCCATGCCCGCCCCCAAACTGAGCTTGGAAAAATTATTTCTTGAAACACATATCTCAGAACTTCCCAAACAGCTACCTAGAATTAACATTCTAATACCTTATATGGAAGAATGGGGGAGGGAGTTCCAAAGCCGGGGAGCCACCACCGAGAAGGCCCTGTCCCTCGTCCCCACCAACTGTGATTGCAAGGGTGGTGGGACCGAGAGCAGGCCCTCCCCGGAAGATCTTAATAACCTTGATGGTTCATAGGGGAGAAACTGGGCCAGAGTCATTTAGGGCTTTATAGGTCAAAACCAGCACTTTGAATTGTGCACGGAAGCTAATCGGCAGCCAGTGGAGCTGGCGTAACAGAGGGGTCGTATGGTTTCTGTACCCCGCTCCTGTTAGCAATCTGGCTGCCGCTCATTGGACTGATTTTACCACAAAAAAAGGGGAAATACTTATTGACTTGAATAAGCTTCTGGGCAGTCTTCAGAGGCAACCCCACAAAGAGAGCGTTGCAGTAGTCTAGACGGGATGTAACCAGAGCGTGGACTACCGTGGCCAAGTCACGTAGATTAAATGTTTTTGAATATTCACCGTATTTCAAAGAAAAACAGTAAACTAGTTCTGTTAGCGGAAAAATAGGGTCAACAAAAGCAATATGGTATCAATAATAACTTTATGTAAAAATAATAATAGAACTTGTATCCCTCCCTATCTCCCCATCAGAGGCGGCCCTAGGTAATTTTCAACGGTAAGCAAACAGTATCTTGCCCCCCCCCCCAAAAAAAAACAATCATTGATATGGAGCAGGAACGAGAGGGGCTAGGCAAGGCTCAAGGGCCCGGCCCCTTCGGAAAGAGGATTGCCTGGCAGTGAGGCAAGGAAGCTGAGGCTCCCCCCGGACTGCTAGGGCTGTTGTAAGCCGAGGGAGCGCTCCTCAAGTGGCGGTCGAGGGGCATTTACAGAGGCTACTCTGCGCCCCTGGCAACAAAAGTGTACCGCAACCGCTTACTTTGCGTAATGGATGAGCTGCCCTTGCTCCCCATGGGGACTCAGGCTGGCTTCCAACAGAGTAACAGGCAAGCATTCAATGCCTATATAAATAATGCAGAGCTAAATATGGATCTATAATTATATATACTAATTTCACATATGCATTTCCCCCTGAAACATTTGCAAACTCTCTCTCTATATATGTGGATTTTCCTCCTGCAATATCTATATTCATATATATTTATATCTACACATATCTCTCTATACAGATAATTATATCTATATAGGATTTGCAAAGACTTGCAAACACGTGAGGGGAAAATTCATATATATATAAAATGTATACCTATAGATACAGATATACAGACACATGGAAATCTCTAGATACCTATACGTATATAGGATTTGCAAAGACTTGTACAAATATGAGAGTAAAACTTCCAAGAGAACAAAAATGCACATATAAAGTTAATACATTTAGATGCACACACAAAGGCAGGAAATTATGTGGGTTTGAAATAGAGCCATACAAACAAGGACATGAAATATATCTCCTTTCCCTTATTCCTTCCCTTTTGACTGGAAAAGAAACACACTGACAAGGAAGGTGAAGAGGAGAGAGAAATAAATTACATATTGCAAGCAGTGGACTCCAGGCTTCACTGCCCAGCTGCCTGGCCTTGACCCCATTATAAGCCAAAGGAGGCTTTTTCTGCTGAAAAGAAGGGCTGAAAAACTCGGCTTATCTTTGAGTATATACAGTAATTCAAATATAAGGTATTAGAATTTTATTTATAGGTAGCTTTTTTGTATTCACAATCTTCTCCATCTTTTAGTACTTGGTGGTGCAGAACAAGTTATTCTGTTCAGTTGTGTGACATGCTAGTAGTAATTCTGTCTTCAATAATCCATGCTAAACTATCTTGTATAGGATTAGATGATAGTGCATTGCCAGGGATGTCAAATGAAACATTTGAGACTGGACTGGATCTAAACTCAGACTCCTCACATTAATACAGATATTGAGATCCAATTGGTACCTCTAAATAAAGTAGTTGGCCCTTATCTTATGAATTTTACACAAGTGTTGATTCTCCATTCAGCAATGGATTCAATTGGCTTATTTAATTGGGACCAGCAGTTGGATTTACACCTGAATATCCAAGTGTACACAAACATGTGAACTCATATTTGAACACAGTACCCAATGAACCCAGAAATATAGGGCTCCTTTTGCAGAGATGTGGTGTGAACAGATAGACCAGATGAACTTTATTGCAACAAAGTGGAGCAATTGCCTCAAGAACACTGCCAATGGGTAAAACACAAATGTTTTATATTGTCATAAATGTTTACAAAAATAAAATTATTGAACAATATGCAGACTTGCTAGACACTGGACAAACAGACTAATCCTAACAGCAGTGAGAAAAAGAAAAAAATACACCAGGGAAGGTGCGGGAGTCATGTTTTGTCAAATAAGGAGCAGAGAGCGCAGGAGGGAAATAGAGAGGTAGAGATGAAGTGCAACAAAGATTCCTTTGAGTTTCAGTGGTAAAGAAAGAGTATGCTATATGAGATAGATTTAGAGAACTGATAGAGAAGTTTCAGGAGAAAGCCGAAGAAGTAAAGTCAAATTAGACATATTGATCTAATTTCAGAAAAAAAAGAAAACACAATGGGGTGCCTTTTCTGGTTAGTCATAACTACTTGGAAATTCACTGTGGTCACAAAGTAGGCTCAATTGTGGCTTGTTGTCTGGATCAGACTGGTAATTGCAATGTCACCACAATTTTGGTGCTAAAGGGCAGTGTACATTTCACCTCTTCATTATAATGCTTGTTGGATCACAGAGAATAATTTTGATTGTGTATTTGGTACTCTGGGTTAGTAGTAGTTCAGCTTTAGCATGGGCTCTGCATAAATCTCTGTGTATCTAATTTAAGACTAGATGGCTATTCATTGCTTGGGTTGTTGCATGAAACTTGTGAAATTATACTTTGTTGCTGAGATATGTAAACTGATAGCAATACAGAGTTTAGATCCAAAAGAAGTACATCCTAAGACCAAGGAAAATGAGAAATGTTTCAGGAATTCCCTTCCTAGGACCCAAGTTTGAAAGCAAAAATTACTTTTATGGGTAATGAACTATAATAAAGGCATATTTCAACAGTAACATGCTCTGAGGAGAACAATCATACACAGAAATGGGCCTGGGGTCTTTGGAGAGGCTTCAAGGGCTGTACTTTGGGCAAAGTGGCCACAAGACATTAGGCTTGCACATTTCAGCTGAACCTTGATCTGTTTCTGCTGGTTGAATTCCAGGAGACCCCTGGATCCATTTTCATGTGCCTCCCAAAAACAGGCAGGTAGCCAAATAGCCATTTTTGGTCCGCAGCTGAAAAATGTGTCTAGATCTGGCCCATTGGTGGCAATGGGACTTCCTGGGCTCCCCTTCCCATCATTTTTAGGGCTATCAGGATGAAAACGACCATACTTGAAGGACACATCTACCACCGTTAGCTCACCATGTTTTATAACTTTTGGATTATCCCCTGGTTTTTATGAATTTCCTTTCTTTTTAGAAATAAAATCTTAAAAATTCCCCAAAAGGTATCCCCCTCTGTCCTCACTTTGTAACTTCTCCAGGAGCAGCAGCAGGGCACCATTTCTTCCTGCCAAATGTAAAAGATGCACTTCCACATCACACAGACTATTGTCCCACTGGGAAAATCAATGCTAGAGAGAGGCTAATCCAAGTCAAGTCAAAAAATAAACATGAGAGCAAGCAGCAAGGCAATGTGACTGGAGCATCTTGAGAACCAAGGCATTACTGAGCAATGGAGGCAGTGCATGCTTTATTAAATAGACACAGATTGCATCATGTTCTTCTATTCTGATTGGCCCAACAGGCAGGACTCACAGGGAAATCCTGTGTGAGCACGCGACAATTTCTTTGCACACTGCATGATGCTGAATAGAAGAGGTGGAGCTGTGACCGGATGCTGCGTGGCTTGTTTAGCCCGAAAAAAACAAGGCAGTTGATCCCTTGCCATTATGGCCAGCCGAACAAGCAGGATTGGCCAAAGGGAACCGGCCAAATTGAATCTGTGCACAAGTTTACAGGACATATTTTGTCCCCTAACTGCCTGTTTTAAGATCATTGATGTTAACAATACCTGAACATTGGATAAACTTGTGAGTTGCTTGTAACTAGTGAGTGACTGAATTATTTACTTATCTGAGCATTGGATAAACTTGTGAGTTGCTTGTAACTAGAGAATGATTGAGTTAATTTCCTTATCTGCCTACTGTGCATACATATCCACATTAGCATTCACATCCAGAGTGATTAGAAATTTCTAGATATTGTTCTCTCTCCCCCCTCCCCCCCAGTTTTGCACACAATTAAAACAAACATACCTACCCCTCAACGAGATGAGGTCCTTAGTTACCGGAACTAAGGGTTATGAATGATGGAATTTTAGTATAACAGCATCTGTTCGAATGCACATTTTCCACCTCTGCTGTTTTAAGTTGCTTAAATATTTATAACCCACTTTGTATACTAGTTGTATAGAAGAGATGGGATTTGAATGAAAAGATGATGTAGCAGATAATGATAATGCAATTCCAAACAGATTAATGAAACATCTGAAAGGGACTGCTGTAGATAGAATCACAACAGCACAGTTACAGCAAATGACATTATATGGGACTTGCCACGTTATCCAAATTATCTCACTGCTTTTTGGATATAATTTCAATCACTGATGCTCCAGACCTCCAGTCAGTAACATCTGGTTGGCTGCAAAACTGAGAGTTATAAGGCTAATTCTGGTCCAAGTAGATTTGTGTGAAAAAGGCATTACAGTCACAGTAGCATTGAACATATATACGGTAACATTACATGTTTGCAGGGGGAAAGGTAGCTGGAATTGTATATGTGAAATTCCTAATGCAAACTGCAAAAAGGACAGATCATCTTGAAAGCACCAATAACTTAAAATCCCAGTCTGCTTTGAACAGGAAAGCAACTGACTGCTTGAAAAATCCCAACAGCAAGCTAGAATTATCCTTGATTTTGTCCTGTCAAATGTTAAGTCAAACAGGAAGCAGGGAGGGTTTCTTTTTTCTTATTTTTGGCAAGTGCTTCCCTTGCTTCCTATGGGGTGGAAATGGGCAATAAATAGCAGGGTATCTTGTGGCATCAATCCAGGCCTCCCAGCTACCGGTGTTGGCAAGGAAATGGCTCTCCTTTTCTTCCTCCTTGTTTGTAGAGAGTTGCATTTTCCTGGGGTGGAGGGAAGGTCTGTCATTATCAGGGAGAGAGTCAAACCACAGCGGCTGGCTTCTGCTGAACTTCTCTTGCCCTGCCAAACAGGAGGAAGCCATAACCATATTATTCACACCACTAGTGGTTTTTGTCTGAAAGTGAGACTTCCTTTAAATTACAGCACATGCACTCACATGTACACATGTGCACAAAATGCAAAATTGTGGTCTTCCTTATAAAAGCAGTGTTGTGTGTGTGTTTTCTTTAAAAAGTGCAGCCCTTTTCTAAACGTCTTCAAATCGTCCACCAAAGTAGAAGTCTGCTGCTTTGCAGCTCCACTCTAAATAGTATTGCTCTTGGAGTAGATGGAGAAAGCAGACTTCCCCATGGGCAATGAGCTAAAGAAGAAATAAAGACTTTCCTGTGTTTATCGTCCCATAAAAGTGATCCTCCTGAAGCAGCTTTCTGGGCTCTGTTTTGCTCAGTTCCTCAAAGCTGAAGATTTCTACACAACTCGTATGCTTTGCTCCTCAAAATTTGGTGGAAAAGCTTTGGAACTGTAACAAAACCTAATTTCCCTTTGGGCATGGATTTGCTTCCCTCATTTCCCCATTTTGGATCTCAGAAATTAGAATTATGTCTGCATTTCAGGTTCGGGTAGACACTGTTCTTTCAAGTGGAACAATAGCTATCGTTAAATAATGGAATGCTGTTGGATTGTCACTTCCAGCATTCTTCACCATTTGCTATGCTAGCTAAGGCTGTAGGGAATTGCAATGCAACAACATCTGGAGTGTATAATTCACACTTTGTAAAAAAAGGAAGTACGTTTTCCAAGCTGTGGGCCGAGGCTTTGCTGTAAAACTTGGGACAAACTGGTCAACATGGGAGGTTCTATATATGCCCTTTAAGAAGGTTTCTAGAGATTGCAAGGGATTTCATTCTCAAGGGGAAGCTTTCCTGGTTTTTTGAATGTTTGTTCACCAAGTTCCCTTTTTTTTTTTGCCCTCAGTTGTGTCTCCAGCGAAAGGAGAAGATTGCAACTTTCATATATTCTTTTATCATGGTTTACCATTGGGGGTGGGGTGGTGAATATTGCATCCAAAGAATTTTTCTTCAGTTCCTGTCACCAGAAAATGGGAAATTGTTGCAGTTGTCTCTAGATTTCATACCATTTTAGCAGAGTGAGATTCTTTAGATCTTAGAAAAGTGTACTTTTGAGGCAACTTGCCAGTTGTGGAGTAGGGAGGGGGTTTAGAAGCGGGACTTTGAACACTCCATGGTTGCCTTGCCTTCTTTTTCCTGATGCCTGCTGAGGACACATGGGTTTTTTTTTTTTTGCAGCTTCTCCAATCTTGCAATCAGCTGGGAAAGGGTTTTCAAAATGTGGGAACTAAAGCACCTGAGTGTTTTGTTCCTTTTGTTTTTAAAAATCTCCACACTTTTCTTTCTTATATTTGGAATTCCAACTGGCCTGATTTCTTAAAATAAGTTTTCTGTTTATCAATTGCATTACTCAGCCTATTTCCATCACAAAGTTTGCCATGTTATATGGCCCTGGAAAAGACTTTCATGGCTTTTTATGTAGAACTGAGTCAACTCAAAATACCTAAAAGTCAGAATAGAAAGATGCTTATGGCTATATATTTGGGAAAGTGGAGAATTTTAAAAGGAGCCAGATGTGGCTGCAAGGTTAGGAGAGGAGTTAAAAACTTTCAGATGAACACATATTTGAGACGAAAAACATAGAATGTAAATCATTCCTGTGATATTGATGTCTGAACTATTATTCTTTATTATTAGTCTATTATCTAACATTACCTGCATGCATAAGTGCTTCGCAAGGAGTAGATATGAAGAGTTAACTCTAAAAAGATGACAATCTAATTCATCCATTGGGTGGTACAGCTCATATTGGGATAATTTAAATCATCATGTTCTCCCACATGAGCCTGCACGTGTTTTGAGATCTTTTCACTAATCTAGCAGGTACATCTGATAGGATTTCCAGGTTCTGGAAATACTGGGCTCATCTATACTGACCACTTAGGTGAGTGTGTAACTGAATCAGCCCCACTGCAGCTTAACACCACACAGGGATGATTCAGGTTAATGCTGAAAGAATATGAAGAGATTGCTAAATCCCAAATAAGCTTTTTCCAGCAAACTTTTTATCTAAAATTAACAATTTTTGTATGTGAAATGAGCAAACAGGCCAGATAGGCATTGCAAAGCTGAGCAAAAACATTTTGATTGTTCTAGACCAGGGGTCCTCAAACTTTTTAAACAGAGGGCCAGGTCACAGTCCCTTAAACTGTTGGAGGGCCGGATTACAATTTGAATTTTTTTTTGAATGAATTCCAATGCACACTGCACATATCTTATTTGTAGTGCAAAAAACACTTAAAACAATACAATAATTAAAATAAAGGACAGTTTTAACAAATATAAACCTATTAGTATTTCAGTGGGAAATGTGGGCCTGCTTTTGGCTGATGAGATAGGATTGTTGTTGTTGTGTGCTTTCAAGTAGTTTCAGACTTAGGTTGACCCTGAGCGAGGGCCGGGTAAATGACCTTGGAGGGCCATACCTTGCCCCCGGGCCTTAGTTTGAGGACCCCTGTTCTAGACTCTGATGCCATTTTGAAATACATTCAAAGATATATTTTTAGTTTCCATTTTGGTGGCCAAAAAGGCACAAATAGAGGCAGAAAGGTAGAAACATGCCAAGAGGAAGGCACATCAAGCAAGTCTTGTCAGGACCACCTTCCATCTGGAAATCTATGTTCTCATTGTGAAAGACCATGCAGATCCAAAATAAGTCACCTACAGACCCACCCTTGGAAGACAATCATACTCAGCCATGAGTGATAGCCTCTGATAATGACGGTGAAGGAGGGCTTGAAGAAGCACAGACTTTTTATGTCAGGATGCAACAACAAATCTGCATTAAACAATGCAATGAAACTTGAACGGGAGCAAAATGAGATTGTATTGTGATAAAAAGATGTCTAAAGAATCCTTCAAGGGCCAGGGCTTCCCAGTTCTCTGTGTTTATTCCACATTAAAGAGGTTATGGTAGTGCTCTTTCCGATGGAGTGCAATGGATTTCTTTTAATGTTTGGTTCCATCTGATGAACATAGAGGGTGGGTGTTTTGACTTGTTGGTTCATAAATGACTTTTGCAAATTTAAAGAACATACACCATGGATATCTGCAAAGTGTTAGATTTCTTGAGCCTTTTTGGTTCACCAGTTGTTGTTGACTTCTCTGGTCCTTTGTTGGACCTCAGCATTTGCTCTAGTGTAGATGTATTTTTTTGTCGTATTTGGAAGAGTTTCCTTTCCTTATATATTATATGTTGGATCTCATCATAATTTTCATCAAATAAGTTTCTTGGTTTGGTATCGAATGGTTTGTTCACAAACTGTAATGATAGAGGTCTTCAGTTTATTCCAGTGATCCTCAACATTTTCAGGGTGTTCCATATGTAGATAATCTTTGAGTGTTGTTTGGAGAATGGCTCATTTAGAGGGCTCTTGAAGGGTTTGGGTATTCATTTTATGCTTTAAATCATTTTTCTGTGGAGTGTATGTTTGGGACCAATTTTGATGGCCATCTTAAAAGATTTTGTGAAAAGGAGCTTCTTTCACAGAAGCTTTGTTAATTGAGGCACACCATGTAGTTCTGAATAGTTCCACATATTGTTCAGAACATCACTAGATGAATGCTAACATGAACGCTCTTTATCTTTCTGTCTGAAGCAAAGTACCTCCCCTGCTTTTGAAAATAACATTTTTTTTTCATTTGGCAAGATGATTGGTCTTAAATCAGTGTTTGTTGTTAAACTAATGCTTTATATACATTGAATCCATTTAATTTCAAATATGCATCTTTCTCATAATAGAGTTTTCTGCTTCAAGATTATACTGATGAATTAATACTGCTACCTGTTGACACTTAGTGACAATAAGCCTCATTATATTCTAGGTTTACATTTTCCTTCAAGTTCCCTGGTCTTTAGACTTAGTTAAGGACAAGGCTTAATAGACTCAGGTACTTAATTATCACTATAATCCCTTGTACAATAGCTTTCTGAGTGTGTAAATTGCTTGTTATAACAAAGTATGCACTGTACATACTGAAATATTTCTATCAAAAAGCCTATTTATGACAACATGTTGCTTGATTATAATCAGATTGTCTCAACTGACTTGAAAGAGGAAAATCCTTCTTTAATTTTTGAAAGAAGGTCACTGTGGACTAAGGTATGGTATTTCCTGAGCTGCAAAGCACATTTAATGCAATTCCACTGGGTGTACACAATCAGTCCTCTTATATAAAAGACTCTCCCTGTACATTATTGAGGAAATGAGTGCTGAAGCTTAAACTATGTTTCTCAATAGACATGGCTGCGTATAAATGTTAGGTAGCCCTGGATACCATTTTATCAGACCATTCTGGGATTTAGGATAATCTGCAGGTAGAAATTTGATATTTCCTAAGAATGTACAGGTAGACTAAAATAAGAAATATGATACACAAGCAAATATATATCAGTTTATGACTGTAACCAACTTACACAGGTCAAGGCTGAGAGGTTGTTGGAACCTGGAAATGAGTAATGATACAAATAGTATGAAGGAGGAAGAAGTCCTATTTACTTAAAATCTCTCAATCCATAAATATCTATGTATGGAGTAGACCATGGAAAAGTTGCTATTAGACCAAGAGACCTCCATTTCCAGTTAATATGACTGTCACTTGATTAGAACAGTTGATGATGTCAAATATCTGGAGGAGTCATTAAACGTAATGTTTGGTGCAATGATAGGTCCTTCTTTTTCATGCTACCAAGATATCTCCAGCCAAAGTTCAATATTCTAACCACTGCAGAAACTTCTTACTAGCTTTGCTTAATACTACATATTTCTCCTTTTTCTAATGTGTATGTATAATCTATAGCAGTGGTTCTCAACTTGGGGTCCCCAGATGTTTTTGGCCTTCAACTCCCAGAAAGCCTAACAGCTGGTAAAATGGCTGGGATTTCTGGGAGTTGTAGGCCAGAAACATCTGGGGACCCCAGGTTGAGAACCACTGATCTATAGCTTCATCAAAACTCACAAAGATATAATTATGGAGCAATCCTATTGTTTGCGTCTGATAAGTACTTCTTTTACTACTATGAAAAACAATACACACTGTTGGTTTGACCACACTAATGTGGCTATAGTATCTTAGGTAATATGGATTTAATTAATTTTCCTACCCAGGACCTTTCCAGGCAGGGCTTTATTCCAGGAGAATCCGCATTTTAAAAATGCAGTTCTTCCTGGGGGCCCATCTATACTCACCCAGAAAACGCGCACTTTCTGGGGTGGGTGTCCAGATGTTCTACTGGGACTTCCCAGCAGAACACTGGGACACTGTAACTCCCTCCCCAGAAGCCCCCGTAAACAGAATAAAGAAAGAAAAGAACTCACCTGAGACACCTACCGGAGTTCTCCTAGTGCTTACAAATGACGCGCCAGGAGAAGGGGGGAGGAGGAGTGATTTTCATCCCACCCCCCTTTCTCCTGGCGTATCATTTGTTTGCACCAGGAGAACTCCAGCAGCCATCTCATGGTGAGTTCTTTTCTTTTCTCTGTTAAGAGGGGCTTCTGGGGAGGGGGTTGGTATTCCCACAGTTTTCCGGCCTAATTTAGCCCAGAAAACTGTGGGAATACTGTCTGGACTGCAATCCAGACACCAGAAGTAATGTGTTTATTCTGTGACTTCTAAGAGAGCATGGAATAAACCCTCTATCAAATTAATTCACCACAAACCAGGATTTTCCTGGTTTGTGGCGGACTAACTCGGGTTTGTCCAAGGCGTCATCTGGATAGCCCCCTTTTTATTGTGGAAGTTTCCACATTAAAGGGGCTGTCTAGAGCTGCCCCTAGAAGAGCTGACATAACTTATCACTTAATATTTTTTAATATTGTTTCATAATTTAAATACATTTCTCAATTCATTTGGACTGTGCCTTATTTGCAAAAATGGAAACAGCCCAAAACTTTAGTTTCACAATATGCAGTAAATGTGACAGTACACGACTAATTCCCTGACCTGTTAGGAAATCTGTCGTAGACTGCAGTGTCTAATCCTGAGTTAATTTCTATTCAAATAGCATAAGCGTGCTTCTGTACAGGTGTTTTTCATGGTGGATTGTTTTAATGCTTTAGCTTGAGATATTTCTGCTTCAGGGGATATGCAATCTGTTGGAACCAGATGGCAACCAAATGTTATAGCTGGCTGGTGCAATTGTATTGCTGCCATCTGCACAGGAGAATTCTGCATCAACATGATTTGACTGGCTTCCATAGGAGGATTGTATCGATATAAATCTTGGGTTACAACCTACACTTCAATCTTCTCTTTCTCAATGGGCACAGGGTTTTGCTGCCAGTTCCTGTTTCATAAAATTCCTGTTTCACAAAAGCTCAAATGACCTCATGTCCCTTCCTTCTACTTCCTCCAATATTGAAGTGACAGCAGTGGAAGGTAGAGACATGTCTTACGTATCTGGGTACATGGAGAAGGATTTGCACTGTGATTGTTTGAAGCCTTGCCATCTGTCTTTAATTTTGCAAGGGCTGCCAATCTCATTAGATTTCATGCTCTGAATGTTTGCACTTGCACAAAAGCTGTCCAAACAAAGCTAAATCTTTGTCACCAACAGGCACTCATGGCAATGACAGAGAATGCATGAAACACATTGGTGCTAGATCTGAATGAAGTACAGGAACCATCTACCACAAACAAACAAACAAGCAAGAAAGCAAGTAAATTGTTAATTTACGATACTGCTATAATAATATTTATCAAAGGTTCAGAGAGTTCAACTAGAGCCTGTCTTTTAGCTATAAAATTCACTGGCTCACCTTGGCCTGATCAGAAGTGTCCCTGGTGCTTTTCATACTTATGGTAGGGTACAATACAATCTGATGTTGTATTGATGGTCCACACATGTTCTCTGCCTGAATGTGAATTGGGGTCACCATAAAAAATTACTTGAAGCTATATACTAATAACAAAATCTAATTTCACTTTTAGCTTTCAGTGCATCCTCACTTTCTTGTCTTGTGGATGTTTTTATTTCCTTCCACATTACAGTTATTCAGTTTGAACCTGCCTACTTCATGTGTAGCTTTTGCAGAGATATATTTTAATATGTGTACTTGTGGTATTTTTGCAGTGTTTATGTGTTTTAATTGTTCTGTAACCCCCCAGTGGCACAGTGGGTTAAACCACTGAGCTCCTGAACTGTTCACTGAAAGTTTGCCAGTTCAAATCCAGGGAGCAGGGTGAGCTCCCACTGTTAGCCCCAGCTTCTGCCAACCTAGCAGTTTGAAAACATGCAAATGTGAGTAGATAATTAGGTACTGCTCCAGCAGGAAGGTAACAGTGCTCCATGCAGTCATACTGGCCACATGACCTTGGAGGTGTCTAAGGACAACGCCAGCTCCTCGGCTTAGAAATGGAGATGAGCACCAACCCCCAGAGTTGGACACAATTGTACTTAATGTCAGGGAAAACCTTTACCTTTTACTAACCTGCCTCAAGCCATGAGGACAGGTGGGTAAGAAATAAAATTATTATTATTATTATTATTATTATTATTATTATTACAGTAATAAGTTCCTAATTTGATCCTCTGCTGTTCTAGTTTTAGTACATCTACCTCCAGATTTACAACTACGTGTCAGCTGCTCTTTATTTCACTTATCACAATTTCTGACACAAACTCCCTACTTCATTTCATTTTTCCCTCTGTTTTTGGAGATATTTTTTAATTGTCATTTTCTGTTTTTCTATCATAACCAAATCCAGCTAGCTGTCCACTTGGTTTTCTTTTTAGATGTTTTTGAGCTAAATTAGTATCTACAAGAAGGCCTAATGTAGCAGACCATAATTAAGGGATAATATATGAGATGTCTGTCCTTTGGAGGCTGGTTAATGACTAGCTGGAAGACTTAGAAGGATGAGGTGAAGACAAGGAAAATGGAATATCCGAATAAGTGATGGGTAAATAACTTGCAAGAGTATTTTGAAGGTGCGTGTAAATTTTAGATTGGATTGTTTAAACTATTTTAAACCTAAATATCTCAACAATGTTTCTTACTATTTTGTGCTTCCGTGGGGGTTTTAGATAGTTGAAGTAAAATGTTGTATCTGATATGGGAGATTTGCTTTCTATCTTATTTTCTTCTGTAACATATATTCATTTTGAAGATTTGCTTTAGAAAAATTAGGGAATGTAAAAGACAAGGGAAGCACTCATGACTTGCACATATCTCTATGTCTTCTGCAATTTCCTTGCACCAAGAGGATATTAATTTCCCACTATCAAATGAGAGGGGCAAGGATAGTGAGAATAGCTTGTTGTTTCAATCTTGAAACAGCCATTAAAAAACAGCAAAAAAAACTATTCTCAAGGCAGTGCTCCATACTCTGTTACACACTATTTCAAAGCTTCTTGATTTGTGTTGCAACCTCAAAAGCAGGCAGCACTTCTGTGACAAAGCCAATAGTTGCTAGAGAGATGTGTCTCTAGTATGACCAAACTTGGGATTCTGGCAACCAAGCTGATTGACAACTGGCAAATAGAGGAAGAAAATGTGGAGGCAGTGACAGACTTTGTATTTCTAGTCGCAAAGATCACTGCAGATGCAGACTGCAGCCAGGAAATCAGAAGATGTTTACTTCTTGGGAGGAGAGCAATGACCAATTTCGATAAATTAGTGATGAGTAGAGACATCACATTGGCAATGAAGATTCGCATAGTTAAAGCAGTTGTATTCACTGTAGTAACCTATGGATGTGAGAGCTGGACCATAAGGAAGACTGAGAGAAGGAAGATAGATGCTTTTGAACTGTGGTTGTTGGAGGAAAATTCTGAGAGTGCCATGGACCGCAAGAAGATCTAACCAGTCCATACTTCAGAACATAAAGCCCGCCTGCTCATTGGAGGGAAGAATATGAGAGGCAAAGATGAAGTACTTTGGCCACATCATGAGAAGACAGGAAAGCTTAGAGAAGACATGAAAGCTTAGAGAAGACATGAAAGCTTAGAGAAGACAATGATGCTTGGGAAAATGGAAGGAAAAAGGAAGAGGGGGCGATGTGTAGGAATGAGGCAGAGCTGTGTGTGAAATATATTTCCCCTTCCAGACAGGCCCGTAGCCAGGGGGAGGGGGGGGGGTGTTGAGTGGTCTGCAAAAAGGCCTTACTGGTACATTATTTAAACTGTTATGTTTATTCATATCATGATCACCATGCTCAATATATCCCATATGCATGGGGATATTGGGATAATGATACAAAAGGTTTTCTAGGGTAGATCCTGAGCCCCCCCCCCCAATTAAACTCAACCTCCCCCCCCCCCCCCAGCCGAATCAAAATCCTGGCTAGGGGCCTGCTTCCAGGTGAATTTGGATTTCATTTCTCATTAAATCTATCCAGCGTAGCAAAGGCAAAAGATGTTGGGTATTTCAATGTACCAATGTCTAGATAGCCACACATTTCTGATCTTGATCTAGACTGGGGGGGAAAACATTTGACACTCCAGATGTTTTAGGCTATGGAACCTATAATCCATTATTACCGATTCAGAGTGGAGTTGATGAAAATTAGTTCAAACATCTGGAAGAAAAAGGTTTCCTAACCTAAATCTGTGCAACAGTGCATATGTCTGAGAACCAGTGAGTGGTTTGCTTCAAAACCAAGCTGTCTGCAAGCAGGCACTGATCATGGGCAGAGAGGTGAAAAATATAAAGGCTTTAAGCAACAGGCAAGTCTCCATCTGTTAATTTCCTACTAGAGAATATTTGGTTTAATAGCTTAACCTCCAAATGACAGATTGTCTTTAATGCAGCTATGACTTAGTATTTATAACCTTGTCCTTTCAACAGCACCACCAGGAATGTAATAAATGAACTGAATTTAATAAATGAACTGTACAGATTTATCAGGTTTCTTCAGCCAGGTTGCCAAAGCCACAACATTTAAGTATGGATCCAAAGATTGCTATGGCATCGTGATCCCACCCCCCCTTCCTGAACTAGCTTATGACTGAAGGTGGGGTGAGGGTTTGAGTGAAACCTAGACATCTGAAATGTCTAGGAATACTAGGCATTATTTTGCTTTTAAAATTAAGCTGCTTTAATTATTTAAATCAGTCTGCAGAAATTAAAGAAGATAATGCAAGAGGTAGAACAAGAACCACTTCCACAAGTCCAAGATCTAAGTAGGTGAATTGAAGATTTGGAGGTCTCTCATTCATTAGGATGTCACATGCTAAGTAAGTACCAGGGTGGAAAGACAGAAATACCAGTGTGAAAAGAAAAGAAAAGTAAAGGATGAGGTGGGAAAGAAGAAGGGAGATGTTGACAAGCTTGGTATGTATCCAAAGGAGGGTGACTAAAATGATCAAGGGTCTGGAAAACAAGCCCTATGAGGAGCAGTTTAAAGAGCTGGTATGTTTAGCCTGCAGAAGAGAAGGCTGGGAGGAGACATGATGGCCATGTATAAATATGTGAGGGGAAGTCATAAGGAGGAGGGAGCAGGCTTGTTTTCTGCTGCCCTGGAGACTAGGATGTAGAACAATGGCTTCAAACTACAGGAAAGGCGATTCCACCTGAACATTAAGAAGAACTTCTTAACAGTGAGAGCTGTTCAGCAGTGGAGCTCTCTACCTGGAGTGTGGTAGAGGCTCCATCTTTTAAACAGAGGCTGGATGGCCATCTGTTGGGGGTGCTTTGAATGCGATTTCCTACTTCTTGGTGGTGGGGGGAGGGTGGACTGAATGGCCCACAAGGTTTCTTCCAACTCAATGATTCTATGATTCTAAGAGGGAGAAATCACTGGACTAAGGAGGGAATGATGGAGTTTAAACATACATACACTCAACCACATGAGACAGAGGAAAACCACCTCAAGTTCATTTTCAATTCCATTTTCCTAACTAAGCCTATTTTCAAAATAAATTGAAAAAGGAGAGTTCCACTATATTTTTTCTTTACAAAAGTCTATCATTCTGTCATTTTTAATTAATTTATAATGCACTCGTTGCATATACAGTGTCGTAGTGTCTAACTAATAAAATGTGGAAGCATATCAGCTGACAACGAAGCTCTTTGAGTAATTAGAAAAGAGGCAAAAATTTGATGTAGCTTTTTTAAAAAAAGAACTCAGCAGCTGCGTGAATGCCACAGGGTAGGGAGTTCCAACAAGATGGAGCCAAGTGAAGGGACTAGATGGCTCAGAGGCTTTATAATGTGATACAGATCCCTTTTGCCTCTGGGCCACAGTTTGAAATCCATCTCATATTTGTAATGGCTTGAAGCCACAATCATCTGGATTTAACAACCTTTGTGGTCTCAGTCCAATTTTTAGTGTACTAGTCTCTAGTTCACAAAAAATATACTGTATATAGAAGAGCTGTCACATGCAACTGACAGTAAGATCTGGTTTCTGCAGAAAGCACAACTCATTTTTTTCAGGCAGGCAAAGCCAAGTGTCAGGATCAAACCATGGGTCCGGATTGATACTCAAGCAAACTCAAATTATGACTCAGTGTTATAATTTATCTATGAAGCTTGACATGGATCAAAACACTCATGAATGCAAATATCTTATTCAAATCCACATAATGGATGCAGTGCTAGAATGTTGCATAAGGCATAAGTCAGTGCATGTACCATATCTCCCCAAAAATAAGATGCTGACTTATATTTATTTTTCCTCAAGAAGACACCCTATAGCTTATTAACAGGGGATGTCTCATTTTTTATTAAGTATGGTACAACAATCTACATTTATTCAAAAAAAGTAGAGTCTCGCTTATCCAACCTTCGCTTATCCAGCATTCTGTATTATCCAATGCAGTCTGCCTCCGGATCCACAGGTGAGGGAAGTGGAGTGTATATTTACCTGTGGGATAATGTCCATGGTGGAAGAAAGAAAGAACCATTGTCTGTTTTGGTGCTAATTTTGTAGATATAGTAATTGCTACATAACGTTACCGTGTATTGAACTGCTTTTTCTGTCCATTTGTTATAAAACATGTTGTTTTGGTGCTTTATTTGTAAAATCATAATGTAATTTGATGTTTAATAGGCTTTTCTTTAATCCCTCCTTATTATCCAACATTTTTGCTTATCCAACGTTCTGCCGGCCTGTTTATGTTGGATAAGCAAGACTCTATTATATGGTTAAGTTGTCTTCTTCTTCCCCATGTGGACACACAATACCTAAAGCAAAGTGCCCTGCTCCTCACTTCACTGAGGAGACTTTAACCTTCACTTTTTATGTCTCCCTCTATGCCTCAGCTTAGACAACCTTGTTGATGGGGCTGCCTACACCTCTCTGGTCACCTCCAAGATAGCAGCTGTCACAATGGGGCAAATGATAAGGGCTACCCATCTTCTTTACCACTCTGCTCCAACACTTTGCTTAGCCATGCCTATCACTATGTCTTATTTTTGGGGTATGGCTTATATTGCGCAAATGCTTAGAAATCCTGTTATGGCTTAGTTTATGGGAAACGCAGTAGTGAGCTCATTTTCAACAAAAAGAGTGTCTGCATGGAAATCTCAGAACAAGTGTTTTATCTGTGGCCACCATCACACTTAGATTGGGCTTCTTACCAAGGCTGCATTTTCTTGTGTAATTTCCTGGGTGAATTGTGAATGTATTGTTTTTTGAAGGAAGGCGCCTTTATGCACATAATATCCTTTCACCAATGTAAGACTATTTGCTAGAAATAAAAGCTTTCCTTATAAAATCTCCTCTTTCCTGTTCTTTCTTTGCATGCCTTGCTCAGTGTGTGTATATGTATAGGACTTACAACTCCCATGGGGACAGAAAGGAAAAATCTCTCCAACATCAGAGGTGGCAAAAGGGCAGTTAAATATATCTGTAACTTCCCACAAAGTCAACGAGGCTTGGGGCCTTCACACACCTCAGAAAACACATGTTTAAGTAGGCAACCTATAGTTTGAGAATGCTAGATGAAGACTGGATATCTACTCACCCCATCTCACATGCATTTTTCCTTTCCATGTCTAATAAAATAAAGTGTGTCAGACTTATCACACAGTCAAGGGATGACTCTTCCCAATTTGTCCAATGTTCCCTTACACTAATATCTTCCTTTTGGGGGCAGGGGATAGATCCTGTGCAACCCCAAATGTTTATGGCTTCTGTTCCAACAGAGAAACATAAAAAATGGTTCTCATGGAGCTGCACAGTTCTAGAATATTTTATTTTAAGGAAACAATAATTGGAGAGTGTAAAATATTTGTGGCTTTACTCAATGTCTTTCTTTGACTGCCACCTGAAGTGTACTGCCATCTGTTTCAGAAAAGTAGAATTGTGAGATGAGCAGACCAACACCCAAACATTCCCCAAAAGACATGTCACTGGCACAGAAGACAGAATACAGATAGGTCTGCCCATCACACATAAAAAACTGCGCTTCTGACGTGCATGATGAAATTAAAGACAAGTGAAGTCGACTGTTTCCCATTTTTCAAAACATACTCATGACAGATTCTTTACCTATGAGTGGACCATCAAAATAGAACTTGCATAATGTGATAGGGCTCATAAGCACCAGTAGACAAAGAACATAATAAACAGAGTATAAGGATGTGTGATAAGATCCTTACGGCACAGAAAACTCAAAGGCACAATGTGGATTGACCTCCTCTTGGTGTTTTCTTGTTTAGTACCTTACTAGTAGCAAGGAAACCCTATTTAGAAGGAAAGCTGGCAAAGTTTACACCCGTCAACCTGCACTTGCTGATTTCTTGCCATTTGTGAGAGTGGGTTATGCAAGTGCTCCAGTTGTTCAATGGCATTGCTTAATGGATGGACCCAGAAGCATGGAAGAGTGACTAATAATCTCCCTCCAGACAGTCATTTACACTTGTAAATGTAGATATTTGGTTGTGTTCTAACCATCTGTTACAAAATTGACATTTATTCTGACAGCCAGATGTTGATCGTCGTAATCGCAAATGGTAACAAAGTATCCAGCATACTTTGTTAATTAAGCATGGCGTGTATGTTCATCAATTACTCATCTATTCAGGACTTTTTCTTCTTTCTTTATTTTGTTGCTTTGGGCTTGTTTTCCACATTCCTGGGCGCTGTGTCTCTCTGGGAACCCTCATCCCTCCACCTGCTGGAGCTATGCAGCTCCAGGATATGGTGCAGTACTTAAGATTGGGTTTTGAGAAAGTAATTCCAAAGCTGCATGACTCTTTGTTGCCAGCCAACCCCAAATGTTTTTTCCAT
The DNA here is from genome assembly GCF_037176765.1 of Anolis sagrei. Taxonomy (NCBI): domain Eukaryota; kingdom Metazoa; phylum Chordata; class Lepidosauria; order Squamata; family Anolidae; genus Anolis; species Anolis sagrei. The sequence continues at coordinate 37,348,744 of NC_090025.1, forward strand.
CCTGAAACATTATTTTTCAGTTTTCACAGCAAGGAAATTGAATATGATTAGCTTTGCAGCAGAGATTAGCTAAAACATTCCAGTACTGCAGTGTAGATGGAATCAGATATCAGCATTAGGGGAAACAAGTAAAAATGTATTTATTCAGATGTGGATATTCATGTTTTGGAGGAAAAGGAAAAAAAGAAACTTACTGGAGACAATTAGTTAACAATTATTTCAGTGTAGGTATTACTGGGCTTACTCTAATGCAGTTTTTTTTTTTAAAAATGCACAAAATAAACAAACCACTATTTTTATAACTTTTGAAAGAGTTCTTGAATTTTCTAAAATATAGTTATACATTATTTTCTTATTTATTTTGCTTCCAGTGCAGATAGAATGAATTCTAGTGGATTCTAGTGATTGTCAATAACTTCATAAAGCAGGACATACAAAGAATCTTGTGAAAGGCGAACTGGCTTATCATGGCATAAGGTTTTATGGACCAGACTCAGTTCCACCAGTACCATAATGTGAAGTGGGATCTCATCTACAATGATGAATCTAACAATATTGCTGTAAGTAAGGCCATAAGATTCATTTTTGCTGTAGAAGCAGCTTGGAATTTACAATATGAGAAATCATTTCCATTAAAGCCACTTTTCTTGGGAAATGAAAATAGTATCAGGGTGAAGTTGTTTGACAAAATCTCCAAATGAGATTTTCAATCACTATGTAATTAACACTGTTGTCTGATATTTCAGTTCTATCATCTTTCGCCTGAACTGCGGTAATGACTGGAATCCTGGTGGTGACATACATGAGCATCAATTTGTATTAAGTACACCTGTGTCTTTTCTTTTTGATATTACACAAGGAGGCAAATCCCACAGCACAATGGTTCTCAACCTGTGGGTCCGAAGATGTTTTGGCTTTCAACTCCCAGAAATCCTAACAATTGGTGAACTTGCTGGGATTTCTAAGAGTTCCAGGTCAAAACACCTGGGGACCCACAGGTTGCGAACCACTGCCATAGCAGCTTTCAAACTGTAGTTGTCGTGACCCACAGAACACAAAAAGTCTAAAACAGCAGTTGAAGTACAAACTGAAGATATTTTAATGTAAAACAAACTTAATATGGCACTTAAAAGTCAGTGCAAGCAGTTCAAGGAGCGTAATCAAACAGGAACACAAAACGCTAGATAAGCAGGCTTGAGTTGAGCCAAAAAATAACAGAAGATACGAAGAGCAAGAAGCAAAATACAAAACAAACAGTCTTTAGACGTTGCAAGGCATGAAGTTGAATCCAGGAATACAAACGCGTAGTCAATCAGTCCAGATGGTCAAGAAGCCAGAAGTACACTCACGGACGAAGGTTCCAAGGTCCGAAGCACGGCAGGGAAGCAGGATACTGGAATCCAAAACAAGATTAACGGCAGACAAGAACACCCAAACAACGCTTGTCGTCTGCAAAGGAGTAAGTCCCAGAGAGCTTGTTTTATTCACTATCAGAAGAATGAGATTCATTGCTCGCATCTGATTCTGCTCCCGCAGCTGAAGCATCTATACCACGCCAAGCCTGCCACCTTTGATCTAGTGCCTGATCCTGCCAGTCAGTACCCTCATTCCCATTATCCCTAAAACCTTCAAAGTCATCGCTTGATGTTGCTTCATTACAAATGTCTCTGATGTTCTGAACTAAGGTCCAGTCCACAGCCTCCTCCATCTCATTCTCACTGTCACTGGAGTTATCTGCTGTGTCCCTAAGTCTCTTGGACATAGTGTCACTCTCACTGCCAGAGTCACTAGCCACTCTCTTCATTCCCCTGTAATCTACTTGCAAAGCCTCCTCTGGCCTGAACCCTGCGAAGCTTTCTTCATCAGAGGAAGCCAGAAAGATGTCTCGAATACGTTTCAGCTGGCGCTGATTCTCCTCTGATTCTGCCTCACTCCTTCTTCTCCTTCTACTATCAGTAGTAGGTAAGGTCTCAGAAAGCTGACTCACAACAGTAGTCATGTGCTAAGTACTAGAAAGAGGAGAGGATCATAAAACACCAACCAGAACTGAGAAACATATCCAAAATTACTCTCCTGGACTTTCCCAGTTGCTTGTCCCAATGCTCTCCTGGTAACTTCTGCCTCTCTGGCAGGCCTCCTAATGCGTAGAAATGATGCACCATTAGGTTGGGGAAGGAATGATTTGGTACCCTTGCCTCCTGGTGCGTCATTTCTACATGCCAGGAGGCCTGCCAGAGAGGTGGCCTGGTGGCCTGGTAAGCTTTTATAAATTTCAAGGGCTTTTGGGGTAGGGCGTGGGGAGGGGGGTGGGTGTTCCCAGTTCTTCATGCTTTTTGAAGCCCAAAGAACCGAGATGGGCTGGGGGCCCTGACCCAGCACTGAGGAAGCAGTCCCATGGGTCAGTCCACACAGGCCTCATACCCCGTTAGGCCTGGGCCTTTCAGGAAGGCCCAGGTCTAATGGGGTATCAAATTAATTCAGGACAAAGCAGGGTTAATTTGTCCCACATTAATTATTTTACCAGAGGCATCGTTTGGAAGCTTCCTGGTAAAAGTCCAACAGGGTCTGCATTTTGGGCCCTGTCTGGAAGTGCACACGGTGGGTTTCCATGGCCAAGGAGACAGTTTTAAACTCCAGAGTTGTATTCCAGCGCGTAAACCACTGCACCACAATGGCTCTAGTTTAAGTAACATAGGTTGAAATAGTGCACAACACAGTCTAATTGTGTACTATTTTACTTGAGATGTAGAACAGTGTGGTGTTTTGAATGTTGGACTAGAACTCTGGGTTTGAATATCTACTTGACCATGAAAATCCTCTGGGCAATTAACACTCTTTTAGGGTGCATCTACAATATAGGATTTTGACACCACTTTAACTGCCAAGGCTCAATGCTATGAAACCATAGGAGCTGTAGTCCTGTAAGAGCTTTATACTTCTCTGTCAGTAAGTTCTGGTGTCTCACCAAACTACAACTCATAAGAAGACAAAAGCAAACCTGGCTCTGAATAAATCTTGCCAGTTGCCATAGGGTGGAAAAAACTTGAAGGTGCAATGGCAACAATAAAAATCTAGTTCCATAAAGAAAGATAGCCCTGGTGTTTATCTTGAACTTTTACAGTAGATTTTGAAATCTAGGAAGACAATATCATTTGTCATATAAGTTTTAAATGATAGAAGTGGGACCACTCACAAAGAATGCTAGCATGAAACAGGATGTATTTTGCACCAAGACAGTTTACATGTAACTGATCAGCAGAAGGTTGACGTGACTTTTGCAAAGCCAGGATGATATAGAAGTAAGATTATGCTCATGACACATGGTGGAGGCTGATATGAAGAAATAAATTATGATGAAAATAGATGAAATGGTCCAGAACAGCATGACCTTACGATGCATAATTTTGTCCGGAGAAGGTGCTTAATTTCTTGTGAATGGTGTTAAAAATGTTTTATTTGCTTAGCAGTTTCAAGAAGAGTCATGCATGCTTTCAGTCTCTGTACTAATGGAAGAAGCTTCAGTTGTTCCTGTATGTAGTTTTTACACAGTTATGCTAGATTTATTGTCGAATTTGGCTCGCAATTGGCACGCAGAGCAGATCTGGATGTACTCAGATCCAGATGGAAACTTCTTGCCCTGACTCCATTGGTTTGTGCATTTACTCCTCCCCCTCGCTTCCTCTCTCTTTATTGTTCTCTAAGACATGAACAATATGTCTGAAAGAGGCTGAAAAAACAGATTCTGTCCACTAGCTCAACTCTGGCTTTTGATTAACTCGAGAACATATTTGAGGTTCTGCAGAAACACAGAACTGCGAAAATGTTTTAAACCTTTTCTGGTGAAATATACAAACTTTCTAATGGTACTAATAATCTCTGCAGAAAATCTAATTCATCAGCTTGTTACATGATAGAATGTATGCTCAGAATGACAAATATCATTTTCAGGAATAGCATCCACAGGAGTTTTTTTTTTTTTTTTTGCAGCTAAGGACTAGATCTCTTCCCACTCATGGGCAGTTATGCTATTGCTTCCATCACCTGTCACTGTTTTGGAGGTCATTGAGGGGAGCAGACATGCAGTGTGCTTTATTTTTGTGTGACATAGAGATGTAAAATCTGCCTGTCTGGCCTGCTGGAACTTGATAGCTGTGTCAACATTGTATTCTTGGTTGCTATAACACCAGAAATAATAAAATGGAGTCCCACATATGTAAATAATAGCTATAGCTTTGCAGAATAGAGCTTGAAGCTGTGCCACTCTATGCTCCTTTAAAACAAATGAAAATATGATTGCTGAATGCTGACTGGATTACCTCCTTTGTATTAGCTATTTTGTGCTACAGCATTATATTTTTGAGAGTGTTGAGAGTTGAGGACTCCAAGGGTGCCCATCCATTATAGAAGTAATGCAGTATGTCATAATCCCTTGTAAAAAAAAACCTCCTCAGAGATATGTGTCTCTCCAATCTCCTGACCAAACATAGTAGTTATTGGATGAGAGATTAGGCTTTCTGTAGGCAGGAAACTGGTTGAAGCTACAGAAAGCGGAAATAAGAAATAAAAGAACAATGGAGAGGAATCCCCTGAAGATACTGGTCCCGGTGCTTTTTAACTTGTTCATAAATGATCTAGATTTAGGGGCCAGGTGGACAAATGGTGTAGAGAGAAGTTAAAACAAGAAGTCCAACAGGATATCTTGAGAAGGAGAGTAACATAAGCAAATTAAAATGATACATTTGTTGTAAAACATGGTCAGCGTCATTGTGGCTGAATTTGGTAATCTCAGGAGACCTCTGTTTCAATTAAGAGATTTAAAAAAACATGCATAGAACACCTCAACAACCAAAAAACGACAATAATAAAATAAAATAAAATGTCCACCAAACTCCATATATACAGTTGAGATCTGAGCCACTAGTGAACATACCCGGAAAAGGATTCCTGGAGTGGTAGGGATTAGGTTGATGAAAATGTGTAGCAGCTGTCAAAAATTCATGCTGGAGATCATAAGGAAAGGCACAGGAAAGTGAATTTCCACTACTGTAAGAACTTTATACAAATCAGTCTTTCAACCGAAATTAGAATATTCCATGTAGTTCTAGTCACCACACCTGGAAAACAATATTATAGAGTAGGGAAAGGTGAAGAAAAGGGCAACTAAAATTATCAAGGGTTGTTTGATGAGCAAAAGCTACAGTCGTTTGAACTGTTAACCTTGTGAGGGTGGGAAAGCAGAAACATGATAGAGAAGTTTAAACCCATGTATGGTGTGGCAAAAGTGGTTAAGGATACTCTCCCAATAATATTAAAGATAATTGCAGAAAGTACATATTGGGAGTGTTAAAACAGATACAAGCAAGTACTTCTTCACATTGCACATACTTATACTGTGGAATTCAAAATGGAGCAATGGGTACTAATGTGGATAGCATATGAAAGTGTTTAATCTTTTTTTCAAGACAAAGGGTCATTCTGCACAGTCCTATATTCCAGAATATCAAGGCAGAAGATCCCACAATATCTGTTTTGAACTGAGTGATCTGAGTCCACACTGCCATATATCCCAATTTGAAGCAGAAAATGTGGGATTTTATTCAGCTGTGTGGAAGGGGCCAAAGCTGTCAGAGACTACCTATAACATTATCTATAGTCTTGGAGGAAGAATGGTTCAGACTGCCACCTGCAAAGTAACATGAGCTGGAAGGTTCTTGTTTCCCTCATGTCCTGCTTATGGGCTGTTCTTAGGTGGCTGACTGGCCAGTGTGTGAAAAATAACGCTGGGATAGATTGCCCTTTAGTTTGACCAAGTCATTGTATTCCTATATTGAATGGCAGATGCAAGAAGAGCCATAAAAATTGCTCTGTAATTGCTTGACTAACAACTCTCTTTGATTCCCTGGGTACAAGTATAGGACACAGATCTCAATGCTCTTTGCCAGCTCTGGATACTCCTTTTTAACCAACGTCTATGGATTTTACAGTACTGCCGAGACACTTCTTGATTCTGCTGCCACCAGTGCAAAGCCTGTCAGCAACAGGACGGGTCATCTTCCCTTCTGTTCCACCTTGCAAGCAAAACCTCATTCCTTGGTTTGGAAAAACATGGTCCACCTCACTGTGGCTGAATTTGTTAATCTCAGGAGACCTCTGTTTCAATGCAGAACATCCCAGTTCATTTTGGTTAGTTACAAAATGCACATTTTTTTTAACTGTGTGTCTGAGCACCCTTCCACACAGTCATATAACACAGAATATCAAAGCAGATAATCACAAAATCTGCTTTGAACTAGATCTGAGTCCATACTGCCATATAATCCAGTTCAATGTTGATTTTATACAGCTGTGGGGAAGGGGCCTGAAGTTCGTAACAATTTGAAATAATAGTTCCAAATGATACTTTTGCAATATTTGAAACAAGTTCTTATCTTTTGTACGTATACCAAACTGGAACAATTTCCTATTTCTAGAGTTCCTCCTCAATGAAAGCAATGACTCCATTTACCTTTCCCCTTGAGATATAAAAATAAAAAAAGGTTTGGAAAAATGGTGACAAACTCAGCAGCAAGTGATGATTGTAAGAAAAATCTGATCTCAATACAATAAATGTTGAGTGAGAAATTGGCAAATAATTCGCCTTTATTGTCTCTTCTTCTCACATTGTCAAAATATCTGTCTGAAAAAGAGATCTTTGTTTATAATTTCCTTCAACAGCATTTTTTTCCTCAAGCCATAATGTTCTGGTAGTCCTTTCCTGAACAATTACTTGTTTGGTTGTAAACAGAGGATTAAGCTGAGGAATAAAGAACAGGAAGAACTCTTAGAAATGGTGCCAGCATTAGACTTTGATGAGTCCTGTGCACAGAAACATGGAGGTCTACGAAATCCATATGCTTGAGGGAGAAAAGGCCTTGCCTACTTAATTACTGGGCGAAGAGGGTCTGCCCACATTTTAGATTGCCCTACGGTTAGTATATAATGTATTTTGTAACCATCAGAAGGGATTGTAGCTTCATCAGTATCAGAGAAATGCCATGCCAGTTTCTACTAGAAACGTGCATGCAACCAAAAATCTTCTATGAGCCTGTCTGAATCTTAAGATTTTTCAGGGCAAAGTTCTCTCTGTCCAGCCATCATCCCAGATCTGTTTGTTGAGGACAAAGGACAGGATCATCTTGATGGTAGCTCCCATGGAGGTTGGGTTAGCCCCTATTTATACTTTTTCTGCTACCAGGCAAAATACTTTCCTTGATATAACTTGACATAAAGCATCCCATGACAGGTGAAAGGTGGGATATTACATAAATAAATTAGTACTTAGATGGGAGACCACCAATGAATCTCAGGTGCTGTAGACTACACCAGAGGAAAGAACTGGCAAAACCACCTCTGATTATTCCTTGCCAAAAAACAAAAACAAAAACAAAAACCTATGACATTCATGGGGTAACCAGGGGGCAAACGATAAATTGAAGGCACACACATATATGAATAAGAGTCCTCCAGGATCCTTGGTCATCAAATATCCTGCTCAAGTCTTGCAGTTTCAGGGCTGTGAAATTTTACCTCTACTCCAAAAAGAGGCTTCCCAATGAAACCACGGCATCCTGACTTGAGGACACCGTTTGAATCAATTACTAAACAGTGAGTCACAGGAAAATTCAGTTCAAATGGTCTACTCTATTTAGGAATACTAATATTTGCCCCAAGGAACTGGGAAATTGTTGCTTCTATTCAATGTTTGATGTTTTGTCTTATGTCTGTTATAACAGATTGTGTTTTTATTTAATTTTAGTTGTTAAGTGATAATTCATGTTTATATGTTGAGTTGTTTAAATTTTGTTGGTATGGATGTATTGTTGTATTTGGGCATTGAATGTTTGCCTTTTATGTTTGAAATCTGATCTGAGTCCCTCCGGGGAGAGAGGACGGAATATAAATAAAGTTGTTGTTGTTGTTGTTGTTGTTGTTGTTATTTTACTGACACAAAAACACAGTATGTCACAGCAAACGAGATATATATGCTGAATTTCGTATCACAAAATCACAAGTCGAACACTTCCTAAGCACCTAGGACTGTGTGATGATGAAGATGATGATGATTAGAATATAGGGCTTAGATAGCTCTTGCTCTTTTATAGACCCAAGGCACAAATGGCAGTGATTGCTTCCAAACAGACGTTGTCTAGTGCTGCATCCCAAAAGACACTGGGTAGCCCTTCAATTCTGTCCCTCTCATAACAGACTTTTAAAATAACAATGGGTTAAAAAGGTGCAAGAATTGGTCAGAAAACAGAGGAAAGTTTAAAGTAGATTCACCTGCCAGTAAAATTCCATGTTTGAAAATGAACAACTGAACAGAAGGGCTTGTCTGGAAACCTCAAGTCTTGTTATGAACATACTCAGTTAATAAAAAGGGAGTGAACTAAACAAGATAATTCCTCATTGAACACCTAGTGAGGAAAACTACAGGATCCCAGTGAACAAAGTGAGAGTTTTGTCTGAGAAAATATGCATAAAATATTTGGGTTTTTTGTAATTTGGACAATAAAACAAAATAAAACCAAAATGAAACTAGCCCACAAAAATGTTGGGTATAATCCATCACATTTTATTTTTATGAAATTGCTTTCTTCTGTGTAGAGGGATGGGTGAATCAGATTATCTTTCTCTCAATGTAATTTTATGACATTGGGCCTAGAACTTAGGGATAATGTTTGTTTAGAACAGTAGTTGTCTTGTATTATTCTGTTGCAAAGGCATTACTCTGTGAATAGTTAAAAAGGGAAAGGAGAGAACGAAACAAATCTGCTCTGTTGGAAGGAGCACTAATATTCTTCTCTTTCTGCTCCCCTCCACAGCTTGCAGACAGAACAGCTGCAAAGAATATTAAGCATATCCACGTACTCTGATAAACATTGTATTGATGAAAACAATATGACTTTATTTTGTTTAGCATCCCTCATCTGAGCTGTTCCTTCAAGGCTTTGCAAGAGTTAAACAATCTAAAATCCTGCATGGTATGAATTACAGAAAATTGGTGTTTTAAAGAAAAGGATATTGTGCAACAAGTATGTAACAAGAACACATATGGCCAATAACAGATGGCAGGAGAAATTAAAAGCTTGACAGCGAAGGAGAAATGATAGACTGGAAATATGTAAATAAATAGAGAATTAGCAAGATACTAAAGGGGATCATTGTGGACATGAGCTGTAACAGTGATAAAATTGCAACTATGTTCAATCAACAACTTGCAGTAGAAATTCAGAAAGCAAGTGGATTCTAAGAATTAGGGAAATGGAGCAGATGGACTCCATGAAATGGTCTACTAGTACAGTTGATCTGGGAAATGGGAAGCAATAGAGATTTTGAGTATGTGATTTTCTGACTTCTAACCTGAGATTTGTGAATGGATTTCTGAGACACATATTGCAAGAAGGCAAGGATAACCAGCATGTTATAATGGTTTGAGAGTTAGACCACAACTCTGGCAAACAAGTTTCAAATCCTTGCTCAGTAAAGGAATTCAACTGGGTGATCTTGGTGAAATCACACTTTCTCAGCCTTTGAGGAGGCAAATGTTGCCAAGAAAACCGCATGTATGGGCCCCTTTAGTGTTATCATAGGTTGGAAACAAGTTGTACACAACAAAAAGGATGACAAACTATGCAGGTGAAATCTCTGGCTGAAATATAAAAGAAATTGCCATGAATTAATTGCAAGCAGCAGACAACAAAGATGTATTTTTCCTTTGTAAGTTCAGGAGACAGGTAAGGACTTTTAAGGAGAAGTCACAGCAGCTTTTAAAGAATGATGGACATCACCACTTTCCAAGGTGAAGTATTAATCACCCATAGGAATCCACAACATCAGCCTTTCCCTGCAAAATCTTAGACATCAAAATGGACAATGACCAACTGGCCAACCACATAACTATTCTGTCCACATCCTTAGGCTTCAAGAACTGGAATTGATCTGCAGAATCTGTCTAGATGGCACTTTAGAGATTTCTGTTGGCTCTTCTCTAACATTGTATTTAACCACATAATTCTATTTGTGATATAACTGATGCATGTGATAGCTTAGGAAAGATGGAAAAATATGAGACTTGTCATTTGATTTGGGTTTGTCCAACTCGAGATCTAATTTCTAGACCAAAGAAGTGTGGAAATAATTCTTCTGAACAATCTTGGCAATCTTAAGATCTGTATCTCAAGCAAGCATGTGAAAAAAATGTTACACAAGGGTATATGCTATTGATCACCAAAAACGTAGGCACAAGTTTAAATAAATCTATTATGTCCTAATTAATACTGTATCTATGGGCTTTATATTTTTGGAGAATTAATTACTGTAATATAGTACACATGCAATGTATCTTGGAATATGTGGAAAGCTAGGACCACATGATGTTTCATTTGCTGTTTAGATGCCAATTATGGATGAATAACAACATGCTCCCTGCTCTCCATTCTTGGAGTTCTTTATGTTTAAACTGAATTTGGGCAGGGCAACTCTTCAAGTAGTGGTTGCCTTCAAAGAGAGGGCTGTCCTCTGTTAAGCTGGACACAAGGGTCTGTGCTTCATGTAAATCAAACTAGAGATAGTGATAGCTCCCAGGGGAAAAAGGACCAAAGCCTCCAGAACTAAGGCCAAGTCTGTATTGTGCAGAAAGACTGGTGGTAGCTCAAGGAGGTATCCTTGAAATGGCTTGACTGCTGGGTAGCACACTCTGTTTCATGATTTATGATGCAAATCACAGCCTCTCTGGCTGCTCTTGAAAGCATGCAATTATGTTGCTTTGCTTCCTGTTGTGTTCTGTAGCCTTTGTCATAAGAATGAAGCAATGGAATTTCAGTAGCTAACATGTTCTGTGAATGGTAGCATTGTGCCGTACGGCTCTGACCTTTTCAATATTCTGCCGTTCAAACATGAGTTGTCTCTTTGCAGTCTCGGCAGCCTCCGGGAAGAGCAAGGTTACAGGAAAATGCAGAATGCTAACGAGAGAAATAATAGTATGATTCATTGTCTGAAAGACACAAACTGTGCCTGTATTGTCTAGAATAGCCTTTAAGTGGATGAAGTAAAATTAAACCAAGACCCCTTGTGCCAGGGTTAGCCCTAGGCATTGGGGTACTCTAGCTGACCCTTTGCAACACAGACCCAGCTGTTCTACATGCCATGTCGATTCTTCACTCCTCTATTCCTATCTTGTCATGCCTGTTTTTTTCTGCCTTCAGGCATGCTGCCACTTCAGAACAGAACAAGTTTGCAATTGCTAGTCATGAGGAATACATTTAGTTGACTTTTGCACTCTTTCCATTGCTGGAGCATTTGGGACAAATTCCTTGTTTGCCCAATCAGTTGGCTCACTTTTTTTATTTTGCAAAAAGAATTGTAGAGACAGAAGCAATTGGAGGAATGGTGAAAGCAGAAGACAAAGGAAGGAATTGAACAGAAGACAAGAAGTGAATTGCACTGAGTTTCTTTCAAAATAAAATCAGAAAGCTGTGACTGAGTCTTCCGGCTACAGAACTTGGGTCACAGGTCTGAAATGTTTTTGTGTGTCTCAGGTTCCAAAGGGAAAAATCAGATGATGACGAAAGATTATAGACACTGCCTGAGGCCACATGGGAAAGACTGCTTCCTTTCCACTTCTGTTTATATTTCCCCTGCTTAGCGGGGAACTAGAGGCACTCGGCCTATTAAGCTCATCAGCTTCCCCTTTTTTCCTCTTTACCCACTTGGCCAATTAGGCCTGGCTGCTTAATTGCTTGCAGAGACATTATCAAGCGACTGATGTTTAGCTCCTACAATTTAGGAAGAGCTTGCATATGGCCAGGTGGCGGAAAATCTTGTTAAATCTTGCTTACCAGATGCATTGTAAAACTACCTACCTTATGCTGGAGAATTGATTTAGGCCAGGGCCAAATGTGGCAGTTACTACATTGCAAGGCACTACCCCAGGAAGGGAAGTCTAATGTGACATGGATGTTGTTTACTTTATAGGGGCCTTCCATATTAAGGGGTTGGGGTGAATCTGTAGTCAGCCATGCCACCCTGTCCCCACTTTCACTGGAGAGACACTCGAATTCGCTGATAACAGGAAAAACTCTACAATAAAAGAAATGCATATTTTGTGTTATTTTATGTCATCTGATTTTATTTATGTACGTATTTATTTATTATTTATGACATTTATATCCTGTCCTTCTCACCCCGAAGCAGATTCAGGGCAGCTTACATAAGTGGCATTATTCCATGCCTGAACAACAACAATTAAAAGCAATTAAACAACATTAAAACAACATATGTAAACATTAGATGACTATTGTGCATATATCCAAAGCCAGATAATCAGATAATCATATTCATTAATCCAAAGCCAATTGCAACTGTATTGCACAGATAATTATTCTGGGCCAAATGCTTACTCCCCAAGCCAAGTTTTCACTTGTTTGCGAAATAACAGGAGGAAAGGGGCCAATCTAATCTCACTAGGAAGGGAGTTCCACAGCCGAGGGGCCAGCATTGCAAAGGCCCTGTCTCTCATCCCTCCAGTCACAACTGCAAAGATGTTGGGACCAAGAGCAGGGCCTCCCCAGAAGATCTTAACCTCTGTTCATAGAGGGAGATGCGTTCAGACAGATAAGTTGGGCCGGGGCCATTCAGGGCTTTATAGGCCAAAGCCAGCACTTTGAATTGTGCTCAGATTACTTGAAGTTTCTGAACAGTCTTCAAAGGCAACCCCACATAGAGTACATTCCAGTAGTCTATAAGAGATGTAACCAGTGCATGGACCACTGTAGCCAAGTCTGACTTCCCAAGGTAGGGGCACAACTGGTGCATTTTTATGTTATGTCCACCTTATATTTTCTTGCATTGCGTGCAAAATACATTTGATTACTTATATATCCATATTTTAATGTCTGATAATATATAGAAGTATTAACGTATTGTCGAAGGCTTTCATGGCTGGAATCACTGGGTTGTTTTGAGTTTTCTAGGCTGCATGGCCATGTTCCAGAAACATTATCTCCTGAAGTTTCGCCTGCATCTATGACAGGCATCCTCAGAGGTTGTGAGGTCCGTTGGAAACTAGAAAAATTGGATTTATATATCTGTGGAATGTTCACAGTGGGAGAAAAAAACTATGTTCTGTCAGGAAATAATCCCAAACTCACAAAGTATAAGCTTTGCTTTGTCTTACTATAGTGGTGGGTATCTATTGTGAATTAGGGAGTTCGTTGGACATCCAAGGAAACATGGAGAGCTCACCCTCTAGGGCAGGGGTCCTCAAACTTTTTAAACAGGGAGTCAGGTCACAATCCCTCAAACTGTTGGAGGGCTGGATTATAATTTGAAAAAAAAATGAATGAATTCCTATGTGCACTGCACATATCTTATTTGTAGTGCAAAAAAACTTTAAAACAATACAATAATCAAAATGAAGAAGAATTTTAACAAATATAAACTTATTAGTATTTCAATGAGAAGTGTGGACCTGCTTTTGGCTGATGAGATAGGATTGTTGTTGTTGTTGCTGTTGTTGTTGTTGTGTGCTTTCAAGTTGTTTCAGACTTAGGTTGACCCTGAGGGAGGGCCAGGTAAATGAAGAATTCCTTTTTGATGCTCCTGAAGGCAACTGTTTTTTCTTGAGAAGTTTTTTTTCTAAGCATGTTTTTTTTGGGCGGGTGTGGGGGGGGGGGGGGGAGAATACATGTGATCCATGGCCATATTTTCCCATCTTTATGCTTATGGGTTAAAAAAAGAAATGGGAGAAAGGTAATAAGAGTCCAAAGGCCCTTCTTGAATCACTATATTCAACCATTGCTCTGTCTGGATGTTATGTAACTGATGCTTTCCCCTCAGATACCTATTAAGCTTGGGATCACAGAGACATATAGATTTATTGCTAGCCATGATCTTTTACACATTCACAAACACACACACACATATCTAGGTTTTTAGTCCCTTATATAAAGATTATATAAAGATTGAACTCTCATTAATTGGCTTGTAGGCTTAACTATACATTTAGTCTTCATTAACCCTTGCACTTTTAATTCTATAGCACTCTAAAAAAACAAAAAACAGTGTATTTGGCCAAATTGTCTTTGGATCTCACAAGTGACATCTGCTGGTCATCTCCAAATTGTGTTAGGAAGGGACAATGATCTTTTTAACTTCTTCTGACACTATAGATCAGTGATTCTCAACTTGTGAGTCCCTAGATGTTTTGGCCTTCAACTCCCATAAATCCTAACAGCTGGTAAACTGACTGGCAATTCTGGGAATTGTAGGCCAAAACACCTGGAGACTCACAGGTTGAGGACCACTACTATAGATGAATGACGAAAGATGTGAACAGAGAGAATGCTCTCCAAGATGTGTATCCATGGAGATTCCATCTGTGTATCCATGGAGATTCCATCCAGGAGATTCCATCTGAACATTAGGAAGAACTTCCTGACTGTGAGAGCCGTTCAGCAGTGGAACTCTTTGCCCCGGAGTGTGGTGGAGGCTCCTTCTTTGGAAGCTTTTAAGCAGAGGCTGGATGGCCATTTGTCAGGGGTGATTTGAATGCAATATTCCTGCTTCTTGGCAGGGGGTTGGACTGGATGGCCCATGAGGTCTCTTCCAACTCTTTGATTCTATGATTCTATGTACTTTTATGATAGATAACAAAAAATATTGTTTCAGCAGAGCTTGTGAAAGTCCCCTTCAGGCATAATATTTTAATCCTCAGAATACTAAGCTTTCTTTATTTCACTATGAAATTGTGCACTTTCCTATAAACAAGTAAAATGCACAGAAACTACTGTCACACCTGAGGAATTGCAGTTTGGTGAGGCAATAGCATTCTTTGGCAGAGAAAGCAAATCCCCTTATAAAAACGGCACCTCCCATGATTCCATTGCTTTGAGGCATGGCAGCTAAAATGGGGTCGAACTGCATTAATTTTATAGTATAGATCAGAGCTTTCCAACTGTGTGCCACAACACATTTGTGTGTTGGCTGTAGTGTGTAGGTGTGTCACACAAATGTAACGAGACAATGTGAAATAATAATAATAATAATAATAATAATAATAATAATAATTATTATTATTATTTATACCCCGCCACCATCTACCCAAAGGGGACTCGGGGTGGCTTACACAGGGCCAAGCCCTGAAGTGCATTACAATACAGTAACATAAAAGCATAATGCAACATCACAATAAAATAAAATAAACAAGCGTAAAATATAACAAATAAGGTGGGCTTCGCAGATTCTTTTTGCACGGTCTGCCAAGGCTTTATTGGTGCTTCTTTTTTTACTTGGGTGATGGTTGAAGTTTTTGTGTAGATATCTATCTCTCTGTGTGGGTTTTGTGTAGATATCTTTCTGTTGTGTGTGTGTGAAGCACCATTAAAGCCTTGGCAGACCGTGCAAAAATAATCTGCGAACCCCACCTCCTTCAAGATGAACTGAACCACCTCAACTGGGCTCTCCAGGCCAATGGATACTCCACCTCAGACATTAGAAGAGCTGCAAGACTGAGAACAAGCCATGAGAATAAAGACAAAGATCCACCCAGAGGAAAAGTGTTCTTGCCATACATCAAGGGAACCACTGACCGCATAGGGAAGCTGATGAGGAAACACAACATACAAACTATCTACAGACCCACCAAGAAAATCCAACAAATGCTACATTCAGCAAAGGACAAGAGGGATCCTCTCACCTCTGCAGGAGTCTACCGTATACCATGCAGCCGTGGACAAGTCTACATAGGGACCACCAAACGCAGCGCCCAAACACGAATCAAGGAACATGAAAGGCACTGCAGACTACTTCAACCAGAGAAATCAGCCATAGCAGAGCACCTGATGAACTAACCTGGACACAGAATATTATTTGAGAACACAGAAATGCTGGACCACTCTCACAACCACCTTGTCAGACTACACAGAGAGGCCATTGAAATACACAAGCATGTGGACAATTGAGGAAACAATGAAGATGACCAAAATCTGGCTACCAGTATTAAAAATTTCTAAAATTACAACAGCACAACAACAGAGAGGAAACAAACAAGGACATATAATCACCTCTCAACAAAAGTTTGCTCTAGGCACTGTCAGACCATTATATGCTAATCAAGGTGGTCAGTTGAAACATTCACACCAGTTGAAACATTCACTCCAGCAGACAAGAGTCCTTTGTCTCACCCTGGTCATTCCACAGATATATAAACCCTTTTTTCTAGTTCCAACAGACCTCACTACCTCTGAGGATGCTTGCCATAGATGCAGGCAAAACGTCAGGAGAGAATGCCTCTAGACCATGGCCATATAGCCCGAAAAAAACCTACAACAACCAAGTGATTCTGGCCATGAAAGCCTTTGACAATACAGAAAGGACGTGATTAGGGCTTTTAATATGATTGTTTATGTGCCTCCGGTGGTGCAGTGGGTTAAAGCACTGAGCTGTAGAACTTGCAGACCAAACGATCACAGGTTTAAATACAGGAAGCGGTGTGAGCTCCCGCTGTTAGCCCCAGCTCTGCCAACCTAGCAGTTCAGAAACATGCAAATGTGAGTAGATGAATAGGTACTGTTCCAGAGGGAAGGTAATGGTGCTCCATGCAGTCATGCCGGCCACATGACCTTGGAGGTGTCTACAACAATGCCGGCTCTTTGGCTTAGAAATGGAGCACCAACCTCGAGTGTGACACAATTGGACTTAATGTCAGGGGAAAACCTTTACCTTTTACCTTAATTGTGTGCAGTTTTTAAACTCTTCATTGTTTTAATTGTGTTTTGTTTTAACTCAAATTGTGATCTGCCTTGGATCCCATATTGGATATCTTCCAAGTGATGGAAGAGACAAGAGGTGTACCAATTGCTTGACAAAAGAAAAACTTTGAATAGAATGTAATTGCAGGAATGGAATAGAAAATAATAATTTAACCTAATTTTGCTCTTAATGATACCCGAATCCAAATCTTGAACAAAGCCTTACTCAGTGTGGTGCGTAAAAAATTATTATGACTTGTTTCAGAGACCATTAAAGTCAATAGGAAATTGTTAGTATTTGACTAAGCTCACTAACATGCAAAGTAGGCACAGATTTAATTTCCTTCTTGAGTCAGAGCACTTCCCATCCAACGTTCTACAAGTTTTAAAAGAGCAAATAACAAATATCCTTTTATTATAGGTCACAGCTCCCAGGTAGGCTGTTTTTGCTGAAATTTTGATCCTTCAACCTTTGAAAAATGTGATCATTGATGAGGGTGACAAGTCTTTCTTGTGTTTTATATATCCTGTTTTGGCTTCAAGAAACTCAAGACTGTGAACATGCTTCAGTTCTTTCACATTTTATCCTTAGCACCCTGCAAATTATCTTCTGCATCTGTGAATTACGTTAACTAAGAGAGATGCAGTAAGCTTCATGGTGAGTGGGGATATGAATCTGAACATTCTTAGTTTGATATTCTAAGTACTACACAACACTGACTGCCAGGATATGATTTTGTGTGATGGGAAGGAGTGTGGTTGCATGTGCACTACCAATGGATTGTAGACATCAATAGGTATGTCCCTTTCTATTCCTAAGGAAGAGTCCATAAACGAAGTGTAGTGAAGTGAACCCTAATTGTTATAATGAGATGTGGGATCAGTACTGAAGTCTTTCTTTTTTTGGCTTGAGAGTCAGAAGTTCTTTTCAGGGTCCATACTCTTCTTGAGAAGGAGAGAGAAGGCCTTTGTATCTCCAGATAGTTCATGCTACGACACTGGTTGCATTGACAGATGGGCTCTGCATAATGTGAGGATCTCCTTTTCTGGACTTAGATTCTGGTGCTGTTTTGTGCAAGGTCTAGATTATCTCAATTCCAGGGATCCTTAGTTTTGTGGGTTGATTTCAACAGTAATGCTTCAGTCCAATGACCCATTCTTTGACTCTACTGGTCATTCTGGTCTCTAGAATCATAGAATGATAGAACTTGAAGAGACCACAAGGGCCATCCAGTCAAACCCCCTTGCTATGCAGGCACACACAATCAAAGCACTCCCAACAGATGGCTACTCAACTTCTCTTTAAAAGCCTCCAAAGAAAGAGATTTCACCACACTCCGAGGAAGCATATTCCATTGTAAAATAATTCTCACATTCAGGTTCATCAATTTAATTCACAGCGCAACCAGCTCTGTTTGGCTGATGGACTTGTGTTTCTAAAACAATCTCAATACAATTGTGCTGGCTGGGTGGTGAGTGTAATCCAAGTTCTATCATGAACTTTAAAAGAACTACTAAACCTGCTGAATCTATTTTTGGGTCAGTTTTAGCACCTGGGACACCTCCTGTAAAGATTGAACTAATACCTGTCAGTGGCCATTAGTTAAACCAAAATAAAACCTGGTCTAGATTTCTTGCTTCTCTGATATGGAAGCCACTCACCAACACTGCTTCCATGTTGCAGCCTGCTTTCTGTAACTTGAGAATATGTAATTGTCAGAAGCACTTTGTTCTATTGTCTAAGACCTATTGCCTGGGGTCATGGCCTGGTGGTTTATTAGATACATGTATGATGGAACAGTGGACCTTCCATGTTGTTTCACTTTGCCCCCTGCTGGCTTCTGAGAGTTGCTTCAAAAACTAAACATGCAACCACAACCCAAATGTACTCTTTAAATGAGGTTACATATGGACATTGCCTCTTCTTACAAATTTGTTTTGTATGTCGAAAATGGAAATATCTGTGTCTTCAGTTTCTTGCCAAACAATAAAGAAAAAAAGAATATTTTTTTACAAAAGTCTAATTAAGTGGATTTGCATATTTTATAATTTATCATGCACAGCTCAGGTGCAGAGACATATATCCAATACTTTTCCAATTTGATATTCACCCAAACTGGAACGGAGGTAACAGCTACATTTTTTCTTGCCAAACTATGTTTGATCTTGGAACGAACTTTGTATTTGTTTTACAGCTTTAAGGTTGCCAAGAAATTCTTTGAAGCAAACATTGAAACTTCTAAGATGAAATAAGATGAAACAACAGTGTTCATGAAAGATGACATTGTTATATATATTGCACATGTGCGGATATATGTATATATTTCCCTTGCAGCATACATGTACATATACATGGAGTTTCAATTACATTATGTGATATATGACTGGTTGTGCAAATAGATACTTAGGGTATTCCGATTGGATTGACATATTGGTAAAGTGTTATACACTGTCACTGAACATCGAGAAAACCAAAGTGCTGTTCCAGCAGTCACCAGCCGTCCCCTCTCCAATGCCAGAGATACAGCTTAACGGTGTAACATTAGAAAATGTCGACCATTTCTGCTACCTTGGCAGCCACCTCTCCACCAAAGTCAACATCGACGCCGAAATACAACACCGCCTGAGCTCTGCAAGTGCAGCATTTTCCCGAATGAAGCAGAGAGTGTTTGAGGACCGGGACATCCGTAGGGATACTAAGGTGCTTGTCTATAAAGCTATTGTCCTCCCAACCCTGCTATATGCCTGTGAGACGTGGACTGTCTACAGACGTCACATGCAGCTCCTGGAACGATTCCATCAGCGCTGCCTCCGGAAAATCCTGCAAATCTCCTGGGAAGACAAGCAGACAAACGTCAGCATGCTGGAAGAAGCAAAGACCACCAGCATTGAAGCGATGGTCCTCCAACATCAACTCCGCTGGACAGGCCACGTTGTCCGGATGCCTGACCACCGTCTCCCAAAGCAGTTGCTTTACTCCGAACTCAAGAACGGAAAACGGAATGTTGGTGGGCAGGAAAAGAGATTTAAAGATGGGCTCAAAGCCAACCTTAAAAACTCTGGCATAGACAGTGAGAACTGGGAGGCCCTGGCCCTTGAGCGCTCCAGCTGGAGGTCAGCTGTGACCAGCAGTGCTGCAGAATTCGAGGAGGCACGAGTGGAGGGTGAAAGAGAGAAACGTGCCAGGAGGAAGGCGCGTCAAGCCAACTCCGACCGGGACCATCTTCCACCTGGAAACCAATGCCCTCACTGCGGAAGAAGATGCAGAGCAAGAATAGGGCTCCACAGCCACCTACGGACCCACAAGGAAACCCATGATGGAAGACCATCTTACTCGTCCAACGAGGGGATCGCCTAAGGAAAGTGTTATACAACATTTTGGGATTCTGCAGTGTTATTATGTCATCCAAATTATGACCCCACTAGAAACAAACAGTTTCCTTCCTCCAATGCTATCTTTCACTATCATTGAATGCAAACTACTCAGAGATCTATCTCACAAAAAGGGCTTGTGTGTGTGCACACACTAGTGTGCACTTGTGATTCTTTCAAATGGAAACAGACGTAAAAACTCTTATTTTAACATGCTAAAATTAGTGTATGTTTTAAAAGTAAAGTAATAGAAATTAAAGTTATCTCAAGTCTAATTGACTACATAGATACTGGCCAATTTAGAACAGATTCCTAAATATAGTATGTTGTTTTCTATTTGCATTTACTGTGAGATCAATGAAAGTTGCTGACATCCTCAGTGTTTTATGTTTTCTGAAGCTCCATCAAGTATTTTGGGAAAAATATTATTATTAAAACTGGAGAAGTATAGAAAATTGGTGCAGATGACTGAGAATTAATGTAGCCAGCGAACTATTGTAGTCAGGAAGCAAAAGCAAATGTGTTCTCCACTAGATTGTGGAGAATGATGAGCCTGTGTAGAAGATTACTATGACTGAATCTGAAAGCAAAATGGTAGACTTTTCCCACTTCTCACTATTCTAGTAACTTTACCACCGGGTTGTCGAGAGTGACCCAGACATAGATGAAAGCCTGTACAAGTAGATGGCTGAAGCCTTCAGTAATGATAGTCAATCAGTCATCTATCTATCTATCTATCATCTATCTATCATCTATCTACTTCATTTATATACCGCTTTTCTCAGCCCTCAGGTGACTCAAAGCGGTTAACAACAGCAAAATTCAATACAAAAACATCACAAAACGAATATGGGACAGTTAAAAACAGTAGCATCATCAACGATTAAACATCAATATAAGTCATTGTCTCACCTTTTGGAAGATCAACAGCCCCCATTGAATTTTAAATATTGTCCCCTGCTAACTACCACATATTGGCTAAGTGAAGGAGAAGCAGGAGCTAAAGGACACCAAATGTTGATTCATAATATCTCATGCTTCTGGAATATCTCAGCTTTAGACTAGTTGAATGGTAATGTTGATGGTGGTAATGCTGATGATCCTCGTCCCTATAGAAACAATTCAGTTGTCCATTCCATACTTTGAAATGTCACTGTTAAATGTAATCCCCTAACACAAGTTCCTTGAATGCCTGTAAATTGCTACTCATGCATCTTCAGTACACAATTGTATCTGGCTAGGAAACTCACATCCATTTCTGATATTATTTTTTTGAACATCTGAAGCTGTGATGCCAACCAGCACTCTCCTTCCCTTGGAAAAGGTGGTAGCTATGCCAGCCAACAAAGCATCTAAGCTCCTGACTTCTTTCTACTAGATTTGATGGGCAGAACTCCAACTCTCAAGTAGAAGCCTGTAGACAACCAAGCACACCCTTGGCATAGTGGAGCAGACTAAACCAAATGGAATAAGACCAAGACTGAAACACTGAACTCTGAGTATGTGTTAAAAATTGGCAAACTCCGTCATATATCCTTATGCAGCAGGATATGTTATAAAGTTTCCCTCCCCTGCAGTATATTCTGTCAAAATCAGGAAGAAGCCCCCTAAACAATAATCTCTCTTCTGTGCCATAAATAAAGACTGATGCTGAGAACCTATGCTTCAAGAATCTTTCCCTTGGGAAGATGTAGTGAGCAAGTTTTATTCATGCACTCATTATGAGAGCTGAATGGGAATAATGTGTCGCAGTAGTAAATCTTGAAGTGCAGCTGCTCCAGATGACAGTCCTCATAGCTAACCCTCCAAGGAGAGTCAAATAATGCTAGCTCAAAGCACATTTTTTTGGCCCAAGTTGCAGTTTCCTCTTCCTTTAGTGCACAGATTGGTTCATTTGCTTGAGTAGTCTGGAGCTGCCCTCAAGAAGAAAGCTGTATGCATTTCTCAGTGAATCAATTTTAGTTTGCTGTGTTGCTGGTGTATATTTTTTATAGATGTACTAGCCGTCCCCTGCCACGCGTTGCTGTGGCCCAGTCTGGTGATCTGGAAAATAAAATAATGAGAAAGTTTTGGTTTCTAATATATGTGATTTCTTTATGCTTGTGGGTAAACAGTATTTCTTGTTTCTTTGTCAGTGTTGATGTGGAGATTGTCTGGTTTGTCTACTCATATAATTGTCCTTCTTTAGGGGTCCCTTTCAAATCTATGACACTATATCTCTCTCTGTGTGTGAATCATATATATCTATCTATATCTATGGCTGGATGGTGCTTTTGTCAGGAGGGCTTTGATTACGTTCTCTTGCCCTCAAGAAGCAAGTTGGACTGGATGGCCTTAAGTATTTTCTGTTGGTCATGGGGGTTCTGTGTGAGAAGTTTGGCCCAATCCTGTCGTTTGTGGGGTTCAGAATGCTCTTTGATTGTAGGTGAACCATAAATCCCAGTAACTACAACTCCCAAATGTCAAGGTCTATGGTCCCCAAACTCCATCTGTGTTCATATTTGGGCATATGGAATATTCATGCCAAGTTTGGTCCAGATCTATCATTGTTTGAGTCCACAGTGCTCTCTGGATGTGGGTGAACTACAACTCCCAAACTCAAGGTCAATGTCCACACCCTTCTAGTGTTTTCTGTTGGTCATGGGAGTCCTGTATGCCACGTTTGGTTCAATTCCATCATTGGTGGAGTTCAGAATGCTCTTTGATTGTAGGTGAACTATAAATCCCAGCAAGTACAACTCCCAAATGTCAAGGTCTATTTTCCCCATACTCCATCTTTGTTCATATTTGGGCATATGGAATACTCGTGCCAAGTTTGGTCCAGATCTATCATTGTTTGAGTCCCCAGTGCTCTCTGGATGTGGGTGAACTATAAACCCCAGCAAGTACAACTCCCAAATGACAAAATCATTTTTTGAGTGAAAGACATACATTGGGTTGTTAGGTGTATGCTGTCCAAATTTAGTGTCAATTTGTCCAGTGGTTTTTGAGTTAGGTTAATCCCACAAACAAACATTATATTTTTATTTATATAGATTCACAATTATAGCCATTTGATAGCACTTTCATTGTTTTGAATTCTGTGGAATTCAGTAAGGTACTTTAAATTTGCTGCCCAGGAGTATTAAAGTCAAAGTGCATGGGAGTAGAATAGAGCACTCTGGCAGAGACTGATAATTTTACATCACCAAACTAAAACCCCCAAGATTCCATTGGACTGAGCAAAGAGTAATTAAAGTGCTATGAAACTGCTATAATGAGTAGTGTAGATAGCCACTTACTTTTTGGTTTGTTACTTAGGCTTATTCTTAATTTCATATTTACATTTGTTATTTATAAATTGCCTTGCATTTGAGGCTGGTTATAAATTGCACCTCAAATATCGGAATAAGAAGTAAACATCTAAGTTTTAGCTCTGTGATAGAAATTCCCAATCTATCCACACTCCAGACCCCCCCAAAATTCAAAACAAAACACAACAAAGACCATAGAGAAATAGCTCCAAAATGATTTAAATGAATGAGACAAGTGTTGCACTACACATATTTTTCTCCCACTGAAGTAATCAGGAAATGTGATAGCTGCGTAAAAGGCTAATGCCCAGTGCCTTATAACCAGATGGCACAAAATAAAGAAAGCCAAGTCCATAAGAACAATCCAAAATCCACAGCTGGGCAATAATACCCAAAACACTGGGCAAGGTTTTGAGTTTTCTGGAACTCCTCCTCAGTGAAATAATAAAATTGATTCTGGGGGAGGGAAGTGTGGTTTGTGGACTAAACTGACTTCTGAGCATCTGTTTTCCAACCCCAAAGAACACCTCCCCACAATTTTTTACTTGCAATTCTTTTAGTAGCCAAAATATGTCTGCAGACCACCTAAAATGTCACAACAAGATGGCAGTTGGGGTCTTCTTGCTGTCCAATACTAGAGTTCTGAGGTTAAGAATGCTCTGTGTCCTGAGATTTCATAGCCAAAATGTGAGATCTGGGACAAATCCTTATTATGTCATAGGAGGAGGGCCTAGTGATGTTTAGAATGGCAGTATTTGGTGATGCCATTAACTATGTGATTTTAACTGTCAACTGCAGTTGAACAGTGCATGCCATTCCAAATAAAAAACATGCAGCCTAATAAATGAGGAAATACACACTTTTCATTGCAGTGCTCTCAACCCAACATTCTCCTTTCTTGGCTTTATGAAAGAAGATGGTCTCGACCCTGAAATCCATGAACCCATTCTCCACTAACTGCCCCCAAATGCTACCTCTCTGCTCCACTGTTGTAACTCCCTCACCCTCCATACCTTAGAGGAGTATCTGTAGCAGATAGCTTTCCTGGGAGGTTCCACATCATTGACAAAGTCTTCCTACATTGATATAGCAGTCTCATCTCTCTGAACATGCATCTCAATGCTTGGATGGTGGGGAGGGCAGATGTGACAAGGCTGAACACAATGACAGGACACATCATTAATAAGATGAAATATTCTATACGTAGGCTTTGCTATCATTTGAACTGCCATTGCTACATCCTATAGACTGCTGGGATTTGTAGTTTTGTAGTGAGACACTAGAGTTATTTGGCAGAGCCTTCTATTTTTATACTACCCATAGGATGGTTCCATGGCAATTAAAGTGGAATCAAAGTACTATAACTGGGTAGTGTGAAAAAGAGCATATATTCCCACTTCCACACGACAACCAGAATTTGCTGTGCAGCTGTAGGATAGAATGGGAGGGTCATTTTACCAACCCATAGTTCCAACATGGAGGAAACAGAAAGTTGTGTCTATGCATGATTTGCTTTCAGCTTAAATGAAGCCTGGGCATTAATGGCTTCTTTGCATCACAACTATCATTTGAATGAGGGCATTGGTGAAAAGTTTGTTTTGACTTACCATCAAGCCCTAAAAGCGGCTGTGTGAATGGTACCTCCAGTCTTGCGTTAAAAAGAAGATGAAGCAGAAGATGCAAAACTGTAGAATTTGTTTGCCATTTCCTTAATCTGTTGTTAATAAACTTGAAAGAATCCGGGCCTGTCTAATAAACACATCAAACTAATGGGCACCGAAGCAGTTCAGAGGGAGCGTTTGTTGTTTGGTGTTTAGATTTCCGTCACAATTAATCAACAATGGAGGGGGCCAGCTGGATTTATTAGCAACACAAATCCTTGTGATTCAGTGCCAGGCCCCTTTTGAATCATTACAGTGCATGCTGGCAGGGATACAGGACTGATAAATACTTACATCCTTGTGCTCAGAAAAGTCCGGGTGGGTTGTGGGGGGAGTAGGTATGGGGAGGAAGGG
Organism: Anolis sagrei; assembly: GCF_037176765.1. Taxonomy (NCBI): domain Eukaryota; kingdom Metazoa; phylum Chordata; class Lepidosauria; order Squamata; family Anolidae; genus Anolis; species Anolis sagrei. The sequence goes on from NC_090025.1 coordinate 37,374,211, forward strand.
AAATGCGGCCGAGAGAACAGACCTGCACAATTGGCACCAATTCCCAAAGAGCCATTTTGAATTCCCTCTATACAGTGAACCTATGAATGGAAAGTAATTGATTCAAGAACAGTGGAAGCTCTCTTTCTCCCCCGCCTTCTACTCTCCCTGCCTCAGCTTGGGTTGCCTTTGTAAACTCCTCAGCCGTGCAGATGGCTGGCCTGCATAATCCAGCCAGGTTTTGTTCTTCCTTCCCTTCAGGCAGCTTCCCCCTTTCCTGAAATGTTCGCTGCCTCCCCCTTCCCTCACTTTCTTTTCCTTTCTCCCCCCTCTCCCCCGCCATTCCCATGTATGAGGTTGGCTGCTGTATTGGAGGAAATTGTGGCCGCCAGTTGTTTTCATCCTCTTCGAGGCAAAGGCAACTGTTGTATTCTGACAGTTCAAAACCAAAGTACACATTCCAGTTGTGTAGAAATGCTTTGTAGGAAAATGTTTCTCATTATATGGTGATTGGATGGTTGGGTGAGAGGATATGGAAGGGAAGATCAACTAATATTTATTCAAAAAATCAAGAACTTTCCTTGTGCCCTTATGATCTGATAAAAAGTTGCCTTTCACCCCTAGTTAGTAGTCTCAGGAAAGATACTCAGGAAGAAATATATTTTATTGTGTCAGAAGCGAAATGAAGGTACAGTTGTAATGCATTTAAAAACACAAAGTAAAAACTTGGCATTATACTAAATGTCCTTTGACCAGTAGCTGGCCACTTGGATTGCGTCTGGTGTTGCTGTTAAAAGGTCCGCCATTGTGCATGTGGCAGGGCTCAGACTGCGTTGTCGTATTAAGTGGTCTATAGTTTGCTCTTTTCCACACTTGCATGTCGTGGACTCCACTTTGTATCTCCATTTCTTAAGGTTGGCTCTGCATCTCATTGTGCCAGAGTGCAGCATCTTCCAAGTCACCCAGTCTTCAGAAATGAAAACTGTTTAGCCATTCACAAGCCCTCTTTGAGGTGAAATGAATCACATGTAAATCTTTTTGAAAGAACTTATTGGGGCTTGGAAATGAGTAAGAACACAACCACTCACTCAAGTTGCCTTCTGAAAATTATTATGATTTATTTATTGCAAATAATCTTGCAGTAAACATTCACACATATACCTGATGGCATCTGATGAAATAGATTAGTGGTTCCCAAACTTTTTTTGACCAGGGACCACTTTGACTAGGAACCACTTTGACCAGAAACCACTTTGACCAGGGGCCACTTGACCAGAGACTACTTGACCAGGGACCCCTTGACCAGGGACCACTCTTCAACATTAGTACCAAAGGAGTTACAAATCAGTTTTTTGTCAACTTTAGATTCGGTTTGGGGTGCTGATTCAGAAAACTGCATTGGATAGACCACATCAGCTCTAGTTTCTGATACAGAACATATGCCATGGACAGTGACAGGGAAGGAGTGGCGGGCAGCACAAAAGGAGCAGAAATAAAATAAAATAATAACATCTGGTCTGGGAGAGAAAGGAAGGAGGCTCATGGACCAGATTTTTGTCCTCGCAGCCCACTGGTGGTCTGCGGCCCACAAGTTAAGAACCACTGAAGTAGACTGAGGTCTCATCGGCGCTGACCATTTAAGATGGAGTAAAGTTGGCAGAGGAGGACGTGATTTCAACGTGTGTTCAAATATATGTGAAGCTCTGAAACTGGGTTGAGAGCTGGCTGCTGCCAGCTCTCAACCCAGTTTCTAATGCAGTTCGAGGATCCACAGTATCTGCAATTTACAGCCATCCTTTGCCATGTGTATAAACACATGGCTTGAAATGGTCCCAGCATTTCACATATCATTGTCCACACAGTGAAATTGCTTCCTTCTTTGCTGGTTTAACACTGACCTAAGTGGTCAGTCTAGATGTGTCCAGAGTGTGTAAGTTGGCACAAGGTTTGTGAATGCCTTGCTCAGCAGTGGGGAAATTGGGTTTCATTTGAATGGTGTTAAACTAGCTGTCATTTCTGGACCGCTAAATTCCTCTGGTTCCTCCAACAATTATTTCTCGTGCTGTAAAGAAACGTAAAATAAAATCAAGCCAAGCAAACAGTCCCATCTGTCCTTAATTACACTGACTGATTAGCATGGAAGAGTGCCATGTACCTTGGAAAACCAGCTGTGTGTCATTCTATTGAATTCAGCCTGGCATGGCTGTTGAAGACCCTGACCTTGAGGGACTATCCAACGCTCAAACAATATTTCATTCAGGGAACCTCTATCCACATGCAACTCAGATCACTGTGGGATCCTGCTGTGCCAAGTCAATCGCCTGCATGTTTTATTATACCACCTTCCCTGAGAGATGACATGAATGTTTATCGTCCCGGCACTTGAGAAACTAAACTGCAATCTGTCAACCAGTTGCATTGTGCTGTACAACTGGTATTAAGGTAACCATTGACACAGACACACCTTTAAAAACAAAAAAGTTCACGTGCATTCTATTTTAACTACAAGTCATTCAGACCAGCCACTGTGCCAAGTCTCTGTCAGGAAATCAAACTCCTTAAAATAAAGCTGAAGTATTTTGAATGTTTTACACTTCCAGATGTGATAACCCTATCCTGCTTGTGCAAGTGGCTCCTGGAGGTATATTAACCAAATATGTCACCAGTCTGTTTTCTTTCACTTGATGTTTATGTTGTTCCAAGAAATTGGGGAAATTAAAATGTCAAGACAGGACTATGGAACATCGAGTGATTTCAATAGAATATGACAAGCAATTGTCAAACAATGCAAAATAATTAATTATAGTTATTGTCCCAAGGCTAAAAAAGTAATTTGTGATCATTATAGTTGTTGGTTAGAATCCTATTGAGTACTTACATCTTCAGGAATTAGAACTGGGCAGTTTCATTATGTCCACATCTATATATGGGTCTGTTGTTACATTATACCATGTAGGGCAGCTGGCAACATGAGCAACGCACATCAGGACTGATGCAAAATAGAACTGATGCACAAATGAAAACTATGTGCATTGTTTCCAGTGTACAACAGTCCTGTTAAAAATCAGGACACTAGCTAGGGAGTGCTGATGAGCATCAATAGAGCCTGATGAGCATTGCAATACTCTTGCTAGTCTCCTGTTATGCATCTTCGAAATTCACTAACAGGATTCTTAGCACCTCTGCTATGTAGGTAAGGGCTTATCTATACCACTACAATAACCCAGTTGTAATATCCCTGAAGCTGTCCCAGATTCATCCCATTAGTGCCACACATACCCATAATATACTGCACTGAAATAGTATTGCTGTCCAGACACAAAATTTGAACCAGCAACATTTTAACAGTTTATTTAGGTACAAGAAGTTTACTCTTTCTGTCTTTCTTCAGCTGGTTCCTTTTTCTGGCTCCTTGTTTGGTGGTGGGTTCCTCTGGGAGGACAACCTGTAGTACTACTCTAGAACTGCTATAGCAAAGAGGACAGGGAGCATGATGGCCCACTTGTTTGCTCGCAGGTAATAATCTCATGATGTGTCCAAAGTATGACAACTGTGGCTGGATCTACACTGATCCCCGATTATTTGCCTATCCCAGATTATCTGGCAGTGTAGACTCATATACTCCACTTCAGATAATTAGGGACCAGATCCTGGGATATAGGACAGTGTAGATCCAGTCGTGGTTGTCATCTTTGCTTCAAATGAGAGTTCAGCCCAGATTTCCTCTAGAATCCCATTGATTTTTTTAGCCATCCATGACATCTGTATAATCCTCCACATTTCAAATGAGATTATTTTCTTCCTGATAGTTTTCTTTACTGGCCTATTTTCATGCCCATAATCAGAAATATTAGGGCACCAAGGACATCATCACATTGATGAGGGGCAGCAGGGGGATTTTCCAGCCTCTGTGGTGAATCTGTGTGGCAGCAGGACAATCCTATCATCCCGCACCCTGCCTCATCTGCAGTGATGCTTTCCCATCACATGTGGGGAAGCATTGCTGTGCTGCTTCCCCCCACAATGGCCCCTTGCTCACTATGGAAGACTCTGGGTGAAGTGTCAGGATGCTTGCGCCACCAGACACCTATGGTGCCATGCCAGAAGTGAGTGTGTGTCATGTGATGGGTGGCATGGGACGCCGTAGATGAAGTGTGCTGCAAGTGTCCTACGATGCTTGCAAAGACCCATGTGATGAAATGGTTAGATGCTGCAGTGTAAAGATCCATAGTTAATCATCAAACTCTAAATCATCCATGTCATAGTATTTCTGATTTCTATGTAACAATATGAGAGCTGAAAAGTTGGCTTATACTGTATTAAAGGGAAAAAAAAATAGCCCAGCATTGGCCCATTATTGCTATTCTTGATTGGACATAGCTCTCAAGCACTGGTCCTATCCAACTCAACTGCCTTCTTCTCAGTGAATATTGATAAGACAGAATGCCTGTGCTATTGGATAACCTTTCCAGTAAAATCAACTTAAAATAAGTGTAGATATCTAGCACAGCCATGGTAGCTATGATTTTTTTGAAAATCCAGAAATCAGGAAGTCTTCTGGTTTATTGGTTTGAAATACACACCCCTTCTGTGGAAAACATTTTGTGGAAAACATTTTGAAAGGAAATAGGGGAAATGTGTGACTTTGCTTGATAATAATTTGTGAGAGGTGGGTATACATATACATCTGTTATCTGTATTTCTTTCTTTACACCATTTCAGCAGCAGAACATTTGGAAAGAAAGGCTGGAGAAAAAGTGAGCACAGTCCTGCATCCACTGCCACTTTTCTACTTTTGGTTTGACTCGCTGCATTCTACAGGCACACAATAACAACTCCAGTGGGCTGGGGGATCAAATGACATGCTGCTAAAGGATTAAGAGCAATTCTATCCTCTTGGCATGGGCTTTGGAATTTTCATTAAAATGACCTTGGGTGTGGTGAGAAAGGAATTCAGGCTGTGCTGATCAGAGGCCAAGTATTCTACCTGGGGAAAAGAAACCTGCTGAAATGCACCTTCACATCAACAATTTACTTGGGCCTCCTTCTGTGAGAAGGCTGCATGCAGAGCTATGGAGTTTTTTTTTTAAAAAAGACAACATACCATGGTTGGAAGATGAAAACTGGGATGCCTGTGGCCAAGCAACACCAAATGAGGTCAAGATGGCAAATTTTATTAATGATATTTATTTATTTATTTATTTATCATGTCAGAAGCAAATTGAGGATACAGTTATAAAGTATAATAAACCATAAAGTTAAAAACTTAACATTATGTTAAATTTCCTTTGACCAGAAGCTGACCACTTTAGATGCCTCTAGTGCCACTATAAGAAGGTCCTCCATTGTGCATGTGGCAGGGTCAGGCTGCATTGTAGTAAGTTGTCTGTGGTTTGCTCTTCTCAACACTCTTATGTCATGGACTCTACCTTGTAGCCCCATTTCTTAAGATTAGTTCTGCTTCTCATGGTTTCACAGCGCAGTCTGTTCAGTGCCTTTCAAGTCACCCAGTCTTCTGTGTGCCCAGGAGGGAGTTTCTCATCTGGTATCAGCCACTGATTGAGATTCTGGGTTTTTACCTGCCATTTTTGGACTCTCACTTGCTGAGGTGTTCCTGCGAGTATCTCTGTAGATTTTAGGAAGCTGTTTATTGATTTAAGTCATTGGCATGCTGGTTGATATCCAAACAGAGAATGGGACAGAGATGTCAATGCTGGGCGGTTTCGTTTCGTTAATTCGTAATTCGTTAATAATTCGTTAATTTTTTCAATTACAAAACGATAACGAACCATTCTGGAGCAATTATTAAAAAAAACGAATTTTCAAAAACGTTTTGTAAATGCTTCGTATTTCGATATTGTATTCGTTTAGTTATTGTTTGAGGTCGTTTCGTTATTATTTCCGCATGTCTGGGCCAGTTTTATGGTTTAATTAGTGAAAAAAAATTATAATATCACACCAACAGTCAACAACAGAGGGAGAGGGAAGCTTCAGAAGGTTTTGGAGGTTTTTTAGCGTATTTCACGGTCGCGTCCGCTATTAGCGAATCGATTCGTTATTGTTTCGGAAATCGATTCGTTATTTTTTTACCATTTACGAAATTTCGTAAATATCGAACTTTTTAAAAGGAAAATTTTGTAATTATTTTAAATATCGAAACAAAAAAAAAACCCCAAATACAAATCGATTTTAGAAACAATTTTTTCCGTTGTTACCCAGGCCTAGTCAATGCCTTGATCTTTTCATTGCTGGCTGATAATTCTCTGATGATATCAGGTGGTGCAATGTAGGCTAAACAGTATAATTTCTCCAGTGGTGTTGGGCATAGACATCCTGTGATAATGTGGTATGTCTAATTAAGAACCACATCCACTATTTTTAATGTGTTGAGATGTATTCCATACTGGGCATGAGTGCTTAGCAACAGAGTAGCAAAGTAAAAGGGCAGATGTCTTCACTGTATCTGGTTGTGAACCCCAGGCAGCTTTCGTATGATATTGTTTCTAGTGCCCACTTATTGCTTTATAGTCAAACAGTGCTTCTTATAACTCAGAGCACAGTCCAGGGTAACTCCCAGGTATTTGGGTGTGCTCCAGTGTTCCAGTGGTATTCCTTGCCAGGTAATCCTCAGAGCATCAGATGTTTGTCTGTTCTTCAGATGAAAAGCACAGACCTGAATTTTAGATGGATTAGGAATCAGACGGTTTCCCCTGCAATAGGCAGTAAGAGCACCTAAAACTTCAGAGAGCTTCTGTTCGACTATTTCAAAGCTCCCTGCTCAAAAGGTAAGATTCTACAACAATCCCTCCCCTTCCCTTCTGTTGATTTAATTAAGCACATACTACTAGTGTGGACCTTTAAATTCAGTTTGCAGCCAGAAAAATAATCCAAGGACAAAGTAGGGAGGTTGGTAAAAGAGGGAGAAACTAGGACATTTCAAAAGCATCTGAAAAAGAGGGGTGAAACATGATTATTCAGGACTGTCCCTGCCAAATTGGGACATTTGAAAGCACAGCACTGCATAGTCTGACAGTACAAAGCAAAGGTTGCCATCTGTGTTGTTTCTGTGTTGCTTCAGAGTTGGTTGAAAAAAGTTGTAGCCACGGTAAAATAGGCAGTAGAAGCATCTGAATGAAGATGTCAAATAGCATTGAGGGCATTTAAAAATAAACACACCTTTATTTTTTTTAAAAAAACTATGTAAGATGTTAAAAATATTTGTTAAGGATTATCTGTAATTTGAACAATCACCAAGAGATGCTTTAGTTGTTAATAATAATAATAATAATAATAATAATAATACTCCTTTATTTATAGGCTGAGGGGACTCAGGGTGGTTTCCAAGCAAAAAGACAAACATTCAATGCCTTGGTAATGAACAAACACAATCAAAAACAGTACAGAGTAACATTATAAATTAATAAATTATTAAATAAGAACATACAATTAATAATTAAATAACAATTATCTTAACAAACATATAAGGTTGATGTTGTATATAAGCAACCATCAATCAAAGCACCCGGTGGAGCCCCCGGTGGCGCAGTGGATTAAACCCCTGTGCCGGCAGGACTGAAGACCGAAAGGTCGCTGGTTCGAATCCAGGGAGCGGCGGATGAGCTCCCTCTATCAACTCCAGCTCCTCATGTGGGTACATGAGAGAAGCCTCCCACAAGGATGATAAAAACATCAAATCATCCGGGCGTCCCCTGGGCAACGTCCTTGCAGGCGGCCAATTCTCTCACACCAGAAGCGACTTGCAGTTTCTCAAGTCACTCCTGACATGATTAAAAAAAATCAAAGCACCACACATCTCATTTGACTTTAAAGCTAAGCAGGAGTTAGTGCTTGGATGGGGAGATCCCAAGGGCAGTGGCAAATTTACTATTGTGCTCAGGTGTGCTTAAGCACAGGGCCCATTTGACTAGGGGAGTCATCTTCCTGCCAAAAAATTACATATTTTATGATGGATTTTGCTTATGTGGTACAATTCTAAATTTGAAGGCATTCTGTTTTGGAGCAATTCCAGACATAATGATAGTGTTGATAGTCTATGGGAGTGTGCCACAAAGAAGGTACACTGGCCCTACTTCCTTCAGGGCTTGTGGAAGGGGTCTTATAACTTAAGTAGCACAGGGTCTCATTTGTCCTAAATCTGGCAGTGCCCAAGAGATATCGGTCTCTAGGCAATAGATAGATAGATAGATTAAAAGTATATATTCAGTGTATAACTCTATATTGTAGCATTTATTTGACAACAAACAGGGTCCAAACTGGGCAGCATGAAATCAGACTTGAAACATTTGAATCTAACCAGTCATAAAGGAGAAACTGAAATGAACCACGAGATAACACTATCAACTGGCTCTCTGAACATCCTGACAGATCTAAAATGTCATAAATATGGTCTTTTCTCCCCTGAATGACTAAATAAATGCCAGCTCTCTGCACATGCCAGTCATTCTAATCCCGATTAGTCTAGTGATATTTCATAGATGTCATGGTGGGAGAAAGTCTTGAAAAGAAATTTGAAAAAGCAGAAAGTGTTAGTTTTATGGATTTGTCCAAATACTGCATTTGTATGGGATAAAGTGCAAAGACATCTGTAGGAGAAATGTAAAAATAATCATGAAGGTCAGTTGTAATTAGAATAACCTTTTATTCTGTCTAATGTCCCTGGCTACAGATTAGGAGTTACTTGCACAGTCAAGCTTACAGTAATTTGTGTCATTACTCATCATATCATGCGAAGCATATTTTTCTTTTACAAAAAACTGCTAAAATGTCTCTGCTATTAGTGCTAGCACAGAAATTAAACAGAAGATTGACTACATCCAAGGACAGGATAGAAAAAGTATTGATTAGTGCCAAGCAGCAAAGTGCTGTTTTCTGATGGAGAACATGACTAATAAGTTAGAAAATTATTAATCAATCTAAAAATTAGAGTCTATGTTTGCATATAAAATGTGGGGGCAATTTTCAGGGAATACGTTGGAAGATAAAATATGTCTGTACATACTGTTAATTTATTATTTTCTCCTGTCAATCCTTTTTGTTTTGGTTCTGACAAGGAAGGTAAGGCCATAGATATATGTACCCAACTGTATTGCAAATGGGATCATATCTCTTTACTGGATATGGAACAAACCAAATGCAAAACTCCCACATTTCTGAATAGGGCAAAGAACCAACACCCCCTATTATCCTTCTGCATGGAAGTCAAGACATGGAAAAATCACAAGCATGAAATAACAAAAGAAACTAGGAAAAGATGCATACATGCGTAAATGTAGTGCCATTTACAATGAATTATTCAGTCATGGTCAAGAACAGCCTGAATCTGTGAAGTCTTATAGTTGGACTAGTCCAGCTTTTAATTCTTGCTTAGGCATAGAACCCCACTGAATGATTATAGGCAAGTTTGTTACCATCTCTCAGCCTTAGAGGAAGGCAATGACAAAGTTCCTCTGATAGGGTCACCATATGTCAGAGCCAATTGAAAAGAGGACAATATCAAGAAATGACAACCTTGTCACTAAGTAGAGTGTTTTAGGCACTTCAGTTACTAGATTTTGGGACTGGTGGTAAGGAGACATAATATTTGGAGGACAGATTTGTACTGCTGGGTTTGCCATTTGCCCAGAAATTAAACTTCTGCTGCCTCAGCTATTGCAGAGCAATTAATCGTCTCATGAAAATAGCAATCAATGGACAGTTTGGCCAACTGTATTGTTTGGCTTCTGTGGATGGCTAGAGGTGCATGCCCTTATGTTATTTGTGTCAGCAGTAAAATGTGTATGGTCAGTTATGTTGTGTAGCTATAGTCAATTCATATGTTCTATTTGCAGTTAACAGTTTGCATTATGGATGCAGTAGTGTGCCTGATGGCTTCCATTTAAGTTGGGTAGTGAAACTATTCTGTGTTGAATTTAGGGTAATTCTTTTAAAGTTTAGATTACAATCCAGAGTAGACTCACAACTCCATTGGCATGGAAGCCACCAGCTGCCACTGGGATCTACTCAATGTTCTGTGATCTCTGGTTTGATCCTCATCACCAGTACATTACCACTGTATTACCTTGTCCAATCATAATGACATCCACCCAGTGGTTAAAATGAACCTGCAAAATGAAAAAAAGTAGTGAGCATTACTGGCCAACATCCAAATGTGTACTTCCATGCTCAATGGTGCCCTTCAATATTGAATATCAATGGATTTTCTTCACCCCCCTCCTCCAAATGCAGCCATCAGTGATGTACAAAAACTGCTCCAGACAGTCTTTAAGTTCTTCAGTTGATAGGAAGCATTGCGCAAAGGAGGGAGGAGCTTGGTTCTGAGAGAAGCAGCTGAATCCAGAAGAATCACACTAATTTATTTATCATTTGGCCATTATGTGAAATTTATTATTATATTGGCTTGTCAAGTCACCTGGAATTGTTTCCCCCTCCTATATATTTCAGTACCTATTAGTCCAAAAGGGGTAAAATTATTTGTGAAATGCCCTAAAGAAATGTTTGTGGATGATTCTTTGGTTAAGAGCAGCATGCATACTGGTACCCAGTATGGACTCATAAATCACTTTATGAGTCTATTTTCTTGTTCATTCACTGTCTTTCATACCAGTGAGACCTGGCCACAAGTGTAAGCTATTGATGTTACAATAGGAGTGCATGTTATAACCAACATGCCAGTAATAGACTGGACATGTTACTTCTGCTTTTTTTCTGTGTTGGCAAAAGGTCCTTACTTTTCTACTATGATTTTGTATTACTACAGTATCAAGACACCCAGGTATAATGTAAACCTATCAATTTCAGATGAGACCACTCCAGAACACATGGGTTATGATGTCCCCCACAATAAGATTTAATTCTTAAAGTCTCCTCTTTTCAATTGTAAAAGATCCCTAGTGGGTTATGGCCAACTTTCTACTTAAAAGAATCCAGGCAGAAAGTCTGAAACCTGATCTTCTGTGTTCTCAGTTTTTTAACAGTTTAAGCTTAGGTGAGTGGACTGTCTACTCCATTTGTTCAAATACCACACTAGATTTCAGCAGTTATTTCAGGAGTAACAGCCAAATGTAATTTATATTGAAACAAAAGATTAACTTACTCGGCAGGAGGGTAGTGCTAGATGCATTTCATTAAACATGTGAATTATACCACACACACACCCTCCATTAAGTTCATACATTTCTGCTTTTCTGCACGCAGCATAGTGTGCCACAGCATTAAAACCTTGATGCCTTTCAGCAGCTCATGAAGCCACTTTGGGAGACATTTCTTAATGGGCTGTGAGGTTGCATACAGAGAATCTAAGCCACAAGAGTCACATTTCCTCAGTCCTGTCCTGTGGCATCACTAAGGTTGGTGTCACCCAGTGCACTAACTCACGGTATCATCTTTCAATACCAGACCATACAGAACTCTTAGAAATATTTTTTGTAGTAATGTTACTCACAAATCACAATGTCAATATATGACTGAATGCAATGGCAATAGTGGCATTATAAACAACAACAACACTTTATTTGTATTCCGCCCTATTTCCTCGAGGGGTCTCAGGGCGGATTCTAGCATACCCAAACACAAAGGTATTCAATGTCTAGAAACAATGAAACACAGATAAAGGTAAAGACTTCCCCTTCCGGCTCTGAGGGTGGTGCTCATCTCTGGCTCTGGGAGGTGGTGCTCATCTCCATTTTTAAGTCAAAGAGTTTGTGTTGCCCATAGACACCTCCTAGGTCATCTGACTGGCATGTATGGAGTGCTGTTTATCTTCCTGCAGAGGTGGTATCTATTGATCTACTCACATTTGCATGTCTTCAAACTGCTAGTCTGGCAGACGCTGGGGCTAACAATGGGAGCACATCTCATCCTGTGGATTTGAACAACCTACCTTCTGATCAGCAAGTTCAGCAACTCAGCGGTTTAACCCGTTGTGCCACTACGGCCCTGCTATTGACTTTAAAATCACATTTTTTTATTACAATGTCATAGGCACAACCTGAATGCATTTTTATTTATTCAAGTGCCACTTTGTATTTTATTCTTTGTATTGCACAGGTTTTCCTGAAACAACACTTTGTGCCACTTGTTTTGAAAATAAGCTGGACTATGAAGTACCAAAGGTCCCGGAAATCACATTTCACAACAATCTAAGTAATCTGTGTGAGACTTTTGAAAACTTACAAGCCCGAAAAAACCCACAAGAACTGAGTGATTCCGGCCATGAAAGCCTTCGACAATACATTGAACATCTCTACGGGGAGAAACTGTTCCAAGACACACGGAAATTGGAGAAACTAAGGACCAGGAAAGCACATCTACTGTGCTCCCTGACTTTCCTTCTACGCTGCAGAGACACAGATACCATCCCACAATTTCTCGCAGCCAAAAGGACTTTCAAAACACCACAGGCTCACCGGATCTACCTCACCCTCTGAGGATGCCTGCCATAGATGCAGGCGAAACGTCAGGAGAAATGCCTCTAGAACATGGCCATATAGCCCGAAAAAACCCACAAGAACTGAGTGATTCCGGCCATGAAAGCCTTCGACAATACATTGAACATCTCTACGGGGAGAAACTGTTCCAAGACACACGGAAATTGGAGAAACTAAGGACCAGGAAAGCACATCTACTGTGCTCCCTGACTTTCCTTCTACGCTGCAGAGACACAGATACCATCCCACAATTTCGCGCAGCCAAAAGGACTTTCAAAACACCACAGGCTCACCGGATCTACCTCACCCTCTGAGGATGCCTGCCATAGATGCAGGCGAAACGTCAGGAGAAATGCCTCTAGAACATGGCCATATAGCCCGAAAAAACCCACAAGAACTGAGTGATTCCGGCCATGAAAGCCTTCGACAATACATTTTTACAAGGGAATGCTTGTCTATACAGACTTCTTCTTTTTCAGATTTCAGTGACACAATAAATTATACTTTTTATTATTATAAGAGTTATTTTGGCATGCCTATATTTCATGGAAACCTTGATTTCAGTCTACGCAGAATGGCAAGCACCTGTCATGTTAAAGATGAGCTGTCAGTAGGAACATGCCTGTTCCTTTCACTTCATACCCAGTGGGCCCTGAAGCATTATATAAGGTCACTGAAATGTTTGCTATTATCAAGACCTTATGCCTATCAAAATATACAGGTATGATCATTAGCCAAGTTTTCCTACAAGCCTTTGTTCAGATAGCTCTCTGCATCTTTCTGTTCACTGTGCAGAAATATTTTATTCAGAAAATATGATAATACATTGATACCTGTTTTCAAAGCTGTAACTGAGGAAATGATGACCATGTTTTGACTTCTCTCGCTCAAAGTCTCTTGGATTCAAAAACTACATGGCTGATGATTCTGCTCCAATGGTTCATGTAAAAAGTTCTCACAACCATTCATTCTACTTGGGTCTTCTACCTCTCCAACTTCCAACTTTTTCTTTTCTTCACTACACAACTTCTGTCAACCTCCCTTTTAGACCTGTTTGTCCTTCAACTATGGTTCCTTCAAGACTTCCCTTTCCAATCATTCCTTATCAATTCATTTTCTAGCTTATTTTTGTCTGTGCATATATATGTCTGCCATTCTGTTTCTGGGCACAATTCAAAATGCTAGTTATGACCTTTAAAGCTTTAGACTGCTGATGTCCAGGCTATTTGGTCTATCTCATCCTTTATATCAGTGGTTCTCAACCTGGGGTCCCCAGATGCTTATGGCCTTCAACTCCCAGAAATCCTAACAGCTGGTAAACTGGCTGGGATTTCTGGGAGTTGTAGGCCAAAAACATCTGGGGACCTCAGGTTGACAACCACTGCCTTATATGAATCTGCCTGAGCCCTGAGATCTTCAGGAGAGGCCCTTCTCTCAAGTTCTTCTCAGTGGCTGTCCCTCGACTCTGGAACTCCCTGCCCAGGGAAGCCAGAATGGATCCATCCCTGCTGTCCTTCAGGCTGCAGGCTAAAACCTTTTTATTCTGGCAGGCTTTTAAAGGTGAAGGTGTTTAAGATCAATTAAGTGGGAGCTGTGGTTTTTAACTTTGAATATATTTTGATGGTTTTTAACTGGGAATGTTTTAATACTGGTTATATTTAATCCTGTTTTAATGTTTGTATATTTGTATCTATATAAATAAAAATGTAATGTTCATCTGTCGGATTAACAGAACTCAAAAATCACTGGGGGAATTGACACCAAATTTGGACACAATACACCTAACAACCCAATGTATGTCCTTCACTCACAAAAACACAGAAAAACACTTTCCCTCCCTCCCCCTACCCTTTTCTAAGTGACGCTTAAAAACCCACAAATGCTATAACAGGATACAGAGCATGAGCAGAAATGCTGCCCCCTCCCCTTAGAAAGACGTTTAACCGTATGCCTCAGGAAGGGAGGGAAGGAGTCCGCATGTCAGCAGGCTTCCATGGAGGCCCTCTTTTCAGGAGCTGGAGGAAAAGTCCTCATCCCCGCAGGCCTGCCTCCCTCTCGCTATTGCTCACATGATATTTAATTTAGATATTTTAGATATTTAGATATTTTAAATCTAATATCTAAAATAATTGTTTAATTTTAAAATATTTTAATATTTTCATTATAAAATATTTATTGCTTAGTTTTAAAATATTTTTATTTTAAATGTTTAATTTTAACATATTTTAATTATAATATTTAGAATTTAAAATATTTAATTATTTAGTTCTAAAATATTTCATTTTAATATTTTGATTTTGAATATTATTATTTAAATTAAATTATTTAATTTTAATATTTCAAATTTAAAATAAAAATGGTTTAATTTAAAGTATTTTATGTTAACATTTTATTTTTAAAATATTCCTTTAATTTTAATATTACAATTATACATATTTAATAGTTTAATTTTATAATACTTTATTTTAATATTTTATTTTATTTTATTTGGTTTAATTATGAAATATTTAATTACTTAATACTTTGGGTTTTTTAAAAGTATTTAATTTTAAAATATTTAATTTTAATTTTAAAATATTTAATTGTTTAACTTTACAACATGTAAATCTAAAAATATTTAATTAACTTAAAAATATTTTACTATTAGTATTTTAATTTAAAAAGAATTTACTTGTTAACTTTTAAAATATTTTCCATATCTCCAGGCTAGGCCACAGCAATGCGTGGCTGGGCGGGAGGGGGATCGCCAGGGAAGAGGCCCTTTGTTGCCACGCATGGAAGGACCGGTGCAGGAAACTCTTTGGAGTATAGGAAGGGCCCCCATTGACCATTCTTTTCAACCTAATTTTCCAGTAAAGGAAGACATCATCAAAGCCCTCCCGACACATGACCATCCAGTTGGATGGCAGCCCCAAAGGCCATCCAGTCCAACCTCATTTTACAGTAAAGGAAGACACCATCAAAGTCCTCCTGACAGATAGTCAACCACTTGGAAGGGAGCCCCAGAGGCCATCCAATCCAACCCCCTTTGGCTGTAAAGCTGTCTGTCTGTCTGTCTATCCTTCCATCCATCAATCGCTCCATCTACCACTCTCTATCTATCTATCTATCTATCTATCTATCTATCTATGTTCTATCCATCTATCTTCTGTTCCATCTGTCAGTGCCCCTTCCATCTGTTCCTTCTGTCTATTGCTTCAACAGTAATTCCTCTGTTTTCTGAGGGCCACAGCAACGCGTGTCAGGGTACAGCTAGTATTTTAATATTATTATGCTGATGCTTTTATGTTAAGCCACTTTGGGTCCCCTTTGGTGGAGATAAAGCAGGGTATAAATAATAATAATAATAATAATAATAATAATAATAATAATAATAATAACAATGACAACAACAAATGCCTTCAAGTCACCTGTTGTCTTAAGGTAACCCCATAATTGGGTTTTCTTGTTTTATTAGGGGGTTCAGATGTGATTTTGCCTGTTCTGTAGTCTGAAATAGATTATGTGTTGGTGGTCTCCTATACAAGCACTAAGCATAGCTAAGCTTGCTTCGCTTATAAGGTCAGATGTGATCTGGTGCCTTTGGAGAACTAGCATTTTTCTGCTTGGGTCTTTTTCTTAGTAACCTTCCAAGAATATTTTGAATTCTCTCCCATGGGAAAAAAAGTTAGCATGCTAGGAAAGAGTCTTATTTACTTTAGCTTATCTTCATGGAATGTCAGCTTTACACTTCTAAATGTGTTTTATTATAAAATCTGCTTTATGTGAGGATATCTTCAAACCTGTGGTGATCCCATCTGTAGAATGAAACAATATTGTAAAGGAAGAATTACACCAAATGTGCATTCTGTGCATTTGAATCAACCATGGACTATGGATGTAGCCAGTATCCAATAAGAAAGCACGTACACTTCTTCTAGACCAATGGTTCTCAACCTGTGGGTCCCCAGATGTTTTGGCCTTCAACTCTCAGAAATCTTAACAGCTGATAAACTGGCTGGGACTTTTGGGAATTGCAGGCCAAAACACCTGGGGACTCGCAGATTGAGAACCATTGTTTTAGACCATCAGTATGGACGGACTCTACGGAAAAGATAATAATGCTTGGTAAAGTGGAAGGCAGTAGGAAAAGAGAAAGACCACAGTAAATGTATATTAATTTAATGATGGAAGATACAACTTTGAGTTTGCATGACCTGAGCAGTTTAGCTGACGATTGGGCTCTTGAAGGTGTCTCAATCATAGGGCTGCCATAAACTGAAGTCACCTGGATGGCAAATAGCAATAACAACAAGACCTAAGCTCTGACTCATGTTTATTACAGGCATGCCTGTTCTGGTAGAATCTGAACTGTATGCAAACACATTTTGAAAATAACATTCACAGTTAAAGCTGCTTGAGAGAAAATACAGAAACTACAAGCCATTAGTCAGACTCATATGCTACTTCTGAGCAATGTTCTGTTGAAAGGCATATGCTCTAAACAGATGCTCAAAGCAAGTGTGAAAGGAAAAAAGATGCCTATTTTTGAAACTGTTGGACCAAGAGAGAGAAATATTCTGAAAATTGAGTAAATCTGTTGGAACACATGCTTGGACTCGCTATCCAAAAGTACAGAATTGGGTTTAGCAAAATGAAGCTTGACACTCAATATGCCAGCAAAAAGAAACCATGTTGTCAGCCTGGAATCTACTCATTTTAGGAGCCTTTCCCACTCACTTCATTTGCCATCCAATGTATTTTCTATTAGATTTGTACAATAATATATTAAGGATTATACAATCTCCTTTACATATACAGCAGTAATTGAATATCTTACATTCGACTGTTTTCAATTGGGATTAAAATATGTTAGCCACATCCACAGTGTGCAATTATAAACCAGGCATCAACAAAGACAGGAAATACTCCGTGTCTTATGAAAAAAGGAAAAACAGAGGAGGGAAAGCATTCATGACCTTTTCTAATGAATACATGATGGATTATATCCTGGGCAGATGATTGAGAAGTGGCTAAGTAAATTGATCGATTATATAACGACCATTTTGAAAAGTCAAAAAGAAAACAAAATACTCAAAATCATAATATTATGCTCACCCAGAACCTGTTATATGATTATTCCTGTCCTCAAACTTAACTAGCACAGGGGACAGACATCATTTCCCCAAACCAAACCATATCCATGGAAGGGTGTTCTTATAAAACAGTGGTTCCCAAACCTTTTTTGACCAGAGACCACTTGACCAGGAACCACTTGATCAGGGACCACTTTGACTCTCAAACATTAGCACCAAAAGGGTTACAAATCAGTTGTTGGTCAACTTTAGATTCGGTTTGGTTATTTAGGGTGTTGATTCAGAAAATTGCATTGGATAGACCAGATCAGCTCTAGTTTTTGATACAGAACATATGCCATCCAGTAGTCAGCATCTGCTCACTCACAGAATACCATATTTAATTAGCCTCAGCACTATAAGAGGGTTTTGCAAGACCAGTCACTCTAATTGAAAAGGTGTAGTAATAGTGAGGCCCCAGCCCATATTTTCGTTCTTGTGGACCACTGGTGGTCCATGGACCACAGGTTGGGAAACATTTTTACAGAACTTAGTCCTCATCTACTTTAACCAAGTCTTTTGACTGCCATTTGGATTCTATTCCTGCTCTCCCACCCATGATCTCCTTAAACTACTTTTAGGTAGTGTTTTTCGGAGCAACCTGTGCCCTGGATGATACCTTTCTTTAGGCAATATCCATCCATGCCTCGCTTTCAATGCAAAGGCTAGTTATGTTGAGGTCGAATTGTGAACACTTGCTCAGACTTTGCTTCTAATTATCCAAACCAAACACACCAGATATAAGTCATTTATCTTCCCAAATAAACAATAATTAGCATTGGCTATCACAAGCACTACCCTAAATTGCTACAAATGTATATTACATATTTATCACCTGAAAGATTCAATTTGTCTTTAGGTCACTTCTTCCTGAAAATACATTCTTGACTCAAAGTACCCTCCAGTATTTATTTGTTACTTATTTAAAAAAGCTTATTGATTTTGATAATTATTCAGATTGAGAATTGTCCACAAACACAATAACACGTTAAAGTTGATAAGACTATTTCAATTCAGATCATCAGCCAGCCAGCCATTTAGTAAAAATGTAGGCATGTTTAAGCCTCATTCAGATGCTATCTTTATAGAATCATAGAGGAAGAGTCCATAAGGACCACCCAGTCCCACTTCTTTGCCTTTTCATGCCCTTTATCACATGGAATGGGAAAATAGAGCTGTACCAGATGTATCCACCTCTATTGTGGCTAATCTATCAGCCTCATTCCTGTAGTTGAACATGCCAAGAGAAATACTTGAAGTGGGAAGGTGTGGGGTAGTTCATGCATAAACTCCCCCTTTGTGGAACCTGAATTATTTAGTGCTGTGCAACATGGAAAAGTTTATGTGCACATAGTAGGCTGTCACTTGAAACCTTCTGTCCAGTGCATGGATGTGGAGGACTGAGGTATCTTGGTGTGGCCAAAACCAGCAGGCACAGCTTGTGTCTCCTTCATAGCTTATGATTATAATCCTTTGATGCTGCTTTAACTGCTGTAGTTCTGTCTTATGGAAATCTGGGGTTTGTAGTTTCATCAAATATTTAGAATTCCCAGCAAAAGAGTTGTAGCACCTTCTCAAATAATAAAACCTTGGAACCTGTAGAATAGAGTGTGCCAGTTAAAGTACTAAAGTTGCATAGTGTGAAAGAGTGATGGATCTCCTTCCAACACAGCCTAGATAACCTGACAGAATGTCTGAAGTTGTCCCATTTCAAAGGGAAGTTAGTTCATGAGTTTGGCATTCTCTTTCTAAGTCACTAAACAATCAATCTGTGACTTGCACCTTTCACAGTTAGAAGATAAGAAATTGCCCTATACTGAATGAAAGTTTAGTTCCACCAGGCCAGCCGTTCTTCCCATATTTTTGAAGCTATGAAATATTTACACCATTGGTTTGAATAATTTTCTGTAGTTTCATTGCCTAGCAAGCAAACAGTAAAATATTTTAGAGTAAAGTGGGGAAAGGATGCTTTTTAAAAAAATTAATGGTCAATGAAGGTCCAGCTCAAACATCTTTTTGTTACTAACACAATTTGCGATATCTTCTCAGTGGAAACTATTACTCACCAGGGCCACATGGCTGTTGTTTGCACAGTTTTTGATAGAAAAAGATCATCTGGCTGTAATGCATAGTCTGCCGAGACAGACTAGGTTTCTCTTAACTGCAGCTGGCTGCAGCTGTTTTTGTAGGCCCTGAGGACTGAGTGTTCTTTCCTACAAGGTGGTTTAGAAGGCATTCAGCAATGGCGCAGATTGTCGGCTTCCTGCCAATCCCAGCTGGTGGCATAGAAATAACCTTGTGAAAGAATTATACTGGTATCCCAGAATAGCCAACAAAAACTGGGAGATTCATTAAGATGATGGCTTCCTTTGTATGTGAGTTTGAAGGACAGGTATAAACCTCTATGAAGTAGTCACATTTATTTATTTAATGAATTCAAAGGTCATAGACTTTTTAGGTCCTCCTTTTGAAAACCTTTCATTGACAACTGCTCTACAAAAATAACTTTATCAGAGATGCTACATTTGTTTTATTGCCACTGTAAACTGTTTGGGGTGGCAGAACTGACTTAAAGTTTTACGGTAAGAGAAATATGCTGATACATGTTCCTTTCACTGGAATTCACACATAGTGTGGTTACAAGCTTCAGTCTTGTCCATATTCATGGGGCCCTGGCTGTAGTGTGTGCGGGGGGGGGTGGGGGGGGGGCTCTTAACACTGGCAGACAGGTAGTCCAATGTTCAAATGACTACATCATGTACATCATGATCATGCTGGTTAATGTTGCACAGGAGAGAATTTGCCCAGATCTCAATGTAAGTTACTTTGCTGATGCTAATGTGTTTGAAATTTTATTGATCATGTTTTACTGCCCTTTACCCTGGTCCTCATATTGCCAAGAAAGCGAGCGCCTCTGTCTGCATTAACATCTCTCTATACTAGTGGTTCTCAACCTTTCTAATGCCACGACCCCTTAATACAGTTCCTCATGTTGTGTGACCCTAAACTATAGCATTTTAATTGCTACTTCATGACTGTAATTTTGCTGCTGTTATGAATGGTAATGTAAATATCTGATATGCAGGACGTATTTTCATTCACTCAACCAACTTTGGCACAAATCTCTGATACACTCAAGATTGAATACTGGTGGGGTTGGGAGGGATTGATTTTGCCATTTGTGAGTTGTAGTTGCTGGGATTTACAGTTCACCTACAATCAAAGAGCATTCTGAACCCCACCAACTATAGAATTGGGCCAAACTTCCCACACAGAACCTCCATGACCAACAGAAAATACTGGAGGGATATGAGAGGAATTGGCAGCGATTTAGGGGAGAGCACACCTGCTCTCCCCTCCCTGCTCCGAGTCTCAGAAACAGTCCCCCCCCCTTGGTTGAGAGGCCAGCTGAGAGGCCAACTAATTACAGCAGGAGGAGGGCTTTTGGTGAGAGGATTAGCTGTCTGTTTTCAAAAAGGAAGAGAAGGATAGGCAGAGAGATCTTCAGCCTTCTCTGCCAAATCATGTTTTCCGATGGTTTTGGCAACCCCTCTGAAACCCCCCTCGCAACCCCCTAGGGTTCCCAACCCCCAGGTTGAGAAACACTGCTCTATACTGTCTTAACTGACATTCCTAAATATAAGTGCATCAATAATGTATGGTATAGACATGTTTTTCTGAAGTGCTCCATGCTTTTCTAATTATTACGCATAATCTGAACAAATATGATTAGATGTACAATCAGAGTTTTGTAGAAGAGCAGTATTTCTGAACATCTTACTTTCTTTTGCTATTGGCACCTCTTTTTATTTCTAGAAACAGGTTACAAAAGCAATCCTCAAAGTGCATGGGTTTGCAGAAAAGTGGCGAATTTCAGTGAGGCTTGCTGGAGCAAGTACATAGTGGACTGTAAGTGAAGGTCAATAATAAGACATCTTGTGCTGAAGTAATTGCATTGCACAACATTCACTCATTATTTGTTCACTCACATTTTCACATTACTCACATCCTTCACAGTTCTCCCAAGCTGAGGAATATAACAACAAACATAAGCAGTGATGCTTCATTATGATTCCATTATTCCTTCCCATGAGGTTGTTCAAAATTTGCCACAGAACTTGCTTAAATTACTTTCTGAACTTTAGCTCCTCAAACTCTTCAGATAGTGTAGACACTGACTGAGTGATTTCAGTAATTATGATCTGAAAAGTTTTCTTTCTTCATTGGGTCTGTCAGATCCTGGGTGAAACCTGCTTGGTAGATCCTGCACTAGCAGGGTTGTTCTTAATGTAATTTTTTACAGCTTTCGTAAGCTGAAAATGGCTTGAAAGAATAGTGAATAGGTCAAAAGATAAACAGAACCTAAATCCAATTACTGGTTAGAAGTAGAGCAAACTAATTGAATCAATAGTCCGATACATTAAATATTACTTATGCAGTAATTGATTCAGTGGATGTATGTAAATGGAGACTAGCAATGGAATTTAGGCCCCAGTTGATAAGAAACTGGTGGTTTTTTATCCTAACTAGTCAGGGTTTTTTTTTAGTTGAAGGACAATAAATCCTTCATTTGATTTTGATACATAGCTGTTTTGATATAGAAAGCAGAACTAGAATTGTGCTACTTGCAATACATCTGTTTGCTGTTTGGAGACCAAAAACTGTGGCATCGACCAGATGCAGTACAGTATATGAAGTGTTTTTTTTAAGTGGGGGGAAATAAGAGAAAGTGTGTATATGCATGGTCTGGCCAGCACTATAGAAGGAAGGCAATTTCTATCTATGTGACCAAATTGGCATTGCAACATTCCTATGTTTTGGTATTCCTGTACAATCTGCTGTGAATGGTGTACTACTTACAGCTTGCACTTCCTTTTACTACCTGGCTCCTGTGAAAGACGGATGGGAGTTGCTGTTTTTCTTTTATGGACTCTAATTCATTTGGATTTGTTTGGGTATTGGACTGTGTGGGCCAAATTTGTGCCTGGCTTCCTATAAGCCCTGTTTGGCTTTGGCGATCATGCACAACTGGAATAAATGTGGATTTTAGGTATTCTTTTTGAAAAATGCTCCTTACTGTTTTGTGTAAAATGTTCAGAATTACTTGATTTACAGTTCTTTTGCAAAGAAGCATGGTGTTTCTTTCATACTCTGTTATGTATGTGTATTTGTGTGTGAATACATTGTGACTTGCACATCTGTATTCTTCTAAGTCAGACCTTACTCGTAACTATCATTCATAAAGAATGCATATTAGTTATGACAACAGAGCATTGATAAAGCTGTGTTGGAAAACGGTGGGATTGTGACTGGGGGTGGGGGAAGAAGGCACTGGGAGGGAGACCAAGGATACACATTAAATAAACAGTCATCCCTTCCTTCTCTAGTCACAATAGCTTCCAAATCTCATGCATTCACAAGCTGCTCTCTGCCAAAGCCCACAGCTGTCATGCATTTTCAACAGATTCCGCAGGGCCTAGATGAGGTTTGAAGACATTCCTTTGCTCTTACACATTAGCTAGAAGGAATTACCGTAACATCTGATATTGTGGAAGTGGGAAATTTGCCATCCTGACCTTGCCCAAAGCAATCCGGAACTGGGGGTCTGAGGATTTATTATCTCAGATGGCCTCCAGAGGTCACAGAAGGCGTGGAGCAGGGGGAGCTTTTTGCAGTATTTCAGCAGTAACCAATTCATTTGGAGAAAATGTGTGCTTTCCGTATGGAGAAAATAATGTATAAACACATGCTTTTGTTGTCCTCTGGATCCCTGTCATAGGAAAGGCATGTTCCACTGGAATAATTCCCAGCTGTCAGCAATATGCTGATACACCCCAGCCAATAATCAAGGAACAGGCCAAATAAACAGGATGTTAACTATGCGCACGATCATGTGAGTGTCTATGAAACTTTCTGAGCATTTCACAGCTTCCTAATGAGATTGACATGCACTCTTTAATTTGCATCTGTCTTGTGCAGAAATCCCACGGACATAATCTGTAAGCATGCATAGGTTTTTAAAAAATCTAAATGGTAAAAGGAAAAAAAAGGTATAAATGCTGTTTTAGAACTAGTCATTTGTTTTTTGGGAAATCTTGGAAAAGCAGCCAATCCAGACTCGACAGACAATTGGTTCATCAAAATACCTTTTATAGCTGCAAGATGACTAATGTGGCCAAGCACATTTCTCTGTTTCCTTTTCTTCTGTGGAAGACTGCTGTCTAAACCAAAAATGTCAGTTCCAATAAGGGTGAACCTCTTTAATCAACAAGAACCTGTTAAGCCATCACTTGGGCAAGTTCCATAGATTCAGAGGTCTGTTTGACAATTGGATTGGTATTAAGTTGCTTTGATTAGATATATATTAAGCTTGACTTAATTGAATAGCATGCATACATCTCCCCATCCTTCTTTTCTGATACCTGTGCTATCACAATAAGGATTAGCAAGCAACAGATTGTTGTGTCATAGAAAAACTGCAAATTGTTATCAATTTAATTCATTTTTCTTGTGTTACTTTCTTACTGATTGTAATGTGTTTTTACTAACTGGTAAGGAAAGTCATGCTTGTGGGATTTCCTACTTCAGACATTAAAATAGTATCCTTGGATGTCATCCTTTGGATGCTGGCTGGTAAGGAAAGTCATGCTTGTGGGATTTCCTACTTCAGACATTAAAATAGCATCCACACGTCCTGCTGTTAGGCTTCAAACAGTGAGACTGAACAAAGGTCCTCCTTTGCCTCCAAAACCCTGGGAAAAAGGGCGGGTCTAAAGACTCTAACGATGATTGCCAGAATGCTGGCCCTATGACTGCAACTTGGGGAAGCTACCTGGTTGCAAAAAGCATGGCTTACATAAATTAATACAAACTAGCAAAGCAAGAAAATGAAATTCAAATATCCTGGTACTGCTGTGCCAGCACAGATGCTCTGCAGCTGGTCTTCAATGAGTGTGTGTGAGAAGCACCATTTGCTACTCTACCCAAGAAGCAAACTGTCTTGCCTGATACTTCTCCATCTTTAATCTCTCAAAGGAGTTATACTATTCTGTTACTGCTATTGCCACTACTGCTTCCTATCACCTCTCCTCCCACCACTACTGCTTTCTACTACCTGTTTTCCCCATGGTGGTGATGGTGATTATTTGGCTGTGACTTAAAGGGCCTTCATAGCAATGCCATGGTAATTATTGAAAACTCTAAAGTCCTTCTTTATTTTCCAAGCTCCCCGTCTTTAGCATTGTTTTGATTCTGCTGATTTTTTCCTGCTCTTTTCTTCCCATAACCCTATTTTAATCTTATATGCTGTTGTTTAAATGTTGACATGGACTCGATGGTATTCATGCTGGCCAGAATACAATAGGATGCTTTAGTAAGTGGAATTGTGGGAGTTGCCTTCCTTTCTCTCTACACTCCCCTGTTTATCCTAAAAAATCATGCTCCAAAGGGTTTGGAGCTCCTCCAGAAGTGTTTTTTAAGTGACACAGTGGACCGTATGATTGAATAGCGGAAGAAAGATCTGTTACACTAGGAATTCACACAACATTGGATTGATGCCTTTATTTTGTTGTATCTGTATATTTTTGTTTTGTGAGCCAGCCCAGCAACTTTATGTTAGAGTGTTGGACCATGGCTTAGTCATATCCAAAACTAAACAATGTGTTTATGTGAATTCAACATGAAACAATATCCTCATTATGATCACCACCACCGTTATCTTCTTCCTAATATAGGGTGGAATTTCTTTTCTTGTAATTTTAACCCATGTATGTTCTAGTCTCTAAAGTACCAGAAAAAGCTTGTTCCAGATAAATACAACACCATATCTGCAAGACAGATTTGTATACATCTTGTTTTAAATTGGCTTGCTGATGTAATAATTTGGCCTAAATCCAACTAGTTCCAGAAGACCTACAAAAATTTGTTATATTGGTTACTTTGATGTAGGTCTCATATATTTAGCAACCCTTTCATTGCAATCAGATGAATCCTTGTTAGCAACCATTGGCTTCTATTTAAAAATGGGGAGATTGTCTGAATTTTGACTTCTGTCTGGCCAATGAGCATCGGTAGAAGATATATGTTGACTGTATTAAGTAAAAGGCACTTGAGTTAGAGGAGAGACATGCCTGCCCTGTTTAATTTTTTATTTTGGCATCAAGGTGGGAAAATGCAAGCCAGGTATAAGGTGATCATACAAGTTTGCATTCTTTCAGAAAATAAAATATAAGGAATGAAGAAGAAAAGTGACAATGAGGAGAAAATTCGTTTTTGTTTTTTATGTGAGGAATGGAAAATAATTCCAACTAAAAATTGTGTGTGTGTGTGTTTAGCAACTGAGAATGATTCCCACTGTCATTTGAACAGCACAAAAATATATTCCAATAAATGAATTCTGATTCTCTACCTAGGAATTGTGACAGTGCAAGTCAGACCTCCCAGGATTCAAGTGTGTGGTTCCAATAAGTCTAGGTATTCAGCTTGATGTTTAGGTCACTTAACAGTTTCCTCTGTCTGTGATTAACCTGATAACAAGCAAGATTTGTTTGAGTTCACAATAATGCTAGGCCAAATGCATTATGTGCAAAGGTTGGAGACCTAGAGACAGTTCATCTGCCCAAAAGTGACTATATAGCAGTCTCCTAAAAGCTTAGCTGGTATGAAAAATCTTGCTGCCTGAGGCATAGCAGTACCCCCCTCCCGTGGCCACCCCCAGTTCCTTCAAAATCAAGAGAATCACTTCAAATTTATTGAATAAATTTACTATCATTCAATTTGCTGCTTTTTTTTCATCTGCTGCCTGAGACAGATGCTGCATTCTGCGTAATGGTAAGGTCAGCCCTGTTTGCACAGTCCAGCTATCTAAAAAATGCTCTGGGGTACAGGTAGTTCACACACATATTTTTCCACAAAGGAAATGCAATCAGACAAAAAAAAAGTGTAGAAACAAAGTACAGGGAGCAATATGCTGAAAATCTGAAATTGGGTTTGCTAAGTAAATAAATAAGATGTGCTTAGCCATATGTGCTTAGAAAGCGCTTTCAAACCCGGAACAGATTTTTGTTTTATAAATGTATTATTATGTTTATTTATACACCACTTTTTGTCTCCACGAGGAGACTGTGGGCCCTTCCAGACAGGCCCTATATCCCAGGATCTGACCCAGGTTTTCTGCTTTAAACTGGATTATATGTGTCTGCACTGGCAGATAATCTGGGATAAACAGAAATGCAAGCTGCTTTGGCCCCTTCCACACAGCTGTATAAAGTCCACACTTAACTGGCTTACAGGGCAGTGTGGACTCTGATAATGCAGTTCAAAGCAGATATTGTGGACTCAAACAATGATAGATCTGGACCAAACTTGGCACTGATACTCAATATGTCCAAATGTGAACACAAGTTGTCGTGACCCACAGAACACAGAATGTCTTAAACAGCAGTTGAGGTGCAAAATAGTAGTATTTTAATGCAAAACAAACTAAATGAGGCACTTTAAGAGTCAGTGCAAACAGTTCAAAGGATGTTTTCAAACAGGAACACAAAATGCTAGATAAGCAGGCTTGAATTGCAGCCAAGAAATAACAAGAGATACGATGGACTAGGAGTAGAATACAAAACAAAACAGTCTTTAAGGGTTTCAAGGCATGGAGCAAAATCCAGTAGGCAAACGCGTAGTCAGTCAGTTCCAAGGGTCAAGAAGCCAGATGTACACTCACGAGCAAAGGTTCCAAGGTCCGGAGCACGGCAGGGAAAACAGGATACTGGGAATCCAAAACAAGATTAGGCACGAAACAACACTAAACAACACTTTGTCATCTGCAAAGGAATAGGTCCCAGAGTGCTCATTTTATTCACTATCAGAAGAATGAGATTCATTGCTTGCATCTGATTCTGCTCCCACAGCTGAAGCATCTACACCACGCCAAGCCTGCCACCTTTGCTCTAGTGCCTGATCCTGCCAATCAGTACTCTCATTCCCATTATCCCTAAAACCTTCAAAATCATCACTTGATGTTGCTTGATTGCAAATGTCTCTAATGTTCTGAACCAGAGTCCAGTCTACAGCCTCCTCCAACTCATCCTCACTATCACTGGAGTTATCTGCTGTGTCTCTAAGCCTCTTAGACATAGTGTCACTCTCACTGCCAGAATCACTAGCCACTCTCTTCACTCCCCTGTAATCTGCTTCCATAGCCTCCTCTGGCCTGAATCCTGCAAAGTCTTCTTCATCACTGGGAGCCAGAAAGATGTCACGAATACGTTTCAGCTGGTGCTGATTCTCCTCTGTTTCTGCATCACTCCTTCTTCTTCTCCTACTACTAGTAGTAGGTATGGTGTCAGAATGCTGACTCACAACACAAGTGGCATTTGGGGGTTGTATTTGCTGGGATTTATAGTTCACCTGCAATCAAAGAGCATTCTGAACTCCACCAATGATGGAATTGAACCAGTCTTGGTACACAGAACTCCCATGAACAACAGAAAATACTGGGTTTGGTGGGCATTGACCTTGAGTTTTGGAGTTGTAGTTCACCTGCCTCCATAAATCACTGTGGACTCAATGATAGATCTGGACCAAATTTGGCACTGATATTCCATATACCCAAATGTGAACACTGGTGGAGTATGGGGGAAATAGAATCTTGACATTTGGGAGCTGTAGTTGCTGGGATTTATAGTTCACCTACAATCAAAGAGCATTCTGAACCCCATCAACGATGGAATTGAACCAAACTTGGCACACAGTTCTCCCATGACCAACAAAAAAATCCTGGAAGGGTCTGGTAGGCAGTGTCCTTTGGTTTTGGAGTTGTAGTTCTCCTGCCTCCATAAATCACTGTGGTCTCAATGATAGATCTGGACCAAACTTGGCACTAATACTCAATATGTCCAAATGTGAACACTGGTGGCGTTTGGGGGTTGTATTTGATGGGATTTATAGTTCAGCTACAATTAAAGAGCATTCTAAACCCCATCAACGATGAAATTGAACCAAACTTGGCACACAGTTCTCCCATGACCAATAGAAAATACTGGAAGGGTTTGGTGGGCAGTGTCCTTTGGTTTTGGAGTTGTAGTTCACCTGCCTCCATAAATCACTGTGGACTCAATGATAGATCTGGACCAAACTTGGCACTGATACTCAATATGTCCAAATGTGAACACTGGTGGCATTTGGGGGTTGTATTTGCTGGGATTTATAGTTCACCTGCAAACTTGGCACTGATATTCCAAATGTGCCAAACCTTTTCACAGCAGCGCTACGGGGGCTTGTTCTCCCGGTGCAGCTGGGAGTGGAGCGGCAGGCACCTCATGGCCACAGAGAGGAGAGCGGCCAGAGCAGAGGGTGTCCGCAATTGAAGAGCGGTGCCGGGTGAGCGTGGCCAGGGAAGCCGGCATTTCCTGGCCACGCCCACCCTCTGTTCTGCAGAGGACCCACTTGGGAGGCTTCTCCCTGGCCATGCCGGGCCACGCTGTGTGGTCCAGAGAAATGCCCTTGGCAGGCTGCATACGGCCCACAGGCCGTAGTTTGGGGACCCCTCGTGTAAATGTTGGAGAAGGATGATGTTTTCATGTTTTAGTACTGGGCTGTTACTCAGCTTGGGAATATCACGATACCCATCTAAAATATGGTCTAAATTAAAAAAGCAAAGTGTGCACTGTTTGTCAGAAAAGAGGAGATATACTCAATTTGGGGTTAATATGGAGTATAGGAAAAGCATGTGTCATTCTGCTACAACAGATGGTAGAGCACATCAGATGAATGTTAGAGCTGGATTTCCAGCAACAAAATATTGACTCCTGTAAAAATAAAAAATAACCATATATTTCTGAGGAAAGAGTTTTCTGGGTCAAAGTTGACCTTGCCATTTTATGACATTCATTATTTTTAGATTCATCTGTAGCATTACTCTATGTGTTGCAAATTGCAATAAGCTAGATGTTTATATTGAAAAGCACCGGAATCAAAAAAGGAAATTGAAGATATTGTTTCTTAATGTATAAATCTTCTGTATACTTTGCACATACTTGTAACAATCCAATTTGAGCACTGACTTTGAACCAGTTTATAGGAGTGAAAGGTCACCATGTCTTAAAACAGTGGAAACTGTGTGTAGAGAAACCTTGTTTACTTTTTGTCTTTCTGAAAATAAGTTGAAACCATCCAGCAGATTATGTAAAAACACTTTGTTATGAAGAGCAGGAGCAAAGGCTGTGGATGTTTTTGTCACCCTGGTAACATGCAGTAACAGAAACAGATGTCAAAAGACTCATGTATTTCTTCCATTGCTACCTGCCTCAGCAGAATCGTACCACTGAAACATCTGTCCATGCAGTACAATTTAGGATTAATGAAGAGATGGGAAATGCCTGGACTTTGGTTTAATAATTATGCTATAAATGTTTTTGTATGGAGGTGCATATGTATGAAAGTATGTGTGTGCATGTATTTGTGGGTATCGTTCTCTGTGTATTCCTGTGTTTTAACAATTACTCTTGGGCACTATCCATATTTCAACCTGTGTTGAATAGAATAGAATAGAATCATAGAGTTGGAAGAGACCTCGTGGGTCATCCACTCCAACCCCCTGCCAAGAAGCAGGAAAATCGCATTCAAAGCATCCCCAACAGTTGGCCATCTAGCCTCTGTTTAAAAGCCTCCAAAGAAGGAGCCTCCACCACACTGCGGGGCACAGTTCCACTACTGAACAGCTCTCACAGTCAGGAAGTTCTTCCTTATGTTCAGGTGGAATCTCCTTTCCTGTAGTTTGAAGCCATTGCTCTGTATCCTAGTCTCCAGGGCAGCAGAGAACAAGTTTGCTCCCTCCTCTGTGTGACTTCCCTCACATATTTATACATGGAAGAAGGCATGGGAAAGACAGATCATGGCAAAAGGGTTTAAAATTCTCCCACTCCCTCCTCCCCAATGGTAATCTTGGCTTTTGATAATAAAGTTTTTCCTGTTTTTTTTTTTTAAAGAAATTGGTTTGGGTGGGGACTGCATTCGCATGTGTGATGGTTCAAAAACAGGACAGAATGGGAGAGGAGAAAGCATTGTTTATAAAATGAAATGATGTCTTTTAAGAAGATGACACACACACACACACACACTTTCTGCAATGTGTCTGATGAAATTCAAAGTAGATCCCTTGGCCAAGGACCTACTGTTCGTTGTCTGTTTGCTTTCAGTTTCAGGGCTCATTCCAGCTCTACGTTTCGCTTGGGAGATGTAGTAGGGCTGATGTTGTTGTTTATTCATTCAGTTGCTTCTGACTTTTTGTGATCTCATGGACTAACCCACGCCAGAGCTCCCTGTTGGCCATCACCATCCCTAGCTCCTTCAGAGTCAAACCAGTCACTTCAAGGATACCATCCATCCATCTTGCCCCTTTTTCTTATTCCTTCAATATCCCCTAACATCATTGTCTTCTCTAAGCTTTCTTGTCTTCTCATGATGTGGCCAAAGTACTTCATCTTTGCCTCTAATATCCTTCCCTCCAATGAGCAGTCGGGTTTTATTTCCTGAAGTTTGGACTGGTTGGATCTTCTTGCAGTCCAAGGCACTCTCAGAATTTTCCTTCAGCACCACAGTTCAAAAGCATCTATCTTCCTTCACTCAGCCTACATTATGGTCCAGCTTTCACATCCATAGGTTACTACAGGGAATACCATTGCTTTAACTATGTGTATCTTTGTTGCCAGTGTGATCTCTCTACTCTTCACTATTTTATCGAGATTGGTCATTGCTCTCCTCCCCAAAAGTAAATATCTTTTGATTTCCTGGCTGCAGTCTGTGTTTGTAGTAAACTTTGCACCTAGAAATACAAAATCTGTCACTGCCTCCACATTTTCTCCCTCTACTTGCCAGTTATCAATCAGTCTTGTTGCCATAATTTTAGGGTTTTTTATGTTTAATTGCAACCCAGGTTTTGCACTTTCTTCTTTCACCTTGGTTAGAAGGCTCCTCAGCTCCTCATCACTTTTGGCCATCAAAGTGGTATCATCTGCATATCTAAGGTTGTTAATGTTTCTTCCTGCAATTTTAACTCCAGCCTTGGATTTGTCAAGCCTCACACGTTGCATGATGTGTAGGTCTGATATTTCAGTCCTAACCCAAAGGATTGACCTCTGTTCTTTGGCCTGTCTGCTCCCTGTGTGGAAGAACAGTAGGTCTGTCCTCTAGCTCAGTAAGGTACAGTCCACATTTAAAAAAATATTTATTTAGAAATATTTTTATTTGATTCTTCAGCTGAAAAAAGGTTATTAGAGCAATTTATTCATAATCAATGAAATAAAGAAGTAGTCTTTAGCCAAAGACTTAAAGGAAAAGCACAAAACGGAAATCAGGTGGGAAAAGAAGACAGGCTTGTTTGATGACTATAAGGTGAAAGGAATTTTGCAAAAAAAAAATTTTTTTTAAAGTATAAGTGGTTTCTTAGTAGTGAAAAAATGAATTCTGGATATTTTCTCTATTGTTAGGCACTTCACAGCAGAATCTTGGATTTTACACACAAAAGATTTACAGCTGAACTGTATAGGTGACTCATATTTAACGCTGGAATGATGTCTTGTTGCTTAACATTTACTGTCAATGTCCTTTTAATTTGATGCTGAAGGAAAATTTGTCAAAACCAACTGAACCAGCTTTTTTGTTCAGTTTTTGGAGTCCAGATTTTTCTTAAAAACATGTCAATAAATCCAGCTGTTTATGGTATGATTTGTAAGAAGACAGCTCAGACCTCTAAAACAGGGATTGAAGGTCAATTTGAAAAGCAGGTGTTGACAAAGCAGGGATCACGTCTGCTTTGCAGGGATCATAAATGTCAGGGGAAATAACTGTGCTTCCTGTCTTTATTTTTTAAAAAGCAATAACAACTTTTAGCAAATTTACTTTTCTGAAGGTATGAGGCTGACAGCATTGGAAACAGAAATCTGAATCAATCATTCTTCTTCTTCTTCCACCTTATTTCTATCCCAGGCTTTCCCATCAGAATAAAGACTCAAGGATGGTGTGTTGTTGTTGTTCATTCGTTCAGTCATTTCCGATTCTTTGTGACCTCATGGACCAGGCCAAGGATGATCTACAAAAGCATTAATAAAATTATTGTATTTTTTATCTCGTAGCATCTTACAAATACAGGTAAAATGCAATATAGATACAAATGTGCAAAAGGTCAGTGCTAAATTCCAATTAAGTTAATAATAACAACATTAAAACAATTACAAATATTAAAATATATAAACTTCTTCCTTTTTTGGAGTGCTAAGGAAATCCTGACCTATACACATACAAGCAAGGCCATATTGTGCTTCATGAAAATAAATTAGATCCAAATTACAGCCATGTGAGAGTTTTTTTTAAATAAAAAAAACCCGACTAGTTTGTGCTTTTGAATGGTATGTTGCCTACATTGCAACTGTTCAGATTTGGCTTGGATAATTCTCTGTTAATTCTGTTATTCCACTTCTAAAATATTCCAGTTTCTCTCTCCTCTTTCCCATTTTGTCCTCAGCTTATTTCAGTTGCTGCAACATAATTTGAAGTGCCCAATCTTTGCATTCAATTTAACTTGGCAGAAGGAATCTTGCCTTTCCTTGCTGGCTCAGACAAAAGCAAACTGCTAATCTTCATTAATAACTTTTGCCATTCTGAGCACACTATAATGTTATTTGACCACACACATCCTGATTTTCATCTGTGAAATGTTGGATGGTGTGATGTCCAATTGCAGTGCAGTCATGAGACATCAGACAGGAAGCTCAATATAATGTTAACCATAGGGAGCAACATTTTTTGTCCTTCCTTTCCAAGGACAATGCATGGAAATCAGCATTCATGGATGCTCAAGACCATTATATACAATTGCACATTACAATGGTGTCCCTTATACAAAATGGAAAGTTTTGCTTTTTGGATTGTTTTTAAAAATTACAAGTTATGGGGAGTTGAATCTGTGAATATGGAGTGTAGACTGTACATCATTACTCCTGTGTGTTTGTGGTACAACACAATTGAAACACCACTGCTATAATCTCCAGTTTGTGACACTAGGGTTTTGCAATGCCATTTCACTTTATTTACATTTTTTACTTTATTTACATTTATGGTAAAATCTTGTGGAATATATTTTCTTTATTTAGCTGCTTTCACTGTCAGATTTCCCTAAGATACCAATATATTTCTGCAAGGAGATTTAGATTATATCTTAGACTAACAGTCTTAAGATTATGTCAAGCATATATTGCTTTACTGTTGAGTTTTCAACTTGCCCCAATCTTGAATTATGTGCTTCTGATTTATCTAAGATACATGCAGCTAGTTGTTTGAAGGCTGGGACATAGTGTTCTTCAAGAGATAGGCTTGTTATAATATATACTATTCCTTATCTTCTAATCAAAATTCTGGAGGCTGAATTTGACTTGACTCTCAGGAGTTTCTCAATTGGGAAAGTGTTTTAAAACCCTTGCAGTTCCAAAATTTT
Organism: Anolis sagrei; assembly: GCF_037176765.1. Taxonomy (NCBI): domain Eukaryota; kingdom Metazoa; phylum Chordata; class Lepidosauria; order Squamata; family Anolidae; genus Anolis; species Anolis sagrei. The sequence goes on from NC_090025.1 coordinate 37,408,236, forward strand.
GTGACACCCTTATTTCTTCTTATTAAGAGACAAAATTAAACAGGCATTCAATTTATGTTCAGTTGTATATTCTGTTTTTCAAAGACTCATACAAAAGATTTCCCGTGCTCTTGAGTTGTGTAAAACAGCAGCACTCTCATAATTAGTGTCATCTTGTACCAGGGCCAACTTGTCTGCATTGATAACTTATGAATATGAATGAACTCTCTGCTCCATGTCATTAACATCCAGTACATGTTCTCAATTAAAAATATCCTGCAGCATTCTTGATCATCCAGAGCAATTAGCATAATGTTTGAGTTCATCCACAGGGTAAACATTGTAACCTGAACTGGGGCTTTTGGCCATCAGGTGTTTTTAATTTGTAACTCTATCAACCAGATGTATTTGTAGAAATATAGAAGACATTTGGGTAGGTAGAATAATCAACTTACTGCAGTTAAATCATAGTATGGATCACTATCATACAAGTGTTCCTTTTAATTAATCAAAGGCTAAAAATGCTCCATAGCCAATATTGGCTACAGTTATTGAAATGCCCAGTAAATTGGGCCTTATTCAAATCTTGGTCCAATGGGTTGGAAAAGAAAAGGTATATGTTAAACCAAACGATGGGAAGATTGAGAGGTAATAAGATGGTTATCCTCAGTTGTCTCAATCACTATCATGCAGACCAGTGACTCCCATTTTTTTTTTAACCAGGGACCACTTTGACTGGGAACCATTCTCCAACATTATTGCCGAAAGTGTTACGAATCAGTTTTTGCATGGTAGGCTGGAAGATTATTGTCCTCCCCAATTTTGAGAATGTAGCATCTGGTGAAGTTGACCAGTTCAAACTGGAGGGAATTTAAAATAATTTAAATAATTTCATTTATGAAGAATTTACAAAAAAACTAGAAGTTCAAAAAAAGCTCAGTGTGATGGTGCATGAAACCAAGGAGACATAGTTGCATGCTGTTCTGTATTCTAATTTATATTTTAAATTCATTGATGATACTAATGCTGGGCCTTTAAGAAAGCCTTGTGGGCAGGGAGCAAGGATTATAGCTAGGCATTATTTGCTTTCTTCCATTGAAGGCCCTACTTTCTGAACTCACCGCTCATGCAGGGATTCAGCCTGGACAACCATGAAACTTCATATTCACATCGCAACTTGAAACAATTTTTGTCAAAAAGATATCTTTGTTCTGAGTTGCCTGATTCTCATGTAAAGAGATGCTACACAGACTGAAGGATTATTTCCCACAAGATAACTCAGCATGAACTACTTATTTCATTATGCTCTGTTTCTCTGTGGTTGTATGGATATTACAATTACTTCTCATAGTCACTTGGAAGAAAGAATGTCATACAACTCATAATCTACCAGTTCCCTTTAAGTGCCATCAGTTTAAAAGAGATACTTAAGTACCTACCTAAGCCTCTCTCATAATTACCAAAGAAAGTTGATACTTACAAGGTGATTAATTAATTAATTAATTATAATATTTATTTATACCTCACTTTATCTCTCCCACAGGAGACTCAAAGTGGCTTAACATCCAAATGCCAGCATACAATTTATAATATACAAATATTAAAACAGCATTAAACACCATTAGTATTAAAACAATTCAGATTAAATCCATAAAAACATATAAAACCACAGCAGCCCCTGGCATGATCTTAAAAATCTTATTCTTTAAAAAGCCGGCCTGAATAAAAAGATTTTAGCCTGCTGCCAGAAGGACAGCAGGGAGGGGACCATTCTGGCTTCCCTGGGCAGGGAGTTCCCAAGTCAAGGGGCAGCCACTAAGAAGGAAGGCCTACTCTCTTGTTTCCATCAATTGAGCTTGACATGGAAGTAGGACTGAGAGAAGGGCCTCTCTTGAAGATCTCAGAGTCTGGGCACGTTCATATAAGAGGATGCGGTCAGCCTAATAGCCTGGATCTGAATGGTCTAGAGCTTTGAAGGTCATGACCAACACTTTGAATTGTGCCTGGAAACAGACTGGCAGGCAGTGGAGCAGCTGCTACAGGGGGGCTGTCCACTCCTTGTAACCAGCTCCAGTTAGCAACCTGGCTGCAGCTCTTTGGACTAGCTGAAGTTTCTGAGCACTCTTCAGAGGCAGCCCCACATACAGTAATCCAGATGGGATGTCACTAAGGCATGTACCACCATGGCCAGATCTGACTTCTCAAGGAACTGGTGCAGTTGGCACACAAGTTTTAATTATGCAAAGGCCCTCCTGGACATTGTTGACACCTGGGCCTCCAGGTTTAGTGCCGAGTTCCAGAAGACCCCCAAACTGCGGACCTGTGTCTTCAGGGGGAGTGTGACCCTATCCAACACAGACTGAATCCCTATTTCCTGATCTGTCTTCCAACTGACCAGCAGTACCTTTGTCTTGTTTGGATTAAATTTCAATTTGTTTGCCCTCATCTAGTCCATAACTGAAGACAGGAACTGGTTTAAAGTCAGGACGGCTTCCTTGGCATTAGGTGGAAAGGAGTAGTACTTGGTTGTCATCCACAAATATGTGGCACCATACTCCATTTTTAAAATGTGGTCAGTTATTTGTGCATTGTGCATTTTACTGTTACTGTGGCTACCTTGCATGTTGTGGTAGTTCTTTTATGTAGAAAGACAGGGTAGAAAAGTCCCCCTAGGGTGAGAAAAGCGGTATAGAAATACTGTAAATAAATAGAAAAAACCAGTTAATGAATGAATAAAAATGGTGTTTTGCAAAGCTCATCTTATGTAATATATATTCCTTGATGTGGAAGTATGAGGAAAGCCCATTTCCTCATCCCACCCACAGTGGAAAAAAATGGATTCTGAGTAAGAGACATTGGCTTTGCCACTTGGGAACCTCAGAAGGCATTAATTTTAGAGGTAGATGGGGATAATTAGATTTCATTTATGTTAGAGGTTAATACTAGTGTTCTTTCCTCTACTGAGAACTTTACAGAATGCTATGCCTCATTGCTTTTATTAGAGTCAAGCAATGTATGAAATAACAATGTTATTAACCTCTAACACTGTTGAAAACTTAGGAAAACAGGTGGGAAAAGAAGGGGCAAGTGAGGTGGTTATGTTTCATGTCTAGCTGAATTTTTGTAGAGTGTGACGTGACTTAGAATTACTTTTAATAGTCTTTGGGAAAATCCTTTTCTCATTTATTCTCTTTCTAGCATGGTACTTCCCAAGGGTTTGACTTGAGGAAGTACAATTAAAAACAAAACACACACAATAAAATAATGCACCCAATTAAATTAAAATGTTCATGTGTCTGTTGAATCCTAGCTACTTAAATGCCAAGCCAAATGGGAATACATTTTCTACTCTGCAATAAACATGGCCTAATTTAATACACATTAATCATGCAGATCTGGAAAGGAAGTCTTCAAAAATGAGAGTTTCAGCTCTTTATTTTACTTAGTACAGGCAGGTCTTGAGTTATAAACCTCCAACTTAGGAATGACTCACTGTTAAGAACAGAGGTGAGACAACAGGAAGTGAGAAAAATTTACCTCTAGGAAGAGAAATTCACTCCTGAAAGAGTTATAGGGAAAAGATGTCTCCTCTGAATCCTTGTTTCCACAAGACATTTTTTTCAAAATCAAATTATCACAAGGAAAAGTGAGTTGAAATCTCCTGAACAGGGGCCCAGACAGTAAAACAAACACTACAGGGGTATTCACCCTAAGCTTTCCAAAGCTTTTTATTTGTTTGTTTATTTACTTGGAGAGATAAATAGATGATAGATAGATAGATAGCTGACATCACACTTAAAAATGTACTTGTTCTGACACACATACACATTCAACTTAAGAATAAATCTACAGAAGCGATCTTGTTCATAACTTTGGGACTGCCTGTATGTAGCCATTAAATCCACATTTAACTGGATTATATGGCAGTGTGGACTTAGATAATCCAGTTCAAATCAGATATTGTGGATTATCTGCCTAGATATTCTGGGTTACATTGCTGTGTAGAAGGGCCCTTTAGTATCTATGGGCTCCCCCAAGTGATATCAATGAAAAGCCTATCCATTGTGCCTTGGCTGGTTCTTGGTTGGTTCTGCTGTTTGCCACAAATCTTTGCTGTTTGTGGCAAACAAGGTGAGGTGCTTGTCAAGTCAATTGCATGCACTGGCTCAAAAGAGAATGCTGTTTCTGAATCATACAAACTAAATAAATAATTGATTGAGGATGGAAGAGTGTCAGTTGCTGAAACATATCAACCAGAGTTTTGAACAGATTTCTTTCTAGGTGTTATATCTTTAACAGGAAGATGTGTCAACAAAGGCAGAAAAACTATGGAAAGGATGGGGGTAAAGCAGTTCATAGAATCATAGAACCAGTTCCACATGGTTTATTTACTATATTTGTATACCGCTCTTTTCAGCCCGCAGGCTGACTTTTTATTAAAAAAAAATAAATACTCAAGTGAAACTGAACAAACACATTAAGCAAGTCTTGCATAAGTAAACAAAATCATTGTGAACCTTCCAGAGGCATTTGAAAGCTTCTTCTAAAATGTACGAAGGGAGGAGGTTTTTCTTTCTTTTATAAACTTCCATATGTCTTAGATTTCCATATTAGTGGCCAGACTTAGAATTCTATGCTTTTAAAAAACATGCTCAGGGAAGTGGGTTAGGGAAGCTTATCTGACCACCGCATTTTTCATAGGTTTGCTGTTCATGTATGTTCAAGAATAGTTTCTGGAGGCAGCAGCTGTTTTCTTGCCTGTTGTAAACTAGCACACATCACAAGCAGCTACATTGGGATTGAGTAGAGAAGAATCCAATTCTTTCCCAGTTCAAATGTTGATGCATTGTATAATGGAGACTTCCTCCTGAAACCTTACCAGAAAGTCTGTGTTCCTCCTCCATCAGCATTCTAATGCCAATGTTGCAGGAAATCTTCTAGCTAGGCAGAGTACAAGGAGGAACAGGGAATTCTGTAGGCATTAAAGGACTTTGAGGCCCCTTCCACATATCTGAATAAAATCCCACACTATCTACTTTGAACTGGGATATATGGCAGTGAAGACTCAGATATTGTGGGTTATTCAGCCTTGATTTTCTGGGTTATATGGCTGTGTGGAAGGGCCCTAAGAAGGCATTTTTTTCTCATAGGCTTTTAAAGTTCAGGTATGCCTGAATCATGAGAACTGAATCCTCTAGGCTGTATGGCCTTGGCATTGTGATAAGTTGAAAATTACTTGAAGGCATACAACAACTATTAAAATCTTAATTATATGACAAGAAGGAAAGTAATTACTTTTTAAAACTTATCTAAATCCAACATTTCATGAAATGGACCATACTTATTCTAGATATTGATTTATCACATTCCCACTAGTGCCACAACTCAAAATGAATTGGGTTAATTATTGGGTTTAGGCTTTAGTTTTCCTTTCTTCCACATTTATTTTTTGTGAACTTTGATACGTTTTTATTAAAAATGAATGGAAATGAAATTTCATGCATTTACTCTGGTTTATTTATTTACCGTGTCAGAAGTGAATCGAGGATACAGTTATAATGTATTTAAAAACATAAATAAAGTTAAAAACTTGGCCTTATACTAGATTTCTTTTGAAAGTCAACTGATAGAGAACTCTTTGGCATGGAGGGGATGATGTGGAACTGGAGTGTCATATAGCTGTTAATGATGACAGTCAGAAAGGGGCTTTTTAACAGAAAAGAAAACTAGCATCCCTAATTCAGCATCACAAATATAATTGGATGCATAGGGATTCAAATACAGCTTGTTTCAAAGCTTTGCCCTGTTATACCGATCCAGCTTTCTCGTATTAACCTCTTTTAATACCACTGTATGCCAATACTGAAGATGTATGGAAATTTAATTAGAATTATATTGCTAGTGAGTTGAAGTTGTTTCAGAAAATTGAATAAATTTGTGTTGCTAACCAGTTGCATTTTTTAAAAAAGCTGAGTATCTGAAGCAATGATGTTACTATTTCCATATTAACTTATACCAATTTTCTTTAACCCGTATTGATAAATTTTTCAAATGTCCTTGTCTTCATAACTGTAAACACACTGTTTCATTTAATTCCTGTCAACATCCCTAACCCGATTGTCATTAAGAAAGATTCCTCTAACAAAGGGAGAAGAGGGCAGTAGATTTAAATTGTGGACGTTGTTTGATTCCCTGCTTCTAAACACATTAGTACACTGTATTTCCCTGCTTATATAGGCTTTTGTATGGTGAGCATGTGACTGTTCAAATGCCCCAGCAGGACATCCAGGGATTGCAAGAAGGGAGGGAAAAAAGGAAAAGGAAAAAAAAATGTTTGGAACAAATTTGCATTAGTTCAAGGGCAATGTTAAGCATTTTACAGATGGTTTATTGCTATTCTTGTGCTGTTTAAGCTGTCTTTCATGTCAAAAGTCCTTTCCTGCTTACAAATCATCAGGAAGAATTCCGGCCACCATGCTGTTTGCATAAGCTCCTCCAGGGGTTCCGGGCCCTTTGATCACAGATATCGTTTGCAATCGAGTTAAAAATAGGAGGCTGCTGAGATAAGCCTTGGTTCTGACAGCAGACCAGCTTTCCTTTTTCTTCTCTAACTTTGTTCTTCCCTTTTGTAGTATGGGAACGCGTAATCTCAAGACAGAAGGAGCAGTGTTGAGGGATAAGAGTGGAGTTTAAAAGAGCTGGGGAGGTAATTGAATGAAAACCAGCTTCTTACAAAGTGTGGTCCATCTTTCCAAAAATGACAGCAAGCAAGAGAGAGTTCAAAAGAAGGCAAATGCTTATCTATATATATAAGCCCCCCACCCTGCCGAACCTGATTAACAGATTACATGCAGAGCACAATTTTAAGATCCCTGATCTTGCTCGGAACCTCCTCCCCTCTTTAAACTCTTGTGTTTTGCTCTTAATCTGCTGGTTTAATGGACAAAACAAATACTTCTGGAACTTAACTTGTGGGACCCACATTGATGTCTGTGGATGTGATGTCAGTCTGAAAGGGCATTGATGTTCTGTGTGTCATCATAAAAGGGCTTGAAAGAAAATGCAGCACAGACAAGTTCATTTAAGTTGCTACAATGCATTTATGCAACAAGACAGAAGTCATTTATATTTGATTAGTCATTGCAATAAAAAGCAATATTTTTTATTTTCATTTTAAACTATTATGTTCAAAGTTGTTGTGATTGTTTGGTATTTGATGGCTCATTCTTACGTGCAGTTGATACTATAATAGGTAAATGTTTAATACTAGCCAGTCTTTATAACTGCTCCAGTTATTCAGGAAATCATGTGATACTCAGATTTCATAGGGGTTACAAATTACATCCTTCCCAGCTTACAAAAAGGGCCATAAAATCATAAAGCTGGAAGAGATCTATGGGACATCCAGTTCACCCCCTGTCATGCAGGGATATACTATGAAAGACCATTGGCTTTTTTAGCTGCGTCATCACACTGTTGGCTCATGTTCAACTTGTTGTCCACAAAGGCTCCAAGATCTTTTTCACATGGACTGTTGTCAAGCCAGGCCTCACCCGTTCTGTATCTGCATTTCATTTTTTTCTGCCTAAATGTAATATTCTACATTTGTCCTTGTTGAAATTTATTTTGTTAGTTTTGGCCCAGTTCTCTAATCTGTGAAGGTCATTTTGAATTCTGATCCTGTCCTCTGGAGTATTCACTATCATTCCTAATTTGGTGTCATCTACACACTTGATAAGCATGCCATCTAACCTTCATCTAAGTTATTAATAAAGACATTGAACAGCACTGGGCCCAGGACCGAACCCTGCGGCACTCCACTAATTACTTCTGGGCACCACAATTCAAGAAAGATATTGTCAAGCTGGAACATGTCCAGAAGAGGGTGACTAAAATTATCAAAGATCTGGAGACCATGCCCTATGAGGAGCATCTTAAAGAGCTGGGTATGTTTAGCCTGCAGAAGAAAAGGTAGAGAGAAGACATAATAGCCATGATAAAAAAAGTGAAAGAATGTCATAAGGAAGAGAGAGCAGGCTTGTTTTTTTACTTCCCTGGAGACTAGGACTTGGAGTAATGATTTCAAAATACAGGAAAGGAGATTCCACCGGAATAATAGGAAAAAAACTTCCTGAGTGTAAGAGCTGTTCAACAGTGGAACTCTCTGCCTTGGAATGTAGTGGAAGCTCCTTCTTTGGAGGCTTTTAAACAGAAGCTGTGTGACCATCTGTCAAGGGTACTTTGCTTATGCTTTTCCTGTATGATAGGGGGTTGGACTAGATGGCTCATGTGGTTTCTTCCACCTCCATGATTCTATATAATCCAGTTCAAAGCAGATAATGTGGATTATCTGATTTGATAATCTGGATTATATGTCAGTGTAGATCCAGCCTTGATTTCATTCCTAAAACTAGATGGGTAAAGTTCCAAAGCACAAGTTTATTCCATACATGATTATCAAAAGAGATCCCTTGTTTATAAGTGTATGACTATTACAGTTAATATAAAGGGTGAATTGTGCTTTTATAACCAATAAATTCCAATAAAGCACAGTCATAAAACTCTATTGTATATGACATCAGGTAGCTCATAAAATGTAAACCTTTATATGTTGATAGTAATTGTGTTGCTTTTTGTTTAATTTGGCTTGAGTCAGTATGGTAATGCTTAATTACTTGACTATTAAATTCTTTGATATAGGAAATGAGACAATCTCTCTTATGGGAGTATAAATGAAACCTGTAATTGTGCACAGTGAAAACTACTGAAGTTTACCAGAGTTGCCAACAAAAAGATGATAACCTTCACTCCTTCTTTTGATTTCCAAGGCCAACAAATTCCATATTCAGTTGCAATAGAAATTAGTATTTCTTCTCTTGCATGCAAGTAATGAGGAGAATAGAACAGAGTTCATTTTATTGGTTTTGGGTTATCATTGTGGAGTATGAAAGTGCCGATAGCATTCAGGATTTGTCTTCTACTATAAGATGTTCACATTTTGTTTGGCATTTGAGAACTAAGGTGTTAGAAGATTTCTGACTTACTTGTATGTATGTATGTAGTTAAATGATCAGCTATGCTGATCTTCTAAAACAATAAGACAAAAGTGCACTAAAAGGAATTATAATAGTTGTGCCAGAGATAGCCTGGTAATTACCTATTATAGTAGATCTCGCTTATCCAACATAAATGGGCGGCAGAATGTTGGATAAGCAAAAATATTGGATAATAAGGAAAAGCCTATTAAACGTCAAATTACATTATAATTTTACAAATTAAGCACCAAAACATCATGTTTTACAACAAATCGACAGAAAGGGCAGTTCAGTATACAGTAACATTCTGTAGTAATTACTGTATTTACAAATTTAGCACCAAAACAGACAATGGTTCGTTCTTTCTCCCATCCTGGACATTATTGTGGGGGGGTGGGGGGGGGAGGCAGACTGCGTTGGATAATGCAGAACGTTGTATGAGCAAAGGTTGCATGAGTGAGACTGTACTGTAATTAATGCATTTATTTTTTATTTTGTTTGGTCTCGGAATATCCTTTTCTTCAACACAGATTCCAAGAGGAGTTTGCAATTTAGAAATAAAAGAGAAAAATCCATAACATAATTCAGTCTAAAAACAAAATAGAAAAAGGCTTGGCAAGATATGATGGTTTCTTCTAACTAGTCCTCCCAAAATTGCAAATTTAGTACCTGATGAATCAGAGAGCAGAGGAAGAATGAAATGAGGGCTATCTTTAACCTTTGTGGATGTACAGCCTCTCTCAGTGTAATTTCTATCCCAATAATGTTTTAACACAATTTAACCCTAAAAGTGCCAACATGGTGTAGGACTCCAAGATACCAGAGTTTGAATCTCTATTCAACCAGAGAAACTCATTGCATGATCTTGGGTAGGTTACACAGTCTTCTAAAGCTTCAGAAGAAGGAAATGGAAAACCCTTTTGAACAAAGCATGCCAAGAAATTTCCATGTTAGGATCACCATATATGAGAAATGACTTGAAGGGACAGAGCAACAACAGCAATCTTATAAAAGAGCAACTGGCAGAATATTCAGATCTCTGTAGCAGATAAGAATATCAATTCGTACAAACATTTGAATATTTAGTTTGTATATTATTCTTTAACTCTATAATACCTACTGCTCTTTATATTGTGCTTATCAATCAATATACAATATACACTTTGTTGCAACATATACAGCACCCAGGCCCATAGCCAGGATTTCGTTTCGGGGGGGGGGGGGGCTGAATTTTTTTCAGGGGGGGTTTCAGGGGGGGCTGAGTTTCGGGGGGGGGGCTGAGTCTGAGTGAAAGAGGGTCTAGCCTAGCAAACCTTTTGTATCATTACCCCAATACCCCCATGCATATGGGATATATTGAGTATGGTGATCAGATCGTGATATGAATAAACATAACAGTTTAAATAATGCACCATTAAGGCCTTTTCGCGAACCACCATGAAAATTTCGGGGGGGGGGGGCTGAAGCCCCCTGAGCCCCCCCCCCCCCCCCCCCGGCTACATGACTGACAGCAACCTATGTTTAGCTTTCCAAAAAGTCAGGTCTCAGTGTGATCGAAACATGTACAGGACAGATTCTTCACTTACCTGTTCTATAGATTGCACACATCCTGTCTTTACAGTTTTCTGTGTGTGTATGTCAGGAGTGACTTGACAAATTTCAAGTCACTTCTGGTGTGAGAGAATTGGCCGTCTGCAAGGATGCGGCCCAGGGGATGCCTGGATGTTTTACTATCCTATGGGAGGCATCTCTCATGTCCCTGCATGAGAAGCTGGAGATGACAGACGAGAGCTCACCCTGCTTGAACTGCCGACCTTTTGGAAAACTGTAAACCAAAGATTACACACACACACACACACACACACACACTGACAGAATAATCTTTTAAAAATTCTTAATTTTATAGGAATTTCTCTGAGCTATATAATAATAAATAAACTTTATTTATACCCCACCACCATCTCCCCAATGGGGACTCGGGGTGGCTTACATGAGGCCAAGCCCAACAACAAAATACAATAAATAAAATCAAAACGCAAACAATAACATATAACACAGTAACACTCAATCAGCAGACAATAGTTATTGGATCATGTTAGCTTAAGCTTATTGATGGCTTTTTAAAAAAATTTAAACAGATTTTTGGTTATCCTCTCATAAAAAACCCAATGTGTTTTGATCTTTATATTTTTGATTTACCTTCTTCAGAGGCTACACTAGAATAAAAAGGAATACTCTAATAAATTGAAATTCAAAGTTTAGGAAAGGCAATATATATTTCTGTTACATACTGTACATACAAAACCTAATGGTCAACACTAATTCTATTAAATATTTATTGATTGATTGATTTCAGTTATTTTTACCCCATCTTTCTCTGCAGACAGACTCAAGGCGGCTTACAACAGAATAAAACAATGTAAAACAAAGTTCAGATATGGTTAAAATCACATATTCGGAAACCCATTACCTCCCCACCCCCGGTAAAAAAACCCTTTTGATAAACAAGTAATTGAATCTTAAAACTCCATCCAGCCTTGGCACATACAATCTTTAGTTGAAAGTTTTCTTAAATAAGGTATTTGCCCCTTCTTAATATAATGTAAATACAATAGGATGTGTATGAACTATTAGGATTTTATATGTGTGCAATGAAATACTTATTGTCTTTTAAACTGATAACAGGACAGACAAGAAAAAACAGAACACACAATACACATAATATTCCTATTAATCTATCCATTAGCTACAGTTATACTATATCTACATATAACTACGTATACACAAACTATCCAACAGGATATACATGACTTTCCATTTTCCAGTTAACAATTGTAAGATCTTTTTCATGTCAGGAGCAACTTGAGAAGCTGCAAGTCACTTCTGGTGAGAGGGAATTGGCCATCAGCAAGGGCATTGCTCAGGGGATGCCCGGATGTTTTACCATCCTGTGGGAGGCTTCTCTCATGTCCCCACACAGGAAGCTGGAGTTGACAGACGGGAGCTCACCCTGCTCCCTGGATTTGAACTGCTGACCTTTTGGTCAGCATTCTTGTCAGCACAAGGGATTAACCCATTGTGCCACTGGGGGCTCCATTAATTGTAAGATATTAATTACTTGTTCTTCTTTTATGCTATTTGGACAACAAAAATATTTAAACTCTGTCATCTTTATTGCTTATTTTTGAATTTAATTCATACCATACTGGAAAAGTTTTAGAGAATAATGAAGTTTAGTTACTGAATGCTGGAGGAAAATGGAGAACAAGTAAGTTTAGGTTTTGATTGATAAATTAAGAGAGTGATTTTTATGACCTACTTTATTGGTTTGAACATCCAGTATTCTGCAACCTTCTCAGTGTTTCATTGGTGTTTTTGCAGCCGCCTCCATGAATAACCTGAACTTTTTTTTCTCCCAGATAATCCTGCTCTATTGTTTTACTTGAAAATCTGATATGCTTTTCAGGTCCACTTCCCCATTCTTTATTTATTATGTAGTTTTCTTTGGATGTGACTTGCCGCAGTGCGGGGCAAAAGCAAGACCTTTTTTTTGTCTTACATTTAAGGAAACAATTAATTACTCAACTTTGCATTCTTGTTAATGTTGAAATTATTGTTTTATAGGGAAAGAGATCTCTGGCTCCATAAATAACACAACCTTTATTAACTTCATATGTAAGTCAGTAACAAAGATATGCTTTCATTCCTGGCAGAACCTGGCAAAGTTCTTGCTTGAGAATATATTCTCCTATAAAATGTTTTAGTGGGTTACCCTTGGGTAGGATGTTTTTAGGCAGGCTGATTGCTTAAGTCCCAGAAACAGTAGTAATCGTTGTGTAAGTCACTGACCCTGGGATAAGGGAATGAATGCCATTTGTTTTTATGCTAGTGCGGCTGCCTGGATGCCTTTTGATCTGCGCTTAGGAGCGACGGTTTTCCAATTTAGATTGTGTCATATGGAGATGACAAGAAATATTTTTGGACTATCAGGTCACCAGATCTGACCCAGACTTTATCTGAACTTGGTTTGGTTCAAAAGTAGACAAAGACAAGGTGCCCAAAGCCAACGGAATGGGTCCTGGAAAGCTCAGTAAATAAAAGCCTCTTATCTCAGACATGGTAATTGGCTTTCTCCTGGAAGTAAGTACAGTTCTGTTAAACGTGGGCCTGAGGGGAACCACTCTTTTGGGCTGTAGTTTATTATTAGGTGAGGAAATTACTGGACACCTCCAGCTGTCATTAATCAGGCATGGAGCCTGACTGGAGCCAAGTGAGAGGCCTGTGGGTATATTCCATTGAATGGTTGGGAAATACGACGAGACAGAGACAAATGCTTTTCAGCCTAGCAGCACTCAACTTTGCCCTTTCACAGACCTTAACATGCATGTTAAAATTGATTTAGTCTCTTTACCCCTTCAACTCCTGCATCCATTTCCCTTTCAGAACGACAGCTTTATGTGTCACTAATATGTTACTATGTTCTACTGTTCTACCAGTAGCTACTAGCTAGAGTTTTGGTGTTGGTGTCATTTATTTTGAGATACAGTAGAGTCTCGCTTGTCCAACATAAACTGGCCAGGAGAACATTGGATAAGCAAAAATGTTGGATAATAAGGAGGGATTAAGGAAAAGTCTATTAAATGTCAAGGTATGTTATGATTTTCCAAATTAAGCACCAAAACATCATGTTTTACAATAAATCGACAAAAAAGTAGTTCAATGCACGGTAACGTTATGTAGTAATTACTGTATTTATGAATTTAACACCAAAACACAATGTATTGAAACAGCTGTGGATCTGGGTGGGAGGCAGACTGCATTGGATAATACAGACCGTTGGATGAGTGAAGGTTGGATAAGCAGGACTCTACTGTATAAAGAATCTATTTCTGATTCTGACAGTGGTGAAAGAAAGTACAGCTTACTAGAAAACTTACTTCTTTGTAAAGCAAAGATGCAGTCATGTTGGCTGAGGAAATTTGGGAGTTGCACTCCAAGGGCACAATACACTGTAGAATTAAATGCAGTTTGACTTGAACTACCATGGCCCAATACTATGGAGGCCTGGGATTTGTAGTTTGGTTAGTCATCAGCACTCTTCTATGGTCTATAGCATTAAGCCATGGCAGTTAAAATGGTGTCAAATTGTGTTCATTCTACAGTGTAGATACACCCCAAGAAAGTAACAGTCCCAATATCTGAGTCAAGTAGTTTTTTCAATAAAGGATATGAAAACATGTTAACCATAACACTCTCTGCCTCTTTTGCATCCAGATTTTCCCACTCCTTTACCCTAGTTCAATCTATTTTTTTAAAGTCCTTAAGTAAACTTACATGATTGAGAAACACATCTGTCAGGTGATGTAAGTGTCTGGCTTATAATTCTTCCTCTTTGGTTTACAAACAAGAAATTTCTTCATGGCTGTGGAATGCCGACTTCTAGTCTGCTATAGGTGTGTGCCTCTCAAGTAAAAATTAACACAAGTAGCAAATCACAGGCTTGACTTGGCTTGTAAACACCTTTTAACTATATTTTCTCTCTCCGCTGTAGGGATAGAAAAATACAAGGGATGTGATGGAAAAAGAAATGTGATTCTTTCAAAATAACCTATTATGTACCAAAAGAAAAAAGCAAGCAGCTCCTCTCATACTACCAATTGTGTAATAATAATAATAATAATAATAATAATAATAATAATAATGCAGCTTCCTTTGTATCCTGCCACCATCTCCCTCCCGGCTCACAGAAAGCACTCAATAGTGCAACAAAATACAAATACAACAAAATACAGAAAAGTAAACATCAATAACAATAAAATTGACCCAATTATACTTAGCAATAAAGGATATGAACTCCTATTAATTTTAAAATATACTATAGTGAGGTTAAACATATAATTCCTTATAGGTGTGCTTGAGAGGGGCCGTATTCAGGAAATCTTTAGAATGAGCATAATTCGTTCTATTCTTTGGGGGGATTGCAAAATACTCAAACCTTTATTTGATATGGGCCAGGGAAGTCAGAAAACGTAGTAATTTGAACAATCAATTCTTTATACAGCACACAGTGAAGCTATAGAATTAACTGCCATAAGATGACGATCAATTCAAATTGCTTCAAAAGAGGATTTGACAGATTCGTGGATGTTAGGAAAATCAGTGCCTATTAAAATGGTTAAAATGGTTTTATATCACCTCCATATCCAAAGCTGAATGTATTTCTATGGTTTCATCCATTCTGCAGCATTAATGCAGTTTGACACTACATTAGCTTCCATGGGTCAATGTTATGGAGTTACAAGAGATTTGGTTTTATAAAGTCTTAAGCTTTATCTGCTACAGATTCCATAACACTGAGCCATGGCAGGTAAAGTGGTACCAAACTTCATTTGTTCTAAAGTGTAGATAACCCTGTATCAGTTAGTAGAGAAAACAAGATGAAGTGGGATGCTGCACTTACTTTATATAACTTGTATATAAGTTGACCTTATGCATAAGTCAAGGGCAGGTTTGGATTCTAAAATTATGGATTTTGATATAACTTGTGGGATAAGTCGAGGGTTAATTTGCAGAGAGGTGATAGCACTAGGATTGCCCTCGGGGGGCCAGCTAACCCTGGCTGTCTCTCTCCATTGCCATTTTTCTGCTCATTTGGAAAGGCCAGAAGTGGCACCATAAAGATTAGAGTAGAGGGGGCTAGTGAGTTTTTTAAAGGTTCTCCTAGGTTGGTCTAAACTCTTGCCTTCCACCATTCTACTCCAAGAAAAAGATGATTCGTTTACAATGACCTGTGATTAAGTCAACTTAGGATATCATTAGATAGTGGTTTTCCTCCATTTCTACACACTTCAAAATAAAATCCCACAGATTTCATCAAATGATGCATGACCTATTCCATGGTTGCTCATGGGATTCTGTCTCCATAGTGTACTAAAAAGAGGGGATTTGAAAGCAAGGCAGAAATCGACTCTACTTGTATCCCTGCACATACAAACACTTAAAATGGG
The DNA here is from genome assembly GCF_037176765.1 of Anolis sagrei. NCBI lineage: Eukaryota > Metazoa > Chordata > Lepidosauria > Squamata > Anolidae > Anolis > Anolis sagrei. Next base: position 37,424,257 of record NC_090025.1, read on the forward strand.
TATTTTTCCATGGGATGGAAAGTTGTGGATTTGTCTGTTTTCTTTGTGACATTTCGATGTGTCTGCTAATGCTTCTTCTGACACCATTAGTGGTTTAAAGACGATGTGGTTCCCATTGAAATAAGTGTTTTAAAAAGTGTGCTGGTCTCCTTGAGAGTAGGGGTTTAAAGAGGATGGAACAGATCTCATGGAAAGACATACTGGCATGCTTGAAACGGGAGGAGACAAAACCTACCTGTGTGATAGGAAATGAGCTTGACACAGGAGGAGGCAATCTTGTGTGGTGGAGGTGTGTAAATTCTCTGTCTTCTTTAAAGATGGAATATTGCAAAATGCCATTCAAAGAAGATGATTCTACCCATTTCCCCCCTTGTAGGATAAGGTCCATAGTTGTTTTTAAACTAAAATTTCTAGGATTCCCACAGGCAGCTGGCTGGTCACGATGGAAACATAATGCTGGTTAGATAAAATATCAGTCTGGTCTAATATAGTTCCTCTTAACTTCTGATGTTCTTATCCATGGATAGGTTTCATCTAACATCTGAGACTGTAAAGTTGGAGATTATTTAATTTAATTTATTTATTTATGATATTTTTATTCCGCCCTTCTCAAGCCTGAAGGTGACTCAAGGCGGCTTTTTGAAAAAGTCTTTGTAAATAAGATTGAATTTGAGACAGTATTGAGTAATTATAACTTAGTAGTTCATTAAATGTTCTTCAGCTACAACCAGATCAGCCTTGAGTGGACCTGAATGAAGCCTTCCTTTGGTTCTGAGACTTTCCCACTGACAACCAAGCGGCCTGCCTCTAATTGTGTGGCCATCCAGTTCTTCGGAAAACTGTGTGGCCTTCTGGGGGTAAACAGCCACAGAACCTAGAAAATAGTACCCACAGCTCCAATTCACAAATTGGTGCTCCCAGTGAGTTAGGAAACATACATTCAAGTTTACTTTATGACTATTAATATCAGATGTGAAGTTTCTCTGAGCAATAAGAGATCCCTTAGGAAAAAAGGTCCACATTATTGGGAACTTGTGTTACAGTGTCTGAAAGGTGGCACCTGTCTGAAATATACCACTACTTTTTTTGGGGGGGGGGGGGCAGGTAAATTTTAGTTCATTCATGTTTTTATGAGATGCCTGAGGTGCAACTCTTGTTGAAGGTGTTGGTATAAACTCTTTCAGATTAAATTTTTGACAGCTGAACATGTGTTATTTTTTTCTTCAGGTTTTTTTATGGGTTCAGGTTGCTCAATAATAACTTGAGGGTATTTTTTTTCTTAATGAGCAATAAACATATCCTAAGGTAAATAAATTTGGGACTGCATGTCTAGATATTTATTAGCCAAAACTGTGTTCAGTAACATATCACTAGATGAATCTTCCAAGTCCTGGTTAATGTTGACAAAGCTGAAGCCAAAGTTGTTGAGAAGACTTGTCTTTAATGAAGCATATTTGATGAGGGGATGGTTGTTTTTATTTTATTAGACATAGTTTCATGGCAGGTAAGTCTTGAGACAGTGAATATAATAAGGATATAGATTGCATGTGCTACTTTTGCCCAAGTTAGGACAGCAAATTAATTTATGCTGGATGACCAAGAAGGAAGATCCTAATTTTACTTAGTTTTTTAAAAATTATTATTTATTTAAAGCATTTATATTCCGCCCTTCTCACCCTGAAGGGGATTCAGGGTGGAGCAGAACATATATACGGCAAACATTTGATGCCAGAATCAAACAAACTATAAATATACACAAACATTTTGGACACGCAGTTCTTGGTGACATGGTAGCAAAATTCTGAAGATGTGAAATGTATGGGTTCTAGAGCAACCCCTCTGCCACATTTCCATTGTGCTTTATGCATGGAGGGTGAATTGAATCTATAATAGGTTTAAAAGGAAAATAGCTCATATTTACATGCTAGATTGGTACTAGAAATAATCAGAATATGGTTGGAGCAATAAAAAGAAAGAGAATTAGTCCAAAACTTAAGAAATCAAATGAAGCATATATTAGATTAAAACTTAAGAAATCTGCTGTTGTTGTTATTGGTTTAACACACATAGATACATATGTACTGCTTATGTGCTAAAGAATCCAAAATATTCTGCCTATTAAATATTTAAACAGACTTGATGCCTGCCTTATAGCTCATTATGTGAGCGAAGAAAGTAAGAAAAATCTATTAAACTCAGTAAACACTTGTTCTCTGTCTCTTTTTCTGTGTATATGTGTGCACTCTCGACCTATAGAGTATGTTTCTTAAACTGCGCCATTGTTAAAAATCTATATGGAAGATTTTTTTGAGCAATGCATTTTCTGCAGCTATTAGTTTCAGTGAATTTAGCCATCTATCAAATGAACACACCTGATTCAAATATATATGGCATTGACTAATTGGTTTGCTGACAGTTGGTTGAAGTTAGATATATGTTGTTCTGCCGATACGAGTAGAAAAACAAAAATATTGAAAGGTAGCTATGCTATGCCTACAATTAGCAGTGTAAACATCTTAATAGGTATGGAGGACACAAACAGATGCTCTAATTGCATGTCTGTAAGAAAGTGATCTGTATGACCTCCATTCTAGCTTGACCTCTGGAAGTTTCAGCCCCATTGGGAATTTCAGTGATTTATTAATTCGGGCACAATGAATACAGAGAAACAAGTAGCGGTTTAAGTAGTGTTGAGTTAAAACAGTGTGTATTTCATAGGTATTTTTCTTCATTATCCCTTCCCTTTTTGAAGGAAATGTGCAAATCTATTCAGAAAAATACAGGTGTATGGTTTGGAAAATCAAGGTGTTTGGATAACCCCCGGAATCACTCAACTAGTGTGTTGTAATGCAAGCACATACATTTCCCAAAGGCTAGGCAGCATGAACCATCTAGGAGCTTAAGATCACCTAGGGAGGCCCTGCTCTAAATCCTGCCTGCATCACAAGCATGATTGGCAGGGACGAGGGACAAGACCTTCTCAGTGGTGGCCTCCCTGGCTATGGAACTCCCTCCCCGGGGATATTAGATCATCCCCCTCCCTCCTGACTTTTTTAAAAAAAGTAAAAACTTGGCTCTTTGAGCAAGCTTTTGAGAATGCAGCAGAATAGATAACATGAAATTATGAATGATGAACATGGAATGGCCAGATGATGTTACTGGAAAATGATTTTAACAAGATGATATCAGTGACTACATGTTTTAATGGTTTTTATATATGTTTTATATTGTTATGCTGACTGTTTTTTAATCACACTTTTATGAATGTATGGCATCGAATTGTGCCAATCTGTAACCCGCCTTGAGTTGCCATATGGTTGAGAAAGGTGGGCTATAAATGTCGTAAATAAATAAATAACATAAATAAATGACTTCACCAGACTTTCAGCAGCAGGAGGCAGTGGTGCTCCACTTTGCCATGAGGTGTGGGGAATCCGGTGCCCCATGCCTCGCCTTGCCCACATCGTGCACCGGAGCATGAGCACATGGCTTCCTTCCATAGATACAGGCAATATGGCAAACCTCCTATGTTGCTGTAACAGTGTGCTGGTTCTGCCCTCCTTCACCCACAGAGCCAGCACGACATCGCCTGATGGGAGCTGGTTGGCTCCATGGGTGACCAGAGCTAGTTTGGTGTTTGTCACCAATTCTAGTCACCATATGATGAGAAAGTAACAAAGGACTTATTGGGTCCAAAGGAACCCCCCCCCTTCCCTTCTGCTTCCATGACTGATTTCCTTTTTATTGTCAAAACTCACTTTCTGGAGATTCAGAATCACCATTTATTTATTCAAGTGCAGCCTTCTAATGGAGCCCAGAAAAACATGACTCAGAATCAAGGCCAAACTTCCTGGGCTAATGGATCCTTAATGTTTTCTGAACGATGTAACAAGATTTCGGTTAGAGAGTGGTTTGGTTTTGTATCGTCAATCCTAATGAGAAGTAAATGCTAAACTAATTTGTTTTTCCAAAGCCACTTACTAAATGCACAGCCCATGATTCTGATTTTATGTTCTTGTTTTCTTCAAGATGAGGACACTGAGTGCTACTGATCTTCATCTGTTATGTCAGTGCGCATTCTTATTTTTGTAGCTGTTTAATGAAATTATTTTCCTGGATAAATGAATCCTTGACTTTGTGAACAGAGTCTGTGCATAATCAGTATGGCTAGCAGCAGGAGGATCGTTACTGACAAAATAAGCAACTGAGTTAATTGGGAGTGAGATTGCCACCCCAATCCTCTGGGGGTGTTTCGGTGCATTTGCCTCCTAATAAAAAAGCACAAATTCAAGGCACAAAGCTACCTTAATTATTATGTCCATATGCTACAAAAGCAGCACTTGTAAAATATTTGCCAGAGATGTCGTTAAAATTATGTTCGAAGTGTGTGTACACATTAGTGCCATGCTAGTTATTCTATAGATTAAATACTGCTAAGTATAAAAACAAAACAACAGTAGCAATATTGGGGCCAAGAAAAAAGTGTCCTTGAACATGTGGGGCGCACTTGCATCTTTAAAAAGAAGAGACTGCAAAGGCATTCCAGACTGAAGGACACCAAGAGTCCATCTACATGACAGAATTAATATAGTTTGACACAACTTTAACTATCATGGCTCAATGCTATGTATTCATGGGAGTTGAAGTTTGGTGAGGCACCAGCACTCTTTGGTAGAGAAGGGGAAAGAGCTCATAAAACTACAGCTCCCATTGTTCCATAGCACTGAACCACAGCAATAAAAGTTGTGGCAATCTATATTAAATCTACAGTGTAGATTTAATATAGATTGCTTTAATATAGCATCCTGAGTCTCAAAACATCTATAGTGATATAATATAATAATTGATCTGACATTGAACCCAGTTGTGATTGTCAATATCATTATCCAGCATTAGCTAGTAGTCCACAAGCAGAACATGAAGAGAAGAGCTCTGATTCATTGCTACTATTTAGAGAGACTGCTTTTGAATTCCTTTTGTCTGCGGGTCTTAGTCTGGGGATCCCTGCATTAGATTGTTTAGACACACAACCAATATCATGATAATCTTGAAGAAGAAACGATATGTTTTGGAAAAGAAAGGAAGGAGATAGAAGACTAAATGATGCATACTCTCTGCCAGCAAATGCCATATCCTGATTTTCATATTTCTGCAAGTGAATAGGCTTTGTGAGTGGATAGGCTACTCTGAATGACAAGGGGCATAGGCACTTAGTTGTGTGTGTGTGCCTTCAAGTGGTCTGTTGATTTATGGCAACTCCATAAATTTCATATTTTTAAAGGGAATACTCAGTGGTATTTTTGCCATTTCCCTTCTCTGAAATATAGGTTACAGTACAGTTCATTGTTGGGTTCTCATCCAAATACCTACCAGGACTGATCCTGCTTAGCTTTCATGAGCAGATGGGATTTGGTGACTTTAAGATAAATATCTTAAAGACCTTAGTGGAGACCAGTTTGCACAGAAATAAAAAATATTACAAAATGGTATATGAAGTGAAAGAAAGAAAGCTTTGTCTTGCTCTCAGAGTACTGCCAAAGAAACCCCTCTGTAAGCAGCGAAAATATGTCCAACTTGGAACTACCTAAAGGAGCCACAGTAGAAGTGATTCAAGGAGACAGGATTGTCCTGTCAGCAACTCTGGCCACACTGTGGTTTAAGATAAGGAAAAATGAAGTTTTCCATGAACTGGACTAATATACTAGGTGGAAGAATGTTTCTGGTTCTTCTCAGGAACAACTGGACAGACATTGTGCATCCCATATGTTAAAAATGATAGTGCCTACAATTTTAATGTGTCTTTGATAGTCTATTGCAGCTTAAGCTATTGATGGCAAGGTTTTGGGAGTTAAAATGGAATCTTTTATTCACACTATATGAAGCAGAGGTTTTCAAATAATGTCAGATCTTATAACTGTATACTTAATATTTAATACTTTTGTTTTACTTTACTTTTTTTGATAAATAAATATTAATTAATAATTGGGACATTTACTTAAAAGCAAACATCTTTAAAATCTTTCTGCTCTTCTTTTACCAAGACCTCAATTTAGTTTGCCCCCTTGGTGGTTCAGCGGGTTAAACCACTGAGCTGCTGAACTTGCTGACCAAAAGTTTGACAATTCAAATCCAGGGAGCAGGGTGAGTTCCCACTGTTAGGCCCAGCTTCTGCCAATCTAGTAGTTCAAAATCATGCAAATGTGAGTAGATCAATAGGTATCGCTTCTATGGTAAGGTAATTGTGCTCCATGCAGTCATGCTGGCCACATGACCTAGGAGGTGTCTACAGACAATGCTGGCTTTTTGGCTTAGAAATGGAGATTAGCACCACCCCCCGGAGTCAGACACCACTAGAGTTAATGTCAGGGGAAACCTTTACCTTTACTTTATCATTTAGTTTTATGTTAACAAACAACATCAAAAAAAGGAAAGCCGGAAAAAGAAACACATTTTAAAAGGGAGTCACAAAATACTTCAGAGATGGTGGGGGGGGGGGGGGGGGAGGAAAGAGTGACAGGTCAAGGGAATTTATTTGTCGTGTCAGAGCAGCCAGTCCATTATATTACATTTCTAACAGAACAAAGCAAACAAACAGAAAAATACACAACTTGTGAGTTTGGTAGCTGGTTAAATGTCCTTTGACCAGTATCTGGCCACTTGGAGCGCTTCCGGTGTTGCTGCAAGAAGGTCCTCCATTGTGCATGTGGCAGGGCTCAGGTTGCATTGCAGCAGGTGGTCAGTGGTTTGCTCTTCTCCACACTCGCATGTCGAGGATTCTACTTTGTAGCCCCATTTCTGAAGGTTGGCTCTGCATCTCGTGGTGCCAGAGCGCAGTCTGTTCAATGCCTTCCAAGTCACCCAGTCTTCTGTGTGCCCAGGAGGGAGTCTCTCATTTGGTATCAGCCATTGGTTGAAGTGCTGGGTTTGAGCCTGCCACTTTTGGACTCTTGCTTGCTGAGGTGTTCCAGCGAGTGTCTCTGTAGATCTTAGAAAACTATGTCTAGATTTAAGTCGTTGGCGTGTTGGCTGATACCCAAACAGGGGATGAGCTGGAGATGTCTCTGCCTTGGTCCTTTCACTATTGGCTGCTACTTCCCGGCGGATGTCAGGTGGTGCAATACCGGCTAAGCAGTGTAATTTCTCCAGTGGTGTAGGGCGCAGACGCCCCCTGATAAGGGGAAGGTCAAGGGAAGAAAATGAGCAAGAATGGGAATGTGTTTTAAATGTGCAAATTAAACTTTGACAAATTTTATACTGATTAATGCCCACCTTTTTGGTCCACATGGCAACTAACAACAGTACAAAGCATAGAGCTGGGCTAAAATAAAGTAATAAATGTTTAACAGGAAAAAATATAAAGTACTACCTTTAGGCAGAAAATATGAAATTTACAGATATAGGATGGGTGACACCTGGCTTGATAATAGTATATATGAAAAGGATGTAGGAGTCTTAGTAGACCACAAACTGAATATGATTTAACAGTACAATGAGGCAGCAGCTAAAAATGCCAATGTGATTCTAGGAGACTAAAGTCTAGATTTGGTCAGACCTCACCTGGAATACTGTGAACACACAATTCAAGAAAGATATTGACAAGCAAGAAGGTATCTGAAGAAGGCTGATCAAAATGGTAAAATGCCTGGAAACCATGCCCTGTGTGGGTGTGGCTTAGGGAGCTGGATATGCTCATCCTCGAGAAGAGAAGGTTAAGTGATAGGACCCTATCAAGCACAAGCTTTGCTGCATCTTCTCCTCATTTCTCCATGTTGCCAAAATGATGTCTAATGGAGCCCCTCTAATGACGCAGGGCAACTTCCGACGGTACTCCATGGGGCTCTGTTTTGGCAACATGGAGAAAGGAAGCCCAGAATGGCTTTGGAGGAGTCGGGTGTTACTCAGCTCTTCTCTGAAGAACACAAAGAGGCACTAGGAAAGGAGAGGGAAAGGATGGGAAATCATGTGGGATAGGAGGACATCCCAGAAAACTTGAGTGAGGACATGATGCAATGAATTAAAACTACAAGAAAGAAGTTTTTCCTAATGGATTCAAACTAGGTAAAGGTAAAGGTTTTCCCCTGACATTAAGTCCATCTGTGTCCGACTCTGGGCATTGGTGCTCATCTCCATTTCTAAGCTGAAGAGCCAGCGTTGTCCGTAGACACCTCCAAGCTCATGTGGCTAGCATGACTGCATGGAGTGCTGTTACCTTCCCACTGGAGCGGTACCTATTGATCTACTCACATTTGCATGTTTTTGAACTGATAGGTTGCCAGAAGCTGGGGCTAACTGCCGGAGCTCACGCTGCTTCCTGGATTCGAACCTGTGACCTTTCAGTCAGAAAGTTCAGCAGCTCAGCACTTTAACTCACTGTGCCACCAGAGCCTTCCTACAGGATAAGTAATTCTACTTAAATATTAGGAAAAATTACCTGATAGTAAGAACTATTCAGCAGTGAAATGTGCTGCCTTAGAGTGATGGAGTCCCTGGCTTTAAATAGGCTGAATGAGCATCTGTCAGGAGTGTTCTGATGGTGTATTCCTATATGGCAAGGGATTGGACTGGATGACTCTTGTGGTTTCTTCCACCTCTCAGACTGTATGTTTATAATTCTATCCAAAATTAAGCTATCCATGTTATGTTCCCAAAGGTAGAAAAACAACATAGCAGTGACATTTTGTATCATGACTTTGGAATAAAGGAGAAATGAAAGATCAGCCACATATTTAACATAGCTGTTATTTTAGCCAAAATCGCACAGTTTGTCCGTCATCCTGTCTGTGATACAAGAGGCTTCCTCCCGCAGACAGTTGCTGTCTACACATAGAAGGTGATGAAAATGGTGTGTGTAGAGTTGGAATGCTTAGTATTCTCTCCTTTAGCCCTTTGCATTCTTAGGAAATAGACCCCTAAATGTCAGTTTCTGCTATTCTGAGCACATATTTGTGTTTCAGGGTCACCTCATGCTTACTTTAAAAGTTGAAAATGAAGAAGCATCTAAAGTATGTGAAATCCATAATAAATGGGGAAGCTGTCCTTTGCCACTATCCTTTGTTCATCTAAATGAAATAGAAAAACTATATTTCCCTAAAGTTTTTAAAAAATGTACTTTCTGCTTATTTTATTTTGGATGGATTAATGTTCTCTCTTGCTGCCAGAGTAAAACAGCTTCAGTTCGAACCCCACCCCCCCAATGTTTATTCCAATGTTTATTTTTAAATTGCTAATAAATTCTAGTTTCTAATCTTTCTATCTTTATTTGTATATTTTAAACATCTAACTTACATTAATACTATTCTTTATCTGCTGAATGCTGATAACAAAAGACTTACAGAAAGATTTATATTGAACTTCCAGGAAATGCTTAAGATCCCCAACTGTCTTAGAAGATTATAGAACAGGGATGAATCTAAAATCTGTCTGACGCATAGCAGCACCTGCAAGCCTTACAGGAGCATGGAGACATTGTCCAATATAACTGCAAAAATATCTAGGAAGATTATATTGTATTAATTCTAGAGATGGGCTGTGTTAAGCTATTCATTCTCACAGAAGGCAACAAATAATTTAATTAGTTCTCCCACCTCCCTGTGACAGACAACTTTGAAAAATGTTTTGCAGTAGAGAGAATCTTTGGTTGGTAGCAATGTTGGAAGTCACGAAGCATCAGAGAAGCTATACTGTAGTCTTCTAAGATTTGAACAGTTTCTTAGGTAATGGCTTCTTAAACTGTGGATCCCAACCCCAAATAGAGTTCCCTTAGCTCAACCTTGGGGTCCCAAAAAGTTCAGCAACAGCTTTTTTTTTAATATTACCCAGGACCTTAGGGTAAAGGTAAAGTTTTCCACTTGACATTAAGTCTAATCATGTCCAATTCTGGGGGGTGGTGCTCATCCCCATTTCTAAGCCGAAGAGCCGGCGTTATCTGTAGACACCTCCAAGATTATGTGGCCAGCATGACTTCCTGGAGCACTGTTACCTTCCCACCGACGTGGTACCTATTGATTTACCCACATTTGCATGTTTTCAAACTGCTAGGTTGACAGAACCTGGGGCTAAAACAGGAGCTCACCCCCTCCCTGGATTCCAACTACTGACCTTTTGGTCAGCAAGTTCAGCAGCTCAGTGGTTTAACCCACTGTGCCACTGAGGGCTACCAGGATCTTACCCACCCTAATTTCCTCCATTTTCTTACCATCTTCGTATGCTGGCTAAACAGAGTCTCACAGAGGCCATCCCAAGAAGCATAGCTACTTCTGGTGGCTGCCCAGGATAATACGTTTTGCCAGTGTGCGAAGATGGAGAGAGGACTCCATTTTCAGGAGTCGGATGTTCCTTATTTCCTGATTGAAGAAAGTGGCAGGAAGCGGAGGACAGCTGGAAGAAGATAGGGAAATGTTGTGGGATGGTGGCCATCCCCGTAGACGGATTTGCCAAGGTATATTGTTCCCCACTCTTCAGTACGCTTCCCCTGATTTCCTCCTGCCCTTGACATAGAGTTCCCAGTGGTTGTAAACATTTGCACAAATCTGTTGTGCAATGTTTATAGTGGACTCTGCAGAAGATGGTTCAGTTGTACTTCATAAAAAGGGAAATCATCCAGTTTAGCAAGCCTTGCAAATGGTGATTTGTTATCAGAAAATGTTTGATTTTTATACCTATTTTATATAACTATATACTGATAAAAACTTCCTAGGGCCAATGGGGAATCTGAAAACTTTAAGAAGTCCTGTCTTAGACCTTTCCTAAAAATCTTCCTAAAAAAATTACATTGTATGGAGGGGAAGAACATTTTCATGAATCTATTTGTCCCATTTTTTTTATATTTAAAGCTCACATTTAGGCAAATTCTAGTGTTCAGCTATTCAAAATGGTTTTCAAACAATATTATTTCAAGATTATATTATAAAATAATTGAGAAAGCTACTTTTATCCATTTTGGAGACCCAGCTAGATGGAGCAGGACGTTTTAAATTCTAAATCACCAAACTCTTTTGCAAACCGCTTGCCTTTTATTTATCCAGGCCACAAAACAATAATTTGTGTGTGTATTTGGCTTTGAAATAATGTTTGCCTTTTTATCTTGCATATGCACAGTGACCAAACCAAAGAAAAGATCAAGCTAAATGATAGTGCTGTTTTCCAGTCAATTGCATTTGGTTAAAAGTACAATAAAGTCAATTATCTATTTCCATGAAATCTTATTTTAAAGCAACTGATGTATCATAATAAATGCCTGCTGGACAGCTCAGAGTTCAATTAGATTTGTACTTCAGAATGCTCTTGGAGATAAAATTGTGTTTGTATTGAATTTCACTGTAACCTTTAACTTGTGCTGCATTTAGAACAAACTTTCAGGAGTCAGCAGAAGGGGATGCTTTTGTATGCAAGTAATCATTCACAAGATATGATCAATCTCCTTTGAAGGCAGGCAGAAAGATGATCTTTGTCATAAAATTGTTCAGCCCCCATTAGCCACTCCAGAGTGATCTGCAGGTAAGGTAGCATTTCTCAACCTAGGAGTTGGGACCCCTGGGAGGGGGGGGGGTTGCAAGGGGATTTCAAAGGGGTCACCAAAGACCATCAGAAAACATATATTTCTGATAGTCTTAGGAACCCCTTTGGCGGAGAAGGCTGAAGATCTCTCCGCCTATCCTTCTCTTCCTTTCTGGAAACAGACGGTGAATCCTACCACCAAAATCTCTCCTCTGCTGTGATTGGTTGGCCTCTCAGACAGCTTCTCAGCCAAGGGGAGGAGTGTCTGAGACTCCAAGTGGGGTGGGGAGAGCAGATGTGCTCAGCGCATGGCAGCGTGGTGGACAAGGGAGAGCGTGTTAAGCTGGAGGGAGGCTCATGCCAGCAAGTCCCTTCAAGGCATGGGGGTTCTGTGTGGGAAGTTTGGCCAAATTCTATCATTGGTGTGGTTCAGAATGATCTTTGATTGTAGCTGAACTGCAAATCCCAGCAACTACAACTCCCAAATGTCAAGGTTTGTTTTCCCCAAACTCCACCTGTGTTCACATTTAGGCGTATTGAATATTCTTGTGAAGTTTTATACAGATTTATCATTGAGTCCACAGTGCTGTCTGGATGTAGGTAAACTACAACTCCAAAATTCAAGGTCAATGCCCACCAAACCCTTCCAGTATTTTATGTTGGTCATGAGAGTTCTGTGTGCCAAGTTTGGTTCAATTCCATCATTGGTGGAGTTCATAATGCTCTTTGATTGTAGCTTAACTATAAATCCCAGCAACTACAACTCCTAAATGGCAAAATCAACTACCCCCACCCCCACCCCACCAGTATTCAGATTTGGGAGTAGTGAATGAAAATACATCCTGTATATCAGAGATTTATATTACAATTCATAACAGTAATAAAATTACATTTATTAAGTAGCATAAAAATTAATTTCATGATTGGGGGGTCACCACAGCATGAGGAACTGTATGAAGGGGTCACAGCATTAGAAAAGTAAGGTCATTATTTGCAATGCATTTCTTTCAACTTTTGAGCAAGTTGCTACTTCCTGCAAGTCTTTGACGTAGTTCCACTGTGGAAAAAAAAGAAAGCTGACTAGCTATCTTTACTGGAATTCTATTGCTATTGCAGATGGTGAGTTGAATCCGTCTCAGAGTTTCAGAGGATTTTCCATTACTGCTCTTGGCCACATAGCTCCCTAATAGTAAGTACAAAAACATTCTTCTCTCATTTCACTTGGCTTAAGTCCTGTGGTTTGTGCCACTCACTAAAATGCAGTGTTTTTCCTTTCTTTTAAATTTGCCATTTCAATACCATCTACTAGCTGTTTAGAGCAGTCATATACCACTTCATAATTTTCCCTAAACACAATGGATATTTCCATCCTGAACTGATTTTCAAGGTAGATTTTTCAATATAAAGGGCAGAATATAATGACTTCATCACACCATGCAAGACTATTGCTTGCTGCCATAAGAATACAAATGTTATAGTTATATAGCTGTAATGCTATAGCATTGTCCTTTGAGATATTTGTAAGTTAGGAATGTCTGTTATTCAGAAGATTATTAAAACTGCAACTAATGAACTAAATCACTAACTTAGATTAAGAATAAATAATAAAAATGACTTCTCCATCATACACATCTGCAAGAAACATCTATACATACTGTCAAATGATCCTCTGAGACAGCAGAAATTTAACCACAATCCTAAGGCTCTAAAAGTTAATATTTTCCTCAAAATACAAAATGTTGTGTACTCCTTTGTGAGTTGGACTGCTATTCTGGACACCAGAGTTCAAATCTCTGCTCAGCCATGGAAATCCAGTGGGTGACCTTGGGAATATTGCTCTCTCCCAGCCTCTGAGGAAGCCGACAGCAAACCCTCTCTGGACAAATTTTACCAAGAAAACTCATGAACGGTTTGGTTTAGGGCAGTGGTTCCCAACCTGTGGTCCATGGAGCACCAGTGGTCTGCAAGAATGAAAATATGGCCTCACCATTTCTACATTGTTGCAACAAGAGTGACTGGTCTCACAAAACCCTCTTATAGTGCAAAGACTTATTACATATGGTTTTCTGTGGGTGAGCAGATGGTGAATACTGGATGGCATATGTTCTGTATCAGAAACTGGAGCTGATGTTGTCTACCCAATGCAATTTTCTAAATTTTCTAAATCCCAAATAACCAAATCAAATCTAAAGTTGACCAAAAACTGATTTGTAACCCTTTTGGTACTAATGTTGGAGAGTGGTCCCTAGTCAAAGTGGTCCCTGGTCAAGTGGTTCATGGTCAAAAAAGGATGGAAACCATTCCTTTAGGGTCACCATAAATCAGGGATGACTTGAAGGAACACAACTGCAGCAACAAGCTTGACTTATGATATAATTTTAATCACTTTTATGGTCATCCCAAATGAAAAGTACTCTTCAGAACCTACCCTCAGTATCCATTCAGCCCCCCCCCCCTCAAAAAAGTTGAAATTCTGATGTGCTTGGGTGAAACAGGTCCACCCTTTCCCCAGCAAACAGGAGCCTTGTGATACCTTATGGGGTCATAGTCATATAGCTTGCCACCAAGTGCATCAGTGACAAATAAGGGCTGGATGCATCTTCACTCATTGCTCTGTATGCCAGCACCTTAAAAATTCCTACATTGAGGATTGCTGTCTGCCTTTTAGGATAGGGTTTTGGAAATCTTATTAGAAAAAGTAGCTATAGTGGCACTCCATTTGCATTGTTTCATCCTTATTTTGTTGACCTACCAGGAGAAATCATTGGGAAGATATAGAGTTTTGGATGAGGGAGTCAAGAAACAACTATCAAAAGGCCGATAAAATTAGCTTTCGTCAAGGAAAGTTGTCTGAGTTGAGTTGATGGCTTAGTTTTGAAAAAAGAAAGATATAGAAAGTGTTAAGAGAAAGCAAGAAAAAACACAAGGACAGAGTAATTCGAGGTAAAGCTCCATCTCATAATGTAGAATTCAATTTTTATTTCTATGGAGATTAATTAATGTGACCCAATCCATTTTCAGGCCAAGTAGTTTATGGTCGAACACTCTTAGTCCAGGATTATCTACAAAAGTCTTCAAAATTTCTTTCATATCACTGAAGTAGCAATCCCAATATATTTCCCCTAAATATATGAATTGGCAAAGAGTTCCATGGTTTTAACGATCAAGATACATTAAAAATATGATCAGTAGACAACTTTTATGTTATGGGAAGATGTCTTCTCAATGTTGAGAATAGAAATTCTCATGTAAATTCACACAGACATTCCTTAATATTTTATTCCATAAAGTGTTGATGAAGTATTAGTGTCATCTTGAAGAAGTTTCAGCATCTGAGATCAAGAGCAGAAGAAAAAGATTTCCAGTTCTTGGGAATCTGAGATTTTAGCCATTTCTATTTATATAATATTTACCACTGGTGGAGGGGAAAGAGATCTTTCTCCTGCCAATATCAAGGGAAAATGTCTACATAAATTAAGGCTCAGAACCACTTTGGGTTAGGAATTGTAACAAATCTTCTGGGAACTTAGAAACTTTGCTATTTTGTGGCATTCCTTCCATCCCCTAATATGCTCTAATGAATGATATTGAAAGATAAGAAATGTCTCTTTCTGAAAACAGCTGGCCTGGGTTTGGTTCTTTAGAAGCACATTTGACATTTTGGTTTTAGACTGAGAAGTTAATAGGAATGCTTCCAAATCAGTTATATCCTTCTGATGTTAATTAATCCAGTTTATATGTAAGAAAGAAGATAAAATTGTAAGTACTATTAAATCATTTGAAAGTTGTATCCTATTTCCAAAGGCAGCACAAGCATTTAACACCTCAACCAACAACCACATTTGTTTGCTTTAGCCCTGCTGACTTCAGCAAGACAATCCACTTTAATCCAAGATCTTAATTGCATTATGGAATAAAATGGTGGTCTTGATCCTAAACATACGTAAGTAAAGGTAAAGGTTTCCCCTGACATTAAGTCTAGTTGTGTCCAACTCTGGGGAGTGGGGGTGTGGTGGGAGGGTGCTCATCTCCATTTCTAAGCTGAAGAGTTAGTGTTAACCATAGATACCTCCAAGTTCATGTGGCCAGCATGACTGCATGGAGTGCCGTTGTCTTCCCTATCTATCGTCTCATACTTGCATGTTTTCGAACTGCTAGGTTGGCAGAAACTGGGTCTAACAGCAGGAGCTCACCTTGCTTCCTGGATTTGAACTGCCAACCGTTCGGTCAGCAAGTTCAGCAGCTCAGCAGTTTAACCCGCTGCACCACCAGGGGGACTTAAACATACATACTTGGAAGTAAATGTATTTGATTTCAGTAAATTGTATAGAATGAGCAGTTGTGTAACTGTTTTCCCAGTAGTAGCAACAAAGGATGCCGAGGAGACTACAGCAGCAGTAAAGCAGTCAAAGCAGTGTTCTAAAATGGCTCCACTCTGATCCTTCTTTCAATTTCTCACTCAAAGCCACCCTTCCCTAGTTTCAATGCAGGAGAAAAGGCGTAGCCTTATGAAGGCTTTCATGGCCAGAATCACTAGGTTGTGTAGGTTTTTCGGGCTATATGGCCATTTTCTAGAGGCATTCTCTTCTGATGTTTTGCCTGCATCTATGGCAAGCATCCTCAGAGGTTGTGAGGTCAGATCTCACAACCTCTGAGGATGCTTGCCATAGATGCAGGTGAAACGTCAGGAGAGAATGCTTCTAGAACATGGCCATATAGCCCGAAAAAACCTACAACAACCCGCCATAGCCTTACAATCGTAAACAACCATGTCTTTATGTCTATGAATGAAAGGTTTTAAGTAGATAAACAGAAAACAAAGGTTTAAGCAGACTCCCTGTAAAACTATTTTTCATTTCTTTTTACAAAGAAAGAACCATGCAACTGGGGATTTTAACAATATGGTCCCAAATCTAGTTTTCTTGTGCATCATGGCATGTATGATGGTGCAACATTTAAAAGCACGTGGCATTAACTAAAACAAGGCAAAGGTTTTATATTACAGGATTTATAAGAGAGAGCCATATTCTAGGCAGTAGTTTATTCTTTCCCTCTTCCTTTTCCTCATCGTAGCCTTGTGTCCCTTTTGAGAAGATTCATGGCCTGCAAAAGCAAAGGCTGAGAGGAGACATGATATAGCCATGTATAAATATGTGAGGGGAAGTCATAGGGAGGAGGGAGAAACCTTTTCTGCTGTCCTGGAGACTAGAATATGGAACAATGGCTTCAAACTACAGGAAAGGAGGTTCCACCTGAACATAAGGAAGAACTTCCCAACTGTGAGAGCTGCGGAATTTGATGCCCCGGAATGTGGTGGAGCCTCCTTCTTTGGAGGATTTTAAACAGAGGCTGGATGGCCATCTGTCGGGGGTGCTTTGAATGCGATTTTCCTACTTCTTGGTAGGGGGTGGACTGGATGGCCCACGAGGTCTCTTCCAACTCTATGATTATATGGTGGAATTACTGTCCTGGACATCGTACTATATGGCATCAGGCTGCAGTGGGAGATGGAATTGTTCATAACTGAATTAATGTATCTATGTAAGCAAATATATTGTCCTCATGACATAGTTCATACTTTTCAGAAGGTGACCCGAATCTTTTAGGACACATGGTGTTGGTGAGTGAGATGGCAAAGGACTACATTGATTGCGTCTTAAATCTCACTGATTTCTGCATGATCCTTTGAAGAAGACAATCATTTCAGTACGGGATAGGATCCCAGGAACTATGAGCAGAATTCTTCTCTTGAATTGAGCTTCCCTTCTATACACTGAAAAGTAATTACAGATGGCCAGTGTTGAGGAAGAGCTGATGTAGGAAGAATACATGAACAGTGTGTTTTTCCACACTTACAAATGGCTATATTAACACAAACTGAGAAGATCAATAAAATCCATTATACTCCAGCTTCTCAATCTAAAACTTTTCCATCTAAGCCTCTTAAATACTACAATTTTCAGAGTATAGTAACAATGTCAGCCATAAGCCACAGTGATATTAACTGTTTTCCCCTACACCGTAGATATGACCAAGCACTGCAATGGATATCAACAGTTATTATAAGGAGTAGGCTAAATGGGATTGTGTCAAAGTGTTGGAAGGTATTCACATTACATAGGTGCTTAATATGAATTTCCTTGGCAACTTTGGAGCAGGGATTGGCTGACTGAAGCAAAATATATAGTTTGTCATCAGCAAAAGTTAGTGCAGTGAAGCAGCAGTTATTACTGCAATGCACTCTATGTTGAGTTGCCTTTGAAGATGTCCTAGAAGCTTCAGCTAGTTCAAGGGGTGGTGGCCATACTTCTAACCAGAGTGGCATACCGAGAACATACAATTCCTCTTTTGCATCAGCTCCACTGGCTGCCAATATGCTACCGAGTCCAATTTAAAGTGTGGGTCTTGGCCTATAAAGCCCTAAATGGTTCTGGTCCAACTTATCTGTCTGAATGCATCTCCTCTTATGAACCTATTAGAACTTTAAGATCTTCTGGGAAGGCCCTGCTCTCAGTCCCACATTTTCACAAGCACGACTGGTGGGGACAAGAGACAGGGCCTTCTCCTTCATGGCCCCTCAGTTGTGGAACTCCCTCCCCAGTGACATCAGGGTGTTTTAGGAAAAAGCTGAAGTCTTTGCTCTGTGAACAAGCGTTCGAACAATAAGTTTCTATGGTTTCGACACGGTCTGGATTAAGGATTATGAGCAGGGTTATGGATTAATGGAACAATGCACTTTATATGCTTTTTAAATTTTGTATTCTGATGTATGTTTTATTGTTTAATGTTAATTGTTTTTAAGTGTTTAATTTTATTGTTAGTACTGGTTTTTACTGGCACTGAATTTTTGCCAGAATTGTAAGTTGCCTCGAGTCTCTTCGAGTGAGATAGAATTGAGGATATATATATATATATATATATATATATATATATATATATATATAAAGTTGTAGTTTAGCTATACAATTTGCACAACAGGCAAAATTTATAATTTCTCTGTACTTCATAATTAACCTCTAGAGCAATTCTTTTTTCTTTATACAGAAATAATATGCAATTTATTTATTTTTATTGCCAATGTTGCATCCAATGAAATGTAAGTTCAGCGTAATGCCAGTTAAAATATACTAAAGGAATATTTTTGCATGGTTTCCAAATGACAAAAGGGATGGCATAACAGTAGCTTGGCTCGAATACTTGTTAAGACACGACCGTGACTTTTATTGCTCACTCTTTATTCTGCAAACAATAAGTAATTATACATTGTCTGGAGCTGTAAGCACTGTTAATTTATCATTTCCAAAGAGGGATTTGGAAGATTGAGCTATTTGTAAAATATAGTTGGCAGCCTTATAAACTATTGTTTAACTATAATGTTTCTGCAGCTATCAATGGATTTATTTCAAAGTCCTAATTTCTTAAAGAAAACATAGCAAGTCACTTCTCTTTTAAGGCATTTCTTCTGCGCCACAAATGTCATTTAGTTAATACATTCCTGTTACTTTCTGTCTTATGGCCTCTGCTTTGAATACTTTTAGCCAGCAGATACAAAAATTAGTTTTTTGGATTCAGCTCTAGGAATCTGCTAAGAAATAAGTACATTCTTCTTCTCTACAATTTTTAGAGACATGCAGTCAACATGTTAAGGGCTTGCTGGTGTAATTACAACAGTGACAGAGAAAAGAGGTGATGGTGGTGGAGGAAGAAAAGGAAGAAAAGGAAAGACAAGAGAAGAAGACTAAGGACCTCTTTACACAGCTCTTAGGGCCATGCCATTTTGTTGGGAAGGTGCACAGGGAGGCTCGTGGCATCCTGCATGTCCTCCCTTCTTCCCCCATCTCCCATCATATGGTGGGGACAAGATAAGGTGTGTTGGTGCCCTGTCCCCACCATATGGGGAAAAGTGCAGCAATGCATGTTGTCCCACTGCTCTTTGCCATCATATGGGGAAATTGAGAGGAAAGTGCGGGTAGTGCCATTGGAGTTTCCACTTTGGGAGGAATGTGGGCAGAGCCAAGCCAGCATCGTCTGATGTTGCTCAGCAGGGTGTATATCCCATGAATGTCTGGCAGTGATGTTAGTGGTGGGTTTCCCCAAAGACAAGTGGAAAAATGATTTGAAAAATCAACACTGATCCCATAGTACTTTAGTTTGAAGTACGCTCTCCTCTGAAATCAGTCTTTATTATTATATAGGTATGGATATAAACATTTAAATAAACTTAAAAATGAATGCACAGAATTGACAGCCTAAAACTTGCCTCCTCCTCTTACTCTGCTATTACTGCTTCTGGTCTACCACCAGCACAAGCAGGGAGATTGTCAAAGAGAATTGCAGCCACTGGATCTTGGTCATTTTTATTAACATCATTGATTTGTTTTTATTAAGTTTTTTGGGCAAGTACATTTTGGAAGAGGCAATAGGCTGAGTGAAGAAATAACAAACTATTACTGAATCCAGACAAGCCAGAGGTGCTTGCTTTTGAGAGTTCTTATCTGGGATTGGAGATGTGTCAAGCAGTTGTGGATTGGGTCACAGTCCCCTGAAATACTGTGTACCAGGCCTGGGGATACTTCTGGATCCATTGCTTGATATGATAGCCCAGATAAATACTGTATATATACGAGTATAAGCCGACCTGAATATAAGCCAAGGTACCTAATTTTATCCTGCTTGAGCAGTGATGGCATGACTCTGTTCCTCCTGGCAGTGGGTAATCAATTGTGTAAACGTTAAACATTGATGGACCAAGCACACTCTGTCTCCATGAGATGCAGAGTCAACCTTAAGAAATGGGACTTCAAAGTGGAGTCTATGACATGCGAGTGTAGAGAAGAACCACAGACTACCTACTACAATGCCATCTGAGCCCTGCCACATACACAATGGAGGACCTCTTTATAGCAACACCAGAGGCACTTCAAGTGGCCAGCTACTGGTCAAAGGACATTTAATACAATGCCAAGTTTTTAAACTTTGTGTTTTTTAAATGCATTACAATGGTATTCTCAATTCACTCCTGATACATTACAATGATAAATAAATAAAATACCTAATTTTACCACAAAAATCAGTTTTAACCAATATCAACTTAACAGAATTTCAGTGGAAGAGTTCAGGGGTTATCCAGTTCAACTCCCTTCTGCCATGCAGGAAAAGCACAAAGCACCCCCAACAGATGGCCAGCTAGCCTTTGAATAATAATAATAATAATAATAATAATAATAATAATAATAATAATAATAATAATATTAGCAGAAACTGCAAGGGGCATCCAGTTCAGCTCCCTTCTGCCATTCAGGAAAAACACAATCAAAGCACCCCTGAGCTGTGGGAGAAAAATAGGAAGAAAACAAGGAGGGAGAAAGGATATGGAGTGAGGAAGGTGAGAAAAATGGCTTTTGGAGGTAAAGGGGTCAAGGGAAAAAGGCTTTTTGCAGTGAGGGAGGCAGGAGGAGGGAGAGGAGCAGGAAAGAGGAGGGAAAGCTTGGAGGGGAAGGGGGAGTGGGGAAAGAGGGAACAATGGAGCCGCTCAGTAAGCTTCATGAAGCCCAAAGGGCTCTGCTGACCACACTTTGAGAACAGTTGCACTAGAGCATCTATCCACTCTAAATCCAGTTTCTGTCTCCCGCAGAATCATGGGATTTGTAGTTTAGTGAGACCCAGGACTTGTCTGGCTAAGCAGTTTAAAGGCTCCTCTCTAAACTACAAGCCCTAGAATTCTGCAGGAAGCAGCATCTGGATTTAAAGTGGATAGATGCTCTAGTGTGATGAAGTAGTAGGTGTGATCATATTATATATCGAAATTACTCCACTGGTTACCACTTAGTTTCTGAGTGAGGCACAAAGTGTTGATTGTTACCTTTAAAGCTCGAGATGGTTTGGGTCCGAGTTACCATATTTCCAGAATTGCTTCTCATGTATAATCTACACTGTGCACTCATATCTTATGAAGGACATTTTGCTCCTAACAGCCAGCAAGTGTAAACCAGAGAAGTTTTTCTTCAGCTGCCTGCAAATTGTGGAATGATGGAGATGCTGTCTTGACTTTAAAACAGCATTAATGCCCCATCTCTTCCAATAGGTCGATCCAGATGATTTTTAAATTATGAGTGTTTAAATTATTTTTCACCAAACTGCAATAAATGCTCTGCTAAGAGAGGTAATGTTTTCCTAATATTACTGGATACTGCTGTTTTCAGTCACATTTTTCTGGTGGTTACTCTTAATAAAAGGAGTAATGTATTTAACTTTAAAAAAAGGAAAGGAATACACTTCAGTAGTTGTGGAAACCTCTTCCTTTGTTGGTTATTAAAGTGATCCTTTATTAATGAAAACAGGGATGATAATAATAAGGAGAAATGCATGTCATGTTGTGAACAATTTCCTGCCACTCTGAGTGATCTATTTAAACAGCCCATGCAGTTGTGGCTGTTTGCTTTGAAAGGCAAGTTATGAATGCAGAACTTATGAGCTCACCATAGTGACCTTTTAAAATGTGCTCTGTATTAATGCCCAGAAGCGGGATGCTTTATTTAGTAATTGAAAAAAAAGTAACCTTTGGGTAATGTAAGGGAAAATCGGAGCACAAAGAGAAAGACCAGTTATTTGCTAACTGTATAGAATTCCTGCCTTGCGTGTTTTGAGCTGGAGAGTCCTTTCATGTTGGTCCATTGTAAAATGGCATTTCAGTTGAAGGCAGTGTTACAAACTGTGTTGTTGTTGTATGTAGGTCTTCAAGTTGCCTGCCATTTACGATAGGGACTTCTAAATTTCATAGAGTTTTCTTAGGCAAAGAATACCCAGAGGTGGTTTTATCAGTTTGTTTCTCTTAAATATAATGTGCAACACTTGACATTCACTGGTGACCACCCATCCAAGTACCAACATTGCCTAGCTTCCCACACTAGATGGGATCTGGTGACTTTAGGTCCTCAAATAAAACCTGGTTTATGGACAGTTTTCTTGACAAAAATGAGATTTTCCATAGGCTTCTTCTATAGGTGAGAGAGTGGTCCAAGGCTACCCAGTAGACTTCCATCGTTGAGTGGGAATTCAAACCTTAGTTTCCCAGAACTCAAACCATTGTACCAAACTGGCAAGAACTACAACCTGGCAAATATCCTCCGTTAGCCAAAGTACATTTTGAAAACCTGTCAAACCGCATCAAAGATAAATTTGCTCGGGGTGGGGGATATTTCATTGCATAGTACTCAAAGAAAGGCAAGAACAACCCCGCTCTGAACAAATTCTGCCAAGAAAACTCCATATGCTTGCCAGAAATGATGTGAGGGCACAACAAAAAAACTGCACGATCAAATATATGTATTATAATAGTACATATATATTACTTTTCATTTTTTCAAGGAATCCTCACAAAAATCATTAAAACACAAACTAGGATGCAAATCTATATCTATCCATTCTAAAATGAAAAGTGACAGACCTGGATCAAACTTGGACACAGATTCCCCCCCCCCCCCCCCCACCATGATGCACTTTACATCCTGGTGAGGTTTGAGGGAGGATGGGTAATGGACAATGGGATTTAAAGTACCTTCACCCACCTCCAGAGACCACTGCAAACTCCACAAATGATGGACCAGGACCAAACTTGGGACATATATCACCTAAAACCCAGTGATGTTATGAGGGAGAATGGACCATAGATGATGGGATTTGCAAAATCTTTACCTACATCCAGAGACTACTGCTAACCCCATTACCCATGGATCTGGACTAAATTTGACACACAGACCCCCATGACACACAGACCCCCATGACGTCCTGATGAGGTTTGGGGGAGGATGGACCATGAATGATGGGATTTTCAGTACCTTCACCCACATCCAGAGACTACTGCAAGCCCCATTGGCTGTGGATATGCAGCAATTTCTAATGGGTCCATTCATAATATCCAAAAACAAAAACAAAAAAAAGCCTTTCTCAAATAACCTGGGCATTGCTGGGTACCCAAGCTAGTGCTTCAAATACAGTATATCTGGGATGTGAACAGTGTGTCTCATGGACTGGATGTGGCTTTTTGGAGGGATCTGGCTCTGGGACTGTCAGCAGTCCTCCAAACCTTCCAGCCCCCTCTGAAACATTGAAACTGCTGAAAATATATCTGAGCTGAAAAACACTCATATTCATAAAATTAGGCTAAGCAATCTGAAATAATTTTTCTTTAGGGGGTTTTCTTTAAGCAACATGAAACAAAACAAATCTCCTATTAACATAGCCCCACAAGATAAACCAGAAGTGATTCATTTCTGGCCAGGCTACTGAGTGTCTGACCCTGAAATATATTAACAACATAAATGTAACCCATCACTGGTCCAATGAGGTGTGTGTAGGGCCGAAGTCTTGTGAATCAAAATATCTCTCATCAGGCATGTAGCCGGGGGGGGGGGGGGGGGGGGGCTTGAGGGGCTTCAGCCCCCCCCCCTCCCCAAAATTCTCAGGGTGCTCTGCGAGAAGGCCTTACTGGTACATTATTTAAACTGTTATGTTTATTTATATCATGATCTGAACACCATGCTCAATATATCCCATATGCATTGGGCTATTGGGATAACAATACAAAAGGTTTGCTAGGGCAGATCCTCAGCCTCCCCTTGAATCAAACTCAGCACCACCCCCCCCCCCCCCGAATCAAACTCAGCGCCCCCCGAATCAAAATCCTGGCTACGGGCCTGTCTCTCATTTAGTTATTCTGGAGGTATATTCACTACCGAAAAGTAGAAGCTTATAGTTCTGCACCCATTCAGTTCTATGCCTCCAGCTGAAGGCTGATTTAAATTGTCTGGAATTATTAAATGCTTTAGTAACTCTGCAGCATCTTGTTGATTTTTCTTTTGGTGGCCTGGTGGAAAGATCAACAGATTAAGTCTAACAGGCTACATTAAGCACCAGTGATTGCTTGCATAACACGGCTGTCAATGATTTATAAACTGTGCAGACAGAGCACCAAGCAATGTCTTGCCCCAAACAATCAGTTACTCATTACTTCATTGTTTCAGCAACTTTCTTGTTTTACCAATAATACTGGTCCTACATATGTCATTGCCCAACCTTTTGCACATGTAGAAAGATGTGGTTTCCTACATCTGTTTAAAGTGACCCCTCTTACCAAAAATGTAGGTGCTGAGTGCCAACAGAAGGGGAATCGGAACTGGGCCGCTAAATAACAAAAATCAGATAACACTCAGCTCTAAAGTAGGAAAAGCAGATTTGAGTAAGGCCAATGTTCTTCCAGTATTATAGCTCAAAATAATTTCTTCCAGGGGGTTGCATTACATCTGAAAAGACAGACCTGTCCTTTAAAAAAATCAAAATGAGGTTACCGGAAGCCTACTTCTAGTTTTGATTTTTTGGTGTTCTGATATGTTAGGGTGGGCTTGGGGAACCTCTAATACCCATTTAGTACTAAAAGGGTGCTCTTGAGAGTTTTCAGAAGTGAGAAATCACTTTTTTGTTCCACAATGCTCTTCATTTTGGGGACATCTCCAAAGGTCTCTTTCAGACCTCAGATATTATAGCACTTTAAGACAACTTTAACTGCTTTGGCTCTAACCTTTGTAATTCTGGGATCTGTAGTTGGTACTTAGGATCCTATGCTATAAAGGTTTGCTGCCCCACCAAACTACAAATCTCTAGTTGTTTTTGCTTTGAAAAATATGAATCCATCAAATCTTTCCCCATCTTTGTCTAAGCAGTACATCCCAAACGTTGCTAAATAGCTCATCATCTCCAATTGTCTTGCTTTAAAAAATTGGAAAAACCAATTTCTCCCTAACAGTACATCCCAAACATTACACACACAGAGCGATAATGGTTGTTAGAGACCTGTTTTCTACAGAGTGGCACAAATGCCCATTTTCTAGTGAATTAAGAGGCAATAAGACAATTGTTGTCATGTCCTCACTAATCTCTCATTTGGTTTTTATTCACACACTTTCCCCATGGAGTGTATGAACATACATGTCATGTTCCATCTCGGTCCATAATATAAGCAAAGGGATGAGATAAATGTTAAAACATTCCTGAATAAGGAACAAAGAGCGAGTGGAGGAAGGAAAAAAAGAATTGTTGCTGGCTCTATAACGTGTCTTATCGAAAGCTGTCTGGCCGTTTGCATTCCACTTCCTTTTGATAAAGCTCTGGCCTTCGGAAGTGAGCCCAGAGGGCTGCCTGCTGAGTTTACACAAGGAAGGAAGCAATCAATTTAGGACTGTGACTGAATGAGCCCTTATCACGGTCATTTCCTCACTGTGGATTCACAAGCTAAATAATATGCTTTCAAGACCCATTTTCAAAAGTGTTGCTGTGCCGCCTTCTGGGTTTTATTAAAGAAAAGTGTTTCAAGGACACCAGGCTTTCACCTAAGCTGCAGGTGGAACAGAAATCCCTGTTTGCTGAAGAATTTTGCAGAGTCTTGCAATGGCAGCTAGTAGCTTCCCTATTTTATTTATTTATTTAAGAAATGTATATCCCACCTTTCCCCACTCAAGGGCCCAAGACGGCCAATAAAACATATAATAGGCAAGTTAAAACCATACATATTAGATGTGCTGTAAACTCTAATAAAGCTCAATAAAATAAATTATACTAATCCAATTGTATAAAACAAACCCATAGGCCTTCCTAGCCATTTAGTATCCTTGAATTATGATCCTTCAAAGGCTTCCTTGAACAAGATGGTTTTAAGGTGTTTTCTAAATTGTTAGTAGAGAGGATACAGATCTAATATCTAATACAGATCTCATCAGGCATGTAGCCGGGGGGGGGGGGGGGGGTGGTGGTTGAGGGGCTTCAGCCCCCCCCCCAAATTCTCATGGTGGTTCGCGAAAAGGCCTTACTGGTGCATTATTTAAACTGTTATGTTTATTCATATCATGATCTGATCACCATATTCAATATATCCCATATGCATGGGGGTATTGGGGTAATGATACAAAAGGTTTGCTAGGCTAGACCCTCTTTCACTCAGACTCAGCCCCCCCGAAACTCAGCACCCCGAAACTCCCCCTGAAAAAAATTTAGCCCCCTCCCCCAAAACAAAATCCTGGCTACAGGCCTGATGCACAGAGATGGCTTACTTTTCTTTACTTTTCCCATCTTGTTATACAATTGCTACTAACTTTGCAGATCTCAGCATATTTAGCTAATTTGAAGAAAGGAGTGAGATTTCCTTCTGGGAAAGTATGCTAAGAATTGGACTGAGAAGCTGTGATTCCAAGCATGCCTACTTCGAATAACATTGCCAGATGATCATAAAAAATAACAAACCAAACCTAGTCTGTTTCTATGGATACCCACATGTTTCCTAAACATACGGGACAGAACTCCTAGTTGGTATTTAATGCATGAGTCAATTCCACAACAAAAGTGCCCAGGCATTTTTGTCCTCTGTGGAAACCTATTTCCTTAATAGTTCTCAATTTCTTGCTTTGAGATGAACAATCAAGTTCTCCCTTGTATCTGTCTACATTTGCCAACAGTCTCTTTATTCTAATGGTAAATATGTGTGCCATTTATTTTTCTTTTTGGCTAGAAAAAGTGGAGCCTAGGGAGTCTGAAGGAGTCAAGGGCCACAGAAATCTTTTTTGGCTGTTACATGCGTCCGACTGTACTCTTATGGTACAAAGTGACAAAGAAGAAGCAGATACTCAACAACACAAGCCCTTGCCAATTCTTATAGAAAAAGCATCTGAAGTAGAAAGTGGTGACAAGCCTGAATAAGTAGGCCCCTCCGTTCTCAAGCTGCATCTACACGGTAGCATTAATGCAGTTTGACACCACTTTAACTACCACGGCTCAGTGCTAAGAAATTATGGGTTTTCTAGTTTGGTGAGGTACCAGGCCTCTTTTGGAAGAAATGGCTAAACACCTAGTGAATCTCCAACTACCATGATTCTATAGAATTGAGCCATGGCAACTAAAATGGTGTCAAACTGCCAGTATAGATAGACCCTTGGAGTGCAGGCTGAGGATTAAAAAGTTTCACGGGATCTTTTGGCTTGTAAACTGTATACAATACATATGTGAGCAGAAGTCACAGGGAGGAGGGAGCAAGTTTGTTTTCTGGTGCCCTGGAGACTAGGACACTGAACAATGGCTTCAAACTACAGGAACGGAGATTCCACCTAAACATGAGAAAGAACTTCCTGACTGTGAGAGCTGTTCAGCAGTGGAACTCTCTGCACCAGAGTGTGGTGGAGGCTCCTTCTTTGGAAGCTTTTAAGCAGAGGCTGGATAGCCATCTGTCAGGGGTGCTTTGAATACGATTTTCCTGCTTCTTGGCAGGGGGTTGGATTGGATGGCCCATGAGGGCTCTTCCAACTTTATGATTCTATGATTCTTATGACCATTGCAAATATTGTGCAGTTAGTTTGATCCATTTTCATTGGTGGTGTGTGTGTAATCCTGTTACAGTAATGATTTGGATTTCAGAGACATTGGAGCAAACATAATGCTAGCTGTGTTAGTCCTGTGTTAGTTTTTACGAGCATAAAAAAGACAAAAAGAACGGTTAATTTAGTAGCATCTTTAAGACTATTGATTTATTTTAGCACGAGCTTTCATGACTATCAATCCAATTCTTCAATGCCCAGGAAGAATGGTTTGATGTCTAAAGATGTGGATTAATATCCAAAAGAGCTCATGCTAAAATAAACTGGTCAGTCTTAAAGGGGCCACTAGATTTCTCACCCGCTTCACGCCATACCCTTCTTTGCTTTTTTAGGATAAACACTGAAATCCTCTTACAGAACGAAAATGTGTTACATTTAAATGCTAAACAGGTTTAGTTCATTTTCACTGCAAACCCAAAGCTTTCAACTGATTAAAGGGGAAAGTGTTTTGGCAGAGAATGAACCAGTTCTAATTTTGAATGTAGTCATCAGCACAATTAGAACCATTGTGCAACATGAGACATGCCAGTTTTTGAAGGGAAATAAAGAGCCAGTAACTATACACTTGCATATGTTAATTCAAAGCAACACATCCAGCCAAATTTAAAATGAACCATTGCTTGACAGACACTCTAAAAAATAAGCATGCCAATTTGCAATCTTTGTGGAAGGTTTTGTGTGTGTGTGGTATAAGGTCCGAAGCAGAAGTAGTGAGTGTGGAAGTAGCCAAAATGCTTCAGTAATGGAATCAATTCAGTCTCAAATTAAACATAATTGTAAGGAGAAGTGACAGATGGTGAATGGGTGGTGGGAGTGGCGGGACAACTTCTCCACAAAAATAGGAAATAAGTAACCTGAATTAATCCAGAAAAGTTCAGAACCTTTCAAAGTTATGTTTTCATCTAGGCTATATAATATAACAACTAGGAGGTGGAGGTAGTGGTTGAAAATAATGTAATAAAAAGTCCACATCTGTATGAGTGGATTACTTATGTTTTCCGCCACTGTTTAGTAGAGAGAATTAGTTTCTTGTAGCTCTGATGTCAGTGGATCTGTGAAACTGGACCAGGTTCTAGGCCAAACTATTAAGGATCAATTCCCCAAATAGACTCAAATAGCATTTTAAAGTTCAGATGAAAACCCACATTATATTTGTAAGGCACACCGACATTTAGAATCCCAGGTGACCAATGGGCTCTAGGTTTTTCACACCTCAACACCAGATTTATGCAGAGTTGTGACATTGAGGAAACCTATCTCTCCTCTCCAGATATTGAAAAATATATCCCAGTTTAAAACAGAGCCATGTTCATGTGAATCAACAAGTGAAGAGAGGAGTGTGATTGCAGAGACATCCATGTTACAGTCCCCATTGCACAATGGTTCAATAAATAGGTGCACTGGAAGATAAACTATTGGATTTGCAAATTGTTGGTATTCAATGGAAGGGTGGTGTTGCAAAATAATTGTGTAACTGCACAGTATAACATCTCAGCCAATAAAAACAAAATGTGGTTATGTTCTGCTCCCATACATCCCATCTTGGCCAACAGGAGATTGCAGTACTTAGGACATAGTGGACAATCAGCCACTTTGTACCTTTTCCCTAGCCTGATTTAGTATTGTATCATTTGCAGTTACAGTTTAATCTCTAATATTTTTATATAGTATTTAATCTTAAGTATATTTTGTATCTAGCATTCATTGCATTCAGTTACAAATGTTTAAAAGCAATGCTTTTGGATTTGGAAAGATTAGCTGTTTATGAGAAACGTTGCCCGGGGGACGCCCGACTGTATTTACTCCGTCTTCGAGGAGGCTCTTTCTATGTTCCCTCTAAAAGAATCCCATACCTTGTGTGGCTGTGGAGCAGAACAGACAACTCTGCATCTGTATGCTTGTCCACTGTGCCCTGCCTCATGTACAGAGGAGGAATTGTTGAAGGCTACAGACAATGCCGTTGCTGGTACCCGTTTTTGGTCAAAAGGTATGTAGCTGCCTGCACATCTTCTATTTTTATCAGTCTTATACTAATTCATGCAATGCTTTTGATACAAAATAAATAAAATTGCATTCAGTTCTATACAGTCAGCTCTCCACAATTGCTGGGGTCAAGGGGTTCAAAACACCCATGAAAATGAAAAAAAAAACCCCGCTGCAAATACAGAAATTGCTTTTTTAAAACCTGAAAGAACACCTCTCTAAGAATTTCTATCTCTTCCAGCACAACTCTATGGCCAATTTCTGCTGGATACCAATCATAAAATACTATTCGAGGACCTAGAGATTATTAGAGAGGTGTTCTATCTTGAAATATCTAGATCCTTCAACATGACTAACCATGTAATCACACCAGGGCTTTAAAGTGGGAAGCCCTGCATTTCTGTGACCTGCAGAATTCTGGAAAGTACTAGTTTAGGATGGGGATTTTGAATTCTCAGTTACAGAGATCCTCACCTTCCCAAACTACATTACCCAGAATTCTGCAGCAGCAGAAATGCAGGTCGGTCCACTTTAAAACCCTGGTGTGATAACATCATGAATGAAGTTGATAATTGTCACACTGGAAGACCTGGAGATTCCTAGAGAGAACATTTGTAATAACATCTGTGAATAATCAAATCCACAAAAAACAAAACTGTAAATGTGGAAGGGTGACTGTATATGGAGTTAATGCCAAAAGACTTCGCTATATTGTGTAAGAAATACAGAGTATGGAAGATGACTTTTTGTAACCACAGCTCCTAGAATCAACTGGCCAGCATTGCTAGTGCATATGCAGAATGACAATTTTCCAGAATCTGGGAGAGTTTGGGAAGTCCCCCTCCTTTGCAAAAAACAAAAAAGATTTGAAAATAACAACAACAACAACAACAACAACAACAACAACAACAACAACAACAGCAACAGCAACAGCAACAACAATAATTTTATTTTTTTATCCTGCCACTATCTCCGCAAAGGGACTTGGGGCGACTTACATGAGGACCAAGCCCAGTCAAACACAATTAAAACATGGAACAATAAAACAATAAAATACATGTAAAAACATCATAAAAACATAACCATCATAATTAACCATCAGTGGCTGAGCACAGCGGGCATATTCAGAACTAAAGGTAAAGGCAAGGGCTTGTGTGATAGAACTGCCAGGACGGGACAGATAGTAAGATGCAAAGGCCAGAGGCCTGATAAGGGCAAAAGGGGTCAGATCAATTAGTACAGTACACTGCAAGGGGAGAGATAATAATAAAGTGCAAAGATCCAGTATTGAATTATAGCTGGGGCGTGTGTGTATCATCTAGTGAACCGGATTAAGCAAAAGCATATTGAAACATCCTAGTCTTTAGGTTGTTATGGAAAGTGGACAGGGTAGGTGCTAATCTAATCTCCCTGGGGGCCACAACCGAGAAGGCCCTCTCTCTCATCCCCACCAACTCTGCTTAACACAGAGGTGGGAGCGAGAGAAGGGCCTCCCCAGCAGATCTTAGAGCTCACAATGGTTCATAAAGGAAGATGCGATCACAAAGATAGGCTGGATCCAAAGTGTTTAGGGCTCTGTAGGTAATAACCTGTATTTTGAATTGGGACTGGAAACTTATTGGCAGGCAGTAGAACTGTTTTAATAGCGTGGTTGACAGCTCCCTATAATTCGCTCCTGTTAGCAACCTGGCTGCTGACCTTTGTACCAATTGCAATTTCTGGGCCATCTTCAAAGGCAATCACACATAGAGCACATTGCAGTAATCCAGTCTGGAGGTAACTAAGGTAACTAAGGCATGGACCACCAAGGCCAAGTCAGACTTCTCAAGGTACTGTTGCAAATGTCTTGTAACCCCCCCCCCCCCCGCAATCTACACATTTTCTGATTGTTGTTGAAATTGTTGGGAACTGTACTTTTGCTGTATGTGACTCTACACTCTTTGACAACCTTTTTCTTATTTTTTGAAAAAGAAAAAATACATGAATAAAAGTAGAGCAAAAACAATATGTTCTTTAGCGTCATTCCTGCTCTTTTATGTTTCCATGCTTGCTTGTTATATTTGCTGCTGCTGCTGCTGAAGGACAAGTGACACTTCTCATACTCATACTTCTATCAGCGATTTTGAGTCATTTGGAAGCACTGCAGTGTCTTTCCAACTCCCCTAATTATCCTATGAATCCAGAACGGCTGGAAACAGCATTAGAGTTATGGGAGCCTTGCGTGACGAGGGAAGGGTGTTGCTTGCAAAGCTCACTCAGAGAGGAGCCAACCCACCTGCCCTGCAGGGCATCAGCTGCCACTGGGTAGAAATGCATGGCTCGAACATTGTTTCTCAAAAAGAAATAGGTAGTTGGAATGTATTAAATAAAAGCCTGTACACAGTCAAAGAAAGAAAAATTAAATAATCTCAGACAGTATCAGTGTGTGTGGATGTCTGATGGATAGAAAGATTCCATGCACATATGGTATTTATTAGGAACAAACATTTGGAAGCAGGTGAAGATCATGGTTACCCAACCCAACCTTCAGGCTTCTCAAGTTCTTTGAAAAGATTCTGGGCAGAATTCGGTCTTTGGCGTTCAATTCTCCTTTTGATTGTCTCCAAAAACCATAACAACAACAATAAAAAGGTGTTAACTCTTTTAGGGAACATTTGGATCACACTGGTTCCATAACAGCCTGTTGTTATTAAGTTAGATTACTACCAGAACAAATTTTAACCTTTATATTTGCCTTTGATTTGCATATCTAAGTAGACTACCTAGAAGCTTTGGAATGATTTGAATACACAGAAAAACCTTATGGGCAAATCATAAACACTGGACACATCGAGATCTAACTATGGAATTGCAGATGTGATTGGGGTAAAATCTACAGATGAGAAAACTGAAGACTAATTTGATGTAGGCTGAGCATCCCTTATCCAGGATTCCTAAATCTGAAATACTTCAAAATCCAAAATTGTCCACATGCATGGCTGAGATAGTGCTAATTTGATTTCAATGTACACCAGCTTTGATTCTTGCACAAAATTATTATGTATATTGTGTATAAAAGTGGTACTAGTAGTAATTTTTTATTGATTAGCCCTTATGCCATATCACAATATAAAACCAAACAAAAAGGCTTGATTAAACTTGATTACACTATAAAATTACTTCAAGTTATGTTTGTAAAAAATATTTAAAAATTAAATAAATTGTGTGTTTAGACTTGGTTCCTATCTCCAACATATCACATGATGTACAAAAACAGGTATTCCATGCACAAAAATTGAATAAAACTAGTAAAAATGGCCACTTTCAAGAAAAAAAATACAGGTATTGCAAATGTGAAAGAAAAATCCAAACTACTTGTGGTGCCGAGCATTTTAGATAAGGGATATCTTTGATTCATAGGTATCTGGCATGACTTTCATGTAACTTGCTACCCAATTTCCTTTTAAGGGAAGACACTAAAGATTGGATGGTAATTGTTACTCCCAGGAACTACCTAAGAGAGATTTTTAAGGGACCCAAGATAGGATAAAATAAGTGGGCATTTAAAGTCTTTCTGAAATATGACTTCCCTAGTTTCTATGATCCTTCTGATCTTAGCTGCTCAGGCTGTTCCTCAGGGTTCATTTTAATGTCAGATAGCATACATCCCAAGAAGTAGCAGTGGTCATGTAAAGAAAAATGGTTATGGTTGTCACCCAGCAACTTATCCTGCCCACTTCCCCAAAGCCACAGTGATCTAGATTGTACACACTTAGCAAAACACAGCAGATCGTATTTTCCTGGAAGCTGCAAAGAAAGAAGTTTGTTTCTGTATATCACATTAAAGTGAAAAATAAGCCTTTTGCTATTACATGTACTTTTACTATTAAATGTGTCAGTATCAAGGCAGTAATGAGGTCAGTATGATGGGTTTTTTTACCCATGTAGACAGGTACAAAGTGAAGAATGGGGATGGAGGAACTTGCTTTTCCAAATTCTGTCATCTATATTCAATTGCTCCAGACAAGGCTTCCAGTACCTTCAGCTTTGATCTCATATGAAAAACAAAACTAATATGATGGAACTTTTCTTCCAGTTTGCCTTTTTCAGTGTTCATTTTTCTATAGTTTTTTTGTCTCTGTATTTTTTCTTGTTTATGTATAATAGAATTAAAAACGAGGGGAAAGTTCATGAGCAGCAACAGTTGCAGGAAGATACATTGGGCCAATATATTCTTTCATTTAGTTTTTTAAGCCTCCTGTTGGAAAGGGTAAGGGTTACTGTAAACAAGGAAAAGACTTCATTAGTCAATTATTTCTTTATCAAATTAGAGTGATTACATTTAATGATGGAATCTGTCAATGACTAAAATTGTGGAAGCGAGAGAAAACTGAGAACCAGAACTGACAAGCAGTCTATACTGTCTGTGCTTCTGGTGAGACACGGGACTATATTCAGCAAATGACTTACACACTTTTAAGGGTAATTTAGCAACTGGATAGTGAAACCATTCCATTATAGTCATTTTCCTTTCTTTCTTTAGGCAATGAAAAGAGAAAAATCCTACTAGGGAATTTTAAATTTAGAATAAGGGCACAATGCAGTGTAATGCTTTATTAGTGCTGTTACACAGTTAGAGTGTTTTTCTTTTTCTTTCCTTTAAAAACCCTATTTGATCAGAAAGGGGACATTTGCTATAGTTTAGTAATCATTTTTGGCAGTAATCTTTTTTTAAAAGCTATGTGAGATTAGGGTATTTTTGTGATGAAAGATTGCACAGAGGAATAAATTTGTAGTCAATTATAAATGCTAGTTAGTATTTCCTGTTTTCTCCATAGCCTCTTAGGTTTCCCCCCCCCCCCCAAAAACATAGAAAGGAATAAATTATATTTGCTCCATTATCTACATCAGTGGTTCCCAACTTGTGTTCTGTGGACCACCAGTGCTCCAAGAACTAAAATATAGTCCGCAGGCTCACCATTACTACACCTTTGCAACAAGAGAGACCTGTTTCACGAAACCCTCATATAGTCCCCCCCGGGGTGAGAAGGGCGGGGTATAACTAGATGAAATGAAATAAATAAAATAGTGCCAAGGCAATGGGGATGTTGGGAGGGGAGAGGCTGACTACCTATGAAATGTGTGACAACAAGCCTCCTGACTGCTGCTTCTCATTCTCCTTCCTCTGAGCAGAGCCTTTCCATGTGGTGCCTGGAAGCAGGGGAGCCTTGGGGTCTTAATTTTTAGGCCTTTTCCTGGGGTTATTTGGAGTGCTGATTCAGAAAATTGCATTGGATAGACCACATCAGCTCTAGATTATTAAGTATGGTTTTCTGTGGATGAGCAGATGGTGACTACTGGATGGCATATCTTCTGTATCAGAAACTAGAGCTGATGTGGTCTATTTTCTGTATCAGAACCCTAAATAACCAAATTGAATCTAAAGTTGACCAAATATTGATTTGTAACCATTTTGGTACTAATGTTGCAGAGTAGTTCCTGGTCAAAGTGGTCCCTGGTCAAGTGGTCCCCAGTCAAAAAAAGGTTGGGAACCATTAATCTAGATCCTGTACACAGGCAGATTCCAAAAACAATGGTGAACTCAGAACAACAAGTTTTTATAGAAAGGGGTTTATCCATCTTCTGTTTAGAACAGTATAGTTGCATAGTCATCCATGTAAAAGATTGGAAAAGTATGGGAACATGAACCATTTGCCAATGCATAAATAACATACAACCGCCCTTACAATTTCTTTTATTTACATTGAGGATGAGCTCTCCCCTTTTATAAACACTTGTACTTAGTTGTAGAATTTCTAGATATATTACAAAATTTCTAATAATCTCATGTGCCATTACATTTCAAGTACAGGTACTCTTTAACTCCCTAGTTGACATATCACTCGCTTTAATAGCCCAGTCTCCAAGATCTTCCCATTTATCTACTAAGGCTGGGTAATCAATGAAAAAAAAGTTTTAAAATTCATTTCAAAATTAGGGGAAACTACTGTTTTGTTTCTAAAGTGTTTTAGTGAAAATGACATTATAACAAGAGTAACAAATTTTTGTTACCTTTTCGTTATAGTAATTGCACTAATGGTGAAATTTCAGGGGCTTTTTTCTCACTAATTTTTACAGCTGCTGGGGTGAAACTTGCTATAATGGTAGAACATATTTACCACTGTTAGCCCATCACATTTCAGGATGTTTCACCTATCCATGGAATTTTCTATACGATGACACAAGATAACAGGTGGTAATTCCTCTCAACTTTCACAAATATTCAAACATCTACTGATTTTAAGAAATTTTGTAAAATTTTGACAAAAAATGTTTTTTTTAAAAAAAAAGCCACAACAGCTATCTCTCATATTAACCAATAGAACTTGCATATAGTGATTTCTTCCCAGCTCGGCACAGAGATTTACTTACTAGAAGTATCAGACAGATTGAACAATTTATTGGAACTCTGGATGGCTGCTTCTATGGAGGGAAATAGCTCTCCCCTATCCTGATTGGAGCATTCTGATGCTGAGGAAATGTAGTTTAGGACACAGCCTTTGAATTCTCTGGCATAGGGCTCTTTGTCATATCCCAGAATTCTGTGCTTTCTCAGTCTCTTTTTTAGGAACTCTACTTTCTCTCTGCTGCTTCCCTCTCCTAATGGTGAGAGACCATTAATTTAAAGAGGAAAGGCAGACTTTTTGGCTTTGTTTTGCTTCCTTGTGCTGAAAATGAAACTGACTTTGGGAGTCTTCTGACATTTACAAAAAGTATTGGGTAAATTTCAATTCTTAAGTTTTTGGTGTGGGCCATGACTTTATGTCACATATTGCATTGTAAGTATGAATTTTACACATTTGATATGACTTACAACAACTAACAAAAATTGCACACCCTTATTATCTACTGATCATCAGTGACACTGAGGTGTATTGTGTCTAGCCCTGACAGGTTCATTTGCCCTTCTGAGGATGACTGGATTTTGTCACTGTTGGATACTAGGAGCCCCCAGTGGTGCAATGGATTAAACCCTTGTATGGGCAGGACTGAAGACTGACAGGTCAGACATTCAAATCCAGGGAGAGCACAGATGTAATGAATCCCTTACCTTAGTTGGCTGCCCAAAGCCTAAAGGGAGTGGGTCTGGCGAGCCCACAACATCCATTTTAGAAAAGGGAGACAGGGAGAAGCCATTTTAGTTAGATTTGCCTTGAGGGGGCATGTTCAGGTCTTAGAGGGAAAATAAGGCTAGGATTGGCTAGAAAGATGGGGGCAGAGCCTAAGTGGTCTAGAGGAAAAAAGGTGTCTTTTAAACTGAGGCTTAAAGTCCCAGTGAGTCAGTTGGAGTTTGGGTGTTAGAGAAGAAGGGTTGGTGTTAGTGAGAGCAAGTTTGGGTTTGGAGAAGAAGATTGGGTCAGTCTTTTGTGAAGTATTCAGGGTAGCTATTGAGTAAATAGTTAGAATACTGTGGAGGAGTAGTACCCAGTTAGTGGTCTGTTCAATTCCTATGGAAGTCTAGTTCAGGGTATTTTGGCTAGATTCCTGAGGGGAAGTTTTGGGAGTTACTTTCAGAGATTCATTTCCTGAAGTAATTTTCTGTGGTGGAACTTTGCAGACTTGTAACCCAGAAGTTTTTAAGATTTTGACTCTAACGCAACCATAAGCTTTTTATGCCAGTATTTTACTGAAACCATTAAGCATTTGTACCTGAATATTTCAAGCCTGTTCAATAAACATTCTAGTTCTTTTATTCAACTTATACCAGCCTCAGTGTAAATACCTTTCTGGTCCAAGTATTACTAAAGACAGCTTCACAGCAGCCTCTAAGAAACTATAGTGGCAGTGTGTGTTACAGAACAAACTCACAATATTACCTCACCCTGGTTATTATTGAAATGGTGGCAGGGGAAATTTTTTGAAGAAGCATTTTAAGTCTCTCAGTTCTAGTGTTTCCTAGTTCCTACCTTTTTAAACTACTAAGTGTCTCACCCCTTCTCTATTCTAAACTCCCCTGATTTCTTATATAATCAGTGGGACATTCTTCAACAATTAAAATAAAAAGATATATTATTATACAGTTGGTTCAGCAAACATACTTCCTCTTCCTTTTGACGGTTTTATAATTTTGGTTGAGCAGCGTTGGGATTTATTTTATATATTTCCCCATCTATAAATTAATTAACATGTCAAGAGGCAGGCGTGTCAAGCCAACCCTTGTTGGAAACTGATGAACTCACTATGAAAGAACATGTGCATCATGAATAGGTCTCTACAGCCATCTACGGACCCACCACCAATACACCAGACTTGGAAAGCAATCATACTTGGCTGCAAGTGATAGCCTATGATGACCATCTTACCTTTTAAAGTAAGATTTAATTTTAAAAGTAAGTCTGTCATTGGATAAATGGCAGACAAGGGAATAATGACCAATGGAAGGATCAGAAATGGTCTCTGAGATCTTGTCTACACTGATCACACTGCATTTTCCTGGTCCATAGTGATCCCACAATGACCCAGTTAATGTCACAACACCACATACATTATGGTGAGACTGCCATAACCGGCCACACATTTACCTGTGGCAAACTCACCTTGGTGTAAGGTGGTGGGCCACATCTACAGTCCTTCACATTATTTTTAGCCACACAGCTAAACCTACTCTATTTTGTCTCTTCTG
The DNA here is from genome assembly GCF_037176765.1 of Anolis sagrei. Taxonomy (NCBI): domain Eukaryota; kingdom Metazoa; phylum Chordata; class Lepidosauria; order Squamata; family Anolidae; genus Anolis; species Anolis sagrei. Next base: position 37,462,813 of record NC_090025.1, read on the forward strand.
TCATGCATGTCAATCTATGGATGCACCTTCCTAAACTGGATTAAAGCTTAAAGAACACATGCATCTTTCTAAACTGAATTAAAGCCCGAAGAACTCCATTGCTTTTATCTTATTTAATATGCATGTGAATATAAGTATCCACACACATGCTGTTTACTAAACTAGATTAAACCCCAAAGAACTGCATTGCTTTCATCTTATTTAATATGGATTTAAATTATGTTATTATTTTATTTGCAATTATTTTAACTTGTTTATGTTGTTTTACTTGTACATTACTCTGAACTGCCACAGTAAAGAACGAAATATAGATCATTTAAAAATAATTAAATATTGTGTTTTCACTACTGACAGTGACTACAGCCAAAATATCATTGGTTGTGTTACTTTGTAAAACTGAGCTGAGTACATGAAAAGATGTTTAGCATTGTGGTTGTAATTTTATTATTTTAGTGTGAGTTGCTGTATTTCATTACTTTAGAGATACTATGAAATTTCAGTATAACTGAAAAGCCAAGACATCTGTCCACCTGAGATGGGATGATTTTCTGGCTCACCCCTCCCATAGTACCTTGGCTACAAAATTTCTTCAGAGGCAGACATGAAAAGAATATCCAGCGATGAAAAGCTACTCATAGCAGCATCTTTCTGAAGCAGAATTAGCCTTCTCTGGACTGTAGCTGTGGTTGAGATAAGAACAAGCACAAGCCACTTGTAGTCGTTTCTCTAAAAATCATTAGACATAATTATTCCAATAAAGTTCTCTCTCTAATAAGAAAAGTTATAGTTGTTCGGGATTTTCCATGATCATGAAGAGAAGGCATTGAACCTTCAGATTAACAGCCTTGACTCAGATTCTGAACCGGAGTCAAAGAATACTTACTCCAAAAGGGTTAGAACAGAAAAAACGTTTTTCAAAATACTGAATCTGGAAAAGGAATCTGAACCAAAGCTAGGACATTTATCTATATGTATTATATTCTCAATATAATTGTAAAGATTGCACAATATATCATATTGAAAAACGATGTCCAGTTGATCTCTGTGACCTGCTGGGCTTGTTGTCCAAGTGCTAATGGTGGATGGACAACTGGGTATTGTTATTGTGTGCCTTGAAGTCATTTCCAACTTATGGTGACCCTCAATTGAACATATCAAGGGATTTTCTTGGCAAAATTTGTTCAGTGGCGACATGCCTTTGCCTTCATCTGAAGCTGAAAGTATATGACTTATCCTAAGCAAGTGGGTTTCTGTGGCTGAGTTGGGAGTTGAATATTAGGATGTGTCAACACTGAGAAATTAAAGTGGTTTGACACCACTTTAATTGCCATGGGTCTATGCTATGGGATCATAGAAATTGGAATTTGGTGAGGCACTAATACAGTAGAGTCTTGCTTATCCAGCCTTTGCTCATCCAACATTTTGTAATATCCAATGCAGTCTGCCACTGCTGTTTCAATACATTGCAATGTTTTCATGCTAAATTGAACTGGTTTTTTCTGACAATTTGTAATAAAAATGATGTTTTGGTGCTTAATTTGTAAAACCACAATGTAATTTGAGGTTTAATATGCTTTTCCTTAATCCCTCCTTATTATCCAACATTTTCACTTATCCAAAGTTCCACCGGCCCATTTATGTTGGATAAGCCAGACTCTACTATACTCTTAAAAACCTTGCAAAATTACACCTGAGCTATGGTAGTTAAAATTGTGTCATACTGCGTGAATTCTATAGCATCGATGCACCCTCAGTCTCCAGGGTCAAAGTCCAAATGCTAAAACTATGATAACTCAGTCTTCTCAATGTGATTTCTTTTAGTTCTTTATCATTAATCAAAGTTGTATTAGACAGAGTTTCAACCAGAGAATTGTACTCAGTCATGTAGGATGCATGGCTACCTGAAGAAATTCAGATACACTCCTCTCACTCTGTGTTAGACATTGTCCTGCCAGTCCAGTAGATCTTCAACGTTATGTTATGTGTGATATACTAACATTACTGTTGGTGTGATGTTTCTGGAGCCCTTAGATGAAAGAATATGCTTCTTACCACAAAAATGTAATATTTTAAATGGCCCCTTAACACCAAACAGAAAACCAGGGACAGAATCTTATCAAACCATCAGGGTCCAGAAATGAAGTGAACAGATGCATAATAGCATGTCATTATATGATGTGTGTGAGCTTTCTGAATATAAGACTTGAACAGATCTGCTTATGTTCTTTAATTAGAATGAACATGTTTTTTTAAAGCCACTAGAAAATCCAGAAACAAGAATACTGTAGCACTCATTAAACATATTCCCAGGAGGTGAATGTGGGTGTGTCTGGTTAACGTCCAATATAGCAATTAGGAAAGCCTAACTTATGATGTGGCGGAGGAAGTCATGCAACTAAGATAACACTAGTAAACTATACAGCTGGTGAAGGGTGGTACATTATACATTTGGTGTGTTTTGTAGAAAAATCCTTTAAAAATATCCTGAGAACATTTGTGAGTACATACATTTGTTGTGATATATTTACATAATGTGCAATCTTTATGCTACACAAACACATATGGATGGAATAAACCTCTGATTTATAAAGCTCATTTAGGTGCAAAAGTCTGGTTAATTATTTTTAATATTACATTAAAAAGATACCTCAATGATGAAATAAAAATAACCAAGACCTTGCAGGGCATGAGACGTGGGATCCATGGCTCATTGGTGGAAGAGAGATGAATATGCCATCCTTCAGCCCTCTGTTTTCCAGCACCACAGGATTATTTTGCTCAGCATGGTTGCCTGATTAAAATTGGTTTTAGGGTCATTTTCAGTCATGGCAAGAATATCACAATTGTAAATCTGAATACAAAATAGTTAAAGGTTATTAAACTTAAAATATCAATGATAAAGTGTTCTGAATTACAACTTTGTGGGTGCTGCTGTTTCCTCCCCAAATGGTGTTTAATGCAGTTAAGAGTCTACTGTGCACCTTGAAGTTACTTCTTGAATATGGTAGCTTTTTTCTTGACATTTATTATTTATTAATTTATCTTATTGTCTCAGAAGCAAACCGAGGGTACAGTTGTAATGTATTTGAAAACAAAAACTAAGTTAAAAACTTGGCATTCTACTAAATGTCCTTTGACCACTAGCTGGCCACTTGGAGTGCCTTTGATGTTGCTATAACACTAGTAATCCAATCTCAGTTCTTCATTCCTTACACAACCAAAGGTCATTCCTTCATTCCTTACACAACCATTGTGCATGTGGCAGGGCTCAGACTGCATTGTAATAGGTGGTCTGTGGTTTGCTGGACTCCACTTTGTAGCCCCATTTCTTAAGGTTGGCTCTGCATCTCATGGTGGTAGAGTGCAGTGTGTTCAGTGCCTTCCAAGTTGCCCAGTCTTCTGTGTGCCCAGGAGGGAGTCTCTCATTCAGTGTCATCCATGGATTGAAGTTCTGGGTTTTAGCCTGCCACTTTTGGACTCTCGCTTGCGGAGGTGTTCCTGCGAGTATCTCTGTAGATCTTAGAAAGCTATTTCTGGATTTAAGGCAGTGGTGTGCTGGGCTGCTATCTGATCAGAGGATGGTCTGGAGATGTCACTGCCTTGGTCCTTTCATTATTAGCTGCTACTTCCTGGTGGATGTCAGGTGGTGCAATACTGGCTAAACAGTATAATTTCTCCAGTGGTGTAGGGTGTAGCCATACTGTGATAATGCGGCATGGGGCAGCATGATTTCCGCATCTATAGAGAATATGTTCCTGAACATACTATGAAAACAACACACTATGGATAATAGCAAACCCTACTGAAATGAATGACTTCTGTCAGGTATTACTATAGAGTAGTGACTTGCAACCTTTGGTCCTTCAGTTGTTTTGGACTTCAACTCCCAGAAATCCCAGCCAGTTTACTACCTGTTAGGAATTGTGGGAGCTGAAGTCCAAAACATCTGGAGGACCAAAGGTTGGGAACCACTGCTACAGAGTCACCCCAGAGGACCCTGAAAATTCAGCTGCAGCATACTAACTTCATCATTTAGTCTCTTTTCACCAGGTTGAACACTGGATTGTTGTAGGTTTTTCGGGCTGTATGGCCATGTTCTAGAAGCATTCTTTCCTGAAGTTTTGCCAGCATCTATGGCAGGCATCCTCAGAGGTTGTGAAGTCTGTTGGAAACTAGGAAAATTGAGTTTATATACCTGTGGAAATTCCAGAGTGGGAGAAAGAACTCTGTTGGAGGTAGGTGTGAATGTTTCAATTGGCCACCTTGATTTGTTGGCCTGACAGTTTTTGGGTATAGCTTGTTCCTGCCTGGGGGAATGCTTTGTTGAGAGGTGACTAGCTGTTCCTGATTGTTCTTGTCTGGAGTTCCCCTGTGTTTGAGTTTTGTTCTTTATTTACTGTTATAATTTTAGAATTTTTAAATACTGGTAGCCAGATTCTGTTCATTTTCATGGCTTCTTTCTTTCTGTTGAAATTGTCCACATGCTTGTGGATTTCAATGGCTTCTCAGTGTAGTCTGACATGGTAGTCATTAGAATGGTCCAGCATTTCTGTGTTCTCAAATAATATTCCTGTGTCCAGGTTGGTTCATCAGGTGCTCTGCTATGGCTGACTTCTCTGGTTGAAGTAGTCTGCAGTGCCTTTCATGTCCCTTGATTTGTGTTTTGGCAATGCTGCATTTGTTGGTCCCTATGTAGACTTGTCTACAGCTGCATGGTATCCTGTAGATGCCTGCAGAGGTGAGAGGATTCCTCTTGTTCTTTGTTGAATGTAGCATTTGTTAGATTTTCTTAGTGGGTCTGTAGATAGTTTGTAGGTTGTGTTTCCTCATCAGCTTCCTTATGTGTCAAGAAAGTCCCAAAAACACAAACTTTCAAACATCTCAAAATAACTTAGGTTTACAATAACATACACAGAGGATACAAGTTCATCTTGTTTTTATCTTCCACCAATTGCATGCTAAACGCTTTTGTGTATTCGTCCTCTTCTTTGTGACCTTTTCTTTATGAGCTCACAGGGAATGAAAACAGGTATGTATGTGTAATGAAGGTAGCAGTGCATCAGTCTGTCTCTCTGTCTGACACCTTCAACGCCCATGGGTTCATTCAGATGTTCCCATGTGTATGGCCTAGAAAAGTGTGCAGTCTGTGTAGTTACCTAGATTTAATATACCTTGCTAATTGTAAGGGTAGTAGCTTCCGAAAGATCTCAAATGAAAGGAAGTTACAAAACAAAGTAATGTCAGGTACATACATGTCCTATTGCAAAGCACTTAATCTAAGCCTTTGAAAACATGGTGAAAGACAACAACAAGCATCCCACCACCAGACAACTAGTGTGAAAACAACAGCTGAATGGGCATGCCTATACTTGAAGAAGAGGAAACCGAAGTTTCAAAAGTCACAGAAGAACTGGCGATGAAGTAATTGCATTGTGAACATGAACATATTCTCAAAAGGTTCACAGGTTGTTACTTGTTCTTACTGCAGTACAAGGAAGGAACTGAGTTAAAGTAGCATTTGACTGGAAACTGCTAAGAATAACAAGCTTCTGAGCAGGAACATGAAGTGCCAAAAGGTTCCTTTATTATCTAATTAACAAAAGTGCCTAGTTTTTGTTTACCTTCACTTTAGTCATATTTCCCTTTTCTCCTGCCACTCTTTTCATATTTTGGTTATTTTTTCCCATCCACTCAAGGTGTCAGAGAAAATGTTGCAGGGTAATTTAACTTGAGGGATGCTGTCAGTTTCAGGGACAGAGGCTTTTCTGACCTTCACTTTTTCTCATCCCTCTCTACCTTGTTGTTGTTTTCTGAGAAAGCAACTACTGGTTTAATTCTCCTCCTTTCTTCATATCCTTCTATCTGTCATTGCCACTTCATCTAATTTTCTTTTAAACCTGCTGCTTCAGTCACAATGGCATCAGGTGGGCAAAGAAGGCACTGTGCTGGTTCGACATCATTTTAGTTTAAACAATTTTGTCACAAATTGAGAGTTGCAGCAATCATAAAGCATCAGCCATGAGTTTGAAAGCCACGGCCAAGGAGAATTGTATGAATAGTGAAACAGTAGAAGAAGGACCTCCTTGTGACTCTATTATGTCTGCACAGGCTGCACTTCCTCCAAAATTACACCTGGTTGGCTGAGATTGTGTTCTGTTCAGTTACAATGGCATGCAAGTTGATCTCGCTATTCTTGAAGCACTATCTCTAGTGCACAGTATTGTGTTGTGGTTTTAGAAGTTGCTAAAACTTCTAAACTTTCAAAGTCATATGAACTTTCAAAGTCATAATATTGGTTTTGAAAGTTATCTAATCAAAGAAGCTGAAAAATGAAACTTTGAGCACAAAAAAAGAGAGCATTTAAAAAAAATTGCTATGGAGTTGCCTCATATAAGATGAATCTGCCTATCTCAATAGAATTAAAAAGGAAATAGAATGATATAAAGTGATGTGAGATAAAACTATCAGTGCCTACAAGCCTTGAGTGCTCTATAAGCAAAGTCAATATGTTATAGCCTGTTGGATGATGGGTGAGGATGCTATTGCAAACATGCCCTATTTTTAGACTTCCCAGAGGATAAGTCAGCCAATATGGGAAAAAGATGCTTGTAGCCTTGGCAAGTCTGATTCTTCAGGGCTCTTCTGTGTCTGTTATTCAATTGCTGTTTCCGAAATTGTCCCCATGTTAGTTGGGGTACACATACCTGCAGGTAGTCATAAGACTCCTCTTGTTTGCATATACATTTGTATTTGCAAGTGTACCTTAGATAGGGCTGGACAACACAACCAATGAACAGCACAGCTGCACATGGTTACATGTAGCCATCTGGTAGGCAATGAAATCAGGTCACACAAATAATAATAATAATAATAATAATAATAATAATAATAATTTTACATCTCTTTTCTCTCCACAAAAGAGACACAGGGTGTACAGGACATCTCTTTCTAATATGCCAAGCATATGTTTTCATGAACTGCATAGCTGAACCTGAACTATAGGACAGAATTGTTCTGGCCCAATTTACCTGTCCGAACATATCTCCCTCTACAAACCAACAAGGACCTTAAGATTGTCTGGGGAGGCTCTACTCTCAGTTCCTCCACCATCTCAGTTGCGTTTGACATGAATGAGAGACAGGGCCTTCTCCATGATGGCCCCTTGGCTGTGAAATTCGCACCCTAACGAGATCAGATATGCACCATCACTCCTGAGCTTCTGGAAGAAATTGAAATCCTGGTTGTGGGATCAAGCATTTGCAGAATAGACTGACTGGCTGGCAAAGATACTGTTTTAATGGACTACGATAGACTGTTTTTAGGATGATGACTTAAATTGGTGAACTGTTTTTAATGTATTTTATATCTGTTTTATTATAATATGTGTATATATGCTTGTTTTACTCTGTTGTTGGCACAGTTGGTAGCTGCCCTGAGTCCCTCTGCGGAGATTGAAAAAGGACAGAATACAAATGCCCTAAATGAATAATTGTTACATGGAAAAGAACAAGAGGTTTCTTAAATAGGCATCCATAATGGCAGTATGCCTGTGCAGACTTAGGTAGTGCTTCATTCATTGATTCAGAAAGAAATTGCAGCTGATGACTTTCATGTCAGTGTAGTGATGGGTTTTAATCTAAACTTCGAAAGAGCTATCCAAGATTTCACAACTTTCACCAGTTGTGAAATGCATGAGCCTATCCACGAATTCACTGCCCCACTGGTTTACAAAACACCAATTAGCATTAACGGAAATGTTGTATTGAGTTAAAAACATGCACACTAAAAGAAGCACAATAGAGTCCGAACAAAAAAATTGGAAATGAGAGCATCTTCATTGGAAATATATTTCCAGCTGTTTTGTGTTTGGAGAGAGAACATTTCCGTTGCTTTCACAGTCTAAGTGTATCCCGTCCAAAGGGTGTTCACAGTTTATTTGTAAATATTTATTCCTAGCTGGAAATCTACTATTCAAAATGCCAGAAAAACAAACAATTTATTTTTCATTTTATTGTTCACTGATGGCAATGTAGTGGCGTAACGGAAATTCCAAAAGCATAAAAATCAGGAAATTAAAAGTTATGGTTCAAACAGGAAGCTAATCTAGTCCTCTCAGACTTGTACAGCTCTTTCTATTATTGCACTGACCTTACTTAACAGGTTCTGTAATTTTTAATTTCCTTATGCTGGCACTTTTATAGTCTCCACTACCACAGCATTAATGTGTTTTCCTATCCTTAAATTTCATTGAGTAACTGTTTGGTGAATTAGACACAGATCTACCTCAGCATGGGGAGCTCAATCCGGCCTAAGACATGAAGCATATTTGCCATACAATTGCCTATGAAATGAAACAGGTAACTGTAGAGATCTGTTCTTGATCTACATGTTCTTTCACAGTGAGGACTTCCATTTCCAGATGTAAGAGGGTCCTGACCAGGGTTAGCTTAACACGCCTTCCTCTTGACATGTTTCTCCCTTTTGTTCTCCATTTGTGCCTCTTCGAATTCCACAGCAATAAAATAAAATTGAACACATATACATATAAAACATCTTGTCCAGAACTCCAAAATCTGTTTCTTGCATAAAATTATTAAGACTATTGTTTACAATTGCCTTCAGACTATCTGCATAAGATTTCTTTGAAACTTAAATTAATTGCATGCACATTCTTGTGTCTCATCTTCAATGATATATCATTATGTAAGTATGTGCAAATACAAGCATTCCAAGATCTAAAAAAAATTCCAAAACATTTCTGTTCCCAAGCATTTCAGATAAAGGATGGAACTATGCTATGCTGAGCTATGCAAAATTGCCCAGGGGCTGCCCACGCTCCTCACTCAGGACATGTGACAGGTTGTTGTTAAATTTCATCGCTCCATTTGTGAGATCCAGGATATATAGGCTCAATCTCAATTCTTATGAATGTAGCCATAAGTGTGAGCCAGAAATAATGGAGAATGCAGTCCAGGGTAGAGCAGCAACACTTTGGTTCTATAGCATAGGCTTCCACCTTCAGCATGTCATACAGTTTTGATGCAGATATCTTTTGTAAATTAATTAATTAATTATATTTATACCCTGTCCTTCTCAACCCAAAGGGGACTCAGAGTGGCCTTACAAATAGGCACAATGCCGCATAATATACATACAATAAAATAACATATACATGAAACCACAAAAGTTAAAAACATCTCAACATCAAAAGCACACAGGCCAAAATCATAGACACATCCCTACTTATTCAATATCTTTTTCTTTCCTCATATAGTGTCAGTAAGACATTTATTTTCAGCATATTAATGTCTGTTATCAGAAATTCTCTGAAACGGTATTTTTTTCACCCCACCCCCAAAGTTAAAATGTTCTCCTGTGGAGAAAGGGTTTTGGGTAAACACTCCCCTCTTTTATTAGGGAACTCTTGCTTCACTAATGGTTTCTGACTGCACCAGAAAAACAAGGTTTCTATTTTTTTAAAAAAAAGTAAGAAAGGATTTCCCTAGGGAAAAATGTACAGGCCTGGTGCAATCTCTTGGATGAGCAGAGGTGCAAGGATGGAATGATACAAGGAGGAACTATGCTGTCAGCAACAGGAAGTAGGTGAAAAATGAGCAATGCCCTTGGGGAGTTGAATGCTGAGCAGATGGCTCTAATTGTGAGTCACACTGTGACAACTGACAGGAAAAATATCTGCTCTCTTGACACTTCCAGATACCCAAAATACCAGAGAACACATTCCAGGGCTTCTTGAAGACTTTGCTATCAGGGGGAGTACAGCCTTCCCTTGCTTCCATCACCAAGCAGCCCATAAAACTGAAATTGATAAGCGTCCTCAGGCAGCCAAGCATTCTAATACTCAGATAAGTTATTTATGTCTGTAAAGGCACTGAAGAAATAAGAGGCAAGAGGTGCAAAGGGGATGGCAGCCATGGTTGATTTAGATGCTGATCCTTTCAACTGCAGCCTACTTTGGAAGAAGAACGGAAAACCGACGTCCTGCTTTATGAGCACTGATGGATTGAAAAAGTTCTCCCTGTTCCTTTGGAATGCATTAAACAGTATCAGTCAGATGTATTTCATTTATTGCCGGATACAAGACTGTGGATTTATGCTTCTTTTTTTTAAAAAAAGTGGACATATAATGAATCAAGGCCAGGAACTAGAGAGTAGATTGCAACTAATTTTAAGAGTATCAAACATATATTGGGACAAATTCTTCCCAAGTGTAAACCCATGTAGTTGATTCTTATCTTCCAGATGTCACTGACCAAGGCTTTCCAACATTTTTTTCTCTGCAGTTGTCTTTGACAGGACAGTTAGTTCCTCTGCTCAGTATTTGTCTTCTATGTTTCTCTTTCTTGCATGTATAAATTACAAGATTAATACTGGAAAACAATTAATTAATGGTAGGCTCACTTGGATTTTTGCATTTTGTCCTTTGAAACTCCTGGCTCAAACACTGGACTGAAAGGCAACAAAGAAATAAATTAATAGACAGTAAATATTCTGCACCATTTCATCAGGGTCAAGCAGTTCTGGTCTGGTCCTTGTACAGGCCTCGGTCTGCTTAACATAATTGCTGCCATTTTTCTGTGTCCAAACATTACTTTAGCAGCCAGTGAAGCTTTGAAATTAATCATTTTGAGCAGTATATGTCTGTGTTAAAATTCCTGTGTCTGATTCTTGTCCATCATGTGCAGGAAGCAAGTTTGTACATTTCACAATCTATCTATCATGTAAATGACATCTATTTCACCCTTCCTCCCAGCTGTTGCCCAATCATTCTTAAATATCTCAAATACAAATGTTTGAACTATCAGGAGTTCCTTCTAAAATGTATGTGTTTGGATCCTGGTGTCCATTTCTTTGTGGCATAACATCTGTCAAGAGTTTCCTTTAAATCACAGACAGTGGTTCCAGAGGCTGAACCATGAAGGAAAAGTACTGTGAAAGTTCTCATACTTTTGGAGAGTCACAACCCCATTCTCCTTGATCTGGTTGTGAGGACTTCTGGGGAAGGATATATTTTTACTGGAGTTTTAGGAACACAAGAAGCTACTTGACAAATTATCAGTTTGTCCTACATGGTAATTACTTCCTGGCAGCAGCTCTTTCCAAGGACTGTCTGGAACACGGGGGTTGAATTTGGGACTGGGTACAAAACATGTGTTCTTCTCCCAATGAATTGCACTTCTTCTCTGCATAGCTTTGACAGATCTTCCTTCCTAGCCCATTTCTAAGGTGCTCATCCAGGTGAAGATCTATTTTTCTGTGTTGTATAAAGTATCCTATGGTCAACATGAGAGTGAGACTCGTGTGTCCCTCCAACTGTAATCTGACTACAAACCTTTAGCTCAGTGGTTCTCAAACTGTGGGTCCCCAGATATTTTGGCCTTCAATTCCCAGAAATCCTAACAGCTGGTAAATTTTCTGGGATTATGGGAGTTGTAGGCCAAAACATCTGGGGACTCACAGGTTGAGAACCACTGCTTTAGCTACATTAGCTATAAGGTTCTGGGAGCTGTAGTCCAGCAATATCTGGAGGATTGTTTCCTTCATGAGATTAAATCTACTTGTTAATCATCATGTTTCAAGTAGATCCACTGAATCAATGGAACTTGCTTAAATGATGGTTTATTAAATTTCCATTGATTTAATTATTCAGTCTTGTTTGAGCAGTTAGATTTAAGATGGGTCTGAATATTATACTCAATGCTGCAATCTAGAGATGGGGGATATTCACTTGCTTCTCCTATTAGTTTTGGGCAGTTATCTTGAAACCATTCTGCCTCCACACTAGAAAGAATGTATCCATGTATCACCAAATATGATTTGACCTCAGTACTGCTATGCTCTTATGAAATAACAGCCATTGAGGGAACTTGTTTTGATATGAAGTTACTCACAAACTGTGAAAATACCAAAGATCTTGTTGGTACTTCTTTTTTCCCCACTTACATAAAGGTTAATGAAGGTTTTAATGAAGTTAAAAATTTAAAGAAGTTAATGAAGGAGCCCCCGATGGTGCAGTGGGTTAAACCACTGAGCTGCTGAAATTACTGGCCAAAAGGTCACCTGTTTGAATCCGGGAAGTGGGGTGAACTCCAGTTGTTAGCCCCACCTTCTACCAACCTAGCAGTTAGAAAACATGCAAATGTGGATAGATCAATAGGTACCACTCTGGTGGGAAAGTAAAGGCACTCCATGCAGTCATTCCTGCCACATGACCTTGGACGTGTCTATGGACAATATTGGCTCTTCAGCTTAGAAACAGCAATGAACACCAACCTCTAGAGTCAGACACGACGGGACTTAATGTCAGGGGAAAACCTTACCTTACCTTATCTTACCTTACCTTACTTTATTTTTTTTGTCGTGTCAGGAGTGACTCCTGGTGTGAGAGAATTGGCCGTCTGCAAGGACGTTGCCCAGGGAAGGTCTGGATGATTTGATGTTTTTATCATCCTTGTGGGAGGCTTCTCTCATGTCCTCGCATGAGGAGCTGGAGCTGATAGAGGGAGCTCATCTGCCTCTCCCTGGATTCGAACCTGCGACCTGTCAGTCTTCAGTCCAGCCGGCACAGGAGTTTAACCCACTGCGCCACCAGGGGCACCACCTTACTTTAATAAAGATTTAGATAAATGAAAGCTCAGACAAAAGAGACAGAATTTAGAAATTTGTGTATTTTAGGAATACTTAAAAATGTAATACAGTAACTCCAAAAGCCTTCTGATGGATTTCTAGTACAAATGAGCTTGTAATTGAAAGGAGAGCCAGCTGTGAAAACATGAAACTATCATTTTCAGAAAGAGTCAGACAGATGAGGGGTCCTCCACTTGGAACTCTGTGATTGATTCCTAAACATTCTGGATGTTTAAAATTGATTGTGATCAATAAAGCAAATACTTTACCCTAATTATGTTTGATTAGTTGCCAGAAACCCAATTTAGTGTGTCCACAGTCACAGCTCTCACCTTTGTATTTCTTCTTAGATTATTGCTTAAGTGTGTGGATTTGTTTTGTGGTGGTTGTGATAGTGAAGAAGGTTAGAAAATGGAATTGTGTATAAGATCCAGGAGAGAAACTCATATTTTTCATTGTTTAACTTGGGTGGAAGCCTGTCAAATATTGCACAACAGAAGAAAATATGTTCTCTGTTCCATTCATAAAACCTGAATCTGATCTCCTGTGCATCTGTGTTAAAAATATGACCTTTTATATAAAGAATGAGGATGAAAACAGTACAAACTAAATGTGACCTAGACTGAACTGAAAGGAGAAAGGATCCTTTTCAGAATGCACTTGCAAAAGTTGTGAAATGCATGCCTGTTTAGACTATTTGTACAATTTTATCAGCAGATTGTTTTCCATTTTATATAAACATCCCTGTAGTTATATATAATTACAAAAACATTTTTTCATAAGCCCAGTATCAAAGCTAAAACTGTATGCTAATTTACTTTTTTAATTTTCTAATATTCCTGCACTCTGGACAGAGCTGTCACTATTACCAAGTTACAATTACACTTTGATTCGTACGGTTTTGTATGCATGTGCTACAATCATGCACTTTTTCATTGCTGCTGTTTTTTTTTCATAATCTCTGACTTGTCATTTTTTTTGGTATTTTAGCTACAATATTTTGATACGGCTTGGTATGGAAAGCGGTCTGGGGAGGGGAAAACATCATGAGTTACTACACCAGGTGAAGCCAATCCTAGTGACATCACTATGCAGATGCTTTAAGTTTTTTGAAGTCTTTTTTAGCCTAAGTAGTACAAAACGTAGGTGACAGGAGGAGAAACAGAAAGATATAAAGTCTAAGGGTCCTTCCACACAGCCTATATCCCAGAATATCAAGGCAGAAAATCCCACATTATTTGCTTTGAACTGCCATATATGACAGTGTGGACTCAGATAACCCAGTTTAAAGCAGACATTGTGGGATTTTCTTCCTTGATATCCTGGGATATAGAGCTGTATGGAAGGGCCCTATGCCAGATGTTGTTTCCATGCCATCAAGGTTACAGACGAATATGGTGATATTCACTGTTTTACTTAATACAGTAAAAATATGCCATTCATCCCTCTTCTTCTCTCTTCACAGGTGTAGAAATCCACGACTTCACTTTGGGATGAAAAGGAACTTCTTCCATTTCCACATTTTGGGGAGATAGTTGCTGCTGCTTTGCAGTCTGTATGATGTTCAAAAGCAGAAACCATTCAGTTCTAAATTTATAAGGCCAGGAAGAGATGCTCCCCATTGCCCTTCACTCTCTGTAAAAATTATTTGGCTAAGAATAGCATTTTAAAATCTCCAAAAGTTTGTCTCTAGCAGTTCCCTATGAAATGAAGACCAATTCACTTAGCTAATAAAACAGTGACCTTGAATTCAGTCAAATCTCTCTCAGGTCTTCATTCTGGGATAAAGGAAAAAAAATCATTTTCTTTCAAATGCATGTATTTGTGTATTTTCCTAGGAAGCTTTCAGTGACTAATATCAGACTTTGCTCTCATCACAACTGGATTTCCTATAAATGTATGAAATATTTCTGTACAATCAATAGTTATTGCCTCTGAAGCTATGAAACAGAAGACATTCTTTCCTGTTATAACAATGATCTCATTTTACTAGGAACACAGTATTTTTAAAATTGATTTTTTCCCCCCAGTAAAATATTGTCTTGTTTTTTATTTTAATGGGCTAAACTTTACAATGAACTAGCAGGACCGGGCTGTGGTGCAGCTAGTTAGTAGCTAGCTGCATTAAATCACTGCTGAATGGGAGGTCATGAGTTCGAAGCCACCTTGGGTTGGAGTGAGCTCCTGACCATTAATAGTCTAGCTTGCTATTGACCTATGCAGCCCGAAAAACAGTTGCATCTGTCAAGTAGGAAATTTAGATACCGCTTTATGCGAGGAGGGTAATTTAACTAATTCTTCATGCTCCTGGGGATGATCCTATGGGCTATGAGAGCAGCGCAAAACATTCTTCTGTGCATAAGAATGAAGAATTACTCCATCAAGGACTCGGTGTCACGAAGTGGATGGTGAAGCAGCAGTTCTCCCTGCGACCGGAATCAAGCATGCTCTCATGAAGCCAGAAAGCTGGAATGTTAAATTGCCTCTTTGTCTGTCTATATATGTTGTATATCTAATGGCATTGAATGTTTGTCATGTATATGTGCATTGTAATCCTCTCTGAGTCCCCTGTGGGGTGAGAAGGGCAGAATATAAATACTGCAAATAAATAAATAAATAAATAGTAATTAGCTGGGCTACGTGTTCAATCCTTGGATTGTCTCTGCTCATGTATCTTTTTTTTCTGTAGTGTCATAGGCATAAATTCAATTGCTGGTCTCAATGAGTAGTTGAATAAATTGGATTACCTGAGTATTCTTTTATCATTTACCAATTAATTCAGTGATTCTATTCTAGTTCTGGCTGGCAATTGGATTTAGGGTATAGTTTGCAGAGGTGGGTAGGTTGGAGTAGGACAATGTTTTAACAAAATGTGAACCATTTTCCCCTCCTCCCCAGTTATGTGGTTAACTGTCTGGAATTTCAGCCAGTGGAAATTCTCCTTGCACAAAAGAATCTCCATGAACCCTTCAAACCAAGTTACTTCATCCCCACAGCTGGCTGGATGGAAGACTTTCTTCTTGTTGCTTTTTACATACGCCAGGCATTAAATCCCCATCTCCTCTCACCCTAGCCAAAGCTTTAGAAGCAGGTGTTAGCTATTTGCTTCCTTTCTGTTTCATCTGTGGGGAATAAGTTGGAAAAAGCCAACTAATTAGAAAATTCTACAGGGAAATTAATTCCACACACAGCTGTGAAACGACAGTTCATTATGACGTCCTATCTCTGTCTGTCAGCAGAATCCTGACTGACTTGACAAGAGTTGAGCTCCCAGATGTGCCACATTATGTAATGTGACCGTGACTACACTGCACGCTCTTCTTGCTGTGAAAAATGACTTTTCATATTTAAATGTGTGTGTGTGTGTGGGGGGGGGGGGGGGGTCAGAAACTGAAGCAACTACTTTCTGTGGAAACAATATTATTCTTTTCTTCACACAATCAAGCAGTTCATCATCAGTTCAGGGGGAAAAACCCTCATTTGGACTGTTTCGTGCTATACACTCTGTTGTGAGGCCATTTTATAAGCTCAGTAGGATATATTCCATCAGCACAGATATTTGACAACATGGGATCAAGCAGAATGGGGCTAAGGCAGTGGTTTCCAAACTTTGGTTCCCTAGATATTTTGGATTTCAACTCCCATCCATCTTGGCCAACAGTCAGGACTTCTGGGAGCAGGTCCAAAACATCTGGAGGACAAAAGTGCCAAAGTCTGAAAACAATTGGAGTGAAATTTGGATAGAAAAATACTTGGGTAGCCTGACTGGGGAAAATATACCCTGGGCACACCATAAGGATGAATGGGTAGATGAAGCAATACTGAGAAAAGGCAAGGATGTATGACAGTTCCATCCTTTCTCAGTGCAGAAGGAATCTGGGCCAGTTCTTGCCCCAGTTAGCTGTAGGGCACATCTAGACAGCTTGCAAAATACGTGCGCTCCCATGTTTTTACCTAGGATGTCCAAATGTCACCCCAGATAAAAGCAAATTAATTCAGCATAAAGCAGAAAACCCTGATTTGTGCTGAATTACTTTGACACCTGGAAAGACCTGGATCAGGCTTAGGAAAGAACAAATGCAAAAGTAACAGAGGCTATCTCATCTCCAACAATTACTTGGAGTTGTAGGTTCTTCTATTTTATTCCTAAATTGGAAATAGCCCAATAATTCCTGATTTTTATCTCAAAAGATTTCAATGTCATATTAGTGACATGTTTGGTTGATGATCTAAGAGCAAAGGGCTATTGAATGGGTTTTTTGTATGTCTTGAAGTAAACCACAATGAGTTAGCTATAACAAAATACAGTTTTAGCAATATATATTTTCATATTATTATTTATGCTGTTACAGTACTGTCATTAATTTAAGTTTTGGAAAAATTATACATTTGTTGACTTTTAAAATTCTTTATTTATAAGAGCAAAAGCAAACATATTGAACCTAGATGATAGAAACATATATATGAGTGCTTTTAAAATTGGGGAAACACAGAAATACATTTTGTCCCTGATGCTATGCAATAAAAGTTCTATTGGACAGAGTCCAGGAGCCAGAATTCTTTGCAGGAACTCTCCAGGTCTGTTTTTGCAATAGCAACTCTTGACACCTGATGAAAATATGTGGAATTAGAAAAGTCATTTCTCGATTTCCTGTTGGGAGAAATGGGGATGTGATCTGGTGTAGTCTTCCCTGTGTCCAAAATGGTTCTGTGGACAGCAGCCATCCATGTGGTAGAGCAGATGTGTGTGTGTGTGTTTATCTGTGAGCTCCACAAATAAAAATGTAATTTTAATTTCCAAATGGTCTCCAAATGCTAAAGATGTTAATAATTAACTCCAGCAATAAATAACCATGTTTTGCAGACTGCTCCCACGGTGTGTCTCCCCCACCCCCATTTTTGGCGTGATTCCATAACTTCTTTATTCTCAGTATCTGTCAGCAATATTCTCGTACACTTTCATAGATTTCTCAAATGCCAGAACAATAAGAACATGCAGAGACAAGTTTAATAAACCGCTAGGGATGTGTTGACTTTTTCATCCTGGAAGTTTTACTATTTTGGGTCAGATCGCTGCCTTCAGAGTATAGTTTAGTGGCTTAAAGATTTATTTATCCTACTCTTTTACAGAACAAGCCTGTAGATGTCTATTCAGGACTAAGCCTCACTGAGTTCAGTAGGGCTTATCCCTAGGTATGGGTGCACAGGGGGAACAGCTCTCAGGCTATAACTTATATCAGACCAAGGAGTCGCCATCGAAATTTTATTCAATTGCACCTCCCATTAGCCCAGCCAGTGTAGGCAAGGGTGGAAATGCTGGGATCTATAATCCAACAACATCTGGTGGGCCACACATTATGCATTTCAATTATATTATTACTGTGCATAAGATTGCAGTTTTAAGTAGTCTTGAATTATCAAGGCTATGCAATGCTGAAATGGAGCTGAGGAGGAGATATCGAGATGGTTAGCAATCAATGTACATTAAGTAATGAGTTTTTGAAAAAGACCTAAGACTCAAAGAGTGGAAATGTATCACCAAGGTTATCATAGAGTACATCTACACTGCACAGTGAATACAGTTTGTCATCACTTTAACTGCAATGGCTCAATGCTATGGAATCTTGGAATTTGCAGCTTGGTGAGGCACTAGCACTATTTAGCAGAGAAGGCTAAATAACTTGTCACTGCCTTATCACATTAGGCTGAGGATTTGCCAAGCATCATGGTGAATCCATGGGGGTCCCAGTGGAGGGCATGGAGGACCCATCGCTTCACACCCCATATTGCGTGACTTAATGTGACCCTTATCTCATAGGAGGAAGCATTGCTTCCCAGCTTCCCTTCCATTGCTCCTAAGGCAACATGGGAAGCCTCCCATGTTGCTGCAGTGGTTCACCACAGAGCCTGGCCAGATGTTGGTGTGCATTGTGGGAAGAGCTCCATTGTGAAAGGAGAGAAGAAGTGGAGTAGGATGGGTAAATCAGCCCATCTGATAAGATCATTAAGACTACAATTTTATTTATTTATTTCGAGTACTTCTACCCCGCCCTTCTCAACCCCCGAGGGGGGGGACTCAGGGCGGCTTACAAAAAGGCACAATTCGATGCCTACACAAAATACACATATGTACAAAACAGCAGTTAAAACAATTATCACAGTTAAAAACAGTCGGTACAATGCCCATGATTCTATATAATTGAGCCATGGCAGATAAATTAGTCTCAAACTGTATTATGTCTACAGTGTAGATGCACCCTTAATGACTCTTTATCATTTTAAATCACTAGGGTCTAAAACAGTGATTCCCAATCTTTTCTGGACCATGGATCACTCTCCAACATTAGTACCAAAATAGTTACAAATAAGCTTTTGGTCAACTTTAGTTTTGGTTTGGTTATTTGGGGTGCTGATTCAGAAAATTGTATTGGATACACCACATCAGCTCTAGTTTCTGATACAGAACATATGCCATCCAGTAGTTGCCACCTGCTCACCCACAGAAAACCATATTTAATAAGCCTCACTACTATAAGAGGGTTTTGCGAGACCGGTTGCTCTTGTTGCAATAGTGTCGTAACGGTGAAACCACAGACCATATTTTAGTTGTTGCAGACCACTAGTCGTCCATGGACCACAGGTTGGGAACCACTGACCTTAAGAATGAAAGCTCATACCATTAAAAACAGGTCTAGGTCACAGATGTTACTGACAACTTAATGAAGCTTGAACCACCATAAGTATAATTAAATATTTGTTACATAAATAGCATACCAGCCACTTGGAAGAATACAAAAAAATCCGGTTTACAAGGTTTAACTTTAAATAATGTAAAAGTGAAGTAAATGCATTTAAACCTTGTTGAAAACAATGCTTTTTAAAAACAAGACAGCTTAATTAATTTTTAATATTTTTAAAAAATTCAATTTTAAAGCTGTGTTTTGTTTTTATATATTGTAATAAACCATGTAAGCAATACTGATAGGTGATTATATTGATAGATAGATGAATGAATGGATTGGATGCATAAGGTTAGAGTCATAAAATCATTGAATTGGAAAAGACCACAAAGGTCATTCAGTTCATCCCTGTGCCTGATAGTTTGTGTATTAAAAGGACACATCTGCAAGAAGTGTTTATCATTCATCATTTTTCCATGTATTTTTCTAACCTGCATATTTTAAAGCAATGTAGTTAAACCATTCCCTTAATTAGAAGTTCTATGGCATTTTGAATTGGATGGGATGCTCATGAAGCACACTAAGGGTTCATTCATTCAATAGAATTATAACACCATGATTCTAGGGGACATGGAAAGAGCCTCCTCAAAGACTGAGTAAATACAGTCAGGTGTCCCCTGAGCAGCATTTCTTGTAAACAGCTAATCTTTCCAACCCAAAAGCATTGCTTTACATTCTATGCAATGCTTTTGATATGAAATAAAAACCATTATTCTATTATAACTGCCATGGTTCCATCCTTTGGGATCCTATAAGTTGTAGTTTGGCGAGAATTGTAAATGCTCCACCTTAAGCTGCCAATCCTATGATTCCATAGGATAGAACCATGGCTCTTATAGTGGAATAATAAAATTATAATTTTGTAAATGAACGGGTTCTGACTTTTTCCATGTATAGGAAGGCCCTTTGTGAATATGCCTGCAGAGATTCTCTTTTACATGAGTAGATTCCCAATTTCATGTGGTAGGGCTTGGACATGTACCTGGAAAACATACTAACACATAATTACTCCAGAGAACAAATCTACTAGAACAAATCATTAGGCATATTTTTTAGAAAGCCAACCTGAGTAGCACGAAGAAAAATCTCAGACATGGGTTTTACTGTGGCTTCTCTTAGTATCTAATTTATAAATGCTAGTAATAAACATGACTCACTGAGGCTGACAAAAATTAAAGGCAGGGAAACACCACAACTTGCTTAGATTAGGCAAACCGACGTGGACTAGCAGGTTTCATATTTCAGTCCTGCTATTCATTCTCCCAAATAAGCGGAAACATAGTTATATAACTCAAACAAAAATATTCAAAGCAGTTTTTTTGAAATATGTATTTAGAATAAGGATTTAGGCTTCCAATCTAAATATTAAACATTACTAATGTGCTTAACTCGTTGAGAAAAAAGTGCGTAGACACTGATCCAGATGGAAAGAAAGTAAAATAAATTTTACTCCATAGAGTTCAAGTCACTGTAAATATGCAGAACTATTATATGTCCTGAGAGCCTCTGTAATGTAGTGGTTTGAGTGCAAGGCTAGGACATGGAAGGCCAGGTTGTAATCTCTGTTCAGTCATGGAAACCCAATGGGTGATCTTGGGTAAATTGCACTCTCTCATCCTCACAAGAAAGCAATGCAAATCCCCTCCAAACAAACCTTGTCAAGAAAGTTTCATGATTGGTTCACCTTAGGTCACTGTAAGTCAAAAACAACTTGAATGCACACAGTAACACTCACTCACTTAGATAAGTTGCAAATGTTACACCAATAGGGGCATAGCTCTAGATGGAGAGAAGTAATAGTACCACTCTATTCTGCTTTCATCAGATCTCACTTGGAATACTGAGCACCAGTTCTGGAAACTACAATTCAAGAAGGATACTGACAAACTGTAACATGTCCAGAGAACAACTGAAGAAAGTTTGAGAGATCTTTCCTAGGGTGCATTTACACTGTACATTTAATGTAGTTGGACACAACTTTAATCGCCATGGCTCAATGCTATGAAATCATGGGAGTTGTAGTTTAAATTTTACTGCCAAATGGTGTTGGTGCCTCACCAAACTACAATTCCGGTGGTTCTGTGGCATTGAACCATGGGTAGTAAAAGTGGTGTTAGACTCTATTAATTCTGCAGTGTAGATGCACCCCAAGTCTTATGTTGTTCTCTCCCTGCTAGCTTGTTACTTCTCTGATCATTTTAATAGATGTTGCTTGTTCTTAGCCACATAATAGCTTCCCTCTCCTTAAGCATCCTAATCTTACCTGAAGGATTCCCCTTCATAAATCCAGGAAAATGTTTAGTTTAGCCATAAACTAAAGTACAATATACTCTGCATTAGAAATTCATATAATGTCTTGGGGATGGCTCCCAATAAGTTTCTGGTCACAATTCAAAGTGCAGGTTATTACCTATAAAGCCTTATATGCTTTGGGTCCAACCTATCTTTGAGTTCGCATATCCTTCTATGAGCCAACGTGGGCTCTGAGATCTGCGGGGGAGGCCCTTTCTGGATCCCACCACCATCCCAAATATAGTTGGTGGGGAGGAGAGAGAGGGCCTTCTCAGTGGTGGCAACCCAGCTCTTGGAATACCCTCCCTGGAGAGATTAGGCTAGCCCCCTCGCTTTAAGCCTTCCAATCCAGTTTAAAACATGGCTTTTTAAACAAGTCTTTGATCTTATGTAGACTTTTAACCCTTAGACCGAGGGCTTACTGTTGGCATCACTTTGGCACTGGGTGTGTGTCAATTGGAAACAACCTGTTTTATCTGCAGCTATGACTGTATTTCATGAATTTTAATGTTTTATAATGTAATTATGTGTGTGCGTGGTAGCAATTTTATGGCTTTATTGTTTTAGATCTATGTACAGTTTATATGTGGCACTTTGCTGTATTTTGACAGCTGCCCTGAGTTCCATCAGGGAGATGGTGGCGGGGTGGTCCCCTTTTTAAAGAATACTATCATTGGTTCAAGAATAATAGAATCATAGAGTTGGAAGAGACCACATGGACCATCCAGTCCAATCCCCTGCCATGCAGAAAAAGCACAATCAAAGCTCCCCTGAAGGAAGTCCATCCAGCCTCTAAAAGCCTCCAATGAAGGAGCCTCCACCATACTCTGATGCAGTGAGTTAAAAGTTACTTTTATAGATTGTAACTGCTAGACCTTGCCAGTTAACATGGGGCTGTAGCTGAAAAAGTAACTCTTCCAAGCTTTGGTTAGTTCCTGTTTAGGAATTTATGTAGGTATTTCAGTCTTTTTGTGAAGAATGCAAGGAAATACAAAAACTTCAGGGCTAGTCCTGGAATTTCTCATCAACTATTGCCTGCGAGAGTTTGGAGTACACTCTGTACTAGCAATCTTCTTGACAGCCTTTACTGTTTTCCTTCCTGGAGCTGATCTGATATTTTAAAAGCTGGCTCTAATCAAAGTTTCCACTTCAAGTTTTAAATAGATAGCTTTATAAACGCGAGGAAGCTGTAGCTGCCAAGAGTCACTTGCCATCTTTCCTGAGCTGGATGTACTTGAGCATCATTGCTTCTTAGTAACCTTGGGTCTTTTTCATTCTGTTGTTATTGCTTTGGGGTGGTTTTGATTTTCTGGAGTGCTTTTACCACTGAAAGAAGAAGATATATAGTGCATTTCCATAATCTTGCCACCGTTTTGGTTAATGGCATGCCAAACTTGTCCATTTTCCCTTTCTCTTTTGTGGTAACTCAATTGGCACAGAGTGTGCTGTGCTATGATTTTTGCTTAGTTTTATGGTTGTTCTTTTATGTATAAATATCTGTTGTGTTGAGAAAGAAACAGAAACCCATACTGGAATTGAAACAGGCCACAACTTTTTAAACATAAGAATAGACATAACTAGGGGGAAGAGGGAGGAAGCCTTCATGATAGCCCTGACATAGGACCTAATTTGGACCTATCTAAACCAGGGTTTGAATTTGAGTCTATCACACTGGACTAAAGAAATATAAAGGGTCAACGTAAGAGTTACCGTCACCAATAGAAAAGTAACATTTAAATAAATTATGGACAATTGCAATAACTCTGCTGTTCTTTTTGAGCCACTTCAGTTGGCTACTGGATTCCAGATTATGACTCCAAGATCTTCAGGGAAAGTGTTTCTCTAAATTCTAGCATCTTTGCACCATGGAGTGCCAAAAAGACAGTCTGTATGCACCTAGTTCACTTCTGGTTTTGGAAGAGAATTTTAATGTCAAGACAGTGCAAGGGATGGGATGCAGATTATTCTTTTAGGCCTAAAGGTGAGTCAATTCACTTTTGTTTTGGAGTCAGGAAAACAGCACTCCAGGAAGTCTGGAGATGTTGACAGCCACAAAAAGAGCCTTGGGGGCTGTGGGTAGCTTGCCCACTCTTGGTGCAATATAGCATGCTGTAGTCATGCACTTCACATCATCAAGTCCCACTCCCTTAGCTTGTAAACAGAATACAGATGTTAAGTGAGAGGAAGTATGGAAGCACCTAGGCCCAGGACCAAGCACTTCCCACATCATTTAAACCTTAGAAAACTGTTTATGTGCTCTTGCAGCTTGCTGAGCAATAAGGGACCACATTGATTTGGACCACAAGGAAGCTCTATGGAAATGAAATGTATATATATGTTTGGACACATATGAAACCCTGAGCATTCTGTGACACCTCTCTCTATTTCAAAATGTCTAAGAAAGATTGACTTGTTTTATATAGAATTTTAAGAAAATTGTCTTCACATCTGATTGATTTTAATGTGGCTTGGAAGCATGCTATTCAACATCTGGCCTGGATAAACATCCTACTATCCCCTTGATTTACACATTTATCTAGGAAATCTCTGAGCTTTAGAGTCACAAACCTAGAAATAAAAGTATAAGAAAACAGATTAATATGAATTAATATGAATATAAGGGGGAAATATCAGTACAAAGTAACATTCATTCAGTGGTTAGACAAGATAGTTATGGGCTGAATAATGGCAAATGTGTGTAACAGAACACTAATAGCTCTTTTTTGTTTTCAAGATTTTCAGCTTTTGGAAGGTCAAAGTGTGAAATAGATAGAAATGAAATAGATCTGTTTCCAGAGCATTGGTAAGTGTGACAAAAGTATGAAATGGCTTCTGCATTCCAAATCAGATCCCCCAAAACTATTTTGACACCCAGAATTCCAATGTTGAGGCTTTACCACCCAGTACATACTCACCATTATGACTGGTAGGAAAAACAAAAGGAGATAATGATTCCTCCTGATCATTATTTCCTCCCAGGATTGCCCTTCTTCTCCCAGTTGGTTTGTTAACACTGACCTTGCTTCAGGTATGTTGGCAGGGGCAGGAGTCAAATGCTTGTTCTTCAAGCTTTGAATCATGTCCTGACCATTATGATTGGCAGGGAGTAATGTGATGGAGCAAGGTGAAAAAAAAAGGATTCCTCTAAATATTTTGGATGCTGGAACTGGGTTGAAGCCAACCTCTGTGGTAAATATAAGCACCACTCAGGCCTCGATATGGTTCCAGATCTCCGTGTACAATTAGCTCCATGTTGAAATTGCTTCCTCCTATGTTAACTTCACCTTGCCTTAAGGGGTCTGTGTAGATTTATTTATTTATTTGAAACATTTATATTCCACCCTTTCACCCCACAGGGAACTCAGGGTGGAGCACA
The DNA here is from genome assembly GCF_037176765.1 of Anolis sagrei. Lineage (NCBI taxonomy): Eukaryota > Metazoa > Chordata > Lepidosauria > Squamata > Anolidae > Anolis > Anolis sagrei. The sequence continues at coordinate 37,487,866 of NC_090025.1, forward strand.
ACATATATACAACAAACATTCAGTGCCAGGACATAAAAATATAAATATACACAAACATTAAAATCATTTATATCTACTTTAAAATCAGCTGTTTAAAATGTTTAGATGGGGCCTTAGTCTACAAAATACTACCAATTTATTTTTCTTTGGGCCCTTCCACAGTCTTATACCCCAGAATATTAAGTCAGAAAATCCCACATTATCTGAGTGTGGACTCAGGCTCTTCCACACAGCCATATAACCCAGAATATCAAGGCAGAAAATCCCACAATATCTTCTTTGAACTGGGTTATCTGAGTCCACACTGCCATATAAACCAGTTAAAAACAGATAATGTGGGATTTTATTCAGCTGTGGGAAGGGGCCTGGATGTGAAAAAGTGAATCTTGTGGGAGAGGCTACACCTTCCCCATTTTCCTATGAAGTGACTAAATTTGCCAATCTTTCATAGCAGTGGCATCAAATAAGTCCTAGTCTGGAAGCTGTAGCAGCACTACTGCTAGGAATAAGTATAAACCTCAGCACTAAGCATAAACCGCTATAGGTCTGCAACCCATTCCTTTTTCATAGACGTGGCTGCATTTTAGTAGGGTCAAGTATGAGAGGGATTAATGACGTGAGAGGAAAAAGCTACTTTTGTGTAGATAGAAGAAAAAGGGAGACATTAATGTTCTAGAAAAGTGTATAAATCCTTGATTTGGCTTTTGAAAGGGCTGCTGATTCCACAGGCATATTATATTCTACAGAAAGGAACAGATGACAAAATGGTTGGAATGGGAAAAGTTGGAATGGAGGAAAATAATAATTGAACTGACTTTTGCAAGAAATCTGTGTACTCAGGATAGAACGGGACTCTAAATCATGCTAGCACATTCTTCCTAGGTGACATAATTCATGGGTGCCCATAGTACATGCCAATACGTGACTTGTCAGCACCTCTTAAATGCTGCCAATGCTTCCTTTACTTGCAGCATTCATTGACCATAGCAGCCCTTCTCTGCAAACAGCTGTTTCCTTTCCACTAAAGTATTTTTGGAAAGTCGGTCCTCTCCCCTGCCTCCCACAAGATGTAAAAGCTGAAAACTTGGTAAATAAAACATACGTCCTACTGGGACATGAAATCCCATCACAGACGGCCAGATTTGCTTAACCCATAAAATTGCTCTTGAAAAACTATTATTTTGGCCAGTTCTCCAACTTAACTGGGTTTGATTTTTCTTGGCTTTGCCCACTTTGCTTGCTTAGGGGGTATATGGTCTCCCCTCAGCATACATATGCAGTTCCCATTACCATTAAGAGGGATTTAAATTTACACACAGACATCTAAAAGAGACTTGACCACTTATTTTTAATGTCCCAATGCCAACTAAAGCAAAGACCTCTTGCTTTCTCTCAAATCTCTGCACTACTAATTGAGAACAATGCTTATGCAAGACTTCCTTGGGGAACTTGGGACCTGTGGTTATATCTAGGCTGAAATTCAAATAAGAATTGCAGCTGCTTAGAGAGGGGTTTTGGATGTCTTCAGTCGCACTACAAGGAACTGCTAAATGAAACTTCACGTCTCTCAGAGCTCAGATGATGGCTCTGACATTTAACAGGTAAACTGGCTAGAGTTCCCCCCACTCTAAATTACTGCTGTTTGAAGTCAACATGATAACTCTTGAAATAATAAATAACTTCACTCAAGCATTGAGATAGTTATCCTGAAAGACAAGGCGGGGTTTTTTTTGCTGGAAAAAAATGTTGTGTTTTTTCTAACAGGAAGATCTGTTTCCAGAGCATTATTAAGTGTGACAAAAATGTGTCATTTTCTACCCTTAGCTGTCCTCAGACTGTTGAAAAAGCAACACATCATTTATTCCATAAAGATTCAGCTGCATCCAAGCAACAACAGGTTTTACTTCATGAGATCATTAAAACTTGTATCTTTGTTTGTACTGCTGTTGAAATGTGTGTGATTTTAGTAGAATAAGGAATATCCCAATATGTTCTGCATCTATGATCTTCCAGATGTTGCTCAACTGCAATTACTATTATCCCTACACATTGCTATGTTTGCTAAGTCTGCAGCCCAATATCTGAAGGGCTCCTTATTCTCCACCTTGACATATTAAAATGCCAAGACCACAGCCCAGTTTTGTAATATGCTACATCCAGAAGCCCAGGCAGAAGAGACTGGATGCCTTTGAAAAGATGAGAGCCTCCTCAACATTACACAGTTGCAGCGTTATTATTACATTTAACTGCCATGGCTGTATCTTTTTGAATCCTGTGGTTTGTAGTTTAGGGAGATGCTAAAGCTGTCTGTCTGATAACTTTAGCCCCAGAATTCTTTAGGATGGAGCAAATTAAGGTGGAAACATAACCCAGTTTTTGTGTAGTGCCATGGTTCCCAACCTTTTTTTGACCATGGACCACTTTGACCGGGACCACTCTCCAACATTAGTATCAAAAGGGTTACAAATTGGTTTTTTGTTAACTTTTTCGAACATATGCCATCCAGGAGTCACCATCTGCTCACCCACAGAAAACCATATTTAATAAGCCTTGGCACTATAAGAGGGTTTTGTGAGACCAGTTGCTCTTGTTGCAACAGTGTGGTAATAGTGAGGCTGTGGACCATATTTTAGTTCTTACGGACCACTGGTGGTCCAAGGACCACAGGTTGGGAACCACTGGTGTAGTGTGAAAGGATCCATAGTTCTCATTTCTGGAATAAATAGGTCACATTGACTCTTTGAAGCCTAAAGGCACCAGATCCCACCTGAACCTGGACGCTAAGTTGGCTCAGGCTTGGTTAGTACTTGGATAGGAGATCACTAATGAATACTAGTTGCTAAAGGCTATATTTCAGAGGATGACTATTCTTTGGCAATGAAAACCCTATGAAATTCATGGAATAACATGAATTGACATACATGCACACACTGTCTCTGACTCTACCTTAGTCTTGCTTAATACCAGTGCAGGATTTGTGTGGCAGAAAAGAGGAAAACAGTTATTAGGAAATGTTTAGATTGCCTATGCAGTACTTCTCTCTTTACAGTGAAAAGCAAACAATTCCTGCCTGGCACCAGAAAATTAAGATAGCTAGGCTGAACTTTTTTCAAGCAAGATGTTAGGCATTTCCACCTGCTGGCAGATAAAAAACCACAAAATGTACTTTAAATCATGCATATAATGGCTGAAATATTAAGAAAAAGAACCCACTGTCCATGTTAAATTGAATTTCAACTGGATGTAAAGTACCCTACAGTTTAATAGTACAATATATGTCTATATGGAAGTAAACTCCATCAAATTCAACAGGGATTATTTGCTCTAATACAGGCATAGATTTCCAGATGTAGAGATTCCAGATTCTATAAAACAAAAATTATATATTATAAGAGGCAACTTTTTCAGAGTTACATTATATTGCAATTTAAAATATGATGTGTGGCAAGTAAAAGATATGGGAATTAAAGAGTTTGAATTACTAGCTGTGTAACACATGGTAAGTGAGGATTGTTTATTCTCTCTGCAAATTTAGTTTTGGTTTGCATTAAAATCTCATATGAGGAAAATGTCAGAAAGTGTTGACTAGAACAGAATGTTGCTTTCTGAAAGAGCAAGTACTAATTTGTTTTGCTTTAGGCTGATTTTCTGCATGCTAATCCAAGAAATTTCATATTAATGGGAAAAGGTACTGATAAATGACCCAATAAAAGGAATATTTTAGTAAGAGTCCATATAGAAGCACAAGAGCTCCTCAACTCTCATTCCCTCTAGCAGTAAATTCATTTGGTTTGGGCCAGAATGGATTACAACCAATGCTGAACTACTCAAAAACAAAAGGCAGGTATCCACATTGCTTAGTGAATGCCAAGGTGTACAACATAAAACCCACCATAATTTTCTATGATTTACCTCAGGCTTTAGTGTTGGTGAATGATCATAGTCCCAAACTCTATTATACCTTACTCCTATATGCAGATGACACTATGTTATTGTCCTTATCAGTCTTCAATTCTTAATTTATTTTTTAACCAAGTCTTGCTAATTTAATAGATTGGAAATCAGCTATATTAAATCCAAAATTTTCATTTTTGCCAAAATAATGAAAGCTCATGTCTTTGCAGATCAGGGGCCACAAAATTGAACAGGTCAAATACTTTTGATATCTTAGTATTTGCTACAGAGATAATTTGCCATTGCTCTCACAGTAGCAAGCCGTAATGACTTCTGCACATACCTACATTATAGCAATATATTGTTTTTCTACATTAAGGGTAAGCAACTAATATATTCCTTCTGTCCTCAAAGGTTTTGCGGCTCGGATTGGTTTCCTATTATTGTATAGCTCCCCTATTTGGATTTCTGAAATCAATACATCATTTAAAATAATACATTATAAGTTTCTCCAGAAACTAATGGGACTCTCTAGATTTGTGCCTTACTCTGTGCTGTGAATTGTGATGGGCCAAACTATTCTCGAAACTTTGGCATGGATGAGAGCCATAAAAATTTGGCTGGAAATACATTTTCAAGCAGATCCCAATAGCTATATTCCCTTTATTATTAGATCATTTTATTACAGAATTGTATTTTTTGATTCTCAGAAAGATCAAAGCAATTGGCTGGTCTTTGGAAGCATTCATCATGAGTACAAATGTGGGAGCCTGCAGGTTAGTCAAGAGCAGACTTTTGGATCTTGACTTTCATAATCTGAGTCTTGCAGCAAAGACAACTTGTTCCCCTTAATTCCACGTAAGCCTGGAGTTATAGAATCTTATATTCACATTTTGATTAATCCCACCCAGAGGAGAGCTTTGGCTACTCCAAGATGTAAAGTGTTGCCATCAGCACTTTGGATGGGAGATGTAAAAATGTGGAACGTTCTAAGGGTTTGTTCTCGCAACTGGGTTCCTGTTGAAAAACTTGACCATTCCTTGATTGCATGTCCTAAATATTATAATATATGGATGATATACAGGAATCCCATTTTTACATTGTTCTCAATGGCAAAGGTGTGAACAACTCTGATGCATTCTTTTGTGAGGCTATTACAAATGTTATTTTTGAGATTAAAATTACTAAATATGCTTTTCCATTTAAAAATTTGTGACTTCCTATAGTTATATATGCCTGTATTGTGATTTTGTTAGTATATGCCAATAAAGGCTGTTGTTGTCATAACACCCACCAAACTTGTTCTGCACAGAATCAATACCTGTTATACCTATTCCAGGCCTGTAGCCAGTATTTTGATTCGGGGGGGGGGGGGGTGAGTCTGAGTGAAAGAGTGTCTACCCAGGCAAACCTTTTGTATCATTACCCCAATACCCCCATGCATATGGGATATATTGAGCATGGTGATCAGATCATGATATGAATAAACATAACAGTTTAAATAATGTACCAGTAAGACCTACTCGCGGATCACCATGAGAATTTCGGAGGGGGGGGGGCTGAAGCCCCTCAAGCCCCCCCCCCCCCCGCTACATGCCTGACCTAAGCTATATCAAGTTTAAGATTTATTATTTACTATATTTATATACCGCCCCTCTCAGCCCAGAGGCGATTCGGAGAGGTTCACAAATTGGCAACAATTCGATGCCTCGACAATTATAACAAGTTAAAACAATCAAGAAATTCTGTTAAAAACAACAGCATATGATATAAAAAAATATAAAAACCGTACAAAGCCTTAAAACATTATCGTGAGCATCTCCATGTCAAATCGTTATTCCATTGCGTTATCAAGTATTTCCATAATTCTGTTTAACTATGCCGTATTTGGGAAGGCCTGCTCAAAAAGCCAGGTTTTCACCTTTTTAAAAAAAGTCAAGAGGGAGGGAGCCGATCTTATATCTCTAGGCTTGAGTGGGCAAGCTGAAGTAACAGTATCTAGCCAGGCCTAAATACATGCCAACCCTTTCTATGTTTCTTGAAAACAGGAATTGGATACCTCTCTCAAGAATCCATTTTCTACTCGTAATCATACATGCAAACTATAGAGCAGAATTCTGTTGGTGCAGATTTCTTCCCCTTTCCTGGTTATACTTATTTGTTTACTTATATTGTTCACTTGTTAGCAATGTTGCAATTGTACATAGACTGAATATGCATAAAATAAAATGGCCCACATTGTATAAAACACATTAGCATAATGTAGCAATTTCGATGAATGTTTCATTCAGAGAAATGAGATTTGCCTAAGGCTGTATCTACACTGTTATATACTACAGATTGAATTGAACAATATAGGTCTACAATGACCATATAATAAAGTTCAAACTGTGTTATTTGGCAGTGTAGATCCAGCCTAACTTTTTTCTTTCTGGATAGGGACTTTGTGATGCTTAAAATGGAAGAAAATATAGACCTAGCTTCTGTGGAAGATGCATTAAAATTTTTATGATGATTTGCGAGGTTCAAAATAAAAAGGCAAGGTCCTTGGTGCTACACTGCTGGTCTTCTTTTTCCTTGGAGATTGGATTTAAAACTCCAGAGAAAGAACCCAAAGTGTCAGAATAGTTGTTGGTTGGTTATATACTACCCTGTTTTTATTGGCAGGCAGCTCTGAGTGGCTGAAAGGTGGTCATTAACACCCTGACAGAAAGTGCTGACAGGGTGATTATAAGATTAACACCCCGTGTTATATTAACAGCGTCAAAACTTCCCGCTTACCTTTCAGTGAAAAATAACACTTTGAAAGGAAACATTAAAAAGAATAGTGATTTTTTAAAGCAAAAAACCTGTATTAATCGCTTACAAAGATGTACAGGTATGCAGTAAAGACCAGGCAGCTCTATGCTGCCCACAGAACCACCTGATGTCCTCCCACTTCCTCAGAAAGCCAGGCTTGGACTACTCTGACGGTCAGCCAAAGGCAAGCCACAGAGAAGGTGGGAAGAGTTGTAAGTGAAGGCTAGGTGAGAACCATTTCCTTGCTATTTAAATTTTGAACGCACAGGGTTTTTTTTAAATGTGAGGAGGAAACACTTTGCTACTGTTTTATTTATGTTTCTCATATAAATTCTCCCACTGGCAGTCTGGAGTAGAATACTGTAAAAGTTATGGGGATGGCTGGTTGTATGTTCTATGTATGAGCTGTTCAGGCAGTGAGAGTACAGTTGGTCTTCCGGATCCACGGACTCTGCACCCGCAGATTCAACCTTCCACAGTTTGAAAATGCAGACATCCTTCCACATTTGTGGGGTTGACTTTTGTGGATTTGATTAGAATCCTAGAGTTGGAAGAGATCACATGGGCCATCTAGTCCAACCCCTTGCTATACAGGAAAGGACTTCTGATAGATGGCCATTCAGCCTTGTTTAAAAGTCTCCAAAGAGCTTCCACCACACTCTGAGACAGAGAGTTCCCCTGTTGAACAGTTCTTATGACCAGGAAGTTCTTCCTAATGTTCAAGTTGAATGTTCAAGTTGAATGTTCAGTAGAAAACAAGTCTGCTCTCTCTTCCTTATGACATCCTTTCAAATATTTAAACATAGCTATCATGTCTCCTCTCAACCTTCTCTTCTGAAGGCTAAACATGCCCAGCTCCTCATAGGAAATTGCCTCCAAACAAATTGTCACAAAGTTTTTTCTCTGCTTCTAAGGTTCATAAAAACTACCCAGACACATGAGCAATCTCTGCTGTATACTCTTCTTTTTTTAATTACACTGTTTTAAAAGTTTAAAGATCTGCTGAATTCTATTCATTATTTAGAAAATTTCTTATTGTAATTTGTCTTTTGTGATGGATGTCTCATTTTTGGTGATCTGTGACTGCATAATAAATTCTTTGCACAATATTACTATTTGTATAGTTTATCAAGTCCCCTGCAGAATGCATAGCTTGGGAAAGTTAAATTTATTGGACTGTTGCAACTCCTCTATTGCAACAACTCCACTGGCTGCCAACACGTTTCCAGTAAGCTTGTGCATTGATTTGGCTGGTCATGGCTCCTCCCCCCCTATTCAGCACCATGAGAGACTGCCCATACAGGGTTTCCCTGTGAACCTTGCCTGTTGGGCCAATCAGAATAGAAGAACGCTGTGACATGTCTTATGCAAGATCTCTGCTCTTTTGTTGACTCAGGTGAGCTGGGGGTCTGACCTGGTGGTTGATTACAGAGTGGAGACAAACCCTTACCCTGAGTTTGCTCCTGCTCTGCAGACTGAGATGTTACTACATTTGCATCCTCCTCCAGTGCCTTTGGCTCTGGGGCTAAGTCTATAACCAGATTTGGGCCTCCTGCTCATGGCTCTGAAAAATCTCCAGGGGCAACTCATTCCCTGACTCCTCGGTAGAGGCTTGAGGCACAGGCTGACCCAGCACACTTCTCCAGCAAATTGCCCCTTATCCTTCTTGGTCTCTGAGCAAAACATCCCAGAAGTTATAAGAAAACTACTTCTAATTTATACTTGGAGATTGGGTGATGAACAAAAGTTAACTCAATCCCCTCCCTGACTAACCTTGAATACAAATCACACAAATAAAATATGGAGAAAAATCATGTTTTTTAAAAAATGCCAGTTTTAAAAGAGAATTAGTATTAATCCATGTTATAACCTTAGGGTTTAAATAAATATCATGCTGTTCTGAGAAAGCATAAAGTTTAGTGTGTGGGGGTGGGGGTGGGGGGGGGGTGGGATGGCGGCAGTGGTTTAAGCTGCCCTGTGGAGCTTCAGCTCTGAGCCATTAGAGGACAAGATGCAAATTGGAGAACAGAGGGGCAGAAAAGAAATACATCCCGTTCAGTTGTCATAAAATCAGAAACATCTAATGACATTCAAGAGGAGTGGGGGTTAAGTACTTTTAAGCACATATAATCTTGACCTTAACTCTCCTCATTATCAATGTACTACCCATGGCTTGAGTTCAAAAACATCACAACAGTCAGTTCCATCTCCAAAGGAACTGACTGCTCTGGTGAGGCTTTTACTATCTACGTCTAAACTGCTAGCTTAGGAGGCAGCACAGGAAAAATATTTCTGTAGCTTTCATAATTCATCAAGACATATTTTCCTTTCTGAACAAAACAGAAATGCAAGTTCAGAGACATTGTTTTGCAAAATGAACAAGTTTCAACTTTATTTGCTGCTTCCATGCAACCAGAGGTTGTGTTTATTTAGAAAGCTAACATTTATATGACTTATATATTCACAACAGCTCAGTGCCAAAAACCACAGGCCTAAAATGACTCTTTTCATTGCTTCTTCAGTTTTTGACCTATAGCTGTTTTTATAGGAACTGAATCTTTTTCTGCAATTGCCTCTGGTAGACTTAAGAGTAGTCATAGCACCCTATATAATAATTTGCAAAGAGCAGCTTGAGAAAAGGGATGTGTAAATTAGCCCTCCAGCTCGAAATTCTCCAGGCTTTCTGCAGAAACATTTTACAGGCTGCTGTGCAAAACAAGAACACAATATAAGCACAAATAGGGAAAGGATGCAAATAACACTCTGTCAAAATCTTTTACCCCAAAGCAAAATTTAAATATTAATCCCAACAACTCTCTCATACACAAGATGTCTGCTATTGTTTTGATTATGTCTAAGCAGAAGCAAAAACCAATAACATGGGGGTTGAAGAGAGGGCTGTAGACATTCTCTATACTGTGCATCAGTTTCCAACACAGTAACCCCTATGGTTACTAATATCTTAAATTGCTCAAATCCAGATCGGTTAACATATGTCTCTGAGTACTTAAATCTTGCCCTTTTTTGTGATGGGATAGGCAAAACAAGAACAGCAAATATAATATGGGAGATAACCTCATAAGTGTTCTCCACTACTAAGGAAATTGGATAGTTACTGAATACTGATATCTTCTGTCCAGGTAACATCTCCTGGCCATGTTGGCTACCAAGATGTCAGTAATGCATTCCTGAATTTGAGAGCGCTTTCTGTGTGCTCATTACCAAATGAATGAGATAAAACATGTCTTTCATTTTAAGGTAGTACCTAATTTAAATCCCAATTTTGATCTAATCCGGATGAGAAATCTAATATTTTGAACAGGTAAAATAAGCAATGTATTGGATGATGGTTTAAAATGAAATCTCACTTCAAATAGGGGGAGGTATGAATGTTAGATAATTCAGCTGCCTTTGGAATTGAGACTTTAATATAGACACATTTCTACTTAAAAACCACACTTATATTTTAGATGGTTGTTAGAGAAGGTTCTTATTTTGGAGGTTTAAGTGGTATCTGTTATTCAAAGTCTTTTTTTTTTTTGGATATCACATTGCCGTCATGAATGCTACATCACCTTCTTCCCATTGTGATTCATGCTTTGTTCCATTATAGACTAGATTTTCACAATGCACTTTCTGCACTGTGTTAAGAAACTAAGGTTGTTCTCAAATGTGACAACCATTGCAACAATTATGCAGAAAGGGCTTCAGCAGCTTCTAGTTTGTTGCTCTGCACAATTCAAAGTAGTGCTTAAAACACACCAGGCTGAAAAACTTTGATGCATCTGGAGGACAATTCCCTCTGCCCCAAACCCATCATAAGCCACTTCCTCCGAAAATGATGGGATCTTTTTTCCAACCACAGAAATTACTAAACATGCACTTCTAATTTGTAAAAAGTCAAAAGAGAGTCCCTGTCAAATAGGGTGTGGGAAATTTTCCACAGGTCTTTCTGTGCCCCTGGCCACTTCCCCAAATTTATGTTTTTCAAAATGGAAAATTATCCCAAAGTGCTAAACATGCATAACTGCAGTAGTGTTTCATTAAAAAAATCCTTCAGTTTCCCTGAATCACTCATTTTAATCCAGCACCCCATCTCCATGATTAAGCTAGATGTAGTTTTCCCATCACTTCTGGACAGGCCCGTAGCCAGGATTTCGTTTCGGGGGGGCTGAGTCTGAGTGAAAGAGGGTCTACCCTAGCAAACCTTTTGTATCATTACCCCAATACCCCCATGCATATGGGATATATTGAGTATGGTGATCAGATCATGATATGAATAAACATAACAGTTTAAGTAATGCACCAGTAAGGCCTTTTCGCGAACCACCATGAGAATTTCGGGGGGGGGGGGGGAGGCTGAAGCCCCCCGAGCCTCCCTTCCCCCCGGCTACATGCCTGCTTCTGGAATATTTTTACTGAAAGATCAAGGAGTGTGCTATATAGCTGAGGCAAAAACTGGAAGGGGATAATTTTATTGTTTGGAAGTGACTTGCAGTAATTAAAATTGATATATTGATTGCTTAAGCCTTTTGTAGAGAGATGTGTGTATTGAACCTAAAAAAAACCCATGAGGAACATCAGTGGATACCTAGAACAATAGAAAATAGCGAACCCTGTATACCAATATATTAGAAATGAGTGAGAAAATCTCTTGATTAATGTTTCCAGTTTGTACAGACCCAGAACCCGGGGCTTTTAACACCAGACAATTACAGCAGGATGATTTCATTTTTATAATCATAGTTACCTCCAATAGACTCTTGGCACACATATGAGAAGAAAATTCCAAATACAAAAATGCACACAACCTCATTTTAGCCAGTGAGGTAAATGTATATGAAATGCATGCATTTGAAAAGAAGTGCATACAAATATGTACAAATTTCTTTGAGGAAGATGCTTGGGAAGAAGCCAGTTCGAAGTGAGCTCATGCTTTAGAGATCATACCTAGCCACATACTTCATTATTTGTAATATTGAAGTGTATGTCAGTTTGATCAATGCAGTTTTTAAGAACCTGCAGATAAAGTATACAAAGGAGCTGAAAAATTCCCACACTCCACTTGAAAGGGAAATCTGATTGAGCTGAATAAGCTGTTGGTTGAAACACTATAAAAGCCAAAGAACTTCCTTTATCAATACATGTTGCAAAAGACATTTGGAATTTTTCTACAAAATTTTGTATCAAACACACATTTGATAACACATTTTAAGATGTCCTCTGTGTTTGAAGGGTATAATTCATCTACATGTAAGGAGGAATATCTGCATCAGTCTTAAAATAAGGGATAAAGACAGACCTCCAGGGCAGTTTCTCATTCTCCTTTGCCATCAAACACTTATGCTTCTGCTGTCATGGTAGGGCTGAAACCTGACAGAAGTGGGAAGCTGGGGCTTATGTTGCTATTTTGTTAGGAGCCCCTTTCCTGTGATGTGCTTGAGGGCATAAATAGACATCAGTTTCTCAGGACCTACTTTGTTATTTTCTTTTTACTAGAAATTCAAGATCCATCAAGCAATGTATGATCTCTTGTCACAAGACATCAAACATTTATAGTGTGAACAATATTTGAGTTTGGGAATTTTTTGAGTACCAGATATGATAAGAACTCACAGTCTTCCATTCATAAATCCTGGTTATCCCTTTTGTTAAAAAACAACAACACATATCTGTTTTAAACTACATAAAACTCCAATCAAGGTATATCTGTTTATGCAACTACTATAAAACAAAAGACAAACAAACTACATTTTCTACGCTGCTTCCAGACAGCAGGAAAATCTGCATCAAAACAGGTTTAAAAAACCTGGGTTGCAGCAGCCTTTAGTCTCTACACCTACTCCTAAACTGCATGCTTTCCATGGGGGGTATCTAGATGCCCTCCTGGTAACTTCTGGGAGGGCACTGAGACACCCTACCTCCCTCTCGCCCAAAGACTTTAAAATACAAAAATAACTTACCCGGCTACACATAGAAATGATGAACCGGGGGGGAGGGGGTGAGTAGGAAAATCACTCCTCACTCCCTCCTCTCATGGCACATCATTTCTACATGTCAGCAAAACTCTGGCAGGACATTAATGGCAGCCGGGTAAGTTATTTTGTATTTTAAAGCCTTTAAGTGGGGTTTGGTGAGGGAGTTGATGCCCTCTGGATTTTCCAGACCCCTTTCAGTTAAAAAACCTGAGAGGGCTGTGTGGATTGGACCCAGGGATCATATGATGTGGTCCCCAGGCCCAATACACACAGGGCCCATAGCCCATTAGACCCATGCCTTCACAAATGTGTGGGTGTAATGGGCTATCAAATTAATTTGGGATAAAGCATGGTTTTCCTGCGTTGTCTAGAATAAATTTGGTTTTACCAGAGACATCGCTTGGATACCTCCAGTAAAACCGGTAAAACTGCGGGAGATACTGCTTTATTAGCCCTGTCTGAATGGGCCCTACATCTAAATCCTACCAAGTGCATCTATAACATGGACCTCATCCAATGAGTAGGGGAATCGTTATCTTTGTGTTTGGTTGCATTCTGTTTTTAATGAAAATTGATATTTTCAACCCTATCACACATGATGTATATTGACCGTTTCTGCTGTCATCCTTTGCATTCTGAACTATCAGATGGCTGAGTGTAGTCCTCGCTCATCTACATTCTTCTTCTTTTTAAAAAGAAAAACTTCGCAATGGTCAAAGTCCAAAATCTAGGCTGAAAAAATAGGGAAATAGAGCCACAGTGAAGTGGTGGTATATTGAAATTGTGCAATTCCTGATGATCAAGTTAATAAAAAATACTATTAAAGTTTCATGATAAAGGAGTACTAGCAAGAAGGCCCACAGGAATGCCTACTCTAAATGTCACTAAAACAAACTAACACGGGCAAATTTGGCAGTTCCTATCCCATGTGTAGATAAGTGCCTTTAGTTATTTCTGTGCCCACCGGGAGGTCTGAAGATGATTGCTTCCCAACTCCAGAATCCTCCATTTACAAACACTTCTGAAACAGATTTCAGACAGAGTCCTATGGGGCAACCAGCAGAAGTAGTTTTGCATCACATGATGGGCTCTGTTGAACTCCATCTGTAAACTGTTTTTATAGTGTTAATAATTATAACTTTATTTACACCCTGCCACCATCTCCCAAAAAGGACTCAGGGTGGCTTACAGAAACACATACAAGTGCCATAAACACATAAAATACAGGTAAAATCACATCAACATATTAGGCAATGACAATATCAGTTTAGAAATATGGGGGGGGGGGGGGGGTCTGTTGAGGCCCTAAACAAAGATAAGTTAAGTGTCACTTGCCAATTACAGTTCATGAGCTAATTCTAGTTTATTATAAGAAGTCAACAAACCTTAACTAATAATAAAACTAAATTCTACTTCAAGTATTCTACATATAATTCAATTTTGTTTGTTTTTAAACCTGGAGTTACTTTTGGTCTACATTTCAATGAAATAGTCTATCACTAAATAGTCAATTCCTTGTTTCTTATATCAGCAGTTTAAGTGGTGGTCATCTTTGATATAATTTTGTTAATGCTCTTGTTGGCCATTTGGAAATCAGAAATGATTGTTGAAATACTGGAAACCACCAGTATATCCAATTATAACTTCTGCTCACTACTGAGTATTGCAGACAACCAAGCATATGTAATATAGACAGAGGTAAAGTGTAAGTGATTGTAATGCTCTAAGGCAATGGTTCTCAACCTGTGGGTCCCCAGGTGTTTTGGCGTTCAACTCCCAGAAATCCCAACAGCAGATAAACTGGCTAGGATTTCTGGGAGTTGTAAGCCAAAACACCTGGGGACCCACAGGTTGAAAACCACTGCTCTAAAGTATTTTGAACCTTTGCTTGATCTGATGTGCCATCAAGCTGACTCTGACTTGACCCAATTTATTGAGAGTAGGCTTGATATTGCCTTCCTCTGAAGGTATTAGAATGTGACTTACTCTGGGACAGCTAGTGGTTGAATATGGATTCAAATGACAATCTCCTTGATCCTTTGTCTAACATTTAAACCACAACGTTATGCTGACTTGGGCTATGCCTGACCACTACTCAATAATTTATTTTAAACAACAATACATTTATGTGTGTAAATAATTTTGTTCTTGTTTTTTTCTTAGATTATTTCATGCTTCTATTCCATGTCAAACTATCAATGGAGAGTGCTTATTTGTATCCTGTTGAGTAATTTGAGAAGTTTACATTTGCTTGTTAAATGTCAAGTAAATGGATATGACCTTATTTGCAATGTGAATGGGTATGAATATCTGGACTCACCATCTGTGCCAGCAATAAAAAAAGTAATTTTGGCAGGAGAAAACAGTAAATTAAAAGTACACGCACCATCCTGGCTCCCATTTTGAACCTAGTGTCAACTAAGTGGTGCCAATCTTAGTTCTCCAATTACATTTCCTTTTCTTGGTTAGACGAGTGCAATTCTTACCAATCTAGTGCTACCAGAAAACACTCTCTGCAACAGAACTGCCAAAAGAGGGGCAGGGGCAGGAAAACTTGCTCTTTCATTTTTTTTCCTATGCAAGGCCAAACATGCTGTCTTTGGATAGGTTTCAATTCTGCTTTAATTCATTTTAAAAAACCTGAAACAAAAATCACCATTTACATCGTTGACAGCTGGCAGGTTTTATGTGTTCTTACTATTCCTGCCAAGATTTCATGTTTTTTTTTTTAAAAAATGTTTTCATTCAGCTCTGTCACGGATCCTTGAAGCTCTGGAAGTGTCAGGGTCTGATCACACAACAATGACATACAGTACCTTCAGGCATGGAGGTATTACGCTAATAATTTGGTGTAGAGGAAGTTACAGCTCTTGGTTTTACTTCAACAATGATTAAAATTAAAAATGGAAAGGAGAGAAAGATACCAGAAGGATAGGGAGAGTTTAAATGCCTACCTTTCACCAATTGAGTGCCAGAATATCTTGGTTAATTGTTTAATTATAACCTAGCATGCATAAGAAAAGACACCCCCACCCAAAAACTGTTAAGATGATGTAGTACTTCCCTTAGGTATCTGTAGCCTCTTAAATAATTGTCAAGTAGCATTAAGAAGAAGGATTTGCTTGTGGTTCAGGCAACATTCTTGCATTTATGAAGTCAAGTTTCATGCACTTTCTTTGCCCTACACTGATACAGAAACTTTTGAAAAAATCTTTGATCTTTCATTTTTGAGATCAAAACCAATTTTTAAGGGGAGTAACATATTTTTTGTAGTGAATACATTTTGTTCCAGCAATATGAATTTCTCTGAGATATGTGTCTCGGCAATCAGACTTCAATGCAAACTTCACCTTCCAAATGCTAAATGCAACATATGGAAGGAGGAAAAACAAAGAGCCATGACAAACAGCTATCTCTTCCCATTTGAGGGACTACTACTTCTAAATACATGTATATAATCTGGCTGGATCTATAGAATCTCTCTCTTTAAAACACAAAGATAACACAGGGAACATATGAAATCGAAAGCCTTAGTTATTGTCCTTGTGCAATTGCTTCTGTTATTAAGATCTTGCATACTCAGATCTGTGGCTTCCTCTATTGTATTAATCAGTATATAAGTGTGGTGTTCCTCTTTTCCATCGGCCTTCTGCATGATGATCTTTTACAACAAGAGACTTCATGTCATGATATGTCAAAGTATGACAACCTCAGTTTAGTCATCTGGACTTCTAGGGTGGGTTCAGGCTGTGATTCTATCTTGGGCCTCATCTGCATGTGCTGTTAAATCCAGAATTATGTGGATTATAAGGGGGTCGTTAAAAATGCACACTCCTAATGCACACTGAAATGCACATCCACATGGAAAACACATGTCAAAAAGTTAGGAGAAAGTCCAAAATCGATGATTAAATGTGCTACAACTGATCAATGTCTGGATGTTATAGATCAGAAATAAGGGAGGAACATGCGCAGCACTCATGTCAACCACACCACCACTGAAATATCTGGATAAAGGAACTGGATATGGCACTACCAGAAAAGTAGACAAACACCCCCCCCCCCCCCCCGAGAGGAAATCTATTTCCCCCTTCTTTTTTTGAGTTGGAAGTTGAGTTCCATAGTTGATTCTCATCCAGTGGGCTGCTTCAGTTCAGTGCATATTCCCCAATTGAGTAAGAAAAGAAATATGTCATTCTGTTGGATCAATTCGGCATGATGGCAGCTTTTTCACAGTTTCCGCTGTGTCTGTGGATACTCTGCAGAGTGGGAGTGGATCCACATTCTGATCTGGATTGTGTGGCTGTGTAGAAGCAGCCATAGTTGAGGGTCCACTACTAACACACCATAATCTAATTCAGGTACTGCTGTGTTTAGGAAAGAGTAAGTCAGAGGACTGATTAAAATGTAATAATTTGGTGACTGTTTTGCCCATGTGAACAGTAATAGTTAAAGAAAGAGAAAGAATTGGGCCCCATTCCCCAGCTCAATGAATCAAAAGAAATTAAATCAGCAGACAAACGCTTAAAACCCCTAAAGGGCTTTCAGTCCTGTTCAGTTTTTGCAGTTGTTTATACTAGAACATTCCCTCCTCATCTTTATGAACAAAATCCTGTGATATAACTCCAATCCATAAGAACACTATTGCTATAATTACCAGAGGCAATTGGGAAGGAGTTACAGCGGTTTTCAGAAATGAAGGCTCAGTTCATACAGGAACAATGCCAGATCATTATTCTTGGCTTTCTTAACTTTGAAAATACCTGGAGGCTATGAGATGCTGTGTGCTGCTTGCAATTTATAGCAAAGGAATACCTATCTTGTCAATCAAGCAATGTTTGTGTTACTTGACTGAATTCTTTTGTTTTTGTTAGCTGATGTATTTTTCTTTTTAAAAAAATGAGTTTTAAGATCCGCTGCCCCTTATCATTGGCAATAATACTAACTTAGGATTGCAACACACAGACCACAAATATGACAAATCTTGGCACTGAGGTACAAAGGCCCATAGGCACAGTGTTGTCTTCCCAAATGCAATCACCATAGCATGTGTGTCCCCTCGAGCTATTTGACTTATTAAGCCAACAACTACTTAAAATGGCAGGTTGCTCTTGGGGAAGAAAAAAAAAACAACTTGCTGATTTTTGTCTGTACAAGAGCCTATTTGATGCACATAAATTCTGAGGAAACTTCTGCCTAGAGTTATGATCTATCTCTGAAGTGCAATAGGAGGCTGGAATATGCACTTAGGAGTGTGACACAGATATCATTTCCTATGCATTATCTTTATCCATTTTTTATCTCAAGAAGTCAAGAATTGATATGGCATGCATCTTTTGCATGCTACTACATGCTGGTCTTGGACAAGTTGCATTTTTGGAATCCAGCTGCCTGAATCCCTCGGTTATTGTGACCTGTAGCCATACTGGCTGGCGATACTAGTCCAAAAAGGAATATTACCAAACAATGGTCTGTGCTATCTTAAAAGTAAACCATGGCAGATAATGTCTTAACACAAAATGACGACTTCCAATGATTTTATGAAAAAAGTCAAATTAGCAAGATCGAGAACTGGGCACATACTAATGTAGAATTGATGAGGTAGGATTTCAAATAGATAATATCTCCTTCACCAAAGCAACAGGAAATTGATCCAGTCCTCTAAACATCTACTCTGATCTTTGTAGGACTATGGCTTCTGGGAATAGCTATGGATCTATGGTATCTGAAAAAGAATGAAAAAAGGTTAATGAAAATTTCAGCTATAAAATCCCAAACGATGGGCATAATTCTGGTGGACATTTATGAACGTAAAAACACCCCAGTTTTAGTATTACAGAGGAAACCCCATCTTGATCCTCCCCAGTCCCCATTAACTAGGAAGCAGCCTTTGTGAATGATGGGGGTCTGTTTTTGTGACCAGGAAGCAGCTGACTGATGGTCCTGTGAATGGTCTCCACTGTGACATATAGAAATGAGATCACTCTTGCAAGGGAGAGTGGGACTGTCTGTCAGCTGCTTCTTGAATGACAGGGCAACATACCCTTATTGATTGTAGTAGCTGCAGGAAGATTGCATGAGGCAAAATCAAACACAGCCCAAGATGTAAATAGCAATAGAAATACAAAATTTTGGTATGTTGATGAGGTACAAGTTCTGTTTTTAACAATGATCATTGGGTGACAAAAGGCATATTCCTTAAAGAAAAGATGAGTAGATAATAATGTAAATAATAGAGGGAGTTACTACAATGTAGTGTGATGTTGGTTGGAAACCAAGAAGGAGATGTGATGAACTGGCCCAGAGAGCTCTTATGAATTTGGGGTGTGAACTACTCTGGAATGATTCCAGTTCTGCTGTTTCTCTTTTTAATCTTCCTTTGTAGTTTTTTGTTGTTCAATAACTGCTGATCTGAGGTGGAACGTTCAGGATGATTGAAGTATTCTGCAACTGTTACTTATTTTAATATTCTCATTCAATGAATGAACAATAATCCCTGACCTTAACCAAACCCTGCATAAAATGACCTCGGACACACTTTATCTCACCTTCTAGTGCAATTAAACCCCATTGTTTCGTCCCATCTGAACTTCCCTCTAGATACACCTCACTACTTATCTCACCTAGAGTTTTTAAACATTTTAATATTTGCAACTGGTCCTGCCCATCATGATTGATTATTGTGGGTTTATATTGTATTGTGTGTTTATTTTGTATTGCTTTTTATTATTTTCATTTTATTTTATTGATGCATTATTTTATGTTGTATATTTGCTTGCTCTGCTTTTATGTAATTTTTGGGCTTGGCCTCATGTAAGCCACCCCAAGTCCCCTTGGGGAGATGGTGGCAGGATATAAATAAAGTTTTATTATATTATTATTCCTAAGCTTGATTTATGCATGCTTATCCTCTAGTAAAGAGACTGCCCTGTTAACCCAGTGTAGACTAATGGACAATTTTGTTGATAGCAGATAGCATATATATTAAAAAGTGAGTAAGTAAAAGTAATATTAAAGGTGAGCAAGTGAAACCTCTAATATTGTGGATGATGGGATTAGCTCCTGCAGTGACATTTCCTGAGTAAATGTGTGGACAAGTAGGTATACGCCTATATGGCAAATTATTGTACCCATCTTCCCATCAGTGTTTTGTGTCCTCCTGTGGCTAAGCAACTGAGATTGAGACCCATTTACACAGGCACTAAAATCCAGTTTGAAGCCAGCTTGAGGTCAGGGTATCTACAAAATGTACACCTCCAATATTTGATAATATAATGTAATGAATAAAATCATCAGAAATTCCAGATCAAACCATAAAATCTGTTGAAGTTGGATCAATGTATATCTCATGTAATTCAGAAGCAAAATGCGGAGCACTTATGTGAACAGGGCTAACACTGAAGCATTCAAAGAAAAAAAATCAGATACACAGCTTGGCCAGTAAGTAAACAAACACCTCTCCCTGGAGAAGAAATGGTCACTTCTTTTCAGTACATTTCGCCAGAAGAGGTAGGAAAATGATTATTTCTTGGATCTACAGAATCATGGTTGCTTTGAAGTTCTTCCCATTCCCCTCTATTCAGCTTTAAAACTAGTGGATGTAATCTAATCAACTTGCAACTGCAATGAATTAGCAATTAATGAAAATAGACATGAGGAGGAGTAGAATCCTGTTTAGCATATATACACAGTCGGCCTGGCTATTTCTTTTTGCTCTCCATACACAGCCTATTCCAGGCATGTGATTGAATAGCCGAGAGGGGAGAAACAGTTGATGATGAAGGAAGAAGCAATACATAGTTTCTCTTTCAACTTGTGTGTATGTATGGAGTGAGTGAGAGAATGAGTATGAATGAGTGCAAAAACATTTTTCTTGCTGTAGCAACCTGAAATGCAGGGGTGTTCTCAAATTTAAAAGAAGAATTTTTTAGAAAGAGTAAAGAAAATATGATTTTATAAGTACAGCGCAACTACACATAAGTAGTAATCAATCACACACATCTACCACATACATTTTCAAATAACCCTGAAGTGGAAAGACGTCCATTTGGCTGGATTCTGCCCTGCTCAAAAAGGTTTGGGTTGCTTTTTAACAGACAAACACTAGTCCAAAGATGCATGTTAGAAGAAATGCCAAGGTTTTGGCTTGTGGGTCAATTAAAAATGTGGAGTGACCTATATGTGGGCCCTGAGACTCAATGGCATTTCCTCAATCTGTGGTCACTTCTTAGCCTGGACTTTAATGTTTTCCAGCCGAGAAAATCTATTTCTACCAAATAAATGCTCATTTTCTGTATTGTTATTAATTAGTCATTAGTTGCTCCTTTTACTTGCAGCGAACCAATCCCATGGAATCTTGGAATGTGCAGTTTCATGGAGGTATTTAAATTCTTCTCCAGAATTTGAGATGTTAATGGTGCTCAAAAATATCTCCTGTTGCACCACATCAAGAGTGATTGAAAATGATGTGCAACTTTTCCAATAATCCTTCAAACACACTAATGTATAAAATGAAAAAAAGGGTTATCCCTCAGAGATTCCCAAGTAAGTTTCATTTATGCTACATAGCTTATATATCTGCAGTTGTACCTGAATTCATCATGTGAACATGTGTGTCTGCCTGGGAGAGCCTGAAGAATCTAGCCTTGAGCTCCAATTTCACCTCTCAGGTTTATGCTTTTTCATGAAGCAATAAAAAAAACTCTCTACCACTCTCACCTGCTTAAGCAATTATGGCTACAGATTCTGTTAATGAGGTGTGCTTGGGGAACAAGCATTTATGAAAAGTGGACACCGGTCTGTGCTTAAGCAATTATGACTACAGATTCAGTGAATGAGGTGTGCTCGGGGAAGAAACATTTATGTAATCTGGACACCAGTCTAAGGACTTCATCACATGCAATCCCTCCCCTCATTTATTTCTACATAAATTGAAAACAGTTCATAGACAAAGTACCACAGAGTCCATCATATGAGAGAGGCAGACTCCTGTCTGTCATTCATAGTGTTTCATCAGTAAAGTGTGTTAGAAGTGTGAAGAAATGCTGGTGGGGCTGAAGCTGGGAAGAAATCATCTTCTGAGCTCCTGATACATGTGGAAATGAGATAAAGTGCTTAAAAACAAATGGGGTGCACTATTGCTAACTTTTAATTTTTTTTGTTCTCCCAACTATAGGAAGTTAGAACAGTGGCTTGGGTCTTCTCTAGAGTGAGGGGCTTGAGAGGGAAAATAAATTATCCCATAGAAGTGGTGTCAGACTGTCAGATTCTCCATATTAAATCATTTTAGTGATGTGGAGTAGTGGGCTTTCCTATGGCCGATCTCCTACACTCCACTTCTTTTACAAAATTCTTCTGTATGAGCCAGGAACACTATTCTTTTTTATATATTAATGTAATCCTAAGGAATAGGGCAATTGTAAGATATCACCAATTTGCTCTCACTGAATGTTACCCTTCACAGGAGTCATCTGGGCTTTCAAAATTGCACTACTGCTAACTTTTTAATTTTTTTGTTCTCCCAACTATAGGAAGTATGAACAGTGGCTTGGGTCTTCTGTATGAGCCAGGAACAGTATTGAGGGGCTTGAGAGGGAAATTAAATTATCTCATAGAAGCGGTGTCAGAATTAAGAGTGGTGCCTTGGGTCTCCTCTAGAGCAGTGGGATTCAGAAGGAAACTAAAGAAGCTCACAGAAGTGGTGTCTGAAAAATGATGCCTTGGGTCTCCTATAAGCGGATGGTTGAGTTAAAAGCAGGAGAAGGCAATCCTGTGTGATGGGGGTAAGTAAATTCTCCATTTTCATTAAAGATGGAATCCCAAACAAAGAAGACAATTTTACAAACAAAGAAGATGGATTTCTCCCACTTCTCCTGTTTTCCCCAGTCTGTCTGATGAAGTTCTAAGTCTGGAACAGCAAACTCACCAAGAATGTTAGCGAAGCACCCTAATATGATCTAGCAATAGAAAAAGTATAAATAGGGTAGATTCTCAGTTAACTGAAATTCAAGCAATTGGAACTTCCAAGCAACTGGCAGCTTTTTAAAACTAAAATTGCATACTGCATTCACAAAGCTGATTTTATAATACAGTGAAATTGTGTTACATTTTTTTATTTATCTTTGCTTTTAGTTACAGTACTTTATTTCAATACTAATGATATAATTGCAGACGGTCAATTCTCTCACACCAGAAGTGACTTGCAGTTTTTCAAATCACTCCTGACAGAGTTTATGATATGTCATATAGAATTAGCTAAGTCTGTTTTTAATAGTAACTCTGAAACAATCAGAAAGTAAATTTAACCAGCACCTACCAATCCCCAGAGGACTGGTTAACTGACAGTTTACCCTATTAGTTGCAGGTTAAGTGACCTGTTAATATATTTGATAATGTGGATGGGTACATTTTTTAAGAACAGTACTACTATAGGTGCTAATATCAATCCAAGCCCTTGGTAGAAAAATAAGCAAGGTCTTGCATTGATTAAAAGCAAAGAAATAATATATCTGAAATCTTGAAATCATCAGTGGAAGTGAAACAGAATTAACAGGAACCACTTCTTTTCTTTGAATTTTAAGTGCCTGCTCAGATACTTGCATTTTCTAAACTATCCAATGATGCCCTGTAGTTTTACAATAGCCACATTAGTTATATGGTTTTTTGATCTATAGTCAGTGTTGCCATCTCTAGGAAAGCTCTCTAGCCCTTACCACTGGTCTGTTGCTGGCTGCTGACAGAGCAAATTTTGACTCAGATTCCCCTGACTTAACAATTCCTCCATAGTTCAGCACAACTGTTGTGTACATTGCAATTGTTCACAGGGGAATGCTTTATTTTGGTACACTTTATGTAGGCCAGATCACTAAAATGTTAAGAGTTGCCAAGATTTGTGTCTTGAGAAATAATTCTCCAGGTTGTTACAAGTTTTCTTCCTTTTCTTTAGCTCAGCTTTTTTTGAGGGGAATTTTTATGAATCAATCAATCACGAGTAGAGTATGTTGTTTCCAAGTCTGCACATCTCTTAGCTATCTGAGTGTTCTCTTTTACCTGTCATAGTTATTCGGAAACCAAAATTATTACCATGTCTGTCATGAAAATGACTATGCTAGGAAGGAACAGAGATGGGGGAGTTACTTTTTGGGATCAGAACCTGAGATATAGGTCTTGTATGGGAGGGCCCCTAATCCTATACCACAGGATTGGGAATTGTGGTACCCAATTTTTAGGTAGCTTCACAATCCTTTTTGTGAGATCCCTACATTTCCAGGTGCATCATTCTCCTATTAAATGCCATTTCACTCAAGCATCTTGTTTGGGCAGCAAATAACATTCTTGGTTTCAACAGAAGGGAAGAGTGTATTGTTCAAAGTCCTGGAAAATGGGACAAGTATTTCGGCTGCATCAAAGTGAATCCATACCCCCCACTTTCAATTTTGAGCAATTGAAGATGGCAGGAATCTTCACATTTTACTAATTCATTTATTCAGTTCTGTTTCTTAATCACTCTAATAAAAGTGAATTCATGATTTGCACAATTTTACAGATATCTGTGGAACCTCTAAGATTAAGACAATGCCACTTTGTTTTCAGAATTGAGAGTATGACAATGCTTAACCTTTAGTTCAGAATAAAAGGAGGAAAAAGCATCACAATGAGACCCATAGATTATCAACTCTGAAGTGCCTATATCTAGCTGACCTTGTTCAGGGATATATTTCTATTCTAACCTTATTGAACTGAGACGTTTGGCCCTGCTCTGAAGCTCTGGAAAGTATCAGTAAGTCTATGTCAGCTGACATTTACACTCCTTGGGAGCTATTCAAACAAAATAAAGGTTGTTCTATTAATACTTACTTTATGCAGCCCAAAAGGCTCACTGAAGAGGTCGTGATGACATCGATTTCACCACCCCCAACCTGCTCATTTTTCCTGATGCTTCCTCAGTCAAGACATAAAATCTCGTATTTTACAGAGTACAGATAGCACTGGAATTTACGTGTTTCATATGTAGAATTATATACAGGCAGCTCCTGAGTTACAAACATCTGACTTACACCAACTGGGACCCCTTCAACACAGCCCTACATCCCGGAATATCAAGGCAGAAAATCCCACAATATCTGCCTTGAACTGGGTTATCTGAGTCCACACTCACATAATGTGGGATATTCTCCCTTGATACTCTGGGATATAGAGCTGTGTTGGAAGGGTCTAAAGTCCACACAAAGGGCCCTTCCACACAGTCTTATATCCCAGAATATCAAGGCAGAAAATCCCACATTATCTGAGTGTGGACTCAGATAACCCAATTCAAAGCAGATAATGTGGGATTTTCTGCGTTGATATTCTGGGATATAGGGCTGTGTGGAAGGGCCCCTAGTTAAGAATGGGTGTCCTTCCACACAGCCCTATTTAACAGAGTATCAAGGGAGAATATCCCACATTATCTGAGTGTGGACTCAGATAACCCAGCTCAAAGCAGATATTGTGGGACTTTCTGCCTTGATATTCTGGGATACAGGTCTGTGTGGAAGGTCCCTTAGAGTGAGACATCAGGAAGTGCATAAAATTGACCCCTAGGAAGGGAAATTCACTCCTGTAAGAGCATGGCAAAAAGGACAGAAAAATGAGGTGAAATCCTCTGAACAGGGGCACAGACAGCAAAACAAACACCACAGGGGTGTTAAATCTTACCTATGTTATTCAAAGCTTTTGTGTGTGTGTGTGTGTGGGGGGGGGGGGCTGGAGTTATACTTTAAAAATGTACCTGTTCTGATTTACAAATTCAATTTAAGAATAAACCTACAGAACCTATCTTGCTTGTAACTTGGGGACTGCCTATATGGAACATGTCTCTTTATAGAAAAATATCATTCCCCTATTGTAATTGCAATTATCATTCCATGTTGAGGTGGAAATTGGCCTCATTTCTTTTCTTTTATATATATACTAGCTTGGGGACCCGGCGTTGCCCGGGTTATTAGAGAAAGTGGGTAATGGTGGTTCTGTATGCCAAGTTTGGTCTTTATTGGTCTTTGGATAACGGCTGCATTATTTTCAGGAAGTGAGTGAAGGTACTTGAAGTCCCATCATCCATGGGCCATCCTCCTACAAACAGCAGCAGGATGTAGAGTGGGTCATGGGGGCTCTGTGTGCCAAGTTTGGTCTTTATCAGTCATTAGATGAGGGTGGCAGTGGTGTCAGTAAGTGAGTGAACTTATTGCAAGTCCCATCATCCAAAGTCCATCCCCTTTCAAACTGCAGCAGGATGTAGAGTGGATCATGGGGGCTCTGTGTGCCAAGTGTGGTCTTGATTGGTCATTAGAAGAGGGTTGCAGCAGTCTTGGGAAGGGAGTGGAGATACTTGAAGTCCCATCATCCATGGTCTGTCCTCCTCCAAACTGCAGCAGGATGTAGTGTGGGTCATTGGAGCTCCATGTGCCAAGTTTAGTCTTGATTAGTCATTGGCGAGGGTCTCAGTGGTCTCAGGAAGTGAGCAAAGGTACTGCAAGTCCCATCATCGATCTCCAAAGTTTTCCAAACAACACCAGGACGTAAAGTGGGTCATGAGAGGTCTATGTGCCAAGTTTGGTCTTGATCCGTCATTGGATGAGGTTTGCAGAGGTCTCAGAATGTGAGTGAAGGTACTGGAAGTTCCATATCCATGGTCCACCCTTCTCCAAAACTGCAGCAGGATGTAGAGTGGGTCCTGGGGGCTCTGTGTGGCAACTTTGGTCTTGATTGGTCATTAGATGAGTTTTGCAGCAGTCTTGGGTAGTGGAGGTACTTGAAGTCCCATCATCCATGGTCTGTCGTCCTCCAAACTGCTCCAGGATGTAGAGTGGGTCATTGAAGCTCCATGTGCCAAGTTTAGTCTTGATGAGTCATTGGTGAGGGTCTCAGTGGTCTCAGGAAGTGAGTGAAGTGACTGCAAGTCCCATCATCCATTGTCAAATTCTTCCAAGCCGCACCAGGATGTAGAGTGAGTTATGTGGGCTCTCTGTGTAAATTGTGGTCCTGATCCATCATTGTTGGCAGTTATAATGGTCTTAGGAAGGGAGTGCAGGTATTGCAAGTCCCATCGTCCATGGTGCATCCTCCTTCAAACTGCACCTGGATGTAGAGTGCATCATGGAGACTCAGTGTGCCAAGTTTGGTATTTATTGGTAATTGGATGAGGGTTGCAGTGGTCTGAAGAATTGAGCAATGGTACTGCAAGTCCCATAATCCACGGTCCATCCCCGGCCAAACCACACCAGGACGTAAAGTGGGTCATGAGAGGTCTATGTGCGAAGTTTGGTCCTGATCAGTCATTGGATAAGGTTAACAGCGGTCTCAGAATGTGGTGAGTGGTGGTACTGCAAGTCCCATCATCCATGGTTCATCCTCCTCCAAACTGCAGTAGGATGTAGAGTGGGTGATGGGGGCTCTGTGTGCCTATTTCGGTCTGTATTGGGAGTGTTCTGACCCAGCCCCCTTTGGCCTTTCCTTTCCTCTCTTTGTCATCTCAGAATGTTGGATTTGAGGCTGGCCAATCAGAGACCATATGCAAATTTCCTTCTGTCATGCCCCGTTTCTGCCATGAACCCTCTTCTCCACCAGGGGCTCCTCTTGAAGCTGGCCAATCAGAGACCATATGCAAATAGCACCACTGCGGCAGCCAATCCGAATGTTGGAACTTTCAGGCTGGCCAATCAAAACGCTGCCACATACACCGCCCTTCCGCCCTCCACAATTCCTCTGTCCGATACAAACACTCTTCTTTATTATATACTAGCTTGGGGACCCGGCGCTGCCCGGGTTATTAGAGAAAGTGGGTAATGGCGGTTCTGTATGCCAAGTTTGGTCTTTGTTGATCATTGGATAACGGCTGCATTGTTTTCAGGAAGTGAGTGAAGGTACTTGAAGTCCCATCATCTATGGTCCACCCTCCTCCAAACAGCAGCAGGATATAGAGTGGGTCATGGGGGCTCTGTGTGCCAAGTTTGGACTTGATCGGTCATTAGATGAGTGTTGCAGCGGTCTTGGGAAGTGAGTGGAGGTACTTGAAGTCCCATCATCCATAGTCTGTACTCCCCCAAACCTCACCAGAATGTTGAGTTGGCCATGGGGGCTCTATGTTCCAAGTTTGGTCTTTATTGGTTTTTGAATGAGTGTCACTATGGTTTCAGGAAGTGAGTGAACGTACTGCAAGTCCCATCATCCATCGTCCATCCTTCAAACAGCACCAGGATGTAGGGTGGGTCATGGGGGCTGTGTGTGCCAAGTTTGGTCTTGATCGGTCATTAGATGAGGGTTGCAGCAATCTTGGGAAGGGAGTGGAGGTACTTGAAGTCCCATCATCCATGGTCTGTCCTCCAAACTGCACCAGGGTGTAGAGTGGGTCACTTGCGCTCCGTGTGCCAAGTTTGGTCTTGATTAGTCATTGGCGAGGGTCTCAGTGGTCTCAGAAAGTGAGTGAGGTTACTGCAAGTCCCATCATCCATCTCCATTTTTTTCCAAATGACACCAGGACATAAAGTGGGTCATGAGAGGTCTATGTGCCAAGTTTGGTCTTGATCAGTCATTGCATGAGGTTTGCAGAGGTCTCAGAATGTGAGTGAAGGTACTGGAAGTCACATCATCCATTGTCTGTCCTCCTCCAAAACTGCAGCAGGATGTAGAGTGGGTCATGGGGGCTCTGTGTGGCAAGTTTGGTCTTGATCGGACATTAGGTGAGGGTTGCAGCAGTCTTGGGGAGTGGAGGTACTTGAAGTCCCATCATCCATGGTTTGTCCTCCTTGAACGTGCACCAGGATGTAGAGTGGGTCATTAGGACTCTGTGTGCCAAATTTGGTCTTGATCAGTCAGTGGTCTCAGGAAGTGAGTGAAGTGACTGCAAGTCCCATCATCCACTGACAATTTTTTCCTAACTGCACCAGGATGTAGAGTGGGTCATGCGGACTCTCTGTGTAAATTGTGGTCCTGATCCATCATTGTTGGCAGTTGTAATGGTCTTAGGAAGGGAGTGCAGGTATTGCAAGTCCCATCGTCCATGGTGAATCCTCCTCCAAACTGCACCAGGATGTAGAGTGCATCATGGAGACTCAGTGTGCCAAGTTTGGTCTTTATCGGTAAATGGATGAGGGTTGCAGTGGTCTCAGGAATTGAGCAAAGGTACTGCAAGTCCCATAATCCATGGTCCATCCCCGGCCAAACCACACCAGGACATAAAGTGGGTCATGAGAGGTCTATGTGCCAAGTTTGGTCCTGATCAGTCATTGGATGAGGTTAACAGTGGTCTCAGAATGTGAGTGATGGTACTGCAAGTCCCATCATCCATGGTTGCAGTAGGATGTCGAGTCGGTCTTGCAGGCTCTGTGTGCCAAGTGTGGTCTGTATTGGTAATTTTCTGACTCAGCCCCCTCTGGTCTTTTCCTTTCCTCTCTTTGTCATCTCGGAATCTTGGAATTGAGGCTGGCCAATCAGGGACCATATGCAAATTTCCTTCTCATGTCCCCGTTTCTGCCATGAACTCTTTTCTCCACCAGGGGCTCCTATTGAAGCTGGCCAATCAGAGACCATATGCAAATAGCACCACTGCAGCAGCCAATCAAAACGCTGGCACATACTCCTCCCGCCACACTTTTGTCCTCCGCATACAAGTTTTGACTTTTATTATATACATAGATAGATATAGATCTGGTTGTATTTTGCAATTGATCATTGCAGTGGCACTTGCTGGGAATTTGAGAAGTACCACATATTTCTTTTTTGTATAGAACAGCAGTAGAAATTACGTAGCCCCACAGACGCTTTGGTAATCCTTACCTTATTCACTATCCAATATAGTATGTATGATTGGATTTGGGAAATCACATGAGCTCTAGCTGTCATAGTCCAACAATGGCAGTAGAGCCATGTGTTTTGCACCTTTGACAGAAAAACAACCACAGCAAGTGTTGCCTAAATGTGCTATTCTGCCAGGCTTTCTGATTATTTATCAAAGGAGCGTGTTCTTAGTTCATAACCTATTAAAACTGGTCCACCTAGAAGAATACTAAGAAACATATGGCTTCTTAGGTGTTGCTAGACTACAACTTCCATGGATTCTTAAATACTGCATGGTTTCAATTATAATGTTTGTGAAAGGTTTTAGTGTCTACTGGTTTTAATAGTACAAATAGTTTAATTGTTATTTACATTTTACAGTTATAGTGTAATGTCTATATATTGCTTCTAATTATATCTATCTATTGTTAGACTTTTTGAATTCAATGAGAAAGGTGGGATGAAAAGTAAGTAAATAAACCAATTATTAATAATTTAGTCCCAATCAGAATACCAAATAGGCAGAGATGACAACAGTTGTAACTCAACAATGACTAGACATGACTAGATTTTAAACTGGGAAGCAACAATGCGATGAAATATTAAAACATCATAGGAATACAGCTGAAATTCCGCAGCTTAAATACAATTACTGTCAAAGAAGACCAACTGAACCAATTGTTAAATGGCAAGTCAACACTTATACTGATTCAATGCATCTATTGTAGTTAGAAAGTAGCAATTGGATTTAGGATCAAAAATCTCTTTTCAGAACTTATTTCCTAATAATTTCTAAAGCATTTCATATCTGGTGGATAAAATAAGGGATAATCATTACATCCTATAAACGTATAACTATCTCTAGAAAATGTACATTCCCTTTAAATAAGGGACATCTGGCAACCCTAACATGGAATTAGCAATCCCTAATGGACAGACTTCCTTCCTTTAACAAAGCCAAACAGAGAGTTGAAACCATCCCTTGACAAACTCCCCTGTTCTAGGTCAGAAAGATTTATATAACCCAAGCTCTGACATGATTAGTCTCAGCTGGATGAGCTCCTGCAGAATTAAATTAACCCCACATGAGCCAAACAGAGGAACATTCCTTTCAACGTCCCAGCCTTTGGTTACAAAAAGAGTCTTCCCCAAGAGCCAATTTATTATTTATGATTCCATGAGGTATTCCCAAAAATTACACTCAAAAGACTAATGTGAGGCGTTATTCAATTTCTTGGGTAAGGAATTTAAGTACCACATTCAAATACTGCATAATCCCTAGGAACAAAAATTGAAATAGCAAGAGAATAGAAGTTTTACTCTATGACTATCAAGGTCCCTTCATGTATGATGTTTCCTGAACAAGAATGTCTATATTGAGACTAAGGTGGAGCCCCATTGAAATATTTGTTAGATTTTTCTTAATTTATTTATATTTTACCTTTCTTCCAAAGTTGGGACACTATACATAATCAACTGACATTTGCTAAAAGTTTAAGCATGTAGGCTTTCATTCTGCAAACATTCACAAAGTGGGTGCATGGCAAAGAAGTCAATCAATTTTAAGAAGCTGTTGGCAAAAGTCCTTTGGCTGTCTGTGTCAATAAATTGATCTTTACTACACAGTTAAGTGAGTAGAAATATTTTGTGATTAATATGCTATCTGATCTCAAGTACGTTTGCCTAGAAACAACTTCAAACACCTTCAAAAAGGTTTATTTTTAAGCATGTATAACAATGCAAATCTATAGTTTTTGAGAAGATGTGCATAATGCTACACAAACTTCTGTAGGAAATTAATATTCCTGGTACTAGAGACAGGGGACTGTTGAAGAGTGAGTGCCATTATCTGAGGCTGCACAAGGATATGCATTCGATCTCATTTATAGTTCACAATGTATTAATCCACATTGTCCATCACTTTGTGATGAGAATTTAGGATATAAGTGCAGATTGGTTATCTCCTCTGTGTGGCGTAGTGGGGTCTTAGGATTGATTGTTTCCAGATTGATCAATTCAAGATAGGTGTTATAAACCTGGATTGGGCTAAATTTGATGGAACACCACCAAAAGTGGTCTTCATTCTCGGACTTTATTCCCTCTTTGCCGGATATTAACCCAGTTTTCTTAGAAATAGTTATACATCAGTTACAATAATATATGACAAATATATCTATATTTCTTATGTTGGGTATATGTGAATTGTTCTTGTAATTATGTGCTTTCAAGCCACTGGATTCCTTTGAGGTGGAGAGAGTATGATTTGTTCAAGGTCACCCAATTAGTCTCCATCTACCAAAGAAATGAGGAAGCTAGTCATCCATAGTAACTTATGGATGTGAGAGCTGGACTATAAGGAAGGCTGAGTGAAAAGATAGATGCTTTTGAGCTGTGGTGCTGGAGGAAAATTCTGAGAGTGCCTTGGACCGCGAGAAGATCCACCCAGTCCATACTACAGGAAATAAATCCCGACTGCTCATTGTAGGGAGGAATATTAGAGGCAAAGATGTAGTACTTTGGCCACATCATGAGAAGACAGAAAAATGATGCTGGGGAAAATGCACAGGAAGCTCTGGCGTGGGCTGATCCATGTGGTCATGAAGAGTTGGAAGCGACTGAATGAATAAACAACAACAACAACAACAACAACACGTCATTGATTGAACAGTATACCTTACTGCAACATCAGAACAGTTACTTTTTTCTTTTGTATTATCATGTATTATTCTTCTGGAGAACAAGTCATTATCATTTATAAACAGACATACAAAGCCTGTTCTGCAGATAGCTACTTATTTTTGAGATTGTTTACTTTCTATGAGCTGGAATTTTATGGCATTGCTTTAACTTACTCAACTTTCTCACAGAAATCCCTCGCTCCCATTTTATACTAAGTTTAATTTTAAAAATGAAAAGGGATCTAAGGGAGATATCTCAAAGGTACTACAAGCTAGGCTGGAGGTATCTCCCCTACAGGCATTCAACTCCCCCTTCAATCGGCAACTCGCCAGAGTTCAGTTTAGGTCAAAAGAAGACTGCTGATCTGGAAATAATAGTACATTCCAGAAAGGCCCAGCTGTCACACCTCACCTCACAGCTGTTCTCTATTATTTCAAAGAGGAAACAACACAAAGTAAAAGCTGCAGAAGTATGAAGATGATGTGATGATTCCTATAAAAGTTTGTATTGGTTCTGTATTTCTCTGGCCTTTAACAGTGGAACTTTTCTGTATTAGGTTAATCAGAGATTAAAATATTATGTTGGCTTGGCAGAACATTTATGAATAAGAATTAAAAACCCTGTTCCAGGTGTTCTCTAAATTCAATAGAATGCAAGCCAGATACTGATCGGGATTGTGTTCTCTGGCTCTGTTTCTAACTTATACAATGTTTTTGGATGTACATCCAACACATATAAGGTCCTGCATGCAGTACCAAGCACCAGAAAGATGAACAGTGTGAATCAATCACACAGATTGCACACACTTAATAGGGGATGTGTGCACAATTGTACATTTGGCATTTACGGAGGCTGGAGGAAGTGTAATGGAATGGTCACAATAAAAGCAACACCTTAAAATGATTTATGAAATAATATTTCTGTTTCTCTTTGTGTTCACATAAGTAGTATGTGCATAATTAATTAGCGGCACACAAATTCACAAAACATGGAAGTTAAAATAAATCAAAACAATAAAAATAGGTTAAAGTAGACATCCTTAAATATCCATGCAGATACATTGCAGCACAACAATTAGCAAGGTCAAATGTAGTGTTTAGACCTCCACCAAGGCAACAAGAACTTCTGTTCCATAACCAGCCCTTAAACCAGACAGATTTAAATAATCCATCTCATCCAGGCCCCATGTTCACTGCCATATAATCCAATATCTGATCCCAGATTATTTGCTTTGAACTAGATTATATGGTAGTATAGACTCAT
Organism: Anolis sagrei; assembly: GCF_037176765.1. Classification (NCBI taxonomy): domain Eukaryota; kingdom Metazoa; phylum Chordata; class Lepidosauria; order Squamata; family Anolidae; genus Anolis; species Anolis sagrei. The sequence goes on from NC_090025.1 coordinate 37,521,291, forward strand.
ATAATCCAGTTCATATCAGATAATCTGGGATCAGATACTGGATAATATGACAGTGTAGATTCAGCCCAGAAATCCCTAGAGCTGAGAAGCCACCACATGCTTCTGAACCTGGCCTAAAAGTGGATGTCAGAAGCAGGTCAATAATTATTCAACATGATGGGACCCAGGAAGGGCTTTTAGTAATAAATTTATAACAACCTATTTTAGGCAAACTGTTTTACTAAGGCATTAAACATTCCCTCTACCCACTCAGCCAGTCCTCCCCTCCAGCTTTCTTTTAATAAATGAGGACAAGCAAAAGATCTATTGGCACTGTACAATAAGGGTTTTATTAGATCCATATTTAAATTAATTCATGAGACATATTTACTCAAGGGTAAATACAGTGTATACAATGGGGCTTAAACGTACACTGAACTGCAGCCACTGATCTTTTGAAAGTTAATGTTCATTGGTCAGATTTGAACCACAATTATTTGGGATTTCTGATTCCACATTATCATTGTTTTTGTACACTGGGTCATGTGTGAGCCCCAGTGAATAAAAACAATGATAATGGGGAATCAGAAATCCCAAATAATTGTGAATGATTATGTCTTTAAAATGATGGAAACTTGGAGATATGGTTCGGTTTCTGTCTGTATGACAGTTGATGTAGTGAGTGAGATGTCCCTATCTATGAAAGAACACAGTACTCATGCTGTGTGCATCTCATGTTTCCCTGATAAATAAGTGTTTTGCAGTTGTCTTTTCAGCACATATGAACAATAGATGTGAACACTGTGTTCGAGTTAATTTCGTGCCCAAACATATGCTAAGGCTCAGATTACAAGAACATAAAGTCCCAATGAATATGGCATGAGAACAAAAGGTTCCAGAAAAATAGACTGGAGTTACCTTTGATTATAGGAGTGCTTGTACATTTCCAAGCAAAATGATTGAGTTACAGGTTGAGCATCCCAGAACACTAAAATTCAAAATGCTCCAAAATCTGAAATTATCCACATGGATGACTGAGATAGTGAGACTTTTGTTTCTGATGGTTCAATGCACACAACCATTTAAAATGTATAAAATAAACGTCATGCTTTGTGTATGACATATATAGGCAACATAAATGATTATATGTATATAATGTCATGATGTACATATATGCAAATACAAAAATTCTACCCCTCCCTCCAAAATCCCAAATGCATTTGGTCCCAAGCATATATGATTTCTTCATAAGAATGTGTGCACAAATACATACATTTCATGATCATTTAAAATATACATGATCTTCAAGCCATCACCATTACATTATTTGCATTGTTGTACATCATACTTTATGGCTTGCATAATTTAATTTCTATAGATTTTGCAACTGATTTGACTCAGTTCCTCCTTTCATATATTTAAATTATTCTTTTCCCTTTTCTCAAGGATCCAGCAGAAATTATGTTATTCTGGAATAATTAGTTTGAATGTTATAGGCGGGTCTGGCTCCAGGAGAAGTGGCCTCTAATCAATTTTCTTTAAAAGCCATTGAAATAAGGCAATTTACTATACAATAAAATAGTTTATTGAAGCTTATGGCACTTGATAATGGTGTCTCACCATGCTCCACTGTTTTTAATGCAGAATAAAAAACATCACTCTGGAAATAATTTTAAAAAAATGAAAGACAATTAAAGAAATTCATTTTTATAGTTAGTACACAAGCAAACTATACAACAGTGATGGACATCACTTCTCTCTCCCATTCAAAAAGAAAAGGTCACATTCTGGACCCTTTTATACTACAAAGGTTTAGCAGCATGATACCACTTTAATTGCAACAAAATTCTGGTACTTTGGTTAACCACTAGAGTTCTCTGACTGAGGAATCCCTGATGAAAATGTATGTACCCTTTCCTAAACTACAAACAGGAGCTAACAAAGGATAGTGGCATGAATGTTAAACTATGAATTGGAGACCAGGGTTTGAATCCCAGCTTGGCCATAGAAACCCACTGAGTGACCTTGGGTAAGTCACTCTTGGTCCAAGAGGAAGGCAAAGGCCAACCTCCACTGAATGAACCTTGCCAAGAAACTCCATGATAGGTTTCCATAAGCCTGAAGCCACTTGAAAGCACAAAACAAAACAAAATATGGAGGATGAATTGTAAGCATGACCATTTTTTCTAGTTTTGCACATCAATCCTGATCATTAGTAAGTCATTAGCAAGCTGAACTTACTTGGAAAGTTCAAGTAATTAATTACAATTACACCCCCAGGTTCCTAATTAAGATGCCATCAAAGTTAAGATTTCTTAAAATAAATGCCTCATCGAATAGTGAATACAGTTATTTTTTGGAGAAATATCATCAGAATGTTGTTTATTATTGGTTGTAATAAAAGCATGTCTACATATTCAAATCACACTCCATTGCTATAAAAATAACTATAAACAAGTACAGTTCTGGCAAAAAAAACCCCTCCTTTATCCCTCATTGAATGAGAAATTTAGTGAAAATTGGAATTAATTGCAAGCAATTCCTTATTTGTAACTACTTAGTTCCAAGTTCTGAACATCAGTTTTATGCTTTTCTAGTGCTTGAATAAGAGAGTTTTACTTCTTCAATATAAATTGGCACTGCTTTGTTTTTTTTTAAATCATTGGATGAAAAATAATGAGACTCACAAAAATACATTAAATATCCTTTTTTGTGATTCTTGAAATCTTCCTTAAAATGAGCTTGGCTTTTTGGACTCTACCTGCCAGAATCTTCTAGCCAGTATGGCTACTTTCCAGGCTCTGCCTCAGAGGCAGACATAGTAGACATAATGATTTTTAAAGGCTTTGGATTGTTAGACCATACATTTTTCATTTCATTAACTCTTACTTTATCATTTTTCTTAGTTTGCTCAATGCCCAAAATATATTGGAAGAATGGAGTCAAAGTGTACTACTCTAAAAATTATTCAGTAACCATAAAAAGCTTTTCAGAAGCAATTGCCCATGAAAGAAAAGCCTGTTGTTTAAGGAGGCATGATATTCAGAGGCATTCACCTGAATTCTGTCATTTGTGGAAGTGGGTGATAGCACGTCCTCGCCCCCAGCACAGTTTGCCTAATATTGTCAAAAACAAGAATCCTTCCATATTTGCAGTTTTCATTTTTTGCAGATTTGATTAGTCACATATTTGATTTTAAATGTTCTCTCTAAGAATCTCTTGGTCCTCCACTGTTACTTTATGGTCCATTTCCTCTAGTCATACCTGAGCTCTGTGAGTGCAGCATTTTTCTGATTGAAGCAGAGAGTGTTTGTGGACCGGGATATCCATAGAGACACCAAGGTGCTTGTTTATAAAGCTATTGTCCTCCTAACCCTGCTATATGCCGGCAAAACATGGACTGTCTACAGACATCATACTCAACTCCTAGAATATTTTCCATCAGTGTTGCCTCCAAAAAATCCTGCAAATCTCTTGGAAAGACATGCTGGAAGAAGTAAAGACCACCAGCACTGAAGTGATGCTCCTACACCATCAACTCTGCTGGAATGGCCATGTTGTCCAAATACCCGATCATGATCTTCCAAAGCAGTTAATATACTCTGAACTCAAGAGGGGACACTTAATGTTGGTGGACAGAAAAAAAGATGTAAAGATGGGCTTAAAGCCAACCTTAAAAACTGTGGCATAGAAATAGAGAACTGGGAAGTCCTGGCCCTTGAGTGTTCAAACTGCAGGACAACAGTGCTGCAGAATTTGAAGAGGCACGAATGGAGGCCGAAAGGGAGAAACGTGTCAAGAGGAAAGCATATTAAGCCAACCCTGACCTTCCACCTGGAAACTGATGTCCTCACTGCAGGAGAACATGCGGATCAAGAATAGGGCTTCACAGCCACCTACAGACTCACTGCCAAGACACTGAACTTGGAGGACCATCATCCTCGGGCTACAAGGGATTGCCTAAGCAAGCAAGTTCTCTCAGGTGAAAAAAAATAGCAATATCTTTATTTGCAGTTTTTCATTTTCACAGTCCCATGCCCGAAATTCCAGTGAATGTGGAGGACTGACGATATATTATGATGTTGCTAGTCTTTCCAAGTCTGTGGAATTTGAGTCTAATGGGGATTAGGAAATATTTGGGTCCATCTTTATTTTTCATGTCAAAGTGTAGCATTAGCAATGAGAAACAAGACATTGCCAGCTTCTAGATTTCCAGCTTTTCACTGAAATTGAACTACAGTTCTTGATCAGTAGGTTTCCTCTAACAACCTATATGGACAATGCTGTTTTGGACCTTCATTTCATTGATGCTGGGGAACTTGTGAAGCAGTAGTTAGACCTTGTGAAAATCCATGAGAAATGTCATTCCATAGTTGCTACTGTAGATCAGGTCACAGAATATATTAGCCAGCAGTAGTCACTCATAAAATAAGTAGAGATGATGGCTACTCCCTAGCATAATAATAATAATAATAATAATAATAATAATAATAATAATAATAAAAAACTTTATTTATATACCGCCCTATCTCCCCTAGGGGACTCAGAGTGGTTTCCACATATGCAAAAAATACAAAAGACATACAATGTGAAACATAGAACATAAGCACAAACTATTAACACAACATATACATATTAAAACCAATTTAAAAACTTCTTTCATGCAAGGTAAGCTACTAGGGGCCAAAATTATGATAAAGGGCCCAAGCTGTTGGGCGGGCTGAAGCTAGTGCAGGGAAAAGAGAGGCATGGGGCCAACAGAATACTACGGTGAAGGAGCCGGTCTCAGCTATGGTTATACTGGGGGAGGGGGGGCACTTATTTCCAGGGCCAATTAAAAGACTATTTAAAGGGTCTGGGCTGGAAGAAAAAGTGCTTTCAAATGGAAGCGGACTAGGGTAATGGCTGAAGTGCAAGGCAAAATCGTAACTGCTGGCCAAGGGCTTGGAACTTGAGACTAGTCAATTTTCAAAGGCCTGATGAAACCACCAAGTCTTCAAGTTCTTACAAAAAGATGCAAGTGATGGAGCCTGCCTTATCACCTTGGGGAGGGCATTCCAGAGGCAGGGGGCCACCACCGAGATGGCCCTCTCCCTCATCCCCACCAACTGGATTGGAGATGGTGATGGGAGCAAGAGGAGGGCCTCCCCGGTAGATCTTAGAGTCTGCACCGGTTGATAGAGATGCGATCACGGAAATAGGTGGGGCTTGAACCGTTTAGGGCTTTATAGGTCATTACCTGCACCTTGAATTTGGCTCAGCAACTTATCAGCAGCCAGTGAAGCTGTTTTACTCCATAAGCTACCCATTTTGGATTGCAATAGTGTCCAATAGGATAAATTTTCAGATTGAATTTTTATTCTGTAAATCTACTTGACTTTTCTTTGTCACTAGTCCTTGAGGTTTTGGGTCCTTCCACATAGCCATTTAGTCTGTATCAGGATTTGGATTTAAGAAATCTGGTTCACGAGTGCCTAACAGACATCCCTTGAAGCTGTTCAAATCTGCCATGGAGTCTACAAAGCTCTACTGATTCTGGATCAAACAAAATTCAAAATGTATATAGGCTTTTATGGTGAAAAGCACTGCTTGAAAACAGTTGGTCAGCACTTGACTGAAATCAGTGCAAGCCAAGGTATTAAAATCCAGGATTCCTATGAGAATCATAGAATCATAGAATCAAAGAGTTGGAAGAGACCTCATGGGCCATCCAGTCCAACCCCCTGCCAAGAAGCAGGAATATTGCATTCAAATCACCCCTGACAGATGGCCATCCAGCCTCTGTTTAAAAGCTTCCAAAGAAGGAGCCTCCACCACACTCCGGGGCAGAGAGTTCCACTGCTGAACGGCTCTCACAGTCAGGAAGTTCTTCCTCATGTTCAGATGGAATCTCCTCTCTTGTAGTTTGAAGCCATTGTTCCGCGTCCTAGTCTCCAGGGAAGCAGAAAACAAGCTTGCTCCCTCCTCCCTGTGGCTTTCTCTCACATATTTATACATGGCTATTATATCCCCTCTCAGCCTTCTCTTCTTCAGGCTAAACATGCCCAGCTCCTTAAGCCGCTCCTCATAGGGCTTGTTCTCCAGACCTTTTATCATTTTAGTCGCTCTCCTCTGCCCTCTGCCTGCAGGAGGGGAGGCATTTGTTTACTTTCAATATGCACTCTTGATCTGGCACCTATCTGCAATTCCTGGAGTTTAACCCTGTCCTGACCGGCTCTCCGAATGCTTCTTCCACTGCAGCATTGCACTGTTTATATAGTGGTTTACTTATGGCATGATCCAGAATTACCAGTGAGTTTTCTTAAATATGTGGTTTCTGGTATGATGAGGGTTAGAGATCACATTGAGGGCTTATATTTTGTAGACACTCTGTTGTGTTGATGGGTCTCTGGGAATGGGGGAATGTATGTTCCTTTCTATTGTCTTTGTTCTAGGGGTGTGTATCTATGATCTGGAAAGGGAGGTAGAATCATTTGGAGTCATGTCACCTTGTTGTGGTTCCAGCTGACTTACCCTTGCTCACATACAACATGCCAGTAGGACTGAGCAGTTACCATCTCTAAAATATAACAGGATTACGTTTTACTTGTACTTGAACAGGCATCCAGATATATTATTCTCTGAAACATTTCAGTGTCAAGCTCTTAAAGATTTATCTAGCTTAAACAAACCATAGGGCGTTGCTAAGGGAGATACGATAATAGGAGCGTTGTAACATTTCCGATGAAGGCATTGTTGACATGTCAGACTTCTCCCCTGCTCCCTGAGCTTCTCAGGTTTATGTGGATGGCATTTGATGTGATTTCCTTTCATATGTTGCAGTGGAGCTTATCCGTTCTTTACAAACAAACTGTAAAGATACCTGTCAAGGACTATAGAAAAGGCTTGGAAGTGAGAATACTTGGCATTTGTGCAAGGTCAAAAATAGAGTCTGAACATTTGGCAACAGATGCCTAAGGCAGCTTTTGTTGCTGTTGTGAGACATTGCAATTACCAGGAAAAAGGAAAAGGAAAAGATGTTTTATTATATGCTTTGGAACTTGGCTTTCTTTTCTAATCTCCTTTTTTGCTAATAAAAATGACTATGTATGCAGTTCATTGAAGAATAAAACCCACCCAGCATCCTCTTTGCCAGGACTATTCATGGTACTTTCTACCATATTTACATTTGTGAAGGTCGCATTTTAAAAAGAAATCACACACTTTCTCTGGCTTCTCATGCATGCTGGTATGAGCATTCACTGTGCATAGATCGAAGCACACATTGAGTTTCCTGTATTATGCAGCAAAGCTAAACTTCCTCCAAGCCCTGAAGTGTCATATTTATTGCCTATCCCCAAGGACATGGAATTTGCATTTGGACAGCTAATAGGAACAGAATGTTTTTGTCTATGACTAATGCAATGGCCAAGTGCTTGGTTCCAAATGAAACCCAGGGCTTTTGGGACAAAACAAATCAGGATATTCATAAGATAACACTGAAAACCCTGTTAAACCTGTCAAATGTGGGCATAATCATCTATGCAGAGATTATCTCCAGTTACCCTCCAGATGCACTTAAATTTCAGGTTTAAAGTATCAAAGTCTCGTTAAGGAAATTCTTTTAAGTGTTAAGAGTCAGTATTGTATTTCTGGATGCAATATGAGTAAAATAAAGACTCCTCCCAATCTCATATTGTAGTCCCTGTGGTGTCAAAAATACTGGCCCAAAATCCCTTGAAGGGGGGTACAGGGGTTGCAGGCAGGAGGAGACACTCATGGTTCCATGTGACAGCAATATGAAACATCTAAGGTGAACCACAAAATGATCACAACACATCAATCAGTAGGATTATTTCAAAAAAGGCATTAAAAAAAGAAAACACAGTGCTATCAGCCAATAAACAAGTCAACAGACCAAAAACCAAAAACCAAACAAGAAAAAGATTAGATAGCACAGTTAGCAATCCTTCAGGCCAAAGGCCTGCTGAAACAAACCCATATTCAAATGTGCTTGGAATGGCCTCCAGTGGTTTGGAATGGGAGGCAGCCAAACAGTTCTCCCAGGGCCAATCAAACCAGGGCCAAATATCACAGCATAGGAAGTTTTTTTCAGGTTCCTGGCAAATAGGCTTAAGGTACGGGCAAGACTGAACAACTCCAGATGACCTCAGAGGAAGCAAGCACATTCCTGGTAGGAAGAGGTCCTGTAGATATTAGGGTCAAAAGCATGTAGACATGGATGATGGTGTGGTGAAGGTTGAAGTGTAGGAGCTTGTCGGTGACAGTTACCTTAACTGTGCCTCCAAGGAGGATCCAAACTCTGCTAAACTCTGTCAGTTAACCAATTTGTTTAGGGATTGTTTAAGGATTTGTAACTGTTAGTAGTACATAATAGGGTTGTGTATTTGACTGGACCGAGATCCATTTTTGGTATCCAAAATTTGGTGAGTACTTGGATCCATTTTTGGAAGCCTCCCAAAATTGGCTAACGGATAAAAGTTGTTATCGGCTTGGCAACCAAAAAATCTGGGAAGATCTGGCCTATTGGCAGCAATGGCCTATTGGCGACAATGAGGCCTCCTTTTCCGGCATCAGACTTAAGAAACCACCCTTCCTGTGATCCTTTCCCTTCTGTCTTTCAAGGAGACCTGGGGTCAAGGCAAGGGCTTAAGAAAACACTTTTTCTGGGATCCATTCCCTTCTAGTGGCTGCCTCACTCCCTGCACTCCATGTGTAGCCAAAATAAACTGAAAGCAGCTGTTTTTCAGCAGTTACTGTTAGGTTGTGGCTGAAAAAACATGGCTGCGAAGCCCTTGCTATTACGGGCATCTGAATAAGCTGAATAAGCCAAAGACTATTTTTTAAAGTGGATTTGGCCACAACCCTAGTACACAAGCTGTACATGAGATAAATTTTATAACCTCTCACCTTTGAAGGATATGGAAGTTTTTGTAACTTCTTGCAAGAAGGTCATCTCATCAAAAGTCATTCTTCAGTTATGTGTCTAAGGCTCCTTCCGCACTGCCATGTAATCCAGATTATTATCAAAGTGGACAGTACACATTATCTCCTTTGAACTGGATTATATGAGTCTACACTGCCATATAATCCAGTTCAAAGCAGATAATCTGAATTTTATATGGCAGTGTTGAAGGGGCCTAAATATAACCTAACCCTGATATCATTATCAGGAAAATGAAGCCATGCCTCTACAGCTGTGTTGTCTAAAATAACAGCAGGATTCCATCTTGTCAATGTCTCATGAAGAAGTTCAAAGTTTTCACTCATTGATAAAATTGGCGTAAATCCAGGTGTTCTATTTATGAATTTTAAAAACTTTTAAGCAGCTTTTTTGGTGAAATTATCTCAATGCAATTGATACTCAGAGGGACAAATTCTGAATGTGATTGAGACAAATTCTTATAATTAGGAAATTTATTTTTTAACAAAAGAAAACGATATTGATTGCAAGGTTATATACAGAATAGCTACACATATTCACATGCATTGAAATTATTATGTGTTTTCTAAGTAAGCCACATGGAGCGGAATGAGATTTACTCTCTGGCAAGTGCATAAATAAGCCTTTCTCGTCTGTATTTTCATCTGCAAAAAATCCTAAAACTAGTGAAAAGGTTACTCCAGTCTTGATTCACTCATTTTATTAAGCAGCAAAGCTTTGCCTGTAACATGAATACATCCATATGCTGTTTCCCATTCTCCCATCTGGAATTATAGCAAAGCATGCTGAGATGTTACCATGGCTATGTAATAACAACCAATTGTACTCCACTGTCTTTCTGCCATCTGATCTGTTTTTAGTTTGGAATACTTTCTGGAAGGAGTGATGGCTCTATGGCTTCTGAGTCATATTTATTGAATGCAAAATGTTTTCACAGAACTCCTCTTAAAACCATAATAAAATAAGGAAGACTAAAAAAACCAATCATGTCCTAAAACAGGGTACACAGCTATGTTGCATGTGTAAGAGAAAGCAGAGCCATGTGTGCAAGCTTTTTATGTATTGTTTTTATATAAGGATATTTGAGGAGAATTAGCAGATTTAGATGGCAGATGGGACAGATCAGTCTGGGCATGTTTATTTCTCCTGCCACCTTTCCAACATCTCATGATTTTGACATATGCTGACCCCATGAATGAGAGAGCTCCAAGGCCCCTTCTACACTGCCATAATCCAGATTATCAAAGCAGATAATCCACAGTATCATCTTTGAACTGGATTATATGAAGCTACACTGCCATATAATCCAGTTCAATCTGGACTATATGGCAATGTAGAAGGGGCCTAAATCACTGTAAGCCCAGCAGCCCTGTTCATATCTGGAATGTGGTCTTCCTAGTTTCCAACTTTCCTTCACCTTAGAATGCATAATAATCTTTTTATGGTAAGTTATTTTGCTTCACAATATGACCAAAGTACTGCAGCCTCAGTTTAGTCACCTTGGCTTGTAGGGAGCACTCAAGCTTGATTTACTCTTAAGAGCCAAATCTTTGTTTTTTCAGCAGTTCATTGTATCTAATGTACTCTTCTGCAGCACCACTCAAAAATGAATTGATTTTCTTCCCATCAGTTTTTTTTTTTACTAAATGAAAATGTATGTAGCTGGTCTGCCCCTTGGAAGCTAGTCTGTTGTGGCAAGTGGGTCATTGTGTGGGTCATATATACTTTTCAATTGCTGGGGGGAAGGAAATGAGGAGGTGGTCCCCAAAATAGAATGATCCCTCAACCTTTTTCTTAAATCTGTAGCATTTCTGTAACTTAAAACTACACTTGAGCATTTAGAAATATAGTTGAAACATCCAAAGGGAAACATCCAAAGGGGAAGCAAAGTTATCTGAAAACCAAATAATGGAAATGAGGATGCAGCAAATTCCAGAGTTCTAGATATGAATGGTTTTCAATGTCTCACTTTCTGTAATGAAGAAATTTTTCATTAAGGGGTCTAATTTTCCCCATAGCTACATCTTTGGGGCTACCCCACCAAGCATAGGTTGCACTTGTATATTTTTACAAGAGGAACATCTCAACAAGCCTTATGTGCCCCCATAAACCGCCTTCCAATTTTGCCAATAGCCTTACATTTACTGGAGGTGTTGCCACAGTGAGTCCCCTGATACTTTTTCAGCATGTTCCAGCCTGTGCAAAGCTCTAATTAACATTTTGTTTAGTTTCAAGAAAGAGCTCTCCAAGTTCAAGCTGGTGCCAAAGGCAAATTCAGATATACAACCAAGTAAAGGAACCGGCACTTAAAAGTGATGTTCTCCAGAAGGCATGGGATATGTGAAGTTCTTACCCTCAATCTAAAACATTCAGTTATGTATGCCTTTAGCTCCTTGCTCAATCCACACTTTCCTGTTTCTACTTTCTCTTGATGCCTCGAGGGAAATAAAATTGATGAAACTACTTCCGAGAGCTGTTTGCTCTATTTGGTGCTAGTTGGTGCATGTTGAGCTCACCCTGCCCTCCCTTCTTGTTCACAGTTGTCAGTTCAATGCCAAATTCACTCAGCTCATACAATGAAAGAAATGCTGTCTTTATTTATTTGTTTCATTTTTGTGCTGCCCATCCTCACAAGCAGCCCCAGGGCTGCTAGCAACTTACATAAAATGCTCCAGAGCAGACAGCCTTAGCATTGACATTCTAAAACTGCAAATACGTAACAAAATATAATAAACCCAACAACAAAAATCAATAGACACATAGATATTTGTCTATCTTCCAATAATCCTCAAATGACAACATACCAGGGCTCAAGATGAGGTTTTACAGCCAGGGAGCAACAATCAAGAAGGACCTGCTATGAATAGTAGCTCCATGGGCGCAACATTCCTTAAGAGTCCTGCAAGTAAAGGCTCCATGGCCAATAATAAGTCCTGCAAGAATTGATAGTATGGATGTCATCTTTTGGCCATTTCCCTTCACTAAACAGTTCCTATTTGGGCTCTGAAAGGCACTTGTATAGAATCACAGTTAGACGAGACCACAGGAGCCATCCAATCCACCCTCTGCCATGCCGAAACACAGAATCAAAGCAGCCCTGACAGATGGCCATCCAGCCTCTGTTTAAAAACCTCCAGAGGAGGAGACTTCCACCACCCTGTGAGGAAATGTATTCCACTGCCAGACAACTCTTGCCATTATGAAATTCTTCCTAATATTTAGGTGGAATTTCTTTTCCAGCTATTTGAATTCTTTGTCCTAGTCTCCGGAGCAGCAGAAAACAAGTTTGTCCTCTCCTTAATTTGACATTCTTTCAGATATTCAAACATGACTGTCATGTCTCCTCTTAACCTTCTTTTCTCCAAGCTAAACATACTCATCCAGGAAATCAGAAGATGTTTACTTCTTGGGAGGATAGTAATGAAGAGTAGAGACACCACACTGGCAACAAAAATCCGCATGATTAAAGCAGTGATATTCCCCATAGTAACCTATGGATGTGAGAGCTGGACCATAAGGAAGACTGAGCGAAGGAAGATAGATGCTTTTGAACTGTGGTGTTGGAGGAAAATTCTGAGAGTGCCTTGGACTGTGAGAAGATCAAACCAGTCCATACTCCAGGGAATAAAGCCTTATTGCTCACTGGAGGGAAGGATATTAGCAGCAAAGATGAAGTACCTTGGCCACATAATGAGAAGACAGGAAAGCTTATAAAATACAATGATGCTGGGGAAAATGGAAGGAAAAAAGAGGAGGGGTCGACCAAGTGCAAGTTGTCCTTAAAGTGACTGGCTTGACTCTGAAGGTGCTGGGGGTGGTGACAGCCAACAGGGAGTTCTGGCATGGGCTTGTCTATGAGGTCACAAAGAGTCTGAAGTGACTGAACGAATAAACAACAACAAACATACTCAGCTCCCTAAGCTGTTTCTCATAGGCCTTAATATCTAAACCTTTGATCCTTTTGATCACCCTTCTCTGGACACGTTCTTATACCCTGACATATTTATGGATTTCATAGAATCATAGAATTGGAAGAGACCATATGGGCCATCTAGTCCAACTCCCTGCCATGCAGGAAAAGCACAATCAAAGAACCCCTGAGAGATGGCCATCTAGTCTCTGTTTAAAAGGCTCCAAGGAAGGAGCTACCACCAGACTCTGAGGCAGAGAGTTCCACTGCTGGATAGCAGTCAAGAAGTTCTTCCTAATGTTCAGGTAGAATTTCCTTTCTTGTAATCTGAATCCATTGCTCCGAGTCCTAGTCTCCATAGCGGCAGAAAGCAAGCCTGCTCCCTCCTCCTTGTGACATCCTTTCACATATGGCTATCATGTCTCTTCTCAACATTCTCTTATCCAGCTCTTTAAGACAGCTCCTCATAGGGCATGGTCTTCAGAAGTTTTATCATCTTAGTCACCCTCCTCTGGACACCTTCCAGCTTGTTAATAGCTCTTTTAAACTGTGGTGCCTAAAACTGGACACAGTATTCCAGGTAAGGCCTGACCAAAGTAGAATAGAGGGGTACGATGACTTCCCTTGATTTAGACACTATAGCCTTTTGATGCAGACCAAAATCCCATTGGCTTTTTCTTTATCTGCAGCATCACATTGCTTATTCATGTTCAGCTTGTTGTCCACAAAGGCACCAAGATCTTCCTCACATGGGCTGTTGTTGAACCTGGCATCACCCATTCTGTATCTTTGCATTTCATTTTTTTTCTGCCTAAGTGTAGTATCTTACATTTGTCCTTGCTTGAAATTCTTTTTTTTTTTTTTTTTTTAGTTTTGGCTCAGCTCTCTGATCTGTTAAGGTCATTTTGATTTCTGATCCTGTCCTCTAGAGTATTAGCTATCCCTCCTAATTTGGTGTCATCTGCAAACTTGATAAGCATGCCCTCTAAACCTTCATCTAAGTCATTAATAAAGATGTTGAACAGTACTGGGCCCAGGACAGAACCCTATGTCACTCCATTAGTCACTTCTTTCAAGGATGAAGAGGATCCATTGGTGTGCACTCTTTGGGTTTGGACACTTAACCAATTGCAGAGCCACCCAATAGTAGCATTGCCTAGCCCAGATTTTGCTAGTTTATTTGCAAAAAGATCATTGGGGACCTTGTTGAAGACCTTACTGAAATCAAGATATGTTACATCCACATCATTCCCTGCATCTACCAAACTTGTAACTCTATAGAAAAAGAGATAAGATCAATCTGGCATGACTTGTTTGAAAAAAACAAGTTGAGTTTTAGTGATCACAGCATTCCCTTCCTGATTCTTAACAGCATATCAGATTGAGAACACATGCAAATAGTCTAGTCATGTGAATATTGTAATCAATAAGTTTGCCATTCCTCATCCATGAACTGTCTTCCTTTTTACAGGCAGTTAGGGTAGTTCTTTGTAGCGGTCCCTGTAATAATGCCAGAGTAATTTTTTTGTCATATAAAATTTGGACAACTAAATAAACATGTTTAGGATTGCACCATATAACTAAATACTAAATTACTGACCCAGGTGTAGCCTTCTAGATGTTACTGTACAACAAATCCCATCCATCCTAGCCAGTATGGTAGGGAATGCTAGGAGATGCAGTTCAGCACTATCTGGAGGGCTGCCTGATTCTTACACTTGCTTTAACTTTTGTTCATTTTTCCCTTTTGGTCTAAGACCAGTTCATAAAAGACCTTTGAAAATATTTTATAAATCATGACTCAAAACAAAACAAAACAAAATGAATGGAATTACTGAGAGACCCTTAGCAAGCCTGGCATGAATGGCACCATTGTAAATTCTGCCAAACAGATAAAAACCTTGGGGCAAAATAAAATCAAGTCTTTCTGTCTCCCTCTATTTTTTTTAAAAAAATGCTTGTTTCTTGGCCTTCTGCTGCTGTCTCACCTACCATGTATCCAGTGACTCATACCCCAATTACTGTTGCTGTCATTCTGGTCCAAATTGCTAGCGGGAAGGGAAGTACTGATAGAGACTCCTTAGAAGATTAAAATAACCTGGTTGTGAAGCCTTACAAAAGTTTTCTGCGAGCAAGCGGCCTTCTTCTCCTCTGATTATACTTTAGATGGCCTGGAATCCATGTGTGTAATACATTCCTGGAAGGATTACGTTGAATTCACATGTGTAAAATGTTCCCAGAAAAGGGCATTGCATTTGCTTTTGAAAATGAGGTTTTGTGATGAAGAAAAATCTGCTTTGGATAAAAAAAAAACTCTTTCTGTTAAAAAGCACAGTTGAGGATCCATTTGGGATGATATGTTTAGCATGATTGCAAAAGACCTGCCTTAAGTTGGTTATTGCACATGATATATTGTTCTCAACTATATATCTTGCAAAACAAGCTTTGTTTTATGTTTGGCCACTGGAAGGCAAACATGAACTTAATGTACAAATCTAAGATGTGTATCTCTAAGAAATCTGAGTTTATTGCTAGGAATTGCTCTTAGTTTTGCTCTTCTGCAGGTGTCACTCGGAGCTTTTTTTCTTTGTTATGCCAAATGGCAATAAGTGCATTGTGTGAAAAGAGAGTATGCCAAAGTATGTATGTTATGCGCATTGTATGGAAAGAGAGAGAGAGAGAGTCATCCTGCCACTGCACTCTTATTCCACACAATATGTTCATTGCCCTTAACAAAGAAATATGAGGATATAGCAAATTGTAGTATTAAAAGTGACTTGATGAAACTGTCATGGATATAGAGGACTTCATGAGGTCCATATAAGCTGTAAGATGCTGGGTTCCAAACACTTGTATTTATGTCTATGATCTTTGCTTGAACAAAAGGTTTGGGGAAAAATAGCATACCTTTTACCTAGGCCTAATCTGATATCAGGGCCCCCTGGTGGCACAGTGGGTTAAGCTGCTGAGCTTGCTGGCCAAAAGGTTGGTGATTCGAATCCAGGCAGCAGGGTGAGCTCCCGCTGTTAGCCCCAGCTTCTGTCAACCTAGCTGTTCGAAAACATGTAAATGTGGGTAGATCAATAGGTACAACTTCTGCAGGAAGGTAACGGTACTCCATGCAGCCATGCTGGCCACATGACCTTGGAGGTATCTAAGGACAACACCAGTTCTTTGTCTTAGAAATGGAGATGAGCACCACCCCCCAGAGTAAGACACAACTAGTTTTAATGTCAGGGGAAACCTTTACCTTTACAATAAAATGAGCAGAAGTTGTCAGTAGTCTAATTTTTCTTGGCCGTAGCTCAGTTTTGGAAACTTTCTCATCATTTTTATTCTCTTGGAATGTCTCTTTGAATTTCTCAGTTTGTGTGAAACATGGATTTAGCAGAGGTCATTAAATACCCCAAAGTCATCAGATCCTATCTTATCATGGAAGCTAGTCAGGGTCAACTCAGCTTAGTACTTGAATGGGAGACCAACAACCAATAAGAGGTACTCAACGCTGTATTTCAGAAGAGGAATATCCTATGAAAAATTCAAGGAGTTGTCATAAGCTGACTTGAAGGCAGACACACTCATCATAGTTCAAGTATTCAGATCTACTTGTTTCCTATCCAGAAAGCTGTGTTGTTTTCCCCACAGTCCATGGTTGACAGATACAATCTCCAGGGTGTGGGTTCTGCTAACATCCGGCAAGCCATCCTTCTCCTAATGCAGTGATTTAAATAGCAGCATGTTATTTATCTGTAGATAAGGTTAGGCCAGCCATAGCTGAATATTTAATAAACAATTTCCTAGTGGAAACCACACATAACTTTACAAGGTTTGGGCTGCATCAATAAATCCATCATTCTGTTTCTAGATAAACATGAACTAGGATTAGTGAGCCAGGTCACCCTCCGAACTCTCATTCTTCTATGAGTGTGCTGTCAACAATTAAGCTGTATAAACAAAGGTCTGTGTGTGCCTTTGCAGGAAGACGTGTTTCTCTCTTCCCCCAGCTTCTCTCCAGCAAGGGCGGAGCAGTCCTGGAAATATCTGTCTCCTGCAAGACGAAATCTGGAGGAGAGCCAAATTCCATTGGTCCTACCGCTTCGGGGAGGAAAGAGTTGTAAACCAGCAATTAGTAATCCTGCTACTAAGAGGAAAGATTGCTGGGAAGTATAAATAGGGTCACTGTTTATACACACGTTAAAATAGGAAGTGAATTGATTACATTGCTGCCAAAACTGCATGAGGAGGAAAGGACTCAACTTGTGAAGCTCACTGGGCTGATTCACATGATCTTGTTGGTGTAGTGAAAGGCTTTCTGACTCGGTCTTTCATCTGAATTCACATTACAGAGTTATGGAACTTTGATACCACTTTAACTGCCATCTTAGGGCAGATAACCCAGTTCAAAGCATATATTGTGGGTTACTCTGCCTTGATATTGGTAGGTTACATACCTGTGACCATCTTTCTTCGAGTGGTGCTCTGCGAATTCACACTTGTGGAGAGACTGCGCCTGCGCGGGCTCCAACGGAAACTTCTACATTTTTAAAACTTTCAAGTTTTGGCGGTAACCCCGCCCAGCCCCGGCAGGGGATAAAAGGGCGCCCCGCGCACACCGATCCAATTCCTACGCCGCCACGGTAGCGAGAAATTGGAGGTTTGCATAGAGGGGAGGCTGGGCGGGTTAGTGTGAATTCGCAGAGCACCACTCGAAGAAAGATGGTCACAGGTATGTAACCTACCATTTTTCTTCATGGTCTCTGCGAATGCACACTTGTGGAGACTAGCAAGCTCAGGTCCCGGAGGCGGGAAGGATGCAAACCGACTAGTCAAGTCAAGGGCCAAACAATTTTATTAAGTGCAACAGTTAGCAAACAAGAGATTGTAATCACTTCCGAAGAAGGGCACATTGCATAAAACTTATGGGAGTACGTGATCCTCCCGGTCACATGAGGGTGACCAATTCACAGTGAAAAACACTCAATAAATGAGGGCATTCTTGAACAATAAAAACATTTTCCATGACCCTTGAAATAAACCACATGGTGATTGCTGAAGACACTCATTACAATGAGGGCACATTAAGTAGTTACACAAAAACAGTTTGTTAACAAGTGCAAAACATATTAGCAAGGCAAAAGGTGTCGATATCGACACAAACACCACCCGTGATGAGCCCCATTAGGCTATAGTGCAAGGTTGCCTGTGCCTTAGGCAATAAGGCATCAAACATAGAGGTGCAATTACATTCACTGGCACCGGTAAACAGCAGAATTCAAGTAAAACATGGTAAACAATCCTCACAACAATGTACGGTACCGAAGAAGCTCTCGGTATCGATCAGTACCAGGAAAAAAACTTTGCAAGTTTTAGGAAGGACAGGATCCCAAAATCGCCCTCCCAAAGGCCATGTCAGGTGTACACCTGGTATTCAGTCTATAATGTGAGACAAATGTCTGAGGATTCTTCCAAATGGCCGCTTTACAAATAGCGTCCAAGGGAATCCCCTTAAGGAAGGCCGTCGATGCCGCCATCGCCCTGGTTGACCGAGCCTGGACAACCAGCAGGGTTTGCTGTCGAGCAAGCTGGTAACAAAGCTCGATTGCCGAAGTGATCCAATGGGACAGGCGTTGTGCCGTGATCGGCAGGCCCAATTTTTCCCGGGCATACGCCACAAACAGTCTCTGAGTCCTTCGAGACTGAGCAGTTCTGTCCCGATAACACAGTAAAGCCCTCCGCACATCAAGCATATGAAGTCTTTTTTCCCTCGGGGTAGAGGGGAACTGACACAACGAGGGAAGGACAATGTCTTCGTTCACATGAAAAGGGGACACAACTTTGGGGAGGAATGACACATCCGTGCGGAGGACTGCCCTGTCCTCGTGGACAACAAAGTACGGTTCGTCCACACGCAGTGCTGTAAGTTCCGAAGGCCTACGGGCCGAAGTGATGGCAACGAGAAACGCCACCTTCCACGACAAAAGTCGAAGGTCAATCGATGCTATTGGTTCAAATGGCTCCTGTGTGAGCCGAGCCAGCACCAGGTCGAGATCCCAACCCGGAGTCGGGGAGCGAACTGGGGGGTGCAGGTTGTTGAAACCCCGCAGGAAGGACTTCACAGAGTTCTCCTTGAACAAGGAGGCCTCTCCTGTCCGTTGAAGTTGCCAAGAGATAGCTGACAGGTGGGATTTGAGCGACGACAGCGACAAGCCCCGCTCGGTAAGGTGCAGCAAGAAAGAGAGGACTGACGGTATCGACGGCTGATGCTCGTCTAGGCCCTTCTCGGAGAGGAAGGCTTGGAAACGGTTAAGGCACACTGAGTAGCACCTTTTGGTCGCTGGCTTGAGGGCTGCCTCCAGGATCGGGAGAACTCCTGGGCACAGGGACCTCAGAACTGGATCCTCCACGCCGAAAGATGCAGAGAAGCGAGGTCGGGGTGGAGAAGCTGACCGTCTTCCCGGGAAAGTAGATCCTGCCGAAGTGGAAGGCATCTCATCCGTTCCTCCGACAGCTGGAGAAGGACCGAGAACCACGGTTGTCGTGGCCATTCCGGCGCAATCAAGATGCAGTTCGCTTGCGCCGACTGGATTCTCTCGATCACCCTCGAGATGAGCGGGAATGGAGGAAAGAGGTAGAGCAGATGCCGGGACCAGTCTAGGAGGAACGCGTCCCCGAGACATCCCGGTACCGTGTTCGGAGCAAGCCGGGCACCGAACTGAGGGAGCTGAGCGTTTTGCGGCAACGCGAAAAGGTCTGCGGTCGGGAGGCCCCAGTCCCTGAAGATCTTGGTCAGTTCGTCGGGGTTCAACTTCCACTCGTGGGAGGTCGCTCTGGTTCTGCTGAGTGCGTCGGCCTCGACGTTGACCTCTCCCGGGAGGTGCAAAGCTGTTATCGACACCGACCTGGCCACACACCAGTCCCAAAGTTCCATCGACAGCTTGAGAAGTTTTCTCGAGCCCGTTCCTCCCTGCTTGTTCACATAGAACATTGCCACCATATTGTCCGTGAGGATCTGGACTGACTTCCCTGTGACCAGGAGAGCAAATGCCCTTAAGGCTTTGAAGATCGCCAGCAGTTCCAGGTAGTTTATATGACACTGCCTCTCCTGTGGAGACCAGAGGTCGTGGACTGAGAGCTCTCCTGTATGGCATCCCCATGCGAACATCGAGGCGTCTGTCGTTATCGTGACAGTCGGGGGTTCTGGGTGAAACGGGACGCCCCTGCAGACATGCTGGCGGCTCATCCACCAGTTTAGAGAGTCCTTTACTGACTTCGGTATCAGCATGCGTTTCGTAGCACTGTCCCGCATGGGATTGAAGTGGTCCAAGAACCATCTCTGGAGGGGACGGAAGCGGAGCCTTGCCAATGGTGTCACCATCACCGTGGAGGCCATGTGCCCGAGGAGGACTTGTATCTGTTTCGCCCTGACCACTCGGGATCGGCGCGCCTTGAGTGCTTCGGCTCGAAGAGCTCTGAACCTCTCCTCCGGAAGGAAGACCGTCTGGGAGAGAGAATCGAACATGGCGCCGATGAACTTTATGCAGGTGGTGGGCTCGAGGTGGGACTTCTCCTCGTTCAGCTGGAGGCCCAGGTCTTCGAGGAGGGAAAGTGTTCTTGCCACCTGGAGACGCAGGAGGTCTGGGGAGCGTGCTGCCAACAACCAGTCGTCTAGGTACGGGAAAATGCGGATTTTTTTCCCTCCTGAGGGCTGCCGCGACCACCGACATGCATTTGGTGAAGGTTCTCGGTGCGGTCACGAGACCGAACGGGAGGACGTTGAAGACGTATGTCTGTCCCGCTACCCTGAAGGCCAGGAAGCGCCTGTGACGCTTTCTGATTGAGAGGTGAAAATAAGCGTCTCGAAGATCGACGGACGCGAAGAAGTCCCCATGCCTGAGGAGCGGAAGGATGGACGATACCGTCACCATCCGAAACTTTTGAGGTTCGATGAAGGTGTTTAAGTCTCTGAGGTCGAGGATGGGGCGGAGGGAGCCGTCCGGCTTTGGGACAGTAAAGTATCTGGAGAAGAAGGCTTGATGGTTTTGAGAGTCCGGGAGCGGGGAAATCGCCCCCTTTAGAAGCAAGGTTTCGACTTCCGCCAGGATAGCCGAGGACGGTTCGGTGTCGACAATCTGTCCCGTTGGTGGGAGTTCTTCGAACTCCAATGCATAGCCTTCGTCGACAATCTTTAAAACCCATGCATCTGAGGTGATATTTTCCCATGCAGGGAGAAAGTTTGTCAGGCGATCTCCGAACGGTGTCGAGCCGGATGGAAGGAAGAGGGCGGGTACCATCGGGAGGGACATGGGAACAACATCTCTAACGAAAGAGCAAACGGTATCGTCCATTAGGGCGTCAAATGCGGCGCCTAGCTTGGTTGCCCCCAGAGGCCTGACGGGACCGCGAGCGTTGCTGCTGCTGGTGCTGCCTCCTTTGCTGCTGGGGTTGCTGAGGGTGGGTTTGCTGGGAGGTGTGGAGAGGGCGGGCTGGTTGATGGTACTGTATGGTGCGGTACGGGACCGTGTGCCGGCGTTTGTACTGGAACCATCTGGTCCTCTGCGCCTGGCCCTGATTCTCGATCCCACACTTGGAAGCCAAGGTCTTGAAGTCGTGATTTGACTTCAGTTTGTCGTCCGTTCCCGCATTGAAGAGCCCCAGGGCGTCGAATGGGAGGTCTTCGATCACCTGCCTCGATGATGTAGAGAGGCCCGAAGATCTGAGCCAGGCATGCCTTCTGATTGCCACAGCGTGAGCAATCATCTTGCCCGCGGTGTCTCCCGTGTGTTTGGCCATTTGCATCTGGTGATGCGCCAGAGAGTTCGCCTCCTGAGCCAAAGTGGAGAGGGCAGAACGATCCTCCTCAGACATTCTTTGGAAGAGTGGTGTTGCCTTCTCCCAAAGAATCTGCTGGTATGCGCCCATACAAGCGCCATAATTGGCCATGCGGGCCAGCAGGAGGGCACCGGAGTACAGTTTTCTGCCCACCGCATCAAACCTCTTCCCTTCACGGTCGGACGGCGCCGACAACTGCCTTCCGAATCCCTGAGCCGCCTTCACGACCACCGAGTTAGGGTCGGGATGGTGTTTCAGCCACTCCAATCCCTCATCGTCCGTCCTGTACCATGATTCGATTTTCTTGGAGGTTGGAGGGATGGAGGAAGGGGTCTTCCAGGAGCCCTGGATCACCTCGAGGAGATATGGAAGGAAGGGTAGAAGAGGAGCGGGTGGGGATTCTGCTTGCACCCTTTTAAACACCGGGTCTTGCACAGCCTTGGAAGTCTGCTTGACCTCAAGGCCTAAGGCATCAGCCATACGAGCCATTTGATCTGCAAAGGCTCGGACATTGTCAGTGGGAGATGGAGGGTCAGCCTCATAGGCGTCGTGAGTGGGTGATCTCTCGATCCCGAGAGACAACACAGACCCCGAGTGTACCGATCCCGGCAACTCGCCATCTTCTTCCTCGTCATCGGCCGCCAGGGATTGAGGAGGAGGGGATGAGGAGACATCCCGACACGGGCGCTGGACCAAGATCGCTGGAGGGGCTTTTGAGGCCGAAGCCTGAGTGGCACGGGCCAAGGCCAGTCTCATAGTCTGTCTGCCCCTTTCCGGAGTCTCCAGTACTGGAGAAGTCTCCTGTCTTGCCGTCACAGTCGTCAAAGTCGTGACCGACGGGAAAAGCTCCTGTCTGGCTGTCACATGTCGAGTTGGTGCCTCGATCACCGTGTCCACCGAGATCACCGGGGACTCAGGCTGTTCTGACGGCAGTTCTGGAAGCGGCTGCGGCTCCTGGGTAGGCTGAGGGATCGGTTGAGAGTCAACTGGTCGCACGGGCGACGATCTCGCTGACGAGGTGGCCGAGGAGGCGGTGGTCTGTTTTCGGGAAGAAGAAGAAGACGAGGATGGAGGCGGCATCGTCTTCTTCTTCTTGGCCGGTGGTTGAGCCGTCTTCGACACCGACTTGCCCGGAGTGGGTGGGACGGAGGAGGAAGAGGAAGCGCGCCGAGACTCCTCTTGAGATCGGCGAAAGGCAATGCGAACCGCCGTGGAAGATGGCGGGGTCGCTGATGTTGACCTCGTGGACCTGATCGATCTCACTGACGCCACAGAGCTGGCCGAGGAGTGCCGGATGCGTACAGTCTCGGTCGTGACTGTGCATGGAGCCTTCTGTTTTGTAGGCTTTGCAGCCTTACTAGCTGTCGACACCGAGGCCTTGGAGGCTGTCGACATAGCTGTTCTCGGCCTCTTCTGCGCAGCCTTCTTCGCCCTGGTCTGGCGGGGCTCGGCGGCCGCCGAGGGATCGACAGGTTTTGATGTCGATACCGCCTTCGACGTCGAAGTTGAAGTCGAAGTTGAAGGCCTGGATACCGCGGCTGACGTCGACGCCGATGTCGATGTTGAAGGTGCCGGAGCCAACGTCTGCTGGTAGAGCAGGTATCGAAGCCGATGGACCCGATTCTTACGGGACTGTGCCGTCAAAGATTGACAATGACGACACGAAGAAGTGATATGTGCCTCGCCGAGACACAAGAGACAAAGAGCGTGCTTGTCCGAATCAGGAATCTTCTTCGGGCAATTCGCGCATCTTTTAAAGCGAGTTGTTGACATAATATAGTCAAACAACTCGAAGAAAGTCTAGAATCTCAATCCAACGAAGTTCCGAAGCGAGCCGTGCGGCGGAAAACCAGGAATTGGATCGGTGTGCGCGGGGCGCCCTTTTATCCCCTGCCGGGGCTGGGCGGGGTTACCGCCAAAACTTGAAAGTTTTAAAAATGTAGAAGTTTCCGTTGGAGCCCGCGCAGGCGCAGTCTCTCCACAAGTGTGCATTCGCAGAGACCACGAAGAAAAATCTGGGTTATACAGCTGTGTATAAGGGCCCTGAGTTGAGAATGAAGCAAGTCATTCATCTCCATGTATGATCTATTAAAATAGAAGGCTCAGGGCCCTTCCACACAGACCTATATCCCAGGATATCAAGGCAAAAAATTCTACAATGTCTGCTTTGAACTGGGCTATCTGTGTCCACACTCTGATAATGTGGGATTTTCTTTCTTGATACCCTGGAATATAGGGCTGTGTGGAAGGGCCCCCAGAGAGTCCTGGGATTTGTAGTTTGAGTAACATTCAATTTGTGCTACAGTAAAGACAGTAAAGATCAGTAAAGACAAATATCACTTAAGAAGCACTGCCTGAATATCAAGCAAAAAGTGGGTGCTAGAAACAATATCATACGAAAACTGACTGGCACAACCTGGGGATCACAACCAGACACAGTGAAGACATCTGCCCTTGCGCTACTCAGCTGCTGTGTATGCATGCCCAGTGTGGAACACATTTCACCACACTAAAACAGTGGAAGGCGCTGAACAGACTGCGCTCTGGCACCACGAGATGCAGAGCCAACCTTAAAAAATGGGGCTACAAAGTGGAATTCACGACATGCGAGTGTGGAGAAGAGCAAACCACAGACCACCTCCTGCAATGTACCCTGAGCCCTGCCACATGCACAATGGAGAACCTCCTTGCGGCAACACCAGAGGCACTCCAAGTGGCCAGATACTGGTCAAAGGACATTTAATCAGCTACCAAGCTTGCAAACTTTGTGTTTTTTTTCTGTATGTTTGTTTTGTTCTGTTAGAAATGTAACACAATGGTCTGGTTGCCCCTGACACGATAAATAAATAAATACTTAAGTAAAATAAACATTAAATCTTAGATAACCAGAAAAATAAAACAAACAATAAAATAATAATAGAATCACAGTTAAACATTAGTTGAAAACATCAAATTATAAACATTAATATAAAAGTTAAACAAATCCAAATCCAGAGTCATAATCCGAGGTCTGACCATTATGAGTCACCTAAATTATTTTTATTATTATCATTGTGTCTGCTGCTCGAATGCTTGGTCCCACAACCATGATTTAATTTCCCCCCCTAAAGGATAGGAGAGAGGATGCCACCTGATTTCATTAGCAAGTGAGTTCCACAGATGGGAGGGGGAGGGGCACCACCGAGAAGGCCCTGTCTCTTGTCCTTGCTACTTGGATGATTTTGGGAATTAGGATATATATATATATATATATATATATATATATATATATATATACACACACACACACACACACACACACACACACATACACACACACACACACACACACATACATACACACACACACTTTTCCAAGCTCTGGAGGTTTGGAGGAACTGTGAAAGACATTACTTGAGCTTCCACACAGCTGCATAAAATCCACATTGAACTGGATTATCTGGCACTGTGGGCTCAGATATTCCAGGTCAAATACAGTAGAGTCTGTATTATCCAATGCAGTCTGCCTCCTGCCCAGATACACAACATTGCAATGCTTTGGTAATAAATTTGTAAATACAGTAATTATTACATAACATTACCATGTATTGAACTGCTTTTTCTGTCAATTTGTTGTAAAACATGATGTTTTGGTGCTTAATTTGTAAAATCATAACGTAGGCTTTTCCTTAACCCTCCTTATTATCCAACATTTTCGCTTATCCAACATTCTGCCAGCCTGTTTGTGTTGGATAAGTGAGAATGTTGGATGAGTGAAGGTTGGATAAGCGAGACTACTAAATTGTGGATTATCTGCCTTGATATTTGGGGTTATATGACGGTGTGGAAGGGCTCTAGTTATAGATTTATAATAAAGCAGGTGATATGGGCAATGGTTTAATAAAATGTGAATATAATCTACTCATTATTCAATAAATTAACAGGAGTAATTGACTGGGATTTGTTATATCAGATGAAACCTTAACTAATGACGGAACTGAGATGTAAACCAGCATAACAAGCATGATTGAGCCTGACAGACCCATGTTTAGAACTGTGGGGAAGAATGACAGCATAAAAATGGGAGGAAATTATTTGTGACATGCCCTTCATTTAACTTCATGGCATTTCATTTGCAATGTAATGTATATCAAGGATTTCAAGTATAATTGGAACGGACGTGCAGTATAGGGAAACAGATATAGATAATTGCAGTTAATTTCCCATGTATTAGGGGCAATAAACTAAAATCCTTTTACTTAATTGTACTCCCACAGAATACATGTTCTGTGGGCCTTAAAATCTAAATTGGTATCTGTATAATAAAAAGTGAGAGTGTAACAAAATGTTGCCGTGCATTTCCACCTCCCAGAAGAATGCTTGTATGCAGGATTCCAACCATCCCACTTCACTCCGTACCAATATCCATGGCTGGCTACTGATCTTAATTTTCCTTAGACTGCTTTGAAGAATGCATTCAGTTTTATTACAGAAGTTCTACTGAACTAGATATACAAGGTACAGATGGCATTCTATGGCATTGCCAGCTGACCAATTCTAAATAACTCTCCCAAATTTCAGCTTCTTGTCATGTTCAACAGGGAACTTGGAACTGTTTTTAAGGTGTGTTAGGGCTCAACATTGGCTGTCAGGTTGACACCAACACTGTCTGCTTGCAGGCATTTGCAGGGTAAAGGAATATTCTTTTTCATATG
Organism: Anolis sagrei; assembly: GCF_037176765.1. Taxonomy (NCBI): domain Eukaryota; kingdom Metazoa; phylum Chordata; class Lepidosauria; order Squamata; family Anolidae; genus Anolis; species Anolis sagrei. Next base: position 37,547,647 of record NC_090025.1, read on the forward strand.
TATCATCACTTATACATTCTTAAATATGAAAATTCTTACACATAGCATTGGCTGAGAAGTGTCTTTCATGTGTTCCATGTAGCTTGTGATGGATCACTGTAATTCACTAACAGGATGCTGGTCATAGTCAGATCTTAATCTTAATCTGGACCCTAATACGTACTATATTAGAATTAGAAAATATCCAGCAGTCAAGGTTAATAAGAGAGATATTTTAGATAAAATACCTGCAAATCTCAGGGTTCCCCTGAGCATAGTGATGCCTCCCTCATGTATTTCAGGAACAAATTTTGGTTTCAATCCTGTCAGCTCCATCACTTAAGTTTGGTAATAGAGAGACAGGTGTGTACACCTCTCTTCTAAAGTCTTTTTCAACTTGTTGTTGTTGCATTGTGAAATTGATTTATTTACCCTATTTATACCCTGCCTTTCTCAACCCCGTAGGGGATTCAAGGCAGCTTTCATACATAGGCAACAATTCAATGCCATGTAAACATACATTCATAAAAAACTATCAAATATATTAAAATAATCATTAAAACATATCAAAATTTAAAACACTTTTTAAATCACTTTGTCCAAAATAATAGTCCAGGCCATTCCAAAATGTTATTGCATTTTCCATTATTCTGTTGGGTTACTAACTGAATGCTTGATCCCAAGTCCATGTCTTTAGCCTTTTTCTGAAGGTCAGGAGGGAGGGGGCTGATCTAATTACATGATGGAGGAAGTTCCATAGCCAAGGGGCTACCACTGAGAAGGCCTTGTCTCTCATCCCCACCAACCGCACCTGCAAAGGAGGTGGGACCAAGAGCATTTCCTCCCCAGATGATCTTAGCCTCAAAGATGGTTCATAGAGGGAGATATATTCGAACAGGTAAACTGGGCTGGAATCATTTAGGGCTTTATAGGCTAAAGCCTATAAATTGAATTGTGCTTGGTAGCTGACTGGCAGTCAGTGGAGCTGATGTAACAGAGGAGTTGTGTGCTCCCTGTACTTTGCTCCAGTTAGAAATCTGGCTGGCACCCGTTGGACTAATTCTACCTTCCAAATAGTCTTCAAAGGCAACCCCTCATACAGCGTGTTGCAGTATTCTATTCTCAAAATTGGCCTCTAATTCATTTGGGATGTGTTACTATATATTCTTAATTTTAAGAATTTCTGTGGTAGGTTACAATGTCCAGTAGCCAATGTCTATTAGCCAGGGTATTGTTACCTAGGATCATGGAGCAACTTTTACTCTTGGTTATACCAGGTCAGGTGGTGGGTATACCAGGTCAGGCATGTTTTTAGAGTGATGTTCTAAACTATATTCCCTCATATTGCTTAGTTTGTCTGCAAGAGTTTCAACTGTTCCATGCAGATGAATTGCATCAATATGTGATCACCCTTAGTCACACACCTGTTAAACATTGGACAACATATTTAAAAATATTATAAATATTATAGAATGTGAAGTATTGTACGCTGGCATTGGCAAGAACTGCATTACATAAACAGTTATGTGATTTTAAAAAAATAGATCAGTTTTGGATAACAACAACAACAGCCAAATCACATGTCAAAAGTGTACCTTTCGCAATGGTACACATATCTGAATTTGTTATCAAGGATGAGAAGCCAGGATCTGATTGAGACTTCTGAACTAGGAAGAGCCCATTACTTATTACTAAATGAACTGATTCCTCTGTACTTTAAAGGGTACTTAAAAACACATGGTGAAAATACCTTAAAGGCACAATTTCTTTCTAACCTTACATACTAGGCAAAGTACTTGGATAGGAGACCTCCAACAAATATGAAGTGCAGTAGGCTATTAATCAGGAGAATAAAATGGCCAACCCACATTTGATTATTCCTTCTCTAAGAAAACCTTATGAAATGAATGAGGTTGCCATAAGTTATCAGGTGACTTGTAGGTACTTACATACATCCACACCAAAACAACAAAGGTTAAAAAGCAAAGGTGAATGTGAATGAGATCCTACCTAACTCCCCTTGACTAGCAGATATGAAAGATACAATTGGGTTTATCACCATATGCAAGTGTGTCACCAGGATTATACTGACATATATTTAGGCTGACATATTCTTATTAAGGATATTATTTGGAAACAATAAACATTGACCAAATCACGATCTGTCAACTGCAAAAGGCCACCTTACGTGGATCTGCTCACATCATTTGAAAATACATCACAGAGTCCTAGACACTTGGGAAGTGTTCAACTTGTGATTTTGTGATATGAAATTCAGCATATATATCTCGTTTGCTGTGACATCCTGTGTTTTTGTGTCAGAATATGAAACAATAGATCACATCCTCAGCTGCTGAAAGAAGATTGTGCAGACAGACTACAAGCAGAGGCAAAACACTGTTGCTCAGATGATTCATTGGAACTTGTGCCACAAATACCACCTGCCTGTGACAAAGAATTGGTGAGATCACAAGCCAGAAAAAGTTACAGAAAATGAACAGGTCAAGCTACTCTGGGACTTCTGGATTCAGATAGACAGAGTTTTGGAGCATAACACTCCTGACCTCGCCATCTTGTTAAAAAACAAAGTATGGATTGTCAATGTTGCAATCCCAGGTGACAACAGGATTGAAGAGAAACAACTGGAAAAGATGACACGATATGAGGATTTAAAGATTGAACTGCAAAGACTGTGGCCCAAGCCAGTAAAGGTGGTCCCAGTGGTGATTGGCACACTGGGTGCAGTGCCTAAAGACCTTGGCCTGCACTTAAATACAATTGGCGCACTGGGTGCTGGCATTTGGAAACAATAAACATTGACAAAATCATGATCTGTCAACTGCAAAAGGCTACCTTACTTGGATCTGCGCGCATCATTTGAAAGTACATCACACAGTCCTAGATGCTTGGGAATTGTTCGACTTGTGATTTTGTGATATCTTGAGATATGAAATCCAGCATATAGATCTCGTTTGCTGTGACATACTGTGCTTTTGTATCAGTAAAATAATAATAATAATAATAATAATAATAATAATAATAATACAACTTTATTGTATCCTGCCACAATCTCTCCAAAGGGACTCGGGACAGTTCACAGAAAGCACTAGTAGTGCAACAATGGACAAAATACAGCAAAGTATACGTACATTTACCAGTAAGTAAGTTTACATGACAATATATACATGTAACATCAATTAAGACGCTATATATGTTGTTTGTTGATTTGTCCTGTCTGATCGTTAATTGTTGTGGATCAACGTCGCCGATCCTGTTGTTGTACTGTCGTGTTTTAATTGCACTGTAAACCGCATTGAGTCGCCTGCTAAGGGCTGAAAATGCGGTATAAAAATGAAGTAAATAAATAAATAAATAAATAATAAATCACTTCTAATTTAAAATTTAGTAAAACGCTGCAAAGCTGTGGATATAAGAAGGCTGTGTACAATATCAGTCACATAAAGTGCTAATGTGAAACAATGAGTAGGTCCTCGAATTTAATGATTAAGGTACTAATCATGGTCCAAAAGCTTGTTTAAAAGGCCACATTTTCAGTTGTGTCCGGAAGGCTTGGAGAGTGGGGGCTCGCCTGATCTCTGATCTACAAATTACGATGTGTCCTGGATAACAGTTCTTTACCAATGAACAGTTCCTTTTCAAAGTGCCTATGGGTAAATGTTGGCTAGGTGTGCACGGGAAAGAATCAAAACACACATGTGCAGTGCAGACACACAGACACACAAACCTCTAGTCTTTTCAGAAATAAGGCATGAATGCATACCTTGATTTGTCATGACTCTGTTGTTTACAGCAAAACAGTACTGGAGGCCAAAGGTACAGCCTTAGTTTCGTGGCACAAATCCCTGTGCCCTTAAGAAATTTTGGAAAACCTATGAGCGATACCTGGAAAGCAGACAGTCACAAAGCTGTATTTTGTGGTATAATATTGCGAAATGCTGCTCATTTCTCCAAATGGTGAGAAGTCTGGTGCCAGTGCTACAGGATTTATTTTCTTTTGGATGAGATTTCTTTTGGAAGCTCGGGTGTTCTATTGTTTTATCAATAAGTATAGAAGAAGAGCCTTGGGAAGCAAGAAGATTATTAAATCTTTAAGCAGCAAATGAATGTATCAAGCTTCATATTCCCAGAACAACAGTTTGGACCTTCACAGGATATCCTCCCCATTATTCCACTCCATTTGCTACAAGTGAAACTAAATTCCAGGTGTCTTTCTCTGATTCTGTTGAAGTGTGCAGTCTCTGCTCACTATTTCCCTCCAACTCTGATGAGTATTGCATTCCAAAGGCTATGGCCATCCAGAAATGTTGGCTCAAATCATAGGGCCTTTATACATGTGTATTTTAGGTATGTATACAGATGATATAAAGATTTGCTGAGGAGTGATGGAAGTTACAGTCTTATGCAACTGGAGAGCCATATGCTCCTTGCCCGTGATTTAGGCATAGCATTTGCATAGATCCAAAACAGTACCTCATTACAATGTTATTAAAATGACTATTCGTTGTGGAGACTTAGAAATGTCACCCTTACTGAATCCAAGCCATGCATGGGAAATCAATTGTACAGCCTCCTAGCTAAATTAATCACACAAGGGAGAAATCAAAGGCAGCCTTTTCTATACCATATAATATACTGTTACACAATTATCCAGGTGTGCCACAGTGGTTTTTCTATCAACACCTCTATGGATTATTCAGATACTGGCAGACTCAAGATGCTAAAGTAGATGAATAGATTCGATAACGGTATAGTCATTATTAAATAGACAGTTGACAATTCAAAACTTTTGTAGGAATGCACTTTTAAAAAATCTAAAGTGAAGTACATCTTTGCAAGCAATTAAATGGTTGCTGTTTTAAAATGTTTTAACCAAAAGCTCCCTGCAGAAAACATGATGCAACACTACCACTGAGCTAACTGAACACAAAAGTGTAGCAAATCAACATTATTTAGTATGATTAAATAGTAAGGTAAAGGTTTTGCTCAATTCTACAACACATACCTTGCACAAGAAAGGTCTAAATTCTAGCTTGTACCTGCTATGTATGATCATTGTCACTTAGGGTCACTTACTGACTTAGGTGATCCCTCATAACCTGAGGATGATGGTTCGCCAAGTGAAGTGTCTTGGTGGTGAGTCTGTAGGTGGCTGTGGATCCATATTCATGATCTGCATGTTCTTCCACAGTGAGAACATCAGGTCCCAGTCAGGGTTGGCTGGATGCACTTTCCTCTTTACACATTTCTCCCTTTCACCCTCCATTCATGCCTCCTTGAATTCTGCAGCACTGCTGGTCACAGCTGACCTCCACTTAGAGTGCTCAAGGGCCAGGGTTTCCCAGTTCTCGGTGTCAATGCCACAGTTTTTAAGGTTGGCTTTAAGCCCATCTTTACATCTCTTTTCCTGTCCACCAACATTACATTTTTCATTCTTGAGTTGGGAGTATAGTAACTGCTTTGGGAGACCATGATCAGGCATTCAGACAATGTGGCCATTCCAGTGGAGTTGATGGTGTATGCTTCAATGCTGGTGGTCTTTGCTTCCTCCAGCACACTGACATTTGTCCACCTGTCTTCCCAAGAGATTTGCAGGATTTTTCAGAGGCAACACTGATGGAATTGTTCCAGGAGTTGAGTGTGATGTCTGTAGACAGTCCAAATTTCGTGGGTTGGGAAGACTATTTATAAACAAGCAGCTTGGTCTTCCTATGGATGTCCTGGTCTTCAGACACTTTCTGCTTCATTTGGAAAAAATACTGCACTCACAGAGCTCAGGCGGTGTTGTATTTCAGTGTCAATGTTGACTTTTGTGGAGAGGTGGCTGCCAAGGTTGCAGAAATGGTCAACATTTTCTAATGTTACACTATTAAGCTGTATTTCTCTCATTGAAGAGGGATTGGCTGATGACTGCTGGAAGAGCACTTTGGTTTTTGTGATGTTCAATGAGAAGCTGAGATTGTCGTATGCTTCTGTGAAGGTGTTTAGAGTGGCTTGTAGGCCTTCTTCTGAATGCCCTGACTACGTAGTCATTGGCATATTGGACTAAGGGTCAAACTACTTGTTAAAGAGAATTCAAATTCACTACAGTTAACTCATTTAACTCTCACAATGGAATTTCTTCAGAGATAAATGTCATGGCAATCAGATTTACAAATTCTGCCCATGTTTACTTTCCAATGATAATCATGAAACAATGCTAAATTGAAGATATGCAATGGAGGGGAATGACATTTTATAACACACATCTGGAACCCAACTCAGTGGATAACAGCAGATTCCATTATTTAATAAATAACTACATCAACATATTTTTCATCAATGTGCAGATAAAACAATGAGACTTAGCACAATAGCATTGTTAACATATGATTAACCACAGCTTGACTGTGGGATGCCATGGACTGAGAAAATATACCTTTCCCAAAGGACCTCATACATGGATGTTTTCCCTGTGTTCTCTTCCATTTTTCCCAACGCATTCCCCCGCTTTCCCCTGCTTCCCTCCTGCCCTTCTGATGAAGTCCTTAGACAAGTATGACCAAATGAAATGCTCTAAAACTAATCTTTCACAGAACTTCCTGCCCAGTGCCCAAAAGGTTTCCTGCTTGCTTTGCAGTCAGACATATAAATCCAGTATAGTTGAATTTAAGGTATATAAAATACAGGCAGTTCTCCTGTGAGGGTTGGGATTTTGGCAGACATAAACTGTCACTATCAATCAAAGTTCAGACAAAACACTATTTTCCAGGTGTTACAAATAAGTTTAGCTGCAATCTCTCTCTTCTAATACTAGAATGATAGGAATGGGAATCATCTGCATGATAAGAATAATGAGATAATTTTACTGTAGATAAAGCGAAAGTATATGATTCTGCAGCAAAAATGAATAGAACAGAGAAGGCACAGGGGAAAAATAAAAATGGAACTCATTCCTCCCATAGAATGGATGCAAGAAACTATCACCCAATGTTTTAAGAAGCTAGCCCACAATGTATTGTGGCATACTGTTTGATGTTTCTTTTGTAAACACAGTAGTATCATCCAACTTTTTGTAATATCCAATGGAGTCTGCCTTCCACCCAGATCCACAGCTGTTTCAATACATTGCTATGTTTTGGTGCTAAATTCGTAAATACAGTAATTACTACACAATATTACCATGTATTGAACTGCTTTTTCTGTCGATTTGTTGTAAAACATAATGTTTTGGTGCTTAATTCATAAAATTATAATATAATTTGACATTTAATAGGCTTTTCCTTAATTCCTCCATACTATTCACCATTTTTGTCTATCCAATGTTCTGCTGGCCCATTTATGTTGGAGAAGTGAGACTCTACTGTACTGGGAAAGTTACTTTTTGCCCATAGTCAGTCAGGACATTACAATTCAAAAAAGTAACTTTTCAAAGTTCAAAAGAGGGTTGGACAAAGGTGGAAGGAGAATTGAGAAAGTTTATAATATTTTAGTGTGCGTAGGGGGATAATTTATGAACCTTTTGCATGAGTCTCTATTAATAGTATTGATTTTAATGGGAGAGAGAATTCTGTGCTTATCTCTGTGAAGGGAGAACTTACTACATGATGAAGAAAACTAGGATGGAATATTTTTCCTTGGTGATAATCTTATGCTGTCTTTCTGTTATTGCTTTAAGATAATTTGTGGTATGAAGGTTGGACTATTTTGTCATTGTGTAGATGTCCCTACCTCTGACTTCCATGTATTGATAAGGTTTGCTGATCATAGCAGATCCATGGAATACATGGGTATGACTTTGGTCTACTCATATGACAAATTCATGCAAATTACAATAAAGGACTATGCGTATGTTAAAGGTGTTTTTTCTCATTATTAGACCATATAAAATCCTTATTTATCTTTACACCATAAACTATTCAGAATCTATTATTCCACAACTCTGGAGTTCTGCAGAAATAGAGAAACTGACTCATTGTTCACATGTGAATATATATCCATGGATTTATCATCACTCAGTGATTTCACACTTGGTGAATGGTACCAAAGATTTGTTTGAACTTGAACTGATTGGAAAATATGATATTTGGGTGACAGCAGGAGATATGAAAATTATATCTGCATTGAGTGATTTGTAGTAGTTTAATACGCACAAAGCTATCAGCAGATGAAAATAGTCCCATGCAAACTTTGGGAGGGTGCGTCCATTTGTGCCAATTGGCATTATTGCAGAAGAAGAATTTCATAATGGGAGACATGGAAGAAAAATGAAATATACTGGAATCGATATGCCATTCTTAGATCCAGCCTTTGGTTTATTTTAGTTTTATCTCTTTTCTTTATAGTGTAATTATACTCTCTATATATGACCAAAATTTCCCTTGACAAATGATTACTAAATTATCCTTCCTATATAATAATATAGCCCACTAATACCAGTGCTTACAAGTATATTGTCAGGCTGTACTGTATGTTAGAACTAGAGCAAGCAGTCAAACACAATAGCTCCATAATGTTACTGAAGGAATTAATTTTGGAAGTGGAACTTTGCTAATCATTTGTCTGTTTTCTAATTTTGTTAGCCTAATTGTCTGATCTTTTTTAGCCTTAAGAGAGGAATGATGCCCAAGGGAGAACTGAGGTGAGTAAATCTATCCATAGCCTTTAACAATTTCTTTTTTATATATAAAAAAGAGGTTAATTGACATGCAAAACTAGCATATCTACAAGATATTCCCTGTCATTATTTCTTTTAGTTTTTAAATTACACTGAATACAGATAAGATTTATCTGTGTTCAGTATAAATCTCAAGGAAAATAAATCCATCACATAATTAGGACATAACATTTCAAAATTTGAATTTGGCATCTGAAGTGGGCTGGATTGGGTTTGAATTGGTCCAATCCAAACCACCAAATTGAAGGGATTTTGTGTAGCCCTGCTAGGTGCAACCCCTTCAAGATGTTTAAATTAACCTACAGAGTGATCTGTTCACTCTTATTAGAAGTGAGTCCTCTGGATTTTAGTGGGGCTTGCTCCCAGTTAAGTAATACTGGTTTGCAGCTTTCATATCTGAATAGCCAAAAAAACCCCTGATGGATCTGAACCAGGGCCCATTTTGTCCTGTTGCAAAGTGCTGGGGGAGGACTGGAAGCATAGTTTTTATTGTCCCTTTCTCCAGTAAACTCAGAAATCCTTTTGTTGGTGGGGCTGCATGGCTGAAAAAGTAGGTTTTAGATGCAGCATCAGGAGACATAGCTATGGCAACAAAGCTCTTCCATTGTAGCTATGTCTCCCCATGCAAGGTCTCAAGATCCAGAGTTTCCAGAACAACATGTGGATTTTTCTATGTAAGGATAATTTGCACACAATTTTTGCAAACAAAAATAATTTGGCATACCACTACCCCTCTTAACTTCTTCACCCCATTTCTGGAAATAGTTTGTTCTTTGGTTCAACCCCTCCACCTTTTTTTCAACTGCCCCCTCCCCCAAACACTCATAACTCTTTTTTTTTTGTACAAAAATCACGTGTATCTGGAAACAATGTGTTTTTGCTTATACAAATGTCTTCAAATATTTTGAAGTGTCTTCAGATATGGGTGCATGTGGAATTTGTTCAAACTGCATTTTTAATCAAACCCATGTGAGTCACGTTTCCAATCCTATTATATGGATTAGAACGGAGTCCTCATTTTGAGAACAGCTCTAAATTGCACCTATATATATATATATATATAGGATCAAATGATGTGTGTGTGTATGTATATATATATGTATATATATATATTAGGCCTGGGTAACAACGGAAAAATTTGTTTCTAAAATCGATTTGTATTTGGGGTTTTTTTTTGTTTCGATATTTAAAATAATTACAAAATGTTCCTTTTAAAAAGTTCGATATTTACGAAATTTCGTAAATGGTAAAAAAAATAACAAATCGATTTCTGAAACAATAACAAATCGATTCGTTAATGGCGGACACGACCGCGAAATACGCTAAAAAAACCTCCAAAAACTTCTGAAGCTTCCCTCTCCCTCTGTTCTTGACTGTTGGTGTGATATAATTTTTTTAATTTTTTTTTTCACTAATTAAACCATAAAACTGGCCCAGACATGCGGAAATAATAACGAAATGACCTCAGAACAATAACGAAACGAATACAATAACAAAATACGAAGCATTTACAAAACGTGTTTAAAAATTCGTTTTTTTTAATAATTGCTCCAGAATGGTTCGTTATCGTTTTGTAATTGGAAAAATTAACGAATTATTAACGAATTACAAATTAACGAAACGAAACCGCCCAGGCCTAATATATATATGTGTGTGTGTGTGTGTGTGTGTGTGTGTATGAATAAAATCCACTTGAGGATAGTTTACACATGCACCCTCTCCAAGTAAACACAGCAAAGGAAAGCATGTTTTTAGGGATTTGGATTGCAGGAAGAGGCTCCCTGTGAGGCAGAGGTTCTCTCTTTTGTCTATCAGATATAGAAATTGATGACAGAAAAGGGCATACCTAACTTCCTCCTTCTCCTAACACAGTTTTTCTCAAACTTTGCTCCTCCAGGTGTTTTGGACTTCAGCTCCCAGAAATCCCAGCCAGCTTATCAACTGTCAGGAATTGTGGGAGCTGAAGTTCAAAGTATCTGGAAGAACAGAGTTTGAGAAACACCGTTCTAACATATTTTAGATTATCTGTGCCCTGAATCCTTGGGTACCACTTGAAACTTGGATCCAGAACTATATATCAATCCCATTGTGACAGATTCTTTAATCAGTAACAAGTACCCTCTTTATTCTATCTCAAACAGAGGTAGATTGTGGAAGCACTGGCTCTGAAAAGGAGAAGAAAATGGTGCAAAAGTGTAATAATAGATATGATGTTATGAGTATTTTGTAGAGAAATTCAGATTACCCAGCACTGTAGTGTCGCATCAGCCTATACTCTCAGTAGCCAATTAGTGAGTTTCTTTACTAATTATATCTATTTATAAAGTACATTTTTTAATCCAAAGGGGAGGCTTACATTACTAGTTTCCACTACTAAGAAATAAAAAGAAAGAAAGAAAGAAAGAAAGATGTTAAAATTATGAAGTACTTGCTAAAATTTGGCTCTTCTAATATTTCATGTTGTCCTGCTGGGGCCTCACACTAATGACTTCCCCAAAAGTGATGGGGATAGAGGATAGCCAAGACCACAGCATTTAATGATTATTCATTACACTCAAGAATGTTTTTTATTTTTTTAAAAGAACTCAAATTTGTCCTGACTGAGGCCATTTGTATTTTTAACCAAGATTCTATGCTGATCATCTGGAAAATCACTAATGGGGAAAGGGACAGGTATTGGGAGAATCTGTTTTCCTACACTTCCTGAGTTAGTCATATTTCTAGGGATTTCATTCTATGGCCTTTTTCAGGTTGCTAATGGTTTGTGTTTCGGAATGTGATATTGATGGTTATTTATGCCTAGCATCTCCTTTCCCCCAGTTATGCATCAAGCATCTGGACTCCATATGGAACCTTTACTTATTCAATTTAGCAAAGATATCTTCAGATAAGTAGAGGGGGAAAATTGACTGCAGGACCAGGAAGAGTCATTTGGCAATCCTGGGAGAAGGATAAGCAACTCATATTCTTGCCCCTAGGGATTTAAGCATCTATCATAAGGAGCCACCTGGTTTCTCAAGAATTATTGCTGGGCAAGGTTTCAGTTGGAGCAGGATGGGAGTGGGGGTGGAGAAGCATCTACTGACTTCCAGGCTTTTCCTGTATTTTGAGGTCTGTTTAGTTTATTAGAACTGAAGTAAGCTGAAAACAAAGGATGCTGTGAATCCAAGCACTTAGGCATTCACATGCACACAAAAACCAAAAATCCCAAATACAGTACAGTTGTTCTAAAATAATAATAATAGTATTAATAACACAGACTGATTGATAACAGCAAATAGAGGGAGAAAACATGGAGGCAGTGACACATTTTGTATTTCTAGGCACAAAGATTACTGCAAACGCGAACTGCAGCCAGGAAATCAGAAGACCTTTACTTCTTGGGAGGAGAGCAATGACCAATCTCAATAAAATGGTTAAGAGTAGAGACATCACACTGGCAACAAAGATCTGCATAGTCAAAGCAATTGTATTCCCCATAGTAACCTATGGATGCAAGAGCTGGACCATAAGGAAGGCTGAGCGAAGGAAGATAGACGCTTTTGGACTGTGTTGCTGAGAGTGCCTTGGACCACAAGAAGATAAAACCAGTCCATATTCCAGGAAATGCTCACTGGAGGGAAGGATATTTGAGGCAAAGATGAAGTACTTTGGCCACATCATGAGAAGACAGGAAAGCTTGGAGAAGACAATGATGCTTGGGAAAATGGAAGGAAAAAGGAAGAGGGGCCAACCAAGGACAAGATGGATGGATGGTATCTTTGAAGTGACTGGCTTGACTTTGAAGGGATGGCAATAGCTGACAGGGTTCTCTGGCATGGGCTGGTCCATGAAGTCACTAAGAGTCGGAAGCGACTGAATGAATAAACAACAAAATGATGGATTCAGTTTCAGAGTAGTATATTCTATGATGGCAACATGTTACAATTATACAAAAAGTTATAAACAATTTAATGAGTCAACAAGTTATCAGATTTTACTAACCAGAACTCGTGGTTCTCCAAAATATATTTTTTGTTGTTAAGCAGTGTGGGGAGTACTTTGGTAGATGTGCTGTAAACTATTTTAAAGTTGTCATGGGACCTTTCTCACTATGCACTTATAGCACTATGATTCCACTTAAACTGCCACAACAACATCCTAGAGAATCCTGGGATTAGCTATTCTCAGATGGATAATAGATTTTTTTAAATAATTATAAAAAAACAACTTCTGAATCATCATGTTTTAAGTCATCTCTTCTCTTAGCTACATTGTTTTTAATTTATTGGACCTACTGAGCTGAAAAGCAGGATAGAAATAAAACATTTTTAAACATTATGGTATGCTTTAAAGGCCAAAATGAATATGTTTTGCTTCACATGTTGTATTTTTACATTTCTTCCACCTTCCCAAGTAAATTTTAAATACAATGTCTCTGTTCAGGTTGGACTTCAAATACTTCCAATGATGGCAAGCAGGAAAAGACTCTCAGACTGGTCTAGTTTCTTCCTTCCAAAAATGTAAATGAGTTTCAGACTCCAGCACAGTATCAAGCATCTGTATGTTCCACATCTTCCTGAAACTGGCAAAATAAATTTAGTGCTGAAACTGAGAAGAAAATGGGCCTGACAGATTCATTCTGGGCATCCTTTCCTGGCATTTGCATTGCCAAATCATGATCACTGAAAAAGCAATTCCTTTCCTCCTTGAGTAAATGCCATAGAACAGTTCCAATAAGAACAGCTACACAGACCACAGAGAAGGTGCGGGGGACTTATTAAGCCTGATAGCTTGGAATGGGTGTGGACGTGTATGTAAGAAAAGGGCCCATTCATGAGTTCAAAACAAAAGTGAGGATTTCAGTTTGTGGTGTATGTGGTGTGTTTGTGGTGTATGAAGGCAAGCAATAATAAAATGTTGTACTGTGAAATGTTCCCGTTTAGAGTTTCAGTCACTTTATTCTATATATCCTCCACCATACTGTTTTTCCTTCTTCCAGGGGTCAATTTGCACTACACAGTTATAAAACTTGGAAACCACTTTAACTTGTATGTCTGCATCCCATGGAATATTGGGTTTGTCACTCCCAAATTCCAGGATTCAGTTATAAAGTCCAGTATTTTGACCCTTTTGCATACAGTGCATACAGTGGCAAAAACCTATTGTTAGTTTCTGCCATAGTGAACCCACTGAATTGAGTGGAGCAACCTATGTTCTCAAGCACTGAAAGCTACTGGAGAGAGAGAGAGAGAGAGAGAGAGAGAGAGAAGTGAGACACACAAAGAGTGGCATAGCACACACAGGGTGGTTGCAGATAGGACTTTAATTCATGCCCAATCAGGTTTTGGGCTCGCATTGCAGTCCAACTATGTTCCAGAAACTTGTGCTTTTCTGAGGGACTTTCCGGCAGGGCACCCGGAAACAAAAGAAAACCCTCCAGAAAAGCCTTAAAAAGAAACAATAGCTCACCTGGCCAGCATTTCCCTGCTACCAGCCCTCTCCTGGAACATAGAAATGACACTCCAGGAGGGGAGGCAGGAGTGATTTTCCTCCTTCCCCTTCTCCTGGTATGTCATTTCTGCATGCCAGGAGAGGGATGGCAGTGGGGAATTTGATTCTTTTTAAGGCTTTTTAAAGGTTCTTTCAGAGGAGATGGGGGCTGTCATGTGTTTTTCAAGCTCCAGGAGCCTAAAACTCCCAAGACATCTGTGTGGATTGGGACCAGAAGTCGTGTGATGCAATCCCTGGGCCCAATTCATATCAGCGCCGACAGCTAGAAAGACTTGGGTCTTTCCAGCTGTCAAATCACTTCAGCACAAGGCAGGGTTTTCCTGTTTTGTGCCAAAGGAATTTGTTTTTACCTGATGCATCAACTGGACACTCCAGGTAACAAGTGGGAGGGTGCACATTTTCCACGCTGTGTGGGTGCACCCATAGTTGTCAGTTAATCTTATGCTTGGGTATATCTATTTTTGGTCACTACATAGAATGGTGTGTGGAATCTTTGAAGTGTCTGGCTATGTTCCTGTAGTTAGAAACAAAATGATTATATCAGTTGCTAAAATGCCTAAAATAACCAGATTTTAGTGAATTGTGTGATCACTTTGCACCTGGTTTGTGGACATGGCCAGATGTTTCTATAATTCTCTGCTCTTCATCAGGCACATAACAGCCATTAGAATTTGGGCCCAGAAGACAGTAAAAAGATGACAAATGATTCCATATAGAATAGTTCCACAAGTGGAAATAGTACACTATACTAAACCATATAGGATTATGGTGGGAGGGCATCACAGAGATACAGAAGAGTGAAGTGAGAGCTCACAGAGACGGGGAAAGACAAAACAAAGCAATAGGAGAAAAAGACATGAGAAGAAGCAAGAGAATGATACAATATAATGTACACTTAAATGGCTGGCTAAAATTAATGGAATGGAAATAATCTATTGTTTTCAACGAAAACACAAGTACCTTAAGTTGGTGGTTCCTAACCAGTGGTCCATGGACCACAGGTGGCCAGCAAGAAACAGAAAAATGGTCCGTGGGGGCTTTGACTATATAGCATGGCAAACGTTCTCAATACATATGGGATTCACATGTATACTTTTTCTAGACAAGAGAAAGAAACCATACCATTGTTTCTGATATGCTCAAAACCAAAGCATGTTTATCCAAAAGTAGTGGTAGTTTAATTCAATGGAACCTGGAAAGTATGCTTAGGATAATGATTCATCCCACCATGTTTTTTGCCTTTTACTAGGTTTTGCTGACATACTTGTTTGAATCATCAGGGGCAATTATAAGGCTGGAACCTTTCTGTGGGCAGTAACTGTTTGTGGAACACCATGGTCTACTTAATCATTTCTGTTGAATGGACAGCCCAGTTTTGGAGGGGTGGGGAAAGCAGGGCCTTTAGTCCTTAACAGTTTCAGTCATATTGAAATATTATACCCATTAAGTAGCCATTTTTTTTTAAAAAAATGGGAAAAATGGCTTTCAAAGTTGCCATTCATTTTCTGCACAGTAAGAGACACCCCTTGAAAATCAACTTGTTGCAAATATTTGACAGTGTGATCTAAATAAGGAATTATGAAACTTCCAATCTGCATGTTGGAATAACAATCTAATGGAATAACTTTGGAGAAATAACACAACATGTGTTGTCTTGAAAAAGTTGTATTTTAGAGCTGAAAACAATATAATGTCTGTTCACATTACACCAAGAACAGAGGAAAAGGCAATGTGTTTTAAGTATCCACAAAGTACATTTGCCTTAAGCAAAAGGTAATAGTTTCCTAGCTCAAAAGCAGTTCAGGGAAAAAATGTAGAGAAAGGTTGTGGAATCTCCATTCTACTGAGATTTTGAGAAAATGCTGCATAAAAATTTGTTTCGGATACTTTAGATCTAGAATATCTTGAGTCAGGGCATGAGTAACAAAATAAGTAGATGGCTTTGTTTGTTTTAGATGCTGCATTTCCTCCAGCAAAAAATGTAGAAACCCTTTATAATTTTTCACAAGTCTTTATCATTCTGGCTTTTTCATTAGAGAAAATTGGTTGATTCAGTCAATCATAATCAAAATAACTATGTGGTACAGTTGCTTTTCTGTAATTTTTCAACTTCAAAATACAGAGGGGTAGCGCATGTTTAATGTTACCCAGACTGTGTCTTCACAGCACACATAAAATTAATACATTGGAGAAATGACTGGGGCTACTCTTCTGCATGTAATGCTAGGCTGCTGTATTTAAAAATATTTTGGTTTTGAAGGGAAATACTCAAATGTGTGACTTCCTCATGTAAATGAATATTTACATGGTATGGTGTGAGGGATGAATACCACCTTAGATACATTTGATGAAGATTTTTCTAGCCTTCCTTTTCTTCATGAATGGCTACCTGGGATCATGAATACTACAACATATGGCAGTGACATGTTTGATCGGTCAGTTGCCAATGTAACCTTCATGGTAGCGTGGAAGATGAGCTGAGCAGCTCTGAGCATATAAAATGTAATTGCAGCACTCATTTTATAAACTCTTGATTTTATTGGCTTTGAGAAGGAAAGGAACTGTTTCAAGAGGAATGGTGTAAGTGAGATCTTTGTCAAACATGTGCTTTACAAGAAACAAACATCTAAGACAGCTGAAGGGCACACGAGGTACTGCCAATAAAGACATGGAAGGAAAGAAGAAAACTAAATTAAACCAAGTGTTGCAGGGCATTTGATTTTTTTTAAAGGAGATGCCCACCATCGATCTGAGGTGAATGAAATGGCAAGAACTATGAGACTGACATGAACCTAAAGTGCCTTAACCCAGAATGTTGCTTCTCACAGTCCCATAATATTATAGCAGTGTTTCGCCTCACTGTAAGAATTTCATGTTTCTTTGTGATGGAAAATCATGTGTTTATTGGTTTGCAATACCAAAGGACAGCAATAAACTGCCTATTCACATTTACATTAGCTGTGGAATGTTTCTTTGCATCTAACAGGCAGATTGGTCCAGTTCTGGGGCTGAAATATGATTGAAATATTCTGTGTTGTCCCAAGGAAAATCTCTCATCTGAGGGTAGGATTTGCATTGGAGAAATCCCCAATTGAAACCAAGGCTTGGTATACCTTTTAAAAGAATTAGAAATGCAAACAATCTTATGAAGCAGTGTTGCTTTTTAAGCTGATAGACTCAAATATATTAAGCAGCTTCACATTTGGAAACATTTATACTGTTGAGGAGGGAAAATGGAAGAGAGAAATGCTTTTATTATGATTAACTAAAATTTCTCAAGAGTTGATCCTAATGAACGAATTGGCTGTCAGCACATTTTGGACTGCACGCTGCTGTGGAATTGAAACTGATCTGAACAAAGATATTGCCTGCTCTTGAATTTAAAAAATAGAATAATTTTAAAATTATCAACAATAACATTATGCATTTTCATTATTTCAACTTGTTTTTGTCTATTTGTATTCATTTCAAATTATTTTAAAAAATGTAATGAACTCATTAACAAATAAATAAATGAACTCATTCTATAACTTTTATTTGAAAAACTGTATGGATTTTTAAAAGTATGTTTTAAATAACTTTTCTGATTCAATGAGAATTCCAATATATTTTGGTGCATAAAAATGCACCCTGTCCATAAGGGGTATAAAGCAAAGGGTATTCCATGAGACCTAAACACCTAGACCAGTGGTTCCCAAAAGTGGACCACCAGTGGTCTGCAAGAATGAAAATATGGTCCATGGCCTCACCATTACCTTGAAACAACATGGCAATGAGTGTGACTGGTCTCACAAAACCTTCTTATAGTGCCGAGGCAACGGGGATGTCAGGAGGGGGAAGGCTGACTACCCATGAAAGATTGCTACTACCACATCAACTCTAGATTATAAAATATGATTTTCTGTGCATGAGCAAATGGTGACTACTGGATGGCATATGTTCTGTATCAGAAACTAGAGCTGATGTGGTCTATCCAATGCAATTTTCTGAATCAGCACCCCAAATCTAAAGTTGACCAAAAACTGGTTTGTAAGAGATAACTAATGTTGGAGAATGGTCCCTGGTCAAAAAAATGGTTGGGAACCACTGACCTAGACCTAGAAAGCATGACTTTATATAAGTGAATAGATGAGAATCATCCTAGGCCTTGAGATTTCAGTGGTAAATATTGTGACGTAGAGATGTGTCTGACTATCTCATAAGGAATAGAATTAAATGATGTCACAGAATTGTCACCTGGTCATATCAGACATGTAGAAGGGTTTGTGCTAATTCTCAACCTGCCTGCACCTTATAGGAAGAAAAGAAACTTGGCAATAGCTTCAGCAACTTATGGTAGCGTGACGAAGCTTGGAGGACAATTGGGAAAATTAACAACATGACAAGAAAAAACACAAAGCAAGAATCTTTAGTACCATATTCAGAAACTACTGATCTGCTGAATTCTGAGAAATTTCAATAATTCCCTTTTCTGACTTCTCCCTCCTACTGGATGTTGCATAGTATTCCACCATCTGGTGAGCTTCTAGTTGCCATTTCAAAATAGTCTGCAAAAATAGGGGCCACCCATATTCAGTTTTTTAACTGTTATTTTCAAGGCAATGCTCATGCTCTGAACATCATGTCCAGGGGATATGAGCCAGGCACTAAAACTCAGGGTCAGACCCTGTAAAATACTATGTTTATATGATATGGTAAATTGGATTTGAGCAGCTGATAGATCTTTTTTTCTGTAATTAATATATTTTGCAGTCTAATATACTATATCTTTGTTTCTAATTTTAAAAGCTACCTTGCCTTGCACCCCAACAAATAGGAAATGGACCATGTAGAAATATAGACTTTTTTTTAATTAAAAAAAGAGATCTGCAATGTTATTTTATGGTCATTTTCTGTTCTATTACAAAACAGTCTCTACTGAGGCAAATATTCTTAATAAAGTGTCAATTTTTGTGCAAGTTGTTAAAGAGATAACCTGACCACGTTAAGTTGGAATAAGTTAATTTTGTACATGTTATATACCATTTGCTAGATTTTTTTAAACCCACCTCGCTACTTAACTGGGTACGTGTATGATCAAGATACTATGGCTTATTCTGTTGAATGGGGCCAACAAAGGTTTGTTAACCAATTTTCTGCCAGGTTTAAAGTGGTGAAAAATTTGTCCTTTATCACATTTAGGTCCAGTGTTGAAATACAACTCAACAAATGTTGACACCATACTATTACCATATTGTGCTTCCAATGATATGCGAAACTGCTTGTAAAAGTAAATGTTTCCCTTCAGAGGGTATGATGTCTTAGCAGTAAAGTACCACACCTTCAGACTACATTCTCCTTGTTAATTTGCCATTTAGTGCCAGAATGGGAATTTACCTCTGAAAACCATCAGCTGTTCATGAGAGGGTGGATCCATTCTTAGTGTGTGCCATTGCTGAAGGTGCTCAGGAGATATACATGCTATATTGCCTACTTAGGTATACTTCCAGAATTAAGTAATGTCTCTTGGACCAACCTCCCAGCCCACTTTGAGAGCCAGAAGCTAGATTTGGTGAATGTCTATTCAGCTTTTGATCAGGGGACAAGGAGGATGACCTTTCGAGATCTCTCTCTCTAGCAAACAAGCCTGTGTTGATATTGAATGCCAGTCAGAGTTCACAACATATCACAAAAGGCCATTTAGCAACTTTCACATATTATTCTTGTTTCTCTGTTGTTGAGCCTCAAGTACTCTTGTGTACACTTTCTTCAGTCACTGCTTTGAAGTGAACATCTTAAGATTGGATGCCACAGTCTTTTTCATATTGTCCACAATACCTCTGCCAAGACAAGTAGGCCAATGTATGCCTTCAGCTCACTGTTGTCAAAAGGCTTCCACACTTTGCCTTTGCAGCAGTTGCCATGTTCACACTGTACCAATCTATTTGCCCTGGTGCGCACTGTACCAATCTATTTGCTTTATGGATTATGTGGTAAAGAATTCTTTGTGTGAGAAACACCTCATAGGTTTCCAGCAGTTTCTTTCCTTTGCTCTGGGTGTCTGCAGATAATCTCTGACATTTTATACATGATGTCAGGACCAGGTTCTTCAATCCCTGCCTGGCAACAATGTCTCTGCTTAGCCCTTCCTGGACTGAACCAGGGAGCATGCGCTTGCTGTGCTGTGACCTTGGAACAAAGGGATGGGTTGTTTCCTATCCATACACTCTCAACAGCGTGGTTTTTAAAATAATAATAATAATAATAATAATAATACTTTATGTATATACTGTCCTATTTATTTATTTATTTTGAGCATTTATATCCCATCCTTCTCACCTCATGTCCTATCTCACCAAAGGGACTCAGGGTGGATCACAGTACACATACACGGCAAATATTCTTTTTTTTTTTTTGTTAAAACTGTTTATTTTGATTATGGTACATAACAGAAAAGCAAACCATGGCAAATCAGATATAATCAGGTACCAATATTTTTGACGTGTACATGCCTATCTACCTTATTCAATCAATCAGTTAATTTTGATGTTATGTACAAATTATTATCATTTACATATCTTAATACACATAAACTTGCTATTTCTGGCTGTTTTCCACTGCTTTCAGTCAGGGCTTAGTATTAAATTTTTTCATAACATACAGGAAATCAGCACATGGCATTTTACACACATACCCCAGACCTTACACTCAACCCAAAACCCCTATCCTGAACAAACTAAACCCTCATCCCCACGCCCGTGCACCCTTCACCATGACTTCCCGCACCGAAACACTATGAAGCCTTTAAGCCTATTTATCTATCCTTATTCATGGTAAACCTAAATTCCTAATGGAGCTCCTCTATATTACTGACTCTCTATTCAGATATGCCATGGCCAACTTCCATTTTTCTGGAAAGTCCTCATTACTCTTATTCCTCCTGTTATAAGTTAGTCTGGCCATTAGCATATATTCTCGCATTCTTTCCCTCCAATCCTTTTTGGTTAGACCATTTTCCCCTTTCCAATCTTTGGCTATGGTCAATCTTGCCTCTGCAAAGCTATATTGATATATTTCTTGGTCCTTTTGATTATTACACGGCAAATATTCAATGCCGTTTTGGAGACAGGACAGAGACAAGATAGAACAGAAAGGAAGTATGTTGTGTCAATGTCCAGCTTTTTGACGGTTGTGCTTGAATCCAGCCACAGGGGAGTGCTGTCAGTCCATCCTCTATGATGAAGAGCCATGAGGACTTCCTTCCTTTTGGTTACTGGGCATTTTCTGATCTTTTTCTTTTATGGTGTCGTAAAATACTTCCCCCGTTTCTTTAGTGGTATCTAATTTCTCTACTTACAGCTCTAAACAGTTCTCAAATTGCTTAGGTAAACAGTGAGATGGGCTTACAGTTGGGAAGTCACACCGACCCAGGGCTTAGAACTAGCAACCTTTTGGTTGGTAGATCTTATCATTGTTTGTGATTTACCAGCTGTGCTAAAGCCCGGCCCTTTAACAAGCACAATGTTCAGTATCATTGTTCAACACGCTTGAACAATGTACAAGATAAGTGTAAATCACCTATCTTGTAGCTCTCGCTCTGTGAAAATGCTGCAATAAAATGGGACCAAAAGTTCTGCTCTTGTAGACAGGATTGATGTCACAACATTAATTTTTTTCATGGCTTAATGTTAACCATATATGCTGAAATTAAAACTTCTAGTTCCTCAACCAAGGAGACTTTCTGTGCCTTTACTCTCTGTGATGTTGGGATAACATGTCTTGTCCATGGAAACTCATTGAGTGACCTTATTTATTTATTTTTGCAACATTTCTACCTCGCCCTTCTCAACCCTTGAGGGGGGACCCAGAGCAGCTAACACTGGCAACAATTCAATGCTGTAATATCACAATGTAACAACAATATAAAACCATAAATACATAATAGATTAAAATAATAACCTTGGACAAGTTACATTCTCCCAGTCTCAGAGAAAGGCAAAATCAAACCTTTCTGAGCAAATCTTGCCAAGATCCTGTGCTAGGTTCACCATAGCTGCTATACATCAGAAATGATGAAGGCAAACTTTTTTCCTGCCCCTCTGTCAGTTCTTTTTTTATTTCATGTCTGTATCCTTGTACCTTGGATTTATTTAACTGAATTTATTTTGTGTCCTTCAAATAGACTATTAAAACATGGTCTCCTCATGCTTGAGTTGTAGTTGGTTATGTTCTCCGTCTGGTTTTTATCTAGACTTTTTGTAAATGTGATAATGTTGTTTTAAGATTAAGTGAAAAATGTAATGTCTTCCAGTGTATTATCCCAATTGTCACACTTGACTTCTACAAAATATAATAAACATCCTGACATTTTATCACAGGGTCATAACATGAAAGAGTTAGTCTCTAAACATATATACATCCTGAGTGAGAGCAACCATACCTTTAATGAAATCCGATTTTTAGGATAATTTACAGAAACAAAGTTTAGGAGTTAAATTCTATGAAATATTTTCTTTTTCATTCCATTTTAACACTTTCTATCTCTTTCTCCTTCCCCAAATGAAGTTGGCTGGGGATCTTGGAGAGGATATTAGAGTAAATATTGCAAAGGGAATAGAGATTCTAAGATGCTGTTAATTTTATTATGGCAACATACCCTATTAAATCTGAGGTAATACTTGACTCTTTGTTTTAGTCTTTTCCACTTCTGTGAAATACTGTAATTTGAGTTAATTTAGTAACTGAGTATATTGTTGCCTTAAGGAACCAGAAGCTAACTCTGCTCATTTTATAAGACTGGTGATTATGTCCTTCCTGAGATGAGTTTTCCGTAATATAATAACAAATTTATTTTTGGATTAGTTGATTTTATAATGAGATTTTTTTATATATAACTGAAACTATGAAATTCACCTTTACTGAGTCTCTAGAATTTGGACTGGCTATTGAGGATAGTTGTTTTTCACAACATTTTTATTAGGATGGTATGGAAATGTATCACCCTTTTGATATTTTTGACTGAATCTGGATATCATGACATCACAGATGTAGTTTAGTGCATGTGGTATTTTCAACTTTATCAGGACAACAATGCTAGAAGCATAGCTATACAATTATTTGACACTATTTGAAGACATTTGATGATGGTAACATTTCTCCATCATCAGTTATTAAATTCTACAGGAAGTTTATTGCATCCTCAGTATCTGCTGGTGTCTAGTTTCAGGACTCCCCGTGGATACCAAAATCTCTGGATGGTCATGTCCCATTATATACAATGGCATAACAAAATGGCATCCCTTATATGAAATGACAATGTCAAGTTTACTTTTTGCATTTTCCCCAGTCATGAATGGTTGAATCTAGATTAAGAATTGACAGAGGAATTACTATATATTTTTGTGTTACTTTTTCCTATTTGAACACACTAGGAGATACTAGAATCACCACAGCAGTCTAGCATTTACAAATAAAAAACATACCTCAGTTAACAAAACATCTGAAAAAATATTTTACAAAGTCTTCTTATGCTTGCTATCTCTGTGCTTTTTTGATCTTGTCCTTTATCTGAAAGATTGTAGCACTATCAGAATTGGAAGGGTGGTGAAGAAGGGCAAGAAGAACACAATGGAGGCCATTGGAAGAACCCTTTAAGTCAGGAATGTTCAAATTCTGGTCCAGGGGTCAATTGTGGCCCTTGTTCAAATTTCCATTGCTCCCTAGCCTCTGTCATAAAATCAATAACATTCCGCCCCCAATCACTGTTGACCACAGCATAAAATACATGTGTACAAAAAAGCTATTTTATATTTTGCCAGAAGTTTGCGCTCAAGTGAGCCAGCACCTCACGGCCCACTACCTCCCTTTTCCTCTCTCTTCCTCAACAAACCTTGAATAGCTGCTCCCAATTTCCTCCCTCATTTGTTCACTCACAGTCCTTCCTTCTGCTACACCTTGTGCATGAACATGTCCAGCTCTACCAGGTGTTTCTTCTAAAAAAACCCACCTTGTTGATTCTGTGTCTTATTGGGCAGGTACCTCAGGTTTGATTTTCTTCTCCTCTCTATATTACCTCCTTCTCACTGTCTCCTTCAGCAGCGGATGGGGTCACATGCATGGGGGGGAAGAACAAACCTACAGGTGCAACTAGCAAATTCTCTCCCTAACAAGTTAAAGTCTTCAAGGGAACTCCCTAGGTAAGCAGATTTGTTAGGTATTTTCAAATTTTGAGATTACTAAAAGCTCAACAGATCCATGCTTCATACGAATATTTGATGTTTTTGGTATGATCACAATTTGTGTATTTCTACGTGCTATTATATTCCTATCTCACATTGTGCTTTAGTATTAACTCCACTAATACATCCAAGGATTGGATTGAAATCCATGAAAGCACATGCTGAAAGGAATGAGTCTCAGAGGTGGTGCTTGATTCCTATTCCTCCTGTTGAAAACTGCAACTAAAAGTTCACATATGTGTTTGTGTGTTTCTGTGTGTGTATATATTTTTTCTGCCTCTGGGAGTAATTCTTAGTTAAAGAAGAAATGCTGTGGACCACATCTGCTTTCTTAACAGAGGTATAACTGTACTTAGGGAACTGGTTATATCACCTGGAACCAAACAAAGATGAGCCAATTTCCCACTCCTGATGAAGCCCTAAACCAACAAGAATGAGTTCACATATCTGATAAAGGTCTTAGAAGACCGAGAAATATCAACCTCCCATCTGGTAATGAGGGAAGAAAGAGTATAATACAGAAACTGCAATTTTTCATGTGTATGTTTAAAGAGTGGTTGTTGTGAAGCATGCATAAATATTCCCTTACTCCAAATTTTGTAATGCCTGATAGAAAGATCTTTAATATTTGAAAATTTATTAAATTATATTTTTATCATCTGATACATTCATTACCCACTACTACAGTGATAACAATGAGGATAGCGAAGATGATGATGATGTATTAAACAAATAGCACAATTACTTCCATTCATCTTGTCTGTTTAGATAAGCTATTCATTTCCTTCTAATGTTGTCTTAGATCCAGTCTGTACAACATGGAGATTAATGTCATATGATTTAGCATATTCCATTCCTTCATTCAAAAAGTAAGTAGATCTATCTCTGGAGAGGTTTCGATAGTTCATTTAGTAATTTTGACCCCTAAGCAAAACATTTCCTTTGAATACCATGGGATTCTATATGTTATTTTAAAGGATGTATTGAAGCCACGGATGCTAACAAAATGTACAATTATGAGCCCAATTCTATGGTTATCATTCATTTATGTTCTTAAAGCCCTCACTGAAAAAAATTCTAAAATTTCCACATTTTTTAAAATATTGTTTTTTCTTTTCTGCACCATTTCTCTTCCCTCTTCGGCTGCACAATTAAGTGACCTAATTCTGCCATTTCTGTCTATTCACAAAGGTTGTGTATTGTAACATCACTGGATGTATTGTGGCATATTGGGTAGGAAAAAATCACTATGGCAGAAGAAATAACTCTCCTGAAATATCCTGTCTTTTAATACAAATGTGATGGAAGAAATGAATGAACAACAATCCAGCAAAAGCATTTGTCTAGGTAATTCAATTTTAGAAAAAAACTGCCACAATTAATTTCTATAAGTAAAAAAAACCCAAATATTCTTGTTGCAGAATTAAAAGATTTGATTTTTGTTATAGAATACGGATCAAAATCAATACTTTGTGTAAATTACTAGAGGCTGTATTTTTCGTATTTGCTTTGCCATCTACATCAAGACACTTCCAACATATAAAACAAGGCAAAGGGATAATTTTCCCTCAGCAGTTGTATAGCTATCTAGAGACATGTAAACCGGGAAAATTTATTGCAATGTTCCAATTCAGTTTATTTGTTGATATTATTCATTCCACTACTTTGGAGAAAAATAAAGCTTAAAGTTCTTCAAAAGCTACGTTCATTCGGAAAGAAACAGTAACATTATATACTACAGACTCACATTATATGCTTTTTGGCAATGGATTCCTTCCGATATCCCAGACAAAAGTCACTTTCTTGTTTCAAGTTGGTATGCAAAACATGAACTCTGCCCTGCTCAACAACACATCCGGCATGTATCAGATTAATGTTAGGCACAGTCTGTACATACAAAATAAACATCTATCAAACAAGAATATCCAGTCATTCTTCAGGGTATGGGGAACAGACAGAGTATCTTAAAGTTCTCTATAACTTTGTTTTTCATTCCTATGATGTTATTTAATGCTGAGTATCTCTTCTTAGAATGCAGGATGAATTGTACAGCTTAATTTGTGTATACCATCCGTTTTTCTCTAGGGCTCTTGCTAACAGAAAGATAGCATTTGCTTTTCTTCTTTCTGTCTTTTCAAAAAGGTGTTACTGCTATTTTGGATAAAGCAAAACTTAAAATTTGAGGGATTAGCATTCTATTTCTTTTAAGGAATCCAAACTGTCTACCTTTACCCATGTACTATATCTTTTTGCGAGTCTGATTTTTCACTTCCAAAATACCCATACAGTCCTTTTCTTTCTTTACACCATTATCCTGATCCAAAGAGCTCCTGCTGGCTTATTTATTTATTACATATGTGTGTTTACCCCCCACAAGATACCAAATCCACCTGAACAAATTTTACACAAGAAAATGTGCTGAGGATATGCATTCTTTTGCTATAAAATACAATTTTCCAAGCCCTGTACCAAAGTGATTTGATACATTTCGATTGTTTTGATCTGTACACAATATTCTATTCCTAGACAACAATGTGCTGTACACCTATAACTCATTTTTTTCAAATATTTTGGATATGGTACATTTTGGAAATAAACTCCACATTTATCTGTTGCCTTTCTTCCAGCATTGTACCCAAGGAAGTTTAAGGGACCACATCTCCTCCTATCAGCCCACACGAGCCCTGAGATCATCAGGAGAGGCCCTTTTCTTGGTCCCACCACCATCACATGTACAGTTGGTGGGAACGAGATAGATAGCCTTTTCGGTGGTGTCCCCATGGCTTTGGAACTCCTTCCCAAAGAGGTGCATTTGGCCCCCTCATTATTGGCCTTACGCTTCCAAGACAAAACTTTTCTGTGGAAGCAGGCCTTCCCCGACAACCCACAATAAGCTATGACTAGACAGCTAGTGATTATTTGCCAAGACTTATCACTGAAGGCTATCCCAGTCTGGTAATATTCACACATCCAAAGTTTTGGAGCTTCAAGATTTTTTCTTAGTATAATGATTTAAGGACAACTTCAGTGACCTGAGGCCCAGGGATTTTTAAAATTATAATGATAAATGTTGTTATTTATTATGCTTCTTTTATATGGTTTATGTAATGTCTTTATGCAATGTGTTTTGTTTACTGTTTCTTGGTTGGGGGGGGGGGGGAGGTGATGTCATGTCTTTGTATTATGTAATTTCTGTTTTTTTAACCATTTGTTCACTGCTTTGAGTCCCATCTGTGTGACAAAAGTGGGATAAAAATAAATAAATAAATAATAAAAATAAAACCAATAAACAAATTAGCTTATAAATGTGAAACACACATTCAGTCCTCCACATTCATTGTGCAAGACCCCCACAAAAGTGAAAAAAGTCCCAAATAAAAATGAGTTTTTTAACTGAGAGAAACACTTCTCTAGGAATCTCTTCATCCTCCAATACAACTTTGTGGTCAACTTATGCCAGAAGATAACCATAGGATCAAACTGGTGGATCTAGAGAGCCCTACAGAAAATGTTTAAATCAAATCTGTGATTTAAAACCACAAAAGCAAAACCACAAAAGTAAAACCTGCAAATGTGGAAGTCTAACTGTATGGCCATTTTTAAAATACTAGTTTAAACAACTAGTAAAAATACATAAATTAAAACTAGAGAATCACACACCCCATTATGAAAGTTCCCTTCAAGCAATTAATCATTGAAAGCCTGATAAACAAAAATACATAATATATGCATTTTTGTTCTCCCAAAACAACTTCTTTGGCTAGATGCAAGTAAGAGATTAAACTGGGGTATTCCCCAATGGTTGCAAATAACAAATAACAAACAGAATCACATATATCTTTTATTACTCCATTTTCTATGTATAAGAATCAGCATAATTCAGCTCAAAACTAACTACAAACCAGTGAGAACCATTATTATTTATAGGTGCTCATTCTAACTGTTATAGTTTTGCTGACTGAAAACTGAGACAGAGGCCCTTTTTACAGATGCTGGATTGAGACAAAATAGTCTTGACAGGGACTCCCTCCACCACCTTGGTTTGGTGCTACTGGCCAACCACCTAGGATTTCCCCTGCCCCACCGAGCTGATCTGGTCACACACCAACTTAAGTTTTGTGTGTGTGTGAGAG
Source organism: Anolis sagrei (assembly GCF_037176765.1). Taxonomy (NCBI): domain Eukaryota; kingdom Metazoa; phylum Chordata; class Lepidosauria; order Squamata; family Anolidae; genus Anolis; species Anolis sagrei. The sequence continues at coordinate 37,576,143 of NC_090025.1, forward strand.
GAGTGACTTGAGAAACTGCAAGTCGCTTCTAGTGTGAGAGAATTAGCCGTCTGCAAGGATGTTGCTCAGGGAACACCCAGATGTTTTGATGTTTGACCATCCTTGTGGGAGGCTTCTCTGATCTCCTCGCATGGAGAGCTGGAGATGACAGAGGGAGCTCATCCGCACTGTCACTGAACTTGAACCTCTAACATGTTGGTCTTCAGTCGGTCTTCAGTCCTGCCGGCACAAGGGTTTAACCCAGTGTGCCACTGGAGACTCCTAACCTAAGTGGCCACTATGGAATTCTTGGACATGTAGTTTTATGAAAAAAATTACCTTTTTCTGTCATACTACCTTGGTGCCACAACAAATTCATGTTAGATCAGTGCTTTCCAACCATTGATCCTCCAGTTATTTTGGACTTCAACTCCCAGAAATCCAAGCCAGTTTACCAGTTGTTAGGAACTGTGAGAGCTGAAGTCCAAAATACCTGAAGGATCAAAGGTTGGGAACCATTGTGTTAGATGGAGCCATGGTAGTTAAAGTGGTGTCAGACTGCTATACGTTTGCAGTGTGAGTGGCCTAGGAGCCAGTAGGTTCAGTAAAGAGCACCATGTCTGCCTTCCAGATGTTATTTGACTGTAACACATAATATTCCTCACCATTTTGCTAGTCAAGACTAATGGACATTGCAGACATTGCAGACATAAAAATGTCTGAAGGGCTGCACTGTACTCACCCTTGGTCTAAACCAGTGGTTCCCAAACTTTGGTCCTCCAGGTGATTTGGACTTCAGCTTCCGAGACTACTCTATTCTATGGTGTAAACATCTGAGGATCAAGATCAATTTCAGATATAGAGAAAGTGACTGAAACATCATCAACAAATTTTGGTAGTGCCTATGAATACACCTGCTTTTCATAATAAGCACATTCATTGGGAATTTTATTGGACCTCTGCTTCAGAACAACATGAAGCCAATCAAACAGAAGATTTCTGGGTTTCTTTTTGACCATATTGCAAGATAAACTGGACAACAAAATGCAATGCTTAATGGAAACATAGTCTGATTTTGTATAAAATGGGTTCCTTTGAAATATAGGAGAATGCATTTGAAAATGGGAACTAAAAGTATCTTCTGTGCATATGCCACAAATATGGGGTACTGATTTTCTAATATGTATTAATAGTGCACTAGTGCCATCTGCTGTTACTCCAAACTACCAAGGTCGCACTATTAAGCAAGTTGCTGAACTCAGTTGCTTTACATTTTCAATGGGGACACTCAGTAAAAAAAAGAGAAAGAACAGTGGAAAATTAATATAATATGCCTACTCCTGTCTTCAAGGGAGACCAACAAGGAGGTGACCATAAAGGAACAAAAAGAAAGGAAGTAAGTACCAATTTATATACACAGTAATGAAGGGGGAACCACCTGGATCATCTATCTTCCTGTTGACCCCACCCTATTTAGATCACAGGGTAACATATATTGCTGGCAGAGTGAGTCAATATTTAGACTTTTAAAAAGAGAGAGAAAAAGGAACATGGTAACAGCTCTGAGACTAACTGGATTTTATTTTAGATGCAGCACATATTTTATGCTGTGGGGCTAGTATAAAACTGAAAATTACTACAATGTTTTGTTTTAAATTTTAATATTTCCTCTGTTCTAATAGATGTCATAGGCTTAGAATTGGAAGAGATCGCAAGGGCCATCCAGGCCCCATCTATATTGCCATATAAAATCAGATTATCTGCTTTGAACTGGATTATAAGGCAGTGTAGACTAATATAATTCAATTCAAAGCCGATAATCTAGATTTTATTTGGCTATGTAGATGGGGCCTAGTCCAACCTCTTGCCATGCAGGAACACAGAATCTAAGCACTGCAGACAAATTTATATGATTATTGGGCAGCTTCACAAATTTCCAATTCCAACAAAGTGTTATGTATTGGATAATCACAGAAGTTTTTTTGCTATTAAAAATAAAATAATATAAAATGTCTAGTAAAAGACTGGGGTAAATGAAGCCCACAAGGACTCTTTAGGAGTCACAAACTTTCCTCACCATCCCCAAGACTCCAAAATTACATTTTAAAATTTAGTAAGCAATATTCACCCCAAAACATTCAAAATTGCCAATTAGCCTCTGCTTAAGCACATCTGAGAAAACATAGGTTGAAGCACAATACACATGGCTCCATATAATGAATCTGAAATACAGTCAATCTAGATTGGCTTCCATCTTCCTATCAGTTATGGTATGGCTCTGACCTGGCTTTCAGGGGGAAAAAACAAATTTTTCACCAAGAGCATATATGATTTAGATAATCTTAGGTTCAATGCATATGTGATCTCTGTTGCTTCAATATAATCAATGTACACATTTTTACAAAATGTAAAAACCAGCTGCAGGTCAGAAGAGGGATCTATATGACCATAGGTTTGAAGAGGGAGAGTTTAACGTTGCCCACTTCCTCCCCAGTCTGCTAAGGCCCTTATGAAAATGATCTCATTGCAGTTGGTATTTGCTTTAGATGCCAAGGAAAGCTTTCCTTTTTGTTGCAAACAACAGTGCCAGGGTAGCATTTTTCATCGAAGCTACAATGGATGGAGAAGGGAAGCAGAATTTTCTCTCAAGCTCTTCTGTTTCTCAGTTTATCCAATCTGTTATTTCATTTTAAGTGCATGTTTATTCATTTAGGTGATTAATGGCACAAGATCAATGGTGCCATCCAAAAGATACATAGCAATACTCATTAACTAAACTGACCTACTCCCATGAGACAAGTTGAGGACATTACTTTGGCCTGAAGTGTAGAGCTGGGTACATACTTGTATGACTTCTGCCATGCTAAGCCCACCTTGTTTGGTATTCTGTTGTTTGTGCTTCATCCCCATGCCTTTAGACAGTTGCAATTCTAATTTGATTGTGCTTGTTTCTTATTCCACATCTTTCATCTGTTTTTATGACAATAGAATTCCCTTTATCTCCTCCACATAGTAACTCACATTAAAAGGCTTTAGTCAGATGAAGAACACAGTGAATTATTGGGCATGAAATGCTGTGAGTCATGACGGTTGAATAAAACATCAATTTTCCATCTTCACCATCAAAATGGCTTATCTTATTTAAAGGTGTGGAAGGGAAAAACCATATCAAAATATTATATGCTGTATGACCTTGGACACCACTACCCAGTGAGGAACAGGATAAAGCTATCACCTTCAAGTCTTCTTGTGGACTGCCCAACAATTTCTGGTTGGCCATTGTAGCCTGGTAAACCATGGGAATGGTGTCTAGACTGTAGTCCAGACACTGGGAATAGTGGATCCAAGAAGGCGCGAAATAAATCTACTATCAAATTAATTTGCTACAAACCAGGGTTTTTCTAAATGGTTCTGGCCCAGCTTACTTGTCTACAGGGTTTCCCTGGTTTGTAGTGAATTAATTTGGGACTGCCCAGACCGTTTGGACAGCCTTTATTGCGGTAGATACTGCAATAAAGGTCCTGTCTGGACGGGCCCTAAGAAGATTCCAGACATTTTGAGCAGAGGTGAGTAAAAGCACTAGTTCTGGGTGAAAGTTGGGGTATATGAAAATATAATATTGCTGTTGCTTCTGCTACCACTGCCTAGTTCTCAATGAAAGGGAGGAAGTAGTGCTCACAGTTTTGGGTTTTGATTTAAAAAGAGATTCCCCCATTTCTTTCTCCCATTATTTTTCAAGTGGATAAGATTTTTGCTTCCTGTTAAAGTGTCAAGTTAGCTGCCCATAGGAATCTGAGTAGGGACAACTTAGCCATCAGCAAAAACCATGTCATTTAAAACTGTAATTTGAAAAGAGAATAACTATGATAAAAAACAAATTAAATTCACATAATCTATTCTTCATACATAAATGCAAAGCAAAACAGCCAGTAATTTAAATGGAAATTAAATATTACTGATCATGATTATAAAGGCCACTATGACCCATGAATCTGCACAATTTTATGTCCAGGTTTCAACTGTTAATGAGTAACTTATAACAAGTGCTTTCTTCTTTTCTTTTTCAAATATCTTTCAACTGAAATTGGATTAAAATCCCTTCAAATAAAGGAATGTAATATGTAAAGAAAGACATATGTATAATGGGTCTTACTTTCTAATTTTGGTCAGCATGTCCAGTGGGAATAGTGCTATGTTCTGTTATACTGTCATGCCTAAGGCTGGGAATACGTAAAATAGCAGTATATATCTCATAAGAAGAGAAATTAGTAGCTGGATTGCTGCTGAGCACAATTCAAAGTACTGGCTTTAGCCTATAAAGCCCTAAACGGTTCCAGCCCAGCTTACTTGTCTGAACATATCTCCCTCTATGACTCACCTCAGATCATCGAGGGAGGCCCTGCTCTTTATCCTGCCATCCTTGCAAGTGTGATTGGTGGGAACGAGAGACAGGGCATTCTCAGTGGTGGCTCCCATCTGTGGAACTCACTCCTAAATGAAATCAGGTCAGCTCCTTCTCTCTTATCCTTTAGGAAGAAGCTTAAATCTTGGTTTTGGGACCAGGCATTCGAGCAGCAGATGCAGCGATAATAATATGAAATGATTTATGTGATCGACAATGGACAGACCTCAGATTATTATTCTGGATTTCAATTTGTCTTATTTTAATGGGATGTTTTAATTTTTGCTGTTTTAATTAATGTCTAATTGTGTTTTTATTACTCCTGTTTTTCGCATCTAATGAGTGCTGATTGCGAGCTGCCCTGAGTCCCCCTTCGGGGATGAGAAGGATGGGATATAAATGTTTTAAATGAATAAATAAAGAAATGTGTAAGAAAGTGAGGAACAACCAGTCATTTACCAACAGAGGGAAGGAAGAAGTAATAAATTCAAGGAGGAATGGGATAAAACTTTAAGGCCCTCCATTTCACATTTCTGATAATTCATTGCTCCAGCATGTCCTACTAATACAGAAGCCTAACAAATCCACTCTATGGTTCTAGATATATATATGGTTAAAGAGGAATGCATTTCTGCAAAATAATACTTTACCAACATGGTTTTGACAACTCTCTCCTACCTAAAATATGTTTACTCAAGTCACAAGGATTACATTTCTTATTGTGGTGAGAGTTTAGATAGTGTAGTTTACCATTTAAGGGAAGAGTAAAAAAACCCGATGTTGTGCTAACGACAGCATAAAAAGATGTTTTTCCTTTTAAGGCATTTATCATCTGTGTTTACAATGATTAAACTACAAGGATTAATAATCAACAACACACAAAAATTGCCAGAAGGCAGCACCTGAGTTAGATGTGTGTGTTTAACTGCCGTAAAAACTTCTTAGGTTACTCCTCTTTCTCTCATCTGTGGAAGAGGCTTTAGTTCACGGTGTCCTTTTCATCTGGTGTTCCTCTGAAATGGAAGATTTCCTCCCCTGTAGCATGGGAACCCTTTTGGACTTTCTTCTATTGTTTATATATTAGTTATTTGATGATGGGTCACAGTGTACTGTGAGTTTTTAAAGGCATGGTTAGCTACTTCTTTTATACTAATAGCTGTGCCAGAATTTTCAGTAAAAAGACTGTCCTATGGCTAACTTTGGAACAGGAACCAGGATAAAATGTTCACTTTTTCGGTTCTTGAAAGATAAAAACAAACATATATCATTTTCTTTATTTTGGCCTTTTAGTGTTCTGTTCAAAACTTTTAAGACTGCAGCTAATAACAGAAGACAGCACTCATTGTCTTGCTTTTCAGCAGATGTGGCAGTCAACATTTCCCCCTCAAATTTCCAAATTATTCTCCACTTTCCTACGTCCCTTTTACAGAGCTATCCAGAAATCTATGTGTCGAACCTGCCCCAATGCTGCCAGACTACATAACCCTGCAATAGGTATTTAGGGTACAAAGTGCTATTCTAACATTTGTCCAGGACATTGCTTATATATGTTCGATCACTCAACAATGTCAGTCAACAGGAATATCATAAGCCATATGGGACTGTGACTCAGAGTAGAAAGGAGCTGTGTTCTGACGTATCTGAAACTTGTTAAGGGCTGATCCTGTTGAAAAACAGATCATTTTTGGCTGGCTTGCAGACTTTTTCAGTGGCGTGTAAACCTTGCAGAAGTAATAAATGGTTTATTGAAATTTTGTTAATAAACATTTTAATCTGAGTAAAGAATATGGCATCTTTGGACCTTCCACCTAACTGCACCCACAGGGGGAAAACCCTGTATATGGATAAATAGCAGTTCCATTTACCTCTAGATGGAATCAATATGATTGAAGTGATAAGATGATACCTGACATGTTAAATCACCGTTAAGGGTGTTAGACTAGGATGAATGTTCAAACACTGCCTATAGATAAAACACTAAACTTTAGCAGAAATTTAAAAACGTGTGCAAATATGAATACTAAAAGGAAAGTATAGTAGTCCAAGAATCCAGTCTAGCTCTTTTGACTAACACAAAGGTAGGCAAAGCCAGAGGCTAAATGAGTCCGCCGATGCTGCCACATTCCCTTGGGCTACCTCTTGTTGGCAAAAAAAGGTGGAATGCCTCTCTAGGGAGTTTTCAGAAGTAGGACTCTTTCTTGTATTGTTTAACATGAAAACGACCAGCTTTTCAGACAAAAATGGACATCCAGTTGCTTCTGTTTCATTTATTTTCAATTGCACACTCAGAATCAGCCAAATTTGTGAGTCAGTTTCTGCACTATTCTGGAGATACTGCTACAGTTATGAAACTTCTAAGTACATGTTACTCAATTGTCCCAAAGTTGAAGGCACGTGGAAAGAAATCTCTCTCTCTCTCTCTCTCTCTCTCTCTCTCTTTCTCTCTGTGTGTGTATGTATGTGTGTGTGAGTGTGTTGGTAAACAAACATTTTGGGGGCAGGGATGGAAAGCTCTGTCTGCTGAAAACCAGGAGAAAATGGCGGCCATTCCGATATCACTAGGGAGGGAGTTCCATAGCCGAGCAGCCACCATCTCTTGTCCCCTCCAATTGCGCTTACAATGGGGGTGGGACCGAGAGCTGGGTCTCCTCCGCAAATCTTAATTCTCTAACCAGTTCATAGAGAGAGATATGTTCGGACATGTAAGTTGGACCAGAGTTGTTTAGAGTTTTATAGGCTAAAGCCAATACTTTGAATTGTGTAACGCTGCCGGCACGGAGCCCCATTGGAACCCTCTGGAAATAGCCCTGCATTATGTGATTGCACATTTGTAACTACAATCATGAATTCTAACCTATATTTATGTCTGGATTTCAAAAGGATTCACTTATGGCCACTGAGGAAGGCTGAATGAATAAATGCTGAACTTCCAAAATAAAAAAGTAAGGTGGCAATCATGACTGTATGTATGTATATATGTGTTTGTGTGTGTGTGTGTATAGGAAATAAGTCTTTTTGTATTCTAATGGGTTACTCATGTACTTTAGCCATTTTCTGCTAATCATAAGCCCATACCATTTGATTGTCAACAGATATTCCCCAGATTTTGGAAAAAGGAATTGGAAACTAATAAAAGAATTTTAATGAGCAAGCATTTTATAAGATTAACATATAAAAATAAGTTTTGACAGAAGTTCTTCATCACTAATTTGGGAGGTAGTCTTGTTGAACTAAATGAGATGTGCTTGTAAGCAGACCTAAAATGTTGACAACACTTTATCTGAGGATTTATTTATTTACAGTATTTCTATACCACTTTTCTCACCCCTAGGGGGACTCAAAACAGATCTCATCAGATGGCCCTTTTGTAAAACGGGGGACAGTGGAGGAAATCGTGGGGCAGCATAATGGTGTTTCCTACCATTGGGGTCCATGCCATCCCTTCCCACAACATTTCCCCACTTTCCCCCACTTCAACTTTGGCTCCTGCAACTTTTTTCTATGAGGAGTTGGGTGTACCCCCGACTACTCTGGGCTCTGCTGGTGCAACGCTGCTGGCATGGAGCCCCAAAGAGCCCCACTGTAAGTAGCCCTGTGTTATGCGATGTGTTCCGGGGGATTCCATACTGGAAGAGGAGGGAAGCGGGGAGAAGACACTTCTCTTCCTGCATGTGGTGAGGTGATATGTGTATTGCCTTACAATACTATCATACAGTCAAATGTAGACATTTGCCTTTTGGCAATATTTGAGTGTGTGTGTGTGTGTAGCACAAATCCTTCTTGAACTTCTGCTAAAAGTTCAGGACAATTTTAAAAACTTAACCTAGGTAATGTTTAGTTTGACCGAAATCATAAAAATGCAATTTTCATTTACTTAGCTTTGTTATTCTTCTGACGGAAGTTTCTTTCATCCCTTCTCTGCCCTACTCCATAATATAAATAAGGGTCTGGCAGTAACAGGGGCGAATTCCATAAGTTATAGGCAGGTACAATGTCTGCTTCTTTTCCACCTTCTGAATATTTTGACCTCCAGATAATAATAAAAAAAGCCTTTTCAATTACTTCTGTTTCACAACTGTCATCAGGTTGTAGCTTTCCTTCCTGCCAAATAAGTGGGCAAGGTGAAATTACAGAGCTGCCACTATGAAAAATTACATGTTTGGCTTTTACAGAGTAGAGATGCATGTAACAATTCTTTCAAACATCCCTCTTTTACCATACTCTCTCATCTGCCCTGGGCCCATTCCAGCTTGTTCACAAATCAAAAGAAACGGACAGAAAACAATGGGGAATTGCATAAATCACCCACTAATGGGAAAGGAAAAGGGATGGGGAGAAGGTGTGTTATCCACTGCAGAAAATAATCCAGAAGAACCTCATAGGTGCATGAACTGAAGGTCAGGAGAAAGCTTTCACTACTTTAAACCAATAAAACATACAGTAACTCACACAGCATTATTTTTACATCATTTATGCTTTGACTTCATTTTCATGTTTTCTAGGGGTACAATTCTTTCTCAGTGTATTGGGCTAGGTTCTTCGTAATTTTAGTTAATTATGAAATGTTGGGTTGACTGCTCTATCAAATATCAGTGCGCATTATGTCCATTCACGACAAAGAAGTAGAAAAGCAGGCACACCAATAAGCAGACTTGACTTCATTAACTTTATTTACTTCTTCATTAACTGTAATTACTGCTAAATGAAAAAAATCTCCTTGAAATTGTCATAAAATTATAATTAGTAGACTGTAATACCAAGTATTTTTCGAGGTATTTCTGCTATAGAGGAAAATGCAGAAACAAGATGTATTCTTGCTTGTGCAATTATTAAATGTTAGTGATGATGATATTTTGATATGCTAATAGACATTACCTAGGATTGACACTCATGATATTTGTTTTTATATGTGATTTTTAAAAGGTCATAAGACACTGTCAGTACTGGTAGGTGATGTGCAATGTGCTGCTGTTGACCTAACTGCTTTTTAAAGTCATTCTCCAGTATCTTGACTTCAGAACTCATTATATATGAATGGATGAGAACAACAACTAGTGGTATAACAGATTTTTCTTCCATTTGTTTACTTTGTATTTATTTACTTTCCATACTGACATATGGAAAGCACTGACATATGGAAAGCACTGACATATAGAAAGTACCTATTATATCTGTCAGGGAAGTCATGGCACATTATAGTGATAATAGAACTGTATGTCCTTTCTATTGTACACCTTTAGTTTAAGCAGAATTGTATTGGATTTTACTGACACTCAGTTTGGTTCACATTATTCTGTGGTTATGCACTGTGGGAGCCCCTCTGGTGGCACAGCAGGTTAAATTGCTGAGCTGCTGACCGAAAGGTTGGTGGTTCAAATTCGGGGGGGGGGGGGGGGGGAGAGTGAACTCCTGCTGTTAGGCTCAGCTCCTGCCAACCTAGTAGTTCAAAAACATGCAAATGTAAGTAGATCAATAGGTACCACTTCTGCAGGAAAGTAACAGCGCTCCATGCAGTCATGCTGGCCAAATGACTTTGGAGGTGTTTATGGACAACGCCGGCACTTCAGTTTAGAAATGGAGGTGAGCATCACCACCCAGCATTGGACACAATTAGACTTTATGTCAGGGAAAAACTTTACCTTTACCTTATGCACTGTGGAGGATGTTCCCTAATAGTGGAGAAACATAGATATAACTTTTTTTGGAATACTTGAAAAAATTACAAAAAGGTGTCTTGATGAGACATCTGACTAGAGAAATTGTCTATCTCTAAAAAATTGTTCATCTTGGTGTAATAGCAAAACAACAACAGCCTTTTAATCAGCAGCAACTATATGAAAAGCTATTTTTATCACAGTTATCTACCCCATAACAACTGGGGGGGGGGGGGGGGGTGTGTGGCAAAAAACTCAGTTTTTGTACACATGGTACAAAATTTTAGAGGGAAAGCTCCTCAAATGCAATAAATCATCCAAAACTCTTCAAAAACTCTCAAAATCTTGCCCAATGCAGATAATATCTTTAATATTCACCATTTTCATATGGGTATGTGTACTCCTGTCCCTTATGGTTTTGCCTTGGGCCAGACCTTATTGTTTTTCTTCCATCTTTGTTATTGCACCTTTACTCACAGCAGAGTTAGCTCAATTTTAATGTGTTGCACTCTACCCCAAGGAGAGAGTTCCTAGAGCCTGTTGATGTTATTTCCTCTTATCAGTCATTTCCCCTTCTCCGCATTTCATATTGAGCAGTGATTCATCAGTGATATGTAATACTACCAAGGGCTTTCTTTTCGGTCAGCCTGACTTCTACTACATTTTCTGTCTTGGAGCAATTTTGGCAGGTTTACACATGACACTCCGTTGCCCTGGAAAGTGGAAAGTCTGTAATTAGACACTATGTAATCAGCTGCCTTGCACTGGCAACCAGTCTGCCTTAAATCTGCCATCACAATTAATCAAGAAATCCCCTCCAGGGAAGTCCCTGCCTCCGCAAACCACTAACCTGTCAATTATGGGATTTACTGTAACACTTGCAGCTACCAGCTCTATAAAAATAACATCCGCTGACATATAAGTGGCCAGAAGAATATCAGCCATCTAAGGTGCAGATTCTAGTGACTACCTGGCAAGTAAAATGACTAATAATGGACGCTTGTTTCTTTATCATCTCGCCCACAAATGGTTGTGTACATTATGATTTATAAATCTAATCATTTTGTAGTGCAACGGACATACACAAAATTAAAATCTAAGGCTGAAGCTTGTAATAAATTAGTTGAGACTGAGTATAAACCCCCACTCCTATTGCTGATAAATTTATCAGCTTACATTTTAATATTTCTTTCTCCGCTCTCAATACATTTGCCTACTGGTTTAGGATCACAATTCAAAGTGCTGGTTGTGAGCTATAACGCGGTTTGCTTTGGGTCCATACTATCTAGAAGACTTCATTCTCCTCTGTAAAATTGGCCTGGCTTTGAGATTTGCAGGGAAGACCCATCTCCTAATTCCATTACTTTCAGAGGCACATCTGGTTGAGACTCAAGGCTTTTTTATGGTTTTTTCCAGGTGATGAAACACCCTTCCGAAGGAGGTTAGGTTGACCTTTCACCAGTAGACAAAAAGCCTTTTATTGAGGCACGCCATCTGCAACTAACTGTCTGTTAAGACCAGAAGCATGATGATAAAAATGGTTTTCATTATTTGGTGAAAAGGTTTCATTACATTCATTTGTATTCCAATGCAAATTTATTGTGTTATTGTGTTATCATTAGAAGTTTTAATTGCCCTGAAAGCCACCTTGTTGAACAAACCTGGAGATGATAATGATTGAGGATGATTTATTTATATATTGCTCTCCCTGCCCCCAGACCCAAGGCAGCTCATAACAATTAAAGCAAACATGGCCCCCATCCTCAGCTCCTTTAAGAAACTTCTGAAAACCCACTTATGCACCTTAGCGTATAGAGAAGAGGAGGACTAAGATACTTCAATCCACTGGAACATTGGTGAACCATTTGCACTATATGATGGCTACAATATATTTTTTAATAAACACCTCTGTTAGCCATTTCAAATGCAATTTATTTCAACGGCTTTTAATAATATATGTTTAATGTTCATTTATGTCTCAGTTTTATTGTCTAATTGGTTCATTGCTTCCTAGTTCCCATTTCAATATTTTTTTCATTATGAGTTTATTATCATTATTGTGCATTATTTTGTATTATTTCTGATATTGTTTGTACTTTGGAAGGCATTGAATGTTTGCCTGTCTTTGTATATAAATCGCCCCGAGGGTGGTCTAGAAAAAATTATTATTATTATTATTATTATTATTATTTGAAACACAACAAGATGAGTCCACAGCAAACACTCTGCTGGCTGTTGAATTGGATCACACATTGGACACTTCCCAAGTGTCTAGGACTATGTGATGTATTGGTGAATAATGCATGCAGATCCCAGTAAGGTGGCCTTCTGTAGCTGGCAGATGGTAATTTTGTCAGCACCGATTGTGTTTAAGTGCAGGCCAAGGTCTTTAGGCACTGCACCCAGTGTGCCAATCACCACTGGGACCAACTTTATTGGCTTGTGCCAGAGTCTTTGCAGTTCGATCTTTAAATCCTCATATCGTGTCAGTTTTTCCAGTTGTTTCTCTGCAATCCTGCTGTCACCTGGGATTGTGGTATTGATGATCCATACTTTGTTATTGTTGTTGTTGTTGTTGTTGTTGTTATTATTATGGGTTATATGGCTGTGTGGAAGGGCCCTATAAAGGGACTATCAAAAATGCTGAATATACCTGGGGGATAGGCTATTGGTATGGTGAAGGCAGGTGGGAAACTCCTTTGTCATTTAGAGGCAGAAACATATGGGATATTAGTGGATCTCCCATTTTTGCTGTAAGCTTTTGTTCCCCCTCCCCTTTTAAATAACTAAGGGGAATTTCCAGTTTTGACTGGAAGAGCTAAGGTGGTGGTGCCCCAAATGTCACTGATAGTACAAGGGGTAGGTTAAGGGGTTTTAATCAATGGAAAGAATGTGGCAAAGCATTAAAATGATGTTACACTTACAAGAATGAATTATGGTATTTTTCAAAACAAACTTTATGAAGAAACTGAATTTTTTCTTGGAAGTTGTGTCTTCATGAGTGGATATATTTGTGAGAATTTGATTTGGGCAGTTCTGTAACATCCACATCCAGCAAGGACTGTTGCTATGTTACTACATGGCAGAGCCAGCAAAGTCACCACTGCACAATGGGAATGATGCTCAATGAAACCGATACAGAATGAATATACATAGTACCTGCCCAGATGTGTGTTGCTTGAGTCTTCATGTGCATTGTGTGTCAATGAGCATCAAACACTCTTACAGGTATCCTGATATGCATCTTCATAATTCACCAACAGAGCTTCTTGGCAATTCTGCTGTGTTGTTGTGTATGCACACAGTTACATAATACGCATTCCTTTAAAGCGACATGGGCAAACTTCGGCCCTCCAGGTATTTTGGACTTCAACTCCCAGAAATTCCAGCCACCTTATGGGCTGTTTGAAATTGTGGGAGTTGAAGTCCAAAACCCCTAGATGGCCGAAGTTTGCCCATGTTTGCTTTAAAGAAAGGGCTTCTGTAATGTTGGGTAGAAACATCAACCTGAACCTACCTACCTTCAGTGGTTTGATAGGCTTGATTTGTATGTCTCAGAAAAGGAAGCATACAGCCCTCTTTACCTGTGTGCCTTACAGGATAACTATGAATTTCATAACTTTTTCTTGGTTTTTGGCTAATGGCTAAATGTAATTGCTAAAGGCTACAACCCCTCTGGAAATAGCTAAAAACAGTACTTCTCTGCCATCTAGTGGAGTAATGATTCTAAGGTATCGCTGTTTTGAACATTTTCTTCTTTCATGATTGCAATTACAATTATATGAATTCCATTTTTGAAAAAAAGTTAATTGATCTGGACTTCAGAGAAACAGATTGGTTGCCAAATTCAACAATCTTTTCCAGAGTTATGATTTTATTTCCAATAAATTATTAAAGGAACCTTTACACAAGGTAGATGAGAACCCCTTCACACAACTACTTACATACTTAGGCGAACCCTTGTTGTCCAAGTAAGATTGTCCTCCAAGTTTGGTGTCCTGGTGGTGGGTACATAGGTGACTGTGGAGCCCTATTCTTGACCTGCATGTTCTCCCACAGTGAGGGCATCGGTTTCCAGGTGGAAGGTGGTTCTGGACGGGGCTGGCTTGACGCACCTTCCTCTTGGCATGTTTCTCTCTTTCGTCCTCCATTCATGGCTCTTCAAATTCTACAGTATTGCTAGTCACAGCTGACCTCCAGCTACAGTGCTCAAGGGCCAGGGCTTCCCAGTTCTCGGTGTCTATCCCAGAGTTTTTAAGGTTGGCTTTGAGCCCATCTTTAAATCTCTTTTCCTGTCCTCCAACATTCTGTTTTCCATTCTTGAGTTCAGAGTAGAGCAACTGCTTTGGGAGATGGTGATCAGGCCTTTGGACAACGTGGCCGGTCCAGTGGAGTTGATAGTGGAGGAGCATCGCTTCAATGCTGGTGGTCTTTCCTCTTCCAGTATGCTGACATTTGTCTGCCTGTCTTCCCAAGAGATATACAGGAGTTTTCGGAGGCAACAATTCACACAATTAGCAATTGCTTGAATAACTTTTGAAAAGTAAAGGGAAGGGAGAATTCCTCACCCTGACCCAGAACAGGTAATGAACATGTCCCAGCCCAATCAGAAGAACATTGAGGGTGCAAATGGGATCTTTGGATAGTGGTTTCCTTCATCTGCAATCTGTGTTGCCCACATCATGGCTGCCCCCACTGCTTCCCCACATCTAAAAGGATTATTTTGTTCACAAAAGTTTGTTTTTATTCAGAGGAGGCATGGATGTCCCTTAAACCTTGAAGGAGGCATGTGGTTGAAAACCCAAATTTCCCCCATCTCTGCTCTATTTATTTATTTATTTACTAGTTATACCTGTCACGTGTTGTGGTGGCCAACCTTCCCTCCCGCTTTCCTTCCTTCCCTCTTTTTATTTTACTTCTTCTTCCTTCTCTACCTGTTTATTTTCTCACTTACTTTGCTCTTTGGTTCCTTCCTTCCTTCCTTCCCTCCTTCTTTCTCTCTTTCGTTCTCTCTCTCCTTCCTTCTCTCTTTCACTTTTTTATTTCCTTCTTTCCTTCTTTCCTTCCTTCCCCCTTTCTGTGTATGTCTTTTGTGTGTGCATATGTGTGTATCTATTTCTGTATATATTTGTGTATATATGTGTGTTTGTGCATATATGTGGTTTTGTGCATGTGTTGTAATGTATTTTTGTTTTTTGGCTTTTTAAGTCTCTTCTGCTGTGTTTTTCAGTGTTTTGATGAGTGGTCACTCCTTGGCCTGAGAGGTGTCTTGTGTCCAAATTTGGTGTCATTTTGTCCAGTGGTTTTTGAGTTCTGTTAATCCCACAAACGAACATTACATTTCTATTTATATAGATTTATATCCCGCCTTTCTCTACCCCAAGGGAGACTCAAGACGGCTTATATATGGCAATTATTCAATGCCTTAAACACATACAAACATTAAGCTTAAAATCAATTGAATTAACATAAACACATATTTAAACATTTTAAAATTACATTCAATATTATAATCATGCCATCCAAAAATCATAGTCTAAGGCCGTTCTGCCATCATTGCACATATTCCAATTACATTATTGCACTGCGTTATTCTCCGAAAGCCTGATCCCAAAGCCAGTTTTTACTCTCCTTCTGAAGGCTGCAGGGGGAGTAGGTGATCTAATGTTGCTAAGGAGGGAGTTCTGCAGCCGAGGGGCCACCACTGAGAAGGCCCTGTCTCTCGTCCCCACCAGTCGCACTTGTGAAAAAGGTGGGATTGAGAGCAGGGCCTCCCCAGACAATCTTAAGGTTCTCAGTGGTTTGTTCAGACAAGCAAACTGGGCCAGAACCATTTAGGGCTTAATAGACTAAAGCCAGCACTTTGAATTGTGCTTGGTAGCAGACAGGAGAGTTGTATGTTCCCTGTATGCCACTGCAGTGAGCAACCTGGTTGCTGCCCGTTGGACCAATTGAAGCTTCCAAACAATCTTCAAAGGCAACCCCACATGTGCCTTCAACATCATCCTAGCTGGTAGATACAGAGTAATTGTATAGAAATAATTTGATTTTTATCTGTTGTACTTTCCTACTTCAACATTTTATAACAGTTTACACTACAGTTAAAACCCCCTCCCTTTTGTGTGTGTGTGTATGAGAGGGGGGGGGGAAGAGATTGGGAGAGGGAGAGAGAGGTAGAGAGATGGAATTTCAAGCCATAAATACTTCAGGGCAATAATGCAGGTGAAACCAAAGGTGTTATTCAGCAGGTTTCAACTTGTAGTGTTAACCTCTGACACAAGTGTGGATTTCTATTCATGTCTACTCCAAACCTTCCACAAGTTCCAGTGTTTGTATGTGTATATATAGGAACAATATGCAAAGACATCTTATAACAAGGAAACCCAGATAGTCTGAAAGGTGCTTCAAGATTCGTATACATACTGATCCACACTAACCTGGCTTTGTTTTTGAATATCTTGGAGCAGAAACTGTGCAGCTATAAACATAAGAGAAGAAAAGGATATGAAATAAAGGCATAAATATCCAGCTTTATTTGTAGGACAATTTTTGTATTTTTGACATTCATGTGCAGCTTTCAGGAAATCAGAAGACGCTTACTTCTTGGGAGGAGAGCAATGTCCAGTCTCGATAAAATAGTAAAGAGTAGAGACATCAGACTGGCAACAAAGATCCGACTAGTCAAAGCCATGGTATTCCCTGTAGTCACCTACGGATGTGAGAGCTGGACCTTAGGGAAGGCTGAGCGAAGGAAGATCGATGCTTTTGAGCTGTGGTGTTGGAGGAAAGTGCTGAGAGTACCTTGGACTGCGAGAAGATCCAACCAGTCCATCCTCCAGGAAATTAAGCCTGACTGCTCACTGGAGGGAAGGATACTAGAGACAAAGTTGAAATACTTTGGCCACATCATGAGGAGATAGCAAAGCCTAGAAAAGACAATTATGCTGGGGAAAGTGGAAGGCAAAAGGAAGAGGGGCCGACCAAGGGCAAGATGGATGGATGGCATCCTTGAAGTGACTGGACTGACCTTGAAGGAGCTGGGGGTGGTGACGGCCGACAGGGAGCTCTGGTGTGGACTGGTCCATGAGGTCACGAAGAGTCGGAGATGACTGAACGAATGAACAACAACAACAACGTGCAGCTTTCAATTGCCTTCAACCCTTGACTTCTTGCAAAAATAAGGAAGACCTTTACCACTAGATGGCACTTATGTTTCCCTTTTCAGAGTACAGTATTAAACTTTGTCTTTTCTCCACTATGCCGCTATTCACTGTTTAAGCAGTTAGGCTTCCCTTTTTCTTTATGCGTTTCCTCTTTAATATCCAAATAAGCAATAACTAGAAAAGAGTGGCAAGGAGGTTTGTATACAGTCTATTCACCCATACAACCTCACTTTGTTTCTTACTTTGTTGTTGCTAATGGCTGTCAAACTAATTTTGATTGATGGTGACCCTGTGAAGGTAATATCTCCAAGTGACCTTATCATCAAGCCCTGTTGAGGCTTTTCAGATTTAGAGCCATGGCTTCCATGATTGAGACTGGATCTACACTGCCCTATATCCCAGGATCTGATCCCAGATTATACGGTTACTCCCAGATTGTCTGGCAGTGTAGACTCATATAATCCAGTTTAAAGCCGATAATCTGGGATCAGATCCTGGGTCATAGGGCAGCATAGATCCAGTCTGAGTCTATCCATTTATAATGTGGTTTTTCTCTTTTCCTATTGTCTTCTACCTTGCCAAGCATCTTCCCTGGGGACCATCTACAATGACCACTTAATGTGCAAAGCAATGTCCAAATCAGCTCCATGGTGGCCAAATGCCATATGAAACTGATCTGGACTAAAGAGGGGCAAGGCCACCTTAATGCTTCTTTGCACTGTGTTGACCAGAACTTTGAATTCTGGACCAGAATTCAGAGTAACCCACAACTTTGGGCCCGTGTACCAGTTGCAACTGTTTGCACTGTCATTCTGTGTTTCTTAATTTCAGTTGACCCAGGAATACAGGATGGCACTTATCATCCTTTCCATGTTCTCCATATCACAGTGAGAATATCTAGGTATGATGTGGATCCTGCCAGTTGGCAGGGCAACAGAGTTATCAGGGAAAGGAGGGGAAGAGTAGGGGCAATTACTATCTCCCTTCCCCCATTGCACTGTCATCTTGGGTTTGGTGTCACTGGGAGGTCAGGATTCCATCCTATCTCCGCAGCAGCTGAGTGGTAGTGTAAACCATCCCAGGGCTGATCTAGGCTAGGCTGGGCTAGACTAGGCTAGGCTGGGTCAGTGTAGATTCATCCCCTTGAATCATGTCTTAATATAAAATGCCCAATATAGGAAAACCTCAAATAGTCATCTTTGCTTCTAGGGACAGTTCAGGCTTGATTTACTATAGGTTTCATTTATTGGTCTTTTTTTTTTAGCAGCCAGGGGGAACTCTTCTCCAGCACCACATTTCCTTTTGAATTTTTCAAATCTTGTGGAAGAGGTCTCTTGTTTTTCTTTCTTTCTTTTTGTCATTTGCTATTTCTCTGCATTGATTAATATAGCAGTTCACCTTGTCCCTTCTTGCTTGATATTCCCCAAAAAGGATGTTATTGAATGTAGACTCTTGTGCCCTTCTCTTCTGTATTGTGAAATGTGGGGAAATTATATTTTCACCACTAACTGGGCAGTTGCTGCTTAACTATAACTGAAAAGCCCACTGAGAGATAGTGGCAGATTTTGGTAATATAGGCACAGAACAAATTTTAGAGTTTCATTTAGAATTTGGTCCACTACCTATCAATGTATTTTGTGGTTATGTTATGGCAGACATGAAGCACCCCTTCTCCTTGATTTTAGGGTCAATTCGGCAATGCAGGCCTCCTTTGCTAAGAACGAAAGGGAAGCGGCATATTTAACAATATAACTTTTCAGTTACTCCCTTTTCTCAGACTTTCTGAGGAGCCAGAGATCAGAAACAGAAACAGCCATTAAGGGAAATGTACGGTAGTGAGAGACCAGTTGCCGTCCTTTCTAGACAACAATCTACAATGAGCCAGAATAATTGTTGATTTCACTCAAAGTCATCATTTGGCTTGTGATTAAGTTGGTTTTCATTTCAGAATTTATGAAATTCTGACCAAAGTGAGCTTCACGCAGTTTCATATGTGGCTCCAATTAACTCCTACAGTTCTAGCTATGTAAGGAAGGGCAAGCCACATGTTGTAATGAAATGTTTCATGATTTTTCAAAGCCATAAGCGTATTACTTAAAAATGGAATTACAGTAAAGTTCCCTCTTTGAAAAGAACTCTAAAACCCTTGCCAGTGTTTATGTAATGCTCCAAGGCAATTCCTTTCAGTGCATATAAACAAGTATGTGGAACAGCTGCAGTTCCACATGTTTATTTATTGAACATGCAGAAAGTTAGGAACTGCCAATTAATTTTTATCTTGAAAGTTTGTATTAACTAATTTCCCTGGGATTAAAGCCACATTTCAACCATGGATGAAAATGTTTGAACTGTAACTGCTGTGAAACCAAAACATATATGTTTAATGTGTTTATTTTGCAGCAATCACATTGATTTGATTCAGGATACTCTAGGGTACAATGCTGAAACAGAATTTTTTAAATGGTAGAAATCATTTTTAAAATGGTATAAATCAATTGTAAATAATAGCATTATGTGGCCTATCGATAGCAACATGGAAGTGAAGTCAGTCAGAATGGGTTCTGAGCCACAACTTTCTCAACTCCTATCGCAAAATAACAGAAACAAATAACAGAAATAACAGAGCTTAAAATTATAGACATCCATCTACTCTTTAACTTACCTTCCATATATCATCAGGTCTCAGAGTGTCATACAAAAGAATAAATGGAAAACAGTTGAAATATAAAACATTGATGATATTGAGCCACTGTAACCCCCTCAATGATTTATAGTTCACCAAGGATTAACAAATAAACATATGATTTTTTCCTTTTATTAAAAATATTTTCCATATGTCCGGAGTTGCACAAGTTCAAGGCTTCAGAAGATTGAGAACAGACCCAGCAGCAGCTGTACCCCCATGAACTATATAGTATCTAACCCTTCAATAAATTGTATCGACTTTATTATTTTTGTGTAACTTGTATTTTTCAGCTGTGTACTGTATTTATTTCTTATATAGAATTTATCCAAACAGCTTTATGGAAATGTATAAAAATGTACCCCACTCCTCTGTGACCCTGCTGAAATAATCCTCTGCGAATAGAAAGGTTGGGCAAATCCCTCTGGCTATTTCTCAAGCCAGATAATATCAGATTCATTGTGTATATACAGATAAGTGATCTCTCTTGCCAGCTAGATAAGCAAAATGGGTTGTTGTAGTTTTTTTCGGGCTATATGGCCATGGTCTAGAGGCATTCTCTCCTGACGTTTCACCTGCATCTATGGCAGGCATCCTCAGAGGTAGTGAGGTCTGTTGGAACTAGGCAAAAGGGTTTATATATCTGTGGAATGACCTGGGTGAGACAAAGGACTCTTCTCTGCTGGAGCTAGGTGTGAATGTTTCAACTAACCACTTTGATTAGCATACAATGGCCTGACTGTGCCTGGGGCAAACTTTTGTTGAGAGGTAATTAGATATCCCTGCCTGCTTCCTCTCTGTTGTTGTGCTGTTGCAGTTTTAGAGTTTTTTAATACTGGTAGCCAGATTTTGTTCATTTTCATGGTTTCCTCCTTTCTGGGTGGATCTTCATCTTTATTCTTGTGGCTTGTTCTCGGTCTTGCAGCTCTTTTGATGTCTGAGGTGGAGTATCCATTGGCCTGTAGAACCCAGTTGAGGTGGTTCAGTTCATCTTGAAGGAGGTGGGGTTTGCAGATTCTTTTTGCACGGTCTGCCAAGGCTTTAATGGTGC
This sequence comes from Anolis sagrei, assembly GCF_037176765.1. NCBI lineage: Eukaryota > Metazoa > Chordata > Lepidosauria > Squamata > Anolidae > Anolis > Anolis sagrei. The sequence goes on from NC_090025.1 coordinate 37,597,075, forward strand.
TTATATGCAAAATGTTTATATAATTCACCTGAAGCTGAGAGCCTGATGCTCCCTTGTGGAAACATGTGTTTATGGGCATTTGTTAAAACTCTTTTATTGACAGCCAAACCCTTGATTGCCCAGGATTGGCACCTTTGTCCTCTGAGTCTTACACCTTTGTTTCCTGAGCTCCACATCTCTATTTAGCAAGCTCCTGGACAGTTAAGTTAATCAAAACTCATCAACATATCATGGGTATTGTTTTCCCCCAGATTGCACCCTTCAAGGGGGCATATCTACAGCTGATTGGTATTTTGCCCTGACCAATCCCCAGCCATCATTCTTCCTGCCTGGAAGCCATTATGTCAGCGGAGCTTTCAGCCAATCCCAGTATAGATCCTAGCCGGCCTCTTTTCTGAACAATCAGGAGAAGGAGTGGGAGGTTTGAATGGCTGTCAGACTGTATAAGATGTCTTGCATTTTCCTGTATCTTTATGCTTGTACATTTTGAAGTAAATTGCTTGTACTTGCATTCTTTTTGGCCAAATCGTAATAGATCTCTGTGGCTTCAACCTGATTAGTTGGCTTCTTGGTCCTGGCCCTTCCAGTTTAGCATACACTCATTGGACATGGATCTTACTGTCCATGGTCTTAGCTAAATTGCTTCATTGAGAAATATTTTATCTGGGCCAAATTATCAGACACAAAGGCTTTTTATAAGAAGTCAAGTTTTAACTTAGTACCAGAATGAAGCATTAATTGGACATTCAAGTGGAAGGCATCCTAGAATTGGGGAACCACAACAGAGGAGACCTTCCACATTCACATTCATACTGGTAGGACAGCAATTCACCATATCAATAAACATATAATTAACTAACTGTTAGTCTGATCATATTAGATAAACATATGGTGGAACAGTTAATAAAATCTAGTTTCCAACCACATGCACACTGTTCCCAACCACATGCAAAATATTAAATATGAGTTTGACAAAACATAAATAAAAACCTGTGCATAATCTCTTTTTTCAGTAGACCAATCCATTGCAGTGTGGGAAGGAGCACTAATGTGCTGTTCATTTCAATAGATTGCCACATCTACAGTCATTCTATACAAAGGGATAATACCATGAAACATCTTGCAATGAGCATAGAAAGTGGCATTTAGAAGTATGTATCCACACTGCAGGATTATAGCAACTTGCACCACATTAGCTGTTGTGGCTTAAGGCTACAGGATTCTGGGATTTGTACCTTCAGAGAGCTCTGGTGAAACACCAAGCTACAAGCCCAGGATTCCATAGGATGGAGCTATAGCAGTCAAAGGGGTGCTATAATTCTGCAGTGTGGATGGGAGGCCAGCCACTTCTTCTCTAGTTGCATGGTGAGAGCTGGATGGCTCCATGTTCGATCTGCTCCAGTCATTAATTGTCTGCAGGCTGCATCCAGGAACTCTCTTGCTGCTATTGAACAACTGAAGAAGCAGTAGCAGTAGCCTTCACCCCATGAATAAAGAGAAAAACTGATCCTTCTCTTTTGGTTGCATTGCCATAGCCAAGCAATATCCACATGAGGAACTTTAGCCTGGAGCTATCTGGCTACCATTGTGCGACCAGAACAAAAAAAAACTGCATAAGGAGGTACTGGATATCTCCTTGCGCAGCACCCCAAAATGTGATTACATGGATATAATAGGGGATCATGCCAGCATAATTCATCAACAGAATTCTTACACTCATGCTTCATTTTATACTTTTCTAAAGTGTGTGTGTGTGTGTGTGTATGTATATGTATATGTATGTGTGTGTGTGTGTATATCCCAGTTGTATATCCTGTACCCCCCTTTCTTTTTGCAAGTGCAGGAGATCACTGATGTCAACACAGTTAGCATCTCTTGCCTGAACCCTTCTTTTTTGGCTGTTCTTTTTTCTACAACTATTTCTTCTTTTCAACAGGAAGAAACATTTTTTCTAACAAAAATATAAAGCAACAGTCTTCTGTGCACAATACAAAGCAGCTGTTACCATTTTGTGTGTGAAGATTTTCCAAGATCTCACTGCTGCTTATGAAATAAACACTGCACTCTGTTCAATTATTTGAAATTATTTGCAATGATTTGTACATTAAAGAAGAGCTTCAAATCCACAGAGATTTCTTGCGAGCATCTGCTACGAATTTTGGATGTCATATCTTCCTTTCCTTTTGTAAGACCTTAGTTCTGGATGTTCCTTGTACTCTCAACCACATCCCAAAGTAAATAAACATACACCAGTTTCTTGTCAGAAATTCAATTCATTATTTCACCTCAGCTTGATCAAGAACAGATTGACCCATATAGGATTTCGAGAATTGGTATCTACAGTTTCATTTATTCAAGTCTAACAAAATATTTCCTCTCTGGACATTTTCTATATCTTCCAGCACAATTCTATGGTATTTTTTGGCTAGAAATCCTTAATTTCAATAGTAAAGTGTACTGTTACAGAATATAAGTATCTTGTGAGAAATGTAGTTGCATCATTCATCGCAGCTCTTACATTGATGAAGGATGATTACTTAGATTGGTAGATCATGGCCTGTGGTCCTCCAGATGGTTTGGTTGGTAGTTCCATGAAGGCCTACCCAGGATGGTCACCAGTTAGAGATTCTTGGTGTTAAAGTCCAAAAAATCTGAAGGGCTCAATGTTGATAGTCATTGGAGTGGATGGACTAGATATTCTTCTTCAGCTTCATGATTTGATAATGTTTGTGACTTCAATAAGTATTAATAAAATTAAATCAAATAATCGTTCTGTTCAGTAGGCTGTCAGTAGGTGACAGCTATATAGCAATATAAAGCTTGCACTTTCAAAGAAATGGAAATCAAATTATATGAGCTCTGGATTTATTTCATTCTGATTAAGTGTTAAATATACTCTCCTGGCTCCAATTTAAACCTCATTTGATCAAATTGGCTCGTTTCCTAGTGCTAGATAGAGAAAGCTGTAATACGATTATGCTGATTGGGCTTAAATTGAGATAAATGAAGAATGCTTTAAATATTACGTAGAATATGATAAGGCCAAAAATAGCATCTGCCAAAACAGAAAGTTCCAAGAATACCCTGGACATTAAATATGTATGAAACTATATTACTTTTTCTCCCAAAAAATCCGGATCTTGTCAGAATATTCAACAGAACATTTAGGAGGAAAATATATACATCATATTTGGACAAATAATGTCAGTAATAACAACAAGATTTTTTAAAAATCTTATTTTTATTATTTCATTAATATTTTAATATTTTATTACATATATGGCCTAATAATGCCATGTTTTAGACCATTTAAAGGTAATAAAAATAAGACAAAAACAACAGAGTTTTGCAGTACCTTAAAGACCAATACATCTTATTTGGCATAGATTTTCATGAACTAAGGCCTGCTTAAGGCTTGTCTTAACTAATGTTAGTTAATATAAAACTTGGGTTGCTGTGAGTTTTCCGGGCTGTATGGCCATGTTCCAGAAGTATTCTCTCCTGACGTTTCGCCCACATCTATGGCAGGCATCCTCAGAGGTTGGAAACTAGGCAAGTGAGGTATATATATCTGTGGAACGTCCAGGGTGGGAGAAAGAACTCTTGTCTGCTTGAGGCAAGTTGCAATGTTGCAATTGGCCACCTTGATTAGCATTTAATGGCCTTGCAGCTTCAAAACTTGTCTGAATGCTGCCTGGAGGAATCCTTTGTTTTGAAGTGTTAGCTGGTCCTGATTGATTCTTGTCTGGAATGCCCCCTTTTTGAGTGTTGCTCTTTATTTACTGTCCTGATTTTAGCATTTTTTAAAACTGGTAGTCAGATTTTGTTTATTTTCATGATTTCCGTCTTTTTTGTTGAAATTGTTCACATGCTTGTGGATTTCAGTGGCTTCTCTGTATAGTCTGACATAGTAGTCAGAGTGGTCCAGCATTTCTGTATTCTCAAATAATATTATGTGTCCAGGTTGGTTCATCAGGTGTGCCGCTGTGGCTGACTTCTCAGATTGAGTTAGTCTGCAGTGCCTTTCATGTTCCTTGATTTGTGTTTAGGCAATGCTGCGTTTGGTGGTCGCTATGCAGACTTGTCCACAGCTGCATGGTATACGGTAAACTCCTGCAGAGGTGAGAGGATCCCTCTTGTCCTTTGCTGAATGTAGCATTTGTTGGTTTTTTTTAGTGGGTCTGTAGATAGTTTATAGGTTGTATTTTCTTGGGTGAAATGTCAGTAGAGAATGCTTCTGGAACATGGCCATACAGCCCGGAAAACTCACAGCAACCCAGTGATTTCAGCCATAGAAGCCTTCGACAACACAATATAAAACTTGTTTCTCTAGGAGAGATAAATAAATACTATAACACTCTTCCCAACATATAAGGATAAAAGCATCTCATGTTTTCTTGGCCACTCCCCCCCCCCCCCCCCCCAATTTATAAAGTGCCTTGAATGTCAATTAAACCCCTTTTCTTCTTTTGGGTTTAAAGTCTTTAGGAGTTGGTGAAGCTTTGGACCAGAATCTGGGAATCAGTGATGTACCACTGAATAATTTTCCAAACTGTGTCTCATTTTTTGGATTCTTGTTAATGTCACAACATTAATGTAAATAGTGCTGTACAGAAATAAAATAAAAGAGAGAGCCCTACCATAAATGTACTATTTAAAAAGGGAACTATGAAAAAAGGGACAAGTAAAACGAGTTAGGAAAAATGCAATATGCAGCTGCTGGTAATGTGCATAGCTATTTTATTATTTATTTATTTATTTATTTATTTATTTATTTATTTATCGTGTCAGGAGTAACCAGACATTTGTATTACATTTTTAACAAAACAAACAAACAGACAGACAGAACACAAAATTTGCAAGCTTGGTAGTTGATTAAATGTCCTTTGACCAGTATCTGGCCACTTGGAGTGCCTCTGGTGTTGCCGCAAGGAGGTCCTCCATTGTGCATCAGATAGCACACCAACTCTTGAAGAATGGGAAACCCAACCTTGCCACCAAAATAGGAAAGAAACCAATAGCCAGACAATCAGAGATTGAGAACAACCTTCATGAACCCTTTACATCTACTGAATTGGACATGGCTCTCAATACATGTAAAAGTAGCAAAGCAGCTGGCCTGGATGATCTACGGATGGAACAAATCAAGAACTTTGGCCCAAAAGCAAGGTGCTGGCTGCTGGAACTGATGAACAACTGCACTGTATCCTGTCAGATCCCCAAAATCTGGAGGAAAGCAAGAGTCATCGCCATCTTGAAGCCAGGCAAAGACCGTAATGATCCAAAAAGCTATAGACCAATCTCCCTGTTATGCCACCTCTACAAAGTTCTGCAGATACTTGTCTTGCATAGAATTATGGAAAAATAGACCCATGTGGATAGCTAAAATCTTATTTCTAGGAAAGCCTACATAAGTTTTCTAAATATCCTGATACCAGGAAATTTCGGCCTTTAAATTATTAAAACCAATATCTTGGATCATATTTCAAAAATAAGTTGAACTAATAAGTACCTTTGGCATAGAGGGCTCTCCCTCACCAATGACACAAACATTTAATAGGGTTTTTAAAATGTGTATATTTAGATTGTAATGCATTTGCTCAGCATTCTTTGTATTGTGTCATGTTTTCTGTTAGCCACCTCAAGTCCTGCTATCAGGAGAAAAGTTGGATAATCAGCATCAAAATGTGTGGTTCAGATTTTTGGGAGTTGCAGTCAAAAACAATAGGATCTCATTTTATTGAAGGAAATTAATGTATAAGCTAGCATCCAGAGGTAGGAGGTTATAACTGGCAAACCACTCCAAACTTTAGCAAAAGACGTGGCTACCTGTAGATCAGTGGTTCCCAATTATTATTATTTTTACGAGGGACAACTTTGACCAGGGACCACTCTCAACATTAGTACCAAAAGGCTTAAAAATCAGATTTTGGTAAACTTTAGATTCGGTTTGGTTATTTGGGGTGCTGATTCAGAAAATTGCATTGGATAAACCACATCAGCTCTAGTTTCTGATACAGAATATATGCCATCCGGTAGTCACCATCTGCTCACCCACAGAAAATCATATTTAGTAATCTAGAGCTGATGTGCTCTATCCAAGGGGTCAGGGCTGGTCAGCAACAGTGAAGGAGTAGCAGGCGGCATGAAAGGAGTGAAAATAATAAAATAAAATAAAATAAAATAAAATAAAATAAAATAAAATAAAATAAAATAAAATAAAATAATAAAATAAAATAAAATAAAATAAATAAAATAAAATAAAATAAAATAAAATAAAATAAAATAAAATAAAATAAAATAAAATAAAATGAGAAAGGAGGCTTGTGGACCAGATTTTCGTCCTCGCAGCCCACAGGTTAAGAACCACTTCTGTAGATTGTAGGCAGTCCACAAAAAATGACCAACAATTTCACAGATTGGCCCTGAGTGATTTGTCCCTACTGAATGCTAGAATTTCAGTCCTAAATCCTTTAGTGCAGTTTATAAAAATAGCTGTATCCTAGTTTCTATTTTAGTTCAAATGACACAAGTTTTTTAAAAAACCTTTAAAGCTTAACTATACCTGTTAACTGAAACAGAATTAGCTTCACTTGCAAGATAATTTAGAGGCTGCTGAAGTGGCAGGAATGAGAATGTATTTAGCTGACACCTCCATACCAAAAAGCATTTGGAGTGCTAGACCGGGGGGGGGGGGGGGGGGGAGGTGTGTGTGTGTGTGGGAAATCGTTCCAATCTAAAAACAAAGTGGATATATTTGAAAACAATAGAAAGACCTGCTGGTTGAACTATATCAGTGATGGTTTAGAGCAGAAGTTGGGACCTTTGATGGGCCAACCCCACACAAGTTGTGGATGGCAACTACTCCAAAATATTTCTTAAAATTTTAAAAAGGGGGAGTGATTGGACATTTGTTTCAATTAACAATTTCTCCACTACCTTAAGGCTGTATTTCATCAGAGGGCTCTTCCAAACAGTAGAAAATGAGCAGGGAACTGGAATTTAAACCTCTAGTTCCTTGAAAATTTGGTGCCTCCACAGGGAGCCAAAACCTCAGCTTTTGGAGGAGAAGGTGGACACATTTCCCCTATGCTGACATGCAGTCAGCACGGGGGTTGGGGGGTGGGTATGGCCACCAACCCCCTGTCATCTCTTGCCCCCATTTTAGCCTTAAAAGGTTTAAAGATAGCTTCATTTGCCTCGTATGCATTATCATGAAGCATTGTTTGGATGCCTCATGATAATGTGGCCATTACACCATATTTTAGTGTAGATGGGGCCTTAGAGGAGAAATTGCCAAGCTTGGAGACTTCTTAAGATTGCCAGTTCTCCTTTGTTGAACAATTTTCTTTTCTTTTTTTTCTTTTTTTTGGAAGCTGTCAGTTGCCTGATCCATCCATATTTAGGAGAAGATTATTGTTAGAGTAGGGTAGCAGTTTGAGTGTTTAACTAGGATTCTGGGAAACCAGGGTTGGCCAGGAAAACTCAATGGGTAATTCTCTGCAAGTCACACTCTCGGCTTCAGAGGAAGGCAAGGACAAGCTTTTCTGACCAGGTCTTACCAAGAAAAACCTGTGATAAGTTTGTTTTACTTTCACCATAAGCTGGAAAAGACTTCTGGCACACAATAACAGCAAGATTGTGGGAATATCTGTAAGTATTTGGGGACGAAAACACACAGCAATGACTATAGAATGCTTTGTATATCACAATGAATAACATGTATTCAAAAGTTGTAATTGCTGGGTGGAGCTTCAATGGGTGCTCCCATATGCCCCCAAAGCAGTTGCCTCATTGTGTCAACAAACCTACAATTTGCCAACAAACCTACAATTAATCAAGGTAACAGAAAAGCAGAGCTACTTCTATCCCACCCCTCTTCTTATCTCTACCATTTAAGACAGGCATGTAGCCGGGGGGGGGGGGGGGGGGGGGGGGGGGGCTTCAGCCCCCCCCCCCAAATTCTCATGATGGTTCGTGAAAAGGCCTTATTGGTACATTGTTTAAAACTGTTATGTTTATTCATATCATGATCAGATCACCATACTCAATATATCCCATATGCATGGGGGTATTGGGGTAATGATACAAAAGGTTTGCTAGGCTAGACCCTCTTTCACTCAGACTCAGGCCCCCCCAAAACTCAGCCCCCCGAACCCCCCTGAAAAAAAATCACCCCCCCCCCCCCCGAAACGAAATCCTGGCTACGGGCCTGATTTAAGACTAAATCTGGAACAAACTGTCAATAAAATCCAAATGCTCACATTAAAGCTCAAATTCATTTTCACAGGACTAATCCAATACTTTGATGAAATATTTCACTAGAAATGGTCATAATTGAATATTTAATGTCAAATGTTGTATGACTGGATGACTGGCTGTAAGAAGATCATAAAATATAATGGTTAGAAGATCATAAAATATAACCTGGACACAGCATAACATTTGAGAACACAGAAATGCTGGGCCACTCTAACAACTTCCATGTCAGACTTCACAGAGAAGGCATTGAAATCCACAAGCATGTGGACAATTTCAACAGAAAGGAGGAAACCATGAAATGAACAAAATTTGGCTACCAGTATTTTTAAAAACTCTAAACTCAGGGCAGTAAATAAAGAGCAACACCCAAAAAGCAGACAAGAATCAATCAGGGCCAGATAAACTACCAAACAAAGGATTTCTCCAGGCAGCAATCAGCCAGGTTTTGAAGCTGTAAGGCCATTAAATGATAATCAAGGTGGCCAATTGCAACATTCACAGTTGCCTCAAATAGGCAAGCATTCTTTTTCCCACCCTGGACATTTCACAGATATATAACACTCACTTGCCTAGTTTCCAACAGACCCCTCAACGTCTGAGGATGCCTGTCATAGATGTGGGTGGAACATCAGGAGAGAATTCTTCTGGAACATGGCCATTCAGCCCGGAAAACTCACAGCAGCCCAATGATTCCAGCCATGAAAGCCTTCAACAACACATATAATGGTTTTGCTGTACAGGCTTGTCTGTATTTTGCTACTAAGGATTATTTAGAGGTCAGGGGTTTTAGGTACAGAGAAAACCTGGTCCACTTTGCCCATTCTTCAGAGGGTTTCTCCTGTTCTTTGTACTCGGAAGCATATAGGATGCAAAGGCTGGGAAATTCCTGTCACAGAGATATATCAGTCTTGGGGGTCCAAATTTCTTAACAATACCAGTGCTTTGTGGTTCTTATGAAATCAGAATGCCTTCACCTATGGAGAGCAAGATGCACCATATTTATTAAATCAAGCAGAACTATATTTTCTAGATTAGAAAAGGACAGAGTATATTTATCAGTTAATACGTTTCCTAGCAGGGAATGCAAAGTACCTACATAATTGGTTTTATCCAACAAGTCTGTGATATAAATTAGGCAGCAAGATAATGATTGGATTGTCCAATCGTCTCTGTGTTTGAGTGGGGATTTGAACCTAGATCCCAGTGGCCCAATTGTCACCTCTACATAGGTGGCATGAATGCTATTTCACTGCATTTTTAATCCTTCTCCAGTCTTTGTGTTCATTTTTGGTTTTAGTACCCTCCACTTAGATCCAAAACAGGTAACAAGGGTAACAAATGTGGTGAAGACTAACCATCCACCGAGAGCTAACCTTCTATTGACAAGATTGGGATATGTGGGATTGGAGGTATGGAGAAAGGCCTCTAAGGTCCCATTAGTGTTTGTCACCACAGGACCTCTGGATCCAGTCTAGTGACTTGACCCTTATAAACACTTCTTTTGCTGTCACATTACAATAGTTCCTACCCTCTGGAGGACTTCTCTATATTTTATGAGCCTATGTATATTTTATGCTCTGGCCCTTTGGTTCTGTCCCTTCCTGCAGTATTATGGGCCTTTAAAAATATGTTGAGTAAAATTTATGAGCAGTTGTCAATAGTTTAGCAGGTCTTGAAAAATGACCAGAACCAGTTCTTATTAAAAGAATTAATCAGAGCCTTAGGCATATAATTCCTATCTGAGGCTATACAGAGTTTTGAGAATACACATAAAACATGCCCTTGAAATCCATGGAACGTCTATAGGTACATCCAAGACAGCACTATAATTCTTTTGTGCTAACTCTTAGGCTATATGCAGTACTATCCGCTGAACATCATTTGGTGAAAAGGAAAAAAATGTAACATTAGAAAGTCTAGTAATTGTTTTAAATATTTTCATAGACAAATAAAAGCTTATTGGTGAGCATAATTATATTTTATTCCCATATCTTCAAGATTTCACATGGGACTCACAATGGCACCAGGGCAGCTGCTTTCAGGTGCTATCAGATATGGATACAGTGTGTGAGTATGTGATCTATATAGGTAAAATCCTGTATGTGAACTACTTTGTTTTTAAATCTCAATTTACTTTGTATTATATTGGAGGGTGGGTTTTTTTTTCATTGTATCTGAATTATTTCTCTTGAAATTGTATTGTATGTTTACATTTTATTATTCTTCCATTCCTCTATGTGTGTGTGTGTGCACATGTATTTTAGATGGTATGCCTTTGCCAGAAACCACTATTTTTGATTGTTTTACTGTAAAGGGCCATGTTCAGTTGATGGCATGATAGAAATAAGTAAAATGATAATGTGCTATATCTTTTCTTCCTCTTTAAAAGTGTGCTGTGCGTGCTCATATCATTACTTTCTTTCATGCTTAAAATACGGGCTATCTCAGGGGTTTACTTCCTTGCTGAAAGAGCAGTGGGACAAAGAAACAGGAAAGAGGCTCCTATAGCAACTCCCATATTCACATGTATGCAGAGCTCTTGCAAGTGAGGGGTCCTTCTCAGACCATCCTTTAGAAAATGTTATGGTTGAAATCAAAATACTGGTGTGAACTCCAGCAGGGCTATTGAATAAATTGGGCTTATATAAGTGTGGACTTTACTTATCTTGGCATTAGCACTTGGAGTCAGAGCCAATGCATATTAACTTTTGTGGAAATTGCAAATACATTATGGAAACACAGCTTAAGAACTAGATGCAGAAATGCATAGATACACACAAATTTCTAAAAAGCCCTGTTATCACTTTAAGAAGAAAATGCCTTGTCTGCATATTTTCCCCTTCCACCTTGTAAGTAGGTGAACTTACAGAAGGGAAGAATGAAAGTTACCTTGAAGACTATTTTGCTAACTGTGGTTTTTAAGTTGACCTGGTATATTGAGATGAGATCATGGGTTCCCAGGTTTTATTAAATACATAATGCCATCCTTTATGCAGTTATGGATTTCTAATGCGGTGTTATGGATCCATAACTACTCCATATTTCAATAATGTAAAATATTCATGGTAGCGAGTGACACTATTGTCAAATTTTAAATGCCCCAAATCTGCTTTAACATCCAGGAGCTATAGCAACCAATGGAAGAAAGCCTAGGCTGGCTTTTAAATTGTTTTTATTGGATGTAAATTGGGTATTTTAATTTGCTGTATAATGTGTAGTGTGGTTGTATGTTTAAATTATATCTCATGTTTTTGTTTTATGGGCATTGAATGTTTGCTTGTTTTTTTTCAGAAACTGCCCTGAGTCCCCATGGGGAAATAGAGTGTGATACAAATAAAGATTATTCAAGAGAAGTGGGATATAAATAAATATGATGAAGTCTGTTCATCTGCCAATTCGTTAACATGAGAATGATGTTCAAAACCCTCTCTTATCAGAAATTGAGACTATGGCAATCAGAAGTAGGATCTCATTGGCAAGAAAAGACTGAAAACATGAACCATCTCAGAGTCTAAGATTGTCTAGGGAGATTCTGCTCTTGGTCCCACCTTCTTCGCAGGCGCAATTGGCAGGGATGAGAGACAGGGCCTTCTCAGTGATGGCCCCTCAACTGTAGAATTATCTCCCCAGGAACATCAGATCAGCCCCCTCCCTCCTGAACTTCCATTAAAAATTAAAAGCATGGCTCTGTGACCAAGCTTTTGGGGAACTTGAGAAATAGACAGATATGGAATTAATGTGCACTGACTAACCTAAACAGCCGGATTACATTTGAGGATCATGTGATTAACTGCCAATGTCTTGTTTTATATGTTTTAAAACTGTTTTAATGTATTTTATAACTCTATTTAAATGTCTGTAATTGTACATATACTATGGCTTCATATGGTTGCCTACATGTAAGACACCTTGAGTCCCCTCCGGGGTAGAGAAAGGCGGGATAGAAATGCCGTAAATAAATAAAATAAATAAATAAACATCATCCTGCAGGGCCCCAGTTGTCAGCTTCACAGATCTCCATGACGTAATGCAACTGTTGGCTTTTAAGGTAGGTTGGGCATATTAGACCTTGGAGGCATTTAGTTATGTATTTGTAATTAAGGAGAAGGTGTAGGATATCAGCAACTATCTTTACATTATGGAATATCTATGACTTTCAGAATATGATGTCTGCCAGATTTGTTGAATTGAATGTCTCCATCTTCCCCATTCAGAATATAAAATTGTCTTTGGCCCCTACAGTTCTCTATGGGCCTTCCCAACTTTGTTAAGAAAGGAATCATGTGCCAGACCAGATGTGTCCTCCAGCCTCCAAAGTCTACAACACTGGCAAAAACTACTTTGTCAAATGTCCAACTTCTGATGACATAATCACTTCTGCTATGGAAAACAGTCCCACAGCAGTACTTCCTTGCATTCCTTCTCCACTACACTATTGATGTGCATGTGTGGCTGAATAAATGGGAAAACTGAGTTTCAGAATTGTTCATGCTCCCTAATATTAGACGGCAGCTCTATGTCTAGAACTCCTTCTGAGGTTGAGTTTTTGTTGTTGTTGTAACAAAACTTGGCCCATTTACAGTGTGTTTTTCCAGCGTAAAGGCTTAATTGGCTCAACATCCTAAATGGAACCCTTAATTATTGTTGTGGATAGTTGTCATGGTTACAGGTAATGACTGCATGGATGCAATGCAATCCAACTGACTTCATGGCATGTTCTGAGTGCCAGATAGAAGTTCTAAATATTCAGGTTGGCTTGAAGCTAAAATTCGACTCCTTAACCATCTTATCCCCTCCCTGTGCAACTCATTTATATCCAAGACACTTCACATTATTCATTTTATGGCCATATACTTCTCCTACATCCAATTATCAAATGTAAAGTCAACATGATTTCAGAAGTTCTACAAATAGATTTTTGGTAGCAGAGATCAATTTCCTCCCAACAGGAAAAAAGTTTGCTTTTTGAATTATTTGTTGCTGTTGATGCCTTTATGGGGAAACAACATCAGAATTAGGTTTTAATGCTTTTCCAGCTGGAGCAAATGTTTGTTTTTTTTGGGGGGGGGGGGGGAAATCATATTTGAAATACAGAGCCACCTCAGCAAAACTTGCTCCTCATAGTTCAAATCCAATACATTGATGCGAACAGAATGGACACTACAAAATCTACCAAGATCCAAGTGGAAACAGTGAGAGAATTCAAATGTCTCCAGACCAGTTTGGACTAGCTCAGAATTGATTTAACAAAGTCATAACTCTCAATGTTTATATATCTGTCTGTCCTGGGTTCAGTCTTGAAGCACTCCACGTAAAGGAACTCTAAGGAAGCATCTAGAGCAGTGGTTCTCACCCTTTCTAATGCTGTGACCCTGATGTTGTAGTGACCCCCAACCATAAAATTATTTTAGTTGCTACTTTATAACTGTAATTTTGCTACTGTTGTGAATTGTAATGTAAATATCTAATATGCAGGTTGTATTTTCATTAACTGGATGAAATTTGGCACAAATACCCAACACGCCAAAATTTGAACACTGATGGGGTTGGGGAGGAATGATTTTGTCATTTGGGAATTATACTTGCTGAGATTTATAGTTCACCTACAATTAATAAGCATTCTGAACTACACCAATGATGGAATTGAACCAAACTTGGCACACAGAACTCCCATGATGAACAAAAAATACTGGAAGGGTTTGGTGGGTATTTACCTTGAGTTCTGGAGTTGTAGTTCACCTACATCCAGAGAGCACTGTGGACTCAAACAATGATGGATCTGGACCAAACTTGGCACAGATCCTCAATACGCCCAAATGTGAACACTGGTGGAGTTCAGGGATAATAGACCTTGGCATTTGGGAGTCGTCACTGCTGGGATTTATCATTCACCTACAATCAAAGAGCATTCTGAACCTCAATGATATAATTGGGTTAAATGTCCCAAACAGAACCCCCATGACCAACAGAAAATACTGTGTTTTCTGATGGTCTTTGGCAACCCCTCTGACACCCCCCTCACAATCCCCCAGGGGTCCCTACCCCCAGGTTGAGAAACACTGGTCTAGAGTACTAGAAGCCAATAGCCAATAAGAAATAGGCATGGATGCACAAACATCTGTGTTTCTTTCAAAACTTAGAAATTAAATAAATGCAACCTTTCTATTCTTAGGGTACATCTATACTGTAGAATGAATACAGTTTTGTACCATTGCTATGGATCTATGCTATGGAATCATGGGATTCCATCGTAGTTTGATGAGGCACTAGCACTCTTTGGTGGAGAAGGCTAAAGATCTTTTAAAACTTCAACTCCCATGAGCCCACAGCATTGAGCCATAACGGATAAAGTGGTGCCAAACTGCATTAATTCTAACGTACTCTTAGTCGCATGTTGCAAAGGGGCAATTGGAAATTGTTTTCTTACCTAACACAAACAATAAAGTTATTAATTGTGGAGTTCATGAGAATTTTAGTCCTGGTCCAAATCCAGTGGCATTTCTACACAATTTTTCATAATTATGTAGTTTTCGGTGGGTTGTTTTGGGGGTTTTTTTCGGGCTATATTGCCATGTTTTAAAGGCATTCTCTCCTGACATTTCGCCTGCATCTATGGCAAGCATCCTCAGAGGTAGTGAGGTCTTTGAGGATGCTTGCCATAGATGCAGGCAAAATGTCAGGAGAGAATGCCTCTAGAACATGGCCATATAGCCTCAGAGGTAGTGCGATCTCTGAGGATGCTTGCCATAGATGCATGCAAAACGTCAGGAAAGAATGCCTCTAGAACATGTCCATATAGCCTGAAAAAACCTACAACAACCCAGTGATTCTAGCCATGAAAGCCTCTGACAATATATGTAGTTTTCATTTGTATAATTGGAAATAAGAACTTTCAGAAACCTTCTCTCCCCTTTCAACTCTGTTTTAAGAGTAATGGGAGGGGATCTATTTCTGGATAGAGAAATATATAGCAAGGAGTAGGAGAGACAGAAACCAGAAGCTGTGAACATCTGGATGCAATTGACCACACTCAGAACTACACCCACACCCATGTTCAAGCACACATACAAATTAATTTGTTCCCCAAATCTGTCTTCTCTATACTAGTAGAAGGAAGGTTTGTGAAAGAATGATAGGACAGGAAACTATCTTGATAGCTGGCTAGTATATTTATCCATAGGGTTGGAGCCTCAAAGCAGAACCACCAGGGGGCAGTTTGAATCTGCAAAATTCCATATCTACAAGAAAAAGGATATCATAGTGTTGATCCATAATGATACACTGTTGGGATTTCTGACGTGACAGAATTCTTTTTGCAAATGCAAAACTAGGTCAGAAAACTTTGAAAAAAAACACGTCCATTTGGTCAGCACCAAGGAATATGAAAAAAAGCAATAGTATCTAAGAGGCCAGGAACTTTCTCCTTTCTGTATGGGCATAGATTGTTATTGGTGACTGGCTGCATGGACTATACAACCTCTTGCTAGAATATCTTCCCTGCTGTCAGTCTGTCATCAGCACAGTTCAAAGAGCTGTTTTTGATCTATAAATACCTACATTGCTTAAGCCAAGGCTGCCTGATGGAGCATATATTCCCATAAGAAATTGTCGAGGCTCTGAGATCCTTGGGAGAGACTCTTCCTCCTAGTCTCAAAATTTTCACAGGTGCAATTGGGGGGATACGGGATATGGGTTTCTTGAGGACTGCCCAACAGACTCTGGGACTCTCTTTCTAGTGAGGCTAGAATTTAAAGAAATTGCTTTTAAGAACATGGTGTTGTTTGATTGTACATATTTATTTATTTATTTATTTATTTACAGCATTTGTAGCCTGCCTTTCTCAGTCTTACGGTGACTCAAAGAGGCTTACAGAAATTGGCATAAAGTACAATTAAAAACATTAAACCTAATATTATAAAAACCACCTAAGCCATTAAAACCATTTATTTAACACTGATTTATTTTTTTCTGTTTTCAGTCATAAGCTATCAAGTCTTCTTACTATGAAAAGCTTACAGATGGCCTGTCATATTCACAGATTCTGTATCAATGGATTCAGCGATCTACGGGCTGAAAATATTTCTTAAAAATCCAAAAAGCAAACTTTGATTTTGCTATTTTATACAAGGGGCCCATGGTGGCGCAGTGGGTTAAACTGCTGAGCTGCTGAACTTGATGATCGAAAGGTTGGCAGTTCAAATCTGAGGAGTGGAGTGAACTCCCACTGTTAGCCCCAGCTTCTGCCAACCTAGAAGTTTGAAAACATAAAAAATGTGAGATCAATAGATACCACCTTGGTGGGGAAGGAAACAGCACTCCATGCAGTTGGAGGTGTCTACAGACAATGCTGGCTCTTTGGCTTAGAAATGGAGATGAGCACCACCACCCAGAGTCGGACACAACTAGACTTAATGTCAGGGGAAACTTTTACCTTTACTATACAAGGGGAATAATTTTACTTTGCCATTTAATATTGTGTGACTTGAGTATCCATGGATTTTGTTATCCATGGGTATTCTTGAAGCCAAACACCAGTGGATATCAAGGGTCCACTGCATTTTAATTCTCATGTCAATTCTTTGAATGCTGCAAACTGTATTGCATTTGTTTTATTTTGGAAGCTATCGAGTCTTGGTTTTGTGGTAACGGTACAGCACAGATAAAGAACGTTATTTTCATTATCATCACAATATTTTAAAACCTTTCTCTCCTTTTTGTCTGAGTTAGATTTCCCTAGAAACTGTCACATTAGTGATCCAAGCTCCTTCTTTTTCAACCGTAGCTATGTCTGGCATATTATACTCTAATGGTTATCAATTTGAATCTTAATGTCCCATAATATCATTACATCACCTTTTCTAGACATATTTCAGCCTTATGTTCCCATAGGCATCTTTTAGGCTTATATTTTTCTTTACAGATAGTAAATTATTCCTTTTCCATGGATTCCAATGTACTACTGTAGCAATTTTATAATAGTGTTTCTCATATTCAGAATGCACAGACTTGTTGTCAACAATTTCATCTTTTCCTTGATGCAGATGGCCTTTACTATCTACCTCTCCCCGCCCTGCCCCCAATATTTACTTTAATGCCATTTGCCTGAATGTGCCACATTAATCTAACACCTCATTGATTCCTGGATTCTTGGACTGAAATTAAATCATGATCCAAATTTCAGCAGCACCTGTTGTCTGTAAAACTAATAATAACAATAATGGGGATGAAGTGTGCAAATGTCAAGTATCCAACCATTAATTGACTGACAAATATGGTAGTTCCATAGGCATAATGTTGGAGCCTCTGGGGATCAATTGGTTAAACCCTTGTACTGGCAGGACTGCTGACTGAAAAGTTGTCAGTTTGAATCTGGGGAGCGGGGTGAGTTTCCATCTGTCAGCTCCAGCTTCTCATGCGGGGACATGAGAGAAGCCTCCCACATTATGGTAAAACATCTGGGTGCCCCCTGGGCAACATCCTTGTAGGCGGCCAATTCTCTCACATCGGAAGCGATTTGGAGTTTCTCAAGTTGCTCCTGACATACAAAAAATTAGCCAAAGCACCCCAAAGATCCCCTAAATGCAGGCAGCTGTGTTGTTCCATATCAATAAACCACTTTCTAGCAGCTTTCATCTCTGCCAGAAACAGAGATTGTATTTAATAACCACTGTCCCTACTAACCAGTCCCAGTGTCTTGTTAGACTTGGTTGTATAGTGCAACTCTTTTATCCATGGGGAATACATTCCAGGACTTCCTGCAGATATGTGAAACTCCAGGAAATAGCAAATGCTCTGTTTTCATAGTTGGAGTGGGAATAAGTGTTTGCTATTACTCTTGCCCTGGGAAGGAGAGTGAAGCTGAACTTTCTTTGCTTCTTCAGCCAAGAGACGTAGGACTGAGTTCTCCCTACTCCCATAAAGATGTTTCTCTGCTTCTTTGGTTAGTATAGGAATGGGTTACTTCCTTCTCCCCCATTAGTAAAGGACTTCCTGTGTGTACATATTTAGACAACAACCTTGAATTTCGGGGTGGAAGAGTGACTGTATAAAGAAATAAGTCCCTTATACTCTGTTTCTCTTTTCAACCACATACAGTTCTGCATTTTCATTTCATTACAGCCTTGGTTCTTGTCAGGGAGTTAATAGTAGTGATTTTCCCTGCCCCCTATCTCCTGAGGTTGTTGTGCATATTAGATAAGTGAAACTGTGGGTATGAGACCCACTGATATGGGCAATAGGGATAATTACTGCCCATATGTTCAATTGATTTGATAGTCAAATGCACCCAGAAATTGCTCCTTGAAGGGTGCTTAGCCTGGGGGATTCTGTACATGCTAGCTACAGGGAATTTAGGAGATAGGCACCTTTCACCCAATAGCTCTAAAAATAATTAAATGAGTTCCTTATGCTCCTTTGTCTTGACACAGATTTCTCAACTGTTTTTTTTATCATGTCAAGCAACTTGAGAACATACTGCTAGTCGCTTCTGGTGTGAAAGAATTGGCTGTCTACAGAGATGTTGCCCAGGGGACGCCCAGATGTGTTACTATCCTGGTGGGAGGCTTCTGTCATATCTCTGCAAGCTAGAGCAGACAGACAGGAGCTCAACCTGTCTCATGGATTCGAAATGGCAACCTTCAGGTCAGCGATCCGGCCGGCACAGGGGTTTAACCCATTGCGCCACTGTGGCTCAACAACAACAACAACAACAACAACAAAGGTACTTCTTCCCATTCAATAAAAATGATACTAGCAGAATGGGAAGAAGTCTCTTTTGTTCTGTTTTTAGTCATGTACAGGTTTAAATTGTCATTCATTACCCTCTGCATGAGCTCTGCAAATCCTGCACATACCAGGCATTTCATGCGAAGCAGCATTTTGGCAGTCACTCCATCACCTGGATATTTCAGAGACTGGCAGGATTCCAGATGTCTCTCGCCAGTTATAGTTGGAGACTCCCTGAAGCACTGGCTTAAGGTTTAGCCAGATTCCTCTAGATGACCTTTGATTTTATTTATTTAAAATGTTTATCCTCTAAATAAATGATCATCCTTTTTCATCAAAAGAGCAGTAACAGAAGCTGAATGAGGGGAAAAAGTAAGTCAAGGTTATGAATGTACCTCATATCCTTGTCCAGTCCTATCCCATCTCTCTTTTTGTTATACTGTTGGGAACCATATGATTTTATCATGCAAAGTTGTGTCAATAATTTCTAGAAGATCATTGCATCAATCATAGACAATTACTTGACCAAAGGGTTTCTGTGTTTTTTTAATAGGACTATTGTTATATCATGGAGACAAGTTGAAGCAACTGTAACATATGGCTTTGCATTTAGTTGTCATTTTTAACATTCAGTGGCAGTGGAAACCATGCCCTGCCCCAATGATGGCTAAAAATTGTGAACTTATTTGAGTCTTAAAAATCCTCAAGGGGAGCTTTTGCTTGATCTTGTCATTGTCATAAGACTGTCTGGGGATATGGGAGAGGACCTTCTGTGTAGCTGCTCCTACTCTGTAAAATCCCATTCTCATGGGAAACTAGATTAGTCTTGTTTTTGCTCTCCTTATGCTAATAAGTGAAGAAACTTTTCAACAGACCTCACAGGATGCCTGCCCTAGATACAGGTGAAACGTCAGGAGAGAATGCTTCTGGAACATGGCCAAAACTTACAGTGATTCCGGCCATGAAAACCTTCAGCAACACATTGAAGAAACTTTTCTTTAAACAGGCATTTGGCAATTATTTGATTGTGTATAGATTTTTTAAAAAATGGAAATTGTAGGGAATTTATCACATGAAGTCATTATTCCACAGCAGTTTCATGATTGTAAATATTGGCTATGTATTGGGGTGAACATCATAAACAAATAAATAAATAAGTAAATGTAAATAGTTTAAAACAGTATAAAATCTTCCCCACAGGGGACTCGGGGCAGTTTCCACCATATGAGGCAAAACATGCAATTGCCAAAAAGGAAAACAATACGGTCAAATTAAAAATAAAATAAACATAATAAAACATGAAATCCTACAAAAACATCATTATTGTACTATTCTTTATTTCTGCAATTGCACCAAATCACCAAACTGTGGTCCTGTGACTGTATATCTGGATACCCTTGTATCATCACCAGACTTCACCATCTTGGACTTCCATTTTTACAGCAATTTTACAACATCAACAATAACTAAAAAAAGGTAAATATAAATGAAAAAAAATATTTTAAAAACACAAAGCACAAAACACAAAAACACAAACGGGTGAAGACGTGGCTGTGGAGTCAGGCCTTCGATGAATGAGACAACACCATAGGACCCTGGATGGAAGTTGATGTAGATCCATCTTAATAGGACGACTGACCACTGTAGTTTTATATATAGTGTTTTTAAAGTTGTTTTTGTAATTGTGATATATGATATTTTAATGAGTGTATATGTTTTTTATGGCTGGAAACCGGGCTGAGTCCCTCAATGAGGTTGAGAAGCTCAGTATAGAAAACTGTGAAATAAATAAATAAATAAAGCAGGCAGCTGAAGAATAGGAAAGAGGGAAGAGATTAGGAGAGGACTAGAATACCACAGCCAACATCACTTTATTGCCAGCATGCCAGCACAGAACAAAAACAACCCAGAACACAAGGTAGGTAAAAGTCTTGCTTCAATGCTGGTTTGCCTGCCTCATGTGATAAAGTCCTGTGCTTCACTTTTATCTGTACTGTTCCATCTGAAAGATTTTATACTGTTTTAAACTATTGGTGTTTTAATGTGATAACTAATTTCATTTAGTTAGAAAACTGCTGTAATGAGCATTTAAATATATCTTATTTTAAAATGCTTTAAACTGGCTCAGTTTAGGCAAAAAATGGAATATGCCATTAAATGACATAAATGAAATAGAAGTGAAACATGTAAGGTATTTCCCCTCAAAGTTGGACTGTCTGTCTCAATTAGATGGTCGGTTTTGATGTTTATCTCCCTGGCATTCATTGATTTTGAGCCTCTATCCACACTGGGCTGCTATTCTGTTAGTGTAGAACTGCCCATGTAATGGAGGGCCCTTCCAGTTATGTATTTAATTATTGTCTTACTTTGAAAGAAAGGAAAAAGGATAGTAATAGGAAACCAGGAGCTTCATTTGCAGTCCTATTTGACAATTTTATCTCCTGTAAGCCAGCACAATACACTGGAATGCCATGTGGTCTCCAAGTATCCTAATTATCTTTTTTGAACTATTAACCAGCCATCACCACAGAGGACAAAAGAAAACACACTGTGCCTCCATGTGCTTGCCAAAACATATAGACTAATTCAATTTATGAGATGAGTGGAACTGGAGACCTAATTTCCCCCTTTATAGGATCGCTGTACCATTTATGAAGCTTGGCATTCTCTTCTGAAAATAAGTGGCTTTGGGGCCTACTGGAAAGTGCCAATTTCTTCATGTTCTACAAATGCACTGCTGTCTAGGGATAATAGGCTCATTAGTGATAAAATCTACAGCCCACTCTAACAACAAATTAGATAATTGTAGATATCTTTCAAACAATTTGCAGCTATTTCAGGCCTGGTCTGAGATAAGAATGTTGCATACTTTGGCTGGAATCCTATGTGTCACTTATGTTTATGACATATATTTGGTGGCCTCTGTTGCACAAGACATTATTTAGTATGTCTATTACAAGATTTTCTGTCCAGCTACATAACAGCTACCAAGGGATACTTTGATTGTGCTTTTTCTGCATGGCAGGGAGTTGGACTAGATAGCCCATGTGGTCTCTTCTAACTCCATTAGTCTATGCTTCTATATGGTTGCTGGACACATCATCTTGCAATCCAAACAACCATAGATTAGTTGCAAGTGGTAGCAGAAAAGATACTTCCATGCTCACCATTTACTTGTAGAAGCTTGCCAATTACTATTCTAAAAGTTAGGAAGTTGTTGACTCTTGCCCATCTCTAGTTTTTAGGGATGAGTAAGAATAATTAGTCTGTATAAGTTGCCATGATATATGAAGAGTTAGGGCTCATCTTCATACAGTCTTAGTGCATTCAGGTAGTATATGAGGAGAGGTTCGATTTTCCTGTTCTCTCTGTGTTAAAAGCACATCTCCAATATGATATTGTACCCACATGTGCATCAGGCAACAGGGCACTCCTTATCCAAGATGTCAACAAGGGAGAGGGGATGCTCCCAACAAGCACAGCAATGACTACTCACATGTATTTGTGTGCATGAATGTGCAATGTGGATGTTCTTCCAAAAGAAAGATATTTTGGGGCAGAGAGCTGACTATCATGAATTATTGTCTACCTCAAGACTGGCACAGTAGAAGGGAAGGGAACCTTCAACTTTGCAGGTGTTGATTACTATGCCTGTCACATCTCACCTTTGACCAAACTATCACTGATGGGAACTTGAGTCCAACAATGTTAAATAGGCAGAGATCTCCAAGGGCCTGTTTTGGGTTATCTAAATTCCTTAATTGTGGGTACTGTAAAAGGACAATTATTATTGTATCTTTAATGCCAGTGAGGGAAAACGTGGCTTGTAGAATTTACTGCGTCAGGCACCAATATAGTGATCCTCCTTGTATATGATTTGACTTCAGTGTATAGTTTTGTATATGTTTGTTGCTCTGCATCAAGCAGAAAATGTCTCCAACTGAACTGACTATGAATGTGCAGAGAAGAGATGCCTCCTGAAGAGGAAACTATTCTTCCACAGCTCAACTGCATTTTTTCTTTTCAGGAAAATGGAGGCATTCTTGACTTGTGACTGTTTCTTGAAGATAACCCAGGGTTGGTGGGAGGAGAGAACAGTAACAAGCCTATAAACACTCTAACCAGCCTGGCTGAAAACAAAAAGCAGCATTCAGCATAAGTTAAATTTGGTGCTTAAATTATCACTGACACTGGTGCAGCGGTGACCTTTGAAAAATCTCATGAAAAGAAAGGGTAAAGAAAGACTGCTTTATATTACCGTTTTCTACAATATAAACTTTGGTTCAAAATGAGCCCAGCCCACCAAGCCGGGCTTCTTGGCAACCTCCATGCATTCCCACGGGTGCTGGACAGGGTTCTCATGAAAGGCCCATGGGAATGAAGAGAAAGTTCTTGGTGAATTGCCTCCACAATCCATGCTATCTTTGTTTCACACATTTAAATCTTCACTTGTGATGCTGAGAGCAGAAAATTTGTGGAAGCTCATTTTGTCAAACCCCCCTTCCCCCGGGGATTGACCTAGAAGTCAAACCTCCTGATCTAGTCAGCATTTCTGAATCTCTACTTTCTGAACAAATACACTGTTCTGAAGGCATGTCACCAGTTTTTCCTTTTCAAAAACCAGATTAGTTAGCACAGCTTGCAGTGGAGAGCCCTAAACAATATGAAGAAGTACCAGTTTCCCATTATATGAAACATAAAGATAAGCCCTTTTAATAGTGGCTGACCTACCATAGGCTGGGAGTTAGCACAGCAAGCTGCAATAACTCTTACCAACCAGAAGGTTGCTAATATAAAGCCTGGGTAAGGGTGAGCAAGTGACCCCAGCTCCTGCCAACCTAGCAGTTCGAAAACAAACATGTGAGTAGATAAATATGAACTGCATTAAAGCAGGGAGGTATTTTAGGCACAGCATTTCGATCAGAAAAAGGAGGAACAAAGAAAATGTTCTTTGGCAAGAAGATGGAGTGACAGCGCCTCCTGTGTCCAGAACTGAACACAGCCTCCAAAGAGGCTGAAAAATGGGAAATACATTAAATACATACCTCTATCTGTTGTCTGTCTTACTGTATATGTTTACTGTATCTGTGTTCTGTGATTCACCCTGAGTTACCCTTTGGTGTGAGAAGGGTGGGATATAAATACTGTAAACAAACAAACAAACAAACAGTATTAGCAGCCATGTGTATCAAGCTTACACTGCTTATTTCAAGTCACATTTTCTTGCTCTCAATTTCTCAGTGTTTTCTTTAATTTCCTAATTGACATAAAGCTTGGTAGCAAATATTTATGTTTTCTTTTTAAGCTGGGAGGTCCCCAAACATCTGCCAGATTGCTTTCTATTTGTGTCCTAACCTGACCTTCTTATAAGTAGTGGCTGATAACAGGTTTATCTTAGTTTGTTCCTGACAGCTTCTTTCGCAGCTTTGGATTCCAGAAGGATTTTGTTCTGAATTAACCTTTTGAACAGAACTCTTCAAGACTAATGCTTCAGGGATCTAGTTCCCTAATTTATAATTCTGTGTTCTAGCAGAAGCCATTTGAAAGCATATATGAGTTAAAGGAATGCAATTAACACCTAGCATTCACTTAGCAGAAAGCTATTACGAAATTTATTCCAGATGGTATTTGGCATGGTGGAGGTTTAAACATTTTTCTCCAATTTTTTGCCCACTTTTGAATACTGTGGTCACACTAAGGCAGCTATCATATGAATATATGGTGGGATTGCTCTACAACAGAGCTGCTTTAGCTTCAAAGGTGTTCTGAAAACAAGAACTTATAGGGGTTCAAATTGTCAAAGCTGAAGAAATGTATTAATGGTGGATAAAAGTACAATCACTGTTGCACAAGCAACTATAAGGATAGTGGGCACCCTTTAGATCCAAAAGTACAAAACATAATCCTGAATTCAAAGGCTACAATACATTTCTTAGGATCAACTAGAATGTCACTATAGCCTGCAAGATTTCATATCATGTTCAAAATGTCTCATCAGAGGGGAAAAAATCAAATGGAATGTATGGTTTTTAAACAGTAACTTTCCAGCTCTTCTCTGTACATTTCAAAGAGAGGGGGTAACAATCCCTCCTTGTGCCTTTAGAGAGCAACATGTGGCTTGTGGACCACATGCAGCTTTGTTTTTATAGGTTCCTGAATTCAAATATTTTTGCTCCAGAATGCCACCAAATGCATTCTGGCATTTCACCACATTTGAAGTCTCCCTGAGTTCACAGGCATCAAAAACCTTTTGGGAATTTTGTTAAGTCCTCTATGGAATGTGTGGGATTTTTTTTTGCATCTCCTTGAATCACTATAAGGTAGTGAACAAGCTGCACACACTTTCAGTTGTTTTTTAGAAGACTTCTGAACCTAAAATGGTCCAGGAAAGCTGAAAAACATGCTGAAAATGCCCCATACCCTCTGAGGAAATTTGGGGATTTGTTTTTGTTTTTGTTTTTGCAGGGTGGGTATTACCATCTCCAAGGTCTCCTGGAGGACCAATACAGGACCCTAGCCTTTCACAGTTGCCCATTGACCAGGTATGGTTACTAGATGTTACTGGATTACAGCTTCCATTAGACATAGTCTACATAGCCAGTGGTGATGTTATCAAACACGGCTACTTCCACCCGTAATAAAAAGAGAAACATAGTTATGCCACTGAGAGAATAATAGTTTCCCCAAGGATGTGGGGCCAGCAGGGACCACGTTGGTCTTTTCCCCTCCAGCCTCCCTCAGCCTCCCCTAGACCAGTAGCAGCAAACCCCCCAACTCCATAAAGCCCAGCTCCCCACACATGCATACACCTTGGTTCAGCTGTTCAGCCTGAGCTGGTCCGCAACAGGGATCATCCAGAGCTCCACTGGAGATTGCCTCATGGCCCCACTTAACTCCATCACAGCAAAGTTAAAACCAAGGCAGCTACAATGTATTGTGCACCTCCATTACTGGGCTCTTTCCTATCTTCTTCTATTTTTCCTTTCTTTTTTCTTTTGTGAAAATGTGTACACAAGCACAGAGGAATGAATTAAAATAAAGCAAATAACTTTTTTTGTCCTGCATGCAGCCTTTCACTTTTCTTTCCACCTAAGAACTTGCATTGAAGCATCACGCAGACCAGCATAAATAACCTCTTGAGCAATCTCAGCCAAGATATTCCTTCCACACCTGTGGGAGAACCAGGGAAAAGACATAATCTCCTGGACACCTTGCCACTTTGAACTTCCCCTTAGGGGATCTCTGCGATCCACTGGACAAAGGTTCGGGAAGAAACTCTGATGACACTCCCATCTTCAAAAGATGACACTCCTATCTCCTACACTCATTATTCTCACAACCAGCACCCAGAATCTGCACAATCCCACCATTCAAGTTTTCAAACTCTCATTGTCTTCAGCATTCCATTGCTACACACCCAGGAGGAACAGAATCCCCTGGAGACCTCTCTGCCCTAGGAACCATCTCCATTAGCTCATTGGAAGCCCCAGGGCTTCTCCGCCCAGCTGGGAGGGGATCCCCAGTCACATCATCTCCGCCTCCATCAATCAAGACATGCAATGGCTAAGACTCACCTCCTGGCCAATCAGAGGCCTGGGAAATGCCGTCCGGCTTTCTGGTGCTGACCAATCAGCAATGTTAATGTATAAAGATACCTGCTTTTCTGTGTGTTCTGCACTTGTGCTTTTTGAGCACCTGCTGCTATACAAGTGTCCCTGCTGCACAGATTGACTAAAACTTCTGTTGTTTGCCTTCAACCTGGTGAAATTTCTGATTCTTTACTCAAATCATATGCAATGACTGAAGCTCACCAGGCTTCCCACAGTATCCACGGGTCCTTGGAAAACCTCCATTTCAGGCATCAGTGATGTTCAAGCTCTACTTCTCATGCAATAATTAAAGCAATCTCAAGCCATTTCTCAGCCATTTTCTGTAGTGAAAAAATGAAAATAACAACAAAGCCAAGATCTAAGGCTTTTAAGTGAAGCCATCTGTGTGGCCACAATGAAGCTATGATTAAAATACTCAATTTTTGTTTGGAAATTGATAAAGACTAATTTCCTCAAATATCCCTATCTTCATCTTATTGAACAACAGGACCGATACCAATGTTGCATCATTTTTCTCTGTATTTTCACCACGAGCTTGCCTTTGGCCATGTTAGCCACATTTGCCCTGACAGCTCCTTATTTCTTGGAAGAGAAACTCTTTCTACTCCTCTCCCACTCCATTGTATTCAGTTGTGAATCTTTGTCAAAGTCTAACAATGTTGCTGGACCATTTTCAGGTCTTCAACTTTACTTTCTGATACCAATGTATTGTCATTCAATATGGCATCAATGTATTGTCATTCAATGTGACACAGACATATATCAATTCAAAAAATAATGTTCTTCAGGTCCTGTTATTTGCAAGGGCTTCAACACCAATGCACACCAGCCTTTCTTTATCCCTGTTCTGCACTAGGAAAAAAAGCATGCCCTTACCAACTCTCCAGATTTTCTGTGCTTTGAGATCCAAGGTGAGAACCTTGAAAGCCAGAGTTTATGAGACATATTTGCCTGTGCCTGTAGAATAATCCAAGAATCCTGTTCACCAGGTTGTCCTCTGGGTCCCTGAGAGCACAGATATAAAAATGATTTACAGAAGCAGCTGCTGAGTGGCCTTAATAATGATCAAGATGCATTCGGTCATATTTCCTCAGGCAGGTTAATAGCATGAGGCTTTATATGCCTTTTGCCCTGTAGAAAGCAACCAATCAAGGAGGATAATGGGTGCTTGGTGACTAGAGCATAGATCCACTGCCTGCTGAGTGTGAGAGCATACGAGAGGATTGTTAAATGCACTAGTTTTGCTGGATGCCCTCTGAACACATCAATTGGTCAATAATTGAAAAGACGGCTCACCATTCCTACTGTCTGGTCAAACTAGAAATTCCTTCTCCTTCACTGCCATAGTAATATTCGGTCTCTTTTGTTTCCCAGATAGTACATAGCTATAACTGAATACAGAACAATTTTCTTGTCCAGCATTCAGATGCTGACAGCCACATGCTTTTTATTGTTTCTATAGTAAAAGAGGGGAAGTCATAGCTTTCAGGAAATCTTTGCCACTGGAGAAAGGAAGATAAGGAGGAATGTTTATATTTTCCATAACATCCTTTCCCCAGCAGAGATTGTCTAAATGGCTAAAATAGGCAGTCAAATCTCCTTTTCTTTTCTTTTCTTTTTTGAACTCCATAGCATGCTTTTTAACTCCTTTGAGAAAGACTGGTATTGCAAGTGTATTACATACATTAGGTCTCTCTCTGAAACTTTGGGTTTCCTTGGATAAGGTTGTGGTGAACTACATTACTAGACAGAATGAGGAACCTCAGTGGACGTCATAAGAAAATAGGAGGATGTTACTTATCTGTTTTGCTGTAATTGTAGTTTTACTGCCATTTGAAATAAGCTGACTGACTTTGAATACAATGTATCTTGGATGGACTGTATATGTCTGAGTGTGACCATTTGCTGCTACATGCCTAGATCAAACCAGATGTGTAGAGAAGTTCCTATTTTCTGTAATGAGTCCATTTCACCTCCCACAATTGAATTTCCTCAGAGCTATGGACATAACAATCAGATTTGCAAATTAAGGCCCCATTGACAGTCCAAAGACAAAGCAAAGTAAGATGATGTACGTATCAGAGGACAATTGCATATTGTAAAATGCATTCACACTTCGGAGATGCTCTTATGTTTACAACAACCAGTAAATGAATCATTTAGTAGTAAAATTGCTTGGATTATCCCAGATTAGCCCCCTCCTATATTTCCTTGTTCAATGGAAATTCTTAGGGATGACTAAGAATATTAATTTGAACTTTGAGGGTGAAACGAGATGCCATTTTATATAGTCTAACACATCTTTTCTGTACTAATTCATCTTTCACTCCAAGACTTTCATGGTGGTATGCATGGGGCTTCCTTCCCCATTTAATGCCCACAATGATCAGACTAAAATAATGTAATATGTTTAATTACAAAACAAGTATTTAAGATCAAGCCTGAATCCAACATTCTAACTAGTGTACAGAAATCTACAACTCATGGGCTCAATTTCATCTACAGATACAGCAGTCTGATTGAAATCTAGAGACTGTTTTCGAAGCCTTAAGAACTTCATAATAGAGGGATTTTAGCAGTTGTTGTTTACACACAACCAGGTAACAAGTAACACATGCTGAAATTCCCTCTTTCCATAACCATTAAAGGTTCAAAGCATTCTCCAGTTTTAAGTCTGGCAACCTTATCTACACATGGTGCACACTGTGCTCATCAGATGTTTCATACTCAGCATGTGTCCTTTTGTAAAGCCGAACCTCCTCTGTATGTATGTGTAAAGGGACACACACAGAGTACTGGTCTTAAATGTCAATATGGTAAGTAGAAGTGCATTGTAGATACATGGACACAGAAGATCTCTTTAAGGGAACATACAGAATCACTGTGAATGATCCAGCTACATTAAGGCTATCTTTTTCTTATATTGTACTATAATAACAGAATGATTTTACTGTTGCTCCAGGGCTTCTTGGATTCAAAAACTGGTGATACCTCTAAATTCAATCCTATTTCATCAATCGTGAAATGGGATTGAATTTAGGTAAAAGGTAAAGGTTTCCCCCTGACATTAAGTCCAGTCGTGTCTGACTCTAGGAGTTGGTGCTCATCTCCATTTCTAAACCGAAGAGCTGGCGTTGTCCATAGACACCTCCAAGGTCATGAGGCCAGCATGACTGTATGGAGCACCATTACCTTCCCACCAGAGTCGTACCTATGGATCTGTTCACATTTGCATGTTTTTGAATTGCTAGGTTGGCAGAAGCTGGGGCTAACAGTGGGAGCTCATGCCACTCCCTGGATTCGAACCTGTGACCTTTTGGTCATCAAGTTCAGCAGCTCAGCACTTTAAGCCACTGTGTCACCAGGGGTTCATTATTGCATTACATATATTGGTGAATGGAGAAATCAGGCTTCCCATTCAGGTCTTGGTTGTCTGAAAGGTACACCTTCTGATTTTAACTCAGCTATCCTGTCTTTAAAATAAACTATGCAAATTCCCCTTTTAAGATTCCTTTTAAAAATGCCACTAATGTAGGAATGTGGTTTGGGGTTTGCATCCATTCAAATGCATAACACTCCAGAGATGCAATTTCCAGTGTTAACTAGAGTGTTTCCTAAGGAGGAAGGAAAATGCTGGTAGTTTATTGAACAACATATCAGAAACCGTAAAACTTTAGAGCCACAAACTAAATCAACTTCACAGTGAAAAGGAATCCTTGATTGCATTGTTGTAAACTACAGCAATAATTTTAGAGCAGTGTAACTTAAGACATGTAAGTTACAAACCAAGGGCAAATGTCCTTGCTGGTAAGAGGTGTTCTGGGGTTTAAGGGCCAGGGAAAATAGATGGATTAGCAATATACAGGAACATTTGCTTTCTCTATCAGACATCAGAGAGGAGAAGAAGAAGCAGTGGGACTTGATATGCCTTTGAAATGAGAACCGAGGGAGAACATGAGGGGTTTTTTTAGCCAAGGATAAAGGATTCATAGAACAAATCCAATCAGATTTCTGCATTGTGCATCTTCTTTCACATTGCTTACACCGTGTGTGTTCCCGATCTCATTATCACTTTGCAATTTTTCTTTCTGTCTCTGATAAAACCCAATGTGAAGTGAATATATGTCTTTATTTGGAACATCTGAAATGAAAATGGGATTGTCTTCTCAAGAGATTATTTTTCATTTCTTTTTTCCTTTTCCTGTCCTCCTTTTCTTTACTTTTCTTCCTTTCCCTTTCCTTCCATTTTTTTCTTTTTCTTTGTCATATCACTGCCCCACTATCCCAAGTTCTCTAAGATGGCAATAAAAAAAAATCAGTAGCTGTGACTCCCAGGAAGCAATACTTTTATTGAACACTTTCATACCATCACAGAAGTGGAAGGGGTGTATATTAAACAGAAAGTTTACTGTGGAGGAAAAAGTAGAAGTAATCTAGGAATCTAGGTAACTCCCATAATTTTTGACTATTGAGTGCGCTGATTGAAATTTTTGGGATTTGTAATCCAAACATCCTGTTGGGTTCTGTGTTTCCTACCTCTGAATCCAAAGCCATTTGCCTAAATTTCCCTGATCCATGAGACAACCCTATACAATTCACAGTATTGTGTTTCAGAAACAAAGAGCATCTTTGCTTCAAATGGACCCTAAATACTAGATCATCACAGAGATTACTTGAGAAGTTAATCTCTAACTATTTAAAAAGCACAATACAAAATAAAAATAAGTAATAAAGTATGGATTAAACAGATTAAAATATAATAAATACACATTGCCTTTAAAATCATAATGCCCAACTCCCCAGAATCCCAACCATAATTATTCTTCCTCAAATTCCTGTATTGTAAAGTTGTGTTATAAGGCAGAGAAGCAGAACATCAGGATTGAATCTTGTTCTCCTTGAGACTCAATCAGGTGACATTGCTTCACCATAATATTATTGTTCAGTGGTTTCCCAAATTTTGTACAGCCCTTTCTGCACCCAAATAGACTTTGTTATTGGCAGCTGAGAGCTTTAAGTTAAAAGATGCTGGAATATTGCACCTACTCTTTTGCCTTTGCACTCATAACACCAATGTGGTCTTTGAGGATTGAAGCTGAATTTAGAGATTACAAAAGATATTTCCCATTAAAGTTTTAATGCAGGGATGAAAATGATGCAGTCCACCAAATGGTGCTGGATGGCAACTAACAGCATTGCTTACCATTTGCTATGTTAGCAAGGCCTATTGGTATTTTTAGTACATACCAGAACTACACATTCCTTACTCTTTGCCTAAGGGTATATTTTGTGTTTTTAATTGTTGTCAAGTTGTATTTGATGTTTGGCCACCCCATGAAGGAAAGACATCCAAAAACCTGGGCTATTAGCATCTCTGCTCAGGTCTTGAAGGCTCAAAGCCATAACTTCCTTTATTGAGGCAAAGGGTGGGGATCTCCATGAGGGTCAACAGTCATCCCCTCTCCCCCAGGCCCCTCTGCAGGCTACACTTCACGGCAAATGTAAATATATTAAGTATTTTCTTCTGCAGTTCTCTCAAAATAGTGACAAGAAGTGATGTCACTCCAGTCACCATTTTGAGAAAGACTGCAAAGAATAGCATGGGATTATGCGGTACTTGTCAGGATGTCATATTTTCAGGTATCTGGGGAGTGTCTGCATGATTTGGGAATAAGCATTGCCCCAAAATCTCATCATTTTTTTAATATGGGGTTTTTAAAATGGGGTCTTGAATGGACTTCAGAGGAGTAATGGGGTACTTCAGGGGCATAAAAAGGAAGTATGAGGGTTGTACTACAAGTTTTCCACTTCAGTCAGTTCTGGTCTATACCACATTCTTCCATAATCTCTAACATTTTAACTTTATGCACACAATAACTGTTACCTTTCTTTTATTTTTTTTCCTGCTACCCATCCTTAAATGTTCCTGGGAGAATATACATAATTCTTCTTGTTTTATGTTACAAGCCTGTTAAATAGATTAGGCTGAACTCTAAGGACAGTCCCCAAGGTCATCTAATAAGTTTAATGTTGATGTTCTGAACCAGTTGGTTCATCCATGGACCAGATCAGATATTATTTATAACTACTGTATGGCAGTGACTTTATACATTCCGAAATGATGAATGGACATCTGATCTGAACCAGGATTCCCACCATCTGAACCAGTGGTTCTCAACCTGTGTTCCCAGATGTTTTGGCCTACCAGCTGTTAGGAATTCTGGGAGTTGAAGGCCAAAACATCTGGGGACCCACAAATCAAGAACCACTGATCTAAACCCATCATTTTATTTAGCTGGTATAACATATGGATTTTTTTCACTAAGGAATTACAAAACATGTCACAATTGGTTTGGACAAAATACCAATATACTACCATTTTGAATCATAGTATAGGAGTATTTTTCCCCCCTTCATTATAAGTAGCATTTTCTTTCATGTAATTTTCTTTGAAGCTCAATTTTTGACCTAAATTGCATGCTATGTTAAAGATGTAATGAACAGCTATGCCTTGTTTCCTCTTTTTTACACGAAAATAACAGCAAAGGAACAATATAGCTCTGAACTGTAGTATGGGAGGAGGGAGACTAATCCTTCAAACCTGTGCTCCCCAACTTCATTGGCTGGTTTAATTTTTTCTTGAAGGAAGCAATCAGCAACTTTAATAAATTTTTATCTCACTGTGATATTTACAATTCAAGAAATATACCGCAGAGAGTCTGCATGTGGGATTGTTGTATAGAAAGCTGCATTTTATATGTAGGAAATGAAAAAAGTATTCAGAACATATTATTTTCTATGCATAAGACATTTCGTGTACTGAAAATATTTTCTGCACAAAATGAGCATGTGTGAATTTTGCACCGAATAAGCCCTGATCTGCAAATATTCTCGTCATTGTTCTTAAATTATTATTTAACTTATTTCCCTCCTTTCTATTCTAGAAATTATTACAAAAAACCTTTTTAAAAATACAATAGTGTTCCTTTGGTGAAGAGTTTTCATATGGTTTTAAAACACATACTTTGAGCAGTTCTTCACTCAGTGAAAACAACACAACCAACTATACTGAAACATGTTGCAGAGAGGACACAGTCAGAATTATATTACTTATATAAATGAGACACATTTATGAATCCAGTTCTTAGATTTACAGTTCTGTGTGGAAGCAGTACTTGCCAAAGGAAGACTTTATATGGCCTAGAGGTCTGCATAACTACTTCTCTCCAGTTTTAGACCAGGAATGCAGTAGTTCCAAATTGATTCAATAGTTTGGATGCATTACGCTTAGATAGTTCGAGTCATGTCAGTCTTGTGAATTAATCCCTGATTGGTTGGGTTTCTTAGGTTATATATAGGAGTCAGTCTGCCTGTCTATTTGTATCATTTCTGAATTTATTTGTATAAGTAATAAGTTCCACCCCAAGCCCTGTAAGTGTTTGCCAGGCTATAGAAATATGCTGTTACATTATGCAGAGTTTGTCATAAACCCTTAGGACAGTGGGAATTTAGTGGAGCAGCACAAAATATAAACAGCTGGAATCAGAGAATCCGGCCAGATCCTCATCGTATGGGATAAAAGGCAGCTGTTCCCACCCTGGGGAAATAGCTGGATAATTTCTTCACATGGTCTCACTTCCGAAATCCTGGGAATGACAGAGAGATGAAGAATTAGAGGCTAATCAGGGATTTGAAAGTGGGTGTGTGGGGGAATATTGGAGGGAGTTTTACAGAAACATCTGCCACTTAAATCCAGCTGTGAAGGATATTGATGTGAATGGGGGTGGTGGGGGACCGCAGAAAATAAGGCAGAGAGTGAATGTCTTCTCTGAACAAAGAGTTGACTGCTGTATCTGACTGGGACTATAATGAAATTAGCTAAACCAACAGTCCTTCTGTATGGCATTTCAAAAGACACACAGTAGACTCCACAAAGAGTATGCATGCTCCCCTCCATTGACCAGTTTCTCTCTGTTCATGTTTTGTGAATAAATCAAGGGTACATGAGCCAGAAAAAACTAATTGAATGTACATAAGTGTTTTAATTGTGATATTTTACTTATATATTGCTGGTATCTAATGGTTGCCTTTTGTAAACCGCCCTGAGTCCCCCTCTGGGGGTGAGAAGTACGGGATATAAATACCCTAAATAAATAAATAAATTTCTGTTTAGACCAGATATGGGCAAACATTGGCCCTCCAAGTGTTTTGGACTTCACCTATTAAAAGTTATTGGTCAAAATGACAGTTTTGTTGTCCCTATGAGAACCAGCACTGCACACCTCCAAGTTTTGCCCACCTCCAGTATGGTACACCTCTAAGTTAAAAGTATGGAACAAGATTCTACATTGGGATTATGCATCATATGTGACCACATTATTTGTGTCATGTTGAATGGCAGTGTTTTACAATTGAGTCAAGACACTAAACATGAAAGTGTGTAGCCAAGTAAAATGCATAATATGCATCCATGTGTAATGCCCATCTTCTGCACATAGTAATACCATACATGCAACTCTTCTACATCTTTGTACTGAATGTGGGCATTTCACGTCAAACAAAAAATGTCCAATCACATCCATAGGGAAAATGATTGCATATAAAGCATTAATAGGATTCTGGTCATTGAGTATACTCTGAGAACTGTATCCCTTCCCCCACCCACCTCCTTCTCCTCCTGTTTTAGATAATATTATGAAAACATTTGTATCATATAATGCATGGAGAGAAGTTTTATATTTCAATTAATTGTTTTTTTAATCATGCAGGAAGAGTAGAAGCCAGAAGATGGAATTCTGGTGGGTACTGATTGTCATGAAGAAGAAAGAAATGAGAAAAAAGCAAATGTTAGTCCGGATCAGTATGCAAAGGGATGTTGTAGCACCTCTGAATAGCAGTAGAAATGCAAAACTGGTGGGTATGGTGATAAGAAGATAGCTTCAGTTTTTAAAAAGTTCAATTTAAAGTAACTTGGCTTTTACTTGCTTGCAGACAGCCTCCCAGTTTCAAACAGTAACTTATCTACAGGAGGACAGACAACATGGATAGTGAGACAGGTACAAGACCTTGCCGTACATCCAGAAGCCAATGCCACACACACATCTACTCAGGAAATGTCATTGGAGGATTTAATCATGTCACCCACAATATTAGAGATACTTTCACTTGCTCATCCTTAAATGTGATATATGCTATCTTCTATCAACAATGTCCTTCAGCACTCTACATTGGGCAAACAGGCCAGTCTGTGTGCCAGAGGACAGATGGCCATAAATCACAACACTTCAGTCTTCCTGGACATTCTATCTCAGGCCTTAGAACAGCAGTCCTTGGACAAAAAATACAAATGACAATTGGAAAGGAAAACAACAAATGGAAATATATTCCCAAACTGCAATTCATTGACAGTGGATTGAATAGAAATAATTGTTTCCTGGCACACTACATGTATTAAATACTAACCGCTGCTTCATGAAGACTTTCTTGGCCAGTTTATCACAGTTCCTTTCTGGATTTCAGCCAACATCACAGTACATTCTAATAATTCTATTTGTCATTCATATGGTTATCCGCTCACCTTGGCTTTAGGCAACATCTTCCTTCCTGCTTTTTCCTCCCAACCACCATTGTTAAAACAACTTGTCACTTCATCACCAACCCCACAAGTTTTGCATTTCTGCTGTAATTCACACATACATCCTAAAGGTCTGTTCTTGGGCACTTCACTCCATAAATCTGATGAAGTACACTTAGGAGTGTGAAATTTTATATTACCAATTTCTTTTTTAGTCTCAAAGGTGCCAGAAGATCCCTTTGCATATTGATATATTCCTGTTGGGCATGGGCTTTCTTCTGTTGAAACATCAAATGAAAAAAAATACATTCTGTATTTCTGTGAATGTGCTGACAATGTGATAGTGAGACTTATCCCTATTATCTGAGCATAGTTTGGTGTGAGGCTAGGAAGGTGAGAGCTTTAATATTTTACCTTTTGTCCTTCATGGTATCTTAACTACCTGTCAGAGAAGATCTCTGATTACAAGCTTACAGGCTTATTTCCTACATGTGCTAAAAACAATACATCTCATGCTGAGTTTGAGCATGAACAATTTCTGATTTGTTCGGTTCATACTCAACTTACCTTCTTCATTACCATCCTACATTTAACAATTCATCCCTTGAGTCCTAAGGTAACCTCATTCTCAAATATTACTAAATCTCTAGAACAACACTGCTTATATTGTAGGACTGTTTGCAATTAATTTGAAAGCACAAGCTTTACTGGTGATAAGACATTTCTTATGGGCTAGGCAAAACTACGGTGAGGTGGATCTGTAATTGGTTAAGTGGACGAACACAGAGAGTGCTCACTAATGCTTCCTCTTCATCTTGGAAAGAAGTGACAAGTGGAGTGCCGCAGGGTTCCGTCCTGGGCCCGGTCCTGTTCAACATCTTTATTAATGACTTAGATGAAGGGCTAGAAGGCATGATCATCAAGTTTGCAGACGACACCAAATTGGGAGGGATAGCCAATAGTCCAGAGGACAGGAGCAGAATTCAAAACGATCTTGACAGATTAGAGAGATGGGCCAAAACTAACAAAATGAAGTTCAACAGCGACAAATGCAAGATACTCCACTTTGGCAGAAAAAACGAAATGCAAAGATACAGAATGGGTGACGCCTGGCTCGAGAGCAGTACGTGTGAAAAAGATCTTGGAGTCCTCGTGGACAACAAGTTAAACATGAGCCAACAATGTGACGTGGCGGCAAAAAAAGCCAATGGGATTTTGGCCTGCATCAATAGGAGCATAGTGTCTAGATCTAAGGAAGTAATGCTACCCCTCTATTCTGCTTTGGTTAGACCACACCTGGAATATTGTGTCCAATTCTGGGCGCCACAATTCAAGAGAGATATTGACAAGCTGGAATGTGTCCAGAGGAGGGCGACTAAAATGATCAAGGGTCTGGAGAACAAGCCCTATGAGGAGCGGCTTAGGGAACTGGGCATGTTTAGCCTGAAGAAGAGAAGGCTGAGAGGAGATATGATAGCCATGTATAAATATGTGAGAGGAAGCCACAGGGAGGAGGGAGCAAGCTTGTTTTCTGCTTCCTTGGAGACTAGGACGCGGAACAATGGCTTCAAACTACAAGAGAGGAGATTCCATCTGAACATTAGGAAGAACTTCCTGACTGTGAGAGCCGTTCAGCAGTGGAACTCTCTGCCCCGGAGTGTGGTGGAGGCTCCTTCTTTGGAAGCTTTTAAACAGAGGCTGGATGGCCATTTGTCAGGGGTGATTTGAATGCAATATTCCTGCTTCTTGGCAGGGGGTTGGACTGGATGGCCCATGAGGTCTCTTCCAACTCTTTAATTCTATGATTCTATGATTCTTAGAAAGATTTGTTTCAGTTCAATTCCTGAAAGTAAAATACATTTCTCTTTAAGCTCCATTACTTGTTGAGACCTCAATATAGGAAGTACATTTTGTAATAAAGAAGGGGTGGTTAATGAAAGAGTCACCACTCTCTGGTATACCTGTGTTTAGGAAACTAAATAATTTCCCTGTTTTGGAAAATATCGAAGTTACTTCCAAACTCCATTGAATCCAATCATATTCCAGATGTTATTGAGAGTGAAACTGGCCAAATCCTTCCTTGTGCATCTAAACCTTTTCCAGATGTTTATCCATTCTGCCCTTCTTCTCCACATTATCTCGAAATTGAGAGATTGAAGTTATGGAAACAAACCAGGGGTCCTTTCA
This sequence comes from Anolis sagrei, assembly GCF_037176765.1. Lineage (NCBI taxonomy): Eukaryota > Metazoa > Chordata > Lepidosauria > Squamata > Anolidae > Anolis > Anolis sagrei. Next base: position 37,635,433 of record NC_090025.1, read on the forward strand.
TGCTACACAAATGTAGGACTCTGGTTTCACTTTAACTTGCATGGTTTTATCCTGTGGAATAATGGACTTGCAGGTTTGAATTTGCAGGTCAAAACCTGAAAATCCAAACCTGCAAATCCATTATTCACCACACCATATCTAGATCATTAATGCATTGTGGTATTAATGTAGTTTAGCACCACTTTAACAGCTCTGGCCCAATGCTAGGGAATTCTGGGATTTGTAGTTTGGTGAGTGCTGTTGTTTATTTGTTCAGTTGCTTCCGAGTCTTCGTGACCTCATGGACCAGCCCACGCCAGAGCTCCCTGTCAGCTGTGGCACTTCTTAGGCAAAGAAGGTTAAAATTTTGTAAAACTACAAGTCCTATGATTCCATAGCATTGACCCAGGGCAATTAAAGTGGTGATTTCTCAAAATTAAGAGCAAATATAGCTTTTTGCCTTTAGGATATTTCAGAATTGTATAGCAACAGAAAGATATCTCATTTTACTAAAAATCTAACTTGTTTGGCACACATTAAAAAAACTGAAATTGTTGGAAAAACCGGAAGCTTTACAAAATGGGTTTTACTTCACAGGCATGCCATTGCCTAAGTTTCCACAGTTAGCCTCTTTGTTCTATATATTTATATATTTACTTTTTAAAAAATCACACATATCTTACACTTTTCTTTCTTTTTGTAAATATAAGGCACATTAAAATCATGCAACATTCCCCTATCTATCTCTATCTCTCTATAGCAGAATGAGAAAAACACCTTGAAAGCCAAACCTACATGAGAAAGAGGATTTATTTGCCCATTTCATTCTGGCTGTCAAATTGAAAATGTGGATCCAACCCACTTGGCACTTCTTGGCTTTTTTCTCTCTCCAGAGAATTAGAGTAATAACCATCAGTCTCTTTAAGGATAATCAGTCCAATTTATGTTTCAAGTGTGAAATGCCCAGAACCAAGACAGCAGGATGTCTTTCATCATTTCAAACCTTGAGCAACTAATTAGAAGAAGGAGTGAAAAGGCTTTGGATTCTATTTGATCCACCTTAACCTGATGGGAAGATGACTCCAGATCATTAAATGGTAGAGGCACATTAGTGAAGCACAATGACTATTTGATTCAGTTGGATTTAACATTGCCTGAGGGGCAGCTAAAACAGCAGGATCTACTTTGGCTTTGTTGCTAAGTTCAGAAGATGGTGGGACAACAGAGGTTTACAATCCCCATCAAAGAGCATGGGAAAATGGCCTCCTAAGTGATGTTCTCTTTGCTATTGTGCATTAATTGCTGTGGTATTCAACAGTAGGTAGTTATCTGACTAACTGGAATCCCACGTAGATTTTCCTGTGACCAAGTCCTGCTGAATCCAGTAGGACCGACTTCTGAGTAAACATGAAGTGCTCTCCATGCTGGTCTGCTACTCACAATGTGCATTCATACATGTACAATTCTTAACAGGGATGGAGGGAGATGTAAGTCCTCCCTTCTGTGCTTCCTAGCCATTGAGAAGGTCAACAATTGAGAGACATCACCAACAAAAGAATTACATGACAGTGTGGAAGCATTATAAAGGCAGCTTCCAGCAAAGTCCTGCTTCCATTGCCCTACTCCTGTCAAAGCCTCAATAAATTTGGATTTGTATAACTGTTGTCATGCATGGCATACACCTCACCCCCAACTTCAAGTATAGCTTCAAGCAACTTAAGTGCATGTCTGAGACCATTTTCATAAAGTGTATAGCAGATCTTCTATCTTAAAAACATACAGGTATATTCATAGAACATCACAATGACACAGATTAAACAATCCACCCCAATAGTTGCATGCACTTTCTATTCAATAGTTTCTTTTCAAATAACTGTGACAATGTCACATCTATTCAAACACCTATTTTTTAAAAATATTTTACCTGGTGCTGTTTTTTCTTTTTCCTATTTACTTGAACTTTGGGGAGAAATGCATACTATATTACTGTGAATTGTATAAACCTGTCATTGTTGTTGTGTTACACAGTAAAAACATTCACTTTGTAACTGATAAAATGTGGAATTTTGTATATCTACCCACTGACTGTATCTGTCTGTCTACTATATCTGTCCATCTACACACATACACACACCCATACATACAAAAATATAGTGTCCTCCTAGTTATACAGTAAAGGGACAGATTATTGTAATTCTTAAAGCTTTAAGCTAGAGCATCTACATTCTCTGACACAACAGCACAACAACTGTGGATAGCACCCAAGCATAGCTTTTCTCGAAACTGATTGGCTACAGGGTGTGTGAGGAATACTTCCTCATGCTGTTGTCTTCTTCCCTTTCCAGTGTCTGGACCACCATCTAATGTTACTTTCTCCAGTTTCAGACCTGATCAGGGTCTATCTGTAAGCACATTTATTTATTTATTTATTTATTTATTTATTTATTTATTTAAAACATTTATATTCCGCCCTTCTCACCCCGAAGGGGACTCAGAGCGGAGCACAGCATATACATGGCAAACATTCGATGCTGGGATACAATACATAAACATTAAAAAACATTTGTCGAAATATTAAAATACACCATTTAAAATAACACAATTTAAAACCGTCCTAGCCATCCACATCAAATCCAATTAGCCCTGTCATCTTCCCCATTGCCGCTTCATTGCCCTGTCCTGAAAGCTTGGTCCCACAGCCAGGTTTTTACCATCCTTCTAAAGGACAGGAGGGAGGGGGGGCGACCTGATCTCACCAGGAAGGGAGTTCCATAGCCGGGGAGCAATCACCAAGAAGGCCCTGTCTCTTGTCCCCACCAATCGTGCCTATGACAATGGCAGGATGGAAAGCAGGGCCTCCCCGGAGGATCTTAATCTCCGTGATGGTTCATAGGGGGAGATGCGTTCGGACAGGTAATTTTATTCACATACACGCTCTCAATGTATTCAAAATACATTGTTTTATGATATCTTGTTATTTATTATATCTTGATCAATATTAATGATTGGTAATTGAATTTGATTTTAGTGTTAATCCTCGGAAAATTTTAATTATGCCATATTTGTTTTCATTACTGAGCAACTTTGAATCTGTTCCTCATGGAGGCTTTTTGATGTGTTCTAGGACAGTGAACTTCTAGAAAGAATCCAGAAATGATGACAGCTCTTGCTCAGTTAATTACAAACTTCCTAATACCATATCCCATGAACCATTTATCTCATATCTCTGCCATATGTGTGTGTGTGTGTGTTCAGGCCACAACCTTGAAATCTGTGTAGTAGAAGCTTGTTGAGCCCATAACCTAGAGTCCAACGGAGTTGATCAGGTTTGCTAGAACAAATCAACATAAAGCAGAATCTTTAATTCTTATTTTATATCAATACTTTCACATTAAGAATTGGTACTAAAGCACATGTACTTCCAGAGTTATCAGGATCAGTAACAACAAATGAGCATAATTAAAAATAACAAAATATAAACAAAAGATGAGGTGGCACAATTACACGCAAGTGACTACTAATATATAAATGACTACTAATTATAGAAACGCTTCAGGGGAAACAAAGAGGGTTATTGTGTGATTCCCTTACAGTTAATCCTGTTTGTTCTGGAATATGCAGTTTTGCATTCTTCAAATCTAGATTCTATTTAGAAGTTATTATTCTTATTATTATGTTGATTTATATTCTGATTTTTCTCTCTATAAGGAGACTCAAAGTGACTCAAAGTTTCAACCAACAGGGAAAAAAAATAATTTTATTCACTTTATCACTTAGAGCGTAAACAGTACATAATTTGCATGGATGTTTATGATATGTTTGAAGGGGGATTTGACTGTCCTGGGATTTGTGTGTATTGATTATGAATTCAGCCAGAATCTCATTAGTGACACAAATAGGTATAATGTCACATTATACTTTTGTATGTCCTTTTATGATCGTTTCTGAAACAGGTAATCACTTTTATCTGCAATGGCACCCTACCTGCAGAACTTAACTCTCTGCCTCTGTGACTTTATATCTGCAGCTGGATGCAGGAAAAGGCAGGTATCCTCCTGGATTTACCAGAGGTCTTTGGGAGGCCCTATATTGCGCTGTCATCTGGGAATCCTAAACTCAGAACCTGGGTTTTATGACCCCAAATAGCCTGTAACTAACATGGAGATTTGGCAAGGGATTTGAGGTTAAAGGAAATTTGAGGATTCATAATTAACACAGCTGGTTACAAAGTTGCTCTTTGTATGAGGAAATAGTGCTATAAATGGTGATAGAAAAGGTTAAAAAAAGAGGAGGGGAAACAAATGAATAGCACCTTTCAGATGAAATTATTTGGATTTTGGCATGAGTTTTCACAGATATCAAAAATATTCATAACAACCCATGGAATAATATAAATCAGTTCATTTTAAAGGAGCTGCTAGATTTCTCTCTCTCTCTCTCTCTCTCTCTCTCCCCCCCCCCCCCCCCCCATTTTCCTTTTAGGTTACAAGACTAATTTGACTATTTCTTTATAAACTCTGGAAATAGTGACAAAGAGGAATACGGCTAGTGCGACATCCCTCCCCTCCACATGTATTCAGTTTACACACTTATTGAACTGCAGAATTACTTGGTACAAGGTCCTTTTAAGGTCTTCTAGAATAGCCATTGTTTAGTTTTGTTTCTTCTACTATAAAATATACACCTGGGGCAAACTTTGGTGAGAAATGAGACTAGCAAACTCTCACTGGAATAGTGCAAGCAAATGCTATGTGTATCTGAAAGTCAGTGTTGATGTTCCTGTGGGAATGGATTGAAATTTTAAACACACATACTAAGTTTTGCACGCATGTGGCCACTTCCAAGAAATATATAAGGGACTACAATAATTGAAGAAAAGTTACTAATTCCATCCTTGAGTCTGCTAATGACTTTCTGCTAAACCCATTGAAAGCAAATCCATCCGTCTGTGAAATATTGGTGAGACTGACGACTAGTTTAATCTCAAAGCAGATGGCCTGCGCTCTTGCCACAGCTTAAGGGCTGTCCTCTTAGATATTTTGGGTGACTTCATCCAGCATTTAAAAAACACTTGAAAGACTGACATTTGTTTTTAAGCACACAACATACCCAACATTTTAAAAATATATGAGTAAGAATAGTTCAGATGCCAGGCAGGCGAAAAAGCCTAAGGACCATATCACGTTGGGGTATACTCCGTTTATATCAGTATGAATCCCATATTCAGATGGGATGCATACTCACTCCATCACACTCGATTCTGACAATTTGAATATACTGAACTTTGACTCATCACACCATGGAAGGCTGCCTCCTTCCAATCCATTCATATGCTTCTCTCAGTCACATCCCCCCCCCCCCCGTAGCCTGAAAGTCTCGAACTACCGTTTTTTGAAAAACTTTAGCTGACAGAATGCATACTGATTTTACTATCCTGTAAAAACTGTGCCTCAAAATCATATTAAACCAAATACATGAGTGGTATTCCATTTCTGCAACATTTTGCAGATGGATTCCAACAGATTACTGACAGAATGGGACAAATGTCATGAGATCAGACCTATTAGGAATCACGTTCAAAGAGTCTAAGAAACAGCATATATTCCTATGCGATAAGGTCATAACTCTCTCACAGAAAGTACTTGGACTACTACATCATGTACCTTTCAAATATTTTGAAGATTTGAAAGAGCTGAACTGGGCATGACAATTACAAGGCCATATTTTCAAGTTTCAAGAAAATTATTCCCTTTTATGATAAGTTAAGCAACAACAACCCCATTTTCCATATGCCAGGAAATGATTTCCTTCCGTGACTGGAGAAATAAATTGCTCCCAAATGAACAATATATCTATGAAGAAATTGATGTCCAATTTTTGTCCAACACCAGTCTAGATTATTCTCGGGGACAGTCGCACAGTAGTGGCAAAATCCCACAAATCAAAAGGTTATGACACTCACACACCAGACAAAGAAAGAAGCAAAACATAACTTCTCATTTTTTCAGGTTAGGTGCCCAATATTTAAGGGAAACATAGGGGATGATTTTTTGCACAAATAATATGAAAAGCCCTGTTATGGCAATTCTGTCAGCTCAATATTTCTCACAAGAAAATCCACGTAAAGTCTTTTCAGCATATAACCGTTATTGGCAAATCTCACTGTGGGTCTCCAGACTGTCAAAGAAAAAAAAAGCATTTGTTTCCTTAAGCCCTAGAAGGCCAAATAAGATTTGACATGGCAATTGCATTTATTTCTGCTTCTCCTGAGAAGTAATGGGTGTGGACAGGGTTAAACTTGCTGCCTCTTTGCTAAAACATTAGAAAGGATATAAATTAACCATCCTTGGTTCCTGCTTCATAGAGAGGATGGCAGGAAGCTGCTCTAAAATGGTAATTTCTCCCCTATTTAACATTTTGCACACAAGAGAAAGCCTCTAATTCAATGGCACAATGGCAAGAGTGGAGTGTTTATAAACATGTGAAAGGGAAAGAAGATTTAGGGAGTGATAATAAGTCTAGGGGATCTCAGAAGGGCTTTCTTTTGTTGGGGCTATTATGCTTAAGCTACCAGTGGTAAACTAATGGCTAAAATAAACTAGATCTGCGAGTCATTGCCATGGGTTCCCGTTGAGATCCTAGGCCACGGCTAACAAACCATCCCATTCTTTGTAATAGCCCTCTGGCCTCCAATCGTTCCGCACCTAGCTTGAAAAGAAAGGGGGAAGGGAAATGTAACCTATCTATCCTTATTACAGGTTGACGCCTGATTTCCTCTCTCTGCCCCCTACTTTTCTCTCCCTTTGGGTTGCAAGTAAGAGAGAAAAGAAATTACAAGGCTTGCTAGGCAGGGTGCCTTTCACAACCCGAATAGGAAAGAAACCAACCAAGACAAAGGAGCAAATGGATTGATTGGAGGCTGTAGGTTCTGTATGTACTGCTTTTACAAAGAGTGGGAGGAAAGAATGTGAACCAATGGAGGCTGAACAAAGATTTTTCTTTCCCTGCTATTCAATCCATGTTGCAAAATAAAAATCCCCCTCTCCCTGCTTTTAAAACAACAACAATTGGCAATCCTTCCTCCCCTTATTGCTTACAAGCCATGTTTGCTTTTCTGGAGGATCTCCAGCCAAAACCATTACACAGACCTGCAATCATTGTTAGAATAGATCCTTGCAATCTAAGTGCATGATAAACATTAGAAACAGATGTGATACCACTTCAGTAGATCCTTAAGATCTTCAACACAGCTAATACATTTACAGTAAACAGGAAAAATGTTAACTTTATTAGAGGCAGATCAAATCAGAAATCTAATTATGAATGGTATATCAGCGCTGATGTAAATCCCAATGTTTTACTGTGTCTCCTCCTCTGAGGCTAGAGGAGTCTGGTGCTATGGCTGCTATAGAAGAGGTTGGAACATCCCCAGCAACATCCCCTCCTGCTCCTGGCTTTGGGGCTCCTTGTGAGTAAGACTGCAATCCCAGGCCATTTCCAGCTGGGAGTGACTAACCAACTCCAGGAAAACTGAAGCCACAAGGCCTAGCAGGACTAGAGGAGTCTGCTGCTGTAGAAGAGGCTGGAACATCTCCAGGAAGCTCTTCTGATTGAGTTTTGTTCATTGTATCTTCACTGTTTTGATTTCTAACAGAATTTGGTCATTGAATGTTAACTCCCAGGACATTTAAGAGCTAAATGTTGACACCCCTTCACTCTATGGTTAACTGCTTTAAAAATCTAGGCACCTTGCACCCTTAACCTTATATCCTCGCACAACAGCACTTTAAACTGCCTCACCTCATGATAACAATCCATAAGATCATATTCTAACATGAGGGAGGAGACTGGGCAACTGCTTGTTAGAGAAGGTTATGGTGGGGGGCCTTTAGCATTATATCATTGTAACCTAACATTCTGAATAACAACTATGGGAAAATTAAGAAGTTTGGAAATCATGACTCAGCACTTTGTATATTTTAATCTGTATTGCTGTTTTATATGTTTTAACTGTTTTATGCTTTTATTTGGTATTTTCATTGTTATGTGCCCGATGCGGCATTGAATTTTTTCCGTAGTTTATAACCCTGAGTCCCCTTAGAGGTGAGAAGAATGGGGTATAAATATAATAAGTAAATAAATAATGTTATAAATAAATAAATGGTGGGGCTAGCAGATTTTTGCCCGGAATTTACTTCTGAGTAGACATGCATGCCATGTTCCTCTACTATATGTCAGTGCTACTCAGAGTCCTGGTGCTGGGAAGATGATTTTACTGGAAAGATATAAGCAGTGGTTAATGGGCACCAATTTGGTGCCAGTCTCTGATACATGCAGGGAAAAAAATTCCTTGTTTTTCTGCCACATTTTATTATTTTCAAAGTATGGATGTGTGTGTATATAATATACACAATGTTTCAGGGTATGAGCATACTAACTACACATAACTAGTTGCTAGTTATAAGTTATTTAATTAGCAATAAGTTTCTTCCCTCAATAACAAAAAAGTGTACCTATATTACGATGGTAAATTAATGAGAAAAGTTGGTGAGGGAGATGAAACATTAAGGATTTTGCAGGTACTCTGGCATTCTAGACAGCAGCACAGATATACACTCTTGGACCAAAGGCAGTCATGTGCAACACAGGTACACCCATGCTCATTCTCGAGGGGGGCGGGGAGTGGACATGTGGTCTTCCAGAAGTTGTTGTATGAAATGTTCAGTTAGCATAGTGGGAATGTGGGGATTTACCATCTAACATCTGAAGGGTCTCATGTATTAATGTCTTACCTGAAGGAAGCCTCCTTAGATGAAAGGGAAGAGAAGCATAAATTGAAGTATTTGTTAGCAAAGATCAGGAAGCAATCTGATTTGCCTTAAAATGAAAGTGGTTATGCCAGTTTAATTGCTTTACACCAAATTCCCAATGAATACAACTGAGGTCATTCTTTTGTTGCAAGCAACAACCATACAACTCTCTTTGGTGACCTTTTCTGATGTTTTTAGCTCTGACTGGATCTTTAAACTTCTGTATGCACCTTGGATTAGTCTCTTCAGTTATTCTCTGACCGACATTGGACCCTGCTCAAGATTGCCCCAGCTATGCTGCTGCATCCATAGACACTGTGTGTATAGGACTTGAGAGATTCTCCACTGAATTCCCATACACTATAGCTGTATTCGCCTGGGCAGGTGTTGTTCTTGAACAGACATCATTACTGATCCTTGACATATACACAGAAGAATCTGGGAACATGGTTAAATGTATACCTGGAATGACTCTGATGAAAAATGTTGTCTCCACTTGTGAGCAGGAACAACACATAAAAACCCTACCTGAGAACCTTGACATATGACTTTTCAGGTGTTTGTGTGCACAGTAGATTACCAAGCCTGGATCTATCATCAATGTTTGGTATAACTATTGTGTTATGGATTGTTTCTATTTATATGCAAGGGATACTAAAAAATCTCTGTTAGATAGCCATACTGCCTCTTACTTACTTACTTACTTACTGACTGCCTCATTAAACTACAAATCAAGGATTCCATAGAGTGTTGCCAAGTGTTGCTCACATGCAATACAGTGTGTGTGTATGTGTGGGTATGTACAAGACATACACATTATCTGAGTAAGTGGCAGTTCAACTCTAATTTGGGAAATGTATTAAAAACAAAAATGCTTTAAATCACAGTTAACTCAGCATGCATTGATCTATGTTTTCTTCTAATGATTACAATGGAGACAATCATCGGTCATTATGAAATGACAGTAGAAAATAAACAATAAATCTTATTGTATACATTTTGTATTTATCTAAACTTCCAAACTCTTGCTATTTACTGTTCCCAGTCAATACATAAAACTCCAAACAAGCAAAATATTAGCTGCCTATAGAATATTAGAGATGAAGAGTACAATGCCAAGAGACAAAGTGACAGTAAAGCAACCACACCAATGCAATAGAAAAATGCTTTTAAATCTCAAAAAACAGAATTGGGCATTGAAATAGTGAATCATTTCCTTCTATTTTAAAACAAAATCATTTCAGTCCCATAAGTTATTATCAACGATATTGAAATATACAAAGATAAAAAAGAAACGTTTTATAAGATGCAATTCTAGCTCAACTGTTTATTGGATTTCTTTTTCTGTTCCTAGCTATAGTCTACAGGGATGTAATGTTCCTGAACTTGCACAATGAATAGATTCCTTCTAAATGAAACTTGGGCACATTTGCAAACCTATGCAGACATATTTGGGAAGTAAGATTCAGTGAGTTAGAGGCACCATGGCCTTGGGCCTGTACAATAAACTATTTTGATGATGAAGAGTTAGAAGCACTTCCATAAGAGTAAACAAGCTGTGCACCTTTTAAGTGCCTCACGATGAATGAAAATGAATGTATAATAGAAATAATATATCAATATTCATGAACAGAAATTCTGATGGAGAAAAAGATATGTCATCTTCTTTCATATTAAACTCAAGGGCATTTACAGATAGATGACACATAGAATTTAATTAAAATCCAATGAAGGGATAATTTTGTTTTAGTTTTTAAATTAATCTCATTTATAATTTAAAACCTTTGTGGAAAGCTTATCTGGAAATATTTTAACTTGACTGCAGAAGATTACAATTGGAATCCTTATTCAATTGTAGTTCATTTAAAACCAGTGATATATATTATCTGAATAAACATGACTAAAATTAGGTAATCAACCTTTTGATCAGTTGTTGGTTGCTTTTTGTGTAACAGTCCTACTAGACCATGGATAAAGCTGAAAAGGTCTAGAAGACGTATTTACTAAATTCAGTCAGCTCTAGTTGGTACTTGGATGGAAGACAGTAATGAATTCCAGTTGCTATAGGCTATATTACAGAGGAAAGAACTAGCAAAAACACCTTTGAGTATTGCTTGGTTAAGAAAACCCAATGACAATAATGGAATCCCTGTGAGTCAACAAGCAACTTAAAGTCACATACATGCAATGAACCTTCTAAAGTTCAAGAAGATACCTGGGCTTCAACTGTATGCATGATGTTTGCAGATGCTGATATTTAAGTACCTTATAGCTTCTCCAAATAGGTTCACAATCTAATGTGTAGCTACTGCAATCTGAGTAAAGAATGTATATTCACTATAATTGTGATTTGCTTTATACACGAATAGTAGATAAGAAAGTGAATATTTATTTATTTATTTATTTACAGTATTTCTTTTCTGCCTTTCTCACCCCGAAGGGGACTCAGGGCAGATCACAATGCACACATATATGGCAAACATTCAATGCCATTTTTGACATACAAGACATACAGACAGATAGAGGCCATTCAGCAATTCTTCCACTTCGGATCCTGGAGGTTGCTCAAAGATACGGCAGGTGGGGATGAGAAAGAGGACCTTTTCGGTTGTGGCTCCTCAGCTATGGACTGCCCTCCCAAGAGAGATTAGGTTAGACCCAACTCTCCCAACCTTTCAATCCAGCCTAAAAACATGGCTTTTTAAATGAGCCTTTGATCTTGAGTAGCCCACTATGGTTATATGTGATGATGCCCATTTGTTACTTTGGCATTTTTGTTCATTACTTGAAGAAGCTCAGTTACATGCAGGTATCACTGTATTTTGTGCATTTTAAATTTTAAATTTTCATCATTTGATGTTGTCCGTTGTTTGCATCAAGTCAATTTAGTGTATTGTTTTATGCTATGTAATTTTATTTTATGTGTGGCATCTTGGAGTGCTTTTGTGAGCTGCCCTGAGTCTCTTATTATTATTACTATTAAAATGTTTTAAACCAATTTTTGCACGTTGATTTCTCTCTCTTTGTTTCCATGGACTGATAAAAATGGAAGTATTGGTGCTTAGGTTGCTTTTGATTGTTTGCTGCAGGCACTGCCAAGAGAACAGCAATGGGGGTTGTATTTGCATAAACCCATTGTTTTATATGCAGTAAACAGCATTTTCTACACAAAGAATAATATTTTTTCACAGGAGTGGCATCTTCTACACATAACCCCCCCCCCCCCAAAAAAAAAATCACATGTCAATGTTTCACAAATTAAGCTCCAAACGGAACATTCCCATTAGTTCAGGATTTTCTTTAGCGGGGTTTCCTTGACACAAACTTTTTCACACATTTTTCCAAATATTTTGAACATTTTTTCACCACCAATTTCCTAATGCATACACTAATGCACATACTGTATTATTTGATTCTAAGATGCCATGGATTGTAAGATGAGCACTACTTTCAGTACCACCACCAACAAAAAATACATAAGACACACCTTCAATTCTAAGATGCAACCCATTTTAGGTATGTTTTTTTATGAGGAATAAGTACGTCTTAGAGTTGAAGAAATATACCAATTAAGACTTCACTGGATCATCTGGCCTTAGGCAGCTAGGGAGCTGGAACATTGTGACTGGCAAAGAAATTCTTCCCTATTATGTCATTTTGTGGGAATAAGAGATGGGTGGTGCTGACTTTCCTTTGCGTTGCAAAATTAAAGCCTGGAAAAATTAAGCTTCTTGCCTCAGGAAAGCCATGGGGTCTGTAAATATCATTTTTTCCTCCTCCCTCCCTCAACTAGTAAAAGAGGAATACAAAAGGATAGAATGAATGAACTCACTAGCTCTTGCCTCATCCTTTCTCCTTTAATTTATTCTCATTACTTTTTGAACATTTAAAAAAAACAGTCATTGTATGAGTATTCAATGGATAGTCCAGATATGGTGTTTTCAGAACTAGAAAGCCCATGCATACTTTGATATCCTGCCTTTCTTCCAAGGCTAGAATTCAGTGCAGCTTTCAACATACCATATATACTCGAGCATACCATATATACTCCCAATCTTCAAGAAGGGAAAAAGGATGACCCAAACAACTACCGTCCGGTCAGCCTCACGTCGATACCGGGCAAGATTCTGGAAAAGATTGTTAAGGAAGCGGTCTGCAAACACTTAGAAACAAATGCAGTCATTGCTAATAGTCAACATGGATTTATCAAAAACAAGTCATGCCAGACTAATCTGATCTCTTTCTTCGATAGAGCTACAAGCTGGGTAGATGCGGGGAATGCCGTGGATGTAGCGTACCTGGATTTCAGTAAGGCCTTCGACAAGGTCCCCCATGACCTTCTGGCAAGGAAACTAGTCCAATGTGGGCTAGGCAAAACTACGGTGAGGTGGATCTGGAATTGGTTAAGTGGACGAACACAGAGAGTGCTCACTAATGCTTCCTCTTCATCTTGGAAAGAAGTGACGAGCGGAGTGCCGCAGGGTTCCGTCCTGGGCCCGGTCCTGTTCAACATCTTTATTAATGACTTAGATGAAGGGCTAGAAGGCATGATCATCAAGTTTGCAGACGACACCAAATTGGGAGGGATAGCCAATACTCCAGAGGACAGGAGCAGAATTCAAAACGATCTTGACAGATTAGAGAGATGGGCCAAAACTAACAAAATGAAGTTCAACAGTGACAAATGCAAGATACTCCACCTTAGCAGAAAAAATGAAATGCAAAGATACAGAATGGGGGACGCCTGGCTCGAGAGCAGTACGTGTGAAAAAGATCTTGGAGTCCTCGTGGACAACAGGTTAAACATGAGCCAACAATGTGATGTGGCAGCAAAAAAAGCCAATGGGATTTTGGCCTGCATCAATAGGAGCATAGTGTCCAGATCTAAGGAAGTAATGCTACCCCTCTATTCTGCTTTGGTTAGACCACATCTGGAATATTGTGTCCAATTCTGGGCGCCACAATTCAAGAGAGATATTGACAAGCTGGAATGTGTCCAGAGGAGGGCGACTAAAATGATCAAGGGTCTGGAGAACAAGCCCTATGAGGAGCGGCTTAGGGAACTGGGCATGTTTAGCCTGAAGAAGAGAAGGCTGAGAGGAGATTTGATAGCCATGTATAAATATGTGAGAGGAAGCCACAGGGAGGAGGGAGCAAGCTTGTTTTCTGCTTCCTTGGAGACTAGGACGCGGAACAATGGCTTCAAACTACAAGAGAGGAGATTCCATCTGAACATTAGGAAGAACTTCCTGACTGTGAGAGCTGTTCAGCAGTGGAACTCTCTGCCCCGGAGTGTGGTGGAGGCTCCTTCTTTAGAAGCTTTTAAGCAGAGGCTGGATGGCCATCTGTCAGGGGTGATTTGAATGCAATATTCCTGCTGCTTGGCAGGGGGTTGGACTGGATGGCCCATGAGGTCTCTTCCAACTCTTTGATTCTATGATTCTATGATTCTATGATTCTATAAGCTGACCCTAATATAAACCGAGGCACCTAATTTTACCGAAAAACTGGGAAAACGTATTGACTCGAGTATAAGCCAAGGGTGGAAAATGCAGCAGCTACTAATAAATTTTAAAATAAAAATAGATACCAATAAAATTACATTAATTGAGGCATAAGTAGGTTAAATGTTTTTGAGTATTTACATAAAACTGTAATTTAAGATAAGACTGTCCAACTCTGATTAAACTATTATTCTAATCTTCTTCAATGTAAATGTGCTTACACTAATAATAGAGCAAAATAATACATGTAATAAAATAATAACAGAGTAAAAATGGAATGTAATAACAATAATAACAGAGTAAAATAATAACTGTAATAATAATAGAGTAAAATAATGTAATGTAATAATAACAATAATAAATAGAGTAAAATAATAAATGCAACAACAACAATAATAATAATAATAATAGAGTAAAATAATGTAAATGTAATAATAACAACAACAAATTAAAATAATAAATAACTTTGATTTGCATATATGCTGAGGGGTATTTTTTCAGCCTAAAAAAATGGCTGAAAAACCCATCTTATACTCGAGTATATATGGTAATTTTAAAAGGTTTCAAGGGAAAAAACATATATTGTGTATATGAAAAAATTAACTACTGTATAAATTGTGTGTTGGTGAGATATTTTGCCTTCTCTCTCATAGAGCTCTGGTTCCACAGCAAACTTCAATCACCAGCATTCTATATAGAGTGAGCCATGTCAAACCTCAGTGTTGTTTCATTATACAGGGAAAGAAGCTGGTAGTGTAAGCTTTCATAGACTTAAGTCTACTTTATCAGATCAGACTAATTCAGCCATGTGTTTGAATGCATACTACCTCCTTCAGTAGGGATTTCTATCATCCGTGAGCAGAAGGCCCTCTCTTCTGCCTGTACCAGAATTACTAGTCTGGGAGGAGAGTCTGCTCAGCTGATCTTGGGCATGCTTATGTGGAAGAATATTCTAGACCTAACTCACTTAGCATATTAAAGGTCACAACCAGTATTTTGAATTATGCCCAGAAAAGACTGTTAATCAGTGGAGCTATTATAGCAGGAGAGTTATATGTAGCCTGTAACCACCCCGGTTGACAGATTGGCTGTGGCATTTTGGAGTAGCTGTAATTTCTGGATACTTCTCAAAAGCAATCCCACACAGGGCATATTATAATAATACAAAGGGGATCTAACTCAGTCACCTAACACTGTGGCCAGATGAGACATCTTCAGGCAAGGAAACAACCAATATAGTAGCTTTAATTTGCAAATACAGGCAGTCCCCAAGCTATGGACAAGACAGGTTGTGTAGGTTTGTTCTTAAGTTGAATTTGTTTGTACATCAAAACAGGTACAAGTGTAACTCCAGCCAAAAGTATTTTAAAGCTTTGGATAGCATAGGAAAGGATTGACCCCCCTGTGGTGTTTGTCTTGATGCCTGTGACCCTGTTCAGTAGTTTTCCGTTCACTTTTTGTCACTGTGGCAATTAGATTTTGAAAAAATGGTCTTGTTGTAGAAACAAGGATTGGTGATAAAGCTTCAGTGGAGATTCCTTTTTTCCCATGATAACTCTTTCAGGAGCGAATTACCCTTCATAGAGGCAGATTTCTTTCATGTCCTGTAACCTCATCCAGTACAGCCGAAATCTCCATGAAAATGCTCCCACACTATCTAGGACCTATTCACACCGGCTTCTTTTCAGTGGCAGAAACTGTTTTTTTCAAGTTTAGCCACAAAGACCTACATCTCCCATCACACCCATTACAAGTACTTCTGGGGCAGCTCCGTGGCCGAACTGGAAAATAATAATAATAATAATAATGGTAGTACTTTATTTATACCCCGCTCCATCTCCCCCAGGGGGACTCGGTGTGGCTTACACGAGGCCACACCCATCAGTACAGTACATCAGTACAGTACAGCACAAAAGCATAACAAAACCAGAAAATAAAATACATAAAATTCAAAACCAATATAATAAGCGACACAACAATAAAAAATCAAGCATTTAAACACTGAAGATTTCACTGAGCAGGGCCAAATTCAAGGATAAAATTTTAAAACACTGGGAGATAGGACAATGTAAATTATCAGGAGGAGGATCCAGGAATGAGGAAGGAATTAATTGCACAAACCATAAAATAAAGTGCTTCTAAGGACATTTTGTGCAAAGTTTGGTCTGGGAGTATCTTACATTTAATCACTGAAGGTACATTGGAATAACCAGGTTTTCAAATTCCTCCTGAAGATTGCCAGTGTGGGAGAAGGCCCTCTCTCTCATCCCCGCAAGTCGCACTTGTGATGCTGGTGGGAGCGAGAGAAGAGCCTCTCCGGAAAATGAAGAGATCATGTGGGTTTGTAGATGGTGGGCCCCAAACCATTCAGGGCTTTGTAGGTCAAAACCTGCACCTGGAATTGGGCCCAGAAAATAAACAGCACCCAGTGGAGCTCCTTAAACAGGAGGGTTGGGAGGGGAGGGAGGAGGAGGAAGAGAGAGTGAGAGCAAGCAAAGCAGTGGCTGTGGGAACATTGCCTTCTCCTCCTTCTTCTCCTCCTCCATCACTGTTTCCTTGTCCTGGCTTTATCTGTCAACTGGTGTTGTGTGTGTGTGTGGTGAGGAGGGTCTTTCTCTCACTGGAGGTGAGGGGTCGCCATCCCCCTGGGGCTCTGGGGCCAGATCCATGCAGCGGGGCACAAGGCAGGAGGCAAGGAGCCTCCCTGACTTCTCTTTCCTTCCCCTTCATGTGATGAGGGAAAGCCGCAAAAGAGTGGGTCATGGGGCAACAAGTCCACAAGCCTCCTACGCAGGTGTTGCTGAGACACAGCAACACAGCCCAAATCCGGTGGTGTGTGTGATGATGTCCCTAGAGACATTTGGTGGCAAAACCCTTTTGAGGGAACTGCTAGAATCCCCTTAGTATTTCATCGTTGCCCACCTTCATGTTACTGGATTATAGCTCTCACAATTGCTCTCTTTTTGTCATGCTGGCTGGGGCTGATGGAAGTTGGTGCTCAACAACAGCTCTTTGTTGCTACTTTAGCCAGAGATTAGAAACTCCTGCTGCTGCTAAAACAACTACTACTGTTACTAACTTACCACAAAACCTGTCCTCTTCTTCATAATTTGTCCTATTCAGAGGTGTAGAGGATAACCAATCCCACAGTTTGTGCTGAAGTAAGGTTCAAGGATCAGTCCATTAGCTTCTGTACACCACTTTGTTGCTTAACCTGTAAGGCAGTGGTTCTCAACCTGTGGGTCTCCAGATGTTTTTTCCTTCAACTCCCTGAAATCTCAACAGCTGGTAAACTGGCTGGGATTTCTGGAAGTTGTAGGGCAAAACACCTGGGGCCCCATAGGTTGAGAACCACTTCTGTAAGGAATCTTATAAATATTTTTTTCTATTTTCACACAGAGATGTCAGAGTAAAGTCTATTTTGATTAGTTTTATAAGTTCCTATGTCCTAGAACTTTTCTTAGATCATATTTATATGATGTCTTATTTCTATAAGATTAAATATAACCCACAAATGTGTAATCAAGACCAGTTTAGTACCTTGTGGTAGTTGTCTCCATGTTGCAACCCATCTTGTCATATTTTCTATGCTTCAGTTGTACTCTTCTTCTATATCTTCCTTCTTTTCTTCCCCTCCTTCTTCATCAGCATCACCACCACCAGTATGCCATCTGGCATGGGATCAGCATCACGGATGTCTCCTTTCAAACATCTAAACCAACATATAAAACAGGTTTTAAATGCTGTATGTTATTGATATTGATATTGTTTATTGCTTATTGTGTATTTTCTGTTTTTTGAGTTTATTTAACTGTTTTGTATTGACTATTTGTTATCGCCTTTGTTTATTGATGTGCTGTGGGCTTGGCCTCATGTAAGCCACACCGAGTCCCTTGGGGAGATGGTAGCGGGGTACAAATAAATTATTATTATTATTATTATTCCCAATTAACAGAGAAGCCACTAGCCCTCCCTGCTTTCATTCTGCTGCTGCTTTTGGAATCTATGCCCCAAGGCAGAGGATAAAAGATACACAGGAATTGTTAAAGGAACAATGACTTATTCTTGAACAGTACTACATCATATCATACTCATACACAAAGATTTCTTAAAATATCACAATTATATGGCTCCAGAGAAACATAGGTATAGCTTCAGTGCAAGAAATCAAAAGCCTTTGTTGTATGACTGCCACTTCTTTGTCTGTAGGATCATCCAGGTTATTTAAAGGTGGCATACTATTTGACAAGCATATTCTTCAGACAGGTTTTTTTTTTTTCAATGGCAACTGAAAAGTAACAACCCACAAGAATATCTTATTAACTTCTAGTTAGGCCTAACAAGGTGAATAATTGTGATAAGTGGCAATAATGATGTATAATGGCTGATCTTGTCTAGGAAAGAGATAGCAGCTTCACACATCCAGACTGTCAAAGACAATTTCAGTTATCATGCAAATACTATGAAATGTGAACACACTTCAGATTGTCGGTACTGTTAATATCTTATCACATGCTGTCTTTTTTGCATCCCCCCTACAATAATACAGTTGATCTCTCTATGAACTCAATTGCACAAAGTTGCTATCTTGTAGCATTTACACAAGTAGGGATAGCAGCAGCATCATACTGAGATGATCATCTTACTTTTACACCTTTCTATAGGCATTCACTTCCTGTTAGGAATGTAACCCAGCTGCTCCATTGTTGTTGTTTTTAATTTTTTAAGCAACTTCCCAATTCTACTGAATTTTAGTAAAAGAAATATATATATATATAATCTTTGATGGAATGAATTACTGCCAGAGAAAGTGTAGAAGACAACCCTGCCCTCTGATGCCATGTCTGTGCTGGCATTCCGACACAGAGAGGATCAACCTCATACACATTAAGTAAGTTACAGTATTGTAGTGTGATCAGGGACTATTGATGGATTTCCCTGTCAATAACAGGGTTTGTTGTGGGGATATGGCAGACTGGCAACAGGTTGTACATGACATCATGCAATAGGAACTGTCTGCAAAGGTGACAGTCCTACTCCCATTCTAGTTTGCCATCTTTGTGCAAGAAAGTCCTACGTATTTTGAGTACAAACTTCACTGTTTGTATGGGACTATTTCGTTATTACCCACAAAACATTACCAGTTTCAGTTTTTGTGAAATCTGAGAAATAATGAATTTAAATATGCCCAGTGAGACTATAAGCAGCGGAAAGAGGCATCCACCCTCAATAAACACCACCATTATGTGATGTATACATATATATTTCAAACAAATGTGACTTTTAAGTGGAGGGTGGGTATCTCAGCTGAAATATTGGCTTTAATGAATGTACATGGCAAGTACATGAGATAATTTCATATTCAATGCCATCTGAAAGAACATTTCTGAGTTTGCCAGATCTCTTCATTGGTAGCACCCAATCTGATGACTGGGGAGAGATATAAAATGCAGTAGATGTTTCACTATTTTGTAGCATTTTGGTTAGTTTAAACAGGAACCCCACTAAGTTGATAATTTCCCCCATACAGGCTAGCTTTTTCTTTACATCCTGAAGCCAAGAATAAAACTGGATGAGCCCTTGCCAATGATAGGTAAAGACAATCTTTGGCCACATTTTCTTAAAATCAAGTCATATATTTAGTATGACAGTGAATGACCCATAGTACATTTTCTTCTTCCTGCTATTCTAGCTGTCACAAAATGGATTAACAATATCTGATAATACATTCATTAACCTTCTGGTAAGTTCTTTTACAGCAGTGAAGATGAACTCTATTTCCTTCTCTAGTACTATGAGAAAGTACATTGCTAGCTTGCTATTTTTTTGGACATCCTTTCTGTCAAAAATAAATACACTTCTGATAGTCCCAATGTGCATTGCTCAAATTTCTTTTTCCAACCAGTGCCTCAGTTATCAAATATACAGTTGCTACCTCTCTCTTAAAAAACAAAACAAAATACTAACCCTGCTCTTTAGCTGCAGATAGAAACCAAGCAATTGGGTGTTTGTGTGTGCACACACATATTCCTTCAAGTTGCCTGTCAACTTATGGCAACCCCATGGGTTTCACAGGGTTTTCTTAGGCAAGGAATGCCCAGAGATGCTTTTGCCAGTCCCATCCCCTAAAATGCACCTCTCCAGTTATTGATATGTTGTTTTGAACATATCTATGGTCAACTTCCAGGAGAAACATACCATAGAGTTGTATTGAAGAACCTACAGTAAGAAATGACTAGGGAGATCATATTTTGTCATATGTGGTCATTTTGAATTTTGAATTCTTATTTATAGTGCAAAAACATTTTAAAACAATACAATAGTTAAAATTATGAATAATTTTAACAAATATAAACATATTAGTATTTCAATGGAAAGTGTGGGCTTTCAAGTAGTTTCATACTAAGGTTGACCCTGAGCGAGGGCCGAGTAAATGACGTTGGAGGGCCACATCCAGCCCCCGGGCCTGAGTTTGAGGACCCCTGATCTAAGTAATTAATAAAGATGTTGAACAGTACCGGGCACTCAACTCCTGTAGTTCCACTAACTTTCAGTATTGAGACTACTTGCCTAACTCAAATCCACAAGTCACTACAAGAGAGTTTCCTACACTCTTATGTAATGATGATGGTGGTTCAGACACTTTTTAATGACATGTAGCCCCAGTATACTTCATGTAGAGCACTTAGGAATACAAATGCTTCACCAATATATACAGTGGGCCCTTGGTATCTGCTGCAGTTTGATCTCAGGCCTACCTCATGGATACCAAAATCTATGGATGCTCAAGTCCCATTAAATCAGTGGTTCTTAACCTGTTGGTCCCCAGATGTTTTGGCCTTCAACTCCCAGAAATCTCAGCCAGTTTACCAGCTGTTAGGATTTCTGGGAGTTGAAGGCAAAAACAACTGGGGACCAACAGGTTAAGAACCACTGCATTAAATACAGTGTTTGCTTTTGGGATTATTAAAAATATTTTCAAGGCATGAATGCTGAAATCCATGGATACAGAATCTGTGGGTACAGAATCCATTGATATGGAGATCTGACAATACAGGAAGAATTAATAAGTTAGTACAAGGGGGTAGGAATAATGCTCACAAATTTTATATTTCAGTCTAAATTATCTTACTATATTTCATTCCTATACACACGAAAGAAGCAAAACAGTTTACTTCCTTAACTGGAAAATTGCATCCACTTCACACATGGTATGGCATTCTTCTGTTGCTATTGCTATCTATTAATTTGTTTCTTTCTGCCTGCTACTGCTTTTAATTGTACTGTTTTTTGTCATTATGTCCTCTTATCTCATCTTTGTTCCTCTGAAATGCAGTTAACAAACAACCAGCCAGCCAAAATCTTTTCATTTTGCAGATAACAGCAACAGACCAAGAAGCTGGTAAGTGTCTAACAATCGTGAATACTTTCATTCTTTGATTAGCAGGGTACTCCCATATCCTCCCATATCTCAGCAAAAGCCAAAGACTTCCTTTCAGAGACAAGAGGGGAAAAAGAATTCTCTGGTGGATTCCCACTATAATCATAAAAAATAAACATTTCTCCAGGACCTAGAAAGGATTCACATTCTATCCTTTGAAGGGGAAAACAAAATCATTATAACCAGATACAGAAACAAGAAAACATGCAGAGGGAGAAAAGACAACAGCATGAACCCATTAAGCATATAGTATAGCAGAAGCATTGTGAAAATGCAGATAAATGCACAAAACAGAATCAATTGAGAATGATTGTGACCAGGGAATTAACTTCAATACTTATATATATCATGTGATTATTACTGACTGAATTTCTCCAAGCAGTTGGTTTTTCTTCCACTTCAGATTCTGTTGTTTTCAATTATATTAATATACTTTCCTACATTCTTTCTCATTACTCTGGGATCACAACCATATCTCTGAGATTTTTAAAAACTAGTTTGGCTTCCACTGACATTTCTATTGAAAGAAAGAAGGAATGTCAAACCACAGTAAAGTTGGATATTTCAGAAGACTTCAAATAAGATTTCATATTGATTTCAAAGGCATTTCCCTCTTTTCCCCTTCATCACCAGAACTTGGAAAATTACTTATAATTTGAAAAAAAAAATGAGTGGGTATTCCTTGTGTAAACACATGAGAAAGGTCCTTCTATGCTGTGTCAGATCAGTTATGGACTATCTATTGGGGGCCTGATCACTACTTCATCACACTAAAGAATGGTTCCACTTTAAATCTGGTTTCTTCCTCCCGTAGAATTTTGGGGTTTGAGGCCAAGGCTGATATCATTCCAGCACCAAGTCAAACACAAATGTTTAAACTAGTATTAAGTTTCCTTGTTCAAAGTGATCAATGATTTAATATGTTTTAACCTTTTAGATTGCTGGAAGAAACATTAACAACCTTGGATATGCAGATGATACCACTTTGATGGCCGAAAGTGAGGAGGAGCCGAGGAGCCTTCTAATCAAGGTGAAAGAAGAGAGTGCAAAAGCTGGCTTGCAGTTAAACATTAAAAAAAAAACCCAAGATTCTGGCCACCGGACTGATTGATAACTTGCAAATAGAGGAAGAAAATGTGGAGGCAGTGACAGACTGTGTATTTCTAGGTGCAAAGATTACTGCAGCCAGGAAGTCAGAAAATGTTTACTTCTTGGGAGGAGAGCAATGATCAATCTCGATAAAATAGTGAAGAGTAGAGACATCACACTGGCAACAAAGGTCCACGTAGTTAAAGCAATGGTATTTCCCATAGTAACCTATAGATGTGAGAGCTAGACCATAAGGAAGGCTGAGTGAAGTAAGATAGATGCTTTTGAACTGTGGTGTTGGAGAAAACTGTGGTGTTGGAGTGCATTGAACCATGAGAAGATCTAACCAGTCCATGCTTCAGGAAATAAAGCCCGACTGCTCACTGGAGGGAAGGATATTAGAGGCAAAGATGAAGTACTTTGGCCACATCATGAGAAAACAAGAAAGCTTGGAAAAGACAATGATGCTGGGGAAAATGGAAAGGAAAAGGAAGAGGGACGACCAAGGGCAAGATAGATGGATGGTATCCTTGAAGTGACTGGCTTGACTCTGAAGGAGCTGGGGGTGGTGATGGCTGACAGGGAGCTTTGGCGTGGGCTGGTACATGAGGTCACGAAGAATCAGAAGTGACTGAACGAATAAACAACAACAAAGCCTTTTGGAATTGCTGTTATTGCTATTATTTTAAACTGTCCTAACTTGATTTTATTGTAGGCCACTCCAAGAACTTCAGCTATAGGGCAGGAAATAAACAAATTAACATACTGAAGACATCCATAAGGGTACAGGTGGTAGGATGAGACACTTAGCAAAGAAATGAATGGGGGAGAAATCACATGTTCTTTTGTGTAATAGTGCCCCTAGGAATATTAACATGGGAGGCATTCATTTGAAGTTCATGGCATTATTGCAATGCTTTCAGCAAACTCTTTCAGACATATTAGATACTATTACATTTTTCTCAAAAGTAACACTTGAGCTAAATGTTAGTGGTGTGATACAGATGATGCTTCTTTGCAGCATGTAATGTGAGCATGTCCAGTGGTGATTCTCTTTTGGCTGGGTGTATTTCAATGTGCTACTTTTGAATTCGAAAAAAAAATCATATGCATAGACACGTAAATGTGTGGGGGAATCTGAGCTCTTGGGATGACATAGGATTGCAGAGTCTGAACTTACTTATAGCTTATAGATTTGTATACTTGAAGATTAGAAAGGCAAATATTCATTTTAAGTGAAAAGAAGATCTTACAGCTTTAGCGACACATGAATATCTTCTACAGATGCAAACTTTAAACCATTTCTTGGACCTATGGTTAGGTTGCATAAGTGTTTACGTGCTCATCCCATGAGTGTGTGCTATGTATTTCTCCCCTCCATCTTTCTTTCCTATTCTCCTCATTTTTATTTCATTTAAATGACACTGGGACATGGCTTTTACAACACTTCCAGTGATCATGAGTCATTCTGTGATAGAAAAATAGTATAGCATGAATGCACCTTTAGGCTATGCTGATTCTTTGTACACACAAACAAACACACACACATTTGTTCTTCCTTTGTTCCATCTATCCAAACACATGTTGAAGCCATGGTATGATGCTGGATGTGTCTTTTCTGGGAAACTTCAAGCTGACATTTTCCAGACTGTTTTAGAAAAGCATCTGCTAAACAGTTATCTTTTGATTATAACCAAAACCATAATAATGAACAGATTATAGCCAAGAAGTTGTGACCCTTTTTGAAAATATTTCAACTAACATTAATTTTTGGAGGCAGAGAAGATCTAACCAGTCCAGAACAAACAAAATGCAGTGGACTCTCAGTTAACCAGAACTCAAGCAACAGGAACTCTTAAGCAATCGAAGGAATAATATTTTAAATAAAAAATAAAATTGACGTGTTCCATTAAGTGTGTTTTATTTGCTGTATTTCAAGATTAATACTAAGTCAATACAGAGTTTATCATATGATATAGTATGGGGTATATTATTGGGCCTATTTTAATACTAACTCTCAAGCAACCAGAAACCAAATTTTTTCTCGTCTCTGCTCGCTGCTGGTACACTTCTGGCACGGAGTCCACCAGAGCCAACAAATGATGCAGGGTTACTTCTGGCAGGGCTCCGTGTCACAACTATGCTTGGCATTGCAGAGTCATGGAGCCCTGAGGAGTCAGGTGACCATGTGATTCCTCATAGAAGAAGCCAGGGACAACATGGGAGGAAACCGGGAACAGCAAGGAAATGTGATGGGATGGCAGCCCACTACCAACTATGTTAAGAAGACAAAGCAGTACACTGCCCCACAATTTCCCCCGCTGTCCCTCGATTTCCATGTAATGAGGTCCTTACTGTGTACATCTGGTTGGTAATCAACATAGATAGTGGTGCTCCGAATATACAGCACAATGAAGAACCATATAAAAGAAGGATTGTTCTGTTATTGCTATTGTTTTCTACATCTTATAATATGGGTAGTTGCAACAGCAACATTATAGTTTTACAGTTAAACAATGTGTAGTTTCCAATGATAGTTTACTACCAAAAATGTACAAAACTAGGCGTTCATTTTGGTATGAACTATATGAAACACACGTGTTAGCATTGTACGCTCTTTTTGTAATTTTGTTTGTGTACTTGTTCTTTTTGTGTACTTGTTCTTATTCAGTTGATTAAAATATGTTTTTTAATGTGTTAGCAAGATGTTGGATAGAATCCAGTTAGTTTTTCAGCAGGGATGAGACAGGAAATAGCAGCGCCAAAAGCAGCACAAAATGCTAATGAAGTACAACACATGCTGGATTAGAGAAATTACACTAATCTCAATGTTTTGTCCAGAGCATGAAAGACAGTGTTAAAGCCTGTGCAATTATCATCCCCTCAGCGGTTTACACAATCAAACATGTGTACAACAAACATTCATGTGAAGCAAAGCCTGAAAACCATTCCAATTTTTGAAAGAAGTACAAAGTAGTTACAATCTCATTTGTTTAAGCGTGTACATAGGTATAAAACTAAATAAGAAGGCATTATAAAAATAATTTATAAATTGAAGTATTTTATAACAATAACATCAGATTAATGTCTCATGAAACCATAGCTGTTATCTGTTTAGTTTGCAGTATATTACCATCTCAACAGAATGCTTGAAAGGAAGGCACTGAAGACAAGTTTTGACAAGGATAAAAGAATTACACACGCGTTCTAGTAGTGGGGGCTAATCAGCAAACCCCAATCAAATTAACGTTAAGCCCAATTTTGAAAGCTGCACTAATAATTTAAAAACACAAATCATTTATATAGTTTATTTATGGGAGGGGATGTAATACTTAGAAAGGAAGCAAGCAATCTCTGATTTTCAGAAAAAGGAAATGAACTAAAGGGTCCATAGGCAAAAGTTACCTAGGATACTTGAGATCTAAAGAAACCACAAAAATGAGAAGACAAATAGATACAATCTCAAAAAATGAGGCCTAAGATATCAGCTATCTGAAAGTGCAGCTGTTGCAGATTATCTCTAGTATGCAGCACGGTGCCAATTCCTTTGAAGAAACCAGCTCTCCCTTTAAGATGTAGTTACAAACAAATGAGGTGGTGACTAGTTGTTATTAATCTTTCGTAAGCATAATAGTAAGAGCAAAATCTGGGCCTGAACACTTTGAAAAGTGCAATTTGAGCACCAGCAATGGGGGTTCATCCTTTGAACTGCAATATATTAATAAATTCCAGGATATTCTGTTGTCTATGTCTCCCCTGCCCCACCTCTATTACAATGCAGTCTGAGTCCTCCCACTTAAACAATGGAGGCCCTTCATATAGCAACACCAGAGGTACTCCAAGTGGCCAGCTACTGGTCAAAGGACATTTACTATAATGCCAAGTTTCTAAATTTGTGTGTTTTTAAATACATTACAACTGTACTCTTGGCTCGCTTCTGATACGATAAATAAAAAAAAAATAACCTTGCAGTCCATTATCTCCAGTACTATATTCCATTTGTTAGCTGGTTGAATATGATGGAGATCCATAAAGAGAGTTTTTAGGAGTTAGTATTAGCTCACAGAGTTGGTTCTGAGTCATTACAGGCATTGTAATCCAACAATATCTGGAGAGCCACACACACATATATTAATTCATGTATTAAGGGGTAAGGGAGCGGAAATATTGCTAGATTTAAGTCCATGTGAAACTTCCAAGATGTTTTTCTACCAAACTTATACTTAGGGCAAATTATATTTTTAAGTAGCTGCAATTAGAACTAATTAAAAATCATAAATATGATGTATTATTAAACATCAAATATAAAACTAGAATTAAAATGTAACCACAAAGAACAAAAGAATCTGCTTACCTATTCTGCAAAAATTACATTTTAAAAAATCATTTTCTGGTATTTAAATATGTGTGGACATAAACACTAATTGTGATCAAACCACATGAATTCACTATTCATACAGACAGTAGTGTGATTGGAGCCTTGACTGGCTTCTTTCAAGTACTATTGCATTTTTCTATTCTAGTGTAGTGTCAATAATTGTTATAAAAGCTGAATGCCTTTCAAAATATGTGCTCTAAAAGGGATGGTGATGTTTGAAACTGATTTCATTAACTATGATTATGTGAGAAGATTCTGTTTTTGAATGCATCAGAGTCTCTTCACGTTGCCAGAAATTTGACATTTCCAGTTGTTACTTCATCTGCTTTGTCAAAAGGCGTGAAAGTCTGAAACTCAAACCCTTTTTAGCAAATTGCTTTTGGCTTGTAAAACCAACTTATAAAAAAGCATCTGCAGTTTATACAAGAAGAAATTTCCATTCCATATTGTCCACAATTGAACTCTGAAGCCAGAAGTCATTTTCCAGACCTCCATCCACCCACTATTAGTCTGTACATTTGTATTTGAGATTAAGTTTGTGGGATTTCATTGGTCAAGGTTAATCTACACTTGCTAGGCTTGGGAAAATGGTGAATGCTTGGATAAAAGTAGCCTCGCCCATTAACACAGTGAGGAGAAAATGTTGGTGTTGAAATGGCTACAGATTGAGTGGTTACAACTGTTAGTGATTTAGCACAGAATAGGGCATAGATCCAAGCATCAAACAACTGGTCTACTACCTAGTGACACTCACCCACAACATGTCTGCTTTGGGAAAAGCCACAGAAGTAACTAGATCACCTTGATAAATGGGCCGGCAGAATGTTGGATAAGCGAAAATGTTGGATAATAAGGAGGGATTAAGGAAAAGCCTATTAAACATAAAATTACATTATAATTTTACAAATTAAGCACCAAAACATCATGTTTTACAACAAATCAACAGAAAAAACCGTTCAATACACAGTAATGTTATGTAGTAATAATTACTGTATTTACGAATTTAGCATCAAAACAATCCAACGTATTGAAACAGCTGTGGATCCGAGCAGGAGACAGACTGCGCTGAATAATACAGAACATGGATGAGAGAAGGTTGGATAAGTGAGACTCTAGTGTAACATGGAAAGAGCATGAATAGAAGAGCACATCTATATGTTTAACTTATTTTTGTATTTGAAACTGACAATAGTCACATGTGAAAGGAAACAGCCTGATCAGGTGAACCTTTCATATGCAAACAAAAACATGGTGAACCTTATCTAGAGACTACTTGAAGGATTTTGTCCCAGGACTGATTTTTCCTTTCACAATTTTCTTTCACCAACCTTCTTATTTCTGTCCAAACATACTGATCTATGCTTTTAACATGCTGGCATAGCTGGTGAGTCAGGCTTATCTATTCTCCCCTTTTCTCTCTGTTTTTGTTTTTTTTCTTTCCCACCTCAAGGTTATTGTTGTCGCATTGTTTTCTGCAGATACCCTGCTCCAACTTGACATGAATTTTTGTCTTTTCATTCCCCTTCACCATCTTCCAATGCTTTAAAAAGTTTCCAGGTAGAAACAGGTAAGGAGGAAAAGTCCCTACTGGAAGGGCTTTTTCCTGGAGGAGGAGAGTATGAAAAGGCTTTGTAAAAAGGAGATTCTTTATTTTAAAAGTCATTTTAGGAGCAACTTGAGAAAATGGCAAGTTGCTTCTAGTGTGAGAGAATTTTATTGTCTTCAAGGACGTTGCCCAGGGGACACCCGTTTTTTTGTTGTTTTTTTATGTTTTACCATTCTTATGGGAGGCTTCTCATGTCCCCTCATGATGAGCTGGAGCTGACAGAGGGAGCTCACCTGTGTTTTCCCCCGATTTGAACCTCCAACCTGTCGTCAACAGTCCTGCCAGCACAAGGGTTTAACCCACTGTGCCACCTGTAGCTCCTACTTTGTTAAATGAGATATTGCGACTGGAAAAAAATATGACTTACACTTTGAGGGATACCATCTTCTTCCCCTTTCCTCTACCTCTCCGGCAACCCAAAGACAAGTAAAAAGTACAGGCAGATTAGAGGAACATCATCTCATAAGACTTGCAGAAAGCCCACTTTGGGGACCACTACCCATCAACTGCTTTTGTTTCAATATTTATAGATTTCCTTTTTATTTCTTATATTTATACCCCGCTCTTCTCACTCCAAGGGGGACTCATAGTTGCTTACGGATTGGCCACTTCCGTGCCACATTGCAATACAAAGTATATAAAATACAAGACATTAAACATCAACAAAAGACATATAAATACATAAGCTGTTAAAAACTGTTAAAAGCATATACCTATGGTTTTAACTGTCCAGTAAAGCATTTTTCTGTCTTCCGGTTTTCAAAGCTTCTTCAACAACAAGGAAGGGAAGAAACATTGATTCTTCATACATTTGTGTTCCTTGTTCATAGTCTTTTTATAATGAGAGGCATAATGAGAGGCAGAGCTTAATTTTTAACTAACAATCAAATACAATTTAGAACTTTTTTTTCAAACTCATTACTTTCACAGTCTTATTTTCTTCCAAACTGTCTTCTTCAAATCAAAAGTTCCCATTCCACAGTAGTATGGTTACAATTAGCAAGGAAATTAAGTCGGGATTACAGAGCTGGACAAAAATCCTATTAATATTAATTAAATCCCCTACTGTAACAGAAGTAAACATTCTGCCTGTGAAGCCATGAAGTCATTGGTTAGCTGTTCTGAAGGTAATTTAGGATCTATGATGACAGATGTGCTATACCTTGAACTCTTACTGACCTCACCATAGGAACCAGATTCTCTGGTACGTCCTTTTTACGATACGTAGCTTACAAAGCCTAGCCTGATTCAGCCAGGGGCTATTGACTACTGAATTTACTGTGTGTAGTGTGAAATAATACAGCATACTGAAGTACTGTATTGCTTCTGACATGTTTATGGGTCAGTAAGCTTCAAGTGTGATTGGAATTATATCCCCAGGTATGTCTCAAGCCCTTGTCATATACCTGACTTTATTGCTCAGTCTATATCCGGACCCCATCGTGTTCTGTGTACAACATACAGAGTGTGCTTCCAAATGTATAGATGTTTTGAGACAGTTGGTCTTTTTTAAAAAAAATCAGAAATAAAGAAGACCAATTCATTATTAGTGAACACCTGCCATTTATTTTATCCACAATTTCAGAATATATTCTGCAATTTACGGCTAAAATATATAAAGTAGTAAGTACGCTTGAAAATTAATTTGTTAATGTTAACTACTAGACATGGGAAGATTAATTTATTGTCATTAACATTAATGAGAGAAGTAGCTTGGTATCCTCAACTGTCCTTTTATGGGCATTGTGGGAAAAGGAATCCAGAACCTCTTTTGTGTTAAAGCACTCACCTTCACAACTCACCTTTCTGCTGCCAGTGGTCCTCCTCTTTACTGGCTGAAGGGTTTTTTTGTGTGTCAGGAGCAACTTGAGAAACTGCAAGTCACTTCTGGTGTGAGAGAATTGGCTGTCAGCAAGGACATTGCCCAGGGGATGCCTGGATGTTTTGATGTTTTACCATCCTTGTGGGAGGCTTCTCTCATGTCCCCACATTGGGAGCCAGAGCTGACAGAGGGAGCTCTCCTCAGATTTGACTCTGCGACCCACCAGTCTTTATTCCTGCCAGCACAAGGGTTTAACCCACTGCACCACCAGGGGCTCCTGAAGAAAGATGAGACAGATAGTCAGCATCCAGATGTGTTTCTGCAACTCTGTTTAATATTATGCAGTTTAAAATAAAGAGTTTCAGAGAGTTCTAATTGCTCTTCATTCGTGCTTCCTTTAAATCAGCTGTGTGTCCGTTTCACATTCTAATCAGCTGACCAGCTGTTTTGGGCTTTAAAAAATGAATATGTGCTGGAGTAGTTTCCACCGGGGGTGGGGGGAGGGGGGAGATAGGGAAGAAAATCATGTATTTTTCCCATGTGCAGGGATATACAGTGATGCAAATATGCCATTTTTAAAACTGTTGCAGCAAATCAGCATGTATTTAACATCATGTAGCCACCCCCCCTTTTTAATATGGGAAATCTTGTGTTTTAGGTATTGTGCATATGGGCCCTCGGAGCCCCCGGTGGTGCAGCAGTTTAAACTGCTGAGCTGCTGAATTTGCTGATTGAAACACACTTGGGGCATTTCAAATACAGGTTTTCACAAGGTCCCAGAAAGAAACGTGGGGAGGTCAAGATTTGAATCTGGGGAGTAGGGTGAGCTCCTGCTGTTAGCCCCAGCTTCTACCAACCTAGCAGTTCGAAAACATCCAGATGTGAGTAGATCAATATGTATCGCTCCACCGGGAAGGTAAAAGCGCTCCATGCAGTCATGCTGGCCATATGACCTTGAAAGCATCTATGGACAATGCTGACTCTTCAGCTTAGAAATGAAGATGGGCACCATCCCCTAGAGTTGGACATGACTGAACTTAATGTCCAGTGACTTTGGCCCCAAGTCATCTGATTTGTTTTTTCACTGTAAATATTACAGCCTTATTTGATTCAAGGCCAGACCCAGTTGCAATAAATTTAAACAAAGGACTGTGATTTCATCCAGGATAGCAGGCCTTCAAAGAGCAGACTCTCTTCCTCCCCTCTGTCTTTTTATCACACATGCATACTCACTTTATAATGTAGACGTCACAGCTCTGAAATGTCAAGCAAATTAATGTATAATTTCTTTGCCCCTTGTTATGCTTGTGTGTGAGATGTGTGAACCACCCCAACAAAATTACCAGACTTTTTCCACATGAGAATAATAGGTCAAACTCTTATAAGAGAAAACATTCTTCTCTTTCTCATTTAAGTACCAGTTTGACCTTCTCTTGGTCTTCAGCCTGACCTCTGTGATACTAAATGCTTCTGCATTTTTCCCTACTGAATAGCTGGGTCTCGCTTTGTGCTGTTATGAAGTTTTGATTATTTTTGTTTATTTTTTAAAAAAACATGGTTCTAGTGCAGTGTTTCTCAACCTTTCTGATGCCGCGACCCCTTAATACAGTTCTTGATGTTGTGGTGACCCACAACCATAACATTATTTTCATGGTTTCTTTGTAACTATAATTTTGCTACTGTTATTAATTGTAATGTAAATATCTGATATGCAGGATGTATTTTCATTCAATGGTCCAAATTTGGCACAAATACCCAATACACCCAAATTTGAATACTGGTGGGGTTGGGGGGGGATGTTATTGATTTGTAGTTGTGGGGATTTATAGTTCACTTACAATCAAAGAGCATTCTGAACTCCACCAATGATGGAATTGAACAAAAGTTGGCACACAGAACTGCCATGACCAACAGAAAATACTGGAAAGGTTTGATGGGTATTGACTTTGAGTTTTGGAGTAGTAGTTCACCTATGTCCAGAAAGCACTGTGGACTCAAAAAATGATGGATCTGGACTAAACTTGGCACAAATACTCAATTTGCCAAAATGTGAACACTGGTGGAGTTTGGGAACAATTGACATTGACATTTGGGAGTTGTAGTTGCTGGTATTTATAGTTCACCTACAATCAAAGAGCCTTCTGAACCTCACCAATGATAGAATTGGGCCAAACTTCATACACAGAACCTCCATGACCAACAGAAAATACTGTGTTTTCAGATGGTGTTTGGTGACCCTTTTGACACCCCCTTGCAACCCACCCAGGGGTCCTTATCCCCAGGTTGAGAAATACTGCTCTAGTGTGATCCTATCTATTTTCAGAATTATAATGGGGATAATTGTTCCATAGAGAAGAGGTGTCTCACTATATGCTTCCAGGGAATATTTTTGTTGGGGAATATGATAAGCAAGAGGATGATATTACATTTACGTCTTGTCGGTGAACATCTTATGGGCATTTGACTGGAGACTGTGAGAACAGAACATTCAAATGAATGTCCCTTTGAAGTCTTCTTATAATCTTATCTATTGAACTGCTTTGTTCTTCATATATAGAGAGAGGTATAAACGTATTCACACTCATAAAGAAAAGTAGGAAGGGGTCAACACTGTATCAATACTAATTACTAGGCCTGGGCAGTTTTGTTTCGTTAATTCGTAATCAGTTAATAATTCGTTAATTTTTCCAATTACAAAACGATAACAAACCATTCTGGAGCAATCATTTAAAAAAACGAATTTTTAAACACATTTTGTAAATGCTTCGTATTTCGATATTGTATTCGTTTCGTTATTGTTTTGAGGTCGTTTCGTTATTATTTCCGCATGTCTGGGCCAGTTTTATGGTTTAATTAGTGAAAAAAAATTATAATATCACACCAACAGTCAAGAACAGAGGGAGAGGGAAGCTTCAGAAGTTTTTGGAGGTTTTTTAGTGTATTTCGCGGTCGCGTCTGCCATTAACGAATCGATTCGTTATTGTTTCGGAAATCGATTCGTTAATTTTTTACCATTTACGAAATTTCGTAAATGTCGAACTTTTTAAAAGGAAAATTTTGTAATTATTTTAAATATCGAAACAAAAAAACCCCCCAAATACAAATCGATTTTAGAAACAAATTTTTGCGTTGTTACCCAGGCCTACTAATTACTCATATTTTTTATACCTAGACCTATTTCAGCTCTGAGGTGTTTAACTTCAACCCCAAAAACTGTTCATTAACTTTTGGAAAACCTTACCAAACTCTTCTAAAATTCCAAAGAAGTAACTTTTGTGCATGGCTAGGCAAAAAGCAAATAGGCTTCTTGTTTAAGTTCAGTAAAATTGAAGAACATTGTATAATGACTCCAATACTCTGCTTTATGTCCAGCTGATGATTTAATTCCCTCTATCCAGCATTTTCACCAAATACAAATTTTAGGAGTAAATCTGGGGATGAGGTTTATTATATGAAGCCACTGACATTCCATTTCCTTAATCCTATCTGCTTCCAAGGCAGATTTCAGAGACGCATCCGTGTTCTGCTGGATAGCTTTAATGGGATTACCTTTAAGGCTGCTCTAATAAGTGGTGTTATTAAGTTGTCTGGCTCACACTGAGCTTTATACATAACCACTGGCGTTTCCCTCTTTTCTCCTGGTTTTGTTACAAATTGGAATTAGTGTCTATCTGGTGTAGGATTTCATGTTTTAAAGAGGATTGGATCTTTCACTTAAGTCCTCTCCATGCAATTTTTTTTAAAAAATCTGCTTATCTTGGAAAATCCCATTCTTTCTGTCTATAGGATGCATTCACAAAATATTTAGGTAAATCTGCCAAAAAGTATAAATACAGTCTTTCCAGTGAAAAGTGCAACAGAGGCAATTATCCTCAATGGAAACAAAGAGAAATAAGCAATAGTAAATGAGATGCTTTTGAAGGTTCATCAATATGAAAACCTCAGATTTAGAAAGCAATAGCAGCACATTTTTCATTTCATTTAAAAATCAAATCATTTTAGCACTGGTGGGGACGAGGAGCAGGGCCTTCTCAGTGGTGGCCCCCCACCTGTGGAACTCACTCCCAGTGGATATCAGGGCATCGACATCACTCCTGTCCTTTAGGAGAAAGGCAAAGACGTGGTTGTGGGACCAGGCCTTCGGGCAATCTGCTAACTAGATAGGACAACCAGGCAATTAGGACCGGCAGGACTGATATATGTGGACTGATAAATGTGGAAGAAAACTCTGAACCATGAGATAGCGAACACTGACTGGCAAGAAGGAAGAAGCGGTTTATATCGGTTTGTATGAAATTTTATTGGTTTTATTGGTTTTAACGGGTTTAGATGCAATGTATTGTTGTTGTTGTTGTTTGCTAATTTGTTATTTTGTTTTATTGATTATTATTGATGTATGCTATGGGCATCGAATTGTGCCTGGATGTGTAAGCCGCCCTGAGTCCCCTTCGGGGTGAGAAGGGCGGGGTAAAAGTAAACCAAATAAATAAATAATAAATAATAATAAACATACAATGGAATATACAATACACAAATTTACCATATAATATCACAGTTATCACTAATTAAAACAATCAACAATATACTAGCAGCAATAAAAACATCTTGTGGTCAGTGTTCACCAAATCCAGTCCGTAAACCATTTAGCATTGTCATTGTCCTTTCTACTCTGGTCATTATTGGTTGTCTTTGTCTGTCTGCCAGCTTACCCAAAAGCCTGATCCCACATCCAGGTTTTTAGCTTCTTCCTGAAGGAGAGGAGGGATGTTGATGTCCTAATTTCCCTGGGGAGTGCATTCCACAGGCGAGGGGCCATAATCTTTTGAGTCTTGATGGATTTAGACAAATAGTGAATTCTGAATCAATTAAATAAGAAGTTGTGTCATTTACATGTCCCAGAGGGTAGCTCCCTGTGCCAAACATTCAACATAAATAGAAAACAGCTATGTACTTCTAACTGACAGTATAAAATCAATCAGTATGGATTCTGGATTGCTCAGGAAGTCAAGGCTATCATGCAGTCTTTTAGCAACATTTTCAAGGAAATTCCAGAAATACAGACTGCAGTCTTGGTGTATATCTCTATCAATATATCTAGGATTTTTCCTCTCCACCAGGAGCAAAACTGTCAAATCAATGGATTTTATCAATTGAAGGCCGCCATCCCAAAATACTTTGAATTGCAACAGGAATAGATCAAAATATTAAAGTTTTAGTGAAAAAATACATATTGTGCTTATTTAGTGGATTGAAACTGAACCTGATATGAGTGATACAGAATTCCAAGGGAGATGAGCACATTACATTCTCAGCCTCAGAGGAATGCAAAGGCAACCTCTTCTGGAAATAAATCTAGCCATGAAACCCCTATGATAGTTACCTTAAGGCCACCATAAGTGAAAAATATCTTGAAGATACTCAACAACAACATTCTACCATCAGTGCAGTGCTTTCCAGGTGTTTTAGACTTCAGCTCCCATAATTCCTAACAGTTGGTAAACTGGCTGGGATTTCTGGGAGTTGAAGTCCAAAGCATCTGGGGGACCAAATATTGGGAACTACTTGTATATAGGAATAGATTTCCATTGTCCTTTGATGTCCTGGAAACCCATTCTTAAAAGACCAAATATTATAACAGGTTACAATCTCATAATCCAGTTTTTCCCAATCCAAGGTATTTTGTACTAAAAAGCCCAGACTTTTTGACAGTTGGTCACACTTTCAGGGGCTGACATCTGGAGCACACCTAATTGTTGAAACCTTCTATATACACTTTCTTTGAGAAAGCGTGACCTCTTTCTGGATACAGCCCTCTTTTTGAATGACTGCTGATAGAAGCTGCTTTTTCCTACCCAAACTCATTTTATTTTTATTTAAAGAACTGGATTTGTCCTCAGCTAGTCATTTCCAGATTTCTGCAATGTGTTCTGTGTGGAGGCCTTCCCTTAAAGTACCAGTCTGAAAAGTTCAATTGTTCTGAAAATGTGCTGGTCAGATTGGTGGCAGCCAAGTGTTCAGATCATGTTTTACTTATCTTGCATTACTTTTTCCAGCTGCTGATTTGTTTGGGAGCTTTATTGAAAGTGCTGATTCTAGCCACTAAAAAGCTTAAATAGACTGAAACCAAAGTATTTATGTTACTACCAACACCCAAAACAACAGCCATCTCAGGCAACTCTTACATTATCTCCACACCTCCATGACATGTTCTTTTTTAAGCCTATGGTTTTGAAAATGTGCGAATCTGTATGGACTTTGGCCCTTTTACATGATACTTTATGAAGTCAGATCCTGTGTGTGAATGTCATTATCAGCTGAGTTTTCTCCCCTTTAGTAGGTCCCATGAAAGTGAAGAAAGCTGCATAGAAACCATATGTGCCAGCTAGGTCTGCATTTGTGCAGTTTGGATGGATGGAGGCCTGCAGACATGTAATGATCTGACTTCCTCAATGAAGACAAAAAGAAACTGCTTGCTACAGTTGGCTATTGAGTGCCAAAACCGAGAAAAATGGCAATGACAAATGTTCCCATGTCAGCTACGGATCAGACTTGTGGGTATTTTGTTGGACCTCTATATCCTTGTTTTTCTTTGACAAAGACAAGTGAAAGTAAGTAAGTCAAAGATCAATAGTTCTGTCACTCTTGCCAACTGTATGGACAACAGCACACACAGAAACATTTTAATAAATGTGTCCTGTCTGCTCTTCCAATTGAATCGCTTAGCTTTGTCATTTCTGAAACTGCCATTCCGTTCTCCACAACTAGCTCACATTCCTAATCTTCATGTGGTACTTATTAAAAGAGTCTAAATATAGAATGTTAAATCTCTGTATATTCCAAGTTATCTACAAACCTCAAGGATCAGGGAGAAAATTAAACAAGGGAGTAGGCAACCTGCCAGGAATAACATGGCTTTAACAAGCATATGAAATATTTATAGAACGCATAAGTAACAAAAGAAAAACAGCACTTCCATAATGCAAATCTCTCAGCGTTCAGTGGTTTTCTCCCATCCTGTATCATTATCTTGATCAATGGAAACAGCACCAGTGTTTTGTGTTTTAAGGCTAATTCATTTCTTCTATTTGTTTATCTGGAAGTAAATTTAACACATGAAGGCTGCAGTCCTATACTCACTTACTTGAACTATTGAAATCAGTAGCAATCACTAGTTAAATAATTGGATTGCATGCTAAAAGTGCCAAAATAGCCCTCTGAATATGTGAATACTCAGTAATATAACTTGTTCACTGAACGTTGAGGAAGTTATTTTAATCCTCATGCATGAAGACAAACAAACTGAACTGCATGGATCATGAAATATTTTCTCATCCCAATGAGAATTCCAGCGGATTATAGGGCATAAAATTGCCACTTGTCCAAAGGAGTGATTGAGCATGGAGAATCAATTTGCCCCACACAGATACCCAGAATCAAAAAACACAGGGTGAAATCAAGGTAAAATAAAATCAGAAGAATTCCAATGTGCACTTGTTATGCTGTGAGATGTTTTCTGAATCTAGCTAATTTGGTGTATTTTCCAACGAGGAAAAAAAATCAATTTCCCTTGAATGGAGACCACCTGCTGACAACATACTGGCAACCAGCATAGCCAAATCTGCTTTGCTGAATTATAGTTCACCCCAAAATGATATGTAACATTTTACCTGCCAATATATTACGGTGACTGAGTCCCAAAAGTACATCAATAAACAGATTTGTCGGACAATTATATTCTCTTAGCTGACTTAAAAAAAAGACAAAAGGAAACTGTACATGGCAATTGGCTGAATCTGAGGGAGATTGAGTATTAGCAATCCATTGTAAATATGCCTTGGAAAATGAATTCATTTTGGAATCCACAAAACAACTATAATGTGAGCACTGGTGTGTTGTACACCATTTGTTAAGAGGCCTAATTTGGTGATCTGGCTCATCACCCAATCTGATCCAGACCACTTTTTCTCTGCCTTAGTCCAAAATCAGATATTTAGCAGCTACAATTTAAAATTAATAAATAGATCCCCAAAGAATGGCAGGAAAATTTATAATGATTAATGTATTTGCCTGACTCCCCGGCTAATAAGAAATGCATTATCAGTGATTAAATTGAAGAAAATACCTTTTAAAATGACTCCTAACAACAACACTGTTTGTGATGGCGGTGAGATAGCCGCTGCCTCCCTTCAGGAAGGCAACATTCCAGCTATCTTAAAACAAGCTGTGATAAAACCTCTGTTGAAAAAACCATCACTGGACCACACTCAATTCGTCAACTATTGGCCAGTTTCCAATCTCCTCTACTTGGGCAAAGTCCTGGATCATGTGGTGGCCTCGCAACTCCAGGAATTCTTGGTAGACACTGATTATCTAGATCTGACACAGTATGGCTTCAGGCCGGGACATGGTACTGAGACAGCCTTGGTTGCCTTAGTTGATGATCTTCGCTGGGAGCTCGACAGGGGGAGTGTGTCCCTGTTGGTTCTGCTGGACCTCTCATCGGCCTTTGATACCGTTGACCACGGTACCTTTCTGAGGCACCTTGCAGGAATGGGCCTTGGAGGTATTGCCTTGCAGTGGCTCCAGTCATTCCTTGAGGGTTGTTCCCAGAAGGTGTTGTTAAGGGACTCCTGCTCGACCCCACGGCCATTGTACTGTCGGGTCCCACAGGGCTCAGTACTGTCCCCTATGTTATTTAATATATACATGAAGCTGTTGGGAGAGATCATCCCGAGATCATCTGGAGTTTTGGGGTACGTGTCATCTGTATGCTGATGATGTCCAACTCTGTAACTCCTTCCCACCTGCTACTAAGGAGGCTGTTCAAGTGCTTGGCCGCTGTAACGGACTGGATGAGGGCGAACAAGTTGAAACTAAATCCAGACAAGACAGGGGTACTCCTGGTCAGTCGTAAGGCTGAATAGGGGATAGGGTTACAGCCTGTGATTGACGGGGTTACACTCCCCCTGAAGGCGCAGGTTCACAGCTTGGGAGTGATCCTGGACTCATCGCTGAGCCTGGAACCCCAGGTCTCGGCAGTGGCCGGGAGAGCTTTTGCACAGTTAAAGCTTGTGTGCCAGCTGTGCCCGTACCTTGGGAAGTCGGACTTGGCCACGGTTGTACATGCTCTGGTTACATCCTGTTTAGACTACTGCAACGCTCTCTACGTGAGGTTGCCTTCGAAGACTGTTCGGAAGCTGCAATTAGTCCAGCGCTCCACAGCCAGGCTACTAACAAGAGCAGGGTAAAGAAAGTGCACAACTCCCTTGTTGTGCCAGCTTCACTGGCTGCCAATTAGCTTCCGAGCATAATTCAAAGTGCTGGTTTTAATCTATACGGTTCCGGCCCAGTTTACCTGTCTGAATGTATTCTCCCCTATGAACCATCAAGAGTGTTAAGATCATCTGGAGAGGCCCTGTTCTTGGTCCCGCCACCTTCACAATCACGTCTGGTGGGGATGAGAGACAGGGCCTTCTCTGTGGTGCCCACCCTCAGCTATA
Organism: Anolis sagrei; assembly: GCF_037176765.1. Lineage (NCBI taxonomy): Eukaryota > Metazoa > Chordata > Lepidosauria > Squamata > Anolidae > Anolis > Anolis sagrei. The sequence continues at coordinate 37,675,562 of NC_090025.1, forward strand.
GAAATCCCCCCGAATGAAATTAGATCTGCCCCCCCCCCCCCGACCTTTAGGAAGCTAGTGAAAACCTGGATGTGGAACGAGGCCCTTGCAGAATGATGGATGAGACCAATAATTGACCAAAGTACTGACCACAATACATGGACTGAATATACGGGCTGAGTTGGACATGTTTTTTATCTTGGTTTTATGTATTCATTTGGCGAACGGCTTTTGTGTATTTATTTTATATGTATTGTTAATTTACTGTTGTTATATGTTATTTTAGATTTTTACTGTCTAGCATTGAATTCGTGCTGTCAGCCGGTCTGAGTCCCTCTACGGAGGTAGAGAAGATCGGGATATTAAAGTTTTAAATAAATAATTAATAATTTTTCCTTCACTTCCTAAAGGGACAGTCCTTTCCATTCAAAAACAATAAGAAATAAAGAATAAAAGTGAGGGAGGGGGGACCTCTTTTCTCACATTGATTCACCTACACATATAGTAAAATTTAATTTAATTTTAAGAAAAAGTTCCTTTCCCAAACACAGTAGCAATTCCAGAAGAAAAGAATGAGGAAAATGCCTCAGTTTTCTAAACTAACACAGTGCACCATGGAGCCAGTATCCCCAGTTGCATTTTTCCACATCCAACAAAACGTCATCTTTCAGCATTTTCTAGGTCTTCCAGTGTGACTCATTGGTATTAGTGAGCTGAAAGTCCTTCATTTCAAAGGGGTCATTATTATCTACAGTTTTATGTATCCATGAGAAATCTGGAAATGTATCCCCTGTATCCCCTGAGGTGTTGAGGATCATAAACATACAAATAAAAAAACCCATGTGCACAACTCTGAACACTCTACTTACTCTACATCTAGGCTTCATCAGAGTCCTTGTAGTGCATGATGCTAAGTAATTTGGAAAAGTGGGAAATGGGAATAAAATGTAAATGATACACAGGCCCTTCCAACAAGCACCATAATTGGGAGGATCAAAAAATGCTAATGAGACACATACAGTGGTTTGAAAGCCATAGCTGTCTCTCCACTCCAATCCCATTCCATCCCAACATTCAGTTGCACAAAGGATCCACCATCACCCCTCCCCATGTTGAAATGAGCGTTATGTCAAAGTGCCAAGACAACAACTGGTCCATAGCATAAACATATTTGGAGCCTATGAGGTCTAATCCAGACTTGAACTAATCAAGTTGCTTCACTCCACATTTTGGGCTTTGGAAAACATGTGCAGGAACCTACTTGCAGAAAGTATAAGAAAGTATGTGTTATTGCAGTGTAAATATAAAAAGGTATATGTATAAATTTCTAAAACAACAACAGCCACACATACAAAATTAATTTGGAACACTAGGTTCTTACTTCATTTCGTGTGCCAGCATCTAGTACAAACCAGAAGAAAGTACTCTTTGGTTTTTATTTGGGAATGAAAAGGAAAATTGTACTCATAAAGAAAGATTAACTCTCCACACATTCCATACGACCGAGCTTCCCAAGCTAAATAATTTTTTTAAAAAAACTCTTTTCTTTTTGATTTCACAGTTGGCAAGTTTTACCATTTCTTTTTCAGCATTACAGTTTTTCCTGTGTTTTAGCCCTGGTGACTGAGGAAACAATGGAACAAAAAGGCTATACTCTTAAGATTTTGTATGTGTTGAAGGAACCAAAACGACAGAGGTCAGCAGCTTTTTGCTATGGATCTTCCTGTCCTCTGAACCTCTAACAGATCAATAGAAATTCTACTTTTCTTTCTTCCTATTGTAGGATGAGAACACAAGGCTGACACCTATGTTTTGTCATATCTGGTCTTTATTTATAACTTTGATAGATGTATAATTAAATAATTCTGCTTTTTCTGAAAACATAGAATACAGTTTTATCTTTCAGTGGCATCTAGCCTCCTGTTCTGTTCACATATTTCTAGCTTCTCTGATAGATAAATGAGTTGTAAATGATTAAATACCTTCTTATCATACTCTCTGTGTACTCTCTATGAAACTGCTTTCACTAGTGGTATTCTTCTGCCATTGTTTAATCACTCTCCTGAAAACATCTGATCTCTGAACTTTCCACTAATGACCTTCTGCCTGAATTGCTGAGTTACCTCAATGGTTATGAAATAGAATGGACAAGATTCTAATCAGCAGTTGTACAAATACCAGCATTAGTTACACTAGAGTTAAGATACCCTTGAGCTTCACCAGATCACACCTTGGCTAATACTGTTGCTCAGCTGACTGAATAATGGTGAAAACAGCTCATTCTTACCTATTGTTCAATAATTAAGGTCTTTGTGCAACCCTTATTAGGATAGCCTTCTAGAAAGTTCAACTTCTTCTGTAATTTGTTTTTTATGTTGGCGTAAGTCACCAAATTAGCCCAAGATCAAATCAAGCCTGAACACAAACTGTTGTATTTTGGCCATATCATGCAACAACATCACTAACTAGAATAAGATGACAATACTTGGTAAAATTAGAGGCAGTAGGACCCAATCAAGGAAGCACAGAGCTGACTTTGCAGGATCTGTGCAAGGAGCTCGATGATAGGGTATTTTGGAGGTCTCTCATTCATAGAATTGCTATAGGTCAAAACCAACTTGATGTCAATGAACAGCAGCATGGACTTATTAAGATTACCATAGTTGTGATTTTTGAAAATGTCCTTCCTCCTTCAACTCCTCCTGCTGCTCCCCCCTCTTCAGACATCATTCAAATAACCACTTTAAGAACTGACTATATTAAGAAACTTCTTTCTCTTTAAATAATTTCTGTTTGGAAATATTTAGTAATTTAATGGCAGAATAAGACGTTCAGATTAAATGTATTCACCAACAGGTGACAAGGGTTGTAAGGGAGAAGTTTTAGAACAAATTTCTCAAATTACTTTCTCTGTAGGCATTTTAGTCTATGACAACCATAAAACCTCAATTATTGCATTTTTAGAAAAAAAAATCAAACAGGTATATGCTAATGACATACAGCCTTATCGCCAGAGCAAAAAAAGCATCCTATGATGCTTCTACCCCAGGTCACAAATAGAACCTCATTCCACCTATCAGATAATGTAGGATGACTTCCAGTGGTGTTCTGTGCGTGAACAGAGGTGGCAGTGTTGAAGGATGTTGCGGCCGCCAACACAGAAGCCTTCCCATGTTTCATAAGGTCGGATCATGAGAATGGAAGAATATTTTGCTCTTCCACTCTGACTGTCCCACCATCCACAATAAAAACAAGGTCCAACGCGTGTCCTGCCTGATGTGTGGGGCCAAATATTACTTGAGTCAGCCCCATGGTCGTCATGGCAACCATGAAATCCTGAGCTGCGCCTGTCAATGTGGTCTCAGAGTAGATGTTGAAATCTCCCAAAACTAAAAGTTGTTGGGAGGCCAAAGCCAAATTTGAAGCCACTTCCGCTGCTCAGACAGGGAAAACTGCTGGGTTCCCACCTTCAGGTAGACACACTCGAACCTTGAAGATTGTAGAACGGTGCATCTGGTCAGGGCGATAGACTGGCGAAAAATCACCATGAACCCTCCTCCCTGCCCCCCAGACCTAGCCTGCTGATTCACCCCGAAACCCGGTGGACACAGCTGGGTAAGGTTTACCCCCCCCCCCCAGCTCATCCAACCATGTCTCGATGATGCACGCCAGATCCGGATGTGGCATTCAGAAGCAGGATCTTGAATCGGGGGGGGGGGGGGTGGTCTGTCATGGAGACTACCACACCTATCCTTCTCCAGTAAATCTCTGTGTTGGGCTGTGAAGAAATCCCTAAATGGAAGTTCTATTTCTTAATATGTGGTATATTAAATGAGACAGCTGTGGTGGCTTTTTAAAAAATGGTTTTGTCAACACTTTTTAAAATTCCCTAAAGATAAGAGATGTATTTCTCCCCTGCTATCTTGTGCTGTTGTATAGAAAATTCAAGGAGACAGCTTTTGTAGTTTTTTAAAAAAATTAAAAATGTTGTTTATAAAAACTTTGAAAATTCCTCAAAAGTCTGTGGATGAGTGAAATGTTCTGAAACCTGGTGGGCTAACAGTGGTAAAGGTGTTCTACCATTGTAGCAAGTTTCACCACAATAGCTATAAAATTGAGAGATAAGGGAGCCCCTGAAGTTTCTCCACTTGTGCATAACGAAAAGGTAACAAATTTTCATTATTCTTGTTATAGTAATGAAATTTTCTCTAAAGACACTTTAGAAATATTTAGAAATAAAACATTGACACCCCCTATTTTTTAAATCAGTTTTGAAACTTTTTTTAATCAATTGCACAACCCTAGTGCATGTGCTAACATAATGTAGCTCCAAAACTGCATTACTGTAAATGAGCAGAATCAGCTCATATTAAAAGCTTTGCACTGTACTATCATAATTCCCACATTGTAGTTTTTCCTATAGAGTTATTTGGTAATCCCACACTCCCACATTCCTTGTGTTATTGCAATAGGGTTTTGAGATTATGCAAATTTGCAAGCATTTATAACACAGACACAATGATAAATAAAAGGAGCAAACTAATTTATTTTAAATTTCTGCTAGACTGGTTTTAATGTGTATCTGATATATTAAATGCAGATAATACAAAACAAAATTAGCCATAGACATTGCACCTATGATTGTTGCAAACTCCACTACACCCCCTCTTTTCCAATCACTCTTAAACCTAAATTTAGCACTATTTTCACACATCTCATTTTTCATCCTCACACAGAGATGCACAGACTGCTATAATCATAACTATTTCTGTACGACCATGGAGGGAATGGAGATTGTTATCATTATTCCTATTTTTAGATGCATGGAATATGCTTATTATAGCTTGTGGAGAGTTAAAAATATATAGATATAGATTTAATAGATACCAATTCTGTGCAACACAGTAATCATAAAGTTGGGCAGTTTAAAATATGACATGAAGATTTGTGTCTAAAAAAAATGTACAAGATTGATGTACATGCCTATCCAGTGTTTCAAAGTGAGAGTCCTTTTATGCTGCTTCACTCTCAAAGGGATCTTCACTTACTCCCTAACTCACATGTGCCCCTGTCAGCATGGCCAATCATCAACAATGATAGAAGTTGTGCCCTAGCAACAGCTGGGATGGAATTCTCAGCTATGTTCTTGAAATAGGCAACAAATAATCTTAGCCATTTATTTCCTGCTGTGAAAAAGTATTTGAAAACTGTGCAATTTTTGAAGCCTATTCTCAATTTGGGACTTAGTCTTCCTCAATATATCATACATGAAACTATTTTCTGTGTAGAAAGAGACAACATTTTGACATTTTCTAAGGCTTTCACGTAGTGGCAAGAAATTTATTCAATGTGCAGAGCGCTGTGTAGTTGGAGATTTATTCAGCACACACAAACACAAATGTGTGGGGTTTTTTGTGTGTAAGAACGGCATTTCCATTTAATTTTTATTGTGTAAAGATGGTTTACAGAATGTAAAATAAAATAAAAGAAATACATCAGATATATATGATATCTAATCTATCTGTCTATCTATCTACCTATGATACAAATAAATCTGTTTACCACACTCACCCCCTCCCCGCACCCGTGAACCACCACCCATGACTTCCGACACCACTTAATGTGAAACTAACATCTCATAAAAACCTACAGGAGATTAAGATCCTCTGGGGAGGCCCTGCTCTCTGTCTCGCCACTGTCACAGGCATGTTTGGCAGGGACGAGAGGCAGGGCCTTCTCAGTGATTGCCCCTCAGTTATGGAACTCCCTTCCTGGTGAGATTAGATTGCCCCCCTCCCTCCCAAGAAGGATGGTAAAAACATGGTGGTGGGACCAAGCTTTTGGGACAGTGCAATAACGCAGCAATAGGAAGCCATATAATGCCATCTAGATTTGATGTGGATGCTCAAGACAGTTTAAACAGTGGATTTTAATGTTGAGACAAATGTTTTTAATACTTATATATGCATACAAATTATTTATGTTCTGGCCTTGAATGTTTGCCGTTTGTGTATTGTGCTCTGCTCTGAGTCGCCTCCAAGGTGAGAAGGGTGGAATATAAATGTTTTAAATAAATAAATAAATAAATACCAAAGAACATATTAATAACTTCCCCTTGGTGCTATGCTAAAGTCTACCTTTGTTTTCCTTTCTGAATATTCAAATTCAAGCCTTCATTTTTGAACTGTGAAAATTCTCATCAGAATTCATCTTGTCAAGCATTTGAGAAAGTCTTTGACCAGCACATCTAAGGCCTTTCAATGTTTTAAAGATTAAAGTGTCCTAAGGTGAGGAAATTGACCAGTTGTTCAAAGCCCACATAGCTAGCTTCCAGCTGGATACATCTGCTTCCATTCTTAGTGAATAGGTCATATGCTATCTTCGCTTTCATAAAAGACAAAGAGCAAATAGGAAGTAATCTTCAAAAACAGGAGGAGGAAGAAAGAATGCACAAGAGTAGAAGTGTCATAGAGATTTAGAAAAAGGCAAAATAAAAAAACCCATAAGCTACCTATCACTCTTCCCACCCCGCAACTAGTGCAGATCATTTTCTAATGAGTCGACACTCTAGTCCAGCAATAAAGGTATTCGGTTTTCCATTGAGCATGTAAGGGATGAAGTGTCAAATAATCAGAGAAAGTGGCTGAAGATAGGAAATTAGTTGAACATATCTCATATAATAGGCAGAAGACAGGTTGAAGCTGGTTGACAGCAAACAGGAAACTCGAATTTGATAATGCAGTCAAGGAGTGAAGGAGCTACCATGCACTGGGAATGCAGACAGAAATATATCTTTCTCCCACTCAGGGAAATATGCAGAAGGGCAGCCATATGAAGACTTAAACAGCAGGAAGAAAAGCAGTAAATCTGTTTCAATACTGGAACACTAGGTTTGGATTTTCCTGGAACATATTATGACAAAATATCAAATGGAAACTAGTTGATCTTGTATTCTATTTTTATAATAACATCATCACCATTGTCTAGTGTAAAAGAAGCCATGTTTTCGGGCACTAAATCTAAATAGGATACTTCTCTTTGGCAAACAAAAGACATGTATGGAATGGAAAATGGAATGAGGTTTGATGCCATCTGTACGCTGATGACATCCAGCTCTATCACTCCTTTCCACCTGCTGCTAAGGAGGCTGTTCAAATCCTGAACCAGTGCTTGGTGACTGTGATGACTTGGATGAGATCGAACAAATTGAAATTGAATCAAGAGAAGACAGAGGTTCTTCTGGTCAGTCACAAGACCAAACAGGGTTTAGGGTTACAACCTGTGTTGGATGGGGCTACATTCTCCCTGAAGATGCAGGTTTGCAGCTTGGGAATTCACCTGCAGTCATCACTGAACCTGGAACCACAGGTTTTGGTGGTGGCCAGGGGGCTTTTGCACAATTAATACTTGTGTGCCAGTTGCACCCATACCTTGGGAAGTCAGGTTGGTCATGGTAGTCCATGCTCTTGTTACATCTCGAATGGACTACTGCAACACACTTTATATGGGGTTGCCTTTAAAGACTTATTGGATGCTTTAAGTAGTCCAATGAGTGGCAGCCAGGTTTCTAACTGGAGTAGGGTCAGTGAACACATAACTCTCCTGTTGCACCAGCTCCACCAGTTGCCAGTATGTTACCGAGTACAAAGCAAAGTGCTGGCTTTAGCCTATAAACCCCTCAATGGCCCCAGCCCAGCTTACCTGTCTGAATGTATCTCTCTCTATTAACTATCTCATAGGTTAAGATGATTTGAGGAGGCCCTGCTCTTGATCCCATCCCCCTTGCAGGGGCGACTGGTGGGAACAAGAGGCAGGGCCTTCTCGGTGGTCACCCCTTGGCTATGGAACTCCTTCTCCAGAGAAATTATATCAGCCTCCTTCCTCCCTTCAGAAAGAAACTGAAGACCAAACCTTTGCACCATGATTTCCAGTGCAATAATGGTCTTCAGTGCAATAATGAATAATGTAAGTGACAACTGGAATAGCTCCTGGAATATGTTTTTGGGCTGTGTGATTTTAAGTAATTGTTTTAAGTTGATATGCTTTAATTATGTGATTTTAAAGTATTTGTTGTTTTAATTTTATTTGTACACAAGACATTGAATTGTGCCTTTGTTGTGAGTTGCCCTGAGTCCCCTTCGAGGTGATAAAGGCGGAATAAATGTGGAAAATAAAATAATAAATATATGTAGCTCAATTCAGAATTATATGAATTAGTAGCACATCTGTGGAATATTTCAAATATTCAAACAAATATTTCAAATATTTGTTTGAAAATGATGTGTTTCCCACTTTACCTGCAACAATAGTTGTATTGCCAAGTTCAAATATACCCAACACCTTTGAAACCCCTTCCCTTCAAGTACATAGTATTCTACCTTCCACTAATGTGACAGAAACAATTGCCATGAAAAGTGCATTAGAAACATAACCTGCAAAAAGACAAGTAACGAGTACATGTCCTGCTTAAATGCAGTATGTCCTTCACTTTCAGATGGTTAGGGGCTTAAGACCCCCCACAAAAGTGGAAAACCCACAAATAAAAAAACCTTATTTTTTCACTTCAAGATCTTCCAGTGGTCCCAGTACTATAGAGTTGACAATAGAGTTGCAGTGGAGGACCTAGAGATTCCATATTAACCAAATCACAAATATTTAGGGCTAATTGTACTTTTGAAATGCTACTGTTCTCCCCAGTTTGCATCAACACTGAAATAAACTTTTCTTCAGCTGCCAATAGCAGGTGCATGTACGTAGGATATGCTACTCCTTTCCACAATGGCCATGATGCTGTCCAGATATTTCCACAACCCCATAAGACTGCCAGACGTCTCCCTGCCCTGAGTATGGCAGAGGCTCCTTCTTTGGAGGTTTTTAAACAGAAGCTGGATGGCCATCTGCCAGGGGTGCTTTGAATGCAATTTTCCTGCTTCTTGGCAGGAGGTTGGACTAGATGGCCCACGAGGTCTCTTCCAACTCTATGATTCTATGATTCTATGTTCCAAACAATTGGAACTACTTTGAAGAAACAGGTGAGTGAGGACTGCCGATATCATTTATTGACAAGCTTAGTGGGATTCTGAAATGTAGATCACCTTCATAGTGCTGTTTGAACTTTTCCACTTCAAAGCTCCTGAAAGGAATTGGTCTTGATGGCAGAAATATATTGATGCAGACAGAATGGTCAGCAGAAATCTTTAAACGTTTGGCAAAAGAAACTAGGCCCTGTCACATACGATTTAGTCATTTAATAGGATCTTTTCATGTTCAAAAGGCCGCCAGTATGTTTTTAAAAGACAGCCTCACCTCTGTAACCCATCCTTGCCATCCAATCCTTGCCTATTATTAATGAAAGCATGAGCCGTCTTAGTAAGTTTATCATACAGGCGACAGCAGCTGTCTCATACATTAAGGAAGTGTTTGTGCTCTGTTCCAAAGGCAATAAAAATAAATTGAATGTGGAAAAGTTCCTATAGAGGCAAGGAAAGGTGGCCAGCTACTGTAAGAAAGGTATGGGGTGAGGAAGATATCGCATCCAGAAACTTGTTGTACTAATGCCTAAACTAAATATATATATTCATAACTGTGTCATATACATGATCCCCACCCAAATAGTCCCTAACTTAGGGGATACATATGGTCTGTAAAAATAAAATAAAAAAACATTGTGGACAGCAGCCACAATGATTGAGAGGGGTGAGGTCTATTCCCTGTTATCATTGAGCAATTAAGGAGCCCCCAGTGGCACAATGGGTTAAACCCTTGTGCTGCTAAGATTGTTGACCAACAGGTCACCAGTTCAAATCCAGGGAGAGTGCAGATGAGCTCCTTCTGTCAGCTCCAGCTCCCCATGCGGAGCCATGAGAGAAGCCTCCCACAAGGATGGTAAAATACCAAATATCCAGGCGTCCCCTGGACAACATCCTTGCAGAGACCCAATTCTCTCACACCAGAAATGATTTGCAGTTTCTCAAGTCTCACCTGACATTAAAAAATTGAGCAATTGACTGATTCAACTTTCACATTGTGTGACCAATCTCCAGTACAAGGGGTAATTACAACACAGATCCTGTTTCTACTTGTTTCAACAGAGGTCACTCAAAGAGTGTGGAAATGTCAGTTAGCAGCTTCCTGATTGATAGGGGAATAGAGATTGGTAAATTGTAGTGGCCGCTGCCTGGTGAGTGGAGATTGAGGAGGTTGGGATTGGAATCATTTTAGTGGACCTATCTAAGATGCCAAAGATCTTTTTGGAATAGTTTTTAGGATCTTGAAAAGCTCCTTTAAAGTTCAGACTAAAATCCAGAAGAGATTTACAACTTTAAGGTTATGATTCACTATCAACTGTTATGATAGATTCACAATTCCACCGTCGGTCACTTGCTCCACTTCCTTGCAATGAAAATTGTGATGTCTGAATGGTAAATGGCAAACAAAAGAAGTAGTGCTGAATTTAATCAAGGTCTGATTATGGGCAGCACTTTTCAACTCTTTTAATTACAGAAGGAATTAAAAGTGGGTAAAAGTGTTTGCCTGACATGGATGTGATGAGAAAGACACAGAATCTTTGAATTACTACAGAAAAACCGATTGGAAAACATTTTCATTGTCTGATGTGTAGCTGGGCTCCCCTCCCAATAACAACCATAGAGTTAGAAGCTGAAAGAATCTACCTTATCTTAATTCAGTCCATTTGTCTATTTATTATACTATTATCTACTCTAAAGATGAGGACTGAACTTTTGTATGCAAAGCATTACTCTCTTGAACTCTTCCACCGGCACCTATTAAGAGGAAGGACAAAAGAATTCAGGAAGTGTTGTCTTCACTCTGAAAATGTATTAGTGTATTATAGTGTGGACAAATCATTATGTTGGCAGTTCTAGGTGTCTGTATGGATTCTGGAAATTAAAGCCAAGCTCTAGTTTCCAGACTCTACTTCGTGGTTTCAAAAATGAATGCCTAAATGGGGCTCATGTGATCTTGACTAACTGGGTGAACTCTAAGAAAGAAGATAAAACCCTAAATAGGATACTGAAACAACAGCTATCTGATGGGAAATAATGTCTAAATCCTTGAACTTGGGGTTGGGGAGGTTAAAACATTTTTCTTGTACTATCAGAACTTTTACCATTCAGAATTTTGTGGGGGAGTATTAATTGTATCAGTGAACAGAGCAAATGTATTTATTAAAGAAGAGATTTATATGAGTAGAAAAGTATTCTTTTTAATATCTATTATATACCCTGGTGATTGTAGCTTTCCTATTTGTAACTGACACAGCATTGTGGGAGGATGCTGGTCTTGTCTCTGTCTAGGAAAATTAATCTGCAGTAATAAATATATTTTCTTTGCATATCTGTAAAGACTGATAGCTCTGAAAATCCTTTCTTCATTCCCTTACAAAGCCAAAAATTGTATTGTACATGTTGGAAAAGATTTAGGAACACAAAATCGTTGTTTTCTCTGTGTATCTTCACATACTTTTGACCTCATCATCATGGCAAATCCAGTGGTGGTCAATGTGGGGCATTAGGAACCTATCATCATATGCCTCGTATTACCTGACTGTCCCCTTACCTCATCCCATGGGGGGAAGCGTCTGCCCCCTTACCTCATCCCATGTGAAGGAAAGCCTCAAATGACAAATATAGATCAAGGAGTATCCCGAGTTACAATGCCCAGATATAGAAGAGTGCTAGCCTATTCAGAATGCATTGGCTTCTTTACAGTTCGGGACATTATGTATACAATTACCTACTGTATAAAGGATTTTTTTTCATGTCCCTGGGGTCTTTATGTCTTGGGAAGACTATATCTAAAAGCACCTCTAAAATGCACCGAAGATCCATCAGGAAATAGATTCCTATCACTCCACCAGGAGTTCATTTTTCCATTATGCATTGCCAGTTGCAACAGCAGAGGAACAGCACAAAGATGGGTAATGACTTAAAATAGGCAGTGCAGAAATTTTGATGGAGTCATTTCTTCTATCAGACTTGCTGTTCAATATTGTAGATGACTTGTTTGTTGCTATCTAAGGATGGTTTTAATCTGAGCTATCCTAGTTTAAGGATCTGGTCATATTTAACTTGGCAAATTCAAGTTTTTATACTTCCAAAGAAAGAAAAACTTTCCCACAATGTTTCTAGTTCAGGACACCATTTAAGAAGTTATCATATTGTATCAACCATAAACAGAGTATACATGTATAAGTAACTTGTATAAGACTCCTGCTGTGAGATGAAGAACCAAGCAAACATTTCCACTTATGCAATGAATATCTGCACTTAGTATCAGTGCAGTTTGGCAACACCAGGGGTATATCTATACAGTAGAATTAATGCAGTTTGACATCATTTTAACTACCACAACTCCATGCTATGAAATCCTACGAGTTGTAGTTTGATGGGACACCAGCATTGTTTGACAGAGAAGGCTAAAGACGTTGGAAAACTTTGGCTCCCATGATTCCATAGAATTCCTTAGAATTGTTGATGAAACATGTTAGCTATACTTATCTACATAAGTTGTTTATCATGAATTCCAACTTTTATGTAAACTTAGAACCATAGAGTTGGAAGAGACCACATGGACCATGTAGTTCAACCCCTACCATTCAGGAAAAGCACAATCCAAGTAACCCTAACAGATGGCCATATACTTGCCAGCCAGCTTGTTTGTATACCATTAAGAGGAGTTATAAAAGAAGTGCTGTGGTTGACTAGGAGTCCTGGTGGCGCAGTGGGTTAAACGCTTGTGCCAGCAGGACTGAAGATATACAGATTGGAGGTTCGAATCTGGGGAGAGCATGGATGAGCTCCCTTTGTCAGCTCCAGCTCCCCATGCGGGAACATGAGAGAAAGCCTCCCATAAGGATGACAAAACATCAAAAAACATCTGGGCATCCCCTGGGCAACATCCTTGCAGATGGCCAATTCTCTCATACCAGAAGCAACTTGCAGTTTCTCAAGTAACTCCTGACATGAAAAAAAAAAACACAAAACAAAACAGACTATGGCCAAGATCCATCTGTGTCAAGATCACATTTTCCTTCAGTGAGAATATAGCATGAATTGACTGGGCAGGTGGTGCTTAACAATATTTCCTGATCCAAATGCAATCAGATGCATTTGGATCCCACCCTCCACTCCAACATCTGCTTTTTAGAGGGGATCTGTGTAAGTCTAGCAGTAGAATCCAGGGTCCTCCCTGTTTTCCCTATCTTCTTATTGTGTATATTATGTTTTGTGGCTTTAACGGGGGGAGGGAGGGTTCTTAAAAGGCAGTTTGTAATGTGAAAATATATAAATATAATATAAAAATAAGCACAGTTCAACAAAGACAAAGCAATGCTTCTAAATAATCCATGGGCATGCGTGTGTAAATCCAGTTTTGAATTACAGAAGTAAAAAAAAAAGCACAAATCTTTATACTTTTATTGGAAATGTGGCTAATCCCCTGAAGGCAGTCCTACCATTCCAGGTTAGTGCTCGTATGCTAGAATAGAAGGAAGGGAAATATGACAAGACTCTGGTTCCTATCTAATCCTTTCCATAAAAAGACACTGACATCAATTTCTAAGCTGACAACGTCCAATGCTGTTTATCAGACAATATGCCAGTTGTCCGTTCACCTTTGGAAGAAAATTTTCCTAGTATATTTTGAATTCTTACATATAAAGAGTCAGTTCAGTATTTTTTTCCTTTATCCATTTAAATTATTGTTGCTTTGTCAGCCTGGTAAGAGCCATGCTTTCATAAATACATTTCTTTTTGGTTTTGATACAGGCATATAACTGCATTTTCAGCCAAATGCAGATGATGGATGAGCTCTTCTATCAGGGAGAGAGGTAAGAACACCATGTGGACTCCAGATCTTGTTGAACTACAAGTCCCATCATCCCTTGATATTGGGTATGTAATGGTTTTTGTATTGTATTGATTTTATATTGATCTTATAATGCTGTTTTAAATGTCTTAATTGTATATTGTGGATTTTAATGGCATCAAATTGTGGTCAATTTGTAAACTGCCTTGAGTCCTCTTTGGGCTTGAGAAAAGTGGATTAGAAATATCACAAATAAATAAATAAATAAATAAATAATATGTTGATAAGGGCTAATAGAAGTTACAGTTCATCTGAAGGAGTATGAGTAGCCCAGATCTGATCTTGGATGGCATTCGTTAGTGGGATTGAGCTGGGAACAGAGTGGCCACTTTCACATCATCAAAAAAGGAGAACACACAACACCAAAAAAGGATAGCCTTTCAGATAGCAGAAAGTCTCAGTTTTAAATATTGTATTTATATATATCTGGCAAACTACTATATATATATTTCTTCAACTGCAATATAGGAGTTATATTGATCTGTCTTACAGTGGGGTGGCAATTAATTAGATTAAGTGTACAGAATGATTTTATCACATGGAAAATGCTTTATAATTAGAGTAGCAAGCTCTCCTCAGTCCATTTAGAAATAAGCTCAATATTTATGAGTTTTCTTGGTGACCTTTTGGAAGAAAGCTGGTTTGCTTTTTTATAAGTTTTCCAAAGGTCTCTTTATGATGCTGTATCAGAACTGTCCTTACCACAAGCATGAAAAGGCCATCCAGACTCAATTTCATGTAATTTTAAGACTGGAAATAATCCAAGAAAAAGATAGTCTGCCTACTGCAATATCTGCTTTCAGAGAGGTCAACAGTAATCACACCATATTATCATCTCCATGTGTAGCTGGATAGGGGACTTCTGGGTGGAATGGCATTCAGTAGCCACCTCCTGTGCATGTTCCACTACAGGGGAGACAATTTGTGTAGTAATCAGCAACCGAAGAAATTTCGGACCAGCAAAAAAAGAGGACACTCTGGGGATCAACTACAAGAGTTTCAAACTCCCCGCTTCATGATCAGATTGCCCCTTTAGTGATGAGTGATCATGACTGAAGGGAAGTGAAGACTCCAACATGTCCTGCCATGTGAGTAGTTCACCTGAATGGGGGAAAAAGAATGAGATTTATTTATTCATTTATTTATTGCATTTATATCCCACCCTTCTCACCCCAAAGGGGACTCAGGGCAGCTCACAACAAATAGAACAACAAATAGAATAGCATTATAATCTAGTTGTGTTGCAACTAGTGTGTGTATCACCATAATCAGGTCTTCATTTTTCAGAAAACAGCATATTAAGGAACCAACTTCAGAAGAGCAAAAAAGGTTCCTAGCCACAATCATGGCCTTAGCATTCAAGATCAGGCCCGAATACTGAAGAAGCCACATACAATGAGCAAGATCTATCCATGAATCCATTCTGTTAACAAAAGAGAATTTGTGTCTTGTTTTAGTGTTAATTTCTTAGCCCTCAACCAGTCCATTAACTATTTTCAGGTGGCCATGAACTCAACAGACTCTGCCATGATCCAATAGATCTATCAGATGTGATGTGAATACTAAATTTTTCTTTTTTAAAAGAATTCATTTTATATGTCACAATGTCGAGCCCCCAGTGGTGCAGTGGGGTAAACCCTTGTGCTGGCAGGACTGAAGACCGACAGGTTGCAGGTTCAAATCCGGGGAGAGCGCGGATGAGCTTCCTCTGTCAACTCCGGATCCCCATGTGGGGACAAAGGAGAAGCCTCCAACAAGGATGGTAAAACATCAAAACATTCGGGTGTCCACTGGGCAACGTCCTTGCAGACAGCCAATTCTCTCACACCAGAAATGACTTACAGTTTCTCAAGTTGCTCCTGACACGAAAAAAAAGTATGACTTGAAAAGAACTCAGGGAAGCTAGAAGGCTTGCATTTGTTTTCAAAATATAGGTTCCTTAAGAAATAGCAGGATCTCTCTTTTTATTTCTTTGGAGATGTGTTTTATCACAAGACTGCTGGATCAGCAATTCCTGTCTCGCAACTGATTTCAGAGTGTCTGTTTCCTGCTGTGTCTTGTGTATTGTGCAGCTGTAATATATATATTTTAAAATTGTAAATGTTTTCTTCCTTTTAAAAAAGTAAGAATAGTTTTGAAATCACAAAATCTTTATAAATGTATTCAGGGGCCTGTAGGAAAGTAAATTGTGTGACACTGAGTGCAAAACATTTCTGCCTTTGTATCAAAATGTAACAGAGTAATTTCACACTGTAAATGTGGTTTGCATTTCATTTTCTCCCCTCTTCTAGTTTGAGATGTTTTATCTGCAGCTCCAGTTATGGCATGTTGAACCAGATAATTATTCTCAATTTTTTCTGGCCCAGACATTGCATTTTTACCATTACTATAAACTCACTGCAATGTCAAAGTGTGAAAAAAACACAAGTCAGCTTCACAGCTACCTAATGAGGTTGTTCAGGTTTTTCCTCCAATTGAAGATGCCTCAAAGATATTTCGATCAAACAATGTGGCATTTTTTTACATGCCAAACATTGAGCTCCTTGTCATTATGTCACAGTTCGGTCATGCTGGACTGGCCCAAACACTTTCCTGCTGGAAACAGAGCAGTAAATAGTGTTTCATTTCACATATTCCCACCTATGGAGATAAATAATTTTAGTGAATAAAACAGAAAATATTAGAATTGCCTCTCCCTCTTCTGGATAGCAAAACATAACAATAACAAATTAATTAGGAATTGCTTCCTTTTCATAGTCTTAACTGTGCTGCCTGGGGTATCTTCCTGTCTCTTTTTCTGATCAATTGTAGTGCTGGCTTTCTACAGCTTGACATGGTAAGAACACAGAAGCTATGGGTAATTCATGCCCTTGGAAAAAACTACACCACTACATGTTTTATATAGTTTGAGTATCCCTTATATGAGATGCTTAGGACCAGAAGTGTTTTGGATTTTATAATTTGGGGATTTTGGAATATTTATTTATTTATTTGCAGTATTTATATACCACCCTTCTCAACCCTCAAGGGGACTCAGGGTGGTTCACAGTGTTAGTAACAATTCAATGCCATTGATAAAACACAGCATAAAACATCAAAATTGACCCTCCCCTGATAAAACATGAAAAATGATCAAACACATTACATAAAATAACATCACGTATCACACAAAGACATACCCATTGTCCGTAAACAGTCCGGGGTCATTGCACTTTCAACTTTCACTTTAATAATAATAATAATAATAATAATTACAACAACAACTTTATTTTTGTACCCCACCTCCATCTCCCCAAAGGGACTCGGAGCAGTTTACGTGGGGGGAAACCTCAGATTCAATACAGTTAAAATATAAGAACAAAATTCATAAAAACATTTCAATAGTATAAAAACAAACCACACATAATGCAATACATAGTGAACATCTAAAGACCTTCAATGGTCTGAGTAGTGCATAGTTCTGAGCTCAAATGGGCAGCTGGTGCAAATCACTTGCAAAGGATAGGGCTGATGGATAAAGTGCTAAGGATAAAGTGCTAAGGATAAAGTGCTAAGTGACAAGGTCAGAACTGGGGGATAACATAAAGAGAGCACTATGTCTTTAGAAGGGAACAGTGGTAAAGTGCAAGATCTGATTATGGTTCAAAATTGGGGGCCATAATTATTTGGGAACTATCTAGTTGAAGGCACAGTGGAACATGCATGTTTTTAGTTCTTTTAGTTCTATAGGTTCATTAGTTCTTTTAAATTTAACTTTAAATATTCCTATGATGGGCTGAATGCTTGGTTCCACAGCCAGGCCTTTAGCTGTCTCCTAAAGGTCAGGAGGAAGTGAGCTGACCTTCCATAATTGTGGGACCACCACCAAGAAGGCCCTGTCCCTTGTCCCCACCAGCCACACCTGTGAGGCCAGAGGGATGAGAGCAGGACATCTCTGGAAGATCTTAATCTATGAACTGATTCATAGAGGGAAATACGTTCGGACAGGTAAGTTGGACCGGAGCCATTTAAAGCTTTATAGGCTAAAGCCAGCACTTTGAATTGTGCTCAGTAGCTAATAGGCAGCCAGTGGAGTTGCTGCAACAGGGAGGTTGTATGCTCCTTGTGCAACGTCCCAGTTAACAACATGGCTGCAGTGCGTTGGACTATTTGCAGCTTCCGAACAGTCTTTGAAGGCAACCCTATGTCGAGCATGTTGCAGTAGTCTAAATGGGATGTAACAAGAGCATGGACTACCATGGCCAAGTCAGACTTACCAAGGCATGGGTGCAGTTGGTGCACCAGTCATAGTTGTGTGAATGTCCCCTGGTCACCTGGGGTTCCAGGCTCAGCACAGGAGACAGACTCGTGCCGTCAGCATCCCCCAATGTTTGTTTTGGATGGCTCTGCGATGTTTCTTCATGGTCTCACAATATATTCTGCACCCATTTTGTCACATGCTGTCTTAACATTACATCCTCTTCATAAACCGAAATGATTTTGCAATGAATTGCCGAAGCGTTCATGCCCTTAGCATTTAGGTAGTGCATTACAGTGCAAACTTTGCACTTGGAGGCAAATTGAGTGAGGACACTCATCTCTAACCTTCACCACAACACCAGTCAATGAGCTACTGATGACTGGCACTGCTCGTTCGTTTCTGCTGGCTTCCTGCTACATGGCAGTGATACCAACTTCCCCTGTGAAAATTCCCCACGAGAGCTACGTGCCTTGTAAACTTAATTTCTGGATAACCCTTGTAAGTATTAAATTCCAACTATTCAAAGTCTATTCCTCAGAGCTTGGAAGTGAAGCTAAAAACACTGAACTTATTAGTGGGATATGTGATAAATAATTTACACAATCAGAAAATTATTATACAAACATGATTTGGCTTGTATCATTTTAGTCTCTACCTCATTCCAAATCTGGTTGTATAGGTCAAGTTGATAATTATGATGGGAATCAGATCCAAATGACTCTACTGTTCTGACCTTTTGACTTCTCAGCACTGCTGTGTTGACCTATTTAGGGCTTGAGTGACTCTGGAAAAAAGTGTATTGAGACAATTTGACTCTTGGAAGTACTAACATCCCCTGCTTCTTATCGCCACTATGTGAATCATTTATCACACAGTTGCAATTACTGGTCATTTCTGCAGCAATGTATTTAAAGATGGAAAGTCAAAGTACATTTATAGCTTGAGTCAAGAGTGCCTATTACATTTTTTGCCCATTTTTATGATTTATCACATTTCTTCAGGCCACCCAGTTGTGCTGGGGAATGTCTTTCCAATTATAACTTTACTGTCTGATGCCATAAATTTGAACTACACTGATTTTGTTCAAATGTCACAGAAAAGCTAGGGTAATTCTGCATCAATAAGATTCAGTATCTGAACTATAACCTGATGTGATGGTACATTTACAAAATCTGATTAGAACAGTGATGTGAGGTTTTGACTTTCAATTCCTATTATCCTGGGCAGTCTCAAATTTATATTTGCATTCCCAGTCATTTTTCCTTGCTTCATTGTCAGATCTTCTGGATTTGAACTATGGATGTAATTTCATTGAATATATTGTTTTATTTTGTTCTAAAAACTCTATGTTGCAAGCAAAGAGGCATCAATGCTAATTTAAAGGAATTAAAGAAGGGGGGTGTAAAGGAGATAAGCGAAATCTTGGGCAGGGGTGACAAAGCAATCCCACTGCTGCCCACCAGTGTGAAGGGTTAACGTTCAGCTGGACACTACTTTAACGACGATAAATGACTATAACGAGGGGGAAAGACTCTCTAATCCCACCTCAGTAATACTGTCAAGTGACCAACTGTATTAACATTGTTAATGACCGATGTAATAGGTAGATTTGCCGCCACCACCTCAATTAATGTCTGAGGAAAACATGAGTGTGAATGTGAAATTGGTAAAGTTTGTTCAAGCCTTTGATTTATCTTGTATGACTGCTTCTCTTGCTGACTGGACTGAAATTAATTTTTTTCAGGCTAGCTGAGATCTAATGATTGTAATGGACTGAGGCAGACACCAGTTTAAAGATGAATTAGAAACAGGTTTATTTTAAACTTGGTGAACAAATCAACTCTTCATAAGAGTGGTACAAAAGCGCAATGTGTTTCACAGGCTTAGCTGGTTTAGACAAGCAGTCTTCTCTCAAGATTTTAACTTTTGTTTCCTGTGAGTTCCTTGCTTCACACTGGCCCTTACACTGACACAGTGTGTCCCTGAGAACAGCCCACAGACTGCCTCACAGAGCAAACCAGGCTTTCCTACACTGACCCTACTAAGTACAGTGTTTCAGGAACCTTTGCCTTCCCTATGTTCTAATCCCCAAGGCTCACTTCAAAAGTTCTCCCTGTCTAAATTCCTCTCAGCTCCCTTTTCCTAAAATACTTCTTCATTCTACGATGTTTAAAGCTCTTCTCCCCAGCTTGTCAAAAAGACACAGCCTTTTTCCCTCTAAAAGCTAGCTCCTCCCCTGACTGCTCTAGTCAATCAGGAGCTGGCTGACTCCTCCCTCTTGCCTCTTAGCTCTCCTGCCTATCTCTCAACATGTCAGCTACTGACTTTCCAGGCTTCGGCCTTCCTGGCAAAAGGTTAGGGGGGTCTCTGGAAAACCTACCTGTCATAGAATCATAGGATCAAAGAGTTGGAAGAGACCTCATGGGCCATCCAGTCCAACCCCCTGCCAAGAACAGGAATATTGCATTCAAATCACCCCTGACAGCTGGCCATCCAGCCTCTGCTTAAAAGCCTCCAAAGAAGGAGCCTCCACCACACTCTGGGGCAGAGAGTTCCACTGCTGAATGGCTCTCACAATCAGGAAGTTCTTCCTCATGTTCAGATGGAATCTCCTTTCTTGTAGTTTGAAGCCATTGTTTCGTGTCCTAGTCTCCAGGGAAGCAGAAAACAAGCTTGCTCCCTCCTCCCTGTGGCTTCCTCTCACATATTTATACATGGCTATCATATCTCCTCACAGTCTTCTCTTCTTCAGGCTAAACATGGCCAGCTCCTTAAGCTGCTCCTCATAGGGCTTGTTCTCCAGACCCTTGATCATTTTAGTCGCCCTCCTCTGGACACATTCCAGCTTGTCCTTTAGATTCACCTCATGATTTCCTTGAACTATGTCCTAAATACTCGAGTATCCTGTCTGCACATGGAGATAATTTCTGCCCTTCTTTCCAAAGTTAGTTTTATGACCCTGTCTAAAAAACGTAGTACAAGGCTACAGCCTCTTGAGTCCCTATTGGGAGAAAAGTAGGATACAAACAAATAAAGATGATGACAATTATCATTATTTAGCTTTTCTGACCTTACCAAAGAATCCTTTCTTTTCTCTTTCTTTCCATACATTTATATTCCAATGACTGTGCTGCACACACCTTAATATAATACCAAATCATTCCCATTACCTAAACATATTTGCCATATATATCTCAAAATAGCCCTGTAGTGAAGTTGCAGTTTAGATGCACCTGAGGCCCATGCCAGATTGTCTCACTCAGATTGACAAATGAAGGTGCAAATGTGTCTCCATATACTTCTTTATCCAACATACATGTTTCAGAGCAGTGAAGGACCACATTATTCAAACTACCTGATGTGTTAGGAGAAGTCTTGCTGTTGACCATCACATCTACTATTCTCTATTCCCGTTGATCTTAGCATTAAAGTTCTCACCCTCTATGAAAGCAAATCAGAGACTGTGTGGATAACAAAAAGGCAACATAGCTCTCACAGAGTTGGACAGGCCCAAGTGTCTGGCTCTTTTAAGTTAGGCATAGTATGGCTGGTCAGGGTGGTCTGGAAGATTTTATGCTGCTGCAGATGAGAAAAGAACACCTGCTCAAAATGTCCTAAAACCTCTATAGTTTGTTTCATGCACAAAATTATTTAAAATTGTATCTATGGTGTATTCAGCTCTGGATAAATGTGTAGTGGCCATTTCAATAGTGTGGCATTGCTAAAACAGGCGTTCCAATCTCGAGAATCTACTGGTGCCCCTTCCTGGAGAAGCAAAGTATTCCCTTCCTAGCTGTGATGTTTGTTGCAGATTGATGGCAACTAATGAGACTTTCCAGAGCAATGACAGAGTGATGCTAATGAGGGATTCATTGCTTCTCATGCTCTACCACCTGAGGGTGGTTTCTGATTCTGCCTAATGTTTGACTCTGTTTCAGAGAGGGAAGAATAGATGTTTTTTATTGGTGTAGATGAGATTTTATGGACCACATTTTTGGACGGATTTGGAGGATGTTTTAAACCTGGCGAACTGTTTGTAAATGTATATTTATTATCATTTTATGTAATTGTGTGTTTTATTGGTGTTTTTATATTGTTGGAAGCCACCCTGAGCCCCTCTTCGGAGGTTGAGAATAGGACGAGATATAAATGTTCTAAATAAATAAAGATATGGGGTGAGTGGATCATAGTGATGTTGCTGCCTAGACGTTCACAGTCTGTGATAAGTTTACTATTTGAAAGTAAACAACAACAACAACAACAACAACAACCAAGGAAAAACAGAGGTTGAGTGGCTATAGTAAGGTGCTAGAAGATGTTGCGTGCTAATGCTGTGTGCTAGACCTCGGGGCCCTTCCACACAGCTGTATAACCCAGAATATCAAGGGAGATAATCCACAATATCCACTTTGATTGGGTTATCTGGGTCCACATTACTATATAATCCAGTTCAAAGCAAATAATGTGGTATTTTATACAGCAGTGTAGAAGGGTCTTCACTTCTGTCCCCCTTTAAAGTGGCTTGCTGTCTCATTCCTGGTGCTGAAAAACATTCAGCTACTAATCTGGTTATCTTTTCTACACAAAATAGGGCCACTATCATGTTTTTTTACCCCACACAGCAAAAGATGTGGTGAATATAATGTGCAAAAAAATTCTGGATGATTCCAAAAAAGTACATAATATCAGGACTAGCTTTCATTTCTCTACCTGGAGACAGAGATAGGTTTCAAGCTTAATTTAGATTCAGGCAGTTCTACCAAACTGATATATATGAATAAATGCAGAGCACTCAGATTTATTGGAAAGTGAAAATATAAGCCCAACGTAGATGAGCCTTTTAGAAAATCAAATTCCATCTCTGCTGATATATAAATAGGACAGTGGTGCATTTCTATAAATTCTCTTATTTGAGTTATCAGCATAAAAGATAGCATCACCTTCTAACAAGTTATTGAGAGAGAATATGTAACATAAGTTATTGCTCTCTGTCAAATTACGTCTCAGAATGGTTTAGCTCAGAGAGAAAAATGCTAAGGAGCATCTATAAATTATACCTTGAGATATTTCGCTTGCCTTTCAAAAAGTAGCTAAAATGTAAAACTCCCTGCCAAGTTCCTTGTATCATAATAAATGTGCTATGTCCTACATTGATGTAAACATTTTATTTTCCTATGTACAGACAGTCCCTGAGTTCATCTGACCAACAAAAGACTCATAGTTAAGAATGGGTGTGAGACAGCAGGAAGTGAGAGAAATCTACCCTAGGCAGGAAAATTCACTCCCGAAAGAGTTATCATGGGCGGGGTGTGATGGGGGGGGGGGGGGGAGGTGTTTCCACTGAAGTTTTATCACCAATCTTTGTTTCCACAACAAGCCAAATTTTTCAAAATCCAATTATCACAGAGATAGAAAGTAAAGTGAACTAGGACACAGAAAGCAAAACAAACACCACAGGGGGATTGACCCTTCCCTGTGCTATCCAAAACACATGCACACACACACCCCACATGGTTAGAGTTTCACTTAAAATGTACTTGTTCCAACTTACAAACAAATTCAACTTAAGAACAAACTTAAAGATCCTATCTTGTTCATAACTTGGGGACTGCCTGTATGCCACTACTGGGTGTCAAAATCCATACATAATCTACAAGCACAGTTTATTAAACTTGAATGCCATTTTTTTATCAGAAGGGAGGATCTATAGCAATCTATAACACCATATGTGATACACTTCAGGAACATAACATATCTCAATACCACCAGACCCATGTAATTTCATATAGAAATCTAGCAGGTCAAAAGGAAGGCTAAACTGGAAAAAATAGTTCTTGTAGGACCTCATCACATGCAGGCACCCCTCCCACTCATTTCCACACACTTCTAAAAACAGTTCATAGATGAAGCAACATGGATCCCATCGTATGACAAAAGGGAACTTCTGCCTCTCACCCATGCTGCTTTGTCTCTCAGCTGTTTCTGAAGTGCTGGGAAACAAGGAGAACTGGAGCCAGCTAGAAAGCATCTTATGATCTCCCAATGCATGTGGAAATGGTAGAAAGTAGAGGGAAACACATGAGGTGGTATCTGTTAAATTTGCCTGTGTTGAATTGCTTCAGTGACATTGAGTTATGGGCATCCCTATGGGTGGACATTTTTCATCCAAAATTCTGCCACTGGATCAGTATTTTTTTTTTAATTACTGGACTTGGGGAAGGTAAGCAGCCCATAGAAATAGTGTCTTAAGAAAGTGGTATGGGAAGGAAAGCAGCCCATAGAAGTGGTGTCTTCAGGATTATGCCTTGTGTCTCCTCTAAGTGGATGGTACAACTAGAGGTGGGAGGAAGCAATTCTGTGTGATTGGGATAAGAGTAGATTCTCCTTCCTTAAAGATGGAATGCCACACAGAGAAGTAGATTATGTGAATTTATTTCCCCCACTTTCCCCCCTTTTCCTCAGCTCTATCTGTCTGCAGGCTAAACATAACTAGCTCTCTAAGATGCACCTCATAGGACATCATTTAATTGCCCTCCTCTGGATACCTTTCAGCTTGTCATTATCTCTCTTAAATTGTGGTGCCCAGAATTGGACACAATATTCCAGGTAAGGTCTAACCAAAGCAGAATAGAGAGGCACCATGACTTCCCTCAATCTAGACACTATACTTCTTTTATTGCAGCCCAAAATCCCATTGGCTTTTTTAGCTGTTGCATCACACTGTTGGCACATGTTCAACTTGTTATCCATGAAGACTCCAAGATCTTTTTCATATGAACTGTTGTCAAGCCAGACATCACCCATTTTGTATCTTTGCATTTCATTTTTTCTTCCTAAGAGTAGTATCTTACGTTTCTCCTTATTGAGATTCATTTTGTTAGTGTTGGCTCAGCTCTCTAATCTGTTAAGGTTTTGAATTGTAATCCTGTCCTCTGGATTATTAGCTAATTTGGTGTCATCTACAAACTTGATAACCATGCCTGCTAAACCTTCATCTAAGTCATTAATAAAGATGTTGAACATTGAGCCCAGGACCAAATCCTATGGCACTCTAGTCATCACTTCTTTCCAGGATGAAAAGGAACCATTGGTAAGCACCCTTTCGTCGCTTAACCAATTACAGATCCACTTAATAGTAGCATTTCCTAGCCCACGTTTGACTAGTTTGTTTGCAAGAAGGTCATGGGGGACTTGGTTGAAGGCCTTATTGACATCAAAGTGTGCTACATCCTCAGCATAGTGTTTTTGCCATTTCCTTCCTCTGAAATATAGCCTTCAGCATTTGATATTCATTGATTGTCTCTACTTAGCTTCCAAGATCAAACAGGATCTGATACCTTTAGGGTATTTCGGCCAGTCCAAAACTACAGTTTTAAAATGGTCCCAGCAATAGGGTTATTTAATACATACATACATACCAAAATCTGCCTGAAGCAACATTTACTTAAATGACTCCATTTAAAACTATTTGGGACAGGTGCATATCAATTAATTTTAGCAGTGGCTTATTTCATAATGATGGCAAAGCTGGAGTATTTACTCCAGGAATTATATTTTAAAGCCAGGATATTTACTAAACAAACAAATCATTTCTCCTTTTTTCTATTGATTCTATATATAGTTTTGTTTTCCCTAAGGTTCGAGGGATGACTTGTGTGAACTCTTCTAGGAGTTAATTAAAAACAGCTGGATGAAATGAGTTTTTCAAAAGCCTCTTGTTAAAAAAAACACCACCTCCTCCCATCATAAGTGATTTAGCACAGGAAACACACTGCTGGGAATGCTATCTTAATCATTAACATAGTCTCATCGTAAAAGTCACAGGATAATTTGAGACTTTTTCAGAGATGCGTAGTCTTGGTTCCACAAAGAAGCTAAAGAATAGGAAATTCACTTGAACCTATGTGTGAAAATCAATTCACCAGAGTATAATTATATGGAAATGGCTTGCTACTTTGGTTTTTAAATTGTCATTTAATCCTTCATTAGTCCTAATTCTAAGTCTTGTCTTTAATGTTTATTTATAAAAATGTAATTTTAGTTATGCCATGCCTTATTTGTAGTAATGTTTCTCTTTTGCTTGATGTATATGGTTAATATATTTTTCTTTGAGTTATGGCCATTTATGTTTCTGGTTGCACTTTAGAGCACTGAATGTTTGCCACTGTTTCTTGTGAACTGCTCTGAGTCCCCATTGGGAGATAGGGTGGGATAGAAATTATTATTATTATTATTATTATTATTATTATTATTATTATTTTATATGTAATGCTCACAAACATTGACTTTGGGATTAATATTTGGGCACATTATTGCATTTAGATTTTGTAACTCTTCATCATTCAGTGATTAACATTACTAGCAATTTCTAGTGCAGTAGCCTTGATGGTGCAGAAAATGACTACTACAACAGAAACTTGTGGCACCATGCATAATAATAATAATAATAATAATAATAATAATAATAATAATAATAATAATAATAATTTTATTTCTCCTTGTGGCTTGAGGTGGGTTACAGAATAATTAAAACACATACACCATGTAAAAAAACCACAAATACACATATTAAAACATATTTCTATAAGATACATATTAAAATATACTTTGAAGCCTATCAATAATCCTTTGAAGCCTAACAATTTAGTTTTACAGAAGATTTCATAGACTATGATCCACTTCATTAGATGCATCTGTAGGCCACTATATGTTAGTTTTAAGTTGCTGTGTTTTCTTATTTTACTCGTTTCTTTAATTTGTTACAAATAACACTGTTATTGTGCCACCTGCTAGTTCTACTAATTAACTTGATTTGATCTGTGTGTAAATGGGTAACTCCCACCTTGCTTCATTTGTGAGGTGATACATTTCCAACATCTCTGATTTATATTTAGCCATACTGGTAATATGATTAATTTATGTCTTTGCTATTTGGTCTCCTTGGCGTCCATCTGTGATCACTGGATTATTATGGAAAATTTGATTTCCATCTAATTACATATAAAGACTTGTTGAAATGGCTACATATTTCCAGGAGTAGTTGTTTATTAAGCTCTTCCTGACAGCCTTTCAGCGGTCGACACCTTGTGAACTATGTTTCGTGTCCAATTCACATGCAAGTTTGAAATTGACTGTGATGTTGACATGACTCCATCGTACATTATGGGCTTCCAAGTTTCCATCTGAAATATTTCTGGATAATGCAGCTGCCATTGTTTAACATAGATATATTTATATTGTATTGATCTATGTCATGTTGTATCATGTACATGTGCAGGAGTGTGCAAAATTCCAGCAGTTGATTCCAGAATTCAGCCAAATTCGACAAAAATCAGTGATTCATAGAGATAAACTTCCAAAACAAAATGTTCGAAGGACAAAACAGAACCAAAACAGGACCCCCATGGAATTCTGTGAAAAGTTTGTTAGGTTCGTTTATATTCTGATTGTTTTTTCCCATAGCTGAAACAGCATTATCTCTCCATGGGGTGATGGGGCTGAGCACAGACATATTTGCTGCATCATGGACACATTTATAGCTGCAAGCCTACCAAGTTTCATGTTTTGTCCATCCACTGACCTTTTGGAATTTTTAAAAGTTTTTACAAATAACATTTTTATTATTTGCATGTGTACCTTCAAGTAGCCTGTCGACTTAGGGCAACCCCATGAATTTCATAGGATTTTCTTAAGTAAGAAATATTCAGTGGTTTCGCCACACTTTCTGAAATATAGCCTATAGCACATGGTATTCCTTGGTGGTCTCCCATCCAAATACTAACCAGAGTTGACCTTGTTTAGCTTCTGAGATCAGATGGTATCTGGTGCCTTTAAGATAGGCCATTCTCATATTATATCATAGTGAGTTATATTCAGTTACATTGTATTACATACAGATTTCAGTTGGTCTGTATCCTTTGATTCACAGGCAAAAGTATGATAGCTGGAACCTTATGAACCCTATGTTAGTTGTGCAATGCGCATCAGAATTAATGAAGGGAAGTCTGCTTAGACTGCTCTGAGCTGCTGGGGCTGCTTTCTTTGAAGGACAGAAAGTGTGCTGGCAGCTGGGGAAGGTTTTTACAAAGCCCTAGTGTGAACATCATGCGATGTGCGGGGCTGGATGAATGCAAAGCTGGGGTGAAAATTGCTGGAAGAAACATTAACAACCTCAGATATGCAGATGACACCACTCTGATGGCCGAAAGCGAGGAGGAGCTGAGGAGCCTTCTAATCAAGGTGAAAGAAGAAAGCGCAAAAGCCGGGTTGCAGCTAAACGTCAAAAAAACCAAGATTATGGCAACAAGAATGATTGACAACTGGGAAATAGAGGGAGAAACCGTGCAGGCCGTGACAGACTTTGTATTTCTAGGTGCAAAGATTACTGCAGATGTAGACTGTGGCCAGGAAATCAGAAGACGCTTACTTCTTGGGAGGAGAGCAATGTCCAATCTCGATAAAATAGTAAAGAGTAGAGACATCAGACTGGCAACAAAGATCCGCCTAGTCAAAGCCATGGTATTCCCTGTAGTAACCTACGGATGTGAGAGCTGGACCTTAGGGAAGGCTGAGCGAAGGAAGATCGATGCTTTTGAGCTTTGGTGCTGGAGGAAAGTTCTGAGAGTGCCTTGGATTGCGAGAAGATCCAACCAGTCCATCCTCCAGGAAATAAAGCCCGACTGCTCACTGGAGGGAAAGATACTAGAGACAAAGTTGAAGTACTTTGGCCACATCATGAGGAGACAGGAAAGCCTAGAGAAGACAATTATGCTGGGGAAAGTGGAAGGCAAAAGGAAGAGGGGCCGACCAAGGGCAAGATGGATGGATGGCATCCTTGAAGTGACTGGACTGACCTTGAAGGAGGGGGTAGTGACCGCCGACAGGGAGCTCTGGTGTGGGCTGGTCCATGAGGTCACGAAGAGTCGGAGACGACTGAACGAATGAACAACAACAACAAGTGTGAACAGAGTGGCAGGAACTTGTTTCACCCCACTTCCCCTGTTCTTCTGCTTTCCCCTTCCCACTTTCTAACAGTGGAGGAGCTGGGGCTCTGGGAGGGCAGGACTTGTGAGCCATAGACCCCCTCTCCCTCCCTCCCTCGCAGCTGCATCTCTGTCTCACACACATCTTCCCTTCATAAATTCTGACCAGTGGTGCTCAACCAGCGTAGTGTTCCAGCTATCATACTTTTACCGACTCACATATTAATTTATATATGTATTGTTTGGATTGTTCAGTATTATATTGTATGGTTTGATAGCCGATATATCTTATTATCTTTTTGTTATTCTGTGACCAATTTTAATGCTCCAATGCTTCTTTGGAGTATTTCCTCCACTTTTTCAGTTTCCAGATGATGATTTGTCACATCCCGCCTGGACTACTGCAACACTCTCTACGTGGGGCTGCCCTTGAAGACGGCCCGGAAGCTTCAGCTGGTTCAGCGCGCGGCAGCCATGTTACTAACTGGAGCGGGTGGCAGGGAGCACACAACGCCCTTGTTGTCCCAGCTCCACTGGCTGCCAATTTGCTACCGGACCCAATTCAAGGTGCTGGTTTTGGCCTACAAAGCCCTAAACAGTTCCGGCCCAAAATACCTTTCCGACCGCATCTTGGCCTACGAGCCCACGAGGACCTTGAGATCGTCTGGGGAGGCCCTTCTCTCGATCCCGCCTGCCTCACAGGCACGGCTGGCGGGGATGAGGGAGAGGGCCTTCTCGGTGGTGGCCCCCCGGCTATGGAACACTCTCCCTGCACACATCAGACAGGCGCCTTCCCTCATGTCCTTTCGAAAAAGCCTTAAGACATGGCTGTTCGAGAGGGCATTTAATTAAGTGCTAAACAATACGGTAATGAGAACTGGAATGGAACAAGGAATATGAGACTGGCTATGATTCCACTAAGAGACGAAGCGGATTTTTAGTGTAGTCTGTAATTGTTGTATAGTTTATATGTTGTTGAAACTGGCTTTTTTGTAATTGTCTTTTATGTGTACTGTACACCGCCATGAGTCGCCCTTATGGGCTGAGAATGGCGGTTAATAAGTGCATCAAATAAATAAATAAATAAATAAATTTGCCTCTTGTGAGATCTAGTCTGTTTTTACAACCTACCTGAGAAATATCTCCAGGCTCTGAAACCCCCTTCATAGAATAGAATCCACTCACTGATCAGCATATGGGTCTCATAGAATCAAGTATGAACCTCTCTCTGGTCCACAAAAGTCTTGGATGATTGAAAATACCATATGTGCATTTGTGTAAGAGAAATTGTGGATATGAAGATCTGGATTGTTGACTTGCTGTTAGTCTTTAGCTTCCTCTGAGGCTGAGAGAGTATGAATTGCCCAAGGTCATCTTGTGGATTTCCATACTTGAAT
The DNA here is from genome assembly GCF_037176765.1 of Anolis sagrei. Lineage (NCBI taxonomy): Eukaryota > Metazoa > Chordata > Lepidosauria > Squamata > Anolidae > Anolis > Anolis sagrei. The sequence continues at coordinate 37,706,050 of NC_090025.1, forward strand.
AGTCTCCAGAATAATCGTTCAACATTGAAACCACAACACCACGCTCAGTTTCCAACTTGAAACAATTGTTATTTCAGAGCAGAATGTTTCAGGAACTCCAAGGTTAAAATAGTCTGACATCATCCAGCAATTTTTGTACTTCATAATCACTTGAAAAACACCAGGCAGCTTGGTATAAAATGAAAACATTAACAATTATCACAGCAGCTGCTATTACAACTACTGCAAATGGTACCAAGGGATTTTATATGCAATACTCAACAACCTTCTCATCAAATATAGAGAGAGCTGTAAAAATAAATCTTCCAGATATTTTTGTTCTTTCTCCAATGTGAACATAAAGTCTTAGGTGAAGTCACCTTGTTCTATTTGTATCTATACTTAATTATCAGTCTCTGTTTAGAGACCTGGTTGGATTTCAGTTTCTCATATAGCGAAAGCTGCCTAGTATCACATATCAGGTAATTGAAAATAAACATGGAGTGAATGAAGCAGAACTTACACCTGCCCTTAATGCATTTCTTTCCAAAATCACTATTTGGGCCCCACTGATAATGATAACTCTGCACAGACAAGTGGCTAATATTAACTATGGTTTATGAGAATTCAAGTAAAAGGCATTAGAGGGCTTTTTTTAAAAGATGGTGATAAACCCATAACTGCAATCTTCTGTGTAATGAGTACCTCGCTTCTAGAGAGTATGCCTCAATTCTCCCAACTACTTCCCATGCCAAAGCTTCTTCCTTGCATTGATAAAAAAAGTGCTCAGGTGATGTGGAAATATTATTGTTCCTGTGAGAGATTTTATTCATCTTATATGGAAGGGGTTTCTGGTTGCTCCCACAAAGCAGAGATAGAAAAATAAACTACAAAGGAAAGAATAGAATAAGAGGGAAAAACATGAGTTTGTATGTGTATTTAATTTAATTTATATACATATTTACAAATACAAAAATCCATTCTTTTTCCATGGGCTATACTTTTTTTGAACAAGCAGAGATATTACTTTGTGGCTTCTTCTATCACCCAACACTCATTTCTACTTCTTTCATCTGTCTTTATTTTCTTTCAGGACAAACAGCACATGATGAATGCAAGTATCCAATGAATAGACAGCTACTTTTGCTTCAGCAGTTAAAGTGGGCAAGAGATAAAAGAGCAACACAGGTACGGCACACAGAGTTCTTTAAAAAATCAATCTCCAAGAGAATAAAGAGGCAGCAAAGAAGCAATGTGTTTCAGGAAAAAAATAATTTAAAACAGAGATGGACATCTTGTGGTCTTCCAGATGTTGTTGGAGAAACTTTTGACACTGCAGGGAAAGACTGCTGGGAGTTGTGCTCCAATATCTAGAGCTGCTGTGAAGGCCACACAGAATCCAGATGATTCTGGACTATAGTTCCCAACATTCCTCAGCTGGAGCAAGCTACATGGAACAGTCAATCCCCCTGTTCAAACAGCTCCACTGGCTGCCAGTGACTTTCTGGTCCTAATTGAAGGTGCAGGTGATTTCCTACAAAGCTCTAAACGGTTCGGGACCTGCCTATTTTCGCGATCATATCTTCCCTTATGAACCAGCATGAGCCTTAAGATCATCCAGGGAGGCCCTTCTCTCATTTCCAACTCTGTCTCAAGCATGGTTGGTGGGGACGAGGGAGAGGGCCTTCTTGGGGGTGGCCCCCCGGTTCTGGAACTCTCTACCTAGGGAGATCAGACTGGCACTTACCCAGTCCATCTTCCACAGGAACTTATAAACATGGATGTTCTTCTATGCCTTTGATTAGGCAGTTCCAAAGAATTGGCCAATGTTACCTAAGTTTCTGCATTTTAGTATGGCCCTCAGTACTATTATTCTGACATTTTAACACCCAAGAAAATGATTCTCCTAGCCCTGCCTTTTCTAAAGTATGCACTTTCTCATAACTCTATCTAGAAACTTTGCACAAACTCAGAGCCCTCTGAACTTTATTGCTCAGCATGGTACATGAGAGAAGCCTCCCACAAGGATGCTAAAGCATCAAAACATCTGGGTGTCCCCTGGGCAACATCCTTGCAGACGGCCAATTCTCTCACACCAGAAGTGACTTGCAGTTTCTCAAGTCGTTCCTGATACGAAAAAAATCTGAGCAACTGTGTTGTGCTTCTTCTTCTTCTTCTTCAGTAATGGAAGACTTATCTTTATGGTGTCACTGTAGCCCAAAAAGCAAATTATAAGAGAAGAAAAAGTTCCCAATTGGCAATAAACTGTGATATATAGGCAGAGAGCTTAATTCAATTGGAATTGTTATTGCAACACTGTTTAAAAAAATTGTTTCTATGTACATATGAGAGGTAATAGCTGGATTTTATACTTGGAATCAATGTAACTAATTTTTCCACGGCATTTCTAATTTATACTAGGGACACAGTGCAGCTCTGCATTTTAGGGTAAGTTGGTTGAATCACTTACCCCATTCACTGTTTAAAACTTTAGGAAATCAGGTTTGACAGCATTTATTCAGAACAAATGGATCTGAAATTTGCAGTGTAAAAGAGGTCAGTAAGAAGATGAGCCATATTAATTCTGAAGTAGAAAAGCCAAGAGAGACAGATTATTTGAGAAATTTAAAGTTTGGTCTCCAGCTGTTTGGCAGGGATTGTCTGTTTCCACTCCATGAAATTTGTTGAGATATATGAGGTGTGGTAGGCGGTATCTTTCTTGCTATATATAATTCATACTGTAAATGAGTAGACATTTACTTTCTTACTGCGTGGACAAGGCTTCTTTTGTTGGGAACAGGCTATAAAACCATTCATCTGCATAGTCCCAAATGGTGAGATTATTCACATAACTGGGAACCTAAGACTGCTATACAAAATCTATGACTTCATCTAGGTTGGCTTGGCTACCACAGGATATTTTGAAGACTCGGGAGGAAGACAACATCCTGCATCTGCACTGATAGATAGCTGCTGCCTTTCCTTTTCTCTGTATGTTCTCTAACCATGATGAAAGCACGGAGTTATTGACTTGACAATGTGAACACACCTAGCATAAAAGCAGAGGATGGTAGTATTAAATAATTTAGGTTCCTATATGTCAATGTTTCTCAACCTTCCTAATGCTGCAACCCCTTAATACAGTAATGTAAATGCCTGATATGCAGGATTTATTTTCATTCATTGGACCAAATTTGGCACAAATACCCAATATGCTCAAATTTGAATACTGGTTGGGTTGGGGGGGATTGACTTTGTCATTTGGGAGTTGTAGTTGCTGGGATTTATAGTTAACCTACAATCAAAGCGCATTCTGAACTCCGCCAACAATGAAACTGAACCAAACTTTGTACACAGAACTCCCATGACCAATAGAAAATACTGGAAGAATTGGGTGGGCATTGACCTCGAGTTTTGGAGTTGTAGTTCACTTACATCCAGAGACCAAACTTGGCACAAATACTCAGTATGCCCAAATGTGAACACTGATGGAGTTTAGGGGGAAATAGATCTTAACATTTGGGAGTTAAAGTTGTTGGGATGTATAGTTCACCTACAATCAAAGAGCATCCTGAACCCCACCTATGATAAAATTGGGCCAAACTTCCCACACAGAACCCCCATGTCTTGAACCCTTGCTGGTACGAGCCTCCCTCCAGCCTCGTATGCTCTCCCTTGACCCCACATGTGCACTACGCTGCCATGTGCTGAGCATGCCTGCTCTTCCCTCCTTACTTGGAGTTTCAGAAACTGTTTTCCCCTTGGATGAGAGGCCGGCCAATCACAGTGGAAGAGAGTTTTTGGTGCGAGGATTCGCTGTCTGTTTCCAAAAAGGAAGAGAATGACAGGCGGAGAGATCTTCATCCTTCTCTGCCAAAGGGGTTCCTAAGATCATCAAATATATTTTTTCTGATTATCTCTGGTGACCCTCTGTAACCTCCCTTAAAAGCACCCATAAGGGTCCCGACCCCCAGATTGAGAAACCCTGCTGTATCATTTTGATCACACATTTATCTTGGATTTGGTTTGAGCATGTGAACATACCCATTGTGAAAACAAATTTAGCTATTGGTGAGTTTGAAGCTGCTGCTTAACTAGTGTCACTTCCTCTGCCTCTCTTCCTCCTTGAATTTCCTGTCATTTTCAGCCCATCAGTCTCCTTAGATGCATGTGTATGAACATGTGTGTAAAAAACAACCCTTGCTATCTTGTAATAATCCAGCAATACAGCCTGTTGCAATTTAGATTCAAAACTATGTGAAACATGTTAATATAAACATTATTCTACAAACTCTTTCCCTTTTTACAGTCAAATTATGTACCTGTCATACGCAGCTATTTCCATTTTTTATCTGTACTATTTCTGTAAAGGGCAGGTAGTGCATTGAATTAAAAAATAAGTCTACTGAAAAATGGGGTGAACTTTAAGTCACATTTTAAAACATCTAAGCCATTTTTCTTTACATTTAAAATGACTGTCACTGCAAACCACCAGAGTATACCATTTCTCCTTCCCATATAAGACAAGATAGATATTTTAAGGCCACATGAGGTTTTCCAGCAAATTGTCCCTTTTGGCTAAGTCTTTATGAGGCTAATTGGTCGTGTTTATGAATAATTTACCCCAATCAATATTAAAAATTAAATGCAAAATAGTCTGGCCACATGCCAAATTACCTTGTTAAGACAAATTGTTGTTAGCACACCTCTATGGGCTACAACACAGATACTGGTGATATAATTATGTAACTGAGACATATCACACAAATTAAGTTAGAAATATTAATCAAATCATGGAAGGAAACCAGAATTCATTTCTCTATTGCAAAGGTGAATGCTTTACATATCCATGCCACCAATATGTTATTGCAACTTTGTGGGAAAGGGCAAAGGTATTAATTCAGGAACCTGATCAATACTGAGTAGGATGCCTCAAACTTGTAGATCAGCCGTTCTCAACCTGTGGGTCCCCAGATGTTTTGGCCTTCAATTCCCAGAAATCCTAACAGCTGGTAAACTGGTTGGGATTTCTGGGAGTTGTAGATCAAAACACCTGGGGACTCACAGGTTGAGAACCACTGTTGTAGATAAATGCACACCACTGGAGCAAAGTTTTGAACATCTGGGGTGTTGTGGGGAAAAGGGGGAGGGAATGAAGTTCAATTGCACTAAGAGTCAAGTGCTGGTGCTCCCCCTCCCCCTCAATGTTAGAAACCCCCACTCAACCATAGAAAGCCATTGGCATCTTGAGCAACTATTTCAGCCCCAGAGGAAGAAATGGTCATCTCCTGCTCAACAAGTCTAACAAAGGGCAAACTACGAAAAGTTCTTATTGGGGTCATCATGAGTTGGGAACAACTTGAAGGCACACAATGGTTACATGAACACAAATAGTGACTCCAAGGCAAATGACTTATTCAGAAGGAATAGCAATGCCTCTTGGACATCAGGCCGACAAGGAGGTGTTAATGCTTTCCATTCAGACTGTATGTCTAGCTTTCTCCTATTTCTGAATATATTCAAATTCATAAAGAAAAACACAGTGACCAACATTTCTATGGACATTTCCATATCTAGAAGTACAAGAATCCAAAAGTGTGATCTACAGCATATTTAATTATTTATTCCAAATTCAATTCATGTTCTCAGCATAAGTTTGATATATCATAGACAACCCTTTCTTGGCTGAATAATTGTCAGGTATTCTTTAGCTGTGGACTTTCAGCATGTTGGGGGGGGGGGGGAGTCACCTTTCAACTTCATACACACATTTTACAGGTAAAAGCCAAGGAATGACAGATTTAGGCCAGTAATACTGTAGCAAAATGATCGCTAGACTCAGTATCACCAACTGCCAACACTTTAATTTTAGTGTCAACATGTCTGCCCACAGATACTGCTTGATTTTGCCTAGCTTCTTAAATCTTTCTTTTTATGATTCACTTATTGAAGTGAGGAATAAAGCCATCTTTGGGAGGAGGGAAAACTTTTTACATATTGCAATCTTTGGTATAACACCCAACTGTTTTAATTCTTCCCTTCAAGAATATTCTTTTGACAGAAGTGGTACACCATGTGGTTGTCCAGATGTCGTTGAACAGCAATTCTCAGCACTAGTCCTCATAGGTGACGCTTGGTGGAACTTGTGAACCAACATCTGGACAGCTGCATGATTCTGTGCATATTGCAACATACTTTTGAGTAAATGTGCTGAGGGATCTCTTTAAATTTTATACACTAAAATATTTTTACAGATTATCTAATGAGGGAAATGATTGAACTAAATATAAACTTTTCACAAAATCCCTTTCTTTTCGTACTTGGTCTGAATTGGACTGTGTCAATACAGCAACATGTTTTTAAAGGCCAGGACCTCAATCCAGGTCTGAAAAAAAAAATCATTTGTCATCTTAACAAGCATATCATATGTTTATCTGGCATTAGAGAAATAGTATTGGCTGGAACACTGTTAAAGGCTTAATTCTCTCAAGGAACCTGAATTTGGAAGCTAAGCAGGGTCAGGCAAGCTTAGTACGTGCACAAAGGACTGCCAAAGTATACCAGATGCTATATTTCAGATGAATGCTAACAACCTTTGAGGTTTCCTTGTCTAAGAAAACCCGATGGAGCCCCCATAACTCAACAAGCAAGTACATACACATAGAACATACTTATTGATAAGAAATTAGTGGCAATTAAAGGTTTCGATGATGCCAAGGCACATTTATTGAAAACTGTTTTGTGGGAATGATTCCTGCCTGCATCTTAAAATGCTGCTTGCATGCCGGTAATAAATTACTAATGTTCAGATTTTTCTTTTAAAATAGTGACCTTTGTTTTGTTTTCTAAATAATAATCTATTTTCCCCTTCATTTTATGTGGATCAAAATCTTTCTCTGATTTGGGGTGTTTTCAGCGTGGAAAAACATCTGCAACAAAAAGCAGTTAGAAAATCTATCTTTCAGTTTTTCATGTCCAAATGTAAGCTCAAAAAATGCTATTGGGTACCTGACATTTCAGTAAACTCTTAGCTGAAGGTTGTCGGGAGAAAACAGGTAATCAGGAATATAACTGACATTATTATAACTGCGGTGGCACAGTGGGTTAAAACGCTAAGCTGCAGAACTTGCTGATCAGAAGGTTGGCGGTTCAAATCCGTGGATGGGGTAAGCTCCCGTTGTTAGCCCCAGCTTCTGCCAACCTAGCAATTTAAAAACATGCAAGTGTGCATAGATCAAGAGGCATCGTTTCAGCAGGAAGGTAATGGCACTTCATGCAGTCACTCTGGCCACATGGCCTTGGAGGAGTCCATGGACAACACTGGCTCTTCGACTTAGAAATGGAGATGAGCACCACCTCCCAGAGTCAGACACAGCTTGACTTAATGTCAAGGAGAAACCCTTAGCTTACTATTATAACTTTTTTTTAAAAAAAATCTTTGTTGTATTCACTGCTGTGTGAACTATGGAGTTTCAGTAGAAAGTGCTAATTTAGAACATTTATATTCTGTTTTGTACCTCCAAAATTGGCTTACAAAAGATCCTCAGAATGGCATACTGGGCCAGGAACAAAAATCCTACAAAATCTTACAAAATCTTCAATAAACTGAGATTATTTAGGCAGCACTTGGCTTGCAAAAGATCCTCAGAATGGCAAATGGGCCAGGAACAAAAATCTTACAAAATCTTCAATAAACTGAGATTATTTAGGCAGCATTTCCTGTTGTTATTCTTCCCTGGTTTCATACCAGGCAGATTCTCAAGATAAAAGAAGGGACTAAGTAGCAGATCTCACTCATAATAGCATAATATCATTTTTTTTCCTTGCTGGGCGTTCCTAGGCAACAGCCTGTACTGAAGAATAGGGCCGAACAGTCAAAAGTCCCTTGTCCTGTAATGAAAAAAAACCCCCACAAAAATCCCAGAAAAACCTGTATCATAGCCTAAGATTCATATCCATATGCTTATTATTTCCTCTTATGAACAAAGCCGATGGACTTGAGATCTGATATCATTGTAATGCGGTCAGCTTTCAAGACTTTTGTCACAAGAGTTGGATTTTCTAGTGGGTATCTTATTCCTGGCACTGGTATTTTCTCCAGCATTGAAGGGTTAGAATTTGCATCCTTGCCAAACATTCAATACTGTTTTCATAGATTGTGCAAACATTTCTTAGAAATCTTTGCACAATCTACTTTGTGAACTAATCCCAGTACAGTCCCCAAATTGAACATTAAACTATATATTTAACATGTGTTGACAAAAGATATTCTATTGCTTATTTATTTTCTAGCAACCAGGATCTTTTTCCTGCTTGCAGGGATTTTATTGGTTTTAATTACTGACTCAAAATTTCAGATGATTTTTAATTTGTATGATTGATTGATATGTATTTAAATTGCTTATATGTTTAGGTTGTTTTATATTTTGATGAGATATGTTTTATTGTTTATTTGTGCGGCATTAAACTTTTGCCGCATTTGTAAGTCCCCTCTGGTATTGAGAAAGGTGGGGTAGAAATGAAGTAAATAAGTAATAAATTACATATTTTAAGAAGTCCCATATTTAATTCTATTTTAATGTTTATATAAAGTTTTAATTCATTACATTTTGCAATGGAATTGTTAGCTGCTTTGAGTCTTCTTGAGAGAAAACAGGATAAAATCAACCAATCAATAAATATTCCTTCATATAACAAGACTATCAGTCTCACTAAAAGTACTGGCTACAATTTTACAGAAACATCAAGTCAAATAACCAGTTGGATTTATCCATATTTAGGAATGGAAAGATTATTTGAAAAATATTAAAAGAAATGTTGGATTTTTTTTTTTGGGAAACATTGATAAAAGATAAAGGTTGTTAGCATATACTGAAGACTAACACCCAGGCTGTGTGTATTAAAGAAAAACCTATGCTGCTGATCATAACATGTGGGAGCTAATCTAGGTTAGAAGCTAAGCAATTAAGCGTGGACTACACCTGGTGAGGTGTAGCTCTCTGTGTGTGTTAGCTTCTGCTCCTGCTTTTAGTTTTGCTTTCGCTTTTAGTTCTCTCCCCTTTGGAAGAAAAAGAAGATGCCATGATTTTTGGGTCTTGCAATGTTCACAAGAACTATGTAAGTTTGTTACACCATAAGAATTGTTTTTGATGTAACACTGCAAATTTATGTTTGACTCTGATGAAAAAAAGTTTTTTTCTGTTTCTTTCCTTTTGCAGCTGTGCAAAGTTATTGTGCCTTTGTTGGACTAGGCTGAATTCCGCTTGAAGCGCAACAAAGGTTTCTCCTGATATTAAGTTCAGTTGTGTGGGACTCGGGGGGGGGGGGGGGCAGTGCTCATCTCCGTTTCTAAGTCAAAGAGCCGGCATTGTTTGTAGACTCTTCCAAGGTCATGTGGCAACCATGACTGCATGGAGTGCCATTACCTTCCTACAGAAGTGGTACCAATTGTTTAGTCAGCAAGTTCAGCAACTCAGCGGTTTCACCCATTGTGCCACCAGGGGCTCCATTGATATGAAGCCTAAAATGATGGGAATGTTTAATTTTGGAACTGTGCAAAACTAAGATGTACTTCTTTTTTTGAAAGCAAGTAGGAGTTTCTGCACAGAACTGTTGTTTTCATGTTATTTTCATAAATGAATTTTGTGCAGCAGGAAAAAGTAGGGGCAGACTGGTATGTAAAGAATTGTGATGATGCTGTTGGTATACACATGTCCAAATATTCCAATACCTATTCATTAAGGCTCTTTTATTATGAAGAATGATAAAAAAGAGTAAACAAAATGAATGCAAATGTCTGCTGAAAAGCAAATATATTTATTATGCACTTTCATATACATAAGGAATTTTGCTTAATATAATACAAGAAATAAAATAAAAATTTTACAATGTGAAATTCAATGTACATAATAGGCTATTTACAACCCAGTCCAGGAAAAAAGTCTTATCCGTGCACCATGTTATTTGAAGAGTTTCAATGGAGGATGTCGAGCATAAACAGACATTTGCATAGCAGCATAGCTGACAAGAGAAAATTATGCTTTGAGAAAAAGCAAAACCATTTTCCATTACCAATCACGACAAGGGCTAAGGAATACTGCTCTACCTTAACATGGCTGATGTTCATCAATTTACCATTTATTTCTCTTTAGGGGTGGCTTCCTTAGCAGGTGTGTAGTTCACCAGTACTTTCCCAAATATCCCAGTCATGGGTTACAGTACTTCCCTATGTTATCCAGTGATGACTTTTAGACAACATGTGGGACAATGAAATATAAACAAAAATGGAGACATTTGTGGAAGAGGGATAAAAGAGGGGTTTTTGGACTATGCTAAATCATGATTGATCAACTCTGTCAAGTTAAAGAGTTTAACAAAACTGAATTACAACCAACCATTCAAAGTGGTTTCAAAGCCACCTACTTTTTGGAACTGCCAAGATTTCAATACATTAAATACTACCTTTCTTTGAGTGAGGCCATTCAAGTCAATATATTAAAACAGTATATTAAATCAAAGCAGAAGACTGTCACACTCGTCAAATGGATGCCTCTTCACAAAGAAATGCCTCCCGTCTTTCAAACAATTCCAAAGATATGTAGGAACTTCCATTTCAATTCTCTGAAAGGTACAACTGTTGTCACTGGCTTCCTTTTAGCTGATTTCTGTCTCTACCGCCTTCTTTAAATGTTAGTGGTCTTCTGCTGAAGCTTACAAAAGCTGCTGCAATGCACAACAACCTCCTTGCAAAAATGGCCAAAAATATCGAGTTACAAGGTACATATAGCAATAAAACAAAACAATTAAATAAATATAATCTCAGCAATAGCCAAGATGTAGGGAGAAGGCTGCCTCTTAAGAGGTGTCTTTCTACCTCTAATTTGATAGAAAACCTTTTTGTGCAGTATTGCAAACACCCAGTATTTGGGAGGTTGAGAAACAGTTGAAGGCAATGTTTGGACATCTTTTTAATATTCTTACCCCAAGGGTGTATTTATAAGAAGCCCATGATATAATTCAGTTCAGAATAGGAAGCGGGAATACTCATTGATATGAGGGTGAACACAGAGATCATATTTAAAGTTGAAGCAGGGCCATGTTTTATGGCTCCTGCTGTTCATCCTATCATTTGTCAGTTATCAAAGTGATGACAACAGCCCCAAGAAGACAACTTTAAAATATTTGTAGTAAACTCTTGCCATTCACTATGTGCCTCTATTATCTTGCTGAAATTCTGCAGCAAAGGAGTTCTTATCCCTAAGAATTTAATTTTTTATTTCTTGGCCACATGGGACAGTAACAGAATTTTCAGGACAGCATTTTTTCATTGATATATAATGAAGCGCCATGCAGTCATGCTGGCCACATGACCTTGGAGGTGTCTACAGACAGCGATGGCTCTTCGGCTTTAAAATGGAGATTAGCATCATCCCCCAGAGTCTAGCATAACTAGACTTAATGTCGGGGAACCCTTTACCTTAGATAACTGGTGCTGCTGAAAAGCACCCTGGGACAATGTTCTCCCCTATTTGCAGCTGTTGAATGCCAGATATAGAATTGTAAAATCACTGAACTGGAAGAGACCACAATGGCCATCCAACCCAATCCAATCTCCGCCATTCAGGAAAATGTAGAGAGAGGGATGGACTGTTTTGGACTGTGACATTTGACTAACTGTTGAGACTACAAGTAGCCCAGAGTTTATAAATGACCTGTAATACAGTACAATGATAACATTAGCAGGTGGTAAACTAATAATCTGAAAGGAGATATAACAGTGTTTGAAGAACATAGCAAAAGGGAACAGCTGCTACTAGGAGAGAGCTATTATATGGATGCTCCCTTCTTATTGATATGAATTTGTATATCAACATATGAAGCTGTCATATACGAAGTCAGGTCTTATGTCCGGTTACTACAGCCATTGCAGAAATTGTGTTCTGCCTGTTAGTAGAGATCCTCTTGACTAAAGATAAAAATAATAGAGCATGGGCTTTTATGTAAAATGTGTGTTCTAATACCAAGTTATGGCGGTTTTCTATAGATAAGCCTTAAAGAAATAAAAAGGTTGTCTGGGAAATTTTAGAAGCTAGTACTTGAGCTACTGCTGACTGTATGGTTTGCCTCTGACAGATTTTAGGAGTAAAAAGTAGCAACTTGAATGCAATGATACCTCCTGGCGACATGAAAAATGATCTGGAGATGCAAGAATTGTTCCTTCAAAAACTGATTTTTCAACTCGACAACATGAACTATTTTCGATAAGCTGCACAACAGTGTTTCTCCACTACTGACCAGAATGAATGCACGTACTACAGTGTAGCCAATACTGTTATCCTTTCTTGTGAGAAACATTTCAACTATACAGAAATATATTGCAGATATGCAAAGAGGCACAGAAGAACAGAGTTGCCTTAGAACCAGTTCACATCATTAGACTGATTGTTATCACAGCTGTATGAAGAATATTCTGTATGAATTAACTCATCCACATCTGCAGTGATCCAGGAGATGATGACTGGGACTGCAGAAGTGATTTTGAAGCCATCACAACAGATGTAAATAACTTTTGTGGAATGTGCAAATTCACACTTTTTTTCAACACACTTTTTGGGGGTATGTTGAAGCCTCCCATGGATTTGGACACATGAATGTGACAGCAACAAAGACAGAAAGTCCTATGGCACTTCAAAATCTAATATGCTGCAACACTGCTGGTGTAAGCAAAAAGAAGAAAGATTGCATTTAAATTGGCCATACAAAGGCCTATTCAAGGGCATTGAGAAGTCAGAGGGCCACTGTGGAAGGGGCTGCTGTAGTCTTCAAGGTGGCACAGGACACTCCTTGTCTTTTTGGCTGTATGAAGTTTCTTTCGACGGATTAACATAAAATAAATACAGAAGGCAATGCCTTTTGATACGAAGTCCACTGTGGCACATTTACACTAACCGAGCCTTCCTGAAAAGGAAACTCAAATTTCTAGCTCTTACAATTTTTCAGCTGTGTGAGGAAAGTACAGCATTCTCTTGCTCTGCTGCTAAGGAAGAGAGAAAGTGCTTATTCTGTGTATGAAGTCTAAAGTACAGAAAATAAAAAAATGTTAGGTTAAATTAAGAAGGCAGGCTTAACACTTTTAGGCACATTACAGTAATCAAGATAACTGTACTGCAGTGATAACATTCGTAATTTTCAATGTGGTTCCAGAAGCGAGACATGCTTTTATCCCAGCCCAGCTGACAATTCATTCTAAGCAGAAGCTCTTCTTTTTTATTCATGGTGCTGTGAGCTGCCTTAAAAAATGGAAACAAAAGAAATTTAGAAGGGTACATTGCAATGCAATATCTCAAATCAAAGAATAAGCAGGTGTTTGTAATTATATTTGATTAGGCAATAGTAATACACTAAAAATCTTGTTACTTAACATTCAGCTTTGTCTTCTCCCCAACTAAAAAACTGACTTGGGAATTTGATAATATATATAAAGAGCTAAATAATATACTTGGGCATGGTGTGGCTGACAAACATAGCATTTTCATGTGAAGCTTTTCCTCTCTGTTTCATTACACAGTATTATCAAATATTTTTGCCATATTAGTGTCATCAAGTTGTGCTTTTCTCCGTATCACAGACTGCTTTTAGAAGGACCTGAAAACACTTCAAGACATAAGCTTGAAAGGCAAAAACTATGCCCAGATGTTATTTTTTGGAGCAGGGGATGGCACTGAATTCCTATTTTAACTCCTGATGCATAATATGTATTTTGCCCCCAGAAAACCTGAAAATAACAAGAAAAGCTTTCATTTAAGAAAGCATTTATGAGTTGTAAGAGTTTTCTCATCACTATTTATTTATTTATTTGGAATATTTCTATCCTGTCCTTCCCAACCTCCGAAGAGGGACTCAGGACGGCTACCAACAGGCACCATTAAATGCTGATACAATATAATAACACAGCATAAAATACAATGAGCAAAATTTTAAAAAGTTATAAATATACATTAAAACAGTTCACCGGTTCAAATCATCATCCAAATAAATCTATTGCAGTTCACTAAAATAATCATTGCAATTTGCAGTTCTCTACGTTTTTAAGGATGGCTAATAAAGTCTTTGATGATACATAGTTGATTTTGTTGATTCACGTGGAAGCCTAATATGTAACCATTGTAGCTAGTAGGCTTGGGTAACAACGGAAAAATTTGGTTCTAAACTTGTTTCGTTTTTAGGGGGGCCCTTGCATTTAGTTTTTTTTAAAGAATTCCGAAATTTTCCTTTAAAAAAGTTCGAAATATACGAAATTTCGTAAAATTACGAATCGATTCGTTAATGGCGGACGCGATTGCGCAATATGCTAAAAAACCCTCCAAATGGGACAGGGGGAACTTCTGAAGCTTCCCTTTCCCTCTGTTGTTGACTGGTGGTGTGATAATTTATTTTTTTATCATTGATAAAACAAACAACAACTATAAAACTTGCACCATACGGAAATAATTACGAAACAATTACAAAACAATTTTGAACCAATTACGAAACAATACGAAATAAATTGGAAAAATTGTTTCGATTTTTAATTACTCCTCACAGTAATCCTGCATGGCTCAATATTGGATCGTAAGCTAATTTAAATACGAATTAATAACGAATTACGAAATTAATGAATGAAACCGCCCAAGCCTAGTAGCTAGCTATCTATTTTCAAACAAAGCCGACATAGTACAGTGGTATGAATACTAGACTAGGACTGGGATATTGTGGTCTGAATGCCTACTTTGCCACAGAACCCCATTTGATGAACTTGGACAAGTCATTCTCTCTCAGACTCAGAAGAAGGAAATGATAAACCCTCTCTGAAGAAATCTTGACAAGGAAACCACATGAGATGGAGAGGACTGAAGGCTTCCAATATCATGTTTATATTGTTGTTAACATTATTATTAGTATTGCATGAAATACAAATAAATATTTTCAATAAATGCAGGTTATTCTTAAAAACAATATATATAATACAGCTTTTACACGGTTACTGAAAATCTGTTTTACAGAAGCTTCTGAGCCTTCAGAATCAGAATAGTTCATGTATATTTCTTTTTAAAAGATTGTAATTTACAGTTGCTAAAACACATGCCAATAATTTTTTTGCATTAAATCAAAAATACTTAAAAATCCAAAATCATCCATGGGGTGGCTAACAAAGTGCCCTATTTGCTTTCTGTTGATTCAGTGCACACAAGCTTTGTTTCAAACATAAAATTATTAAAAATATTGTGAAAATTGACTTAGACAATGTGTATAAATTTTATGAAACATAAATAAATTTTGTGTTTAGACCTGGGTCCTATCTCCAAGATATCTCATTATATACATATAGGCAAATCCAAAATTTAAACATCTCTAATCCCAAGCCTTCTGCATATGAGACAAAACCTGCATTGATAATTCCACATCAAGAATGGCATCAGCAGCATATGATCAAATGCAAAACCACATATTTGGAAGGGATATTGCAGGCCACGGGGGTGGGGGGGGGGGGACTGGACTAGATGACTTTGAAGGTCCCCTTCATTCTACAATCTGGTCAATCACTCCTCATCCATTTAGGGAATCCAGAATTACAGTATTTCCAAGGTATGAGTGCACAACCTTTGATATGCAGCAACAACTACATACCAGCTTTACCAGATAGTGCTGAAATTAGCTCACCTCTTTACAATGGCGTTTCCTTCTTATAATTAAAGCTTGGGTCATTTCCCTCAATTTGAAGTTTTAAGGCTTGTTTAAGGCTTAACTCTGTCTCTGCAGAAGGATAGCCTTCCAAAACCTCCTGATGCCCTCGTTCTTGTACAGTTCGTGGGACAGAAACTCTACCAAGAAAAACCTGATTGCTCTGAAGATGGTAGTTTGGATTTGTCATTATTCCATTTCTCTTTTTCTGTTCCCCACTTTGTTGGTGGATCAAAAACTGCTGTTGGGATCGGCAAACTTCTTGCTGGGCTGGGGGAACAACTATTTTACAGTGAGTGTCAGGAGCCATCGATTTAGGGGGCAAGTTTGCTCCACATTTGGCAACAGGTATCCGTTTATCAAACTGAGTCATTTCATATTCTAGAACTTTGGGTTGAGAGGAGACATTCTGTTTTGGTTTTTTGCCAGCAGATCCAGATTTGCTGACATTCTCAGTTTTTCCTGTTTTGTTTGCTTTTGTTGACTTCAGGCTGGGTTTCACTTGGCTCCATTCAAACTCACTGTTTGGTGAACTGTGATTCTGACTTAAGGAATGAGTTGTAGAAGAAGGAGAAACAATGGACTGTCTACTTCTACTACGGGGCAATGAATGCTGTTGTATTTGCTCTGTAAAAGACATACTGTGGAAACTATCAATAGGTACTGTCTGGGCAGTTGCTGTAGAAGAAGTTGTGCGAAGTGATGAGTTCTTTGAGCTTTTCAAGGAATTGTTGGATAAGGAGGATTTCTGCCTATCAACTGTGGAATCAGGGGATTCAGATGGTGAGCTAAAGGCATGAGATGGCCCATTAGACAAGCTACGCAAAGGAGGTTGCATATCACCCCCACCAGTGCTTCCTGAACTATTTGATTTTATAGTTAAGGATTGCATTTTTGAGGATACTGATTGCAAAGGCTTTTGCTCCATTGTATGTACTGGAGATGGAGTGCAGCCATTTAGAGTTGAAGCACCATATTTTTCCAGTAATTTGATTATCTGTGTGTGGCCATTTTTTGCAGCAACACGCATAGCTGTGCGTCCAAATTGATCTGCATGGTTTGGATCAGCACTGTGCTCCAGTAATATCTGCACAACATCAATGTGCCCCTCTTGGGCTGCAATACAGAGTGCAGTAGCACCTTGATTACATGTGTGGTCAACTAGTGCCCCATGCTCAATCAAAAGCTGAACTACTTTGACCTGGCCCTGCCATGCCGCAGACTGCAAAGCTGATCGTTTCTCATTGTCTGCTGCATTCACATCAGCGTGATATGTTATCAGCATCTGTACCATCTCTACATGACCCTGCCAGCAGGAAACATGGAGTGCTGTCCTTCCTTCAGCATCACTTGCTTCTACATTTGCACCATTTTCTAAAAAATACTCAGCCATTGTTAACTGGTTCTCTAAAGCCAAGATGTAGAGGGTTGGTCGGCCATCAGCATCTTTGTAGTTCACATCAGCCCCATGGCTGAAGAGGAGTTCAACTATGTCTCTATGGCCCTCTAATGCAGCAACACGGAGGGCATTTCTCCCATCATAACCTCTGTGGTCAATGTTTGATTTATTTTCCAGCAAGGTTTGTACACAATCGTAGTGACCTTCCTGGGCAGCCAATATGAAGGCTATGCGTCCATCATTATCAATTTCATTTGTTCGAGCACCTTGTTCTATAAGTGCTTCACATATTAACCTATGTCCTTCAAAAGCTGCCATGTGCAAAGGTGTCCATCCTGCATCATCTCTATGATTTTCATCTAACCCTCTATCCAGAAGAGTTCTTACAACCTCAACATTGCCTTGGGCAGAGGCAATGCTAAGAACTGTTCGTCCTTCACTGTCAATGCTATCCACAGCTGCCCCCCAAAACAACAGAGTATTTACAACTGAAGCATGGCCCATTGAAGCTGCAGCAAGGAGAGGAGTGCGACCATTGTTGTCAGTATGATCAACATCTGCTCCACCTTCCAGAAGCAAGTCAACGACATCTACGTGTCCTTCATAGGCTGCCACCAGCAGTGGAGTCATGCCATCTTTATCACAATGGTCCACCTCTGCACCCCGGTCAATTAAAAGGCTCACAACTGATGCATGCCCTTTACTAGCAGGTACACAAAGAGCAGCGACAGAGAGAGCAGTCCTTCCATCTACATCTTCATGGTTTACCTCAGCACCATGGTCCAGCAAATGCTCCACAATCTCTTTATGTCCCATATATGCTGCTGCAATTAAAGCAGTTCTGCCTTCATTATCCGCTTTGTTAACCTCAGCCCCATGTTGCAAAAGATTTAATACAATATCTTCATGTCCTCCCCAGGCTGCTGCTCTCAAGGCAGTTCGACTGTCAGCATCTGCACAGTCCACTTTGACTCCAGCATACAGGAGGGCTGAAACCACTTCTGTGTGCCCACCCCAAGCTGCAGATCGCAGTGCTGTCCAGCCATCATGGTCAGTATGATTTATATTAGCACCACAACCAATTAAACAATTGACAACTTTGGTGTGTCCCTGTCGAGCAGCTAAAGTAAGTGCTGTCTGACCATGTGTATCTTCAATTTCTAAATCTGCACCTCTAGAAACGAGCAAATTTACTACATCAAGATTGCCACTATATGCAGCATTAGCCAACAGAGTTCTCCCACTTGAATCACATTGGTTTACTGAGGCCCCATTATCCAACAGGGTTCGAATGGAATCTTCTCTTTCCAAAGCCTGCCTCACAATGCAAGATGTCCGATCATCCTCGCTGTTGACATGAGCACCAGCTTTGACAAGCAACTGTAAAACTTCTTGTTCTTTCGGGATCAATGTTGACAAAGAATCTTTGACAGGTGTGCCATTCCAGATCATCCACAAAGCCAACTCAGCAGTCTCCAGTTGCAAATTTGAATCAATTAGATGCAAAGCAAATTCCTGAGCCTCCAGGGGTGATAAATCCTTGGCTCGACAGGTGTAACTCATTGCTAGCATTCTGTGTCCTTCTGCTGCATTACAGAGATATTTTTGTGTACAGTGTTTTACATCCAGCAGCCATTCAGCAAAACTATAGTGGAAAAGGATCTTTGTGTTTCCAAGGCCATCAACAAGCACTTTTGAAAGAACGTCTAGCTTGCGCTGGAAATCTTCCATCGATAATGCCATGTTTTTGGTCCACACTGCATGAAACAATTCAACTGTTGTCAGTGGTCTGCAAGCAGCAAGGATAACATTCAGAATAGGCTGAACTTTTGCAAACTGCTTTCTCACAAAAAGTCTTTGACAAAGCCAAAGATATAGACCATTGAGTGTTCCAGGGATATCACGGATTTCTCTTAGCATAATAAAGTTTTCTACAACTCCATCTAGGACACGCTCAAGATACAAGAAACATCCACTGCTCTTGATGTGAAGCTGATTCAACATTTCTGCAGTTTCTTTTGTGAGGTGCTGCCTCAGAGCTTCCTCTTGATCTAAGCGATGAAGAATATACTGCTGAACATCTTTGACGATATAGGCTTTTCGGAGATCATCAAGGCTTATTTTTCGAAACCCTGTAGAAAAAAATCAGAAGAGAGATAAGTAAGTATTTCTCAAGTTTAACTTCAAAAAGATTATTTCAGGTATTATTAAAGTTAGCCGAATAAAAGATAGTATCTAAAACAAAAATTCAGCATATGAAGCAATTGTATTTTAAATCTACGTTAAATTACAATAATTCTCAGTGAACTCATCTGCAACTGAATTGAGTCTCCAAAGGGCCAACAGGATTTTGTTACTCAGTTTAGCAGAGAGGACTACAATGAAAGTAGCATTTTTTTTTCAATGAAGTGACTGGAAGGTCTATAATTTGAAATAATTTGTGATCTTTGGGTTTGGTTGATTTCCATGTCCCTATGCATTATTATGCCTTCTTGTTTCAACAAAATTAATTAACCAGGAACTAAACAAAATAGCTTAATTCAGAATATTTGTTTCAAGCGAGACACATATAAATGGTTTGCCAGTGACATCCGTACCCCCTTCTCAGAATAAGCAATTGAAAAGATTTTGGCATTGGCTATGCCCATTTCTTATCTGGATGGGGTATTGACACTGAATGTGGTGCCAGTTCACATTCCACGTCTTTAATTGGAATTACTGGGACCTCAAAACATTAAACTTAAAAAACCCTGTATTTCCAATACAACCTCCTCCATTTGCAGCTACCCAAATGTGGAAAAATATATTTTTCTTGGTCCTCTAGATGATTCCACCAGATGTTACCATGGACTCATCCTCACAAATTCGTAGAGGCGCTACTCTATGGTAATTTCTGGCAGAAGTCTTTCACGTAAATAGAGTTTGCTGTTATCCACAGTTTCCTGTTTCCATGGTAAGTTCAGTAAAATATCCCCTGCAGATATGGGGGTTGGACTGTATTGTACACCATGGAAACATTTCAATCACTTGGGTTACTTGGGATCAGTTTGATTTTCTTTACAAGTCTAAATGCCCTTTCATCATTTGAAAGAATAGCAACCACATCACGCACTATACAATCCCCCAGAAATTGGACAGTCCTCTTCTGAAATAGGAAAGTCATCTCCTGATCATCTTAGTGCAACCATTTCAATCTAGAAGGATGAATAAAAACCAGTTACTAACAACTTTATTAACTACTTTTTGAGACTTCTCTTTGTATTTTCTTTTCTTAAGATGAGGATAAAGGTGATTGCCCTAAAAGAGTAAAGTCAAGAATCCAACTGAATATTATTAAAAGACATCAAATCAGTTATTTTTTTTGCTCTTTGAAATCATGTCAGTTTTTGGTATTCCTCCCAGAGCCACATCTTTCAGGCCTAGAACACATTTTACAAGTCTGCACGTACTTTTCTGGAATCTGTTTCCAAGTGAAAGGAACAGCAAACTTTCAACCAGATGAATTTATAAAACTGCTTTTATTTAGCTCACTTTTGGCAATGAACTAACTTGAGCTTTCTGGATAGTAATTTCCATATAGGTCTTGAGAATCGGCTGGTCTTTAACATCTCTGAATGTAAAGCCATAAATGGTCATTAAAGCTCATATCAGTTTGCCTGACTGAAACTATTCATTTTTGGACTTAATTTAAAGTACAATTGTTTTAAGTCACATTTATTATGTTTACAGCACACTAGATCAAAATGCTTTGCTTTCCAATAAAGGTTTTTTTAAGTCATCGTGGGATTAGAACATTAAGATGGAATATTTTCTTCCTGGAGGCAGACAAGAGTACTGGAGTGCTGGTCGGAAGAGCAATATATATTTCTTTTTACAAGGGTGTGCAGTCTACTGGAATTTAGGGTATTATCTAGCTCCCTGGAATGTAGGATGTTCTGAAGCTAGACAAAGCTAGACATGTGCTATGTCAATAATAAAAATACATGGCAAACAGATTATAAAGAGACAGTTTAATATTGGATGGATGTAGCAATTAATAACATGTTCTGTGAAACTATCAGCCATCCCCATCTGCTATCAACAGCCCTTTGATAGGCACTTGCTATCTGCTAGATAATTGATTCCCAAACTTGGATCTCCGGGTGTTTTGGACTATAGTTCCCAGAACTCCTGGCAGTTGGGCAAACTGGTTGCAGCTTCTGAGAGTTTAAGTGCCAAACACCTGGAAGACCAAAGGTTGGGAACCACTGTGATAGATGAAAACTTCTATATACACTGCCATTCAGAATGACCTATATCACAATGAGTTTCTAGGTATACATATATACATTCCTTCCTCTGCCACTTTCCCTCCTCTTGTCCCTCTCGCTCGGCTCATGCTGCTTCTGCAGGAACTGCAGCACTTCAGTCAGGTCTCCTCCGGTGGCAACCCAGTGCAGCTTCGCCAGCTCTTTGCTCCAGACTTTTTTGCTCCTGCTGGGGTCAGGGGCAGTGGCTCTGGTGGCTCCCTCCATTTCCTCCCCAGCATAATCATCTTCCTCCTCCTCTTCTTTCTCCCCCAGCCTCAGGAGGGAAAGCGGCAGAGGAAGGAAGGCAAGGAGGGAGGGAGGGAAGGCAAGGGGGCGGAGGGTCGCGCAGGCAAAAGTGCCCCTCTTGCCAGGAAAGGGTAGCATGGGCGCCCGAGGGAGGGAGGGAGGGAGTGGAAAGAGGAACGAGAAGGCGAAGTGATGGGGGGTGGGAGGGAGCGTGCCTACTTTGCGGTATTTCACTTATTGAGGGTGGTCCTGGAACGGAACACCTGCGATAAGTGAGGGAATACTGTAGTTATCTTTAAATACAGGCTCACATTGAAAACAACAGTCATTGAATCAGAATCTAATGAAGATTTATTGTTTCACCTAAGAATTTTAGTGTTTAATACTCCAAGGACAAGATCATAAAGCTAACACTTTGCATAAATCATGTGAATGAAACAAGATAATTAACTAATCAACTGTGTATTATAATTACTGAGAAACCCACCTCCCTCTAGA
This sequence comes from Anolis sagrei, assembly GCF_037176765.1. Taxonomy (NCBI): domain Eukaryota; kingdom Metazoa; phylum Chordata; class Lepidosauria; order Squamata; family Anolidae; genus Anolis; species Anolis sagrei. The sequence continues at coordinate 37,728,181 of NC_090025.1, forward strand.
ATGTGTGAACTCAGAACAAGCCAAATAAGAATTAGGATAACATGTGAGACTTCTACAGAATTACAGGAATATATATTCCACTGCATAGAATGATAAATACTCGTGCTGTTGTTCAAACACAGTGGACCCTGGGAAAAGATAAAAGAGCTTGACCCAACAATATTTCCTAATGCTTTAAAGTCCAAACATGCAGCAAGCCTGCCAGAGTGTTGCTTTTCCCACAGCTAAAGTAGCTTGACCAGAAGACAGAGGAACTAGCAAGTTAGGGATCTAGTATAGTCTATTTGGATTGTCTCACAAATAACAATCCTGTTAGCCTATAGCAGTGGTTCTCAACCTGTGGGTCCCCAGGTGTTTTGGTCTACAACTCCCAGAAATCCCTGCCAGTTTACCAGATTTCTGGGAGTTGAATGCCAAAACATCTGGGGACCCACAAGTTGAGAAACACTGGCCTCTAGTCTGCCATGCTAATTTGGAAACAGTTAAGAGTGATGCAGCCACAGTGGGCTGTAGCTGTTAAACAGGGCAAACAGGGAGATTAAAATGACTCCACCCGGAATCATCTTTAAAAAGTAGGTTACATTAGTTTCCACTTACATATGAATTTTCACACAATAATACTATATATCCATAGCAATCTTGCTTGGACAGTAATAAGATCAGTACATGGGAAAGTTCATTTTCTTGTACAGCCCATCTCATGAATTCCTGAACTTGAGCAAATCAGGATGAGCAGTCGCCACTTAAAACAATCCCACGACCCAGCTTCAGCATTGTTCAGATTTTTCTCAACTTCTTCCTAATACAAGCTCCAACATGGATTTCTTAGATTTAATAAGTTTTTGGCTCAGATCCATTCTAAATTTAGTTTCTGGCATCTCACCAAGGTCTTGGATCAATGTAAGATGGACCAGTGCTATATGAATTCTCTAAAGCATCTTTCTTGGTCATTAATAAAACAAACAGAAACAAGCACTGAAAATAAATCAGAAAAGTCATGAGACACCTTGAAGAACAGGTCATTGTAATCCATTAAAAGACAGCGAAAAGATGTTATCTTGAAGGGACCAAAATAGCTGCCCCCCACTCCACTGTAAAACCTAAGCTTCTCATATGGAATTATAATACAGTTATAATGCTGAATGTTATTATCCTGAATCTGCTTGCTGCTGCTTCCAATATGGAAAATTCAAAGTCAACCTTTCTCCTTCATTCAATGCATATTAAATATGTAATCTAAATGATGGAGCAATATTCAGTGCTTCAATATGAATAATTCACATTGCCAATCTAAGTCGATCTAAGTAGAATTAGGCATTTATATTAACATTTTATGCATACCTACTCATAAGGAACTAATCCCTCAGCATTGAAACACTAATCAGAAAAGTAAAGTCCCTCCTTTAACAAGACTATTTGAATAAGGCCAGAAGCAACAACAGCCTCAAAATACTTCAGTAACAGAATACAAGCAAATTTGTTAAAATGGGAATTAATTCAGTTTTAGTTAAATTGTGTGGGTTAACTAACGGCCTTCAATGAGGACAAAATTATTTTAAAATATTGTATCTTTAACATCTAGAATGCTACTCAGATTACACTCTGTAAACAAAATGGTGGCTTAAAAGCCCCTTAGATTTAATCCCAAGGTCTAGTTCTTCCACTTTACTACTGTTCCCTGCCCATAGATATAGTATTTTACTTTATATTGCCCTTCTAGTTCCAATTCTGTCATCTAACTTTTGCACTTTATCTATCATCCCTGTCTTTGCAATGCATTGCACCAGCCCGCCCACCCGAGCCCAGGAAATGTTTACTATATCAGGCTACCAGTTGATTGTTCAATGGTTGTTTTTATACTGCGTTATGATGTTGTTTGCAGAAAAAAGTAGACTTCCACAACAGAACCATGTAATATTGAGGGCAAAACTTTTGTTGTGCAATACTGATGGGTTTTTTTTTGTATATGATTAGCATATCCAGAATTACTTTCAGAGCATATGGGAAAAGCAAAATAAGAGAGAATCTAAGAGTAGATAAGACCACTTTCCTGCTACCTCTAGGATGATAAGAAAATAATAAAACATCTAAAAGTTGGCCACCCAAAATGAAATTCATAAGTTGGGACTGTTGGAAGAAAAAGTAATCCCTGGTTGCATTTTGTAAGAAGCCTCCAACGGGTCGACAGAAGGTTTGATTTGTTTAATTATGCAAGGCTTATGTGACCTAGATGCTTTATTTCACATAAGCATATCATTAGTTTCTGCATTAAACATTTTCTGAAACATATTCAGCTGCTCTTCGTTTTGTGGTGTAGAAACCTATCCCAACTGTCTCTAGCTTATTTCTGCCTCTGGCACCAATTTTCTATTAAATAAGTCATACACAGGCACAGATTTTCTTTTTGAGCTGATGTGTACTTGTTCTATCAAATCTAAGGAGATAATCAAACCAATTGAGCTTGTAATTGGCATGAATGACCCAAAAGCCTCCATAGAAATGTATCTTTAAACATAAATATTTTTACACAGAGGATGACATGGTGCAAGAAGTTACAATTGTTTTGAGAAGGAAGCATTATCTGAGATAGTAGTACAGCAGAAAGTCAATCATGAAATCTTAAACATTTCCAATAGTAGTAGTAATAGTAGTCAGGGCCGTAGCCAGAAAAAAAATCGGGAGGTGTTGAAATTTTCGGGGGGTGGGGGACTTTTGTGGAGAGGTGGCTGCCAAGGTAGCAGAAATGGTCAAAATTTTCTAATGCTGCACCATTAAGCTGTATTTCTGGCATTGGAGAGGGATTGGCTTGTGACTGCTGGAAGAGCACTTTGGTTTTCTCGATGTTCAATGACAGGCCGAGCTTCTTGTATGCTTCTACTAAGGTGTTTAGAGTGGCTTGTAGGTCTTCTTCTGAATGAGCACAGAATACTCTTAGTTAGAGTAAACACACAGAATCAGTAAGATTTATGCAAGTGTTTATCCAGTTATTCATTTATGGGGTCTGTCTTAGTTGAGATTGCCAGTAGGAATCTGGCCATTAAATATTAAATAAAATGTATTATTTATCATTGTAGACAAAGGCATACTAAAAATCATATCATCTGTAACCCCACCCACCCAGCATGCACACAAAGAGGAAGGAATAAGCAATGTTTTATTTCAAGAAAAAAAAGATGCTTTTGTCAATTTTACTAAGTTGTTTTATGGAGCATCACCTGTGTTTTGCCCCACATCTTATTTAAAGAAATGGCACTGGAGATTACTACTCAAGTGCAAATTAAATCTAATTTATCCACACAAAAGTTGCAACTTAAAATTTGTTCCTCCTAGCTTCATTGTTTAATTCATACAACGGCACAAAACAAGCAGATAAACGAGAAAATCCAATTAAGAAAACAAAGAAAAGAAAGAATAGTGGCAACATTGTTTGAAGAGCAATATATCTAATCTACCCAGAAAAGAGAGCAAATTAAAATTGCAAATGTAGGAAAATCGTTTTTGGTGGGTTTTGTGCTTTTTTAAACAGGGTGGCTACAGAAGCCCCAAAGAGCTAAAACCCAGCATAAAAGATGAACCCCCTCCCCATAGAAAAACCTTGGCAGTTCAATTATGACAATAACAAACTCTGAAAAACAACGTTATTGCCTAAAGTACTTAACATTGTTCTGGCTGCAGCATTAAAGCAGCACCATTTCCTCACTAATGTGGATCTGATTTAATTGGCACATTTCCAGGGCTGAAGGGCAAATGTAGTTTCTCACCAGCTGAATGTTTTAAGGGCAAATGTGTCTTTTCTTCCCCTCCATTTTTTTCTCATTGGAAGATTAACTAGTGACATGCGCATCAAGTACCATTATTATTAATAAGGCTTATAGAAACAACGTCATGTATTACATTATATTGCCTCAGTTTGTTTCATAAGAACATAGGAAGCTGTCTGAAGCCAACACAAATTGTGGTTTTGAAAAATACCTACTCTGACAGTTGGATCTCCAAGGTCTCAGATGTTTTAATATCAGATGACTTCTAGTTGTTGTTGTTATTACATTATTATTACTTACTTAAGTGAACCTCAAAGCCCAAGGATGATGGTCCTCCAAGTGTAGTGTCTTGGTGTTGGGTCCGTAGGTGGCAGTGAAGTCCTATTTTTGATCCGCATGTTCTCCCACAGTGAGGACATTGGTTTCCATGTGGAAAGTGGTCCCAGTCAGGGTTGGCTTGATGCGCCTTCCTCTTGGCATGATTCTCCCTTTCACCTTCTTCGAATTTTGCAGCACTGCTGGTCACAGCTGACCTACAGTTAGAGAGCTGAAGGGTCAGGGCTTCCCAGATCTCTGTGTCTATGCCACAGTTTTTAAAGTTGGCTTTAAGCTCATCTTTAAATCTCTTTTACTATCCACCAACATTACATTTCCTGTTTTTGAGTTGGGAATTTAATAACTGCTTTGCGTGATGGTGATCGGGCATTCAGATAACATGACAAGTCCAGTGGAGTTGATGGCATAGGAGTGTCGCATCAGTGCTGGTGGTCTTTGCTTCTTCCAGCACCAGCACACACACATTTGTCTGCTTGTCTTCCCAAGAAATTTGCAGGGTTTTTTTTGGAGGCAACGCTGATGAAATCGTTCCAGGAGTTGAGTGTGACATCTGTAGATAGTCCATGTTTTGAAGGCATATAACAGGGTTGAGAGAACGATAGCTTTCTAAACAAGCACCTCAGTACTCATATGGATGTCTCGATCCTCAAATACTCTCTGCTTTGTTCGGCAAAATGTAGCAGTAGTAGTAGTAGTTATTATTACTACTACTATCAGGCCTGTAGCGAGGGGGGGGGGGGATGTCAGCATGCTGGAAGAAGCAAAGACCACCAGCACTGAAGCAATGCTCCTAAGCAATCAACTCCGCTGGATTGGCCACATTGTCCAAATGCTCGATCACCGTCTCCCAAAGCAGTTACTCTACTCCAAACTCAAGAATGGAAAACGGAATGCTGGTGGACAGGAAAAGAGATTTAAAGATGGACTTAAAGCCAACCTCAAAAACTGTGGCATAGACAATGAGAACTGGGAAGCCCTGGTCCTTGAGTGTTCTAACTGGAGGTCAGCTGTGACCAGCAGTGCTGCAGAATTTGAAGAGGCACGAATGGAGGGCGAAAGGGAGAAACGTGCCAAGAGGAAGGCATGTCAAGCCAACCCCGACCTGGGCCACCTTTCATCTGGAAGCTGATGTCCTCACTGCAGGAGAACACGTGGCTCAAGAATAGGGCTCAACAGCCACCTACGGACCCACTGCCAAGACACTACATCTAATAGTGAATTGTCTTATTGGTTTTATGTTATATGGTGTTGATTTGTGATTTGGTTTATGTATGTAAGGCAATGAACTTTGCCATTATTTCTGTGTAAACCTCTTTGAGTCCCCACAGGGGTGAGAAAAGCAGTATATAAATACGGTAAATAAATGTTTTAATATTCTTGTGGGAGGCTACACTCATGTCCCCACATGGAAAGCTGGAGCTGACAGAAGGAGCTCACCAGCTCTCCCTGGATTCGAACCACTGACCTGTCAGTAAGCAGTCCTGCTGGCACAAGAGTTTAAACCATTGCGTCACCGAGGGGCTCCAAATGTGGCAGTGGGAGGGGGGTTAATATTGAGAGAATACAATTAACAAGGGATTCCAATGAAAACTGGGCTCCATCCTGCTCTTTGAACACTGATTTTACTTTCAGAGGCAATATCAGTTTAGAAATGGATATGATATACCACCCCAAGCATCTCACTTCCATGTTCACTTTCTTTGTACATGATTTTTAAGAGATCTAAATAACCTAAAGGCACCAAAATTCCACCCTGATCTTGGGAGCTAAACACGGTCAGCTCTGGTTAGTACATGGATGGGGGACTACCAACAAGTACCAGTTGCTGTAGGGTATATTTCAGAGGCCTATAAAAGCTGGCAAAAGCAATTCTGAATTTGAATTGCCAAAAAAAGCCCTACAAGTCATGGGAATCACTGTAAATCAACACGCGATTTGAAAGCTTAGACACTGCATATATTTACACTTTGAAAATATTCAGTACAAGCCTACAATGCTTTGAGGACCCTTGGAATATTGCACATAATTTCTCTCAACACACATCTGCAAACCTAAGAACCTGAAAGAGGGAGCCTTTATCCAGAGTGGGCTGGATTGAAACAAGTATTTTGCACTTTTCCTAGATGGAATACATCCATTCTGAATGTGATTGACCAAATGTAGTACTCACAATAATGACCTTGCCACTATTCAGTGCTATTATAGATTCAATGTCTCAGTCTAAATGTCTATTAAAATCATATTAGGCATCTTTTCAATGCATCACGGTGATAGCTCAGACATCTCATAACAAACCAGGATCTCCACTGCCTTTCTTCTCCATCACTTCCCAACAGCAACAGACTTTTGGCTCATAAAGGCTGTGGCTTGCATCGAGAACTTGTGTCCCATGGATGGAAGGTCTCTTTTCTAGGGATGTAATCCTTAACAATTTCATTTTTGTAGGCAAAAAACAAACATCCGACTAATAAATGACTCATAATTAAGAATGGAGGTGAGACAACAGGAAGTGAGAGAAATTTCCTCCTGTGAAAGTTATCATGGGAAAAAATGTCTCTACTGAAGCTTTAGCATCAATCCTTGTTTCAACAACAAACCAATTTTTTCAAAATCCAATGATCAAAGGGACAGAAAGTGTGGTGAAATCTTCTGAACAGGGGCACAGACAGCAAAACAAACACCACAGGGGTATTAGCCCATCCCTATGCTATCCAAAACACACATGTATGCATGAATATGCACCAATGTACACACACACACACACACACACACATGCATATATGTATATGTATATGGTTGGAGTTACACTTTAAAAATATACCTGTCCCAGCTTATGTACAAATCCAACTTAAGAACAAACCTACAGACCCTATCTTGATTGTAACTTGGGGACAGCCTGTAATTATATTGCTTCAATTTGTTTCATAAGAACGTAGGAAAACTGAACAATTTTTGAAGACTATTCAAAGTTTTGGAGCCATATTGTGAAAAACAAAAATGCACCGTAAGCCTTGAGCAAAACCCAAAAAAGTCCCTGCACATTTCTGTAAGAAATGTTATTTTGTTAGTAGAAATCCTGTTTTTGCTGTATAAAAATGTTTTGTGTAAGTTCCAAATCTCAAAAAGTCACTAGGATTCTCCTCACCTCAATTCTTCAATATTTGAGAAATTCTTTTCCCAACCACTTTTGAATATTTTTAAAATATTTCATCAATCTCTACGCTTTCATTGTGTTGCAAACTTTTGATATAATTTTCAGAAATTTCCCAATGACTAAACAAAGAGGCGGTCTTTACTAATTTCTCTCTTTCCTTCTCCAGATGATTAGGAAGCTCTGGAACAGCTAAAAAAATGCACTGTGGCCACAGAGACTGCAAGAATTGCAAAGACTTACGTACACACAGACTGCTGATAAGAGTGTCCAGAGCAGAGTGTTTTTACTGGCAAAGGTAATGCTAGATCCAACGCATTAGCTTAAATCCTACTGCTAGTATCAATTGGGAATCAATGTTAACTTGATAAATCAGCACTTATCTAAATGCCACCGAGAATACCAGTAACTAGTTGGGACTGTGCATGCCGTACCCCTTCAAGTCATTTCTGACTTACATTGGACCTAAAGTAACTGTGTCATGGGGTTTCTTGCCAGAATTTGCTTTGAGGGGATTTGTCCTTGCCTTCTTCTGATGTTGAGAGAATGTGGTTTTCCCAAGGTCATCCAGTAGGTTCCATAATTGAGGCTAGAGTTGAACGCTGGTCTCGTAGTCCAACACTCAAGCCACTACATCATATTGGCTCTCTTAGCTGTGAGGTAAAGGTAAAGGTTTCCCCTGACATTAAGTCTAGCCGTGTCCGACTCTGGAGGATTGTGCTCATCTCAATTTCTAAGCCAAAGAGCCAGCATTGTCCATAGACATCTCCAAAGTCATGTGGCTAGCATGACTCATGGAGTGCCGTTACCTTCCCGCCAAGGCAGAACCTATGATCTACTAACATTTGAATGTTTTCGAACTGCTAGGTTGGCAGAAGCTGGGCCTAACAGGGGGAGCTCACCCCGCCCCCCGAATTCAAACCTCCAAACTTTTGGTCAGCAAGTTCAGCAGCTCAGCTATTTAACACGCTGCGCCACCAGGGGGCCCTTTAACTGTGATTACCAAACCATTATATTCCATTTCATTATACACTACACTATCATATCTCCAGAGGTTACGTTTTTGGACTTTGTGAGGATTCATGAATAATAGCAAACCCTATTATTTTCAATGAGATGAATTATGGAGGTACCGAGTAGACACTGTAGCTTGGTGCTAAGTAAGCAAGCAAAACCTTGGATAAGTGAAATTGTGTATTATCAGTTCCGTGGATATAGATATCTTACTGTCCTTAATGGGATTATATCCCACACAATTGCTTGATCTTTGCAGCAATCTAATAAATGCTTCCCAACATCTCACCCTGAAACTGTATTGAAAGCCTTAAAGCATTATACTCTGTGCAGTTCCAAAGTTCCTTCCCTCAAACTTGAATGTTTGTCTTTAAGCAACATTCTTTGCTCTTCAGGGCTTGTTTACAGGAGATCTTATCTCAAAAACACCAGTCTAAGTTTGGCCTGATCCGAATTGAGGATGCAGACCTCCATCCTGGGACTGCAAGAGTTCAAAGCAAAGATACCACATTGGAAATAATCAAAGACCCTTGATTGGCATGACTGTTCATGTCAAGATAAGCAACTACATTGTAAACAACTGTGGCTATATCTCTAGAAGAAGGGAGTCTGGAATTCTATGGGGACTCCTGAGTGAAACCACTCTGGGGAGTCTATGAGCAACACTCAATTATGTCTTATTTGTAAAACATCCTTTCATTCTGTACATTCTGTGTGCCATGTTTGCCCTTGAGAGTGCCATGCTCACAAGTCATAAATCTTCCTAGGCAGTCACTATGAAAATCCCTTAAAGATGGGAGTGTTACAGTTTTCGATAGATCTATTTAAAACGTTAGAGCCCAGAAATCCTTGGATTTACTCTGGAATTACTGTTAGTCCTCAACTTTCCCTATGTTTACAGGTGCAAGACTCCTACAAAAGTGCTGAAACTGTGGAGCCCCCGTGATGCAATGGGTTAAACCCTTGCACTGGCAGGACTGAAGACTAACAGGTCACAGGTTTGAATCCGGGGGGAGTGCGGATGAGCTCCCTCTATCAGCTCCAGCTCCCCATTGCGGGGACATGAGAGAAGCCTCCCACAGGATGATAAAACATCAAAACATCCGGGCATCCCCTGGGCCATGTCCTTGCAGACAGCCAATACTCTCACATCAGAAGCGACTTGCAATTTCTCAAGTCGCTCCTGATATGAAAAAAAAGGTAAAACTGTGAAAAAAGAAACACATTTTTTAAATCTGAGGGACCACCTCTCTATGAATCTCTAGGTTCTTCAATGAAACTCCATGATCCATGTGTACTGACAGAAGTTAACTATAGAGTTCCACTGGATGACATATGTGGAGGGCCAACTCTACCTCTTTCCACCAGGAGGAAGATAGGCTCAGTTTATTTCTTCCCCCTCAAATTTCTGCCACAGTAGGACCAGAAATAAATCTACTTTGTGGAGAAGGTATCATTTCCAATTATCTTTAAAGGAGAAATGACCCCTATACCTATGCTGTACCAGTCAATTTGCTGCACAACACATAGGACAAGATGGCACACTTCTGCCATTTCATATATAAAACCAGACTGATAATTTGTTCACACTTTACTTTCTGGACCTAAAACAAGTTCAAGAGAAGGTAGGGTCAGCTGTGTGGCAACTAAAGCTCTGCCCTTCATAGCTTGCAGCTCTACCTCACAATGTCTCACCTGTGTAAACTGACACACTCTTTTTAATGGTTCTTCCTCTCAAGATTGACATTTGAAAAATAGTCTTAAAATTATTTAAAAATTGTTGGTGTTGGTGTCTACAACATAGATGGGCTGGATTCCCATAGGGACTGTATTTTGGAGGAGCATATACAAGTGGATGACAAGAATGTGGATATATGTAGACAGAGCCAGAAAGAAAGAAAAACCAAACAAACAACACAGCCACCCTTTTCCTGCAGTCCCCACCTACCAGGGTACCAGAGAAGTGAAACTTTGGTCTGGCAAAAGAAGTCTGAATTGATCAGTTTTAGGAGGCTTTTGAGTTCGGCCAAAGGCCACACTAACTCAGGTTGAGGCCCACAGGGTGCTCTTTCCTGATTGAGAAGCAATTTTGCAATTATTTTTCAAATTAAAACTAAAATTAATAAAACTGAGTCTGAGTGTTAAAAATATGTTGGACGAACATCTAAAAATAACTTCCTTTGAGAAACTTGATACTTGGCAAGCTAGCATAGTCACGATAACTTAATAGCCTCAGGTATTTTAGAGCCAGACATTTATTGAAGATGTTTGGCTTTGAGGCCCAGGTGGTATTTTAATACCTTCCTGAAATTTTGTAATTGTTACAAACCTAAACATTGAAGTAAAAAATGTATTAACCTGTGTTAATTTCAAGTGACACCTCTTAGATGGTATTTTTCTTATTTATTTTGATTACAGCATTTCAAACTATTATAAGCAGCTTAATATATGTTGTCATAAGTGGAGGATGTGTAAGAAGTAGTCGTTTAAGTCAGTTCTGATTTATGGCGACCCTAAAGCAAACCTATCACTTATGGTTTTTGGCAGAATTTGTTACAACAGAGATGAAATAGTATGATTTACCCAACATGTCCATGGATGAGCAGTAAGCAAAATAATTGGTCTCTCAGTAAGCAAAACAATGTTTCCTAAAACAAAATATTTTAAGACGCACTGACATTTACCTAATGGCACAAGGTGCCATTTTATCCTCCTTGTAACCTTCTGAGGTACATTTGATTTATTTATTTATTTATTCTATTTATAGCCTGCCTTTCCTTACCCAAAAGGAGACTTGAGGTGGCTTACATATAAGGCAATTATTCAATGCCTTACAAACAAACAAATTCCAATACCATTGAAATTCAAAACAAATTAAATTAAAAGTATATATTAAGCATTTAAAAACATTACATTCAATATAAATCACACCATCCATTGACAGATTAACAGATAATCATGGCCCAAAGTGACCAAAATGAGGATTTAAATGTGGGTCTTCCCATTCTAGTCTGATACTAATTCAAGAGCCGACTACATTATCTTGTATGTATGTGCATTTTGCGGGGAGAGTGGATTACACTGGATATCCCACAATCCTTTGGAGGCTACACTGTTTTCTTGCCTGACAATCACTGTGCTCCCTCTATGGTTGATTCTGCTAGTGCAAGCTATAAAGCCCAAGTGAAGATACAGTGCACACTGTAAACACATTATTACTATTATAAGTAATTATTTTCTCTGCAGATAAATATTTTGAGATCCTCATATAGAAAGCAGCATATAAATATTTGTAATAAACAGATGAATAGAAGAAATTATGAACTACTATAAAACAAGACATAATAAAATGCAAATACTAGACGGTTGAGTTTTTGGACTAGGGCCACGAGCAACCTGCAGCCTGAATGCTACCTATTTATCTTCTAGATAAACCAGAGTCATCACTACATTGCATACTTTGTTAAAGAATTAAGTAAAAGTCTATTCACATAGCTTAAAACTGTTTTTCTATTCTCGGTTTGCTAGCAATTTAAGCCTCTTTGATACTCACACATTGAAGTCAAAGTAGCATTTGCCATTTTATCCTCGTAACAACTTTCTAAGGTACATTACTGGCAAATCAATGTAATCTCCCAGCATCATTCTGTAAGACTATTTCAGAATGCTTATAGTGAAGTTCCAGGAGCGCAATACAAACAAATAGATGTCACAGATAATTCCTTGTACTTTGGACTCGTTCCATTCAGCTTGTCCTCAGTTTTTCTCACCACAATTACAACACATCATCAAAGGCATTGAAAACATATTATATAGACCAGGCACGGACAAACTTCAGCCCTCCAGACATTTTGGCTGTTAGGAATTGTGGGAGTTGAAGTCCAAAATACCTAGAGGACCAAAGTTTATAGATCATGGGGAACAACTGTCTGTGAGCTAGGGGTCAATTTCTATCTGGCCCCTACAACGATCCCAAATTCTACCTTTGTCCTATGTAATCCCTCTCAAAATAGTAATAGGAAGTGATGTCAGAATGGATTCTCAGTTCACTTTTTGCACTTAGAAATGCAAAGTAATTGCACATGAATGCCTCAAACTCCCTTACACCATGCTGAACCATGAAATAAATTATTTTCTAACTGCAACCATTTTTTTTAAAAAAATCATATTGATATTTATTATTAGAGGGGAGAGTGCAAAAGAATGCACATATATGCATACTTTGCAATATACATGATTTGAACTTGTGTATGTGTGCAATGATTTAGAAAAAACCCCATTAAAATTAACCTCAGAAAAGGACCCCAAGGTGAAAAGTCTAGCTTCTCTAATCTTTCTCATTAGTGGTTAATATGTTCATGGAAAATGTGGAAATTGAACACGTCATGATCACACCATTAGGTATTCTTTATCTCCAAAGACTCAACAAAAGGTGTGAAACTCTCTTACAAAAGTTCACTGGCTTGTCCATTAGAGGCTCTTCTTTTTCTACCTCATCAGATCACATGTACAGTATAGCTCTGCATATGCAAAATGAACTTTTGATGGTGTGTGTGTTGTACTTTCATTGTGCTTTCCTGTACTTTGTTTTGAGTCTGTGCTGTGACTCATCTCAGGTTTCAATTTGAGAGAAACACAGGATAAAATTAATGAATGAATGAGTAAATAAATAACTGAAATGAAAGAAAACCTATCTGGAAAATTAACATGAAAGCACAGAGTTGGGAGGTGAGCAGGTCTTGACTAGCTGCACCTTCACAAAGAAACCCTGTTCTGGAATTTGGTAATCTTAAGTAAACAAAATGTAGGAGAATCCCTATTCCTGCTGCTCCATCATTATTTCTACTTATTTCCCAAAAAGAGAGTCTCTTCTAGATGCGTATAGATTACCTTGGGACTTACAAACCCTGAAAACTGTTTTTAATTGTGTAAGAGCTACCCAGAGAGGAAGCACTTCTCTTTAGCTTCTCAGTATGAACCTTATATCTATGGAGGATATATTCCAGACCCTACACACGTACTTGAAACCATGGATAATAGCAAACCCTTTATTTTGACTCTACCATAGATTTATAATGGAGGTTGTTGTGAAACCCATGAACATTTTTTGGAGTGTGGGCAAGTGAAACTTTGAATATCAATGGATTATTTATTTATTTAAAATATAAATATACACATCATTAAAATCAGTTATATCTACTTTAAAATCAGCTGTTTAAAACTATCTCAAGACACCATGGTGGCTCTGATCAGCAGAGTAGGTTTCCTATTATTGCCTCATTGCACTGCCCCAAAGGCTGTACAAATTAACAACATAAGTTGCTGCCTCTATGTTCCAATTTTTGTGTGTTTATTGTTACAGAACACCTAACCAGAGGTTCTATATTTCATTTAACGGGCTCCCAAGTCACCTCAGATTAATTTCAGAAAGATTAGGAGCTCCTGGTGGTGCAATGGGTTAAACCCTTGTGCCAGCAGGACTGCTGATTGAAAGGTTGCCGGTTTGAATCTGGGGAGCAGGATGAGCTCCGGTCTGTCAGCTCCACCTTCTCATGCAGGGACATGAGAGAAGACTCCCATAGGATATAATACATTTGGGTGTCCCCTGGGCAACGTCCTTGCAGACAGACAATTCTGTCACACCAAAAGCGACTTGCAATTTCTCAAGTCACTCCTGACATAAAAAAAACACACCAGGTGAGAAAATCAGTCACTGAAACTAGATAAAAAGGTAATGATTAATTAGAAAATGATAGGATTTCATTTTAAATTTAAGTATTATTATTTTTTAATACAGAAAGTTAAATTTAAATCCTAGAAAAGCAAATTAAGCATATACCTATGATCTGCTAAAATATAATCACTTTCTCTCTTACAAAGCAATGAATAAAATATGTTAAGAATTATACATTAGGTCATATAGATATTGAAATGAATTCAGCTATGCCCATTTTTACAAGTATGTATACTCCCTACAAACATTTTCTTTTACATCTCCTCTAAATAAACTGAACCTGCCCTGTAACCAACTGCTTACTTTCTTCTGGAAGTTCTGGACTCTCCGCTATATCTAAACAAAGATACAAGTGCTAGCATGTTGACTATAAGATTAGTAAGAGTCTTCAATTGTTAGCTATTTTTTTGTTTCTGAGATGAGGACAGATTGAAAAAAGGCAGCTGAGTTTGGCTAGATAAGGGAGAAGCTTGAGGTGTGCAACCTCTAATACTTATTCTACAGTTCACCTTGAAGAAAATCAAATTTGGACTGCTATGACCTGAAAGGCAAATAGTGTGTGTGTGTGTACACATGTGTGCATACACATGTTTCTGAGTGTACATGTAATATTATTATAAAAAGAAATCCTTGTAAGGTTTTGTGTGTATGTATGTGCATGCGCCTTCAACTAACCTGTCAATTTATGGTAAATTCATGAATTTCATACAGGTGTTTTAAGGAATACTCAGGGTTGGTTTTGCCAGTTTATTCTTCTGAAATAAAATCTATTGCACTTGGTATTCATTGGTGATATCCCACCCAAAGACTAATGAGAGTTGACCCTGCTTAGTTTCCAAGATCAGACAGGGATCTGGTGCCTATAGGGTATTTAGGCCATGGATTAGTCACTTATAAATTTACTCTATTTTCTTGCACATATTTTGTGTCTAGATCAGTCATTTAATATATATTTTTTATTTTCAAAGTCTGCAAAACATTAAGAGGAAACACGATGCAAACTAGTCAACCAAAGTGCTGAATATTAAGACTAGTGTTTCAGAACCTTGGATAGCTCCTTAAAACTTTGAATTGCCACTGGCACCCATTCAGCTGATCAGATAATCACTGAGACCTCAGAGGTTTAGAACAGGGCATCTACATGTTAATATCAACACAAGACTTATAATTAAATCACCAATTAAAAGTCATAACTCAGTTATATTGTTTCCTGAGTGAGAAGATTATTTGCCCTACTAACATGGAAGCCACCAACCACCGAAGGGTCTGAAAATCATTCTGCTCTCTTTCTGCAAAGTTGTACTGTAACAGAATTTATCAGCTGCTCATATATAGAGAGGATAGACATAGGTTAATGAGGGTAGTGTAAACTACCAAATTAGCCAATTTGTTAGATGCATGATTACAATTAAATACATCCAAGTTTTATTTCTCTTATCATTGACTGAACTGTCAAGACTATGACTACGGCATGGGGAGAAAGCTTTTCAACCCTTCAATCCCACCCCCTCTGGTGGGGTCATAAATATTTCCCCTTTCTGAAGCTGACACAAACCTTCACTCGTTCAAGTAACCTATCATTACTTTAGCTCAAAGGGAAAGACATCAAGGAATTTCTAGAGGGAATGAAAACACAACCTGTTGTACTAGACCAGGTTTCTTATACCTTCAGTAGTATTCAAATCACTGCCTCAATACAAGTAGGCTTTACAAAAAAGCCAAGAATCCAGTTTTCATGCTTCTCTGCATTTCAGAAAAATCCCAGAACAATAGCAGCAGAGTGATAAAATGAGCTCACAATTCAGCAGAAACTGGATAAACAAGTTGTAAAAGATTCCCAAAAGTCTTTGCTAACAATATGTTCTCATGAACAAATACAGTTACACCCATGCAATGAGCTTGCAAAATGCAGCTTTCACTCGCCCAAAACAAGGTAACAAATCCAATTTTTAGGGAGAAGAAAAACCTGGTCATTATTATGAAATGCAGATTAGTCCAGGCTCTATTCTGGCTGACAAGTGATGGAAACTGAAGACCATCGAAGACTAGAGAATGGAATAGACAATTCAATTTCCTTTTTGTTACAGACATGTCAAATTCACCCTTCTATAGTTTCAAGTAAATGCTATGGAATGCCCTGGAGATACATCATAAGATAACACAGCACTTATCTCTGACAGAACCTAGTTGTAACACATTATAAAGTAATGTTATTATTATTACATTGTCATGAAACAAAGAACAACGATAGCCTTTCCTAACAATAAAAATCTGCTTCCAGGGTCCTCTGAAAGTCGCACAGACTGCCAAAATCTAGAAACAATAAATCAGAAATGTTTGGAATTCACCCCTGGTTCTGAAAAACTGATTTATGCTAAGCATCCACCCAGAAAACTATTTAAAAGTTTACATCAGGGATGGATAACATAAGGCCTGTGGGTTATATGTAACACTGCATCCCACTTTTGTGGCTTCTGAAGTCTTTCAACTCCCCTCAACCCCTTTCTACACACACTTCAATTTTAGACGCAATTTTCCAACATTTTTTGCTCCCAAAGCATACAGAAAGCTCCTACATATATGAAAACAAACAAATTACCCAAAAGCGCCATAGAACCTTCTGTTTTGATGTATGTGCCTTCAAGTTGCCTGCTGACTTAGGGAGACCTCATGAATTTAATGGGGTTTTCTTAGGCAAGGAATACCCAGAAGGTGGTTTGCCACTGCCTTCCCCTGAAACACAGCCAACAGCTTCTGGTATTCCTTGGTGGGCTCCCATTCAAGTCCTAACCAGCCTTGACCCTCTTGGTTTCAAAGATCAAACAGAATTTAGTGCCCTCAGGGTATTAAGGTTAGGAATCCTGTATTAGTCCCACAGATCTCCATTTTCCACAAACATAGCCAACAGCTTCTGGTATTCCTTGGTGGGCTCCTATTCAAGTCCTAACCAGCCTTGGCCCTCTCTTAATTTCCAAGATCAAACAGAGTTTAGTGTCCTCTGGGTATTAAGGCTAGGAATCCTGTATTAGCCCCATAGATCTCTATTTTCCACCACAATCCCTGTTGTCATCTTGAGAGGAACTGCAGAAACAACCAGGGACAATGGGGAATTCTGGTGTAGCAGAGAGAGCTATGGGACACAGATATTATATTTAAAGACAGAACAAAAACTCTGTCCTCCTGGACTACTTTATAGGAAGAAGGTAAAGAATAATGAAGAAGAAGAAGGTTTTTAAGATCAAGTCAGAGTGCTGTGAATTTAGCTCTGACTATATCTTCAATAAGTTTTTATGAATTCTAACTGTGAATTTTAATACCATTTATATTTTATTCCGTTTTACCGTTTGTATATTTGTACAATTTAAATTGTATTGAAATGCTTTTAATGTAAGCCGCTTTGAATCTCCTTTACAGAGAGAAAAAGAAGGGTATAAATAAACATACGGTAATAATAAACATAATAATAGTGCAGGAACTTAAACCTTGTCAGGTTGATATTCACCGCCTTGAGTCCCTTTGGGGAGATAGGTCCCACCCCCATCGCAAGCACAGTTGGTGGGAACGAGAGAGGGGTCTTCTCTGTGAACAGCCCCTCCCCCAAAGAGATAAAAACAGTTCCCTCTTTAACCTACTTTTTAAAACAATTAAAAACTTTCTTATGTGCTCAGGCATATAAAGACGAGGCGTAGTATGTTATATGGACTACTCATCCTGGCTGCTGGGGGTAGTTAATTTTATAGTTAATTTAATAATTTATAATTTGAAATTTTAACCATATTTCATTTGTCTGTTCTCTTAATGGATTACTGTGGAATTGTAAATGGTACATAATGATCTTATTTTTGGTTTAAATATGGATCTATGAAGTTTTGGGTTGGATGGTTATTTATGTGTTTTTTTTTCTTATTTTGTACAGCATTGAATGTTTGCTGACTTTGTTGTTCACTGCCCTGAGTCCCTTTGGGGAAATAGGATGGTACACTTATCCAACCTTTGCTCATCCAACATTCTGTATTATCCAACTCAGTCTGCCTCCCACCCGAAATAATGTCCAGGGTGGGAGAAAGAAAGAACATGTGTCTGTTTTGGTGCTAAATTCATAAATATAGTAATTACTACATAACGCTACTGTGTACTGAACTGCTTTTTTGTCAGTTTGTTGTAAAACATGATGTTTTGGTGCTTAATTTGTAAATTCATCATGTAATTTGACGTTTAACAGGTTTTTCCTTAATCCCTTATTCTTATCCAACATTTTCGCTTATCCAACATTCTACCGGCCCGTTTATGTTGGATAAGTGAGACGCCACTGTATATAAATAAAATATTATTATATTAGGATGGTATATAAATAATGTTTTATTATTATTTATTATTCAGGACAATCATAAAAGTACACATTTTCTGTATCATTACTTTCTATTCCACTTTAATGTATGTAAAATATGTTTTAAAACACGTGGCTTCATTTTCTGTTATTATCTAAACAACCAGATGAATAACCATGAAAGATCATGCTACATAAACCAGACTATAAAGTGCTGCTTGAGTCAGTTGTCCCTCTTCCCCTGTTTTTATAACAAGTTTTGAAAAGGAACATTACAAAATCTACTCTATGTACAGGAAACACCATTAATTACATTAAGACACCAGGAATGTGGAAATTCTTGAAAGAAGTAAAACATTTCTTCATTTTCAAAAAAAGGTTTTGGGAGCAAATTCATCCAGAGCTTGGAATTATAAATCCCAGAATTTTCCCACAAATCCCAGCATGGGCCAGGCTGGCTTATGGATTGTGTGTCTTCTTCCAATAAAAACCCTCCCACCCCAACAATTGGGATTCCATGTGAACATATAAAAGTGAATATAGTTGTGATTTGTATACTCACCGGTAAACATTTTTGTAACAGTTTTGCTCTGTTTCCGGGCAGAGCACAGGAGCAGCAACCATGGAGGAAAAAACTCATAGTGACTAGCTAGAAGCTCAGCTATAGTTCCAGACATGCTTGTAGATGTTTGGTCGCTTTCTGCAATGTTACAACCTTCATCTATTGAATCTACGAGAAGGAAGAGACTTTGCTGGGGGGCCTTGGCTCCAAGAAGGGGAAGGAGAATACATCTGTAAAAAGTAAAAAAGAAAAAAGAATAGGGTTGTTACACAGAAATATACACTTTCTATTTCTACATCTTTTGGAATTATATTCTATGTGGATCTGGATTCCTGACCATTATGCCTGTGCAGTGGTGCTTGTACATACGCAGAAATTGGTGCTAGCTGTCTAAACTACTGGCTCTCCACAATAGCTTATCACGGACATGTTGGCTGGGTTTTCTGGAAGCTGAAGTCAAAAACATCCGGAGAGCCAAGGATATTCCACCCTCCACCTTATGCACTAAAACAGACGAGGGGAAATGCTTTTCCTGCCATTGTTAGCAATTGCTGGCCTCCTTTCAAACTGTGTTAACGTTTGATTCAGCCCTTTAGTTTGTCAACATTGGGTTCTGTTTGTTTAATATTAGGTTAAGGTGTGGAGAACAGCTACATTCATATCTATATTATGGACATGCAGCTACCGATGATGTTACAGTAAACACAGGGATTTAATGTCAGTAAGAATGTGATATGTATGTATCATAATACCAGTAGCGTTATTATTGTAATGTGCAGCACTGGCTACAATTCCAGTAGCAATTTTATATATCTGACAGTTCTCCAATTGTCTGGAAACTCTCCACATCTGAAGTTTATGGAAAAGAACTGCAAGCTCATGGTATCCTTTGGCTACTCCCACTCATTTCCTTGGCCTGTTGGATGAGAAGCTAATAATGCATGTTGCCCTTCTGAGATAACCCAGAACTACAAAAAACTTCAAGTAATTAACTTGAATGATCAACAGTTGAATTTGTTCCACCATTCAAATTATTTAATCCTTTAAGTAGCAAAACCGAGGTTGGAATGACCTGAAAGTGACTCATCTCACTTATACTGCATGATAATAGTAGCCTGCTTAGATCCCTTACCCAGCTTTACCCCAAAGTGGCAGTGGAAAATACCCTCTTTTAGGAAGCATCTCTCTCTTTCTTTCTCTCTCTCTTTCATGCAAGGACACACATGTAGGTGTATACATTTTAATATATGAATTTTACTTATTGTTTTATAATGTGTTTTTAACTGTGTTTTGCCCTACTTCAAGCCACGAAAAGAGGTGGGTAAGAAGTAAAATAATAATAATAATAATAATAATAATAATAATAACTACTACTACTACTACTACTAGTACTAGTAGTAGTAATAGTACAAACACAGCTGTACAGAATCTCTGTCACTGTAAATCACTTGGTTGTATGAAGCAGCCACTACGGTATTTAAACTCAAATTGTTCCTTGTGCGAGCACCATCAGAACCGAAAAACTCACACAGAAAATCTGGACAAGTCCTAATATCACAGTTCTTTTCATTGGCAGAGCTAAACATTGGTGAGATAGAGCAAAAGCAAGCCAGAGTCACCATAATACACCTAAAGTGTGCAGTAAAGAAGTGAACTCAGATGAAATCATCAGTGTTATTTCATCACAGGATAAAATATTTTACACCAAAAACCTTGGACATAATTCATCTCTGATTATGATACTAAACTAATAACAATGCAAAATCAAAAAGCATAAATCCACCCAAAAATAAATATAATAAAATAACTTAATTTTTAAACCCCGCCACCATCTCCCTAAGGGGGATTTGGGGCAGCCCACATGGGGATCAGCCCAATCACAGATCACACCCACCACAAAAGTAACACAAATGGATAACGACAACTTAAACATTTAATGCTAAATATCGTAATAGCCTCCACCAAATTTAGTGAGATGTGTTACAAGGTTATGGAACACAGTATCATTGTGGTAATCTAAAATCATGCCGTAAGGTAATTTTTTGAAAGATCTAAAGTTCTGATTACTCAACATAACTATTGAGATGAATAATGCTATAGTACTACTATATCCTTAACAAACAGGAAAAATATAATCAGCATAGCTAACATTTGTACCATACCAAAGAAGTGAGTCACTACCCACTTCCAGTGATACAGACCCATTGACAGGCCACATGAATGAAAGACCCAATGTATTGTTAAAATGTAATTTTGTTTTGGTAATTCATCTACTATGTTTTCAATAACATGTTTTCTTGAGGACCTGTATTTATTTTATTTATTGTATCAGAAGCAAACCAAGGGTGCAGTTGTAATGTACTGTATTTTAAAACACAGAGTTTTAAAACTTGACATTATACTAAATGTCCCCTGACCAGTAGTTGGCCACTTGAAATACCTCTGGTGTTGCTATAAGAAGGTCTTCCATTGTGCATGTGGAAGGGCTCAGACTGCATTGTAATAGGTGGTCTGTGGTTTGCTCTTCTCCACACTCGCATGTTGGAGGATCTGTATTACACATTTTATTTGGCTCCTATTTGGGAGTAATTGGTCAGAAACAGAATTCCTACACTCTGTAAGCTAAGATCGAGATGTGAAGGCATGGGGAAAACTCTGAAAAAAAACCAGGAAATCATTCCTCTCCCTTTTCTGGAAAAATGGGGGTTGGGTGGAGAAAAATGGATTATGCAGTACTTTTTAAATGACAGATAAATTGCATAAAACATATATTATCCTTCCCTCAAATTATTTCTAGGAACTATGTAACAGAAACACTTTTATTATGGAAGACAATGTACATCTTTCATTTCAATTCCTAGTTTATGTTTTCTTTTATCAGTTTCTTTTATGAAACAGAGTGTTTTGTGTTTACTTGAAACCATGGATGACTAGATATGACTAATGTGCATGGTTTTACTGTTTATATTTGCTTGTGTTTTTTTTTGCTTCCTTTTAAAAACCTGAAAGAAGAAATTTCTTACCATTGCAAATCTTGCAACTCCATTTGTAAAAAAATAGTATTTTTCAAAAGGAAACTGAATCTCATTATTCTTGGATAAAGTTTTACTATACAAAACACTATGATCCTACGCAAAACAAGATTATAATATCTTATGTTCTTAGATTAACAATAGGGACTTTCAGTCTGTAATATGTGGTAATATTTTCTAGAGATAACAATTTCTCCCCCAAAACAGGGAAGAGAATTTGAATTTATTTCCAATGGCTTCAAAATTTTCAGTAGTGTTGCATCTCTGGTTAAAAAAGGAGCATGGTCTTTCAGATTTAGATGGACTGCAATTCCCATAATCCTTCACTATCAGTTATATTTGCTAGAGCTCATGGGAGCTGTAGTCTAACAACATATGGAGGCCAATAGTTTCACATCACAGATTTAAGTCACTGAAAATTAATAGGTAAACACTATTAAGAAGGATATTTTGAATGCAATTTTCCTGCTCATGGGACGGGATGGCCCATGAGGTCTCCTCCAACTATATGTTTCTGTGATTCTATTATTTTAAGGATACTACATTCAGAATTGAGGAGTTTGCAGTTCTAAATGTGGTATCCTTAAGCTGCTGAAATCATTCCATGCAAGCTGGACAGCTTTTACAATCAAAACCAGGTTGTTATCCTGCCTCCCCGTCCCAGCATCAGAGCATTTTGACTGAGGTTTTAAAACACAGATTGAATTCCATCAGCAAAAAAGGAATGTTATTACAAATGCATTACAGCTACTGTCAGTTCCCCAAGGTCACAGTGTTATGCATTACAACAGAAGAAATCACATAGTAAAGAAAACCCTCTAAGCCTTTGCTTGAGTGCATCCAGCAGCTCATTTTCTAACCTCCAACTGCATTGTGACCTCAGGCCTTTACAGTGGATTCCTCAATAATGCATCTGTTCTTGCAAGGAAATCGTCTTTTGGAGAAAATAATGTTTTTTGTTTTTTTTTTAAAAAAAAATGCCATCTTGGTTTCAATGCTGAATGAACTGTTTACTCCCCACCCTGTTTGCATCATATAAATATTTTGGCTCCCTTAAGAGGTAGCTGTCATCTTGAAGGCTCTGCTAGGTCTTGGAAAATAATAATAACGCCTAGAAAATAGGGCAGACAGTAGGCCATCAAACCAAATTATGTTCAAGTGGGAGGGGCGGAAAAGATTTGTAGAGTGAGGGTAAATGGAATGAAGGCTGAGGTTACTTGAAATATCACCATCTCCACAAAGCTCTGGCTTTTTTCAAAGAATAAGAAGTATCTTGAAAGCTGCTGAATCTTATTGCTGTTGTACTCATAGCCACACAATATTTTCCGGGACCCAATGCATGTACTGACAAGTCCCCTTCACTTTTTGCCACAACAGCTACAGACTAGCATCAGGGAGCTATAGTGTGTCTCTGTCCAATATGCAGGGCATTAGCCCTTGACCTCCTGCTCAAATTTGGTTCAAAAGCACTACAAAGGACTTCCAAGATATTAGCCTTGAAGGTACTACAGATGATTAGCACCTGGACAGCCAACAGAAGGCCATCTTCTCCACTATGGTAAGAGGCAGTGTATTTTGATTTAAACTGTATTCATTGTTTCCATGCTTGCTCTGTTCAGTTGCTGATCAATTCTTCTGTGTTTGCTGTGTGCCATAGGAAAGGGTAGGAAAGGTTAAAGGGAAAGGCAGTGGGTGGGGCCATGCAAATATCACACAAGGAACCCTGGGGTGCCTGCCTGTGGTGGAGGAAACATGTCAAATCTAGGATGAAATTCTCCCCGACTGAAAGCATTCCTTGGGTGGTAGGCCATAGTGTTTGAGGAGGACATTGGCAGGGTTTGAGCTACATGTTCATGGTGCTCTCTATAACCTCTTCAGTGCCTCTGGAGGCTTCTCAGCACTTGGAACTATAGCCTGTTTGTGGAGGTGGGAGACTGTCTGTGTAAGTGGACACTTCGCCACATACACACATACACATTTTCACTTTTATTATGTGTATAGGTATTATCCCTAGTCTTGCATTTTTTCAGAAATGGCTGCATCTCACAGGGATTTTAAATAGTGCTGTTTATTACAGTGCTAGGTGCTTTCCAGAAAATCCCAAATTGGAAAATATATATTGACTTGATTTAGTACTGACCCTTGTGATCTCTTCAACTCTATGATACTAAGCAAAACTTTTACATCACCTGGTAGCACGTGAGCATTTGGACTAAAATATTTTTCATACAGTGAGTAGAGTGCGAAATTAAAACTGGTGGAGTTGGTTTTAAATCCCATTATGTCATGAGACTGTAAAACTAAAAAACACTGTTTAAGTGGAGATCCAGCAAAGTGTAGTCCTCAAAGAGGGTTGATGTTAGAATAAAAACATCAGGCTCAGGAAAAGAGATATGTCATTGTTTTCCATGTTTGTTGAAAGCAAATGAATACTAAACACAGCTGTTAAAGTTGATGTTATTACTTGATGCTGATTGATAAGTATATTTACACTTTTTACCCCCTATCTTTACAAATCTCTCTCTCTCCCCCCCACCTCTCTCTCTCACATACACGCCACATAAATAATATTATTGTCAGCACACTAAAAATCTGTTATAAATTTTATCTTACTTAATAATTTACAGTCATCCCTCCATATCCATGTGTTTTGCATCCACAGATGCAACCAAACACGGTTCAAAAATATTAAAAAAACAGAATTTCCAAGTATAAACCTGTATTTTGCCATTTTATATAGGTGAATCTGTTTAATATGCTATTGTATATCATGGGACTTGAGTATCCACATATTTTGGTATCTGTGATGGGAGAGGGTGTCCTAGAACAATTCCCAGCAGATACCATGGGTCCAAGTGCAAAATATTTTGATGACTCAGAAAAATCAAAGTCATTTGGTATGCAATTGTTCTGTAACTAGAGCCATAAGGAAAGGCAGGTAAGAAATAATAGAAATAATAATAATAATAATAATAATAATAATAATAATAATAATAATAGACATCCAGTTATTGCTATGAATGTCTGAGTTTGTTTTTTCAAGAAACCCTGTTCAGAAACATACGTGACATTTTGATGAAGGATACTTCAGATAGTAGGGCCATGCTCTCATGGAATCTAAGACATTGGGTATGACCTATGTGATTTCTCTTCTGTAGCATTCAGGGAAACATTGGAATCTACCATGAATAATAATTCTTGAAAGCATGGAGGAGCGATCTACTCTATAACAGGGAAGGCAACTGCAAGTTTGGTAATTTAACAGACTTGGTAAGACACCTCTGTTTTCTTTACTTCCTGTTTCTCCAATTCTGTAAGCAAGTTTGATTCTGTTCAAGAGCTTTAGATGCGGTTAGGAAGTTATCTCTATTTTCTATTAATACTCTTTTGGTTCAGCAAAATAAATAAGCCCTCTGGAGGGTTCTCTGTTACCACATGTTTCGCCCTTCTCCCAGCATAAGGACAGTGCAAGCAGCCCCATCTTTATGCTGGGAGGAAGGCCCAAGGAAAAAGGCAGTGGGTGAGAGCTCTCTGACATCGCCTGTCTTGCCCTCCTCCCGGCATAATACCGAGAGGACAACCTGAAGATTGGGGGAGGAGGATCGGGGTAGTCGCCACATATCTTGTTTTCCTCCTGGCATAAGGATGGAGTGAGTAGCCCCATCCTTATGCCAGGACAACCTGAGGATGCCTTGGGCCCTCTCCCAAGCCCTCCCCGCTCCTGTGTCCATTCCACCCAGTGTGCCCATCCATCTCTTGGCCCAGTCCAGCCCTCCTGGCTGGGCCCACTATGAGGCTCCAAGGCAAAATTTGCCCATGTCTGATGTAGAGTCAATTCCCCACATTTGTGTAGACGTAATGATTTGTGGATTTGATTAGGAACCTTTAGGTCATCCAGAATGATCTGTTTCTGTCACAGAAGTGCACTAGAGTCCTAGAGAGAATAACTCTAGGGTCTTTGGTGTGATTTGTTGGGCCTTCTCGATGATTCTATGGTAACATTCTTGCAGAAGTATTACCATAGGAGGATTAGAGATTCTTAGGGATGTGTTCTTACCAATTAGAAATAGTGGTTTTCAATTTGCAGTTTTCTCACTTTTGCAGGGTTCTGCAGCCCTAGCCTAAAGAAACGTGGAGGGCTAACTGTACTCCTCTAAACAATGGCCTTGCCATTTGTGTTTGACACTGCTCCTTAGAAAGCACAAATCTCAAAAAGTCATGCTTCTCCAGAGTAGGGGGAACCACCTCAGCTGGGCTGTTAAGATTGTTTGGCCAAATGTTAATTTAAGCTTACAAAAACTTATTGAGAAATGCAAGGAAACTGACTTTGTATTGTTCAATCGGCCTATTCAGCTCCTTATTTTATCAGAATTCCCAATTCACTTTCACACAGAGAAACACCGCCTGTGTAGAAATCTTGAGAAGCTTGCAAAAGTTAGCTCATGAATGTCTGGATGAACAAGATTTATTGTTAAAAATGCATCTCTTCCATCCTAATGCAAATATATTTCATACGAACAAGGAACAGTGTACAAAAATCTGCATAGAATTTAATGTACTACTGCAATAAAAGGATTTCCCTTGACAGATATAAAAGGAAGTTGCAGACAATGGAGGAGTAAAGGTTTTTACATTGAAGACTTACAGAAAAGGCATAATAATAATGTATAAGAAGCCTAAATTAGCACTACTCCCTAACAGAATGTAAGTGCTACCAGACCCACTTCCTCTATTGACTGAACTACCTTTTACATATAATTTCATTAATTTCATTGACATAGTCCTTGAAAACATGAAGACAGGATACGTGAAACCACAGAGGAACTGTACAAAGTCTGGACAGCCCAACAAAGGCCTTGTAGTTATTCACTGGAATTTCTTATTCCGCTGAAAAGTGCCTTGCCTACATCCCCCATTTCCTCTACAACTACACCAGACTATGCTTCATTCACCAGGATCACTAGATTGCTTTTGTAGTCTAATTTCCGTACTACTAGAAAACCGGATACTAAATTATTTAGCCCCCAAAATACATGACCTTACACCGAGTGCTATTGAATTACATTCCATTTCTGTTATTCCATTCCATGAGGTCATCCCATTCATCCTGCATAACCTCCCAGTGTCTCTTTATATTAACAACAAGTCTTTACAACTGCATCTGCAGACTTCACCAACATCCTACTTCCCAACCAAAGTCATCAGTAAAAATAATAAAATAGGTCTGTGGATTGATAACCAAATGAAAGTAAGTAATTTCTTCAGCTAAAATTCACTTTTTAACACTCACTCGTGTTCCTTTGAGGACTCTTTCTATGCTATTGCTGTGCTGGATTGATTGATACATACACAACACATATGCAGAATTGTGATGAATACACACTGCCCGGTGTTATACTCTTACGTATCTTGAATTCCAATTTTAATATTACTCGCTTTCTACTGCCTTTAATTTACTATGAATACTTGAGTGTAATTCTAGAAATATTAATCAAAACTTATCCAAAAGTTAATGTGAGTACTGTAATTTAACTTTTATCCAAAAAGAAAATGAAAGAAAAAGAAACCAACTCTTCCTCAGAGTAGAACAGTGTTTCTCAACCTGGGGGTTGGGATCCCTGGGGGGGAGGGGGGGTGTCAAAGGGGTCACAAAGATAATGAGAAAACATGGTATTTTCTGTTGGCCACTGGGGTTCTGTGTGGGAAGTTTGGCCCAATTCTATCATTGGTAGGGTTCAGAAGGCTCTTTGATTGTAGGTGAACTATAAATCCCAGCAACTACAATGACCAAATGTCAAGCTCTATTTTTCCCAAACTCCACCAGTGTTCACATTTGGGCATATTGAGTATCCGTGCCAAGGTTGGTCCAGATCCACCTGTGTTTTAGTCCATAGTGTTCTCTGGATGTAGGTGAACTACAACCCCAAAACTCAAGGTCAATGCCCACCAAACCCTTCCAGTATTCTCTGTTGGTCATGGGAGTTCTGTGTGCCAAGTTTGGATCAATTCCATTATTGGTGGAGTTCAGCAACTACAACTCTCAAATGACAAATTAATTTGACTACCCCAACAGTATTCAAATTTTGGCATACTGGGTATTTGTGCCAAATTTGGTCCAGAGAATGAAAATACACCTGCATATCAGATATTAACATTACAATTCACAACAGTAGCAAAATTACAGTTATGAAGTAGCAATGAAGATAATTTTATGGTTGGGAGTCACCACAACATGAGGAACTGTATTAAGGGGTCACGGCATTAGGAAGGTTGAGAAACATTGGAGTAGAGGAATAAAAGATCAGAGCTTTGTCTGTCCCTGAAGAACCTAAGAGAAGCACCGATCCCCTCTATTCTCATAGCCTCATTGGCACTTTTTCACTTTTTTGAATGTCTGGGTGAGCAAATGATGGTGGAAGCAGTCAAGGGTAGTTGCCCCCTGATTTGATAGTGCTTTTGCCTTTCTGCAAAATCATTCTGTATTTTCTAAGCCCTGCCCATACCTGGCTCTTTCTCCCATGAATTGCATAGCCACCATTTACTAAGGTTCCTCCTCATCTATCCAGCCTCTGGGGTGAGCACGAACAGTTATGTCTGTTACAATTTTGTAAGCTCTCTGGCATTGCTTTTTTTGCACTTTACATCCATCGTCACACGCTTCTAAGTTTTACCTTTCACTAATCTAAGGTTCATATCAAAATCTATGATTTTGGGTCCTAAAACATTGACCTTCGTTTATACATGAGTATACACAAGTAGGTCTGAGTCTATAACAACTTTTGCAATTGATCTCTTTATTTTAATGGGTCAGTACAATATCACTAAAACAGATATATCCAGATTTTACTCAAATACAAGTTCACAGGTCTTGGTAAGTTCTGTGGACAGTTAATATTTTTTTATTAAGGCTCTGTTCTTTTGTGAAACAAACCAAAGATGGATGAAATCAAATGAAGTAAGAATTTTATACTGTAAGCTGACGAGTTCAGAGTGTTTCTGAGTTGTTCGCCTACACACCCTTACCTTGGAAGAAACAAGATGAACTGGGGCAGAACCACATTATTCCACCACATTAACCCTGGTCAGATTATGTTGACAGATCAAGAGGAAGAAAAGAACAAAGCTTTTTTTTTCTTTTTTTGGACCCCCCCCCCTTTTTAAAGATTTCTGTGCCATGATCTGCAACAAACGGAGAACATTTCAAAATCTGTAATTATATGATTCCACTTTCACTGTCATTCCATTGGTACTCCATGACTAAGAATTCTAAATAAGCTGCGAACTCTAGGATTCCACAGGATGCAGCCATGGCATTTAAAATAGAATCCGAATGCCTTTAATTCGCTAATGTATAAGTCCCCTGAAATAAAACACTCATGGATCACCACTTCTGCCTCTGGATATCTTGATAAGGCAACCACTGTACAGGGAGGTCAAAGGCTCTCTAGCAAGGGAAGATCCAGACCATTCTAGAACTCTTAGGACACCCTCCCAGGACAACAGAATGTCACTTAGCTTTTCAAGTTGTATGACACATATAGGATTAATCTGAGATAATAATTTGCAGATAAAGACACTCATCTTTTAATGACTTCTAACATTCTGCATGGTTTCTAATAGTGTCAATACAATGAAAAATAGAAATGCTTGTTTTTTTTTAAAAGAGAACAACCTAGAAGTTATGAAGAGCAGGTCAGTCTCTCTCTCTCTCTCTCTCTCTCTTTCTCTCTCTCTCTCTCTCTCACACACACACCCTTCAATTTATGCAGAATACTGCATTTATTGGTATCCTCTTCTTTTTCAATAGCCATAGCCAAGATACACTGGGAACTTAGTTCAAATAGATCACTTTCCTCTTAACATGTTCATACTTGGACTCTAAATACCTTTGCAGAAGCATACGAGAAGCTTGGCCTCTCATTGAACATTGAGAAAACCAAAGTGTTCTTCCAGCAGTCACCAGCCAATCTTTCTGAAATGCCAAAAATACAGCTTAATGGTGTAATATTATAAAATGTTGACCATTTCTGTTACCTTGGCAGCCACCTCTTCACCAAAGTCAACATTGTCACTGAAATACAACACCACCTGAGCTCTGTGCGTGCAGCATTTTTCCGAATGAAGCACAGAGTGTTTGAGGACTGGGACATCCGTAGGGATACCAAGGTGCTTGTTTATAAAGCTATTGTACTCCCAACCTGGCTATATGCCTGCAAAACGTGGACTATCTACAGGTGTCACATGCAACTCCTGGAAGAATTCCATCAGCGCTGCCTCCGAAAAATCCTGCAAATCTCTTGGGAAGACAGGCAGACAAATGTCAGTGTGCTGGAAGAAGCAAAGACCACCAGCATTGAAGTGATGGTCCTCGTCTGAGCTCTGCGAGTGAAGTATTTTTCCGAATGAAGCACAGAGTGTTTGAGGACTGGGACATCCATAGGGATACCAAGGTGCTTGTTTATAAAGCTATTGTCCTCCCAACCCTGTTATATGCCTGCGAAATGTGGACTGTCGGCAGATGTCAAACTCAACTCCTAGAACAGTTATATCAGTGTTGCCTCTGAAAAATCCTGTAAATCTGTTGGGAAGATAGGCAAACAAATGTCAGTGTGCTGGAAGAAGCGAAAACCACTAGCACTGAAGTGATGCTCCTACGTCAACTCTGCTGGACTGGCCACATTTTCTGAATGCCTGATCACCGTCTCCAAAAGCAGTTACTATACTCCCAACTCAAGAATGGCAAAAACAATGTTGATGGACAAGAAAAGAAATTTAAAGATGGATTTAAAACTACCCTTAAAAACTGTGGCATAGACACTGAGAATTGGGAAGCCCTGGTCCTTGTTCACTCTAGCTGGAGGTCAGCTGTGACCAGCAGTGCTGTAGAATTTGAAGAGGCACAGATGGAGGGAGAAAGGGAGAAACGTGCCAAGAGGAAAGCACATTAAACCAACCCTGACTAGGACCACCTTCCATCTGGAAACCGTTGGCCTCACTGTGGAAGAACATGTGGGTCAACAACAGGGCTTTACAGCCACCTATGTACCCACCTGCAAGACTTTGAAGTCTATCATTCTCGGCCTGTGGGGGGTAGTCTAAGTAAAGTACTTGGACACTAATAGAGTAAGAGTAACCATGGAATTTCAGTGCTTACCAATTCTATTTATTTTGTAATCCCTTTTTAAACATACTTCTCTTTCTTTCATCCTTTTCCAGATTAATAACATGCTATATCCAGGTCTTCCAAGTTTTCAAAGGCCTATAATCTATACTAAAACAGTAAGCATTCATATAGAAGTAGACTCTACTCTGACATGTGCTAAAACTGTAAAATTATAGAAAAGATAACATTGTTCCATTTATGGTAACATGCACTCCAAAACTAAAGCATTCCCCTTATTTGTTCTGTTCCACTCACGAAGTACTTCTCTAGATCATAAAACATCCTAAATCAAGGAAAGTTCTTTTTCTATATACCATCTTGATTTATGGCCACAGCAGCTTTTAGCACTACTATATATGGCAGCCACATCATCCTTCCTAGCATTTGATACTCTCTCTGTATGTGCGTGCTTTATGTTGAAAAGATTGCCCAAGATTTCACTTTCCAAATTGGCTCATAGCACAGCAGTGTCAGAAACAAAAACTTGCAGTGAAATATGAAGGACTATTGAGAAAGGAAGATATATCTCTTTGCACAGATACATAAACATTTCTACAGTTGTGAAATGTTAAGTTTTCAACAAAGTAAGCCAAGTGCAATGTTAGTTCCAACTAGAGTAGACCCAATTAAAAAATGGAATTTAATTATTGCTCATGTAAGCACCCTAAAAGATGTATTCTTTCCACACTGTTAGCAAAACTGAGACTCAAAATTTGCTGTTCTAGAGTTAAAATAGCTTTTGAGCCCACTGGCATACATTTCTAACATATATGTCGCCTGCAAATTCCAGATATGGCCTGTTGTTGAACCATTTGACCTTTAGGAAGCTATGATAAGCATTATTTGGATATTGATTACAGACTATTGCTTCTGTTTGTATTTGATAGTTATTATCTGATTACACTTGGAATCACTGAATATTGTCTATGGCAGGGGAAGATTGGCAAGAAGCAATTTACTACTTTGTTGTCGTGTGTTTTCAACCACTACACCATGGTGACTCTAAATTTCCTACTATACCATATAAATTGCTAATAAAATATATTAAAAACAGTTTTTCTTCCACCATTCCATTGCTTTTCTAGCACCCACCAAAGGTTAGAAGAAAATTTTAGCCTAAGTGTGAAATATGGATGTCTATTTTCCTCAATTCCTACCCTGATTGTTACATGACAGTGTTCTTTGTATCTTGATGGATATTATAACTTGAACTGTCTTCATACCTAACAACTGCTAAAAAAAAGTTGTTATCCTCTCCGTGGTCTAAAGTTTCAGTATGAAAAGGATTCCAGCTCTGAAGTCACTTAGAAGTTTCAAGACAGAAAGAAAAAGAAAACTTCAACTCTCTAAACCTTACTTCATATTTTCCTATGTACTTGTGACATTGCTTTTTGTATAACAAACTTACTCTGCTAAAAATTAAGCCACACCTTTTTAAACTTGGCTGCATTCACATAAGTTAAACCACAAATCCTGGGTTAATAAACCACAATGTGAATGAACAGCATTCTAATGTGTGCAACCTGTTTGCTCCCACTATGCCCATATGGATGAATAAATACAACAGGAGGGGGAAAGATTTATCCTTTGGTTTAATGCATGCAAACAAACACAAAGATACCACAACCCTGTTTTAAAACTGGTTTATGAAGCCTAGTTTGCTTGACTGAAATAAGCCATGATGCTAGGTTTACACATAATAGAAATCTATCATCTTCCTTGAGCTGCAGTGGCACAATGTGCTGTTGAACTGCTGACCTAAAGGTTGGCAGTTCAAATCCATGAGACAGAGTGAGCTCCCATCTGTCACTTCCTGCCAACCTGGCAGATCGAAAATATGCTTTGAATGGGATTTTCCTGCTTCTTAGCAGGGGGTTCGACTGGACGGCCCATGAGGTCTCTTCTAACACTATGATAGTTGCAATTCATGGAGTCAGGTTCCCTGCTTAGTACCCCTCCAGTGAAAAAGGCTCTGAGTCCTCTAGGGGAGAAGGATAGAATATAAATAAAGTGTATTATTATTATTATTATTATTATTATTATTATTATTATTATTATTATTATTCCTAGTTTGTTTAACTGCTAACACAAGGTGGACCCAAACAGAATTCATGGACTAAGTTGCACTTCATGGAGTCAGGTTCCCAGTTTAGTAATCCTCCAGCAAAAAAGGCAAAGAAATGCTCCAAGCAATCTTGCCAGCCACACAACCAGGAGGTGACAATGCAGGCTCCTTGGCTTGAAAATGTAGAAAGCACCTCAACAGAGCCATAGATGACCACCACCTCCAGAAGCCAGAAATGAAAGGAAAAGCCTTTGCCTTTGTGTATTTCATTGTATTGTGTATTGTAAATGCACTGAATGTTTGCCTATGCATGCAAATGCTGTAATCTGCTCTAAGTCCCCTAGGGGAGAAGGGAATATAAATAAAGTGTATTATTATTATTATTATTATTCCTAGTTTGTTTAACTGCTAACACAAAGTGGACACAAACAGAATCCATGGACTAAGTTGCACTTCATGGAGCCAGGTTCCCAGGTTAGTCTTATGTTCAGACTCAGCTAATGTGTTCATTATACATTTTCCATGTCTGCATACTGTTATGCATACTTTTCTCCTTCTTTCTAAACCTTTAGATTTTGGGATATTGCAAACATTTCTCCATGTATAACTGCAATTCACCTTTACACCTTCAGCCCTAAACAAATAGCTTCTTTCTGCCATTCATTCTCCTGCTGTCTCAAGTCTTTTTCACCTTCTAAACAGTAGTAGGTCATTAAAAAATGACTCAGCCCAGTGCCAAAAGTGGCATATATCACACCAACACTGTTAACTAAATCTATTTCAGAATTTATGACTGCCTTTTAGTTTCACCATTGTTCTAAGAAAAGAAAGGAGTTTTTAAATAGTATGAACCCAAGATTGCTACTGTCATCACATATTTTATATTGCAATTCCTCCCAGAGGCACTATCAGATAGATAATGCAAGCTGTTCTTCCAAAGTCCCAGAGGCCTGGTTACATATCATCTACAGCAGGGGTGGGCAATGTGTGATCCTCCAGATGTTGCCAAGCTGCCATTTCCAGCATTTCTCATTACTAGCTACAGTTGCCAGGCCTGCTGGGAGATGTCGTCAAACAACATCTGGAGGACCAGGTATGTCACATCCTAATCTTCTGTTAAAATGCCACAATACTACAAAAAGAAGTATAAATTAAAAATATTTAGCACCTCTAGATTGTGTTTTAAATTGCTTGTAGCTATCTAAACAATTAATGATGGGAGGGAGCCCAAGAAATTACGTCCTATAAACTAAAAGGTTCTAGATCATTGTTTCTCAACCTGTGGGTCCCCAAATGTTTTGGCCTTCAACTCCCAGAATTCCTAACATCTGGTAAACTAGCTGGGATTTCTGGGAGTTGTAGGCCAAAACATCTGGGGACTCAAAGGTTGAGAACCACTGTTCTAGATCATGCAAACAAGCTACATAAATACAGGAATCTCCTCTTTATAGACATTTGCCTTTCAATATATGGGAAATGGTAAGACTAGCTAATAAATAATAATAACTAGCCTAAAAGGCTAATAGATTGCTTATTCTCCAATAAGAGTATCCTGAGATTCCAATACTTAGGAAGAGTGTTGATGGAGCACAAAGGCATTGGGGAGTATAAAAGACATGACTCACCTAACGGTTTGAATTATTTCAGACATATGATACATTATACAAAGAAAACTATAGCTAAAAATGTAGGTTAATCACCATCATTTAAGACTGCAGGTTATTTATCTATGGTTCCACACAGTGCTTCAACATAACCAAAATTACAAAGTATAAAATATGAAATAGTCTGGCTCACTCCTATTTGTTCAAGTTCCTCATGTCAAACACTGCTGGAAGACGTGGTACTGGGAAAATGTAGCACCTAAAGGGATGAAAAAAGACTGCCATGTGGTAAAGAGCACTAACAGAGGTGAATTGTTAGGTCGAGAATGGCTTTTTCAAGAACCAATGGATGCATTGATAAACTAAAAGAAAAAAAAATACCCAGACTATGAAACAGAGAAGAAAAACACGGAAGCAAATGAACAGATTGGAAAACTTTGCTTTTGGGACTATGGGGCCTATGATGTCCAACTGGTTAGAGGATTCTGGAGCTTTAGTTCAATATAGACAGTCCTGAAATTATGAACAAGATAGGTTCTGTACATTTGTTCTTATGTTGAATTTGTATGTAAGTATCAACAGGTACA
This sequence comes from Anolis sagrei, assembly GCF_037176765.1. Classification (NCBI taxonomy): domain Eukaryota; kingdom Metazoa; phylum Chordata; class Lepidosauria; order Squamata; family Anolidae; genus Anolis; species Anolis sagrei. The sequence continues at coordinate 37,763,517 of NC_090025.1, forward strand.
TTTTTGAAGTATAACTCCAGCCAATATATGTACTACACCTGTTAACTATGAGTCTTTCTAAGTTGGATGCTTGTAACTCTGGGACTGTCTGTGTATTGTCAAAAGTGTCTATCCATACAGCTGCTTTTCTTTCTCCAGTTGCAGAGTTCTAAACACTTTTCTCTTTATTCTATACTCTCAAGGCAACAAAAGGGACACCTCTGCTCATTCACTGACCAGTCCATAACTTCTGTGGGAACAGTGGCTGTACAATTTGCTTACTTGTTAGCAATAATCTCATTGTGGATTCATAAGAACAATGGAAATTAGCGTAGACACCCCTGTATGGACCATCCAGAGAGAGCAACTTTGCACTGTTCACATATGATGTGATATATTGACCAACAATCAGGTGACAACAATCCATCACTGCTATATAGGGAACATATGGCTCTCCAGATGTTAAACTGCAGCTAACATTATTTCTCATTATCAGTTTTGAAGAAAAGGGCTAATAATAGCTACAGTCTAACAACATCTGAGGGTCACATATTTTCTATAAAACGGCTCCAAGAAAGATCATACCAGTTGAATGAGATTAGAAAAAAAAACCTTGGGAGACAGCTGAAACTGGCTTTGCCTCTATCCCACAGGGTCAGATATAACCAACTCTCTTTTGATGAGGAGCCCGGAGAATCATATTTTTATTTTATCTTTTGTAATTATGAATTACTGCATACATTTTGCTTTCTTCCACCATTTACACACACAGGCACACATTCAGGCATTTTAACCCATTCACCAAATCTCAGGTGAGATACAATGAAAAAACATAATATAGGTTGAAACCTCCTTAGCCAGAACTGGGCTAAAAATCCCTGCCAGAAGCTATACTAATTAGAATGTTTGAGCTCTAGATTATTAAATATGGTTTTCTGTGGGCGAGCAGATAGCGACTACAGGATGGCATATGTTCTGTATCAGAATCTAGAGCTGATGTGGTCTATCCAATGCAATTTTCTGAATCAGCACCCCAAGTAACTAAACCAAATCTAAAGTTGACCAAAAACTGAATCATAATCCTTTTGGTACTAATGTTGAAGAGTGGTTCCTGGTAAAAAAAAAAAAAAAAAAAAGGTTCGTAACCACTGAACTAGATGACAGGGTGGGCCAAGAATGTGCCTCAAAGAGAGAGTGCTGTGGAAAACCTTTTTAAAATTAGTAATCAATATACAGCTTTCTCTTTTATCCAAGGAGAAGAGGTATCATACTATGAATAAGCAGTAATTGCGTAAAAAGTGCATTCCACACTAAAGAGCTAAAACGAACTTCATTATGAGATTCCCAGTGATAATAGCATTACTAAAATAGTAAGATTTATTACTCAATATGTCAGATTTCATTTCAGTAGGAAATCCAACATTCTCTTAAATCTTCTAACATTACTAACTGTGAAATACTGGGATTTTTTCCAAGGAATTGCCCCATATAAAAAAAAGCTTCAGTTGTTTTGGAATAGCAGTGTTATCCAAAAGGAACCAGACTTCGATCTGGTGCAATATATAAAGAAGAGCAAAATCTAGCTGACTAAGACTACTGTCATTTATGCAATTTTTTTTACAGATTTAGAGGGAAAACACAACAAATACACATGCCTTACTAATTAAGTGTGAGCACTGGTAAAAGCAAATGACAACTTGTTGACATACTAGATTACTCATAAATGAGTTGCTGACTTGGTTTAATCAACAATTTTCCATCAAGAAATTCGGTATTGAAGAATATGGAAGTACCTGAGATACCTACAGACAATGTGGAAGGTTCGACATACTGCAGTTACTCCCTGGGGATACAGAAAAGTACTGCTTTTCAAAAGTGAGGCTCATTCATCCATTCTCTCTTTTCAAGTAAATCAAAAGCTCCAATATGAGAAGTCAAGGTGGAATGATTTAAAAGTCTTACACTAACCTGAACATATCACACTTTCATGGAAAAGGGAGGGCAACATAGGATGAATCTGAAAACATATTGATAAGCAAATCCCCTAGTAAGTAAATTTCCATTTGCAAAACGGAAAGCCAATGGATGTAACCCAGAGATAGAAATTAAGTGTAAATGCCTAATAGAGCATATCCACTGACTCAATTCTATCTCTGCTCACTTTTAGATACCAGTATTAGATTACTCCCAAAGGGCCACTGATATCTAGTCTAATCTAATCTAGATTAGAAGGTAGGGATTCTGAAACCAAGTTATTTTTGTTCAAGGTGTCCACTGAATTATTGTAATTAAATTGCTTTTGTATAATGTATTGTCGAAGGTTTTCATGACCAGAATCACTGGGTTGTTGTAGGTTTTTTCGGGCTATATGGCCATGTTCTAGAGGCATTCTCTCCTGACGTTTTGCCTGCATCTATGGCAAGCACCCTCAGAGGTATTGAGGTCACTACCTCTGAGGATGTTTGCCATAGATGCAAGCGAAACGTCAGGAGAGAATGCCTCTAGAACATGGCCATATAGCCCGAAAAAAACTACAACAACCCACTGCTTTTGTATAGCTTTGCAATGAGAAAGGACAAAGTAACTTTGCTAAAGAGAGGACATATTCTGGACCAAGTGACGAGTCTTTAGGTTCCCCCTGACCATAACCTCAATCAATCAGTTTATTTCTCCTTCGGGTTGTTGTAGGTTTTTCCGGGCTATATGGCCATGTTCTAGAGGCATTTCTCCTTCGTTCTAGCAGTTTTGTGAGTGTGCCAGTTATGCTGCAAACAAGTGTTAGGGGTCTGTGGCAATTTTACACAGCAAGTCCGATTGTCTTCACATTCTTCTGCAGTCCCTCTCAAAAGGTGGAATTTGTTTTAAAAAGGTGCCAAATCTCCTAAAAAACTAAAAAAAAAAAGATTACTGTAATAGGTGCCATCACATTGTTGACTTTGTTGTTGTTGTTTATTCTTTCAGTCGCTTCCGACTCTTCATGACCTCATGGACCAGACCATGCCAGAGCTCCCTGTCGACCGTTACCACCCTCAGCTCCTTCAGAGTCAAGCCAGTCACTTCAAGGATAACATTTTTGGCTAGTAGTAGAATACTATGACCAGATGAAAACTACAAAAATGTATCGTATTATTTTGGTACAGGGCTTGGAAAATTGCATTTTGTGGCAAAACAATACACATCCTCATCATGTTTTTTTAAAATTCCTGTACCATTTGTTCAGATGGATTTGGTATCTTTCAGAAACAAACTCCACAAATGGAGATAGGAAATGAAATAGTCTAATGTTCTGTTGCCATTTTGAGAGGGGCTACAAGGGAAATTTGAGTTGTTTGGGAGTAAGCACAGGGATCTGTGGTGCTTGGGGGTATTTTGACATTTTAGGGAGGTTTCTGTGCAAATTGCCTGAAAATCACAACATTTTTAAAATAGGAAGATAAGGCTTAGTGAAATTTGGGGGATTGATGAGGATTTTTCAGAGTCCACACAAGTGAGGTCCAAGGGCTGTGTGCTGTCCTTAAGTCACAATTTGCCCACTTAGTGTGAACTACAAGTGGAATTGTGCTGCCTTCCCAAGGCTCCTTGCCAAAATACCAAGTGGTGATGGATGCTGGGAGTTGCAATTCCATAACATCTGGAGGTAATATATTACTCTTATCCCCGAACTATAAGGTGCAACAGGTGCCACAACTTCTCTCCATGTTGCCAAGAGTGTGCAATTACACTAGCAAAAGGAATTTAACTGCAACCCCATTCTTCTCTAGTTGATTTAACAGCGATGTGGTTAAAAAAAAAAAAACAGGCTCTAGAATACTGGCAAAAGTGAGTCATAAAGCATTCAAACTATGCCGGCTCTCTTCAATTGCTACCAGAAGACAAAATCTTTCCAATGAAGTTTAGCTGCATTGGAAAGCTTCAATGCAGCTAAACCTCAACGACTGCAACGTTCAAGCTTCCAGTTCTCAACCACATAGTTCTATGGGAGCTACATAATCAAAGTATGATAGTATCAGGCATGTAAGGATGGGACTGCAGAGAGATTTACAACACCTGAAGCAAGCTGGGGCAACACAGCTTTCTATTTGGTCAACTGAGCCAAAAAGCATAAATCATTAAAAATATTCATATTAGAGTAATAGAATCTTAGAATGCATCTACACTTGTAGAATTAATGTCGTGCGATACCACTTGAATTCTCGTGGCTCAATGTTATTAAATGTTTGGATTAGTGAGGCACCATCACTCTTTGGCAGAGAAGGCTAAAGACCTTGTAAAACTACAATTCTCATGATTCTACAGCATTGAGCCATAGCAGCTAAATTGGGGTCAAACTGCATTAAGTCTGTAGTGTAGATATACCCTTAAAGCTTGAAGGGATCACAAGGGAAATCTAATCCACCCTCTACAATGCAACACAATTATAGTACTCCCAAAAGTTAGGTTTCACATCTCCCAACCAAGCACATTTAGTTCCTTCTTTTAATATGCTCTTTTCAGTTCAATGTGTAACACAAACAAACTAAAATATACATTATTAAATACAAAATCTACAATTAATTCCCAGTCTGATTCTCAATACCCCCCATTAAACACAGTTTTAGTTGTTTAATGGAACTCGCTGAAGCTTGCAGTCTAATGATGTGAATGCATCCACTCTAGATTGTACTTCAATCTATAAATAATTATATTTTAAAATTTCCACTTAATCATTAGGAGATGACAGGTACAGCAGCACAATTCACATGCATTACTTATAGCTCCTTTTCAAAAGTACACATCAGAGAGAAAATGTTCTAGGTTGTTACATTTTTCTGCAAACGTTAATAATAGATGCTTTATCAAGACAGGCATGTTTGCTTGTTTAAATAATGCATCTATACATTAGCTTTTATTTCAATAAAGCCTTTACAACCTACACTTTCCAGTCCTCAGCAGCACACTTTATTCCACTGACACTTTATGCTGCAAACTTAGGGGGGCATTTCTGTTTAATGAGTAAGAATACAACATTTGTATTGATTTTTGCCTTTTGTGGGCAATATAAACAAGCTCCCTCAAAACTGAGTACATCTCTGAAAATTGAAGCTTTTAAGTGTAACGTCATCATGGCCCAAGACAAGCCTTAGAGATGAATAAAAAAACACATATTCATTTTTAGAATCCTACTGTACACGTATAGTATCCTCTTTCTGAAATGCTTGAAACTAAAAGTGTTCCATGTTTTATTTTTAATAATTCTGAAAATTATGGGGGAGGGGGGGGGTGTTCATCTCCATTTCTAAGCCAAAGAGTTAGCATTGTCCGAAGACACCTCCAAGGTCATGTGGCTTCCCACCAAAGCGGCGCCTATTGATCTCCTCACATTTGCATGTTTACGAACTGTTAGGTTGACAGAAACTGGGCCTAACAGTGGGAGCTCACCCTGTTCCCCAGATTTGAACCACTGACCTTTTGGTCAGCAGATTCAGCAGCTCAGCAGTTTAACCTGGTGCGCCACCGGGGGCTCCTCAAAGGTGTTATATACCTCTTATACACATAGCTCGAAGGTAATACTCTTAATGATCTTATGCACGAAACAATGTTTGTGTCCATGGAACCATCGCAAAGCAAAGGTGTCGCTATCTCAGCCACTCGTGTAGACAATTTGGAATTTTTGAATATTTCAGATTTTGGGTAAGGGTCCTATCAAATCGAGTTGCATGCACTGAAATCTAATATTTTTAGATGTTCTGTGTTTTCTTGAGAGAGAGAAGCCTTCTATGTCCAGTTTTTTTTTTTTACAGCTGTGCTTGTCTTTAAAATTCCTCTGAACTCAACAGCAATCCTTGGCAAGCAACTATACATACAGTTCACTGACATGAGAGCAACCCAGACACATACTTTCCAATTTTTATGAGAAATAATAACAGTTCACTAAAGCTCTGTAGTCAAGGGATACAATGCAGAGAAGGTGTACTCCAAATCCATTGCCATCCTCTTGATTTAAAAAAGGCAAAGCAAACTAGAAATTAAGTATCATTGAAATCTGCAGGTTTTACTTCCCAGCAAACATGCTTTAGACCAATAGTTCTCAACCTGTGGGTCCCAGGTGCTTTGGTCTACAATTCCCAGAAATCCCAGCCAATTTACCGCCTGTTAGGATTTCTGGGAGTTGAAGGCCAAAACATCTGGGGACCCATAGGTTGAGAACCACTACTTTAGACCATACAAAAACACAACGGTAATTTCTGCACACAATATTACTGGATTCTACCTGCAAACATTCCCAACTACTAGCTAAATTGATAATGCTGATGGTATGTGCAATCCAACAACATTTGAAGGGCCATATAATGCCCACCCTTGTTGTAGTTCAAAAAGGCAAATCTTCCAAACTCTGGCTGAAACGGACTGCATTTTCTGGAAGACTGTATCAACAGCTGCGCTTTTAAAGTTAGAAACAGTCCAATCTGGCGTGCTGTTGCAGCTGTATTCAAGAAGTCTATTAAAAATTAATCTTCACAGCCTTTGAAGCTTAAAGGCCCCCAAGAGAAAGTCAACGGGAAATATGCAAAACAAGGGCTCAGGAAGTGATACCATGACATATTGCAGAAAAGTGAACCCCTGCATACTCCAAACAGGGTTGCCATGGCCTTCTTCAGATACCTTTGTTTTAGGAATAGCTTTGTTCTTGACTACTATAAAGACATGAGAGAAAACAAAGGCTGATTGAATTTAAGCAGACGTGTATTAAAGCAGTGGTTTTCACCCTGTGGGTTCCCAGATGTTTTGGCCTACAGAAATTCCAACCAGTTTACCAGCTGTTAGGATTTCTGGGAGTTGAAGGCCAAAACATCTGGGGACCCACAGGTTGAGAACCACTGTATTAAAGTGTAAAAGAAGTCCTATAGTGTGGCTGTTCAAGATCTAGAGCTCTCCAGATATCTAAGCTCTGAAGGAATTGTTCCAAAACTTAATGGGGTGGCAATTTACTCTGATTACTACATGGTTTATTTATTAGCGATACTTTTTGACTGAGGTTTTGTTTTTTTATCGACAATACATAAGTTCATAAGGAATAGGAACATGAAAGCACCCCCATTTTCCTGTAAACCATCCATTGTGATTTACCTGGAAGATGTATACATACAAGAATTTCTGAATAAGTGCATGTGTAGATACATATACACACTGCCCAGACGCCTACATAATATGGAACTTCTTCTCTAAGATGACTCTGGGGGTTTCACATCCATGCAGCAGACCTCTATCTTGAGAAACTGAGGCATACACCGACTCACCATCACTATGTATTCACTAAGCCTCCATCACTGTATGGATTGCTAGGTGTATCACAAACTCTTTATCTGTATTGCTAAGTGTAATCCAAGAGATTTTGATTGAACAGTAGAAGGAACTTCTTGACAATGACAGCAGTTTGGCAATAGAACAAATTGTGGGGGGGGGGGGGGGGGGGAGGGGCGGTAAGAGTTTTGCTTCTGGGTGTCGTAAAAAAAAAAGAAAAAGAGAATGAGCAACTACCAGCTAGGAATGCTGTAATTCAGTGTTTCTCAACCTGGAGATCAGAAGCCTGGAGGTCACAAGGGGGGTTTCAGAAGGGCCATGGGGATTCTGTCTGGGAAGCTTGGCCCAATTCTATTGTTGGTAGGGTTCAGAAGGCTCTTTGATTGTAGGTGAACTATAAATCCCAGCAACTACAATGACCAAATGTCAAGCTCTATTTTTCCCAAACTCCACCAGTGTTCACATTTGGGCACCTATAAATCCCAGCAATACAACTCACAAATGTCAAGGTCTATTCTAGTGTTCACATTTGGGCATATCGACCCTTCGTGCCAAGCTTGGTCCAGATCCATCATTGTTTGAGTCCACAGTGCTCTCTGGATGTAGGTGAACTACAACTTCAAAACTCAAGGTCAATGCCCACCAAACCCATCCAGTATTTTCTGTTGGTCATGGGAGTTCTGTGTGCCAAGTTTGGATAAATTCCATTGTTGGTGGACTTCAGAATGCTCTTTTGATTGTAGGTGAACTAAAAATCCCAGCAACTACAACCTCAAGCGACAAAATAAAATTTGTGCCAAATTTGGTCCAGTGAATGAAAATACACCCTCCATACCAGACATTTACATTGCTATTCATAACAGTAGCAAAATTACAGTTGTGAAGTAGCAACAAAATGGTTGGGGGTCATCACAACATGAGGACTGTGTTAAAGGGTCACGGCATTAGAAAAGTTGAGAACCACTATTGTAACTTGTCATCCTACACTGGGTTTGACCCAATGGGCTCCTTCCAACTCTATGATTCTACTACTTCCCAATTATTTATTTGGAGACTAGCAGTGAACTTCGTCAAAACATCTAGGATAGGAATTTATATCCCATCTCCTTATTTTATGCACCAGATGTACTGGGAACTCAAATGCTTATATTTTTGCAGCATTTTGGCCAATCCTAATTATCCAAGTGTGTTTTATGTATAACTTAAGTAAATATGCACCATAATACTGGAACTGATGGAAGCATCCTCCTATTTATAAACACAAAAGAAATAAATCTTTGTTACTCCTTCATGGGTAAAACCACTAGATGTGTTTGGTAGCAGTCATTTTTCCCTTGGCGACATGGCATTAATAGGCTTTACTCCTGCATCAGGAGACAGAAAGCATTTTTCCAGACAGACTGTCAAAGCAGCCAGGGGTTTCTCTGTTTCCAATGTAGTTTGTGGCTTACTTCACCTGTATGAACAAATTGCCTTGAGCTATCTGCTCTATAAGTACCTTTACACAATATACTTTCTCTTTCCTGAAGGCATATTGCAGTCCAGATTGCAAGATCTACAGAGAGAAAGGGAAGAATAGGGACTGCTAGATAGATGTTGGCAAGGGGTGGAGACAAAAGTTCTCTCATCCCTTCCAGCTTCATTATCCTGAAACTAGAATCAGCACAAAACGGATGCTGGAGGTAGCAGAATTCAGACTCAAAATATGTTACTTTCTTTGCATGCACAAAGGGTCTGCTTATGTCCTACAACAGTACGGGAATCACACTGCTATCCAGATTTTGTTGGATTGCAACTCAGAGCATTACTCTCCATTGACTATGCTAGCTAGTGCTACTGGAAGCTGCAGCTCACCATCATCTGAGGTCCCATCTCCACAGTCTTATAATGCAGTCTGTAACTGTATTATATGGTTAGTGTAGACTCAAATATGCAGATTAATTGCATTATATGGCAGTGAAGATGGGGTCTTAGAATGCTGCTTCTGTCTTAAGTGTGTGCGTGTGTGCCTTCAAAGAATGCAACGTTATGATGACGTCATGGATTTCAGAGGGTTTTCTAAGGTAAGAAATACTCAAAGGTAGTTTTGCCAGTTCCTTCCTCTGGAATATAGCCTATAGCAACTAAATGGCAGTCTTCCATCCAAGTATTAGCCAGAGTTAGCACTGCTTAACCTCTAAGATTAGAAAGATTCTGGTTCTTTTATGGTTATTTAGACCCCTCCTGTCCTATAAAACGAAACAAAAGGCTCAAAGCTCACTCCAGCTCCATTGCCTTTTTAGGTAGAGTGCTTCAACAGAGACTAGGAAGGGATCAATGCTCTGAATTTTTACACACCCTAAGGGATATATTGTGGCTTTTGCATGCATGCCATGCTAAAAATTAACTGTGAAGGACTTAAACATGTTTCAGAACAGGGGGCCTCTAGATGTTGTTGGATTGCAACTCCCCAGATTTCTCACCATTAGCAGCATTGGTTAGTACTACTGGGACTTTCAAGCTAACAATGTCTGGGTAGTGTCACATTCCCCATCCATTCTGAAAAGATACTTACAGACTCACAAGTAGGTTAAAAAAATCCACCAACTTTTCAAAGCTGTACACTTACATTTTTAAATGTTAGTCTCTTCAACAGACTCTTGTTGCTATTTACTAGTTTGAGAGGTGCTTCCAACACGTCTCAAACTAGTAAATAGCAATCCTTCCCAGCTGGGCCCAAATCAAGGCCAAAACTATTTTACATACAGTGTAAAACACACACACACACATATACATATACATCTGTCTGTCTGTAAGTATTTACCCTCCCAGATTTCAAGATCTTCAGTCTACAAAATTTGAATCCTGCTTCTGTAATGTAGTCCTTAGCAATTCTATCTGCGGGTCTAGCACTGGTACACCTGTCATAAAAATAATCGCTGTATATCTTAGCAGTTTTTAAAAGGGCTGTAAACTCAAGTTTGGATGTAGCATCACATTGTCAATGAAGATGGGGGATTTAAAAGTCTTTTTGCATAAAGGGCAGCCAAACACTGGGCTCCTATGAATGTATTCTATTTCCCACATCAAAACATTTGCTTTTGAAGAGTGATCACTGTTCCGCAATTCTCCTACAATGGACAAGAAAAGTTCTACCCCATATGAATATGACCAATCAAATGGAAGGCCATCCTACTGTATCATAGCTTTAGATATAAGACTAGATACTTATAAATATCAGACCAAGGATGGAAAATCCTTGGCCTAAACTGAAACAAGTTTTCCTCTAAATCTCTCACAGTCTCTTAATATCAACCATGGCCAAATGGAATGAAGGGAGTTAGAGGCCAAAACGTCTGGAGTTCAAAGGTTCTCCAGCCATGCATTAAAACCTGTCTGTAAAGTACATAGAAAAATAGAGTTGGAAGCAACCGCATGAGCCCCTTCCACACAGCTGAATAAACTCCTACATTTCCTGCTTTGAACTGAAATATATGGCAGTGTGGATTCAGATAACCCAGTTCAAAGCAGATATTGTGGGAGTTTCTGCCTTGATATTCTGGGTTATATGGCTGTGTGGAAGGGTCCTCAGTCTAACCCCCTGCCATCTAGAACAAGCACCATCAAAGCATCCATGTAGGAAAGTGTTGAAGATATTTCCTGAAACTAACCAGGTTTTTTTTTTGTTAAAAATAATATGGTGATATTTTTATCTGATATTTTTAAAAGGCTTCTCATCTCATTAAATCTTGTCCTTCCTGTATAGCTGTGGTTCCCAAACCTTTTTTTTTTTTGACCAGGGACCACTTGACTTTGAACATGGACCACTCTCCAAAAGGGTTACAAATCAGGTTTTTTGTCAACTTGAGATTTGGTTTGGTTATTTGGAGTGCTGATTCAGAAAATTGCATTGGATAGACCACATCACCTCTAGTTTCTGATTTAGAACATATGCCATCCAGTAGTCACCATCTGCTCGTCCACAGAAAATCGTATTTAATAACCTAGAGCCACAGACCTTATTTTAGGTCTTGCAGCCCACCAGTGGGCCACGGTCAACAGGTTGGGGACCACTGCTATATGATTCTGAATATTTAAACCATTTGTTTAAATATCAAAGTTCAATTACCCATTGTATCTTTACATGTACAATTGCAATATTACCTCTGGATGGTCCAGCAATCTATTTTATATATCGAATTTGAAAATACATAAGATTCAAGTTGCGTGTGCAAGGGCGATACACCTCCCACAGCCAACCTGAGAAATACACTCACACAGGTTGTTGGGATAAGCAATGGCCACAACTCATTTATTGATAACAGGAACAAGGGTTGGCAGCCATGCATGGGTCCTGGATCAGGATTGGGCAGCCCACTACTGTCTGATACTGCAAAATGCCAAGGTGCCGCCGGCACAATACCCAGCCAACGTAAACCCGGCACCCATGGGACCACCAGACGTTCCCCCCTTCCGCTAGGGGGATACCAAGCCAGATCCAGGGCCCATGCCCCATGCCAACAAGGAGTTGTAATGAGTAGCATAACAGAAGCAACTGTTAACAGGTAACCAGGACAAGCTAACAAAACAAAAACTAACCACCAATGAAAACACAAACAGCATGCAGAGTGGGTGGGGTGGATCAGCTGATGCAGGCACAGTGCCTGCTGGGGAGCTTGGGGCAGTCTCTCCAGCAGTGAGGCATGGTCAGCTGGCCATTGGCCACTTGGCCAGATGGCGGGAAACTTTCCCGCCATCCGAGGGGGCTTCTGGGAGGAAGAAGCCCCTCTGAGGCAAGAATGGCGGTGGGGGACGCCCCACACCACAACCTCCCTGGCCTGGTAAGTCGGGCCTTGCCTTTTCTTACAAGTCTGTGCAGAACACACACTGTTCTTGTTTTCATAGCATCAAGATGCAACTTTTTATTTTTAGTTCATAGTTTGTTCTTTCTTGCATTTCCTAAAAGGACGTTACATACATTCCATGAACAATCAAGGCTGTAATCTGCAGCTTTGTTTACAAGAATTTAAAATAGCAGTTCCCAGTAAATATCACACCAAGTACAGGTGCTTGACTAAAGACCATCATCATAATTTCATCCGTGTTTCAGACACACAGCAGCCCTTATGGCATTGCTATTTCAAGCAAAACATGCTCTCCATTGCACATATTTGATCAGACAATGGCAGTGCACCCATGTATGCTTCCCCACCACAAGTGGTCAATTTTATTAGCTACTACAGTTGTCATGGTACCTATTCCACTTTAACCTGAGGCTATCTCATTCTACAATCAGAGCTAAGCCAAAGATGTGAATGAAGCAGGAAAAGTCTGATTTGCTTTCTCTTTGACCCAAGCAGTACAGATAGCCAAATGAAACTTACAGCTTTTTCACCAAAGTGAATCTAATTTGTAGGGGCTAAAAGGGATCATCATGACTTATTGTCTTCCTGTTATTTATGTTTTAATATATACAGCACTGTGCTAGGCGCTTCACAGAACCAGCAACTAGTCCCACATGACAATGAGCAACAAGGCAATGCTGCAGTTGTTAAGAGCAGAACTTGGAGGAGTAGCTGATCTCCAGGAAGAAACAGCTTAACCAGTGAAAAGTAGATAATGCTCCTAGGTATAAACAGCAGTATACCAGGCACATAAAATGTGAATGTGTGAACAAGGGAACCAAGAATCCTTTAGCGTGTACAGAAGGAGTTAAATGTCCAAATATTCAACTGCCAGCTGATGGGAGTTATAATCCAAACCATTTGCAGGGTGCCAAGTTGGGAGATGCAAAACTAGAAAAAAACTAAGGATAAATCAAATAACCTGCTTGGAAAGTATCTCACAGATATGGCTATGGCAGCTACCTCCATTTGTGTGGCAAGGATCCCAATGACTTAGCAACTTTTTGCCCAGGGATGATAGCACAGGTCTTCAAAATCTCACCACTCTTTTGGACTAGTAGATGGATACAGGATGATCGTGTTAGCAACCCAATCCAAACTGGGCTTATGTTAACCCACAGAACTCAAACTCTGCAAAAGTTCAGTAAATAAACTGTATCAGGTTTAAAACTGATGCTGGATACAGCAGAACCAGCAATGAGAGAAATGATGAGATTGGAGCATTGAGAAGAACAAAAACCACTCATCTTTATTCAAGATCCTTCCATCAGATCAAATCGATTGTGGAAGAAGTTCATACTAATTTAGGCACTGATTAAGAACTGTAGTATAACCATTTTCACATGTCAGTGGATCATACCGTACTCCTTAGGCCAGTGGTTCTCAACCTGTGGGTCCCCAGATGTTTTGGCCTTCAACTTCCAGAAATCCTAACAGCTGGTAAACTGGCTGGGATTTCTGGGAGTTGTAGACCAAAACACCTAGGGACCCACAGGTTGAGAACCTAAGCTGTTTCAGTCCAAACAAAAAAGGTTGGTTATTAACCTACATACCCCAATCTGGAATTTTCCAGACACTTTGAATTATAGTTGCCGCTGGTCACAACCAGCATGATGTTGGAAGTTGTACTTCTAAGCAGCTGGAGGCCACCAATGCTGTAATATTAAGTTTTGTCCCTATTACCAAGTTCTTTAAATGTAAGCAGCCTCCTATTCTTATAGCAAGTATAGTAATTGTTAGCTCTATGGATCTCTTGGCCTACAATTGCCATCAACCCTGCCCAGCATGACCAGCGATAAGAAACCACTAAAGTTGCCATCCAAAATAGCTCAAACACCAAAGTTCCTCACTTCTGCAACACAGTATGCAGATTACTGGAAAACTATAATCCAGAACTGACAGTAAGGGACAGAGTATTTGTTTATATACCTTGAAAACTGCAAACACGGGTAAATATATTAAAGCATCCTGTGTTTGGTACAGTCACTCATTCTGATTATTATCATGGTTGGTTCTGAAAAGGTCAGTTTGTTTGGTTGGTCGGTGGTTGCATGCTGCAAGTAGCTTCTGATGTGAGAGAATCAGCTGTCTTCAAAGATGTTGCCCAGGGGATACCCGGATGTTCGGATCCTGCAGGGAAGCTTCTCTCATGTCATATTACGATATTTCATAATATTGTACAAAATCTTACTGGTACAACCTGAGGATCACAATCAGACACCTATCTGAATGCCCAGTGTGGAAAACATCACATTGAAACAGTGGATTTGGCTCTTAGTGATACATGGCGCATTATCACAGGATGTCTACGCCCCACATCACTGGCGAAATTACACTGATCAGCCGGTATTACACCATCTGACATCTGCCAAGAAGTAGCAGCCAGCAATAAAAGGATCAAGGCATTGACATCTTTTGCCCATCCTCTGTTTGGATATCAGTCAGTATGTCCATGCCTTAAATCAAGAAACAGCTTCCTAAGATCTACAGAGATACTCGCAGGAACACCTCAGCAAGTGAGAGTCCAAAAGTGGCAGGCTAAAACGCATCACCTCAATCATTGTGAGAAACTGGACGAGAAACTCCTTTCTGGGCACACAGAAAAGTGGACGACCTGGAAGGAATTGAACAGGCTGAGCTCTGGCACCACAAGATACAGAGCTAACCTTAAGAAATGGGGCTACAAAGTAAGGTCCACAAGATGCGAATGCAGAGAAGTGCAAACCACAGACCAACTATTACAATGCAGTCCTGCCACATGCACAATGGAGGACCTTCTCACAGCGACACCAGAGGCACTCCAAGTGGCCAGCTTCTGATCAAAGGACATTTAGCATGATGCCAAGTTTTTTTTAACTTTGTTTTTAAATGCATTTTAACTGTATCCTCAACTCATTTCTGACACGATAAATAAATACTCATTCTGATTGTTCAAAGCAATGGCAGACCCTCCACTGCAAGTGACAGCAAGCACATGACCCATGTTGAATTAATACAAACAACTATCAGTACACTTCTGAAGAAACAGGGTTTCCAAATCATTAGTTCTGGCACTTTCATTTCACAGAAAGAGCACATTAACTCCTCCAATCAGAAGAGCTTGGAAAGTTCATGATCACTGCTTATTAGCATGTTCTCCAAATACTGCTCGACATTCCATCTCTCATACTACAGATTTTTATGTTTTGAGATTTTTACAGGAGTAATTTTTAACACAGGATAACCTTTGTACAGAGAGAGGGAAGTCCACATCAAACCAGCGCAAGTGCCTTGTTGGGAACGATTTCAAATGGGCATCTATTTTGAGATTTGAAAAGTTTCCAGAAAGCTACCGAGAGGAGGAAAACTTTAGCAAGAAGACTCCAAAACAAAACTTTTATCTGCAAAACCAGGGACACCTGCCAAAACAATCCAGAAGCCACTCCCCTCTTTAACCTGCTATTATAGGCCTTCCCCTCTTTTCTTTCCAATGACTCTGTTCCCAAACATAGACTGGAATCAAGAGAAACATAATATGGAATGTGTTTGGTGTATTTTGTCTGACAGACTCCCCCCTCCATCCTGGTGCGGGATACTGGAACACTTCATGCAGATACACAACACCACCCACACGACAAGGAGGTTTTACCTGTTTATGAAGAGGCATATCTT
Source organism: Anolis sagrei (assembly GCF_037176765.1). NCBI lineage: Eukaryota > Metazoa > Chordata > Lepidosauria > Squamata > Anolidae > Anolis > Anolis sagrei. Next base: position 37,779,311 of record NC_090025.1, read on the forward strand.
ATCAGATTATGAGATAGGAAGGCTTTGTTTACCTCTTAAATGCTTCAGCAGGGTTCCTCTCACACTCCCCAGGCTGCAAGAGACACTGAACAGCTGGATCTCTCAGCTTGTCTTCATATCCTTGGATGAGTCCACTGCGACAGATCTGGGCAACTAACCCTCGAATAAAGCCGCCCACGCAGAGTGTGTCCGAGTCCTGAGCCCTGCAGAAGTGGAAAGCCAGGGCTTGGTGATGCAGACCCCGCTGGAGACTCGCAGGTGAGCTCGGCCACAGCAACTCAGTACAAAAGGCCGTCTTGCCACTGCCAGGCCCTCCCACTAACAACACCCCCCAGGCAGCTCCTTTGCCAGGGACAACACAGGTATTCGTCCCGGAATTCAGCACAACGGAGGGTTTGTTGGCAGTGCTGTTGCTACAGCTTGTCTTTTCCTGGAGGCAGTGTTGAAGCTTGTGAAAAACCCACTCTCGACAATAAAACGGTTTCCCCTGCAGCAAGCTGGTCTGAGCCATTATGCTGGCTTTCTCTCTCTCTGGGACAGATCAGAAACAGCAAGGCATCTTAAGATCCCTTTAAGCAAGCAGGTCCTTAGCTCCAAGCCAATGGACTCATTGTACAGAGCACTGTCACAAGGGGAAATGCAACCCACAAATGCTTCATCACCTCACATAATGGTCAGCTGCATCTCTGCATGTCAAGCAGCTTTTCTCCATCCCAACTTTCTCCTGATTAGCACATGATGTATTGCTGCTCATCCGATTTAGAGATAAAGCTATGTTTGATACCAAGGCTCAGTAATGCTTCTCATATGGCTTAAAAGGTCACACCGTGTCATGACTGCAGCTTCAGCTTATAGGGCCACATGTTCTCTTATGCAGCCAGTGCCTCGGAAAAAAGCAGATGTTTCGACATGCCTGCAGAATCCCTGCATGTTCTCGCCTCTTTAAATTCCCACCACTGCAAAAATCTGCGAGTTTAACAACCTTTGCCTTTCTCAAGACTTTGGAAAGACAGGACAAATTTCTTCTTTTCTCCCTTTAGATGAATGTGGCTTACAATGCAAACGTATGGATTGACTTTGCTTTATTGAGAAGTCATTTGTTGAAACTCAGACAAGCTTCTGTGGTCACCTGAAGAACTTTGCGATCATGGTGTTGGATTGATCAGAACAAGGTCAAAACAGAAGAATCTTGTTTACAAGTGACATCCAGCATATGCTTTCCTCGCCATCTTCCCTTTCACCAAAACACTCTGGGCATCTCAGCTGCAGAGTTTGCGCAGACCACACCTGAAGATTAAAACATCAACAACATGTGTTAGCTTCTATACACAAGGGTACTGAATGTTAAGTAAGAACCAATCAATGCCACTCACACATGGAACATACAAACAGTATGGTCCTGAGAATGAATTCTATTTGTATGCCCTGAATCATATAGTTCAGCATTTCTCAACCTGAGGATTGGGACTCCTGGGGGAGGAGGTTGCGAGGGGGGTGTCAGGGAGGTCGCCGAAGACCACCAGAAAACACAGTATTTTCTGTTGGTTATGGGGGTTCTCTGTGGGAAGTTTGGCCCAACTCTATCATTGGTGGGGTTCAGAATGCTCTCTGATTGAGGTGAACTGTAAATCCCAGCAACTACAACTCCGAAATATCAAGGTGTATTTTCCCCAAACTCCGCATTTGGGCATATTGAGTATTCGTGCCAAGTTTGCTCCTGATCCATTATTGTCTGAATCCACAGTGCTCTCTGGGTTTAGATGAACTACAACTCCAAAACTCAAGGTCAATGCCCACCAAACCCTTCCAGTACATTCTGTTGGTCACGGGACTTCTATGTGACAAGTTTGGTTCAACTGAATTGTTGGTGGAGTTCACAGTGCTCTTTGATTGTAGGTGAACTATAAATCCCAGCAACTACAACTGCCAAATGACAAAATAATTTGAATACCCCACCAGTATTCAAATGTGGGCGTATTGGATATTTGTGCCAAATTTGGTCCAGTGAATGAAAATACATCCTGCATATCAGATGTTTACATTACGATTCATAACAGTAGCAGAATTATAGTTATGATGCAGCAACAGAAATAATTTTATGGATGGGGGTCACAATACTAGGAAGGTTTTTTTTCCGTGTTAGGAGTGACTTGAGAAAGTGCAAGTTGCTTCTGGTGTGAGAGAATTGGCAGTCTGCAAGGACCTTGCTCAGATGTTTTTGATCAGGATAGTTGAGAACCACTGTTATAGTTGGTCTCCTGTATCGATTGATTCTATTATCCATGAATTCATTTTCAAAAAACCAACCCTTGACTTTGCCATTTCATGCACTGTATATAATGCGACTTGAGCATCCAGAGGTCTGGCAACCAAGATGTAGCAGATGCTGGTGTGTCTCCAGATGTACATATATTCAACAGATAACAAACAGCAGCATATAACAGCCTTGAATTACCTTCAAGTCATTCATACATAGGTGAAGGTATAGGATTTCCCCTGACATTAAGTCTAGTTGTGTCCAACTCTGGGGGATGGTGCTCATCTCAATTTCTAAGCGGAAGTGCTGGCATTATCCGTAGACACCTCCAAGGTCATGTGGCTGGCATGACTGCATGGAGCACCGTTACCTTCCTGATGGATCTATCACTTTTGCATGTTTTCAAACTGCTAGGTTGGCTAAAGCCGAGGCTAACAGCGGGAGCTCACGCTGCTCCCTGGATTTGAATAACTGACTTTTCAATCAGCAGATTCAGCAGCTCGGTGGTTTAACCCACTGTGCCATCGGGGACCCAACATAAGAAAGCATAAGAACCCCCTTAAAAAAAAACCAAGCCCAAGCACTGTCTTCTTTATGACCCATGTGCTCTCCTTGATCCCAGCCCAGCCCTGGGTCTTCCAAACCTCTTTTGTACCTGCTTCCTATTACAGCCAACCAGGAGTTCCCCTTTACAGCTTTTCACAGCCTTCTTTGTTCAGGGAGGATATACAGGCAGCCTTTGGAGCCACGTTTTAACTTACCCTCCTCCTCCTCCTCCTCCTTCCTCCCCTTCCCCTCCCTTGGCATTGTTGCTGTGCAGCATGCTGTTTCTGTCATCTGTTCTGCTCAGAGCAGATCCATGCAGCCAGCCTCTCTCTCTCTCTCTCTCTTTTGCATTTGTCCTAGGCTTTGTCTCCCACTCCCCTCCCTTCCACTGCCTGCACGGCCAAGGCTTCACGTTTCAGATTGGGACAAAAACAAAACAAAACCCCAGAGAGATCCAACCGCCTTGTGTCTCCCTGTCGTTGCTTCTGCTGCAAAGGCTGGACTCACAAAAAAGGAGAGAAAGAGGTGGCGGGGCTGCCACGGGAAGAGATCCACGCCCTGTCCTCACTCCCCTCACCCCACCCGAGAGAGGGACACGCAGCAGAGGAGCAGGAGGGGCAAGAGGAGCAGCCTTCCTCTCTTCTTCCCCTCATCCGGATCAGATGCCATTTGGTTTCTAATCTTGGGAGGAGGGTAGTTTGAGGGAGAAAGGACTCCAACACACATACACACACACACTTACTCCCAGTCTCTCCAGCTTCTTGCTTCTCTCCCCCTCCATTGGTGGGATTTGGATTTCAAACACACAAGGCAGACAGGCCCCATCTATCTAATCTGCCATAGAAGGCAGCTTGAAACTGTACTATATATACAGTCAGTGTAGTAGACTCATAGAATTCAATTCATGACCTGCATTCTAGGACTCTCCACTGACCTTATAACTGGCATGGGCAAACTTCGGCCCTCCATGTGTTTTGGACTTTAACTCGCACAATTCCTCAGTTTTCCAGGCTGTATGGCCATGTTCCAGAAGCATTCTCTCCTGACATTTCGCCTGCATCTATGGCAGGCATCCTCAAGAGGTTGTGAGGTCTGTTGGAAGCTAGGAAAGTGGGGTTTATATATCTGTGGAATGTCCTGGATGGGAGAAAGAACTCTTGTCTGTTGGAGGCAAGTGTGAATGTTGCAATTGGCCACCTTGATTAGCGTTTAATGGCCTTGCAGTTTCAAGATCTGTCTGCTTACTGCCTGTGGAATCCTTTGTTGGTAGGTGGTTGCTTACTGACCAGAGGAATCCTTTGTTGAGAACTGATTAGCTGGCCCTGATTATTTCTTGTCTGGAATTCCCCTGTTTTTGAGTGTTGTTCTTTATTTAATGTTTTGATTTTAGACGTTTTTTTTTAAAAAAAAAATACAGGTAGCCAGATTTTGTTCATTTTCATTGTTTCCCCAGGCAGGAAGCAGCCAGACTTTGAAACTGCAAGGCCATTGAAGGCAAATCAAGATGGCCAGTTGCAATATTCACACTTGCCTCAAGCAGACATGAGTTCTTTCTCCAACCCTGGACATTATTCCACAGATATATAAACCCCACTTGCCTAGTTTACAACAGACCTCACAACTGGGTTGTTGTACAATACATAGACCTCATAACCTGAGGATGCCTGCCATAGTTGCAGGCGAAGCGTCAGGACAGAATGCTACTGGAACATGGCCAGACAGCCAGGAAAACTCACAGCAACCTAGTGATTCCAGCCAGGAAAGCCTTCGAGCTAGGAATGGTGGGAGTTGCAGTCCAAAACATCTGGAGGACCGAAGTTTGCCTATGCCTGCCTAATAATAACAGTTTCACGTTGCATCCTATGGCAGTGAGTGTTGCTAACACATACACACGTCCACGCGTGCCTGTGTATTCCCCGGCCTCTCTTTGCCTCTTGTGTCTGCAAAAGGCCCCGAGGAGAGAAGCCCAACGCGGTATCTGACCAAACAGTCCCCACATTCAAGCCGGATCCGAGCCAAAAGGCACCCACCAGGCAGAAAACGCGGCTGTCACTCTCGCAAGGAGGCTGGGGAACGGTGGGCAGCACCAGACACGCGGGGGACTCTCTTGCAGGCGCTCAGACGCCCCCGTGTCACGGGAGGACAGGGAAAGGCTGCAGGAAGGGGACAAAGCGGGCTTTCCTACCGGGAGGGGCTTCCCAGAGCCGGCTCGTTGCAGAAGAATCCAAGGAATGGGGAGGAAGGAGGAGCTGCCTCTTCTTTTCCTTCTCCTTCTCTTTCTTCCTCCCTCGAAGTTGTCCAGAGGCAGGCGGGCTGGTTTCCCCGGCTGGCTTCCTCCTCTCCTCTAGGCGGATTTTGCAGCGGGCTCGGCTTCCCCTCCCGCTCCTGGAGCCGCTCCCCCGAAGCGGGCGGGAGGACGAATCCCGGAGCCTTCTCCGCCCCTTGCCCCTCCGCTGCCCGGCCTCCTCTAACCTGCCAGATTCGGAGACTCCCAGACGTCTGGCTGCTCCGGCGAAACCACGCCTCCTCCTCTCTGGCCACGCCCCTTATGGGACTGGAGCTACTTTGTGTTCGGCCGTGGGCGGGGCCTGCCCTAGAAGCATCCCCGCCTCACGATTGGAGCGTGGGCGCGGCCACACTCAGCGCCTCCTCTGAAGCCACGCCCCTTACAGGACTGGAGCTACCTTGTGTTCGGGCATGGGCGGGGCTTTCCCTGGAAGCATTCCCCGCCTCAAGTTTGTGGTGTGGGCGGGGCTACATTCAACGTCTTCCCTGAAGCCACGCCCCATACGGAACTGGAGCTGCTTTGTGTTCGGGCGTGGGCGGGGGCCTGCTCTATAGGCATTCCCCGCCCCCTTTTGTAGTGTGGGCGGAGTCACATTCGCTACCTCCCCCTGAAGCCACGCCCTCATCCTCTTCCCCCGCTAGCCACGCCTCCTCCGGCTTTGTCTTTGGGGCGATATGAGCTGCTTTTGTCTTCGGGGCGGAGCCAAGCTGAGTTACCGCCGGCGACTCCCAGATATCTGCCTCCCCTTGCGAGGCCACGCCTCCGCCGCCTCGCTGGACACGCCCCCTCCTCGCCTGCCCCGCCCCTATGTGCGCTGAAGCTGCTCTGTGTTTGGGGCGGGGCCAAGCGGGGTGGGCGTGGCCTGTTTTACTCCAGGGGGCGGGGTGTCCCTTTTTATCCGAAATGCTGCGGAACAAACGTGTTTGGGTTTTCAGATTTTAATTTTTCCACATTTTTGAATATTTGCTTGGGACAAGGCACTAGTCCTCTTTGATTTTAGGAAACTACAACTCCCATGATTCTATAGCAGTGTTTCTCAACCTTCCTAATGCCGTGACCCCTTAATCCAGTTCCTCATGTTGTGCCCCCCAACCATAAAATTATTTTTGTTGCTACTTCACAACTGTGATTTTGCTACTGTTACGAATTGTCATGTAAATATAATATACAGGATGTATTTTCATTCAATGGACTGAATTTGGCACAAATACCCAATATGCCCAAATTTGTATACTGGCAGGGTTGGGGCAAGGGGTTGATTTAGTGATTTGGAATTTGTAGTTGCTGGGATTTATAGCTCACCTACAATCAAAGAGCATTCTGAACATTCTAAACCAAACTTGGCACATAGAACTTTCATGACCCACAGAAAATACGGAAAGGGTTTGGTGGGCTTTGACCTTGAGTTTGGGAGTTGTAGTTCACCTATATCCTGAGAGCACCGTGGACTCAAACAATGATGAATCTGGACCAAACTTGGCAGGAATACTCAATATGCCCAAATGTAGGCCCGTAGCCAGGATTTCGTTTCGGGGGGGGGGGGGGGGGGGGGCTGATTTTTTTCAAGGGGGGGGGGTTCGAGGGGGGCTGAGTTTCGGGGGGGCTGAGTCTGAGTGAAAGAGGGTCTAGCCTAGCAAACCTTTTGTATCATTACCCCAATACTCCCATGCATATGGGATATATTGAGTATGGTGATCAGATCATGATATGAATAAACATAACAGTTTAAATAATGCACCAGTAAGGCCTTTTCACAGACCACCATGAGAATTTCGGGGGGGGGGGCTGAAGCCCCCCAAGCCCCCCCCCCCCCCGGCTACATGCCTGCCCAAATGTGAACACTGGGGAGTTTTGGGAAAACGGACCTTGACATTTGGGAGTTGTAGTTGCTGGGATTTATACTTCCCCTGCAATCAAAGAGCATTCTGAATCCCACCAACGATATAATTGGGTCAAACACAGAACCCCAATGACCAACAGAAAATACTGTGTTTTCTGGTGGTCTTTGGCGACCCCTCTAACATCCCTTCACGAGCCCCACAGGGGTCCCGACCCCCAGGTTGAGAAACGCTGTTCTATAGCATTGAGCACTAGCCCTCTTTGACAGAGAAGGCAAAAGACTTTAGAAAACTACAGCTCCCATGATTGCATAGCATTGAGCCATGGCAGTTTTTTTTATTTTTCCGCATTTTGAAATATTTGCTTACATATAATGAGATGGGACAAGGCACTAGCCTTTGATTGTAGAAAACTACAACTCCCATGATTCCATAGCATTGAGCCATGGTAGCCCCCCCCCCCCACATTTTTTAGTATTTGCTTACACATAATGAGAGAAAGACCTTAGAAAACTACAGCTCCCATGATTTCATAGCATTGAGCCATGGCAATTAAAAGTAGTGTCAAACTGCATCAATTCTACATTGCAGATGCACTCTGCAAGGCATAGGTTTTTCAGATTTGCTGCTGGCGAAAACACAGGAAAGGACAGACTTTTCTTTGAGCAAAAAGAACTGCAAATGACATAAATGCAAACTTTATTCATTTACATTAAAAAAAAAAGAATAAACTTTGCATTTCCACCTCTTCCATCTCCAGGATGATTTTGTGTGTATGTGTGGGAGGAGGGATAATGAAAGTTCAAAGGACAGGTAAACAATCTGGTTTCCCATCTGTGTCCAGGTAGGCTTCCAGATGGTAGAAATCTGTGCGTTTCAGCACCTGCTGTTGAAAATATTAATGGAAGGGCGGGGGGGGGGGGGAATACAACCTGCGTTCTGTATCCACATATTTATTTATTATTTGAAACATTTATATTACGTCCTTCTCACCCTGAAGGGGACTCAGGGCGGAGCCCAACAGATATACAGCAAGCATTCCATGCTGGGATATAAAACTATAAATATACACAAACACTAAAATGAGTTATATCTACTTTAAAATCAGTGGTTTAAAACCATCTCAAAGCACCATGCTGGCTCCGGTCCACGGAGTGGGTTTCCTATGATTGCACTGTCCCATATTGTCTTATTGCACTAGAGGGCCAAAGTTTGCCCATGTCTGTCCTAGACCCAAACCCCAGTGGATATTAAGGGCTTAAAGGCTTGGTCCCACAACCAGGTTTTTACCTTTTGTTCTGAAGGAAAGGAGGGAGGGGGCTGATCTAATTTCACTAAGAGGGAGTTCCATAGTTGGGAGTCAGTCACTGAGAAGGCCCTCTCTCTCGTCCCCACTAAATGAGCCTGTGACGATGGCAGGACCAAGAGCAGGGCTTCCCCAGAAGATCTTAGTCTTCACAGTGGTTTGTAAAGGGAGATGTGTTCTGACAGGTAAACTGGGCCGGGGCTGTTAAGGGCTTTATAGGCCAAAGCCAGCACTTTGAATTGTGCCTGGTGGCAAACGGGCAGCCAATGCAGCTGATGTAACATGTGAGTTGTGTGCTCCCTGTACGCTGCCCCATTTATTAACCTGGCTGCCTCTTGTTGGACTATTTGAAGCTTTGAACAGTCTTCAAAGGCAACCCCACATAGAACGCATTGCAGCAATCTATCCTGGATGTAACGAGAGCCAAGTGTGGCCAAGTCTGACTTCCCAAGGTACGGGCGCAGCTGGTGCACAAGTTTTAATTGTGCAAAAGCCTCCTAGCCACCACTACAACCTGAGGTTCCAGGCTCAGCAATGACTCCAGGAGGACTCCCAAACTGCAAACCTGCACCTTCAAGGGGAATGTAACCCCATCCAGCCAGGCTGTAACCCTATACCTTGTTCAGCCTTGCAACTACACCATCAGGAGCTTGAAAATATTCTGAAAAGCAAACTTCTATTTTGTCATTTTTCATAAGGGACACTATTTACTACATCATTGTATACCATGGGACTTGAATATCCATGGATATTATTATACATGGTCCTAGACCAGGCATGGACAAACTTTGGCACTCCAGGTATTTTGGACTTCAATCCCAGAATTCCTAATAGCCTTAGGCTCCTTCCTTTTCCCCCTCAGCCGCTTAAGTAGCTAAGGAAGAAAATGAAGAGGCCTGAGGCTGTTAGGAATTCTGGGAGTTGAAGTCCAAAACAGCTGGAGGGCCAAAGTTTGCCTGGATATCAAGGGCACACTGCAAAGTGTCATTTTCCAAAGCTGGCTTGCTATGTCTCCATAAAAGATTACTTCATCTGTTCCCATCTTTCCCCCAAACCCACCCTTTCAAAAGGTGTGTAACCTGTTATTCTGCTCTTGCAGGTGTATCCTGTAGCAGAGTTTGGCATCCAGGCGCTTTCTGATGCAGAAATGCTCTAAAGAAATTGCTTCCGAAAAAAAGAACCGATATGTTATTAATAAGCACTCATATGTCATTGCAATTTTCTGCTCCAAACTGGCAAGAATTTACTCAAAATTGCATTACGATTCCAAATGCCCATTTTTGGAAGTAACTCCAGTGCTTTTTGTTCAAGTGAGTTCCTACTCATTTCTATGCAAAATAAATGCTGGCTAACTATGCAGGTCCATGTTTTGAAAGTGAATTTAGCCATACAAGCACTCTTGCTCAAGGTGATGAAATAATGTTTACGGTGATTATTTGTAGAGATAGCAGTTGTGTTGGTCAGAAAAGCTAGAGCTCCAGCTCCATCAAGGGAGGGTGGAGTTGCAAAGAATGCTCTCACAGAGTTCCAGAGCAGAAAGGAAACTGGAAAAGCAAGAAACAAAGCCAGTTTAGTTAGCAAGTATATTGCAAAAGGAATAGAGTCATATGGTATTATGCTAGAGATTACATCATGACAGAATATAAATTCCAAATTGCAGGTATGACCTCCAACAAAATGTTACAGTATGGAGGACTTCAGTGTTGCCTGTTAGATTCTCCCCCCAGCCATCCGAGTCAAATTATTTGGACTTAAAGCATGCTCAAAATGTTGCTATGCTTAGAGAAGGGCCATTTAAAGGATTTTGCAGGTTTTGGTTTTTTTCTTGGCCCCTTCCACACAGCTGAATAAAATCCCACACTATCTGCTTTGAACTGGAATATATGACAGTGTGGACTCAGATAACCCAGTTCAAAGCAGATATTGCGGGATTTTCTGCCTTGATATTCTGGGTTGTATGACTGTGTTTGTCCCATTACAGCTTCCCATACCATTGGTTAAAAGGCTGTTAGAATAAATTAAAGGCGTGTAAAAAAGGAGTTTAGAGTTGATGCAGTAACAGAATGAAAAGGCATTTTTCAGTTTAGTCATATGGTTACTGTGGTCATGTGGCAGCCTAATTTTGTGAAATTGTTCAATATGCACAAACAGTGCTTTATGTAGTGAATGCCAATCAGTTGGGGAACTGATTTCACACAACAGCAAATTGTTTGGGCTGATCATACAAGTTGGCCCTGTGATCTCAATAGAACCAAAACTGATTTTATTTTTTTTAAAATAGCATTTATATCTCTATCACATGACCAACAAAACCCCTTTTTTGGTGGAGAAACAGCAGAAATGTGTTGATGAGATTCATTGATTTGGGAAAGAAGGCAATACAATATACTATTTATTTATTTATCGTGCCAGAAGCGAATTGAGGGTACAGTTATAATGTATTTAAAAACACAAGCAAAGTTTAAAAACTTGGCATTATACTAAATGTCCTTTGACCAGAAACTGGCCACTTGGAGTGCCTCTGGTGTTGCTGTGAGAAGGACCTCCATTGTACAATGAGATTGAACTAGATTATATGAGTTTTACTTCCATATAAACCAGTTCAATGCAGTTAATCTGCATTCTGAAACTGCATTATATGATAGTGCAGATCTAAAAGATACTGAGAATTTGATATCCGTCTTATTTTAGGTTAGGGCTGAACAATTTGTTGCCTTCAAGATGGTGGGTTGCAACTCATTTCTCTCCATTTTCATGGTCCTATTGAAATCTCAGGATTTCCGCTTCTGGCTCCAACTGTTTTGAAAGCAACATGCATGCTATTTGATATAAATACCGCAAAGTCTTGCTCAGTTTTCTCTTTCTCTTTCGCCCTTCTACTTTATCAGAGTTGTCAACGGATTGGCAGTACATCTTACAAACACACATTTTATAATATTCTGTGTTTAAACATTCCTATCTGTCTGTATTAATATTACACTTACATAAACATATGTACTGCTCTGGTTTATTTTTTAGGACTGAATTGCTCATCCAATATTGTGGCAGTATTGAAAAGTTAATGTAGCAGTGAGTTGGGCTGTATTTGCTGGTTTTTAGCAGTCAATGGCCTAGATTCGTATATAAAAAAAACTACAGACTCCTAAGGAAACTCCCACGCATTTCCTCACCCAGACTGTATATGTCTGTAAAAGTGGCAGCTTGCAGAGGCAAATAAATATGGGTGATTTGCTTAAAATTAGTTTTCCTGGTCCATCATGGGCTGCACATAATTATCTTTTCAGTGTAGTAAATTAAATTGCTTTCTCAAGTTTAATTTAATAATTAGTTTGACTAATTTATTATAATCTTACTCTTGAAAACTATGGGTGTTGATAGCTTTGACAGATTACAAAGTGAATCGTTTCATATCTGCTTTGTTTCTGGCTGTGTTGATGGGATCAGAAGAATTAAGGGATAAAGCTGTTCTTGGACTGACCAGGGTGCAAGAAACAGAGTTGCACCTTTGAATCTTTTCCTATGAATATCTTAAGATATGGAATTATACTTCTATGTTCCTGCTCACTACCATTTTCATTCATCAACCTGTGAACTTTGCAAACTCAGTATAATCTTTATCTAATAAAGTTCAAGTCACTTTAACATCTTTCAATGAAAACAATTACATGTATTATGAAGCAATGGTTCTCAAAGCCACGGGCAAATTGTAGGAAATATAATTGTGTGACAGGCCATGCAATAATACTGGTACTGTTCCATTGTCCGAGTGGAGGCCATTAGGGGTGCTAGAAAGAGAAGGATAGTCCATTTTATAGGGGTGGACAGTAGGTTAAAGGAGGAAAACCATTTCCCCCTGTTTTCTTGTTATTCCCCCCAGCCGTGTCCCAGCTGTGGAAACAACGTTGTTGATGGTATGGGATGGTTGGGGGGGGGGGGGGGAGGGCTCTAGCGCTCCCTAGTGGCCTCCACCCAAATAATGGAACAGTACCACAATATTTACTGTTTTGTTCTATTTAAAAAGAAGTTTCACATTTTACAAGCAAAAACACAATAGATTCCTCCCTCCCAATTAGCATTGGCACCATTGCCAAATACCACACTATTTTATACAAAACACAAACTCTAAACCCTTACAGTAGATTCTGTACTTTTGCTGTTGTTAGGGATGAAGGATCCCAGCAAAAGTAGAAAAAATGGGAATAAATCTATACTTTTTTTTGCCCAAGAGAACACATATCTGAGAATCTGTAGGGTGACTATGATTAATTTGCAGCACATATTGGCTATAAGGTCACTCTGGAGAACCTAACATTTCTAGACAGAACATATTAATCAAATCCACAAATAATCATATCCACAAAAGTTAAACCTGTGAATGTGGAGGACCAACTGTATATTAATCACACCCTGGTCAAAACAACCTGCACTTTTGTCATCAGCAGGAATTAAATCAAGTGAAATACTCAATGAAGATATTCTTGAGTATTGCATAATATTTCTCTGGACCATCCAAATGCACATTGATGACTGCCCATGTTCACAGTTGGAGAGCCTCTTTTTCAGTACATCATTTACTGACAATACCATTCCAAGACTCTGAAACCATGATGCAGCAAAATCCCTAAAAAGTCTTCTATTGGGTTAAAAATTAACTTATTTTATTTGGATTAAGGCTATTATGGGTGTCCTAAAAATAGAAGACTGATACAGAAGTACCAGCTCTTTTGAAGATTATCTGAAGTATGAAATATCTACACAAAGTAGAGTAGCTAGTATCCTACTTATTATTGTACGTGAATAAACAATAGCACTGGGGTTCCCTCATGCCTGCTGATGTCTTTCTCATACTTAGCCTAAGAAAATTATTTAGGTAATTCTAACATTGCTATTTATATAAAGGTAACAACTGGCTGCGTAATTTGATTCTTTAGATTCACAGAATGTATACTCGTAGATTACGCTTCTGTCTTTTCACCTCTGATGTGACTTCTCATGCTGGGATTTTGTGCATGTCTAGTAAGTAAGCCCCACTGATGATTCAATAGAACTTCCAAAATAAGTATGCCATATGTCTTCAACCATCTTTGCTCAGTCAAAAATGTTGATATATTTATAACTCAAGATAACACTTCATGTATCTGACAAGGTGAACTGTTATACATGGCAGCTTATACCATAATAAAAAGATTTGGGTTGGTTGTTTTTTTTTTGTTGATTTTTTTTCAACAAACATCACATTCATCGCTTTTCTTTTGTTCATGCAGTGCAAGTTTACCTTACTCCAAATCAGAGTCCTGCCATTGAACAGTATTAGATCCTGTCCTTATTCAGTTTGAGTGACGTTGAGTACAAAAACAGCTTCCATATAATTGTAGCTGACAATACAGAGGTAAGGCAGAGTTAACAATATAGGCAAATCCTCTGGGAAACAGGTGTCTCGATATGTAAATCAGTGAGATTTTTAGAAAAAAAATATTGGGGAAAATCACATGAATACAGATATCTTTAGATAATATTGCAAAGCATGAAACTGGTGAGAAATTCAGCCACAATGATCAAAATCAAATCCCAAGAGTAATAAATATATCGTCGAAGGCTTTCATGGCCGGAATCCATGGGTTGTTGTAGGCTTTTCCGGGCTATATGGCCATGTTCTGGAGGCAATTTTTCTCCTGACGTTTCGCCTGCATCTATGGCAAGCATCCTCAGAGGTAATGAGGTCTGTTGGAACTGGGAAAAATATATCTGTGGAATGACCAGGGTGAGACAAAGGACTTTTGTTTGCTGGGGCTAGCTGTGAATGTTTCAGCTGATTACCTTGATTAGCATTCAATGGCTTGGAAGCGCTTGGGGGGAATCTTTTGTTCAGAGTGATTTCATGTGCCTGTTTGTTTCCCCTCTGTTGTTTTGCTGCTGTAATTTTTGAGTTTTTTAATACTGGTAGCCAGATTTTGTTCAATTTCATGGTTTCTTCCTTTCTGTTGAAATTGTCCACATGCTTGTGGATTTCAATGGCTTCTCTGTGTAGTCTGACATGGTGGTTGTGAGAACGGTCCAACACTTCTGTGTTCTCAAATAATATGCTGTGTCCAGCTTGGTTCATCAGGTGCTCTGCTATGGCTGATTTCTCTGGTTGGAGTAGTTTGCAGTGCCTTTCATGTTCAGACATGCATCAAGACACATGAAAGGCACTGCAGACTACTTCAACCAGAGAAATCAGCCATAGCAGAGCACCTGATGAACCAACCCTGGTCATTCCACAGTTATATAAACCCATTTTTCCCAGTTCTAACAGACCTCATTACCTCTGAGGATGCTTGCCATAGATGCAGGCGAAACGTCAGGAGAAAAATTGCCTCCAGAACATGGCCATATAGCCCGGAAAAGCCTACAACAACCCAATAAATATATCAATTGTGATTCTCTGACCACAAGAAGAAACCTAAGTGTTTAGAATGAAGAAAAAATGTATTTGATTAATAAAAAGGACTGTATTACAGATCAGTGTTCATGTTATGATGGTTTCAAAAGGTAGAACTATTCTCATAATGCACATAATCAGTTTTGAGCTGGAGAGCTTCTATAATCTTGACTTTCAGAAGTTTCATCTTGCACTGGTATGAACAGAAACCGTATGCCTCTGTTAGCAAGTAAAACAGTATTCTCGGGTAGTGTCATAGAATTTTTCTCATCTTCTGACAGTTACCAGAAACTAACTTTATTTAACAGAGGCACCTGGCAACAATTTAAAAATAGGACCAGTTGACTGATTCTTTCACACCCACCTGTTTGCTTGTTCAGAATTAGCAAATGAAGTTGAGGAGAAGGGCAGGTGAAAGGGATTTTCCTTCTCCAGAAAGTCTAGGAGAAATTAGAAGACAAGACTTTGAGAATGAATGCCCTGTATCACAAGCTTTTGCATTATAATATAGTTTGCCAAGGTTGTCAAGTCAACACTGCAAAGTGCCCGTGTGGAGAAATTCCATGAAGCTGAGAAATGCAATAGAAGTCAAGAACTGGTTGGTCACACACAGCCTCATGTAAGATAAACAACAATTTTCCTGCCTGTTGTACATAACCTATTCCCCTGTCTCTTGATGTTGTAGAAAACAATATATACCACGGTATTTTCACAGAGTCAGTTTGTCCTTTAGAAACAAGATCAAGGCATTTTCCTCAGTTCATGCAAAGCCATGTTCATTTCCTCTTCACAGGGCTGGTCCAAGATATCTTGTCACAACAAAAAGCACAGTGACAAGATCATTGAAGGTACACATTTCAAAATCTCTTGCATTGTCACAAAGGACATTTGAAACTGATTTGTGAGCACAAGTGGCAACTTTGATCCTCGGAGCAGACCACTGTGACTCTATCTGGAGGCATCTGACTTTGCACCTCTTACTCATGGACTATAATGAGCTCCGGATATCTGCTGGGGCTAAATGGATGCTCAAGTCCTATTACATTCAACCACATAATAAAATGGTTTTTATATAAACCATTGTGGTCAGTGACACATCATTTCTCTCTTCACATGGCAGTCACTTCTTTCTAATATATAGAATCATTTCTCAAATTTCAAAAGTTTTTCCAGTCCACAAAATATTCCCTACCCTTCTCTAATCTATACAGGTCAGCATTATTATGTTCCAATGTCATGAGGTTAAATCTTTCATTCCCAAACTCGTAAAAATTCTCTATAGAGATCTTGTTTGAACTAGAATATCCTGATCATGTTGCCTGCCAGATTCTAGGAGTTGTAGTTTAATGAATAATTATATTGTTCTTCATGTCATCGTGTTTATCATGTTCTTCTGATCATGTGAAGACATCATGATCACGAGAACATGAATCTGGCATGTTCTTATCTTAGCATACTACTGTGGATTACACCTGATTAGGTTCTAGGATTGATAATATCAGAGCAGAATTATTTCCACAATCGGAGATGTCACAATATGGCCATTACATGTGTACTTATTTTCCTTAATTCAGAGTCGGATGAAATAATATAGAGTGGAATTTTGCTATTTTAGAAGTAATGTGCCTCAAAATGAGTATCTAGGCTTTGGGATGTGAAATTATCAGCAAGAACAGATTCATAAAGTGGTCTGTGAACTCCACAAATGGTACTTGGACCATTAAGAGTAAATTAGAAGTGTGCTAAATTAATTAACTAATGAATATTTATTGGAAAGTAGATAAATTTTAAAAGTGACAGTTCTGTAGAGGCGGCACAGACTCTACTGTCTTTTAAATGGCTCATTTAATAGAGCTTAGCACAATCAGCTGCAGAATGACGGAATACACTGATAATTTTCCACAGGCAATGATTACTTCAGTCTTATGTCTGTCAAGGAACCTGAGAGTTTTTCCTAAGGATGGGATGGTTTCTAGGAACAGATGGAGCATGTGTACATGAATGTGTGCATATATATTTGTTGGGTTGTTGTGGGTTTTTTCGGGCTATATGACCATGTTCTAGAGGCATTCTCTCCTGACGTTTATATTTGTTGTTGTTGGTTTGCTTTCTGGTCAACTTTGATACATGACAACCCTATAAATGAAAGGCCTCCAATAACCTTTAGTCATCTAGAGTTGTGCTTAGCCCTTACAAAGTCAAGGCCGTGACTTCTTTGATTTATTAGATCTATAATGTAGTCTTGCTCTTTTTCTTTCATGCTTCACTTTGCTGAGTTTTATCTTGTCTTCCATAATGAGTCAAGCTGTCTTAGTGTCTCCTCATGTGTCTGATATTGGTTATTTCTTTTCTGAGCAGTATTCAGGGTAATGAGTGACTTTTAAGTGCAACCTGAAACAGAGCATGGAAATGGATTTTGGGAATACAGTACTCAGAATTTCCCAGCTAGCTGGTGGATTGTGGTATTTTTAGTTTTAAAACACAATTCAAAGCTTTTAAAATCTTTTCATCATCTAGTAGAGCCCACTTTGAGTGTTTTCACCTTCATTCCATATTCCATCTAACGTCTGTGAATGCATACAAATATTATCTCTTGACCACTCATCCTTTATCTCTTTGCCCCATTTCTGTTTTGCTTTCCTATTTTTCCTTTTTTTGAACACCATCTTTCTATATCATGTTCTCATAGTGACTTGAGTTCACTTTTGAGATATCATCTTCTTATATGATGTGAGACTTGTGTCTCCAACAGCAACCAGCAGAACATGTCCCTAAATATGTTTGGAGGTAATTGGATATCTAGCCAAATGAAGTTGTTAAAGAAACATATACAGTATTCTAGATATAATTATAGTTACTATACGTAGTTATGGGTTTACTGGTTGGTAGCAGAGACCCTTTCATTAATGGTTTTAAGAAAACAACAACAACAGCAACACAATTAGTTTTGCCAGAGATTGCAAAATTATTGTCATTTTGAATAATCAATCTGATCATGACAATCTTAAAACAAATTATGGAAAGAGGCAAAGGACACTATGAAACCAACATTTTTCATAACTGTCTTCAGGAAAGTTGTTTTACAAAACAAATTGCTAATAAGAGTTCTGTGTGAAATTATTATTGATAATAATAATAATAATAATAATAATTAATAACACATGCAGTACAGTTGCATATGTTACTGCTTAGTAGTTTACAATTAAGAAAAGTGACATGTAGTTCTAAATGAGGCCTTCTCTGTGTTTGCAAAACCTGAAAGGAGGTAAAAGAGCTAGGTGCCATACGGGTGAACACATCATTTTTTGGAAACTACAGAATTGTTCTTAATCACGCAGAAATGCAAAGTAGTAAATTCTTAGCTGTCCATGGAAAAAGTTGGTTATCCATGCAAATAGATCTACAATTCTAAGTATTTGTTTAAGCCTTACATGTTTAAGCTTCATGGCACAAGCAGTAGCTACACAGACCTATGGAAAATGCTTTGTGTCAGAACCAGTTGTCTCCCCCAATTTGTAAACCATTTTGGAAGCATATTTTCTAGAATTAACATACACATTAATTTGTCTATCTATTTCCTCACAAAGTATTAATACACCTCTGCTTTCTGAATTATTTTTATTTATGATTTTTATTTAAACCTGGACGAGATTTTCTATTTGTTCGTTGAGCGTGCAAACATTTCCATTCAAGAGTTTGATGTAACTCCAGAACTTAATGAGAGACATAATGTTTCCTTCCTCTATTGTATATTCTCTCACACACAATTTCTATTAAAGGATTTTTTAATGTTAGGACCAATAATCAACATACAAACACAAACTGTTTCACAGTGTCTTCTTCCACCTACACTTAGCCAGAAAGCTGTTTTGCATTGACACAACTGTGCTCAGCCAAGATATATTTGTAAACCTCAATGCTGATTGTCAGCAATAAAGACATATTTGTTGTCAAGCAACTCCAGATGGCGGAGGATATAATGATGTGTCCTTTGCACTATATGCTAGGTGTTTAGTCCCAACATAGCGTTGATAAGTGACTGATAAAGAATTTAAAAAGAAGAGGAAAAACTCGCTGGCTCTGATCTTCAAAGCCTCAAAGGGGGTGGGCTTAATGATATCTCAAGGACAGTCCTCTCTCTGATCATGAAATACCATGACAATTTCTATCTTTAGGAACAATGGAAATGTCAACAGAGTTGAGGCTCAAGAGGGGAGATGAAGACTTTTTGGCAGCTGGTTCACAGCTGTGGATGATCCTGCCACAAATGATTAGATCAGGCACCAGAGGCAGCCAAACCCCCCGTAGAATGTTTTGGTAGCCCTAAATGTAGCCCTTGCTCCCTTACGCACATCTATATTGAAGTTTCAGACAACAATCAAGGCAACTGTGAGCACTCTTGTGTGCCACTAATTCCAGCAGGCAAGGTTTAAATATGTGGATTCTCTGTTTCAGAGTAAAATGCATATGGAAAGAAATATAATTCTATTCATTCAGTGTTCAGCAGGGTGAAAGATGCCCCTGCTGGTATACAGTGTTCAATTAATACTCCTTAATTACATTGAGAATACCTCTTAGGGCCTGTTCAGACAGTACCCTTATTGTGGTAACTCCCGCAATAAAGAAGGGGCTGTCCAGACAACATTCTGCACAGTCCCGAATTACTTTGCCACAAACCAGAGTTTTCCTGGTTTGTGGTAAATTAATTAGATAGTGGATTTATTCTATGCCTTCTTGGAAGGTGCAGGATAAAGCCAATACTTCCAGTGTCTGGACTGCAGTCCAGACACCATTCCCAGAGTTTGCTGGACTAAATTAGTCCTGAAAACTGAGGGAATACTCACTCCCCCCTCCACAGCCTCTAACCCCCTTTGAAAAGTAAAATAAATTTACCCGGCCTCCATTATAGTTTTGGAGCGTCTCTCCCGGAGCATAGTAATGATGTGCCAGGAGAGGGAGGAGTGGAATTCCCCCCCCTCCCCCACGGTCTCCTGGTGTGTCATGTCTATGCGCTGGGAGAGCTGCTCCACGACTGTAATGGAGGCTGGGTAAGTTTATTTTACTTTTCAAAGGGGTCTGGGGGCTTTTGGGGGAGGGAGGGCCTCCAGATGTTCTCATGAGCCAGACCCACAAGAGCATCTGGACACCCCAGAAAGTGTGCACTCCTAGGATAAAGTGGATTCTCTTGGGATAAAGGCCTGTCTGGAACCACCCCCGTCAGGTTTGTTATCTATGCCTGCAAGAGTCACATAGGTTACAAACTGTCTGGATCTTTTGGTTTCTTTGATAGTGATCTAGGATGTCAAATACCCCAGGGCTGCTCCAAGGTGGAGTACTCTGGATCAGCCCAGGGGGAATCTGCCCTGGCCGTGTCTGTGCTGCTGCAGTGGCGGGACGGAGTCCACACCATCCAGCGGGGAGCACACCACCTTTTCCCTCTCCCTTCTCCAAGTTATGCTCATACTTTTGCAAGTGTCAGCAAAGGAAACCAGCAATAGCCACGAGTGCTTTCAGACAATGCTGTGATGGTGACAAGACAATGATGGTAAGTGCATCTTTCATCCCCAGGGACAATGGGATAGCCGTATGAACAGTCACAAACTATTCCATATTAAAATCAACCCAACTGTTCACACTGCCCCAAAGTGCACAAAACTCCAGAGAAGCTCCAGGGCATTCCCTGACTTTGCCCAACATGGGGCAAGGCTTAATTAAATGATCTTGGCCAACACTGAGGATGAGTTGGCTCCATTCATCATGTGGATGTCATGGAGCCCACTCACCCTTGCTCTAGGGCAAAGAACCTGTCTAACTCGACCCCTTTAGACAAGTTGTGTGGGTACTTAGCAACTTTCTTGCCCCTTTTAAAGCTGTGTTGTCAACTCATCCTGATTGCAAGGCCTTGAAAACAGGAGAGCTGCCTCTCAGAATCCATACCATATTAAGGAATTTGAAATATCAATTAGTGCAGGATAGACAATTGTAGGAGGGTAGAGGCTTCATTAGCACCCTGAGAAGCATTGGGGGGCTGTATTCCCATTGCATCTGGTTCCACAACAAACAAACCCCAAATGCTCTCTAGAGACAAAGAGCATGATCATTATTTTATTGAGGGGGGCATAAAAAGGACCCCATAGGGGCCACATGTGGCTTTCAGGCTGACATCTGAAATAGGGGTTGAATGTATGCATGCTTATATTAGCTGTTAGTGCATTTCTCTTGCTCTTTTTATTTTGTCTGAAATAATTTATTTGGCGAATTTGAGGGTGAATTTGAATTTGATAGTTCATAATGAACTATACAATACATAGCACCAAGTCCTTATCTGATTTTTCTTCAGTTTCTGTGAGTAGGGGCAGCTCAAAACTAGCTGGTTGCTGTGGAGAGGAATGTATTCAACATCCTTTCCATTTGTTCATTGCTGCACATGCATTGTTTGTTATTGCCTTTCTAACCCACCTCACAACTTTGATGCATGATTGGTGCACATGATTTATCCTGACATCTGCAATGAAAAAGATTTTCCACAAAATGAAACATACACATTAAGGCAGAGCTTAACATACATTTCAACACTGACACCTGTATAAGATGGACAGTTTGCAATACATGTTGGGTGATGAGCCCCAGGCAATCCCAACTGAGTTTCATGCAGCTGCATGAATGGCCTACCTAAATGCAACCTTGGCTTTACAAAGTTGCCTACTGATCATATTCAACAGCTCAGAGCTGGTATTTCTGCAACCATTTAAATTTTGTTGGACGTCAATACCTAGCATTCTCTACGATAAGGGCTACTAGAAGTTACAACTCATCATCATCTGAAGTGCTACACATTTACCTTCTTTGGATTACAGAGATGCTGAACATCTTAGCATGAAATGGGACAAGGTGGATGTTGTCTTTTTGTGTACTCTCTGTACTGAGGACATTGCTGGAAACATGCTTGGGAAGGAATTGGTCTTCAAAAGCTATATTGTCACCATAATATTCCTTCCTCTACCCAGAATTTTTTTTCTCTTTGAAGGCACAGAACATGTGGAGATGGTGTTCTTCTGCTCCCATCCCAGCTCTAAGAACAATCTGAGATCAGTTTTAGAATGAAGAGATATGACTTTTATTGTAATATAGGGCAAAGGACAGGTAAAATATTGTGTTGTTCCATTTCTGTCAGGTCAGTTGAGAGCCTTGAGATTATAGATGGCAGGATTAGTCAAAGTGTTGTGTTCAGGTTTCTGCTTCAATGAAAAGAGTTGCATCAGATAATGTTTTGAGTCATTTAAGTTCTACAAGTACTGTCACAAGTGTCTTGATTCTCCACAGTAGGCCTTCCCTGCTGATTTATATATATGCATATGATGCAGTTAAATGTATGTTACATTCTAGGTAATGTAGCTTTCTTTACCTGGCATTTTGAGTTTAAAACTTGCATTTTAACAAGTCTTGATAAGCCTTGCTGCATTTGTAGAAACCTTCTTCTGTCCTCCATTTATTTTTTTACTTCAATCCCAACATGTTGAAAATCCCTGCTAAACCCAACCGAAATGTTGATGGGAGTTGAACTCCATGTAGCAACACACTTGTAGTGCAATGCTTTTCCAAGATAGATTATATTAGTTCCTTCACTCTTGACCAGCTGATTTGCTAATTAACGCCCCTACTTGATTTTAGAGGTTTTTCTATTGTGATGTCACTATTTTAACCGGTCTGGTGGTCTTTCTATATCAGCTGTGGATTTTGGATGTTGTTTTATTAAGTCATTTATTGTGGCTCAGGATTCACCTACACTTGCCATTTAATGTAGTTCAGAGTTAGCTACAAATAATAATCATCATCATCATCATCATCATCATCAACAACAACAACCTTTATTTGTACCCTGCCACCATCTCCCTGAAGGGACTCGGGGTGGCTAACAAATCACTCAAGGTGCCACTCATAAAATAGAATTACATATTATCAAAACAATACACAATTTGGCTAAATACAACAATAATTGATAAAATTAAAAATTCTAAAAATTCTAAAGCACAGTCATACCTGTGGGTTATTGGGTTTCTTAAAATACGAAATAAAGTGCCGAGTAACAGTGGTTGATGTCATCATATGACCATAGTGCATTCATCCAGGTCAAAAGCCTGTGTAATAGCCATGTTTTAAGGCTGAAATGGAAGGTTTGGAAATTTGGGGCTAATCTAGGGAGGGCATTCCAGAGCTGGGGAGCCACCACCAAGAAGGCCCTTTTTTCGTCCACACCAACCTCACTTGTGATGGTGGTGGGACCGAGAGAAGGACCTCCCCAGCATATTTCAAGGCCTGCACCAGTTCATAGAAGGAATTGCGGTCTCAAAGATAGGTTGGACTCAAGGTGTATAGGGTTTTATAGGTAATATTATTAATAACCTGCACTTTGAATTGGGCCCGAAAACTTATCAGGAGCCAGTGGAGCTGCTGGTGGCCAGACAACAAATTCCTACAAAAGCACATGACAGAGAGCATCGATGCTTTGTGGTTTTTGTAATCACCATCTTCAGACTGATTCCAAAATTTCCAGTATAATCACCTGCACAGAGAACCCACAATCTTCAGTACTTGTTTGAAACTGCATTAAATGGTCACTGTAAAGGGGCCTTAGTGTGCTACCTCCCTTCCTCCTTTTAAAGGTGAGCCTATCACATGTCTACAGCGTGAGTACGAATGTCGATGCTGAACCAGGTCTCACCTCCACAGTAGCCCAGGGCCTGGCAGTAAGAACCATCTAGGGACATTGTATCCATGTAGAACTGCCCTGTGTCTCAGGTAGATGTTTTATATCATTACCTATTTGGCCTCTCTAACAGGAGGTACTAAAGAAAATCTGTTCTACCACTAAACTATAATCCCTTTGTCACCTAGGGGCCAATACTCTCCTAGTTTTCAGTTGAGAATAGAGTCCTGTTCTTTGTTAGATTTCCATATTGCATATAATCGGCTGCTACCTATGTCTTCACAATAAGCTGAAATGCCCTTTTCTCACACTTGGTACCAAGATCAGCACTTTTGCAATACCTGCTCCTTACCACTTGAAAATGCATACACTCACATGTACACTTCTACATTTAACATGAAATTATATTTAATTGAATAATTATCCATAATGACAGACACCCTGGAATACTTTAAACCAGACACATTCAGCAGACTCTCTGGAAAGGGAGACCTGAAACCATCACATTCACTTTTGGTGTTGAAAAGAATATCCAAATGAGAGCAGAGAATGCCATTTGAAATGTACGTTAGCCAGACTGCTGAGAGAGGCACATAAAAACAAGCATATCCTGACGGAGAGTGAATATATTATTCAGGTGCTTTGCTTGGCAATACCAATTCTACATTGCATAGATGTATAATTATATTTGCAAAGCTAGTAATGCTATAAAAGTGAGTGGAACATAAAAATGTATTCAAAAAGTCAATTTTACTGAAGGCAATAAATATTTTAAAACAAGAGAAGAAAAGAACAGAATCTGTTATCTTCCAAGTGTTCCAGAATGAAAACATACTAATCTGAATCCCTTTTAGGTAGTTTTCTTTTTTTAAAAAATGAGCCAAGTTTAAACAGTGTTGGAGAAGGAAATATAAATTTGAATCATTTTGTATGTTTGATCAGCAGTAAACCGCCCTCCCCCTCCAAAAATAATAAACATTAGTGAGATAACAAATCATTTAAATCAATTAATAATCATAGTTGTAGTTGAATGATTTATCCCTTGTTTAATCTTACATATACTTAGATTCAGATAAGATTGAGGGATTTTTGGAGGAAGAGTTACTCATTAATAGCTAGAGATGGAAGAATCATGGAGAGGAGATGGGCTGGCAGTGGGATCCACATGTTAACTTGTGATAGGGACCACCACTATAAGTGATGGCTCAGCTGCAATCCTGGTTTGCCTGTCTTGTACAGTAAAGTACTAATGTACTAAGAGTCTAGATTGCACTACACAGTTATAGCATCTTGACACTTTAACTGCTATAGCTCCATCCTGAGATACACAGAACTTTCTACTCTGAAATACGAGATTAGAGTTTTCTATGAGATAATTCTAAGCATTTCACCAAAGGATAAATGCCAAGATGCCTTAGCATGGAGACATAATGGGCTACTATCAGACTTCTCTAACAGCATTGCACTGATACATTCTTGGCATTTCTTGACACTAAAGTTCAATACATTAAGTATAGTATGCTTTTAAATGTATATTATTTATTTACTTGCTTCACTTGTATGCCACTTTTCTCCCCACAGCATGGGACTCAAAGTGGTTTCCAACATAATTATGGCAAAATTTAATGCCTCACATACAGAAGCCTAACATAACGTTAATAACATACAATTATCAATTAAATCATAAAACATGACATCATTTAACATTAAAACATGGAATTAAAAACATATCAATATAAACATTAAAATCACACAATTCAAAAATTGTAGTCCAGGCTGTTCCAAATATAATATCTATTGCACAGAATCCCTGCTCATTCCTTGTACTGCTTACTGCCCAAAGGCTCCTATAGCCAAGTTTTTACTTTTTTCTGAAGGCCAGGAGGAAGGGTGCTGATCTAATTTCATTGGGGAAGGAGTTCCATAGCTGAGGAGCCACCACTGAGAAGGTCTTGTCTCTCATCCCCAGCAATCAAACTTGTGAGGTAGGCGGAACTGAGAGCATGGCCTCCCTAGATGATCGTAATCTCCAAGGTGATCGTAAACTTCTAAAACAAATCTTCAAGTCAGCAACATAAAACGTAAACATCTCAGTAATATGTGGGAGTTCCCATCAGTCACCTGATCTGGCTAATTGAAATTAAAGAGACAAGTGAAAGCATTCTAACCTAATGTTACTGTAAATAAACATTTAGATGTAATCCCATGATGTGAATGGTGCTTCCCCAAGAGATCAAAGAAATTCTCTGTGACTTGAGGCAACCATGGACTAAAATATATCCTGAAACAAATATTGCTTTTTAATAATATGCATAACAACAATTCTTTCATCAGCATGAATGCAATGTACTCAGGCTGTTTCTCAGAAAACATCTCAAAATTCTTGAGATGTACCTTGATTGTAAAGAATGAAAACATGCTATTTTTATTTACTTCGAGATAATATTCCTGTGTTATCTCATAAAAGGTACAAGGAATGCCTACTAGGACACAGAAGGCCTTGGGGTAGTATAATAAGTGCTGCTTATACAAGGTTTAATATCCAATAATGTACCGAACAGAACCTCAAAACATCAAAAGGCAGCCCCTGAGTTGTCTTTTTGAATGTGCAGACATATGTTTAGGTTTGTAGGCATATGAACTCTCAGCTGTCTATTCACAAGCCCTCTTTCATGTTTTCTCTGCTCAACTGTCCATTGGTGAACACATCCAGTGAAGCAAAGCAATGCTTATTGAACTTTTTAGCACTCAGTGTAGGGCTATGAACAATTTGTTTTGTTTTATTTTTATTCAGGAATGCTACCATACTCCTTTTAGCTGAAACTCTGTAGAAAGTCTGAAAGTTATCTTAAGATTAGCTGAAATTGAAACCATGATTTTTGTAAAATCAGAGACTGAGTGCCTTCTTAAAAACACCAGGATTAATGCAGATCCTCTTATACCAGACAACATTACAGTAGTGCTTTTAATGTCTGGAAAACGCTGGATTGAGCAAAGTCAATGTAGTCTTATCTATCCTTCAGTGACTCTTTTGTGCTTCCTTTTAACTGCCTCGTTACTTTTGTTAAAACCTTTCCCTTTAAAAAGAAAGCTGCCTAATGCAATTTCTGTAATGCTACATTCCAAAGTAAAGAAAGTTCCATATGCATTAACAGGACTTTGTTACCACATAAGGTCACAAATGTGCCAACTGGTGGCTTCAATATGGATAGGATAGTGATGCATTCTAAGTTTGAGTAAGGGGTTCTCCAAGGTACTGAACCTTTTTTAGAGTAACATTTCAAAACTTGGGGTAGTTCCTTTAAAATTCAAACTAAACCCCAGAATGGATTCCCCATTTCACTGACATTGGAGCCAACAGCCAACAGAGGCTAATATGCCAGAAAAGTAGTCTTAGTGCCATCTGATTAAAGCATGTTTACATTCTGTTTGCAGGCAAAATTCTACTTTTGACAAAGTTTGCCTGGTGGGATTTTTAACTTGGGAACAGTCTGAGAGATCTTGCCTCCCAAAGCTGAACTGCTTAAGAGTAGAACTGGTGTTGTACATGATTTTCTTTTCTGAATAGCAGACAATTCTATCATAGCAACAGCTCCTTTGGAAGCAATGCACTATGATGGGATTGCTCTTTATGAAGCACAGGATTAAAGCTTCCTTTGCAAAGAGAAACAAATAAAGCTCTTTATTTTTATTGCTGCCGTTTATTTATTTCATGCACAATAATGCCATATATTCAACACTGTATATGGCATAATAAAACATGAAAAAGAAACATTACCTCACTGTTTAGAGTTATAAAAATAATGCCAAGACTTCAATCTGTTTTCCTTCAGCTGTTGCGATATGAATGGTACTTAGGAGTCTTTTCCCAATCAAGAAAAGTTTGTGAATGGGTCAAATAGTGAATGGGTCAACTTAGTGATTGTTTCAACTTAGCACTTTATGGGACTGATATTAATTACAGTTTATTTTGTATCTGCAGACATTGTTGCATTTTATTGGGTTTTTTTACCTGGTAGGGTTTTATGATGTTATATTATTTATTATTGCTATTATCATATTGAGTGCTTTTGTGAGCCATCCGGAGTCCCTTTCGGGTGATGGTGGTGGGATATAAATAAAGTTTATTATTATATTAATAAATATGCTGAAATATGTTCTTGATTGTGGGTTGAACTTCCACCAATGACGGGCTGCTGTTCAGTTGTGAAACCAATATTCACAGCAACAAGAAAAGGTGGAGAAGTAAGACAACAAACACAGTTGCAACTGCAGAGATGACCTCCAAAAGTTTTGTTTCCAGACAACACTCTGCAAGCAATTAAGTCACCCTGCATTATCTCATTCTGAATGGCTTCTGGCAAAGGAGCTGTATTCCCATAGCACAGGGAACATCCAGAACCAATAACCTTAACTCTAACTTTACTGATACCCCACTGGATCTAAGATAATGCAGGACCATTCCTCTGCCAGCTCTTACTTGAGGCTTAGCAGTCAGCCCAGCTTCAATGGCCTTTTTGGCCAACATGCTCACTCCCAGCACTACAGAGGGATTGCTGTTATTTGTACAGCTGATTACTGCAGCGTCAACAAGCAGTTCAGAAGCCAGCTTGTACTCATTTCCTCCGTCCTTAACAGGAACTCTATTGCTTTGCTTTGCTGCTGGAAGCCAAAAGCCTTCAAAGCCAAGCATTTTGTTTGAGTGCCACTGACTTAGCTTACAGATCTAGCAGAGGAGGGAACTTCAGTGGGCCTGAGGAACAACTTGGACATTTGGTCTATCAAAAGGACAAAAATGTAAAAAAAGATTTTTTTAAAAAAAGTGGAGTTCTACCAACTATTGAAAAGTGAGGTGCCTCTTCTGGAGTTTTCAATTAGCATCAGTTGATACTATATGCCAAAAAAAAGGGTAGGTCATGAGAGCTTTTTATGGGTGGGCTGAGCTATAAATTGGGGGAGGGTGGATGGATTCCCCCCCCCCCAAAAAAAAAACCAAAACAAAAAATGCATTATCATTATCCTTTGCAGTTAGAAAATCACTTCATTACTTTAGAGATTTTATTTTGTGTCAGGAGCAATGTGAGAAACTGCAAGTCGCTTCTGTTGTGAGAGAATTGGCCATCTACAAGGACGTTGCCCAGGGGATGTCCGGATGTTTGATGTTTACTATCCTTGTGGAAGGCTTCTCTTATGTCCCCGCATAGGGAACTAAAGTTTCCGTATTCGAACTGCTGACCTATCGGTCAGCACTTCCCCACACAAGGGTTTAACCCATTGCATCAGCGGGGGCTCACTTTAGAGATGTATAAGTATTATATATAATTAGAAAAAAAAAACCTGCAGTGCCGGGGTGTTGGAGGGGCCACTTCTTCCCTGCATCATCCCTACATTTGGAAGCCGTCTTGGGGAAAATTTAGAAATAAAATGTAGAATTGCTTGGCTTTCTCACTTATTGTAGATTTAAAAGTGATCTTAAGCTGGTTACTACATA
Organism: Anolis sagrei; assembly: GCF_037176765.1. Classification (NCBI taxonomy): domain Eukaryota; kingdom Metazoa; phylum Chordata; class Lepidosauria; order Squamata; family Anolidae; genus Anolis; species Anolis sagrei. Next base: position 37,808,164 of record NC_090025.1, read on the forward strand.
TAAAAAATATGTAGTTTGGCCCTCAAAGACAAACAAAGATGCTTCTACCACAACTGACACTTTTCATAAGTATAAAAATAACAAAACCATTATAATTTTCCTAATTTCATTAAGACTTTACAAAGATATCACAGAGAAAAGCACTTTATTACAGTTACAAGGGTTTTGTAAGCTGTACAAAACCAGATATGTCTCTGGAATTATGTTGGACTCTAGGTAATGCAGTTAATTAAACTTATGGAAAATATATCGTATCAATTCTCATATGAGACACAAAATAATTAAAATGAATTAATGGAAAACCCCTCTTAATGTTTTATTACCACATCTCAGCTTTACAGTCTGTTTTCTGTTGGAGATTAATGGTTGTCTTGAAAATAAACATTAATGCACAAATCCCATAATTTGGGACTGTTTGCTCACACAAAAATGTCAGAACCTTTGATTGAGAAGTCACATTTGTTATTTACAAGCACTTAAGTAAATCCACTTTGTTGTTAAAATGTTCACAGATCTCCAGGCCTTGAGTAAATTATCATTTCAAAATACACGTTAGTCTTGAAACAGCCATTTATTCTCCTAATTAAAGTTGGAAACCTCTACCTAAACAAAAGTAACTCATAATCACTTCCCACAGACTTCATTTGGATCAGCTAATACCATGCTGTTTATCCTAAGCTGACTCTTAAGCTGCACAGTTCTCAAAGCTCTGTCCTGGAGCAATTAATTTCAATGCAAATATTGGATTCAACAACCAGAGCGGGATAGATTCAGCAATCTGAATAAGATCAACTTCAGGATGTATATTTGTTGCATACACATTCTTGACAATACCCAATGAGCTACAGATGGGTAGAAGTCTTTTATTGTCAATTGACAGAGAAGATGTCAACAGAAATAACACTCAAAAGTACTGACAAACTGAAGTTTCAAATATAGAGCATTTTTATTCCATTTGGTAGCTATTCAAGAAACCCATGCCTGCTCCTGATTGGTTCAGAAACTGTCCAGCTGGAATCTGTGTCCTGAGTGGCTCATCGCTGGTTGGTTCTTTGTAATGGTGGGAAAATCAATAAACTGTCACTGGAGCATTTGATGTGTCAGCCAGTTTAATGTTCCACCTATGATAGGGGTGCAATCCAAAAGGAATGTGGTGTGGCATTAGGCAATGAGTCTGTGATAATGGGTGCATGGGGATGTTTTGTCAATTTCAATAGGTGAGGCTGGCTTGAGGAATAGGACCCATTCTTACCAATATCTTAGATAATATCAAGAAAGTCAGGAAATGAACCCAGAAACTGACACAAATTCATCACATGCTCCCCTTACATCTCCTTGTTCATTGTGAGGATATTGTGGAAATTAGAGGGAAGGGAGTTTGGGTGTGATCTGACAGCATTCCAGAAACAATTCACACAAAAGGTGTGTGGGCTCAACTAGGTCCTAGTGGAGCCGCAGCTTCTCCTTTATACATTTCATGATTTCTTGATATCATACAGATGTGTTGAGGTTTCATTTCAAATGAATTTCTAAATAATTCATTATTCGACATCTTCCCATATGTCTCCAGAGTCTCCTGAAGATTTTACTATATGTCCTTCCAATAAAGTTATTGTTTCCTAAGAATTCTAAATGCCCCTCCCTAAATTGGAAATTGTAGGATTTCAGATGACATTGCAGTATAACTGTGCAGTGCAAAATGGATCTTCGTTTGTTTGATTTAGGTTTCTCTTCTTGCTTCTGATTGTTCCTCTTGATTTCTTAATAGCCAAACTATATGTTCTCTATGTTACAATGAACAGGGGAGGGAATATTAATAAACCCAGGGCTGAGGAAGATGCATATAAACCTCTCCTCCTTTTGTTTGTATGTGAGGAGGGAGGCTGAAAAAAGCCAGGACACCCCACCCAATTGTAAGAAAACAGGCAGACTACATCTTTAAGATATCATTCAACAGTGACAATGATCACGAAATCTCCACCCTGAGCTTGAGGGATCCTGGGCACACAGACTTACTTTACTTAGGCGATCCCTCGTTGGACGAGTAAGATGGTCTTCCATTATGGATTTCCTTGTGGGTCCGTATGTGGCTGTGGAGCCCTATTCTTGCTCTGCATCTTCTTCCACAGTGAGGGCATTGGTTTCCAGGTGGAAGGCGGTCCTGGTCGGGGTTGGCTTGACGCACCTTCCTCCTGGCACGTTTCACTCTTTCACCCTCCACTCGTGCCTCCTCAAATTCTGCAGCACTGCTGGTCACAGCTGTCCTCCAGCTGGAGCGCTCAAGGGCCAGGGCTTCCCAGTTCTCAGTGTCTATGCCAAAGTTTTTAAGGTTGGCTTTGAGCCCATCTTTAAATCTCTTTTCCCGTCCACCAACGTTCCGTTTTCCATTCTTAAGTTCGGAGTAGAGCAACTGCTTTGGGAGACGGTGGTCAGGCATCCGGACAACGTGGCCGGCCCAGCGGAGTTGATGTTGGAGGACCATCACTTCAATGCTGGTGGTCTTTGCTTCTTCCAGCACACTGACGTTTGTCCGCTTGTCTTCCCAGGAGATTTGCAGGATTTTCCGGAGGCAGCGCTGATGGAAACGTTCCAGGAGCTGCATGTGACGGGCACACAGAGTTCAGTGAGTAAAGTGCAGTTTACAGCCCAACCATTTTTGACAGAACTGCCTTTTGAGTTCCCCCAAATTTGTTTTCCTGCTCTAAAACCAAGTTCTTACTTTTTCATTCATGTTACAAATGATAAAAGACCTGCCTATTTGATTTAATGTTGAAGATGAGGAAATCACTGCTATCACATGAAGTGATGCAGCCACTGGTTCTGCCTGTCCTCTCTTGGTGTAGTCTTTAATTTGTGTTTAAATCCAATTGTTGGCTATAATTAAAATAGACCAATTGAATCATTTTGACTTAAATAAATGTTGTCTTACTAAATTCCAACTGGATCTAGGCCAGGTGAAACTAACAACTGGATTTAAGGCTGGATATACACTGCCATATAACTCAGTTCAATGCAGTTAACCTGCATTCTGAAACTGGATTATATGGCAAAGTAGATCTAGTCTAAGGGTCCTTCTACACAGTACCTAAAATGTGGACGTTACTGGGTTAAAAGGGTGGAGGGTGACAACATGACACTAGTGATAAATCTGCACCTTGTTGCAATGGATTAAAAACATCACTTGAAAAGGTCCCTTTTATTCTGTTTCCGAATGAAAAATGTGCATATTCACATCACTGTATTTCCCTTCACCCGAGAAAAGCACGTGATTACCCTCTCCCCCCTGTGGAGATTGCTCCAGCACATGTCCATTTTTTAAAAGCCCGAAAAAGCTTATCAGCTGATTGAGCTATGAAACAGACACACAAATATTTAAAGAAAGATGGACAGTGAGCAATTAGAACTCTCCGAAACTGTTTATAATAATAAACAGAACTTGAATAAATAATTGTCGGAAGAGAGAAATCTGGCAGAATTTTTTTTAATTCACTCTGTTATGGGCTGAATCTCATATGCACACATGTGACTCTGCTTATATTTATATTGAGATATTTGCATGTGCACATATACAGTCCAGTGTATAACGGAGTGATTAAAAAAAACCAACCTTCCACCAGATGTCCCCCATCCACCCTCCATTTTGTTGCAAAACAGAGGAGGCCTGTGAGGATGGCAAGTCAAGATACTCTGGGACTGACAGGTCTGTGTGGGGACCTGCAGTCAGGTCCCGAGATTTTTTAACCTCCATTTTAAACCCGTATTTTCGTGCTGTCTGGAAACACCCTTTGTCAGACCTGTTTGATAGTGGAATAAGAGATCTTGGATGCCTTTCCCTTCTGTTTGTAGAAGAGGAGACTGGATTATATGCTTCTTAAAGCTGCTTCTACTCTAGAGAAGAGACAGTTATGCACATTTTCTCTCCTAGCACTAGCAGCATGCCATGCAGCTTTCCAAGGCATTTTAATGAGGCCCAGGAAAGAAAGAGCAATGACCCAGAGCTCAGTGGAGTTATTCTCCCTGGACTACCTTAAAAATTCCCTCTTTTTTCTCTACTGCCTCAATCTCCTTTCTGCTTGGGTTTTTTCTTCCTTAAAGCTATTTCTACCTTCTACTCTAGAGGAGAGGTAGGCTTCTCTTTTTGGATCATTAGAAGTACACCAGAATTGAATGTTTCCGCATGTTTGGATCAGTTTTATGTTAGGTTCTAGTTCTTTGCTGTAGCTTTATATAAAGAGGTAAGAAATATTCCCCATGCCTTACAAATATAGCTAATCTGTAAAAACTCTCACATGATTTTTCATCTTTCTAAATAAATTTGACTATCATGCATAACATTTTGATTGCTTTCCCTCAAGATCCATTTATTATTAGATAGCATGTGAATTGTCTCCAATATAATTGTGCTCATAATCAACCCTTATCATTACACAATTTTGTTCTTTTTGATATAGTGTCCAAAATCTAATTTGAAGTAGCCCCCCATAGAGCAGTGCTGTGACAAAAGTGACAACTGAATAAGGATAATAAATGGCTGAAATTCATATTCTGATGTGGAATTAGAATGGCATGATTAATCCAGTTACAACAAACCTGCATTTACTTTTTTCAAGTAAAAGCGTGAAACTACATTATAATTTGCTCATGAATAGTAGTCATAGAGCTTGCCCATCTTCAAAAGAGCATCGTGATCATGAATCAGTGCATACAATTTGGTGAAGCTCAAGAATCAGAAAAAGATCCTTTCTTTGTAGTGAATGTGATATTATACATGCTTAAATAATCATATCGAATACTCAAATGCCTATTGCTTTCATCGTGTGGCTCTTGAAGCATGTGGATGTTCCAATCTGCCTAGGCATTTGTTTCATATATATATATATATATATATATCTCAATACATCTCTCCAAAGTTATTGATAGAACTAGATGGGCCTAGACTATGAATGCCAAAGCAGTGCACATGCACATTGGAGTATCAATTGTCCTGATCACATGTCTCTGAAAAGAAGGATGCATGAACATTTTTGAACCAGTTGTGATGCTTCATGCACAATTACATCCATTCTTGTCAAAAGATTAACAGATTCTATGTTGACTAGGTGTCGCTATCTCAGTCACGTATGTGGGCCATCTTGGATTTAGGAGTATTTTAGTATTCCAGATATGGGTTGCTTAGCTTGTTTTTTTTTTTGGGGGGGGGGTTGCATTATGTAGTTTGACCCATGAATATGTTTTCTGGATTTAAGGATTATTCATCAGTTGAAGCTTCTGATGAAGTGGAGTGAGTCAATGAAAGATATTCTCTCTTTCTAGTTTCAAAATCAAGAGGATACATGGATCCTGCAGACCAAAGCAGTGCCCATTCCCCTTGAATGTCTTGTTCTAGAGTGCCTTTTTCAAGGATACACTGCCAATGTGGCTGTTACGTCAGCAGAATTTTTTATGGGCATAAAAGAAACCTATACAAGAAGATGAATCCACTCCATGGGAGAAGCCATCTTTATTTATACAGATGTATTTCCATCTATTTTGAACTTACATTGATCTGCTTAGGGTTGGGAGTAGGACTGCTCAGCATTTTTTATGTTGACAAGAAGAAGTCATAATGTTATGTCATTTAAAAATTAATGTCATTGTATGGGTGGGGGGAGTAATTTTCTTGCATTAAGGTCTATTGAATGAATGCAACCAGTGTGTTCTAACTCATCTTGTTGAATATGAGACATCCAGGGTAGAGGATTCAGGTCTAGAGAAGCCTCAGATAACAATTCCCTTTCCACCCCAACAATTCTTAATAGTTAAGTGGCTGCTGGGGAACATCAGTATCTCACTTGGAGCTGCTGGACACCAAAAAAGACACCCAACAAGACAATTACTGAAAGTAGTTGTGCAGGTGTCAATGTCTCTTAAATAAGAAATTTGGAATAGATAAGAATCTAGCATCTCACAATCCAGTGACTATAAATCCCACAGCAGCTACTGGGAGTTTTTGTTGTTTACTCTCCCTGCCTCATGTGTGCTTCCTGCTCATGGATTATTTGGACTCTTGACCTCTAGACTGGCTTAATTTTTATCTCTTTTTGTCTTTACCTTGTAGTTCTGGTCTCTCCTGACAGATTTAGGAATGTCTGGGACTTCATTGCTCCTTTTCACTTTAATCTTGAACTCCTTTAACAACCTGTATTATGACATGGGCTGACTTGACTCAGTACTGCAGTCTGTTTTCCCCTATTGCGGCAGGGCTCTCTTGGCACTTACTGTCTTTAGTAATAGATCACAGTGCAAGAAAATATTTGAACTGACCATGTATTTTGAGTGTCTGTTCATTTCTTAGGGTGATGTGTAGAAATCCTTATCTGGCTACAGAAAGAATTTTAGAATGACTTTAAAAACATGCCAAAGATGATCCAGATCCTTTTTATTTTATCAAAGCAATTAAACTTTATTTGTCATTAAACATTCACCTCAATGTAAAAACACATCTTTGGCTGTTTGTATCCACAAATTCTGCACACACCCCCCCCCCCCCAAATAATAAAATAAATTAGAAAGCAAACCTTGATTTTGTCATTTCATTTAGGGAACACATTTAGTATTCTAAATAACAGCAACAACAACAACAACAACAACAACAACAACAACAACAACAAGAAGTTAGCATTTTTATGGGATTAGGTGATTTGATTCCTCATGCTAACTGAAGGAGAACAACTGTCATTAACCCCCTTTCAATGAACTGTGAAATACAGTGAATTTTTTTTAAAAAAAACCTTCCTTGTGTTGGTGAATCCATAAGCTGAGGAATTAAAAGGTAAATCCCCATTCATATCACTATGCTTAACAGATCTGTCAGTTAGAAAGTCGTAATGCTGAAGTTTTATATAATTTATATCCTATACATAAAACCCCTGCTAAGGGCTAGGATTTAGCATACAAGAAAATGGCCATTACCATTTATCAGATGATCCATTAGCTTTTCACGATTGCTTTTGCAAGGGAGAATGAAGAGCCATCCCTTTCCTGCTGTTAAATCTTTCACATGGATGAGAATTCAGTTAGAAAGGAAGTCTCCCAGGCTTACTACACACTGAATTTTATTTCTTCCAATTCACATTAACTTGTTACTTTTATTTGTCCTAAAGACTGCTTCCTTTGTTGACTTTCTTACAGGGCCATTCATACAGGGCCATTCCCATGGGGGGAGGAGGGGGATGAACCAGCTACCTTTGGCAACTGATTTTGAATGTCAGGAGAAAGCAGCAAATAATTAATTATTTAATTTAGAGTGGCTGTATTTTTACCATCAGAAGGGGAAAAGGCATTTGTGGAATGTCTCTTGTTTTCTTTTTTGCTTTACAGTAATAATAAAAACACTGGGAGTGTGTGTGTATATATGGGGAGAATTTGCCACTTTTCTTGGTTTGTGGGATAACATTTGAATATCTCAGAGGCTACGTGGTAGACCTTAGAAAAATTATTTTGTACCCCAGGTCTCAGAATCCCCAAACTTAAAACCTTTCTAGGCTCTTCTGTATGTGATATAATAATATTCAGCTACCATAGAAGGTCCAGCTATGTCTGAGGAATGTGAACACATGGACCATTTAACCCACTGCCAATTCTGAAACAGGCCTTTGGCAAATGGAACAACGCAACTTCATGTAAGACTGGTCAGGAGAAGCGTCATATAAAGTCAGGTTCCTTGATCATTTTGAGAGTTCCTATGCATTTACAATTGCATAGGCATAAGCTCAGACCTAATCTGTTGAATATTAACACAATGCATATTTCCATTTAGTGTAATATCCATCAAGAGATTCCCCACCAAAAAGAGAAAGGCATCACCAGAAAGGAGAAAGAATGATCACTTTGAGGTCTGAGAACCAGATTCAGAAAGGGATCTTGAGGCTCAAAGGGGGCCGTAACTGACTGGAGCTCAAGGGTTGGAAACGCGGGATCAAACTGGAGACAGTTTCTGTCACAGTAGCAAAAACTGTCTCTGGAAAAAGTTGAAACACATTTATGCAGTATGACTGCTGTACCTGTGGTACCATTACCCACATCTGACAAAACAGCCCGGGTTTTAACACAGCTGCAGTAGATCTTTCCAAACCGAAAGGTCGGCAGTTCAAGCTCGGGCATAGTGAGTACCTGACGTTCAGTCTAGCTTACTGTCCACCTAAGCAGTTCGAAAACAGCTGTGAGCTGTTAGTAGAGAAATTAGGTACCGCTATTTTACGGTACCATAAAAAAAGCCAACAATCAAAGAACAGGAGGAAAGTCTGAAATCAAAAAGGATAGCCGTCATAGAGGATGGAGTAACAGCACACCCTGAGGCCAGAATCAAGCATAACCGAAAGACTCTGAGGTTAGGAAAATGCTGACATATATCTCTGTTTGTCTGCCCTGTATGTCTAATGGCATTGGATGTTTGCTGTGCATTTGTTTTGTGATCCACTCTGAGTCCCTTTTGGGGTGAGAAGGGTGGAATATAAATGCTGTAAATAAATACATAAATAAATATTCCCTAGGAATGTTCTAAATCCTTCAGGTGATTCTGTGATATGCTTCCACTGGTAGTAGCAGGCCTGCACAACCTGCTGCCCTCCAGATGTTTGGGACTTCAACTCCCAGAAGCCCTAGCCAGCTTGTCCAATGATCAGGAATTCTGGGATCTGAAGTCCAAAACACCTGGATGGCCACAGGTTGTGCAGGCCTGTACTATAGTATCGCCCCAGAGGACCTAGCAAATTCTTAGAGAGGATACATCTCTAGGAATTTTCTAGGTTCTTCAGAATGCCTCTATGGTAACCTCTGGCAGAAGGGTTCACTATTACCAGTTTCCTGTTTCCATATTAAGTTCAGGACTGTATCTGTCACAGATACAAGAGTTATTCTTTTAGTTTAATTTTACCCAAGAAAATGCATTTTAATGGGCATCAATATCCCTCTCTCCTCGTCTCACAGTGCCACTCTCCTCTCAGGTCTATTTTTATCATACCATTGGGCTACACTGAGGAAATCCTAATTTAGACTCATAAATCCTCCATGCACATTTAATGCGAGCCAGTTCTCTTTTCTTTTAAACCAAAGGTCACAGTTTCAAAATTTTGAAAGAAGTGCCACTAAAGAGGTACATCCCATGGGAAGCAAACATCATTGCTTGCTAGCGGAGTTAATATGTACCAGACACAAAACTAAAAATGCTATGCAACGAGCAGAGGTTAACCTACTAATAACAACAACATTGGATTTGATTACATTGGTCTTGCATTTAGTTAAAATTAAAATCTTTAGTCCCTTGAGGTCTCTACAAAGATGCATACCCCCTCCCATGCTTTTAAAATCTTTCCGAATTTTCTGATACTCCCTTCTCTTCAAATAGATCTCTATGTCCCTGGATGTTGTCTATTTCTTCTATCATCTGTTTCAAGATATCAAAAACACTGCAGCTTTTGCTCACATGCTTTCATTTGTCCTGCAAATGGTCTGAGGGCCCTTCCAGACAGGCTGTATATCCCAGGATCATATTTAATGTTTTCAAAGAGACTATACATTTCCTATATCTTGATCATGACTAAGTACCATAATTTATTTTTTTAGGATAGTTTAGGTTAAATTAATCAAGATTAATTTTTGTTTCCTAGTTCCTGTGTCCTGCCCTTCCTAATGAAAGTGATCAAAGGTATCTCATGCTTGAATTGTACTCATGAAATATAACTCTCTGGAAAAAATTGACTTCAACCACATAAAAAATGTGCGGTTACATGCAAACCTGACTTAAGTTCAAAGAAGCAAGAACAACAGTGCCAGGAGTGCTGTAGTATGCTAACAAAACATCAAGCAATATATCTCAATTTCCGAAAAGAACACAGATTGATCAGGAAAACTTTCTTTTCTTTTCTAACTTGGAAATTTTGCCCTCTGTTATAAAAATCTTTTCCCAGTTCTGTGTGTCTGTGAATTGATTGATAATCTTAATTCAACAACTTTAAAAAGATCTGCTCATGCTCAGATATACTTCTCTTCCATTACTGATTTATAGTAATCATTTTCTAAATTAGATTTCATTTGTTGGATTCAACACAACTGAGATTTTTTTTTACTGTAAAATAGGGCTGTGCGATCCATGAAATAAATGTTTCAAATCTCATTACAAAATTAGGAGGTGCCAGATTTTCATTTCTAAAGTGTTACTATGTGAAAAAAAATGTACTTTCTCTTTATAGTCATTGCACAAGTGAGGAAACTTCAGGGACTCTTTTATCCCTCATTTTTACAGCCATTGGGATGAAACTTCCTATAATGGTAGAACACATTTACCACTGTTAGCCCATCAAGTTTCAGAACCTTTCACTTATCCATGGACTTTTGGGGAATTTTCAAAGTTTTTGTAAACAACATTTTAAACAAAAACTACAAGAGCTATTGCTTTGAATTTTCTATACAGTAACACAAAATAACAGGGGATAATTTTCCCCAACTTTCAGAAATATTCGCTCATCTACTGATTTTGACAAAAACATTTTTTTGCAAAAGCTAAAACAGATATCTCACTTAGTGTATCTCATATTAATCAATAGAACTTCAATTTGTTATTTCTTCCCAGCCCAACAGAGATTTACTTACTAGAACTATCAGTCAGCCCTCCTCTTTGCAGATTCAACAGTTTATTGGAACTCTGGATGGCTATTGCTATGGAAAGAAAAATCTTTCCACCATCCCGATTTGAGCTTTTTGATGCTCAGCAGAATTGTGGCAACTGTAGTTTATGGCAGGGCTTTTTACAATCTCTGGCATAGTACTCCTCACCGTCCCAAACTATATTTCCCAGATTTCTGTGCTTTCTATCTCTTTCCCGAAGGACTCTGCTTTCTCCCTGCTGCTTTCTTCTTCTAATGGTAAAAGGCCATTAATTTAGAGAGGAAAGGCAGCCTTTTTGGCTTTGCTTTGCTTCCTTTCATTGAAAATGAAACTGCCTTTGGGAGGCTTCCAAGGTTTACAAAATTCAAATGATAAAGTATTTGGTAAGTTTTTATTCTTAAGTTTTTGGCATGGGCCATGTTCGTGTATCAGATATCATGTTGTAAGTATGAATTTAACAAATTTTGATCCAACTTATGATGACTAATTAAAATTTTGCACAGCCCTACTAAAAACACTGCTCTCTAACTAATATGATCAGAATTTCAAATATGGTCATTCAAAATATGAGCAGATAATTTGATGCAGGCATGTTGTGTACTTTGTTTGGCTATATTGTTGCTTTAGAAAAGACTATTCAGAGTAATGGAAATGTTTCCTACCTCTTTCTGATTTGGCTTGTAATAATAGTTATAATAATTGTTATAATAGTATACTATTATAGCTATACCTAATTGGCTCTATGATGCTGAGAGCCAGTGTGGTGTAGTGGTTGAACATTAGGCTACAACTCTGGAGATCAACGTTTCCATTCCCATTCAACCACTGAAACTCAATGGATGGTATTGAACAAGTCGTACTCTCTTAGCCTCAGAGGAAGGCAATGGCAAACCCTTTCTGAACAAATGTTGCCAAGAAAACCAGATGATAGGTTTAACTTAGGATCAGTATGAGTCACAAATAACTTGAAGATGGACAACAACTATAATGATGTGACATGCCCATAATGCATGTATGGTTTTTGATTGGGCGGGGTTATCTCAAGAATAACTGTTTAAAAATGGCTGGAGTTAATGAAGAAGAAAACTCTTTAAAATGGGTGTGCTGGTGAAAAAACAAATCAGGTGTGTGTATATTTGTGTATACAAACATGAACATTTTTTATTACATAAAGAAGTAGTGGTGTCTCCTCTACAATTTTAATGGGCAAAAGTTTGACATGGCCCAATTATTTTGTGTCCTTGGAGCTGCTAAAAGCAATTTACTAAACCAACCTGTTAATTCAAATTGTAGCTTTCTCTCCTGCTTGTTAAAAAGCATTATTATTAACCAATTATAATAGACCACCAAGGACACAACTAGTACATTGGGCATTTAATTATCTCCACTGCTGCTAGCTCATGCTGTTTTCTGAAGTAAATTTCAACCTAATTTTAAGTAATAAGCAAGGTGTTGCAATATTTTTTGTGCCCCCAAACATCAATCATTTTCATATAGTCTCCAGCAGTAACCAGAATGCATGTGCATCAGAAGCACTCCTAATTCAAATGTTGTAGCCATTTGCTAAGCAACTTTAACAGAGCTCAATGACCCTATAGTTTCTTGCCTAATTGTATGTTTGATAGCATGCTGAAAATATAATTGTGACAGATTTGCAAAAACCTCTGGATCCGCACAACTTGAGTCCATACATCTTTTGATTTCCACGAGATTACAGGTTACCACCACTCACTGACTTACAGAGAACAGTGAAGTTTGTTATACTTAGGCCACATCTACACTGACCCATATTGAGGTGTGGTTGCAACCACCCTAACTGTGTTCCCCCCATTTCACAACATTGACCCAGGACAGTTAAAGTGGTGTCAAATTCTATAAATTCTACAGTGATGCATAAAATCAGCACGTGGGGTGAGATACAACACTATTAGATCCATCCAAACTAAAACATAAATAGTTAAACTGGGAACATATCACTAAGAACAATTAGTCAATGAATTAGGTACAGATGCGACATCCCTTATCCGGTATTCCAAAGCCCGAAATACTCTAAAATCCAAAACTATACACATGTGTGGTTAACCATTGCTTTCAGATGGTTCAGTGTACACAAATGGATATTTGATACATTTTTCTTCCTGGAGCAATAATGTAGCACATTCTTCTGATGCAATATTTAGTACCTTTCCAAAAGAAAAAAGAAAAAAAAGAAGGCAAAAACATGTGTTTGAATCAATAGATATATTTTTATTTATACTCAGGCAATATTTGAATGAATTTTTATTAAAATTTGTAGAAAGAACTGCATGAAACATGGTTTTAAACAATGTACTTTGGGGAAATTACAATCTGATCTTCAACCAATTGATTTTAATAGAACCAGCTTCTTAGTAAATGTGCATAGGATGACATATTAAAATGATTTTATTAAGTATGCAAGGGAAATGTTTTATAGAAAGCAATGCTGAATCTACCTAGTCATTTGGAGATGAAAGCATTAAATATATGCTCATTCTTTTGACCAACCTCTCCTGATCATGTAGAAGTAGGATACATAGGTCACCAAACAAATCTTCTTTGCGGCTTGCATCATATTGCAGGCAGACTGCTGTAATCAGAGATATGTAAGAATGAGTGCATTGACTGATAATCACGGTGTGGTCTCTCATCTGATAGGAATTAAAAACCAAATATGGATGCTTGTAAGCCTGTGCTCTTTGTAGATAATTTCATTTCTGCATGAATTAAGAAGTAATTTGCAGTGCATGTTAAATATGTAGACTTACAGAAAACTAACACAACAGAATTGCTTACAGAGACAAGTAATTCTCTTTTGCTACCCACAAACAAGGTTTCAAGTATATTAATTTTGAAATGCGGAACATTTTTGGATAGAACATAAATACTGAACAAAGTGGACTGGCTCGGAGATATTTGAACTTCTTCAGAATTAGAGATGGGAAGAATACTTACATATATTCAAAATTGGATAAAAAAATCTTGAGTGCTGAGAATCCCTGATAATAATAATCATGAACTGATGGAGAAAATGCAGTTTGGGGTATGTTTTATGTGACAAAATGAAGTTCAAACATAACAAATGTAAGATACTCCAGTGACAAACTTAAGATACTCCACTTTGCCCACTGTTTCTCACCCTGGGGGTCGGGACCCCTGGGAGGGTCACGAAGGGGGTGTCAGAGGTGTTGCCAAAGACCATCAGAAAACACTATTTTCTGTTGGTTATGGGGGTATGCGTGGGAAGTTTGGCCTAATTCTATTGTTGGTTGGGTTCAGAATGCTCTTTGATTATAGGTGAACTATAAATCCCAGCAACTACAACTCCCAAATGTCAAAGTCTGTTTTTTCCAAACTCCACCAATGTTCACATTTGGGCATATTGAGTATTCGCCCAGATCCATCAATGTTTGAGTCCACAGTGCTCTCTGGGTGTAGGTGAACTACAACTCCAAAACTCAAGGTCAATGCCCATCAAACACTTCTAATATTTTCTGTTGGTCATGGGAGTTCTGTGTGCCAAGACTGGTTCAATTCCATCATTGGTGAGTTCAGAATGCTCTTTGATTGCAGATGAACTATAATTCCAAGCAAGGGAAATTTTCATTTCATTTCTATTTTAAAAAATAGAAACATATGTTTTTTTTCTGTAGGAATGTCATTTAGTGTACAAGTCCCCCCCACCCCACCCCCCACCCCCCACACACCCACACCCACACAGGATAAGTCCTAAAATTTGGATAGCATTCAGCAACTGAACTGGTTTCAGTGACTTTCTCACAGTAAGATAAAAAATAGTAAAATTATGTATTTATGCCTCCACAAACAAAAATAATTGAGATTTTAGTCTGTAGTCTGATTAGACTAATTGCTGGTTTTCTGTTGTATTTTCTTACCTATTTTGGCATAGCTGGGTTAATATCTGGAATGCAATGAATTGTCATCCCTGTTTCCCTTAAGTGGGAAAGCCAAACAAATGGAATCAGTTTTGTTCTCTTGGCACAACTACAGAACCTGAAACAGATAATGGAATGTTCATCTGGCCCCATGATGTGGCCTGGAACATATGAATGAACTCCCAATATGGAGAAGGACATCTGGGATTATAGAGCCACAGTTTGCATCCTAGTTTATTAAGAATGGTAACAAAGGTCTGAGCATTGCTTGATCAAATTTGAATGCCAGTCGAAGCAAACTAAATAGCACTCGTATTCCTGTGCTTGCCAATGTATCAGAATAAACATACAGTACACGGTGAGAGCTTTCTTACCTCACTTTCAAAAGTTTGTATCATCATCTCTTAAGAAAAAAAATGTTTACAAAACTTGTTAAACTCTGTATTAAACTGTATGCAAAACAATTAGTATTAAATCAAGCTGAAAATAAAAAGAGCAAAGGAGAAGTTAAAACTGAGAGAAATAATGTCCCCGTGGCAGTGCATGATGTAAGCTCTCAAAACTTCTAGCCTAAGAATGAAGTGCTCAAGAACATGTGGATCTGGGGAGAGCACTTTTTGCTTATTTGTTGTGGTTGTTAACTGCTGCAAAATCAATTAAAATAAGAGATCTTCAAGTCTCTCTGTTACTGACAACTCTTCTCAAGTGCTGCAGATTCAGGACTGTGGCTTCCTTGGTTCTTTGTAATGGGATCTTCCTCTATCCCTACTGCCTTCTACCATTATTGTCTTTTCTAATGACACTGTCCTTTCATGGTATGCCCATAGTATATGATAGGTTACTGTCTTCTAGGGAGAGTTCAGATTTGATTTCCTCTGACACCCATTCATTTATCTTTATATTAGTTCACAGTATTCATAGACCATTTCCTTCAGCACCACACAAATTGATTCTCTTCCTATCAGCTTTCTTCACTGTGAAGTGCTATATACTAAAAAAGGCGAAAATCTGTTTGGGCAGTTGCATATACACTACATTTGCTTCCACCCTGTTGCTTCAGCCATGCTTCTAATGCATATAATTGCAAGTCATTTTATTTAAATGATACTTTCTTTAGACAAAAGTAATGACAACAGTATTGCCAATAGGAAATGAAAAAGAAAAAACTGGAGTTCCTTCAGGTTTGAAATAAACTTCTATCTTTTTAGAGGAAATTAAATATGCTTATTTTTGTAACCTTCATATGTAATTCTCTGTGTGAAAAATTAGGCAAGCCACTGAAGCATGTTGCTTTCATGGGTCTGTATGATTGGCATGCCCCACATTAGCATGCTAATGTATCTATTGTAGAAAATCTTAATGTGCCCATTACAATATGAACAAGTACATTATATGATAAACATTCATATAATTTACTATCAAGTACTTCAGTTTTCAAAGCTATAAACTGAGCAGATGAACTGAACAGAATTTTGCATTGTGTGTCAGATTGCAACAACATTAAGACTGGAGTTCTTTCAAACCACACTATTAGAGCACTATGACTATTCTTTAACTGCCATGGCAACATCCTATGGTACAACCATGGCAGCTAAAGTAGAATTACAGGACTTAAATTGTGTGGTGTGAAAGGAGCTGTTCCCGATTTGGCTTTACCAAGTGGATTGTCTCCTTGTCATGGTGAGGTGGCTTGCATGTTTCAATGAATCTGTGGGTATAACCACCAGAGTCATGCACTCCCAGGATGGGCCGCAGGAGAGGATCCAGACCAAGTAATCCAAAGATCCAAAGACCTCAGCAGCAGAGCAGGTGGGAAATAACTTGGTACATGTTACAATGGCTGTGAAAGCCACCTTCATTGTGTTAACCATGCCACTGGATGTGTACCTCACTCTGTGAAGACTGTGTGTTGATCAGCTGTGCACAGACTTCCACACATTAAAAATAAAACCTCACACATAGGTGTCTTCCAGGAAAAATAAAACCAACCCAAAAACTCCTGTGACAATGAGCAAGTGGCAACGGGGGCAGAACTGTAAAATCTGGAATCTCCTAACAGACTGACAAGTGGGCAATGGATATGGATTCAGTCATTTTACCTCAAGGTCTAAGGCAGTTGATCAGTTCGGCAGCTGTATCCATGACTGAGCAGTCCTTTTAAGGATCCATTCTGCTCACCCTACATTGGGAAGGGGCTAGAAATGTTTTCCTAAACCTAGTCTTTTTCTTTTATCCCTGACTGGACTGCTGGACTGTGATCAGCAGTGCTGCAGAATTTGAAGCACAAATGGAGGGCAAAAAAGAGAAACGTGCCAAGAGGAAGGCGCATCAAGCCAACCCCGCCCGGGAAGGCCTTCCACCTGGAAACCAATGCGGGAGACGATGCAGATCAAGAATAGGGTTCCATAGTTACCTACGGACCCACCCTGGAAGATTATCCTACTCGGACAATGAGGGATTGCCTAAGTAAGTAAGTAAGGACTGCTGCATCCAGTGAGGTCATCACCCTGCAGCCAAAAAAGAAAAATGAACTTTGGAATCTGAAGAGGTACAAATGGAGGGCGAAAGGGAGAAACATGTCAAGAGGAAGGCGCGTCAAGCCAACCCTGACTGGGACTGCCTTCTACCTGGAAACAGATGTGGAAGAACATGCAGATCAAGAATACAGTCACCTATGTACCCACTACTAAGACACTACACTTGGAAGGCCATTATACTCGGACAATGAGGGATCGCCTAAGTAAGTAAGTAAGTACTACATCAGCACCACATAGGATGGAACTACTAACTATGCATGTGAACCTTGTGGTCTGTCAGTTGTTGTCATTGAACTGCTTGATGCAGTTGGACTCCCAGTTTTAGCTTGCATAGCCAATGGTTAGGAACTTCAGGAGTTACAGTCCAACAATTCATATTCTATTAAACATTTGAAGGAACTTGAGCTTGCCACGAAAATGCCAGTCCTGTGGTACGTTTTGGGCCTATTGTTTCTTTATGTTCATTATGAACCTGTCATTGTGTCACTATTTATTCATTAGCATTGGCTACTGATGAAAGGTGACACTATGACATCAAGAAAATTGCACAACACTTTGTAGATTGAAGGAGGATTCATTGAGATGTGGCTGCCATTTGGGTCAACAGTCCTGTATCTTTTCAAAAAGGTTTCACTTCACCCTTAAATGTTTATGACAAAACTATGAGGGACTTTGATTCATTGTTTTTGTTTATCAGTTCCTGGGGATTAAAAGAAAAATAACATCTGAAAGAGAAACCACAACAAAAGTGTGTATTGGGAGTGAATTCTCTACTTACACTTTTGACATGTTCATAACTGTTTGCCACATCAAAGAATCATCTTGTTTGTCTTTAATGTTGATTTTTAAAACGTTTCTGCTATACACAACAGCCAAACTGAAGCCCAAACTTTGATATTTTTGCTTTCGTGACATTACACAAGACACCGAAATCACATTGATATCATACTTTTCCAACTTACATTTCTTGTGTGTTTGCTTTACTAAAAAGAACAGCATACCTGGCTGTCAAAGTCTATATCTTACAAGTGAATACATTATTGAAATTTAGGATTATAAAGCAGGAAGGGACCTCAAGGTCTATCTGGTAATTTCTGTACAGAAAATGTTCACTTACTTAGAAGGGAATCATATGGATATTTCTTTAAGGCATTTTCTGCTAAACTGGTTACACTGTTTAAGAAGGAATGAAGATAGGCTTTGCATAATCTGTTTTTAACAAATCCAGGACGGCTGCTTATTATTGTTCTTAAGTTGTCTAACAAGTACATAATTGGTATGAAATTCCTTGGGGGCCTCTCCCTCTACCTTTCTACTGAAGGTTAAATTTCTCCAGAGAATTATCTGCTTCCTTAAGTTCTTAAAAATATTATTGTTAATTTATAACACTTATTTTTTTAACTCCCTCTCCTTTACATGACAATGGCATGATTTGGAAGGGCACTGGAGTATGACTTGGATTGTGTGATTTTAATTGATGAATGCATTTGTTTATTTATCGATATGTATATGTGTGGCATTGAACTGTTGCCTTTGTAAGGCCGCTCTGAGTCCCATTCGGGGTGAGAAGGGAAGGATACAAGTTTGGTAAATAAATAAATGATACTTTGTTAGTCCACAAGTCCTGGAATCCTCCAGCTAGCATTTTGTAACTCATTCCAAAAGTTACTTTTTTCTTACAGTTTCTTCTTTGACAGAACAAGGAAACACTGTACCATTTCTACAGGTTGCTCAGATTTTTGGAACTGTGCCATAATAGAAGAGCTCCATTACTGTGGCAAAAACAACAGTCTAAGAATTACTCACTTACTCCAATAATATGCTAATATTTGCTTTAAACTGTAGTTTGGTTGCAAAAAAGAAAACTAATAAATCTTTTCAAAAGATTGACAGATATAATGTCTTCTAATCCAGGCTTTAATTCAGAATATGCCAGGGAAACTATTCTACTCAAGAAGCATAATTTCAAATAATGTTGAGTACTGACTGCATTTTGGCAGAGACATTGTAATATTAGCTGGAATTCATTGTTTCTTTCATAATGGCTAACAACCACAGCACAGAAACAACAGATTGCTTTATTTGTGGTGAGGGTTGCACATTCATGTTCACATTTCAGTCATTTCAAATGATTGCAGCAATTTTCTGGGTGCTTGTTGAATGCCAGTTGGAGTGAACATAGCATTTGGCACACAATGGAGGGTAATGTAAAATGCAAAGTATGTGCTAATCAGTATTGCTTAAGCACATGTCATTTTAAATCACACAATCCAATATGTTATTGCTATATTTGATGAATTACATGTAAAACTATATAAATGGTTGCATACGTGCTGCCTGGTTTTCAAGCCACACCTTAGTTTTTACATGTCACCAATAATAAAGAGTGGTCTGAACAGCAATTATACTCATTGTACAGCCCCTTTTTTGTTTTTATCCTTTCAAAACACAGGCAATGCAGCTTCCAATGCAGCATGCACAAAATAATTGCTCCTGACAGTGATGGATGTAATTGCATTAAGTATGTATAATACATCCACATGATTTAGGAGTGTCTATTCTGCTTCACCAAAAAAAAAGATCTATTGAATGATTCCAAAAGATGCAGTGACAACAGATAAGCATTTTGTACCTAAGGCTGTACCTGCACAGCATAACAAAACATGCCAGTCTGATGAATACATGTTATTCTTTCAGTTTAAGATCCATGGCCCTGGTCACATAGTGAAGAATTCTAGTGTTGTGCAATTGCATAAGTCAGTTGGGTCAGGCTGAATATGCACAGCTTTGTTTTGCTACTTAAGGGTCTAGGGGAGCAGCTACACAAGAGATGTAGTAGTTTGATGATACTTCAGTGGGGAGGGTGCTCTTACACAAGATGCCTTTTCTCGTTGTATGCCTCTTAACTACTTCATCATGTAAGGGATCACGGGTTTAGGGTGCGGGGTCACTTTTCAAAGAAATCCACATAATCCAATTGGTTCATGTAAGACACTATTTAATCAAGATGATCAACATGAGACGAACAGTCATCACTTCTGTATGAGCTGTCAAAGACTGCCGCCCCCTCCTCTGTTTCTGCTGATCTTTATACTCAAGTAATAGGTCATGGAAAGTACTCTCTTTCCAGCCCCACTCCCTTGACCTTTTGATGGAAAGTACCTTCTTGTACCTGCAGACTTTGCACTTAACCACAACCTTTGGCTTAACCACAACTCAACTTCCTATGTAAGCTCACCTTTGTATGACCTCTACATGTCACATCTTGTTTCTTAAAACATTTTATTCCATGTTGCTCTTTTTCTATAGAGAAAGGGTATATTTCTCTTTTGCTGTTAATTTCATTCAAAGCCCCTTGCTTAGCATTTGCAAATTTCACTCAAAGACCCTTTCAATCACACTAGAGAATGAATCCACTTTAAATCCAGTTTCTGCCTCCCACAGAATTCTGGGATTTGTAGTTAAGTGAAGCTGTTAAAGGCTCCTCCCTAAACTACAAACCCCAAAATTCTGCAACAGGCAGCAATTGGATTAAAGTGAATTCATTCTCTAGTGCGATAATGATTTATATTCATTTTGTGCTATTTTGCTGCTGAAAATCCCATCTCACCAAGATACGCACACCCCTCGCCCCCTCATTGGAGAACAGAAACAAAATACCTTTTCTTCCAGCAATGCCAATAATAAGGTTGCTTTTTTCTCCTCCTCAACTCGGAGACCTAGGCAGGTAAAAGAACCCAGTGCAGTCAGCTTTCCTTACATCAGAAGCCCAACTAATCTCACCCTAATAACTTTCTTGCCTTTCCTCTCCCGCTTGGCTGCACAGGTACACAGGGAGAACAATGCGTTATGGATGAGAGTTTCCTTTATTTCTTTATTCCTGGAGACACATTGCAAACAGAAATGAATAGCCACCTGCACACACAAAAATGCACAAAAAATGATGGAAGTATAGAGGCCATGTACGAATTTATTTCATTTTTAAATTGCCTGATAGCCAAAATTCTTGGGGGGGGGGGATTGAAATATTAAAAATGTATGATATGTGTAATGAAACCTTAAAACCCTAATGTCTGTCTCTCAAGCACCCTGTGTATCTTTCAAGATCAGCTCCCCCCAAAAAATTATCCAGAAACTTCCAGGTAGGTATGATTTTACCCTTTAATACTTTTTGTGGGTGGCAGGATACTTTTTTGACCTGTACACCTTCTATAGCTGCTTACCAGCCTTGCCCCACTAGTCTTGCAACCAAGACAAAAACAACAGAGAATAAAAAATTATAATATTTGAAATTAAAGGAAAACCAGCAGCAAAATGAAAAATGGTTGAAACTGAAACACACAAAAAGAAGTGTTAAATGCCCCAGGGGAAGGGGAAAAAAAGACTCCACCAGGTATCAAAAACATCACAGTATTAATAAAAACTACTCTCTTTGTGGAAGATATTCCACAGATGGGGTGCCATCACTGAAAATGCCTTCCTTCAGAGCTTGAAAAAACTAGTGCTTTGAGCAACTCCCAATGTAATTAGTGAGCGTGTTCCTGGAGGAACACATAGGATTCAGAGATTTGGAATTTGAATTTATAGCTACCAGCCTTGATTTCTAGGACATAGTCTCAGATAATGTCTTTGGCATCTGTGTTTGTTGATATTATTGAAAGCGATGATCCTTCAGATAATTTGGATCCATTCCATTTAGCAGACTCATGTGTAGTTATTCCATAACAAGGCTGAACATGCACTGGGGAATACAAACTTCCACTCCCATAAGTGTGAGCATTGGTACATCTCTGAATGAGGTTACTTATAGAGGAATTATATGCTTGTATGTTTTGATGATGTCACTCATATGTAAATGTGTGCATAATTGTCTATGTAATATTCTTTGACCTCAGAATTCCAAATTGATTCCAAAAGGATCTCTAAACTGTGTTTAACTTTCAGTGTGAATGTCATCCTGTGAAGATGGCTGTGTAGGCTCAAAATTACTAATGCAGTTCGTATCCTGCAGACATGGAAATTAGTTCATTAAACCAAGCATTGCTTCGTCTTCCATTTTTAATCAGCTTCTGTTTCAGGCCATATGACATATCTATTCAGGAAAGCTGTGAAATGTAGAATAAAGCTAAAATAGCTTTTCCATGTGCTCTGGATAGAAATTTGGGAGAGACAAGGTGTTAAAATTCAGCAGGCGGTTTTTTGTCAATGTCAAGAGACAGAGCAGCAAAGAGAAAATTGCTAATAAAGTTGGCACAATCACACTTAACAAAGATCTACGTGTCTTATGAAAAGGTTCGCAATAAGTTACTATACTATTTTTTAAAAATTTAAAAAGTCAAGAAATACTTCCTTCTTCAGCAGGACAGAATATTTTCCATTTATGGAAACAGGGAAAGCAAGACAAAAGTGGAGTTGAAATGCAAAATAAAATATACTCTGTATAAAAACAGAGGCACAGCTACAAATGGGCAATCAAAACTCAGTATATCCAAGGGTTTTTTTTAAGTGACAAAGTGGAATATTATCTTTTCAATGGCAGAATGTTCTACCATATAACCTCAAACTGCCTCATACTTTTTGCCAGATGGAAGGTTGGCTATTGCTTATTCTTGCTAGCTTTTATTATTAAAGTGGGCGCTTAAATCAGATAAGAGATACATATTCTAAATATTCCCAGTCTAAATATTCCCTCGTCTCCATTCCTTTTGGCAAGGGAGAAAATATTATCTTCAGGGCAAGGAGGAATAGTGTCTTGGAAATTATGTCTGTGTTTGCATGTACACAGATATATCACTTGGTGTTGCTGCTCCTCCTAGACACTGCTCAGGAATAGCTGCTAAAGACTACATCCTTTTGTCAAATTTGGGTACATCATCTGGGATCATTTTGGACAAAAGTGTATTAGGCATTAATAACATCGAGATGCTAATTTTGATAGAGCACAAGAAATAATAAATATGTATTTATTTATTACTACATAACCCCACATAACAGAATGTGAGTTAAGAAGACTGATTTCAGTATTTAGGCATTTATTTATCTGTTAAAAAATAGAAAGATGCAGGAAAAAAACTATTATTGTATTGTCAAGATTATTATCTGCTGTAGGACATTTGATCACTTTCTTTGAAAAAATGGAAGGATAAAGTTTTAGTAGGTACCCAGTACCCAGATATGTGACTGTGGAGGATTAACAGTGGTTAAAAAATCTTTTTCCTGTAGCCAATATTCCAGCTTCTATACTTCAGCTTGAAAGTGATACATAAGCTATGTCAATGAACAGAGAATTAATTATGTCAAACTGCTGGTTAAAATTGAGGTTCATGTCCAATTTCTGAATCACCAAATTACATCTCAAGAAACCAGCCGCTTATGATTCTTCTTAGAATAATTAGTTCACATTCACAAACTATTAAAGAAATGTGAGTTTTCAGAGAGATTTCTTTTGGAGCAAGGCCACTATGTGCAATTGCCTTGTGTAAAGCTTGATGTCAAAATATCAAAGCTTTTGGAAAGCCTAACAAGAAATCAGACTTACATATTTCCTTTTGATTTTCAATTTCTCAAGCAGTCCTGGAAGCAAGTAAATTACCCGTTGGAACTAAGTCTTCTTGGCTTAAAGTAAGCCTTTATTCCAGCCAGTGATGTTTATAACATTGCAATTCAGGATTTTCTTATGTGGCTCAGGAACAGCTGAAGACCTGCCACATTATGCCCCATGTTATTTCTTGTATAGAATTACTAGAAGGAAATCAGTTGTTGATGGAAGATAGCGACCTATCACCAGTATTGTCTACCCAACAGTTCAGAGATGATGATGATGATATACTTTATTTATATTCCACTCTATCTCCCTGATGGGACTCAGGGTGGATTACAGAACACATATATGGTAAACATTCAATGCTGTTATACAATTAACAAGGACAGACAATATATAAACAGAGGTAAAGGCTTTACCATATTTTTCCATTTCCGGCATCTGGAGGCTGTGCCTGACTTCAGCCATGGAGTGTGTGTGTGTGTGTGTGTGTGTGATCCGTAGATGTTCTCCCAATCAAATCACTGGGCTGTCCTTATGGGTGCCTTTTATTACCTCCCCACTTAATGCAGCACCTATTTATCTACTCACATTGCTGCTTTCAATCTGCTAGGTGAGCAGAAGCTGGGGCTGATGGTGAGAGCTTACCCCAACCTGGGCTTTAAATGCCAACCTTTTGATAACTGGGACACATGCAGCCAAGAAAATGTTAATGTGTTCTCAAGATTGCAAAAGTTAATAAATGAGGGAAAACACACAAGCTAGGAAAATCTCTAGCGGTTTGTTTTTATTTGACTCTGTTGGGAAAGGAAATACATCTCCCCCTTTTCCTCTCCTCTCTTTTCCTGACCCTACTCCATTTCTTTCCCTGTTTGATGAATGCAGTACATTAATACATTGCTGTTGTTATGTGCCTACAAATGGACTTATTGTAACCCTATAATAGGGCTTTCTTGGAAGATTTATTTAAAGCAGGTGCCTCTAGTCTCTCAGAGTACTAGTCAACATTTGGACCACACTGGATCTTACTTTGAATAAGATGGCATTTGAATAATTGTCTGAAATTATCTATTTGATACTTAAGGTTTGGATCTGCAGAATCATTATTTTTTTCAATAATATCCCTGATGGGGTGAACAAACTCCAGGCATAAGGAAAATGTTGTTTGTTCTAGGTGGCAATAGCCTAAAACTATATTTTTCTACCCATTAAATTATGATTTGTGAAAGCAATCTTTACTGATGTTATCATAGTAAATAGTCATCACAATCTATAGACAAACGCCCTTCCTTCAGGGATTCCACTTCAGACTCGTGAAGGGGTGGGGTAGACACTAAGCAGAATTCTTCAATAAGACCTGTGCTTGGACATATTCCAGATGCACTTCAACATTTCTTGATTTGGTAACATTATTATGTCTCAAAATAACTACACCAATGTTAGCAGCCAAACTCACTTTTTGAACAAGGACACTGTACTCCTCTTCAAATGTTGTAAATGGTAGTTTCCAGCACTGTTGCTCACTATTGCTGTGCTGGCTTGTGCCAATGAGAGTTGCCATCCAAAAACATCTGAGATGTGCCTTGACACCACATTGTAATGTGTTTGCCAGATTACAGACTGCTTCATTGGTATGTCTTACCTGCATTTTGTTTTTTTAAGGAAAAATGACTGGTGCAACAACTTTCACTTCATGCATTGCCAGACTACAATCATGCTACCGGGGTTCTTTATTATGTATGACATGCAATATAAAATCTGCATGTTCAAGTGTCTGTGTGATTTATTATACTTCAGTGGCTTTGATTATGAACTCACATAGCATTTCAATGAACTTGATGGGTGCAGCTCTCACTTTGTTCTGGAAAAGATGGATGAGCTCACTACTCTCAGAACACCCAGCAAAACTGAAATTATCACTATAGGTCAAGAGGCTGAAGTAATTAGATCAGTTTGTCTCCTTGAGTTGAAGTTAAATTGTTAATAATTATATCACAATACATTTTGGTCTTGTCAAGTTTCCAGTATGATTTTAAAAAACCCTGCATGGACATATTCAATACTAGATTTTTTTGAACTCACATTTTTATGAATTTGCAAAGGAGTGTCCCTTTTATCAGTTATTCTTGCATATTTTGTGACTGTATAGAATTGAATTCTTACATCTGATATTAAGATGTTCATTTGGACCTCTGCCATTAAATTTTTTGAACAAAAATGCTGGTATTCATACTTCTAGGATGCTGACTCAGATCTATTTAGTTGACCTCAAATGTTTGTGAAGTGATATTGTTTACATAAGTGGTAATGGAATTACCATATACCTTTTTCATGTTTACTTTTAAACAGAAGTCTCCTTTGTGGAAAGAAAAAGTTAAGTATAAATAATAATCATCATCATCATCACCATCATCACCATACATTTCTAGAGCAAAGGTGTAGCCCACAGCCCACGGGGACAAGAGATAGGGCCTTCTCAGTGGTGGCTCCTCGGCTGTGGAACGCCCTTCCTACGGACATTAGACTAGCACCATCTCTAATGGTATTTCGCAAAAAGGTGAAGACCTGGATGTTTGTGCAGGCGTTTGAGTAATTTAGTGCAATCTGGTAATGGAACATAGGAATGGAACAATGGACGACGAACCTGGACTACGCTTGGATGATGAGAAGATTGGGTACGGTTGTTTTTTGTAATAATTGTGCATTGTAATTGCTTATTGTTAATTTATGGATAATGTGTTAAGTCAATTGTTATATGTTGTATGGAACCACTGCTGTTTCTACTGTTTTTACTGTTTGTGAACCGCCATGAGTCGCCTTCGGGCTTGAGATACAGCGGTATATAAGCAAAGTAAATAAATAAATAAATAAATATAGCCCCAAGACTGTTTTGCAATTCTCATTGATGCCTATACACATTATTCAAAGGTATTATTATTATTATTATTATTATTATTATTATTATTATATTTATACCCGGCTTTATCTCTCCTGGAGGGGACTCAAAGTGGCTTCACATAAGAGCATTAGCATACAATATAAAATTTAATGTAAACATTAAAACAGAATTAAATATAAACAGTTTTTTTAAAATCACAGTTAAAATCCATTAAAACATATTCAAAGCCTAAAAACCACAGCACCCTCTGAATTGATCTTAAACACCCTCATCTGTCTGAATAAAAAGGTTTTAGCCTGCTGCCAGAAGGACAACAGGGAGGGGGCTATTCTGGCTTCCCTGGGCAGGGAGCCCCAGAGTCGAGGGATAGCCACCGAGAAGGAAGGCCCGTTCTCTTGTTCCCAGCAGCTGGGCTTGAGATGGAGGTGGGGTTGAGAGAGGGGCTTCAGGGGCCTGGCAGGTTCATACAAGGGGATGTGGTCAGCCAAAGGGGATGAGGTAGGTGTCAAAGTCATGTGCGCTTCAGATATTTTAATCTGTTGTCCCAGAATTCTTCATAATTAAGTAAGCTGGCAAGACATACTGGATGTTGTGGTCCAATATCATCTGGAGGGGCACATGCTTTTAGAGTGCCAGGAGGCTCTTATGCCCTGAGGCTCTTTTTGTCCTGTTTTCTCTCCTCAGCCTAAAAAAACAAACAAACAAGAAATGACTTCCAGGCTTACAATAATAAAGCCCCCCTTTCCAATGAATGTTGCAAAATCACTTTTCCACATTTCATAGAAGGTGAAATAAGGCATTCCAAGTAAAACAAATCAACAAACAAACACAGCCACTAGATGTTTCCAAGAAATGATGGGGACGGGGGAGCCCTTCAAAGACCAATGTTCAATGGGTTCAGCTCCTCCACCTCAGGGACTGAGCACTTATGAGTTTTGATACTAGCAAAGTTCTGAAAGCAGGATATCACCTCACTTGTAGTGTTGTGGTTGTTTTTGTTATTATGTACATAGAAGCTCAAAGCATAAACCAACATTTGCGCCATATTTTAGAAACTCTGCAAATTATAGTGTTTTTTTTTTTTAAAGGTGACTGGATAAGGAACTTTTCACATGGCAAGTAATGAATATAAAAAGCAATTCCCCCATATATGATTTGATTATTCTCATTTAATGCTTACACCTTGGAAAGGATCTTGATTTAATATGTGCACTGTTCCTTTATGATAATAGCTCCATTATTTTTTAAAATCCATTTGATAATTTGGTTGAATTTATTATTATAGATGTTAAGAGAAGAGTGAGATAAAGGGTGGTTCAGACA
Source organism: Anolis sagrei (assembly GCF_037176765.1). Classification (NCBI taxonomy): domain Eukaryota; kingdom Metazoa; phylum Chordata; class Lepidosauria; order Squamata; family Anolidae; genus Anolis; species Anolis sagrei. The sequence continues at coordinate 37,836,022 of NC_090025.1, forward strand.
GATGTATCAAATCTAGAGGAAATTCTAAATGTAACTGAGTACACAATGTAATCATGTACTTGTCTGGGAAAACTACTCCATTTCACCCTAGTTACAGTCTTGTAATTGCCATGACTGTATTGAACTTTATTTTGAAGTTTCTTTGTGACAGCTCTTGAGCTACATTTTATTATGAACTGGTTTTGAGCCTCAGGGATTCGTATTTTTGAGGATGATTTAAGCCTGCTTCATGTCTAAATAATATCTGAGAATTAACTCACTTCCTTTTCTCTTTGATTTCTGTAGCTTATCATTTCACATTTTGTTCATTTCAGCAGCATGGATAATGATTTTATTCTCTGTCGTTTGGAATTGCATTGTGTCACAGACTCTTCTTGAATAATAAAAAAAGGGAATGTAGCTCTAGACCTGTGCTGAGTTAAAGAGGTAATTTGTTATACAGTGGCTGATGACTTCTGATATTGATTTATTTGGTGTTATGTATGACTTTGTTGGTCAATGCTGACTCTTTTTAATTAAAATGTATTTGTGATATATATCCAACTTTGGCTATAATCTTTCATGTCTCCCTAATCATTTGATCAATAAAAAGATTAGGCATATGGAGGGAAAGGCAGTGTCAGAAAACACAATTCTTAGCTCTGAAGAATGGACATCTGTGATGGCATGCCCAAGCCTTTGGGAAAAACTATAATGTCTGGCTTTACTCGGGGGCTATCTGTATACCTTCTGTTGAGACTGAGACCCTTAACACACAGAGAGGCACTTCAAGCAAGGTGAAAAGATAACCAAAATGTGTTTACTGAAAACAAGATGAATAAAGGGTTAACTCCACCCAGGACTATTTATAAGGTAAATTAAAATAGTACATTACAAAAGGAGCCTTTGCTGGCTGCAGTCAAACAGTTGTTTGTAAAAATGTTTCAGATGATCATATTTTTATACACATTTTACATGCATATATCTTATTCCAAACTATTAATTTCTGGTTTGGAAATAGTTCTGTAAGTACTAAATCAGTGGTTCTCAACCTGTGGGCCACAGCCCAGCAGTTGGCCACAAGAACGAAAATCCTTTTCCCAGAGCTAACCAGCCCTGCCCCTTTTGGTACCAATGTTGGAGAGTGGGTCCTGGTCAAAAAAAAAGGCTGGGGACCACTGCACCAAATAAACTTATTTGGTTAGTGTCTTTGAAGATGTCATAGATCTTTTCATCTTTTTTTGCTGAAAGAGGTGATTACTCCCCTTTTAGTTTATTTACTACTTCATTCATGTGCTGCAAAAATGATAAAAATACTTCCAAAGCTGCAATTTGCCACTGGAAAATGTTTTCCCTCAAAGGCAAAAAAACATGAGTGTATTGTTGGTGTTTAAAGTTTTATCTATCATCTGCAGGAGAGCTGATCAGAATCAGGACTGAGCGGTGAGGGGTGGGGGAACCTTCCCACTCTAGCACAGTCCTGAATCTGAATACTCAGAAACAGCTCTCTCACAGTTGCTAGATAAAACATTTAAAAGCAACAGCAGTCACAGTTGCATAAGTGCTCAAACGAAAGGGAACATTTAATGTAAGTGATAGTTTGGCCTATTAGACCAAAGCTTCTTAAACCTTTTCCACTTGCAGCCCCTTTCTGCCCAAGTGATTTTCACACGAGCTCAGGTTATATAGGTACATAAAATAGGTATAGAAATCAAACATTTATTGCTTTTTTCATATCAGAAGCAAACTGGGAGTACAGTTGTAATGTATTTTAAAAACACAAAGTTTTAAAAAAATAGCATTATACTAAATGTCCTTTGACCAGTAGCTGGCCACTTGGAATGCCTCTAATGTTACGATTGTGCACGTGGCAGGGCTCAGACTGCATTGTAATAGGTTGTCTGTGGCGTGCTCTTCTCCACACTCACATGTCGGGGACTCCACTTTGTGGCCCTATTTCTTAAGGTTGGCTCTACATCTTGTGGTGCCAAAGCACAGTCTGTTCTGTGCCATTCAAGTTCTCCAGTCTTCTGTGTGCCCGGGGGGAGTCTCTCATTTGGTATCAGCCATGGGTTGAGGATCTGAGTTTTAGCCTGCCATTTTTGGACTCTCGCCTGCTGAGTTGTTCCTGCAAGTATCTCTGTAGATCATAGAAAACAATTCCTTGATTTAAGGTTTTGGCATGCTGGCTGATATCCGAACAGGGGATAGGCTGGAGATGTCACTGCTTTGGTCCTTTCATTATTGGATGTTAGGTGGTATAATACCAGTTAAACAGTATAATTTCTCCAGTGGTGTAGGGCATAGACATCTTGAGATAATGCAGCATGTCTCATTAAGAGCCACATCCACTGTTTTAGCATGGTGAGATGTATTCCACACCGGGCATGCATACTCAGAAACAGAGTAACAAGGGCAGATGTCTTTACTGTATCTGGTTGTGATCCCCAGGTTGTGCCAGTCACCTTTCATATGATATTGTTTCTATCACCCACATTTTGCTTGATATTCAAGTAGTGCTTCTTGTAGGTCAGAGCATGGTCCAGGGTAACTCCCAGGTTTCTGGGTGTGCTGCAATCCTCCAGTGAGATTCTTTCCCAGAGGGACATGAGAGAAGCCGCCCCACAGGATTGCAACACATCTGGGAATCCCCTGGGAATGTCATTATAGACGGCTGCTTCTCACACGCCAGAATTGACCAGAAGTGACTTGCAACATGCAACATGAATTTACTGCTAATAAAACAGTATTTGCAAGGCTTGCTAAACAAACAGATTTTCATTTTTGTGAGTACAGCTGAAGCATTTTATGAAATGAAAATATTGCATGTTGTTGCTAACAGATTTGTGTAACTGACTGGTGTTCAGAAACCTTTTATTGTTGCCAATGTTTTGTAAACCCAACAATGAGCTAAAGGGATGTCATTTGGGGTCAGGACTCACAGTTTAAAAAGCACTGCTCTAGACAAAGAAAAATGTAAATTTCAGGATCCACCAAACCTTGGCAACAACTACCCTGTGACTCATGATCTGCTTAATTTTGCCAACTTGGAAGAGGGCTAAAAACAAGTCAGTTCTGCTTATGAAAATACTATTTAAGGCATCCCGTGGGAGACTGTGACAACTCTTGTGCTGTTTTAAGGTGATTGTTTTACAGATATAAACGTGGTGTAAAAATAATCAGCACCAAACAGAAAAAGTGAACAGGGAAACTGTTCGTTACCTTTCCATCTCTGAAGTAGCAAGTCAGCACAAAGTGTGTCTGACAGTTTCCACTCGATTCTCAAGGGTGCATGCTGTCATTACCTGTAGATGTAACTTACTATGCATGACACTTTGCACTTTTTCAATAGGAGTCATCTGACACCCTTCACTCCACAGACATGCTAGAAGGCAAACCATGCTTCCCAATCATCTGCCTGGGCTATGTAATGTAATGGTTGTCTTAATCATTCAGTCCATAAGCCATGAGAGAAATATAGGAAGAGGCACTGCCTAATTTCTTATTAAGAAAAAGCTGAATTTTGTGGAATTCAATCCCAATGTCAAAAATTCATTGAGGCATTGAAAGGAATTTAGTAAGTGAGAGCTGGAAATGCTACTTTTAAAAAACCCTTTCATTTATCAACATAGTAAGCTACCATTACAGGCTTGCGTAGTAAGGACATGAGAGAAAGCCTTCTCAGTGGTTGCTCTCACCATCTGGAACCCTCTTCTGGGGGTGAATAGGCTGGCAAATGTATTTTTGTATTGTCAAAGGCTTTCATGACCTGAATCACTGGGTTGTTGTAGGTTTTTTGGGCTATATGGCCATATTCTAGAAGCATTCTCTCCTGATGTTTCACTTGCATCTGTGGCAAGCATCCTCAGAGGTTGTGAGGTTTGTTGGAAATTAGGAAAATTTAATTTATATATCTGTGGAATGTCCAGGGTGGGAGAAAGTAGTCTGCAGTGCATGTTCCTTGATTCATGTTTGGGCAATGCTGCATTTGGTGGTCCCTATGTAGACTTGTCCACAGCTGCATGGTATATGGTAGACTCCTACAGAGGTGAGAGGATCCCTCTTGTCTTTTGCTGAACTTAGCATTTGTTGGATTTTCTTAGTGGGTCTGTAGATAGTTTGTATGTCATGTTTCCTCATCAGCTTCCCTATGCAGTCAGTGGTTCACTTGATGTATAACAAGAAAAGTGTGGGTCTTTGTCTTGACTCTCATTTCTTGTTCTCGGTCTTGCAGCTCTTCTGATGTCTGTGGTGGAGTATCCATTGGCCTGTGGTAGATTATCCATTGGCATCTGTGGACAAGTCTACATAGGGACCAACAAACGCAGCATTGCCCAAACATCAATCAAGGAACATGAAAGGCACTGCAGACTACTTCAATCAGAGAAGTCAGCCGTAGCAAAGCACATGATGAACCAAGCTGCACACATCATATTATTTGAGAACACAGAAATGCTGGACCACACCAACAACCACCATGTCAAACTACACAGAAAAGCCACTGAAATCCATAAGCATGTGGACAATTTCAACAGAAAGGAGGAAACCATGAAAATGAACAAAATCTGGCTACCAATATTAAAAAAATTCTAAAATCGTAACAGTAAAAAAACACTCAAACACAGGGGAACTCCAGAGGGGAAACAATTAGGGAAAGCTAATCATCACCTCTCAACAAACGATTCCCCCAGGCCACACCTAAAAACTGCCAGGCCATCAAATGCTAATCAAGGTGGCCAATTGAAACATTCACACCTAGCTCAAACAGACAAGAGTTCTTTCTCCCACCCTGGACATTCCACAGATATATAAACCCAATTTTCCTAGTTTCCAACAAACCTCTAAGGATGCCTGCCGTACATGCAGGCGAAACGTCAGAAGAGAATGCTTCTAGAACATGGCCTTCAACAACCCAAATGTATTTTTAGTGAACCAAAAATGCATTCAAGTAAGCAACATTTTGTAAGCTGTGATGTATAAACATTTAGAAGTAGACCTATACCACACATGTATATAAATATATTGAGGATGGTGGATTGGGGATCAGAGATCAAAGTGTATCTTGAGTGAAGGTAAAGGTAAAGGTTTCCCCTGACATTAAGTCTAGTCATGTCCAACTCTGGGGAGTAGTGCTCATCTCTGTTTCTAAGCCAAAGAGCTAGAGTTGTCCGTAGACACCTCAAAGGTCATGTGACATGACTGCATGGAGCACCGTTACCTTCCTGCCAAGGTAGACCTATTGATCTACTCACATTTGCATGTTTTCAAACTGCTAGGGTGGCAGAAGCTGGGCCTAACAACAGGAGCTCACCCCACGCCCTAGATTTGACCCACCAACCTTTCAGTCAGCAAGTTCAGCAGCTCAGTGGTTTAACCTGCTGTGCCACCAGGAAGCCCCTTGAGTGAAAGGAATGGAAATCAAATGTGTTCAGTACTGTGTAGTTTTTCAAATCAAAAATATGGCTGCAGTAAGGCTGCATTTTCCAGGGACAGTGTGAGCTTGATATCTTTCTGAAAAGAAATTTACAGCCATAGCAACAGACTCCATTACAATAGACAATTCTGGGAAATGTGGTACAATGCTCAAGATTCAGTTTATAGCTGGCAATTTTAATTAAAGGGGAAACATCCAACATATCTAGAAGAAGAAGAAAAAAAGCAATTGCACCTTTTAGACCCTTGCTACTGCAGTACTTCCAAATATAGTCCCCAGACATTTGGAGCTCCCTATAATATAAAATCTGTTTTGAAAGTTGACTATAAATATATGTTGTAAAACCACAGAACATCCAAGGCTCAGCATTCAGAAATGGAATTAGCATTGCAGGCAATGTCTCATTCTCATGAAAATGCTTCCTTCTTCTAGCGCTCTTTCTACATCCACCAATATTAGATGGGGCGGGGGGGGGGGGGGGAGATAAACCTTGACCCCCTAATCCATAGTTCAGCTTTGATGGGCTATTGCAACACAATCCTTTACAATGTGGCAAGAGGCTTGAAGGAGAAAACTGCTGGCTGGAGTGATTTGAAGACAGGCTGAGTGGTGCAGTCTACACAGTGGGACAAGGAGGATTAATGCCAAAGTCTATTATTTCTCTCCTAAGGAAAAGGACAGGCAATTACCTTGCTGGTAATGTTACTGAAATACTGGAAAGTGGCTATTGTGGGGTCTATTATTGCACTGCAGTGCCTTTACTTAACAGCTCTTGCTCAGACCCATTTTCAAATGTATTCATTCAGTGTAATGCTTTTCAAAGGAGGTTTACAGGCTAGGGCACAGGGAAATTTGGAGAGATCCTCATTGCTATTAACTAAGTAAAAAGATTCTTGAAATATGTCATGCCTTACATGGTTTGTGTCCAGGTCACTTACTGGATCACCTTCTCCCATTACATCTGCCTCAAACTTAGGTCCTTTGGAGGGTCAGAAGAACCCAGAGGAACTTTTCATCAGCTGCCCCAAGACTGTGGACTGTGGAACGACCTGTGAGAATAGCTCTGTTGGATAATAATAATAATAATAATAATAATAATAATAATAATAATAATAATAATAACTGGGTGCTGTGCCAAAAGATCTCAGCTGGCATTTGGAAACAATAAACATTGACAAAAAATCATGATCTGTCAACTATGAAGGCAACTGTCAACTTACTTGGATCTGTGTGTATCATTCGAAAATATATCACACAGTCCTAAGCACTTGGGAAATATTCGACTTGTGATTTTGTGATACGAAATCCAGCATATAGATCTCATTTGCTGTAACATGCTGTGTTTTTGTGCCAGTAAAATAATAATAATAATAATAATAATAATAATAATAATTTATTTGTATACGCCCTCTCTCCCTGAGGGAACTCAGGGTGATTTACACATAAGAAGACAGACATTCAATGCCTAAGTGGGTACAAAACATATCAAAAACATATCAAAATACATAATAGAGCTGGCTAAATGAGCTGTCGGAATTTAAAAACCATCTACAGACTTATCTCTTCCAGCAGGCCTACCCAACCAGTTTTAATCATGAATTTTAAACTTGCGTCTTATGTTCAATCTTTGTTCTATGTATTTTAGTATGTATTTTGTCAAAATATGGTTTAATATGTGTATTTTTGTTGAATGTTTTTAGATGATTGCCTGTTTTTTTTACGATGTTGTAACCCACCTCGAAGAGAGGTGGTATGAAATAAAATTGTTATTGTTAAAATATATATGATTATTTCATGCCGGGAAATATTTTTTTGCAAATCATATGAAAGCAGCTGGCTTGAGTTAAAAAATGGATGGAATTTAATCCCTTTTTTGAGATCAAATCTGTTAGGAGTTTATGTAACATCTAATATAATGATTGTGTGTTCTTGCATGGCAGGGGGTTAGACTGGGTGGCCCTTGTGGCCTCTTCCAACTCTATGATTCTGTGATTTGAACTGTTCATTGGCATTATTGTTCCTAAACATCATCTCTAACCTGTTACTAACCAGGGTCCTTGGTACATAGAACAATGACTTGGAACCCAGATGGTGGAAAACCCAATTTATATTTGACAAGAATATCTGCATAAAATGGCACTACACTCAGGGGAAAAGGCCCCTTTTTAATACTTATTGCACCTGCAAATTTGTGTGCATACAAATTACCTAAAACAGTTAGGGGTCTAACACAGGCACCTTCCCCTATGAATTTGACTCTATAGCACTTAGTAGTTTGCTGTGATGTTTTTAATGAACATTTCACAGTCAAAATCTCTTGGACTTAAATGCCATTTGACAATGAAGTGTCCAGCAACTCTATAAATAGGATTACACCAAATCAATTTCAGTTGGTGAATACTACAGATGTGGACAAGCTACCAAGAAAACAACTTGTTCTTTTGATTCCTGTCCTACATGGCTGCTCATTCAAGGAAGAGATGCAGTTGGATCTTAGCTGTAATGTATTTTTAATCTTTCTCTTAGCGAGAAAGGTTTTTTATCATGTTTAAAAGAAACAGTGGTATGACCACTTCTAAAAGTAAAAGTTTGAGGTTGTTAATGTTTCTTCCAGCAATTTTAATTTCAGCCTTGGATTTGTCAAGCCCTGCACATTGCATGATGTGTTCTGCATACAAGTTGAATAGGTTGGGTGAGAATATACAGCCCTGCTGTACTCCTTTCCCAATTTTGAACCAGTCGGTAGTTCTGTGGTCTGTTCTGACTGTTACTACTTGGTCATTATACAGATTCCCCGAGAGACAGACAAGAACAAGGGGATTTAGAGATTGTTTACCTCTTCCTGCACAAGATGATTTACAGGTTGGTTGCCTCTCAACTCCAGGCATTCTTTGAAGATAAAAGTTATCTAGATCAATTTCAAACCAGCATCAGAGCAGGATACAGAAGAGAGTTGGTTCGGGTTTGTACTGACAACTGGATCCAGGTCTAATTTTTTTGGAAAACAAACAATTACACAAGTCTTGGTGGGGATTGAGGATACAGAAGATATGTGGAATAATTTTTCTGCATGACTTGTTACAATTAGTTGAACCTTATGAGGCAGAGAGGTGATTAATGGCTCAGTGTGTGAGTGGTCCAGGACAACATTAAAGTGGCAGCAAAGAGACAGCTCAAGCCATTAATTGGGTGACTAGCCTAGAGGCTAGAGCCACCAAGAATGTTGGATGAAATCAGTTTTCAGGGCTCAGGCCTAGTATTTTGGCAAACATATCAGTATGGCCTATGCCAGTAAAGAGATCATGGAATATGCCTTTTTTGTAGTCTCTGATTTCACAACGACTTTGATGGCATAAACCATTGTCACATAAAGTTGTTTAAGATGGGAGTTAGGCTACTGCCTTGCAGTAACCACCATGTAGAGCAGTTTTATTATAGCAATACCTTTATCATGGTAGTGAGATTGCATGTTGTTGTGAGGCAAGAGGCTATGCTGATGGTAGAGTCTCCCACATCAGCCAGACTTTTGCTGAGGAGCCATACTAAATGTGCCAAACAGCTATTGGCACCAGCAATATTGTGTGTTGGGTGACACTGTGGAGGTATTGGTTTGTCTCCACAGTGCCACCACCAGTGGTTGTGGCCCATAGCTAACAATTGGAAGTACTGTGTAAGTACTGTGCAAAATTAGACACTGGTAAAATCTTTTTTTAGTCTCTTTTACCATAAGAACTTTTTACCAAGACTGTCCAAATGGATTCTAGCATAGTAAGACTGGTCAACACACTGGCCTCAAATGTTAGACCTATTCCTAGAAATATTTCACCCTCTGATTCCAAAAAGGGCACCAGTTTTCCCCCATCAGCTCAAGTTTTGGAGATATGGATTTCATGTACTAGTTTTCATCTGCTTGCCCATTAAAAAGAAATCATGATAACCATATCTAAGAAACTCAAGCTGATGTGGTCTATCCAATTTTCTGAATCAGCTTGACAAATAGCACAAAGAACAGGTCTAAAAACCAAGCCACCAAGATTTTTTTTGTTGGGCCGTGTAATGATTTCATTTTTGCCCCCCCCCCCCCCCCCCCGGCCATGTATTTTATTAAAAGACACATCAAGTTTTTTTTAAAAAAATCCCAGAAAATTGTTGATAAGGATCACGACAAAGGCCAAGATTATTAAAACATGATTAGTCATGAAAAATGTAACTGACTAGTGGGACATTATTTCTTTTTCTTTTTTTGTTCTAGCTGGAGAAGAAAAGCCTCTGAATGCCAGAAGTTTCTGACAAGAACCCTTGCATCCTCTTAGATTTGTTATTGTTGCATGCATTCAAATTGTTTCAGTCTTAAGGCATCTCCAAAGTGAACATATCACTGTTTTTTTCTGAGGCTAAGAGTATATAACCTACACAAGATCTTAGAACACAACTATAAATTCTGACATTCTGTTTGGTTGCTCAGAGGACGGAAATATGATTTCCCAATTTGATGCAAGGTTCTGTTGACTCAAGAAACCTTATCTGAATACACTTCCAGAAATGTCAGCTTGTAATCTTCTATGTCAACAAAATTTTCCAAAGCCCTTCATTAAAAAAAAATCACTTCTAGAGCCAGCACAGCGATTTTGTACTCACTGTGTATCTTCATTCAGAAGTAAGTCATGCTGACATAAGTGGAGTTTAGTAAGCATGGTTAAGATGGCAGCTTTCACCTCCCATAAGAACAGTATACTCTCTCTTTTATCAAAGATTATGCTTTCTCTTGATAACATTTCCAAGCGACTCCTAACAGTTTCCCTACTGGTATGGCATTAATGGCTTTAAATTAGGTTAATTAGTAAAATGTTTACTTATGTCTCCCAGACCTGTGTTTACTAAAATGCTTTGAAAGTAGGGAGTATTTGAAATTACTCATTTGAGAGAATAATACTGCTTCATTGACTCATCTAGTTAACAGGTGTTGGAGCCTTACAGAGAAATGTTGATTGATTCCTGCTGACTAAATGAAGCAGGTGCATAGTAGCAACAGCTTGCATACAGAGTAGACGGGACTATAAAGTTGATTCATTTAGAAGTCTTAGAGATTCAGATAGTTTTTGCTAGAGGAGATATTTACAGCCACATTTAAAGACCTGCTGTTTAATGTGCATTTTGTTGTTATTGCTTGATTGGATATGTCAGGTTGTATGAAGTGGTACAAACCTTGGGCTTTGTTGCTCCAGAACAGCATAACCAGCACAAACCTCTTGCTGAAGGCTTGAGAAAATACAAGAAGCATGATGGTGGTGCTTGGTTTTTTATGAGAAGTAGTGTGATAGTTAGGAAAGTCAGTTAGATATGTTAGGTACACACTTTTGGTGATAGCATATGTTGCACAAAACTTTGGCTGATGTTTTAAGCAAATGTCCAATATTGGAATTAGTTGTGAACATTTCCCCATTTTTGTAGGGCTGACTTAAACCAATGAACTATTTTGCCCAAATTGGTATCAAACTAAACAAAAAAACAAAAACAAAATCCAAATATTGGAATAAGGGTAATAGATCAAATAATTTTCTACTTTGAATATTTGTATGTGAGCCTTAAGCTAAATGATTGCTGAAGTAGTTCATAATAAAATACCAACAGAGGCAAAATGCACCCAAAAAGAAATTAAACTTATAATCTTGTATACTTATCTCTATGATCAGTCACTTTCAGTACAATGACATTTACATCTAAGGAGACATATTTTGGAATCTGTACAATGAAACTGATAAGCTCAATAAATATAACTGTCATTGCAGCAGCGATTGTTTAACTAACATTTAAATTCAAACAAACAGAGATGCTTGTTTTGCTTATTTTATTCAAACATTTATATATTTATATTTTAACTCCTTAAAGTAGTTGAACAGCAATAGCATTTTACAACATTTCAAAAAGGGTATGAAACTGTAACAAATATTTTTAACAGTTTAAAACACTATAAAAGTCTTTAAAATAATGTAAACAATCAGAAACATCTGTATCAAATATATGTACATATTTGGGCAAGTTATTTAGATCCCAAAGGTTTGGATAAAAATAAATGTTTTAACTTGGCATTGAAATGAATAAAGGATAAATTTATCCAAGCGTAGTGGAGAAACAAACCACTGAAAATGGTTTGTTTTTAAGGGCATATGCCGCGGCAATAAGGGCCGCAAAGAAATCTTTCTTTGCGGCCACTATTGCGTCTGCAAAGAACCGACCGGCGGAGCTGTTTCGAGTTGTCAGAGGCCTTTTAAATCCCGTCGCCCAGGACGGGAGCCCTGGCAACTCGGCAGCCTGCTGTGATGCTTTTGCCCAGTTCTTTGCAGACAAAGTCGCTTTGATCCATTCTGGTCTGGATACCATATTAACGGCAGTCTCTGAGGATGTAGCTGGAACATCTGCTTGTCCGGTTTTATTGGATTCATTTCAATTGGTGAAACCCGAGGATGTGGACAAGATACTTGGAGAAATGAGGCCTACCACATGCATCCTAGACCCCTGTCCATCCTGGCTCTTGAAGGAAGCCAGAGGGGGATTGGCCGAGTGGGTAAAGGTGATGGTTAATGCCTCCCTTCAGGAAGGCAGCATTCCAGCGAGCTTAAAACAAGCTATAATAAAACCGCTGTTGAAAAAACCATCACTGGACCCCACTCAATTTGTCAACTATCGGCCAGTTTCCAATCTCCCCTTTTTGGGCAAAGTCCTGGAACGTGTGGTGGCTTCACAACTCCAGGTATTCTTGGTAAACACGGATTATCTAGATCCGGCACAGTCTGGCTTTAGGCCGGGACATGGTACTGAAACAGCCTTGGTCGCCTTAGTGGATGATCTATGCTGGGAGCTAGACAGGGGGAGGGTGTCCCTGTTAGTTCTGCTGGACCTCTCAGTGGCCTTCGATACCATCGACCACGGTATCCTTCTGGGATGCCTCGCGGGAATGGGCCTTGGAGGCACGGCCTTGCAGTGGCTCCGGTCCTCCCTGGAGGATCGCTCTCAGAAGGTGTTGTTAGGGGACACCTGTTCGGCCCCACAACCATTGTCTTGTGGGGTCCCTCAGGGATCAATACTGTCCCCTATGTTGTTTAACATCTACATGAAGCCGCTGGGGGAGATCATCCAGAGTTTCGGGGTACGATGCCATCTGTACGCAGATGATGTCCAACTCTGTCACTCCTTCCCACCTGCTATTAAGGAGGCTGTCGAGGTCCTGAACCGGTGCTTGGCCGCTGTTGTGGTCTGGATGGGGGCAAACAAATTGAAATTGAATCCAGACAAGACAGAGGTACTCCTGGTCAGTCGAAAGGCCAAACAGGGCATAGGGTTACAGCCTATGTTGGATGTGGTTGCACTCCCCCTGAAGACGCAGGTTCACAGCTTGGGAGTGACTCTGGACTCATCGCTGAGCCTGGAACCCCAGGTTTCGGCAGTGGTCAGGGGAGCTTTTGCACAATTAAAACTTGTGCGCCAGCTGCGCCCGTACCTTGGGAAGTCTGACTTGACCACGGTGCTCCACGCTCTGGTTACATCCCGTTTAGACTACTGCAATGCTCTCTACATGGGGTTGCCCTTGAAGACTGCTCGGAAGCTTCAAATGGTCCAGCGCTCGGCAGCCAGGTTACTAACAGGAGCAGCACTCAGGGAGCACACCACTCCTCTGTTGCGTCCGCTCCACTGGCTGCCAATTTGCTACCGGGCACAATTCAAAGTGCTGGCATTAGCCTATAAAGCCCTAAATGGTTCCGGCCCTACTTACCTCTCCGAACGCATCTCCACCTATGAACCGACCAGGACATTAAGATCGTCTGGGGAGGCCCTGCTCTCGGTCCCGCCTGCATCGCAGGCGCGCCTGGCGGGGACGAGGGACAGGGCCTTCTCGGTGGTGGCCCCTCGGCTGTGGAATGCCCTACCTGCAGACATCAGACAGGCCCCCTTGCTGTTGGCGTTCCGGAGGAAGGTGAAGACCTGGCTCTTCGAACAAGCGTTTGGCTAATCAGTGCAATGGAATATAGGAACACGGTGCAATCGAACATAGGAATATGGAACAAAGGATTACGAGAAAGGATTCTGATTTGTTGTTGAGGCGCTATGATTATAATAATGATTGTCTTTTGATATTGATTGTTATGTAGAATGTATAATGTGTTTTAATCTGCTTATGATACTCCTTTGTGATATTCTGTATTATGTAAACCGCTTTGAGTCGCCTAAGGGCTGAGAAAAGCGGTATAGAAATAAAGTAAATAAATAAATAAATAAATAAAAATCTTAAAAGTTTGCCTCCAGAACAGGTAAGATTTTGAGATTCAAATTCTGCAACTCTCAATCATTCCTTTTTGGAGGTTTTAGGTGGATAGCTGCTACTTAGGGCAGGCATGTCCAAAGTCTGTCCAGGAGCCAATTGTGGCCCCTGTTCAAATTTTCAAGGGCTCCCTCTTTCCAGGCCTTCCTCCCTTCCTTCTTTATTTCCTCCTTTACTTGACTTCCTTCCTCTCTTTGTTCGTACATTCCTTCCTTCCTTCTTGGGGATCAGGGGCTGGAAAAGGCGAGCCCCTCTGAACAAGAGAAAGAGAGATGGCAGCCACTTGTGTCCCTTCACCCCGATTAAGCTTTGCCTTCTCCTCAGGTGGCTCTGGCCTCAGGTATCCCATCCATTGGCCACTTGTTCCTCTCTCTCTTCCCCCTTAACCTTTTCTTTATTTCTTTGCAAAGGAAAGGCTCTCCAATGGCCTTGTTTGCTCCAGGCACTTCTGCTTCTGCTACCACAGCTGCTGCCTAACTTTCCTCCCTCCTTTTTCCTCCCACCTTCATCTCGTGTCACCTCCCTGCATTTTCCAAAAAGCTGCTCTTTTCAGTGGCTCCTCCCTTGGGAAGAAGGGGGAGATCTAGGTGGCAACTATAAGCCCGCCCCCGGCCACAATCAAAGCCCTCCCAACAGATAGTCATGCTGCCTCTGCTGAAAAACCTCCAGAGATGGAGACTCCACCAGACTCTGAGTCAGCATATGCCACTGTCTGAAATGACTTGAAGGCACACAAATATATATACAGTGTGCATAGGAATTAGTTCATGTCAAACTATAGTCCAACAGTCCAAGGGACTGGGAACCAACCCTCAGCTTAAATAGTTTGGACACCCCTGACTTAGGGCCACTGGGGCCATAATATAATTTTCAAATTATGTGAAATAGTCTCTCTGTATATATATCTTCCAATTTTAGCAATGTTTTTGGTATTTTGCCATTTTTTATTCAAACCCATTGTGCTCTTGGGAAATAGACACTGGACCTCTTTATTCCAGATAAGAGAAATTCAAACCTAGTTCACTGGAACCTGAAATACTCTGTATCCCTGAAAATAAGACCTATCCCCAAAATAAGCCCAACATGATTTTTCAGGATTTTTGAGGATACCCTACTTCAAAAATAAATCCTAGTTACAGTTCATTAAAGAACCCTCAATTTAAATAGTGCCCAGGCAGCTTTACATGCAAAAAAAAAATCTATTGGCAATAGAATACAGCAGAACATATAAACCCTTTCCCAAGGAACACCTCCAACAAAATCTCACTCAGAAGACCCCAAGAAACTTAAAACAGTAAAGGTTGGCAAGTATCTGAATCTCATACACAGATTGGGTAGTCCCACTGGCGTAACTCCTGTTACAGGTGCATCACATGCAGTCTGATACTTTGGGGTTCCAGCTACTCTCTTCTGCGTGCCACTGCCACCAGTCGGTAACCAGAAGCAGACACAATGATCAAGTATAATGGGTTCAGGGGTGATGCCAGCAGGATTACCCGATCTGTGTGTGAGAACCTGACACTTGCCAGCCCTTATTGTTTTGGATTTCTTGGGTTTTTTGAGTGTGATTCTTTTGAAGTTATCTGCCTTTCTTGATAAAGGGTGTATCAACTATTTACTACAGTGTACCATACATAAATAGATGAACAAGAAACATGCAGACATTATATATATTAGAATAAAAGTTGGTTTGCTGTTCAAGAATAAATGGAGACTATTATTCATGGAAAAATAAGACACCCCCTGAAAATAAGCCCTAAGGCATCTTTTGGAGCAAAAATTAATATAAGACCCTGTCTTATTTTCAAGGAAACAGGGTATTTTCTAAATCTATATTCCAAACAAACAGCATCTCTTAACATTAATGAATAAGGACAGCATCTCTTGCATAGATCCTTTATTGCAGTTTCTGTATTGCATTGATTGGACTTCTCAGAGTTATTGTTCATTTTAGCAAAATCATATTTCTATAATTTGTCCATTTTTTAGAAGTAAGATCCATGTCTCTGTCACTATGGATCTTTCACAATATCATTGAAAACAGCTGAATTCCCAGAAATGTTTTTAGAGAACACTTGTGGTGACAGGTTTCAGAAACTGGTACTCTGTCACCAGTGCTACTTCTTTTTTAAAAAGCAAATGGCCAAATCACAATAACTACTATGGGGCTGCTTTAATGAGATAAGCTTGAAACATTATGGCTCCAGGCCTTTTTCTGCTTTTAGCACATATGACATATGCTCCGCCATGGGCTAGATGCGTGTTGCATCTCTTCTATTATGAAATCACTCGTTTCTCTGAAAAGGCTCAACAATTTGCACAGCCCACAGAGAAAAACACATGTCATGTGGGAGATGCAGATAGCTGTTTTTGTTAGAGAAGGATGAATTAACATGAGGGCTTCTCAGTGTTATTGCTCATTTTAGCAAAACCTACAGTAGTTAAATATCACTTGATTCTACTAATAATAACATTCATTCCCATTGCTTAAAATCTCATGTGTGTGATGTATTTTTAGCACTGAACAGCTTCACTAAGAAGAAGAAGAGAGCAGTGAGTAGAAGTGGAAGCAGGGAATCTTTTTTGGACATCATTCAAAGTTTAATGCAAATTTTTGATCCTGCCTGAAAACAAATATGAACTGGAACACAATTTGTAATTAGCAAATTACAAATTATACATTTAAAAATGATGCGCATATTTCAAATATGTGGATGAAAAATGCACCCATTTGAAAAATGCTGATGGAATACAAATATATTCACCTCAATGAATACAAAGACGACAACAACACACTGAGAGTGGAGAGGACAGTCACAGCCTCAATACTCATCCAAGCTGGAGAATTTGTGGTTCTTGAAAATATACTTCAGACATAATAGAAGTTCTAGGACCCTCTGGTGGCGCAATGGGTTAAACCCTTGTGACGGCAGGACTGAAGACAGACAGGTTGGAGTTTCAAATCCAGGGGGAGCATGGATGAGCTCCCTCTGTTAGCTTTCAGCTCCCCATGCAGGGACATGAGGGAAGCCTCCCACAAGGATGGTAAAGCATCAAAAACATCCTGGCGTCCCCTGGGCAACTTCCTTGCAGACAGCCAATTCTCTCACACCAGATGCGACATGCAATTTCTCAAGTTACTCCTGACACAAAACGTTCTGTTATTGTCATGTTTAAAATTAAATTTTAAAAAAGATAAATAGAAAAATTAAAATAAACTTGAGCTTGACATATTAATGTATCTCCAGCTCTGAGAGATTTTTATGGGGTTTTAAACATGTAGAGTAAGATCAAACATTCTGTAATCTTAATCACTATCCTACCAGATGGGAAATTTTAGAATTTCAGAGCCATATTCTTATTCAGAATTCAAAACAACTGCAATGATAAGGTAGGTATATTACTACATTACTTCCTACAGCATTTTTAACAGTTTGCTTTTATTTTGTTTATTGCTAATTCTGCTCTGTGTTTTTCCTGTTTAATATGTAAACATTGCAATACAGATTAATGTATTTTTAGCCACCCACCATGGACCTTTCTTTAAAAGCAAATATTGTCTGAAAAACTCTAATGCTGTCTGCAGACTTTTAAAGCATGTATTATGATATATTGAGACAAAATATTGTGTTTGAAATGTGATAGAGTGAAGTTAGTGATGGCGTTCAGACAAGAAAGAACTTCCCACTCAACAGTGGGAGGCAGCAAGTGCATGCTTGCTTTATCCTGTTCAAGAGATACTGCATGGTGGAGATGGAAAGCCCTCAACAAGACAGTTCACTGCAAAGCAACCAGAGATGTCACTTGGGAATGCCTAAGGCCACAGAAAGATGAAAACAAAGAAGCAGTGCTGGAAACGTTTGAACTGAGCCTCACAAAAAGTCTCCTTTATGAAATCATCTGTGACACAAACAGATGGGCACAATTTCTATCAGGAAAGAAAAGAGACCCACTAAAGTTAAAATGGAAGCCCTTTGACATCACTTAGGACCTTATCACATGGGGTTAGGGCTCTGTCCTATGACACTTCTAGAACGGAGCCAGTATAGAGCCTGATGGAGCCCATCATAAAACACAGGACTACTTCCGGTGTGGCTCCATCTTGGCAGTGTTATAGAACAGAGCCATGAGAACACAGATGGCTACCCGTGTTCTCATTACCTAAACTGGAGACAGCACGGGGGGGAAGCCGGACAGTGATAGTTTCCCTTATGTGATGGGGAAGGGGCGATGCAGGCAATGTTGGGTACTTAAGGACAGTTGTCCCTGCTGCCCAATTGATTTTATTCCCCTGTCAGGTGGATTTCCTCAGCTTAAGGACCTCAATGTGATGAAGTCCTTAGTGGAAGGTCTATATTTGCCTACTGCTTCTGGTGGAAGGAAGTCAATAGAGGAAGGAAGAAGCTCTGCCAACCAGGCTCAGGGTGCTGCATTTTAGAACAATTTTACTATTTTAGTTATGAAAAATAAAAAGGTAAATATAACTGTAAAGAAAAAATAAACAGAAAAGAGTTGGTTTAGGAAAAACAAATAGGGGATAGTGAACGAGAAAGAGAATCCTGCTCCCTGACATCACTACTGCTGGCATGCCGGTACAGAAGCAAAATGAATCCATCATACAATAAAGTGATGGGAACATTGTAGAATTATGAACTATTGATGGGTTTTGTTCATCAAAAGCAAAGCACAAGTTAATCTCCAGGGAGGAGGCAGATTGGCAGTGGGATGTGCTTGGGATTATGTGATAGAGACCTTTAGTGATGGTTCATCAACAATGCTACAGTTTGCCTTCCACTGGTGATAAAGTCCTAACTGAGAGAAAGCACTCGGTAGCACATGCTGTCATAATCATACTTTGTTTAGTTTAGTTTAGTTTGTATACTACGTGTTCACTTTATTTTGTTGAAGTTAGTCTCAGGAAGACCCAAGAGATTTCCTGCTTTCACTTGAATACTCTGCTGAAGAAAACCAATTCTTAATTAACCTGCTTCCATATTTCCCAAGAAGAGGCCAACATTACTTTAATCCCACGAATTCCACAATAACTCTTCAATAAATAACACTGTAGATTCAAACTAAGGTTATACTTTTATATATATAGTTGTGTATGTGTTTTAGAGATTAATAGGACTTACTTGACAATGGATAGGTATAGAATTTTTCTGCATGTCAGTAATGTCAGCACAGTTTATGCTGACAAAACTGGGGGTACATTTCGATCCATATATGTTTAATTTATTTAATCATAATATTGATATTGGCTGGAAATCTATTCAATATAATTTACTATATTGAAATACTAGTAGAATGTGTCTGTTAATTCATACCAGTCTCTTTTTTACATTAGCTTATGTCAATATTTTGGATATATCAAATCAATATATAAGATAAAGTTAAACTTATAAATGTTCTGCAAATAAGATGTCTCTGTGGAGTAGAATGATCAAGGGCGGGAAGCATGTAGCTCTCCTGATTTTGTTAAACTTTAATTTTGTAGCATTCCTCATCCTTAGGGATGTTGGGAAATAACCTTTGAAAAACTGCATGATTCTTTCCCTGCTATATAAGTTGCCATCACAAAACCATTTACATTATTTGCCTCATTTGTGATGTGTCCCCAAATCATCTGGACCAGCTTTGAAATTATCTAGGCCTGGGAGCCCCCAGTGACGCAATGGGTTAAACTCTTGTGCTGGCAGTGAAGACAGACAGGTTGGAGGATCAAATCCAGGGAGGGTGTGGATGAGTTCCCTCTGTCAGCTCCAGTTCCCTGTGTGGGGGCATGACAGAAGCCTCCCACAAGGATGATAAAGCACTGGAACATCCGGGTGTCCCCTGGGCAATGACCTTGCAGACCGCCAATTCTCTCACACCAGAAGCGACTTGCAGTTTCTCAAGTTGCTCCTGACACACACACACACACACACACACACACACACCAAACAAACATAGGCCTGATTTTGTATACCTGTACAGGTTTCCTTATTTCAAGAGATACCTCTTATAGGTATGGCAGAATTACCTTACTATAAGAGCTGCCATTTATTGATGGGTTGAAAAGGTTTTCTGTTTATGTGAACTGAATAAGATGCTCAAAAGCTCCTACATAGTGTGTGCATCTTGTAACTGATGAAGATAGACAATTTCATGGAGAAATACATAGCTAGCTTAAATGCAATCAATACTTCAAATTTGGTATTTAGGTAGAGCATAAACTTGTTAATAGCTACTTCCCGATTGTCAACCTTGCATGTGATGAATTGCTATCATCTCTTAAGGCTGTTTTGAAAACCTGGCAGCACTGCTGTACTCAGAGGAGAAGCCACAAAAGTCACTTCCTCTCTTTTGGATCAGGACCAAAATCTAAGAAGAAGCAAAAGGAAATATGCAGATATCTGACTTTGGGGGCTTCAAGTAATGGCAATGACACCGAGAATACATTTACTTTGTTATTTTACAGAAATCAATTAGAATTCAGATCAAGAGAGAGTGCTGCCGATGTGACTTTTTAGCTTCAGATGTGGATAGTTCACATTGCAAGCCAAGCTGAGATCAAACAGCATAAAGAAAGGGGAGAGAGAAATGTTCCTAGACATTGAGCAAGTCATTAGCTACACAGAGAAGGGCATTCATGGAGCAGAAGGTGGAGGAAATCAAAGCGGCAACATGGTTTTAATGGTACCAGTTCATTTTTAAACGCACTACAAGAATCTGTTCTTTCGTTGTTAAGTAGGCTAAAGGTTATAGCTTCAGTTGCTTTGCTTCAAAAAGGGCGAATCATGCAGTGCTGTGCTGCCAAGGCAAAATCTTTATTCAAGAGTTTCACTGTATCTCCTCTGCACTCTGCGGGAAATCTAAGAGCCGTGAGTATTGGCTGTGTTCCCAAGTTGCTATCAGCTAATTTCTAATCACCCGTTTTCCTTCTCATTTCTAACTTCAGGTATTAAAACTAATAATGCAAATGAGTGTTCTAAAAAGCTCTGTGTGGCATAATTTGACGTTAATTGGACTATCATTTCCTGAGCTTGGACTTTCTCCTTATTATTCTCTTTGGCTATCCCCTTGACTAGCACTGGTGTTATTCTCAGATGACTTCTTATTTATTTATTTATTTATTTATTTATTTATTTATTTATTTACGACATTTCTACCCCGCCTTTCTCAACCCGGGAGGGGACTCAAGGCGGCTTTACAAGCTAGACAGCTATTCGATGCCATAAAAAATACTGTAAAATCAAAATGAACATTTAAAATTGGACTATACAATACATCAAATCATTTTAAAATATTTAAACCAATATCTCATGCCACTCATGCTTTAACCCTAGACCAATGGTTCTCAGTCTTCCTAATGCCTTGACCCTTAATACAGTTCCTCATGTTGAAGTGACCCCCAGCCATAACATTATTTTCATTGCTACTTCATAACTGCAATTTTGCTACTGTTATGAATCATAATGTAAATATCTGATATGCAAGATGAATTTTCATTCACTGGACCAGATTTTGCACAAATACCGGATACGCTCAAATTTGAATACTGGTGGGGTTGGGGGGGGGGGGGGGTATTGATTTTGTTATTTGGGAGTTGTAGTTGATGGGATTTATAATTAACCTACAGACAAAGAACATTCTGAACTCCATCAACAATGGAATTTAACCAAACTTTGCATACAGAACTCCCATGACCAACAGAAAATTCTGGAAGGTTTTGGTGGGCATTGACCTTGACTTTTGGAGTTGAAGTTCACCTACATCCAGAGCACTGTGGACTCAAATAATGATGGATCTGGACCACACTTGACATGAATGCTCAATATGCCCGAATGTGAATACTGGTGGAGTTTGGGGAAAATAGACCTTGACATTTGGGGGTTGTAGTTGCTGGGATTTATAGTTCACCTGCAATCAAAGAGCATTCTGTACCACCAATGATAGAATTGGGCCAAACTTCCCACACAAATGATGCTCCTGTACCTGTAACATAAGTACTACTGTCTGTCTGTAATGAATTCTGCAACATGACCAAAATACTGTGTTTTCTGATGGTCTTTGGCAACCCCTCTGACACCCCCTCTTAACCCCCCCCCCCCCCGAGGTCCCAACTCCGAGGTGGAGAAATGCTGCTCTAGACTAACTCTACCAAGATTTTGCTTTTGCATATGAATATATAAAGATGATTCCCCTCTACCAGTGTTTTAAAGCAAAGGTTGGATGGCTTCCTCTCAGAGAAGAGTAGTGCATCTTGCATCAGCACAGTGCTGGAAGAGAACAAAGTTGGGGAAAGTACACTACAAAGCCTGCATGCCACATGTGAATTTTGCTTCTTTTGTTTCTCTTGGTGTCCCCTGCAAATGTTATAATCCAAAAATTAATCAATAAGATAGTCAAAACCACTGCAAAATGCAGTTGTTTTGATCCCTCTCCAGAACAAAAGTGAAATCAGAATGATGTCATTCCACTTCTTCTTTTGGTATGTCACTATGATGTGGTCTGTCAGATATGAGGAGGTGAGAAATGATTCTCCCCTGTCACAGTTGCCCACCCCTGGATTAGATGACTTTAGCTACTTTTCAATTTAGTACTATGCAATATTGCAGTGTTCGAATGCTACCATATAAAAACCATATAAAAACATTAACAGAGAATTAACAGAGAATTGCTTTAAAATTCCTTGTAACTTTAGAATCAAATGCACATATCTCTGTTGGGTACTTATAACACCATATATTAAACTACAGTCTTCGTAATGTGAAATAAGAACAATATGGCCCTGTATCCACAGGACCAGTATGTGCAGTTTCATTTATCCACATAAGACAAAATATGCTCCCTCTAGTCATTTACTAGGTCATCCAGCATGACTCTCTGATATTCATGGTCTGGAAAACATTGATTTTAATCGAGTTTTGCAATAATCTCCTGTGAGTATGGGGTTCATACTGTACTTATATAGTGACTTTATTAAGCAAACCTCACAGCATTTTGGATCCTAGGACACATTAGTGGAACCTTATTCACCTTTGAAACCCCCCCCCCCCTCCCGTTTTACCTATAGACCTTCTCACGAAGCTCTTTGTCGCTGCTTAGAAGGTGTGCAAGGTTCTGTAAAAAGAGCTAATGAAATTGGAGGTCACCTTGTAGAAAGTCAAACTGCCTACTGCTTGGGCAAGAGGAGTTTTGGATCCCATTCAGTCCTTCTCCGTTTTCTCAGTTGTTCAACATTTATTCAGTACAGACTTTTTACACAACATTAGCTTTGTGGTATTTTATGATACTGTATAAATTGGGTTGTTGCATGCTAGTGCATGTATAGACCAGGCTGGGGTAATGGCAGGCAAGCAAGACAGAGGTTAAAGAGGTAATTGCAAGACAGGTCAAAAGATAAAAAATACACAGGAGGGCTGTTAGAAAAGAGACTCAAAGACAACCATAACTTGCTGAACTGGTAGGTAAGCATCTTTCTAGTAAAAGGTGAAGGTTTTCCCCTGACATTAAGTCCAGTTGCGTTTTACTCTGGGAGTTGGTGCTCATCACCATTTCTAAGTTGAAGAGCTGGCCTTATTTGTAGACACCTCCAAAGTCATGTGGCTGGCATGACGGCAAGGAACACTGTTATCTTCCCACTGGAGCGGTATCTATTGATCTACTCAGATTTGTGTGGTTTTGAACTGCTAGGTTAGCAGAAGCTGGGACTAACAGTGGGAGCTCACCCCGCTCCCCGGATGTGAACCAGCGACCTTTCGGCCAGCAAGTTCAGCAACTCAGTGGTTTAACCCACTGCACCACCCACTGCACCACCAGGGGTAGATTCTGGTAGATTCGTACAATCTCCCTGTAATTTTTATTGTGGATCACTGAACTGATTTATGTTATGTGCTTTAATGAGCATTATATGAATGCTCTGTATTATCATTAAAGAGTTAGCAGTTGATAATAATAAAAAAAATAGTTGTTAACCAAATTTTTCTTTTATTACTACAGAAAACTGAGAAATATGGAACTTCCTATTTATAGTCAACTGTGCAGTTTATAAATAAGAAACAAACCATAAATTCTTTATTTTCTTAACTGAGAGCAAAAAGCACAATAAAACCCAATAATCCCCAAGCACCCAGGTTCTCACTTCCTCCTCCTCTTTCATCACAAGTTATATTTTTAAGTGTGCACTGCTGTTCTTCTGCCAAATCCCATCTGTTCATAACTAAATTGTTTGAGGACCTGATGGGTCACAGAGGTGGAGTTGTTGGAAGAGGGGGAAGGATGACAGGGTCACCCTCCCTCTTAATTGGCAGCTTAGCAGAAAGAAAGAATATGATTCTTACCTAGAACCCTTCTATCTGCTATGTTCAGATTCTTTTGGCTACTTTACTTGCCTCTTTTCTTTGGATGTGTAAATTCTGTTCCTAAATGCTCAGTTAGAGTTTTGAGTTATTGCAATGCTAGAAATCTATCAAGCATTTAATGGGGGCAGAATTTTTACTGGAGTGGGTGTCAATGCCTTCATCCCAGCCCCATAAGCTGGATCAAACTCATTAGTAACTGGCATTTGCCAAGAGCCCTTCAGACACTGGAACTGAGGTTTCAAAATATAAATGGGAAGAAACTAGATCTCTTTCTATTGGAGGAGTGGTGCAGTTTGCCAGACTTGGCAATCTTTCTCAAGTCAGGAATATTTCAGGCAATGATATTTCAGGGCCACAGCCTGAGGCCCAGAGTGACATAGAAAGTGAGCACTAGTGATGTTACAAGAGTAATATCACAAAGAGGCAGTCCCTAGCGGCAGCCAAGCATCGAGAACAATTACAAAGAGTTTGTGTGTCTGTATGTACCTTTCTCATCACCTATTGATCTATGGTGATCCAATGAATGTCATAGGGTTTTCATAGGAAAATAATACTAAGCGATAGTTTGTATTTCCTTCTTTTAACACTTAATCTATAATACCTGCCATTCCTTGGGGGTTCCACATTCAACTCCTAAGTAGACCTGATCTTGCTTAGTTTCCAGGCTCACACATGGTTGGTTGCTTTCAGGATATTTAAGATCTCCATTCAAAAGTATACCATTTAAAAAAAAATAAAAAACGTAATGAATGAGGCAAGTACATGAATATGTTTCAAAGTATCACTCCCACACCAAGATGGGAGTGATGCTTTGACATCTAGGCCTGACATCTAGCCACTAGGCTTGTGCACAGTTTCATTTTTGCAATTTTTCTTTTGCCAATCTGGCTTCTTCAGCTGGGTCAGGTGGCCATAACAGCAAGGGCCTAGCTGTTACAGATTCTCATCCATAATGAGACCACGTGGCAGCCGATCATGGCTCCTCTTCCACTTTTTGGGATTCTGGAAGCCCTGCCTGTTGGACCAATTGGAGTAGAAGACTGCCATGACGTGGCTTGGCTTTATGGCTTGCCTTGGGTTGGCCTTTTAAAAATCTTTTTGATTTTACTTTATTTTCTAGATTATTTTTATTTGTGAGACTGACTGGGAGTTGGGAATGTGCGGGACATGTGTGTTTTGGGGACTTGGAGAGCCACCCTTTTAGCTTTTTTTTCTCCTCCCCTTCTCTCTTTTAGAAAATACTTCTAAAAGATAATTATTATTAATGATAGTAATCCCAGCAAACAAAAAGAAAAGCCTCATTCTCAGAAAACTACTACCACCTAGTTATTTCTCCTCTAGAGTAGAAAGTAGAAACATCTTTAAGGAAGAATTGAACCCAAAGCAGAAAGTCATGAAGGAAGAACAGGCACTACTCCAGGCAGAGCCTGCTGTGCAAATCAAGAGAAAAGAGAGGGCTTTTAAAAGGAAGTCCAGGGGGACAGCTCCAAGTTGATTGCTCTTTCTTCATTGGAAAGTGGGAAGTCTCCTTAAAATGCCTTGGAAAGCTGCATGCAGGGAGAACATCTGTAGCATGTGTCTCCTCTCGAGTAGAAAGAGCTTTAATGAAGCATTAAACCCGGTCTCCTCTACAAACAGAAGGGAAAGGATCACAGAAAGAGTGGTATCTTAACTGTGATGCTTTTAATCCAGGTCTTAATGAAGGATATAAGGACAAACAATTATTTAAGTGACAGAAAGTGGACCCCCCCCCCCAATAATGGGCTGGATAGGGTGCTTCCTTAGCCTTCTTGCTGAAACCTGGGCTTCCTTGAAGGGAAAAAAGGAAAGAGTCCCAGAAACTAAAAGGGGAGCCTCATAAGTTCCCCATTGCCACCAATGGGCCAAATCTAGCCATATGTTTTGGCTACGGACCAAAAATGGCTATATAATGGATATGGGGGTCTACTGGAATCTGGCCAGCAGTAACGGATTGAGGTTCAGCTGAAATACACAAGCGTACTAGCAACTATTTCATTTTGCTTCATTATCCTTTCCACAAAGGCAGAAATGAAGAAGGAGAGGGTAGCAAAAAAGAGAGCAACAATAAGAATATCAAAGTAATAAAAAAAACAAGGCAATAAAAAAAAATCCTCTGAGAGAACTCAGAGTGAAAATGTCTGTAGAAGTTGATTTTAGGAATCAAAGTAAAATAAACATTTTACTTTGATTCCTAGGAGAGAATTAGATGGAAAGAATGGAGCTTGAACAGGTGTGGGAGGAAAAAAATCTCACCATTCTTCTATGTGATTATATTACTATGAAAACTACATCAAATTAGCAATAGCAAGGTTGGAACGAAACTCAATAATGCTAGTAATTCTTGATATGCTAGACCTGACATTCTATAGCTGCAAAAGGCTCAGGTAACATAATTGTTTTCCACTAATCAAGGTATTTATTGATCAATTACAAGAAATTTCCCTTTTCACACTTGTTGATGGCATAGTGGATTTTCAGAAAAGAAAAATGGGTTCCCTAAAACTGTAGAGACCAAACTCCACTGATTGTGGTAATGTGAATGTATCTAAATTAACTCAATGTATACATTACAAATACACATATCAACAAAATATAGAGCTGCCACATTCACATTAAGCAAAAACAATTGGTTCTTCTCTTGAAGTATGAAACAAAACCTTCATGTGAGTAAGAATAGTCCTTGAATGTCAATAAATGTCCTATTCTCCATTGCATACAAGTAGACTCCAGTAATCACAATAGGTGTCCTATTCCCTTCGTTACACACAAGTCGACTCCAGCCTGCAACCAATTTCGACTCACAAGAGCCTTCGTCAGGCGGTTGGGTCTACAAACAACAGATATCATTAATACACACATACAGTTGAACAATTTGTTACATCAAGTTTGTAAGTATAAATACAGATACTCTACTTACTCATTTATCAAAAAAGCTCATCTATCAAAAAAAGGCTCAATTTTTGAGGTAAGTGATTCACCAACAATGCTCTTGAGCGGTGGATCCTAAGGGGACATACATAGTGGCTAAAGGTAGTATTGCACTGTGACATGAATTATAAGCCATACAAAAAGAAATATAATATCTATAAAAATAATATAATATTCACAGCTAGTCTTTGTTGGTCAGTATACTCTGTAAAGTGTTTTATTCTGTAGCAAGTATAGGATTGAAATAACTCAACCCATTACTAATAAAGCAAGTCCATTGGTCAGGTGATGGTGACATCATTATCAGTTCTGAATACATTGGGGGAAAACCTCCTCTGTTATAAAAAAGTCATATGAATTGGTCTTGTTTAACTCTTTTGGATGTTCTGTTTGCAGGGTGAAGATCCAGAAGGATTCCCATTGTGGAAGTTTAGTTTGGAAATCAGTGTCTCTGGGTGGAGTAACCACCTCTAAAATCTGTACTTGAAATGATTCAGGGCTGTGGTTCAGGTCCACAAAATGCTTATATGGAATAGAATCAGTGGAATGTTTCCTGGTTTTACTTTTGTGACCAATATTCCTGAGCCTGACTTCTCTGCTTGTTTGACCAATGTAAATAAGTGAGTTACAGTTACAGAACCCATATCCATGTTTTCACTTTTGCATCCGTTGGGGAAAAGGTCTTTTTAGGAATTTGCTAGGTTTCCAGGAAATTTCTGGGGAGGATTTCTTTCTGGGAATCTGGGTACTTCATAGCAACTCAATGTTATACTGGAACCTGAAGGGAGGTAATTTAATACTATTCGGACATATCCATGTTTTTTAAATAACTGTGGTTTGCTTGAAGACATATCTCCCAGTGATACAGCAGGAGTCCCCAAACTAAGGCCCATGGGCTGGATGTGGCCCTCCAAGATCATGTACCCAGACCCGGCCCTAAACTTTAGTCTTAAGGTCTCTCTAAGTCTAAAAAGACATAAGATATGCAGTGTGCATAGGAATTTTTTTCAAACTTAGTCCAGCTCGCCAACAGTCTGAGGGACTGTGTGTGAACTGGCCCTCTGCTTAAAAGATTTGAGGACCCCTGGAATACAGCTATGCTTTATTACTCTTGTAATTCTTGTAATTTTTAACTATTTCTCAACATCATATCTTTAGGCTTTGTTTCATATAGATATTGTGTCACCTACATGGTAAACTTCTAAATGGTGTACATATACCTGAGTATTCCCGTCAGTTGTGGAATAAGCAATAAAACAAGTGAAAGGTTAGAGTAAACAGAATGTGGACAAGAATAGATTGTGGAAATTTAGGTGAGGAGCAGCATGCAAGCAATAGAAACAAGGAAGACACTCCCAAGAAAAACAAAAAGAAAGCCTAAGTAGGTTAGAGATGGAAGTCAGTATTTAAAAACCACCATATCAAAGTCAACATAAATAATTTGCTTGTAGAATTTATTGGCATAGACACAATATATTTTTCCCTGAGGTGAAGGACAAGATAGAGCTCTCCTCAGTTGTTGTTAACTGCCATCAAGTTGACTTCAACATATGATGATCCTAGGAATGAGAGACTTCCAAGTCACTTAATATTTAAGAACCCTGCTCATGTCTTGCAGACTTAAGCCTTGGCTTCCTTGATTGAGTCAATTCACCTGTAATGGAATCTTCATCTTGTACTACTATCTCCTACCTTTCTAATGAGTCCCAGTTTCTTATGATAATCATTTGGTTCCTAAGGAGAGTTCAAAAGCCAAGATGACAAAAAAGACTACTGTATTTTGGACATATAGTGAGAAGACATGACTCACTAGAAATGACAATAATGGTTGGTAAGATAGAAGGCTCTCCAAATCAACACATACAAAATATTTATTTATTTACTTACCACATTTATATCCTGTCCATCTTAACCCTGAAGGTGACTTAAGGCAGCCTTACAAAGGCAACAATTCAATGCCATATATTAATACATTGGTAAATAAACAAAAACAATAAAACCAAACCCATTAAAAACATAGCATTAAAACATCGATTAAAATCACATGATAATAGTTGATACTTGACCACTGCTGATGGAATGGTATCTTCCACTGCATCTGCTTTCAGTAGGCTTAATGGCGTTGCATGGTTATGTCCCTCAATAGAGGATATTTGCACAGTCTGCTATATGAAGGACCTATTGTGTAATGTGATTTTATTTCACCAAACATAGAGCTGCTCGTTGAATTAGAGATGCAAGAAAATTGGTAAGAGGAAAAAAGTCAGAAACCACTAATTATAAAGTAAAGGGGATTTTTCTGAGAGTTTGTTGTGACGCAGGGGTTTGTTTTCTTTGTGATTGTGTGGGCTGTATCTTAGAAAATATTGTTGTGCAGTTCTTAAACAATGAGTCATTGCTTGACGTGTAAAGTCTGTGGTGGGTGTCTTTAACAAGAATATATTATTGATAATTTGTTTGAGTCAGCAAGAGCATGAATTTGGAACAAAACTACACCAAAATACATCAGAAGATTAGAAGTTCCTTCCTGCACAGCATATGCACTAATGGTAAACTTTGTTCTTCTTCCTCGTATTTGTCTATGTGTGTGTTTTACCATTGATAAAATGAAGGTGCTAGTGTGACCTAATGACATTGTGGTAATTGTACATCTGAGGACTGCTCTTCTGGAATACTGTAAGGAAAACTAATTTAGGTCAATTATGTGATGTCATTCTAAATTGTCATCTGGTTTGTCATTAGGAAATATTTAACATGGCAGTGTTCCATTGAGACAACTAAATGACAGCAGATAAAGAATGCAATTAATCTTTCATCAAGCATGAAGAGATCAGCGATGCATCTTAACATTGCCAGAGTTGCAAGGAAACTGTCTGAAAAGATGAAAAATTTAGCCAACCTGGCACATGGACCCATGTGTGGAGGATCATGGCAGCATCTGCTCTATTGTCTTTCTTTGGAATATTGATTTGTATGTAGTAAGGCCATTTAAGCATAACTTCCTTCCCAAATGGATAGTGTCTTGTTGTGTTATTGGCTCATTTCAGTTCATCCAAGTTTTAATAGCTATGGTATAGAAAAAGTTGCCTGTCTCACACACTATGCAATGTCTGTTTTTCAGGCAACAAAAGGCAACATGTAGAAATAATGTGTCTTGTATAGTTTTTGATGCTCTGTGGCTGGACGTGGGTAATTGGTTTTTTCAACACAGAATTATTAACAGAGAGTAATATCCTATTTCATGATTGACATAACCAAGAATCTGCAGTACAGATGAAAAAGAGTTAGGCATAAATGCAGTAGTTGCCAAGATATGATCCTTATGATCTTTTTCAAGTTTTATGTTTAAAATTTGACTTGACACTATGTCTCCAGTTATTGTTGTTATCCTTGTTGTCATGTGCCTTCAAGTCATTCCTGTCTTTTGGCAAGTGTAAGGAGAACCTATCATGGGGTTTGTTTGGACTTCCTCTAATGTGAATGAGTGTGACTTGGTCAAGTCCACCCATTGAATTTCCATGACTAAGCAGGGATTCAAACCCTGATCTGCAGAGTCTGAGTCCAATATTCAAATACCTCAATTTATTCCCAGAAAAAAACTCTCTCCATTTGCACATTCAGATACATATGCACCATGTATCATGTGTAAAGCATAGGTAGCAAAGTGACATAATAGGGCAACAAATCCCCTCCCAAACATGTTTTAGAACATCCGTTTTAAGATTTTCACACACAGTGAGGCTAAGCTATCTGGAATCTTTCAAGAATGCCAATTCACCTTTTCATAGGATGCAGTCCCCCAGTCAATATTTAACATTTTAAACACCTACATTTTAAAAATGGAAAGGGACATGTAGGCATTCCCATTTTGTTTTCATTTTTCTGTGGGGGAATTTATCACACTTTGAGTAGCATCTAAAGGATGCTATGGATAGAAAAGTGGCATCCAGATCTGTCAAAGCAGCCCACCCCAATATACAGTTATTGTTCCCATGTGTTGTTTAGAGTGCTAATCCATCTGAGAATACAATGGAATAGAATTCCACCCTTATTTGTCATGTACATTTTAAAATGTAATGGAGGCGCATTATGTCAGGCATCAAAGGATGCCTTCTGTTGAAATTTGGCAAATTTCCCGTGCCGCCTTAAAACTTCTGAATACCTGCCATTCAAAATTAAAGTGATCTCTGTGTTTATTTCACATATAATTTGTGAAATCATGCTTTTTTGTGATTTTATTTGTGTTTTATCACTCTTAAATAAAAAGCTAGTTTAATTTGCTATTTTAAACAAACAAGGAGGATTAAACTCGGAATAGTAGTTTAACACCGAATGAAAAGAAATCCAACTTAGCTCTACTGTACGTTCTCCAGCGTCCCAAAGCTCTTCTGGCCGCTAATGAAGTCCCCTGTCATTTGTACATCCCTCTATTTCCCCTTCTTCAAACCAAATATGGCAAAAATCAGACTTCATTCCACCCATCTCTTGGAAAATTGCTCATCCTAAAGATGAGTGTCCAATAACTTCTAGCTTTGTTCTTGGCTGTTTTTTAACTTATATGATGTCATCATCACAATATATTTCACATTACCTAAGAAACTGCAGTATCAAACAAGCAAGTTGAACAGAAATTATATTGAAGCAAAAGTTTTTAGCTCAGTGACAATAATAACAGCACCGAGGACTAAGCTCAGTACTATTGCTATTTACTTATTTAGCACCATCAACATATGTTGCACTGTACAAAAATAAAACAGCCATGCCAAATGCATACAATCTAACAAAGTGCCACCTGTCCTGACTGTTCTCGGGTGCTTCTAAACACTTGGCTCCAATTGAAAGACATTGTGCAGCCATTTATTTCTCCCCTCTCTCAACCAATTTAGTTTGGCAAGGGAAAAAATGGAAGGAAAATGTGGAAAACGTGGGAGGTGTACAAATGGAACAGAATGGTGTCTGGACTTCTCTATAAAATGCTATGCATGAGGCTGAATGATTACATCATAAAAACACCATCTGGAAATACTCCTAGTTTGTGTGGCCTAAAGTGCTCAATGGAAGAGTCGTGTATGGATTATTAGTTCTGCACTATTTTAATTCAGGATTCCAATTCATGAAACTTTATGTTCAAATAAACCTGTTAGCCAGAAAAGATATTTCAAATCTCTTGTTACTTTTCCTGCAACAGACTAATATGGTTATCATTCTCAAAATTCTTCTGTTAATCAAATTGGATATAATCATATGTTTTGTCATTTCTTGTTTCAAAATATGACAATTGGAACCATGTGAAGACTAATGTACAGTCTCGTTTTTTGGGGAGGAAAAAATTCCTGGCTCACTCCCCTAAGCCTAGTTAGATACTATACTCTGGGACTACCATACTCCCAGAATTTACTATAGTGTAAACTATATGCTGATGGCACCGTGGGTAAAACCTGCTTACAGAGAGGTCAGCGGTTTGAATCTGGGGAGCAGGGTGAGCTCCTGCTGGTAAGCCCAGCTTCTGCCAATCTCAGAGTTTGAAAACACAAATGTGAGTAGAGCAATAGGTACCACTTCTGTGGAAAGGTAATGGTGTACCATGTAGTCATGCTGGCCACATGACCTTGGAGGCATCTATGGACAACGCCAGGTCTTCGGCTTAGAAATGGAGATGAGCACCACAACCCAGAGTTGGACACAACTGGACTTAATGTCAAGGGAAAACCTTTATCTTTACCTACAAAGACAATGGCCCACAGTGCTGGTAGAATCCTTAAGATCTTTTTATAACTGGAAAAAAAATCACTATTTCTTTCTTCATTTTCCTATGATATTCCTTTGGTAAGGGAATGCCCTTCAAGAATGGAGAGTCTGGTTGACAGAGGTCAAGAAAATTTAATAATATCTAAAACCATCAAGGCTTTAAGAAGCAATGACTTTCCTATCCCCTTTATCCATGAATCACTAGGAATATCTTGAGAGAGGAGAAAGTGATTTGATCATGGAGTTGCTGGCCTCATGACCGTGGAGGTGTCTACGGACAATACCAGCTCTTTGGTATTTTCATGCCTCGGATTCTCAAAAATGATTATTATACTCATCAATGTCATAGAAATCCTTTGTTTATAAACTGGAAGTCATTTTAGGCTTTGAGAAAGGGCTTCTGTGCCTAAAACTGGAGTGTGAATGTGGTTAAATGGCTAATCACAGGTCTTAAAAGTCACAAGTAGCCATTTTGACTACTGTTTGTGGGACCTCGCTTTAGCTAAACCTAGTGGAGACATTATAGGGTTCTGTGGACATATTCCAAAGGACATATTCCAATATTCCTATGAATGGGCTCTTGGATTGTAGCCTTACAGTTAATTTAACTTTTATTAAAGTCTTATTGCCAGTAGTGAACAAAGAATGCTTTGAAGCAGGCATGGCTCACAGCACAAAGTCATTAATAGGTCTATCTTTTTCAAAACATTTAACAGAACAGGCTGACATAGTGAGACTTGTTAACTGTAAAGTTAATGAGACTGGTTTTCTAACTGCCATTGTTTATTTATTATTAGTAAATTATGTGGCTACTGGTGTCTGTCATTTACATACTGTTAGAGGAACAATCCCTTCTGGTTTTATGGTAGTGCTGTAAATCAGGTGAATCCTAAAAGGACAGCAAGAACAGATAACAATGAAATCTGAAAGATAATGTAAGCAGGCTCTTGTAAAATCTAACTAACAAGATGATGACGTTCTCGGACTTTACCATCTCCTGACCCATCACCTTTCAGAAGGGTAAAGAGTTCTTCCAAAGCATATAATAGTTACCCATGGGTTATTAAGCACATTATGATGCATTTATTGTTGAATTACACTTTTCAGCTAATTTGTCCAAGTCATTCTCATTATGGTAGAAAGGAAATTGTCACTACCAAAGAAAATAATCGAGTGTCTGATTTTTTTTAAAAAAAATTCCAGCAAGAGAAAAAAAGGAAAAGAAAAAAAATGATGAAAATGTTATCATTTTTATTATTCCTAAATCTGATTTATGTTGAACTCTTGCAATATTATTACAACTGAGCCAGTCCCATGTTGTATACTGTTTTGTGTGTTAGGCTGATATTCAAGGAGACCAACTTCAAAACTCGTAGAACCCACAAATTGCTCACACTTATTATAGACCAAGTTAGGAATAACAGTTGAAGACTATGGGTGCAACTATTTATTATTATTTATTTATTTCCAATATTTAAATCCCGCCCTTCTCAACCCCCGAGGGGGGGGGACTCAGGGCGGCTTACAAACCGGCCACAATTCGAAGCCTCAATATAATACAAATATAAAAACAAATAGCAACAGTTTAAAACAGTAAATAAAACATTAATTTAAAAACATGTTAAAAACATTGTCATCAACCATATAGTCAGTTTCAGTCTGGTTCAACGTCCAAGGTGCTGTCATGCTTTCTGTCCAAAGGCCTGGCCCAGAGCCATGATTTAAACTTCTTCCTAAAAGAAAGGGGGGAAGAAGCCAACCTGATCTCACTGGGGAGTAAGTTCCACAGGTGTGAGGCCAGTGCTGAGAAGGCTCTGTTCCTCGTCCCTGCCAAACGCACTTGCGAGGCTGGCAGGATCAAGAGCAGGGCCTCTCCAGATGATTTTAAGCTATGAGGTGGGATGTAGAGGGAGATAAGTTCAGACAGATAAGCTGGGCCGGAACCGTATAGGGCTTTATAGGCCAAGACCAGCACTTTGAATTGTGCTCAAAAGTGGACTGCCAGCCAATGGAGTTACACTGTATAATTAATGCAGATTGACACTACTTTAACTGGCATGGCTCAATGTTGTAAAATCCTGAGATTTGGAGTTTGACACCAAATCTCTACCCCCTTTGGTAAAGAAAGCAAAGAGCATTATAAAACTATAGTTCCCATAATTCCATAATATTGAGCCATGACAGTTATGATGGGGTCAAATGGCATCAATTCTGCTGTGTAGATGCACCAAGTATTTCTTGAAGAAGCACCTGTTCCTCCCCCCACCCTTTTGACAGGTCATCATCACTTCACATTGATTGCTAATTTCCATTCCCTGTTTTCTACATGTCTGGACCTCCATTTTTACCATAAGACCTTAATTTATACATTGATTGATTGAACAATCAATTTGGCTCTCCATTTATCAAACAATAGTGCAGTGGTGAAAAGTATGCATTATGCAACCACACGTATTGTTGTCATTGCTGAAGATAAACCAGCCTTTCACTTGCAGCAGCACCAAGGCACCTGAGCTCTTGTCAAATTGCAGCTTCTCTTCCTCTCTACATAAGATTCTCTGATCCTGCATAAATAATGTCTAGTGTCAGTACTGACATGAATATTTCTTCTAAACCTGAGCAAAAAAAAAGGGGAGGGAGGGAGGTCCTTTGGGTTTCTTTTTAGTTGTATTTAGTTGTGCAATGAAGATATTGTGTAATTTATAGTTTATTTCAATTATTCAGAAAAAAAGATTCAGCTTTTTTTGTAACAGCATTTTTAAAAGGAATTACTCCAGTGGTTTGGTCTCTCTCTGTGTGTATGTGTGTGTATCCTTCAACTCTACTGGAAATAGCCTAATGTATTATTTATCACAAGCTAGTAAAATGTTTGAAGAATCAGGCTGATCTCTGTCAGAAGCCCAGAGACTGACCCAGCTATTAGATAAATCTATGTCAATGGTATACAGAGTGTGTTTGGAGTTCAGATTTAGAACTGGGAACTTGCCTGTTAGAATGGAAGAAATATTTGCAAAAGTTCCCAATCTTGACGAAAGCTGTTTTAACACTCTGGAAGACTACAATTAAGAAGGAAAGCCAACACCACAAGCATTTTTCCTTTTTACATATTGGAAGTGTTTTACAAAGAAATTATGAAATTGGTTGAGCATTAAAACTGTATTTGTGCAAAAATTGTATTATTTATCAGTTTTGTGGAAAACTTTGAGGGATTTGTCTGAGAAACTGTTTTTTTCAAACAAAATGGTCCCAAAATGTGATTTTTTTTAAAAAAATACTTCATATCTTCCAGCAGACAGAAGGGTTTACATATATATTTTTGAATGTGTGAGAAAAAAATTAAGATTAATGTCCCATAGTAGGTTGTCCCTTAAAACATAATTTTGGAGAAAGTTGCTTTGTTTATTATATACTGCTGTTCCCTTCATTAGTCCAGCATCAGTTTGGTTCAACAAAAATCTGAACATATTGGACACCACAATAGCCTTTTAGAAATAATCTGACTAGCACTGCCATATGTTAGTAATATCATATGAATGATGGCTCTGAGGCATAGCATACGGTAGTGCCCTGTGGTGACTTTCTTCTTGGTCAAAAGTTATTATGCATATAAATTTTCTCTTGGAAAAATCATTGACTTGTAAAGATGTTCAAGTTTAGCTGAATTATATTCCTGTAATATGGAGTCAGTCTACATTGACTATAGTTTTATTCCAGACCTTTTAAATCTATAGAAATTCTGTGATTAAGCAAAGAAACTCATTTACTTGGGATGAACAACTGGATTCAAGCTTTGTATTTCACAACTTGGAGAATAAGCACTCACCATCTTTTACTCAATGGTTGGGATATCGTTTGAATGTGTTATGATTATTTTTAATTGACACTATTTTGGGTATATGCATTGATTATATTAATTTATATATTTGTAATATATTTCATTCACCAGCCTCATTTTCTCTTTTTTCCCCTTTGTTTAGTTTCAAAAAATAATATAAAATTCAATTTAAAATATCCTAACTAGTTGAATACAGATGATAATTTATATAATATCTAGTGTGCTATTGCCCTCTGCAAGTTTTAAAGAGGGCATCTTGAAGGAAATACTACCACTAATATAAATTCATGATTTCAGAACAGCACATTTAAATCTGAGTAGGTCATGAACTTATTTAGACATCCATCAGATTCATAAATCCTCAAGGAACCCAATATCTGTGTTTGTTATGTTTGAAGTGATGTGACCTCTGTTGCATCTTATGGCAAAAGCTGTAAAATTGCCTTTGTTTGCCATGCAGATGTTAAGGTATTAACAACAGGTCATTTACAAGCCCCAAGTGAATTTAAAAGCCTTTGTTGGAACACTTGATACCAAAGCAGCTGCCAAGCATAATCTGTAAGAAGCTTAGAACATCACCGACACCAAACGCAAGAAGCCCCATTTGCTGTTCAGTGGGGGGATCGATACTGACGTAATGGGCCTCATGACTTTGCACTTGCATTAGAGACAGTCTCAGCAAATCTGCTTTCTGCCACACAAAAGAGGAGAGGAACATGCGGCTTTTCCATGTCATATCACACAACCTTTCTGCTTGGAGCAAAAGAGTGTGTCAATCAATATGTTGCTTTCGGCTGCCTGGCAGATATGCACACTTCAATTTTTAATAGGCCTCTGACAGAGTCACATCTGGTCTCTTCAGTCCAGGGACTGTGAATGACAGACTGGCTTTTTCTTAAATGTCTCTTCTTCATATGAGGACAAAGGTTCAAGGAGGACGGAAAGAAAGCTTCAATCATGGGTGAAGATAGGTTTGCTTGCACGTAAAGGTCTTGTATCAGGAGAAAGACACAATAATTGAGTGGCCAGTGACCAAGCAGATGCAATATCTGAACTTGGATAGTGTAGATTAGAAAGCTAAAACAGTTGTAAAGACCTGAGTGTAGAATGTAGTGGATTGAAAGACAAAGCAAATATAATCAAAATATACAGTAGACAATAAAGTTATACTGTGACATTTTCACATTTATATATTACTCTATTTTATAGTGACATCAAATAACTGAAACACTTAAGATGAATTGTTCTCATAGTGTTTTGGTGACAAAATAGGTTTGGATGGCTCTTCCTATTTTTCAAGATTCCAGGGATCTAAATATAGTGCATTTCCCAGTGCACCATTGTCTTCATTGTGAACTTTTTAATATCCTCCAATGTTCATAGATAAAAACTGTGATACAGGTTTTTCAGCAACATTCGAGTGTGACCAAGATTGCATAAGTCATTAACTAGACAGAAGCTTGAAGAGGATGGATCAGTTTTTGCCTGAGTCCTGTAGGGAAGTGTAAGGCTCTGTTCCCCTCTTCCCATTGATTAATTGAGTGGAAATTATTTTTACACGTTGAACAAAATTTTCAGCAGTGGATGTAAGCTGATATCAAATTGGAAAGTGGGAGAAGAGGATAGAAACTATGACATTTTAAAAACAGCTTAAAATATAGAACAGAGGATTACTTGGAACAGTTATTTTGGGTCTTGACTGGTACATCATAAGAGCTCACATTTTTATTGTTTCCACTGAGTACAGAATACAAATAGAGAGGAATATATTGCTTTCTTGAGAAAACTCCAGTTTTTCTCATTGTTTCAAAAAGTTTTCTTCATCACAGTAAATGCTGGAATAGCAGGCACTTCAACAATCATGATTTATTATCTATTAAATGTTTCCAATTATTATTATTATTTGAAACACAACAAGAAGAGTCCACAACAGACAGTCTGCTGGCTGTTGAATTGGATCACACATTGGACACTTCCCAAGTGTCTAGGACTGTGTGATGTATCGGCGAATAATTCGTACGCATCCCAGTAAGGTGGCCTTCTGCAGCAAGCAGATAGTAATTTTGTCAGCGCCAATTATGTTTAAGTGCAGGCCAAGGTCTTTAGGCACTGCACCCAGTGTGCCGATCACCACTGGGACCACCTTTACTGACTTGTGCCAGAGTCTTTGCAGTTCGATCTTTAAATCCTCATATTGTGTCAGCTTTTCCAGTTGTTTCTCTGCAATCCTGATGTCACCTGGGATTGCGACATCGACGATCCATATTTTGTTTTTTAACATGATTGTGAGGTCAGGAGTATTATGCTCTAAAACTCTGTCTATCTGAATCCAGAAGTCCCAGAGGAGTTTGGCATGTTCATTCTCTGTAACTTTTTCCGGTTTGTGATCCCATCAGTTCTTTGTCACAGGCAGATGGTATTTGTGGCACAAGTTATTATTATTATTATTATTTTAACACTTCATTTATATTCCACCCGTCTCCCCGTGGGACTCACAGTGGATTACCGTGTAACAGATACAGGCAAACATTCAATGACTTGTTACAATACAATGAGCCACACAAACACAAACAAAGGCAGAGGCTTCTTCTTTCATTTCTGGCTTTGGAGGTAGTGCTCATCTCTGGCTCTGGGGGTGGGGTTGCTGTTCTCCATTTCCAAGCCGAAAAGCCTGCATTATCACCTCCCGGTCGGTCGTGTGACTGGCATGACTGCTTGGAGTGTCTTATGCCTTTCCAACTTAAGCGGTACCTATTGATCTACTCATTTGCGTACCCCAACCCTAAACTTCTAAAACATAATCTTGATTAATGATCTCCAATGCTAAAGATACTATAGCTAAAGATACTATACTCTTTCTTTGTGTCTGTACAATATGTAGTGAACTGCTGTGTTAGATGAAAGTTGTATGTGGGGAGGGTGTATGTGTGTGTTGTTTCCTATCCTGTTAATATCCACTGCTTTTCCCAGGCTTAAAGTTGATCCCTGAAAAAAATTTTAGTCATTAGTGTGGACTTCCATGCCAAAGGTTTTGCACAGCCCTGCTCTTGCAAGTGTTTGGCTGTCCTTCTTGCTTGAATTATCTGCTAGTGTCACTCTGCAAGCAACTTTCTGGGCACTTCAAGAACAGAATTGCAGAAAACTTGGCATCTTTTCATCCCTTTGATATTAGAACAAATTAAAGAACTGAATGTAAACTTCACAGTAACAGACGAGTTACTCAGTTATCTGAAACTAATGCTGTTCTATAATTATAGAATGTACTCATGGTAAGATGCCAAAAGCAAGGGATTTCAAATTATGGATTCCAAGAATTTGTCCTTTCTGCTTTACCTCGTAGTTCCCTAATTATGTGATCCAGCAAACTATGTGGATCTGTTAGATCTTGTACCAACATGCAATCCTATCAAGATCATAGTTGGTTGACACCCATAGGGGCATACTCAGAGGTTCAAATGGAAATAAACTGCATTTCCTAGCTTTCCTCACATTAGGAAAGCTTTCTATAACTGGTGAGAGAACCAATATTTGGAGGACCTTGATTTTGCCATTTCTGGTTGCCTTTTCCTTGAAAATTTCAATGAACTACTACACTGCAGCTAATAAAAGAATTTCCAATTATAGTACCATAAAAACCTACATTATAAGCAATTTCTTTTATTACCAGTACATCAGCTTACAAATGCACCTTCTGTTTCTTCTCAGACATAATGTCATCTATAAAAGCTCGCTTCTTTTTCCCAGTATGGCTGCTGTATTTCTATTCTATCCAGGTGTCACTTAACAATGAAGCTGCTAAAATGAGTCAGTGAAATTGAAATTATAATGTTGGCATGGGTTCTGTGATTAATGGGTTCTCTTTTCCATTGATAAATCTTTATGATGGTATAGAATTGGAGTTTGGGGTTTTAAATACCCAAAGGGCATCAGATTCCATCTGAACCTCGAACCTAAGCAAGGGTCAACCCTGGTTAGTACTTGGAGACCAGCAGTGAATACTAGGTGCTATATTTAAGAGGAAGGAATTGGAAACAAAATCAACTCTGAGTATTAGTTGACTAAGACGACCCCATGAAATGCATGTGTCTCTATAAGTTGACAGGAATCTGAAGAGACACATACACAAAGAGAGAACAAGGGTAGACAACTATGGAAGAGTACAGGACTTCATTAATCATATTGGAAGGGGGCATATGCTCCTGCATATCTTTACACTATAACTCTTCAATTTTGCCCCTAAATACATTTTAGAGGCTGTGAGGGGCTCAAGTACCCTGGGAAGTTTTTGGTCCAGAAAAAGGCTTTTTGCAAAACATGAAGTGACGAAAAGTCACTTAAACCCTTGTGCCCTCTGGACTGCTGACCTGAAAGTTGCTGGTTTGAATCCATTAGATGGGGTGAGCTCCCGTTTGTCAGCTCTAGCTTGCAGAGACATGAGAGAAGCCTCCCAGCAAGATGGTAACACATTCGGGCATCCCCTGGGCAACGTCCCTCTAGATGACCAATTCTCTCACACCAGTTTTGCAGTATGTTCTCAAGTCACTTCTGACATGATAAAAAAAAACCACCAGTTTACTTCACATTTTAGGAAACATTTTTTCCTGGGAGATAGGTGTCCTATCTCCCAGGAAAAAGTTTATTGTAAATTAATAATTTATTGTAAATTTTAAAAAGTTTATTGTAAATTAATAATTCTTCATAAATACAAAAGTTTATTGTAAATTAATAATTTATTGTAAATTAAAAAAAGTTTATTGTAAATTAATAATTCTTCATAAATACAAATGTTGCTTCATTTATACCTGAAGCTCTTAATCCAGCATGGGAAAATATGAAGCAATTGATGATGCCCTTTTGTTTCTACCGGTATGTTTACCCTTCTGGTGGCAAGAAAGAAAGAAAATAAGTAAATAGCAGTGATGGTAGCAATAGTGTGGAAAGGAAGAAATGACTGGAGGCAACAGGAGCACGAGGCTACTAGTTCCAGGTTGTGTGTTCCTTGAATGTTTGGCTTCAGTGCAGGTAAGTGGCGTCCATGTAGGTAAGACATTATGGAACAGTATCTTGGAAAGTGACTTTTCCCATCACCACCACTGCCTCCCTTGCTTGTGCAAGAAGAGAGAATTGCTTGTGTAATAACCCATTATGTATGCAGTTTACTCCCTAGGATTTCGTCTGGTAAAACTGGGTGGTTACCAATAAACATCACCAAAAAACTTAATGGCAACAATACTTGTCAAAACACAAGTTTGAAAGCAGTAATAGAAATAACCCATTACCTGTTTTCCTCTTGTGTGTATCTGTGCAATTGTTAAACAACAGGAGTCCTATCTTCAGTCACATCTGGTTACTACAATTAGTTTTCTTTGCAATTGAGAAAAATCTATTTATGCAGGTGTTTCTTTAATGCACTATAAAAAAAGAATTCTAGCAAAAGAAAGACATGCAATGCAACTTGCCCAAAAAAGTACCAATATAAACCTTATCGTAATCTCACAGTTGTAGGGACAGGCTTTGTTTGCTTGTTTGTGAAGAGAACATGTTTTGCATATGTTCAAAGGTACTTGTTTCCTTTATTGTTATTTTACATATTGCAGGGCAACAGAACCCATTATTTAACCTTATGTCAAATTGAGTTCAGTTTCTTGTAATTCATAGTGCACTTTCTTGTCCAGCTAGAAGTTCTAGTAAGATATTTTAGTAGAGTAGCTACTGGGAGCTTTTTTGTTCCATTCCTTTCAAATCACTGTAATCTAAAAAAGGACATTCTTCCCTTTGTGAAACCAAAGGTGTTTTAATCCTGTTCTGCTTTAACAATAATGCTGGAAGCCTGTAACCTTTGAACTGTTCCTAACACTTTTAAAAGATGTGCCTGGGGACTCATGCCTGCTGTCCTTTCAGATCTGATGAGAAGAGAGTGCCAAAGGTTTAGACCAGGCTGTCCTGCAGATTTTGACTCTGTTGTACACTCACAGATTTTCTTCAGAGCCCACTGCTTTCACTAGCCTCCTGAGCACATGAGATAGTAGAAAGCAACGCCTGTTCTGTGCTAACAGAGGGAACACAGCAGGTTTGCCAGTAGCAAATGCCACACTCCACACAGTGTACAGACCTTGCTATTTATGCTTATGTTTCAAAATGATGGATCAACCACTTTCCATCTAATCCTCGTCAGAAGAGAGAATGATTTTTTTCATGATACAATACAGATGCAACTTGTCCAGAATTCTCTATCAGCTACTTAGTTCAATACAGTGTGTAGCAATCATGAAAATATAAAGACTGCAAAATGGAGCAGTTATCTAGATTTACTTATGTGTAATTGTTTTGTATTTATGAACACAGATTTTCACAATTTTGACAATATTGCTACAATTGTAACTCTCCCCTAACCTACTTTTTCAGGTATTAGCCGCATGGGGAGAAAGAGATCTATTCTGCCATTGATCTCAGCACAGGTGAAGGATGTTTCCATTTGGTTTGAGAGGAATAAGTCCAGGAGAGGTCACTTACTTAGCTAGCTAACTAACTATTGGTACAGAATTAAAATTTTGTATCAGTTTATGTCCTTGTTTATTGTAACAATAATATATGGGAATGGGGCCAGTCTCCTTGACCAAGTGTTCACCTGATACCATAAACCTAGGGCTGGGGAAACTGTGACCTACAGGTTATGTGCAATCCCCAGTACCCTATTTATGGCTTCTAGAAGCTCCAGTCCCAAAATGTGTGTGTTTTTTTCCATTCCACTATATCTCGAAATGTTAAAAATCATCACAAAACATATCAGTTTTATTTCTCCAACCACCTCCAAGGCAAATAAATAAAGTAAACTGAAAATGAAATCAGAAGTGATGTAACATCACTTCCAGTTTCAAGTTTGCGCATCACATTATTTATTTATTTATTTATTTATTTATTTGCATTATTTCTATCCTGCGCATATCAGCCTGAAGGCAACTCAGGGCGGCATACAAAGTCGGCACAATTTGATGCCTTATATAAATACATACATTGATAAAAAGCAAAAAAGAAACATTACAATACATTTAAAAGCATAAAACAATAAATAATACAAATTTAAAAACTTTCTTCTTGTTCAAATCCTCATCTGTTCCATTGTCTTGGCTGTTCCTGGGTCGTTTTCCGATTCAAATTTGTCTATTTATCCTGAGGTTCCAATGCTTGCTTGAAAAGCCAGGTTTTCACTCTCTTTCGAAAGGTCAGGTGAGGAATGCTGTGAATCGCTTTTGGAGGGCCACGGGATTACTCCCTTGCCATGAATCCAATTGTTAATCCAAACTAGTGAAGATCTATTATATTTAGGCAGCTGTTTCGGGCCAAACCCAGTTCTTACCACCTCATCACATTGAGAGGGGAAAGCATGGTTGCCCGACCCTTTAAAAGTAGAAAATCACTCCTCTTATATCAACAGCAGTACCATTTTGCATTCTGCTTTCCTATCACACTCAGACATGGAAACTTATGAGCTGGCAATACATTAATCTTACAGTCATCACAAAGTCAGTATTACTTTTTTGTTTTTAATCAGGAGAAACAACAATATCCAAAAACCAAGAGATCCCTTGCCCTGTCCAAAGCCCCTTTCATTAAAGGAGACTGACACCAGTTTAAAACTATTTCCATGGTATCCTATTATTCTGCATCAAAGCCCATAGGATACAAGAAACGGTAATCCAGGTTAAAACCATTGTTGATGGTTGGGCAATGAAACAGGACAGGAAACTGTGATGGTTCCCATCACATCTGTTTTTCAGTTGTAAACATGGGAGTAAATGTGATAAGAGATCGGAGCTCTGAACACGATTGCTGGCCTTCCAGGATATTTTGCCTCTTTTCAACCCTGGAATATGTGATGGGCTCCATGCCTCTCCGTGCTTGAAAAGAGGCTGAAGCTAGGAGGGGGAAATTTTCTCAATGTGATGAGGTCTATTGTTGGAGTTCCCTCCTTTCAGGACACTTCTGCCTCTTATCAACCACGGAGGGCTATGCATGACAGCAAGAAGTAGTTTAACCCATGTGATAAGCTCAGTGCCTCTCCATGCTTGAAAAGAGGCTGAAATGTCCTACGACTGGGAAATTTCTCAATGTGATAAGGTGGTATACTTATCTATAGCAGACCAATGAATCACTGCACTG
This sequence comes from Anolis sagrei, assembly GCF_037176765.1. Taxonomy (NCBI): domain Eukaryota; kingdom Metazoa; phylum Chordata; class Lepidosauria; order Squamata; family Anolidae; genus Anolis; species Anolis sagrei. The sequence goes on from NC_090025.1 coordinate 37,880,790, forward strand.
TAAATAAGAGTTAATCTACATAGTTCCCATTGTTTCAATGGCCCTATTTTAATCGGGACAAGCAGATTTAGGGCAGAGGATCAAAGCATCAAAGAAGTGTTTTTGGGTGAACCAGTTTGGTGTACTAGTTACATTTTTAGCTTTAGGAGAGCCAGTTAAGTTGTAAAAGTCAATTGGAATTTCAGCTGAGGATTATACTCACAAGAGGACAGAATAACTCTTTCTCAGCCTGATCTAGCTTTAGAGTTGTCAGGTGAAATAATGAACATGGCTCCTGTCTCTTTAATGACTTTGTGGAAGAAGAAATTCCAGTAGTTACTGCTTATCAGACCAGCTTCACCTGGTATGCCGACAGCATAGCATGCTCCATATCATCCCACAGTATCATCAGTCCCTCGCTGACATATCTTATGTTCCCCTCATTAACACAATCTGGTGTTATCCCAGGATTTCAACAGAATTAAAGTTGTCTTGAGTAGAGACTGTTCAATGTTTTCCCTATCACTGAAATATTTCATGAGTGTGTAAGCTCATGCTTCAGTTCAGAAGTTGGAGTTGGAGCCATTCACTTAATGAAATTAGTGAAAATTAAATCAGACATTCCAGTGTCTAGCCAAGTTGTTTCTATCCAGCTGATCTTTATGGCTGGGTCTATAATGCCAAAGAATGCAGTTTGAACTGTATTCTGTGGTCAATATAGACCAATATAAAGCAGTCCAATGCAGTTCAAACTGCATTATTTGGCATGGTAGATCCATTCTATCGGAATTGCAACCTATTTTTTTATTCTTCCATCATACCTTATTTATTCCAGAAATTGTCAATGAGAGTAGGTTTGTTAAATCAGCAGTATCAATATAAGGTTTGAATCATCACTATAGCTCTGAGGGTACATGATGTGAGTTGACATTTGGTGAAAGAGAAGCACTACTTGGGAGAGAAGGCTAAGACCCTTTAAAACATAGCATTGAGCCAGCATTCATTCTATACTGTAGATGCACACTGTAGTCTAATTGGGACTACCAATAGGGTTAAGACTCTTATGTTTGATAGCATCTACTATTAGTTTCCAACTGAATGTGAGGAGTCAACAGATATATTAGTTACATTGATTCCATGGAACTCCAGTTGTGTGTGCAAATAGGATTCATACCCATGTTTCCAGCTCAGAATATAAATAAGGTCAGTTAACATAAACATTGTGTTATTTCAGTATGTTTTAGGAGTCTTTTGGCTAAAGAGGTGGCAGACAGGGAGATATTAAGGCCCTCCTCACACGGCCCTTTTGGGCTGTGTCATTGCACTGGCAATTGCTGGCAAAGGGGAAGGCATGCAGGGCAACTCGTGGTGCTCCATGTGCCCTCCCTCCTTCCCCGTCACATTGTGGGAATGGGACAGGGTATATTGGCACCCTGTCCCTGTCCCCATCAGATGGGGAAAAGGGTGGCAATGCTTGTTGCCTCACCGTCCTTTCCCCAGAGAAGGGGGGAGGTTAGTGCAGGTAGCACCATCGGAGCTACCCAAACTACACTTCCCTTCCCGTAGTGATGGAGGAAGCACCTTTAGGCACTTCCACCCCACTTTGGGGAAATGTGGGTGGGGCCTGCCATGTGTCATCCTTGCCGTGCAATAAAGAGGCAAAATGGGGCAAAAATGCCCCATGTGAAGAGGTAGATGGATCTAAGTGTTGATCCAATATTTTTTTCTTACCAGCTACGCATTTCATCTGTGCCTATTGAACTGGTAGAAAATTTATAATGGCCACATTTACTGACACCTGACAAAGATCACAAAATGTACATTTCCAACACAATATAGAAACAGAAGAAGCTGGCATATATTGACTCAGTCCTTTAGTATCTCTAATCCAGCAATGCCAACTCTGAGTGGAAGTGGTTTTCCAGAGCTTCAGGTAGAATTCTTTCTCAATTCTACATGGAGATTGCTAATAGTCTCCCATTGAAGAGCTAACTAGACCCACTTTGTTTAACATCTGAAAGCAGATTAGGTGTGTTCAAGAATAATGTAAACTATAGATTTTTCTACATTTTACAGTGTATGTGAGACTTGCTTTGCACTTTTTAAATCATGCTCACTAAAGAAAAGCCAAGCAATTATTTTCTCCACAGTTTTTGCTGATGGTGATTGTATTTCCATGCTGAATAAACAATGGAAAAAAATCCTCTCTCTTTTTGAGAAGATGATAAGTATTGTTATGAATTAAATATTTATTCTGAGTCAGAGCTATGTTGAATGTAGTAAATAAAGAAATGGGGCAGGGAGGGAAATAAATCATTTCACTTATGTTTGGCCATTTGGGAAAGTTCAGGGAGTTGGTATCACAACAAATTGATTTTATAAAATTACCCAAACCCAACAATAGCCTTATGATATCAACTCCCTGAACTTTTCCAAACAAACACAACTTTTTTCTCTTACTATTATTGATTGTAGCCTTTGCTTTAATAAAAGCATAGACTTTGTCCTTCCTTTCTGTGCTTTGTATAGTTCAATATGGTATGTTTCGTAAATCATTCTCTTTTTCAGCAAGACAAATTATTTCATAGTGCTTAATATTATCTTTGTAGAGTAAGTCCTGCTTAGGTGGATTCAGGCAATACACAGAACATTGGCCCATTTCGTATTGACTCATACAAACCTTGTTTGAGAGATGTGCTTTTTGTTATCGTCTTACAAAAAATACCAAGGAGGAGGCAGTAATAGCAATTAAGATAGTGAAGCTTTTATAGCTTCTAAATCAATAGATCTCTTCAATTTACATCCTCCCATACTTTCAGGATTCAGTATGTGAGAATGTAAATAATGGCCACCGGGCATTTAATATCTGTTTAAATTTTCTGCTGTGGTTGATCAGTTTAAAATCACCAAAGTGTTAGGTTCATATTAATTTTAATGTGTCTTCTACTAAAAGTCTGGTTTATATATGACTTTCAGTGCAGTGCTGAAGCTGCATATGTATAGTTATTATATATATACAGACAATTCTAAATTCCAGATGATGTGCTAAATTTTCTATTTGTTGGGAATCTTCCCTCTTCATATAGTGATGTCCAAAATCAAATTTACCCCTTTAGATTCATATGGCAGAAATTAGTCATATTTGTCAGCCTTTCTATTAGGCTGCTTTGAAGATTCCAGGACTTGCAGTAAAATAAAATTACAAGGTTATTCTTATTTAATAAGGTTAGTAATGAGTTCATACAAGGTTTTAAGAACAGTTTTTTCTCCCTCATACAGTCCTGACAAATATCTGTTTTCTGAAGTTGCTATTTGTTATTTAAGGAAATATTGTAATAGCAGAGGATAGAGGCTTTCCCTGGCCCCTTTTACACTGCCCTATATCCCAGGATCGGATCACAGATTATCTGCTTTAAACTGGATTATATGAGTCTTCATTGCCAGGTAACCTGTGATAAATAGATAATCTGGGATCAGATCATGAATATAGTGGCAATGTGTAAGAGGCCTTTGAAGTACATATATACCAGCTTGTGAGAAAAGATCTTGATGGGAACTGTAACAAGACAAGAAAAAGTTAAACTCTCCCCTTTTGCCATGGAGTTCACTATACGACTTAACATCTACTTCTGGCCAGGCTTCGTGGCAAAAGGGGAGAGTAAGCGGAGTATGCAGCCACCATGGCAACACAGGAGATATCCTGTATTGCCTTTGCAACAATGGGGGAAAGTGGGTGTCAGATGCTTCCCCCTGTGGGATGGGACCAGCGGTAAGTCTGGGAATGCTAGGCGTGGGGCAATGGGTTCTACACATCCCTTGCTGGGGTCATGATTTGTCGCAATGTGTGGTGAATCACAACCTTAATGTGATAAGGTCATAGGACTGCTTGAAACCCTCAGCACACTAGATTATCTATCCACTTCAATCTACTTTTACTTCTATGACTACCTCCTACAGAATTCTGGGATTTGTAGTTTAGGGAAGCTCAGGGCTTCTCTGGATAAGCAGTTTAAAGGCCCCTCTCTAAACTACAAACTCTAGTATTCCGCAGAAGGCAGTCACAGCATTTGGAGTGGATTAGATGCTGTGATGAGTAGTGTGCTGACAGCTGGCAAGTACTCTGCTTCCCTGATATATGTAGGAATTATGAGTATGGAAGAGAGAGGTGTGGTTGAATAAATCTATGTAATTATTTTTGTATTCCTGATTGTTACTTTGTGACAATGTTGCCACAATTATAATTCCTCCTCAAGTGTACTTTACATGGCATCCGTTGCATGTGGAGAAGGAAGTTCACTCTGCTCCCTGTTGGAGTGCAGGTGAATGACATTTTTTTCTATGAAGGGAGATTATTTAGGGAGACAGTGTTTAGTTAATTATATAGTCAGTCCTCCATATACATGGATTCTGTATCCATGGACTTCCCTATCCACAGCTTGAAAATATTATATTAAAAATTCCACAAACAAAACCTTGATTTTGCCATTTTCTATAAAGGACACAATTTTATCATTGTATATAATGGGACTTGAACATCCATGGGTTTTGGTATCCCCAGCAGATTCCAAGGGCTCAGTGTACTCAACTATACCCTATAATCAACTGAATAGCTGGGAGCCCCCGGTGGCGCAGTGGATTAAAGCATTGTGCCGACAGGACTGAAGACCAACAGGTCGCAGGTTCGGATCCGGGGAGAGGCAGATGAGCTCCCTCTATTAGCTCCAGCTCCTCATGCGGGGACATGAAAGAAGCCTCCCACAAGGATGATAAAACATCAAAAATCATCCAGACATCCCCTGGGCAACGTCCTTGCAGACGGCCAATTCTCTCACAACAGGAGCGATTGCTCCTGACACGACAAAAAAACAAAAACAAAACTGAATAGCTGATACTGATTCCTTTATTGTGGAGAATTCATATGTTCTTATATCAATTGAACTCATTCACAAGTATACACTTAGCATGGTTTTCTGAAAAATGTACTCCAAGTCAGTTCTGGCCAAAAAATCTTAAGAACTTAGGTAGGACAGAATGCAGTGCTACATTTAAAAAGGTCTGTCTTTCTTGTTGAGATCACCCTATAATATTGTACAATTTTCTGTTTTATCAGTGTTTTGTAGGGTGTGTAATGTTCAGGGTTGATGGCATAAGGGAAGAGTTCCACAACTGTGGCTCCCCTTGGCAGGAAGAGAGACATTATCAGCTGGGCTCCATGCATGCAGGAATAGGTTGCTATCCAACCATGAAATGCAGGAATAGGTTGCTATCATTGGCTCTTTCTATGAGTGCAAAGAAAGTGCAACTTCATGTGTTGTGCACAAGTAGGTCCCTGGTTTTATTCTAGCTGACACCAATTGACAGGTGGAAAACTGTGCCTAAGAAATGTTTTGACTCTGCTAAAAACAATTTCGCTGTTCCCTCTTTATTCTCTCTCTGGTGGGTTATGCTACCCATTATGCGGTTCACTTCAAGTTGTGTAACTGTATATGTATTTTTGTTTTTAATGCCTGGCAGTAAAACAGTGTTACAAAAATAATGGTAAGTGGCATGACTGAGCGACATGACAGATTAACTCAAGTTTTGAGCTCTGGATATTTGGGTTCAAATGGCATAGGTTAAAGGAAAACTGTGTCACTGGCTTTCATTCCCTGATTTGCATAGAAAACCACATTGCCAGGAGCCATGGCACTGAAGCAAGATTTCTGTGCCAGGTTTATTTGCAGTTTCTTCATATAACTGCTGTGAAAATTTGGGGCTCTCAGTCTCCTTTGAACTGGAAACCCCATAGAGCTCAGGAACATCAGGAAGCCATTTACATTCTGCACAGCCCCTGGGATTATATGTCTCAAACATAGTTTTAAAATAATTCCAATATCATTATATTTTGTGAACTGATTTATATTGCATATCTCCTTTCCCCCTTTAGGTCTGGGGTACCCTTTCAGATTGCAGCATGGTGGAATTCTCAGTGGGGATCCAGTGTTTGTTTTTAAATAAACTTGAATCTGCTTCTTGGCAGGGGGTTGGACTGGATGGCCCATGAGGTCTCTTCCAACTCTTTGATTCTATGATTCTATGATTCTATTCAATAGTCAGCAGAAATCATGTTTCTCACTTAGGAAAAAAAGATTTCTGTCTTTGGTGTGCTCACGTAGTGCACAAATCTATATTAATAACAGTCATTAGGCATGTGGAAAAAGTGGCTTGCTTAGAAATGTAAGTGCTTTTCAATAATATTTTTATGCTTATTTATTATTCCTTCAAGTCATTTATGACTTATGCTGACCCTTAGATGAACCTATTCATGGTCCTAGTCCAACACTCGGATCACAACATCTCTTATTTTATTACATATATTTGTATTTTCTGCATAAAGGATTGTACTAGATGAGGAACTAGATGAGATATTCAAAATTTTGAAATCAGAATCATAAATGGAATAGTATTTGTATGTTTTATGTATAGCTGTGAAAGATGGAGAAAGCTGAAAAAAAGAAAAGTATTTTCAGACACCTTCTCAGCTTTTTTACACATTAACAAATCACTTTTCAAACCACGAAGGGATTCTTTGCTAAGTTATATATTGTTTTGAAAAGCAAGGTCAGCATAGGGTGAAAAAAGACCTTAAAACATCCATTTTACCCAATGTGATAAAACAGAAAATTATTATTGTGTGATTTATGGTAACTCTAAAGCAAACCTGGTGGCAAAAAAATTGTCATCCTAAACAACTGAGACAATGTAACTTGCCCAGTGGGTTTCATGACCAAGCAGGGATTCAAACCCTATTCTCCAGAGTAGCACTCCAATGTTCAAACCAATACACTACACTTGCTCTCTAAATGGACAAAAGCACCACTTAATTATCTTCAAGGTCAGAACAGGACAGGTAAGAGACAGTGAATATCAAATACAGTACTAACCCCTCATTCATATGGAATGTGTTCCTGAACTTGAGAATAGTAAATTGAGTATGATAGTGAACTCTATTGAAATGAAAGACTTCTGCCAGAAGTTTCTGTAGAGTCACCTTGAAGGACCCAGAGAGGACATAATTTGTTGAATGTGGGTAGGTGAAACTGTGGGTACAGATCCTACAAGAGCCATACTGTAGTCTGAAACATGGCTGAGTGAGAAAGAAAGGGAGAGGAAGAGAAAATGGGGGAGCAACAAACAAGGAGGGAAAAATCCTCAATCACATCTCTTCTAAACAATGTTTTTCCACCACAGTTTTTTAATACCCATATTTAACCTAAGGGCAATAGTATCCATTCAAAGTAATATATACTAATATGATCATTAATCACTGGTATGAAATAAAACACCAAGCAATGCAAGTCAGAGGGAAAAATATGTCACAAGACATACTGAGAGGTGCACTCCAGTATGTTGTTTATTGGAGATATAGGATTGCTGAAGGACGATGTTATCAAATATATCTTGATTGTACTCCAAGTTCTTGTCATAAAATCATTCCCCATTGACCCTTAGTTCAATGGATCCAAGGTAAGTGCTGTATTAGAGTCCACATTATAAAACTTTAGGCACTGCATTTTAAAATTGTCAAAAAAAGATGGATGCTTAAAGCTAAAGTAATGGTGTATTTATCTAATCAATATATGTGCTTGGTAAGTATATACATTTGATTTTGGATGGTTACCTGAACAAAACCCATATCAGAAATCCAGAGAGAGTAATTCCAGTCAGCACTTTTTGTCCTAGCACAACAGAACACGGTGATCCTGTTGTGGCCTTGCTTGAGTATTGATGCCAACAGAGGCTAAGACAGCAGTGGATTCCAGATATTTTTTGAAAACGCAAAGATCCAACTATGGCAAGGGGATGAGCGCAAAGTCATGGGTGGCTGGGAAAAGAGAAGAAAGCTGACAGATCTCAGCTCCAAAGCAATGGTTCTCAACCTGTGGGTCCCATGTGTTTTGGCCTACAACCCCCAGAAATCCCAGCCAGTTTACCAGATATTAGGATTTCTGGGAGTTAAAGGCTAAAACATCTTGGGACCCACAGGTTGATAACCACTGCTCTTAAGCATGGCTTCAGGAAGGGAAAAAGTCCTCAGAAGCAATTGGCCAGTTTCTAGTTCACCTTTCTCATCCTGGGTCCAAGGACTCCTCCTACAGAAACCATGAAATGCAGGAATAGGTTGCTATCATTGGCTCTTTCTATGAGTGCAAAGAAAGTGCAACTTCATGTGTTGTGCACAAGTAGGTCCCTGGTCTTGAAAAGGAGAAGTCCTCTGACAACAAACAGAATGGACATGAGCTTATAATACTTTGCAAAAACCATGATATGTCAGAAATCAATTAGTTCATTCTAGATGGTCCTCATAGAGAGATATATCTTTCTAGAGGAAGTGGACAGTCTACTTGAATGGTGGACCAAGATCTTGACTGAAGTTTCACATGTATATGATCAGCTTTGACTGTACTATTGGGCTGTAAAAGGAACTGTGGGTTTTGATGTCTAGTGTGCCTAGCTTTCCAGAGGCTGAATGAGACACAGACAGGTTCAAAGGCAAAATCAGAGATCTATTCTGAATGGTCAGAGAGGTGGTCAGTGGAGAAAGCACTCCAAAGAATGGACATGCTGTAATAGCAAATACAGAGCATTTTTATTCATTTTGACATGCCCACCCCCAATTGGCTAAAAACTATCCATCTAGGATCCATGCTCTGAGTGGCTCAAGACTTCGTTAAACATCATAGCTGGTTAGCTCTTCATGGTAGTGGGAAATTTAAGAAACAGTCACTGGAGTATTTGAACTGTCAGTCTGTTTATTGATCAACTGAGAGAAAGGAATCAGAAAGGAATGCAGTGTGGCAATCTTTACTGTGTCTGTAATAGACTTTACAATTTGACTCCATTGAACACAATGCAGTTAGTCCAGATTACACAATGGGTGCTTGAAGGTGATGATATTTCAATGAGTATATGAAGGTGAAACTGGCTTGAGGTATGGGAGATAGGTCTTTTCTCTTGATAGTTCTGATGACATCAAAGAAAACAGGAAAAGGGACCTAGAGATTCTGAAACAAATTTATTATATGCTCTGCTTACGTCTCCCAATTTACTGTAAAGGGATTATGAAGATTTAAAGGATTGTTTCTTGGGGTTCAGCTAAATGTCTGACAACATTCCAGAGTCCATTCACATAGAGATTACACAAGGGCAAAATTGAGGTGCACCCACTGTAATTAAAATGGAATCTTGTCTATAGATTTATACAGTTTATATGTTTTATATAATTTGTAATTAGGAGGGGGGGTCCAATGTCTTGATAACAGCTGTACTGCCAAATTCTCCTCTGCTTGTTCAAGACCGAGGAGGCTTAAAAAATGGTAGGTCATTAGTGGATTCTTTCTCATCTCATCTATTCAACCATAATCTTTAAGGCTAATGCAGGGTCATAGAAATTAAAATCAATTATTTACATCCATCAAAACAACCAGGGGTTTCACATAAATAAATAGCCTTGCCCTTCATTGTCTTAAGTGTTAGCATTTGCTTGTTTTGAGTAAGATAAGAGTATAAAATGGTAGAAGGCCAGTTTGTTAAAAGCTCAGGGATTCCTGGTATAAGTGGGGAAGGAATTGCCTATTTGTTATGCTATACTTTGTTGCATTTCGTCCAGTGTACAGATTTAATCCCCTTGAGAAGTTCAGCTCCATAACTGCTCACTGAGACCAATGGGAACCAAAGCTGTTCACCACCTCCCATGACCAGTTTGTAAAGCTGCAATAAATTCACAGGTTTTGCTTCATTGTGGGACTAGTGATTATCTTCTACAGTTTCAGCTCATGTATTATCCCAGTTAAGATAAACTCACTCCTAGAGATGGAGTGAAACATGAACGTTGTAGTAAGTTCTAAGGTCTAACATAGTCTGGTCAGAGTGCTTGTCCTCTTATTTCTTTTAATTATCTGAAGAAATGTGAGCTGCACAGGGGATTCTTAACCTATAGCTTGCTTCAAGCTGTAATTTCCCCTTCAAGGCTAATCAATACAAAACATTTTGACAATAGGCTCTTGTTTTACCTTTTTCTTTTTCTTTTTGTAGACTTTGTGGTTAGATCACACAATGCTCTCTACACTACCAAACCTAGCAAAAAATGAAAAGACTGACCTACATTTCACTTATTTCCTGAAGGAATAAGAGAAGATGCATTTCTATGTGCTTTCCCCCAAAAGAATAGTGAGAAAAAGTGTGTTTTTTGTTCCAAGGAGGGTACAGAAAAGCAGTAGCGGGTAATAGGCACAGTCCACAACCAAACATGAAAAGAAAAACATTTATTTATGTAAGCTAGGTACCTTAATGAGGCTTTATAGACAATTAAAAATTCAAATGCCAAAGGAAATATAATAGAAGTAAAAGGCACTAAGGTTTCAAATTCAATACAAGATTGACATTACATTAAAATAATAATCTTGCCTATCTCTAAAAACATAAACCAAGATATGATCTGTTTCTGATTGATTAAAGTGTGTCCTTAATCACATTGTCACAAAAAGAGAAAGAATTGACATCTAGCTTACTAACGGCTGCAAGACTGATCATTGTCAAGAACTAGAACGATAAAAGGGAAATCCAATTAGAAGAACAGTATAGAGAAATTTGGAATATAGTGATCAATGATAAACTGACTTGTGACATTAAAGTTATAAAGGGAATATGGAAGCAAACAGATTTTTGAAACATATGTGGTAAATTTATTGAGTTTATAGTCATTGGAGGAAAGGGGAGCAAACCTGCAACAGAAGCAATGAAATTTTGGATTTAAAGCAGTGGTTATCAACCTTCCTAATGCTGCAACCCCTTAATATAATTCCTCATATTGTGGTGACTTCTAACCATAACATTATTTTGGTTGTTACTTCATAACTGTAATTTTGCTGCTGTTATGAATTGCAATGTAAATATTTGATATGCAGGATGTATTTTCATTCACTGGACCAAATTTGGCACAAATACCTGATACACCCAAATTTGAATACTGGTGGGGTTGGAGGGCATTGATTTTGTCATTTGGGAGTTGTAGTTGCTGGGATTTATAGTTCACCTACAATCAAAGAGCATTATGAACTCCACCAATGATAGAATTGGGCCAAACTTCCCACACAGAACCCCCATGACCAACAGAAAATACTGTGTTCTCCGATGGTCTTTGCCGACCTCTTTGACATCCCCTCATGACCCCCCCCCCCAGGGTCCCGACCTCCAGGTTGAGAAACACTGTTTTAAAGGATAAGATAAGTTGGTCCAGGTGTAGGTGGCACAAAAAAAGGGTAAGGGATAAGGGGTGAGTGGGAATAAAACAAAATTTACTTAAGTAGATAGATGATAGTAACAGAATGATAAGCATAATATGTCTTAAGCAGAGAAAGTCCTAAATTATATGAGAAGCATCTTATTATGTTTATTGTTATTTTAAATTAGCAACTATGTAAAATGTTACATTCTTAATGATTTTACATATAAGCTGCATTAAGATATCAGCAATTCTCTTTTCTTTTAAAAAAATGTATTTTCCTGACTTAGATACCGTTCTCAAAATATCTAATTGTAGATGCTGTTGGGAAAAAAAATAAAGAAAGAAAGATTAAAATGATCAGTCATTTATAAGCTTGTTATCAAATTTTCATGAAGACTTTTCTAGAAAGTAAAACATAAAAAAGACAATAAAGGTATAATCATACAAACCACAACACAACAAATAAGGCATTTGTTGTTACTACATCCCTTGAATATGACTTTGCCTTAAAGTGAGCCAATCATGGAAGTGGGTGAGCTTGGCAATGTTTATTCAGAGGAGGTTTGTCATTTCCTTTCTGTCAATTCTTTTCTATTAATCTTAGTATGTTTTCTGTAATTATAATATGAAATAATTCAGAATGGATCTCATAATGCCACCAACTATGAGTAAATAAAATGCACAAAGTAATTCCATTACAATTATAATCTCCACATTCTCTGAGATCATTTGAAGAAAAATATTCAAAGTAATTGTAACAACCAATGAAGATTTATCAATATATTGACCCACAACTACTGCATTTAACACGAAGAGCCAGATACCAAACAGAATAATATTCTTACACACTGAAAGTGTGTTTTGTGGATTGGGAAGATACTTAGTTCAGTAACTGGATATTGCTCTCTCAACCATGCTTAGATAAAGTCTAAATAAATTTCATCAAAATCTAGCTGAAGAAGCTGAGTTAGATGATGTTGAATTAATTATTGAAACATTGGCATTGAGAAAGATCAAGGAAATGTCAGATCTGTTGTGTGAAGAAAATAGAGAAATGCTAACGGCTGACACAGAGAAGGCAAAACTACTCAACACTTATGCATGAGTCTTCTTCCCAAAGGAAAAATGTGTGTAAAATGTTTCATCTGACAAAAATAGAAGAAATGATCTAGTGAGCAGCTGCATCCCAAAATAGCAAAGAGTAGGAATGTGAATAACTAACTACTTTAAATGAATTCATGTTTTCAAGGCAAGATAAATGGCATCCAACACTTTCAAAGGAACTTGGCAGATAAAGTTATTTGTAAACACACCAGTTCTTGAAGACTACAGGTGGGTAAATGTTATTTTCATCTTTTAAAAGGAGTAAAAAGATGACATGGACAGTTTGATGGTAATACCAGGACAGTTTCTAGAAAATATCATTAAATAAGACTTTGAGTATGTAAAAAAAGAATGGTGTGGTTACTCAGAGCCTGCATAGGTTTCTCAAAGCGAAGCTATGTAACACTACTCATCTTGTCTCTCTCTCCACCCCCCCCCCCCGATAGATTTACAAGATTGGTACATCAAGGTAATCTAGTAGATATAGACAGTGTCTTTTGATTTCAAGATATACACAAAGTTATTTTGACAAGGTTTTTGACAAGAGGTTCCATAATGTTTATGCACACAAACTAGAGTAGCAAAATGTAGGCTAGGCAATATTACTGACAGGTGGGTTAATATTTCTAGTTTGGATTTGTAATTGTAGTTTGTGGGTGACACACTGAACTGAAAGAGTCCTCATGAATAATTTCTTGTTATCCTGGAGAATAGGTATCCTGTGTCTGGTGCTCAGCCTCTTGACTCAGCTAAAGAGATAGAAGAAATGCTCAGCAAATTTGCAGATGATGCAAAACTTGGAGAAGAACATATTTCAGAAGACAGCACAATGGTCTACACAAAATAGAGAATTAGCTGGCAGTTAAAAGATTTCCTTTTTGCACATTACTACTCTTGAGCCAAATGTCACCCATGTTAGGTTTGTTCATCTGATTGTTCTTTCCTAAAAGCAGAACCTTATAATTCTCCCTGTTGAAAATTTTTAACTGCCAGCTAAGGTTCTGCTTTTAGGAACAATCGGATGTACAAACTAGCATGGGTGACATTTGGCTCAAGCAGGCATATAGCGGGGGGGCGGGGGGGGGGGGGGGGGTTGGGGGCTTCAGCTTGACCTGAAAGCCCCTGAAATTCTGATGGTGGTCTGCGAAAAGACCTTACTGGTACATTATTTAAACTGTTATGTTTATTCATACCATGATCTGATCACCATGCTCAATATATCTCATATGCATGGGGGTATTGGGGTAACGATACAAAAGGTTTTCTAGGGTAGACCCTCTTTCACTCAGACTCAGCCCCCCCCGAATCAAACTCACCCCCCCCCCCCCCAAATCAAAATCCTGGCTACGGGCTTGGGCTGAAGAGTAGTAATGTGCAAAAAGGATTTTTAGGAAGTAGGAATTCTATTTTATGCAGCTCTAAATAGCCCATACCTGGAGTACTGTGTCTTGTTCTGGTCATCACAGTCTAAAAATGATGTTGACACGCTGAAGTATGGGAAGGGGAATTCTTTAGCTTGCTAATATGGTTTTGTAAAGGTGTAAGAAAGGCAGAGGGCCCTGCCTTTGGTCTGAAGAAAGCATACTTCCTTAATCCAAAGGGAAGAGTCACAAGCTGTGGCTTAAGGCTTTTTGATGAACATCTGCTGAGTGCTTGGGTGTGTGTGAGAGAGAGTGTGTGAGTGTGTGAAGGGTAAAGCTGGGGGAGATAAAAAGGAAAGATGCAGAGAATAAGGCATTAATGTTACCCACATAGCCGAGAAAAAGCTTTAGAGATGCAGGCCACAGCTTATGCTATTCCTCTGCCTACTGGAGAGGGAAAAAATTGCACAGGTTTATGGTGGTCCTATGAATGAGATACTCTGTCACCAACAACCCTTAAGATGGTGCAAACTCTGGGCTATGGCTTGCTTGATTGCAACTTCAGACTTTATTTTCACATATGAGGGCAGATCCACACAGCATGAAAATTGCACAAGCTCCTGAGTTTATGCGGGGATGTCCAAATGACAGGAAAATTCTGCTTTGTTCCGAATTAATTTGATTGTGGGTTCAATGTGTGCCTTTTTGAATGGTGCAGTGGAATAGTGGAAAACACTATTTCCACTGTCTGGACTGCTCCATCAGAAGTTCTGGACTTTCGAGGGCAGCCCAGACAGCCCTCTTGCATTTTTCCAGGCTAATTCAACCTGGAAAACTGTGAGAGAATCAGCCTCCCAACCCCACCCCAAGCCTTTAAAAACTAAAATAACTTACCCAGCCACCATTAGTATAGTGCCAGAACTCTTCCAGCACATAGGAATCACATGCCAGGGGAAGGGGGGAATCACTTCTGCCCTCCTTCTCCTGGCACATGATTCCTACACACCAGGAGAGCTCCAGCATCACGCTAATGGCAACTGGGTGAGTTATTTTAAAGAATTTGGGGAGGGGGTCGGGGAGAGGATCTGAGTGTCTCACTGCCCTTCCAGGAGGGCCTCTGGACACCCAGCCGCAAAAGTGTGGAATTACAGTCCGCACTGTCCCGGGTTTTTAAAACCCGGGTCTGCGTGGACTTTTCCACTGTCTGGAACCATCCTGAGTATATCAGCAGCCGAATGTCCTTTCTGCCTGAGTTCAGTTGCATTTCTCAAAACAATTGTATTTCTATTTGCCTTCTGCTCTTCCCCAGTAGTTGGTTGAGTACCTTCTGACCTGTGCGTCTTTTATTCCTGCACTATCACTCACTTAAATTTGGATCATCTCATCAGCAAAAGGCATTCTGAAATGCCTCTTTTTAGCGATATTGCCATTGTCTTTGAGAGATCCTCTGCCAGTGTCCTCCTCGCTGCTTCTCCTCAATAGCTGTTTGATACATGCACATTTACTACACCATAAAGCAGTGGAGGTGGAGTGGATGGATTTACTGACATCCAGAGGAGACCAATAAGATTTTGACATGTGTCTAGGAAATGAGGGGAAGTGGCCTCAGTAGGTGTTTTAAGTCAGCCACACACTCTCCATCTCCCTTTTTGAATTTCATTGTGGGTCAAGCATTCGGGGTGGAGTGGGGATTAATATCCTGTCCCTGGGGCTGGTCCCTGGGGTCTTAGTTGTAGTTAGAAATCAAAGAGACTTTGGGAGCTTGCAACCCTTCCAGGATAAGAACTGGTCTTCAAGTAACCATGTAAATTATGGATTGCTCTTAGAAGCTTTGATGTAATACCCACGAGGGGGATGGGGGCTCAAGTCAGGGATGACAGACTGCCTCAACTGCTCCCGTATCAGATCGCTCCCCCAAATAGTCTTCAAGAAACAGCATAAGTAGGTAACTATTCAATAAAAGTTGCCCTTAGTTCAATCAATTCCTGTTGTGTCGTCTCTTTATCTATCTGGTTTGTCAGCAATTGTCTGACTCTTTATGAAAAAGTCTGCCTGTTATTGGAAACTCTACCAGCAGCAGTGATACATTTAGCATAGTCTTTTGGCTCATAATAACATTCAGTCCCATCACTATGGAGATATAGTATCACCTTCAATAACAAACTGAAGTAGTGTAGCATGAAAAATTGAGCAACCTTGCTTCCTCTTGCTTAAGGAGGTAGGATAGAAACCAATGGATATGAAAAAAATGACAAAGCTTTAGATAAAACTTCCTTTTCGTAAGAGCACTGTATTGTTGAACGCTTTCATGGCCGGAATCACTGGAGTGTTGTGTGGTTTCTGGGCTGTATGGCCTTGTTCTAGCAGCATGTTCATCTGCATCTGTGGCTGGTATCTTCAGAGGATCTGATGGTGGTAAAGCAAGTGGAGTATCAGAGCACTTCTTGTTTGGCATTAAAATATATCTGACTCAAATCATGGGGAACTCTTAATTGGAGCTGAATGACCATTAGTCAGGTATGTTTTAGATATGAGTTCTTACTTAGGCAGTGGCCCCTGAAGTACTTTTGAAATCTATAGCTGCATAATAATAATAATAATAATAATAATAATAATAATAATATACTATAGCTGCATACATCTATGAAAAGCTTGGTCTTTGCAAATTCCAACATGAAATTAATTGCTTTGTTGCACAAATTAAACACAACTTCTCATTAGATTTCAGATTTCTCTCAATGGTACTGGATACTGAGCCAAAAATGTTAAAAAACAATTTCAAAGCCCATTTATACATATGCTTACTTTATATTATTTTCTCATTTTTATAAAATGCTACTGCACTGAACAAAATGATTTCATCAGGTTTTTGAAGCTAAGGAGGACTAAATCTGGTTAATATTCAGATGGGAGAACAATTAGTAGTGCCCAGGAACTCCAGGTAGGCATAGGAAAATCTCATCTATAAACTTGCACAATAATTGCTGTCACTCAGACCATAACATACAAAATGGAGTACTGGTCTTCATTAGCAGCCTTCTATGTTTCTATCTAGATTACATCTTTCACATATTAAAACAAGGGGGACTTGATTTTATGAGTAACCACTGAAAGCAATGTGGCCTTTTCATGCCTATTAGGAATTCATTTTATTTTATTTTATTTTTGCCTTTCTTCCAAATCAAGGGGTGTACAGTGTAAGATTAAAAATACATGCTATTTTAGAAAACATCATTCGGAGTGAAAGATTGCTCTTTTCTCATTCATGACAGGCAAATTAGAGGGATGATGATTGGTGCTACAGTACAAAAGTGATCTTTATTTTGGCAAACATTTATGCATGAAACTGTGTAATGATCTGACAGCATTTGGCTGCAATTTTGTTTATCTAAGCACTTTGGAAGTGATATTGAATTGTATTATGGAAGGAAAACAGTGGGGTGAAAACACTTGCCTAAGGTTATAGTCCTAATCACTCTTACTTGGGAGTACATACCAGCAAATATACTGCAGGTTATTTCTAAGTAAACATGTATAGGATTGCATAGATTTGGAAGCTGTTCCCATCCAAAGTAAAAAATGAAATTTCATTTGGATGAAATGCTTTCACAAATTATAAGAACTACTATTGGTTTGTGAAATACCATTGTTTAAAAGAGGATAGTGTATGAGAAAAAAAAGACCGGTCAGTATCTCCTGCTGTAATTCTTGGGTCCCTGTTTCACATCACAGACATTGTAAACAAAAGACTTTTGATAAACTCCTTTTAGCCTCAAAGATAAATATTCCCTGAAGAGGTTAAACCTCACAATGTAGGTTGAATAATCTGATGTTCAGCAGACCAATATTTATTTACACTCTAGCAGATCTCAAAGTGATGTTGTGATAGGGTAGAAAGTTATATGGTTTCTTGCTGAGTTTCAACAGCAATGGGTAGAAAGTAAGTGCTCAGATTCTCAAAGGAAATCAGGTAATTTGGAATAGGAAATAAGGTTGGAATGAATAAAATGGGTATTCTCAGATTTTCAACAGAAATTGGTAAAACAGGAATGGGAAATAAGGTGTATCACCATTATAGATCCCATCTACACTGCCATTATAACACAGATGGAACTGCATTATATGGTCAGTGTAGACTAATATAATGCAGTTTAACTGCATTGGGCTGGATTATATGGCCATATAATGCAGTTTAATCTGTATTATAATGGTAATGCAGATGAGGCCACAGTCGCCAGAAGAAATATAGCAACATTTTTTGTCCAGGTATTCAAAGTCCAAGTTATATACTTCAGCCATGTGTGGCTGTAATATGACTTCATGTTGCTTATCAACTTATGGTGACCCCATGAATTACATTTTGCCAACTCTATACACATGTTAACATGTTAATAAAAATAACCATAAATCTTTTCAAAAACCAATTTCAACTTTTACTACATTTAAGAGAATAAAAGTCAAATATATTCTGTAAACCTTCAAAAGAAGCACCATTGTGAGTAAGGCTGCTTTGGGATTGTCTCATTATGTTTGACATGAAAGGAAATGTGTAGGATTTGCCTCCCATGGCAAAAGTTGTCAACTCTTATTAAAATATTTATAGGTAAAACAGACAGAAAATGAAAATCATATATGTTTTTACCACTATTCTTATCACTGTGAATTACCCTTTGCTAGGTTGTATCAAAATCCTATTATGAGGATAAAACAATGAATAGATTTGGTTTGGTCTTAATCTCACTACTGAATATAGCCTCTTCTCAAGTTTCCACTGAGTGAACATAATGCTGTATAGCTATTATAGTTTTGTCATGTTTCCCATTATGAGACAAACAATGATTTTGAAGCAACACTTTTTTCATGTTATCCTGACTTGTCTACTGAACTATATGAGAACTTCATACAGTGTTGTTCTTCACTTTTAAAAAAGCCACTTCCATCTTTTTTCTTACAGCAAAAATCTAATAAGGGAAAGAGAAAAAAGTCAGTTTTCCTGGATTCAAAGCTTTCTCTGAGATGATTCTTCTTGCTGTGTGTGCAGTAGGAGTGTGCACTATTGTTGTTGTTACTATTTCATCTAATGTCAGTATGTCTAACATCATTCTATCTGCCTGTCTGTCTGTGTGCTTTATCGCTCAACCACTTGATTTCATAGTTCTTTCGTTGTGCGTTGCCTTATCAGTGGCTATCAAATATAACAAAGTGACTTTTTCTATATATTTATAATGCTGAATTCTTCACTAACCTTTCCTTCTACACTTTTTTTAGCCCTTCTGTGTAATTTGTTGTGAATAAAAGGAAATAGTAGAAGAAATGCATTTATTTCAGCTAGCAGCATGCAACTGAAGAGTAATCAGAGTCTCAGCGGGTCACATAATATAAAGTCGAGATGTGCAAAAAGAAATAAAGAAAGTCTAGAATCCACCTCATTGGTTCAAAGAGAGTGTTGCCTTGCTTGAAACATTCTGTTAATAACACGGTGCAGCTTATACTTGTCCCTGACTCTTTGTTTCAGAACTCAGAAGCTCAGTTAATTTCCATTTTTTTTAAAAAAAATGTAATGGGAGATAGGGGATCGGATTCTTCTAATATTCACTCCTGTGCATTCACATCTTTATGTTGTATCTTGCCTGTGGACACCATCTTCTGTGTCAAAGACCCGAAAAGAGCTACTCATTTAACAAGAGAGAGGAACAAGATTTCACGAATACGCATATTTCAGCAGCAGTAAGAATGAAAATCACAATCAGTTGGGTCTCATGGCTATGCAGAGATTACTAGTCTCCAAAGTTCTAGTCCAAATCTCAAACCAGTACACCATGCTGGAAACACATTAACTGAATTAACATATTTCATCACATAATGGTCACACTGCCTGCCTCCATGCCTGTACCTAAAGGGCAGGTGCATGAGTGGGAAAAGGTGTGAGAGCTGGGAGACTTCCCTTGCTGCCACCAGCTGATCAAGGCTAATCAGCTGGCAACAGAAAGGGAAGCTGAGAGAAGCCTCTCAGCTCTCCCCAATAGATATGTACCCACAAATGGGGCGTACAAAGCTTTCTTTGGCTGCCAGCGCCAAAGGGGGAGACCCACGGGGGTCTCTCTTGGCTACCCATAGACCTACAATTTTTTCACTGTGTAATAGTCACATCACCTTTTTTGAATGGGAAAAGTGCAACTATTATGCGATGAAATAAGATATATCCACAAATTCCAATATATCAACAGTGCTATGAACAAAGACATGTAACAGAAGCAATCTTCTCAGATATAGTTTTGAACCCAGGGAAGCTGACTTCTCATTAGCAGATTTATTGCTTTCATACATCAGTGTAATTGACCACTATCTGTCAGAACCCAGATGCCTTTAAAACACACCAGACACAAGATAAAGTTCAAAACACAGCTTTATTGTTAACAAAAAGTCTTGAAAAGCACTTAACTGCAGTGCTTAAGTCCGCTGGAGCAATTTGGCACCAAAATTGAGTCAATAGAGTAAAGTAAAATATAATCTGGATTATAGTGTAGAATCTTAAACTAAAGATGAAGTAATTCGCTTGAAATTCAAAACGGAGCACAAACACAGTCTTTAAAGCTGGAAAAATGTATTTTCAGAACAAAAAGTAGTTAGAGTCACTAAAATATTAACAAACAAAGTCCAGAAGTCCTGTAAGCAAAGTCAAACCGGTCCGAAGTCAAATCCGCAGAGAAGTGAAGCGGGAAAAGATGAGGTCACCAAGAAATCAGGAACACAGGAACCCACGAGGCTACAGCCCAGGACCCAAGGTGGAAAGTTGGCAGGTACAAAGAATTATGCCCAATGAAGACACTTTGCCGACTGCGACTTGCAGTTCAAACTGTACCCCCTTTTATCTCACAATTCTTCATCAGAGCTTGATGAGCTCCCCACCCTTTCTTCATCACTCCCAGCTGCAGCTGAATACCCATCCCTCCACCTCTGCCAACGATTATCAGGGATCAGATTCTGCCAAGAGTCCCCTGGCTGCCAATCCCCAGTGAACCCCTCAAATTTCTCAGTAGAGGTGGGCTGGTTACAAATATCCCTTATGTTTTGCACACAGGTCCAATTTAACTCCTCCTCATCATCCATGTCACTCCCAGTCCCAGAACTCCTTTCAAAACCAAAGAAATCTTCATCCTCTGTTGGTGCACAAAGTATTTCCCGAATACGTTTCCTTTGTAATTTCCCTTCAGACTCTGGCTCACGAGCAGCCCTCTTTACACCTCTGCTCACTCCCCTTCCCCCATTTCGCAATCAGAGAAACCTGAGAACATGTCATCCTCACTTGGAGCCATAATGATTTCCCTAATGCGCTGACGCTGCTGTTCTCCCTCTGACTCCAAAGTAGCCCCGTTTTCCCTGCTACTAGGAGTAGCAACTCGAGCAACACGCTGAACTACAACACTATCACTTTATGCAATTATTTTGAAAATGTAGGACAAAGATTTGCATCCTTTTGATTCCCATTATATTCCTACTCCCACAACTGGGTAAATATGCTTTATAACCTGAGGCTTTAATATTCTGAACTGCATCATAAAAAGGTTCATATTTATGAAAGCTCATGCTAAAATAAAACATAAAAAAATCTTAAAGGTGTAGTGCTACTACATTCTTTTCTCCCCATACTTTCCCCTCATTTTAAGCAGTAAGAGACTAAATGGTACTTTTTTGAAAATGACTCCTTGCAGAAATACAGCCTTACACTGATGATTTAAAAGTAAATGTAAAATACTTTACAGCCTTGGTTTTTTTTCTTCTTCTTTGGCCATTATCTCATAGTTTGATCTGGAAGGCGAGTATGTAGCCTTCAAAAAACTCTAATATGGATAGGTAAAATGCAACCCATAGGTCTCCTCCCCTTACAAGATTTTATGGACCCCAATAACACTTGTACCCTTGATATTTACATACCCATCCTGAAGCATTATAGTTCAAATGTTAACAACAGTTTCATCCACATAGCTCTCTGGAGAGAAATTGGAATTACTATTCTTGTTATTACTGCCTTTCATTGCTAGTATTTATCATAGATGCACACACGTTTCTAGTAAAGCAGACACAGAGCAATGGGATGAAAGAAACATTTTTAGATCTAAGATAACAAACCCTTTTTAGTCCATTGTACTGTTAGATTTAAGGTTAATCACTTGAAATGTTCAGAGTAAATTCCTGATCCTAGAGAAAACCAAGACATAACTTCTATTCAGTTCTGGCAGGACCAGAATTTACTCTTCTTTCCTAAAGAAAATGTTATAATCATAAATATGTGAGGGGATGTCATAGGAAAGGGGGAGCAAGCTTGTTTTCTGCTGCCCTGGAGACTAGGATGTGGAACAATGGCTTCAAACTACAGGAAAGGAGATTCCACCTGAACATTAGGAAGAACTTCCTGAGTGTGAGTGCTGTTCAGCAGTAGAACTCTCTGCCTTGGAGTGTGGTGGAGGCTCCTTCTTAGGAGGCTTTTAAACAGAGGCTGAATGGCCATTTGTCGGAGGTGCTTTGAATGCAATTTTCCTGCTTCTTGGCAGGGGGTTGGACTGGATGGCCCATGAGGTCTCTTTCAACTCAATGATTCTATTATTCTATATATTTAACACTGTTTGGTAGTTTGGAAGGATTTTTATGACGTGTTGTGTGCCTTCATCACTTTATTTGGGGACTATTTATTTATTTAGTATTACTAACAATGCTTAACATTTTTACATACCAGACATCACCCTATTTTTAGACATCAAGCACACCTGGCATTGCACTGAAACCAATCCAACTTTGGGTTCTTGCTATGCCAAGCTTTTCCAAAAAAGGGTTTCAATAGTTCTGATGTTAGTTTTAAACTAAGTCACTGGTATATGTAATGTTAACATGTGAGCCAGTTCTATTCTTAGGCCATGAATCTCTGGTGTTATAATTATATATTTATCTTTCTATCTCTGCTATGTGTGTAAAGTTAACAAACCAATGAGATCTCTTTTTAATACACAATTATGTATGTTGTGTTCATTCTTCTACCTGCATGAAGGGGTTCAGCCTGTGATTGTCTCTTTGCCACAGGCTTCAGAGGAGAATGATCATGACTCTTCAGGGGTATCCAAGTCTGACTTTAATGATCAGGTTACTGTTGATTCCAAGGGGGTTGAGAATACAGATGATGGCCTAGAAAAGCAGTTAGCCAGAGTGAAATTAGCCAGAGTGAAACTGAGGATTCTGGGATTGCCGGTTCTCAAGGCAAAGATGTTTTGAGACAGCACTCTGAGAAAGAGGCTGAGGCTGAACAGTCAAGGCTAGATAGAGATAGTGAAAGGAATGTACTAATGAGCAAACTGGAGGAGGCAATATTTGATAGCAAAGGGCAGATATATAACAATCGCCACCTGGCCTTAGGGAGGAGGCGTTCAGCAAGGTTAACAGAAAAACGGGATTTGGGAGAGGTCTCCCAAGGGAAACCGAATGCTTTCCCCATGGCTTTCTGAATAAATATAGGGCCTGAGAATCTATGCTCTTCAGTGAGTCCAACGTTTAGCTTTCATGCTTGCTTCATGCCTTCTTGTTCTTGCTGAGACTCATGTATTATCTTGCCTTGGATTCATGTTCTTGCTGAGATTCTTGTGTTTTAACCTGACTTCAAGCTCCTGTATTTGGTTCAAGTGGCTCCAGTTTGTTCCTGATTCTTCAAGGGATTTTGTTTCTGCAACCTTTTGGACTAAAAGACTATTTCCTGTGGATTTTGGTTATCTGGGTTTTGGGACTGTCATGCTTTTCTGATGTGGATTTTGCTTGAATGGCTCCACATTACCTTATGGATTATATTATGGACATTTTTATTTCCTTTTGAATGCTTTTTACCTTTTTGACACTTGTTTATATTAATCTTCAATAAACAGCCTTACTTATTAAAGAACATTGGTGTGTTTGTGGACTCAAAGGTGCTTATCACAGCCTTGGTGTGCAACACTGCACATCTACCTCATATTTTTGGACCACACATTATTTGCAAGAAGGCTAAAACCTGAGTAAAATACAATATGGGTGACAACCAACTCAAGGTCATTGATTAAAACAAGGCAATACAAAAAGAAAGCCCCAACAAAGAGATTAAGTGAAAACCAAATAAAATAATTATATAAGATAAGCCTTCAAATTCAGAAGCTCCAAAGAACAGGAAGCCTCACTTCTGTTTCTTTCTTACATATACACAACTGAAAGATATTCTAGTCCTGGGATGCTGCATACAATCTACCATCACTACACTTGTGTAGGCAGAGCTTCAAAATATTGTTTTTGGGACTTCAACACCCTCCAGATTTTCCCAGACAGTTATTTTTTGAGACATTATGTTATATAACCCAAATCTATTTTTAAAAGCTCCGATTTGAGGTGCAATGGGTGCTTCTCAGAGAGCTTCCAGCCCTATTAGCCAAAAGACCTAAAGAAGATATTTGAATTCCATTTCCTTTATTGATGTTCTTAGCAAGAAAAAAGAGAAGTGTTGGTAGAATATGTCATTACTCGAATCCTGTATAATTCTTTATTTGGAGGTGGGGTATTAGGACAACGAAGTGTACCCAATATTTACCCACTATTCACCCTCCTTTAAAACTAAGCATTTGGTATAGTTAGATGAAGGCACACAATACTGACTGTGGTTGAAAGACACTAGTGCCAAGAAAAATAATATTCCAGAGTTCTGAATTTAGAATGACTGTTCCTAGTTGCTTTTTAAAAAGGAGAGTCCAGGAGATATACCAACAGTAGTTATATTGAAGCCTCAGGGTCCTTACAGCTTCCTAAAGATATTGTGTTGTGATACTGCACCTAATCATGGAAAGAAGATGGATTTCCACATGTCATGTCTAGTTTGAGTGTTAATGCTACATTTGAGCTCAGCTACATATATATTATACAACTCAGCTTAATTAGTCGAGCAGTTGCAAACTGTTTCAAAAATAAAGAACTCCCCAAGACAGCTAAATTCTGAAGACGATGAATAATTTATTAACAAGGACATAAATGACTAATTGCTTATCAACTATCATGCTAAAATAAAAAATGAACATAATAGGAACAACACATCTGTCTTTTTCAAACTTTAACAATAGACAAATGTTAGCCTTTTCAAAATTCAAAAAGCAAACTAGCGAATTTTAAATCTTTAAAAACCCTCAACAATATAGTGTGGCACAGATTATCATAGGGGCATGCACATTCTCAGAAGTCCTCTTCTGGCTCGGAAGGGTGGCGCAGAAGGATACACTAACAAGTTGAATGCCTCTGAAGATAGCTTTATTTGTTGGCCGTGCAAATGGTGGCAGATGTACTCTAGATATGTTTTACAGAAATCCAAAAAGCATATTTTGATCGGTGTTAATACATTGTCCATTAAATTGGTCTAAGCTTACCTAATACATTTCTGATTGGCTCTCTATTACCAAGCAACAGTTAGAAAACAACAGAAACCGGAATAAACTGGAAGGTTCATATCTTCTTCAAGTGACCCTGACTCGCTGGGAAGCACTCGGTAGGCAGCAGCTTATCTTTTGGTTACAAGTTACAGCAAGAATGCTCTGTGAAAGAATAGGAAGGGTGGGCTGCAGTGGCAGCTTTTTTCAAAACTATGCTTTTGTCTGTTTACATTCTACAGGTGGGACTATAGCAATTGAAATCTTATAAAATTACATCTCCTTCACTATAAGGCAAATAACCTGTCAAAATTCTTTACTATTTTTAATTTGTGGGTGAAAATTAAATTCTACATGTATGTGTTCATGCACATACATGTAGAAATAACAATAAGGAAAAATACTTTCATGGATTTATAGCTTTACAGCACAACTTTCAAGGTCATAAAAGACTGGACTCCTTTATACAGGCATTTGTTTTGGGCCATCAAAAATGGTGTCTGGAGTGCTCTCCCAATCATTGGGCACATTCAGACAACCAGTTATAGTAGAACTCTGATGATTTCACCTGCTACCTGTTCTTGACAGGAGAGTGCTAAAGACATATTTCCCAATGCCCCATCAGTAATTTCTCAGAAACACTTCAGTGAGGATGCTGCTGGACTGCAAAGATAGGTTTTAGGGGTATAATAATATCAAATGTAACTTCAAGGAAAGAACACCATCATCAGATACAGGCTGAGGTTGTAGGATCTCAGGCCCCATTTACAATGCCTTTTAATGTAGTTTCAGAATGCAGTTTAACTGCATTGACCTGAATTATATGGCAATGTAGACTCATATAATGCAGTTAAATGCAGTAAAGCTGCATTCTTAAACGGTATTATATGATAGTGTAGATGGGGCCTCAGCTTATATGTCTGAGTATACACACATATATCTTTACTGATAGTAGAGTGGTCAGCTTCATATGTTTGGACCTGGAATAGGAAATGAATTTCAAGCCAGTGTGGTTCACTTTGGTGGCCGTTGTCTAATACAGTAACTATCATATCATATTTAATTACTTATTAATCGCCCTCAATCCGAGAATGCTCTAGCCGATCTACAGCTAAAGTGTAAAAGATAAAATACATACATACAGAAATTAAAATTTATTTATTTATTTATTTCAGTTTTCTATACCGAGCTTCTCAACCTCATTGAGGGACTCAGCCCGGTTTCCACTAGAGATCGAATGTTCTAGTAAAAAGCCAGGTCTTAAGTGCGAGAGTAAAAGGCCCTAAGTCACGCATGGCTCTCATATAGGGTGGCAAGGAATTCCATAAGGCAGGGGCAGAAATAGAAAAAGCCCTGCATCTGGTACTTTCCAAGTGCACTTCTCTAGGACCCGGTATATAGAGTAAGTCACGTTGGGCTGGTCGTTGTGACCTCCGATGATGGAAGAAGGAAAGGTGGTCCCTAAGGTACGATGGACCCTGGCCGTAAAGAATTTTACAGGTCAGAACTAACATCTTATACAGGCCACGGTACTCAATTGGAAACCAATGTAAATGTTGCAGCACTGGTGTTATATGGCATTTCATGGACATTCTTGTGAGTAACCTGGCTGCTGCATTCTGAACAATACGAAGTTTTCGGGTCTTAGACATAGGAAGGCCAACATACAGGGCATTGCAATAGTCCAGCCTAGACGTGACCGTGGCATGGATGACAGTTGCCAGAGCCTCGTCAGATAGATAGGGTGCCAGTTGCCTCGCTTGTCGTAGATGGAAAAAGGCCTGTTTGCTGGCAGCAGCGACCTGAGCTTCCATTGTCAGCTGCGAATCCAGGACGACACCTAAGCTCTTAATAGTGGTTGATGGAGATAGGGCGGCACCATCGAAGGTGGGTAACTGATGAGTCAGACCTGTGACTCTATGCAGAAGAACTATGCAGAAGAAATGTTATAAATTAGATGAATTTGATTTCCTAGCATGATTGTCCTAGTATGATGAGATTCCCTCAAAGGGTCTAGTATTATGATTAAACACTTTTTGAAAAAAATAATTGTAAAATAGATATCATTCTGTGATCCAAGAAATGATATATTTATTTGTGCTCTCAGTGTTACATGAAACCACATTGTTGTAGCGTTGTGTGCGAAATCTGTTTGTTCCATTTAATTCTGTACCTCCAGTACTTCAGGAGCATGTAACAGGAAACCCCTCCCAGTATGAAAATCAGATTGGCATGAAAGTAAGTGGGAGCTGATCCTGGCTCCTTGCATGCTTTTCGTCAGCAGCCTCCTTTTTTGGAAAGAGTGCGTGTTTGGAAAGAATGCATGAGCAGAGAAACAGGTTAGAAGCCTCCTTAAAGTGTGTGCCTGCCTGCAGCAGAGCACCTCCTCTAGAGTAAGAAACAGATGTTACCTGTGGCCTCCTTGCCATGGAGTGTGTGTGGCATGCAGTCCCGGAAAGTGCGCATGACTGTCTGCAGCCAAGTATCTTTCCTCTAGAGTAGAGAAACAGGTAAGAAGCCTTATTAAAGAACATACCTGCTTGCAGCTGAGCACCTCTCCTCTATAGCAGAAACAGCTTAAATGCCTATGATGGGAAGGGAAGCCTTGGAAGCCCCTCCCCCCAATAGTAGGCCAATACAAAATAGATTTTTTGGCACTCCAGAGAGAAAACAGACATTTGCCCTCCTGTTCTGTTGAGTAATCATGCAGTGATTATTTAAAGGACAAATGAAAGCCTCTTCTTGTCTTTCCTTCCTTGTTACATTGAACAAAATACATAAATATATAGTGGTAATGGGACTTTATCATACAAACTCTTTAAGAGGAAAAGAACTTTTATGGCGTTTTACTGTTTTTCACTTTTGTTTGAATTCTTTCATGTAATAATTTCAACAGTTGCAAGGAGATGGATACTTTTGAAAAAAGTTAAGGTACAGTACTTACTTTGACTCATGGATAAGTTGACCCAGGGTTTTAGGGTGATTGTTTTGAATAAAAGTTTTAGAAAAGTAGTTTGCAATGCACTGAGATTTTTTTTAAAAAAAGAAATGTATCAGTTCTGTGGTTTCTGAGACAGCTAAAACAAATGTTTATAAGTTTTTTGCATGCCTGATATTCAGAATCCATGATTATCACTTTGGCTTTATGAATAATATGCAAGGTAATATTGAAAATGAAACTTATATGCATGATGAAAAATGAATACAAAGTTTAATCAGTGATGGCTGGTGGCTCTAATAGCAGTGAAACAGAGATTCTCATCTTGGTTTTAATCCAAACTCAAAAGTGGTTCTTCAAGATACTTTTGCCACTTTGGCAACAGGGTTCCATGTCTTGGAGTGCTCCTTCAAATTCCAGTCTACAATTGGAGTGGATTTGGCACTATTCCTAATGCTGAAGCCTTCTGTTTTAAACTATTTTTCGTAAAAAAAATGTGCAAAGACAGCATATGTTAGGAAAGTGCAGATTTTTGCACTTGAAGGGAAGGGATCTTGCAAACCATTGTTGAGCTAAATGAGACAATAAGGCTGGCAGGATTCTGAGAAATGCCTTAAAAATGAAACTCAGATTTTTCACATCCCTGGAAAGCCTGCATACAGCAGTGCTTTGAATATCAGACTAGAGGTACTTTCACAGTTATAATGCTGTATTTGCAGTTTGACTACCATGGCAACATTCTTGGATTTCTACTTTCATAAGGTATTTGGAATTCTCTGCCAGGCTACAACTGACTACAAACTGCCAGATTGTATAGCCATGACAATTAAGAAGGAATCAAATTACTATAACTGTGCAGTGCATAAGGTCCCTCAGATTATGGGAGATAAGAACTGGAATACCTGCTTAGCAATGGAAACTCATTTAATATCCTTGGGCAAGTCACATTTTTTTCAACATTGCAGTAAGGAAAGTTAAGTCCTTGGCTTACTTGAAGTATCTTAGGCAAGAGGGTGCTGGATTAGCACTCAGGCTTGTGTTCTGAGGTAACACTGAAAAGATTACTCTTTTAAAATATACGCTGTCACCAATAGTCTTTTTATTGCTGCAGGAAACTGCTTTTAAAACTTCTCCCACAGAGGCACACATGAGGCAGATGTTGTGAACAATAAAACAATGATGTTTATTTGAGAGAACTTGAACAAAACATGCAATAAGCTTAGCTGTTCAGAAGTATTGACTTTAAAGCATGTAGTTTCTTTAAGCAGTTCAAAGTTAGTCGCACATAAACACTCCTCTCTCCCTCCAGAAATTACTGACCGGATTTCTTCTCTGAAAGTAATTCTAAACTCCACCACAGATAGTCCCTTCCTAGATCTATCTCTACACTCCACCACTAGCTATCTTCCCTAATAACTGTAAAATCTTCTCACTAGCTATCTCTGCTAGCTAACTAACCAACTTAAGGCCTCTCTCACTATTCTCTTCTCCACGCCAAACTCTTAACTCTTTCTCCTTTGACACCCAGATTCAATCTGAGCTGACAGGGTTTTAAAACATACCTTTAAAGTCATTTTTTTCCTTTTCTCAGTTAGGCTCCACCCACTCTCTCCCAGTCAATCACTAACTCCCCTCATTTCCTTCTAACCTGTTTCTAAGCACACCCCCTTCAAAAATGAGTATCTAAAATGGATTCCCCGCCACCCTTTCCAAAAACCTTCTGTTTACTCTCACAAACAGGGCTATATCCAATCAGCTGCCTGGAGATTCTGGATTTTTTTGAGAATTTCCAGGTACTTCATAGAGGTTTATTGAGACAGTTAAGCAGGAAAGGACTTCACAAGTATTTTTCTCATTCCCTCAGTACAGAATAGGGGTGATGATATTTACTGCAGAATTGCTGTTTTTTATTGTTAGAGCATAGATTCATTGAATTCTAGAAAGAGAGAATTGTGAATAAGTGAAAAAGGGTCTATTGATGCATATGAATTTGGAGCAAGAAGGCAGTTCCCTTACCATTTCATAGTTGTATTTGTTTAGCTTTGTTTTATTTATATTTTGCCCTTCTGTCAATATAAAACCCAAGGCAGCTCACAATATAATCTAGAACAAAATATAGTTAAAATAATGGACTATATGAAAGTTGCTTAATAACCAAACAATCATATTGAACATATGCATGTAAATAATTTAAAGGGCAGTTAAAACATAGTAGTAATGATAAAAACATGAATATTTTGCTTTTTATTCCCTCTTTTTTCTTCACACTCCCCCAACCCTTCCTGTTCACTTCATTTGCTGCTGTGCTAGCATTATCAGGTACATGCCACTTAAAAATCTGCTTGCAGACATCTCCTCGGATTGCCTTTACACATTTAGAAAATGCAATGACACTACAAAGGCAAAAGTATGAGAGAACACCGAGGGGTGTTTTGTAACTTTTCCAACTGCTTTCAAATAATTGATGATAGTAAGGACGTCATGGCCCTGGGAATGTTCCAGCTGCTTGAATGCCAGCGTTGCCTTCTAAAAAGGTTTAATTGCCACTTTACTCCCAGCTTTGCCAACATATGCGCACTAGCAAACAACGTGTTGAATTCAAAAAGAGAGAAGGAGAAAGCTTATGTGAACCTGGATT
The DNA here is from genome assembly GCF_037176765.1 of Anolis sagrei. Lineage (NCBI taxonomy): Eukaryota > Metazoa > Chordata > Lepidosauria > Squamata > Anolidae > Anolis > Anolis sagrei. Next base: position 37,911,496 of record NC_090025.1, read on the forward strand.
TCAACAACTTGGCAATCCTTCGCTATTTCAAGCAGCAGAAGAAACCTGCTCACCACTCAGTGTCCTATCCATGGAAATTCAACAAATGCATTCTCTGCAATGCTGTATAACTACATTCCAGTAAACTCCCAAGGGATTATGATTAGTCCAAATCTCTTCCAGAAACACATTTCCATATGTCGAAAGATTAATATAAACATGCTGATATCACTTTGGATGAGGGAAAATGATCATAAATTGAATCTTCCCCCAATAATTTTCCTATGGTGATGAATGTGTCCCCATAAAAGTGGACTGGGATTTAAATTCATCTGTAAGATCCCTCAGCCATGTCACAATAAAGTATGATTAATATTTTCCATGAACTGACTGAGTTGACTGCCTTTGGTATATGTCCAGAGCAATCCCCGATAAAGAAAATGTGAGGGCTTATTCAACACCAGAGAGTCATCATATATGATTTCATATTTTGTGGGATGTTGAATTCTCCTTTTTATTTGGGCCCAGATGCCTAACTTCAAGGCAAAACCAGTGGTATAATTCTCAGGAGAATGTTTCATGGGAAAGCATGTTTAAAAGGAGAACAAGGAAGGGATACCATTGAAGTTTGAGAACCAAGAAACAACCTAAAGAGTCTACAATACATACCTAAGCAGATAGTTTAAAGAAGAAAAAAACAAGCCAGAGAGCCTCCTAGCTGCACTTTATATGCAAGTGAAAAATTGTATGAAATTGGACAGCAGGATCATAAGAAAGAAAGCAATGCATTTTTATCCAGTGTTAGGAGCTATTCCCTCTTCAGTTGCAAGTTTTTTCATTGAACCACTGAAATGCATCTTGCCAGTTTTGCTAAGAACCTGCCTGTTGCATCCCCTTACAAATAAAGAAATGATAGAGGCTACTTATTCCAGAAAAACTTTGCTGACATCTGGTTGTAACTTTTTATCCTTTGCTTTATCCTTCAGTCATGACTTTTTGTTGATTTGTCCTTTGGTCCCAACCTGATCTTCCGTCTTGGCTACCACCTTCTTCTGGTTTTTAGCCTCTTCATCACTGCTGACTGCTTTTCACAACCCAGCTCTAACATTACAGTTGTTTCCTAAGGAGATATTCAGTTCCTAAAATGCTTTTTGTTCATATCCATGCCCCCACCGCCATGGTGTTCTTTAAATACCTATTGTTGCAGAAGTTATAGTTATTCCCTTTCCTTACTCTGTCATTTGTTCTATTACTCACCCAACTCAACCCATGGTAACTATAAATATTACACTACCCAGCCCAAACAAAAGTAACTGCAAAGAAATTCACAAGTCTATACTCAGCCACTGTGGAGATTCCCACAGAACAGTAGTAGCTTCAGCAACGACTACATGGACCTATACAATATGAAAATTGCTCCAAGCTGGTAAACAAGGAGAAAAAGAAAGCAGTATTTTATATTCACTCTTCTTCTGTTATCTTCATATAATGAGACATGGAATATCATATTTGGTAATTTACTACACATCTTGAAATATCTATAACCAAAGCTGCCATATTCCATAACATTGACATTCTATCCCATTTGTATGTAAATTCCTACTGCCCACATCGTCAACAATAAGCATTTATAGAATCATTTCCCTAAGGCAGCTGTATTGGAGTTAAACACTGCTTTGTAAAAGAATGTGAGACACTGCACATACTTTGAACAGATATCAACTTTATAGGTCCATTATTCCATACATAGTTCCAACTTTTAAATAACTTATAATAATCCTAAAATCTCTTCCCCATGTGTTTAAAATTCTTTAAGCATTACAATACTTAACTGCACAATATCTATTTTGCTTCAGTTATTCCCTAAAAGAGATCTATGTTCTTCCAATGTAGCAGCAGAGATATTGGCAAGTAATGTGGATTAGAAATCAAGACTGATAATGAATTAGGAATCACCTAGTTAGCCTAAACTTCAAATCTGCAGAGTCAATATTTTATGATATTGAAGGAACATGCTGAGATATGTACAGAACCACTTGCCATAATTTCTAAGAAATCTTGGTGAGATAAAAAAAATAAACCCAGGAAAATAAGTCTGACTTCAATACCAGGAAAAATATTAGAACAGAATATAAGGATTCTGTAAGTAATTTGACAGTGCAGATCAATAGAAATCGGCATGGATTTGTCATTTCTCTGGATTTCAGCAAACTGAAATGGATCCATATTTGGAACACTGTGCTCAGAGTCATCATCAGTGGTTAAGCTTCAAACTAGAAAGAGGTCTCATGTAAACCATTAATGGCTCTGTCTCATATATACAATTGAGGACAATTCCACTTCACCATTTGCAGATCAATAGAAATCAGCATGGATTTGTCATTTCTCTGGATTTCAGCAAACTGAAATGGATCCATATTTGGAACACTGTGCTCAGAGTCATCATCAGTGGTTAAGCTTCAAACTAGAAAGAGGTCTCATGTAAACCATTAATGGCTCTGTCTCATATATACAGTTGAGGACAATTCCACTTCACCATTTGTATCAATGACTTAGATAATGGGATGAACGTTTACAGATGAAACAAACCTAGGAAAAGTGGCAAATACATTGGAAAATGGGTATACAATTCTAAAGCACCTAGATCTGTGGTTCTCAACCTGTGGGTCCCCAGAAATCCTAACACCCAGAAATCCTAACAGCTGATAAACTGGCAGGGATTTCTGGGAGTTGTAGGCCAAAGCACCTGAAGACCCACCGGTTGAAAACCATAGACCTAAATAAACTAGAATACTGGGTAGAAATTAACAAAATGAAATTCAATAGAAACAAATGCCAAATTCTACATTTGTAGAATTGTAGGGCATACAAACCAAACACGCTAGGCTGGATGATATCCAGCCTAGCAGTATTAGTTGTGAAAAAGACCTTGGGATTGTTGTTGATAATAAACTGAATATGAGCCAACATTATGCAACAAAGAAGATGAATGCTACTCTAGCCTGCATTTCTAGAAGAAGAATTTCCAAATTAAGGGAACTAGTAGTCCCACTATATTCTGGTTTCATCTGATGCCCTATGTTCAGTTCTTGTTACTTTATTTTAAGAAGGATATAAATGGAGGGGAGCCAGGGAATGGCAACAGGGATGATAAGAGGTATGGAGAACACAACATATGAGGCACATTCAATTTGGTGAAGAGAAGATATGATTCTACCTTTAATATCTCAAGAGCTATCACAGAGGGAGGACACACATTTGTTCTCAGCTGTCTCAGAAAGTAGAACTAGGTCTAATGCATTTACGTTATAAGAGGGTAGATTTCAACTGAACATTAGAAATAATTTATTGAGAGTCAACATATCCAACTGCCTAGAATTGGTTGGGTTTCCTTTTTTTGGACATTTTCAAAAAGAGACTGAACTGCTGTTAAATAGGGATCCTGCACTGAGCATGGGTCTGGACTTGATGGCCTGTGAGACCTCTTCCAATTCTATGGTTCTATTAATGTTTAGTAAGAAATTATATATTTTCAAGGTTAAGCCTTTAAAATTAGCTTCTCAAAATAAGAAACTGTCTTAAAAATCTCTTGCTTAGTTTCTTATGTCAAGCAGCCAAATACATGGCATATAAGGCTCTATAAGAAACTGTTCCTCATCTAGGCATGCATTTTTCTTCAATGCAGGGTAGCAACAATCTGTTAACACATGAAATTAATCCTGTTCACTGGTATGCAAAGGGTCAGCATAAGTGCCTCCCTTCCTATGGATAACGCAAGTATAATACCAACTGCTGCAGCTGTTAAGGCAGCATTTTGTTGGGTCCACAAATGAAGAACACGAGAAGCATTGGTGGAAACAGATGATGCTGAACCAGATTTGTTTTGACATTCACAAGTTGCCTGTAGGTAATGATTGCAGATGGAGGATAACTGACCTTTTGAAGCGAAAGTTTATCATACTTTCCTGTTCTGCAATATGAAAAGATCATTTTCAAAACTCTGCTTAGTTGTCTCCTTGGTGAAATACCAGCAGAGGAATTGCAAGGCAAGAGTTCAAACACATAGTTTTCATAGGAAAAGATGTTTGCTCTGATTAATGACATTAAGTCACTATTCTATAAGTTTTCTTTCAATGCCTGATGTTTTAGAGTTTCCTGCACTTCCTTTGTTCAAGTGGACTGAAGGTGAATTTATTTTCCTTAAATATCATACTCACATGATAAAAATGGCTTTAAAAACATTTGAAAAACATATATTTTCTTCTAGTTATTAAAGCAGATTTGGTGGAGGGGGGGGGGGGGATATGTTTTTCCGAGCACTGACATTTGTTGAAAGCTAATCAATGTAATGTATTTTAAAACTAAAATAAGCCTTATAATCATCAGAAGTAACCTTTTTCAAAAAGAAAACCATTAGATTTCACTGAACACTTTATGTTATCATCATATGTGGTATATTCATTTTTGTAGGCAGAGATTAGAAAGATACTTTCACTGGCTCTGGCTACTAACAAATCATTTGCCTGTTAGTGTATTTCCTTGAATCCTTATAAAATTTGGATGTGAACTAATGTAAGAATGGATGACATGTGGAAGACAGATATGAACATGTATAGCTTATATCAGGCATGGGCAAATTTGGGCCTTCCAGATGTTTTGAACTTCAACTCCCACAATTCCTAACAGCCTACCAGCTTATACACTCTAATATAAACCACTGTGCTGAAGAAAAATCCTGTCAATCAGAAGGTCGACAGTTTGATCCTGGGTTGGGGTGAGCATCTGCCATTAGCCCCAGCTCACCTGCCCACCTAGCAGATTGAAAGTAGAAATGTAAGTAGATAAAATAGGTATCTATTTTAGCAGGGCACCCTTAAGGGCATCAATCGGAGGAAAGCTCCTCAGCATGGAAGATGGAAAGAAAGCACCCCCCGTGGCCAGAGTTCAGGACAGCCTCCAAGATGCCAGAAATGAGATGGGAAAACCACCTTTACTTCTGTTTGTGTTGACTATCCTTGTTAATTGTACAATCAGCATTGAATGTTTGCCGTATGTGTGTTCTGAAAGCTGCTCTGAGTCCCCTTTGGGGTGAGAAGGGCAGGGTATAAATACTGTAAATAAATAAATAAATAAATAAATAATACCATCTTTATTTCAAAGTACATACCCAGGTCTGAGAATACCATGTTGATTTGAAACTGATATACCACAGGGTGGCCAGTTTTCACCTCTCCAATACCATAGGCTGCACTATCATGTTTTGAGTGCTCCAGAAGTGATCTCATGGCATTTCTGGTCATTTATTTGGTTGGCTGAGTGAACCTTTGAGATGGTGGGAGAAGTAATCTATTAAAGTTACTTCCTAGTTTTGGATTGAATTGCTTAATCTAGTCTACACATCTTCTGGATCTCAACTTCGTATCAGATGCAGTTAGTGGTTGGAAATCCATACTTTTCTGGAAAGAAAAGCAACCTTCCTCAATTAACATTTGCTTATTGTCACAACTTTTTCTTGTAGTTGCCAATTCACAGGGGTGCTGTTGTTCACATTCAAGTAACTTCCATAAATAATTACAAACCAATAAACCTGTGTTTAATGATGCTTAGGCTTCAAGAGGACTAAGCCTATTTATGCAGAGCAGGCTAGTTTAGGTGATTTGCAGAAGGCATGCTGAATCTCTTGCTTAAGAACAGATTCTAATTATTGTTCATTCTTCCAAGAGAATGAGGCCATCATAATTGCATACTTTCTATCACCAAAGCATAATGCGCCACTGTATGTTCTCTATTCTTCCAGCTTCCTCCTTGTATTGTAACCTCTCCAAGGGGAATATCCAAAGGGCAGGAAAGTACTGCAAAACAGTTGCTCCTAATTCAAAACACATGAAAAATGAGCTCTTCATCCTGGTGTTTAAATATTTCTCATCACTCCCAGTTGACTGGAAGGACAAAGGGGAACAGCTCCCTGCTGCCTGGAGAAATAAAAACAAACATGTGCTATAACCCAATACTCACTGTAGTGACTTCAAGTGATCTGTTATTGATATGGTATTTAAAGTATCATAAGTGCCATTTCAGGGGGAAGGAGTGTTACAGCTATTTCTTGGGCCCTGGCTGCTTAGTAATAATAGCAATAATCCCAACAAAGAGGATGGGAATGAAGATGTTTTTCCACTAGATTTCTTATTCGTTCAACATATTTTCTAGTTTGTTTTCTTTCCAGTGATTCCCATGCCTCTGACAGTTTATAATATAAACAGAAGTATCAAGTGTTCTCTATCAAAAAGTTAGAGGTTAACATTTGGGCTGTTGCATGGCAGTGTAGCAACTCTTCCAACTCTGATTCTATGATTCTATGAACCAAAACATCAAATGAACAACCAGGTGCATTTGTGTATTAGTGCAATCCATGTGCAGTGCCCAATGTAGATCTGCATATGAGATGGCACATGCATAAATCTATTTCTTCAGGCTGAAACCGAATGTAAGCATTCCCCACCAGACAAAAATGTCCAACCACTTGTGTAAGGAAACTTGCATATTTGTAAAACATGGCTAGGGATTTACTCTGCGCCAGTTTTGAGCCAGAACCATAGAATAATAATGGATTTTGGATTTTGCGACATGGATTCTCCCGGCCTGGCTTGGTTTTTACTGACATGTTAATCTATTAATTTGTTGTTAAATTTTACTGATGATGTACAATGTTTTAAAATGATTTTATTGTGAATTGTAATTTTTATGGTATTTATGCTGTTAGCATCCTCTGATGATCATGTGAGGCCACGCTGAGTCCCCCTTGTGGGGAGAAGGGTGGGATATAAATATATGAAATAATAATAATAATAATAATAATAATAATAATATAGCATTTGGCCAAAAAAGCAGTTTCTAAGCCTATGTTTGTTTATTCTATTTCTGATTTGATACACATTATTAGCACTGACAACATATTCCTTAATGGACAGCTAGAAGGCTTGTGTTCAACATCAGTAGCGATTGTTTTCTTTGCATTCTCCAATTTAGTGCATGATGACTGTTTGTAATTGCCAAGATCATTTATTCTAGACATAGGCCAATAAGCTATTTCTGGTTTGTTTCATGGATGTTTGCTACTCTGTGTCTATCTATGATACATAGTCACTGCAGATTTGACTTGGTTGATAAAAAAATGGTTGAAAATTCATTTTGGATGTAGTTTAATTCTAAAGTCACTACCATTTTTTAAAAAATCAAAACTTTCCAAAACTTCAAAATTGCTTTGTTAATGGCAGACATGCATGCACAGTAGGAAAAAAAAGGACTAGCACTGGGGAAACTTCAGGGATTCTCTCTCCCTCATGTTTAGATCAATCCTGATCAAACTTGCTATGGTGGTAGAACACATGGACCACTGTTAGCTCATCAAATTTCATAATTTTTGACTTATCCATGGATTTTTGGAGAATTTTCAAAGTTTTTATTAAAAACATTTTTAATGATAAAAGAAAATCTGTACCTGGTTTGAAAGTGTTATTTCCTGTTTTATTGGGTGGTTTTTATTTTGAAAGTAGTTGTTCTACTCCAGAAACTTTGTTTATGTGACACAAACTGTGTTAAATTGGTGGAGAACAAAAATCATAGAAGAGACCCCATCAAGGGACATCTAGACTGACCCCCTTCTTCTGGGCAAAAAGGCACCATCCAAACTCTCCTGACATCCATTTGCTTCCTCTACTGAGTTGGAGGGGACCCTCAAGACACATCCATCCATTTATTGCTTTTTGCAGATGCAATCAATCATTTTATTTTATCATTACTTACTTACGTAAAGGGCTGGCTGGCTGTTGCTGGCTTCCCCAGTGCCTTCTTCATGGCAATCAGGCCAAAGTGAAATGGTTGGTTTTTAAGAGATTTATGTACTCTTGGCATTGAAAAAGTTGCCAATTGCTTTGCTGCCTTCCTTAGACCTCTTTGTAGATGCAATCAGTTTATTATATATTTAGATGAAGACTGCTACAGACAGCTATAGGGGTCCTTCGGCCATTTTGGCTAATGAGCAGTGGGACATTGTGGGAAATGTAGTTTAACAGCAGGGCCTTTTGCAATCTCTACCATTGGGGGCCTGACCTTCACAAACTACAACAATGGCTGTGATTAGCCACACCCACCTCATCCCTCCCTTGCTTTTCCGGGGGAGGGAAAGCATGAGATTTTAAAACTTTTTAGGCTTTACCAAAGTTGCTTAATGGTTCTGAAAATTAAAATAACCTTGGGAGACACCCGAACATTATGGAATATTTTCGGGGGAAAAAGGTTAGTGGTTCAAATGTGGACCCCCCCGGCATGGTTCAAAACTGCTTCAAAAATCAAAAGTCAATTTTTTTACGACTTTCAGGCACTTCCAAATGAACCTATCCAACCCTACTACAGATCCCTGTATTCCATAGAAATCAAGTCAGATATAGGTTTATCAAGCTGCTATAATGGTAGACTAAATCAAACTGTTAGTTCCAGCTATACAAAACTCGCTGATTCAATGGAATCAACAAAATATTGAATTAATAGTATCTGAATATATATGCTAAAATGACTTAACATAATGCAATTTATTTACAGCCTATATATATATATATATATATATATATATATAATTATGTAAAACCTCTCAGTGCACAAGTGGACATTAGGACTAGTAATTAGATTCAGATCTCAGATTGCCGCTTCAAAGGAAACATGTAGTTTCTCTTGCATTCTCTCTCTCTCTCTCTAGATGACAGTTGCCACTCATAGTGCAACCTTTTTCATGTTCTCCCTCTCAGGGGCAATCAAAAGTCCAAACCCAATTCCTGGTCCAAAATAATACAATCCCATTGCCAAACAGTAAGTAAACAGTCAAATACATCCTATTGTTTCAATGGGCCTAACTTCATTTGGACTAGCATTGAGACTTAGCTCTAATGGGCCTAGCATTTGGACTAGCATTGAGACTTAGCTCTAAGAATCAATTAAAAGTAACCCCAGAGAACTCCATGATTGGAAACATCTTGAAGGCACAGATACATGCTTCTAGGGCTCATAAAAAGGAGGAAGAAAAAGGGAGGAATTAAATGGATTGTGGCAGACCCTTTATGACTGATTCCCATACTCTGTTTTTGAAAGAGGAATCAGGCCTCTTTCTGGCTGAATGGAATCTCTTATCTCGGCTGTTAACTTCTGATTCCTCACAAGATAGGACATAACAAAAACAAAACCTGAATTCTTCTGTCGGACCTTTTTTACCCACCCTGCCCCCAAATGTCATATGGAGAAATTGGAACTTTATGACACAATACAAATGCAAACCCAGTATGACAAATGTCTTCTTTCTAATGGTTGTCTTCTGTAACCTGTCCTGAGTCCCCCCCCCCCCCCCCGGCCCGGGGTGTGTGAGAGAAAGATGGGGTATAAATGCTTAAAATAATTTTTAAAATTCATTGTGCAGTTTCGAGCTTAATCTTTGTCTTTTCATTCTGCTAGAAATATTCTATGTTTGGTTTACCACCCTTGTTGAGCTGCTATGTTAATATCTGAAACAAGCATGTTAAATTTAGGTACTGAGAATATTTCAGGACATTACCATCTGGAAAAAAAGGTCTCTGGATGTATACCTGGAAGCTGCACATTCTTCCATCAGATGTTATTCTTGTTTTACTTTCATAGCCAAAATAGTTCTTCTTGCAGAAGAATTGATTAGGTTTCGACCTGTACATTCATCTTGCAGTTTGACCTTCCAAAGAAGGCTTTCTCCCACTAAAAGCAGGGCGAGGATTTGCTTTCTCTCAGCAACCTTTCCTTTCCCCTGTTTCATGCATTTCTGGGAGCAAGCCTGCAAAACAATCCAGGGAAAGCTCATGGAGTATTTTTATTTCAAACGCTCTCCACGCTCCAGTTGACAGTAATGTGAATTCAGACTGTTCAAAGAATGTGGATCCTATAATCTCTCTCTTTGTACACATGACGGTATATTCATTTGTCCATCTTTCAGCAGCATTACTCTGATAAAGACTGCATTTGTATTCCTGTCACTTGTGCATATATTCCTCTCCCCACCTCAGAATGACTAATGTCTTCACAACTGAGGCAGATTTTGCCCTGAGACCACTGTTGTGAACTTGGTTTAGAGGGGATGGGAATGCCAGTAAAAACTTTATTAAGTCACCATCTTTCCCTTTTCTGGCTATGACTAGCTTGAAGGCTTGATTTGCAAATGTAAACAGTATCTGCCAAAGAGACCAATAGGTTTAAGCTGAAATACAAAGACAATGGCCCATAGTGCTGGTAGGATCCTTAAGGTCTTTTCAAACTGGAACATTTCATGATGTCTTTCTTCAATTTCCAGTGATATCCCTTTGGTAAGGGAATGCCCTTCAAGAATGGAGAGTCTGGTTGACAGAGATCAAGAAAATTAAATAATATCTAAAACCATCAAGGTTTTAAGAAGCAATGTCTTTCCTATCCCCTTTATCCTTGTATCACTAGGAATATCTTGAGAGAGATAGGAGAAAGTGATTTTATCATGGAGTTGATCACATCTCAAGTTTAGGAACTAGGTTAAGGCCTGGGTGGTGTTTAATGCACCAGACAGGTTGACTCTGACCCAGTTTCAGAATCTGTATTATCCATGGTTTCACAACAATTGAGGATTCAAAATTTTTATTTTTCAACTCCCTCACTTTGTGATACACATGAGCAAATCACTGGAGCACCTGTCCCTTAATCGGTTTTGCTGTGTGATGTGGTATACACTTACAAGCACTGATGCAACATTGTGGGCTCTGTTTTTATTATGATTCCTCAGTTTTGCATATCCTGGTTTAAGGCCTCTAATTGATGTTCCATGTTTCATTTAAACATTAAATTTTCAAACTGCCTTCAAACCACATTAGAAACGCATCAAATAGTGTAGATGTATCTATAGATTTTGACTGAGAATTTTGGTTTTAGCATGGTTTTATTGCTGATTTTCAGGATTTTATGATAGTGTTTGTTACATTTTTTATATTGTATTGATAATTTCTGTAAAAAGTTTAAAAAATTTTTTTGCTAAAAGTTAGTGTTGTAGAAATGTGAGTGTGTTTGTCTATGTGCATATGTGTATGCGTGTATGACATCAAATATTTGTTTTCTTTCATAAGTTATCTCTCTTTCTCTCACAATCTCCTCCATTTTCTCTTGTACACAGAGTCTAAATAACATTTTTGTTTTCCTCTTCCTTTTATCTTTTTTTTTAAATGCTATGTTCAGTTACAATCTTTTGATTACAAACTCTCTATGTTTTTAAGCTACCATGATTAGGACATCACATATGGACATCAAAAACTGTCAAATGTCTGTCCACTGAATAATACCATGCTCAGCAAGAGTCCCTACATTTAGGGATTTAATATAATTTTTACAGCCTAACTTTACATCTTAAAAAAATTAGAACCATTTGCTGCAAAGATTATGATTCTGTCTATAACTGTCTCTGGAAGGCCATGATCAGAAACTTGGCCCTTTTCTCCATATCAAATAATTGCATTTTTATAATTAATACCCTACCCGGAAAAAGGCATTACTACTAGCAAATGATTGTAGTGTAATTGGCATACCCTTGTATAATTTTTAATTCATAAATAAATAAACACAGTTGACTACTTATATGCAGATTTTTGTAAAGGCAGCACATATTTACCTTCTGTCTCTGAAGTTTTGGTAAACAGCAGAGATTAGCATATCTGTATTTGGATGTGCATGTCAGAGACCAATGGAGAATATACTGTAGAAAAGACAAGAAAATAGGAGCATTGCACATGTATATGCAGAGATAAGTGATGATATTGTGTTGTTGGAGCAGTGGTAAATACTCCCTTGAGGAATATGGCTAACACCTTGCATTGCTCTTTTAAAGTCAAGACTGAACCCCAAAGCAGATTCAGCCACACTACTGATATGTAAGTCACCAAGTGCCACTGAATATATATGATGGGATTTTCATAGCACTCTACTGTGGCTAACTCCAATTCTGTACTGATTTCTGTGCTGAATCAGGGCCCTGTAAATTCAACATAGAATCATAGAACAACAACAACAACAACAACAACAACAACAACATATTGGATCCGAATTAAGCCTTGCTAGAAGATATTCTCTGTCAGTGGACCATTTTTTAAAGTATCATTTATTGCATCCACATTGTACAATGAATGAAGTTTAACATTACTTTAACCGCTCATTGCTACATAATCATAGGAGTTGTTTCTTTTTTGCAAGGTTTTTAGCCTTCTATGCCAAGGAGTACAGATACTTCACCAAACTTCAAATCCCATGACAATGGTATTTGAAGTGATGTCAAACTGTATCAATTCTACAGTTTAAATGTAATCTTTGTCTCTCCTTGCTTCAAAATACCTATCAGGTTTCTCTGATTGTCTATGTTGTACTTTCAGGACACTGGTAGAGGTAGAATATTCCACTTCTACCAGTGTTTGAAATTTGAAACCAACCCCCAATGCATTCTGCTTGGTGTAACATGATGGAAAACACAAACAAAAGAAGTGCTACATGAATCAGAAGGAGATCACCTTCTGATTGAAGCTGCAAATCTGAGCTACAGAGAAAATTTCATCCCAGTCTACAGAAGTCTAACAGAAGGCTGTATTAAGGTGTTATCTTATGTCTAAGGAAAAGTAAACAAGGTACTATGATCAAAGTATAGTGTAAGGTGAATTCCCTTTGGCTCAAATTTGGAATCATTTCAGTATTTATGGCCTTTCTGAGTAAGAGCTTATGGGGAGCAATTTAGATCTCTCCATAAAGTCATGATGGAGTGCCACTTAGAAACTAAACTGCTTTTTTCTCCCCAAATAAACATAATTAGAAGCAAAGAAGGATCTTGGCTTCAAAGGGGGTCCAGAAAGAGATGACCCAAAGAGAAGAGTCTCCCAAGAAAATATTATTTTCTCAGGTGGCTGGGTGAATTCACAGAAGCAACCTGATTTTCTGTGAGAGTAACAGAATCTCTTCATAAACTTAATTGGACATATGTATTGGGTTGCATACTTTATTATTATTATCCAAATACACTTTTATTATTATGTTGGATGTATGTATACATTTTGAGAAGGTTCTGTAAATATTCCCTCTCTGCTGCATTTAGTTGAACCTCCTAGCAGGCAGTGAACTGAATAATAAAATTCTTCTTCTCATCAGTTATTCTTTAGTCAGAGTTAAGATACACATATATATGAGAACAGCAAGGGGATAATTGAATCCTCTTCTCTAGGCTTGACCACTGTTGCCAATTATCAGGTACCACAGGGAATTTGATTCAACCCTTTGGCTGCTTTGTATTTCAGGAAGAAAGGGGTTAAGACAGGAATGCAAAAAGGAAAGAAAAAATAATGAAAGAAACATTGACTTTTGCTTTTCTGTGCTCAGCAGTATCCAGGGACAAAACCCCATAACATGCATCCTAGAGTAGATAGTAAGAATAGATGCCACTGAGATCTTATTAAAGAAGTGTGAAATAGCCCAAGGAAGACTGAATGTGTAGTGGATAAAGTTTTAATTAGGTCAAGAAGACTTACTGCTCAACACTGATGTGACAGTTAAAAACAAGACCGCCATAAGCACTGCACTGAACCTCTTAGAGGAAAGAAAGGGGATGGATGGGATGAATAAATGCACAATAATTGTCATTGCGAGTTGACTGTGTGTGCTCCTCATTCTGAGTTCTAATCCTTTTAAACAAGCTGTCTTTTTATAGCCATTAATTACAGGTTACTGCCCTATCCATCTTCCAATGTGCAGATTCAGTGTCTCCCTGTATATTTTATTGCCATTGAAGAAACTATTTGTTTTTAAAAGCACATGGCAACCGACATGGATTGTTGGACCCCATCATCATAATGGACACCTCAGGATATTTGTCCCTCCGCCTTTATGTTTTTTTTCTCCTATATGTGACTTTCTTCCATGAAATCATGTTTAAATAATGAAACCCATAAACCAAAGAACATGTCTTTCAGGCATCAGCATTGAAATAGAACTGAAATGCTACTCTTGGTTTCTTGGAAACAAATTGTCACTAGAATAGGTGTATTTTCTAGTCTGAAACTATCCATTTGGAACAAACATGTGTCATACATATGGGAATGTATTCTGAAAAGAACAAAAGACAGATTTTCAATAGGGGAAAAAGGAGAAGCCAAGTTATTATTGTTGCCAGTCACATCCCAATGAAAATGTACTCAATCACTTTTTAAAGCGGAAGCTTCTTCCAATTGTCTTCAGATGGTCTCTGAAAATCTGTCTGGATTTTTGAAAGTTTCTCAGTGGCTTTTGCTTTATTTGTTTTTGTTTCTTTGTCTCTATAAAAAGAGGATTGTTTTGATTATGCATTTGGTTAATTATTAACTATATCATAGCCTGAATGTTCACATTATTTCACATAAATTATCTCAGTAATTTTGTCAGGGGTTAGGAACAAGGGCCCTTTAGATGTTGCTGAACTAACACACCCATTGCCCCTATCCAACATAGTCAATGGTCAAGAATTCCTAAAGTTGCAATCCAGCATAATCTAAATGATTGAGTGTTCCTCTGTGCTGGTTTACAGTCCTCCCATATTTATTAAAAATATTAGGCTGCACATTTCATTTTGGAAGACAACTAATCAATTCATGCTTGTTAGATCAGACCCAGGACTTCATAGTTTTTGCTGCTAAATACCTAACTATTTGGATGCCTGCTGAATTGTAAGCTCTTCCCCAAAATCTTTTTGTGTAACTTCTATTGTTCTCAATTCTACTGCCAAGAGGCCCATTCACACTACAAAATATATATTAACAGCTTATTCCATTTTACTCCCACAAAGGATCACTGCCTTGTCGCGACGCTGGAGCTTGAGCACCTCAATGATCATAATATATTGTGTGGATCATAATAAATTGTGGCAAGTTCTTGGTGGTATGGGCATACCAAATTACCTTGTCTCTCTTCTGAGGAATCTGTATAATAATGGTTCTCAATCTGGGGTCCCCAGATGTTTTTGGCCTTCAACTCCCAGAAGGCCTAACAGCTGGTAAACTGGCTGGGATTTCTGGGAGTTGTAGGCCAAAAACATCTGGGGACCCCAGGTTGAGAACCACTTCTGTACAAGGACCAAGTAGCAACAGTAAGAACTGACCATGGAACAACAGACTGGTTCAAGATTGGGAAAGGCATACGACAGGGTTGTATACTCTTACCCAACCTATTCAACTTGTATGCAGAACACATCATGTGACATGCGGGGCTTGATGAATGCAAGGCTGGGGCTAAAATTTCTGGAAGAAACCTTAACAACCTTAGATATGCAAATGATACCACTTTGATGGCTGAAAGTGAGGAGAATCTGAGGAGCCTTCTAATCAAGGTAAACGAAGAAAGCGCAAAAGTTGGGTTGCAGTTAAACATCAAAAAAACCAAGATTATGGCAACCAGACTGATTGATAACTGGGATATAGAGGGAGAAAACATGAAGGCAGTGACAAACCTCTAGGTGCAAAGATTACTGCAGATGCAGACTGTAGCCAGGAAATCAGACGACGCTTATTTCTTGGGAGGAAAGCAATGACCAATCTCGATAAAATAGAGGCATCATTTTGAAGAGTAGAGGCATCACGCTAGCTACAAAGATCCGCATAGTTAAAGCAATGGTATTCCCCGTAGTAACCTACATATGTGAGAGCTGGACCATAGGGAATGCTGAGCGAAGGAAGATGGATGCTTTTGAACTGTGGTGTTGGAGTGCCTTGGACCCCAAGAAGATCCAACCAGTCCATACTTCAGGAAATAAAGCCTGACTGCTCATTGGATGGAAGGATATTAAAGGCCAAGATGAAGTATTTTGGCCACATAATGAGAAAACAGGAAAGCTTAGGGAAAATGGAAGGAAAAGTAAGAGGGGCCTACCAAGGGCAAGATGGATGGATGGTATCCTTGAAGTGACTGGCTTGACCTTGAGAAGCTGGGGGTGGTGACGGCCAACAGTGAGCTCTGGTGTGGGCTGGTCCATGAGGTCACGAAAAGTCAGAAGTGACTGAACAAATGAACAACAATTGCATTTTAACTGCCATGAAATACTTGCAGGATTCATGAAATTGATAGGAATCATGGCCAATAAAGCTGAATCCTAATTGCTAGAATTGTGGAGTATTAGCAAGTCCCACCTGATCTTGGAAGCTAAGCAGAATTGATCCTGTTTAGTAATTGGATGGGAGACTGCCAATGAATACCAACTGTTATATATATTTCAGAGAAAAGAAATGACAAAACCACCTCTGAGTATTCCTTACCCAAGAAAACCTTATACAATTCATGGCTTCACCATAAGTTGACTGACAACTTGAAGGCACATAGAGGCATATGCACAATAATTGTGGAGTACTATAATTGCTGTAATTATGGCATTTGAAAGAGACCATTGGGAATAGCATTTAAATTTGGACAGGCAGTCAAAGAAAAAAAAGTGTTTTCTGCTTCACACAAAAATGCTTAACAATTTCCTCATCTTCAGTTTCTGTGGCTTGAGTTTTTGTTGTTGTTGTTTGTTTGTTTGTTTTTGGGAACTTTAAAGAACCAGCTATTCTTCTGAAAGAACACTGTTTCCTATGTAAAACATTTATTTTAAAGAAACCATATTTTAGTGCAAATAAATTATTTGCAACGTGTCTCAAAATACAAAAAAACGAAGACAAGTATTATTTCCTAATTTGCCATATATTAAAGATAGGTAAACTATTCGGTTATGAAGATATCCTCATCTTGGAAGACAAAAGAGTTACTAATTATCACTTATAAAAAGAATGAGGTTTCTTTTATTTCTTTCCCCCATGTATTTCAGAAATGTTAGATACACTTGTACATCCATTATTGCAGTGCAAAATAATTACTTCCAGGTAAATGTGCTTAAGCTTTCAAATCCCCTGAAGAATGGCCTGCACATTTTCAAAGAGGAAAAACATCTTTTCTGAGACTATCAAGTTTAATTATGCTCTTGACTTCTGTTTGAGGGTAGGTCGAATCAGCTCTCTGTCTGCAGCATAGAGTGAACCAATGAGTCAATACTTTTTATTTCTTTATTGTGTTTTTCACTACCTGGAAGTTTTCAAGTCCTGAAAGAAGCTCCTGCTTCTGTTCCTTAGCAGTAAAGAAAGGAGAGAAGAAGTTATTAAGACCATAGAAAAGCAGTTTGTTACTGGTTAATCATGGAAGAAAAAAGAGGGTGCACTTCCAAAAGGATGAGTTAAGAGGAGCCAGGTCTTCCTTCTGAACCACAAAAATCCCAGTTGCCGCATTTTTTTTGGGTGGGGGGGGGGAGAGATATGGTTTTGAGGGGCTTGAAATCCAGCTCCAAATCTCATGACAAACATGAGCCTATCCCAATTGGTTTCTGACCAACACACTTGGCAGGTGTGATTTTCAGCTCAGAATATATGGATCTATAGGCATAGGTGAGCAATACCTATGAGTTGTCATGGACAGATCACTTTCTGGGCAGGGCTAGAATCAGAACTACAAACTACCCATGCAGGGGTGGAGGACCTACTAAAATAGTCCATCCTCAAAAGAAAATGGGTCCTTTAGGATTTCTGGGAGTTGAAGGCAAAAAACATCTGGGGACCCCAGGTTGAGAACCACTGCCTTAGAGGGTTATATGCCTGGTATCACCGATGATCCTGTTGAAACCCTGATAAATAAATTGAGTCAAAATCTAACCAGGGCTACTGACACGATTGCTCCCAAATGTCCTCACCAACCCATTACAAATCAGGCCCCCTGGTTTACAGAGACTCCCAGTGAGATGAAACAAGAAGGACAATGACTCGAGTGCAGATGGCAAAACCCCAACTTTTATGTGAGAAGACATGGTATAGGGTACCTTTGCCCCAAAAACCCCACACTGCAACCCAGTGATTCTGGCCATGAAAGCCTTCAACAATTGATTTGAAAGTACACACACCAATCTCTTGGACAAATTGTAAGCTGTAGAAACATTTCTGGAATATGTCCAATTACTTGCTTGTCCCCCCCCCCCCCCCCAAAAAAAAGCATTACTGTTCTCATTTTTTTTAAAAGAAAAGAAAATGCATTTATGATGGTATTCAGAGTCAGAGGAATGCCTTACATTAACCCCCTGATAGTGCATAAATACAATATGAGAAGCTGCTCATGGAGAACACTGAATAAAAAGAGTGGCACTTTACCTCATTCGTATTATTGAAATGTATGATGATGCAGATGAGCAAACTCCCTAGGCAATTACAATGTATGCAGAATCAATTCTTTGGCTGTCAGACATCATCCCCAGCACGTTTTTTCATAAACAGCTGGGTCAACCAGCCCAAGGTTATATTGGATTAGTGATACAGCCAAACAAAGCAGTCAAGGAAAAGAGCTTGAAACCCCTGGAAATATGCTGAAAATTCATTATGAAAGGCTAGACTCACAGTTGTCCTTTGGGCATGTAGAGGTTCAAGTAAACATCTGACTTTCCATGTGGATTTCTGAGTGGCCAGTAAAAAGTCAGACTCTGCCTTTGCTCTCTTTCTTTAACTGCCAATGAAAGCAAGTGAAAGTGAGGACAATTAAAAACAAGGAAGTGGTTATTTATGCAATGAATGTGAAAACAGTAAGGCTCACCTGATATTGTCCCGATTGTCTATCATTTCCTTTGTGTAAGATGAAGGTGTTTTGGTTAGGATATCTAATTTCTGACTGCTATTTTATCTGGCTTCTAAATGTTCATCTGTGATACTTTTATTGTGTTTTTCAAAGTCATTATATTTGAAAAGTCATTCTTGAAAAGTAAAATAAAAAAGAATAAAAATCTTTGGATAAAAATGTTCTATGCCACTTAATTTAAAAAGGGGGAATGTTTGGTTTAGGTCTATTTATATATTTCATTTATAGCCCACTTTTATGCAGGTATGGGACCCAAATTGCCTTAAAATAATATAAAACAAAATCTAGCCAAAATATTATATTACAAAAGTGATATGGTGATAGGTGCAATTTTGATAATAGCTGTTGGGGGACACAGACAGGAGCAGACACTGCATAAAGTCAAGATAAGGCTTATAAGGTTTTTTTCTTTAAGGACAGCTATTCTAGTGTCAGAGATGGAATGGCCAGGAGGACTGAAGTGTTGTGTCACTGGTTTTTGTGTATTCTATCCCTAATGTCTGATTTATGTTAATTTATCCTCTATCATAAAAACTGTCCCTTTTTGCCAATGTAGAGTGCTGAAAGGGAGTGTAGAGTGCTGAAGGACATGTACCACCTTTTCACACAAGGGGTTTTTAGCCCTTTACCATGCTAGGGCTGTTCTTCAGGATAGATCCAGATGAACCCATCATATGACACAAGCCTTCCAATTGATAGCTGAAGTGACAAGGAGTTTCCTCACCAATTAAGGTGAACGATGCATCTTTTAGGTACCTCCAATGGAACTACCCACAGTTTTTTATCTCCCCCCCCCCCCACCTGATGGGAGCAATGGCAATGTGACAATGTGCCATGCCATACTTTTCCTTGTCTGATGGGGGAAAGAACAGGGCACCAGTGCACCTTGCCCCGATGTCCCCATGTCATAGGGGAAGGAGGGTGGGTGCATGGGTCACTGCAAGGCACCCCATGCACCTTCTGTTTCGCCAGTGTTTGCTGGTGAAATGGAACAAAAGGGAGAGGGGCATCAGTATGAGAATGAACAAGTGAAAGTATCTCTAATATTGTGGCCAATGTAATTAGATTGCAAATAGAAACAGTGAAATTGGAATATATCCACAAATTCCAGTCCATCAGCAATGAATTGAATGAAAATAAATGGTTTCCAGACACACTACATATATTATGACACCAGATAATACCCCAGCCTCATGAGGGCCCTTTGGTCAGGTTATTTCAATCGCATTCTAGTCCTCAGATAAAATCACATTGCATTCCAATAACTCCATCATTCATATGATTATCTACTTATTGTTTCCCCTGTCTTTGTCCCAAATTACAATAATTAAAACTGAACTTGTCACCTCATCACCATACCTGCCATTTTTACATTTTTGCAGCTGTTCATACACATCGTCTACCTATATAGGTCTGTTCCTACATTCTCACTCCATCACATGCAAGTGCCTCCAACCCGCTGGGTTCCCCACACACGTCTAAAACAGTTCATAAATACCATAGGACCCATCATATGACACAGACCGACTTCCAGATTCATCTGTGGCATCTCGTCAGTGAACTGTGTCAGAAGTGTGGAGAAATTGGGGGATCAGAAACCGGGGAGCAATCATCTACTGAGCTTCTGATGTGCCTGGAAATGGGAGAACATGCTTAAAAACATGTGGAATGTGACCTGTCATATATGCCCATGTTGAATCATTTCAGTGACCTAGAGAAAGGGGGTTCCAATGGGTGCTCTCCTATGCTCCACTTCTTTTACAAAATCCTTATGCGTGCATGCACTTGGAACATTAAAAACATTAAAAAAATATAATCCTAAGAAATAGCGCAATTCCTTAGGATAGCACAGATTTCACCACTTTGTTTTTGCTGAGTTTTCTCCCTCTACAGCAGTGGTTCTCAACCTATAGGTCCCCAAGTGTTTTGGCCTACAACTCCCAGAAATCCTAGCCAGATTACCAGCTGTTAGGATTTCTGGGAGTTGAAGGTCAGAACACCTGGGGACACAGGTTGAGAACCACTGCTCTATAGTAATCTAGGTGTTCAAAATTGCACAACTGCTAGCTTTTAAACTTTCTGTTCCATTTTTAAAATGAACTATAGGAAGTTTGTATGGTGTCTTGGATAACAGTATTGAGAGGGAAAGTAAAGTATCCCAGAAATGATTACTGTTTTAAGAATGGTGCCTTGGGAATTCTCTAGAGTGACAGGATTGAGAGGGAATGTAAAGCAGCTCATAGAAATGTTGTCTTAAGAATAATGCCTTGTTTCTCCTCTAGGTGGATGGTTGAGGCAGAAGAAGGTGGTCCTCTGCAATGGGAGTTATTAAATTCTCCGTCTTCTTTCAAGATGGAATTCCTTGCAAAGATGATTCTACACACAATAAAACAATTTCCCCCATTTTCTCCAGCTCCATCTGATGAAGTCTTATGTCCATTTCCTGCAAACACTTATGGCAGTGTTTCTCAACCAGGGGGTTGGGACCCCTGGGGAGGTCATGAGGGGTCACCAAAGACCATCAGAAGACACAGTATTTTCTGTTGATCATGGGGGTTCTGTGTGGGCAGTTTGGCCCAATTCTATCATTGGTGGGGTTCAGAATGCTCTTTGATTGTAGGTGAACTATAAATCCCAGCAACTACAACTCCCAAATGACAAAATCAATCACCCCCAACCCCATCAATTTTCAATTTTACTGTTATGAAGTAGCAATGGATATAATTTTATGATTGGGATCACCACAACATGTGGAATTATTAAGGGGTTGTGGCATTAGGAAGGCTAAGAACCACTGACCTATGGTATCAATTTCATTCTCTGAGGTATTCTCTAAGGTTTCACAACATTCCTTTGCATCCTGACATTTCAGACTAACACAGTATTGTCTTTGCATTTTTCCAGTATGTAACATTTGATTTTAAATCCCCTATCTTGCTCATGAGGGAAAAATCTGCTGGTTTTGGATTGTAGAATTATTATTTTTTACTTTAATTAGAAAGGAGTGTTTCAAATCAATTTGTTTGAATGTTAGATTCAGGTTACTGAAGTAAATTCTGGCTTTCCAACATAGGTGATAAAAATCAAAGAAATGACAATTGTATGGCATGAAAATTAGACAGGATTAGGCACATGCCTGTTCTGCCAGCAAAAATCCCCTTCTGCTTACTGATCTCAGATCTGCCAACAGCAGAGTCTGTCAGCAGATCTACTCTTTTGGTAAAGATATACTGGCAGATATTCAAAAAAAGGAGATGAAGATGAGTGAGAAATTGAATCATGTCAGATCCAAACAGCCAGGAGCAGTCTCAAATTTGGTACAAACTTAGGGCAATGTGTAATCTTAAATAATTTCAAAACACACATAGGCTGGGAGACATTTGAAGCCAGCACAAATTTACTGGTCATTATGACTAAATGAGTCCTTGCCTGTTTTCTCCAGTAAGTATTGCATTCTCAGGTTGCAATCCTGTGGTCTCTGGGAAGTTGTCATATGGACAACTTGGGAACCCATTCTACCCTTGACTGTGATAGCATGCTGGACCTCAACAGCAAAAAGAATGCAATGCTTGTCTTCTGTGTACCATCTGCTGCTTCATTTAGCACAAGTAAAGCTTATGTTATAGCAGTAAGGTGTGTTAGTGTACAGTATTATAGGAATCCTTGAAGAGGCCTGGTACTACACTTTGTTTTGAAACAAGACACAATGTCAGAAAAAAATTGTCGAACCACATGCACTTTATAATATACTAACATAAGAGTGACAATGTATTCAGACAAAATTCCCACAAAACATAATGGGACATGCATTAAATGTGCATAGGATTGCATCCTGAGTAGCAAAAGTTGGGCACAAGGTCATAATTCTTTGTGGGATTGATATCCAAATACATGTACAACAAAGAGATTTCCTTTCATACAGAGACCCAAGCCACAATTCACATCATTATGCAGAAGGAAATTATGTGGAAGGAAGAATGCCAAGGCAAATGGAGAAAAATGAAGGGAGGACTTATGTCTTGCAAGGAAATTGAACTCTAGAATTCTGCATATACCATATGCAGCTATATTGCTTCTGCCATACAAACCAGTTACATCAGATTGTGTTAGGAAGATGAATTAACTACATATAATCACATGGGTGTGAGCTACTAAAGAGAGTAATGAAGCACCAGATTCCAGTGAAACTTGCCCTGCAGGGGTTAGTATAAACAAACAAGATGTTACTGTAAAACACAATATTGGGAAAGAATTACGTGCTCATTTTCACCTTGGGGAAATGCCCACAAGCAACCAGAGGTCTCTATCCAGTGGTAGTCGGCCGATTGCATGTCTGTGTGTAAAAGCTGGAGACTTGGGGCACATTCCATAACAAGTTCTCAAGCTACTGTTGTGTAACCCCTTTTATTTTAGCAGGACTTGAGGACACTAACTTTTGATATTGTGCTCAAAATGATGGCAGAACTGATCAGAGATCTTTTATCTTTATATATAAAATATCAGCCTGCATATGTTTGTGCTCACAAACCTCGGAAAGTAGTTGGTCGATTGACTTGACATTTCGACACAATGTTGCATTCCAATACACACATGTTTGATAGTAAAATGAAATTTCAACACAACATTGCATTTGAATACATGCATGCATTCATCATAAAACAAGCAGTCAGGGAATAGACAAAGTGGAATATGTGATGCCCAAAGCAACCACTCACAGCTTACCATTCATTTTACCTCAGCAGTATAAGAAATAAAAACTGAGCTCTAGCAACCAATCACTGTGCAGCTTTCCTTTTACCATAGTTGTAAATGAAAAAACAACCTCTCCTCGAACAGCTTTCATTTTGCCTCATGTAAGCTGCTCTGCGTCTCCTTTGGGGAGATGGTGGCGGGGTATAAATAAAGATTATTATTATTATTATTATTATTATTATTATTATTATTATTCCTCAGCAGTATAGGAAAAACCACCCAATCACAGAGCAGCTGTCAATTCACCACAGTATTAAAAGAAATGAAAGCTGAGCTGTGATTGGTTGCTATTGGTATACCACTCATTCCAACCGTCATGGCGTTCGAGTACTAACAACTTCAATTTCCAATATGCCTTGCGTTCGCTATGACTATCTATAAAGCACAGGGGAAATCTTAGCAAGTGTGCAGATTGAAATTAAGAAAACAATTGCTTCTCTCATAGGCACTTATACGTCGCATGCTCCAGAGTTGGTAAACCGCCATATTTTTATGTTTATACAGAAAACGGACAAATCAAAAATGTAGTCAATCCACTAGCTTTACAATTAAAAATGATTTCTGTTAAAAAAACTTATTCTTTCCTTTCCTTTCCTTCCACATAGACACAGCTACACAAGGCAGGGTGTTGAATTGAATGATGTGTTTCCTCAGTGAATGTATGATAGCAGCAATACTTTTATTAACTATCTCATTCATTTCACATCAGACTGAGCCACTGCAAAGCTTGGTTGGCTTTAGTTAGTTTTAGATATAAAGATATGATACCACTTTGATGGCCGAAAGCGAGGAGGAGCTGAGGAGCCTTCTAATCAAGGTGAAAGAAGAAAGCACAAAAGCTGGGTTACAGTTAAACATAAAAAAACCAAGATTATGGCAACAAGAATGATTGACAACTGGGAAATAGAGGGAGAAAACATGGAGGCAGTGACAGACTTTGTATTTCTAGGTGCAAAAATTACTGCAGA
This sequence comes from Anolis sagrei, assembly GCF_037176765.1. Classification (NCBI taxonomy): domain Eukaryota; kingdom Metazoa; phylum Chordata; class Lepidosauria; order Squamata; family Anolidae; genus Anolis; species Anolis sagrei. The sequence goes on from NC_090025.1 coordinate 37,935,924, forward strand.
TGCAGACTGCAGCCAGGAAATCAGGAGATGCTTACTTCTTGGGAGGAGAGCAATGACCAATCTTGATAAAATAGTGAAGAGCAGTAACAGCACACTGGCAACAAAGATCCACATAGTTTATTTATTTATTTTTATTTGTCGTGTCAGAGCAACCAGTCCATTATATTACATTTCTAACAGAACAAAGCAAATAGTTAAAGCAATGGTATTCCCCATAGTCACCTACGGATGTGAGAGCTGGACCATAGGGATGGATGAGTGAAGGAAGATAGGTGCTTTTGAACTGTGGTGTTGGAGGAAAGTGCTGAGAGTGCCTTGGACAGCGAGAAGATCCAACCAGTCCATATTTCAAGAAATAAAGCCTGACTGCTCATTGGAGGGAAGAATAGTAGAGGCCAAGATGAAGTACTTTGGCCACATCATGAGAAGAAAGGAAAGCTTAGAGAAGACAATGATGCTGGGGAAAAAGGAAGGAAAAAGGAAGAGGGGCCGACCAAGGGCAAGATGGATGGATGGTATCCTTGAAGTGACTGGACTGACCTTGAAGGAGCTGGGGGTGGTGACGACTGACAGGGAGCTCTGGCGTGGGCTGGTCCATGAAGTCACGAAGAGTCGGAAATGACTGAACAAATGAACAACAAGATATAAAGGTAAGGTAGTGTATGTTCTTTAATGGTTCCTGAGCACTGACATAGCACAATGCCCATATTAAGCGGATAGCCAAATCCATAATTAAGTTAAGAGTCATAAAATATTCTTTTTCATTTCTTCAATTTACTAGGTAACTTTAGGGTAAATCTACACTGTAGGATTAATGTAGATTGACACTATTTTAACTACCACAACTCAATGTTATGAAATTGTGGACTTGTAGTTTGGTGACACACCAACACTCTTTGACCAAGAAATAATAATAATAAAAAAACTTTATTTATACCCCGCCACCATTTCCCCAAGGGGACTCAGGGTGGCTTACATGAGGCTATGCCCATCAATACAATATACACAATATAACACAAAACACAACAGAAAATCAAAGAATAAAAAAACCTAAAATACAAAACCAATGTATATAAGCAACACAACAATAAAAAGTCAAAACATTACAACAATCCACCGCATTGAGTCATGGCAGTTAAAGTAGGGTTAAACTGCATTAATTTTACAATGCAGATGCACCCTTAGTCATGTTACTACTTATCAGCCCTTGTCTTCTACTTGCAATATGGTCATGGCAAAATTGCACGTAGAGCAAAATCCAAGCTCTTCAATGAAATAATTCCTTTGTGCATACACTCTGTGTTATATAGGCCAAGGCTGGAAAATCCTTAGCCCTCTAAATATTTTGAACTGCAGCACTCATCATTCCTTACTACTGATCATTCTAACTGTGGCATTTTGGAGTTGTAGCCTAAAATGTCTGAATAATAGTAATAGTAATAATAATAATAATAATAATAATAATAATAATAATAATAATAATTCTTTATTTATCTTCCGCCCTTATTCCCGAGAGGACTCAGAGCAGATTACAGTATATAAGCAGACACAGTCAATGCCTTATTACAATGACATACAATGGGACACTAACACAGAGACAAAGACAAAGACTTCTCCTTTCATTTCCGGCTTTCTGGAGGCAGTGCTCATTTTTAGCTCTGAGGGAGGTGCTTTTTCTCCAGTAAGAAGTAGAGGTGCCAGCATCCACAGAGGCCTCCTGGTCATGTGGCTGGCATAACTGCTTGGAGCATCTTTCAGCTTTTCCTTTCAAAGCGATACCTATTGATCTACTCACATCTGCATGTTTTTAAACTTCTAGGTCGGTAGGAGCTAGAGCTAACAGTGGGAGCTCACTCTGTCCCATGGATTTGAACCTTCAGGACAATAGTTTAGCAGCACAAGGGTTTAACCCATTGTGCCACCGTGGCCCAAGGATTCTCTCAAGTTTCCTTAAGATATTTGTTTATCATATTGCTTTAGTCAACATGTTTAAAAATGATTGTGTAGTGGAACCATTAGAGTGCTTAATAAAACAAGAAAGCACAATACTCTCCCTGACTTTCCACTGCCTATAATATAGATGGCCACAATACAACTCTGGAGAACAGGATGAAATCCTTTCTCAGCCATGGAAACACACTGGGTGATCATGGGCAAATCACATTCTCTCATCCTCAGAAGAAAGCAAATACTTAATGATAGGTTCAGTTCACCTTAGGATTGCCATTAGCTAGAAACAACTTGAAGGCACGCAACAACAATTCTAATCTGCACTAGGGACCGAAGATGCTCAGTTTCACCGAGGCTCACATTTCTATTTTGTAATTTCCTTTCATTTTAAGAAGATATTAGAAACAAAATACAGGATCTTTCATTTTACCTGATACACACTTGAATTTCATCAACAACAGGGCCATCCCTAGACATTTTGTTGTCTGGGCCAAATGAGAAAATCAGATATACATGCCCTCTCACTCATTCCATGGATGAGTGCTGATTATTTTATTTATTTATTTATTTACAGTATTTATATTCCGCTTTTCTCACTCCGCAGGGGCTAAGGGTGGATCACAATGCACATATACATGGCAAATATATACATGCCATAGACACACAACATATATAGACAGACACACAGAGGCTATTGAACTTTCCAGCTTTATGAGGGTATGAACGAATTTCTGCCAATGGGGGAGCTGTCACTTCACCGTCCACTTGTGACACTGATGGAGTACTTCATCATTCTTTTGCACGCTGATGGAGATTTTTATGGTGTCATAAATTAGTTAAATTAGCTTCCCTGAGTAAGCAGTATCTAAATTTCCTGCTTGACAGATGCAACTGTCTTTCGGGCTGCAAAGGTCAACAGCAAGCTAGACAAATGGTTAGGAGCTTACTCCGACCTGGGCTGGCTCCAAACTCATGATCTTTCAGTCAGTAGCAATTTTAATGTAGCTAACTCCCAACCAGCTGTGCCACAACCCGGTCCTAAACTAAACTAACATTTGAATTTCACATTAATACCGGCAACTGTATAGAGTGTTCCAGTATATCTGAGGAAAGGCTTCTTTGGTAGAGAATATGTGCATAGTTCTGTACTCCAGGAAAGAGAAGTAAATGACCAGAAAGGGGAAGGATAGCATTGTAACTTCATCGCCAACACCAGCTACTTGAGGCAGTTTCCTAACTTGGCCTCGTGGAAGGGCAACATACCATAAACTGACTTTATTGGAGTCACACAACTCTCAGTATAGAGAACTAAGACAGGCTGTTTAAAATGCATCTTTAAGCAGTAGCTGAAGAAAATTTAGTGTAAAATCTCTTACTGTGACAAAAAAAGTCTATCAATCTTTCAGATTTGGACAGAATCATGTATTCACTCATATTGCCTCTATCGTTTTCTGGAACTGAATACCTGCTGGCTGGCATGACAAATTTATTGCTAACCATTCTTCTCTGTAGGATCATAATTCAAATCTTCCCAATTTTGTCTTGAAATATATATTTTTTCTGATTGGACAGCTGTAGGGAGTGAAAAGGGAGAGAACCATAAAAATGCATGGTATAAATAGAAACGAAGATTAAAAGCTATGGATCTGCTTCATGTTATTTTCCACTTACATCTTTCTACCACTATTGCAGTCCAAAATATGACAGAAGAAATATGAACTTATCTAATTTTCTTTTCTTTTTGATCTATGTATTTCAACAACCCACTCCTTAGTGCCTCTTCCCATGCATTTTGGAATTGGTATGTTAGTCCAACAATTTAATATAATCTTGAGGTTTTGTGCATCAATGTAAGGCATTATAATTCTGCTATGTCAGCTAATTGCATAAAGGTGAAATATATGACAAAGCCACTATAAAGTGAACTTTGCAGAAATGTTTTAGTGTTGTTTCTTAGTTGCTTTTAGACATAGAATTTAATATATCTAAAGCTGGGGGTGTGAAGGCTGTCATGATGCTAGTGATATATGCAAGCATCACTGAAAGTTAATTTGAGATATATCGCTACTTTGGTTATGGCAGGTAGAAGAATTTAGCAACTTCGTTGACTGCAACTCCTTCCCTGAGTCACCTACCTGTTTTCAGACTGGGCTCTTCTCCCTACATCCATTCATTGAGAGGATGATGGCTAGCCAGGTAGTCTGTGGACACCTGTGAGAATGGAGAAGTCCGACTGCCTGCCAACCATCCTCCTCCCTGTATCTTGCCCCTTATAATCATCCAATGCAACGTAGTATCTCAGCTGAAAAAACACTACATCTACTTTTTAAAAAGACTGCTTGTTTCCCAAAAGTTTTGACTTATAACCTATTGTTGAATACACACACACACGGTTCTAGCAGGGGAGTGCAGCTCTTGTATATCCGGGACTGAAGGCTGAAGACCTCGATAAACTCCTTCTATACTTGGGATGTTGTCCTCTTCCACCAAGCACACAGCTTGGGAAGGGGCACACATGGAGTGGTGAAGCAGGAAGGGGACACTCACCTAGCCAGCCAAATCAGCCAACTCAACCCTGGTGATCAATGGGGTGACACATGTCACAGCCAGATCATCCTCACATCCATGATGTCCCAGGTATAGAAGAAATGTACCAAGGTCTGCGCAATCAATGAAAAAAAATTCAGTACTCATTATTAAATGGGGGAGGGGGGTCATTGCTAAAGTGTTTCTAACGTATAGTAAAGGGGTCTGTATCATAACTATAATGGTTTTTGTTGCCTTTTCATTATGTAATTGTGCAAGAGGGGAAGCTTCCAGGGCTCCTTTCTCCCTCATTTTTTGAGCTATCGGGATAAAATTTGATAGAGTTTTCAAATTGCTGGAACTACTCTCACCATTAGGAATACTCGATGCAGCTAGGAATGATGAATAATAATAGTCCAACAATACCTACAATGTCATATATCCCACCTCCAGCTTTGGTTTAAATAAATAGAAGTGTCGTAGAGATATCATCATCTTCCTGTCTTCATAATTCGATGAGAAGCTAGCTGCATGTTTTTATTGTGCAGGTGCAAGTTCTTGGAAGTATCCCACAAAATACCAAAGAAATAATATTTCCATGTATGTCGAATTGTGCTGATTGAATGAAAAAGGAAACAGATGTATAACAATCCTCTTCTTACTCAGACAGCATTATCTAAACTATTAGCATAGTGTGTTCTGTACAAACAAACATTCTTTAAAAACAGATACACCAAGTACTACACACACAAACATACATACATATACATATACATATACATATACATACACTGTTTTGAAAACAGGTAGAAGAATGACATCAATGCTACTTTTTGTTGCTCCTAGAAAAACAGCCTACTTGAATAATAATATATAGTGGGCTGTTTGTTATTCGCTCAATTTGAAAAGCAGTAATAACCTTGGCAAAAGACTGACATTTTGAGAGTCTGATACAAGCTTCCCCATTGGCATCATAAATGCCACAAGTGTCCAGGAGCAGTAGTAAAGTATGAATTATGTGGTTCAAGAACAGCCAAGGCTGTAAGGCAACACTGATAAGGTTAAAGAACTGTGTGTAAGAAGGAGGGAGATCAGTAATAACATTCTGCAAGGGAATGATGGGTTAGGGATTTCAGTTCAATTTATACAAGTACTATGTGACAATTAAAATATGGCGAACATACAGATAGATTTTTGAGAAGGTAGTAAGAGTGAGAAGTGAATCTGCAATCCCAGAGCCACTAAACTGGCCACTTTCAAGCAAATGAAGCCTTGAAAGTGATTATTTTCATGCCAAGAGCAATATAACGGTGTATAACTGATTAAAGCTGAAACTTTCTTAATGATTAGTGACAATGTATTCTGGTGGATCTTTAGTTAAGGAAGCTCCTACATTATTACTTTCAACTGCAGATTTTCCTCTGTCTTATGAGTGGAATGGAAAGTCAGGCTTCCACATTCAATGGAGCTAGTGGCAGAGGATCCATGTGAAACTAAAAAATTGTGAATAAAGAAATTGCTATTTCCCCCCGAGAGAATATCTCTCTAGGGATTTCTGTATCTTCCAGCATACTTCTATAGTCACTGTCTCCTAATAATTCACAATAGAATCACATTGGAGGATTTAGAGATTCCTAGGCAGCTGTCCTCTCTAAAGTGTAGGGTGGGGGCCAGGTTAATGACTTTGGAGAGCCTCATTTGGTCTGTGACCAGGGCCATAGCCAGAAAAAAATTTCAGGAGGGGTTGAAATTTTCGGGGGGGGGGGGGGGGAGGTTGCCCCTGTCAACCACCTCCACCAAGTCTGGCCCCCTTAATGAGAGCATTCGATACCCCCCCCCCCAAACTTGGTTCCTTTGCTACATCGGCTATTGCTGCAAGTAATGACAGTGTGAATAAACTGTCAATATTTGCTTGAGATAGTGCTTGCAGTTCTGGATTGACTCTCAATGTTTTGCATCTCATAGACTTTGCATGGGGTTAACCAGTTAAAATTCATGAGTAAACCAGGTTTTTTAAAAAATCTGAACATTTGGGGGGGGGGGTTGAACCCCTAACCCCCCCCCCCCCCCCTCGCTACAGGCATGCCTGTGACCCTTAGTTTGAGAACCCCAGCTCTAGGTCTTCCTATATGACTGAAAACAATGACCATATAGTCAATTTGGAAGAGATCCTTAGAGAAAATATTTTTAATTAAATCTGAAAATAATCAAAGTCACAAAAATCAAAACTACATAGTGTGTAGTGTCTGTTGTATATTTCTTTGCTTCTAGTTAAAAAGTGTGATCTAAAACTTTGTATGAAAATAAGCAAGATAAATTGCACAGATAGAAAAAGGTGTTGGCATAGAATGTGGTCAGTTTAGAGAGCAAAGATATTTAAGAGAACTGGGAATCTAGGAAATTAAAGGGTGGATACTCTAAAGGCACCTCATCCTGCCTGATCTTCAATGTTGAGTAAGATGAGTGCTGCTTGGTACTTAGATGGGATATGACAAATAAAAACAAGGTGCTGCAGGCTATATTTCAGAGGAAAGAACTGGCAAAACAATTGAGCTACTTCTGTGAGGAAGAATTTTGTCAGGCTGAGATCCTATTTACAGTAAAAGAAATTCAGAACAATAATTGGGAAGATGAGAAAATAACCTTGTAAGCCTTCTGAAGTCCTCTGGACTGCAGACTATGCTCAAATCTATGTTCATAAGGATTTTGTTTTCACGATCATGACTCAAACCCAACTGTTTACTTGAAGGTACATTCAGGCAAAGATTTGAATTGTGACCCATCCTTAGCTCTAGCCAAAAGAAGAAATCAAGAGAAGAGCCAAGCCATCATAGTGATAATGCAGAGAAGATGGCTCAGTGTTTCCTGACAACAGGAAAAACATACAACGGGGAGTGGTGCAACTGAGAAAATTATCAACTACATTTTTTATCCCACCATTTTTCTAAGGCAAGCAGTGGAGCAAACATAGATCTTTTCTTCCTGTTCCAGAAATACTACAACAAACATGTGGGGTGAAGGATTGAATTCCATGATTATGCATAGATTTGCATCTTCCATCTAGCCTACAATTTGCATCTTCCATCTAGCCTGCAATGTGGTGTGACAATTAATGTGCCAGATGCTTGTATACATTCATTTCCTTCTGCTTTTGCCTTGGCCCAATGCTACCTTTTTAGGAATTAGAGTAGACAACAAAGCCATTATCCTTTTTAAAAGAAGTTTATGTTTTTTTCTTGATAGGGTTACTCAGAGAGGCAAGATCAGATAGTCTTCTTCACATAATTATTCTCCACAGTCTTGTGACTGTGAAAATCTCCATCCAAATGGAGCAACCCTTTTAATGAGTTTTTGAACATTCTATTTGATCAGTACATTGATACAGTTATGGGGTTTTATATGTTTTACCTGTACACCAGTAACTATGTCCACTTATTTGTACATACATTTTATGCATACAAATACAAAAACCAATCAGTACAAAATGTGTTGAACTGAGGATGCTGTTGTGTTATGGGTATATTTTAAATTCCTGTGGAGAACTTCATTAGCTTATACAATTACAGCTTTCATCCATCACCCTAGCCTACAGTATAATAATTATCTTTAGTCTTTGGAATTTCCTTAAGGGGACTTAAATGGCTTTGCAGAATTCATTATATATAGATCAAATCCCTTCTTCCTTGTGGCAGAACAACATGTGCTTTCCACAGGCATTAAAAGTGGAAATAAATGACAATTGGTGACGAGAGACAAAAGTAAATTTCCCAAAGCAAATATTAAACTCAAGATATTTTTCTTTTACTGAAAATGGAACAGGGAATAATAGAGATGCCCTGGGGCTTTTTTTTTTACAAGTCTAAAGTGCTTTCTAATACATAATGGAAAAACAGACAATATTTCTTGTTTAAGATATTTATTGTTCCCTAACAACACAGAGTCCCTTTAACAATCAAGCTATGGTCTCAACTCCAACACTGGTTTAGTCAATGCATGTACAAAGGTCATCTGTGACTGGAGTTTCCATAACTTTGTAGGCAAAGTAGAAATAAATGCATGGTATCACAAAATCATATCAAACTGCAATGGCTCAGTTTTAACTGCAATGGCTCGGTTTTACAGAATCATGGAACTTGTAGTTTGGTGAAGCACCAGCATTCAGCATTATTTGGCAGAAAAAACTAAAAACTTTATAAAGCTGCAGCTCTCAGGATTCTATAACACTGAGCCATAATAGATAAAATGGTGTCAAACTGCATTAATTCTGCAGTGTAGATGTACCCCCACCATCAGGGCAGGTCAAGTCAAGGTGCATTTAAATTATGCCAAGTAGCAATCAGGACAATGGAACGCTCCCTCTGAACTCAGCTGCTGGTTCCTGGACAATGGTGCTTCTCCAAAAAGAGAACTGAAGCCACCTGAGGTTTGGTAATGACAGAAAAGTCTCATTATGCCTTAGGATCCAACTCTTTTAAGGAGCCAGCTGCATTTCCCAAAGGACTCTACCTAATTTCTGGATGTTTTGGCTTCTAGAACAAAAATGATGAAAGCATGACCTTTCAAGGTCTTCTCTTCATCAGATTGCCCAACATCTCTTACATTACAAAGACCTTTAAAAAAGAATAAAAAGAATGAGCTATTCACTTTAAACTGATTGCATTTCAATGATAAAATCATCTCCTCCAGGGAACTGCAGAAGCTTTAAGAAGCTAATATTTTGCAGTTTTAGGGGTGAAGCATTAAGGATGGTAGAGGCTGTGCCAAGGTTGGTGGAAGCTAAACTGGCCATGGTCTAAAAGATGGAGAAGCCTGCTTGTTTGAGCATTGCTATCTCAGGAGATTAGGAATTGACACATCCTCTGATCAAGAGGTTTCAGTGGAAGGTACATAACAATCTCCATTTTTGAAATGGAACCTCATTATTTTTTTAATTTTCCTCAGGCAACTTTTCTTAATTATTATGATTTTGTGAAGGCACACCTCTTGCTAAAATGGGATAATAAATGTGGTCAGAGGTCTCTTCCAACTCTATAATTCTATGATCTATTTTATTCACACAGGTACTGTTTATGTGTGTGCATGTATGTGCCTTCACATCACAGATTGATGTCATGAATCTCAGAGAGTTTCCTTAGATAAAGAATATTCAAAGATAGTTTGCCAGCACCTTCCTGTGAAATATAGTATGTGGTATTCATTGGCAGTCTTTCATCCAAGTACTAGCCAGGGCTGAGCCTACTTTGTGTCTAAGTTTGGATTTGGGGCCTTTAAAATACCTAGACTTACACAAATTTGAGTGTGGGCGGGGTAGTCATCAGGTACAACATAACTCTCCATGTATTCATGGTTCAAAATTTCAAACCCCGGGCCCTTCCACACAGCCCTATATCCCAGAATATCAAAGCAGAAAATCCCACATTATCTGAGTGTGGACTTAGATACCCAGTTCAAAGAAGATACTGTGGGATTTTCTGCCTTGATATTCTGGATATAGGGCTGTGTGGAAGGGCCCCCCATGAAAGGTCTTCTATATAAATCGGGTTTCTGTGTTACACCCAATTCAATATATTTCTGTACTGCTAAACAATAAGTTTTGCAAGTTAAAATGTTTTCATATTCTACTAAAAAGAATGGGATTAGAAGAGAGAAAAATGTCTTTAATCAGCAAGTATAGACAATTGAATTTCTTCTTTTGTAATGAGACTTTTAAAAAGGACTTAATGTGGATGCATGCAAAATAGTAGCTTGCATAATGATTTCAGCACTGTTGTTTGTTTAAAATTATGCAGATGCATGACTTCAGTTTTGTGAAAATAAGCTTTGTACTTCAGTGAAAAAAAGAAGTATGTTTCTAGATGATTGTCAAAAACAGAATATTATTACAGAAATAATATTCATGCTCAAAATACTACCTGTCAAATGAAATGAAGTATCAAGAGCTTGTTCTGTGATCAGTCAAAAACACAATACTTGGTATGCAGACTTATTTCCAAGTCATATTAACCTTCAGGCACCATAATGGGACATTTTCAAAGTCACATTTTGATGCGGAATTCACATGAGAGGTTATCTGCATTTTGTCTGAGAAAGAACTAGATATGCAGCATTGAGTGTAGAGGCGATGCAGATATTTGATCTGGATCGGGACCTTGCTAACAGCTTATTTATTTTAACTTATGTTGTACTAGGGATGGGAGAAAGAATAATTACATTTTCAATTTTATGTGAGAGTAACCACTTCAGACCTCCCTCAATGTAGTATGGAGTCAACCACAATTTGGAAATGGAAATCCAGAGCTTAAAATGTGATTCACTAAAAAAGTATAATAAAAAATGTTTGGAGAAAGACCCAGAATTGAAAAATTAGCATGGAAAATTACATACATTGGAGAAAGAATGTGGCCACATACATTTTGAAGAATGAATGCCCAAAAGGTGTCCCTTTGAAAAATGCATTCACAAAACTGTGCCTATTTTGAGGACTACTTGACTTTCTATGCAAAATGGAAAATAGGTTCCCAATCTGATGCTGGCTGGGACTGGAATAAACCCAATAATGCAAAAACCAGAGCAACAACAAGCTTGGTGTTAGCTGAGTTTTAAAGACTGGCTTAATAACAGCTGCCATCATTCCAAACAATATCTCTGTTTCTTTAAGAGAAAATAAATTAGGCCCCATTGACGTGATAGCACCCATCTATAGCAAGATATTTCCTGTGAAAGAAGAAGGGTGTGCTGATTTAATAATCATTTCCAGTACTCTTGAGTCCATGCAGAGAATTATTTAGCAATCATTGCTCCCATCTTGCTGTTGGGAGACAGAATAGGTAATTAATCTATGTCCAGACTTCCCAAACAAATCAATACCTCAATATTAATGAGGGACACTAAAGTTTCCTTGAAAATGCTTCAGCACTTTGAAAACCAGTCAGATGAAGAACTGATCATCTCTGAGTGAGTTGGTCCATCATTTGGTCACTGCTTTTCTCTTATACTCTCATATGCTTTGAGAATTACCTCTACAGCATCAATATAGTAAGTTAAAGGAAACTATCCCTAGTTTCATTTGGGATGACAGGGCAGGCAATTACTCAAAGAATTTCTCAACTGATGGGTGATAAGAATAGGTCACCAGCTTATTGGATGCATAATATTTTATAATCTGGAATTAAATCATAGGTCTGGCTGCTATGCATGTGTAATAATAAGTGCTATATTATCTCCATCTCCCTGGAGATACAAAGTGGCATTACATAATTAATTCCTTTTTGTAGAAAATACTTGAAATTCAGTTCAAAATCAAATGGAGCTAGGGATGCTGGCTTAATGTTTGAATCAGGAAAACCTTATCCAGAAATTCACTATAGGACATGGACTTTCATTTTGTCATGTGTGTTAATTATGATTTGATATGATGGCTGAAATGCAAGATTATATTGAACCGCTGTAAATTGACCTATGGAGGCAAACTCCACTAGCAGCTGAAATGCCAATCAGATGGAATCTAGAAGTAGAATAATTTGAAGGCTTTTAAAATGCATTTGGAACCTCAAACAATGAGTTGGCTTTTAAAAGTAGGGTTAACAATAAAGAAACTGGCTTGAAGCTATGCTTGAGAATCAAACCTAGTATTTGCTGTAGCCGTGAACTGGTAGATGAGGAGATATATGACGTCAATTTTCAAATATAATTTTTTCACAGTGTGTGGAAATTACCGTATTATATTTATTTTCTCCCTGTTAGAATTATCAAAGCAGGGGAGTGCTCCATACCAAGGTTACATAATCAAATTCCGTCTTTTTGGGCAGCAGAAATTTACTAATTGTGGTGCTAATTCACATTATTTCTCAAAGCTGCTGTTAATTTTAAAAGAGAGAGAAGGAAGATTCCATACTTCAATCATGGTTTTAATGACATGTTTGATTGTACTCCAAATGGACAAACTATTGCTTATTTTCAGCCAACACAACCAAATTAGAAATCATAGTAAGAGGTGAGTTTGGAAACCACTGGTCCTGCCAATTATAAGTTTGGGAATAAAGTTTGCATTGACTACTGCTAAATCTATTCCTCTTACATTAAAAAAACTACTTGGTAAAAGACTTAGAGTAGAGTCTCGCTTATCCAACGTAAATGGTCTGGCAGAACGTTGGATAAGCAAAAATGTTGGATAATAAGGAGGCATTAAGGAAAAGCCTATTAAATGTCAAATTGTGTTATGATTTTACAAATTAAGCATCAAAACATGTTTCATGACAAATTGACAGAAAAGGCAGTTCAATACACTCTAGTAATTACTGCATTTATTGATTTAGCACCTAAACATCGCAATGTATTGAAACAGCTGGGAATCCAGGTGGGAGGCAGACTGTGTTGGATAACATAGAACATTGATGAGCGAAGATTGGATAAGCGAGACTCTACTGTAACACCAAGATCCCTGTGGGTAACGACAATGAAAACAGGATCTCTGTTTAGATATTAATAAAGATTGTAGAATAACCACACAAGATATGGCTACATCATAGGTCTATTTGTACATTGTCATTTTTATTGCTCTATGTATATTTGAAGTATGACAGGTTGAAGAGTAGAGTCTCCACTGTTTATGAAGAGTTTCCATATCATTAATTTTTCAAATAGTATAAAGTGTACTTCAGAAAGTTACTCTACACTTGTAGAGGGCAACAGAAACCATGAAAAGGCTGTTCATTTTCTTCATGTGTTTATTTAACATGCTTGAAGAGGACTTGAGCATGAGTTGTATACAGCTAGAAGCTGAAATTGTGGCATAAGTACTAAATTATCGTTAGGACAAAATTTGGGTTGCTATGGGCCCTTCCACACAACCATATATCCCAGAATATCAAGACAGAAAATCCCACAATATATGTTTTGAACTGGGTTATCTGAGTCCACACTGCCATATATTCCAGTTCAAAGCAGAAAATGCAGGGTTTTATTCAGCTGTGTGAAAGGAAACTCAGATGTCTGAACTAAACTAAACTCTCCTTTCAAATTCCAAATGTATAGGTAGACCAAGTGGGTAAGAAATAAGTACAACTGCTTACTTTTGTACCTGATATACAGCAAAAGTAAATCTAATGCAATGAGGAAAAACGCTAGAACACAGTCACCTTGTTCATAATTGCAACAATTCATGGCTGTAAATATTTAACACCATACATTTAAGCTAAGATAGAAAATACACCTGTTTTCAAATGTGTTTTCCTGATTTGCTTGACTATTTTTCCTCTTACACTGACATGACAAAGTAGTACCTTCCTCATAGATTACTACACTTCAGCTCTGAAATGTTATTGATTGTATGTTGATTTACTTCCTTTCCTGGCTGTTGCTCTTCTGCTGGAACATTCAACTTAAACTAAAGCTGTCCTAACCCCTTTCCTTTTAGTGATTTCTCTAACCACTATAATTCCCTCCTGAGCTTTCCATTGTAAGTTGTGTCTCTAATCTTTATGGTTTAGACCCGTCTCTAAAGATGTGTGTCAAAAGACCAATTCCAAAACAAAATTTGTTCCCAGTTTTAAATGGATTTATTGACTCTAATTCATAGCTGTGCATAGTGCAATTCTAAAGCCTTGAGAGAACAGACCTACTTTCTCCATTTCATGGTAGGAATAGTCTTCAGTATGCATGAAAAATGGCTGAGGTGAATGGGACATGGGGAACCTTGTTTTGGAGGGAAGACTTTTATATGTTCAATTGAGGTTTTCATTTTATGAAGTACCTCTGGGAGACAAGTTGTGATATCAGCAAATGTAACAAATGATGGCCAAGTGCTCAAAGTGGCCACCATGTTTCCTCTGGACTGGACTGCCCTCAGATTAAGCAGCCAGCATAGATGTCACCATAGAAAATGAGACAAATTGTAAACATAACTGATTTTTTTTTGTTTTCTTGCATATCATGTTGAAACCCTTTCTCGTTATTTGAAAATATTTACAATACCAAAATGTTAATCTGAACACAAAGAGGCATCTTTATAAGCATCAAATGCCATGCATTTTGGCTTAATAATGTCAGAGTATTGGTGTCTGTTCAGATAGGTATATTTTATATTGCAACAAATTGGGTTTGGTTCATCTAACTCTTGAGTAAAAAAAGCAAGGCAGTGGTTATTATTGAAATCTTTGTGAGTTGGATAAAAATTAACTAAGCATTTTCTGAGCACATGGGAATTCCAAGATAACAAGTATTTAGCCATTGGCAGAGTGTGCTTTTCCAGAAAATAGAAGCAACAATTGAAAATGAAATAAATCCATTTATTATTCCATTATCAAATGTTGGGAAGCAAATCAACTTGTGCGGTTTACATAAAATGTTCCAGATAAACTTATAAAAACTTTTAATGTTTAGATGCTATAGAATTCCACCTTTTAAATGTATCACAACATCTCATTTTAAAATATAAATGCTTCCCACTTGCTAACAATTTAGGCCATATCCAGCTCATAGCCAACTGCATCATTGTGCTGCCTGAAGCACACCCTAATTGTCAACAACCCCCCCCCCCCCTCAACTTCTGTTAAGGCCAAATCTTTCTGTGCTACTAGACTGATGTAATTGTGGTAGTAGCCAACTAGGCTGGCCATAGTGGCTGGGAAATATGAGGGTTATAGTCCAAAGAACCTTTCTAAGCTCTGTAAGTAATGTATTTCTACTGCAGCAGTGAAGTGGCCAAACTGTATGCTGCTCTGAGTCCCCTTTCGGATGAGAAGAATGGAGTAGAAATATAGTAAATAAAAAAAAATAGGGTAGGTGATGGTAGCAGGGAAGAGACATGAAGCACAGCAGCCTTTAAGGAAGAAAATCTTAAGCATTATATGCAGCTCACACCTGGCAAAGTTTGGCCACAGTTATATTGGCCAATGTAACAGTTGTGAAAGTGTGAGACAGTGTACCTCATAAACTGAATGCTTACTAATCACAAGTTGAAGATGGGTAGCAACCAATCACAAGGTCTAGCAAAAAAAGCAGGTTTATTTGCTGATCCAAAAGAGATTCCTCCTGAATATTAAAAATAACTTTCTGATGGAGAAACTAACTGCCAGTATAATGCTTTGACAGGATTCTTATAAATTATACAATACTATGACTTCATCTCTCTGCCATTCTTGATACCACCCAAAACATCATGTTTCATCCCATTGTTTGATGCATTTTAAAATCTATTGTGGTCTAATTGGCTTTTTAAAAATTGTATTAATGCTTCTTTAGTTGCACTCTGATTTAAATGGCTGGATTTTGTTGAGAGAAAGAAGGCACATATTTTTATTACATAAACAAAGATTGCAGCCATTCTTTATTCAGTTTCACAATGCCATTTTGTCATCCTGATGGATTTGTCAAGTATAAGTCAATTCAAATCTTCTTCAGTGTGTTTCCTAGTGGTGTGCAAAATTTCGGATTAGATTAGAACTCGGATGTGGACATACAAATTTGGACATATGAAGGTGAGTTCTGAGGCATGCAGGAAAGGTGTGCATGTGTGTGTGTGTGTAGGGGGGAGGGATTTAGAATTTGAATCACTTACCCTCTTTTCAGAAATGTTCTGTAATGTTCGGATATCTCTCAAGGTCAGTTTAATGTTCACAGCCATTAAGCAACTTTGGTAAAGCCAAGGAAACTTTGGCTTTACCAAATTTTCAAAATGTTTACCTCCCAAATTTGGAAAGGACTTTAGAAATGAAGCGTCAGCACCCCCTACTTTTGAACACTAGAACCATTTTTTTAATTGTACAAGCCTAGTGTTTACTAAGTACTTGAGAAAGGGAGCATATTAGTGATAAACCCAATGAAGAGAAAGCCCTCCATATTATCAGTAGTATTATCTTCATCTGCACACTCTGGCCCCTTCTACACTGCCATATAAAATCCAGATTATCTGCTTTGAACCGGATTATATGGCAGTGTACAAGGGGCTCCCCCTCCCACCCCCATAAACCATAATTCCACTCATGAATCAAAAACCAAAATCCAACATTCCCCACACTCAGGCTCCAGGGTATGGAGATTCCCAATTCTTCTTAGAAAGAAAATGGCACTTGGCTTTGGTTTTCTTTAGTTGTAAGAGCAATGAAGGTTTCCCACATCTGAAATATCTGTTCCATTGACAAATATATACAGTTTTATCAAGTTTGACCAGATAGTATCTTTCAATTTACTTCCCTGTAAAATTATCTCCTGATCACTTCGGTCTATGAACCAGTTATTTAACAAATGAATCCCCTGCCAAATGTTATTATCTACACACATGTAAAATTAAGCACAGTCTGAAAATATGCAAAGCTGGTTAGTTCAGCATTCAACCCATCAGGAAAAAAGAGGATGTAACACAATGGATTGTGAAACATATCTGGGCAATCTATCATTTGAATTGTCTTCTTTGGCTAAGGATCAAACCACACACTACACTTCTGGAGTAATATGCATCCATGTCCCTGTGTTTTGCTTTAAAAAATTACAGGCATGGGGGCATACAAGTCCTTCCCATGAATGCAGCATGTAGGGATGGGAAGCTTATTTCTTCCTTACTTAACTTGATCAGAAGAAAAATGATCTCCCCACAGACACAGCTAGAACACTTAGAAAAACAATTTCCATTTGCGGAAATCAGACCATCTTTCCCTAAGGTTCCTAGACTGCCAGGGAGTGGGACGGATTTTTGGACAGAATGTGTTGGGAAAGGAAACTAGAATGCTTCTGACCTGTGCTCTGCATTTTGAGAAAGGATTGCTTCCATTCATATTTATAGTTAAAACTAAAATTATAGGTTAATCTTTACAAGCTGCATTTTGTAAGTCTATAAATCGTTAGCTAAATTTTAGATATGCATTGAAATTCTTTCAATGAATTGCAAACATACACATCTGGGTGAGACAACTGCAATTGCATTGGGCACTTTTGTTGCACATCAGGAATTCCTGTTGTGTGCCAGGACTTTTTCACTGTTCTTGTAATGTACATCAATGTGCATTTGTGGCTGTTTTGCAATGTTTCACTCTGTAGCGATCACTATACTGATTACCATTGCATGGCAGACTCTTGTATATAGTTACTTCATGGCACCACTTAGGTGAATATGGGCATTATAAAACTACTTAGTTCTGATTTTTTACAAAGTCCATTTATGAAAATGTGAGTTCCATCCAAACTTTCAGTCAAAGTACATATCACCATTTTTTAATATATGCTTTTCATATACCTGTCATATACCTCATCACTGTAAGAAGCAAAATATGTGGAGATGCAAGAGGTTGCACACATGCACACTCCAGTCCAGGTAAACTGTGATTTTAGTGTCCTGGATTTTGGTGGGGGTCCCAATCCATTTTTCGGGAGCCTCCTGAATTCGGGAAGACAGAAATCCGCTTTCAGTCCAGGAAGCCAAAAGATTCATTTTCTATCCAACTCATTATTGGGGGGGGGGGGGGGGGGGGGGCTTCCCAGACCCCCCCCCTTCCCAACATTTTAGGCATTGTTTGTCCCTATATCCTTCATTAAGATTTGGATTAAAAGCATCAGAGTTAAGATACCACTCTTTCTGCAATCCTTTTCCTTCTGTTTGTAGAGGAGTCCAGGTTTAATGCTTAGTTAAAGCTGTTTCTATTCTAGAGGAGACAGGCAACGCAGGTTCACCACAGGTGCGTGTGGCACTCTCTCCCTGCAGAACACAGTTTTCCAAGGCATTTTAAGGAGGCTTCCCCACCTCCCAGGGAGTGAAGAGTGATTGACCTGGAGCTATCCTACCCTGGGCTTCCTTTAAACATCCCCCTCTTTTCTCTTGATTTGTAGGCCCTGTTCTGTTGTGGCCAATAAAACATAGAGGCTGAGCACTTGCCATTACAGCCATCTGAACAAGCTGGACCAGCTGGATTAGCCAAAGGGAACCTGCCAAATCAAATCCATGTATGAGCCTACCATTTATGAAACCATTTATGGAACAATTTCACTTGCAGGTGCAATGGGCACTGCCATCCCTGGCAGAGGGTTGGATTGGATGGCCCACAAGGCCCCTTCTAACTCAATGATTCTATGATTTTCCTTGTTTCAGTACCACATTGAAACCTGGGTGTTTACTCATGTGTGTATCATTCCTTATTTTTAAAGCCACATGCCTCTAGAACATGGCTATATAGCCCAAAATAAACCTACAACAACCCAGTGATTCCGGTCATGAAAGCCTTCGACAATACAGATTTTCAAGTGTTTTTGCTATTAAATTGTCTTAACATATTTTAATGTGTTTTAGATTATTAAAAATATTGTTTTATTCATTATACTCAATCTTCAGATTTGCTGATGAAAGATGGGTCAAAATACGTTGAAAATAATTTGCTGAATTAATACTTAGTCCTAAAATGAATACTGTATAAAGATAGATTAGAATCCTGCCTTTCCTGAATCATAGAAACATGGTCCTGGCTTCACAGAAAACACACATAACTGGCTGATTGAACCATAGGGTATGAACAGTAGTAGTATAGGAGTAAGTACAGGGCAGCTGTTATATAAAACACATCACTTTACTGCAATGAATATCCTTTTTTGCACAATAGCAACTGGCGCTGTTGATCTCTTTGTTTACTCTTTTTACACAAAGCACAGCTCCAAATGGCAGGAAGAATCTAGCAAACAAACTAGTCAAATCCAGCTTTTTAAAAGCTGGAGAGAATGCAAAGCGCCACATCAGCAAAAGCTATAAAGCATTTCTGGCAACAACAATACAGTGCTAAATCATCAGTGAATAAAACACAGAGACCCTTGTGGGATTTTAGTGTTGTACGATTCTCTTGGCTGTAAATGTCACTCATTAGCTCAGAAAACAAGAGGAGTAAGGGGGAAGGTCATGTGTCAGCCTGGAACATCTCTCCCTTTCTCTTGTTTCCCTCCCTCCTTCGCTCTGGCCTTTTGTCATCCATAATTCATGTCCCTGTGGACTCAGGCTACCTTTGGAGTAAGCAAAATGGAGACAATTACATTATAATTGCTGTTCTCAGTAAAACATTAGTCCAAGGCCCTACTTCTTATAGCAAATATCAAGTAAACACGATCATTTATTTATTGTTTGCTATGCAGTCCTTAAAATAAAATAGCTCTATCCTCTGCTTAAAACAGAGCTATATAGCAAGTGGAGATTATGCCAATTTCTTGGTCAAATGTCATTGAACTCTTGCAGGTTCAATTTTAGTCTTACATTTTCTATGCTATGTTGTTGACTATAATGATCTACGTAACTTATGAGATAGAAACAATAATTTCTGTTATTCATTTCCTGGCTGAAAATTGGATTTTCTGACAGTCTGGAATGCTGGTAAGGAAATATAACCCAGTCAAGAGAATTTTGCAGAATTTTTGCCAGGTATCTGTTCTGTGTAGAAATAATTGTGTTTGGGCTTTTTCATGATCCCATATTTTTGCACAAAATGTGTGTTTCTAGAAACAGCTCTTTAAATACAAAATATGCTCTTTTAAAAAAATTAAAAAAATGAGTGAACAATATTTTTGTATGAAATATATAATTCTAAATTATTATCCATAGATTCTGTTTATACATAGTTTTGCATACAAAGCTGAGAAGAAATGCATACTCTTACATTTGAAACGGTCCTTCAAATGTTATCCATTCTTTATGTTTTTCATATTATCTTAAAGTGCTATATCTAGATAGTGTACATTTCCTTCTCTTTCATTTCTAGATTTTGGAAACAACATTTCTGAACAGTAAACAGGTTGTTTGCTTGATTGCTTAAGTATATCCTATCAAGCTCAGCATCAGTGTAAGTATCAGGACTGCCAAATAACATATAGGTTCCTTGCCCATCTTTAATTTCTCAAAATGTCTGCAAGCTGGCATTGTGATGAATCACTATGGAAAACACAATGACTAGGTAGCTAATCAGGGCTCATTGATGCAGAGGGAAACCAACAGAACAAAATACCTTGGACTCATGGATCATAGTCTCCATCAACTTAGAACAAGCCCAGAATCCCATGCCACCATCTTAAAGCATCAGCTTGTCACCTTTCAAGAACCATTTCTGGGACTTTCTAAACAACTCATTTTGTGAATGGTTATCTTTTATCCTCATATAGAACCACACAAAGTTGACTTGTACTGAAGCAGTCTACTAAACTATTGTCCATTGTTGGCACTTCTGACCAACAGTAGCTCTTTAGACTTCTAGGGAGGATTCAGTCCTAGTCTTGGTGTTTCCTTGTAGTCTCCCATCCATGTCTTATCTTGCTTAACTTCTAAAATATGATGAGACTTTTTTGTTTTTCACTCCTGTCTTAGGGTAAAATGAAGGAATCATTTTATTTCAACAACCCTTTTAGATCTTCTACCAACTTAACAGATAAACCTCTTCAACAGTAAGAGGAATGGTCTGCAAATGCAGCAGAGAGGTAAACTGCATTTCTTCTGGTTCTTTACTTTCATGAAATCTGTCAAAGACTACTTGTTCAAAAATATTTCAACAGAATAATCATAATGCATAATACATTTTAAACAATTGTTATTACATTAACTTAGAACCAATTTCCATTGGTGAAGATGGAAGGTATAATTTAGAGGTCCATTTTTGATGGGGTGGATGACAGATGGAAAGAACAAGCATATAAATCTTCAATACACAATGGGGCCCGGTTTGCCTTTATACTTTACATATTTTCCCCCTATTTTACACTCCTTGTAATGAGGATTGCTTTTCTGTTAAACAAAAGAAATCAAAATGTTCACATATTTGAATAGACACAATAAATATAAGACAGAATAACAATGAATGGCTCAAGCTCAGCCTTTCTTCCCCCTCTCCTTTTAACACACGGAATATATCAGAATATAGTTCATCACACATTCTGTGGTGGGTGAATACATTAGTTGTATATATGTGTTTTTAATGTTAAAATATTCCTGATGTTACATTATCCATACTTATAAGAAACTGATGACATTCCAATGATTAAAAATGACCTCCTTTAACTGATGGATTGGGAAAGACTGCCAGGTTTAGTTTTATTTGACAGTGCCGTCTGGAGTCATTTCTTCAAAATCCGTTTCACCATAGTTTAATAATTCATTCCTCTTGTTCCAATCTGCAGTCTGTTTTTAAAAAAGAAATTCCCAACAGCAACATGTCTCCATATGGAAATCTCATCCATTTCAAAAATAAATGAATGGATCCAAAACCATCATTCTCAATGGAGTGTTGATAAGTGATGGCATTTTCTAAATGTCAGTATTGGGTAGATATAGGTTTTTATAAAAATATATTGTGAAAACATTATGGAAGGTTAGATATTATATTACTCCCAAATTTAAAAACTGGGATTGAATGTTTACAGCATTATTAATTAAAGCCACATTTAATATACACAGTCAACAACATATCTGCCTCACATTGTTTTGCTAAGTTTACACACACACAAATACAATGAAAAGGCATCAAATAAAAACCCCAAGAATTTTAATCTTTCAGCAACCATTTGTGCCATTTTAAGCAAATGTTCATATATTCAGATCATTGAGTTTGTCTTTATGTAACAATACAATTAGCATAATTGAGGCGTAAACAAAAATAGGTGTTACTTTTCCCTGTCCCAGACACACATAGAGGATATGATCATTGGTATTTTGAGTTTTTATAATTTCACTACTGAAGTATTATTTATTTATTTATTTATTTGTTGTTGTTCATTCATTCTGACTCTTCGTGACCTCATGGACCAGCCCACGCCAGAGCTCCCCGTCGACCGTCACCACCCCCCAACTTCTTCAAGGTCAAGCCAGTCACTTCAAGGATACCATCCATCCATCTTGCCCTTGGTCAGCCCCTATTCCTTTTTCCTTCCATTTTCCCAAGCATCATTGTTTTCTCTAAGCTTTCCTGTCTTCTCATTATGTGTCCAAAATACTTCATCTTTGCCTCTAATATCTAATATCCTTCCCTCCAATTAGCAATCGGCTTTATTTCCTGGAGGATGGACTGGTTGGATCTTCTGGTGGTCCAAGGCACTCTCAGAACTTTCCTCCAACACCACAGTTCAAAAGTATCTATCTTCCTTTGCTCAGCCTTCCCTGTGGTCCAGCTCTCACATCCGTAGGTTACTACGAGGAATATCATTGCTTTTACTATGCGGATCTTCCTTGCCAGTGTGATGTCTCTACTCTTCACTATTTTATCAAGATTGGTCATTGCTCTCCTTCCAAGAAGTAAGTATCTTCTGATTTCCTGGCTGCAGTCTGCATCTGCAGTAATCTTTGCACCTAGAAATACAGAGTCTGTCACAGCCTCCACGTTTTCTCCCTCTATTTGCCAGTTATCAATCAGTCTAGTTGCCATAATCTTGGTTTTTTTAATGTTTAACTGCAACCCAGCTTTTGCGCTTTCTTCTTTCACCTTGATTAAAAGGCTCCACATCTCCTCCTCGCTTTTGGCCATCAAAGTGTTATTATCTGCATATCTAAGGTTGTTAATGTTTCTTCTAGCAAGTTTAACTCCAGCCTTGCATTCATCAAGCCCCACACATTGCATGATGTATTCTGCATACAACAGTGAACCAACACACATTCAAACCTGATTAGGTTAAAAGATAACTAAAAATATCATCATTAAAATGTCAAGATAAAATTTCATACCACAAAAATTAAAAACAAATGTTAAAATGAAGGTTAAAATAGACCAGCTATTACACAATCTCAAGCCACTTCAGATATCTGTGTCACCCCTACAGTTTACCCCAATCCCCTCCAGATACGCAGTTCTCAGCTGCGTTGCTTTATAAAGGAAAAGGGCTGTTTGGTGTGTTATCTTAGCATTCTGGCCAGCCATTAAGAATGTAGTTTTTATATGGGGATCCCAGTGAGTCTTCTGTATGATGAATGGTCCGAGGTATTGATTTCTCTCTTTGTTGTACAAAATACAATTAAACAGTACATGTGTAATATCCTCTACCTCTGTCGCCCCACAGATACAGAAACGTTCATTATATGGAACTTGGTTAAACCTTCCATGTTTAACCATTGTATCTGTCTGTTCGAATCGAGTTCTAGTGAATACCCTCCTTAGATGTTTAGGCATTTTTGCCTTTAGGTATTCGGCTGTTTGAAAAGTATGGTCAACATTAGAAAATGTTGACCATTTCCGCTACCTTGGCTACCTCACCACAAAAGTCAACATTGACACCAAAATACAACACCGCCTAAACTCTGCGAGCGCAGCATTTTTCTGAATGAAGCACAGATTGTTTGAGGATCGGGACATCCGTAGGGATACCAAGGTGCACATGCAACTCCTGGAATTATTCCATTAGTGTTGCCTCTGAAAAATCTTGCAAATCTCCTGGGAAGATAGGCGGACAAATGTCAGCATGCTGCAAGAAGCAAATACCACCAGCATTGAAGCGATGGTCCTCCATCATCAACTCTGCTTGACTGGCCATGCTGTCTGAATGCCTGACCACCATCTCCCAAAGCAGTTGCTCTACTCTGAGCTCAAGAATGGAAAATGAAATGTTGGAGGACAGAATAATAATAATAATTATTATTAATAATAATAATAACTTTATTTATACCCCGCCGTCATCTCTCCAAGGAACTCGGAGCGGCTTACATGAGGCCAAGCCCAACAACACATCAAAAACAACAAGCAATAATAAAACAACAAGCAAAAAACAAAATAAACAATACAATTAATATAACTCACAGGTAGACAATAACACACAAGAATTTAAAAACCTATGGCTGGGCCAGATGTAATAGTTAAAACTTTAAAAATAAGTGCTTCTCAGAGTATTTGCAGAGGATTGTTTCCTTTATTCAGGGCAGGCACACCGGAACAGCCACGTTTTTAGGCTTCTCCTAAAGACTGCCAGTGTGGGGGCTTGTCTGATATCCTTGGGGAGTGAGTTCCAGAGTCGAGGGGCAACCATGGAGAAGGCCCTCTCCCTCGTCCTCACCAATTGTGCCTGTGAGCGAGGTGGGAGAGAGAGCAGGGCCTCCCCATATGAAAGAAGAGATCGTGTGGGTTCATACACAGAAATGCGGTCACGCAGGTAAGCAGGTCCCAAACCGTTCAGGGCTTTGTAGGTCAGAAACTGCACCTTGAATTAGGATTGGAAAATGAACGGCAGCCAATGGAGCACCTTAAACAGGGGGGTTGACCGCTCCCTGTAAGTCGCCCCAGTAAGTAACCTGGCTGCCGCCTGCTGGACCAATTGAAATTTCTGAGCCATCCCCACATAGAGTGCATTACAGTAATCCAATCTGGAGGTGACTAAGGCATGGACCACCCTAGCCAGATCAGACTTCACGAGGTACAGACTTCAAGAGATTTAAAGATGGGCTCAAAGCCAACCTTAAAAACTGTGGCATAGACACAGAGAATTGGGAAACCCTGACCCTTGAGCACTCCAGCTGGAGGTCAGTTGTGACCAGCAGTGCTGTAGAATTTGAAGAGGCATGGATGGAGGGTGAAAGAGAGAAACATGCCAAGAGGAAAGCATGTCAAGCCAACCCAGACCGAGACCGCCTTCCATCTGGAAACTGATGATCTCACTGCAGGAGAACATGCAGGTCAAGAATAGGGCTCCACAGTCACCTATGTACCAACCGCCAGTAGACCGAACTTGGAAGACAATCTTATCCGGTCAAAGAAGGATTGCCTAAGTAAAGTAAAGTAAAGTAAGTACAGGATTAGAGGGACTGTAAATTAGATTACTTTCAAGGACCTCCAAGTGAACTGGATGCTACCATTGTATCATGAAACCAAGATGCATTGAACGATATGTATGTGTATCACGATTTGAATGCTTACATTTTATGAGAAGACAGAGAAAAAATTTGAATGTTCTATATGTTGAGAATATATGTGTGTGTTTTGATTTAGACAAGAAGATGTGTTTCAGTGCTTTGTGTGTGCTGAGATCGTCACCATTACCACTGACACTATATTCATTGTGAATCTGATAAGTGGGGGAAGCTTGATGAACCTTGAAAAAAAATCCCCTCCTTCTTTCTTTCTAGTTTCAGGATAATATATACTACTTTGTCAATAAATGGCAACAACTGGTCAAAAGTTAGGTGTAATTCATATTTTAATTTGCCATCTAAAATATTTAATACTTTAAACCTCTTCTGTATTATGAACAACAAGTTATCACTTTTGAAAAAAACTTGGAACCATTTTTTTATTACAGCTCCACTTGCCTTGTTGGCTTTGCAGTCTAAAAACATTAACTTTCCAAGCTCTGCTTCAGTGTGGGGTTACGCAAGTGAGGAATTCTTTCTTGAAAAGAGAGTCCATTTCTAAAAGCTGTTTGTAATCATTTTTGAAGCAATTTGTTAATACAGTACTTTTTATTATTTTTAGGGTGCAGATCTTTTTACGTGGCATAAAACATTTGCCTTAGAAATAATGGCAAACGTTCAACATTTGAGTGGAGCAACTGCTCTGCACATTGAAGCTTTAGGGAAAAGAGATGAGCCAAATTTGACAGATAGTAAAAGCAGCATAAGCTCACAGAACACTCTTCTGTGTACCAGTTTCTAGGAGACTCAAAACTCTGTTCCTTGTGTGTGGGAGGAAATCATCAGCAGATGCAAGGGCACAGAACCCTAGTATAAAGAATGGAAAATAAATACAGCAAGCATTAAGTCAAATAATGGTCAGAAAGTTCAGCTGAAAGAAGTCAATGACATGTTGCAAATTTGCTGGAGACCTACGCAGTTTTTTTGAAATCAATATGTAGTATTCATCCTGCCTTGCCTATTAGCATTCCTTTTCAGAAGTGGTCCTGGATTTCTCATCAGAAAAAAAAAACAGCATTCTGCTTCTATGCATTGTGAAAGAGCAATCTTCCATTTAATTGCATTTTCTTAACTTCGGCCTTAAATTCTTGTATTAGCTCTGCAAACAAATTTGGCCCATTTATAAAGCAGAATGGAGCAGCCACTTGAGACAGCAGTGTTTGGGTCATGATAGGGCAGTCAATCATGTATTATTTGCTTTATTATTGCTGAATTTTTGTTAACAGTGATGGGGGAAATGCTCTTGGAATTTTCTTTTTCAGAGGCTAAATTAACTTGGGCAAACCTGGATATTATGAACTTTGATTTGGTTTAAGTGAGGATGGCATTTGCTGCTTTGCCTTAGGTAGAAAAAAAGTTTTCTGATTAAAATTAACCCTTGAAAGTCTCCCTCCAAGAAACCAGGTTCTCCTATGTTCAACATATTTTCAGGGTAGGCAAACATTAGCAAACTATATGAATACTTCCTATAGTAAGAATAATTTCAGAATGCACTGTCTATTTAAAAAAACATAAAGCAACCAACACAACCTAGCATTCATGGAGCTATAGGAGAGGAATGGAGTTTCAGAATTCAAACTACTTACCTTGTAGGATTCTACAATTAGTTGTCAACACATCTGGTATAGAAGCAAAAGGTATATTCATCCCCCTGTGTTGGAATCAGGTGGCTTCATGTGCTCAAAATGGAGAGGAATAACAGGTTGAGGATGACATCTCACTTCTTTTTCAGTACTTTTTCAATCACTTTGGAATGGTAGCTAGGAAAGGTTCTGCCAGTATATTTAAAGAAATCATTTGATACAGACCAGAGGAAAAAGCAATTATCTTCAAAGACAGTTTTTAATTCCTCAAACAACCAGAGCACAGGCTATCTTTCAATTATATATCAAGCCTACAAACACTTATAGGTGGGAATCTTTTTTGGAATGTGGGTAAGTAAAACTGTAGATACTGAGTCCATAGAAAAGAGGCCATGCTGTATGTTTTCATTTTGACAACCCATTTTGCCCTGCTCCTGTAGTGAGGAAATTCACACAATGGCACCACAGGTATATCTGGAATCTTTTTGAAGCTGTGTCATTTCTAATATTAGACCACATTTGTAGCAACTTTATCCTTTCTTCTTTATCATTTGTTCATTGTAATGACTCATCTATAGGAAAAGTACAAATGTGCTAATAATAGGCTTGGGCCTGGCTTAGTTTGACCGAAAGTGATTTGTAATATTTGGTGGTCCAGTTCATGTAATCGCCCAAAAACAGAATGGGGAGGAGGGAACAGAAAAATTGGGCTAAATGGTTGTGAGAGCCGGATTTATCGGCTACTGGAGAGGATGGAGTTAAGTCTTCAATATACCTGAGACGGGTTGGCTGAAGGGCTCTTGGAGAAGATTCTGCAGCATCTTTTCTTCCTCCCCAGCAGTAGAAAATTCCCTAGACTCCTCCTCCAGAGAGGGCCCTTTTGGGAACCCACTTTCCCAGCAGCACTTGCCTAAGGCAGACATTGAAAAATCTCTGAGTTCCTCTCAGAGCATGATGGGAGTTGAAGTTTTCTCTCTTTCTCTCTGTTTCTCAGCCAATAAAAGGCCTGTCTATGTCCATGCTATGATTGGCTGAGAATGGAAACAACAGGTGACTACAATTCCCAGAACTCTCTCTTGTGGTTATATTTTAAAAATGTTATGGTAAAAACTTAAAATAATTAAAAAAAATAGTAGATTTGTAAATTGTTTCAAAACTTGGCAGGCCTGCATGGGGTCTAAAACTGATATAGGTTTCATGCAGTTAAGCCTTAAAATGACTGAAGATTGAACCTTTAAAGTTCCCCATTGTAACCAATGGGCTGAATCTTTGCCGAATGAAAATGGCAACACTCCTCCTCATTCAAGTAAACAGAATGAGGGGTTAGCAAAAAATGAACCCCAAAACTGCATGCCTTTTGGCTGAATTTCACAAGTCTAGCTAATAATGGTTGCATAGTTGAAAAGAATGTAAATGGACCACAGTCTAAATTGGGTCTGGTGTAATCTGAAATGAAATTGCCCCCCCCCCCCCCCCCAGCAATCTCTCTCTCTCTCTTTTCTGTAGCATGCATTGAGTGGCATTGTTTTATTCATAGATGAATGACATGGTTTGCAAATGAACCAAGACTTATTGTCTGAAGTTTTCACCTCCAAAAAAAGAAAAAATATTAATTGAATTTTGGTAACTTGTCTACAGATGTGTCAACAAGATTTCTTGATAGACTTGCTGTATTCTACCAATATTTTCCAAATTTTACAGATGAATTTATTTTACAGTCCACTAATTCAGATAAAAAGAGAGAGGAGAGACAAGGAAAGAAGAGGAAAGAAGGAAGAGTTGAAGCTTGCTCTTCTCTGTAGACCTAAGCTTTGTTTCTTCATCAATAACATTTACTATCTTGGTCACACTCTGATGTTGCTTGGCCACTTGTGCCATGTTTTTTATATGTAAAAAAATGGAGTATATGTTTGCTATTTCAGTTTGCAGCAACTGAAATGAGCTGAGGACAAAGAGTCAAAGTAGTAGTAGGAGGAGAGAGGGAAGCTGAAGCATGTTAAAATCACTTCAAAAAAGTGAGAGAACATAGAATACATTGGGATTGCCCCTGACAGCTAATTTTGGTTATATGTTATATCCATCATTTGTCAGGATATGAGTAAGAACTATATAGAAGTCCAACAATATAAGTAATTTCTAAAGAAATTAAGATAATTCCCATTTTGGGAAAATTAGCTCATCTTGTGGGTCTTTGAGCCAGAATAAATGTGCACACAACTGGCCTGGGTCAAAATAAAAGGCTGACATGAATAAGGCCAAGGAAAATTCACAAAAGCTTCTGATATGAGGGTTGGCTTAGAAGAAGGCAGAACCAGGTGCAAGAAGTAAAAAAAAATCTTCTCTACATCTGAAGCTTTTGCTGCTTACTAGACCCTGCTGACATCCTGTCCTCTGACAGAGCATAATGAAGAAAAAATGTCCCACATCTCCAAACAACTACGAATTCCATTGCCATTGAGATCAGATGGTCAAAGTTCAGTAAGAGTGCTTCCTTTCTATTTATTCCTTCTTGGGCTGTACAATCCTTTTTCTCTTACCAGGCTTAGCAAATTTGTTTACTTATTCCTTCCAGTTTCCTATTTACATTCAGAATATTTATGGTATTTTAAGAATTAGAGTCTATATATACATTCTACAGCTGGATATAAATGATGTATGATCTCAGTACTGTGGAAACTTGGAAACCAGTTAATAAAAGTACATGTGGCAACAGTATATAAAACCATCAAAAAAGACTGTTGGCTTGTACACAAGGGAGTTTTCTAAATGGCGTTTATATTTTCCCATTTTATTTTTTTTAATCTGCATATTAGCATGATAGAAACAAATGTATAAAGATGTTCATGATTTAATGTAATATAGATACTGGTTTTTGGAATAATCTACAAAAGGCTGTTATCAGAGTAAATGACATCTTTGGGAGGGAGAAAAGGTAATATCTGCTATAGAGCGAGAAACATGGAAGGAATATTAAGTGTCAATTTATAAGAGATGAATCAATAGAGCACATGATTCAAGCTAGGAACATCCCCAAACACCTTAACTCCGTTCTTATTCGCTATTGCCATAGTGATACATAATAACTTGTTCAAACACAATTGCACACTTCGTTATACAATCTTCCCCCACCTTTTGACACCTCACTTTTTGGGACTTCGCTGTTACAATGCTTGCAAATTAAAAACAAGTTTCATTAATATGATGAGGGGTTCACTTTTTTGTCACCTCTTCTAGCCTTCAAGGTTCTCTTGGGATTTCTTTTTTGCAATGGTGTGGTCCCATGCCTGTAGAAAGAGCAGATGCCTCTTTGAACCACCTCTGAATGTGTGCAAAAGCTCTTTAAGCTTCCTCGTGCACTTAAAAGTGATATAGTTGCTATTTCCATTTTTCAGTGAGCAAAATGTATTTGCAAGCTGAAATAACTTGAGTTCTACTTTTCCACCAATTCCACTTTCTGGGAGTGATCATGTTCCTAACTCCTCAAATAAGCCAGGTTTTCTTATATAAAACTTCAGATGACTTCATCATTTCATTGAGACAACATACTTCTCTTGGCTGAAAAAGGGGGGAAGTTGTAGCTAAAATAAACTCACTGGCAGACCACCATTGGTTTCTTTACATGGACCTGAACATCATGCTAGAGTTTCTTGAAGAATTTATTTTTAAAAAATGGTTTTAAAATTACCAATGGTTTGATTACAGTTTCACTTCTATTGGTACTTCATTTAACCTTTATAAGCTGCCTTGAATTCCTGAACTGAGGAAAAAGGTAGAATATAGACAATCAGTAAGGCCAGGCTGTAGCACAGTTGTTTAATCACCAGCAGCAACAGATCACTGCCGAACGGAATGTGGCAAGTTTGAAGCCTGAGTCAGATTAAGCACCCCACTGTTAAGCCTAGCTTACTGTGTGTCGCACCTCAGAGTAGAACCACCTTGCTAAAGATACCAAAGAACACACCAGCAGTTGTTTTTGTAGTTTTATTAAAATAAAAGATAAAAAGTTCAAAAAGCAAAAGTATATTTCAGAAGATCAATCCAAGGTAACATAGGCAAGCAAGATCCATGAAGGCACAGGCAAGGCAGAGTCCCATAAGTACAAGGCAAAGTCCTAAAACATGAACATGGAAAGCTACAAGATAAATCCCAAAGGCTCTTGGTTAAAGCGTGAAGATGCTCTGACACTGAGGCACATCCAACCAGACTGTTTAATACCCTTGGGCCAGCATGAAGGCGTTTCTATGGCCTCGGGCCTCACGGGACTCTCTCTCTCGCCTCCCGGCAATCCTGACACTCCTTCGCACTTTCAGTTCCAAGCGATCAGCCCTATCTAACTCACTGGCCCCATCGAGGTCAAATCCCTCGTTAGCTGGCTGAGAACTATCCTCCCTAATTCCTTCATCAGGCACCTGGCATTCAGTCTCAGTAGTTTCACTTTCCCAATCGTCAACTCTTGCTGAGGGAAACAACTGAACTCCTGCCCCCTGATCCTGGTCTTCCTCGTCTAACACAGGCACATCCTTTGCATCTGACTCTGAATCTAAATTTCATCATCCCCATCAGAATTATTGACATCATCACTCTGTAATTCCAGCTGAGTCACAACACTGTGTACCTAAGCAGTTCGAAAATAGCTGAGCTGTGAGTAGAGAAATTAGGGACCGCTTAAAGCAAGGAGGTATTTTATGACACCAGAAAAATGCTGGTGATCAAAGAGCAAGGAGGAAATATGATCAAAATGACTCGCTGTCATAGTGGGGGAAGAAACAGAACCCCTCTGTGACCAGAATTGAGTATAACCTCAAGGCACTGAAGTTGAAATGCCAAAATACCTCTATCTGTCTGTTTGTCTTGTATGTCTAAAAACTGCATTGAATGTTTGGTGTGTATGTGTGCATTGCGAAGGGCAGAATATAAATATTGTGTATGTGTGTGTGTATACATACACACAATGAATATCATAGTGATTAATAACATTTTATTGATTATATTTATTTATACCCTGCCTTATCTCTCCCAAAGGAGATTCAGTGATATAATATTATATATAAATATATTACTCTTCTATGTATTAAATATAATACACATAATATTTAAGAACACATATTTGGGTAGTCTGCATGTAGTAAGAAACCCTACCTTTCCTGTAAGTGACACATTTTGTCATCCCTACTGATAGACACAGAGGCCAAATTGAACAGGCAATGTTATTAACTGAAATGTTGATATTTGCATACCAGTAAGGGGGGGAGAAAATGATATATTACTTTTATTCAATCACTAATTAGGCGTTAAAGTTCTTAAACACTACCAAAAATAATAAGCAAAAAATACCATAAGCATTAGTTCAGCAATTTCCATTGAGGAAACCCTTGGAATGAATATTTGCCAAGTATATGCCTTTGATATTTATCCACCAGTTCAGCTGCTAAATAGAAACACATTTTTTTCAGCTACATGAAGCACAGAGTAGTAGGAGATGAAGCCAACACATGAGTGCAATGTGTATTGTTGATGATTTGTTGATATTCCATGGTGCTGGTACAATATTGGTTAATTTCTGTCCTGTGCATCTAGAATGTATCCTTTTACAGCTAGAGTACATATGTGCCATTTTTCTTTTCTTTTCATTCTAGGCTATCGTTTAACAGTTCAGATTTTTCTGTTGCCTTCATACAAGTAAATCTGAATAGGATATTTATTTGCTTAATTCATGTTAAGTGGCTTCTTATCTATACTCCTTGAATCCAGTCACTACAGGCAGATACACAGCAAATAGGAGATAATGCAACAAATAGGAAATTTTGAGGATGGCCAAACTGCACTGTCAAAATTGATTAGCTTGGTGAAATCTCCCTTGAATATTAGGCATAGGATCCACCTACACTGACCCTTTATAAAGTTTAGAACCAGTCTGGGAGGAATTGTTTTCTCTTGTCAGGTGATTAGATTTAAAGGTCTGGAACCAGTTTGAGTCTAGGAAGGTGATTACAGTAACTATGGAACCTGGTCTCAAAGAACTCTGTGTCCCGCCTACAAGAGATGGGCACCAGTACTCCAGGATTATAAGGGGAAGACAAAAAAATAAAAAATAAAGGAAAAGTGGCATTTAGGAGTGGAGGTCATCAATTACCTTTCTCAGGGGGTCAATTAGCTAGCCAACCATGCCCTTGGGCATTTTCACCCCTTTGTTCTGAATCCTATAGGGTTCCAGCAGGAGGAGTGTCTACGATGCACTCTGGATTTTGCAGAGCTGATTTTGCCCTGGGATCTGCTGTAGTGCATTAAAAGACTTATTTATTTATTTTGGTATTTGTATACCACCCTACTCAACCCCGAAGGGCACTCAGGGTGGTTCACAATGTTGGCAACAATTCAATGCCAATGATAAAAAAGTATAAAACATCAAAATTGACCTTCTCCTGATAAAACATTATTTCCTGTGACTTTGTATACCCTTAATTCTGCACTGCAGAGTTCATTGGCAATGTGCATTTTGCAACCATCAAAGTTTCAAGTCGGCTTGAAGCTGCATTAAATTGTCAGTGTAGTGAGGCATATGTCGCGGCAATAAAGGCCGCAAAGAAGGCTTTCTTTGTGGCCACTATTGCGTCTGCAAAGAACTGTCCGGCTGAGCTGTTTCAAATTGTCAGAGGCCTTTTAAATCCCACCACTCAAGGTGGGAACCCTGACAATTCGACTGCTCGCTGTGAAGCTTTTGCTCAGTTCTTTGCAGACAAAGTCGCTTTGATCCGTTCTGGTCTGGATACCATGTTAATGGCAGTCTCTGAGGATGTAACACGAGCACCTGCTTGTCCAGTTTTGATGGATTCTTTTCAATTGGTGAAACCCGAGGATGTGGACAAGATACTTGGAGGAATGAGGCCAACCACATGCATCCTGGACCCCTGCCCATCCTGGCTTCTAAAGGAGGCCAGAAGGGGATTGGCTGAGTGGGTTAAGTTGGTGGTTAATGCTTCCCTTCGGGAAGGCAAGATTCCAGCGAGCTTAAAACAAGCTATAATAAAACTGCTGTTGAAAAAACCATCACTGGACCCCACTAAATTCGACAACTATCGGCCAGTTTCCAATCTCCCCTTTTTGGGCAAAGTCTTGGAACGTGTGGTGGCCTCACAACTCTAGGTATTCTTGGTAGACACGGATTATCTAGACCCGGCACAGTCTGGCTTTAGGCCGGGACATGGTACCGAGACAGCCTTGGTCGCCTTAGTGGATGATCTGCGCCGGGAGCTCAACAGGGGGAGTGTGTCCCTGTTGGTGCTGCTGGACCTCTCAGCGGCCTTTGATACCGTCGACCATGGTATCCTTCTGGGACGCCTCGCGGGGATGGGTCTCGGAGGTACTGTTCTGCAGTGGCTCCGGTCATTCCTAGAGGGTCGATCTCAGAAGGTGTTATTGGGAGACACCTGTTCAACACCACAACCGTTGTCGTGTGGGGTTCCTCAGGGCTCAATATTGTCTCCCATGTTGTTTAACATCTACATGAAGCCACTGGGGGAGATTCAAAGTGCTGGCATTGGCCTTTAAAGCTCTAAACGGTTCCGGCCCAAGCTACCTATCTGACCGCATCTCTGCCTATGAACCCACCAGGACTTTGAGATCTTCCGGGGAGGCCCTGCTCTCGATCCCGCCTGCTTCTCAAGCACGGCTGGCGGGGACGAGAGATAGGGCCTTCTCGGTGGTGGCTCCTCGGCTGTGGAACGCCCTTCTTACGGACATTAGACTAGCACCATCTCTAATGGCATTCCGCAGGAAAGTGAAGACCTGGCTGTTTGAGCAGGCGTTCGAATAATTAGTGCAATGATTGGTTAATGAACATTGGAACGGAACAATGGATGACGAATCTGGATCATGTTTTTGATGATGAGACGATAGTGAATAGTGAATGGTTATTGTAGTAATTGTTTATTAATTATGTAATATGTTAGGTTGTTAACTGTTTTTACACTGTAGCATTGAATTTTTGCTGTTCTTATTTGTTGTGAACCACTGTGAGTCGCCTTCGGGCTGTGAACAGCGGTATATAAGTAAAGTAAATAAAATAAATAAATAAACAACCTTGAGTAGCAGAATGCAAAGACAGACCATTCTGCACAGATCACAACCATTTTTCATGCTCCCTACCTCCTAAGAGAAAGAAGCACCTCCTCTATTTTCCACCTTGAAGTGAGATAGAAGACTGTATCTCACTGACAGCATTATCTCATTGTGCACGTGTGCAGTGTAGAATTAATGTGAATTGTAGTTTGGTGAGTCACTAGCACCCTTTGGGAAGGAAGGCTAAAGACCTCAATTTCCATTATTTTAAAGCTTTGAGTCATAGCAGTTAAAGTGGTGTCAAACTGCTTTAACACCACTTTGAGAATCTACACCATTTTGTCCACCCTAGAAAGTGGAATGTGAGGCTAAGGAAGCTTTTGGTCTGTTCTTGTACTATGTTTTGCTTTTAATTTGATCTAATATTTGGATACATTTTGCCTCTTCTTCTTGAGGAACCAATAATGTAATACCAGTGCCTAAGTCAATCTGTTTAAGAAACATACTTTCACTTAATGTTGGTTTGTTTTGTCACATCTATAAGGTTAGTCAACCAGTGATTTTGTACTTGAATTTTGTGTTTTGTATTTTAGTGGAAGAAAAAACTATAAAAAATGAACTTATTCAAAAATAATTAAATAAAAGACATGTGATCTGAATAAAAATGGCAAATAGACATAGCTTTCTAGTAGGGGTGTGCAATTCTGCACTAAACCATGCTGTTTCAGTCCTGTTTTCAGCTAACCTCTCATTATGTTTACCAGTAAATTGCTGAAATGGGGGGAGGGGGGTCTTCATTCAGGAAAGATTCGGCCCATCGGCTACAATGGGAAAACTTTGGAGTTTCATTTCTCAGTCATTTTTAGGCCTACCTCAGTTCTAGACCCCATTTATGACTGCAGTCCTGCCAAGTTGCAGAACAATTTACCAATCTCTTTATTCTTGGAATTATTTTAATTTTTTTACCATAACATTTTTAAAAATAAGACAAACCACAAGAGAGGATTCTGGGAATTGGAGACATTGGATTCTGAGAATTGGCTGAGAATGGACACAAATTGGTTGTGTCCATTCTCAGCCAATCAGAGCATGGACACAACCAGGTTTTTTATTGGCTGAGAAACAGAAAGAAAAATGTCAATTCCCATTCCCTGAGAGGGATTCAGAGGCTTTTCAATGCCCGCCCCATGCAAGCGCTGCTGGGAAAATGAGCTCCCAGTGAGGCCTTCTCTGAAGGAGGAGCCTAGGGAACTTTTCCAGAAGAAATGGATGCTGCTACCAGGAGGAAGAAATAAGAGACGCTGCCTCAGGTAAAAGACAGTTAACCCCATCATTTCCAGTACCCCAAAAATTCAGCTCTCTTGATATGTTTTGGCCGGCTTCCCCACCCCCGCCCCCCAGTCCTGTTTCTGGGAATCTAGTAAAT
This sequence comes from Anolis sagrei, assembly GCF_037176765.1. Classification (NCBI taxonomy): domain Eukaryota; kingdom Metazoa; phylum Chordata; class Lepidosauria; order Squamata; family Anolidae; genus Anolis; species Anolis sagrei. The sequence continues at coordinate 37,972,300 of NC_090025.1, forward strand.
GAATCCTCACATTTTCTGAATCAGTTTCAGTCCAAACAAATATGTGCATGCCCCCACTTTCTAGCATGTTGATGAAGAGAATGTAATTGACAAGCTATCAAAACTCATCAGACATAGAAAACAAACAAGTAAGGTATGTTAAAGTCTCAGTTTCCAGAGCTAGAGAATAATATACATCTAGGATCAGCTAGCAGCTGGAATTTTAGGTTTCCCCTGTGAAAGGTCAACTTTTTTGGGAATTGCTTTTGCTTGCTATAACTTTCTCACCATTGTATTAATTTCTGGGAAGGGCAAGGATCAAGTCTAGGGTTATGTTTAGATGGTGTGGAGTGGGAGAAGGATACAAACTTATAAAATTAATAGTTACATAGTTTGCATTTTTCTGCAGGATTTTGTTTGTTTTGCAATTATGCTAGAAAGCCAATGGCATCTAGAAAACAAAAACCTACATGTTTCGCACCATAGCCTTGAAACTATGTTTAATCTTCTGACAGAATCTTTGATGAAAGATATAGCAATGCATAAATACTCAATATGAAACAGCTGGAGAGAAAGTAATAATCATTTAAAAATCTTACTTTTCACTGAGTGTCAATAATAACAATGGTTTAATGAGGAAAGGCCCATTGACCTTACGCTTTTAGTCTTACTCTGAATTATACCAGATCCTCTTATACAGAAAATCCTAATGCCTTTTTACGGATCATCAGTCTCTATTGCTTATTCTCAGCATCAAACAAGATACTACAATAAATGTGTTTTCTACCACTGTACTTTTCTTCAAGATGGAAAACAACATATTTTTCAAAACAAAAATATCAGCTAGAATGAATGCACATTTTTTAAAAATGCACATATCAACGTTTTTTCAAGACAGTCCAATGAAGACTCTAGGAAGTTTCCTTTCCATTATGATCCATCTTCACTAGTAACCTTCAGTGTTGTTGATAATTTGCACCTTCGAATCATTTTGGTGAACCTAAGATTGTTGGGTTTTGTTGGGGGGAGGGGGGGATGGCAAAGTTTTTTTCAGAGTGGGCTTGCCTTTGCCTTCCTCAAAAGAGACTGTAATTGACCTAAAGTCACCCATTGCATTTTCATGGCTTAGCAGGGATACAAACCCTGGTCCTGAGAAGACAGGAAAGCTTAGAGAAGACAAGGGCAAGATGGATGGATGGTATCCTTGAAGTGACTGGCTTGACTCTGAAGGAGCTGGGGGTGGTGACGGCTGACAGGGAGCTCTGACATGGGCTGGTCCATGAGGTAACAAAGAGTCGGAAACAACTGAATGAATAAACAAACAAACAAAAAACCCTGGCCTCCTGAATTGTAGTTTGACACTCAAACCAAGTCTTCAAGTTGGCTCTGTAACCTCATCACACTAAAATAAGCATTCAAGGATACTTTGAGCCACAAATGACATTGTGTGGCTTCTGGCGGAGGCCCCACCTCAAACCAGAGCGGAAACATCCTTGGACACTTCTCCTTGAACATAGAGACCTTCCTTGTTTGGGTGATGCCTCTCCTGTGTGATGGGGAAGCATTGTTGTGCCGGAGCAGTGCATGGAGAGTTGGAATTTGCTTTTTCACCACACTTGCTGACAAAATGCCATGTGGGGGGGGGGGGGTCTCCCATGTGATAAGGTGGTTTATACAGCCTTCATCAAAAAACATTTATTAGTGATGTTTTTAATAATCTGCATTGCTTCCAAAGCATGGAATATTAATTATTAAAAGTAATATAACTGCAACATTCATTATAAAGTTTGAAAAATAGCTTTCTTATGTAACAGCAGAGTCTCGTTTATCCAACAAAAATGGGCCAATAGAAAGTTGAATAAGCGAAAATGTTGGATAATAAAGAGTAATTAAGGAAAAGCCTATTAAACATCAAATTACATTATGATTTTACAAATTAAGCACCAAAACATCATGTTTTATAACAAATCGACAGATAAAGCAGTTCAATACATGATAACATTATGTAGTAGTTACTGTATTCACAAATTTAGCACCAGAATATCACAATTTTTTAACAGCTGTGGATCCGGGCGGGAGCTAAACTACGTTGGATAATACAGAAGTTGGATGAGCGAAGGTTGAATAAGTGAGACTCTACTGTTTAAAGTATTTCACGAAACACCATTCTATGTGCTTCCCTTGTTTGTTCTTTAGTAACATTATCATCACCACCTGGTATTATTTCTTACTTTGCCTGGTTTAATTCCATTAGATGTTTTTTTATTTTTCCTCGGTAACCTAAAGGAGGTTGGAACTATTGTTTCATACTTGTAAAAAGTTTAATTCTTGAAAAAAATAACAAGATATCAGCATAACTAATAAAATATTGCCTTCGACATGTTTCCATAGGAAAAAGAATAATGGGTAAAGAGGGCTTGTCCCAAGTGAGCAGATTTTAGGTTGTGACATTTCTCTCTGAATTCCATCCCACTAAGCAATTATTTCGTTCTGCAATGCTTCTTGGGTTTATGCTTCCGGTTAGAGGGATATTGAAATAGAAAACCTCTACCCCTTTTTTGACATTCCAAAAAGTGTATACATTATTAAATCAGATGCCATACTGAACATGTTATAAGAGCCAATGATTTCTTTATTTTAAATCCATAGTAGTTAATAATTCAGCTCTTGCAACTCAAATGGGCTTAAAAGTAGGATGCACTCTAGTTCCTAAATGACATCAATAAAACAAAACAATGAGATACTTGTCAGATTATTTCCTTTAAGCTTTAAGAAACCATGAAAAGTTATAGGATTTTCCCAGTTTTGTGAAGATTGATTAGTCCTTTTTATATTTAGCTCATGGAATAAAATGTGGGACCACATGTGCTGTCTCTCATCTGAGCTCTAAACATAAAATTAATTTATATTTCATATGTATCCAAGAAAAGGAATTTTACATAATTTTAAAAATAATGTTGTACATGAAACAAATGTGTGTGTAACATCAAACCATCAGAAAGCAAAAGTATCACTATTTCACCCACACATGTGGACAATTTTGGATTATTTTTAGAGTTTTGAATTCCGGATAAGGAAGTTCAACCTGTATTATATATATATATATATATATATATATATATATATATATATATATGTATATGTATATGTATATGTATATGTATATGTATATGTATATGTATATGTATATGTATATGTATATAGTCTTATATTACACTAGAGGGGGGGGGGACACTTTAAATCTGGTTTCTGCCTCTTGCATAATTCTGGGTTTTGTAGTTTAGTGAGGCTATTAAAGGCTTGTCCATAAACTACAAACCCCAGAATTCTGCAGAAGGCAGAAACCAGAGTTTAAGTGGATTTTTTATCTTGTGTGATGAGGCTGTATATTATGGTTCATTGGTTGTCCCCCTGTTTCTGCATCTTTTGAGTCCACAAGTTTATTTAATGAGTACAAATGCAATGAAAGTAAATAAAGACTCATGGACAACAAGTTAAGTATGAGCCAACAATGTCATGTGGTGGCAAAAAAGCCAATGGGATTTTGGCTGCATAAGTAGGAGTATAGTGTCTAGATCCAGGGAAATCATGCTACCACTCTGTTCTGCCTTGGTCAGACCACACCTGGAATCACACTGTGTAGAATCTATTTGTGTATTTTCTTGTTTTTGCCTTTTACTGTTGGTATGGTCAGGGATCAATAAACTTTACTGTTATTTTGTGCAGTAGAAACCACTATGTCCATTTCTGGACACCACAGTTGAAGGGAGATGTTGACAAGCTGGGATATGTTCAAAGGAGGGTGACTAAAATGATCAAGGGTCTGGAGAACAAGTCCTATGAGAAGCAGCTTAAAGAGCTGGGCATGTTTAACCTGCAGAAGAGAAGGCTGAGAGGAGACATGATGGCCATGTATCAAGATGTGAGAGGAAGTCATAGGGAGGAGGGAGCAAGCTTGTTTTCTGTTGCCCTGGAGACTAGGACAATGAACAATGGCTTCAAACTAAAGGAAAGGAGATTCCACCTGAACATTAGGAAGAGCTTCCTGACTGTGAGAACTATTCAGCAGTGGAATTCTCTGCCCCAGAGTGTGGTGGAGGCTCCTTCTTTGAAGGCTTTTAAACAGGCTGGATGGGGGTGCTTTGAATGCGATTTTCCTGTTTCATGGCAGAAGGTTGGATGACATGGCCCACAAGGTCTCTTCCAACTCTATGATTCTAAATGAAAGAATTTGTAAACAAATATATTTTTTCACAACTTGATTTGTATACTAACATATCCTGAATATTCTCCATCAGTCTCGCCATAGAATATATAGTTGAAAATACCACCCTTTAAGTATGAAACTGTTTTCTATTCTCTAGAGAAGGAATGCAGATAAGATTTAGTCTCGAAGAAGGAAAGCTTATCTCTGTTTTAACTTGAAAGCATTTCACTTAAACACTGATCTTTCTACACTCATCTGCCTTTTTATTGTGAATTTGTCTCATGCACTAACTTCACATAAAAGCCACAATGATAACTGATTTTTATGCAGTTGATTTTCATTTTTTAACTTCTGCTCAGCTTCTTCCATGAACCATCTTTGTGCAGCAGTTCAGGCCACAATATTAATAATGACATCTCATTTCAGGACATGAGCAGCATCCCAATGAATACATTCATGAAGTTCAACCTCTCTGTGACCCCACCTCTATCCATGTTTGGATTCAGTCCACCCCATATCATTAAATTGCTTGCTGAAGGGGAACCCTGCCCTGTGAAATTACATCTGATCTCATGTAAATGGAAAGGTGGAAAGGGGTGGGTGCAGCCCCCGCCATATGCAGTCTGTAAAGGGGAAAGATCAGCTGTGACTCTGGAAATCAGCCAATTGTTTTCTTTGAACTCTGCAAATGGGTACACAGCATAATATCTAAAGTGAGCAATCCCTCCCGAATCAGAAAGCTGAACTGACATGATCATCATAGTCACCCTTCTTCAGCATCTTTAAATATAATAAAATCCCAACAATAATAAGATGCTAATTCCTTTTTAAGGCCATCTTGTAGAGACCCTTCCAGTGTAGCTTCATTGATCAAAATCTACTGAGCACTTTATGGCCCAAATCATCACCGGCATTGAAATCATCATCATCCTCAATATCTTCATTCACTCACCACTCTGTCAAAATACTGGGCTGTATCAGGAAGCTTGTTTGACATTGCACCTGTTCAGTGCTCAGTCAAATTTTCATTTGTCTTTCTCTTGCATCTGTCTTCAGGATTCAGACAGCTCTGCCAATTTTGTGCCAACTCCTCTCCCCATCCCCCTTACATACATAACACTGCTGGAACTTGTTACTCAGCACTGGTCCATTGATTTCAGTGGGATTAATTAGGATGGTGTTGATCATTAGTTTAACACAGTGGGACAATTCATAATGCTTTCTGTTGCAGGCTGAGGTTACTCATGCAAGTGATGACCATGCTGTTAAAATACAATTTGTAACTCTGTAGTATTAGACTATGAATTATTACTTCCCTACAGAGTGTGTAATAGCAATGATGGGCTTGCAGGCTGCATACAGCACTCCAAAGCCTGTTTGGTGGTTCATCCCTACTTTCACAGTATTTCCCCAGATCCTTGCAACAAAAGTGGCAAAATCAATTCCCATAAATGTCCAGTCACCATTCCTGGGGTACTTTGACAATACACAATGATAGCAGTATGATTCTGCTTTAACATTCGTGGTTCAAGCCTATGGAATCCTGTGTATTTTAAGGAATTGTATTAAGAATGTTCAGCCAAAGAACTCTATTTTCTCATCAACCTTGACTGTAGTTTGATGACACAAACTACAACACCCAGTATTCCATAGAATGGAGCCATGGTAGTAGAAATAGAGCCATAGCACTATTCTAATGTAGGATAAAAAAATCCTAGAACATTTAATTCATTATACCAAACATACATCCTTTATCTCCTTCAAATTACCCACCAAATCACAAGTGGAAGTAGATATACAGTTGTGATTTTGGGCTAATTATGGTGTAATGAGTCCTACTGAAGGTCCATGGGCATGAACTTTTGTCCCTATACCTCTTGCACCCTGGACCATAACATATGTGATCCATAGACAGCAAGTTATGCATTTTATATATTCACTGCTGCCACTGCAGGCTTTTTGTTTTGTGCCAGAAAAGGGAATTGTCTCTCATGCTATTGCCAATGTTTAATGTTTCTCTGCTCAAGTAGGAAAACAGATATATAGGCAAAGAGACACACATCACCCAAGAGATGTACATGTGTAGACTACACACTTTGAAGCTTCTACATAGTTTCCCCAGCCCTTGTTTCATTTGATTTTGGCACCTTCTATGGCCTCCTTTTAGGAATTATGTACTTATTGAGCCTGAACTTAGCTATGTTCCCTTTATCTCAGACATATTGTTTTTATGATGTTATTATGACTGTTTGTTTTGTTATTTTATTGATTTATTTTAATTGTGTCTCTGTTTTTATCTGTAATTTGGGGCTTGTCCGTTCCTTGTAAGCCTCCCTGAGTCCCTTCGGGGAGATGGTGGCTGGGTATAAAAATAAAGTTGTTGTTGTTGTTGTTGTTTTTGTTGTTATTATTATTATTATGGATGCACTTATGTATTTATAAGACATAATGCAGAGGGGAAAGGAGGTTGATAAGGAAAGGAAAAATAAAGCAATGTCATTGTAATGGGACTGCTGGTTCTGAACACCTCCAATACTCAGACAGGAGAGTTTCAACATCAAGACCTGTCCAAACCACAGGTGCTGGTAAGGTATCCTGACACTTTTAGGCCACAGAACTCATGGGAGCCTCTGAATTGGTATAATTATTCTGGTTTCAGTGGCTCAATCCACCCCCCACCCCCACACGCACACACACACCACCACCACCACCACCACATTGTTGTCATGGTGATAAATAAATTAAAAAAATATTTATCACCATTACAACAAAGAAATCACTGTGCATTTTAAGGTTTGTTTTTGTTTCTTTTCTTTTTTTAAAAGAGCACAATCTTTATACTACAGAATGTCATCATGAATGTAGAGCAGTAAACGGTAAACGGTTCCGGCCCAAGCTAGCTATCTGACCGCATCTCTGCCTATGAACCCACCAGGACTTTGAGATCTTCCGGGGAGACCCTGCTCTCAATCCCGCCTGCTTCTCAAGCTCGGCTGGCAGGGACGAGAGATAGGGCCTTCTCAGTGGTGGCTCCTCAGCTGTGGAACGCCCTTCCTACGGACATTAGACTAGCACCATCTCTAATGGTATTCCGCAAAAAGGTGAAGACCTGGCTGTTTGAGCAGGCGTTCGAATAATTAGTGCAATGATTGGTTAATGAACACTGGAATGGAACAATGGATGATGAATCTGGAACATGTTTTTGATGATGAGATGACAGTGAATGGGTATTGTAGTAACTGTTTATTAATTGTGTAATGTGTTAGGTTGTTAACTGTTTCTATACTGTAGCACTGAATTTTTGCTGTTCGTATTTGTGAACCGCTGTGAGTCGCCTTCGGGCTGAGAACAGGGGTATATAAGTAAGGTAAATAAATAAATAAATAAATAAATATTGCAGACAGAGGGTTAAATCCGATTGTTAGATCCAATCAATTGAAACAACTGGATCCGGCCACATATTGACTCACCATAGAACTGTTTATAAAATTGGATCTACTCTAGCCAAGACTAAGGACTCTTCCACACAGCCATATAATCCAGAATATAAAGACAGAAAATCCACAATTTCTGCTTTAAACTGGATTGCCTGAGTCCACACGGCCATATAATCCAGTTCAATGTGGATTTTATACAGCTTTGTGGAAGGGACCTAACAGGCTTCTGACAATGCCACCACAACAAAGTGAAATGGGACTTTGCAGAACATTTAGCAATAGTATCTCTCAAAAAGTAAATGGAGGATGGAAAGTAAAATAAAAGCTTAATTTTTTTTTGGCCAAAGGAGAGGAAGGAATCAAAAGGAAAGAAATTGCTATTATGTTTTTCAATTCTACTTTCTTAATGAGCTAAAATTTCCAAGTAACCTTGAGTAATTCCTTTGCTGATTCAAAATAAAAATGAACCATTCTCTTACATGAAGTGGGCAGGATGTGGTTTGTGGCCTTTTCATAATCATTTATATCAGGTCATTTTATAGCAATTTACTATTGGCAAACACCAGTCAGTAGCATTAACTTCATTTCCTGCTGTATGGAATAAAACAACCCTATTGCCAGAGTAAAAACACTTAGGCTTCTCTCAATGAGAGAAGTGTTACAGAATTTATTTTCATTTGTCTAGAGATGTAACCTGGTTAAATTAGCTAATGTAGGTATCATGTAGAATATTACAGTATCTTACCATCAGGGCTGAAGACAGAACCTAGAAATACATAAATAACACAATGTGTAAGCTATCTCCTTGTGTGTGTGATTGGTGTCCAATTCTCCAGGAAGACCTACGTTCCATGTTTGTGAGGTCACAAAAATCTACTTCAGTTCAGTTAAGTCCCTGTTTATTTAATGAACTACAATTACATTATCAGATGTCTTTTATGAGACAGGTGCTGACAGTGCTTTTGTCTTGAAACCATTGTATTATTTTCAAATCAGCAGAACCTACTGAGTCACAGAATTGAACCTAGTTCTACAGGATGCATGGATTTCATTAGAAAAAATGTTGTCAGCACATATAGTGTGCCTTTCTTTTCTCTCACATTCTGAAGTGGTTTTGTGGCTCACTGTTGGTTTTATATAGAAAATGATTGGTTAAGACAGCTTCTCTGTCACAAAGCAGAAGCTTCATATTATTTCCTGTGAACAGAAAACCTCTTTCTGTGTGTCACAATGCATTTGTGTTACACATGCATTTTTCTTGTTCTTGCAGATTCAAATCTTTTCATGTCTTTGGCTGGGATTGAGATAAAAACCACCCATAGTTTCTACAGTATTTTGTTTCCATGTTCAACAAACAGCTTTTTTTTTTTTGCTTCTGTACTTTGTGATTTTTGGAGAAGTCCTTTCCATCTTACAATTTGAAATGTAACTCCCAGAACATACCATACTTGTTGGGATAATTCAAGGAGGTCTAAACCAAAGAAGAAGAAAGTTCTATTTGGAACTGACCATATAGCCCATCGTCAGCTTCAGAATGGAGAAAATTCTTAGCTATGTGACTCCTGATCACATGCCACTGGCTTCTGGGTCATGGGCTTGAACACTATTAGTGATAGCCAAGCACATAACCAGAACGTCATAATTTCTCTAATGCTAGGTAGAACATTGGATTGAGGAATCAGAGTTATAGTATGCCTGGCTCTGAGAGAAACTATAGAATATATTATTATTATTATTATTATTATTATTATTATTATTCTGACACAAAAACACAGTATATCACAACAAATTATATATATAAGTAAGGTGACCTTTTGCAGTTGACAGATTGTGATTTTGTCAATGTTTACTGTTTCCAAATGTCAGCTGAGGTCTTTTGGCATGGCACCCAGTGTGCCGATGACCACTGGGACTACCTGTACTGGTTTATGCCAGAGCCTTTGCAATTCGATTTCGAGGTCTTGATAACAGCTGAAATTTTCCTGTTGTTTTTCTCAATGCGACTGTCACCCGGTATGGCGACATCAACAATTCAAACCTTTTTCTTTTCCACAATCGTGATGTCTGGTGTATTGTGTTCCAAAACTTTGTCAGTATGGATTCAAATAATAATGATTTATCTCCCCAAATGGGACTCAACTTAAAATTTTAGCTTGAAAAACAATTCACTTTGAAGTATTGGTAGCTGGTGGCTTCCATTTTAGTGACACAGTACATCAACTCTGGTTTTATTCAAGATACTGAACCATAGTACAAAATAGATTTGGTACTTTGTATACTAAACCTCAAAGTAGGTACACTGTCCCACTGACACAAGCAGTCCATGTTGGCCCTACTGCCTCTTTCTGAGGGCTCTTATGCATTCCGAGTGGTATGGCCAGTCCCGATATAGCCTAAATCCATTTTACTGTCTCCTCATTAGACCTGCCACATCTTTCCTTCCATTCCTGCACTGATGCTGTCCACAATTAGAATCTTCGCAGTTCAAGATTTTGTACAAGTTTGCACTTTTTGCAGAAAACAGCATTTTATGTGCATGTTTGTACAGAAAATGTTTTCAACAGAAAACATTTCAGCTGTTTGCAGTGCAGAAAATGTATTTTTGTGCAAAAGAAACCACATGAGCATTTTGTTCAGAATAAATCCTGAACTTTTAGATAGTCTTTGATGACTGCACAATTTGTGAAGATTGCATTGAAGCAGGAAGAAATTGCTAAAATTTCTCACTGCTTCATTGGATATTGAAATTAGAGAAGAATTTTTTTATGAAGAATGCTTTGAGTTATAGTTCTATACATGTGGTAGTAGATACTGCCTGGCTACTAAAAAAGCTTCATTCCAAATTCATGCTACTTTTAAAAAATACTTTACTTGGATAGTTAGTTTAAAAGAATAATAGAAATAATTGCATGCTGAAGTAATCCACAACTGAGCAATGTTCTGAAAATCACAGCACAATCTTACATTTTCCCAATTATAGGTGGCTTCGACAGATCATTGAATTTTTTCTACTGTAACTGTCCTAGCTTTTGCTTTGTTGTTACCGCTCTTTCTCATCTATGCCAAAATGAACCAACATGTTATCCCTGTAAAAACTGAAGCCAATAAACACAGATGGCAATCACGGTCATTAAGCAGTAGTTGTAAAAGAGCAATAGTATAATTCTCTTTAAAATTCATACACCACGCCAACATTGAGTCCAATGAGGAGATACCCTAACGTATAATTGTAGATTTGTGAGTGGCACTGGCACCATTTTGCTAGCCAGCCAGCCAACCAGATACTTTATTTGCATGCTGGTTTTCTATAAACATTACATTCAAAATGGCCTACAACAAAGGCTGGTCATTTTTAAACCAAATGCATCAATGATTACTATCCATAGTATTTACATATTCGAAAAACTCAGAAGTTGTGGGGCCAGGTTTGATCCATCCCAGTAGAGCAGCATGAAACACTCTCTTAGTCTTCATTATTTGCTTATTTAAATATAAATATTTAGCTTCCATCCTATATACAAAAATCTGCAGCGGTGACCAGGGGAGCATTTGCACAGCTCAGGCTCGTGCGCCAGCTGCGCCCGTATCTCAGGAAGTCTGACTTGGCCACGGTGGTACACGCTCTTGTCACATCCCGCCTGGACTACTGCAACGCTCTCTACGTGGGGCTGCCCTTGAAGACGGCCCGGAAGCTTCAGCTGGTTCAGCGCACGGCAGCCATGTTACTAACTGGAGCGGGTGGCAGGGAGCACACAACGCCCTTGTTGTCCCAGCTCCACTGGCTGCCGATTTGCTACCGGACCCAATTCAAGGTGCTGGTTTTGGCCTACAAAGCCCTAAACGGTTCCGGCCCAAAATACCTTTCCGACCGCATCTTGGCCTACGAGCCCACGAGGACCTTGAGATCGTCTGGGGAGGCCCTTCTCTTGATCCCGCCTGCCTCACAGGCACGGCTGGCGGGGACGAGGGAGAGGGCCTTCTCGGTGGTGGCCCCCCGGCTGTGGAACACTCTCCCTGCACACATCAGACAGGCGCCTTCCCTCATGTCCTTTCGAAAAAGCCTTAAGACATGGCTGTTCGAGAGGGCATTTAATTAAGTGCTAAACAATACGGTAATGAGAACTGGAATGGAACAAGGAATATGAGACTGGCTATGATTCCACTAAGAGACGAAGCAGATTTTTAGTGTAGTCTGTAATTGTTGTATAGTTTTTGTAATTGTCTTTTATGTGTACTGTACACCGCCATGAGTCGCCCTTATGGGCTGAGAATGGCGGTTAATAAGTGCATCAAATAAATAAATAAATAATAAATATATGACATGTAATCAGAATCAGGAAAAATTATAATGATGATGGCTGGCATTCATAACACAGTTATGAATGAGAAAACTGTGGTTACCCATTTATACCTGATTTGTATTTATAATCCCTATGTATTCAATAGGAATCATAAAAGCCCCCAGTTATGCTCCATAGAAGGGAATACTCATATTACTCCCATAGACATGAATTGTCATCTGGAATAGATTATATCTTTGCAACTAAGGAGTTGGTAATCAAACCAAAGAAGGTGGAATACCTACCCAAAGTGTTCACAGACCACAATCTGACGCTGTTACAGTTAAAGGGGAGACTTTAGGAAAGGAAGCTTTGAAGACTAAAGGACACTGAAAGACCAAAAAATTAAGCAAAAGATTAGGTCAAGAATACAAAATTATATTAAATTTTCTCCCTCCCCATTTTTCCCCTTTTTTTATTTTCTGATTGTCTGTTCTATTTCTTATATACACAATAAAACAATTAAAACTTTTTTAAAAAACTTAAAAGCCTCTCAGTTATGAGTTACTTGCCAGAAACCATGTCAAGCAGGGAGGATCTGCCAATTGGATGCCCTCTAATACTGCAATCCTATGATTGTGTACCACCACCTCTAAGACCACCTCCGCAAGGAGATTACTAGCATCCCCTTTCTAGTTCTTTGGCCCAGCATAAGGTATAAACCTACAAAGTCAATGCCAGGGCAGATGGGATTCTGTGTGAGGGAGACAATCCTTATTTATTACAATAATTCTGCTACTGCCAACCACCATCAGATGTTGTATTGAGCATCCAGATGAATAAAATTAGGACAAATCCATACTACACAGATCTCTCTAATGATTACCAGGTCAGCTTCTCACCCATAAACAGTTTATGGATGGTAGTTGTTCTAGTGCAAATTGACGTGGAATTCAGCAGCAGTACCAGCAGGGCATAATGCAGGCTGATAAAGAAAACTCGACCTTGAGGGATGTGGGGAAGAATGTAACCAGTGATAGATTTCAAAATATCTTTTTAATACCCATTACTTTAGCCCAGAGAAAGCTTTTTTAAGATTTAAGTTGGCTTTACCAGTATGTAATATGTAACAGTCTGGAAAACTGTATTTAATATGCATTGCAAGAAGCAGAATCATCAGTATCAATATGGAGTTGCCTTTCCCCAAGTCTGAACTTTGGTCTCTTCTGCTCACTCATAGGCTTTGAGTTGTTCAATTTTTAAGGATTTCTGATGTATTTCAGGACTAGGTATATATAAACTTGGTGGTATTTCCTTAGGCTTTGGCTCTTGGACCTAAATCCTTCCCTAATGGAATACCACCCACCAGAGATCTCATTTGTGTGAAATTGTATGTTGGATTGATTGACTGAAGTGTCCAATAAGTGAAAAGAGAAGGACTGCAATTGCCAACCCCACCCCAATATTCATCTGTCTGCCCCATCCCTGAACTTTGTGCTAGGGATGTGCACATGTGTGGATGTCATCTCTTTCCAAGCTTCATGTATGCCTTTATGCCTATGGATCATATCATTTTAATGGAACAAGATACATCCCTTTCTTTTCTCATCCCCCCTACATCCCAAATGTGTGTGCATTTCTGTGTTTTAAATTGGACACATTGATTCAACACATTCCACACTGACTAAATCAGGGATGAGGAAAGTGCAATTTGTAAGCTACATAAATCTCTTAAAAGCTGTTTTAATAGCCCCAAAGGTCCCATGCCTTACCTTTGAAAAAAGTCAACAACCAGTATTTTTTGTTGTTTCACTAAAAACAAAGTCCAATAAGACATCTCAAAGTGTACAAGAGTTCAGCTAAACATCTTGCAGCATTTCAGAATTATTTCTCCCCAACATCTTTTAAAGTCTAGATAGGGCTTTCCCCCCACACTTAAGGGTATTGCTATTTCCCTGTGGATGTCAGGTGGTGCAATACCAGCTAAATAGTATAATTTCTTATACTATTTTATTATATAATAGTATAATAGTGGTGTAGGGCATAGCCATTCTGTGAACACCTGGTGTGCTCTGGCACCATGAGATGCAGAGCCAGCCTTAAGAAATGAGGCCGCAAAGTGGTGTCCATAACATGCAAGTGTGGAGAAGTGCAAACCACAGACCACCTACTACAATCCAGTCAGAGCCCTGCCACATACACAATGGAAGACCTCCTTGTAGCAACACCAGAGGCACTCCAAGTCGCCAGCTACTGGACAATGGACATTTAGTATAATGCCAAGGTTTTTTAAACTTTATGTTTTGAAATACATTACAACTGTATTCTCGGTTTGTTTCTGATATGATAAATAAATAGGGTACTGCTAGACTTCTTATCACCCATTCATTCCATTTTAGTAACTGATATGGGTCACAATATTATTACCAATGTTACCTGGGAAAAAGCAGTTATCTTAATGATATACAGAGGGAATTAAGTGTTCAGAAGTACCTTAACTGTTTATTTCTTCATGGCAGGGAATTGGACTCAATGACCTATGCAATTTCTTTTCATCTCTATGATTCGGTTCTTGTCTTCTGTCTCAGTAATGAAACTTACCGGTAGTCTTCAGTAAACTTTAGGGTAAGACAATGAAAGATAGAAAAAAACCACACTTATCTAAAATGTAGTACAAAAAAGATGGCACACTGCTGATCTATTAACAGAATTATTGTTTTCTGGCCAAATGCCTGACTGAAGAAAGTGACTCTACAATGATATTTCCTTATAGCTTTGACAGAATATTGTATCAAATTCCAAATTAACCTCCTCTTCATGACCCTGTTACCAAAAAAGGGTTAAAAAGTCAGAGAAAATCATGGATCCGAAAGTGGGTTTTTTCATCACGCATGCTAGATCCGCTATGTTAATACTTGCCAGGATTATATGATTTCAAGTTTTTATTATCTCCTGTATGATTTGATGTCTAGTATGTGTAATATTTTTAACACACCATTTTGCTAAAGTAGGGGGATGACTTCATTATTGGAACATCAGAGTAAGGATATAATCTAAGTTCCATGTTTGATAAATCATCTTTTGTTATGAGCAGATCATTTATTATCTGTCCAAAGGATTACTCATTTCTTTTCTTTTAATAGGTTCAGATTAAAATTAAGGGCTCATAAACTTGTCAAGTGTTAAATGATGAAAAGAAGAAAAATTGCAAAGGTCTGTAGAGATGATTATATTATTTTATAATAAATATACAGTTATTACTTGGTTATTGTGAGGAATCCTAATCTATTACATCTGTTGTGGAGAAGATTATTTTCTCAGCAATCAACTGGTATTATTTCACACCTTGGGGATTTTTTCTCTAAACCCAGCAAGAAAAAAGCTATGTCCCAGTTACATGGGCACCTATTAGTACTTGTAACACTGGGCTTATGTATAAAAATAACCATGCTCTAATGTTTGATAAAACATTTCAAATTTGTTTGAATATATTTAATGTTCTTCAAAGGCCAAGTTTCCTCCTGTCACATTAGCCAAATGTAGGAATGCCCAAATACCCGGGTAGGGAAAAGTCATTCACAGAACTTTGTCTTCCTCTGCAGTAAATTATTTGCTATATTTTGAAATTGTTTCCCCTTTCTTTATCTTTTGTTACAAAGCCTGAGTTTTCGCCTCTTGTGTTCATTGCTTTAAATTTCTTTAAACCCCCATGTCGCAGGGGAAAGCTCCATGATCGCATTTCCTCCTATGAGCCGGCGCATACTCTTAGATCTACTGGGGAGGCCCTCCTCTTGCTCCCACCACTATCTCAAGTGAGGTGGGTGGGGATGAGGGAAAGGGTTTTCTTGGTGGTGGTCCCCCACCTTTGGAACTCCCTCCCCAAAGAGATGACAAATCCTGTCACTATCCTTCTTCCGCAAGGACCTGAAAACTTGGTGGTTCTAGCAGGCTTTTGGAAATGATAAGCCCCAGGCCCTATCCTATCACTGTACTAGCCCTGGCCCAACCCTATTATAGCTATTCGGCAGGCCTGGGAAATGAATAGCCCCAGGCCCTACTGTGGCCCTTAATTAGGGCCCTGTTCTACACTTTACCCACTTCCCTGGCCCTATGTTTTCCCCATTGGCCCAGCCCTTTTATGGCTGTTCAGCAGGCCTTGGAAATAAATAGCCCCAGGTCCCACCCTGACCTTCTGGCAGGACCCTGATTGCACTTTACCCACTCCCCTAGTCTACTTCATTGTACTAGACCAGCCGTCTCATAGTTGTCTAGGCCCATTCTGAAATTCTGTCCATTGGTAGCTGAACGTTTGCTCAATGGAAATTAGTTCTGGAACTGTTTTTATTTTATTTTAAATATGTAAATATGTTTTATAGTGTTATGTCTAAGTTATATAATGATTATTCTGTATGTTGGTAGTTGAACACTTTACCTATGCTAGAAACCGTTCTGAGTCCCCTCAGAGATAGAGCAGTATATAAATAAAAGAATTATTATTATTATTATTATTATTATTATTATTATTGAAATTATCAAGGTCAAATTCTTGTGGATCTATCTTGTGTGTCTACATTGTGTTCTCCTTCTTCTGTGAGATTTTCAGCAGGTAGTAGTGGCAATGAACATATATGTTTTTCTTCCTCCTCTGAACACCCCCCTTTTTCTGGAACCAATACAATGGCACACAGTGGTATCTAACCAATATGATATCAACCCCATGGTTGCTTTATTTATTTATTTGAAATAGGACAGGAAGACATCAACCAGCAGCAATCCAAGTGTTTATGTGTGCCTCCAAATCATCTGTCAACTTATGAATTTCATGTGAGTATGCCATTTTCCACACTATGCCAGGTGCTGATGCTTGGGCTAGAAGACATTATTTATTTATTTATTTATTTATTTATTTATTTATTTAAAACATTTGTATTCCACCTTTCTCACCCTGAAGGGGATTCAAGGAGGAGCACAATATATATATACGGCAAACATTCAATGCCGGCATAAAATAAACTACAGATATACATAAACACTACAATCAATTATCTCCACTATAAAATTGATTGTTTAAAAGCATCTCACATCAGCCTTACCAATTCTGATCAGCAGGGTAAAGTTTCCTATTGTTTCCTTATTGCACTGTCCCAAAGGCTTGGCCTCACAACCAAGTTTTTACCATCTGTCTGAAGGACAGGAGGGAGGTGGCTGATCTAATCTCACAAGGGAGAGAGTTCCATAGTTGAGGGGCAATCATTGAGAAGGCCCCCGCTCTTGTACCCACCAATTGTGCCTGTGATGGTGGCAAGACCAAGAGCAGAGTCTCTCTGGAAGATCTTAATCTCCGTGGTGGTTCATAAAAGGATATGCATTCGGACAGGAAAACTGGGCCGAGGCCATTTAGGGCTTTATAGACTAAAGCCAACACTTTGAATTGTGCTCAACCAGTGACATCAGCAATGCATCTTTAACAAGAAACCTATGCAATGCTCTTCATCAATAGTCCCATCAATAGTCCCAACAAGGTATTTCAGAAAAAATGATGGTCCCAAGTTGTTCATTTTATCTCTCTGTTCAGAACATCTTTTTTCTCTCTGTGCTCATAAGAGTCAACTTGTTTCTTCATAGAATGTGGCAAATATTTTCATCTGCCTTTGCATAAAAAATCCCATATGCTCAGTTAATGGAATGGTAATGTTCTTACTCTGCCCTATAATTAAGAAACCAAAAAAGATGTTCTGCTTAAAAGAGTTTCGTGCTGTGAAGAATTCAGCAGATAGCTGTTATTTTCACACAGTAGTAAAATGCTATTATAGCAGCTGCAAAATCTTCAGCCAGAGTAGTGAAATATTATGAACAGCCTTTGCTGACTATGTTAAAAAATGCCCCCAACTTTTTCTCTTATTGTTGGACCAAAAGAAAGATGTTTCAAACTCTTGCTCATTCATCTCCAAATCTGTTTTGGATAAACAGCTTTGTGGCTCTTTCAACACCCAATGAGGCTCGCCTAATTAAATCACAAGCTCTCACGTTCCCTGAAGAAGGGCGCTTTTGGCCTTTGCAAATAAATCTCCAGCCCGTGATTTAATTCTAATCTCCCTTCCCCAGAGGCTCACTTTTCATGGCTGCTTAAATATTGCCCTTTGGTTGATTCCCCACACCAGAGACCCACTGAGTGTCATATATGTATCCCTTGCCACCTCTGTGTGTCATAAATACCTTTAACCAGGACACCACTTTAATCTTGCCAGGAGCCACTTATTGTAAGATACACCCTTCACAATTCTTTACAAAGTCATCTCTTGATTCTCATCTAAAGTAAGCTGTTGCCAGTGTTTAATAGAAAATAGAAAAGCAATAGTTTACTAAATCTCAATCTTGAAATCAGTTGAAATGAAGTAACTAAAAGATTTTAGTTACTTCATTTATTGCCTTTCAGGCCAATGCTCCCATTGATTCACATAAACCATTTCAAAAACACGCAATAAAGCTTGATTAAAGTAAAAGTCAAATTTATTTAGATATTTGTTTATAGTCTATATTTATTTATTGCAGGATTTTTCCCGACAAACTATTGCAAGAAGTCAAATATGAAACAGACTTCAAGATTGTAAAGCAACCAATAACCAACATCTCTACTATCTGTCAGTGTAGAGGTTATGACTATATTTTAAGTTGATGTTGTAACATGATCTATTCATCTGTCTAGAATCAAACTGATACATAATATAATGGAAAAAGCATTTGTACACTAGGATTATGCTGCAAAACTGAAGTGGTAGACACACTTCGCTACCCCTAGGGCTGCATAGCATGAGCTTTACTTTGTAAATTATCACACATGATAAGCAACCGAATAAGATAAATGAAAGCAGTGGAGGCTGGTGGGTTTCACATTAGTGGAATTGTGAATTTATGGTGGACCTCTGAACCCATAAGATAGGCAATATATAGGGCTCTGTACATGTTTTCGAGACAGGGCATTTGACAGAGATCATTTTAAGAAAGGATAGGAATTATGAGGTTCTCCAAACTTTCTATACAGCAACTGTCATCACTGGCTATGCTATCTAGTACTGCTGAGACTTGCAAGAAAAATACATAATATGGAAAATATATAATATGGAGGTCAGCATGATTCTTACCCCATGTTGAAGCCTGGATTAAAATCAGGAATAGATTTACTGCCTTTGAAAAATCCAGCAGTTGAAAATGCATCTAATAAAAGCAGACGGGGGTATGTTGTGGTCTTTCAGATGTTGCCGGAGGCACAGTTTTCATCATCCATAATTGCTGCTCTGCTCAGAATTGATAGGAGTTGCAGTGCAATCACATTAGGAGAGCCTAATAATAATAATAATAATAATAATAATAATAATAATCTTTATTTATACCCCGCTACCATCTCATGAAGAGTCGGAGATGACTGAACGAATGAACAACAGCACCATCTCCCAAGGGACTCTGTGTGGCTTACATGAGGCCGAGCCCACAATACAACAATAATAAAGCAATAACAACAAACAATACAAAACAGTTAAAATATAACTCATCACAGTGATTTTGAACATTTGGTCCTGAAGATAGTCTGGACTTGACATTCAATTGGGGCATAAATAAGTGATATATATGTGTACAGATTTAAAGTATGTATTTACAAGGTAGCCTGTCTGTAAATAAAACAAAGCGCTGATTTGCCCATTGTTCACCACTTGTTCTCCACTTTCAGCATGGAGGCCATTAGATGCTGTACAGGATATTTAGCTGGACTCCATGCCAAAAGACTCCATGCACACCACTTCCATGGCAACATGGGAACCTTCCCATGTTGCCCTCAGGACAATGGGGGGAAGCCGGGTGGCAACACTTCCCCCATGGGATGAGGCAAGTCGCATGATGCAGGGTGTGGAGTGATGGCTTCTCAACCCCCCACCCCCACCTCTGGCTAGGAGCCCATGGATTCACCACAATGCATGGTGAATCCCTGGGCCTTTGTGATGAGGTCCATAATCAACACCTGCTACTCTTTCCTAGGCTTTGTGAATGACTGACCAGACTATGAAAGCCACATTTCTGAAACATTCAAGAAAAATGGTAAAAGTTTTAGTGGGCTTCTCTGTGATGTGCCTGAGCATGTCTATTAGCAAATTCTAAAAGGGCCCTTCTTAAGACTAGCAAAGGAGGTTAATGTGCCATTCTAGAGCTGTGAAGTATCTTCCTTTTGCCTCAGAATGATAATAGGGAAAGCTTTAGAGGCATATAACAAGAGAGGCAAAATCTTCAGAGTGCAAATCCTCTAGTTCTTGGCCACAAGCCAAATGATTCTTTTCATTCTCCCTAAAAGCAGGGAATTTGGGGTCTTTTAAAAGCTCCTTTCCTTGCTCACAGATTGTCTTTAAGCAAGCATATAGGACTAAATAGAAAAAAGCCTTTGCTGCAGCTGCCATTAACCTCTTCTAATGGAGTAAGAAGTATGTGATTCATGCATGAAATCTGTCAAGTTTGCGGGATGGCAGATTACATAACAGCATGTGCCTTTCATTTCTGAAATATTCAGATTCAGAAAGGATTTTGATAAGTTGCTTAAAAGAACACCCTTCAGAACAGCAACTCTTTTAATCAATAAATATAAATTTTTTTACTGCTCATTCCTGAGAGCAATTCCCGTATGAAGCAAAAACTACTTTAGATAACACATTTTACGTGCATACAACCTCCAGAGTCTTTAGCAATATGCTATATGATTTACATATTCAGTTCATTCTTGAGATATAATTGAGATAAAGGCTTCCTGCAGCCAAATCCCATGAGTACATACTCAGAAGTACGTCCCATTCAGTTCAATTCAATGCGGTTAGTGTGTGCAGAAGGTCTCGAATAGGACTAGACTAGAGTCTGGTTGCCCTGGCTACAGACCTAGTCTTAATATATGCCTCCCTCCACAGACATATCATTAGAGAATTGTTGTTGCTTTTCTTGTTATTATTAAAGTTTAATTCTGTACCTTTCCCCCAATCTGGAACTCAAGGCATCTTACAAGAGTTCAAACAAACACTGATAAAATTTATCTTAGAAAATTAATATAACTTCATTGAGAGTTTAAAATTAAACTCTCTATAAAGTTAAAACCAATTAAAACATAGCCATTAAAAACAAAACAACAAATAAGTGATACAACGCATTATGCAAGTCCCATTTCCCTTGAACAGACATTTTCAAAAGCTTGCCAAAACAAATGCATTTCCACATACTCATAGGTCTAACTTTTCTAGGAAGGGAATTCCAGATTGTGGGAGCAACCTATGAAGATTGAGAGTCAGAGAGGACATTCTCCCAAAAGGTCACAAAATGTGGCCAATTCCATATTTGAGAATATAGATAAAATGGACCTCAACTGTATAGGGCTATAGAGATTATAACCAACATTTTGAATAGTGCAGAAACCATGGAGTTGTTATAACAAGGGTATAGTGTGTTGCCAATTCAGCTGGAGTTCTTGAGGCTAGTTGAACATGTTTAAAAAGCAGCCCTAGATGCAGTGCAATACCACCCCCCCCCCCCCCCATGATATAACTTATGTATGTGTCACTGTGGCCAGATCTGCTATCTCTAGGAATGACCATAGCTAGTGTCGAGACCTTCACTATTCAAAAGGACTCATAGCACTTTTGAGACCTCAACTTCTAAGCTCATGCTTTATTTAATTTATCATGTTGGAAGCGAATTGGGTACAGTTATAATGTATTTAAAATGCAAAGATGGCATTATGCTAAATGGCATCTGACTTGGAGTGCCTCTGGTGTTGCTATGAGAAGTCCTCCATTGTGCATGTGGTAAGGTTCAGGTTGCATTGTAGTAAGTGGTCTGTAGTTTGCTCTTCTCCGAACAGAGGATGGGCCAGAGATGTGAATGCCTTAGTCCTTTCATTTCTGGCTGCTACTTCCAGACAAATGTCAGGTGGTGCAATACCGGCTAAACAGTATAATTTCTACAGCAGTGTATAATTTCAGCTCATCCTGAAAACCATTATCTTCAGGGGAAGTGTAAATTTATTGAACACTTTGACTGCATTCTCACCATTACCACAACGTCTCAGAATATTAGATAGAGAACATTTGGAGAATGCAAAATTGTGACAAATTTACCAAGAAAGTGGTGCTGCTACTTGCAAACCTTAGGAAAAATAAATGAGGCATTCATTCATTTGTTATTTGGTTATCCTTCCCTCTGAGAAATAGTTTGAAAAATATTAATTGATTAAAAGATTATATCCAATATCTTTGTCCATGTCCTCTGTTCCTCCCATAACTAGACAGAAAAACCTTGCTTTTTTCCCTTTTAGAATGCAGACTCAGAGGAAATGTGATGGTAAAAAGCAGGAACTGTAATATAATATATTAATAAAGAAACTAAGCCTTCAAGGGGAAGATGCATTGCATAGTTAGAAGAACCAGTGGTGTCATGATTGAAAATTCTGGCAGCTGGAGCTATCATCAGTATGGATCAGTTTTCTCACACTGAGGATTGCTCATTTAGAGATTGTAAACCATGTCTTCCAGTAGTGCCCTCTTAGCACTGGAATTACAATTGGCAAGAACATCACAACATTATTTTAATTTTAACTAATTGGATCAACTGAAAAAAATTGCATACTTTCTAAGGGCAGGTGTGTTAGACATTTCTAATGAACAGCAATGTGTGCATGTTTGTACTCACATCACAAAAAACAGTAACAAATATCAACATTTTCTGAAGCACAAAGCAACATCAGATTTCAAAGAAACATAGTACTCTGTTCACATTTTTTGAAGACACAGGATAAAACATGAGGTAGGATACAAGCACAGTTCTTAATGTCTTTTAGTACCTGGGTGTCATAAAACCATAGAGTATAAGAGACCACTGAGGCTCTCTAGTCAAACCTCATGCCAAAGTATGGCTGGCAGATGACCATCCAGCTTCTGTTTAAAAATCTCTAAAGAATGAGACTACACTGAACTGTGAGGCAGTGTATTCTACTGTCAAACAACTCTAATCATCAAAACATTCTTAATAGTCACCTTTCCCTGCAATTTGAATCCATTGCTCTGCAGAAAATAAACCTATTCCTTTTTAAATGTAAAAATATTTCAAATATTTAAACATGATCATCATGTTCCTTCTCCAGGCTAAACATATCCAACTCCAAAGGTTTCCCAGATTTTTGATCATTTTGGCATCCATCTTCTGGTCATGTTCCAGGTTGTCAATATCTTTCCTGATCTGTGGTGGATTTGTTCATCTTTAAAGTACAGTATAAAAAGATAACATTTGAAGTTGTTTATTTATTAAGCCTTTAATTATTGCATAAACTGAACTTTTACATACACTAAGATCAATAACAACAGCTACAACAACCAAAGCACTACAATATTATCCAATTCAGAACCTACAACATATATAGGCATAGGCTAAGATCTTCTATTTAGTGTAGAACCTATATTGACACCAAAATACACCAGTGCAGTTAAATTGGGTGCATTGAATAAATCAATTGAATCATTTTAAAAGTATGAATCAATACATAGGTAAGTACTATTGTTTCAATGGCTCTAAAATCTGCCCTTATGCTTTGCTACTCTGCTGCTGAATATGCATGCCCAGTGTGGAACACATCTCACCATGCTAAAACAGCAGATGTGGCTCCTAATGAGACATGCCATAGACTGTCAGCGCCCTGTTGTTGTTCATTCGTTCAGTCGTCTCCGACTCTTTGTGACCTCATGGACCAGCCCACACCAGAGCTCCCTGTCGGCTGTCATCACCCTACATGTCAGCGCCCTACATCACTGGAAAAATTACAATGTCTAGCTGGTATTACACCACCTGACATCTGCCAGGAAGTAGCAGCCAATAATGAAAGGACCAAGGCAGTGACATCTCTGGCCCATCCCCTGTTCTGATATCAGCCAGCATCCCAACACTTTAAATCAAGGTACACCTCAGCAAGTGAGAGTCCAAAAGTGGCAGGCTAAAACCCAGCACCTCAATCCATGGCTGATTCCAAATGAGAGACTCCTTCCTTGAGACACAGAAGACTGGGCAACTTGGAAGGTGCTGAACAGACTGTGATCTGGCACTATGAGATGCATAGCCAACTTTAAGAACAAGGGCTACAAAGTGGACTCCACAACTTGCAAGTTTGGAGAAGTGCAAATCACAGACCACGTATTACAATATAGCCTGAGCCCTGCCACATGCACAATGGAGGACCTTCTTATAGCAACACCAGAGGCATCCCAAGTGGCCACCTACTGGTCAAAGGACATTTAATAGACTTCTAAGTTTTTAAACTTTGTGTTTTCTCAAATACATTGGTTCGCTCCTGATATGATAAAAAAAATTACTCTAAATGAATTGGAATAACAGCAATATTTAAGCATCAAGGTTCAACTCTAGATGGTAAGAGAGAAAGAAACATTACTAAGGGTTTTTTTTTTTTGCAGGTATTGTAGCTCAATTTATATTTCAGTATTTTCTCACAAACAACAAGAACCACCCCAATGGTGCTGTATTAAGATGTCAGGTTACTCTATGCCTAACTCACAGGGCTTTCTTTGTAGACATCATTGGAAGGTCCTCCCAACATATTTAGTTCTTGCTAGGAAATAAGGGAGAGATAGAAGTGAGAAGAAAATAAAAGAGAACTGAGTCTAACAGCCTCGTCATACGGGGCTAGGTTTGGCGACAAACGCTGATCTAGCCCCAGTAATTCACAAAGCTAGCCAGCTTCCATCAAACAATGTGGGTGCAGAGGGGTGGAAGCTGCCACCCTGGCAACATAGGGCATTTCCTGTGTTGCCCAATCTATGGGGGACAACCATGCACACCGTGCACGCTCCATGCTTCCCCAATGTGATCACCCTCCTGTCGAGGCAGGCGATGTGAAACATGGGATGCTGGATCTCCCATGCCTTGTCGTGGTGAAGCAGACCTCCTCCTCCTTTGGCTACCAGTCATCTGATGAGGTGGCATGAGACAACAGTTTCTTAGACAACAGTGGATTCTACAAACTGCTTTACACACAGGACAATGTGGATCTATACACAATAGAAGCACCCAAATCTAGGATTGCCATTTTGAGGGAAAGTTGGAAATGTGTCTGGCTCAATGCCATTCTCTCCCATCAGCTGCACTCGAAGGCCGCTACCAGAAGATCCCTGTCCCAGAGGGACTCTGTCATTGTGACTTGGACCATATAGAAACAATAGAACATGTGCTCCTCCAATGCCCATTCTACAGGGATATCCGTGCCAGGCTTATCTTACCTCTGATATGCAAGTAACCAGGCCATTCAGGACAATTTTATACCTCCCTGCTACTTGTAGATACTAATTCAGCTACAACCTACAAGGTTTCAAAGTTTTGTGCAGCAGCATACAAAATCTGCCAGGGGATGACTGGTCCTAAAAGTCAACTTTGTATATCCAGTAATCATCTCCCTTGATTCTAAAATTTGCTGATAGACCTGTGCATTATATGTTTTTGCCCTCTTTCCCCTTCTGCTCTCTCACCCCCTATTGTGCTTCAGCATTTATATTTACATTTTAAATGTACTAAATATATCACGTTTGTATGAAAATGTGCTGGTCTATAACCGATATCAATGATTTGATTTGGTTTGACACAACAGAACTAAAAATGCAGAGCGTGCTAGACAAAGGAAGAATACAACAATCTTCATTTAGTAACAGATTGGATACTTTGGCTGTTACAGTGGTTATAACTTCATATTTCTGTGGAATTCTATTGATTGGGCTTTTGGCACTGTTTCTTTAGGAACAGATTAAAAAAAATAATTGGCCTTTATAGACTATTTTCTCATGGGTTAACTAGTCAGAAGTATCAAAGGAGAATTTTGACTTTCAAAACTGACTGGGGAGAGCTACTTCTGCTATGAAGCAGAAGGGAGAAGCAGATGGCCTGTTGAATGCTTTCAAGCTTTATGAGTCTATGAAAGATGCATAAAACTGGAAGAACCCTTCTGAAATCACCTTGTGCCGTAGAAAACAATACCCTTGGTATTGTCTATACATAAAGCAACTCAAGATGCTCATTGTTGGGTAGTTGTTGGAATGTTGAAGTTTGACTCTGGGAAAGCAAGGTTAGAACTGGATATGTAAACCCAATGAATAACTCTAAGGAATCACACACTCTCAGCCTCACAGGAAGGCAATAGAAAACTTCCACTGACTAAATCCTGCTAAGAAAATACTACGATAGGATTGCAATATTTCGATGTATTTTTCAAGGCACATGATACTTTTGCCACAAATGAAAACAAATGGAGGTAATAACAAAAGCAGCAGCAACAACAAAAAGAAAGCAATAAAATACTATTGTCATGTATCTTTAAGTAATTTCTAACTTCAGGTAAAACTATTATGGTTTGGGGGCAGGAAATAATAGATTTGTTTGGTAGGTGGTTGCCTTTTTTGAGGTTAAGAGGATGTGATTTGTCCAAGATCATCAAGAGTATTTACATAGTACAGATTGCTATCCCAGTCTCCAGAGTTGTAATCCCATGCTCAAACCATGGCACCATGAAGGCTCCCTTAACTCAATGTACATTCATAAAATCTTTCTTACATTGACTGAAGAAGAATTGTGTAGATCCTTCCTAAATCATATCTTTCATTTATCATTTTATATGTAAACTGAAATATTTCCACACATACTTAAAATACTGAAATCCAGTGTGATGCTGTTCAACATTGCCACAGAAGCACTCCTATAATCAGTATCTCCATGTGATATCCAGCCATAATGTTTACAAGTATTTTTTACCCTGGTTGCTGTCTTCACAGTTTGAACCCCGTTTTTCACCAGTAATCCTCAGACATGTGGAAAGGAATCCTGACATATGACACAGGGATAGTAACCATGAAATAAGAAATTGGTATGTTATTAGAATGGAGAACTTTCCATGAGAGACCCGTTTTTAGAAGCAGCTCTATGGCACATATAATATGCTATAGCCTGAGTTAAAACAATATCAGTAAATTAGGTATCAATGTAGCAATATCAACATTCAAAATGAATGTTCATAGCTTTGTGGGTGACTACTACCATATATGTCCTTTGTGAAATGGTAAAATTGTTTTTCAATCCCTAACTTTACATCCTTGTATTTTATTTTTATTTAAAAATGGATGTTTCTTTTTAGTTAAAGTGAATGTTATTTAGCTCTTGATTAAAATGTTTATGCTAGTCATGAAATAATCTAAAATTCATAGATGTGTGACAGATATTGGAGCATGACATTATTATAGCTAGAATTACCTCATTAGATTTGCATGGGTTATTATCCATGAAGAGGAAAACAATTATTAATTCTCCTTTTAGTAATCCAGCCTACCAATGTTTAAAATGTAGAGTAATTGAATAAAAATCTTGATCCCCCTCACTCCCAAAAATCTTTAATATGTGTTTATATGCCCTTAAATTTCCTTTTAAAATATCAGAGTTAGTGAGCCTGTAAAGTGTGATCTATTCTGAACATTAGTTTTAAATTGCAACATCTAAACTAACCGTCAAGCATGGAAATAATGAAATGTACATTTCAGACACGGCACTTGTAATTTAATGTACACAGGTTACCAAATGATTAAAGCTTTGCAACAGGAAAACAAAAATAGGGTCACCATATACAGTAAGTTCTGTTTTAGTGAAGGATATTTGTGTAACACACACACACACACACACACACATATATATATATCACAAATATATTTTCATTTTATTTGATACATATTAATTTGGAATATTAGAGATGATTTGTTGTTCATGATATTTACATGATGTGCATGCAAGAAAGACATTGCTTCACAAATTATAAATCACATACTCCCTTACAAAGAACAAAAAATAACTTAGAACACCACACTAAATTCCTTCATCATCTCAGAAATTGATTCTGGCAAGAAACAGTATTGCAATATTTTAAATTTTAGTCAATTTAGAAAAGAAAGGAACAGTTATAATGATTCAATTGCATAAAAATAATACAAGAATGTTGTAAACAATAACAGTTGTCTTCCCAATCTTGATTTAGTATCAAAAGACTGTACTCATTAATGGAAAACAGTGAAGTTTTTAAATTCACAAGATATTTAGAACTGAAATTCCCATAATCCCTCAAATTTGGCTTCTGAGCCAAAGGATTCCCACGTCTGATGTTTACTATCTTAGGTACTAGCCCTACTCAAGTAGGGAAGATGAAAAATATGCTATCCCCCCCCTTTCATTGAGTGCTTTCTAACACAGATATCCGGGGAGATCCTTCTCATATTCAAAATCTGCTACTGAGCCCAGAGATATCATCCCATAAATGCAGATTGTTGTACCATACTTAATAAAAAATAAGATATCCCCTTAAAATAAGTCATAGTGTTTCTTCTTGAGGAAAAATAAATATAAGACAGTATCTTATTTTTGGGGAAATATGGTATTTTTCATAAAGGATCAGTCACATAAACTGCTGTATCTGCAAAGTCACCCATAACCACCGGAGACTGACCAAATGGAGTTCCACACTGTGCTGATGTTTTTACATATACAGTTGTCCACATGAAGGATTTCTGACTGTAGACAATTCTGCTAAAAGTGCGCAAAGCATTGACATAGGTGAGGAAAGCCCCACACATCTTGATCACATGCAAGCATTTCTTCTAAGCATGGTTGCTTGCTACCTGATGTCTAGTTTCCATAAATCTCTGTGCCTTGTTCTGTAAGCTCAGTTGTCATCAGCATCATATTAGTGTACACAATTCTAAAAGCAGCCAGATTGGTCTATTAACTTAAATATACAACATTTTAATACACATCATTTTGTATTTATACAACATATGTAGAGTGTCCCTTGCATATGTCAGAAGCTTGGTTTATTTTGGGGTGGCCTAAAATTGTATTAGATTAATTTTATAATATTGATTGTGGCATGGTATAGAAAGGGGTTCATAAGGGCGGAAAGGAGAACCCTTGTAACATGTCATGAATTTTTTTTCTATTCACCACTGAAATTTCTGTCAGTCTTTAAAAGGTAGCATGGTGTACTAGTTTGAATGTTGGACTATGACTCTGGCAACCAGGGTTTGATTCCCCATTCAACCATGGAAACCCACTGGGAGACTTTGGGCAAAACAAACTCTCTTAGCCCCCCAAATTCTCATTATAGTTTCACTTTGAGGTTTCCACAAGTTAAAAATGACTAGAAAGGGAAAAAAAAGCAACAAACAACAATTGCCTAAAGTATGATGGAACAAGAAAGCTCAAGAAATGTTCAAGTCTTCATGTGTATAATGTATTGTCTTTCCTTGTTCAATCTTAAGAACTGTCTGGCTTTCTATTCAGAAGTAAACACTATGGAATGTATTTCATGAATCCCCCTTTTTGTCTGAAAAATGCTTTAAAATCTTGTCTCTTTATATCTGGCAAGCAATTATGTCAAATTATTTTTTTTCTTTGAAGATTATCACTGGGGTTACTTTTTTGCTATTATAATGCTTCCTCTTCTTTTTAAAAGAAATTTCAAATGGTTTGACTTGCAGTCCAGGATAATTCCAGACAGCAAATGCATTCATGGCTGAAATCAGTCCGTTTCCTCTGTTCTCATTAACCTCTAGCCCCCTCTTTCCTATTTCCTGCTTTCTGGTCCCATATATGTGTCTGTATATAAAAACTCCATGGCAACATCTATTCAACAGCTATATCATCCTCTCTCTTGAAAATACACAGCTAATTTCATCACTGCAATTGCTTGGTATGCACTTCACACAATTCCGCCATTGCCTTTCCTGCACAACATGCTTCCAGGGCACTCATTATTCTGTCGTATTCACAGATATGAATGCCTGCAATATGTATACTTTTTACTGGTTTCTATTGAGTCAAAATTACAACACTAGTGTCATCTAAGATCTCATCTTATAGTGGTTCAAATGCCTGGAACATAATAGTTCTGAAAACTGGGGGGGGGGGGGCAATTTCAAAATTTGTAATAATGGGGTATATAGAAGTGTTTGCTTCACTTAACAGTTAATGGGCATGGAAGTGCCAGATTTGTGATTAAAGTTTGAAAATGGCCATAGCTGTGGACTTCTAATTCTTACAATCCTGAAACCTTGTCTGGTATTCTGTTTGAGCTATTTTTAATGGAACCTAGTATAAAACAAAGTTTAAACTTTGTAGGCTGTACCAGGAAAATGTCTCTATTTCATCCAATCAAACCACAGGGGAAATCATCAACATCAAATAATGGACATCCAATGACAACAGTTCATTCACATATACATACACACACACATACACAAATGCATACATACATACATACATACATGCATACATATACATATATATACACACAAACACACATACATACTTACAAATATACATATACACACATATATACTTATGGTATATACTTATGACTTATAGACTGTTTTCTTGTCTTTGCCTTCTTTTAATCCATCATAATATATTAACAGATTTTGTTATACTGTATATGATAAGCAAGAGTAGCTTGTCTTCACTAAGAGATCAACACTTTTCATATTAAATGCTACTTAACTGCTAAACTATTGGCCTTCAATAGAAACTAAGGGGTGTACAATAAAATAAGAATAAGTCCATGTTCCTGGAAGTCAATATTCATTAACAATTCCATGGCTAAATTAAGCTAGGTTATCACAAGAGAGCAATATGTCCTCACCAAGCAGATTTTGAGTGCTGGTGGATCTAACCACACATACTTTATTCCATGGTTGTACTGAAAAGGGAGTCTGGGCATTGGTATCATGCATGAAAGTAAGAGATCACGAGTACAAGTAATTATTGAGTCAAAGAACCTCATGCTTTGTCAAAGGAAAACCTGTTAAGTGGCTTAACCCAGGCAAATACCCCAAGAGATCATGTAGCACAAATATAGTCTGGTGTGGAATGAGTTCATATTTGAGCTGCGATTGGCTAGTTTAAAAGGTGAATGATGAAATAAGCCAGTGTGGGCCATTACTAGACTCCTCTGCACCTAAATCAACTATTCCAATCCCCGGCACAAATTTATTGCACTCCACATTGTCCCCCTCCATACATGTGTAATTACCAACCAGATTTGCAGAAACATTATGCCTATTATGGTGGAGTGGTCTGAGCATTGGAAGGCCACTCTGGAGGTCAGGGTTTGATTTGTCACTCAGTTATAGAAGCCAATTATATATGGGTGACCTTGGATAAGTCATACATTCTTGGCCCCAGAAAATTCCATGATAGTTGCCTTAGCGCTGTTAATTGGAAATTACTTGAAGGTATACAACAAATATCAAAATTACAAAAAGAAATCACAAAAATGTGTTCCAGCAATAGAAAATATGCCTGCCTACCACTCGGTGAGTATTTGGCTTGTTGGAAATCTTGTTAGGTCAGGAATCTCAGCAATCACAAGCTGATCTCCCAGACTGGAAGATGAACTGATGCTTGGCCAGGTTTGGGATTTATGATTTGGTTCTTCCCCCTCCACAAACCCAGACAAAAAAACACCTCCCTCTGATATGGTATTTCTGGTAAAAGAAATTCTATACTCTACTATGCTAATTTTCACTTAAATTTGTATAAAACAAGAACTCTACACTATGCAAAAGAAGAACTCTAGACTAATTCAGGCTTTCTAGATAGTCATAGAATGAAGGAAATTCAGTATAGATGAGTGCCTATTTTACCCGTTTGCAGAGTCCTAAATCCCACAGGGAGACTAGAGAATTGTGATAGAACTGTCCCTACTGGCAGACTCATTCAAAGCTCTCTTTCACATAATTAATATTATGTGAGGGACAGCTTTCTCTGGATGTCCTTTCAGACATACCCTTTTGTCTCTTTCATTTAAACTACTTTGCAAAGAAATTATCTTCTACATTTTATGCTTACAAACAGGAAGGAAAAACAGCATTGCTGACGTATACATTTCGGCTTACAAATTGCATTTGACAATATCCTCAAATGAAGCTATGTGTAGTGAGCATCATTTGGGGGGGGGGGGGGAGGCTTTCAACTGCTTAGCAATGCAATGCCTTCTGTCAAAGCCAAATGCAAAATAGGGAACAAAGCACTATTGTACAAAAGAAATATCTGTCCAGTGTTCATACATAAAAGGCAAGTCCTCTTTTGACCCCCAGTACACAAGGAATGTAAAAGGCTTAATTATGAATGAATGTCCTTATATTAAATCTATCTCTGTGTTGTAAAATGCTAGCACAATCATAAATGTGCCAGGAACTCAGTGAAGTCCTGGTAGAACACTACCATGAATGTACTAATTAAATTTAAAATATGTGAACCATCTGCATTGTCATGTAAATGCAGGGTTACAGTGAGAATAGTGATGGTGGTTTTTAAATTGGGCAGGAAAATTATGTTTTTTCTAACTATTTTTTTAGTCTCTTACTTACATTCTATGATCAGAACACTCTCCTTAGCATTCCTTTATTTTTAGAACTACAGTTTTATTTGTAGCTGAAGTGAGTAGGGATAGATCAAATTGGGAAGGAGGGTTCAAAATGCCATTTTCAAGCATTATACCTTGCCTGGAAATCTGTAATCTAAAACAAATGGAAGGAAATCTAATGGGTGACATTACAGTATACCTGGATTTTAGTAAGACATATGACCAGGTCTGTCATGATCTTCTGGCCAACAAACTAATCAAATGTGGGCCAGGCAAACTATGATTAGGTGAATCTGTAATTGGTTAAGCGAATGAACCCAGAAGGTGTTCACCAATGCTTCCTCTTCATCCTGGAAAGAAGTGACGAGTGGAGTGCCGCAGGGTTCCGTCCTGGGTCCGGTCCTGTTCAACATCTTTATTAATGACTTAAATGAAGGATTAGAAGGCAGAATCATCAAGTTTGCAGATGACACCAAATTGGGAGGGATAGCCAATACTCCAGAGGACAGGAGCAAAATTCAAAATGATCTTAACAGATTAACAAAACTAACAAAATGAAGTTCAACAGTGACAAATGCAAGATACTCTACTAAGGCAGAAAAGATGAAATGCAAAGAGACAGAATGGGTGATGTCTGGCTCAACAACAGTGCATGTGAAAAAGATCTTGGAGTTCTCGTGGAAAACAAGTTAAACATGAGCCAACAATGTCCTGCAGCGACCAAAAAGCCAATGGAATTTTAGCCTGCATAAATAGGACTCTAGTGTCTAGATCCAGGGAAGTCATGCTACCCCTCTATTTTGCCTTGGTCAGACCACACCGGGAATACTGTTTCCAATTCTGGGCACTGCAATTGAAGGGAGATGTTTACAAGCTGAAATGTGCCCAGAGAAAGGCGACTAAAATGATCAAGGGTCTGGAGAACAAGCCCTATGAGGAGAGGCTTAAAGAGTTGGGCATGTTTAGCCTGCAGAAGGGAAGGCTGAGAGGAGACATGATAGCCATGTATAAATATGTGAGGGAAAGTCATAGGGAAGAGGGAGCAAGCTTGTTTTCTGTTGTCCTGGAGACTAGGACATGGAGCAATGGATTCAAACAGCAAGAAAGGAGATTCCACCTGAACATGAGGAAGAACTTCCTAACTGTGAGAGCTGTTCAGCAGTGGAACTCTCTGCCCCGGAGTGTGGTGGAGGCTCCTTCTTTGGAGGCTTTTAAACAGGCTGGATGGCCATTTGTCAGGGGTGCTTTGAATGCGATTTTCCTGTTTCTTGGCAGGAGAATGGATTGGA
The DNA here is from genome assembly GCF_037176765.1 of Anolis sagrei. Classification (NCBI taxonomy): domain Eukaryota; kingdom Metazoa; phylum Chordata; class Lepidosauria; order Squamata; family Anolidae; genus Anolis; species Anolis sagrei. Next base: position 38,005,962 of record NC_090025.1, read on the forward strand.
TGGCCCACGAGATCTCTTCCAACTCAATGATTCTATATATAGACATACAAGAAGCAAAGACAAAGAGAAGCCTGTCAAAGAATATATTCTTGTTTTAAAAAATCTATAAAGTTATCTTGATCACCGCTCATGAGAAATGGAGGCTAGTAGCAATTTCTCTTAAATGGTCCCTAAGTGTCATAGCAAAACACTAAATAATATGTATCTTTGCTATCATGATTCACAATTGGATTAATCAAAACTTGAATGGCTACCACTATTTTCAGATTTGATTTCAGAAGTAATTGTGCTACAACATGCAAACAGATTTCTTACTTTTGATGGTCTGGGTGCAAATTAATTGGATGGCAAATCAAGTGATAAAAACATCTGGTGAAAGGTTGCCCATCAGTTAATATTCTAAATTACTAGTTGTCTAACATAGTTTCATCCTTTTGCAATACATATTGAGCATCCAGAAATCTGAAACTCCAAAATTCAAAATGGCCCACAGATGTGACTGCTGCCCTTTTTTTTCTGATGGTTCAATATTGTACACAAACTTTGTTTCATGCACAATGCTAATAAAATATTGTATCAAATTGCCTTTAGGCAATGTGTATAGGGGTATATGAAACATAAATTAATTTTGTTTAGTCTCCGATTCCATCTTGGAAAAGGCATTATATATATACATGCAAATGCAAGTATTCCAAAATCTGGGGAAAAAAATCCAAAATACTTCTGGCATCATACACTTTAATATGGGAAAAATCAATCTGTATTGTCAAAAAAGGTTCTTTTACAGACCCGGTTTATCTTGATCATGACTCATGAAATAAAATGAAAGCATCGAGGCTATATCTAAGTCGAACCACACCTCCTTAATGAAAGATACATAAATCGTGTGTGAAATTAATTGGCTCAAATTTTGTTTGAAGCATGCAGAGCAAAGGTTCTTTGCTCTTCCCTTTTGAAAAATTCAATATGATAATATTTTATCTATTTCTAAGCAAATATAGATGAGTATAGGGTGTGTGTTTTTCTGCATAAGATGTATGTGACCAGTTTATTTTAGGCAGTTTTAACCTCTGGAGGGAAGGGCCTACCCATTCATTTATTTTTCTTGTTGTCACATAAAACTGTGCTTCTGTCTTTGCTTGGCTGCTTACATGAAGAAAGCATAATCCTAGATAATGGGGGTTTGGGATGGGAATAACCATGTTGCTAAGCAACGTCATGCTGTAGCCTCCTGCTACCACTTGATCCTACTGCAATTTGCATGGCTGATGGCTTTCAGGCTCAGGAACGGCATGATTTAAAACTAATTCCAAGAAAAGTCAGGGAGGAATAAGAACCACCGGAGTTGGGTATGTTGCTGAGAGAAAAAGTGAAATTAGAATGTGGACATCTATGGAGGGAAGACATGAAGGTGAAAATCACATAGTATAAAAATAGGACAATTCAATTTTAAGTAGCCCAGAAAGGCTCATTAAGAATAAGTAACAGTTGATTGGCTTGTTCCATTTTGCATTTCTCATTGGATCAAATGGATTGTGCCTTCCCTTTTGGAAATTCAGATGACCCCACAGGGTTGACTAGACTTTTGTTGTTGTTGTTTGCCTTCAAGTCTTTTCTGACCCGTGGCAACCCTAAGATGAAGCTAGGGTTTCTTAGCAAGATTTGTTGAAATGAGGTTTGCCATTGATTTCCTCTGAGGCTGAGCATGTGTGACTTGTCCAAGGACACACAGTTTCATGGAAGAGTGGGAATTACTCCAACCACTACATCATGTAATAATAATAATAATAATAATAATAATAATAATAATAATAATACACAAGAATCAGTACAAGAAAACCACACTCCAAACCAGAGCTGACAGGTGGCACAATAAAGTATTGCATGGGCAGTTCATTGACAAAATTGAAGGATAAGTTGACAGGGAGAAGACTTGATTATGGCTCACAAATGGAACACTGAAGAAGGAGACAGAAGGCCTGATTGATGCAGGCCAGGAGCAAGCCATCAGGACAAATGCAATGAAGACCAGGATTGAAAATTCAGCTTCCTTGCAGATTGTGCAAAGAAGCTGATGAAACCATGGACCATATCCTCAGCTGTTGCAAGAAAATCGCACAGACAGACTACAAACAAAGACACAACTCTGTGGCCCAAATGATTCTCTGGAACTTATGTCAGAAGTACCACCTGCCAGCAGTAAATAATTGGTTGGATCATAAACCTGCAAAGGTAGTGGAAAATGAGTATGCAAATATACTGTGGGACTTTTGAATCCGACTGACAAAGTTTTGGAACGCAATACACCAGACATCACGATTGTGGAAAAGAAAAAAAGTTTGGATTATTGATGTCACCATATCGGGTGACAGATAAATTGACGAAAAACAACAGGAAAAACTCAGCTGTTATCAAGACCTAAAAATCGAACTGCAAAGGCTCTGGCATAAACCAATACAGGTGGTCACATTGGTCATCGGCACACTGGGTGCCATGCCAAAAGACCTCAGCTGACATTTGGAAACAATAAACATTGACAAAATCACGATCTGTCAACTGCAAAATGCCACCTTACTTGGATCTGTGCGCATCATTCGAAAATAGCTCATCCCCTGTTTGGGTATCAACCTGCACGTCAACGACTTAAATCAAGACATAGTTTTCTTAGATCTACAGAGACACTCGCTGGAACACCCCAGCCAGCAAGAGTCCAAAAGTGGCAGTCCCAAACCCAGCACCTCAATCCATGGGTGATACCAGATGAGAGACTCCCCACTGGGCACACAGAAGACTGGGCGACTTGGAAGGCGCTGAACAGACTGCGCTCTGGCACCACAAGATGCAGAGCCAATCTTAAGAAATGGGGCTACAGGGTGGAATCCATGGCATGCGAGTGCGGAGAAGAAAAAACCACTGACCACCTGCTGCAATGCACCCTGAGCCCTGCCACATACACAATGAAGGACCTTCTTGCGGCGACACCAGAGGCACTCCAAGTGGCCAGATACTAGTCAAAGGACATTTAACCAACTACCAAATTTGCAAAATCTGTGTGTGTTTTTTTCTTTTCTTTTTCTTTTTAATCTGCATGTTTGTTTTGCTCTGTTAGAATTGTAATATAATGGTATGGTTGCTGATGACACGATAAATAAAATATTCGAAAATACATCACACAGTCCTAGAAGCTAGGGAAATGTTCGACTTGTAATCTTGTGATACAAAATCCAGCATATATATCTCATTTGCCGTGATATACTGTGTATTTGTGTCAATAAAAATAACACACTTTATTTATATTCCACTCTTCTCCCCTAGAGCACCCAGAGTGGATTACAGTATTTACATACATAGGCAAATATTCAATGCTTTTACAATCATATACAAATGAGACATACAAACATAAACAAAGGCAGAGATTTCACCTTTTCATTTCCAGTTTATTATTTATTTATTTATTTATTTATTTTATTTATTTATTAGATGCACTTATTGACCGCCATTCTCAGCCCTTACGGGCGACTCATGGCGGTGTACAGTACACATAAAAAGACAGTTACAGAGGCCAGTATCAACAACATATGACTATACAACAAATACAAACTACATAAAAATCCGCTTCGTCTCTTAGTAGAATCATAGCCAGTCTCATTTTCCTTATACCATTCCAGTTCTCATTACCGTAATGTTGTTGCTTAGCACTTAATTAAATGCCCTCTCGAACAGCCAGGTCTTAAGGCTTTTTCGAAAGGACATGAGGGAGGGCACCTGTCTGATGTGTGCCGGGAGAGTGTTCCACAGCCGGGGGGCCACCACCGAGAAGGCCCTCTCCCTCGTCCCCGCCAGCCGTGCCTGTGATGCAGGCGGGATCGAGAGAAGGGCCTCCCCAGACGATCTCAAGGTCCTCGTGGGCTCGTAGGCCAAGATGCGGTCAGAAAGGTATTTTGGGCCGGAACCGTTTAGGGCTTTGTAGGCCAAGACCAGCACCTTGAATTGGGTCCGGTAGCAAATCGGCAGCCAGTGAAGCTGGGACAACAAGGGCGTTGTGTGCTCCCTGCTACCCGCTCCAGTTAGTAACATGGCTGCCGCACGCTGGACCAGCTGAAGCTTCCGGGCCGTCTTCAAGGGCAGCCCCACGTAGAGAGCGTTGCAGTAATCCAGGCGGGATGTGACAAGAGCGTGTACCACCGTGGCCAAGTCAGACTTCCCGAGATACGGGCGCAGCTGGCGCACGAGCCTAAGCTGTGCAAATGCTCCCCTGGTCACCGCTGAAACCTGGGGATCCAGGCTCAACGATGAGTCCAGGGTCACACCCAAGCTGCGAACCTGCGCCTTCAAGGGGAGTGCGACCCCGTCCAGCACAGGCTGTAACCCTATACCCCGTTCGGCCTTGCGACTGACCAGGAGTACCTCTGTCTTGTCTGGATTTAGTTTCAGTTTGTTCGCCCTCATCCAGACCGTTACAGCGGCCAGGCACCGGTTCAGGACCTCGACAGCCTCCTTAGTAGCAGATGGGAAGGAGTGACAGAGTTGGACATCATCTGCGTACAGATGACACCGCACCCCGAAACTCCGGATGATCTCACCCAGCGGCTTCATGTAGATGTTAAACAGCATGGGGGACAGTATGGAACCCTGTGGCACCCCACAAGTCAAAGGTTGTGGTGCAGAACAGGAGTCCCCCAATGACACCTTCTGGGTGCAACCCTCCAGAAATGACCGGAGCCACCGCAAAGCAATGCCTCCAAGACCCATTTCCGCAAGGCGCCCCAGAAGGATACCGTGGTCGACGGTATCGAAGGCCGCTGAGAGGTCCAGGAGCACCAACAGGGACACACTCCCCCTGTCTAGCTCCCGGCGCAGATCATCCACTAAGGCGACCAATACCGTCTCGGTACCATGCCCCGGTCTGAAACCAGACTGTGCCGGATCCAGATAATCCGTGTCTCTCAAGAATACCTGGAGTTGTGAGGCCACCACGCTTTCCATGACTTTGCCCCAAAAGGGGAGATTGGAAACAGGCCGAAAGTTGTCCAATTTAGTGGGGTCCAGTGATGGCTTCTTCAACAGCGGCTTTATAATAGCCTGTTTTAGGCTCGCTGGAATCTTGCCTTCCCGAAGGGAGGCATTCACCACCACTGTTACCCACTCGGCCAATCCCCCTCTGGCCTCTCTCAGAAGCCAGGATGGGCAGGGGTCTAGGATGGACGTGGTGGGCCTCATTCCTCCAAGTATCTTGTCCACATCCTCGGGTTTCACAAACTGAAAAGAATCCAACAAAATAGGACAAGCAGGTGCTCTCGTTACATCCACAGAGTCTGCATCTAACGCGGCGTCCAGCCCAGAACGGATCAAGGCGACTTTGTCTGCGAAGAACCGAGCAAATGCTTCACAGCGCGCGACCGAATTGTCAGGGCTCCCACCTGCAGAGGCGGGAGTTAAAAGACCTCTGACAATCCGAAACAGCTCCGCCGGACGGTTCTTTGCAGACGCAATAGTGGCCGCAAAGAAAGTTTTCTTTGCGGTCTTTATTGCCGCGGCATATGCCCTAAGAAAGGACACAAACCGTGCTCGGTTTGACTCGCTCGGTTCCGAACGCCACACGCTCTCTAGTTCCCTCTTCCTTCGCTTCATAGCTGCCAGCTCCTCAGTAAACCAAGGGGCTGGTTTAGCTCGGCTACTTGAGAGGGGACGTTCCGGAGCAATCATGTCAATAGCCCTGGTCATCTCCCCATTCCAGAGAGCCACCAAGGCTTCGACATGGTCACCTACCGAGGTGGCGGGAAAATCCCCAAGAGCCGTCAGGAAGCCATTCGGATCCATCAGTCTCCTGGGGCGGACCATCTTAATGGGTCCTCCACCTTTGCAGAGGTTAGGGGGCGCAGTGAGCCTAAATCTGATCAGGAAGTGGTCGGTCCATGGCAACGGAGAGATGGACAACTCCTCCACACCGCCACCCTGTTCCCATCCCTGACAGAAAACCAAATCCAATGTGTGTCCAGCACAGTGGGTGGGGCCAGATATTTGTTGGGACAGCCCCATGGTTGCCATGGCAGACATGAAGTCCTGAGCCGCGCCTGTGAGGGTCGTCTCGGCATGGACGTTGAAGTCTCCCAGCACAAGAAGCCGTTGAGACTTCAATGCCAGGCTCGAGACCACCCCCGCTAGCTCAGGTAGGGAGACTGTAGTGCAGTGAGGTGGACGGTACACTACTAGAATCCCTATACTGTCCCGGTCACCCACCCTCAGGTAGACGCTTTCGAAATTTGCGGTCTGCGGGATGGGGCACCTGGTCAGATGGATGGAGTCCCTATAGACCACTGCGACCCCGCCTCCCCGCCCTCCGGATCTAGGTTGGTGCTGCACGGAGAAACCCGGAGGACAAAGCTGGGTCAGATTTACTCCTCCAGCTTCATCCAACCAGGTCTCCGTGATGCACGCCAGATCTGCCCGTTCGTCCAGGATTAAGTCCTGGATCTAGGTCGTTTTTCCGTTGACAGATCTGGCGTTCAACAGCACCACCTTCAGACCGGAGGGTCCGCTCACCTGGTTACACCAATTTACCTTAGGAGACCGATTTGGAATTTTGATTATAGATAAGTGGTCCGAATTTGGCCGAATTTGAGGTCTCCTTTTCCCGCATCTCCTCCTTCCCACCACGACCTCTATGGGGGCCCCTCGGCTAGTGGAACACCTCCCCTCCTCCATGCCGCTATTTCTGGCTAGGGTTTTAATCACACTTTCACCAGCTGTTTGGGATGTTGGCGTTTTATCTTGCCAATTGTGCTGGCCTTCTTCATCCCCCCTCCTCCCCTCATTGTTTCCCACAGGTTCCAGCCCACTACCTCCCCTGCCCCTTCCACCAGATAATAGTGACAGAGACAGTAAGCATAGGAGGGTGGGGGACCACATGGATGGAAATGGACACTTCGGTAGATGAAGGGTACCAGAGGCAAGCGTTAGCCGCGAAATAGGATGGTCCTTGAATACTAGAGTCTTAAAGTGCAAAGTGCAAGGTAAATTCCGCGGCTACCGAGTAATTCTTAAGGTGCAAGGTTTTTAAAGTGCAACAAGATATTAAAGTGCAACAGCCTCAACAGAAAATATTTGGCCCTCTATACTACTAAAGTGCGGCAGGAGGAGTTGGGAGGGGTAAAGTGCCACAGTTGGTAAAGTTTCTGGAGGCAATGCTTCATCTCTGGCTCTGGGTTGGTGCTTTCCTCCATTTTTCAAGCTGAGGAGCCTGCGTTGTCATCTCCTAATTGTGTGGCCAGCAAGATTGCTTGGAGCATCTCTTTGCCTTTTCCCACCAAAGTGGTATCTATTTATCTACTCACATTACATGTTTTCAAACTCTTAGGTTGACAGGAACTGGAGCTGACGGATCGAATGGATCAAACTGCCAACCTTCAGGTCAGCAGTTCAGCGGCACAAGAATTTAACTCATTGCACCACCACGGCTCTTGGTGATTAGGTTGCAGATGGAATAAAAGGTTAAAACATTCATATGGGGCATAAATACAATGTTAGTCTTAACTATAGTAAACACATTGAAGTAAGAGAGGTTTAGGACCTTGTCACATGTGGGGAAAGTGGGGAAAGCAGGGGAAAGTGGAGGAATCCGTTTTCTTTTATTCCTTACCATGCCTTTTCATCTTCAGGGATGGCAGCCATCTGACATCCTTTCCATGCCTTTATTATATTATAACAACTATAAAACAGAGAATAGGGCCACATGCAATACCTTTATCTCTGCAGGAAACCTGGGGAAGAATGATAACAAATAAATGTTATTTGCTACTATTAATAAAACTGGAGGAGTGGTTTGAGTGTGGTGCAGTTGTTTGAGGGTTGAGTGTCTCCAGAGAGCATGTCACCCTTTCTCAGACTCAAAGAAAATAAATGGCAAGCATCCCCTGAACAAATTTTGATGATGATAGGTTAGGGTCTCCATAAGTTGGAAACAGCATGAAGGTGCACAGCAACCAGGGCCGTAGCCAGAAAAAAATTTCGGGGAGGGTTGACAATTTCGGGGGGGGGGGGGGTGAAAATTTCGGGGAGGGTTGAAAAATTCGGCGGGGGGGGGGGTTGAAACCTGCCTCCTAGCTTACGCTGAAGCAAAGAGCACAGCAGGGGGCAGAGCAACCTTCCATAGCCTGCAGCTCCACCCCTGTCAACCACCTCCACCAAGTCTGGCCTCCTTAATGAGAGCATTCAACACACACACACCCAACTTGGTTGCTTCACTACATCGGCTATTGCTGCAAGTAATGACAGTGTGAATAAATTGTCAATATTTGCTTGAGATAGTGCTTACAGTTCTGGAGGGACTCTTAATTTTTTGCATCTCATAGACTTAGCATGGGGATTTGGTTAACCAGTTAAAATTCATGAGTAAACCAGTTTTTTTTAAAAAAATCTGAAACATTTCAGGGGGGGGTTGAACCCCTAAAACCACCCCCTCGCTACAAGCCTGACAGCAACCAACTACTATTCATAATAAATAGTTTCCCTGGCTTTGTTAGGGATAGAATAACTAAGATCCAAGAACAGACATGTCTAATGTAGGGCATGTAAGTGTTTTATGAATCATTTGGGTGAATAACTCACTGACCTTTCCATGTAACTGAATGCAGCATAGTTGTATTGGACTTCCTCTAATTTAAATTAGAAATATATACTATACCCTAGCTAAATTCAGTTGATTCCCCCTCCACAGCACTTAAAATTAGGAAGCATCAATTCAGTTATTACACTGAATCATCCATCGTGAAGAATTTAAAGAGAGGAAAGAAAGTAGACCAAAGTAATGATTACCATGAAATAAAAGGTCTTCTCAGCATGATGCCTTCATTTTTCTTTGGCTGATGATCAGAAGTGTTTCATTTCATTCAAACAAGGATCTTTAATGTACTTCAGTCAGTTTGTCATTTGTGATTCTGTTTTAGTTTTTATGGGATATACATCTGCATAAATGCATTACATGTGCCTGAAATAGAATTTAAGTTCACAAAATCCAAATGGCAGTGGTGACCATTGAAAAAGGGCTGCAGCTCAGCAGTAAACAACATGCTTTACATGCAAAAAGTTCATAGTTCAATCTTCAGTGTTAAAAGAATGGTCTCGGAAAGACTTCTGTTGGAACTATGGAGGGCTGTAGCTAGTCAGCATCAAAAGTGCTGGGCAAGACAAACCGATGGTCAGACTTAGTTTAAATAGCTTCCTTCCTACGTTCCAACTGGCAGTGGTGGTGATGAACCCTAGTGGCTAAGCTGCTGTTTGAATGGGATAACCTTTAAAATAGAAATGCCTTTAATTAAAGTTAGGTCCAGTGATCGTTCTTCAGCTGTTCTTATCCTCCATAACTGACATTTTATGAGAATTCACCTCAGAAGAGTTGAGGAGTTTTGAGTATAAAGGTAGCAGTGATACACATATGGGAATTCATTCTACAAAACAGAATGTATCAATGTGTTGTTATACTAGCAAGCGAGATGCTTAACAATTGCAGTAAAGAGGCCTCAAAAAGATTTAGTAGATGAGGTTCTTGCTAAACAACAATCTGCCAACCCTAGGATCTGCTGTTCAACTATAACCTGGAACAGGAGTTGCCATTTCCTACTTTATTGGTGCAAGACTACTCTTTGACTCTTAGTCCTTATTCATTATTGCTTTATAGCTTAAAGCAGCATATCATGTTAACAATCAGGTCAAATCAGTACAAAAATAATACCTTTGGTGCTTTGAGCAACTGGTTCGGATGGCTATGATCTTTGATTTCTTTGAACATAAATCAAAATAGGCTAGAATAGACCATATTCTAATCTTTCCTATATGTGTAGACACATGTCAGTTGGGATGTCATTATTTAAGTGGATTTCAAATGTGGCTTTCTACAATGATGAAAATCACTGTATTGTAATTGAACTCAAGATAATGTTATACGTGGATGTCCGCAGTATGAGAGAGTGATGTTTTATAGATGAAGTTTGGTGTTATCCTGGAAAGGTGGAATGGCTAATGTATTGAAAACATATAGACAGCTTTGACAGGCAATATCCCTCTGATGGAATATCCAATGCTGTTGAAAAAGGTGATTGCAGTGTGTAACATTTATCTAACAAAATCAAAAATTTAAACCATTTCAGTTGAGTCATGATGAGGTGATCTCTTTCAAATTAGTACCTAGAAAAACATGACATGGCAGTTTATTTTTTAAAAGAATCTTGCAGTGGATGTAGGAAGCTGAATCCATTAATTCTCATGAGAACATGCCATTAGAGGTTTTTAAAAATTATCCTTAATTCCTGACATATTCAAATGGAATTTATGACAAATGAATTACTATGACAGGTGAATTACTCCCATTCATCAAGAGTTGGCTACCAACCAAGATGAACAGCAAAAAAAGAAAAAGAAAAGAAAAAGAAAATAGAAAAAAAATGTGCACAGGCTAGAATCTTTCTTACACATAGTGAGAGCAAGCTAATTAAAGTCTCTGCTTTATTAACTGGCTTTGATAGTAATACGAAAATGATGAAGTCTCTCTTGAACCTTGGACTCCATAGTGCAGGAAATACTTTTGGAATAAGCCATGGAAAATTGATTTCATAGTTTTAGTGAGTAATCCCAGCTGCTTCCATATTTTGCATTAGAATGCAAAATGTATAGGGAGTAATGTGTTTTGAAAAAGGTAGTCCTCATGTCAGATAGATCCACCACTGGTGTTTCCAGCTATTCTGATTCTGAACCATAATTTTACATCATTGGTTGAAAATACAGTGCAGGATAATGTGAAAGGATAATGCATAGCTTTTTCTTTAGACTAGTGCCAGGACTTGGAAAAGTTATTTTGTATTACAACTCCACTGGACACAGGTTGGCCTGTAAAGTTTTTCCATGAATCTTTCCAGTGTAAAATCCCTCCTGAATTTGGGAAGTTCCCTAAAACAGAACAGGGGGGCAGATGAAAACCAGACACTGAAAATGGCATGGGTATTTGCCAAATGGCACACCATGAGTAGTTAGCATCCAGCTTTTCAAAGGGGGGCAGTATTTTCACTCTTCTATCATGATAATCAAATAGAATTTGGAAGAGGTTCTGTCAATAAAGGATGGGGCAAAGCAGATGGAAGAAGGTTCTCAGTTATCTTCAATACATTTGGAGATAAGACATTTGTGATACATTTAGATTATATGGTAAAATAAGCACAATAATTCTTCATGGGGACCCCATATATCTAGCTTCTTTATGTGTAGCGATAAATGAGTTCCAATCAGAAAGTCAATTGCAGAAATATGTAGAAGTACCAAGGCAATTCCTGCAATATTTTGGATTTTGTTCTATAATCACTCTTACCTTTTAAAATGATGAATACCTTGTTAGTTGAGAGTAACAGTAGTATCCTTTCAAATAATGTCTGAAATATGCTAATATTGGAAATGAATAATTAAAACTTCTTAATGTTAGCATACGTAAAATATTTAAAAAATAAAAAAAACATAATATTTGAGAAAAAAAGAGAAAAGGTGAGGACTATTTAGAAAATTAGGTTGCCTAGTGAGTCACTATTAGTTTTAATGTACATCTGAGAAGGAATTTTATTTATCGTGTCAGGAGCAACCAGACATTTGTATGATATTTCTAACAAAACAAACAAACAACCCTACCCTAGGAAGAAGAGAAGGTAACTTAATGTATTTTAAAAGATGCAAAAAATGATTTCAGACATGCAGTTTCTGTTTTTCAGATGTTACTAAACAATCAATTTCAATTCCAAGTAGAAAGAGCTTGTTTCTTTGATTTTTTTTACTAATGATTTTCAATAGTTTTTGAAATAAACATTTCTAATGATGAATTTCAATGGAACAGATCCCACCTCCATCGACTTCAAGCTGCAATGCCCACACACTGTACAAAGTAGATTTACTATATTGTCAAATTGAAATTAGGCAGATATTGTTGTGGTTATAAATTGAAATTACTGCTTCAAGACAATGACTGAAGGATGAAAAAACAATTGTTGGAGCAAATACTGCTACACAGACTTTTATGGCCATAAAAAGAGACCTTATACCACATTTATTACATACTAGCTTGGGAACCCAGTGGTGCCCAGGTTATTTTGAAAAGGCATTGTTTGTTTGGGGGTGTTAGGCAATATGATTTAATTAATTAGTAACACTATTTATTAGGAAAAAGCCAGAATGTGATTTTGTTTTTTATTAATGCTCCCATTAGAAAATCCATAATGATGTAGGTGAACTACAATTCCCAGAATTGTGGGCCAATCCTCCCCAAATCAGGCCTGTAAACACAGTTGGCCATGTTGGGTCTGTGTGCCAAGTTTGGTCCAGATCTGTTGTTAACTGAGTTCAGTGTTCTCTGGATAAGGGGTGAACGACAACTCCCAGATTCCCAGGGCAATCACCCCCAAACCCAGTCAGTATTTACAGTTGCCCATGGTGGGTTTGTGTGGCAAGTGTGGTCCATATCCGTCGTCTGGGTTGAGTGCTCTTGGAATGCAGGTGAAGTATACCTCCCAAAATCAAGGTCATTTTCCCCAAACCCCTGCAGTATGTTCAGTTGGTCATGGGGCTTCTCTGTGCCAGTTTTGGTCCAGGTGCATTATCAGATCTCTCCAGTCTGTTCAGTTGCTGATCAGTTCTTCTGTGTTTGCTGTGTGCCATAGGAAAGGGTAGGAAAGGTTTAAGGGAGAGGCAGTGGGCGTGGTCATGCAAATTACACACAAGGAACCCTGGGGTGCCTGCCTGTGGTGGAGGAAACACATCAAATCTAGGATGAAATTCTCCCTGAATGAAAGCATTCCTTGGGTGGTGGGCAGTATGGTGTTTGGGGAAGACATTGGCAGTGTTTGGGCTACATGTTCATGGTGCTCTCTATAACCTGCAATGTCAGTGGAGAGAGTGCCTTTGGAGGCTTTTCAGCACTTGGAACTATAGCCTGTTTATGGAGGGGTGAGGCTGTCTGTGTAAGTTGAGTCCTCCACATTTTCACTTTTATTATGTGTATAGATTGGCTTCCGTTTTGGAGCTGCATAAAGTACCTCAGAACTGTTTTTAAGATGGAGAGGTGCTCAATAATGGCAGGTATGTTATTATTAATTTTGCAGGTTTCTGCAGAGTGTGTGTGAATTTTTCCATTCTTTTACCCATTTACACTTTAAGATTCTTACAAGCAGAATGTCTATTTAAACGTTATTTTGTGTTGTTCAACATGTTTTACTTCTATGTAAGTAACAGCATAGATAAAATTGCAGCCTGCTTTTGTTATTCCTGGAAGGGCTATATAATAATAAGCATTTTAATCTTTTTTAGTGTTTGATCATTTATATTTCTGATTGAAAATTCCTAAGGAGACTCAATTATGTAGAAATCCTAGTGATCCAATTTTGCCAAATCGTTTCAGGAGAATGTAGCCATACCAAATCTAGTTGTAGGGGGCTTGACTCTCACTCAACCTTTTCAAAGTTCATGGCTCTGCCCTGTTGTGAGGTCATGAAGGAAACACGGGTAAAGCTGTTGGATTTAATAATAGTTTATCTCTGATACCATGCTGATAGGGGTGCTTGAAGAATTCAATTTTTGTGGTTTCTTACATGATCTGATTATTTTCATTTTTCAGATCAGTGTGCAGATGTGAATTTTGCCATCCAAATGTTACAAATGTTGTCAAAAATATTCACTTTCCCAAAAGGGCTTCTAGTGCTGTCAGTCAAAACACATCCTGTAGTTATGATTTTTTCTTTTGTAATAGGAAAGGAAAGTAATACAATTTATTATGAAATAATAAATAATAATATAAAATGGAGTGGGAAGATCCATATCTTGTGAAAACTGACTGTATCTGGAGTCACTAATGATGGATCTATATAGCATGAAGACTACCTTTTTTTTCTTCAAAACATGTTATTGGATCCCAGCATGCCTTTTGGGAATCACTGAGCACATTATGTTTTGGCTCATTCCCAAATTAAACCCAGGTGGCTACAAATGGTCTCTGGACATCTTTCATTTCACTTTTCCACATACTTGTTCTATGTTTCCCCTACTATTATAATCATGCAGAAAGAGGAATACCACATGCTTCCTGGTACCTTGAGACCCTGTACATTGTGTGGAATAATTGGCTTGACATGGGTGCCTTGTATGGCAGATTCAAAGCAGCTGAGGGTTGATGTAGAGAATGAAAAGGGCCATTTTCTATTTGTCCTTTTAGTTTCCTATGGGCATAAACAGCAGCTGTTACCTTTGCAACACTACTGTGACTTTCCCATGCAGTTAATTTGCATAACATTAGATTTTCTCCTCCTCAACACAGCTGTAAAATCCTGGCAAGGAGCCCACCTTTCTTTATAAAAATGGTGTCAAAAGAACTCTGCTCCATAAAGTTGTTTTGGTGTGCCACATCCCTGGCCTACTTTCAGAGATCCAAAATGGGTGAATTTCATGATATTTTGGGGTTCCCAAAAATCATTTTAGAATGTTTGCTCATTTCCTTTAGAAGCCATGCATTTAACTAAATAGCAGTACAAACTACAGAGAATTAAGCCCACAGAGTTCAGTGGGACTGAGCTACAATCCTATAAGACATACAGTTTCACCTCAACTATATGTCATTAAACTAAGTGAGATGTTTTGGAATGACTTCAATTCAGTTCCAATTCATGATTTGAGAAACTGCAAGTTGCTTCTTGTGTAAGAGAATTGACCGTCTGCAGAGACATTGCCCAGCAGATGCCTGGATATAATACCATCTTATGGGAGACTTCTCTCATGTCTCTGCATGGGAAGCTGCAGCTGACCTTGTATGGTGGATTCAAACCACCAACCTTCAGTTCAGCAGTTTAGCTGGCACAAGAGTTTAACCCATTGTACCACTGTGGCTCCTTCCAATTCATGGTGACCCTAAGAGAACCCTGACATGAAGTTTTCTGTGGCTAGGAATGTTTGAATCACCCAACACCACCTAGTAGGCTTCCATAGCCAAGTGGGGAATTCAATCTTGGTCTCCAGAATCACTACTTCATGTACATAATGAAAATAATGGCATATTTTCTGTAAGGAATATATCCAAAGCCTTTGAATGGTTGTGGAAGAGATATGACATATTTTTGTTCTTAAATAGTACTGATTTAAATATTGTTATTTGCATCACACAATCTGGCACATAGTCTGTTTAATTTATAAATATTTAAAATGAATTAATGCCACCAATGAATTTATCTAGTAATTCATCTGTACACTCCCTTGCTCTTTTTCAGTACTCCACCACCAATAACTCATGGTTCTTCCATATTAACATGAGTATACAGTTGGCTGTCCATATCTATGGATTTTGTCTCCACAGATACCACCATCCATGGTTTGAAAACATTTTCCTTTTTAAAGAATCCCAAAAGCAAACCTTGGCTTTTGCATCTTATATATGAGATATCATTTTGTATGCTGTCATAAATAATGGGATCCATGGCTTTTGATGGAGTGGTGGGGTGGGTAGAAAGTCCCTAGAATTACAAGCCAAGAGACCACTGTGGTTATATATCCTTCATTTATATACAAATCCACATTTACGTAGGTAGAAATTGATTTCAAGAAAATTTACTTCTAAAAATACAGTTCTAAGATAAAATTATATCCTTCCTATGCCAATTAGGACAAATATTGATGGTTTTTTATTGTTTGTTTTGGTGGAAGGTATCTGCTTTTGTAATGGAGAAACTTAGAAAAGGACTTTTCTAGAATCCTGCAGTGAGTGTTGCCTATAGAATCAACACTGTGACACAAAATCTGGAGACTGCTTTGCATATTTATGGATTTTATTTATTTATAGATATAATAAGCCACATCATAGCCCAGACACTTAAAGAAATGTGCAGAGTTAAAAGCCAACTAAAATATTGAATAATTAAATATATAACGCATTTGTTTAACAGAAATCCAATGTAACTATCTTTGTCCGAAGTCTCCTTTGTTTTTAGACAAAAATATTAATGGTACACTATCATTAAAGTTGTAGAGAAGTTGTGCCCTTAACAGTCGAACAAGCTTTCTCCAAAGTGATAGATTGGTAACCCTTGTGGCTTGGCCAAATTCCAAACTGCCTAATCACATTCTGACTTCAAATAAATCTGCATTTCCCCTGTAATTGAAAAAAAGGAGCCATACTATAATTTCATTCCTAAAATAACACTGTGGTATTGCTCACACAGAATGTCTATTGTACTCAAGGAGAGAAGACCACAGAGATCACCATTATTAGTTCTCTATAGATGTTGATGTAAGCCTTTGAGAACTTCTGACAACCTCCGGTGAAGCTATAAATTGCAACTAGCTATGGAAAAAGAGAAAGAAGAGTGAGAAAAGGAGGAGGAGGGGTATATAAATATGATTATTACTATGTATAGTAATTTATCTATTTCACACAGTTCATAATCACATAGATGTTGATAGGGTATGTTTGAAATCAGTTATTCACTCATAAGAGAAGAAATTAATCATAATATTAGTGAATTAAAAAAAACAGTTATTTTAATGGAGATCACTCCAGAGAAAATATGTGCCTTTCCATAACTGAAAACTGAACTGTTAAAATTTAGTTAATTTTTTTCATTTCTAACAGAAAAATCCTATGGTCTTGAACATAGGAAAATGTGAAGAGAAATGCAGCAGATCATATTCCAAAGGATTAGAAAATAAAATATATCTCAGTTGTCATGATATCTTAGTGTACCATAGAATTTATATTGGTTTATACTCATTTCTCTAACAAAGAATATGTAAACATGGTATAAATTGCTTTGCTTTGAATGTTAGCTCTAACTTAAGGAATCCAAACAACCACAAACCAAGTGAAAAGAATACTGATAATTCTTATCTGGTATGTATTTCTATTGTATCCAAGACTCTTTTTGCTTTTCTTATCTCATCATGGACCGTTTCAAGTAATACAATGGATGTATAAGCAATTGATAACAATAAAAAATAGCAGAATTGAAAGGGGTGTTATTTTTTAAAAAGCTTTCAGAATAAATAATACATGATCACTTTATCTCTGTGCCTCTCTGTTACAATGGATTTTTAAAATAAAAAAACCTGGTATTTAAAAAATAGTTGAAAAGGGGGGGGGTCTTGGTTGGTCAGAAACCCTGATTAGATTAATTAATTCTAGATATGTGGGAATCAGAACTTATTTGGTATCTTTTAAGACCTAGATTTTCAATGCAGGAAAAACAGCATTCTCAAAGCATAAAATAACAGTTCTACACAAAAAACAAATGGACTGCAAAAACCAGCATTTTTTTCTGGAAAAAAACCCCACATTTCTGCACAGAAAACAATTTTCTAGTTCAGCATATTTTTTCTACAGAAAATGCTGTTTTCTGTGCAAGGAACCTGTTTGCTGCACAAAAATATTATTTTTTGTACAAAAAAAAAAATCCGATACAAAAAGGCATATTTTTTTGCAGAGGATAAATCCCAAACTGTAAACACTCTTTGAAAGCTGCACATGTTTATGTATTTCTTGCAGTAAGAAGAAAATAGTGAAAATATTTGTTCTTGCCTGTGAAAATGATATTTATGAAGATTTGCATCCTCACTCCCATTCCTCTCAGCCTAACAGATTGCTGTAAGTTTGAATTTATTTCTTGTTGAGATCATATGTAATTTGGACAAGGTTCATATCTAGGTTTGGGGCCACAGGTCACCAATCCCTCATAATGTGTAGTGAAGCAATGCACATGATCTTTTAAGATAGCAAAGGTATGAAGATCATACCTTTTACTGAAAACTTGTAATATAATAAGCAGCAGACCCATAATTTATTGTGTATATAATCTCATTAAATATAAGAATAGACTTCTTTTTTTTGGGGGGGGGGGGGCGGGGATTACTATTTTCATGTAAGTTAGGAATGAGAAACATGCAGCAACTCCAATGTTATAGAACAGCAACTCCCAACATTCATCACTCTTAGCTATTTCACATAGGGAATGCAGTACAATATCTCCAAAATATGGAAGACCACATATTCTCCATCCATCATGTATGTCCTAATCTTAAACTCTGGCGAAGGCCACATGTTCCATCGTAACTCTGCCTAAACCGTGTTGTGAATAAAAATATTGGTAACCCATATCTGCAATAATAAAATATATGATTTAGTTCTCACACATGCTGTTGTACACAAGGCTACAGTCAAGGACTAGTGAGAAAGGTTATTCAATGGATGGACAGATAGTTCCATTGGATGGCATAACCAAAACACTGTCACTTACGTAAATTAATCTTGAACTATTTTCTCCAATAAAGATTAAAAGTATTCTGGAAATGTTAGTAATGCTGTCACTATGGGCAAAACTTTACACAACAGAGAGGAAAGGAGTATATGTGCAAATGGACGTTGACACCAAACACCAGACAAAGTGAATTTAGAGATTAATCTACAGGGTATGGTCAGACAAAACATCTGTAGAAATGATGAGGGGAATAAAAAGGGGTTTAGCATGATCAGCAACATTTCTCAGAAGGGATTTTTACATGTCTAGGATTACCTTCTTTTTATAGACAGTGCTGGATGAGAGGCAGAAAATCGACAGCTGTATCTGCATATCTGTGCTAGGAAAAACTTTAACCCATTTTTTATCTAGCACTTAAAAGCATAAAGACTCTGCCAATTACAGAGGGTTGCTGCAATCTATTTTTTAAATTCACCTGAACTATAATCCTGTTTATGCCGCAGTACCAAAGATACAGCTCTGATTAAAGTAAAATAGGTAGATTTTTCCAATAACATCTCCATATTCACCATGGGATGCCAGTCATTTAGACTACATTCCTAATGAATACCTGAAGCGATCTTACAATAACACAGATCCTTCTAAATAAAAATACCCAACTGAGCTGATGCATGAATGTGGCAATTAATGTGTTACTTTTTGTTCTGTAAATAGACTCTGAAAGGAAACCAGAAGAGTTTAAGATGATATGGAAAGAGACTTGTAACTCTTTTTCTTCCTGTTGATAATTTTTCCCTCAAAGGTAGTATTTGCATTTCAAGTGACATCTCCATGATATCAGTGGAAGGCTACTGGTTCCATTGATTGCTATTTACATAACAAAAACATACAGAGTCTATTAAAGCAACTCATATATCTAGTTTCAGTCTTAGCAAAATCTGTTTCTCATTGCTGCCAAGGGCAGAAAAGTAATAGATCTACAATGAATATAGAAAATAATTATGTGATAAATCATATTATATGTTTCAATGTTATCATCAGTAGCAGCCATTTCTATGTAAGAGGGAAAGAGCTTAGTGATGGCAGTGTACTATTAACCTCAAGATATGGAATTGTCATAACTAGACATTACAGAGAGAAAGGTCTGAATCAGGGGTCCTCAAACTTTTTAAGCAGAGGGTCAGGTCACAGTCCCTCAAACTGTTGGAGGGCCAGATTATAATTCGGGAAAAAATGAATTCCTATGCACACTGCACATATCTTATTTGTAGTGCAAAAAACACTTTAAAACAATGCAGTGATTAAAATGAAAAACAATTTTAACAAATATAAACTTATTAGTGTTTTAATGAGAAGTGTGGGCCTGCTTTTGTCTAATGAGATAGTATTGTTGTTGTTGTTGTGTACTTTCAAGTTGTTTCAGACTTAGGTTGACACTGAGCAAGGGCCAGGTAAATGACCTTGGGGGGGGGGGGGCGTATCCAGCCCCCTGGTCTAAATCCTATGGATTTCAAATGAGACTTGTTTGTTGTGTATTCATTGTGTCATTTCTGACTCTTTGTGACCTCATGGACCAGCTCATGCCAGAGCTCCCTATCATCCATTGCCACCTCCAGCTCCTTCAATGTCAAGCCAGTCACTTCAAGGATACCATCCATTCATCTTGCCCTTGGTTGGCCCCTCTTCCTTTTTCCTTCCATTTTTCCCTGCATTGGTATTTTTTTCCAAACTTTCCTGTCTTCACATTATGTGGTCAAAGTACAAAATCTTTGCCTCTAATATCCTTCCCTCCAGTGAGCAGTCAGGCTTTATTTCCTGGAGTATAGACTGGTTTGATCTTCTTGTGGTCCAATGCACTCTCAGAATTTTCCTTCAACACCACAGTTCAAAAGTGTCTATCTTCCTTCAATCAGCCAGCCTTCCTTATGGTCCAGCTCTCACATCCATAGGTTACTATGGAGAATATAATTGTTTTAACCATGCGGATCTTTGTTGCCAGTGTGATGTCTCTACTCTTCACTATTTTATCGAGATTGGTTATTGCTCTCCTCCCAAGAAGTAAACATTTTCTGATTTCCTGGCTGCAGTCTGCATCTGCAGTTATCTTTGCACCTAGAAATACAAAGTCTGACACTGTATCCACACTTTCTCCCTCTATTTGTCAGTTTGGTTGCCATAATCTTGGTTTTTGTATGATTAACTGCAACCCAGCTTTTGCACTTTATTTTTTCACCTTGGTTATAAGGCTCCTCAGCTCCTCCTTGCTTTCAGCCATCAAAGTGGTATCATCTGCAAATGAGACTTGCATGGCTTTATTTTCTGTGGAAGTCTCATTTCTTAATGTTTAGTTCCAAATAGATATCTTTAATTACAGATATTAGGATATGGAATCCCCTGTATGCAATTCTTAAATGAACAATTCCCATTTAAACCAAAGCGATTTCATGTGATATAAACAAGTGAAGCACAATGGTTTAAAGAAGTTGCAGCTGGAGTATATAACTGTCCAAGGCCATAGAATAGTGGACCTTCCAGTAGTTTGTGGCCCATCTACACTGCTATATAAGGCAGTTTAAAACTGCCTTATAAGGTCAGTGTAGATGGGACCTGAGTGAACCCACTGCCTCAGGTGATGGGTTAGGGAGGGCCAAAATCAACCACAACTACACAGTCTCTGTCTACTGGCCATTGTCACTCAGAACAATGATTCATTTTGATTGGCAGTGAGCCATCAATAGGGCTGATTTTCTTTCTGTGAAAATCCCTCAGAAGAATATGCTGGACTATGACAGCCAATTTCCATTGCACTGCAGTACAACAGTACCCCCTTCCCTCCCCTCACAATATCTCACTCTGATTCCTGCGACTGATCAGGAAATGGATTAAGAAGATCTCATTTGCTACAGCGGTGGAAACTGGGCTGGTGGCCATAATGAACTGCTGAGCATGGACCCATCCAATCCAAAAAATATTTTTCTTTCCTACCTCCTCGGGTAAGATGCACTGAAAAGAAGAAGCCTATCTGATGAGAATCAGCACTTGAACAATGCAGCGCAAAGCAAGAAAGTGAAAGCAAGCCTTTCCATGTGAGTGCTGTGGTCTCCTAGTATGCAGGGAGGTGCTTGTGTACCTTCTGGCTGAGCTTATTTCTTCAAATGGCTCAACGTTAACACTGTCCACAAGAACACTTGCTATTCTGCTTCCTGTTTCCTGCTCTGCATTGTATAGACATTGATCAGCTTCAACCGATTTTGTAACTTAATCTGGAATTTCCAGTTAGTTTTTTTTTAAAAAAATGGTGTTTTTGGCTGGCAGTGTGTTGCAGCTTCCATTTGGAGTTTATGTTTTGTAGATACCTTGATCTCGAGCTGGCTTCAAACCAAATGTTAATGCTTGAGTAGATGAACTCTGAGTCACAAGCAGAAAAAGTCTTATTGTCTACTTGCCTATGGTAACATTTCACATGAACAAAACTTAGGTAGTGTGCTTCTTTAGATAAGATCTCAGAGTCAGGGCAGTTCCTTGCAGAATAATAATAATAATAATAATAATAATAATAATAATAATAACAGCAGCAGCAGCAGCAACAACAACAACAACAACAACAATTTTATTTCTTACCCACCTCTCCTCATGGCTTGAATTGGGTTATAAAACAATTAAAATACATAAGCACAGCAAAACATTACAAATACGCACACTAAAACATACCTCCATAAAAGTTACACACCAAAATGTATCTCTAGAAAATATATATTAAAATACACAAAACAGAGATCAAACAAAGGACACTTAAAATTCATGTTTAAAGACTGTCTGGGTAGGCCTGCTGGAATGTATATGATGTTTTCCAGATTTCCAATAACCTGTTTTTGTGGAATAGCTTAAGTAATTTATTATTTATTTATTATTTATTTATTTCTTGCATTTATTGACCGCCCCTCTCAGCCCGGGGGCGACTCGGGGCGGTGAACAGCGACAAGAAGACAGTATACAGCGAATCAAGACAGTACAAACCAGACAGAAACAACATAACATATACTTATACTAAAAATCCGCTTCGTCAAGTCCTGGGGTCATAGCCAAAAATCGTAGTCCTAGTTCATTCCAGTGTCAATTTAACTACACTCAGTTGAAGGCCTGCTCGAAGAGCCATGTTTTCAGGCCCCTACGAAAGGCCATCAAGGAGGGCGCCTGTCTAACTTCAACAGGGAGAGTGTTCCACAGCCGGGGGGCCACCACCGAGAAGGCCCGCTCCCTCGTCCCCGCCAGACGTGCCTGAGAGGCAGGCGGGACCGAGAGAAGGGCCTCCCCGGAAGATCTCAAGGCCCTCGTGGGCTCGTAGGCCGAGATGCGGTCTGCAAGGTATTTTGGGCCGGAACCGTTTAGGGCTTTGTAGGATAACACCAGCACCTTAAATTGGGCCCGGTAGCAAATCGGCAGCCAGTGGAGCTGGGACAGCAGAGGCGTTGTATGCTCTCTGCGTCCAGCTCCCGTTAACAACATGGCTGCCGCGCGCTGGACTAGCTGAAGCTTCCGGGCCGTCTTCAAGGGCAGCCCCACGTAGAGAGCGTTGCAGTAGTCGAGGCGGGATGTGACCACCGTGACCAAGCGTGTACCACCGTGGCCAAGTCAGACTTCCCAAGATACGGGCACAGCTGGCGCACGAGCCTAAGCTGTGCAAATGCTCCCCTGGTCACCGCTGAAACCTGAGGCTCCAGGCTCAGCGATGAATCCAAGGTCACACCCAAGCTGCGAACCTGTGCCTTCAAGGGGAGTGCGACCCCGTCCAGCACAGGCTGTAACCCTATACCCTGTTCGGCCTTGCGACTGACCAGGAGTACCTCTGTCTTGTCTGGATTTAATTTCAGTTTGTTCGCCCTCATCCAGACCATTACAGCGGCCAGGCACCGGTTCAGGACTTCGACGGCCTCCTTAGTAGCAGGTGGGAAGGAGTGACAGAGCTGGACACCGCACTCCGAAACTCCGGATGATCTCACCCAGCGGCTTCATGTAGATGTTAAACAGCAAGGGGGACAAGATGGAACCCTGAGGAACGCCACAGGTCAACGGCTGCGGCATTGAACAGGAGTCCCCCAATAACACCTTCTGAGTACGACCCTCCAGAAATGACCGGAGCCACTGCAGAGCAGTGCCCCCAAGACCCATCTCTGCAAGGCGCCCCAGAAGAATACCGTGGTCGACGGTATCGAAGGCCGCTGAGAGGTCCAGGAGCACCAACAGGGACACACTCCCCCTGTCTAGCTCCCGGCGCAGATCATCCACTAAGGCGACCAAGACCGTCTCGGTACCATGTCCCGGTCTGAAACCAGACTGTGCCGAATCCAGATAATCCGTGTCTCCCAAGAATACCTGGAGTTGTGAGGCCACCACGCTTTCCATGACTTTGCCCAAGAAGGGAAGATTGGAAACAGGCCGAAAGTTGTCCAATTTAGTGGGGTCAAGTGATGGTTTCTTCAACAGCGGCTTTATAATAGCCTGTTTTAGGCTCGCTGGAATCTTGCCTTCCCGAAGGGAGGCATTAACCACCACCGTTACCCACTCGGCCAATCCCCCTCTGGCCTCCTTCAGAAGCCAGGATGGGCAGGGGTCTAGGATGGACGTGGTGGGTCTCATTCCTCCAAGTATCTTGTCCACATCCTCGGGTTTCACAAACTGAAAAGAATCCAACAAAATCTGACAAGCAGGTGCTTGTGTCACATCCACAGAGACTGCATCTAATGTGGCGTCCAGCCCAGCGCGGATCAAAGCGACTTTTTCTGCAAAGAACTGAGCAAATGCTTCACAGCGCGCTGCCGAGTTGTCAGGGCTCCCACCCGTAGGGGGAGTTAAAAGACCTCTAACAACCCGGAACAACTCCGCCGGACGGTTTTTTGCAGACGCAATAGTAGCCGCGAAGAAAGTTTTCTTTGCGGCTTTTATTGCCGCGGCATATGCCCTCAAAAAGGACACAAACCGTGTTCGGTTTGACTCGCTTGGGTCCGATCGCCACACGCTCTCTGCAAAGAGGATGAAATGAAAGGCCCAACCTTCAGGAAAGTACCATGCAAACGTTATCACATTTTTGAAGTCCTACAAATTGAAATCATGCTATTGCATAACTTTCCTTCTCCATTTCCCTTTCCTCTGCTTTCCTGTGTTGGAATTTAGCATAAGATTCAGTAGTCCATACTTACGCTGTACAAGTTTAGTTTTTGTGAATTTCTTTACTTTATTGAATGTTTCTTATGAATTCTCCATCTGCATGTTTGTGCTGCTGCCTCCCACTCTTCCTTCCTTAACAATCCCTTTGCAGCATCCTTTCTACATTACCAGTGCTGTTTGTTTTCTAGGTCAATTGGCTCTGCATTGGCCCCTGCTGCTCCTTTTAATCTCCTTCTCAGACTGAACTCATTTCCTTTCTTGGCCTTACTTCTCATGACCCTTTCCACCTGCCCAGAGCTATTATTTTTGCCAAGCTTGGAATATGACAATTATGCATTAAAAGCATTGAATTAAGCCAATGTTGGAAGGTCCAGTCAATGATTAGCATCCCCCCCCCCCCGCCCCGATTTGTGTGTGCATAGTTGTTGCAACTGTATTCCACAGTATTTTAGTTTCAAATCTAAACTGAACATGGAAGAGAAAAATAAGCCTCACTAGCAATCAGAAGACATCATTCAACTAATTTGGAGAAGAAGGGGGTTATGAATAGATGGTAACAGATTCTGTAAAATACTAAAGGGGGTAGGATGAGGCCAGACCTGTAGCCAGGGGGGTGAAACAAAAAAATGTTTTTAGCAAATCATATTGAGATAAACATTTTTGTTTATGTATGCATATAATGAATTCTTGTCCCGGCATTGAACGTTCACCGTATATATGCTGTGCTCCGCTCTGAGTCCTCTTTGGGGTGAGAAGAGCGGAATATAAATGTTTTAAATAAATAAATAGGTCCATAACACAAATAATTTAGATTCTATGTCTCATTCTATATTTTTATATATACTTAACTAAATCAAATTTCTATTTTAGCTACAAAATTTCAAGTCTAAAAAACCCAGAAAATGACTCTTAATTGGTAATTTATGTTACAAAAGAAAACAATGCCTCTTGGAAAGAGTGCAAGTCCAGATAGTCTTTCTTGCCCCATTGTGCTTTGTATGTATGTTTTTGAATGTTTAAGAGTTGAAAAGGACCTTTCATTTGTAGCTGTTGACACTGGCAGTGCAGAAATCTGAAGAAGTTTCTTCACAAATAAGATATGTTTCCAGGGCATTTGATGGTTTTTCAGCAGGTGCAATCTTTTTCCATTTTCTACACCACAGGGCAAACACTTTCATCAGTGTGTCAATATCTTAAAGACATTTATTGTAAAGTTCTGTGCACTTGTTCAAGTTGGATTTTAAATGGCCACAGTTAACAGGAACGAACAGTTGCAGTTCCTGAACTACTTCCCTGTGCCTGTAAATGTCAAATATCTCCTAAAATCCTTTCACAGATTCTGTGCACATCTCCCTGGCTTTTTCTAAGAGGCTCTCAAGAAGTTGCAAACTACCAAAAAGATCCATATCTATTCTTTGTAATATTTTGTTAACCTGGTGGGGATGGATGATGACAGAGGCTTTCTTAGAATATGTATGATTACTATGAATTCAGCATTCAGAGAGGCCAAAAGAAGTTGTCCAGCTTGAGAAGAAGGTACACTGTTGTATAGAGGACCCTCTTTTAGTTTTTCAAGTGTTTTCACCACCACACTGTTTAGTTCAACAAAATGTAAAACTGCACTATGTTGCTCAACCCAAAGCAGCAACAGGTTATTTGCTCTTGATTCAGGAAAACAGTCTGATGAATGTATTGTCGAAGGCTTTCATGGCTGGAATCACTAGGTTCTTGTGGGATTTTTCGGGCTATAGAGCCATATTCTAGAGGCATTTCTCCTGATGTTTCGCCTGCATCTATGGCAAGCATCCTCAGAGGTAGTGAGGTCTGTTGGAATTAGGACATCACCCAAGTAAAAAAAGAAGCACCATTAAAGCCTTGGCAGACCGTGCAAAAAGAATCTGTGAACCCCATCTTCTCCAAGATGAACTGAACCACCTCAACTGGGCTCTCCAGGCCAATGGATACTCCACCTCAGACATCAGAAGAGCTGCAAGACCAAGAACAAGCCACGAGAATAAAGATGAAGATCCACCCAGAGGAAAAGTGTTCCTGCCATACATCAAGGGAACCACTGACCGCATAGGGAAGCTGATGAGGAAACACAACATACAATCTACAAACCCACCAAGAAAATCCAACAAATGCTACGTTCAGCAAAGAACAAGGGGGATCCTCTCACCTCTGCAGGAGTCTACCGTATATCATGCAGCTGTGGACAAGTCTACATAGGGACCACCAAACGCAGCGCCCAAACACGAATCAAGGAACATGAAAGGCACTGCAGACTACTTCAACCAGAGAAGTCAGCCATAGCAGAGCACCTGATGAACCAGCCTGGACACAGCATATTATTTGAGAACACAGAAATGCTGGACCACACCAACAACCACCATGTCAGACTACACAGAGAAGCCATTGAAATCCACAAGCATGTGGACAATTTCAACAGAAAAGAAGAGACCATGAAAATGAACAAAATCTGGCTACCAGTATTAAAAACTCTAAAATTACAACAGCAAAACAGCAGAGAGGAAACAACCAGGCACAGATTAACAGCTCCCAGCAAGAGATTTTCCCAGGCTCAGGCAGGCCTTCAAATGCTAATGAAGGTGGTCAGTTGAAACATTCACACCTAGCTCCAGCAGAGAAAAGCTCTTTGCCCCACTCCAGCCATTCCACAGATATATAACCCATTGTCCTAATTCCAACAGACCTCACTACCTCTGAGGATGCTTGCCATAGATGCAGGCGAAACGTCAGGAGAAATGCCTCTAGAACATGGCTCTATAGCCCGAAAAAACCCACAAGAACCTAGTCTGATGAATGATGCTCTGAAGAAACTGCACATAAATGATAGTGTTCCTTGTCAGTTTCTGAATGCTGCAAGTCTTTTCTAAGAATTAGTGAGAGAGCACTGCAGTGGATGTACTGAGTGAGCACCACAGTGGACCAGGCCCGTAGCCAGGATTTTGATTCGGGGGGGGGGGGAGGTGAGTCTGAATGAAAGAGGGTCTACCCTAGCAAACCTTTTGTATCATTACCCCCCCCCCCCCGGCTACATGCCTGCAGTAGACGTCGACAGCCATTGAATACTTCTGTGATCTAATTGCCTGTGCACCATTATGACCACTCATATTAGCAGTTCCATCATAACCCTGTCCACACAAGTAGAGCAAGTTCAGCCTAATTGCTATGATTTGTAGCAGCCTATATGTGAGAAATGTGCCCCCAGTGGCTCAGCGGGTTAAACTGCTGAGCTGCAGAACTTGCTGACTGAAAGATCAGCAGTTTGAATCCAGGGAGTGGGGTGAACACTTGCAGTTAACCTCAGCTTCTGCCAACCTAGCAGTTTGAAAACATGCATATGTGAGTAGATCAGTAGGTACCACTTTGGTGGGAAGCTAACGGTACTCCATGCAGTCATGCTGGCCACATGACCTAGGAGACATCTATAGACAGCACCAGCTCTTCGACTTAAAATTGAAGATGAGCACCACTCCTCAGATTTGTATACAATTAAACTTCATGTCAAGGGGAATCTTTACCATTACATGTGATAAAATCTTGCCATTTTTTTGAAATAATTGCAATCTTAAACATTTCAATACCACCTGGTATAATGACTTATCTTGTTCATAGATTTACTTATCCAAAAATCAAGTGACCCTATGCCATTTTTATAAAACTGCTCTTTGGACAAACAGTCTATATATAATTATTCTCATATATTACTTGAAGAGTTAAATGCAAACTTTTCTGAATACAATGAAGACACTATCAATGAATATACTATGGTTCTGCATTTTCCAATAGTGAATCCTGGAGCTTCCAACAGTATAGTTTAATATTGGAACAGAAGCTTATGGCCTTCAGTTTTTCAATTTCAAATCCCTTTAAGGCTATCCAGAATAACCAATGACCATGGACAAAGGCAATTGGAGTCCAGTTGCATATGAGGAGACAGATACCCCATCCCTGACTAAATGAATGCATTATCTGAACCTGTTGTTGAACTGCTTTCCAAACTGCACTGTGATTGATGTCGGCTTGAACAGTGAGGTCATTGGCCATATCTTGCCTAAAGGTCTGCATTCTTTTCCCCCCAAAAAATAAGTTTATTTGATCAATGGCCAAACAGTGCTCAGATAAATTTACATACTTTCATACAAACATTTTAAGGAAATAGATCCCTTTGAACACATTTTAAAGGACAATGTGTATTTTATTCTATTATGAAACTTTGACTAGGGAAACATCCAGAAGAAAAGGAGGTTTTCCATGGTGTATTTCCTGGTAACTGTGTGCATATGTATGGCTGCATTGCTTTAGCACATTTGAAACATCACCCACACTTCCAGCATCAAAATCAGATCTTTGGAGTGCATGCATTAAGTGCCATTTGTATGCATAAAATGCCCCTTGGAATGTAAATGGGCATGTGTGAGAGGATTTAGCTATTTGCATAGGCTATACACAAATGCATATTTTTGTCACGTTTGCATTTTGCTCCTGTTGTTCTTCCTGCTGCTGTTCTTGAGGCATATTGAACTCATCAGATTACATCCCCCTGAATTCCTATTTCCTAGACTGCATATTGTTCTGTGTATTCTTTCTGCCAAATCAACACCTGCTTGTTGAGACACAGAAAATCAGCTGCCTGTTTCCCAGAGCTGAGATTAACTAACATCCTGTTTCTAAACTCTAAAGTATTTTTTGCAATCGTTCAATGTATAAAAAATAACTATATATTCTATACTCTTTGTTACTTCTCATCTGAAAAACATATCCTACTGTTTTATCAAAGTATCTGTTTATTTTGATGATATACAACACTGTACTACAGATCCAAATTGTACACCATATCAACCTAGTTTATTATCATGATAATCCCTAATACGCAGTTAATCTCTGCATAATAAGAGCTAATGGGCAGCTTGTATGGTTAACATAATCAAATGGTAAACTAAACTGTATTTTGAACAGAGCCCTGGACAGGGGGAAGTTAGAATTGTAAAAGACCACATGTCATGGCATATAGAAAAACTCAGCATTGTTTTCCCCATTAAGGAAACATATGAACATATAGTATTCACCTACTCCACACCCACACAAAATGTATGATGGCCACTTATACATCATGAAATGTGGATAACACTGGCCAGCACACATTTTGGTACTTCAAATGTTGGTACTTCAAATGTTAGGCCTGTTTCTGGGTATGTCTTACCTGTTGATTTTAAAAATAGCACCAGTTTTCCCCTATCAGCTCTGGTTTTGGAGATACAGAACATATGCCATATACCAGTCTTAATCTGTTCACCGGTGCAAATCATGATAACCATATGTAAGAAACTTGAGCTGATGTGGGCAATGCAATGCAATTTTATGAATTAGTGTCCCAAATAATCCAGGAACAGGTCTAAAAGCCAAGATAACAATTTTTGTTGTTGTTGTTGGACTGTGTGGTTGCTACAGTAAACAAAAAAAAAAAACAGGTCACCCTGCTAGTGAAGAATGTGTTGATAGACAACTTGAGAGTCCTCCTTCTATCTTCTTATAATTGATGTTTAAATTCAGCTTAGACAGGACAGTACCTACAACAAAACCCACTTTTCAAGTTCTGTTCTCACATTTTAAAAAGATAGAGAGCCATACGCTGCAAATTAGGACTTATTGTCAAACTTTGCATGCCTGTATTCACTAATTGCTACTTTACATTTTATTTTATAGGCATTTCATCACAACATATATTTAGGGTAATCTCTTGTTTGTTTGCTTTCTACACCTTTGATCTTCCTGCAACACTTTTTCTTTCCCTGCCTCCCCTCAATTCATTTGTAAGCACAATTAGTAAGTGAAACTACTTTTATATGTTTTACAGATAAAACATAACCTGCAACACCTTCTGGCTTGACATCTCCAATATTGAATTAGGAAGAATTCCTATGACTTTTCCATGAACTTGTGAGACTTTGTGTAGAATAGTGTGCCCAGTTTTAAAGATCAACTCAAAATCAAAGAAAAAAAATGTACAGTGGGGAAATGTAAAAAGAGTTTCTATGAATTTTAAAAGGGACTAATATTCTTTGGAGCTCCTTTATATTGATGAAAATCTTTGTTACATTAGCAGTTTCATACAGCTTCTGAAAATACATTCACCTCTTATTTCAGAATGAGATGGAAATTAGATTTTTACCATCTCCCTGTTTTTCCATGTCAGCTGAATTGTTTTGTCATCATTGCTGCAATCATTTACCATTTCATACTATTATGATATCTGCTCAGTGAATGAGGCTTAGGAAAACAGAAAACAAACATTCAAGGTCTCCCTACTTTGCACAATAATCAGAATACCAGGAGTGGGAAATGAAAAGACAGAATTTGCACCTTGTCAGAAAACACAATGTGATAATATAGTATCTCTCACACACATATATGTGAGACCAGTATCCACAGTTCCATTTATGCACGGCTACCAAAATATGTCCCTCTAACCATTTTCTAGGTTCTCTACTGCTTCTAAGAACAAGTCCCAAATGAAGATTTAAATTTTAATCAGAAAGTAAGTCTGGTGGGAAGGAAAATTCAAGACTGGAATGAAATTTCTTGGATAATGGTAGACTTTATCAGAGACTTTCAAATGGAGCAGATGGCCATCTATCGGGAATGCTTTAGGTGTGAATGTCTGCATTGGCTGGGAGTTGGGCTAAATTATCACTGCGTTAGTTTCCAGCTCTTGTGATTTTGTTCTATGACTCCAGCTAAGGAGTGCCTGCCTCCTTTAATTAATATTGCAGCTGTTGCTATTGGCATCTGAAGCAATCATATTGAGTTCATGGACCATGTTCAATGTGAAATCCCAAGATAGCTTTGGGACTGTTTAAAATGAACGAACCACTTTGGCAAAGAGGCTTTCTGCCCCTCTCTGAGACATTAGGTAATGTAACAACTCAATTTGGTACCTGTTTACTTGGAATGAACTCAGTTTGCCTTTTCCTCTCCCTCTTTTCCCTCTTTCTATGTACATGCCTACCTGCCTGCCTGCCTGCCTGTACTGTATACACACACACACACACACACACACACACAGATTCTTCCTGCCCAAGCAGTAAATGCACATGACTGACTCTATGGAACATGAAGGAACTGATAGGATCAAATGTCCATGTGTCTAATGCCTATACTATTATTATTAGTATAAATTATTTGTACATAACAACACAGAACACATGCATATTAGGTCCATGTGTCTCGGATTCATCTCTGAATATCAGGCTCTTTCCAAGGGCCTATGATATCAGAGTTGTTGTTGTTGTTGTTGTTGTTGTTGTTGTTGGTGTTTCAAAAATGCCTTTACGTTTTAAAAAACAAATTTGAAGGTTTGTAGCACAAAAATTGTAGCACAAAAAATACCTGTTTGTAATGTATCAAGCATTTTTAGTCAGAACTGGCAACAGTTTCTTCAAACTAACTTTATTCCTTCTTTCCTTCCATAGAAACATAATGTTGGAAGAAACCACTAGCTAGGGCCTCATCACACTAGAGAATGAATCCACTTTAAATCCTGTTGCTGCTGCTGCAGAATTCTGGGCTTTGTAGTTTAGGGAGGAGTCTTTAACAGCATCACTAAACTACAAACCCCAGAATTCTGCAGGAGGCAGAAACCAGATTTAAAGTGGATTCATTCTCTAGTGTGATGAAGTAGAATCACTTCTGACAGATGGCCATTCAGCCTCTGTTTAACAACCTCCAGACTCCACCACACTTCAAAATAGCTGGTGGAATCTCTTGTCCTGATCTTCCAGGATGAGAAGAGGTAACGTTGGATCAGGCCTGTAGCCAGGGGGGGGGGCTCGGGGGGCTTCAGCCCCCCCCCGAAATTTTCATGGTGGTTCGCGAAAAGGCCTTACTGGTGCATTATTTAAACTTATGTTTATTCATATCATGATCTGATCACCATACTCAATATATCCCATGTGCATGGGGGTATTGGGGTAATGATACAAAAGGTTTGTATCAGCCCCCCCCCCCGAAACTCAGCCCCCCCCCCGAAACCCCCCCTGAAAATTTTTTTATCCCCCCCCGAAACGAAATCCTGGCTACGGGCCTGCGTTGGATATTATCAGTGTAATGGCTATGACTGAATAGCCATTTGACTTAGGAGGGTGAATCACGGAACACTGGCTTCATCACTCTGAAACTGTATAGCACGATTATCCCACTTCAACTACCATGGCAACATTCTGTGGAATTCTAAGTGCATAGTTCAATGTAGTTTAATGTAGAAGCCCAAGAGCTCTTTGGCTGAGAATTCAAAATGTTCTTCCCTAAACTGCAAATGCCATGATTCCATGGAATAAAGTCATGTCAGTTAAACTGGAATATAGTGTAATGTGATAATGACCTGAGTCTTGTGGTGGAATGTAAAGCAATTCTCAAATTCTGAGTAGACTGATGGTCAAATCAAACTTCTGTTCCCAGATGTGGTTGGATTTCAATTCTCAAATACCCTGTCCAGCAAAGCCGAGTCATAGTTTTTGGGCCCTATAGCCAATGTGATGACCCAAGTTTGGAAAACATTGAACTTGACACTATAGATCCATTGGGCTGTTCACAGATTGTTCACACACAGATTGCCTCAACCAGCTTGATTTTGAATCAAGTGATACCTCTCACATCACCATTAGCAGCTCATTATTGAACAGCATTGTATTTCTATTTGAAAATGCTTTTTTTCTAATTTTCCATTCACTTTTTGTTTTGCATCATGCTTCTTAGCTTGTTAGCCATTCTGATAAAATGTTCTTATGGCTTTAGGAGCAAAGGTAGCATGTTGTTGTTAGGATAACTAAATGAAATAGAACATAATTACCCCCAGAGTAAGTGGTACAACAATTATGACTATCTTTCCTTTAATATGCCTCAGAAACTTGGGAAAGGAATTGATCCCTAGAGATACAGTAATGAGCACTCTTTTGACATGTTTCAGGTATCAGTTTCATTAAGTTGTCAAGGGTATTGTCTTAAGACAGGAGAGCAAAAGAGCAAACACTTATTACTTTGTCTAATAGTAATAGATTTTTGCGGTGAAAAATATTGACACAAAATCCAACTTTATCTCTTTCAAAAGGAATGCTTTTAAAATTTCTTCTGAACTTGCATATTTTGGACAGATTTTGCTGAGAAAAGTACCTGCTTGAAACATGTTATATCAATGATTTCAGTCGTCAGCTGTCACTGTGAATTGTACAAGCCACACTACATTGTTGTGGAATCTGACATTTTCGTTTCTTCCCCTGTACCTTTGGTGAAAGTGAAAATAGACATGATGATAGAGCAGCCTCCCATATTTCTTTAACTGTCATTTACCAGGATTTTTTTCCAAAACAGCACAAAGATTACTGTGGGGTATTTTCTGACCCACAATGAAAATTCCAATTGAAAATTCCAATGGGCTAGTTGTATTCCCTGTAGTAACCTACGGATGTGAGAGCTGGACCTTAGGGAAGGCTGAGCGAAGGAAGATCGATGCTTTTGAGCTGTGGTGTTGGAGGAAAGTGCTGAGAGTCCCTTGGACTGCGAGAAGATCCAACCAGTCCATCCTCCAGGAAATAAAGCCCGACTGCTCACTGGAGGGAAAGATACTAGAGACAAAGTTGAAGTACTTTGGCCACATCATGAGGAGACAGGAAAGCCTAGAGAAGACAATTATGCTGGGGAAAGTGGAAGGCAAAAGGAAGAGGGGCCAACCAAGGGCAAGATGGATGGATGGCATCCTTGAAGTGACTGGACTGACATTGAGGGAGCTGGGGGTGGTAACGGCTGACAGGGAGCTCTGGCGTAGGCTGGTCCATGAGGTCACGAAGAGTCGGAGACGACTGAACGAATGAACAACAACAGTTGTAGCCCTACCACTGTGACTAGGGTTATGATTAGCGGTTGGTTTTAATGCACTTCATTAATTTCCTGAACTCATTAAGAATTCCTGTGCCTCTTCCAAATAAAGGTGACCTACTTTTACCTTGCCACATTCATTATATGATACAAAACTGGCTTGGGAGACATTTTACTGCCAGTTCCTTATTCTAGCTAGAACAAAAAGAAGTCGCCTAACAGGAAAAAAAAAACATTACATTTGTTGAGGAATTTATGCTGTTCCTGCTGTTTTTTGTCTGTTATCCCTACCCCCAAAATAATTATATTCCCATTGGTTCTACATCACAGGAGCTTAATTCCTAATATAAGGCATGCAATAAAATGAAGGCTTCAGTATGTGAGTTAATGAGTGGAATCTGTGGCTGAGAGAGCGTGACTCCCTCCAGACAATAATAAACACTATTTTAAAGGAAGGAGTTGTCAGCAACCTTCTTCTGTGGCCTAGCAATCATGACTTGAGGCTGAGAGAGTATGACTCACCTAGGCAACAATTTATTAAGTGTTTATTCTAAAGCGGGGGGGGGGGGGGGCGACCTCTGATACAGGATATTCCTTCCTTGAGGCAACCCAGGAGGGGAACTCTGTTTAGTGCAGCCACCCAAACCTCCAGCCCTTATGTTCTGCTGGAAATTCCCTGCCAATAAATGCCAAAGGCAGAAACTGTGCAACTTGTAAGGTGAATCCCTGGGGTATATGCATAGAAATGGGAATCCTACTATCCTTTGGAAAAGGAGAGGAGAGGGAGTAAGGAGGGAAAAGCCTAATTCTCCATTAGGAACCTGCTTCCTACTTCAAGCTGAAGCAAAGAGCACAGCAGGGGTCGAAGCAGCCTTAAATAGCCTACAGGAAATAATAAAACACATGATAGAGGCAATCAAAGCCTCGGTGGCCCTGGGATGGAAGGACCACAAGAAATGGGATATAAAAACTTGGTAGAAATATCTAGCCGATTACCTTCTCCAAGATAATATTAGCGAAAGGAAAAGTTACTATGCGACGGGTCAAAGCAGAAGGACATGGGAAGCAAAATGGAAGGGTCTCATTTACAGAATAAAGGGGAAAGATAAATATACAGTGTTAAATAAGACTATTCTCATGATTGAACAATTGTAATAAACACAGAAAAAGTACTTAACTGTTCCTGGGCGGGGGGGGGGGGGGGGGGATTGGGGAAAACACTGGTATTTTGTAAGAAAAAAAATAGACTGCAGCTCCACCCCTGTCTGCTAACCCCTCTAAGTCTGGTCTCCTTCATGAGGGCCTTCAAATTCCCCCTACACCTTAGGCTTTGTCTGCCAGTTGTGGTTGGGCCAACGTGATTGCTTCCACTATTGTTGCTATTGCTATGCAAATTGGTGGAAAAAACAGTGAAAACAATTTATCAAAGTGCCGTATATTTTAGTGCTTGCAGTTCTGGATGGACTCTTGATTTTTGCTTCTTGTAGACTTATCATGGGGATGTGATTAATCAGTTAAAATTCATGAATAAACCAAGCTTTTTTAACCTGATTTTTTTAGAGGGGGTTGAACCCCTAAACCCCCCTCCCCCAGCTATAGGCTTTGACATGGGGGCCATGTAGGCCTTGCATGGGTGAGACTGAAGTAATGTATAGTGCTCCCTGCTAGCAAAGGATCATCTGGGGCAAGCATCTGTCTCTGTGGGTCAGCTCCAGTCATCTCAGAGCTACTCTGGCAATGGGACAGGGGTTTGGGCTCATTGGCCAACAGGCAGGCTAATTGATGTTCAGATCACGACCCATTGTTCAAAGCTTAGAAAAAAAATCTGCCTAACTGAACATTGTCTAATAGTTTGTGCTAAAGGGAAATGGAAGGAAAAAGGAAGAGGGGCTGACCAAGGGCAAGATGGATGGATGGTATCCTTGAAGTGACTGGCTTGACTCTGAAGGAGCTGGGGGAGGTGACAGCCGACAGGGAGCTTTGGTGTGACCTAGTCCATGAGGTTACGAAGAGTCCGAAACGACTGAACGAATGAACAACAACAACAAAGGAAAGGAGAGTTTTATGGCAGATGATTCATCTGTACCAGAGCTTTAATGGATCCTTGTGGTTGTTTGAGTAGATCAGAATTTGTGGTGTATGTCTGCTTCTCTTTGTGTGGTCTTCCTTCCCTCTTTTGGCTTCCAGATTTTTTATTTTCATTTCCCCCAAAATTGTTCTTTTCTATTGAAACCAATCCGAGGAATAATTAGTATGCCTTCTTCAGTCTAGTTTATTGGCAGTTTTGGGGCAAACCTGGGCAAGCATGAAGGCTCTTGAGCCAGTGGGTCTGAACCTTCCTG
Source organism: Anolis sagrei (assembly GCF_037176765.1). NCBI lineage: Eukaryota > Metazoa > Chordata > Lepidosauria > Squamata > Anolidae > Anolis > Anolis sagrei. The sequence goes on from NC_090025.1 coordinate 38,042,620, forward strand.
AAGTTGTCTCCCTCTGTCCTGGAACATCCAGTTTAGCCCTCTGTCCTTCTACCTGGTCACACAATGAGATAATTAATGGGATATACAACCCAATTTACAAAAAAACAGTCAAAAACACACAAACTAAGAGGCAGGAAATAAAGTAAACAAACAAACTAATATTATACAGTTACAGGAGATATACCAATCAAACATTTGCACATAAAAATATAGTACAAACAATGTAGTAGCAAGCAATAGATGTGAATAGTTATTGGCTGTGAATGGAACAAACAAACAAAAACAAGGGCCATATATGTTGAAGCTCTGGGGAATGAAGTAAGAGGTATATTTATTCTGATTCTGGGTGAAAATCTACACAGATGTATTTGGCTTAGTCTGGCAGGGACAGCTAGAAGATTAAAAGAACTTTAATATTGACCATTGAAGAAATGGCAAAATGGGTCTGGCCTTCAGTTAGATTCCAAGTATAGGTGAGGATTGCTCTAACTAATATCTAAAGGTTTATGATAATGGATCACTGTTTCAAAATGAGATAAATTTTCCTCCAAAAGAACAAATCAAAAGACTACAATTTCCCCAAATTCAATTTTTTGAAGTTTACATTTTTCCAAAGCACTCGTTTATGAGGTAACTAAGATAATATATTATGATATTGAACATTTATGTTAAGAATGAAAGGGAAAGCTTCCATAGAAATTCACATGCACATTCCAACAAAAGAAATGATTATATATCTTCTGTGCTGAGCAACTTTACTTGGCAGAAAGATTTGCCTAGCTCAAATGGTATTACTTAGCAATTATATGACTTGACTTTGAATAAGCTATTCACACATATCTTCTAAAGTTTTATCATCTTTCAGTCTAAGGAAATGATACAGAGGGCATTATCCATAATGCTATTTTTATGATATGACTCATAGATTGTAGACAGAAAGATTTTATTTTAGCTTTATTCATAATCTTTTGATCTTAATTTACCAAATAATTATTACGTATAATTCCCAGGCATTTGGACTTTTCTTTTCTCTTGAAAGTTAAGCTTTTTAACTGGCTCATACATTTTGCTTACAGTTACTCATTTAGGATCAAAATGCAGCTACCCTTTAATGGGAACACAATCTTTCTTCCATTTACTTTAGAATGTCAAGACTGCCTTTTTTCAGTGGAAGTCTAGCTACAAAGCTATCTAGCATGGTAAGCCTACTAAAAATAATGAAGACTGTCATGTACGCAATACAATTTCAAGAAAAGGGAAAAAATCAAAGAAATTTACATTTCTGTTATTCCTTAAACTATCCACTAGTAAAAACTGCTAACTTATAAATATTAATCTTGACTTGCAGGGAATAATAATGCTGTACATTATAAAAAGAAGATAAGACAAAAAGATAATTAAGACGACATTTCTAAGCTTGACTTAAAATAATGGTTGGAACTGTAAAGCTCATTGTTATAGCGTGCCTTCACATTATTATTATTACAAGCAGTAAAAACAATAAATACAACAATAGAAAAGAACAACACATTGGAATAAAAACAGCGGGAATAAAATAAAATATAAATTTAGGATTAGAAAGAAACGAAGTGGGCTGGGCCAAATGCAAGGAAAAAAACAAGGGGCATTGGGTGAGATGAGAAGACTGGAAAGATTTATCTGGTGGGAGATACAGGAGGGATGAAGTATGGAGTTTAATTGCATCATTCCATCTTATGGTAACCTAAGGTGAACTTATCTTGGGATTTTCTTAGAAATATTAGTTTGGGGGAAAGAGCTATATCTGTGTTCCTCTGAGGCTGAGCAAATATGACTTGCCTAAGCTCTCCCAGTGAGCTTCCATGGCTGAATGGGGATTCAAGAGTAATAGTCCAAAGCTCACACCACTACATCATGTTGGTTATGTCTCATTGTAGAACTTGGCATATCTTCCATTTTGTTCTAGAGATGTAGGCCCCTATCCACACAACTGAATAAAATCCCACATTTTCTGCTTTGAACTGGAATATTGTGGACTCAGATAAGCAGATATTGTGGGATTTTCTGCCTTGATATTCTGGGATATAGGGCTGTGTGGAAGGGCCCATAGTTTCCCTATTCTTATGTGTATATGTACATTCAAGTATATGTACATTCGAGTCAAACCGAGCACAGTTAGTGTCCTTTCTTAGGGCATGCGCCGCGGCAATAAAGGCCGCAAAGAAAACTTTCTTTGCGGCCACTATTGCGTCTGCAAAGAACCGTCCGGCGGAGTTGTTTCGGATTGTCAGAGGTCTTTTAACTCCCGCCACTGCAGGCGGGAGCCCTGACAATTCGGTCGCGCGCTGTGAAGCATTTGCTCGGTTCTTTGCAGACAAAGTCGCCTTGATCCGTTCTGGGTTGGACGCCGCGTTAAATGCAGTCTCTGAGGATGTAACAAGAGCACCTGCTTGTCCCATTTTGATGGATTCTTTTCAGTTTGTGAAACCCGAGGATGTGGACAAGATACTTGGAGGAATGAGGCCCACCACGTCCATCCTAGACCCCTGCCCATCCAGGCTTCTGAGGGAGGCCAGAGGGGGATTGGCTGAGTGGGTAACAGTGGTGGTGAATGCCTCCCTTCGGGAAGGCAAGATTCCAGCGAGCCTAAAACAGGCTATCATAAAGCCGCTGTTGAAGAAACCATCACTGGACCCCACCAATTTGGACAACTTTCGGCCTGTTTCCAATCTCCCCTTCTTGGGCAAAGTCATGGAAAGCGTGGTGGCCTCACAACTCCAGGTATTCTTGAGAGACACGGATTATCTGGACCCGGCACAGTCTGGTTTCAGACCGGGACATGGTACCGAGACGGTCTTGGTCGCCTTAGTGGATGATCTGCGCCGGGAGCTAGACAGGGGGAGTGTGTCCCTGTTGGTGCTCCTGGACCTCTCAGCGGCCTTCGATACCGTCGACCACGGTATCCTTCTGGGGCGCCTTGCGGAAATGGGTCTTGGAGGCATTGCTTTGCAGTGGCTCCGGTCATTCCTGGAGGGTCGCACCCAGAAGGTGTCATTGGGGGACTCCTGTTCCGCACCACAGCCTTTGACTTGTGGGGTGCCACAGGGTTCCATACTGTCCCCCATGCTGTTTAATATCTACATGAAGCCGCTGGATGAGATCATCCAGAGTTTCGGGGTGCGGTGTCATCTGTACGCAGATGATGTCCAACTCTGTCACTCCTTTCCACTTGCTACTAAGGAGGCTGTCGAGGTCCTGAACCGGTGCCTGGCCGCTGTGACGGTCTGGATGAGGGCGAACAAACTGAAATTAAATCCAGACAAGACAGAGGTACTCCTGGTCAGTTGCAAGGCCGAACGGGGTATAGGGTTACAGCCTGTGCTGGATGGGGTCGCACTCCCCTTGAAGGCGCAGGTTCGCAGCTTGGGTGTGACCCTGGACTCATCGTTGAGCCTGGATCCCCAGGTTTCAGCGGTGACCAGGGGAGCATTTGCACAGCTCAGGCTCATGCGCCAGCTGCGCCCGTATCTCGGGAAGTCTGACTTGGCCACGGTGGTACACGCTCTGGTCACATCCCGCCTTGACTACTGCAACGCTCTCTACGTGGGGCTGCCCCTGAAGACGGCCCGGAAGCTTCAGCTGGTTCAGCGCGCGGCAGCCATGTTACTAACTGGAGCGGGTAGCAGGGAGCACACAACGCCCTTGTTGTCCCAGCTCCACTGGCTGCCGATTTGCTACCGGACCCAATTCAAGGTGCTGGTCCTGGCCTACAAAGCCCTAAACGGTTCCGGCCCAAAATACCTTTCGGACCGCATCTCGGCCTACGAGCCCACGAGGACCTTGAGATCGTCTGGGGAGGCCCTTCTCTCGATCCCGCCTGCCTCACAGGCACGGCTGGCGGGGACGAGGGAGAGGGCCTTCTCGGTGGTGGCCCCCCGGTTGTGGAACACTCTCCCTGCAGACATTAGACAGGCGCCCTCCCTCATGTCCTTTCGAAAAAGCCTCAAGACATGGCTGTTCGAGAGAGCATTTAATTGAGTGCTATAACAATGAGGTAAAGAAGATCGGAATGGAACAAGGAATATGAGACTGGTTATGATTCTACTAAGAGACGAAGCGGATTTTTAGTGTTGTCTGTAATTGTTGTATAGTCTATATGTGGTTGTAACGGGTTCTCTTTGTAAATTGTCTTCTATATGTATTTGTACACCGCCATGAGTCGCCCTGTGGGCTGAGAATGGCAGTTAATAAGTGCATCAAATAAACAAATAAATAAATAAATAAATTCAAGTCATCTGTTGTCTTATATCAACCCCATGGATTTCAGAGCATATTCTTATTTAGGCTGGGAAAATGTCAACAGATGTGTTTTGAAACAATCAACTGCACTGAAGGAGGAGGATCATATATTCCTTTCTATGGATTGGCTGAGAAGACACTCCTATTAAAAATAATATACATTAGCTCAACCTATTTCTCTTATACTTTCGGATTGAATACCTGTGCTGGTGTATTCTAAAAAGAAATCTAGTATATGATTGCTCTGGAAAAAGTAATAACTCTTAAAATTGCTAAAAGTTTATAGAAATTCAGTCCCCAAACATCTTTTCAGCCATAATATTAAGTGAGTCTGCATAAAACAAAAATTCTGTGTTATTTTCAACTGATATGAAAGAATATCCAGAAAATTAAAATATCTGACGTTTTCCTTGGACCTTGCTATCTTATTTATGGACAGGAGATTTGCGGGCAGGTAGTAACTTTACTGAAGCTCAATATAAATTAGATTTAACAGGACCCACTTCCCAGGCTTTCCAAAATTACTTTATGGTTGTGAGCAAGTGATAGAAAACACCAACACCTTTTAAATAAGTAAAGGCAGTTACAATGAAAGCATTTGGTCCCCTATATAAAGGTGTATGCATGTGTAAATGTTTTTCTTAAATGTTATATTTGGCTCTTTGTGGTCTGACCCGGCAAGCTAGTTTGCAAAGGCAGACATCTTGGAAGACTCTTGATAGCATGAAAGTACTTTAGCTTCATCTATGCTCACTGTCCTATTAAAACCTAGACTATTACATCATTAAATCAAAACTACAAGTGCTGACTGGCATGTAAAATTTAGAATGCTATTCATTTCAATTGAAATTATAATAAGTATAAATATAATCAAACAAAAGTTTAAATTTCAAATAAGGACTATGACAACTATAATATAAACTTGAAATTATTGGTCTCGTACAGCTGCACTGACCTTGTTAAGTTTATTGTTGCAAGTTAAGTGAGTCTATTCACGTTCACAATCAACATTGTTTATTATAACCCCAGATGTCACATCCAATAGTGATTATGTCCCATTGTATAACATCCCAATGCACAGCAAATTATTTCATACCATCATCAATGTACATTCACCATAATAAAGAACAAAAATTGTAAGCCAGCCAAATAGCATGGATTTAATACAAAAATCACTTCTATAATTCATCTAGCTCCTCTAATCTTTTCTGAAGGCATAAATCATGGGATTGCAAGTGCAAAGCCATTTGAAATGGCAAAAAACCCCTCTCAGACCTTCATTAGATTTGCAGGCAAAAATATACATGATTATTTTGAGAAAGGAGAAGATAAAATCTGTAATTGGCTATGAAATGATTGGTGCATAAAGTGATACAATTCCTTAAATGCAGGGTTGGAAAGAGGTTAGGGACTTGAAAAAGCCAATCAGTAGAAAAAATATTGCTTTAGACTAATGGCTACTGAAACCCCCCAAGAAATAAATAATGTGTTTTAGAGATTTTAAAAACCTTCCAAATCTCTGAAATTCAATTTCAGAATCAAAAACCTGAAAATTAAAAAAAAAACAGTGATGAGCAATACTCAAATATATCAATAGCTTTACAATAGCTTGAAAACCAGCACAGGTATTCAAATCTGAAATTTTTTCATATCCTTAGTGTGTGCTAAGGCACAAAAATGAAATTCAAGTAAAAAGGGCTATTATAGTATTTTGGGTCACACATGCATCAGATACTAAATAACTTTTCTAAAACTCTTAAGTAGAATGAAACTGTACTAAAATATTTAGACTACTGTTCAATATAGAAAGAGCAAAATGAAACATAGAAGGAAGATCTGATCCAGAAACCACCTTTAGCATTCGAAAATTGTAGATTTTACTGTTTTCACATATGCTTTTCAATAAAGTATTGCTAAAATGTATTTCTGATAATTAAAATAAAAACCTTAACATTATTTGAAGAACTGGTTATCTATTTATCAAAGTAACTGAAACATTTTTCCAAGAGGTTTGTTTTATAGTGTATGGTTAGATTTTTCTCTGTAATGTGTTCAGTGTGCCTTTTGCGTATGATTGTGTGTTTTGGGTGAGGTGAAAAGAAGAATATGAATTTGGGAGGGGTGATCATGGATGAGAGAGTGAGAAGAGAAAACAAATCTGTGGCTAGTGTTATTAAAACTTATGTAGTAGATTTGAGAAATACTTGAGGCCAGATCTGGAGTGAGGATTTGATCTGAACCTCAGGTTTTACTTCTGCCATACATTTCGGGATCTTGGACAAGTCACTTACTGGTCTGGCTTGAAGGGTTTTCCTCTGAATATATCTTTTCAAAATGTCAGTTTCAGCTATTTCCACTACTTTTACTATCATTCTTCCATTTTTGGTGTTTTTTCTAGTTTCCACATCCATGCATACACAATTCTTGCTGCAGTTGTCATCAGAATGAAAAGTCTGTCATATGTCTTTAAATGTGATTTCTCTGTTATGCCTAGTAAGAATGCCTCTGGATACATGCATGGCTAATTATAGCTTTAATACTTTTTCTTTAGCTTTATGGATGTCAATCCATTTTTTTGCCTTCTTGCAGGACCACCACATATGAAAAAATGTTGCCATCCCACCATCAAAATAAGAGAGCAGACAACAGTATGGATTTAACTATGAACAACTTTTATTTAAACATTACCTGAATTAACTTTATGTTACTTGCAACATGTATCTAAATGGGCATGAACCTGGTGTGCATTAAAGCCAAGGTACCGGCCCTCCATGACCTACCCCTCGGCTAAGTTGGGTGAAACATCTGGGTCCCTGGATATAGTAAACTTTAATGTCTCCAGGATGACCCCTCAGGAAAATGTATGGAAAATTCTGCCTCAAGTCCAAATGATCTTACGGAGCCAGAACGCTCCCCATTTCAAGGCCATTTCGGTTCACCCTCACCCCGGTTATGTAAACACAGGTGAGGGTTTCCATTCCTGGCCTACATCACAAAGGGGTACCTTAGGTGCACACCAAATTTAAACCTATGGCTGATTTCCATGGCAGATTAGGAGTAAGCACCTGCTTTTCCCCTATCCCTCACCAGGCTCTCCAAATCACCTAGGAATTGGTAATTGCCTGAATCTGAGAGATGGATACCATCACCTTGGAAGAAATTGGGCCTAAGATGTATGATGTTCAGTGTGAGGAATGTACAAGCCCATATCTTTGGCCAATGCCTTGTGAACAGCTCAGTTGACTCTTTTTTCCTTGCTGTGCCAAGCTTCCTGATATCACTGCCACCTGGCCAGTTAAATCTTGGAATAACAGTAGACCACGCAATGTGGGTGTGAAGCCACATCTCTGATTTTCTGGAAATTGAACAAATCCTACATAACCAAGGCTTTGCCCTTCAGCAGGCCCAGGTCGTTTCCACCCAAGTGGATCACAAGCACATCAGGAAAGAACACACTCCCCAATGTAAACACTAAACAGTAACAGACACAAAACATGCCAACAGAGGCCTCTCCTGCCTCTCCATTTAATAGTGGCCAGGGATGCAAGCCCCAGATGCTGGCAATAGGAACTTCTACGGGCCTGTCTCTCCGCCCAGTGCACAAAACTGTGGCTGTTGATCAGGACCTGCCCTCTATGCACCAGCAAAACAAGAACCTCAAATCTGAAAAGACACAGAAATTAGTGGAACGAAACAGGCAGAACATAAAAATAAGCTCTGGACTTCCACGTGGAAACATTACTTACTGTGGCCCCTTCTACACTGCCATATAATCCAGTTTATCAACACAGAAAATCCATATTATCTGCTTTGAACTGGATTATATGAGTCTACACTGACATATAATCCAGTTCAAAGCAGATAATATGGATTTTATATGAAATTGTAGAAAGGGCCTAAGATTGCTCTACTAGATTACTTCCCCCCCCCCCCCCCCAAGTCAGCTAAGAGGAGAAATAGGATTGAGGAGGAGACTTTGAGAACACCTGAATCCTGGCTGTTGCTTAGTACGTCTGCCTGCCACCTCAGGAGAAGAAGGAGGAAATCCTTCTGCTTCCCCCACCACCCCAAGCCAGCTAAGAGGAGAAAGGGGACTGAGGAGGAGACTTTAAAAACACCTGTCTCCTGGCTGTTGCTTATTGTTTCTGTTGTGGTTTTATATAGTATTTAATGTTTTTATGTGTGCATTTTGATATTGTGTGTATTGACTTGCTGCCTGTAAACTGACTTTAGTCGCCAAAAGGCTGAGAAAGAAAGTATACAAAAAGTAAGTAAATAAATAGAAACAATACATTATACTGCTAAATTTACATTCAGAATCAAACATAATCAAGACAGATCATTAATTGCTTTTTCACAAAAAAGTCAAACTATCATAGCTGTTTTTTGCATTCAGAAAAATATATAAACTAGGGAGAAGTCAGGGCTTCTAAAACAACTCTGCTAATTGTCAAAATCAGGATTACTGGCACTGTATGATATAAACACAGATGTAACAGATTTGATTCTTGAGCAAGCTGTATATTGGCATTCTTGATATGAGAAAAGAAAAAAAAAACCCGAATTAAAAGCAAGAAAGTATGCACAAATGGCCAAATAGAACCATGAGCTGTTGCACTGGTTTGTGAAACAGTGTTCAGAGCATAAGGAAAACATTATATTGAAGTCTTTGGTAACAACCACAAAGAAGCTTAGTCTATAGCATGCATGAAACTATTGTGCCTACATAAATATTGTGGCTACAAGAAGACTGGAAGACTATCACTATAATATAGGCAGATTGCTTTCGACAGAATTCATTCACACAGCATAGTCTGGGAGCCAGCTATTTGCATGCACCACTTACTGATCAGAGGCACCATGGACCACTCCCTCAATATTTTTAGTGTCATGTGAATATTTCTTAGCACCTGTATGTCTGGCAAGTTTTCCAGGTTTATATTCCAAAACTCTTTGCACCATAGTATATGTGAGCAGAAAGCTTGCTTAAGTCTGAGGAAGAACATGAATAGTTTCACAATTCAGTTCTATCCAGTGGCTTACATGTCAGAAGGTCACCAAATCTGTTTTAAGCTTTAATCAAAACTTTAAAGATAGTGTCCAAGGTGATGAAGTTAATTTGGAAATAGGGTTCAATTTTTCAAATGGACTGAAACTCAAACCAGTGTATAGCAGTATATACACTGCTATAATGGAAACACTATTGGCTCAATTTATGTGGCTTCCCAAGAACTTCCCACAAAGAATACAGCGTGAGACCAAGTTTTAGCTCTCCATGAGACAGGAGTCATGGTGGCACAATGGGTTAAACCCTTGTGCTGGCTGAACTGCTGACCTGAAGGTTGATGGTTCGAATCCGTGAGACATGGTGAGCTCCCATCTGTAAGCTCCAGCTTCTTATGCAGAGAAGGATGATAACACACACGGGTGTCCCCTGGTCAACATCTCTGCAGACGGCCAATTCTCTCACACGAGAAGCAACTTGCAGCTTCTCGAGTTGATTCTGACACAATAAAAAAATTCTCCTTGAGAAATATTTTATTGTATCCTCACCCCATCTCTTGACTGAAGTATATTTTCCCTCCAGAACCAGAAACAAACACATATCTGGAAAGCGGAGATGATAGAGACATGAAGGGCTAGGTGATTTAAACCATCTATAGCTTGGACTTCAGTCCAGAGATTTTCTGGGTCCCAGTCAATTAGGATTAGGCGTGCAAATCTATTTTTTCCATTAAATTATAAAGGGATGTCATAACATTATATTTTGTCATGATGATTGATTTAGTGTTCTTCTTTAGTTTTTCTCTCTTTTGGTATATATATTAATTGTTCATGACCTGTGCCATAATCTTCTCCTGGTCTTGCTTTTGCTGAAATAATGGAATCTTTTTCATCTTTTGATTTCAATTATGCAATTTGATTACTGTATTGGCAATCAGATAATGACATGTACATTTTCCCACATGCACAGAAGGCAATGATAAACTACTCCTGAAGCATTGTACCTTGAAAATCCTATGATGAGACAATCCAGAATAAAACAAGAGATAGTGCAGCAGTTGAGACTCCTGGGACAGAAGGCATTCAACTGGAGTAGAGCAGAGGACAGGTACAAGTAGTGCTGTGGCCAACGATGCAACTTGACTCAAGCCAAAAGTACATTCCGTTGCTGACATGTTCAAACGTGAAAGGAAAGTGTGAAACAACATATATAATATGGGAAGATGGAGCATGGAAGCATGAATCAGGGGAAACGAGACAATGTAAAGTAAGAAATGGAATGTATAAACATTGTGATACTTAGGATAAGCACTAAAGCGGACATGAATTGGGCATTTTCAGAGAGATAATTACTCAGGAAATGAAAATCTAAGAAGAAAATGGATGGAACTAACTGTGAGAAGAGATATAGGAAAGCAATCAAGAGATATAATGTAAATTCTGACCAAATTATATTAATAAAAATTCAGAATAATACACTTGATTTAGAATGATAGAATTGGAAGGGACTACAAGGGTCATGGATTGCACAGTTTAAACACTGTGGGCAGATATTTATTATTTATTTATTTACTATATTTCTATCTTGCTCTATCTCACTCTGAAGGGTACTCAGAGCAGCTGAGATAAAGGTTTAAAGACCTTCAATGAAGGATAGCCTGTCATTTTCTGAGGCAGTGCATTCCATAGCTGAATAGCTTTTACTGCCAGAATGTTTTTTCCCTTAAAGTTTAAGTGGAATCTCTAGTCTTGCAAGGAGAAGCCATTGTCCTGCCCTAGTTTCTGAAGCAGTAGGAACTATGCTCGATCCATCTCCCAAATGACATCCTTTTAAATATTTAAAGATGACTATCATGTCTCTTCTTAATCTGCTTTTCTCCAAGTTAAACATATACAATTTCCTGTGCTTTCCAGAACCTTACCCAGCTTGATCAACCTCATCTGGACTGATTCAGAAGACTTACCTTAGAGTGCAATACTAAACACATTCAATAGTAAGTTCCACTAATCATTTGTTTATGAAATTGCAATCCTAAATATCTTTGTGGTGGCATAAGCCCCAATGAATCAATGTGTTCAATTTATGAATTACACTTTACTTACTTAGGCGATCCCTCGTAGCCCGAGGATGATGGTCCTCCAAGTCTAGTGTCTTGGTGGTGGGTTCGTAGGTGGCTGTGGAGCCCTATTGTTGATCCGCATGTTCTCCTGCAGTGAAGACATTGGTTTCCAGGTGGAAGGCGGTCCCAGTAAGGGCTGATTTGACATGTCTACTTCTTGGCACATTTTTCCATTTTGCCCTCCATTTGTGTCTCTTCAAATTCTGCAGCACTGCTAGTCACAGTTGACCTCCAGTTAGAGAACTCAATAAATACAGTGTTTTCTTTCTAGGATGGACGACTGGAATAAGTCTGTTTGATCTTTTTCTCCAAACAACAAATAATTGAGTTTACAGTTATACAAAGAGGTGAAAATGTGAGGGTGAAAAATACTACCTGGTGCCTAATCAATACAGTATAATGGGTCAATCTTTTTCACCTCAATCAATTGTTTCGGGGGAGGGGGCAGCACTGCTAGTCTGAGTGAAAGAGGGTCAACCCTAGCAAACCTTTTGTATCGTTACCCCAATACCCCCATGCATATGGGATATATTGAGTATGGTGATCAGATCATGATATGAATAAACATAACAGTTTAAATAATGCACCAGTAAGGCCTTTTCGTGAACCACCATGAGAATTGGGGGGGGGGGGGTGAAGCCCCTCAAGCCCACCCCCTCCCCCCCGCCCGGCTACATGCCTTCGTCCATATTATTACAAAGAACAGAAATAATAATATTCTTCCATTGGAATACATTGAAAATATTCCTAAGAAACATGACAATATAACTCTTCTTTCTCTGATGGTTTCAATGAACAATGCCTTTCATTGCTGTTTCACCACCATGGCTTTCTGGAAGTCAAGACACTGTCTTTTGTTCTAGCTGTACAGCAGTATTACAAACCAGACAGCCTATTTCCTCTTTAGCCACATTTACAAAGACTCCAGGGATGATGGTTGCTTTTGCTGAAAGGGTTCATTTGGTGCTCCTGCAATGAGGTAGGGAAAGGAAGAAACGAAGGCCTTGAGAAGCAGCTGTTCTTTCCTTTCTGCTGGCTCCATCTCAGAGTGTCATGTGTCAGGACCCTGTACATATAATGCACTCTTGTTCACAATGGAAGAGGGTTGAATGGAACTCACTGGAGTAATGCAAAAAAAAAATCACTTATAAAATAGTTTGTGTTTGTGTTTGTGTGCTTACAATCACATAACATCTAGAGAATTCACAAATTCTTGTGTTCAACTTTTAGCAACAGAAAAGACTTGTTTTCTGTGTTCACACTAAAAATCCTTTATTTTGTATCACTTCTGCCACTAGACTAGTTAGAGGTTTAACAGGATTTAGCAAACATGTTCATGAGTATTCTGCCTCAGATGGTTTCTTATATAGAACGTCTAGCATTAAATGACATTTCTATCAAAGCAATTGTTTTTATTTTTCCATCTTAATGGTGAAATACTTTGAAATTAGAAATGAGTAATCCTATCTCAATCCTACCACTTTATCACACCGGGCTTTCTAAGTGTCCTATGACACTTTCTCACCAGTCCAGTGATGGATGGACATGCTACTCATCACACAACATTGCTGGACCTCCAGAGGTGGCTCCACCGACATCTGAAGTGGAAGTGTTGTACAATGCTTCCTTAGCAATACAGGAGGCTTCCCATGTTGTGCAACACTTCCCCCGTATGATGGGAGGAAGTGGCACCACAATGAAGCAGCACACAGGGTGACAGAATTGCTTTTCATCCCTGCTGTTTCACCATGGAGGCTGGAAAAATTGCACAGGGAGGGTTGTCCCCATGTGATGCTGTCCCTAGTCCTGTTTGAACACATGATGTTCCTCTGGTTTCATTGTGATTCTATCATGCACTCTTCTCTGTGCTGTTATATTTGAACTTGCCCGAAGTAAGTTCAAATAGGTCAGCACACAGAATAGCACATGATAGGCTCACTCTTCATAGTGATGTAGGCAATGAAGAAGCTTGGGTCACCTCACCAGAAGCTTCCTTTAGAAAAAACAGGAAGGGTCAGGTGCTTCATCAGGCAGAGAGCAAGGAACGGAATCTTTGTTGATCACCCCATTCCTCAATTGAATTTGTATCCGAGAACTTGAAGCAATGTGTGAGGTGCATGAAGAATAAGCTTCACACAGTCATAATTTGTGACATTATACAATATTGTTTTTATTCATAGAGCACACCTGTGAATGCATCTGCCTTAGCTTCCAGTTTTCTGGTTTTGTGAAGTAGGAATCAATATAACATAGTATCAATATTGTTAGGTTTAACTTCACTATAACTTTGTCATTGGAAAAAGTAACTAATTGCCAACAATCTTTGAACTACATGCTGATAAACTATTATGTTTGTCTGGCAATGCTATTGGGATGCAAACATGGCCAGGGAATGCAACTAGACTTTATCCTATCAGTGGGATGCTGTTTTTAGTTGCACTGTTATTGTTTCCCTTCTGTATTGCTGAGATAAATGTTGAATATATTGGAACTGGTGAAATAAAGTTACACAAAAGCCAATCAGTTAAATTATACTACTTTTGGCTAATATTGGTTTCATAATAACCAGCATTCTATTACTAGGCACACTCTTGCTAAATAGGTTGATTAAAAAAAAAAGAACTCCATACCAGATTGAGTGTACACTGTATTCTGCTCTGGTTCAACCTTATTGATGTAATTTTTCGCTGTTTTAATGCAAACACAAATTAGTCTTGAAACCCACCCAGTTCTCCCACTCTGAAGTTAGTGAGGTACAAAAAGGTATTTCTTCCACGGTCACATATAGGGATTATTTTATTTCGATTATCTGTATTGGATTATTTTTGGTTGCTTGACCACAGTTTAAAGCAGTGGTACTTAAACTGTGGGCTGCGGACCACCACTGGGCTGCAAGGATGACAAGCGGGTCTGCGAGACTCCTTCCTCTTGATTTGATTTGACTTGATTTCCACTCCTTTCACTCCACCTGTCAGTCCTTCCCTGTTGCTGACTATGGCATATATTCTGTATCTGAAACTAGAGCTGATGTGGTCTATCCAATGCAATTTTCTGAATCAGCACCCCAAACGGAATCTAAAGTTGACCAAAAACTAATTGGTAACCCTTTTGGTACTAATGCTGAAGTAGTCCCTGGTCAAAGTGGTCCCTGGTCAAAAAAAGTTTGGGAACCACTGGTTTAAAGGAAGTGCTTTCATTTTGAAATTAGAGGAACATCATGTATTCAGACAGAACTAGGATCAAAGTAGGATGAATTACTTTGCAGATATGGATTCAGTCTTAGGTAGCCTCCAAAAACACTCTGTTTTGGCTGATGTGCCCTGAAACAGACAACTGACAAATGACTTAAACAGTTGACATCGATGCACAGTTAAACTAGTATTACAGTACAGCAAGTAAAACCAGTGGCCAGATTGCAGTTCTTGTTGGAATAAAAGGTTTTTCATTAACATGAAGTATGACCTGGAGCAATTTCCTATAACAAGAAAAATAGCCTGAAGTGCACAAATTCAAAGAACACACACAAACAACAAATCTATTGTGTGCAGGAGGGAGGCAATTATTAGTATAAAAGTACATAATAAATTAAGTTCTCGGAAACATGGCATATTGATAAATATAGCTAAAGCAAAACTTAATCTCTTGCTGTTGCTTTAAATCCCTATAGAAATATGTTTGTATACTGTCCTCAGTTGCAAGGGAAGACGTAAATTAGAGAAGGCTGCCTTTTCCTCTCCAGAAGAAATAAAGATCGATTTTATGGCTAGTGATAGTATTCTGTACATTTTTCTTGGTGGGTGGCGGCTGAAACAAGAAAGATACTCAGAATTGTATTCCTCACACATACACTCAGGGAGTATGCCTATAGGTTGTCTTATATGGACTGGATTTTATACAATACATTTTTTAAAATTAAAGTACTCTGAAATTGGCACATGCTATCTCTTCACTAATCCTCCAGACATCTTCAAATGCTCATTATTTTGTTATATGCAGAGAAATGGCATAAAAGCACACTGTCCAGAGTTCCAGACACTATTATGAAAATTAAAATTCCTAACCCTTGTTCAAACTAGGCTGTGACCTGCAGTATACTCCTGGCTGGGGGCTTCTATGCATAAAGTCGTGTTATAGACATTCGCAGCAATAGCTGAATTGTGGCTTGTTACGCTAATTTATAGGCTTGCTTAAATCACATTGCTTGTTCCTATGGTGCAACTACAAATGATGATCCCCACTCTTTTATTCACATATGATTTTTCCATAAACAGCACACTCAAAGTAAGACAAAAAAAATACAATTATGTATACATATTGAAGAAAAATCAAAACAGTTGCATAAGAAGTAAAGGAAATAGCAATATCTAGTAGCACAACAAGCATTGCTTTAATTAACAACTAGTAGTTGCACCATAGGAACAAGTGTCAATAAAATAAGTAACCATCTCATCAGGCACCCCCGATGGCTCAATGGGTTAATACCTTGTGCCAGCAGGACTGCTGACCAAAAGGTTGGCAGTCCGAATCCAGGGAGTGGGGTGAGCTCCCATCTGTCTCTCATGTGGGGACATGAGAGAAGCCTCCCACAGGATGGTAAAACATCCAGGAATCCCCTGGGCAATGTCCTTGCAGATGGCCAATTCTCTGACACTAGAAACAACTTGCAGTTTCTCAAGTCGCTGCTGACAAAAAAATTAATCATGAAACATCTTTCAGCTTAGCAAGTTTCCAAGATTGGGCAAAGAGTTTAAAAGACTGAAGAGACCATTTTTCCAAGACTTGCTAGGAAAAGAGAAAAAACATCCTCTAGCCAAGATAAGAAACAAAGTTCTCTCATCTGGTGATAGTGGGGGGAAATGCCAACAAATGAGTACACTCTCATGAAGCAATGAAGGGGAAAAGCAGAACCAGCTCCAAAGGTTGTTCAGATGTCTGTTCTGGAGAGATCATACTATCTAATATCAACCAGGCTATTTTGGTACATGAAGAGAAGATCCTACAAGTACCTTTCCTCCTTCCTGGAACTAATAACTCAATAATGGATAGACTTGAAAAAACATGAGTCTTAAAATACAGCTCATTGGGTATTATCAGTTGATACTGTTGCCATCTCCATGTCCACTGGTTCCTTTTGGGGGGGGGGGGCTGTTCACAGTGATTTTGTGGATTTATTCAAGAGCTCTTTCATATTTTTAACAAAACATGGTTTGAATTGCAATTTATTATCATCAATAGTCTTCTGTTGATGTTTGACATTCCTAGATTCCTGAGTCAAACCTTCATTCCTCTGTGCTGTCATAGGTTAAACTTTGGATACAAACAGATTTCATTTTAGACTTCTTTCCCCTTAACCTCGGTTTCCTTCTGGCTTTTTAAATCTGTGTCATGGTTTAACCTCACCTTTGCTCCTGTAGCAGTGGACAGGAAAGGAATGCCTTGATGTTTTTGTTATTTTTTTTCTACACAAACCATATTTTTCCCTGCATATCCCGCTTGGGGCCATGCATATATTCACCACTGTATGGAATTTGTCTGAGACTGGTGCATGTCTATAATATGAAGCTCCATAAAATATTTCTTGAAAATGGATACATGCTCATATGCTGAGAAGTTTTTTTTTTAATGCAGCTCACCCAGATTCATTTCATTTCATCCAAATGAGATACCCACAGGAGTAAAATTGGCATGACCTTATGTTACACTTGTGTGTGGCTCACAAGACCAGTTTAAAGTCAATGAAAACACAGAATTCTTGAATGGCTCAGAATATGCTTCATGCAGATTTTATCCACAGCTATATGTTTGGACACTTGTTTATTCTAAGGGCACCCCGCAATTCCAAGAGTAAAAGGAATAGACATACTAGTCCACCGTATCTTAACCTAGGGGTTGCAACCCCTAGCCTAGAGGGGTCACAGAGCAATTTTGGAGGGGTTGCAGCATGGCCTCCTTAGGCCCTGCCCCCTCCACCTCCCTGGAATGGCTGCTGGGGCCCCTCTGCCAGTTTGGATCTGAAACAAAAAGAGCACAAAAAGCAGCGTGGGGGAGGGAACGACAGAAGAAGCCCACTGCTGCACTCCTCCCTGCCTTCCCTGCAGACTGTGGGGCAGGCAGAGAGCCAAAAATGGTGCAAAAAGGCAGTGCAGGGGGGGGGGGGGAAGACTATTGATGCCTTCCTTCTCCCCATTCAATTCCTTCCCTTTCTTCTTTCCCTCCCCTTTCTCCTTGCTTCGTTCCTCTTTTCCTTCCTTACTTCCTTCCTCATCTTTCTGCCCGTTCCCTCTCCTCTCTTCCCCTCCCCAATACAGGCCGCCTAAATCCAGGTTACAGCTCAGAGGTCTACTCTGCAGCCAGCCAGCCATCAGTGCCTTGGGGGAGGGAGAGAAAGGGATGGAAGGAGCGAGGCTGCTGCTGGCTCTGGTTGACCCTCGGTGCTGCTGGGAAGCTGGAGCCAGTGCATTAATGGAGTAGAGTGACACCAGGCCTGCATGAAGAAGCCACTGGCTGTAGGGGATGCCAGATGCTTTGCTGTCTCTGCCTCCTCTTCTTTCTCTTCCTCCTCCGTGTTGTGCTTTTGTTTTTGGGAGGAGAGAAGGAATGAGGAAAGAAGGGAGGGAGGCCGCATGGCGCTGCTGTCTTCTGTGGCGTTCCCAGGATCGAAAGAGGAGGGTGTGACTCTCCGGGTCACCTTAGCCCAGGTGTGGGCAAATTTGGGCCCTCCAGGTGGTTTGGACTTCAACTCCCACAATTCCTAAATGCCCATTGGAAGGCCCATGTTTTCCCATGCCTGCCTTTGCCACAAATATGCAGGGAGAACCTCTTTGCAAGTGAACTATAAATCCAATCAACTCCAACTCCCAAATGTCACCGTCTATTTCCCCCAAACTCCACCAGTGTTCAAATTTGGGCATATTGCATATTCGTGCCAGGTTTGGTCCAGATCCATAGTTGTTTGGGTTTACAGTGCTCTCCAGATGTAGGCAAACTACATCTCTCCTAAATCACTGTCAATTGAAGTAGTCTGTAGTGCCTTTCATGTTCCTTGATTCATGTTTGAGTGCTGTGTTTGGCGGTCCCTACGTAGACTTGTCCACAGCTGCATGGTATAAGATAGACTCCTGCAGAGGTGAGAGGATCTGTAGGACCTCTGCAGGAGTCTACTGTATACCATGCAGCTGTAGACAAATATACACAGGGACCGCCAAACACAACATTTCTCAAAACATGAATCAAGGAACATGAAAGGCACTGCAGACTGATTCAACCAGAGAACTCAGCCATAACAGACTACTTGATAAATAATTGAATTTAATATTAAATTATTAAATAATTAGTAATAAAATAAGTAGCAACAAAAATAATTTTATGGTTGGGGGTCACCACAACATAAGAAACTGTATTTAGGGGTCATGGCATTAGAAAGGTTGAGAACCACAGAACTAGTCTATCATACCATTAATTGGGGATGAGATAGGGAGAGGAATTTAGCTGCATCTTTAAGGCTCGCCAAGCTTTTCAGCTATTTCAGCATGAGATATTTCAAACTACTTCTTCAAGCTTGCTTCAGAAGACATGTGTGTGAGTGCTTTCAAATTGTCTGTCAATTTATGAGGGACCTGTGAATTTTGTAGGGTTTTGTTGCTGGAGTTGTAAGTCGCCTTGAGTCCCCCTGTGGGGGTGAGAAAGGCAAGGTATATATGAAGCAAATAAATAAAATAAATATTAGGCAAGAAATACTCAGAGGTGTCTTTTCCCAGTTCCTTTCTCTGAATATATAACCATCAGTACCTGATGTTCTTTGGCAGTTTCCCATTGAAGTACTTACTTGGACTGACCCTTCTTAGCTTTCAAGATTAGATAAGAACTGGTACCTTTATAATATTTAGGCCACTTCCCATGTCATAGCACATGTTAACGAAACCTACATGTGGTTTCTAAAGCAGCCAGATCACCCTGCCTTTAGAATGAGAAATTAAATAGGATTTTTTTAAAAAGGGGGGGGGGGATCTGCTTCTTACTTTCCTTTACTGAGCACTGCCTGATAGTTCAGAAATGGGACCATTGTGGACTAAAATTATATTAGCCAGAAAAAATGATGAACCATAGAGTTAATCGATAGTGACAAATTTCATATTAATGTGATGGTGCCATGTAATTCTTCTGACCTCTGGGTCATAGTTTACAATTCAGTGCTGGTCAGTATTGATCCCTAATTAGAGTTTTCTTTTTCTGGAGCCTCCACACAGAAACCAATTACAAGACTGATGTGAAGACAAAACTGCATTCTTCTACTTTGAGTACCCAAAGATCTGTAGTGGGAACTCATAGCACTGTTGAAACGGTATGAAAAATATTTAATTTTAGTCATCATAACCACAAAATTGATTTTATTCCATATTTTGTAAAATTTCCTGTCTTTTTTATTTTATGAAGCTGGTATCAATGAAAATCATTATGTGGAATAATTTGCTTTGTAGTTATGATTACTAGCTTTACATGCAGCATTTCTACCCAAAATTGTGACTCAAATTGCTTTCAAATTACACAAGATACAATATAAAGAAAAACATACAAAGTTGCATCGTTAAAATATAATTAGATCTTCAATATCAATGATGCTTACTCAAAAGAACAATTAATTATGCTAAATTAGACTTATTGTTGTTGCCTAAAGTGAATCCATCAGTGTTATTCTCAACACGATTTGTCCAGAAGGTGCGAGGAGGTTGCCTTTTCCTCCTCTGAAGCTCACAAATTGTGACCTGCCCCAAGTTATCCAGTGGGTTTTCCATGGCTGGGTGATGATTCCAACCCTGATCTCCAGAGCTGTAGTTCAATGTTCAAACCACTGCACCATGCCAGGTATAAAAAAGGATTTATTTTCTAGTTAATATGCAGAAATGCTGGAATCCTGAGTTTATTGTATACTATATTATGTGCCTTACATTCCTATTCAACCATACATGAGATAGTGTGGATTCTGTTGAACTTAGCTAATGCAACAGCCAAAAGTGGAGGCTATAATTCTATTGAATAAGAAACAGTACAGTTAATGAAGAAGATGTATTCCTGGATATTTCTTCTTTAACTGAAAAAAATAGTACCATCAGAAGAAATATATGGTAAGAATAGAGATATGTTTCCTGCACCAAAAAAACCCCACAGTTCAATGTGCACAGTAAAACAGGACTAAATGTAGACAGAATTTAAAAATTCCCAGTTAAAACAATTTAAACAAATTCAAAGTTAAAAACCAGAGCACCCCCCTCAATTGATCTTAAACACCCTCATCTTGCAGACAGGCACAAAAAGTTGCAGTAAGTTAAACTAGTACCCTGCTCTTACTCAGCTCAAACTTTCTTTATTACATCATTTAGCCTACACACCCAAAACCAAAATGCTATGCTTCTCCAGCCTCCTTCATCAATCCTCCCAAAGTTGACACTGCTACAGAACCATCCAACCAAAATGGGGTCAAGTGTATAAAGAGGAGCCTCACCTTCACAGGCTTTGTTAACTGAGGTATGCCTGTACTTTCATATGTATAAAGACCTATTTTCCAATTGTCCATCAGCAGTGATTTGCCCTGACATCTATGAATATAACCACAGCAAAGCACTCAGAACAGACCTGTATGCAGTCTCAGACTTCATTAGTTTTTATTAAAGACAGACGTGCTTTTGGCAGCTGTTTTATTTTCTTAGGAAAAGATTAAGTATATGCCCATAAGGACGCTGCCACTTCTTGCTGCTGCTGGGAATCATTGCATGTTAGGAAAAAATGAATTTGAATACAGCAAGAAGCCGTGTTATACATTTCTGATTTTAGAGGCAACTCTTTGTAGGCTTCATATATTTAGATGCCGATTTCAAATGTCACTGCCTGAAATCATTAATGAAGTGGCACATACGAGAGAGCCAGTTCGACTTCTATATTTGAGGTATAAATTAGTACAAATAGCTTGTTAATGTAGTAGTGAACTGGTTTTTTTTACAGTGGATGGTCTATACCAGGCACTAGAAAAGAGTTTGACTCTGGGGCTGTGTGTGCAGTACCCACAGCTGCCTTTTTGTGGCCCTTGGCTTCTCCAGACTACTGGGACTGCTCTTTCCTTCATCATAAAAGAAAATGATAGATTGCTTCTCACAGAAGCTTCCAGGAATAAGAACTTGCCTTTTACATTGGTCTTGGGGTTCTTTTTCCTGTACCAAAATCACATGTCAGGTTCTGGCCACTTTCAGGTTGGGGGACATTTTTAACAGTTGATGTGGCCCCTTAAAGAGCCCAAGGGCCAAGAAAGCTTTTTCCCAGAAGCAGCACTGTTACCCACTCCCACCTACATACAATAAGATTCCTATAACCAAAAAAAATTATATCTGCTTTCACTTACCCATGCTTGTGGGAAAATGGTTTCTGTATGAATATCCTATGGTATGCTTTCCATGGATGTTTTCAAAAAGTTGCCCTTGAAGACCTAGCAAATTCCTAGAGAAGATATCTCTCTGGCAATTTATAGTTTACACTGAGGATCTTCCTGCCTGCAGAAATGGAGTTGACTGGGTGGCTTTTGGGGATCCCTTCCAAATCTAGGGTTCTATGATTGTATGGATGAAAAAAATCTGACTGGAAGCAGGGCAGTTCAGGATAGGATTCTTCTCACGGATTGATTCAATTGTATGCTGGGACTAGAAGGCAGGTAATGTAATGGTGTTTGGTGACATTTTGGAGTTTTAGGTACCCATAGTTCAGCTGGGACTGTATTTCTCATGGATACAAGTGTCTTATTTATTTGATATAAAGTGTATAATCGTAGCAGTCCCAGAGCCAACCTCGACAGTGAAGCATTGGCTCAACAAGATGTTGAGGACTGAAAATAGATAAGTTTCATTATTGTTGTTTTATTGCCATTTGCTTGTTATTACGACGGGCCTCGTCACAAAGGTCAGGTGAAGTGTCCTGCTTCTCTTGGCTTTGAGATAAAAGAGAGGGACAGTGGGGTGTATCTGTCACCCTGTGTGCAACTCTCTCTCAGCGACACTTTCCCCATCAAACTGTTGGAGTCAGCACAATACGGGAAGCCTCCAGTGATGCTGGTTGGTGGCAGGGCCTTTGCCGGAAGTCACACGGTGTCATGTGATGGCCGATATGGGGCTGCATCCAGAAAACAAGGTGAAAGTCTTCTATGACACTTTTCAAGGCGAGTGTGATGAGGTCATACATGCTTCCTCCTAGAGAGAATGAGAAATTATTTTGGTTTGGCTGCCTCCTGTGGCATAATAATGTGACAAACACCAGGTAATATATATCTTAATGATGGAAGGTAGATATGGAAACACTAGTATTCCACTTTAGATAGCAAGAATTGCCTCGGTCTTATAATAATACTGTCAAAATGTCAGTTAAAGGAGCATACATATTTGGGACAATCTTTGTTAGAAAATGTGCATGCTAATAGCCCCAGAGTGACTAAGAAGCATTGACTCAGTAGGAGCTAAAGGTTATTAAAAAGGGAGGCACATTGGAGTCTTTTGAATAGGGAATGTTCTTCATCCCAGATATGGACAAGGAAGTGATGAAGAAGGTTCACTGGAGGACAGAAATAGTCAGATGGAAGGGATAGAGACTCAGCTAAAAGAGAAAAACATTCAAGAGCTGAACCTTGTCTCTGGAGTTCTGATGTGAAGAAGCAGATCTGTCTGGATGAAATGTATATGCTGCCTATCTTCTCATCTGCTTTGTTTCAGCATTCCCCAGTGTGGTGCCTTCCAGATGGGATGGATGACTACTTCAACCAACATAAGTAATAATCACGATTTAACGATACCTTATCATGATTTTAAATACTGTAATATTATTCAGGGCTTTACTTTGAAGTAATATTTTAGTTTTGGGCATAATTCTATTACCAATGCTACTTTAAAAAAGTAATGTAGTGACAACAATAACACTGTTAGGTTTTTTTTTTTTGTACAGTGACTAACATTTACTAATTGCTCTTAAAATGTTGTTTTAGGGGTGAGATTTTGTTCCATTTAAAAAAAGACAATCAAATCTAACAGACTAGCCTGTTTAATAATGAGTAACAAGTATGGAAAATGAGTTTTAAAAATATTTTAAATAGTAATAACCTATTTATTCCAAAGACTTATACATGGGAAGAGGAGCATGTGTGTGTGTTTTTCCATGTGATAAGGAAACATAAGAAAGTGTTCACTGTCACAAAGAAAAAGCCCTCCCAGAAGACAGAGATGAAAGAATTTTATGGGCTTTTCCTCTCTCCAAACTGTTTATATGCTATCTGGCAATTGGAAGAAGGGCTGTTTAACACTAAGTACTTCAAGGGCTGGTGCTGAGAGCTGGCAAAATATCCTAAAGGCACCAGATCCCTTCTTATCTTGGAAGCTAAGCAGGATCAGCTCTGCTTAGTGTCTAGATGGGAGACTACCAACAAATATCAGGTGCAGTAGGGTATATTACAGAGAAAGGCCATTACATTCCATCTCTAAGACAACCATAAATCAATGGGCAATTCGAATGTTTAGTGTCCAGATCCAAGGAAATCATGCTACCCCTCTATTCTGCCAGGAATACAGTGTCCAGTTCGGAGCACCACAATTGAAGGGGGATGTAGACAAGCTGGAATGTGTCCACAGGATGGAGACTAAAATGACCAAAGGTCTGGAGAACAAGCCCTATAAGGAGCGGCTTAAAGAGCAGGACATCATGGCCATGTATACTATAAATATGTCAGGGGAAGTCATAGGGAGGAATTTTTTTTTGCTTCCCTAGAGACTAAGATGTGAAACAATGGCTTCAAATTACAGGAAAGGAGATTCCACCTGAACATTAGGAAGAACTTCTTGACTGTGAGAGCTGTTCAGCAGCTTCTTAGAAGGAGGTTGGACTGGATGGCCCATGAGGTTTCTTCCAACTCTATGATACTCTGTGATACTATGATTCTATGAATGCACATACTGGCATAGGGATTCCTTTCTACCAATCTTCAATCTAACCCCATAATCCTTTTCTACCATATCTTTTAGATTCTAAATGTTGCAGGCAAGAGATACCCTGTTTTACTGATTCTTTGTAACCTGTGAGCCTTTAAAGCTAATGTACAGGTAAAAGGCTTTAAATAAATAAGCAATAAATGCAGGAGCTTTCTTCAAGTAATGAATGCAAGCATTGTGGGAGGTTTGTAACTTCTCTCTCTCTCTCTCACAGACACACACACACACATACAATGAAAAAACTGGGTTTTTTGTGATAAGGGGAGGCATACTCAATACCTCAGGCTGCCTGGAATGGCATGCTTGTCCATAATGATGTTAAATCATCTCCATATTCAGTGTTTCCATATATCCGTCACATTTCTAAAAAACATCATTTGTTTTTGCATATATACAGAAATTACAATTTCGCTATTTCAGATTCAGTGTTCCTGCTGTTGGTTTCACTTATACTAAAGGCTTTTACCCTTTCAAACTGGGTTGAGTATTAGGCCTTTGTGTGTCTCTTTAGGAGTGGGCAGCAGATGGAGCAAAGGCTGTTTAGCCTCAAGCAGAAGGAGATAGTCATGTAGCTATTGTCTACATCCTATTACAACCTTGATTAGCCCAGAATCAGGAGAGACACTGAATAGATTTGCATAATTGAAACTTGCATAATGGAAGCTATTTTCATTGTAATGGCCTTCCGGGATGGCTAGGTCCTGGAAGTAGTTTAAAATCAATACATAAAACATATAGATAGCTGAGATTACAAATTAAAGTTTGGAATTATATATGATTCATTAGATCATTACATTGTTTTTCTCTTTTAAAGTCCTGTATGATTCCCTAATTTTCTGGACATCTTGACTGTGTCTAGTAGTTATTTAATCCCTCACCCTCCCTTCCTCCTTTTCTCTTTCTCTCTTCTATTTTCCTTTCATATTCACACACAGAGATCCAAATATGCTAAAAAATTTCAATTAAATGTCTAGGATGGATTTACTGAAATCACTACTGTAATTAAAAATATAATAGCTTGGTTCCCACAAAGAGAGATGATTTTGGTTTTGTTGTGATTCCTTGAGGTTTTTTGTATAACTGAGGTTCCTAATTAGTACTGTTATTTAACTTTAAAAGAAATTAGAAGCATGCCAAGGGTAAGGCTTCAAAGGATTATTTTAAAGAAAGCATCACAGAAACATAGTGAAGAATATGCAAATTAATACATATACACAGACACACACACTCCCTATAATAATAATAAAAACACACCCACACTTTTAGATCAAATGGTTTCTTGCATAATATTTGTCACTAGGTTAGGAGGGTGAGGCTCTAAATAACAGTAGTGACCTCTAGTGCTTACTTCATAACATGCTCCAGAAATACAAACCAAAGCTTAGAGTGAAAAGAAGCAATTAAAATACTTTGCATCTTTGCATAAATATGGTTTGTTGATGAATAAAATATTGTGCTATTCTCAGCTTTTCAGATGATTCATAAAAGGCAAAGGAAAGGCTAACTAAGAAGGTGCACATTGTAAAAGTTGGGGGGAAATGGAGGAAGAGATGAAGATTTTTCTGGGTGTTTTGCCATAGGCTTCCTCTACACAGGACCAAAACAACTGTCCCCAAACACAATCAGTACAGAGATTAAAGTGAAGCTGGGCATTTGGTGACAGCAAATCAAGCAAAGGCAGGATGGGTATAAAGTGGATTGGAATACTGAATCCAGGATCCAAAACTTCAGCAAAGCAGTGAGCCATCTTCAGGGAATATGGGGACTTTGGACAAGTCCCATCAAAATACAAAGCTTGGGATTCTATAGCATCCAACAAAGAAAAATCAAGGTGCTATAATGGCTCTTAGAATCAAAGAATCATAGAGTTGGAAGAGACCTCATGGGCTGTCCAGTCCAACCCCATGCCAAGAAGGAGGAAACATGCTTTGGATTGCGTGATTTTAATGAATTGTCTTAAGATTGATATGTTTTAAAACCAAATATATGATTTAAAACCATTTTTTTTAAAAAAAATCAATCTTAAGACAATTCATTAAAATCACGAAGTCCAAAGGCATGTTCCAGGATATGTTTGTTTTAGCCAATGTATGTATACGCTGCATCGAGTTGTGCCTTTTTGTGAGCCTCCCTGAGTACCCTTTGGGGTGAGAAGGGTGGGATATAAATGCAGTAAATAAATAAACAAACACATTTGCAATGAGAAGAGATGCACATAAAGCTTGTTCCTAATGCACAACCCACAATTCATTGTCCTAAATGCCCTCTTTCTTTCTCCATTCACCGAATGGAATAGTGGGGGGATGCCAGCTGGATAAGAAATCTTTGAGGACCTGACAGTTTTCATCCTGATCTGTGTATGAGCATACCACTCTTCATATATGCCATGTGATCACTAAGATCTTCAGCACTGTCCTTATTTGATGTTATGGAAGTCAACAACATGTCACAGGCAACACTGTTGAAAAGGGCCTTCTCAGTGGTGATACCTACCCTTTGCAAATTCCTTCCTGGAATTGTTTAAGAGTGAGAAACAGTATATGCTTCTTGCAGGACATATATTTGTTTCTACAGGCTTTCCCTGGCTGGTAATTATTGTCACCACCATTGTTTTGATTGTTGGAATGTTTACATTATTTAGTGTTTTTAAGTGTTTTGACATGGTTTTATACTGTTCTATGGCAATTTACATTTGTATTTATAATGTGAACTGCTTTATGAAGTAGAATAGAAGTATTGCAAATAAATGCATCAGTCTCTGGCATAACACCACACTAACAGGGTATCGTATCAGTTGATTCTTATTATTCTTGTTAACTGTTGTTATAACAATAGACTACAGTTCCAAGTAGTGAGGGTTTCCCAAGCATCCTGTTCTGTGGTTGCAAATGTGCACCTGGATTAGAGAGTTGATAAAACAAGGGAAGCAATGAGGGAAGGGGTTAGAATCAGGTCCACTGGTACAGAAGAAAATTGTTTTTTGAAGAATCGGGCAAAGAAAGTCACCAATAAACAGGACAAGGTCAGATAAAGAGATAATGCCCTACCATTTATAAATGCATGCCACAGAGGTGGCATAAGAAAAGTCTGGGAAATGTGCCAAGGGTCAGAGAAACTGAGGAGGTCAAAGAACAGACATGTAGGAATGCTGGAAGCAGAGATCATAGTTGGCAAACTCAGGCATTGGCCAGAATCCAGTAAAGGACTTACGCATATGCAACTTTGTATAAATCTCTTTTTGATAGGGCACAATGGGCTCTTCACTAACTCTTTGTACTCTGTCTAAATTCACTTCTGCAGCAAGGCCCCAGGGACTGTTGCTGATGTTTATGAGCAGAAGGAGCAAGGAAGGAGGGATCTTAAAGGAGGAAAACTGGGTTAGTCTGGACTTGCAAGAGGAAGGGAAAGAATCGTGTTTCCATCTGAGAAGTGTCCAGATGTCAAGCTTTGTGTCTGAATGGTTGGTGGGTGGATCAAGCTTCCCTACTTGATCTAGGTCATTGAATTCAGCATCTATTTATATCTATCTGGAGGAAGTCCAGTGTCTATTGATCAGGCCAGATTTTCCTTAGTCAAATCCTTCTAGGTTCTCAAGATTTTTATCTAACTGACATCTTTCAAGTTGAATCTTCTGATGCCAACTTTCATGTTGGTTTCTCTTCCATATCTCAGAATCCACTCTGGCTTCTGAAGGAAATGAATGCCTTCTGAAGGACTAAGACTTTAATCTCCTTGTCCACCCTATTAATCAGGAATCAAATTTTTCCTCCAATTCCTTCTACTGAGAACAGTCATTATATCGCTCATTGTCCTCAATGAGAGACTTCTCTGGTAAGACATGGCATCAAGTTCTGGAAAATATTGACAAAAAAATAAAATCTACTTTATCCATGTCCTGAAAGACTGGAGCAAAAGTGTGTGTGTGTGTGTGTGTGCATTTGTCTATTTGTTTGCACCACAAAGGTTAGGTGAAGTGGCCCTCAGACATCACTGGGAAAGAAATGTGATATGCCTATCAGAGGAAAGAAGGACAAACCACAAAGAGAGCCTGTTGCCATGGAGACATTGTGAGGAAGGCTTTCTTGGAGCTGGAGAAGAGAGAAAGTAGGCAGACAGTGGTCCCAACGACATCAACACAATGCTGGAGATATGCTAGTATAAATATAATAAAAAGAAAAGAAAAATAGCTTGGGAATATGAAAGAGAGAATTCCACCCTCTGATACCACTTTACTCCTGGCAGGCCGACACAGAAAGGGCCTCATTACACCAAGGTAGATAACGATAATGTTGTGGGACTGGGAGCCATTGTTGGGTTTTACCAGTTAATAGCTAGTGATGGGAGAATCCCAGGGAAGGGGCAAATTGGGACCGTCACCAAAGGTAATGGCTCAGCTGCAATGCTAATTTGTCTGCCTCATGTGATAAAGTCCTAAGTATCCTGACCACGTTTTTTTTTTTTTTTGCTTGTTAGTTACTTGTTTTTAATGGTTCATCCCACAAGGCAATATTTAGGCCTTAATTTTAACACCTTTTTGTTGCAGCAATTGTACCATGGCTAAAGCAAAAGTTGTCTTGAGAACATTTGAACCTTTTGTCCAGAGTTTTGCATTGAGTCACTGCAATATTACAGTATAATACAAAGGTATTTTCTGTTGAGCTTGCCTGGAGAGACATGGAAATCAATTTAATATACCGAAAGAAAAGAAAGTTCTCATTTACTGGGCCTCTATAATTCTGGCAGTCAGAAGTGGAGTGAATGCTGCCTAACAATATTCAGTGGTACTTTTTTGGTTGTTGTGCATGAGATTTAGCCTTAGAATTGTTATAGTTATGCAGAAATCTTGATAGAGCAATACAATTAAATTTAAAGATCATTCAGTGAATTAAACCTCTGACAACTATACCATATGAGTCAACTGAGGGGTTGCAATTTAAACTGCCAGGTCTAATATTCATCAGCAAGCAATATATATGGAAGTTCTTTTGACACTTTCAATATAAGCATATAATTGCAGTAATAAAAAAGTTAAATAGAGTTAGTCAGTGGAATTGGTTATGCCCTTGCTGCTGGACCACCAAGCTAGTGAAAGTTATGAATAGAAACTTTTCAGGAGTTGCAGAAGCAGTGCTTAGAATCCATTTACGGATCTATTTGTATCAATTACACCTGTAAGAAGCACAAATTTAGAAGCACTCAATGAAATCTGCAGAGGAAATTGGAGACATGTTTTAAGATGCTCAAAAAGTGTTAGCTTTATTAGTAAAAAGCTTTTTTAAAGCCATAAAACTACTAGGTTTTGAGTATCTCAAGAAGTTCCCAGTTATTTCTTCCGATTTATTTTTGTGGAATTCATTCTGAAAGTCATGGTAATAGAATCTAGTGAATAGTCCATGAATTTAAAATGTACAGGGGTCTCTCTCTCTCGTTCCTCACTGCCCACCTATAATACTATGTAACGGAATTTGAAAAATGTTATGTTCCTGATTTGTGTTATTTCCTGTTTAATTGTACGGTACTTATTTGAAAGTAGTTTGTATATTCCAGAAACTGTGTTTTTGTGGCTGTCTCAAACTATTCCAAATTGGTTGAGGATCTATGAGATATGTGCTGCAAGATGTCCCGCAAAAACAAACTTTTTTTACAGTTTAATAAACTTTTTCCATATTTTAATGTTAGAAACAATTAGGA
Organism: Anolis sagrei; assembly: GCF_037176765.1. NCBI lineage: Eukaryota > Metazoa > Chordata > Lepidosauria > Squamata > Anolidae > Anolis > Anolis sagrei. The sequence goes on from NC_090025.1 coordinate 38,072,723, forward strand.
AATGACATTTATAACCCAGGAACAACAATCTTGTTAGATAGTGTAATAGGAATGTTCTTTAGATTCAGATGATATGTTAATACAGAACTGAATTGGGCTCACACCTAGTGCACTAAATATAAATAAGCGCCCTAGTGCACTAAATATGAATGAATAAACAAAGAAAGAAACTTTATTTATATCCCACCACCATCTCCCCAAGGGGACTCAGGGCAGCTTAAAAGGCACAGCATATAACATAAACAGTGCATCAGTATAAAACAATGTCACATAGAAATGATAGAACAATGGCTATCAACACACATAATATAAAATAAAATAGCACAATTTTAAAATGCCGACTTTTTGTAGATAAAACTATCTGCCAACAATTCACAACTAAAGTGCCAGAGTGTCAACCTCATATGGGCCAAATCAGCCTACTTGAGATCAAAAACCTGCTTAAAAATCCATGTTTTTAGGCTGGATCGAAAAGATTCAAGGGTGGGGACTAACCTAATCTCTTTTAGGAGGGTTTCCAGAGCTAGGGAGCCATCACAGAGAAGGCCTCCTCTCTCTTGTCCCCCCCAACTGTTCTTGAGATGGTGGTGGGGCCAAGAGAAGGACCTCCCCTGCCAATCTCAAAGCCCATGCCAGTTCATAGAAAGAGATGCCGTCTCAAAGATAGGTTAGACTCGAAGTGTATAGGGTTTTATACACTTCGACCTTGAAGAGCTCTCTAGCAGAGAAGTCTAGGACTGCTTCTACACTGCCATATAAAATCCAGATCATCTGATTTGAACTGGATTATATGGCAGTGTGGACTCATATAATCCAGTTCAAAGCAAATAATGTGGATTATCATCTTTCATAATCTGGATTACATGGCAGTGTGGAGGGGACCTAAGTAATCTATGAAATTATAAATCTCTGAATCAATATTAAAGCAGATGAGAGGGTGATCTGGCTGCAACATCTGTCACCCCATTAATCACTAGGGTTGATTTGGCTGATCTGGCTGGCTAGGCGGGTGTCCCCCTTCCTTCCTCACTGCTTTATGTGTGTTCCTCCCAAAGCTGCATTCTCCACGCTCAGTGGAAGAAGACGATGTCCCAGGTATACTGTAGAAAGAGTGTACCGAGGTCTCCAGTCTTCGGTCTTGGGTATATTAAAGCACTATTGATCTGCTATTACTATAGAGTATGTCCAGTTTGTGTGCTCATGCACAAATATATGCAAATATACAGTGAGATGTATGTATGTATGTATTAGGATTGCCAGTTCAGAGTTGTTCAAATCTCTGAGATTAGGTTATCACACCAGACTGACACTTAGGATGCTTCTACACTGCCACATAATTCAGAATATCAAGTCAGATAATCCAGATTATCTGTTTTGAACTGAATTATCTGAGTCCACACTGCCATATAATCCAGTTCAAACCAGATAATCTAGATTTTATATGACTGCGTAGAAGGGGCCCCAGACTTCTCTGTGAGAGAATTTTCCGTTGTTACTTTTGTGATTTTCTTTTATTCTCCTGTATAAGTTTTTTAACATTGTCTGCCTACGAAGCTAGTGTCGTCCCAAAAGTTTACATGATAATCAAGGTGGTCAGTTGAAACATTCATACCTAGCTCCAGCAGACAAGAGTCCTTTGTCCCACCCTGGTCATTCCACAGATATATAAGCCCCTTTTCCTAGTTCCAACAGACCTCACTACCTCTGAGGATGCTTGCCATAGATGCAGGTGAAACATCAAAAGAGAATGCCTCTAGAACATGGCCATATAGCCCGAAAAAACCTACAACAATCCAGTGATTCCGGCCATGAAAACCTTCGGCAATACATTTTTACATGATGTATTTTGTGCATTTTAGTAAGCCAATAAAGATTGATTGTGGATTTTACTGTACTTTGTGACATAGAGCTTTCATTAAATATTTCTATAGTGTATCAATTCTACCACCTGGTGGAATTACAGAAAATGACAATTTCAGAAATAAAATTACCTTCCTTTCCAAAGCATTTGGATGAAAATACGCACATATAGGTGGCATTATAGTTTAAAATTAATTATTTAAAAATATGAAAACCACAAGAAAAAAATCTTTGTTAAACCAATAGATAATATAACCATACTGGAGAAAAATAAAAGCAGTTGAATGTAATTATTAAACCCATTCTTATTTTGAAATATTGTTAATGCAGAAACATTAGTTTTAATACAAAAACAAGAGTGTATTAGCAGGCCCCTTCTGCACTGCCATATAATCCAGATTTCTCTCTCTGTATGTCTGTCTATCTATCTGTGTGTATGTGCGTGACTGAATGACTGCAGGGAGCTCCCTTCTCCCCACCTAGATCAATTCTTTCCCCATATTTCTGTATATTTCTAGTGGCCATCCAGGTATGATTTTACCTGCTGTGTTTAGCAATGATTAGCATAGCCTGCTTTCTCCTTTGTAGGCCTTTATGTCATGCCTTCCCACTGGCACAGGGAGATCCTCCAGTGTGATTCTATGCTATACTTAGGTAAAAAGTAGAGTTTTGTGTACCCATGCAAAGTCCATGAATGTATTCCTCATGGATATACTGTCTTTTCTCCCTTCTTTACCTGTGTTGATTCCTTTTTGAATGAACCTGGTATCTCCTATTGTTTGACCCCTTTTATCAGCCGTGGTCAACGAGCATCTCTGTCCTTGTCAAGCCATTCAACTATTTATGGCTGAAATCCAATAAATACCCTTGCAGATTCCAAATGTCTCCCATTGTCATCTGTGAGACAGAGATTGTTTCCACATTCCCATTCCTCATTTAGCTGTGGGGGCAGCTCTATCCCTTCAATTATTAGATGTGTGGGTGCATGCAGCCAGGTGCCTTATGGCTGTTGTTGCACACTTAGTGAGGAAAAAGCAAATATTGTCCCCTTTAGAAAATGGGTTCTTTTTCTCCAGGTGTAGGAAGGATGCCAAAATAGATAAACAGATCCAACTACATTCCTAAAAGGTGGCTAAAAGAACACCCCCCCCCCCCCCCCACACACACACACACATTCTGATATGCACCAAGAATTGTTGTGCAAGACGGTTCAGGATATCTCCATCCCAAAATACACAGGCATACTCCTGTGTATTCTGACTGTGGGCCCTTCCACACTGCCGTTATATCCTAGGATGTGATCCCAGATTATCTGTTTACCCTGGGTTATCTAGCAGTGAGGACTCATATAACCCAGTTTAAAGCAGATATTCTAGGATCAGATCCTGGGATAAAAGGAAGTGTGGAAGGGGCCTGTATCAGCAGGAGTCTAATCTGTCTTCGTCCCCTCCATGTTTCTTGAGCCGTCTTGTCTTTTCCATTGCATCTTCTCTCTCCAGTACGACAGCTGTTTTTCAACAGCCTCCACAGCCCAAGTGGCTGGAAGGGCATGGGGAGGGCCATTGTGTCAGCATCTTCTCTGAGATTTTTGGAGTCACAAAATATGTGGAAATGCTTGGTGGCTTAGGAGCCACAATGGAACTGTCAATGAACCACACCTGACTACCACTCCTGTAACTATTATAATCTACAATAGTTTTGCAAATTGTATCATTCTTATAAGGTTGTGATAAAAATGCATATTTAACCTATTACAGTAGACTTGTTTTGAAGGACCTCAAATTGTTTGACAATTTAATTCATTTAAGCATATATTTGTTTGTTTTTCTACCATTTTTACATATTTCTTTCTTCTTCTTTTTGTTTCCTTTAATTAGGGATTTTATATTCCTTGGCTGACTTCCCTATTAAATTTCTCCTTATCCCTTTTTTACGCTACTTTCTTAGGTCACATGATATGGTCACAGATGCTCAATTTTACAAGATTAAACACATTTATAGGCTACTAGCTGTCCCCTGCCATGCGTTGCTGTGGCACAGTTTGTTGATCTGGAAAATAAAGTAATGAGAAAGTGTTGATTTCTAATATATGTAATTTCTTTATGCTTGTGGGTAAACAGTATTTCTTGATGTTTCTTTGCCAGTGCTGATGTGGAGATTGTCTGGTTTGCCTACTCTGGAACATGCAACATATCATTGTCCTTCCTTAGGGGTCCCTTTCAAATCTATGATACTATATCTCTGTGTGTGTGAATCATATCTATCTATATCTATGGCTGGATGGCTCTTTGTTAGGAGGGCTTTGATTACGTTTTCTTGCCCTGGTGAAGGGAGTTGGATTGGATGGCCTTAAGTATTTTCTGTTGGTCATGGGGGTTCTGTGTGGGAAGTTTGGCCCAATTCTGTCATTGGTCGGGTTCAGAATGCTCTTTGATTGTAGGTGAACTATAAATCTCAGTAACTACAACTCCCAAATGTCAAAGTCTATTTTCCCCAAACTCCATCTGTGTTCATATTTGGGCGTATTGAGTGCTTGTGCCAAGTTTGGTCCAGATCCATCATTGTTTGAGTCCACAGTGCTCTCTGGATGTAGGTGAACTACAACTCCCAAACTCAGGGTCAATGCCCACCAAACCCTTCCAGTATTTTCTGTTGGTCATGGGAGTTCTGTTTGACAAGTTTGGTTCAATTCCATTGTTGATGGAGTTAAGAATGCTCTTTGATTGTAGGTGAACTATGAATCTCAGCAACTACAACTCCCAAATGACAAAATCATAATTTTTGAGTGATGGTCACTCCTTGTGTTGTGAGACGTTTTGTTGCCAAATTTGATGTGATTTCATTCATTAGTTCTTTTGTTTTTAAGGTGCTCATTATGCACAGAGCATTTTTATAAATATAGATAATAACTATTAAATGGAAACAGAGATCAAATGAAGTGTTGAGGGAAAGGATTCATCAGCACTTGCAAGTGAATAATAAGGGCAAAGATTAGCAAGACTGGCTGGACTACTTCAGAGTGCAAGAAGGGGTCATCTCATTCCATAGAATCATAGAGTTGGAAGAGACCACAGGGGCCATCCAGTCCAAGCCCTTGCCATGCAGGAACACACAAATGACCATCTAGCTTCTGTTTACAAACTTGAAGAGGAGACTCTTATCAAACATTTAAACCTTCCCTTTTGTGAAAAGTGTTGTCACCCATTAGAAAAAAATAGCTCATCAAGGATAACGTTTCTAATCCAGCCTTCCTCACACATTACCATAAAGAGAGAACAAAAAGGAATTATTAGTGTTGTCTATGCTGTTGTTTATTTATATAGCATCATGAAATGTACCTGATACTTTACAGTAAAACAACCAAAAACAATGAGTCCTGCCAAAGTCATGCAATCTAAAATAAGACCTAAAAAAGATAAATAGACCACTTCTCAGGCATTGGGAAAAGTTTTTTTTGCAAGGCCAGATTTTCTTAGAGAATTAACATCCGAGGGCCCTTCCACACAGCCATATAACCCAGAATAGATAGATAGATAATCCACAATATTTGCTTTGAAGTTGGTTATCTGAATCCACACTGCTATATAACCCAGTTCAAAGCAGATAATGTGTGATTTTATACAGCTGTGTGGAAGGGGGGCTGAGAGTAAAGATCTTGGCCTGTATGCCTATTAGTTGCTATCCTAGTCCATCAAGGTTCCTGCTTCTTCTAATACAGAAGCCAAGTCTCAGTTTTCCATCTGAAACTTAGAAAATTATGATCCCCTTCAAGACCGAGAACCAGCTTTCAGAGAAAGGAGGAGAAATTATGGTTTGTTTGTTTTTTAAAAGTGTTGTGCTGAACTACAACTCTGATATAGATTTGCCCTAAGCAATATTGAACTTGATGCACTTAATAGAATTGAATGTCACATTCATTTCTAGTATCTCGATTTCATTTCTAGCTGGTACCAGGATTGATTGGTTCAGTGTGAAAGTATCTGTATGTCCTTCGGTCTGTCTTGCTTGTACAACATCAATGTATTAAAAGTCAGGGATGAGGTTAGGAACCAGTAGTTGGGTGCATATGTTTGGGTCTACTGTGTCATTTGGAGAAAGGGAGGGGAGTACAGTGCTAGTGCCACAGCTCATGAACCGTGTGTGCCCAGGCCCTGGTAATAGCTGTGTGAGGCCTGGTTAAAAATATCCAACTGGCAGTTCCACAAATAACCCCACCACCACCACCCCAGCTTTGGCTGTCTGATCTCTATGACACCATAGATATTTCAGAGAAGATGTTTATTAAAATGCAGCTGGAAGCACCCTTTCCCACATGCACACAACCTGTCCTCAAGAAATTATATTCTCTGGTCCCTTCCACAGAGCCATATAACCCAGTCTATCAAGGCAGATAATCCGCAATATCTGCTTTGAACTGGGATATCTGAGTCCATACTGCCATATAATCCAGTTCAAAGCAGATAATGTGGGATTTTATACAGCTGTGTGGAGGGGGCCTCTGTCTCTTTTCTTCTGCCTCAAGATACAGTGAATCTTTAAAAGGCTGCTTATTTTTGCAAGCAAATTACAACCAAGAGCAGCAAAGGAAGCCGCAGTAGCCAGACGGCAGGATACAACTAGACGTGATAATCAAATTCACATCAAAGTCTTTCTCCTTTGCCATCAGTATTTCTCTCTCTCTCTCTTTCTGTTTCTGAAAGATCCTAATCTATAAAGACCATAACTGAATATCTGCTGCTCTCCCATATTTATACCAGATGCCAAATTCTCATATAAAAGAAAAAGAGACTTGCAAGAATTAATGACCTGCGATATCTCTTTGTTTTAGAAAGCAAAGTCATGCAGGAATCAGTCCAAGCATCTCTTTGGTAATCAGCTCCAGCCAAGGCTCTTCATTGTGTTTATCCATGGCCTCCTTCTTTCATGGCTGGCTTTGGGAAGACACCACAAACAGGCTGGGGGGGGGGGGGGGGGGGGGCTGGGAATGAGCCTCTGGCACTCCAACCTCTTGCCAAACAGGAAGCTGAGGACTCTTTGGACCTTGCTTTGTTAAATCCTCTCCCCTGCTGCTCTTTATGGGTCTTCTGCCCTTTCTCTTTCACAAAACAAAATTCTGAGTTCTATTGCTGAAAAGAAATGGAAAAATTAGGTTGTTTCTTCCCCTCTGGTTTTCTTTGTTAGTTTGTTTAGCAGTAGGCTGTCTGGGCCAATATTTATTTCCTTATTCGAGGACATATTGATGGAGTGGGGACAAAATGATGGCATTGCCAGCCCAATAAGAATTTATGAAGTTTTCCTTATGTCTCCAAATTTCTAAATTGTAGTAAATGAAAAAAAGTAACCAAGCGTTTACAAATTGGGCTCACTTATCCAAAGAAAAGGAGCAGGCAAAGCAACCAAGATAGTATGAACACTGCAAAAAAAAAAAAAACCCAAAGTTTTACGTCTGAGCCAGTTTCAGTGTTTCACTCTTTGCAATGCTTGAAGTTTGAGGAATGAAGGAAAACTGCATTGGAAGGAGGCATTCTTTTGGGGATGGGAATGTCCTCATCTCTGTCAAAACTACAACCATACACTTATTCCTCTCTACAACAAAAATCACCAAGTTGGTACACTAAAAATTTGAAATAAAACAATGAAACCATGAAGAGGAAGAAAACATTAATGCAAATACTGCCTCAGCGAGAAGGTAAAAGGGTGCTCCATGCAGATATGCAGACATGCCAGCAACACAATCGGAGAACTCTCTGGACAACAGGCTTCTTGGCATGGAAAAATGGAACAAGAGTACTTCCCCATGGCTGGAGTCGAGCATTGCCTCCAGACGTCAGAGATGAAAAAAGGGGGAAGGCCTTTACCTTTGTCTGTGATGTATATAGTTGTTCAGTGTTGTGTAAAAGGCACTGAATATTTGCCTCATATGTGTATTGTAATCCACTCTGAGTTCCTCTCAGGAGATTTTGTGTGTGTGTGGCAGGAACAACTAGAGAAACTGCAAGTTGCTTCTAGTGTGAGAGAATTGGCCATATGCAAAGATATTGCCCAGGGGATGCCCGGATGTTTTACCATCCTGTGGGAGGCTTCTCTCATGTCCTTGCATGAAAGCTCGAGCTGACAGATGGGAGCTCACCCCACTATCCAGATTCAAACCGTCCCATCAACTTTTCAGTCAGCAGTCCTGCCAGCACAAGGGTTTAACCCATTGCACTACCAGCGGCTCCTTCAGGGAAATAAAGCGGAATACAAATAAAGTATATTATTATTATTATTATTATTATTATTATTATTATTATTATTTAAAACACAAGATGAGTCCACAGCAAACAAGATCACTCTGCTGGATCACACTTCGGACACTTCCCAAGTGTCTAGGACTGTGTGATGTATCAGCGAATAATGCATACAGATCCCAGTAAGGTGGCCTTTGGCAGCTGGAAGATGGTAATTTTGTCAATGCCAACTGTCTTTAAGTGCAGGCCAAGGTCTTTAGGCACTGCACCCAGTGTGATGCTCACCACTGGGACCACCTTTACTGCCATATTATTATTATTATTATTATTATTACTATTATTATTACTACTACTACTATTACTATTACTATTATTATGTTGAATATCCCTTATCCAAAATGATCAGGACCAGAATGGTTTGGATTTAGAATTTGGGGGTGTAGGTGGAATACCTATATTTTCATATGTGTACATAATAAGAAGTCTTGGAGATGTGACTCAAGTCTAAACATAACATTCATTTATGTTTCATATATGCCTTATACACATAACCTGAAGCTAAATTTATACAATATTTTAACTGATTTTGTGAGTGAAAAATAAGTTTATGTACATTGACTGTCAGAAAGAAAAGAGGTCACTATTTCAGCCACCTATATGGACAATTATGTTGCCTGAAGTGACATATGCTACAGTAACAGAGCAATGACGGAGGGGGAAAAGTAGAAGTCTGGTTGCCACTTTGTTCATTTGAATGTTTGCCACTTTGTTCTTTTATTGGAAACCACCCTGAGTCTCTTTGGGATGACAGGGTGGTATATAAATAAACTATTATTATTATTATTATTATTATTATTATTATTAATTGATATTGGGGGTTTTGCCCACCTATCCCATTCTTTCTCTGAGGGAATTGGCTCAGGGTGGTGTCTTTAAATCATTCACTAACATGTTTTGGAGGAGAAAATCAAAATTCAGTGTACACCTTGACACCATTTTAGTGAAGTGTTGGCATTTTGGGCCTGGGAGCTGTGAAGGTGTTTGTCTCTGGGGCGGGTATGGGGGGTTGGTGCTCCCTTTTTGAGTTCCCAAGGCCTGCCTTCCAAAATATGACCATCTGGGATGAGCCATACCAAAATACTGGATTGCCCTTGGAATCAGGCAATTTCACACAAGGGGAGAATGGGAAGATTTGTCTCAGGTAGACACTTGCTCAGCTAAAATCCCAATCAAGTTCCTCTCACTTTGTAGCATGTTTTCTACGACTTAATCTTAAATACTTGTTTTTGTTGTTTATTTTTTCAGTTACTTCAACTCTTTGTGACCTCATGGACCAGCCTACGCCAGAGCTCCCTTTCGGCTGTCACCACCGCCAGCTCCTTCAAGGTCAAGGGAGTCACATCAAGCCTCCATCCATCTTGCCCTTGGTTGGCCCCTCTTCCTTTTTCCTTCCTTTTTTCCCTGCATCATTATCTTCTCCAAGCTTTCCTGTCTTCTCATTATGTGGCCAAAGTACTTCATTTTTGTCTCTAATATCCTTCCCTTCAGTGAGCAGCTGGGAATTATTTCCTGGAGCGTGGACTGGTTTGATCTGCGTTAATATATCAAATAAAGTGGCTATTTTTTATTTTTAACAATCATATTGTGGAAATTATATCTTTAATCAAGATCAAATACAAATAGTTGGTATGATCGCTTCCCCTCCCTCCTCATCCCAAAATCTACACATATATGTATACAATAAACACATATACTTCAGAACAGTGCCTACAATCATTGTTCCTCATTACACTATTTTCCCCCTCTCACCTGTTGCAGTGACCTTCCATCCTTTGGGTTGAAGACATTCATATACAACGTTGCCCTTCCTTCCCAGTAAAACTTTCACCCATTCTTCCCTCTAGCACAAGACCTTTCTGGGAAGAAGGAAAAACATTTTAGAATAGACTCCATAATTTGGGCTTTGTTAGAATTTTTGCTTGTAATTTTTAGATGATAATTCTTGCGCTGGAAATAAAATGGCTTTTATTTTTTCTGATCTTACATGTCTGATTCCATTATTTCTGGGTTTGTCAACAGTTGGGATTGTACTATGGCCAAAACTGATAGAATCATAGAGTTGGAAGAGACCTTGTGGCTCATCCAGTCCAACCCCCTGCCAAAAAGCAGGAAAATCGCATTCAAAGCATCCCCAACAGATGGCCATCCTGCCTCTTCTTAAAAGCCTCCAAAGAAGGAGCCTCAACCACACTCAAGGGCAGAGAGTTCCACTGCTGAACAGCTCGCACAATTAGAAAGTTCTTCCTAACGTACAGGTGGAATTTCCTTTTTCTGTAGTTTGAATCAATTGTTCTGCATCCTAATCTCCAGAGCAGCAGAAAACAAGCTTGCTTCCATCTCCCTATGACTTTCCCTCATATATATATACATGGCTATCATGTCTCCTCTCAGTTTTCTCTTTTGCAGGCTAAGCATGCCCAGCTCTTTAAGTCACTCCTCATAGGGCTTGTTCTCCAGACCCTTGATTATTTTAGTCATCTTTCTCTGGACACATTCCAGCTTGTCAACATCTCCCTTCAATTGTGGTGCCCAGAATTGGACACAGTATTCCAGGTGTGGTCTGACCAAGTCAGAATAGAGTGGTAGCATGACTTCCCTGGATCTACACACCATACTCCTATTTATGCAGGCCAAAATCCCATTGGCTTTTTTGCTGCTGCATGACATTATTGGTTCATGTTTAACTTGTTGTCCACGAGAACTCCAAGATCTTTTTCACTAGTACTACTATTGAGCCAGGCATATAAAAGTCATATCCTTTTAGATCATCATTTCACTTTCAAACATGTTGATTTTAATCAATTATTCATGCGATCAGTGAAGTTCATGTGTTTTTCACCCATTTGCAAGAGCCTTTTAGACTCAGGGTACTTAAAATATACTTTTAGAAAGGGTGGAGGGGAGGAAGGATATATCTGTCCTGAAGTGCAAGTAGGATATGTCTAGTTCCAGTTTGTTCCCTTCACTCTTTTGTGAAACCCAAGCAAAATGTCTTCCACAGAAGTAGTCTGAACCTAGCAAAAAGAAAAATCTTACAGCACCTTAAGCCTCTTTCAAAACTTCAGTTTTAAAAAATTGCACTGAGTAAATTGCAGGTGTTTTCTGGAACTGAGCCTGTAAACTGTACAAGGTCAGGAGATGCTAACAGAAATGGATCTTTTTAACTCCTATTCATCATACAACTCTGGAACATTATACCCCAACTTCTATGTATTTAAACTAAGCCACAAAACACCAAATGCTCTCTTGCCAGCATCCAGATAGACATTAATTTAAATACTTGGTGTGCTGCCATTCCCTGATTTCTCTAAAATGCTATTTAGTTTTTGGCAGTTTGAGAATAAAGAATTACCAGGGCATTTCTTTTTTCAGGAAATAACCAGTGGTTAAATACAATTTGAAGCTATTGTAAAACATAAATTATATCTCCTCCCAAGGAGTGTTATTCAGACATTCCTACAAATTTCCCCACCTGCCCCCACTGCCACAATACCAAAATAAAATAAAATAAAATAAAAAGTATTGAGAAGCTTCTAGTAGACTAATAAATGTAATTAGGACCATTCAGTCGGAGAACAAAATAGGGCATGATGTTGAACAGCATAACAGCACCAGGGGGCACTGTTTACCTGCCATTAAATTGCTCAAAATATTTGCCATTGCAGACACTAATCTGCCGACTAGACTAAAAGCGCATTATGAGATTGAAATGTAAGTATTTATATCTGACTTACAATTGCTAATTTACGCTGTGCTTTTATAAACAAAGGGCCTCCTTAGACAACAACATGAACAAAACCTCCAGATTTAATTTTAATAGTGATGCTCAGCTCATTCCTACGCTGCAGCTGGGAGAGCCTTCCTAAGTAAAAAAGGATTTACTAGATGCCTGGCAGCACTGGAGAAGGGGAACACATAGAGTTAAAAGGAGGAAAAAGGGGGCATTAATCACTTTGGAGTATCTATCTAGTTTAAAAAGCAAAATGTTTTCTTCCACTTTTATGTATTCTACGGTGCCTGTGTATTCAGTTAAAGGGGAGGGGTGTGTTATTCCACTTTTGTGTGTTCATCTAAAAGAAAAAAATAACTACAGTAGAGTCTTGCCTATCCAACCTTCACTTATCCAACGTTCTGTATTATCCAACGCAGTCTTCCTCTCACCTGGATTCATAACTGTTTAATACATTGTGATGTTTTATTGTTAAATTTGTAAATACAGTAATTACTACATAATGTTACTGTGTACTGAACTGTTGTTTTTATGTCAATTTGTTCTAAAACATGATGTTTTGTGCTTAATTTGTACAATTATAATGTAATTTGATGTTTAATGTTCTAATGTAATAGGCTTTTCCTTAATCCCTCCTTATTATTCAACATTTCCACTTACTGAACGTTTTGCCAACCTGTTTATGTTGGATAAGTGAGACTCTACTGTACAGTGTACCAGGAGAGATGTTGAAAACTGCAGCGGGGGGGGGGGGGGGGGAGCAAAGTACAAACAGCTATCTGAAATCATTTGTTATGAGATGTGAGGGAGCTGTCTATATGACACTATGGGAAGGCAAAATTTCCAGAAATCCAAAATCAGATGAGGACATTGTGACAATCAATGGTGACTGACAGGCGGCCTTAACTTTAATTCACATGTGACATTGTACAAAATTTGTATTGCCCAACTTCTTTCTACACTCACTCCAGGCCCTTCATTTCCTTGTTTACCCTGCAATCACAAGTAATATATTTGATTAAAAATGTTTTTTTTTTCCTTTTACTTAGAAGAACTCTTGCTAGGGAGTTCCAATTACTCTGAAGTTTTGAGGAATGGACTAAATGCTCTCCGTCTCCAGCAAAAAAAATTCTCAATTCCCCATCAAATTTCATATCCCAGGATTCTTTACAATGGAGCCATGACAGTTAAAGTGGCATCAAACTGTTATAATTGTATAGTGTGAATACATACTGGGCAGCAATCATGTTTATAACAATACCGATTCTTTTTACTTATACAAATTCATGCTGATTCTTGCATTTCCTTCCTAGTGATAACAATACATGAATGTTTCGATGTTTTATTTGACCAAGGAACACTTGGGCTCAGCTGGCTACTTGATCTACTGCTTTGTTTAGGATGATATGTAATAGCAATAAAGAGCACCATATGAGCATTATATTTTGACGTAAACTAGACAATGTAGCGTATAATGAAATTCTTCTCTTTGAAATCACTGGGGCTAAAAACAGGCCAGACTCCTGACTTGCTGTCATAAAGAAAAAAGAAGCCACCTGTGGGGTTAGCAATAGGGCCATACACTGATCAATCTCCCTTCTCTCCCAAACAGGGAAGTTAATGGCAATTAATAGGAGTCACCACTTCTATTCATGGTTGGATATAGCTGCCATCTCCCTGGGAATGTACTTCTTAGTTGGGCAGGTACAGGACTACAGGGGTCTTTTTTGTTTGATTTTTAAAGCAGATTTCACAAAAGTACAAATCTATCAGGTAGCCCCACAGTGTGAGGAGGGGACTCTTAACATAAAGCATCATTTGCTTCTTACTTCTACCCTGAATCCTGTTAGTTTCCTCATAGGAATCATTGCTTACCAACAATACAACAATTCACTTACAAATATGTCTTAATGCAGTCCAGCTATATCTGTTACTTCATAAAAGTTGCAACATTAAAACCAATACTGCTAAAAACTGTTATCAACCACAATAAACATAGCAAAAGCTTCTGCATGCTCACACTTCCATGTTTCCATTCCAATGCCTAGTGTTTGATACATGTCTGTAATACTCCTCGAATTACCAAAATTTTTCCAAGTAATTACTAAGAAGGAGCTCTTCAGCAATGGAATAAGGAACCCCCAGTGATGCAATGGTGCCTGTGTATTCAGTTAAAGGGGAGGGGTGTGTTATTCCACTTTTGTGTGTTCATCTAAAAGAAAAAAAATAACTACAGTAGAGTCTTGCCTATCCAACCTTCACTTATCCAACGTTCTGTATTATCCAACACAAATCCTTGTGCTGGCAGGACTGCTGACCAAAAGGTCAGCTATTTGGAGCAGGGTAAGCTCCTGTCTATCAGCTCCAGCTGACCTTGTGGGGATATGAAAGAAGCATCCCATAGGATAGTAAAACATCTGGATGTCCGCTGGACAACATCCTTGCAGATGGCTAATTCTCTCACACCAGAAGTTTTTTAGGTTGCTCCTGACATGAAAAAAACCCACACACACAATGGAATAGACTACCTCTTCTTCATTAAAGGTTTTTAAACACAAGTTGAGTGCCCATTCTTCACAGTTATTTAAATAGTGGTTTTTTAAGTTGTAAGAGATGATCCATGGATTACTTCAAATTCAAGGTTTCTATGATGCTAACTGTACTTGTTTAGCTTTAACTGCACATTTGAGGTTCCCAGCTGTAGGCCAAATGGAAGAAAATACCTGGATCTAGATGTTGGGTCAACCAATAAGTCAAGAGAAGGGAACAGCAGTTCCTTGCAGCACCCATTTGTGTATTGAACCAGCAAGGAAGGGTTGTTACTTTCTGCACACTCCTCCCTGAAACAAAGATCCAGGCCATTCAGGCAGCGATGAAGAACAAATGGACCTCTGCATCTTACACTCCTGGAAGATGCTGGGTTTTGCACATAGGCTTCAGAGCGACTGGGATCTCCTTCTGGCTACAAAACCAGGGAGGATTTCCATTTAGACTATCTTTAGTCCCAGTCTTGGGGAAAAAGTGATGCATAAATAAAGTCATTGATTGAGATTTTGCATGCAGTTCCAAGCATTACCCTGCCACAAGTCAGCACCTAATAAGAATGACAGCTGTTCCTCAGAACGTCCGAACGTCAATAGTGCCAATAGTGGCTTCAGGTTGGGGATCAGTCAGGCACTCCAGGGAACTGCCTTCACATTCAGTCCTTTGGTCTCTTGAAGGAAGGATGTGATGGTGGGTGCACAATTCAGTCATCAGGAAGGTCTCCCTACTTTTAAATCGCAATTTGCAGAACCCCCTGACTAGCTTTGTGACCAACTAAGACAGTGGTTTTCAACCTGTGGATCCCCCAATGTTTTGACCTTCAACTCCCAGAAATACTAACAGCTGGTAAACTGGTTGGGATTTCTGGGAGTTGTAGGCCAAAACACCTGGAGGCCCACAGGTTGAGAACCACTGAATTAAGGGATTAAGAGAGTTATGAAGAGAAAGGGGAGTGGGGGCATTTCCAAGCTTTGGCACAGGACAATGACTGAAGTGCCTGCCGTGAGAAGGCTTTTTGAGCACTCAGGTTGACAAAGTGAAAAGGATTCTGGCCATGATAGCCTTTGTCAACACATTGATCTCCATAGTCATAGTCCAACTCTCAAACCACTACACAACACTGGCTAAGTAGAAGAAGAAGATTCAGTAGTTGTCACACAACCAGTTAACAACAAGGGATCTGTTGATATTCTTGTTCCTACAGAAATTCAAAATCCAAAATTTAATGTGTTGTGAAGGCTTTCATGGCCAGAATCACTGGGTTGCTATGAGTTTTCTGGGCTATATGGCCATGTTCCAGAAGTATTCTCTCCTGGCATTTTGCCCACATCTAAGGCAGGCATCCTCAGAGATTGAGGGGACTGTTGGAAACTAAATAAGTGAGATTTACTTAGTTTCTCCAGACAAGAATTAATCAGGGCCAGCTAACACCTCCCAACAAAGGATTTCCTCGGGCAGCAACCAGCCAGGCCTTCAAACTGCAGCGCATTAAATGGTAATCAAGGTGGCAAATTGCAACATTCACACATACCTCTAGTAGACAAATGTTCTTTCTCCCACCCTGGACATTCCACAGGTATATAAACGACACTTACTTAGTTTCCAACAAACCCCTCAGCCTCTGGGGATACCTGCCATAGATGTGGGTGAAACAGTGGGAGAGAAAGCTTCTGGAACATGGCCATACAGTCCGGAAAACTCACAGCAGTGAGGTTAGGTTCCAGGACTCACAGTGGATACTGTGGATATTCCAAGTCCCACTATACACAGTGATCTAGTAAAATGACATCATTTTTTTTAAAAAAAATGTCAAAATGGAGGTTTGTTTTTTTGGATTTTGAGGGGATGGGGTGTTCCCAAGAGTCCTTGAGCCAGACCTCTATGAGTGCCAAGATACCACTGTATTTTGAATGTTTAGAAGTGGGCATTTCAGCAGGTGTTCCTTGTTCTTTGGTTGTGTGACAAGCAACTTGTCCTCAGTGTATTGTTGAAGGCTTTCATAGCTGGAATCACTGGGTTGTTGGAGCCCCCGGTGGTGCAGTGGGTTAAAGCCCTGTGCTGGCAGGAGTGAACACCGACAGGTTGCAGGTTCGAATCCAGGGAGAGGCAGATGAGCTCCCTCTATCAACTCCAGCACCTCATGTGGGGACATGAGAGAAGCCTCCCACAAGGATGACAAATCATCCGGGCATCCCCTGGGCAACGTCCTTGCAGATGGCCAATTCTCTCACACCAGAAGTGACTTGCAGTTTCTCAAGTCGCTCCTGACATGACAAAAGAAACTGGGTTGTTGTAGGTTTTTTGGGCTATATGGTCATGTTCTAGAAGCATTCTCTCCTGATGTTTCACCTGCATCTATGGCAAGCATAGATGCAGGTGAAACGTCAGGCGAGAATGTTTCTAGAACACGGCCATATAGCCCAAAAAACCCTACAACAACCCAACTTGTCCTCAATTTCCCTCTCCTACTCAACCAGGGTGAGTGCTGGACGACCCAGGAGAGAAGGATCCAACTACTCACTCACTTGAATGTGGAATGTGTCAATGCAGAATCCATGGATACTACTGAGACTATACAGGAGCCATCTGGCAACCCAGCTGAACCCAGTGCCCAATCTTGGCCTGTCTAACTCCCATCCCCTGACTTATAGAGCAGCCATGGGCAAAGTTGGGCCCTCCAGGTGTTTTGGACTTCAACTCCCACCATTCCTAACAGCCTCTGGCCCTTTCCTTTTCCCCCTCAGCCACTTAAGGTTGGAGGGCCCAACTTTGCCCACGCCTGCTTTAGAAAAACTTGTCTAGGATGTGCAAGCCAAGATCCTGTGCCCGAGGCTGAGGGATGGAGCCTCTCACCCGCTTCCTTCGTCGGATTGGAAACAGTTAATGTCAAATCCGTGTCGCGCCTTCCCAGACATGCTTTGCTTAATCCCTTTCGGACTTATTGTTCTCTGCGGCGACTCGACCTGGACCCTTCCCTCCCTTTCCCTCATCTCTCCCTCCCTCCCTTCTTCTCTCTCCGAACCAGACCTCCGGCGTTCCTCCGTTACTTCAGTCACTCCAACAGTTTGGGGCAACTCCCTGGCTCTCTCTGTGTCTCTCTACCTGACCTCCCCCTCGTGTTAAATTGATTGACACCCCGCGGAGCCACTGGAGCTGAGGTCCAAGGAGTCTCCGTGGGGGCGGAGACTCGACTCAATGAAAGGGAGAAGGGGCGGGGCCGAGGATGAGGGGCCAATTGGAGGCGGGGATGGATGCGGAGAGGGGAGGAGAAGGAGAGAGCCGGGACGAGACGCGCTTGCAAGTCAAGAGCCCATCAGAGCGCAATGAGAAGCGAGGAAGTTTCAGCCGGGCTCTGGCTTGCTTGGAGGCGCGCGCGCGCGCGGGCGGGTGTCTGTGTTTGGGGGTCGCGCGCGGGCGGGCGGGCGAGCAGGAGGCTGTGGCTCCTTCTGCGGCTTCTTCTCGTCTTTCTCCCCCTCCCTCTTCTTCTTCCTTCTTCTCCCCTCAGAGCCGAGCAGCTGAGCCATCTGAAAGGGGCTCTTCCTTCATAAAGTGCAGGCGGAGGATGAAGAGCTGCGCCCAAGTCGCTTGAGGAGAACTAAGAACTTTGGGATTACAAAGAGCGCCAAGCCAGTTGGCTAGAATAAATCCCCCGAGAGTGCTCTCCTCACTCTCTCGGATAGTTCTAGCTTTCTCTCACTTTGGGGGAACTTTTTGACCCAGCGTAGGGAGCTGGCGGAGGCTCCTGAACCGAGGCGTCGAGGCGAGGGATGCCCCAAACCCGAGGAGCCTGGCGCTGAAGTGAGGAGAGCGCTCTCCTCGCGATGCCCAGGAGAAGCTCCCGCTGCCGCCGACAGAAGCCGCTCCTCCCGTGGAGGAAACGAGACGAAGCAACGGGAGTCCGAAGAGCCGCCTGAAGGAGGAGAAAGAGGAGGAAAGACCCGCCCGCGTCGCTCCTTCTCCGACGAAGAAGAGGAAAGGAAGGAGCGGCACTCCGGTTGAGACCTGTGGCAGCCCCTTCCCTCCCTCTCCATCGCTTCACTGGGACGTTTTGCTGCGAGGAAAGGGCTTGCTGGACTTGACTTGACTGGACTCTCCCTCTTGACGACATTGGGCTTCTTTTTGCTTGTGTGGACACTTTCTTTTAGCGTCTCGAGGAAGAGTCCCTCCTTTTGGAGTCCAACGGAGATGCTGGCGGCTCTGGAGAGACCGGCGGCCTCACCTGGGCGCCTCAGGGGATGAGGCCACATTTAGAGGACTTTGGGCTCATCCGGAGCTGCTCCCTTCCACCTTGCCTTGGACTTGGGCATTGCCTCACTTGCCTCACCTGCGCCATGGGCCACCTGGGGATGGGCGACAAGGCCTCCTCTGCCTGGCTCACAGGCCTGGCCTTGCTCTTGCTGCTGCCACCTTCCTCAGCGGAACCAAGGCAGCTCTTCCGAGTTTTGGAGGAGCAGCCCCCAGGCACCTGGGTGGGCACCATCGCCACCCGTCCGGGCTTCACCTACCGCTTGAGTGAGCACCATGCTCTCTTCTCCATCAACGCCACCTCGGGAGACCTTCACACTCGTGCCATCATTGATCGGGAGAGCCTGCCCACCGATGTGGTGGACTTGGTGGTGCTCTCCAGCCAGCCCACCTATCCCAGCGAAGTACGCATCGTGGTGCTGGACCTCAATGACAATGCGCCCATCTTCCCTGACCCTTCCATCGTGGTGACGTTCAAGGAGGACACGGGCAGCGGCCGACAGCTGATCCTGGACACGGCGACCGATGCGGACAGCGGGACAAACGGCGTGGACCACAGCTCTTACCGCATTGTGGGGGGCAATGAAGGAGGCCGCTTCCGGCTCAACATCACGCTCAATCCCAGTGGGGAAGGGGCTTTCTTGCACTTGGTCTCACGGGGTGGGCTGGACCGAGAGGCCACACCTGCCTACCAGCTGCTCTTGCAAGTGGAGGACAAAGGGGAGCCGCGGAAGCGTGGATACTTACAAGTCAATGTCACGGTGCAGGATATCAATGACAACCCCCCTGTTTTTAGTCAGACCCTCTATCAAGCCCGAGTGCCGGAGGATGCACCTGTCGGAGCCAGTGTTCTGCAGGTGACAGCGGCAGATGCTGATGAGGGCACTAACGCCGACATCCGCTATCGTCTGGAGGGAGCAGATAATGTTGGTGTTGATGGAGCTGGAGCGCTTCCTTTTGAAGTGGACCCAGAAAGCGGGGTCATCCGTATCCGGGAGGCATTGGACTATGAGTTACGACGCCAGTACTCTCTAACAGTTCAGGCTATTGATCGAGGTGTGCCAGCTTTAAGTGGCCGTGCTGAGGCTCTGATCCGCTTGCTGGATGTGAATGATAATGAGCCACGGGTCAAATTCCGCTACTTCCCAGCCACATCCCGCTTTGCCTCGGTAGATGAGAACGCGGCACCTGGCACAGTGGTGGCATTGTTGACTGTCAGCGATGCTGATTCACCAGCAGCCAATGGGAATATTTCTGTGGCCATCTTGGGTGGGAATGAGCAGCGCCATTTTGAGGTTCAGACTAGCAAAGTGCCCAACCTCAGCCTTATCAAAGTGGCAGCTGCTCTTGACCGGGAACGCATACCCACCTATAACCTTACTGTGGCTGTGACTGACAACTTTGGGGCTCCTTCACCATCACCAGGGCCAGTCCCTTCTTCTCTGAGCCCTGATGGAGCTGTTTCTGCTCCAGTAAGCCGCTCCTCTGTAGCTAGCCTGGTGATCTTTGTAAATGATATCAATGATCACCCACCTGTCTTTGGACAGTCAGTGTACCAAGTGAATATCAGTGAAGAGGTGCCACCTGGCAGCTATGTAGAAGGCCTGAGTGCTACAGATCGGGATTCGGGTCTTAACGCCAACCTCAAGTACAGCATAGTTTCTGGCAATGACCTGGGCTGGTTCTGTATTAGTGAGCACAGTGGCCTAGTCACTACCACCAAAAGCCCAGATACTCCCATGGCCAGAGCTCTGCTGGGTGAATCTAGTCCAAGTATAACAGCATCTGGTGGGCTGGATCGGGAAATAGCTTCACATGTGGTGCTGAACATCAGTGCCCGAGACCAAGGTGTGCAGCCCAAAATTTCCTATGCACAGTTGGAAGTGAATATCTTGGATGTTAATGATGAGAGGCCCCGATTTAGCCAGCCAGATGGTTATCATGTGTCTGTGGCAGAAAATTCCCCTTCAGGGACTGAATTGCTAGTCCTAACTGCTATTGATGGTGACTTGGGAGATAATGGGACTGTGCGCTTCTCTTTGCAAGAAACTGAGCCAGGGATGTTAGCAGGTTTGGTTGCTCCATGGAGGATATTTCGCTTGGATCCTGTATCAGGAAGGCTCAGTACAATTTCCCAGCTAGACAGGGAGGAACAGGGGCATTACTCACTGCAAGTCTTGGCCACTGATTTGGGCTATCCTGCCTTATCCTCAGTGGTTCAGGTCAATGTGAGCTTGCTTGATGTAAATGATAACAGCCCCTTATTTTATCCTGTCCAATATTTTGCCCATATCCAAGAAAATGAACCTGCAGGCAGCTATGTTGCCACTGTATCTGCCAGCGACCCTGACCTTGGTATCAATGGGACAGTCAGGTTCACCATCTCGGCAGGTGACACCTCCAGGTTTCAGATTCATAATCAGACTGGGGTTATCACTACCAAAACAGTCCTGGATAGAGAGGAGAAGACTGCTTACCAACTACAAATAGGTGCCAGTGATGGTGGTAACCTGCAATCACAAAACCAGGCCATAGTTACAGTCAATGTCTTGGATACTCAGGATAATCCTCCAGTGTTTAGTCAGGATACCTACAGTTTTGTGGTGTTTGAAAATGTTGCCTTGGATTACCATGTAGGCAGTGTTTCCGCTTCCACTATGGATCTCAACACCAACATCACTTACCTTATCACAATGGGTGACCAAAGGGGTATGTTTGAAATTAACAAAGTGACTGGCCTGATCACCACAGCTAGTGTTATTGATAGGGAAGAGCAGGCATTTTACCAGCTGAAAGTGGTGGCAAGCGGTGGAGCAATCGCAGGGGATGCTTTGGTCAATATAACTGTCAGAGATTTAAATGACAATTCCCCCCATTTTCTGCATGCAGTGGAAAGTGTGAATGTGGTTGAGAACTGGAGTACTGGGCATACCATATTCCAAGCTAAAGCTGTTGATCCTGATGAAGGTATTAATGGCATGGTCCTTTACAGCCTGAAACAGAATCCAAAGGACCTATTTAATGTCAACGAGCAAAGTGGTGCCATCAGTTTGACAGGGCCTCTGGACATAAATGCTGGGTCTTATCAAGTGGAGATTATGGCTTCTGACTTGGGAGTTCCTAGGCGCTCCTCTAGCTTTATTTTAACTGTTTCTGTTCATGATGTAAATGACAACTCACCAGTGTTTGACCAACTGTCCTATGAAGTCACAATTTCTGAACTGGAGCCTGTGAACTCCAGATTTTTTAGTGTGCATGCTTCTGACAAGGATTCAGGTGAAAACGGAGAAATAGCTTATAACATAATCGAGGGAAACACTGGAGATGCCTTTGGCATTTTTCCAGATGGTCAGCTATATATAAAAAGTGAACTGGACCGTGAACTTCAAGAAAGATACACATTAGTAGTTGCAGCTTCTGATAGAGCAGTCGAACCTCTCAGTGCCACTGTAAATGTCAGTGTAATTCTAGAAGATGTAAATGATAATAGACCACTGTTTAATAGTACCAATTATGTTTTTTATTATGAAGAGGAACAAGTTGGTGGTTCATTTGTGGGTAAAATTAGTGCTTTTGACAAAGACTCTGGATCTAATGGTGAAGTCAGATACTCATTTGAGCACATGCAGCCTGACTTTGAATTGAATGCAATCAGTGGAGAGATAAAGAGTACTCATCAGTTGGACAGAGAATCCCTCATGAGGCAAAGGGGAACTGCTGTGTTTACATTTACAGTTATTGCAATGGATCAGGGGTTGCCAAAGCCTTTAAGGGATCAAGCAACAGTTCAGGTTTACTTGAAGGACATAAATGACAATGTGCCAAAGTTTTTAAAAGAACTTTATCAAGCTACAGTATCAGAGTTAGCTGCAAACCTGACACAAGTTTTAAGGGTTTCTGCTTCAGATGTTGATGAAGGTAAGAACGGACTGATCCACTATTCTGTAATTAAGGGCAATGAAGAAAAGCAATTTACAATAGATAACAGCACAGGCCAGGTGACTTTGATTGGCAAACTGGATCACGAAGCTACTGCATCTTACTCACTCACCATCCAGGCAGTAGATTCTGGAGCAGTTTCCCTCAGCTCAGTGTGTACATTGAACATTGAAGTTCTGGATGAAAATGACAACACTCCTTCCTTCCCCAAATCAACTTTATTTGTTGATGTCTTGGAAAACATGAGAATTGGGGAACTGGTCTCTTCTGTCACTGCCACTGATTCTGATTCGGGGGACAATGCAGACCTTCACTACAGTATTACAGGGACAAATAATCATGGAACATTTAGCATCAGTCCCAATACTGGCAGCATTTTCCTTGCCAAAGCATTGGATTTTGAAACACAGTCAATGTACAAACTTAACATAACAGCAAAAGACAAAGGAAGGCCTCCTCAGTCTTCTACCATGTCCGTTGTAATATATGTCAGGGATTATAATGACAACCCACCTAAGTTCCCACCTGGGGACATTTTCAAGTCCATTGTTGAGAACATTCCTGTTGGGAGTTCTGTCATTTCTGTAACAGCTCATGATCCAGATGCAGATATTAATGGGCAATTAGTATATACAATCATTCAGCAGATGCCAAGGGGGAACCATTTCCAAATAGATGAAGTCAAAGGAACAATATATACCAGTGCTGAAATAGACCGGGAATTTGCTAATCTCTTTGAATTGACAGTGAAAGCCATTGACCAGGCTGTCCCTGTAGAATCTAGAAGATTTGCTTTGAAGAATGTGACCATTCTAGTAACTGACCAGAATGACAATGTCCCTGCTTTTGTTTCACAAAATGCTCTTGCTGCCGACCCCTCTGTCATGATTGGTACAGTCCTAACTACTATTGTTGCTGCTGATCCTGATGAAGGGGCAAATGGGGAGGTTGAATATGAAATAATCAATGGAGACAGAGACATCTTCATTGTGGATCGCTACAGTGGAGAACTGAGAGTGTCATCGCCTTTAGTACCATCACAGCTCATGTACACATTTATAGTTTCAGCCACTGATCTTGGTGCTGAGAGGAGGAAGTCAACCACAGAGATGACTGTACTTCTACAAGGACTTGAGGGCCCTGTTTTTACTCAGCCAAAGTATATTACCATTTTGAAAGAAGGTGAACCAATTGGGACAAATGTGATATCGATAGAAGCAGCTAGTCCTAGAGCGAATGAAGGTCCTGTGGAGTATTTCATAGTCTCAGTGCGTTGTGAAGACAAGATGTTTGGTCGACTCTTTACCATTGGTCGCCATACTGGTGTGATCCAGACAGCTGCTATTTTGGATAGAGAACAAGGAGCACGGCTATATCTCGTGGAGGTTTATGCCATTGAAAAGTCTGCTGCATCGCCACGAACCCAAAAAGCAGAGGTACAGTTTTACCATTTAATTCTTTCTTACTTTTCAGTTCTATTATTTTAGGTTCCATCCTTTACATGGGACTGAGTGCTAATGATGTCAATGTAACTTCTGAGTAGACTGGCATAGGACTATACTGTGAATATTTTAAGTAATCAGTGATTTTACAGGTGCCAAGGTATTTTACATTGTTTTATTTTTTTGGTTCAGTGTTCAAACATAACTTTTGGAAATATATGTCAGTGTTGTCTTCTGGTAGATCAGAATAACACATAGCATTGTTGTTTTTGCCTGGTACTAGTTAGTTGGTAAACATGCAACATGATTGTCCATTCTATTTGTTTGGCAGAAATTGTTATTAACTAATTAATTTCAACTATGATTTGTTTCACACCTGGAATTTTCTCAATACAAGAAAAATGCCATATGTGAATGGGCCTCATCTTATGTCTGATCATTTCAGTTTGTTTAACTTGCTGTGTAAAATATGTACTTTTTGCTAGTTGTAACAGAAAGTGAATTTATTTTAATATTATAATCACTGTACAAAACTAGAATGTCTGGAGAAAGATCAGGAAACAGGTTCATTTTCCAAAGAAGTTTACCTTAACCTGTCAATACTTTTGTTTGTTTCTATTAATCTACTTTTCTATTGCTTCTATTTTCAAGTCTCCATCTAAAGATTCAGAGATGTTAGATTTTTACAGAAGCCAAATGATTCTGTTCTTAGTTATATAAAGTAAATAGATTCCAAAACATTAGTCATGGCATCAGAAAATATATGTTTGGTTCTTGTTTTGTTAAAGTGTATTCTGCTGCATGATCTTTCATGCACTAGAGTGGCTTTCAGAAACGTTATTTGGAAACAACTAAGCCAGCCAAGGTGGGGTGTTTCTTTTTTCCTTTTTGCATTGTTCAGATCCTGATTTCTGTGTTGAGTCATTTTTTTGATCACTGCTAATGTAGAGCAAAATCTTTTCAACCAGCAGGGGATGCCGGAAGTGTTGAATGAGTCAAACATTTCCCTCGTGGTCTAAACAGTTTAGCTTTGAAACTGAACATGACTGTATGATGCAAGGATTTCTCTCAAATACTGAAACAGTAACACAGTAGTCTTATGCACACATACTTTGGAATAACATCTGAGTAAACATGAACAGAATTGATCTGCACAAATAGTATAGTATGTGAATATTTGCCAAAACCTATACACTTTATACTGTTTCCAAAATATGTTTTGGAATGAGTTGGGATTATGATATTTGAAAACCATGCAATTCTAACACACTAGAAACTCTTTTAATACATTGTACTTGCATTGACTTATTTGGGAGTGATGTGTTTGAGTTGAATTGAAGTTTTGTGGAGTAAATGGCATAGCATGTGTCATTTCCATTTATTTTGTTTTACAGAATGAGTTGAGGTTGGAACAAATTATAACTGAATGAAGATTGGGTACAAATAGTAGCATTATTCAATGTTACGATTTTGTACATTCTTTAGCAACAACAGTAATGAATTTGACTACTTCAAAAATTTAACCAGTTGCTCTGTTACAGTTGTATCTATTGCTATTGGGAGGAATCTAACTGAATTTCATACGTAACATAGTAATAAACTAACAATGGACACATATGGGCTGTACCTGCATCTTCAAGGGTGAAAGGATAAATGTGTGTTGTGTGAACCTTCATATATTCATGATTTGCAACTCTTTGCAACCATAGGCAATATAACCAGGGGTAGAGAATGCTGGGAGTTGCAATTTGACAACATCTGGAACATAAAGTGATTCCTACTCCTTATCTATAGGTTCACCCATTTAATCCAGAAAAGATGAAACAAAATGTTCTTCATATTTTAATATTGCTTGCACTCTGCCTCCTTAATCAGAAGTATATTCCATTGGTCTTGGTGTGTGTGTGTTTTAACTAGACTTATAAATGATTGGGGAAGATAAGCATGGGTTGAAGTATCAGCCAGCATAATATTGTGACCTGAGTGTTGTACTTGGACTTTAGGAGACTAGATTTTGAATATACAGCTGCTGAAATGCAGAAATCCACTGGGTGATGTTGTACTCTCTAAGTTATACTCTCTAAGGGGGCACCAACACCATAGAATTAATGCAGTTTGACATCAGTTTAACTGCCATGGCTCAATGCTGTGGAATCATGGGATTTATAGTTTGGTGAGGCATCAGCACCTTTTGGCAGAGAAGGCTAATAATCTTGGAAAACTATAGCTCCCAGGATTCCATGGCATTGAACCATGAGTTAAAGTTGTGCCAAACTCTCTTAATTGTATAATGTAGATGCACTCTAAGCCATATATGAAGGCAGTGGGAAGCCTCCTCTGAAAAACAAATTGCTGAAAGCGTTGGTGTTTACTTGGAAGGCACATAACAACAACAACAACAACAATGACAACAACAGACTTGAAGTTCTGGTTAGCCTTGCTTATTCTGGCTGAATCTGCACTGCCGTATATCCAAGGATCTGGACCCAGATTACCTGCTTTGAACTGGAGTCTCCACCACCATATAATCTGAGATGAATTAATCTGAGATCAGATCTTGGGATATAGGGAGGTGTAGCAGGGACCTCTGATAATCAGAATAGAGTAGTTATTATAAAAATATTTCCTAGCAGGAGATTTTACTATACAGCCAGGTATACCTCAGTTAAATCAAGTACAGTAAGTTCATTCTTGATCATACTTCGTTAA
This sequence comes from Anolis sagrei, assembly GCF_037176765.1. Classification (NCBI taxonomy): domain Eukaryota; kingdom Metazoa; phylum Chordata; class Lepidosauria; order Squamata; family Anolidae; genus Anolis; species Anolis sagrei. The sequence goes on from NC_090025.1 coordinate 38,099,482, forward strand.
CAGGAAATTTGATACCTGAATCAAAAATAATAGGGAAAGAATAGGGAAAGGATCCTTTACAACAAAAGAGGCACAGTTAATCATATTTCAACAAACATTTTACCCCAAACTGACATGCATGAGTGGAATTAAATAAGTTAAGGTAAAGGTTTTCCCCTATCATTAGACATGTCCGACTCTGGTGCTCATCTCCATTTCTAAGACAAAGAGCTGGTGTTGTCCATAGATGTTTCCTAGGTCATGTGGCCAGCATGACTGCATGGAGCTCTGTTACCTTCCTGCTGAAGCGGTACCTATTGATCTACTCACATTAGCATGTTTTTGAATTGCTGGGTTGGTAGAAGCTGGCACTAATAGCAGGAGCTCATACTGCTCCCCAGATTTGAACCTCTGACCTTTTGGTCAGCAAGTTCAGCAGCTCAGCGGTTTAACCCTCTGTGTCACCAGGTTTAATCCCTTTAATTTAAACTGTCCATAAGTAAACATTTTTTTTTTACCTTTAGAGACTGCTTGTAGGCTTTTCCCAAAATACATATATGAATTATTTTTTGCACCAGCCCCCATTTATGATTTCTGTTTTAGTCTGTATATCTATTGCCCCTCTGCCTAGTGTTAAAATAGTAACCCCCCCCCCTTTAAAATCTGCATGACTGTTAGAAGTTTCAGCAGTTACATCTAATCTCATAAACAAAAGGTTTTGCCTAGGGAAATTCTTCCTAGCATGCTGCCTCCAGATGTCTATGACAAAACAGTGACAACATTTTCTGTGCTGTTGTTTTCAAGAAATAATTCATACTCTTATGACACCAATCTTGAACCTGTATTTTTCATGCCAGGATTTAGCTTTGAACATTGTTACAACATATTTAACTTCTTCTGAACAGAAGCAAGAAGAATCCTACCAGAAATGTCACAGTCCAGTTCTGCAAGTTGGCATTGGCATTGATCTCTATCAAAGGATTTTGCCAGTTTACAGACATTCATGGTCAGTGAGATGAACAACTGGGACTTCTCTTTGCCATAAATTGATGGTACTTTATTGAGACAAAGCACTATCAACTAATATGTTTACTGTTTTGTGTCTATTAACCCTTGAAGAAGTTTACTTCTTGAGACATGAAATACAGATATCGCCAGAACGTAGGAATATAACATTATATCTCCCCTTTTCAATCTCTGGCCTTATCATGTGAATACTGTCCCAAGTAACCTACTCTTCACCTTGAATATTCTACTCTTTTCCCAACAATGTCTTGGCCATGACCAGGATGCACTGTACATTTAAAAATGTCAAAAAACATTGCACAAAGATGTACTTAAGATTAACATTTCACTCAAAAACAGTTTGCTAAAATAAATAATGGATACTTATTTATGAAATTTACATTTTTGTGTGTATGTAAGGGATCCTTTAGAGAACATAACAAGATTTCAAATGAAAGGTATTGGCTGGAATGTTGCTAAACATTCCACAGGTTGGCCATCTTTCTTTCTGCAAAATGTTTTGTTTGATTTTTTACACATCCCACTGTTGTAGAGTCCAGTCCTGCTCCATTATGTGGTATGCAAAATCATTAATTTTGAAAATATTTATAATCCTATATGCAGGATTATAACCATATGTCCTAATCCAGAAAACATGATATATAAGGGGAAAAAAGGTTTCCAGTTTTAAGAAGTCTAGCTTGTACAATGGAAAGAGAAGAAATAAATTAAATTTAGGAGTGACCATGCTGTGTAAAATAGGTTATGTAATGATTTATTCCTGTATATGTATTTGTCATTCAGGTTTATGAACGTAATTACTTTCTCTTGGTTATCTTCATGAAGTCAATATATTTTTATGAAAACTCAGTAGAAGATTATTAAGATACCTGGCTGGAAGATACCTTTGTACAATCTAAGATTGATGTTTTCCTTGGAGTTTTTATATAATAGTTTAGGCTTCCTGGTGATTTTCCTTTCTTCTAGTTTTTCTTTTTTTCCACTGTTGTTTTTGTAATTTATCATGAAAGCTCATGCTGTCTAAATGATGGATACTACCACCAGAAAAGGGATTTTTAGTCTTTTGAATCGGTATTTCCTGGTTTGCCTTTTCATAGGTTCCTAATTGGGTCCCCAGATGCAGTTTTCTCCTTGAGAATACAGAATGATAATATTTTGTTGTTTTGTGGAGCTGGAGAAGTTGTTTCCCTCCAGATGTTGCTGAGATGCAGCTCCTGTCAGCTCTGGAACATCTACACTGTAGAACTAATGCAATTTGACATCACTTTAACTGCCATGGATCAATACTGTGGAATCCCAGGAGTTGTAGTTTGGTTAGACACCACTGTGCTTTGGCAGACAAGATTAAAGACATTGTAACAATTCTAAGAATTCCAGAACATTGAGACATGGCAGTTAACGTAGTGTCAAACTACATTAATTCTACAATGTAGCTGTATAATCCATAGTTAGTGGTGAAAAGCGATATGAATTTTAGCATCTAGTAATCACCATAGGGTTGTCTTCAAACCATTGTTTAGATGTTAACAAGAGCATGATGTTCTATGGCCTATGGTGAAATCCAATACATGCCAGGTGAAAAAGTAAAGGTCACTGAGTTCAATAAGTTAAACTTTCAAATTGGATATCACTACACACTTCCAGTTCAACAATGGCTATAACCCTTCTATCTTTTTTCCCCACCCTCCTTCTCTCTAGTATGACATGTGATATGCATGACAGCATTTGGAGCACATATTACTAGGCTAGTGAGATCAGGGAAATGCAGTTATTTTAAAAAATAAGTATGATATTGGCAAACTGGGGGCTCTTCTATACTATTAAACCAGGCTTGCTAGGTCATCCCATGTTTTGCAGGAGAATAATTTCTCCAGAGCTCCTTGTTGGTGGTGATTTGATAAATTTCAGATGGGAAGAGTGAGACAAATGGCACTTACCAGTATGGTGGAAGCTCAACGTAAGAGTGTTTTGGGTTAAGAGCTATTGTCAGAGGGAGTGCTAGTACCAGAGGGAATGCTAGCAGTATCGGGCCTTCGGGCTTTGAGCAGTCTCTGTGCCTTCATGTCTCCATGCTTCATGTCTCATGCTCTTGTCTACTTTGGAAGATTGCTGTCTACTTTGCTCTTGTCCGCTTTGAGGAACTTTGATTTAGTTGATTTTGTATAGTTTTAATTCCGGGTATGTTTGGCTTCATGAAGCGAGAGAGGGAGAGAGAGCAAGAGAGGAAGGGAGGCTAAAATGAGCACAGTATGAAGAAAATTATGCTTCTTCACTTAGTGCTTTGTGATTCCTTGCCACAACTTTGTGCTTCTACCATTTTGAAGTTGATTTTTCTTTTTTATTGTTCATTGTGAATGTGCATTTAAGCATTATTTCTAAAGTACAGTTTCTTATTTAAAAACACATTACAAAAATGGGGGTGGGTGGGTCGTGGGGGGCGGCGGAAAAGATAAATGGCATTTCAATTTTGCTTTGAGATAAGAGTGATTTGCATTAAGAGCTCAGTCACAGAATGAATTAATCTCTTAACTCAAGGTAACACTGCTAGTTTTGTGACAGTGTGGCAGAAGCTTGGACTCTTTGCTGACTGACCATGTGGGAATGGAGAGATAAGCATGAATTCTAGATGGTACAAGTCTAGCCTTGTCTATGTTGTGTGTCTTGGCATTGAATGTTTGCCATATATGTGTACATTGTAATCCGCCCTGAGTCCCCTGCGGGGTGAGAAAGGCAGGATATATATACTGTAAATAAATAGCCTTGAATTTGCAGAAGCTTGCATTGATCTGAAGACCTGAATTGTCTAAGATGTTGGAACATGAAAGAAATAATAATAGTTTTGCCCTCTCTGATATGTTAGTGTACTAGCACAAAACCAATTTTATTAGTATTTGCATTTTTAAAAAGAGGATTTGTGTAAATGTGATATCTAAAACAGAATTTGTTGCACATTTGTTGCACAAAAAATTTCTGAAATGTTTGCACAACCTGTTACGCAACTGCTTTGCACAACTGCTTGCATAAAAGGTTTAATTCATTGCACTTGGGCTTATTGTGATTTCCCCAACCACTTTTGTTAAATTAGATTCAGGCTATTATCTTTCATTCAATAAGTTTGGCTGAAATGGTAGAAAAACAGACATTTGGCTTTTGGGCTTTGAGGTAAGATGTGCATAATAATTGCAAAGAAAATGTGACTGAACTGAGCAATCAAATGAGTGTGCAAGTAGACCCTTGGCTGATCAGTGAGATTTCTTGAAGAACATTTGTTCTCAAAGTTCATTCAGTTAAGAACACTTATTTCATGTTGAGATCCATATTGTCAGGCTCAAAACCTTCAGATCACACATTTCAGAAGTAGGATGAATTGAGCCAAAGTGGTCAGAAGCCAAAGTGCATCTGGCAGAGATCTGCACGTGCCATTCAATCTGTAGATTCTCCCTGTGGGTTGGAGGGTCCTGCCGTGAGTTAAAATGAATAATATGGAAAATCTGTTCTGTGGGTTTTGGGGGGAAAATAATCTAATTCTAGATAGACTGGATGGTAAATTTTAGTCAAACAGAAGTAGCAGGAAAATGTAGAGTTGGTATGTGTCTGAAAGAGTAAACCTAATTAACTTGTTAACTCTATGCGCCTTGCACAAGGCATACAATATAAATAGAAGAAAATTCTATTTATTTATTTTTCTCTCAGAGGGGAAGAAAGCAATGGCAGGACAAATTTTAACTGACAAACGGCTGCTTTCAATTACTTTAAGCTTGGTTGTAATATTTCAGAAAAGGTTGAGAGAGAGAACTGTGTAACATGTAGTTTTGTTCATGCTTTCTCTTCCCGGAAACTAAGAAAAACAGAGTCATAATCATCATTATGCTTCATTAAATGTAAACAATGATGCCATATTATTTTAAATCTTGATAAATTTAAAACACTACTTGACCTTTGTACTGGTGGAGAAATAAGAAGTTGGGAGTAAACAGTTTCTTTTCAAGGTTAGATCCTATTGGATAGGAGAGGGAAATACCACATGCCTGCCAAAATACTTGGCTCAAAGGAGAGGAATACAGATGGCTGTAACTGATAAATGTGTCTGTTATTGTTATTTTTTTCCTGAGCATTGCTCTTTGTATGAATATACATATATAGAGACTATGTGTGAGTAAGTGTGTGTAAGATAGAAAGATAGTTAAAAAAGCAATTTAAAAATACAAAAACGGAAAGTTGTCTTCTGGCTGTGACTTTGTACAAAAATCAACATTAGCACAGAATAATTGTTTCCCTTGGTAAAATTATACTATCAGTACCACAGGACCTTATTAGTAATTACTATATCTATTCCTGTATAAAACAACTTCCATTGGTGAGTGGATGTTTGGAGATAAACCGTACTCCCCCTTCTTTAAATTGTTGGTCTCATGTGGTTTTATTTTCAATCCATTTTTAGTTGATTTTTAAAATCTTTCATGGAATCCCTACCAATTTTTGCTGAATCCAAGGGGTCTGCAGAACACAGTTCGAGAACTGCTGTTCTAGGGCAGTGTTTCTCAACCTTCTTAATACCGCGACCCTTTAATACAGTTCCTCATGTTCTGGTGATCCCCAACCATAACATTATTTTAGTTGCTACTTCATAACTGTAAGTTTGCTGCTGTTACAAATTATAATGTAAATATCTGATCTGCAGGATGTATTTTCATTCACTGGACCAAATTTGGCACAAATACCCAATATACCCAAATGTGAATACTGGTGGGGTTGGAGGGGCTTGATTTTATCATTTGGGAATTGTAGTTGCTGGGATTTATAGTTCACCTATAAATCCCAGCAACTCTACCAATGATGGAATTGAACCAATCTTGGCACACATAACTCCCATGACCAACAAAAAATACTGGAAGGGTTTGATGGGCATTGACCTTGAGTTTAGGATTTGTAGTTCACCTACATCTAGAGAGCACTGTGGACTCAAACAATGATGGATTGGGACCAAACTTGGCACTCAATATGCCCAAATGTGAACACTGGTGGAGTTGGGGGAAAATAAACCTTGAAATTTGGGGGTTGTAGCTGCTGGGATTTATAGTTTGCCTACAATCAAAGAACATTCCAAACCCTACCTAAGATAGAATTGGGCCAAACTTCACACACAGAACTCCCATGACCAACAGAAAATACTGTGTTTTCTGATGGTCTTTGGTGACTCCTCTGACACCCCCCCCCCAAGAGGTCCCGATTCCCAGATTGAGAAAGGCATCAGTACTTAGAAAACAGTAGGTTAAAAATCATAGCTGTTTGGAATCGGGAAGTATATCTCTTCCCATGTTTCTGTGGCATATCAGACCATATTTGAGGAATGTCAAAGTCATTTTTGTTGCATTTTGAAATTTTAAAAAATGCCAGAATCCCATTGATTGAGGGCAGTAGACTATATTTGATGTAGTTCCTCTGTTGATTTGGTTGCTAACCCCATCTATTAGGTCCAATGGTATTGGCATTATTTATGTCTGTTTTATATTGTCTTCAGCACTGTGGCAAGCAAAAGTAATTTTTCAAAAGTTCACAGTGGGTACCATAAATGAGCAATAACTCATGAAAAATCAATTCCCTGTTGTCGCGTTCTAAGGAGCCAAAAGAAAGTGAGCCTGCTTGAAGTTGTCTCAGAGGATTTGCTGCAGTACATAGGCATTTCCCAGAGGGGGTTATTACTGTCATAAATTAATTTTCATGAATCATTTGTAGATAAGTAATTCATGCTTTTTTCTTTACCCAGTTCTAATTTATTGACTATTTTTTTTTACCTTCCCAGGGGTTTCTTGGATTCCTGTAATATCTTAGCAGCAAGAATTCCTAAAACTGAATATGGGGAGTGCATTGAAAAAATGAATTTGTAAGATATTCTCAAATGAATATGAAAGCAAATATTTAGGGATAAATATTTAGGGAGAGGTTGACAAGCTGGAGTGTGTCCAGAGGAAGGCAACTGAAATGGCTGAATGGCCATCTGTTGGAGGTACTTTGAATGTGATTTTCCTGCTTCTTGGCAGGGGGTTGACCTACAAGGTTTCTTCCAACACAGTGATTCAATGATTCTATGAAATCAATTTGTTAATCTCATCTAGACTCATTGAATAGATATTGTTTAAGACAACATTTATGTGAGACCTAGGCCCCATGTATACTGCTATATAATGGAGCTTGAAAATGCATTATATGGTCAGTATAGACTACTTCTACACTACCATATAAAATCCAGATTATCTACTTTGAGCTGGATTGTATGGTAGTGTAGACTCATATAATCCAGTTCAAAACAGATAATGTGGATTTTCTACTTTGATAATCATGATTATATGGTAGTGTATAAGGGGCATCATATAATGCAGTTTATCATCTAATATGTGTGTATATACTGACTATATAACTCTCATATGTGTGTATATACTGACTATATAATGTAGTTTGAAAGTGTGGGTAGGACCCTAGAGGCATATTACTTAAGTTGTATTTTCTGTTATGACTTTTGCATTTATCTCTGGTGTTATTGCAGTTTCAGAGATGAGTGTTGGAACTTCACTCCTAACTGTTGGAGACTTCTATGAGCATTTTCACCTCCCAGTTAATGGGATGCAGGAGCTTAGCATGGTCCCAGGAAACCTAGGGGTCTGCAAAAAGCCAACAAAGAGCTCATGATTCTCACTTTTACCTTATTTTTAAGACACCTATTGTCGTTGTCTATACATCTTGTAGAATTCTTTACATGATTCTATATTGGTATTTGCAATAGCTGTTGTCCTTTTTGATCTTCTTATATAAAACAGGAGTGATACAAAAGCTTTGCTTGAGCCCTTCAGTGTTAATTTTGCAAAACCCAAACAGACAAAGGAGGATGGAGATTTAAGCATTCCTACTCATGTACAATGGGTCTATCTAGTTCAAAGATTTTAAAAAGGAAAGTTTAATTGTACACCAGCATGTTCAACTCTTAGCTACTGTTCTCTGAATCTAAGCTCCCTTTCCCATCTGAAAACAGGGATAATGCCAATAGCTTACTGTTCTGAGGATTACTGAGATTTAAAATCCTCTGGACACTCCAGGAGTGTTCGAGGAATACCAACTACAATATTCTTTTGCAGCATATCATCTTAGTCCAGTTTCATTGTCTGATAGAACAAAAGAAAGCAGGCTTAGGGACTGTAATGGATTCCAGCAATGTTATGACTTTTTCTACAGAAGTCAATGTTATAATGTCAGTCTACTTTAATCCAAGGATGTCAAAGTCCATCTGGATTCTAGCTAGAAAAATGAACGCTTTATTGAATAGGGAAGAGCACAAATATGATTTTCAATTTTCATAGATTTTTCATTTATTTGACTGTGAGCTCATTTTGGCTCACTTTTACACTAGCTTGTGAATGTGGAAAAATCATATGTACATTTTTTAAAAACTCATAAAATTAGTATTCATTATGTTTATTTGTCTAATACATACTTAGGTATGCACTACTACACTCACTTTTGCAAACCATTTTCTTTGCATAACTCATTTTAGGCACATTTTTCTTTGAGAAATGCATTTTTTTTGCAAACTTTTCAGTAGCAAGTTAGACCCCTTCTACACTGCCATATGAAATCTAGATTATCTGCCTTGAACTGGATTATATGGCAGTGTAGACTCATATAATTCAGTTCAAAGCTGATAATCTAGGTTATTTGATTTGATAATCTAGATTATATGGAAGAAGGAGTCATAAACTGCAAAATTCTGAAATGTGTAGTCTTGTACATGGAAGTGTATTCCAGGTATGCATCTTTTAACAAATGGAATACACACACTCTGCAGTTTATGGAGTCACTCTGGGATAGGGGCAAGTACCATGACTTCCGGGAAGTGGGGGGATGCTACATTCTCTCCTGTGCCAAACCAGCATTCCCTTTCCTTCTTCCAGAGAGTTACCATTCTTGGATTCTTGAAAGTACCCTATTGCACATGGATATGGCACAATGGAGCTTTTGAATGGGGAGGGGGAATCCCCCCTTGAAAGCTCCATTGTGTCATTTCCAGATGCAACGGTGTGCTTTCAAGCCTGCAGGGGTAGTATCTCTCTTCTTTTAAACTGTTTGAAAATAGAAAAGGGGGTGAAGGAGTGCAGGGTGTCAGTACGGAAGGCTATCCTGCGACTCAATCCCCACAGAGCCCATACCTATAAAAATCTGGACCTTATTGAAAGGTCCTGGTCTTTTCAAGTGTTTTTTTTAAACTGGATTAGCTGAGATGTCATTTGGATGCCTCAGGCCAATACAGAACACATCACAGAGTTTGGCCCTGTGTGGAAGAGTCTTATGTTTGTTAAACAGTATGATATTCTAGAACTAATTACTTTTAGTTTTTTTAAGGAATATAGCTGGGTTTTGTCAAATTATATTGAATCTGTAATGTTGTGGTTCTTTCAAACTGTATATGTGCATTTTCATATTTAAATATGTAGTTAAAGGTAAATTGTCAGAAGATAAATACAGCCTTCTATGGACATTAATCTTTTGCCAAAGAAAATCAAGGTATTCTTTACCCTACAATTAGACAGCTTACAGAGCCTGAATACATGATTATTGTGAGGCAACATTGTTAACAAAGTACCACTTTGAATGAGGCTAGTAATAAATTCAAGTACTAGGAGGACAAAAGTACGGTTTAACAGAGAGCACTCCTCATTCAGAGAGTCAATTAGATTGGCTATAAAGCCATGTTATTGTGCATATCTCTTAATAAATAGCATTTTTGCTGAGAATTTGATCATTAAAGTCCTTTGGGATTTAATTGTTAGGGGAATAAAGAGTGAAATTATGGTAGTTCTGACCTGAGAAAATTCAAGAGAATTGAATTCTGCTTATGTTGGTGTCAAGTGATACAAATAAGAAAATGATAGCCTGGGGAAGGACTGGGGAAGGAATAAGAGAGGTCTAGGGGCACTTCCACACAACTATATAACCAGAATATCAAGGCAGGAAATCCCACAATATTTCCATTGATCTGGAATATATGGCAGTGTGGACTCAGATAACCCAGTTCAAAGCAGATATTCAAAGCCTTGATATCCTGGGTTATATGACTGTGTGGAAGAGCCCTTGGTCTGTGTGGTGGCTTTTATGTTTTTTGAAGCTTCCAGCTATTTTGGATGTATATGTTTAAAGGAGATTAGAGATTAAAGATTAAAGATGCAATTACAACTAATTTTTAAAAGTGTTCCCTCACTCTTTGATATTTTAAATATTTTTTAACATCACCATAAGTAGAGAGTCCTAAACATGCCCTAAACATGTACACAGGTGTCCCTTAGACTATAAGCACAGTGTTGAATGTTTTGGCCATCTGTCAGGGGTGCTTTGAATGCAATATTCCTGCTTCTTGGCAGGGAGTTGGACTGGATGGTCCATGAAGTCTCTTCCAACTCTATGATTCTATGATTCCATGATTCTATGAATGCTTTCCTACATAAAACTCCCTGCATATAGGAAACTTACATGGCGGAGGAAGAAGAGGCAAATATTTTAATGATATTCTGAATTTTTATTTTTATTTATCGGGGAGAGAGGAGAACATTCAAACATAAATATCTTACCAGCAGCCCAAAGGGGTGCAAATCTACTATGAAAAGCTTTGCCATGCATGAACTGAACCTCAGCATGGAAGAGAGAGAGAGAAAAAAATTAATATACCGATTTTTCAAAATTAATTTTTTTATGGAAGTGGGGCCAAAGACAACAGTGTTATGGCACTTTCTATATTTCTTTAATTTACACCCCACTTTTCTCTCCCACTGTAGGATTTTAATGATTAACATTTTATATTACTCATAAGCTTTTTCTAATAGAGAAGAGTTGACAGATGCTATGTTTACATAATATAGTACAAATTTTGCAACACAGCCTGAAGTGTAGTGTTTTCATTTTGTACATGCTGCAAAGTCATTATTGGATGTTGTGTGCATTGTCTATGTGATTCCCTGCCCAAATTGGCATGTGAATTTTCCAAATGAGTAAAATGAAGTAATGTTTACGTCAGAACAGCAGTTAAGAAAATAGTTAAGAAAATTATTCAAAACCGATCTGCAGGCACCAAGGAAAGAGGGATGGGTATGCATCAATCAGTGAAGTATTACAGATATCTTATGTTAAAATATTAAACCAGGCCTGGGCAAACTTTGGCCCTCCAGGTGTTTTGGACTGTTAGGAATTGTGGGAGTTGGAGTCCCAAACACCTGGAGGGCCAAAGTTTGCCCATATCTGGATTAAACAGTGTCTATAGAATGTAATAGAATTGATCATAATGAAAGAAGTTTTGTCTCAAGTAAGGCTGATGTTAGAATTCAGCATCAATTGAAACAGCAGAGAACCTATGGTTAAGCCAGAATTCCCTTTCGTATGTTTCTGAGGGTCCTTCTTATTCTTACATCCTGTTCACCTGCTCTCTCCAAGACTCCAGTCAGCAAAAAGAAGAAACTGCTTCTTCTCTGTAATGATGCCAGTTGGTCTCTATGTGAGAGAGTGCAAAGCAGTGAACACCAGTGTTGGTGGTGAGGCAGAGGTGAGACCCAGTGAGGATTGCCATCCGTTGGAGGCATATTGCCCAATAACCTCCAGAACATGGAGCTAGCACTGGATTTGAAGATCCTCTGTTTTATTCTTGTTGAATAGCATATATTCCCAGATTCTCCATGGTCATCAAAAGAGCAATTCAAATGCACAAATCATGCTGCCAGTACTTTGCATTTGCATTACTATTAAGCAATAGTTGTGCTTTATTACGGATAGCCTTTCTGCGAGAAAAACCCACATCTTTAAAGCCAATGCAAATTAGTGTTCTTTTTGCATTTGGAGTTTACTTCTGAAGTAGTACAACCTTTTAAGACATAGTGATTTTTTTTAGACAAAACGAAGAAACAAAAGGTTTTGTTGGAGTTGCTGAACAGTGAGAGATACTCTTCATAGGCAGGCATTGTGAGGCATCCCTGTGGTTTCTTACAAAAATCTCTCCATTACTATGCCTGTTTTGTTACTAGTGGATTATGTGTATTTGCTGTTATCCCATTATATGGTACATTGATAACTATTCTGTTCATGTTTTAAAGTAATCAGGAAAGAGCTGTGTGTAGCTCAGCTAAGATAAAGAGTCCATAGGAAATCAAGGAAGTGAATGCATTTGGCTGCCTGTAGTCCCTGCAGAGCTGTTTTGGTAGCTATTATTGTTGTTAATTTTGTTATTCACAGACTTTATTGTAATTTAACTTTTTAAAGGTGGTAACTGATAATCATTAGATCTATGAAAGCTATGGGTCTAGCACCCATAGCTCAGGTTTTTTCTGGCACTCATTTTATATAACGGACACCATTTTATGAAGCCATTTTGGTATCCACGAGGAGTGATGAAACTCAATAGAGACTGAGAGCACTCTATAGAATCATGAGTTGGAAGAGACCACATGGGCCATCTAGTCCAACCCCCTGTCGTGCAGGAAAAGCACAAAGTACCCCTGATAGATGGCCACCCAGTCTCTGTTTAAAAGCCTCCAGATAAGAAGCTTCTACCACACTGTGATGCAGTGAGTTCCACTGCTGAAGAGCTCTTACATTTAGGAAGTTCTTCCTAATGTTCAAACAGAATCAGTTCCTCAAGCATGTCACAATATGAATGATATATTGTTATGAGCTTGATGAAGGACCAACAACTTTGGCTTGCTTTGGATTCTCCTTTTGTAATAGTGGAAACTGGTCCATGATGAAGAAGGGAGACCAACAATCAGCAGTGCTAAAAGAGATGGACTTACCCAGGAGGACCATCTTGTGGGGAACCATATGCGTTAGGAAGCTCATATTACCTAAAGGTCCCATAAAACTAAAGAAAAAAAATCATGTTATAATTTGCAATACCATTCATGTTGCTAAATATTTTTCTGTCTTGTATTCTTCTCATTTTAGTTATTTAAAATCTATAATAGTTTTAATGGCTCAGACACTAGGGACCTCATCACATTTGCCACCGGAATTCCCCCAAATCATGGGGAATCTGGTAGTTACCAGAGAGGGGCATGCAGAACCCATTGTCCCACACCCCTCATCGCCTGACTTACCCCTAACCCCATCCCACAAGAAGAAGCACCTACCTCCTGGCTTCACCCCATTTTTGCTAATGCAACACAGGAAGCCTCCCGTGTTGCCGCTGCAGTGATATATGCCATTTCCTCTCCCTTTGTGCCATGGAGCCCCACAGAAAGTAGCTCTACATCATTGGATGGGAGCTGGCAGGCTCCATGGGGCAAATGAAGAGGAATTGTCGTACACTGTTGATTTTGGTCAATGTGATGAGGTCATACCATATTGTGATTTGTTCCTAGTAATTGAAATACTGTACAATAAAACATAGTAAATTGGCGATCCAAGCTATTAGGCAGTGGAAGGGAAACTGGCCTATTAGACATGTTTTGGCTAAGGGACTTCTTGCTTACTCCCAGAACTTCCAAATCCACCCAAGATTTTAAAAATTGTACATGGTTTGATGGTACTGCATAACTTTTATAATGTAATAATGAAAATCTTATAACAATGCTGGTCAATTCCTAACTTGTCCTCAGTGAAATAGACATTGGTCACAAGCAGTTTCCGGCTTTGTTTTAAATTGGGTTTTGGTTAATTTTTGGAGAAAGTATTCACTGCTATGGGGATGACTATTTATCTCTGCACCTTCTTTAGTTACTACTAACACCTAATCTAAAGACAAATAGGTTTTATATCATTTTAAATTGTGAAGAGACAAAGAATAGGATCGTGAAATTAACATCATTTCTGGGTTGTTGTAGGTTTTTCTGAGCTATATGGCCATGTTCTGGAGGCAATTTTTCTCCTGACGTTTCGCCTGCATCTATGGCAATCATCCTCAGAGGTAGTGAGGTCTGTTGGAAGTAGGAAAAATGGGTTTATATATCTGTGGAATGACCAAGGTAATGTTCCACAGATATATAAACCCATTTTTCCTACTTCCAACAGACCTCACTACCTCTCAGGATTCTTGCCATAGATGCAGGCGAAACGTCAGGAGAAAAATTGCCTCCAGAACATGGCCATATAGCCCGGAAAAACCTACAACAACCCAGTGATCCCGGCCATGAAAGCCTTCGACAATACATTGAACATCATTTCATTTTGGAGTTTTGAAAATGTAAAATGAAATTTATTGACAGTGGGAACAATTAGAATTGCAATATGGTATGTGACATCAGCATCCGGCAGAACTGGGAATGTTACTTTTAAAAGGAATTAGTTACTTTATGCCATATTCTGATCCTCCAGTATTTTTTTTTTTACTATTGGTTCAGTCCAGTTATCACTTATAACAAGTTACTCTTATTTGTGTTATTTTGATTGAGAAATTCAGAAAAAATACATTACAAAACAATATTTCCCAGTGGAACAAATTGGACACCTATGTAATGATTGACACACATAAAAACTATTCCGTCCCACTAAAACAATTACTTATCTATGTATTGAAATGTTTATATCTTACCCTTCATTATGAAATCTCATGTTGGCACATGAATAAAAAAAATCAAATCATTCCAGATTAAAGTAATAAAATAATTTAAGTGCAGCAGATATAGTAAACATTAATAATACAACACTAATAATAATAAAACTTTATTTATAGGCCACCCTATCTACCAGGTTAGAATATCTTAAAACAGACAAATTGAATCACTTCTCTTTCACTGGATTGTTTGATTAATGCATTTACACTTTATTGCACCAGAAATAATTAGCCGGTTAACATATTTGATAGAAAAATTAACTACTTGATGTGAATCTCTATTATCTTTTTGTAACACAACTCAGAGCATAACCTATTAAATACTAATTGCTATTATGGTTTATTTGGATAGACATGATCCAAATATTGGAGATCTGTTTTTGTAAACAGGTGTGATTTAACTTATACATATATCTGGTAACTTGCTAATACAGAAAGTTTTATTATTTTTGTTAAAATAATGCACTTACAATGTCATTAGACACTTAAGAATTATGCACTCTTTTGGCCCTAACACTAAAACTCTGGATTCTGATTAGTGACGCTTTAATAAAGTCATTTGCTGCTCAGTGGACTGCATCTTCCACCATTTCAAGTGTTTCTATGGTCACCAAGAAGCAGACCTTATTCAAGCCTCTGTACAGTCCTTTTTTTTAAAAGATCAGATCTTTGGAAAGTAAAAGGGCTCTTGAGTATATATGGTTCTTCATTGGCTGAATTTTCAAACAACCACAAAACTTAGTTTTTCTTTTTTTTGCCTTTCCCTTTTTATCTTTTTAAAAGTTATTTCTTGATGAGAAAGGGGTTGACTAACATGGGCTTTTGAGGATGACAAAAATCTTAAGACTTTTTTATTGCACTTTTCACAATAGAACGTGGAAGATAAAGGCTGTTTCCACTTGATTAGATGGTAAGGCGAACACGGTCTGCGCCTGAAAAAAATACCTTAACATTCTTGGATTTTCCCCCTCTTTATTTCCTGCTCTCTATTTTCTTCTTAATTTGACAAGGAAGAAAACTGTGCCTAATCAACCACAATAAAACCATTCAAGGAGAATTTAACTTTGCAGGAATTAATGCATTTTTGTATTGGCTAATGACTTGAGTGAACATTTACAACATGCGAAAACTGAGGGGAAGAAAAATTATA
The DNA here is from genome assembly GCF_037176765.1 of Anolis sagrei. NCBI lineage: Eukaryota > Metazoa > Chordata > Lepidosauria > Squamata > Anolidae > Anolis > Anolis sagrei. The sequence goes on from NC_090025.1 coordinate 38,115,213, forward strand.
GCCACCTCGTGGTTCACAGGAGCAAGGGATGGAGGTCATTGACTTGATTTTCATGGGAAGGCTGACTCTCTCCTGCTCGCATACTCAGAGGCTAAACAACCTGATATTGACAGCTGTGATTTGGGGAGGGCAGCTTTCAGCAGCATTGTGCATTGGTTTGTCGAGGCAAAACAAGACAGGATTTAAAAGAAAGTCCTAAAAAGAGAACAGTAGTTCCAGTGTCCCAGAGCCGCCAGTGACTGGCTATTTCTATTAGAGGCTGAAAAAAGTGTTCCTTTCTTATTGAAAATGCCATTTAGGATTGAGGCAGAAGGAAATATTTATCATTAAAGTAAGAAGTGCCACTTAATTAAATGGAGGAAGAAGAAAAGAAATACAAAACAACCTCAACATATATATTCTATTTGAGGAGAAAGGGATAGAAAGTGTACACATGCCCTTTAACAAAATAACTCTTGAATGAATTAGTTTTTTAAAAGGGTTTAATTATCATTTTTTAAAATTGTATGCAATCTCAAATTGGAATATTAATTCAAACTTTTGTTAGGTTGCAGGAACTTTTACCTTATAGAAACCACATTATTTTACCCATGAACAGATCTGGGCTTTCACAAACTTGTCGCTTAAGCTTAAGTTTATACATAAAGTTTCTATTTCCTTGCATTCAAACCTAACATTTGTAGACTAAAGTCACTCCACTTGGACTTCTTTCTTACCTAAGGTGTACTTTCTCACCTGTCTGCACTCAATACTGCTTTGGGTTTTTATCATTTCCACTAAAATGATTACACTTGCTTGACACTTGAAAAAAACCAATAAAAGACTTCTGAGGGCCCATCAGACAGCCCCTTTATTGTGGGAACTTCCATAATAAAAAGGGGCTGTCCAGATGATGTTCTGGCCAACTCGAAATTAATTCGCCACAAACCAGGAAAACCTTGGTTTGTGGTGAATTAATTAGATAGTGGATCTATTCCACTGTCTGGATTGCAGTCTGGACTGCTGTCTGGACTGCACTACTTTCGGTACTACTACTACTACTTCTAAATTAGTCCAGAAAACTGTGGGAATCCCACCCCTCCTCCCCCACAGCCCCCAGACCCCTTTTAAAAGTAAAATAAACTTACCTGGCCTCCATTACAGTCTTGCTGGAACTCTCCCGGCATGTAGAAATGATGTGCCGGGGGGGGGGGGGGGAGGAATGATTCCCCTCTCCGCTTTCCTGGTGCATCATTTCTACGCACTGGGAGAGCTCTGACCAAGTAAGGCCAAGTAAGTTTATTTTACTATTATAAGGGGTTGGGGGCTGTGGGAGTGGGAGAGCGTCCCCAGATGTTCTGACAGGCCAGTCCCAGCAGAACATCTGGACACACATCCCAGAACGTGCGCACTTTCTGGGGTGGGTGTAGACAGGCCCCCGGGAACATCTGCATTTTTTTTAAACACAGATGCTCTTGGGATAAAGAGCTGTCTGGAAGTGCCCTGGCTTTTAATTCAGATTTGTATTAAAATGCTAGAAGTGATTTGCTATTTTTGTTTCTCACCCATAAATAAGCGTAATAGATACTTCCATTATTCTGATATTGTTAGGACAAAGTCATGTAAGTAACTTTGGGGTTAATTTCCATTAGTAAAAAGAGTTTCATTAGAATAAAACTTTTATTTACTTATCTTGGATCTGTTTTCAGGCATTATTGTATATAGCTCATAAAAACAATAAAATACACAGTATACAGCAGTTCTAAAGCATAACCTAGAAACTACATAAGAGATCAGCTGGTATTCTTATCTTGGCTCTGTAGTGTCAAGATCAATTTGTCACCACAAAGAATTGGGAAACAGAATTGGTTTGATCAGTATTCTTGACACTGACTGAGAGATTATCTTTGTTTATCTGATTTGTAGGGTGACACCTTGTTAATCATAAAATACCATCTATATCCTTTTTCTAAGGAGCATTTTTGGGTGACAATGGCGCATTCATACTCAAGCCATCATTTATAGGCACCATGGCATTTCAAGGTCCTAAGGCAGCAATAAAATTTTTAAAAGGCAGATAATTTCTTACTGACATTACGAAATAAGCACTTGGTAGTTGCTTTGGGTACTAAGCAATTTTAAACAGTTGTCCATCTTTAGAATTTGAAGTTCTCTAAAATTGTTGAGAAATGGAATGTTTCTCATATAGTTTTGTGGCAAACAAATCTCATTGAAAAGCATTTTATTTGCTATAAACTATGTTTTGGTTTTTCTTTTCTCTTGACTGGCTGTTTTTTTAAAGCTACTGTTCCTGCTGCTGTACCTATGATTGGGATCCATGCCGTTCTTGTCTGGATAAGTAAGTGCAGGATTGTAGACAGTAATCATATTAACTAATGAAGATTGCGTAGTTAAAACCCATGATTTAAAATATATTTGACATGGGATTAAAGCTTTTGGTCAGAAGCCAGTGCAAAAAATGGGATGTGAAGGTTGTGGTAATCACTTAGAACAATCAGCCACATCTCAAGTTCAGAAAGTTTATCAGGCCATCAAGTGCCCTTACATGTCATGCATTGTTCACTAAACAGTGCAGTTAGACTTCTATTAAATGATTTTTGTAAGATATGGTTAAAATAAAGAAAACACACTATTCTCTGTACCACTATTGATTATGTCAATTCATGTTTCACCCTGTAAATGAATAGGTAGTGGCTGTATTTTTTTCTTTGATAGCTTGAAGAATTTAAGTACAAGTAAGTGCTCCTTGAAACTGAAGCAGCTTTAATACTTCCTAAAATATCAGAGCTTACTTAAGGTAAATCTAACAATGATTGGCATACCTAAATAGCTCTGACATGTTAAAAAGCTATCTTCAGCACAGCTGCATGTCCTGATTGACAGAGTAATTCTGTGAAAGTAGCTGTCCTGCTGTTTCGAGTGTGTTTGGGGTTTTTGTCAGCTGTATATCCACACTGTTTTTTTCAGTGGGCATGAGTGTGGAGCTGATAAAAGCTGCCTTGTCATTGTAACTCTCTTTGAATTATTTCAAAGGCCAAGGTGGCAGCTGCCTTATTGCTCACATAGACAGCTAGGGTGGCCTCATTTCTGTGCAACCTAATAATTTGTTTCTAGCAAAGTGGTGCATGCCATTATTTAGTTCAACCGCTGCTGCCCCTTTTATCTGGCAGTAACAGCAAATAATAAGGTCCTTTTTTGTTTGTTTTGAGTGGCTCTTTATGGCTGAGACACATTATGGCAGCACTGACAGCATCATATTGATATGTTATAGACATCAGTGTTGTTTTGAGTGGCTTCTGACAAAAGTAATTAAAATGAGCCTGATCCCACTTTTATGTGGTCCATGAACTGTACAAAACCACTTCAGCAGTAACTAATGGACAAGAGGCTTGCTGTACTTTTTCTTACTGTGACAAAGAACAAACGTGTGCACAAGGGCAATATTCTTCTTTTTGAAAGTACTCAGCCTGAGTGTTTATTGACATGAATGCACTTCAAATCTAAAGGACTTTTAGGAAAACACAGATGTAGAATAAGTTGTTTACAACTTGCAAAGGTATAATGTGGCACCTTTGAGGTGAGACAAAGAAATTGGTAATGTAAGCTCTTATATACTTACCCCAAATAAAATGTTCTTACCTGCTGCAATCTGTCCAGATGACAACATATGACTAGTTCTGCAGAATAAGCACTACTTTTAGTCTTTCATCCATGCCAAGAACTGCAGGCTGCTCAAGCGCTTCCAGAAAACTCTGGAGTGGCCCTTAATGTTTTTGACGTGTGGGCAGCTGGATCCAAAGCAATCCAGAGTTCACATGTCAAAAAGACACACCATGGTTTTGCCAGTAAGGAGCAGCTCCTTGGCAAAGCCATACTAGTGAAGTCATTTTGAATGATTACATGACTGGGTGTGCTGTTGTGACCTCACCAAAAGTGAGGCTGCTGGCAGGGCTCTTCTGAGGAGCTGCTTCAATGTGTTTCCAATTTATGGGAACCATAAGGTGAACTAGCATAGTTTTTTGTGTTCAAGATTTGTTAAGATGGGGTTAGTCCTTGCCTTCTCTGAGTCTGAGATAATGTGACCTGTCCAAGGTAATCCAGTGGGTTTCCATATCTGAGCAATGATTTGAGCCATAGTCTACAGTGGTGTTGTACAGTGTGCAATCCCCTGCATCACACTGATTTTTCTAAGGCTTCAGAGAGGAACAGGTTGAGGGTGGGTGGCAGGTGAGAACAATGGGAGAGGGGGGGAAAGGAATGATGAATAAGAGAATTAAAAGAGGAAAAGATAGAATGCTAGGCTGATGAGACTAAATAGTTTCTAAATCTTGTGAAGTTGGAATTCTGCTAGTAAAGAATTTTGTGTTAAATTAGTAATCATTGGTGGTAGCTAGCTTTCTATAGGTAGTCATGCTCAGATGTATGTGGTTCTATGATCTCCCATCTGCATTCTTCAGAAGTTGCACCACCTCTTATTTTCTGAGTATGACTATTGGTTCTAGAAACTGACTGTTCAGATGTGGAACTTGTTTCCAAAAAGTACCAAATTCATCTAAACAAATTTTATAGGAATTGAAAAAACGTGCTGAGGATATCTATTTGTTTGCTATAAAATGCAATTTTCCAAGCTCTGTACTGAAATGATTTGATACATTTGGATAGTTTTGATCTGTACATAATATTCTACTCCTAGCCAAAAATATGTTGCCACTAGGGGTGTGCAAAAATGGCACAGAAATCTGTTCAGTTTTCAGGTGCTCCCTCCCCTGTTCTGTTTTTGGGTAGATTCTTTCCAAAATGGAAACTGAACTCAGGGTTCTGAATTATCAGTCTGAATCCACCCCTCCCCCAATCTCTCAAATCTTTCCAAAAGCAAAAAGGGAAGCACTCAAAATTTAAAATGAAAATAGAATGAAAACAGAATGTGTTTGCACACCTCTAGTTTCCACCAGCTCATTTTTCAATGCTTTTTGAATTAGTATCTTTTGGAAACAAACTCCACAAAAAGTGAGGACCATTTAAGAATTTTTTATTGATTGTTTATCTCTCACTTTGTGGTGGCTGACATAAAATGTTAGAGTGAACATGAGACTGCATGCTTCCATCACACTCACTGTGGTAATGTATATATTTGTATGCAGAATGGTCCAAATTGGTTTTCTAGTGTGTTCAATTAAAAGATATCAGGTACCAGCTGATAAGAAAGATATTTTCCTACCTGAAAGACTCCAGGGATATGCTACTGGAAAGGATACAAAAATAACTAAAAAGTAAAAAAGTTCAAATTGATGTAAGGCAGCTTCTTATCTTCATAAGAAAACTCTAAATGAGGAATGCTAAATGTAGGTAAGATGTGAATTAGCTCAGTAAATTGTTTCTTTAATTTTATTGTCATGGTTGTTCACATTGCTTGATGCATGCCAGGGTGCTACAGCTTCATTTGCTCACAAGGGCAAATTCAGATGACTGTATTTTCTGCCTCGAAGTACAAATTACTTTAGGGTGGAGGGGGCATCTTGCAGTATTTATATGGCATATCCTATATTAGGGATAGTGACTCTGTGGTCTTCCAAAAACGGGTAAACTCCAGCTCATATCTTACAGTAGGCCCAGCTAACATAAACAAGAGTTAAGGAATGCTGAGATGTGCATCAAGTAATGATTTTGTATATCTTGGAAATACTTGCAACATTGTGTAGGTCAGGTATTTTACTGATGTGGATTTTTGACACAACCGTGATATTTTTCTTGCTTGAAACTTTTTATTAACATTACAGATTCCAATAGAAACAGGAACCGGAAGGATTACAGAAGTATTAGGAACTTTTAATTATTTTAATTAAATCTTACTTTACCTAAGTACAGAAGCTCAGAACATGAGTTAAATTTCAAATCCTCCTCTTTTATATACTTTTATTGAGATACAAAACAAACAAAGAAAGAAACCAGATACATAAATATACAATTGTTGTATGAAAACATTGCATGCAGTCAACCAGTTTGAAATCTTGCTGATGCCTAATACAAAGATGTACCTGCTGTGTGAGGTTACAATTAGGCATGTGCCTTTTTGGTTAACACAAATCCCCTTTTGTCTTTCTTCAGCAAGAACTTTCTTTTTCTTGCTTTCAGAGATCTCTTGGTTGATCAGCTAGATGATTTCAGAGACAGAGCATGCTAGTAGAAGAGCTGCTCTGCTGTCTAAGATCTGTCACTTGAAGAGCTTTAAAAAAGAGGTGGAGAAAGTTATGCCAAATCCCAACCTTCCCCATTCCAAGGATATAGCCATAATGCTGGCAAAAAGGCCAGGCTAAGGCCTCAGGTTCAGTTTATCTGGAGGAATGAATATGGGTCTGCCCTTGTCTTGAAATCTTCTGGAGAAGGTCCTTCTCTTTGTCCTGCCAGCCTCACCGGTACTTCTGGCAGGAACTGGTGGCTGTGTCCAGACTCTGATGACTTGACTGGTCAAGGGGCCAGGGCCTTTTATGTGACATATTGCTTATATTTGCTATTTTTTGAAATAGCTATGCCTGCAGCAGCTTTAAATTTTAATGAGAATTTTATCATATTTAAAACTTTGCATGAAATATTTTTAGCATTTATTTATTATTTCTTTATATACTTCATTTCTACCCAGCCTTTCTTGACCTTGGAGGGGACTCAAGGAGGCTTACAAATCCGGCCAAAATTTAATGTCACACAGGTAAACAATAAAATACATCTCAGCAAAATATAAAACAATCTAAACATACAAGCAATTAAAATACACATCAATCAATCAAACAGATTAAAAACCATCTAAAATGCCAAGTCATGAACTCATATCTAAAATGAACTCAAATTAGTGTTATCTATTTTGACATGTAAACTACCTTGAATTTTGGATTGGAGAAAAAGGCCGGGGCAATAATAATAAACATAATCCTCCTCCTGTATAAGTTCAGTCAGTACTAAATGTGAATAGTGGTGTATTAGAGCCTCAGTTCAAAATGATAAAAGTGAATTTTAAAATTAGAAGTGAACTTCTAGTTGCTTTCTGAGTCTGGATTTGGTTTTGTTTTTAAAGATATATTTGGCAGTGTGGGTGGCTCTTGGAGGTTCCCAGGGGGCAGAAGATTGACTGCCAGAGCCACTGAAGTTGCCCACCCTTGAGAAAGGTCAACACCATTGTCTGTGTTTTTGGATTCTTAGGAATGTGATTGTGATAAAGAACACATACACTTCCAAATTTGCTACAATACTACTGCTGTGAATTGTTATAGTAAAACCCTATATCGAGCTCCTGCTCCATTTCTTAATGCAAATAGCATCAGCCCTTTTGTTTTATAATTAAATGAGGCAGCAAGCAACTCAAGAGGTGCCATCGAAAAGCAACAGAAGGTGTTTGTTTGTGATTTATGGGATTAATTGAGCTTTCAGCTTTAATCTTTAATACAAACAAAATTAATTTTCATTGTAATCAAAAAATGTTTTATCTATATGCTTGGGACTGTAGTTGGATAGTTATACTTCTGGATACCAAATATTTTAATACTCAAAAGAAAAGTGAAAAAGGTTGATGTTATTTAATTGTTATAGCCAAAGTGCAGGAAATTTTCCTCCAACATATCAGTGCTGCGATGGGAAAAACCTTTGTTTATGTATAATGCCAAAATAAGACAGAGAATTGCAATGAAAGGTCAATGCTCTGTAATCATTCTGCTTTTTCTTTGTCCCAGTTATCTCCAAAACAATACATTACTGTCATTATTGTTGCTGCTTGCAGATTGTGGGTGCTATCTCTTATTGATTATAAAACCCCCAATTGCATGTTTTGTGTAACTGACAAATTTTTAATAACATCTCTTTGTGTCAGATGTGGGTGGCATTTCTTGCAGTGTCATTTTATTAGAGTCTTTATTTAGTTGAAAGCCATGCTTTTGACAACAACTTGAATGATACCTCCAGTTGTCAGGATCACATTTCTGTTGTCAGCCTTTTATGGGTAATGACCTGAGCAGGATTTGAAAAGTTGACCTCAAGGTAAAAGACTTTGTATCCCCTTACAAAGCTCCTCATCCTTTTCATAGATATTTTTAAAAGAGGACACCTAATGTGACTAATATTGGAAATAATTACTAAAGGAGTAAATTATGCTTAATAAAGCATTATTAAAAAATAGTACATATATGCATCTAAATTATTCTAAATAAACAAAACAGATTACATTATTTATCACTTCATTATTAATAATTGATTGATTAAACTAATTTGTAAAACTTCCCCTCTTTTAATTGGATTCTTTGAGGTGGATGAATAATTGCATTTGCGTTCTCTCTAAAAGAAGCTCAGTTAATAGCAACATTATTTGAGATATGCTGTTGGTGTTTTTCTTAGGAAATCCAACTACTTCCAAAGATTTGCTGTCATGATCACTTACAGCAGATGTTCACACAAGCATGATAAAACTAAGTTCCTTGGAAAGGCCAAACCATTGTCTTTAATCCAACTGATAGTCCTAACTAGGGGCCCATCTAGACAGTACCTTTATTGTGGTATCTACCGCAATAAAAGAGGGGCAGTCCTGAATTAATTTGCTACAAACCAGGAAAAACCTGGTTTGTGGCAAATTATTTTGATAGTGGATTTATTTTGCTCCTTCTTGGAAGGTGAGGGATAAACCCACTACTTTTGGTGTCTGGACTACAGTCCAGGCTAAATAACCCCGGTAAACTGTGGGAATACTCATCCCCTCTCCCAAAGCCCCCAGACCCCTCCATTGCAGGCTTCAAACAGGTCTCCCGGAGGAAAATCCCCCTGCCTCCACTCTCCTGGCGCATCATTTTGTGCGTTGGGAGAGCTTCTCAAAGCCTGTAATGGAGGCCAGGTAAGTTTTCATTATTTTTCAAAGGGGTCTAGGGGCTTCCAGGGAAGGGGATAGGGCCTCTAGACATTCTCCTGGGCTAGTTCCAGGAGAACATCTGGACACCCGCTCCAGAAAGCACGTGCTTTCTGGCATGGGTGTGGACAGGCCCCCAGGAAAATCCTCATTTTTAAAACACGAATTCTTCTGGGATAAAGGTCTGAGTGTCTGGATCCGCCCTAGAATACAAGTAACCTGCACTTATCTAGCTAGTTACCAGAGAGCTGTCAGAAGGAAGAATTGGATGAAAAGTGGAACCAAGGTTATTTAGTTTATAAATGCAAGTATAACTCTTAGAAACATAATTAATACATGTTACATATATGACTTTTAAATTGTATGTTTAATACAACTACAATGGTAGTTTTATATTTTTTTTGTTATGAGAAATGGGAATTTTTTAATGTTTTAATGTTTTTTGAATGTTGTAATTTATTAATTTTTAGGTGGGGATTTATATTGTATTTCACTGTATTTTTGACTGTAACTGCCTGATTTTTAGGTTGTAAGCCACTTTGAGTCCCCTTGCAGGGAGGAAAGTGGGATAGAATTAATTAAATAAATAACTTTTGAATGTGTGCTAAAGCTAAAGGAGCTTTTGTATGCATTCAAAAATGATTCAAGGAGGGGTCTACTCTTTCCATAGGCAAGCCTGTGGACTACACACATGCCCTCAAGCAGTCCCAAGAATTGACCTCAGTTTAATGGAATTTGCCTGTCATTGAAAGTGTTGAAAGAGAGAAACCAATCAACCCATGGAATCAAATGATAAAATAACTCTTACATAAATCCCATTGTTCTGGAGACTTTATTCTACTAGCAACAGCAACTAGATTTAGTTTTTCCCTCTTTAGCGTGAGCACTTTTCTTCTCTATGCATAAATGAAGTGCGTAAATATGGCTAAAACTTTGCTGATGTAATTATAATGGAATGCAGGCAAAATCTTCTGGCTGTCAACAACCTCTTTCTCCAACATCATATTTGCTTTTCAGTTGCATCTCCCTTGGCCTTTCACTCCTACCCAATGTGGTTCTTCTGGTGTGGTGGTGTCATAGAATTTATGCATATAGGAAATTTAATGCAGATTTCATATACAGTATATAGGCCTTTTAGAATGAGGCTACTTGGATTTCCAATTCTAACTATCAAAGTAAATATCAGTAGATTTGGTCACTAAGGATCTCAAAGCATGGGTAGTTATTACTAACTAAAATGTGGTAAATGATGTGTCAGAGTACTGTATGCTGTATAATAACAATTCAACAAGAGTATCCTAAAGATGTTTCAAGAAGCTGAAATACTTTGGGTTAATTGGAAGAAAGAAAGGGGAAGGGGGAAAATAAAAAGAAAGCAGCACCTACATTTACAATTAATTTCTTATTTCTTTTCTTCCACCTTCCTTCTTCCTTTTTATGCTGCACAGTTGCTCTCATGTTGAGATGTGATATGATTTAGATTAAAAAAAGAATGAAATACTGTAAGAAACGGGAGCAGTCAAATGAAAGCAAAAGTGTTGGGAAATGCCACAAAAGCCAACTGTAAGAAAATGGGATGTCTGACATCCTTTTTAATATGTTTATTTTTATTTGATTCTCTATCTTTGTAGTTCAGACCTTTTCATGAGTAGCCAGTAATAACAACAGACAAGCTTAGGAAGTTAGGCAGGGGGAAAACATGACAGGTAAAGTAAGTTGAGGAAAAATATTCAGATTCTAATTGTGGCATCCTTTTAAATCAAGTTGGTGGGTGAATTTGTTTTCGCTAACATAGATTTGAGTATTACTACTGTTCCAGATTAAATGTTACTATTCTGCAATTATAGTTTTCATCTCAAGCCTTAAAATATGTTTTTGTGGAATTTTGCAGTATTTACTCAGTTTTTTAAAAAACAAACAAACTGGAATTTGCCACCTTACTCCATTCTTCTCATTATGCAATATTGGATTGAATTTAAATGTAACCATGAGGCATCTAATGGATTATAATTTCTTATGTAAAAAGATTGTAATGCTATACTTAGTTTCTATGTTCAGAATAAATATGTTCAGCTCAAAGGGACTTACTTTTTGGTAAGGATGATCTTCTATGTTCCAATCTGTCTTTCCATATTAGAAATGGCATCTGTGGATTTATACATCTATCGTCATAATCACAGAGATGGCAGGATGGTGTAAATCAGGGAGGTGAAACTGTGTTTGTTTTTCATCATCCTCACCTTTTATGTATTTTGCATATATTCTGCATACTACCTTATCTGCCATCACACTTTCTTAGTCTTTCTTCAGCTACCCAGAATGTTTCAGAGTGTTCACAGTAGATGGGAATTGTTGGTTATTTTGATGACTCCAGAAAAGTGTAATATTTCTTAAGATATTCTTAAAATGACATAAGGATCTGTCTGATGAGCTGAGATTAAAAAAATAACCTGTAAAGGATATGGAATAATGAGAAGATCACAAAGACTACATCTATGCTAACCATTTAACTGTAGATAGGCCCATGGTGGACAAATGCCACGTGGGGCAGATCTGGGATAACCTTAACCTGACCTTGCCCCACATTAGCCAAATTTTCCCCCTGACATAGGGCCTGGGATGACATTGGGCCAGTTCTCAAATGCAACCATCCACAACTGTCCCCACTGCTATCTTGTATTTCCTGGGCTAGTGCGACTCAGGGACATGGGATAGTGATGATGATGATGATGATGATGATGATGATGATGATGATGTTTTATTTGTATTCTGCTCTATCTCCCCGAGGGGACTCAGGGCAGATTCCAACATAAAATGGCAAACATTCAATGCCTTCGTAAAACAAACAAATACTGACATAAAATCCCAGAGAAACCCCACATATGAAAATAACCTTAAAACCTAACATCAGATTAAAGCCTCTTCCCATCCTTGCCTTCTGTGTCATGGTGGTCTCTGGCTGAGAAATGGATCCTGCCAGTTCTCCATCACAAGCTGTGACATTGGCCAGAGCAATGACCTCTGCTGGAAGGGAGGGGAAAAGGAAGTTCCCTCTCTTCCCTTTTCCTAAGCACCCATTGCCCTGGCTGACATCATGGCATGCAACGGAGAACAGGTAGGGCCTGTGTCACCGATAGTGCCACTAGGATGCCATGACCAGTTGCCTTCAGGCTGATATGGGGGGGGGGGGGGGGGTAGAAATAACATAAATACATTAAAATAAATAAATAATGACCATACGTCAGACCTCCTGTTAGGACCATACCCAGAGCTGTTCTGGAATTCAACATGGTCCTGAGTTTTGGGTCTGAAGAAATTCACTCCAGAAAGTGTATGGAAAGGTAGGCAATATTTTAAGAGAATTAGGCTAAACCTGTTTAAAATAACAATATATGTAGGGAGGGTTCACTTCTGATCAGAACAAGAAAAAGGAAGAATTAGGTTGAATTGTATGAAAAAGATGATGAAATGATAGTGGGTGATTGGGAAAGCATAGAAATGCTCAACTCCTACTTTGCCTTCATTGGGAAAGGAGAATGGTGTTCAATCTACAAAGCCAATGATGTTGGTGATAGCAGCTGGTTGATAGAAAATACTCGAAGGAACTCAACATTTTCTTAAAATGACACATGCATGATTCTACAGTGTTTGTATATTTTACTATGATGGAGGAAGGCAGGGAATGTTTTTACAAAATTTTCATTGGATGTCCAATTGGAAAATGTAGTTAATATAGGAGAAGATTCAAGTTCGATTCAAAATTACTTTCATGTGTTGGACTGCTCAACCAAAAAAACGAAATGAAATTCAACAGGGTTAAATATTAAATTCTACACATATGTGGGAAAATTGATATACAAATATAAGATAGATGACTTCTAACTTAGAAGGTTATGGAAAAAACATATGTTAAACATGAGTCACCAACGTGATAACAGTGAGCAAATAAAAATTCTTTTGAAATGTAGGCTGCATCAATACTGTCCAGGTCAAGGGAAGAGATACAGCTGGTGGTTTCCAGGGGATTGGCCCAAACTTTAAAGTATCTATGTAAGGAGCTGAATCCTATCCTAAAAATAGCTCTTGTGAAGATTGAATTAAAGCTTGAAGTGAACTCATGGACATGGGGGACTCCAATGACCACCTCTTATGATGCAGTTTATTTTTACTTTATTGAGATTCCAATGTGGAGTTTGAAGAAAGATCAATAAGATAATACTGGCAAAGACAGAAAAGTACCTCAAATTTAGTCTCTATAAGGAATATTTAAGGGACTTTGATGTAGAACTGTAGAACAAATAACTGAGAAGTGCAATGATAGCAGTCTCCCAGTTTTTTGAACGCTACCCTATAAAACAGTGATTTCCAAGCTTTGGTCCTCCAGGTATTTTGGGATTCAACTCTCAACTACCATATCAACTGTTAGAAATTATGGGAACTGAAGTCCAAAACATCTAGAAGACCAAATCTTGAGAAGCACTGCTGTAGAAGATAAAGTGAATTTGTGTTCTTCTCCAACAAAAGATAGAACTCACACTCATCCTTTTTAATATCTACATGAAACCGCTGGGAGAAGTCATCCGGAGTTTTGGAGTTAGGTGCCACCTCTATGCAGATGACACACAACTCTACTACTCATTTCCACCCAATTCCAAGGAGGCCTCTCGGGTGCTGGACGTGTGCCTGGCCGCTGTGTCTATCTGGATGAGGAGGAACAAGCTGAAGATCAAACCTGACAAGACAGAGGTCCTTCTGGTCGATCGTAAACCTGACCGGGGTATAGGGTGGCAACCTGTGTTGGACGGGGTTACACTCCCCCTGAAACCACAGGTCCGCAGTTTGGGAGTCCTCCTGGACTCATCGCTTACGCTTGAAGCTCAGGCATCGGCGGTGTCTGGGAGGGCTTTCGCACAATTAAGACTCGTGCGCCAACTGCAACCGTACCTCGTGAAGGCTGATCTGGCCAGAGTGGTCCATGCCTTGGTCACCTCTAGGGTGGATTACTGTAATGTGCTCTACGTGGGGCTGCCCTTGAAAACGGCTCAAAAATTCCAACTGGTCCAACGAGCAGCAGCCAGGATGTTAACTGGCGCTCCTTACAGAGAGAGGTCAACCCTCCTGTTCCACTGGCTGCCGTTTATCTACCGAGCCCAATTTAAGGTGCAGGTGCTTACCTACAAAGCCCTGAACGGTTTGGGACCAGCATACCTGCGTGATCGCATTTCAGTCTACGAACCCACGCACTCTCTTCATTCATCTGGAGAGGCCCTGCTTGTGATCCCACCTGCGTCGCATGCGCTTTTGGTGGGGACACAAGACAGGGCCTTTTCCGTGGTGGCCCCCCGACTCTGGAACACCCTCCCCAAAGATCTTAGACAGGCCCCTACATTGGCAGTCTTCAGAAAGAACTTGAAGACCTGGCTGTTCCGATGTGCCTTCCCCGAATAGGAAACTTCCAATACCAAGTCCCATAAGAACTTTATTAAAGCTAAGACTGCCGCACACCGCACACTGCACTTGCCCATAAGCCTCATATTCCACCTGTCACATCAGCACTTTTAACTCTTGTACCCTTACTCTGGCCCGGCCCAGTTTTATTGTGTCTTAGTGGATTGTTTCATTGCTTGTTTTTTAGATTTTTAATTTGCCTAGGTTTTGTATTGTTGTATTGTGTGTTGAGGCCTTGGCCTTTGTAAGCCACATCGAGTCCTTCGGGAGATGCTAGCGGGGTACAAATAAAGTTTAATAATAATAATAATAATAATAGTAATAGTAATAATAATAATGTGTCCAATTACAAGAGGGATATTTTAAAAAGATGGAGAATAATCCAAAGTGATGTCTTTCTTCAGCAAACTTTGTGGTTTAAAACCAATTAGACTCAAGATTTGAAGAAAACCTCTTCTTTTGGTGATCCCTGGTGTGAGAGCCTCTGATACATTCAAAGGCCTGCTGGGCTCATCCAAATGAGAAGAAGTATGTGTGCATTGAGGAAGAGTATTGCTTTTCCTTCTTTCTCACAGGCTTTTCCCATTTCTTTTAACCAGTGCACTACAGTGAAATCAGTGGGATGAATTAATATATGCAATGCCCAAGACAGTTGCAGATTTCCAGAGGGTTAGAGTGTAGCAATAGGCAGGATATATGGTTTATATTCATGATCCACTCCAGATTTCCTTTACTGCTCCATTTTGACTCGTTTCCATTGCTCTGACCATATTTGAATGTTATAGAAGGAAATGGCCTTGTTGGAGGGTAGATCTACTGAAATGTAATCCTATTCATATTTTATTTTTGTGATTTATTATTTTTATTATTATTTAACATATATGTTTTAGACAACATCAAGCATCAATCAGACTGT
Source organism: Anolis sagrei (assembly GCF_037176765.1). Lineage (NCBI taxonomy): Eukaryota > Metazoa > Chordata > Lepidosauria > Squamata > Anolidae > Anolis > Anolis sagrei. The sequence goes on from NC_090025.1 coordinate 38,130,455, forward strand.
ACAGAATCAGAAAGAGTAGCAAGTATTCGTGTTTGTACAATGAACAGAAGAGGAAAGATGAAAATAGACTACACTGAAACAGTGAATGCTACATCTGTAACACATTTGAAATATGTTCAATTGGGTTTAATGATATTTGCTTCAAGATAAATTGGTAGAGTCATAATTCATCGTTAACTTCATTAAGTTCTCATCTGACTTTTGTTTTAAAACTAAATTGACCTTTTGATGACATGTCTGAATGTCACAAAAATGTGCATAGATAACTAGTTTTTTTTTTTTTTAAAAAAAATTGAACTCAATACAGCACAAAAAGCTGATTTTCCCCTTGGGCATAAGTGATAGTTTCAAGATATCAAAAAATAAAAAATGAATATCAACAGACTTAATAGAAGGTAATTATTTAGGAACATGGACTATTTAGGCCTTTATCCAGTGTGATGCTTGGAGTAGTATTGCGATTTTGTCTCCTCGATTTTGAAAAACTACTCTGGCTAATTTTCGAAACCTTTGCAGCCGATTTTGGGAATGCTTATGGCATTTCCTCATTTGGAATCATGCAGTTTCGACAATGTTCAGCATTGGCTAAAGCCCTCAGTTGTTTTGTGTGTTTATAAATAATACCAGTTTTATATGTGTTTTGTAAGAGAAAACATTCTGCTATAAATAATATCTGAGCTGATTAGAGAGACAGAGAAGAAAGAGAGAAATGCATATACACAGACACACACAAGTGTCCCACACCCATTTTTTTCTGATTTCCTGGTTAATATACCAAATGATAGACTTCCTTCCTCCTGTTGTGTTAAAAGGTTTTAGAAGAAATGTATCAGAGAGGAAAAGAGAACAGAGAAAGAACAGGGGAGAATTAGGTTACATTAGGTTACACTAGATAATAGGAAATGCAGAACTTTAGAAGGCTAATGAAACATTGGAGTCAGATTACTTTTAATGGCCATTTTCCTGTTAGGACAAGAGGGTTTGTCTTAGGAAATAGATTCAGTATTTCAAGAGGAAAATAAGAAATCTCACTCTTCCTGGAAAATCCCCAACACTAAGCAGAAGTATGTATTAACTGAGACCAAATAAAGTCTTCAGATCTGGATCTCTGAACCAAATGGGAATGGCTCATACTACCCAATAGTATACCCCCAAAAGGGATACTGATGTAGACTTTTTAAGAATTGCTCACAAACTGGAGGAAGGCCTCTGCTATTGATCTTGTGATAAACCAGTGTATATGTGTGAATGTACACGGAAGATGGATATGCCAAGGAAATCCAGTACATGAAACAAAAAGGTTTTATTAAGGATTACAGCTGGGGTCCAGTTTGATAGAGGCTTAACTCAATGATGTTGTAGTAAAGGTAAAGGTAAACGTTTTCTCCTTGCCATTAAGTCTAGTCGAGTCTGACTCTGGGTGGTAGTGCTCATCTCAATTTCTAAGCAGAAGAGCCTGCGTTGTCCATAGACACCTCCTGGGTCATGTGGCTGTCATGACTGCATGGAGCACTGTTACCTTCCTGCCAAGGTGGTACCTCTTGATCTGCTCACATTTGCATGTTTTCAAACTGCTAGGTTGGCAGAAGCTGGGGCTAAAAATGGGAGCTTACCTTGTCCTGCAGATTCAAACTGCCGACCTTCTGGTTAGCAAGTTCTGCAGCATAGCGGTTTAACCATTAAGCCACAGCAGCCCTCAATAATGTTGTATGTTGTACAAATTGCTTTGAGGGGTTACATTTCAAGTGCAGACCTTTGAAAACTTGACCAGAATTTAGATATGGATCTCCATTTTTTTTTTCAAAAAAAAGTTTCTGGTAAACAGGAGTATACAGTGAGTAAGAGAGAAAAGTTTATCCATATTCCATATCTTATATCCATCTACCTATGTAATACTCATATGTATTGTGTGACCTCTTGGAAAATTGCTTTTAAAAAGGCATTAGTTAACCAGCTAATGTGCTGTCAGTAGTTTATTTGTAATTATATTTGTAATTGCTGGAATTACCATTATTTATTTTAGTATGATATCCCACTATTCAAACCCATATGCTTAAAAAGACACATTTCTTGTTCAAGAAAATACCTCACATCCTAAATTCTGAGTAGATTTCTTCTGCTGTAAGGTCAAAAGAGTTCATCAGCATTGGCTTGTATAAATAAACTACTTCCATTTTCAGGTCAAGGATATACTATTTAAAATAAGTTACTTCTCAAGATAGGGGGAGGTCTAGAAAATAATTCATTTTTGCTTGGAATTTTAAATTGGCACATTATACTGGTTATTATACTAGAATCAACACACTCTTTAGTAATGAAATAAGGAAATGAACTTTGACAAAAACCTAACCAAATGGGGTGATTGCTGCTTACCAGAGCGGGCAGTGCTGGTTTTGATGGGAAAATTACTTGACTCAGTAGAAGGGACATTGTATTGTAGTTCACACTTATAAGACATGAAATAATCTAATGTTCAATAGCTTCCAACAGGGATCCAATCTGGATTAAGTCATATGCTTGAAATTTATATTTGTGAAGAGTAATTATTTAATCTAATTAATTGAATTGAGAGAAATCTATTGCTCAAAATAATCTCTTTCAGAACTCCTGTTAAAATGTTTTTATCTTGCTCTCTATTGTGAGATCTCAGGGAAGTGACTCAAAAATGAAGCTCATTTAAAAGAGAATTTTACTGCTTTTCACCTTTTTCTGTGAGAAAGCCAGCAAGTGAAGGTAATCTGTTCACAGCTGTGGTATGTCTGGCTTTAAATCCTACTTACTCTGTAGACTCAGGGGATTGTGAAAATTAACTGCTTCTAAGGAAATCTCTGCACTTATTAAGCAAATACGAGAGTATAGAACTGTACTCCGAAATTGTGACTTTCGCATATTTCAGAGGATGCAAAAGATTATTTTACTGAGTGGAAGAGATTGACTGAGAAATTCATTGTCTATTATTTATTTATTTATATATTTTTATTTATTTATGCGCTTGTATACCGCTAATATCTCAGCCTAAGTCGGCGACTCATTGCGGTTTACAACACTTAAAAAACAGTATTCAGTTTAAAAGCATAAAACACATATACAATACAAATTATTGGACCACCAATAATAATCCCATGCATCTCGTAACTGGAATCGCAATCCAAAATTCATCGTCCATGATTACCAATCCTTTAGTCATCAAAATTCGTTGCAACGGATTAACCGAATGCTTGTTTAAACATCCATGTCTTCAATCTATTCCGAAACACCATCAGTGAGGAGGCTGATCGTACCTCTATGGGGAGGGTGTTCCAAAGCCGAGGGGCCACCACAGAAAAGGCCCTGTCTCTCGTTCCCGCCAGCCGCACTTGTGAAGCCGGCGGGATAGGAGCAGGGTCTCCCCAGAAGATCTTAGGGTCCTGGTGGGCTGATAGGCTGAGATACGTTCGGATAGATAAGTTGGGCCAGAACCGTTTAGGGCTTTAAAGGCCAACGCCAGCACTTTGAATTGAGCCCGGTAGCAGATCGGCAGCCAGTGGAGCTGATGCAGCAGAGGAGTTGTATGCTCCCTGCGCCCCGCTCCTGTTAGTATCATGGCTGCCGCCCGTTGGACTAATTGGAGCTTCCGGGCTGTCTTCAAAGGCAACCCCCTATATTTATCGAATCTCTGAGACTTTGTCATTAACTGTAAACCACCCTGAGTCGCCTGTGGGCTGAGAGGGGCGGTATATAAATTTAGTAAATAATAATAATAATAATAATAATAATAATAATAATAATAATAACTTTATTTTTTTTAAACTGTGATTTATAGGACTAAGGCTAAGGGATGTAAATGTACAATTCATCTTTCTCTTTTTTTCCTTTATTTACATAATTTATTGCAATAGCCTAAATCCAACTTTTAGTCCCAACTAAAGCAAATCCATTAAAACAATGTAATTTAGATAGTGAATGATTTACCAAGTTCCCTTTGAGTCTACATGGCTGCTTTAGATGGAACTAAAAATTGGGTTTAGGGCAGGGGTCCTCAAACTAAGGCCCAGGGGTCGGATATGGCCCTCCAAAGTCATTTACTCGGCTCTCTCTCAGGGTCAACCTAAGTCTGAAATTATTTGAAAGCATACAACAACAATCCTATCTCATCAGTCAAAAGCAGGCCCACACTTCCCATGGAAATACTAATAAGTTTATATTTGTTAAAATTGTTCTTCATTTTAATTATCATATGGTTTTTAAGTGTTTTTTTGTTGTTGTTGCAAATAAGATATGTGTAGTGTGCATAGGAATTCATTCTTTTTTTTTCAAATTATAATCAGTTTGAGCTATTGGAGGGCCCTCTGTTTAAAAAGTTTGAGGACCCCTGGTTTAGGGTCTAAATCAGGAGTCCTCAAACTAAGGCCCAGGGGCCGAATACGGCCCTCCAAGGTCATTTACCTGGCCCTCACTTAGGGTCAACCTAAGTCTGAAACGACTTGAAAGCACACAGCAATAACAACAATCCTATCTCATCAGTCAAAAGCAGGCCCACACTTCCCATTGAAATACTAATAAGTTTATATTTGCTAAAATTGTTCTTCATTTTAATGATTGTATTGTTTTAAAGTGTTTTTTGCAATACAAATGAGATATGTGCAGTGTGCATAGGAATTCATTCTTTCTTTTTCTTTTTCTTTTCTTTTCTTTTTTTTTTTGCAAATTATAATCTGGTCCGCCAACAGTTTGAGGGACCATGACCTGGCCCTCTGTTTAAAAAGTTTGAGGACCCCTGGTCTAAACTATTTAATATGGAATATCGTATCTGGTGATCTATGGAAGGATTTTAAATAAATTCTGGGTTTAAGAAAAGGATATTAAATATTTATAGCTCCTTCATGAGCATTCATGGAGTACTCACTTGGAAGGGGATCTTTTTGGATTCCCTTTTGATCATCTGTTCTGTGATGTCTTCATAGTAATGCCAGTTCTTGGGAGTTACTGTTGTTGTTTGATGGTATCTCAGAAACAATCAATAAATCATTCATCCATTAGACTTTAAAAATTTAAACTAATCTTACTAAGTGACACCTGGGCTATGACCTAACTTGAGCAGTTTGGAATTGGACTGCTAGCTCAACAGGATTGATTTTTCAATAGACATGTACAATCTGCTCAGAAGTAAATTCTAGTAAGTTCAGAACTTAATTCCCAAATAAGTTTATATAGAATGGCAGTTTGAAATTTTTGTCCTTGCAGTTTCGTGCCAGACCCATAAAGGAAAAGTTTTGCTTCTGGCTTTAGTTCTCTGTTTTCTTGTCTCACTCTCAACCTAGCCTTTGACATGAATAAATGATCAGTGGCTGCAAATGTGCAGTAAGGATGATAGTAAAAGTACCGTGGCACAAAGGCTTGCTATTTGGGTTGTTTGGACATTAAGCCCAGGGCGCTGAGGTTGTTTTTCATAGAATACTTTTTTTCTTGTTCTGAAGTCAGTTTATGGTCCTTAGAGCATAGCCCCAAATGGGTCGCAGATGTGTTTGCAGAAGACTTGTCATGTGCCAGAATGAACGCTTTAGGAATGTACCCCACAGAAAAAGAAATGCCAGTAGCATATCTTCTCATTGTTGAGTGGTCATTGTATAAACTAAAGGTTATTGAACATGCATGGCTATATAGCTGTTAGCCTGTATTTTTCTCTCTCTTTCAAAATACAAGCCAACACCCGTGGGCACTCTTCTAACATTAGCCTATTTTTATGGGAAGGGGGAGATGACTTCATATGAAACAATAAGCCTGTGGAACAGTTTTCTTTCTGCGTTCTTTGCCCTTGATTTTTCTGACTATTTTAGAACTTTGCCTGTTTAAAGTCATTCTAAAGTACAGAGGAAGGCAAACACAAACCATCTCTAAACAAATCTTGCTTAGAAAAACCTGGATAAATTTGGCTTAGAGTTGTCATAACTCATAATTGACTTGACAGCTCAAAACAACAATAATAAAAGTAAAGACATATATGCATGTTTTTAAAAAGGATGCATTAAAATACATAAATTGAGCAAGCACTGTGATTTATCTTCCAGTATAATTCCAATAAACATTTGTGTGTGCAAGTAATTTTCCCCTTCCATAAGTGACCAATGAAGCTAGTTGTTTTGCATTTGGTAAGTTTAAAATGTCGCACAATATTGGTACATGAAGGTTTCCATATTGAGAGGTCTTTTAAGGCAACACCAGACAAACTATTGCAGAGAAAGTGGCTCAAGAACAGATATCTAAAATTTCAAAGAGCACAAAGAACTACAATTGTATAGAACTACAATTCTATACTGTCTTTCTTTCTAAAATACAAAGAAGTCTCAGAATAAAATGCCAAAAATTGCAGCTGTGGCCTAAAGTGAATTATTAATAGTTTTTTATTGAGATTCTCACAGTCTAATAATAAACTGTGATGTACAGAGCCCTTTTCTCACATATTTTGAAAATGTGAAAGTTGAGGCAGTGATACCACTTTTAAGCTTGACTGACTTACTGAAACATTATTGCTTAGAATCAACAAGCTATCTTGCAGTGTATCCATAGAGTTGAAATCAGAAATGTGCTATAAACTACATCATCTATTGTGTCAGATAAGGACTGTGCATTAATGTGGATGTTTTGTTTAGATTTTATTTTATTATATTATTTTGTCTGACTATGTGTAGTTTAATTTACTGATGTTAGGCTTTAATTTGATTGTAGGCTTTAATGTTATTTCCATATGTAAGGTTTTTCTGGGATTTTATGTCGGCATTTGTTTATTTTATAGAGGCATTGAATGTTTGCCATTGTATGTTGGAATCCGTCCTGAGTCCCCCTGGGGAAATAAGTCAGAATACAAATAAAGTTTTGTTGTTGTTGTTGTTGTTGTTGTTGTTGTTGTTATTATGCTAAGGAACATTGAATGGCACATGCAGTGATTACTACTTAATGCACATGGGCAAGATTTCTGAAAGGAAAAGGAAAATGTATGTGAGAATTAGGCAGAATTATAAAAATAGCTTTTCAGTAATCAAGGTCATGTACAGAAGAAATACATTGAAATCTTATTTTGTCTAAGCCTTAATCTCCTTTATAGCTGATAATAATTATGTTCTATTGAGTTAAATCGCTCTTGAAAAAAATCACATGGGAATGTATTCCCCACCCGCACAAAAAAAATGGACATTTTTCATAACAAAAGTGTTGGGAACCATCAACCAGCATCTTCTTGGTACACAGACTTCTCCCTTGAAATATTCCATCTGTCAAAACTGCAGAAGAGAAAAGTAAACAGAAGCTTCTACATTTAACAGTGCAAGTAGCAATCTTTGTTTTGTGATTGCTGTAAAACCAGAGTTCCACAAAACATTAATCATTTGAGAGATGACAGTCAGACATGGGTTGTTGCTTTTTTAGTTCTTTTGTTACAGTTTCTGGCCTTAGAGATTTTGTTTTTGGCTCTTGGAGTGCTGAGCTTTCCAAAATCCTACTGACTGCAGAGGGGCAGGTGAACTGTGCATAACTGTCACTGCTTATATAAAAGTCTCTCAAGAGAAATATACCTGACACCAAGGGTCACTAAAATATTCATGCGACACAACATGGGGAAGCAGGAGGATCATTTACAAGGCTACAGTCTGTGTAAATAAACATATATTGATATTAGTTTTTTTTAAGATTTGCCAATAATATATACTCAGGCAGAGGGGAAAACGATTAATGAGTTGTGTTGTGACCAACTCATACTGCTTAGAATCAACAAGCTATCTTGCAGTGTATCCATAGAGTTGAAATCAGAAATGTGCTATAAACTACATCATCTATTGTGTCAGATAAGGACTGTGCATTAATGTGGATGTCCCTAATCCCTAATTTTATTGATTTCAGTAGTTTTAGGTATGGCCATGCCTGAATCCAGTTTCATGTCTATGAAAAGAGTATTGATTTAATTAAACTAATTTTGAAATTAATGACACATGGTGTTATATTATTTAGTGCATGTTTGTGTGCTCTTCTGTAGAATGCCATTGATAAATGCTAGGTCAGTCAAGAGGAAAATGCCAAGTAAAGGATAACCTGATCTGGTTTACAGAGGTCTAGTTGGGAAAACAAGAATGTGTAAATATCCCCTAAATGTGTGCTTCAGGCATAGATTCAGTACCAGACCTAGCCTTATGATTGAGAAATGGGGTCCCATGCCCTTGACTAGACACTTGAACAGTTAAGATTTTTGAGTGTCTGGATGCAGTGTTGAGTAATCAGACAGGATGGGCTTTAATGCCTGGCTTGCTGTTTGAACCAGTATGAATTGTTTTGGAAATTTTGCTCTTTCTTTCTCTCTCCTGGGAGAGGAACTGATGCCCTCTACCCAAGTATATATTGTTCTGGCCACATAAGATAAGGGGCTGGATTTTTGTCTACTGTATTGGAATCAATGGAGATGATGGTAGAAGAGGGACACATGAGAGCAGTCATGGAGAGATCATAGTTTCGTTTGAATTGAAGAATTAATTTTGGTCATCTGTCAATGACCTGTGGACCTGGCTGGTTTTCTGATGCAATTGGAAGACTTTTCTATGCAATTAGCTTTTAGTTTTACTGATATGCTGGTCATCTCCAGGGATCTATTGAACTGTAAAATTCTGTTGCATTTTAAGCTGCTGAAAGTGAAAATGATGAACATTGACTAGAGACCACAAATCATTCAGTGTCAGTAACTTGGTGATACTAATAGACGTACACTGAAGTAGGCCATTTCGCTTCTAACATCTCTTGCAGATTAGAAAGACTTGTACTTTGGATTCTATACAAAATACTATTAATACAATGTACAAGATATATTAAGAAATTCCATTGATCTAAATAAAAGTGACAAGAGTGTGCATCTTAAAATAATTCAAGAATACAGGTATTAGATGTGCCACAAAATATGTACAATATGTCCTCTTACCCTGCATGTTGGAATCTCCTGGCAGGTCTCATAATTCTGGAAAATGGTTTACCTAACTAAGGTCATTTTAATAACTAAATATAAAGGGCAGCAACTTTTTAGGTGAATAACGAAGATCAACCTCATAGGGCATGTTATGTATATAGGACGTCTTCACACGCCCCCCGGGGCCATGCTGTTTCTCCAGCAGTTGCTGGCAAAAGGGAAAGGTGGGGTGGCTTATGGTGTCCCACACAACCTCTCTCCTTCCCCCATCTTATGGTGGGGATGGGACAAGGCACCCACATTCCTCCTGAAGGGGAGGAGAAGCATCACAAGACACTTCCTTCTCAATGAGGAATATGTTTTTCAGGTAGCTCCGATGAAGCTATCTACACTTTCCTCTCAATTTTCCCATCATATGGGAGAAAAGGCAGCAACACAAATTGCTCTGCTGCACTTTCCCCATCATATGGGGAAACTGAGAGGAAAGTGTGGGTAGCTCCGTGAAAGCTACCTGAAAAACACTTTCGTCTTTCTCATTGGGAGGAAGTGTCTCATGACACTTTCCTTCCATTTTGTCATCTGATGACACTCAGCTAGCCCCATCAACAAATGGAAGAAAGGGGGGGGGGGGGAATCCCAGTGTGAAGAGGTCCATAAGTGTTATCTTCTGAATACAGCTATATGGAGTGGATTAGGTATCTTGGAGCTAAAGAAATACCAGCAGTTCCTATAACTGTTACTTGTTGTGTTAAAATATAGAAAACATGAAGACATTTTAAATTGCTTGAAGTTGCTTAAAGTAAAGAAGATTAGGAATCCCATGGAAGAACAGTCCACAAAAGCTAAACTCCTCATGTTTCCCTTTTACAACCAATAGAATTACTTATGCAATCATGTTTGAGCTACTGCTCTTCTACTTTCACCACAAAAGCGAACATCGATTGTTGTAGGTTTTTCGGGCTATATGGGCCATGTTCTAGAAGTTTTGCCTGCATCTGTGGCAGGCATCCTCAGAAGTTGTGAGTTTTCTTGGCAGGATTTACTGAGAGATAGTTGGCATTTCCTTCCCCTGAGAAATAGTGTGACTTGCCTAAAACCACCCAGTAGTTTTCATGGAGGAGCAAGAATTCATATTCTGGCCTCCCAGAGTCCTTTTCCAACACTAAAAACACTTTATTACCCTGGTTCATATTAATGCATATGACTACAAAGTACAGTACATGTTGAAAAGAAAAAAAATGCATTTCCTGTTCTTTCCATTCATTTGATGATTTTATTATATCCGTGAGATCCCTGTACAGAATAAAGCTTAGTATAAATTGAATCACATTAGTCTGTCTTTTTTTGCCCTGCTATGGAAATTATCCCTATATGAAATGAACTGAAGAGTGATTCTGGTCTTAAGGCTTAGAAAGGATCTCTGTTGAGCGATCTTCCCTTCTGATAAGAAGCTTTGTTTAAGGAACTGCCTTCTGCTTAACTGCTATAGTCTGGTTTAGCCTGACACAGTGGTGATTTATGTCCCCTCAGAGACAGGATTATCACGAGCTTGCTCTAAAGGCAATGCTGTAATTTTGTAAGAAAGCTTTGTAATTTCTACAAGTAATAGAAATTGCCACAGTGATTTGCTTTTTTCTTCTCTTCTCTCTGTCTGTCTGTCTGTCTCTCTATTTTTTGTTAGCTAATCAGGTTTCAGATGCTTCTTTATATTTATGTGAAAACAATCCCAAGAATTCTTCAGAGATAGATTAGTTATGAAATAGTCAACCCTCTTGGATCTAGGATTGGACAAAGTGACCAACATGTCACCATAGCCGATTGAAAGTATTTATCATTATACATGTCGGAGAAAAGAAATAAGTATTAATTTAAAATACCATTTAAATGCTACATAAAACCAGAAATATCTACTTATTTTTGAAGGTGACACTAGAATGGGTGATCCACATATCTGTGGGGCTTTTATCCATGGTTTCATTTGTCCACATCTGGCAAAAAAAAATGTCTTCTTTAGCTATTTTTCTAGGTACTCCAGCACAATTCTATGACATTCTTCAACCAAAAGTATTTCATTTCAATAGGATTCACTATTAGTAGATTTTAATGGTAGTTACCAGCTAGTGAAAGAAACAGCAGCATCAAATGTGAGATGCATTCAAGTGATCCTTGTGAATGTCAACAATTCTGTCAGAGATGAAATCTTATTGTCCCTTTAAACAAGGACAGTAAGTGACCAACTGCTAACCATTGTTATATTGAATCAGAATGAGAATTGAAAAAAATTGTCAGGGTTTAACAGTTTTAAGATTTTGCACAACTGAACTGCAAGTCTTAAGATTTAGGGAACATGCTTGGGAAGCCAAAGAAGGAAATAAGTAGGCTTATTTATTTATTTATCCATTGATGTGTTCATTTTAAACATATTGTTGTTGTAGGCTCACATTTCTGGTGATTCTAATTAAATATGAAAGGAAATTAGAGTAAAAACAATTCCAGGAAACATCTATAAGCAGATGTGGTCTTCATGAACAGAGCTCAGTATGTTTTTTTTTCCTTTTCAGTAAGCGTCCATGACTTTGCATATTATGTTGTCATAAGGATTGGCAGTGAAGCATAATAAAGTAATAAAAGGGCAGCGTGTCCAGCCAAATCCGTCTGGTTGTGATTGTGGTGGTTGTATGCTCAACAGCAGGAAGAACAAATCAAATGCAGATGTTTCTGTATGAAGGCTTTGACATTTAGTAGTGATATGGTCCTCAAGGTGACACTAAGAGTGCGAAAAGGGGATAGAGAAAAGGTGCTATAAACTGTTGATATGTGACTATCCTTGGTTTCCCTGATCCAGCAATTGCCGTTGACATCTGGTATGAGCCTTATGTGAATGGAACAGCTCTTTTGCTTCCAAAAGATTCAGCTGTGCTCCAAGATGGACGATCTGGTGGTCCAGTTCCCATGCTTGTTTGTTTGCTTGTGTTTGTTTATTGGATTTATACCCCACCTTTTCCCCAGGATGCATGCAAACATGGTAATGAGTAGCATCACATATAGGGGAGTTGGTCTGGGTCCCTCAAACACTACACAATTATAGCACCCTATTCTGTTTTATAACAATATCCTATTGAATATTGGGATTTGCAGCTTAGGAAAGGAAATTCCACATTCTCAATAGAGAGCTCTATTGCCTCCCCAATCTGCAAACCTTCTATAATTGTGTTGCATGAAACAGCCCCTTCTTCTGTGGATAAAATCATAATAGAAATACATATCCCCTTATGCTATTACAGGAGATTTTTCTTCTGGTTGCCCATAACAATTTCAGGATTAGGGGGCAGCACCATCAAGTCTATATTGTGTGCTGACAAAGGTTTTGGTAGCAGATTTATTTTGGATTTTAAGAATTGGTCATTAAGACAGGCACAGCTTTCGACAAGTCATTGTAGACATTGAATAGTCTCATTTTCTCCCCTTTACTAAAAGCTAAATACAGTATAGCCTCACTTATCCAACATAAGCAGACCAGCAGAATGTTGGATAAGCAAAAATGTTGGATAATAAGGAGGCATTAAGGAAAAGACTATTAAGCATCAAATTACATTATGATTTTACAAATTAAGCACCAAAACATCAAATTTACAACAAATCAACAGAAAAAGCAGTTCAATACACAATAACATTATGTAGTAATTACTGTATTTACAAATTTAGCACCAAAACATCACAATGTATTGAAACAGCTATGAATCCCAGTGGGAGGGAAACTGTGTTGGATAATACAGAATGTTGGATGAGCAAAGGTTGAAAAAGTGAGACTCTACTATAATGGAAAATTTTGGACTGATAAAAGGAAATACTTGGTTAATATGGTTAAAATGTAGAACTCATGACCACATGGTGGTGTTATGAGTGACAGTTTAAAAGGTGATTTGGATAATGTACCCAGGAATAGCTAGTTGTCAGAATGGCTGTTTTTAAATTTTAGTATCAGAGGAATATGGCTCTATCTATTAGTTCCTGGAAAGCATGATATGGAGAATTCTATTATTCTTGTATCCTGTTAATAAACTTTCTGGGGGCAAGTAACTGGCCCCTGTGTTGCAATAGATAGTCCTTTAGTCTGATCTAACATGATTCTTCTCATTTATATGTCTTTTTTCTTTACATACCCAAAAGGCTTATATTATTTTATTAATATATTATTTTAATACATTATACGAACAGTTTTGTAACTTGGTGAACAAATCCAAAAGTTCTGGGGAATAAATACAGATGCAGCAGCAGAGCAACTGCTGACCTTTGGATCATATTACAGAGCCAGCTCCCTTATCGCCCTGGATACAAATAATGGAGTAACATTAGTTATAAAATCTAGGAAATAGTAAAAGAGTTACTATATGCAGACGCCTATATGGTCCTTATGCTACTGCATCCACCTGCAATGTCAGTCTTCTGATTCAGGAAGGATGTTGGGGGAGAGGACAGTAAATTCAAAGGAAAAGAAATTAAACCCAGATTTAGCTTATGATAGACAGTGCTATGGAACACTGAGAAAGAGAGATTTTCATAGACCAGTAGAGAGAAGATTCTGCCAGATCTCATTCACTCCCTATAAATAATATTTAGCAAAAGAAATTTAATGAAGGAAAGATCTTATTCAGCCTGCAGATGTGGACCGAAGATTGCAATGACAGAATGCTAAGACAGGAAATGCCTTATGATGTCAATTGGTAAAAAGTGTAACAGTAAAGACATTGAGAAGTTAAAAGGATGGTGAAATTACAGTCACTATCAATGTCAGCTTTGATGGGATAATTGAAAATGACCCATTGTTGTCAGATGATATGATTCACATTAATCTTCCTTAGACAACCATGCAGCAGACTTCTTTCAGTGGCGCTCAGAAAGAGTCACTTCACAGTGCAACTGTTAATGAAAATTTATTTTTTCCCATCATGCCAAATATAAAGTCCACAGTTACTCTGTGTGTATATATGTATTTAACATTAGCACATCAGGCACCTTGCTGGTTGAAAGCAAAGGTAAAGGTTTTCCCCTGACATTAAGTCCAGTCGTGTCCAACTCTGGGGTGTGGTGCTCATCTCCATTTCTCAGCCAAAGAGCCAACGTTGTCTGTAGAAACCTACAAGGTCATGTGGCTGGCATGACTGCATGGAGCACCATTACCTTTCCTCTGGAGCGGTACCTATTGATCTACTCACATTTGCATGTTTTTGAACTGCTAGATTGGCAGAAGCTGGGGCTGATGCCGCTCCCCAGATTTGAACCTGCGACCTTTCAGTCAACAATCTCAGCAGCTCAGCGGTTTAACCCACTGACCACTGGGGTTGAAAGTATAGAAGACATTAAATTGTGGCTTAATATTAAAATAATAATAGTTACTAGTTTCTGTATGACACTGTACACAAATGTCACATAAATACCTTTATTAGGGAAAAAAACTATTAATTGAACTTTTCATTGTATTTTTCATGGACATCAGTGTGGGTTTTATAAGTGGAAATGGCCATCACCAGTTCACAAATAATTAATTTTTAAAATTTCTTCAGTTGTAGTGAGGCTGAGAGACAAAACCTATCTTTCAATCAAACCACAGATGCCTTTGGATCAATTATTAACATTTAATCTAAACCACATCACTAAAATTAGTGAGGAACAAGGGAGAAAATATTACTGATTGGATCTTTTCATTATTTATAACACACACAAACACATGTCAAAGTATGGTAAATAATACATGGAATTCATACAATCTTCTAACCACTATTGCCTTACAAATATCTCAGAGTCATGGTCCGAAAATAAAAGTTAACACAAAATAAATAATGGAAGGGACAGAGGAAATGAATAAATGACTTCTAGGGAAGGGGAGGGGGAAGTAATTAATGTCTACCTCTTTTCAATTTATTGTGTTTGTTCCCTGTTCTGGTATTGTGCAAGCACTGCAACTTCTGATATGTAACAAAAAATAGTATATGTTGAAGTTTCCCAGATCATGCATATCAAATTTCACATGCCAGTTAACATTCTTATGATGTATATGCTGCCATTTTTTTAAAAAAAAATGCATGTAACACAATGGAGTATATAGGATCACAAATGCATTTTTCATTTAGATTTATATTATAGAGATCCTCCAGAGATAGAGAAGGCAATACTTGTAAAAGTGCACTAATTCAAAAGAACACAAGTTGCTGTTATACAATATAGCCATTAATCCATTTAAAAAAAAAGATGACTAGGGAATATCACCCTTAATCTATTTTTCAAATGTCTATGCATCCAAATCCTGATCCTTCTTCTTATTTTTATGTTTTTCAAATTTCTGCAGGCACTTTATTTTCAGAACACATGATCCAGCTGTTCTGATTGCAAATTGTGATAGGGTTAGGGTTAGGGGAAGAAAATGCCTCTTATTTATTCTAAGCAGTTTACAATAGTACTTTAAAATTTTGAGAATGTGTATACAGAAGCAAACTTTCTCCACTTAGAATTTTAAGAGCTTTTAAGAGCTTTTCTACACTGGCAAAAATCCGCCGACAGACCCTGAATGGTGAGTCCCCCGTTCTGCAGTCCCCCGTCCCCCCGCCTTTTTTTTTTGTGTGTGCTTTAAACTAATTCTTCTCCAATTTGGGCAGGGATGGGATATATTCAAGTTTGCTGAAATATCCCACAGCTTTAATGCAGTTTATCCAGGCAGGACACCAGAACCACGACACTTTCCCTGTGCTTATCAGAAAAGGAATTCTGGCCATGTCACAATTGCTCTTAGATGGCCATGATGCTTCATGCAAGCTCCTGGACTTGCAGACACCTCCACTGACATCAGAATGAGGTGTGTTTGCAACCAGCATGCCGGGGGGGGGGGGGGGGTGATCTGGTATCAGCAAAGATACCAGTATGTGGCTCTAGGGCCTTCCACCCAGCCTTATATCCCAGAATATCAAGGCAGAAAATCCCACATTATCATAGTGTGGACTCAGGTCGGATCCAGACAGGCCTTTATCCCAGGAGAATCTGCATTTTTAAAAAGCGTGCGCTTTCTGGGGTGAGTGTTCAGACATTCTCTCAGGACACTCACCCCAGACCCTTTTAAAAGTAAAAAAAAAAAACCTGGCCTGCAGTATACTCATGGAGCAGCTCTACCACCGTGTACAAATGATGCGCTAGGAGAGTGGGGGAGCTTCTCATGTGGTCCATGAGAAGCCCCCACCTGATCCCTTTCCCCAGTAGTATGCCTACATTGGTTTCTTTCGCCACCTGAGAGCCTCTTTGCTTAGACTTTTAGTTTCATGTATTACACTTCCAGAAAAATCATGTGTATTTCCATTGAAGTTTATTTCGTGTTTATTTCATTTATATTCTGTCTTTCTCCCAAAATTGGATTCAAGATGGCACATATAGAGCAGTTTGTATAGAGCAGGGGTCCTCAAACTAAGGCCAGAGGGCCAGATATGGCCCTCCAAAGTCATTTACCCGGCCCTCACTCAGGGTCAACCTAAGTCTGAAACTACTTGAAAGCACACAACAACAACAACAACAACAACAACAACAACAACAATCCTATCTCATTAGCCAAAAGCAGTCCCACACACTTATAAATATAAGTTTATATTTGTTGGAATTGTTCTTTATTTTAATTATTGTATTGTTTTTGTTATTATTATTTTTGTACTACAAATAAGATATGTGCAGTGTGCATAGGAATTCATTCATGTTTTTTTTCAAATTATAATCCGGCCCTCCAACAGTTTAAGGGACTGTGACCTGGCCCTCTGTTTAAAAAGTTTGAGGACCCCTGGTATAGAGGGTCTTCCAATTATGACTTTTGATGTACTTCCTGTTTTTAGTCAAAAGCATCATATTCTCCTGTTTATGATCTTGAACTGGTCTTTTTCAGCACGATATACCTATCACAGCTAGCTCTTTGAATAGTGAAAACTGATTTTTTTGTAGTTCCAGTTGCCTCAGTTTCAGTATCTCCAATTACTTCATGCTGTCTGGTCAGAGACATGCTCTATGTCTTTTTTACCTAATTCATATATGTGTGTGTGTGTGTGTGTGTGTGTGTGTGTGTGTTAAGGTCCTAAGATTCTTTTATTTTTGTAATTTAAGAATAATGTTAATGATAATATCTCTGTTTTCTTTCTGTGATTGGGTTCCTTAGCAAACATTGATACAAGAGCATTCCTATGCCTAGGCTCTTAGGCAAAAGAAAAATGAAGGAAAGAAAAGAAAACATAGATGCTGCTGGTGTGGTTCAAATTACTGTGCAACTCAGCTTTCCCAAAATGAGCAGTGTGTAACTTAAATTGCCCTGTTGAAATACATATGGATGGCTGGGACAAAGCACAAACAGATTTTCAACACTTACTAGCATAATGCAATTATATAGAATTTACTGTTAAGGAATTTAGTGGGGAGCTGAGAGTTTCTCACTAAGAGTGTGCAATCTGGAAGGTGTGCATTAAAAGTGTCTTCTGGGAATTGGACTGGTTGTGATGAATATCTTAAAATCTGTGTTGCAAAAATAAACTAGAAAATGTAAAAATGTCGTAGCTAGTTACAGTATGCAATAGAAATTATATGCCTTTCAGTGTTCCCAGTTGATATCTCATGGGATGCCTTTTATTATTATTTTTTTCAAAAAGATGCACCATAAAACTGTTAAGCATACACATCTACTGTTTAATTTAATTGAATACCATAGTAGATTAAGCATTGGTTTCTTTCATACAGAGATATAGAGTAAATAGTCAAATAGGTGGGTATTTTTTTTAATCCGGGGTAGGAGTTTAGCACAGCTGGTAAAATCACCAGCAATGAAAACATCTACCAAATGAAAGGTTGGTAGTTTGAAGCCCTGGTTTGGTGTGGGCTGCTGACTATCAAGCCCAGCTTACTGTTGACCTAAGCAGTTGAAAAACAGCTTGTGCTGTAATTTGAGAAATTAGGTACCGCTAAAACAAGTGGAGGAGATATTTTATGACACCGTAAAAAGAAAAAAAGACCAGAAAATGCTGGTGACCAAAAAGAAAGGAGGAAGTCCTGATGGCTCTTCATCAATGAGGATGGAGCGACAGCACCCCTCTGTGGCTGGATTTCTAGCACAACCTTCCAAAGTGCTGATGTCAACGCAACATGCCTTCTTTCTGTTTGTTCTGTTCTTGCCTGTCCAAATGGCATTGAATGTTTGCCATGTATGTGTACTGTGATCTGCCCCGAATCCCCTTGGGGAAATAGGGCGGAATATAAATAAATAAATTATTATTATTATTTTTATTATTATTATTATTATTACTACTACTACTAATTCCATCATATCAAATGGCAAAAAGATTCCCCAACAACAACAAAAGATTATTAATTTCTAGTTGCCCTTGCAAAATATCCTTAAATTTCAATAAATGAGCAGGACAAATTCATTTTTACAAAAGACTAAAATATGAATATTCACTGACGAAAATGTGCAGATCCTTGCAGTTTTACGTATCCAGCAGGAAACACTTCTGAAATTCTTTCTTTCTGCATGTAGAAATAAAATAAATAAAAACTTGTGTCCTTAATTGTTTCTAACATTTGATACTCCACTGTTAACATTCAATCCAAAATATTATCTTCCCTACTTTATTCAAGCTGGGGTGAAAATTGCTGGAAGAAACATTAACAACCTCAGATATGCAGATGACACCACTCTGATGGCCGAAAGCGAGGAGGAGCTGAGGAGCCTTCTAATCAAGGTGAAAGAAGAAAGCGCAAAAGCCGGGTTGCAGCTAAATGTCAAAAAAACCAAGATTATGCCAACAAGAATGATTGACAACTGGAAAATAGAGGGAGAAACCGTGGAGGCCGTGACAGACTTTGTATTTCTAGGTGCAAAGATTACTGCAGATGCAGACTGTAGCCAGGAAATCAGGAGACGCTTACTTCTTGGGAGGAGAGCAATGTCCAGTCTCGATAAAATAGTTAAGAGTAGAGACATCAGACTGGCAACAAAGATCCGCCTAGTCAAAGCCATGGTATTCCCTGTAGTAACCTACGGATGTGAGAGCTGGACCTTAGGGAAGGCTGAGCGAAGGAAGATCGATGCTTTTGAGCTGTGGTGTTGGAGGAAAGTGCTGAGAGTGCCTTGGACTGCGAGAAGATCCAACCAGTCCATCCTCCAGGAAATAAAGCCCGACTGCTCACTGGAGGGAAAGATACTAGAGACAAAGTTGAAGTACTTTGGCCACATCATGAGGAGACAGGAAAGCCTAGAGAAGACAATTATGCTGGGGAAAGTGGAAGGCAAAAGGAAGAGGGGCCGACCAAGGGCAAGATGGATGGATGGCATCCTTGAAGTGACTGGACTGACCTTGAGGGAGCTGGGGGTGGTAACGGCTGACAGGGAGCTCTGGCGTAGGCTGGTCCATGAGGTCACGAAGAGTCGGAGACGACTGAACGAATGAACAACAACAACTTTATTCAAAATCTGCAAACTTAGAGACAGAGAATATTCCACATGACTTCACATGCAGAGGACTCAATTGACTCATACAATAAATACATCAGAAAGGAAAGAGTGCGGTGAGAGTTGCATCCACATTAGAGTACAGTCTTCCCTTGGTGCCTCGCCGTTTGCTTACTGCGGACTCAGTGTTTTGCAGTTTTCCTAAAACGGCCTGCGAGACTTTCTCCACCTGGGATTTCCCCTGCTGCCTGGCAGAGTGGTGGCCCCAGGCACCGCAGGGAAGGCCTGCCTTCCTGGCCTGCTACTGCCTGCGTGGCTCCGGAGGCGGAAGGACCCTGGCAGAGCAGCAGCCTGAGATGCGGGGCGAGGAAGGCCTGCCTCCCTGGCTAAACTAATGTAATAAATAAATAAATAAATACAGCGTCTGCACATTGCGAATTTTCACATACCGCGGGGGGGTCCTGGAATGGAACCCCCCATGATAAGTGAGGGAACATTGTAATTTGAAACAAGGGTAACTCTCATAGCTGTGTCTTACAGAAACTTGGGTATTGTTTCATGACAAACTAAAATGTTGCTACTAGAGAGCTCTTACATAAGAGAATTCAAAGTCCCTCACCAAACTGTACAGATCACATAATTCCATAGGATGGATCATAGTATTTAAAGTGATATCGAAGTGCTATGGTTATGAGAGTGCAATTTAGAGGGGTTTCGTGTTGCATATAAGCTCAGGCAGGAAAAAAACTCTAGCAGAATCAAAACTATTAAATCACATAATCTATTTTGTGTTCTGAATTTCAAAGTGATCATTATTGAGAGTAATCTTAAATGTTTCTTGAAACCAATTTTCTGTGTCTTTGAATCCATTATACAATACTTTGCTAAATCGAGCAACACTTTGAATAGTGTTCTTAAGAGGAACAGCTGATTGGAGTGAGCTCCAAGGATATATTTGTGGTCCTCAAGAGAAGGAACCCTTCCTGATTACTTTTACTAACATATTGCTCTAAAAAGTATCCAGTGTAGTTCAATTCAAATATAGGACCACCTTGACTATCTTGATGAATATGGGAATGCTTGGATAAATAATAGTTAACATCAGTATAATATTTACGGAATTAATATATGAATAAATTACCACACTGTAAACATGACATGCACAACAGGATACTTAAATAATTGACATTTTAAAGCTACATTTGATTACTTGGATTCATGCTCCAGTGCCTGACTCAGACTGTTGTACGCTGAAAATTGTGATTGCTTTGTTTCAGCTGTAATTCTAGATCTTATGTATTTGTTGCTTATGTATAACTGACTTCTTTGTTTAATAAAAATAATAGGAAAACACACAGCATATTCTGCATGAGCATAATTTGCTCATGGCTGTGTCTGGGAAGCTTCAAAAATTCAAATACTTGACAAAGAAAGCAATGAATTTTGAGAGTGTGTCTTTCTTATCTGTAAAAGGGGGGGGGGTCATTTTTTTTCTACTATAGTGATTAGCTCCAAACTATTCTAGACTAGTAAGATAGTTGACCACATATTTTTTTTAGTTCCAAAAATGTTGTCTATTCTTTCCTTGTGTTTATAACTTTGATTGTAATTCCTTTTAAACTGCAGTGTCTAGTAATGTAGAATTACAGGCATAGCTAAGTAAATAAAAATATTTTACAAAGAAGCTTCTTTTGGTAAAGTCTCTTTACGCTTTCCTAGCCCCTCCCCTCCCCCCCCCCCCCCCGGTCTTGCTGGAAGCCTTTTTTTAGCAGCATCAACTTTTGGGGATTATAAAAACAGTTTTTGAGAATGCAGACGTTCATTGCCAGGTTGCAGCAATGTGGCTGAGCATACATTGCTGTAATCTGGCAGAGATTCTTCATCAACAAATTCTATGACTTGAATTTATGTTTTGAAAATGTTTTCTTTAAAATACTCAAAAATCAAACTTTGGTTTTGTTGGAAATGACAATCTTTTCAAGTCTTCTCGAGTGATATGTTTATCCGGGATCCTGTTCCTTTCTGTTTCCTGTATGTATGTTCTGGTATGCAGCTTTCTTTACTCTATGGTTCCTGAGAAGTTATAAAAAAGCCTGCAGACCACATGCTCTCTCTCTCTCTCTCTCTCTCTCTCTCTCTCTCTCTCTCACTTTGACTATGCAATCTGTTGATAGCTGTTTTGTTATAAGAGAGATGCCCTGGCAGGATGGCACAGAGAATTATCTCAAACATATCTGACACTGGACTGATCGGTTTTGTACCTGTGTATGCTGAACACATGAAGGTTGTTAGTAAACTAAATATGTTATTTTTTATCCGGTTTACTTCATTTTTGTCTCTTGAGTGCATATTATAAAACAAGTAGTTTTATGGGAGAGTATGGCACTGAAAAAACAATTCTGCTCTTTTTAGGCACTGGCAAAACTTTGTTTTCCTAACTGATCAGTGATAACAGGTTATTCAGTCTAATAACTGAAGCCCTTGCCTTGCATAATTGTATCTGGTTGTATGCCACAAGGAAAATTCTACTCTAAAGGGTTTTTGGCTCTTCTCTGAAAGGTCGTGATTTCTAAAAGTTATGATTTCCAAAAGGTGTTTTCCAAAAGGTTATACATGCCATTTTCCAAAAGGATTTTCCATTTTATGTGACACCATTGTCTTACAACATTGTATATAATGAGATCTAAGCAGCCACATATTTTGGGATTCATGTTCATACCTGGAACCAAACCCTAGTGGAAACTAAGGGATCGTTGTCTAACTATTAGTACATCCTAATTGAATTTGTTCTTTTAGTTTGTAGATTCAACATTTAATTGTCTTGGTTCCATCATATAAGAGATGTGTAGTCTGGAAAGGACTCTGAAATGACAGTACTAGAGCTTTTGAGCAAGAATAAGCATTACCTCATCAGACTACAACTCCCAGGGTTCCATAACATATTAGGGTTGCAACATTGTTGCATTACTGCAGTTTGACACCACTGTTACATGAATGATAATTGCATATTGAGAACAGTTGAAAGTCAGATGTTTACATGGCAATTTGAGAATGCGAGCAAACGTCAGCTAGACATTTCTGGTAGATGACATTAATACTTAAATATAATTGTGTTAGATATCTGTAAATTTTAATTGATTCCAGTTGTATCACTGGCCTTTTTTTTTACATTATAAGCTTCCTTACCAGCTCAGTTGTGCTGAGCAAGACCTCCGAAGCAAGGGGAAAGCAGGGGGAGAGGTTAATCAAAACATGCTAGTGAAAAAATGCAAACTACTCAGATCTGTCAAAATTAATGAGGATGGCAAGAGGGGAAACAATACAGTTCTCCTTTCTAAACTACCAGAACCTATATGGTCTGCATCATGTTAACAAATGCTGTAGTAAATATATGCTGTTCCCCTGGTTAAGTATTTACATATTTTATAGCCTATGAATTTAATGCAAGAGGGAATACTCTATTAAAAATGGCATCTCACTTGTGGTTTTAATGACCTTAATATGCACTCATATTACAACTTGGGGAATTCTCAACATTCCCCTAACATCCCATAGGAAATGTGTATACTAAAGTGAAAGACATTGAAATGATGGCAGTTTATAATGTTATGTTAAATGTTTTTAATTGTATTTTATGACTGTTGTGGCATCAAATTGCTTCCAATTTGTGAGCCACCTTGAGTCGCCTTTGGGCTGAAAAAGGTGGGATAGAAATACTGTAAATAAATAAATAATAAATAATTTGATATGTTGCAGAATTTAACATGGAAACAGGTAACCACTGATAAAAGGGAATCCTATAGAAATGAATGACTTGCACTGGAGTGTACCATAGAGTCACCCTGGAATACCTATAAAATTCCTTTAGAGGGAATGTGCTAAGTCCTTCAGTGAGACTCCAGGAACTTCTGATGCAACCATAAAATTGAACTAGGAAATTCATAGAGAAGACATATTTTATCAATTGTGGATAGGTGAAACAATAGGTATTGATCCCATGCGTTTGAGGTAAATCTTTTCTAGGAAAGAAAAAAGGGTATAATAGTACAACATGTTACTCCCATCTCATGTTGAGGGAGAATCAAAATATTAGGCAGTTTTTGAACATTTTTTGCAGTTTAGGATATATTTTGTGCAAAATATGTACAATTTTCACTTTAAAATTAAATTTGCTGCAGAGAAAAACTTGCTATTTCAAAAAATATGCCATTTTCATTTAGAATAAGTCCTGGAATTTGAAGATTCTTGCCTGTCAGGTTTTCCTAATAATAATAATGCTGATCACTTAAAAGAACATTTTAAAATATTATTTCCCTCCCTAATAGATAGACTCAGTGTATTATTCTGAAGGTGCTCCATACATTTTAACATGGAGTCAGACATTATATTGTCTCTACACTGTAAGGCCTCATCCATACTCAAAAAGAAGAAGTTTAATTATTGTGCTCACTGGATGCCCATGAAATCTTTCTGATGCTTCCAGTCCTGAGAGAAGTTGCCACTGATTCTTTCTCAGGGCTAATACCAGTTTTGGCAGCTGTGAGGCAGGAAGTAATTTTAATTGATAGCATGATGGGACCATCATGCTGTAGTACCATACTTTCACTATGATTCCAAGGCAAAACACCCTGGTGCATCTCCATGCCTATGTTTCATCTGAAAGTCCATGGCCGTCAACAATTGACAAGAAACAGTAAGGAATCTCGCTTTTACAGTATAAAATGCTACTAACTATGTCTTGAGTTACATTAATCTCTGTTACATTTTGACCTTACCTATTGGTTTGCATTCCTAAAATTGTTCCTGTCAAGGTGCCTCTTATATACAGCTACATCCATGTCCAAAGATGATATTCAATACTCATTGTATTATGTTTTCACATTTTCCAATCTATTGCCAACTATAGAGATATCATACAGTTAAATTTCATTTAATGAAAATGCAGCTAATAATCTACAACAGGTTTATTTCTAAAAGAAAGGATGAAATTATTTGCTTGCAAAACTGTGAACCACAATGTGAATGTTTGAATACATAAGACTGAAGTAACATTTGCATAAGTCATAAGTACATGAACTTGCAAGTAGATATTATTTTTATATTAAAACTGCCTACTTTCCAAGCCAACATACTAAATAGGAAGAGACAATGGGACTTGCAATCCAACATAACCTGGAAAGAACCACATGTTATCTAACAAGCACTATTTGTATTGTAGGGATAGAAAAAATATAAAAAAATAAAGAGGACAAGAAACGTATTTTTCACATGTTGACAAATCTGTATGAGAAGACTCCATCAGATGAGAATCTTTACAGTTTGGGACTTATTCTGTGCAAAATTTAATTGTAGTTATTTTGTTCAGAAAACATTTCTTTCACACACAAAAATATAGCTATGAAGAAAATCCTGCTTCATGCTGGATTCTTTGCAAAATAACATGTAAAGTTTGCACTGAAGAAGTCCCCAACTGCTATTACAGTGACTTCCAACTACTCTGAGTAGTTGTGGTTAAAGGTCACTTTAACACATTCTTGCCAATGATAGCCAAAGTGGGGGAAATTCCGAATTCTGCCAAATAATAGAACTAGCCACAAATGTCCCCACTGCCATCCTGCATTTTCCAAGCTCGGCAGCCTAGAGACATGGGATGGCAATCCCCTTAATAATAATAATAAAACTTTATTTATATACCACTCTATCTCCTCGAGGGCGGTTTCCAAGTAACAACTCCAAAACATACAGAGTAAACAACATAAGCATAAAATTAACATAACAACATAAGCATGAAATATCACGACACACACACACACATATAAAAATAATTTTGCCTGTTCTTTGTAGCTGTTTCTTATGGTGAGGAAAAAGGGTCAAGGCAATTAAAAAGGTCAGGCCGAGGTTAGTGCAAAATCAAAAGACAGGTTACTCCCTGTCTTACAGTGGTAACCAGCCATGACATGGGCTTTAACTATCTACTGTCACCTGTTAACTATCTACTGTCATCTACTGTCACCTTTAACTATCTACTGTCACCTGGGAAGAGACGAGGGGGAATTCCTTTTCTCCCCTCTCCCTCAATTCCCCACCACACTGGCACATGATGGAGAATAGGTAGGACCCTTCTGAAGACTGCTGTTACATGGGGGCATGGGAACTTACCTGTTGAGTCGATGCAGCTTCGAGGACACCAGATCAGCCCTGGTTTTTGAATCTGTGTAGATCCACCTTAAATTAACTAAAATCAATACTTTCATTTGGTCCTTGAGTAAAACACAAGCCCATTAATAAAAGCTCCTTGATTGCCAACCCTGTGTGTCATTCATTCGAGTGTCCCTTATTGCTATTTCAAAAACCTGCTAACACTAGAGACTATATACTTTAGGATATGAGTAGAAATACATAGAAATGTAACCTTTTGCTTCAGAACTTTTATTTTATTTTACTTCTAGTAGACCTTGACTTGTTACTCTTCGCAGTTTTCTCGTTGATCTCTTTTGCTTCTGGGGACACCTAGAATATAGTTCAACAGACATTCACTTAGAAAAACCACTGCACTGAACTGGAATTACCAACAATGCAAGTGTTTGCAGCCTTCTTAATTGATTATGTGAACCTTATAGGCCAGAAATTATTATGGTGTTGGTCCTCAGTCAAGCGTGTATTAGGACAGGAAACCAGCAGGTGTTCTGCTGTTTTTCACCCTCAGTTTTTTGAAGATAAAAATGGCTTTGTTCATTTTTCCTTTTCTTCATCTTGTCTGGTTTTGTTAACAAGGCAAGTGACCCCTACTGTGAAGTAATGTAGCAATTGTGGTCAGATCAGTTAAAACCGATAGTATAAAGAATTTCTAAACACAAGATAGGTGGGGATTTGCTTTTAAAGAACATTCCATGGTTTCACAATATATAATTAACCTAAGAACCATATTCATTTGCTTCATGAAACAGCTAAAATTAAATGTTATCAGTCCCTGATGTAAATGTGTGAACTGAAAGCAATCTTTGTTTTTTAGTCATCTTGCATATGATCACACAAGAGAGCCTGTTTAGATGAGTAAATGCCAAATTATGTTCAATTTAGGTTTTGCTTAGCAAGAGCTTATCCCCTTATTCATTGTAATTCACTTATTTACCAAATGACTTTTTGACTTTAAAAAAGTATTTAATACATTTAAAATGAGCAAAGGGAAATATCTCCTGTACTTAAATTCAACTGTTCTAACTACAATATTTATTACATTGATATAGTACTTGACTGCATTTCCATCATAATAATATTTATAGTACTAAATATAGTGAGTGGTGTTCTGATGGATTCATAAAATAGAATCCATGATCATGATCATGGCATTATTGTCATGATTGCAAATGACCTTTTCAACTTATCTTGACAACCAGAACTATCAAGCAATGGAGGTCTGTGCTGTTGATTATCAACACACTAAAGATCAGATTTAGAGTAAACCTAGGGACAGAAAATAGTGATGACTAATTTCAGTCCTTTTTATTTCAGTTGTCTACTCTAACTTCATCACATGGACTTACCGATTTGTAGAGAAGCATAGGGATCTGTCCCTATAGCGATGGCAATAATGCTTTTCGATTGCAAATCGCTCAGTGAAACTTTAACTCCTTCCCATCTCACTGTTTTCTTGAAGCATTCTTAACCCCTTGATGCCTTCCTTCACATTCATCACATGGGGGAAGGCTTGTCAAGTCCTCCCTGCCTTTTCCTCTTCTCTATTAGTTGAAAAACTTCTTTTCTCTTTCTCTTTTTTCTCTGCTGCTTCTGCCACCATCTCCCCAACCAAATACTGCACTCCGTTGCTCTCTGTCTGTAGCAGCTCTTTCTTGCCTTTAAGCAATCAAATGGGACCAGGAAGGATGCTTCCCATCTCACATGTTTTTAGCCTTAAAGAGTAGATCAAATCACAGTAGCAGCTCAAAAGAAGATTACTCACTATTGGTGAGAGCAGCAGTTCAAAAGACTATTATTCGCCATTGGTGGGAGCTCCCTCATTCAGGCTCATTTCAATGATGAATGAAACATATGACAGCTAAAGTAGTTCAACAGCATGTAATGGACTCCATTATGTAATGGGGTCCGTGTCTCTCCTTCATTGAAATGAAGCTGAAGTGTCATTGGATGGTCAAATAAGTCAATGTGATTAAGTCCTAAGTATTATTAACCATAGATTCAGCTCCAAGTCATAGAAAAGCAAACCAAATTTCAACAAAATTGTTGTACTTTGAAATGTAGACAATACAAAATTGTTTGGAATTCTCATCCCTGTGAGCTTAAAAAAATTGAATTGCTGAGTCCCAAGGCTGGGAAGAGATGGGATAAAGGTAGGTAGATATTGTTGTGCTGTGCCTTCTAGTCATTTGCAACCTATGGCAACCACAGAGTTATCATGGCAAGTTTTGTTTAAAGGCATTTGCTTTGCCTTCCTCTGACACTGAGAGTACGACTTGCCCAAGAACACCCAATGAATTTCCATGGCCAAACATCCCAAACAGGGATGCAGGCCCTGATCTCTAGGGTCAAAATTCCCATTCTAGAAAGGCAGAGTGTTTAAAATACAGGGTTAGTCAAAATGCATAGGCCAATAAGCCATTCAATTGAATGGCTTATTGGCCTATGCATTTTGACTAACCCTGTATAATATTCTCCAGGGAAGACAATCTGTTGTATTGCCCTTTTTAGGGCTTTCATCTGTAAAAAAAAAATAGATTTGAAGGTTGGGCTAAGATTCATTCTTAAAAGATAGAATGTTCTAAACATACTTTCCAGCTTTAAATATATTCTTGATTCCTAACGTCCTACTAAAATCTCTTGTAATCTGTTTTGCGTCTTCATCTCTTCCTTTGAAAATGGGTATGGAAGCCAAACTGGTTCTCAAATCTGAATATCCTAAACATATGAACACACTTTGATTCTGATGTTTCAGTGTTCAGAGAAGTTATCAAAGCAAGTTTTACAAACCAAATGCCAAATTGTAAGCAGTTACACTAGAACCTCCCTGTCTCCAGTCAATTAATTTCTCATCATACTTCCCCTAGACTGGTGAAAGTTGTTACTAGCCTGTGATGATGTCTGCAAAAATCATTAAGGACTATTATATTTCACTGCTAGGATGTCACTTTTACATAGTACAGTTGCTCTGAAATGAATGGTATGTAAAAAAGAAAAAGAAAGAAAGGAAAAAGGAGAACTAAGCAGCCTCACTGTTTTGCCACAATCTCCAGAGTGATTAAGTCATACTCAAGATTTAAGATTTTGATGGGAAACTTAAACTTTCAAGCAAATCCACTGATGAAATGGTAATAGTTCTGCTGTTTGATCTCAACAGGTCTGTTAGTGACAGCATTATGATTTCTTATCTCAGTAAAGGAATAAAATAACCAAGAATTGTTGTGTTGTATTCTGTGTGTTGGGTAGACAAAAGGGCTAAAATGTATGCTTCAAGACAAGAGCCTGGAAAAGTTATCTTTTTGTATTGCAGTTCCCAGGCCCGCCCGCCCCCAAACGAAGAACAGGTGTGGTGTAGTGGTTTGAGCACAAAATTAAGGACTGGGGAGAGGAATGGGTCAATGTTAAAATCCCCACTAGGCCATGGAAGCCTACTGAGTGAACTTAGGAAAATTACACTGTCACAGCCTCAGAGGAAGACAATGTTTAACCCCTTCCGATCAGATCTCCTCAGTAAAATCGCATGATAGGGTTGCCATAGGAAGCCCATAAATCAGAAACAACTTGAACACACAACAAAAACAATAATACTTATAAATCAACATGCCCAGCAGATATCTGGCTGATTATGATTGTTTGTGGAAAAGTTAACTTTAACTGCCAATTCTATTTTTATATCTGCTTAGATAATCTTCATTTTGAAAAGAGGTTCTACCCATATTCCCCTTCAAAATTTACATTGCCGTTGTAAGGCCTGCATACTTACAAGAAATCAAGCCAAAAGGTTTATCTTTTATGTAAAATGTAATTTTGAGGAAGAGGCATGTTGACATATGTTGTTAATCAATATTTAACTATTACAGCATAAATATCTACTCATTTAATCTTTGCCAAAAGATCAATAAATTATTACTGCTGATCACACTGTTGTTCATGGCCAACAAGTGCAAAAATAGATTATTTTATATTTGTGAATATAGGCCTGTGTATTGTGATGAGAGGAGATACTTTTTTCATTGAAAAGGCATTCCACTGACTTCTTATAGGAACACAGAATGTATAAATATGCAAGATGATCTGTTGAAGGAGATTTCCTTTTATAGTGGTCAGTCTAGTCAAATTGTTTCTTATGTTTCTTCTTACATCTCTGACTATAAATCTTTGAGGAAACACAGCATGGTTCAGATGTATGTAATGGAAATAACCAATGCAAGATTCTCTATGAAGTTATTAGCATACGAAAATGCACATGCAATAACATACCTGAGTTTGTCATTCACATTTGATATAGTGTGGGCTATGTAGTTATGTTTTTCTCATCCCCCCCCCCCCCCCCCCGCCCCTATGTGTGATGAGAAGTTGCTGCTCACTGTGAGAGAAATAAGGCTGAACACTGAAAGCCATCTACTGCATGGCTATCAGCCTTCTCTCAGTAGATTCAAATCAAGGAAAAGCTTCATGAGAACCACCACTCCTCTTAATGTTTCCCCAGCAACAGTAAGAGCATCCCCCCTGGACAGCTAAACCAGGAAATCCCAATTGGATGGCCCCCACAAGGGTCGGCTTCCAGGAGCAAACCAAGAACGAGCAACTTGGAAGTCCCTGAACAGACTCAAAAGACAACCTGGCAAAGGGGAACAACCTAAAAAAACCCTCCACCTTGTGCAGTTGTGGAGTATAACAAACAACTCTGCACCTGTATGCTTGTCCACAATGCCCTGCCTCATGTACAGAGGAAGAATTGTTTAAAGCTACAGACAATGTGGTTGCTTTTGCTTGGTTTTAGTCACAAATTATTTAGCTGCTTGCGGTCCTTCTATTTTTATCAGTTTTTACTTATGTATGCAATGCTTTTTACATGAAATATTTTTTCTCATCCCCTCATACCAGAGATAAAGAGAAGGAGAAAGATATCACATGCATTGATTTCAACACACCATACAGCTTGATGAAACTAATTCCTTCTGGATTCAGTCTAGCAGGCTCTGTTTAATGTACTAGTAGTATGAAATTACACCTGTAAACCTAATTACTCATTTATTAATTTACTGCTAGTGGCATTTCTGCTTTTAAACTGCAAACTGGTTTTCCCCTACCAGAGCTGTAATATACATGCCTCTAAAATCCATACATATTATTAAAGTGTACATCTCATTTAGTTAAATATAAAGTTGTAAACTATATGATTCCCAAATGTATTCAATTCCAGTATTTTACCATGAAAGTATCCCATGAAAGGGTACTTGCCAAGCATTTGTATCAGTTTGGCAGATGGCTAAAACAGATTTTAATGACTGAAAGTAATGCTAGCTGCAGGAAGCTTAATGTAGGCTTTAAGGGAAATCACCAGACTTTACCAAAGGGAATGACACACTGTCTGTAAGATTTAAGTTCTGGAGTCCAGGTTATTCAGGTGCAAGGCATAAAATGAAGTGCTTTCTCTACTGCACTCCAGTAGAGGTTAGTAGGGAATCAAATGTATTTTCAAGGCATACCAAAACATAGGAATCACATTGATAGCAATATAGCAAGATTGATTCCATATAGTGTACAAATCATATATAGAAGAAAGGTTCAAGTCTGATACTGGTGCCCAGTTCACAGTGCTATCCAATGACTGTTGGGAAGTCACTTGAAATGGGTATATGCTATCTCCATTCACTGTGAATTTATTATATTCGGGCAGCAGCACACACAAATCAGATCTTTTCCTAAGGAATTGCAAATGCAAGTGGGTTTACTATGGATTTCTAAAATCCATAGTAGTAGTAGTAGTAGTAGTAATAATAATAATAATAAACAACTTTATTTATACCTCGCCACCATCTCCCAGAGGGACTCGGGGCGGCTTACAAAGCACTCAAAGGTGCAAACACATAAAATACAAAAATTGCAGAAAGAGTAAGATAAAAATGACAGCCAACATAAATATCTCACTTCACAAAACCCCCTGGTTAAAATCAGTAACCAGGCAGGTATTGAATAACCACAAAATATTTAGCCCAGTCAAAAATACAAAGTGTGAATTTGGAAGGTCTGTCTACACATTTTAGCTTCTTTAAATGTTCATTTATAATACAGTAATCCAGTTTATCCGACATAAATGAAAATCTCGGATAATACAGAGAGATTAAGGAAAAGCCAATTAAACCCAAGCAAAGGCAAGGTTTGCCTCCCGCCTTCAGTGCTTGCTCTCTTTCTTTCTTTTCCTCCCTCTTCCATAAAGCAAACATTTCTACTGCTGGAGAGAGAAAGAGAGAGAGAGCGCAGAGGCTGGGGCTGCAGGGAAGAGGGTGAGGCGAGGATGGGCACCGAGGTCAAGAGCACGGCCGAAGGATCAGCCAGGGCAGTGGGCAGCTTCTCCTGGGCTCCTCTTTACTCACATGGAGGCCACTTCCCAGAAGCCTTGCTTGGGCTGAATGTGAGGCCCCAGGAAAGAGAGAGACAGTAAGGAGGGAATCAGTGTCCGGAGCAGAAGCCAGAGAAGGAAGAGAAAGGAAGGAAGGGGAGCTTCATTGCAATTCTCTGAGAAAGAGGAATAACCTTTTTTTAATTCTTCCAAGCCAAAAGCAGCCAAGGCACATTGGATAATACGGAATGTTGGGTAGTGAAGGTTGGATAAGTGAAACTCTACTGTATCAGTAACTTTTTAATCACCGTGGCACACATTTCTCTTGTTTTTCCCAGTGGTCATGCATTTCTAGAATTGATCCTTGCTGTTCTTTCACTCCTCAGAGCTTCACTGCAAGCTCAAATTCTATAGATTTCAGTGATGTTCTTCTTGGAAAAGAATATTGAAAAAAAAAACCTGTCATTTACATGAAAGGTAAACATGAAACAAAAGCGGTTTTGCCCACATGCAAAAACTGGTTTGCTCATTTCACTTCACTTCACTTTATTTCTTAATTAGTCGCTCTCCACCAAGGTGCTCCGAGCGACTTACAATTTAAAATAGCATTTCACAATATAAAAACATTTAACATAAAAACATTCAACAGTGACTATTTGGCAAATTAGATCTGATTACTTAAATGCATAACCAAACAGCAAAGTCTTGAGCGCTTTTACAAAAGGTTGCAACTCCGACATTGCTCTAACATATGGAGGCAACGAGTTCCACAGAATTGGAGCATAGATCGAAAAAGCCAACTCGCAGCCAACTCATCACTGCTTCCAAACACAGCTTAAAGTTCTCGGGAATCGCAGTTGTCCCAGGTTCAAGATGCAAGAGTAGCTGGGTATCATCTGCATACTAGTAGCACTCTATGCCAAAGCTCCGCACCAGTCCAGCAAGTAGCCGGACATAGATGTTAAATAACAGGGGCAAAAGGATAGCACCCTAGGGAACTCCACAGCAAAGGCAGGAGTTCTCAGAGCTTTGGCCTAACCACCCCACCCTCGTCCCAGAGGAACGAATTGAACCATTTAAGGGCTAAACCTCGTACA
The DNA here is from genome assembly GCF_037176765.1 of Anolis sagrei. Taxonomy (NCBI): domain Eukaryota; kingdom Metazoa; phylum Chordata; class Lepidosauria; order Squamata; family Anolidae; genus Anolis; species Anolis sagrei. Next base: position 38,163,478 of record NC_090025.1, read on the forward strand.
CCAGACATAGCCAATTGATGAATCAGCAAGCCATGGTCCACGGTGTCGAATGCAGCTGTGAGGTCCAAGAGTACCAATAGCGCTGATCTGACTTGGTCTAACTGACGACGAATTTCATCAGTAATAGCTACCAGGACAGTCTCTGTCCCATGACCTGAACGAAAGCCTGATTTAAAGGGGTCCAAACCCGCAGTCTCATCTAAGAATTTCTGTAGCTACCCCGCCACTGTACATTCAATCACCTTGCCCAAAAACAGAAGGTTTGAAACTGGGCGATAGTTACTAGGTACGGCGGCATCTAGGCTTGGTTTTTTCAAGAAAGGGTGGACCACTGCTTCTTTAAGGCAATCTGGAAAAATTCCTTGCTCCAAGGAACTGTTGATGATGCTCCTTAAGGGATCTCGTAGTCCCTCCCAGCACTCCTTAACCAACCGGGAGGGGCAAGGATCAAGGGAGCCTGAAATTGAAACAGTACTTGGATTTATGTTTTGCCTTTTCCTCTTCTTCTTCCCTTATTTGTCCTAGAGGAGTTTCAGATAGCAACACAATAAATCTTTGCACAAACCGAGTTGACATATTTAGATTTATAAATAAGTCTGTTTCAGTCAAGTATGTTAGAGTGGGAAATCCAAATTTTATCTTTGTTTGGGAATTTAAGGCAGGAAGTATACATTGGGACAAAGGGATTTGGGAATATCCTTAAATCTACTGTTTATTTCATTAGACAATGTTTCGAAATTTCTTTCCATCTCATTCTCCTTTCTGCAACCCACCCCACCCCCAGTGCTGCAATTTATGGCAAGTGTGTTATGATAAAGTAGTACAAACAATGGCATCCAAATGACCTTATATACTATAATGTTTATTCGTCTGGTCTATACAGTTTGATAGGGCTGATATTTAACAGGCATATGTGTTTCTTCATCCACTAATAATTTGGTTTCCCATACCATGTACACTAATGAGTGCTTTTTCTATCTGATGGATTTTTCAGTTGAGATAAAAAGCAACACTACTGTATTAAAAATAGTACTCATACATCTTCTATACAAACATGTCTGTTGTTTCTTAAATTACTGCCACTTGGAATAATTTGATTTATCAACAGTAGGTAATAGATTAATTGTCAAGACTTTCTTATCTGCTAGAGCAAATATTCTCGATTCAAAGGGTGAAACCAAGATCAAACTGCCAGTATTTGATAGTTTGATATAAAATGTTCTTTCGTATAACTTGTTCATAGCTGAAGAATGAGTTACTTACTAATTCTTACAGAAATTGACTCTGCTCTATGATGAAATGTTTGGATGCAGGAAACATTTAATACAGACCCCGGAGTACAATTCTTAGTGCTCCTTTCAAAGAGAAGGTGGCATAGATTATTTAAAAAATATATAAATATTACCATTATGTGGGATGATCAGAAACATACATTATTTCAGATAAAAATAACTGCAAAGTTCTTGCCAAGACAAGAATATGTAGTATGGTGTCGTGAGACTGGTAATTTTGACTTATTTACAGATGTAACCTGGTCAAGAGGGGGGTAACTAGGATATGAATAGAGTCCCCTTATTTGTGGATTTGATATCCATGCTTTTATTTAGCTGTGCCCCAGAAATATACCCACCTAGAAGTATTTTTGGGATTATCTTTGTCTTTCAGTGCTATTCTTTTGTAGCACAAGTATAGTCAAAATATAGGGCTTGTTATTATCTGTGGTTTCAGGTATCCATCTGAAGTCTTGGGACCCATCTGCCACAACTATTGGGGGGGGGGGTGTAATACTACAATTACACCATTAAAAATAATTCCAATTGGTGCCAATACATTGTTTCCTTCAAGATTGCTAGGGACAGGGCCCCTTTCTTATTCATTTGTTTCAGATTTATTTATCCCAGTGGTTCCCAATCTGTGATCTGTGGACTACCAGTGGTCCACAAGAACTAAAATATGGCCCACAGCCTCACCATTACTACACCATTACAATGAGAATCACTAGTCTTGCAAAACCCTTTTATAATGCCAAGGCTTCTTAAATATGTTTTTCTGTGGGCAAGCAGATGGCGACTACTGGAATGCATATGTTCTGTATCAGAAACTAGAGCTGATGTGGTCTATCCAATGCAGTTTTCTGAATCAGCACCCGAATAACCCGAATAACCAAACCGAATCTAAAATTGACCAAAGACTGATTTGTAACCCTTTGGTACTAATATTGGAGAGTGGTCCCAGGTCAAGTGGTCCCTGGTCAAAAGACGGTTGGAAACCACTGATTTAGCTAGTGGGTGTTCTTACCAGGGTAACAAAAACCACAATTTTAATGATGAACTAGGTGGATTGTTCTTGAATCATTTGACTAGTCTTAAATAGGTACAACTTTAACTCTGTTTGATAGTACTTCATTACTTTTCTCTGTTTTCTGTTTTCATATCATTTTGAATGAAACCTCCATACATACATGCAAGCTACTATAATGCTGAATTAATTCAAAGAGTGTAGTGATTTCAGAAAATCTATCCCAAAGCTTAGCAAATCAAATTATGAAGTTAAGAATGTGTGACACTTGATCAGCAAATTCACAAAATTCAACCATATGCCATGCAATTTGTATTTAGATCACAGGCAATATTTCAGGTCACTTCTACCTTTGTAGCAGTGTATTGTTTTATTTCCTTGTGAAATATGTCCTCAAGCCATGATAACAAAAGCCATTATTCCATATTGAAACTTTGATTCATTGGTCTTTTATCCACAGATAAAGAGGTTTTTTGCAACAGTACCCTAGGAACATTTTGAGACATTCTTTATAGCCAGACCCTTGAGAAAAAGCTTCCTATCTTCTGTAGAGTCTTTGGCCTTCAAAGAGAAAGAAAAAGCGTAAATCTATTTCCCACAATCTGGGTTTCTCAAGATTTTTTCTTTTATAATATAACAGTAGTATACACATGAAAATATGCAAGATATTTGGGAGCCTCTTTCTTTCGTCCATCAAATTCCATCTTATGAAGTACATGGACAAGGACATGTTTAGTAGAAAGGATTATCCACTACAAACTGTACTTGCCACATGTAAGCCAGCTCAGCATTTTTGTGGGCAATTGAAAAAGAATTTGAAGAAAGGGGAAGTGGGATGATGGCTTGGCTTCTGCTCCATAAGAATATGTCTCCACAAGTTTTACATGATACATTGATAATAAGAATCTATTGGTATTAAAAATAGAAATTATTTTAAAACATCCATTTAATTTTACTTTAAAATTAAATTGATAAAATTTTGTCTTTTACATCTGTAATAACAAGTGAGGCTTGCAACAAAATGTTTTGTTTTATCCTTTTCTCATAAGAAGCATGGCCCTTTTCACGGCTCAGAACCTTGAACAGAAAAACATAATGTTCTGTTGAAATCTCTGAGATTGGAAATGGGTGAAGGGCAGCATTCTGCCAATTCAGACCTTCTCTTGCTGTGACTGTATATTCCAAGTAGGGTTTTAAGTTGAGACTATATATTCCTAGTAGGGTCTTTATGTAGTGGTAGATATGAACCTTCAGGATTTGAATAGGATTGTTATTGACAGGATGCCTGGAAGTTAGGGGGCTGCCATAAGTTGAAAATGACTTTAATTAACAACAAAGTGAGAGAGATGGAAAGGAAAAAAGGTAACTTTTCTCCCCTACTTTCTCCTGAAACTTCCTTGTGTTATACAGGAATAATTTGTTTAACCTCAAGCCATATATTCCTCCATACTAACTCTACCTTGCTCCCAGGATGCTTATTATAATTGTTTAGAACAAGTTAGCTCTTTTGTTTACTCTCTGTCCATTTTTCTCACACTCTCTAGCTGGTATAAAATTTTCTGTGCCATGGCTAGTTTCAAACCAACACATAAAGGATGGTGACGTTAGCCGCCTTGACCTGATCATACAAAGCTAATGGATGAGCAGGATGGACACACAATATCCCATGTGGGAATTTCTTAGATGTTCATAAATTAAATATGAAGCTCTGAAAAAAGTGTTTAAGATTATTTGACTTCAGACAGCTATATGTGATTTGAAGCATCATTGGAGCTCCTTATGGTGTAATTAATGTTTAAGTGAATTCATGTTCAAAACACAAACAGAAGCCAGTCCTTCCTGGGATATTGGAGCATGCCTTACACGCATTCTGTGTTCCTTTCCCACTTTAAACCTTTGCATGATTACACTTTAGAGATTCAAGAGAACTATTAGGACAGCAGGAGTGGTGGATTGTGTGAATAGTAAAATGGGAGTAGGTTATAAATATGGTTCTTCTGATAGAATCCAGAGCCTCTGATGGACAAAAGGGGACACTACTGGATATACTGATGTGGTCTTGTGCTCATTCTAATGGATTTACTCAGATCTTCTGTTGAGACATCTGCAAATTCAAATTTTTGTAAACACCAAATAGTTCCCTCCATGATGCTTGTAATATTTTTCCTAATGATAACCACAAGGGGTTAAATAGAAGCTGATGGGATAGGGTTGTTGTATCAAATGGAATGTAAACTGTTTATTTAAGTTAGGAATATATACATGTGTAAGTGGAGCTGGTTGATCCCCATAGCTCCCCACACCATATTAAGGTGCATTAAAAATGGCATCATATCATTTCCAGATGGAATTATGTTGTGATTTCCAGGGTTTTTGTGTGTGTGATTTTGGCTTTCTTTCTTTACATGTTGACTCACCTTTTCACAATTAATCCAATGGGTTTCTTTTGCTTGAAACTGCATCTTGTATTATATGAATATATGATATGAGTTTTTCAGTTACTTACTGGCAATATGTTTTTGGAGGTGAAGTAGGTATGCAGAATGGTATACATTTTAGGAAAAAGCAAAACTACCATAGTTCTTGGTTGCTTCCTCCTTTTGGATCAACTAACAATGGCCCCTTCCACACAGCTGTATAAAATCCACATTGAACTGGATTATATAGCAGTGTGGACTCAGATAATTCAGTTCAAAGCAAATATTGTGGATTAATTGCCTTGAAATTCTGGGATATATGGCAGTGTGGAAGGGCTTAATGTTTTTCTAAGATAAACAAATTATTAACTCTATTATTTTGAAGGAATACATCATTTTAAAAATATCAAATGTAATGTGACCATGTACAAAAGTATTTTTCTTTGCCTTCTTATATGTTGGTCATGTAGGATTTGTATGTTTATATGGCTTAGTTGTCTTTCAACATAGCAGCCTTGTCTTATGGACTGTATATGTAAACTTTCTTTAGATGCCTAAAACCGCTGCACCTTTGCTGAAAACCTTCCAAAAAGGCAGTTTTTCCTGCATAATTCATTTTTGTTTTGTTTTCAAATGAACTTATTAGGCCCTTGAATTTAAATGTGACTTCAGCATGAAATATTATTGCTGAATTTTATGAGGTGCACTGAATTTTCAGGATAAGTTATACAGTCATCTGTTATTCCTACTTTTTAATGATTTTCAGTGCCAGACAGTTAGCCAACCTTTCTTTCAATTAATTCTCCTCATACTTCATGCGTTTTCATCATTTATGCTCCCCTATAATATAGTTTATTATTTTGGTTACAACTACCTTAGAACAAGAAAACTTAGAAGTGCAAAGTTAGCCTGATGAAATTTAAAAGCTGACAAGTTCTTTAACTATATAGTTACAAAGGGGCAATTGCACATACTAAAGTTGGGGTTGGGTGATAAAATGTCAGCTTGTTTCTGAAACATTAACTGTGCCTGATGTATATGGTATTAATAAATAAACTGCAGAGCTTCACAGCTGCTGCACCTTGAAACAAGATCTGGTGAAATGTAATAAGTCTGGTAGCACCACTACTTGTTTCTAGCTTCTAGCTGTGTTCATTTAAGACTTGACTGACAGGTATAACTAAAGCAGTCCGTCTTTCATTTGAACATTTTCAGGATTATTGTTTTTGTATTGAAATTATTTATCACAATCCTGTGGCGGTTCCTTTATTTTACAATGAACCTCTAAGGCAATTTAATACTTTAAATATTAAAGCTGCTTAATTCTGGAGACTTTCCTTGTGTTCCTGTATTTAATGCTGTATCAGCAATGCCTATGCTAATTCTTGTGTTCAGAGGCTTTAACACTCTGATTGAAGTCTCCAGATGCAGATGTGTGGTGTATGAGTTAAAGACCCAAGGAGGTCATTATTTATATCTAATTTAATTAGTTCATGCTCAACTCATTGATTGATCTACTGACAAACAAAGGGCCTTTCAATGCTACTTCCCAAACCCATTAGACTAGCAGTGTGTGTGATACCTTTGAAAGGTCCTTGGCATAGCTGCTGCTTGAAGACTTTGGTTATATTTGGGCTGTGTGGAGAAATGGGTCAACTGCAAGGAAGCCAAGACTGTTATTATATAGTTGGTACATCTGCAAAGAGGTGTGAGGGCTTGGGCAAGAGAGCAGCTTGAGTAAAGGATGGTGAAATAGAGCACCATCATCTTCCCTACACCACAGGTTCAGCTTGGGTCCACATTTGTGATCCACCTTTAAACATTATCACAAACATGTGAATATATGACAACTAGAACAGTGGATTGCGATAGTAAGAAAACCTTGCTTTTTCCCTATAGCTAGACTCAACATACTAAGAGCAATATATGCACGAGGTATAAAACAGTTCCATGTGTTTGCCAATGGGATTTTGTTGACTAAATTCCTTTAGTTAAGTGCCTTTAGTTAAGATTCATTTTTTTCATTTTAAAATGCAAAAAATAGACTTGCTGTGCATTATTCTTATGCCCCAAGTAATAGAAAATACACATATTTGTTGAAGAATCTTTTTCAGTCTTGTATTTTAGACAGGACGGAGAAAATTTTCATGTATAGGATGATGGAGGTACTAAGTAAAATTCTGTCTGTTAATCTGTTTATCTTTGTCCCCTTTTCTGTCTCCTTTTTAGTTTCACTAAATAATATGGTCTCTATGTTTGTTCAATGCAGCTCTGTCTCAACTACTATACCATTATCTCCTTGGTGGTCTTCACATTTTGATAACCATGTATTTGTTGGAGCACTCTGGGAAACTCATGTTTTCAGTATAGATATAAACCAGCTGTTATCCATCTTTCTATTGGACAATTATTATTATTATTTTGTAGCTACCTAAGTATGGAAATGTAAACCCTGGTCCATTTAAATACAGTGTCAGGAGATCGGGGGGGGGGGGGGGGGAGAGCCATCTTCCTTACACGGCAGGAATAAATTGTTTTGTCAGATATTTCAGATGCTGCCATGAATATCTGTTGAGTCCATAAACAGAACTTGTGAAAAATTAAATGTGTTTGGATTTAAATGTGAACAAAGAGGGAAAGATGCAAATAGTATCAAAATCAACATGCTTCTAATATCTACCTTTAAAGTTTGTCAAACTCTTTCACACAAAAGGGGCTCTCAAAACCCATTCTGATGCTAAAAGTTGCACTCTTTCTTAACTGCCAGACATGCCAATCTGTAAACATTTCAGGGAGAATTTTACACCACCTCATCTTTATGTCAGACAGCATTTAATGGTTCAATGATATTGTGCCCCAGATCTTGGCAGCTATCCTCCAGGGACCAACTTTGGGGGATTACATTGACATTCAATCAGTGGACCATGTCCAATGTAAACTCGACGGGGACCATTTAAAATCAGTTACTATCAACAAGTCAAATTAGCTTTACTTATTTTAGAAGCTTTTGTCCAAGGATTTCATAGCAGCATTGAATTTTTACAGACACAGTCTTGTTTATGGGCTTTGTTTGGGAAAGGTTCCTGAGCATCAGTATGAGCTCCATTTTCATTATTTAATGTTTAGTAATGTGCAGTGCTTTTATGTAATAAACAAATAATGACCTTTCCCCATTTTTCTTCCATAGGTGGAAATAACTCTTCAAGATGTCAATGACAACCCACCAGTGTTTCCCACAGATATGCTTGATTTGACTGTTGAAGAGAATATAGGAGATGGGTCTAAAATAATGCAGCTGACAGCCATGGATGCTGATGAGGTAGAAGATTATTACTTATTTGAACAATGGTGTTACCCAATTTTCTTAACAAAATTTATATTTTATCTGATATTTTTAATTGTGTGTTCTATTTGTAATTTTTGGGCTTGTCCCTTGTAAGCTGCCCCGAGTCCCCTTGGGAAGATGGTTGGCGGGGTATAAAAATAAAGTTGGTGTTTATTATTATTATTATTATTATTATTATTATTATAATGTTAGGCTTAAATTTAAACTGGGCATTCAATTTTTCCTTAGTGGAGAACAGTGGAAGAGAAGAAAATTAGGATCCATGAAATGTTGTAGTAATGTGTCTTATGGGGATACACTAAGGAGAATTCCTACCTATTCTCATTTTTACTACTACTTCTTTTGGTCATGGTTTCAGCCTTATGTCCATCTGCCAAAAATATAGATCAGTGTCTAAGAATGCACATATGACAGGAAGGAGCTTTAGTCAGTTGTCACAAATGCCTGATATACAGGAGATTAAACCCAATGTAAGTCCCCTTTAGAGTAGACACAGTGAAATATCCCATTGATTTCAGTTAATCTAATGTTGGTAGGACAAGTGTGGTAATTTACTCATAGAGCAACTACCTGAAATCTGTACTAATATAAAACGACAAGACTAGGTTAACACCCATTCTCTAAAACATGTTTAGAGTGCCTTACTTGTATATATGCATAAAAACACTCACAAACAATCAGGAAGTAAGATATTCAAGGTAAACTGGACATGAGTGAGACTTATTAGTCACATTTGAGACCCATTCATTTTATTAGGTCTACTCTCTAAATAGACAAACATTGGATTTCTTCAGTGTAATCTGTATTAGTTTTCATTTTGAGGTAGAAAGGAAGAGACTGAAATATTTAAATTAGACTCTGCTGGGTACTAGGATAAATTCAGGTTGCACCTGTCACTCGTCCAACAGCTACTAGGAGAAACAAAAGAGAAGCAATACTTGATCCCTTTGTTTAACAATTATACCTAAATTCAATACCATTTTAATTGCTGGGTATACTAGTTGTAAAAACAATTACTGATAAAGAACTAAATTGTATACTTCCCCCAAAGTCTTTGATGCAGGAACCTGTTCCTTTAACAATGTAGATTTTCCCTGCCTGTTGAATACTTTCAGATCTTAGTATTATCTCACTCAGGTATGGACAAACTTCAGCCCTCCAGTTGTTTTGGACTTCAACTCCCACAATTTCTAAAGGCCTCAGGCCCTTTCTTTAAATGGCTGTGGGAAAAAGGAAGAGGCCTGCGGCTATTAGGAATTGTGGGAGTTGAACTCCAAGACACATAGAGGGCTGAAGTTTGCCCATGCCTGATCTAACTGATATGAATTCTTGTAGTATAAAAGTAAAAGTGGTGCTTTCCATAAATTTGTATTCCAAATCAACGGTTTCATTTTGATTAAAATTGTTTGGAAGGATGAAAATGGTTTACTATCACTGTCTTTGTTATTATCCTTGTGTAGGGGGCAAATGCTCTGGTAACATACACTATCATCAGTGGTGCAGATGGCAGCTTTCATATTGATCCAGAATCAGGAGAATTGATAGCCACCAAGCGTTTGGACCGAGAACGCCGCTCCAAATATTCTCTGCTGGTCCGTGCTGATGATGGCTTACAGTCTTCAGATATGAGAATAAACATAACTGTTAGTGATGTTAATGATCATATTCCCAAATTCTCCAAGTTATGGTATTCTTTTGACATCCCAGAAGATACTACTCCAGGTAAATAAGAGTCTTAAACACACTTACATAGTGTGTAGTTAACACTAGCTTCTTCAACAATATTATCCTGTATTCAGTATATGGCATAACACTCATGAAAACAAGATCAGCAGGTGAAAGCAGAATATATGCAACATCTCTTCTTCCAAGTTGGGTAACAGAACTGAATGACAAGAATAAAGCTGGGCATCTCTCTGGAACTTCTCCCATGCACCTACACATGAGAAGCAATAGCTGTGTTTGGAAGGGATGAGTGCTACTGAAAATTGGAAAGTAGGATGTATCTTTGTCCCACTTGATGGAAGTTTTCTACTTAAGAGCTATAACAAATTAAAGTTACAGTGTCTCATTCCCGTCCCCCTCCCCACACGCACATACTAGAAGATCCTCAAGAGCAGGATTCAATGAGTGTTGGAGAGGACTGTGGAGGAGAAATAGAAACCACAATTGTGAGTGTTGGATTTTAGCACATTACTGTTAGACTATTAGATTTTAGCCTACAGCACACAGCATTTTTATGTCATTTAAGCAGCACTGCTAATCAGACCAGTGTCTTGACTTGTGTATTATATTCCCTGCTCAAAATTTTGTTAAGCTAACTAAACATGAGGTACATTATAGGGGGTATATTCAATTTAAGGATGGTTAGTAAGAATTTTAGAATTCTCAGCTAAAGAACTCAGTTGTTTCATTGCACTATGAACCCAAGGATTACATAAGACGTTGTTATGGAATTTAAAGTGCAATATAGTGCTATAATTGTGCTGTGTGAAAACACCCTATATCCCTCTTCCCTGAACTTCAGAAGGGACTATCATATGCATTGTGCTACCCTGACTTCTTTGACTTACAGGAAAAAAAACCTTAATGAAGACTGAGTGAAAATCCCTGTGTGGTGACTGCATTCTCTAAAATCTTTGTTTCAACTATAAAAAGAAAATTTTGAACCCAGCAAGCAAAGTTGCTGAGTTTTTTAAAAAAATATTCATTACATATTATAGCTGTTTTGACATTTGCAGATGTTACAATCACAGACTTGCACTGTAAAAGGTCTATGTACAAACAAGTATATAAGCTTTTTTGAAAATATAGTTATCCCTCAAAAAATATTTACACTGAAAGGAAGAACTTTTATCAAAAAATATGCTTAGTTAGATTTTGGTATACATGTATGTTCTGTTCTACCTCTTCTTCATAGTTTTTTGACTTTTTCAATAGTATTTATGGCCAGTTGTATATTGTTGTTTTACCAATAAACATGGAGTAGAACATTTGCTTTGCATACAAAAGATCTCAGATTAATTTCTCAGCTTCTTCCAAAAATGTATTTTGAAACTTCTTGTAAAAAAAACCTACAGGGTAAATTGAGGTGTGCAGTAAACAGTGCTTTTTGGGCAGGTTTTTCCATGAACATGTCCCAAAATGTAGAAAAATGGGTAAATTTCACTCACAGGAAGAAAACTATTGAAATTTTTCATTCTTTTATGCAATAATAAAATAGACAATGATCTACCTCACTAGTTTGAAATACTGATTTCTATATGACTTCTGTTTCCGAAACTACTGCATTTGATTATTCATGTTGTGTTTAATTTTTCACCATTTACTCTCTAGGTTCTTTAGTTGCAGCCATCTTAGCTACTGATGAAGATTCTGGTGTAAATGGAGAAATCACATATTCTGTTAGTGAAGATGATGGAGATGGAACATTCTTCCTAAATCCAGTAACTGGTGTTTTTAACTTAACTTGCATGCTGGACTATGAGTTGCAGCAATATTACATCCTTACAATTCGTGCAGAAGATGGAGGCAGACAGTCCACCACTGTCCGAGTTTATATCAACATATTAGATGTAAATGATAATGCACCAGTATTCAGCATGGATTCTTACAGCACATCTTTGATGGAAAACTTGCCTCCAGGATCGACTATCTTTCTTTTCAATGTTACTGATGCAGATGATGGTATGTACTTTACATTTTTAAAATATGTATATTTTATACATATAGGCATGCCTCAGTTAACAGAGACTCTGACAATGTTTTTAAAGAAATAATGCCCAGGAACACATGTGCTTTGTTAACGGGTACACCTGTATATATTTATATGTTTAGTAACACATAAAGAACGTTAACCCACAGTCATTATCATGAAATGATCTCGACCACTTTCCAGCATACATACAAGGTGGTAATTGAAAAGAGGGATCTAAAAAAAAATCCCCAACTTGGTCAGTTTCCCATGAGCAAAGTTCACCGGACCTCTGGATGCAATCCTTTATATTCCAAAGAGACATGATTCATGAAAAAAGTTGATAATATTAAAATTGGGTTTTTAAAATAATACAGAGAGAGTGCACACAAGATCATGCTACAGGTTCATGTTAAAAATCCTATATTGGAGGAGGGGGGCAGAGGCAGTAGAGTGTAATATTCCACCAGCAATCTTCCCTTTCTCCTTTTTTCTCTTCAACATCCTTATAATCAACTCATAAATAGGAGAGAGGGAGCATTCAGGCACAGTCCAATTTAGGCAACCTACACCTAATTTCCCTGTTGATTTGAAAATATCACGTCTTCCTTCTAATCCCGATATTAAAGAAATTGGTTGTATGGTGAGTGATTGTTGACAAGGAAATACTGAATATCTATTTACACAGAACATGTATATGTACATACATATATATGTACATACAAATGTACATGTACATACATTTATGCAACCCAAGATGATGATGATGATGTTGGTGATGATGAATATTGATTGATACATTGATTTTTATCTCGCTTTTCTCTCATGGGTGATATTCAAAGTGGCAATTATGTAACTTATGCTGCCAGCAGTATTTTGGAATATAGAGTGTAAAATGTTATATCTTCTATACAGTTTTATTGACAAATTTTGATGTTAAATTATAAAATGTAAGAACTATGACACAATTCCATTAATTCAGTGTTTGTCAGCACTGAGGTCAACATGGTTTCCTGTGTTATGATCAAAAGCATGGGTTTATCTTTTGCATGTCTCATTGAATAGCACCCAAATAATTCGTCTCTGCTTTGAAAACTGTTGTTTCTGAGGCATTATCTGGATCTATGTTTCAATTATGAACCTAGAAGCAAGAGAATACCAGCATTCTGGTTGATTTCCTGTTTTTTCCCAGGATAAACAATGATCAAGATAGGAGAGTTCAGCTGTTTAATATCCATTGTCACTTTTCTGTTTTACACACCCTTTGGAAACAATAGCTTTAGTTCAGGATTATAGATATATATACACACATACACACACATACTCACACACTATAGAAACAAATGAACATCAAAGAGAATTTACTATATCTTGACCAAATAAGATACATTCCTAAGGGCATACCTTAACTGTAAAATTTAATTGCATAGTATAATTAAAAACTCAGATTTCACACAAAAAGCATTTTATAAACTTGCAGCTGTTCAATATTCATATGAAGGCACTGTATATGACCAAGAACCGATGTCCTTGTATGCTTCCTACAAAAATAACAGCAACATGAAAACATGATTTTCAAATACATGGATGGAAAGTAATGTCTTATCTTGGATTTTACATGTCAGATTTATCTTCAAAATTCTCATCCTATTTCTCTGTTTCCTGTGTTCAGTCTCAGTCAAATTGGAATTTCAAACCTTTTTACATTACCTGAGATAGTGAATATTTTATTTATTTTTACAGTATTTATATTCCGCCCTTCTCACCCCGCAGGGGACTCAGGGCAGATTACAGTGTACATATACATGGTAGACATTCAACGGCATAGACACACAACATATATAGACAGACACACAGAGGCTATTTAACATTCCAGCTTTTTGATGAGGATATTCTGACCACCAGGGGAGCTGTTGCTTCACTGTTCATTTGTGATACTGATGAAGTACTTCCTCATTCTTTGCATGCTTGCTGGAGATTATTATGGTGTTGTAAATTAGTAAAATTAGCCTCCCCGCATATGTAGTATCTAAATTTCCTACTTGACAGATGCAACGGTCTTTCACGTTGCAAAGGTCGACAGCAAGCTACACAAATTGGTCGGAAGCTTACTCTGACCCGGGCTGGCTTCGGACTCATGACCTTTCGGTCAGTAGTGATCTTAATGCAGCTGACTCCCAGCCAGCTGCACTACAGTCCCGCTGCAATTAAGCTATTATATTATCTCAGCCAATTAGTCATAGAATCACAAAACTGAAAGAGGCTTCATGGGCAATGAATACACTCTTTACTCCATCTGAAACAGTGGTTCTCAACCTGTGGGTTCCTTACCAGCTGTTAGGATTTCTGGGAGTTGAAGGCCAAAACATCTGGGGTACCACAGTTTGACAACCACACATCCTGAACTCTAAACTCCTTTTAAAACATCCAGGAAGTCTAGGATTTCTAGACTCTTCAGAATTCCAGGAGAGGGGATACCACCACCTTTATAAACAATTAGTTCCATACTTACTGTCAAGAGGTTTCTTCAAATGTTCAATCAAAATCTACTTTCATCTAACTTCAAACCACTAGACCTGATCCCAGCCTCTGAGGCAGCAGAGAACAATCCTACCTTCTCCATTCTGTGATGGTTTTTGAGATATTTAAAGAGTGCAATCATGAAGTTCCTTGGTCTCTTCCCTTCAAGCTCAGTTTGGATCCCTCACTCCTTCAGTTTTCCACCATATGTTTTGTTTGTTTTGTTCTCCATATCTTCTATTCTCATTCTCATTGCCTTCCTCTAAACCCACTCTAACTTGATAGATAGATAGATGGATAGATAGATAGTATAAGATTAATTTGGCATGATTTGCTCTTGTAAAAACTCATGTTGGTTTCTGTTGGTCATTCCATTGCCATCAATATAGTTGTAGGCAGACTCATGTATGATTCATTCTAATATTTTCCTGGCATTGAGGTCAAGCTGGCTAGTCTGTAGCTTCCTGTATCATCTTTTTTGACTTTTTTGAAGAAAGGGACAATGTTTCTCATTTCCAGTCCTCATGTATTCTCCAATATCATCAAAAATGATAACAAGTGGTTCCGCAAGCACAACATAAAGTTCCTTCAATGCTTTGGGATAAAGTTAATCTGATTTTGCTGACTTCAACCTTTTAGGTTAACTAGGTGATTCTTAACTAACACCTTATCAATCTTAATATACAATCTAGATTCCTTGCCAAGATCCTTGGTAATTTTTACTTCAATTCTTTATACATTATCATTTTTCTTCTCACTTCCTTCTCAAGTTTGCTATGCAGCCACATTGGTGTTTTTTAGATGTTTTTCATTTTTTTCTTTTTCCATTGAGATATTTATGATTGTGTTTTTAGCAACTAATTTATCATGAAATCTTACCCTTTAGCATGTCTTGCCAGTATTCTAACAAGTATATGCCTGAGGTTGAAGACCTCTCCTGAAATCCAAAGTTTGTATTTACTATACTCTCCCCCCCCCCCCCATTCCAGTCATGAATTCTAGCATCACATGCTTTGATTCCAGTGGCTAACTTCTTCCTGTTGGTTGTGAGAAAGGTCAGAATTTGTCACCACCTTGTTCTTTTCTTCTCCATTTGAAAAAATAATCTTATCTCCCAGGTCATCTGAAATTTGTTGGAAATCTTATGCTTAGAGGTCAGGAGATAATCAGGATAATGAACTGTCCTATAATTATTTGTTCTTGCATCTTGAAGATTTGTGAGATTTGTTTCTCAAAAGCATCATCCACCATGTCATCTTCGTTTGGTGGCTATAGAAAATGCCTGCCACAATGTTGTTCCATTTCTTTCTCCATTTATCGTTACCCAAATGTTCTTAATTGGTCCAGTCTGATCACTTGTGTAAATTTCTACACAAGTGAATTTGTCCTTGACATACAATTCCACCCTCTCCTTTTCCCCCGTCTATGCTTTTTGAATGAATTATATCCTTCACTTGTAATATTTCAATCATGGGAATCATTCAATCAGTACCAAAAACCTTTACTGCTATATGTGTTATACGAGTGATATTAATTTTCTTCCTTGCAATCTGTTGTTGTTTTACTCTGTTCAAATAAGTACAAATGTTGCTTGTAAAGAAATGCCAATTGATATTCATATTCAATTTGTGGTTTCAATGTATATTTGTATTGTACCACAGCATAGCTTTGTATGAACCAGGGAATCATGCTACACATAAAGTAAATAGTACATCCATTGTGCACGTGTGTGTACATGCACATTGTAAGTAAGGTAGAAACTATTTTTGTTTCCTTGAAATATATGGTGATTAGTGCCATGCATTTTAGAGGTCTTAATTTATCCCCTAATAATCTCAGACTGCTACTGAGGAGACTTAGGTCAAAGAATAATACATGTTATTATATCAGTGCCTAATATCATGTTCTACAAAGTGAAAAAATAGAATGTTTAGGAAGGATGAGATAAAAAAATAAAATCCATTAAATGCTAACCTCAGCCTTTGTGATCAATTAGAGAGATAACATTTCCACATTATTTATTCAGTTCTGTTAAGTCTCAGCCATTAATGCGGGGACATGAGAAAATAAGAGACATTGGTTTGACTTTACAATGAATAATACAAAAAGAATGGGTTCTGGGTTTTTTTAACTGTCACCATATATTTTCCCAGTACCAGAGTTTCTAACCAGATTTTTCTACAATGCTGTTACAGTTTTAACCTGGTTAAATCCTACTGAAATCAGCATGTGCAGTCCTTATTTCTATATACATGACTGTTTTATATTAGATTTGTGGGCTGCTTCTTTGACCATGTTGCCAAAAGAGTCAGATATGTTTCTCATGGTCTCAGGTGCCATTAAGCAAGACTTACCAGGCAGGGACTTTGTGGCAGAGCCTTCTTCATAAGGGCTCACTCTTCCCAAGAGCCCCTGTGCACTGCTTGGTTTAGTGTGCTACCAACCAGCCAGTCAGGAGGCAGGATCCACCCTGGCATCATCTTTGACTGGGCACTTCTTAAAGTCAGGGGTGCCTAGTGAGCTAGCCAAGTGCAACCTTCTTTCCATAGGCGGGGGGGGGGGGCTTTGTGATATGTGGCACAGACCCTAGATTCCGTTTGTGTGCCTCCCCCATCTTTCATTGTGAGGGAGAGTGGTTTGTTGGCATCTAGCGGGTGCAGAGGTACTGGCATCCCAGGGTGGAATTGGACAGGTACGTTCACTATGCCCCCATCAGATACTTGGCATTGGTCAGCAGCAGGCTATCCAATTTCCGATCCAGGACCCATGCAGGGCTGCCAACTCTGTGGCATTGTAACCAGTAAACAAGTTGTGGCCTTGTCCAATATCTCATGTTCAGCTGTTTCTTTGGGCAGGTGCAAGAGATGTTGTTGTTATTAATTGTCACCACTACCCACACAATAACAACAAGACTACTAAGAAACAATTACACAGATAGACAAATCAATATGGTTTTTGCAAGTCACTATTTTTCTATAAAACCATCTTCCTGTGGGAATAGAAATAGATTTAGAATGAAAAATATAATTTGTAGAAAGCTACAACCTAATTAGAATCCATTTAGTATGTTAGTCTTACTCCTATTGAACATCTTTAATTCTATAAAATACATCATGCATTTTGTGCATTTTGGTTGGCAGTAAACATATTTCTGTTTTGTCGATTGTAAATTTCATTATATTTTGCTGCATGCATTGCCAACATGACTGCTTTGAATAGGTTTGATTATTTTTTCTTAGCACTGTCTTTATCACAATTGCAGTTCTTCTACAGCAATTTCTAATTATAAGCTGTGGTATTTTTTTTTTTTAGTATCTCATACTGGATAGTGCTCCTAGTCTTTTCCAAAGAGTTCTTTAGTATAAACTTGAGCTGAAAAATCAACTACAGTAGTTCAGTAGTTCTTAACCTTAGTCTTCGGGTCATCTTGGATTTTAATTCTAGGAATCTTTATTGGCCAGGCTGGTTGGTTTCTGTTGAGTTGCAAAACATCTGGAAAATTAAAACTTGAGAACAACTGAAATAGGAAATATGGTTTCTCTATGTAATTATGTTCCTCCGGGAAATAAGGCCACTAATAAGTAACAAGGGGAAAAAGATCATTCTTACGTTACCATGTCTGGAAAAAATGTCCTCTTACATTTGTATACAAATAAAATTCTATTTCATCAATGAACATGCTTATGTTGGGGAGGGGGCATTGTATATAAGGATAAAAGAGCAATTTCTCCTCCATATGTTCCCCACACAGGTAATAATGTTTAAACTGGGTCCTTTTCTATTTAAGATAACTATATATTGTATATTCAAAAGGATCAGATAGCCAACACTCTCATTTTTGTTTCTTTTCCAGGTTCGAACTCACAATTGTCCTACAGTATTACTTCTGGAGATAGCTTGGGCCAATTTAATATTGACAAAAATGGGATTCTAAGCATCAGGCAACTACTAGACCGTGAAAGCCAATCTTTCTACAGCCTCATTGTTCAAGTTAATGATATGGCTTCTCTTCCAACCTCACGATTCACAAGTACAACACAAGTCTCTATTATTCTGCTTGATGTGAACGATAACCCTCCAAGTTTTATCTCTCCTAAGTTGACTTACATTCCAGAGAATACACCTGTTGATACTATTGTATTCAAAGCTCAAGCCACTGACCCAGACAGTGGTCCAAACAGTTACATTGAGTATAATCTTTTAAATCCTTCAGGGGAGAAGTTCAGTATTGGTACCATTGATGGTGAAGTAAGGCTTACTGGAGAACTTGACAGAGAAACAGTTTCTAATTATACTTTGACTATAATTGCTACAGATAAAGGTCAACCATCTCTTTCTTCATCTACTAATGTTGTTGTGGTAGTCCTTGACATCAATGACAATAACCCTGTCTTTACTCAAAAATTATATAAAATTGAGATTGCAGAAAATATTCTCACAGGGACAGATGTGGTCCAGGTGTTTGCAGCAGATGGAGATGAGGGTTCCAATGGGCAAGTTCGCTATGCCATCATCAGTGGAAATATGAATAATGAGTTTCGGATTGACTCTGTCACAGGTGTAATAACTGTAGCTAAACCTTTGGATCGAGAGAAGAAACCTTCATATTCTTTAAAAGTTCAGTCAGCTGATCGGGGAAGTAGCCCACGAATTGATACCACTACAGTCGACATTATTCTGATAGATGTTAATGACTATATACCTACATTTGAATTATCTCCATATTCCGTAAATGTCCCAGAAAATTTGGAAAAATTACCTAAGATCATTCTTCAGGTTAGTAGTTTTGAGACCACACTAAAGAGTAAGCAGTTTTATGTTGACTATGCATATATGTTGCAAGTTATATACATGTTAAATGATGTTTTAATTTTATGAGTTATTTTTACTTGCATGTCTTTATAATATTCCTATTTCTTTCATGCATATGAGAAGGAAACATTGTTAATGTTTTCCTAAATAAGATTTGAATTATTTTTAATACTTCAGAACTTTTTGGTGAGCATTTTATAGTGGTTCTGATTTATTTACAAGTTCATATTTTACTCAGAAATGGATTTTGTGCAAACATTACACAATTTTTCATGCCAGATATTCAAAAATCACCAGAAAATGATTTTGTTATTGTTGCTTCTGTTGAAAGACATGCTGGTGTTTTGTGCTTGTATAGTGCCTAAAATGTTACTATAGTTCATGATTTGGTTCCCCAATTTCTTACTAAGAAAGAGAAAAATTGCTGATATTTTATGCCCTCCAACTGGCCTTATACATAGACTAGAAAGGCTTTCATAGAATCAAAGAATCATAGAATTGGAAGAAACCACATGGGCCATCCAGTCCAACCCCCTGCCATACAGGAAAAGCACAAAAACGGTACCCCCAACAGATGGCCATCCAGCATGTGTTTAAAAGCCTCAACAAAAAAAAAAAAGAGTTTCCTTCACACTCTGAGGTAGAGAGTTCCACTGCTGTTCTTAAAGTTGGAAAGTTCCTCCTAATGTTCGGCATCTCCTTTCTTGTAATTTGAACCCATTCTTCTGAGTCCTAGTCTCCAGGGCAGCAGAAAACAAATCTGTTCCCTCTTTCTTATGACATTCTTTTCATTTTGATCTTTACTTTTCACTCATATCCTTTCCGCTGTAGAGACAGATATTGTTGTATTTATTAAAGTTCTATTGCATCTTTTCATGTGAGTGCATTTAGCCTTTATTTCCCAAATTAAGGAAACATCTGGGTAGGCTTTAATAGTTGGCAGAAAAAAATAATTGGCATTTTTTAAACAGTGTGTTTAAGATCTACTGGACTTTTTATTGTTTTAATCAGCTTAGATACAAGGTATTTATTATTTGCTCTATCAAGCGTTTTACATAGATGAAAGATAGCTGTATGGACATTAGAGAAAGTAGCATTTATGTATTTATAGTTCTGTTATGCTTCATTGCTTCTGTAGGTTATAGCACGGGATGATGATCAAGGCCTAAATAGCAAATTGACTTATCTTCTTATTGGTGGAAATGAAGATGGAGCCTTTACACTCTCACCCAGTGGAGAGCTCCACCTTGTGCAGAGCTTGGATCGAGAGAGAAAAGAACAATATGTTATGCTCATCACAGCAACCGATTCAGGTAGTAAAATCAACCACTTATCCAGATCGTTGGTCCCCGATTTATTTCAGGAAAGCATAATCTGTGAACATGGTCTTAGTTCTGTTCATTTGTTAACATCTGTCATCTTAGTTTCTTGATGAAGAAGGATTCGGAAATCAAAGTCTATACTGCGTCCATTTCTAAACTCTATACTTGTGTTTAAACTAGTTTATTCATGAGGAAGGGATAGAAAAGCAAAGCAGATGCTTCATACACAGAAATATAGGAATACATCTAATTATTGCTATGAGCACCACATTTGCTAATGCAGTGTAACTATTATTACTAATGCTCAGAGAATCTCATCACTCTTTAGCATTCTAGCATAAACTCTGATCCATTTCTAATTAGCAGCAGCAACACAATAAGATAAACATAGTAACATGTAACAAACTGTGTGGACAATTGGCTTCTTCCAGGGATTAATTTTGGCAATCCACAAGGCTCTGGAGATTCTCTGTGGCAGAAGATTGGTTCTTAGACTTGACAGAGTTGCCCCTCTTCATTAAAACCTTTTTTTCTGCATGAGTGTAGTTCTATCACTCCATTAATTCTTAGCTTTGATAACAATTAAATTATAATTATAATTTAGAGGGAAATTAATGACTTACAGCATTGAAGTCCAGTCATGTTATATTTTGAGAGGCTACTCACATGAGTAGATTATAAGGATATAATTTTTCACTAATTTTGTTTTCAGAGGAAGCAATCTGTGATTTTAGTAAAAAAAAAATTACTGCTCAAAGAAAGGCTTCAAGGTTCACACAGTTTTTGAAACCTATTTGTAATATAGGGCTTATTCTGTGTAAAAGTCACAAAATCATCTCTCCACCGGATCCCTGGTGGGGCAATGGATCAAACTCTTGTGCCGGCAGGACTGAAGACCGACAGGTTGGAGGTTCAAATCCGATGAGAGCCCAGATGCACTTCCTTTGTCAGTTCCAGCTTCCCATGCGTGGACATGAGAGAAGCCTCCCTCAAGGATGGTAAAACATCAAAACATCCAGGCACCCCCTGGGAAATGTCTTTGCAGACGGCCAATTCTCTCACATCAGTTTCTCAAGTTGCTCCTGGCACAAAAAAAAAACCCCTCTCCACCCACAAGATAAGAGATGAATTCTTTAGGTTAAAGAAGGGAGATGTCATAAATAAATGAGTGTATTCATTAAAATAATGAATTTCAAAATAATACAATACTATTGAGAGTGCAGCCTCACAGCTTCTTACTTGTATACCATCCAAAAAAGTGGCATGAAAGCATTTAAAGGGAAATGATTTAATGGTTTTTCTGTTTCATAAATGATTGTTGTGAGTAGTTCTACCTTTTTATATTTAAAAAAACTGATGAGTAAAAGAGAAGCTTTCTTTTTAAAAAGAGGGAGGGGTTTTTCTTATGTTCAAAGTCAAAGATGTACAAAATGGCAGTATGCCATCTTAGAAAGCAACAGCTTTTATCATAACGTTGAAATGTTTCTAGAGAGATGTTGGCTTCCATTCCTTTCTTTTATTAATTGCCTGATTATGGAGTAGCACATCTGGATACCTACTAGCGGCTTTGACTTACTGCCTGAATATATTTTAGTTTCCTCTTATTCTCTCCCCACCCCCACTCCATTTTAAGACTATCTAACTCAAGTATTACTTGAGCCAAAATTCTCTGCCTCTAACTTTTAAAATCTCTTCATCATTGGCCCGCTCTGAATGAAGCTACTAGTCAGATGAAATGAATATTAATAAGAAGAATGTTGCTACTTATTTGCACTTCTTGCTTGGTATCTATGTTTATTGTATTTCACTACAAAATTTTGTCTTGTTTAATTATTTGTTCCATACATGCTAAAGGGTTACATTTGAAACCAGACAGCTTCATTGGCATACTTCTGGAGAGGCTTAAAATAAACTAGAACCATGCAGCTTCACAATCTTGATTTGTTAGACTTCTTTCCTCATAGTTTATTCTATTCCCTTAAGTGGTTTGGCAAATTACATATTTCAAAAAAAGCAATTCTAATTTTCTCTCATGTGCATTCCAAGCTGCGGTCTGCAACTAACTTTATTGCCTTTTAAAGAGTTCTGTGTAACCTCAGACCTTTCCTGTGTAGTATTTTATTCTGTACCGTAGCATTGTTTCTGTTTTTGTCTAGTATTGTTAAGACCATTGTTAAGACCTTGTCATCCAAGGAATAAATCCCACTGAATTCAGTGGGATTTAATCCTGGGTTTGAGACTTGAAGCCTATTGTTATTTGGCAATTGTAGCCTTTTTGTGAACATAACAGATACAAACAATTTTTCCTAACAAAAGTTATGAATATTGTTTGTATCCATGCTATTTTCATACATTTATTAATATATCTCTTAAATATAATGGTTAGTCCTCACTTGGTACTAAAATGAAAGGCATTCAATGCATGTTCATTTATATCAATGGTTCCCAACCTTTGGGCCTCCAAGTGTTTTGGACTTCAGCTTTCACAGTTCCTAAAATCTGATAAGCTGTTTGGTATTTCTGGGAATTGAAGTCCAAAATGCCTGGAGTCCCAGAGGTTGGGAACCACTGATCTATATAATCTTCAAGGGAAACCCTACCCTAAAAATGCAATAATTTAATCAGGACATTACCAAAGCATGAATTTTGTGATTGGGTTGTGTAGGAAGCCTATAACTACCTGCAGTGTCAAAGAGTTTACTCAAATGATCCACTTCTTATATAAAGGGGGAGTGGAGGTCCAAATTTGTCAGATATCTCAGTTACAAGCTGTGTGGCTCTGGAGAATTCTCCTATGAAGGATCACGCAGAGAATCACAAGTGGAGTAGATATCAACGCCTTTATTGTTCAGAATACAAGAGCTTCGATTACAGGCCTCCTATATAGTACTAATTACAATACTGTAAATCACTCATTCAGGAATCCTGGCGCCATATCAAAGCCCTCCCATATCAAAGCCAGGTTCTCCCATCACCTTTGGGCAATTGAGTTTTATGGCTGGTCCATTTGTCCTGCATTTCATTTTGGCCCAATGTCCCATGGCTATGTGATTTGTGTCAGTTGTATGGCATGAGCCAGAGATCATGACAAAATTGCTCATGGATCATTTCATGGATCATAGAATTCTGTTTCTTTTGACAGACTACAGCTTCGTTTTTTTATTCTCATTCATCTAGCTATTGGCTCAGCAACAAATACTCAGTTATTTCATCCTTGAGGTGAAAGAAAATAATTTCCACAGTTTTTTCCCTGCTGTGTGAGACAAAATAATATTTCTGCACTATGCTAACCTTAGTGTTTCCAAACTAAAGGTGTTTCAGGAAATCATTCTATGCAGAAATACACGTAGATTTGTTCTATGAAAATTGTGGTTTTTCTGCAAAAAAGGATGTCATTTAAAAACACAATTTGAGATGGGCATGTGTTGTTTCCCAATTTTAGTACAGAAGAATTATGAGTATTTCTATTCAAACTAATGTCCTGAAAACATTTTGATATGTGAATACTGTGAATAATTTTCACTACTGTGTTATTAATTCTCACAGTATTTCCCAAGTTTCAGAAAAACCATTTTTTTTTCAGCCAGAAAATTTAAAAAATGGTAAATATTATTTCCCTTTCCACTTCATTCCTTCCCTGTGGAATGATGATGATGATTATATTTATTTATGATAAAGCAAAATAAAGCAGGGGATTGACAATTTACCAATGCCACCAAACTCCAAGATTCCAAACGAGTAGACCACTGAAAATAATTGAATTTGTTCATCACCGATTATCTAAGAGAAACAGATTCCAATGTGTCTGCTTTTCTTAAAATGGAACAACTAACATAATTAGCATCAACACATTGATTCTGATCTTTGGTACTGTGCTAAAAAGGATATTAGGTGTAGTTGCTTCTTTTTCTATTAGTCTATGTGTTATAATGTTCCATGAAGGCCATTAATTGAGATAGTTGCTATAATTGCAGATGCTAGGCAAGAACATGAAGTGAAATGAAATGTTTTTTAAGCCAGTTTCCCAGCTTTCACAGTATTTCAGTAGTTTGCAGAAACATTGGCCTCAGATTGCTGATTAAACAGAATGCTGCCATTTAGAAACTGAAAGTCAGCTAGTTAATTCTTCAGCTCCAAGAATACAGAAATCTTAATTGCTAGGATAAGAGCGGTAAAACATGAACATATGGCTGGGAATACTTATCCTGTAGGTTAATCTTCGGGAGTTGAACAGGGTGTTTTAAAGTATAATTCAATAACAAAGGGAAGGCAGCTTAGTGTGGGTTATGCTGGAGTCATTAAGGGGCAAGCTAGACTTAAGTCCCCAGTTTATTGAAAAACACACATCTCTCTCTCTCTCTCTCTCTCTCTCTGTGTGTGTGTGTGTGTGTGTTTAACAGCAGTGAGTTTTCAAAAGAGTAAGCAATTAAAAAACATTTTAAGGGTTTTGAATTTTAATTTGAGATGGAAAACCAACATTTTTGAAAGCTTCTATTTAACAAGAATATATTGTGCTGTACATGATATGTGTATCTCAGAAAATACTGTATAAAACCACAGCAAATTAAAAACCTGTTGATAGAATTGTCTCATCCTTCTTTGAATGTGAAGTGAATTATATTTTATACTTGACCTTCCCAGTACCCTTTACATATGCTTAGTATCATTTCAAAACACACATTGACTTCATTTGAATTTTTTAGAGGACATATATAATTCAAAATCAAATTATATGCATCTATGAGACACTGTAAAATTGCATATATCAACAATAAGTTTCACTTATCCTAAATACCTGAAATCAAATGTGCTTTGGCTTTTTGATATTTTATGCATTTCCTTTTGTTATTGGATTTTGAAATATCTACATACATACCAGAGGTCTAAACATGAAGTTCATTTAAGTTTCATATACACATAGCCTGATGGTAATTTTATACAATATATTTTTAAGTAATTTAGTGAATGACACAAAGTTTGTAAACATTTAACCATCAGAAAGCAAAGGTATCACAATGTCAGCCATCCATGTGGATTTTGGAATTCCAGATAAGAGATTACCAATCTGTAATAAAAAGTAACATAAAAATAATTCTGTCAATCAAAGTAAGAAATAAAACAGTAATACAGACAACAATAAAGCCATCTCAGCCCATCTTATAGATAGAGGTTTTTCTTTATCTGATACAGGAAAAAAATACAGCTTCTGAAATAGCCAGGGTACTATTAGCAAATCATTCTTTATTATAGCTATAACAATATTTGTTTCATATTGATGAATGTACTCAAAGCAAATCCTGTCATAGTGCTCTTAGGTGAGATTGGGCAACTTTGACTTCAATCCAGCATCCTCTTAGCATCGTGCAAATATCCACATGCACAGCCACATTGCACCAACACTGTAGAAACCACAATACATATGAATGATTAGATGCTGTTGTGTAACGCATGGTGCATAATGTAGTACAAGATCTTCCAGTTAACCCACTCACCTCTTTTCAGAAGTTATCAGCAATTTCAGGTACTCTCCCATGTGAAAATTAAGTCCATGAAAATTGAGCCCACATTTGTTTCCAGTAATCGATCACCAAAAAACATCGTGAATGGCAGATCTCTTTGGTTAGTGAGTGAAAGGGTATTGTGGGGTGGATCCCTTTACTTACCTGAGCCCTATGATGGGGGAGCAGTGCAGAGTATGTACATGCATGTTTATATATGAAGTTTTGGGTCCCAAAAAGCAGTACTTGATAACCCTGAGCTGCTTCTCAAGATGTTTTATAATTTTTATTGGGGGTTTTATTTGTATACATATAGATACAATTGAAAAAGGGAAGCAGTAGCATAGGAAACAGGTTTAGGTAGGTTTTGAGTAGGATAGGGTACAAAGGGTTGGGATTGGGGATTACTAGGTTTGGGTCTCGGAAAAGGGGGAGGGGAAAATAAGAGAGGAGAAAGTTTGTCATCTTCCAGTCTTATTCTTCGTGGTTGCCTATTAAATTCTAATCTCTTTTTCTTTTCAAAATGTGCTTCTCCTTTTCTTTCCTTTTCACTGTATTCCTTGTACTTATCTAATTGAGTTATAGTATTATCATTCTTTTCTGTAAGTTCATATGGTCTTTAGTTGCCACCTCTGCTCTACCGTTGTATTTGTCAATAAACCTGAATATTACAAGACTGTCATAAAATTTCCTGCTCCAGTCTGCTGTGAAATTCTAGGTGTGATTATTCCCCTTTTAAATAGTACCTTGCAATTCTGTGGAGAACTCATGGCCTGTACAGAAATTACTCTCAGCAGAAAAGCTAGCATTCCTCTTCACCATTCTTGTTGCTTCTCTACCTCAAATCAGCACATTCTTACTTGGTTTTTCTCTAACCATTCCTGACTGATAAGATTTTGTTACACACATTGGCATGCAGATTTTCCGCACTCTGGTTTTATCCACATTTATTTTAGTTGACACTGTTGGGAGGCCAGTCCCAATGTTCACTTTAATCCAAATCTCTGTAACTCAACAATTGTTCAAAGTTTCTTTTTGTCAGCAGCAAAGATAGTACTAAATAATACGAGGGTCAAAACTTCTTTTGACTGCCTACTTCTTATGACCTCCTGTACAAAACAGATAGTGACCTTAATCTTTTCATGGATTTTATTTTCTAGCCCTGTGAACTGTGACATGTTCTAGTGTGAGAGAATAAATGAAGAGTGGCAGATTCAGCATTAGTATTGTAACTTGTGGTAACCTCTAGCATTTCACATCTCTTTTTTCCCCCAGGAAGTCCTACCCTTACTGGTACTGGTACTATTGCTGTCAAAGTAGATGATGTCAATGACAACATCCCCAAATTTGCCTTTAACATGTATTTGAAAACCATTCCAGAGGATGCGCCTACAGGGACAGATGTGTTGCTTGTAAACTCCTCAGATGCTGATGCATCAGTGAATGCTATCATCAGGTATGATCTATGCTTATGAAGTTTTTAAAAATGTTTTTTGATATATTCCTTTAGGTCCCCATTTTTATAGTCCTTCAATTGAATTAACATAGCCTGAAGATTCACTGTTATACTGAACAATATTGCTAAGCTGTAGTTTAAATCGAACTGCTCCATGTCACTTGTTAAATTACTTTTGAAAAATAGGGCATAAAAGTACTGTAGGGATGTAACTTCATTTATTTCATTTTTGCAAGCATGAATCAATATTTTAAACAATCTTCCTCCTGTTACTAGAGCAATCATCCTAGTTACTTTTCAAGGAGTATTCAAAGGTTGGTATTTATAAAAATGTGAGAAATGAAAAGTATATATCCACTCACACGTAGAGGCATTTGATTCCAAATGATGGATTACACAGTGTAAGGCAGTTTCCAAAGAATTCTCTCTTTCAAAAAAATGCAATCCATCTCACTCTTCTTTTTCATTGGGATCCTATATAGACATGGAACGGCTGGTGCTGTGCCTGCTTTCCATTCTTGGACCAAGCTAGCAATACTTCCCCTTTGCCTGTTCATTTGTGGAGATCAATGAAGGAGAGAAACAAAAGGACTGAGCGTCTATGAAATTGGAGTATGAGTGTTTGGGTAGACTGTTAGCCATATTGATAAACCACCTACATGCTGTGTGGCTGTTTCCTCTTGCCTTTCCTTCTATGTTCAGAGCAAAGTTGATAAAGGCAACTAGCAGAAAAGCTCTGAGTTGGATGTGCCATCAGCCCCATCCATCCTGCTACCATTACTTCAGAAACCCACCCAACTGTCAAAACAAACCATCAGCTTTGAGTCTTACATGGTGTTGTCTGAGTCCAATAGGCGGATTTGTCTTCATCATGGGAGCCTACCTTTTGTTGAGCCAATTTCAGTGGTTGGAGTCCTGACAGTCAAATAATTGTACAATGCTTTACTGTCCTTAGTAGGAAGTCACATTGCCTAGGAAACTGCTTTTTTGTTGAGGATCACACCAACATTCTTATGATCTCCAAAGTCTATTAAACTATTACAACTTCACCATCAGAAAAAAATAGTCCAAGTAGCAATATCAGCTTGAATTTTTTCTCACAGGAGTGAAGTTTGGCTAATGCAATGTAGGAAAGATTAATGTTTTTATTTAACACTATCTGATACTCTAGAAACCAAGGATAAGGTTTTTCCCTCCAGTTTAGGAGATCATAAAGATTAGTTTACTGAAAGGTATAAATGAAGCAACACTACCTGTTTCTTTTTTTGCAGGTTAAAACATTTTACCAAGCTGAATAAAAGAATCTTCATTTCTAGTTATTGAACTATAGAAGGACTAAAATGACCAGAATAGCATAACACTATTCTTTTCGTGATAATTTGGCACTTCTGGCATCTCTGTGCTTGCATGAAAACAATCCAACTTAACATTCCCTAAAATATGGCATAATGAAGCTATTAATTACATATGCTAATTCATGGAAATTAGGAAATCATCATAAGCTTGAAAAAATAGCATTGTAGAATTGGCTTTTGTATTCACTTCCACTGAAAAAAGAAGTAAAAACTGTTATTATTTCTGCCCCCTGAATCTAAAAATACAGTCTGTTAGGTATGTGATTTTATTCTGATGCTACTGATGCCCATCTGTAGTGATACAGTTTGAGAACTGTGTACAGTGACAAAAATTTGTTGGCATGCACTCTTTGAAATCAGTTTGTACTTGTATTGTCGAAGGCTTTCATGGCTGGAATCACTCAGTTCTTGTGGGTTTTTTTCGGGCTATATGGACATGTTCTAGAGGCATTTCTCCTGACGTTTCGCCTGCATCTATGGCAAGCATCCTCAGAGGTGAGGTCTGCTGGAACTGGGAAAAAAAGGGGGTTTATATATCTGTGGAATGACCAGGGTGACACAAAGGGCTTTTGTAAGTTGGGCTAGGTGTGAATCTTTCAACTGACCACCTTGATTAGCATACAATGGGCTGACATGTGCCTGGAGTATTTATTTATTTATTTATTTATTTGCTATATTTATATACCGCCGTTTCTCAGCCTAGCCGGCGACTCAACGCGGTTTACAACATAATATAACAATCAACAGTATACAGTTAAAACCATAAAAAACATAAAAAACATAAAAGCACAATTCATACATCAATACCAATCCAGTTCGACTCTTAACTAAAAACGTGATCCAGTTCGTCATCCATGTTGCCAGTCCTTTAGTCAGTTACCATTCGTTGCATTGGGTTAACCAAATGCCTGCTTAAACATCCAGGTCTTCAATCTTCTTCGGAATATCATCAATGAAGGGGCTGATCTTACCTCCAAGGGCAGGGCGTTCCATAGCCGCGGGGCCACCACAGAAAAGGCCCTGTCTCTCATACCCGCCAGCCGCACCTGTGAAGCAGGCGGGATAGAGAGCAGGGCCTCCCCAGAAGATCTTAGGGTCCTGGCGGGACCCTAATCACTCTTCTTGAAAGGTGATTAGATGTCCCTGCCTGTTTTTCTCTCTGCTGTTTTTGCTGTTGCAATTTTAGATTTTTTTAATACTGGTAGCCAGATTTTGTTCATTTTCATGGTTTCTTCCTTTCTGTTGAAATTGTCCACATGTTTGTGGATTTCAATGGCTTCTCTGTGTAGTCTGACATGGTGGTTGTGAGAGTGGTCCAGCATTTTTGTGTTCTCAAATAAAATGCTGTGTCCACAGATATATAAACCCCCTTTTTTCCCCAGTTCCAGCAGACCTCACCTCTGAGGATGCTTGCCATAGATGCAGGCGAAACGTCAGGAGAAATGCCTCTAGAACATGGCCATATAGCCCGAAAAACCCCACAAGAACTGAGTTTGTACTTGGTTTAGGAAAAGTACAATTCTATGCATGTTTGACCCAGAATTTAATAAAACGTAATACCAAGTAAGTATACTTTGTAGCCTTAACTGGGTTAGAAATGTTTTAGAAACCTTGGCATATCAAGTTTTGAAAATATGGTTGAATTAAGGACATGGCATTAAATTGCATATGCAATAAAACAATCCTAAACAATGTGACATAGAAAAACAGACCAAAATTAATAATTTGTTCAGATTATTTAAAAGAAATCAAAGAGCAGAAATGTTTTGAAGACAAAAATATTATGACATCAGTTAGCATATATATATATATATATATATATATATATATATATATATATCTGTACAAAATGTCATTTGTAACTCATTTGTCATAATCTATTTCATAAGACTCATACATACGAAGTGATATTTAGAAACGCGGGGGGCACCCAAGCAAAAAACTTAAGATTCAAAACACTGACCTATGACTTTTGAATGAGTTATGCAAGTCTTGTAAGTGGCTCCGGGTCTCCATTGTAGGTGCCACTTCTCCCCCCCCCCAAAAAAAGAACTGGGTTTGGTTCCCCCAAAGGGCCTTAAAGCAGATGGCGAGACCTAGAGTTAATGGAGAAGCCCCACTCTTTCCCCAAAGGAAGCAGCAAGTGGGACCTGGTCAGGATGCCTAGCTGGATGGCCGGGCAAGGAAGAAGCCCCTCCAGCACATGGCTGGGCCAGAGAGAGACAGACATACACCATCACAATGTGGCTTTAACGGGAGCAACCCCAGTATTCTGAAGTAAGTTGAATTCTGGGAAATTTAGTTTAGGGAGGGGCCTTTTCAATTCTCTGCCAAAATTTCCCAGAATTCTGCTTACCACCTTGTGCCTCCTCCTGCTCCCTGAAAGTTTTGTTGGGGGGAAATCCATGTTCATTCTAAAGGGATTTCCAAGTAAAGGGGGATTGTTTGGAGTTGAATCAACCCTGTGAGGTATGTAAAGTTGAGGGGCAGTAATTCCAAAGTTTACCTAGTAGATTTCCTATTATTATTATTATTATTATTATTATTATTTCAAAGGGTGGATGGGAATCTGTTGGGGGTGCTTTGACTGTGCTTGCTTTTTTTGCCTGATAGAAGGGGGTTGGACTGGATGGCCACTGGGATCTTCCAGTAAAATAATATTGTTAAGTTTATATTGGTTAAAATACCACAAAAATCAGTGGATGTACAAATCTTTCTGAAACTTGGGGAAATATGCCCTGGTTATGCTATATCATTAAAAATAGAAATTCAAGGAGATAACTCTTGTAGCTTTAAAAAGTGTTCATCAATTTAAAAAAAAAATCTCAAAAATCAGTGAATGAGTGAAATGTTCTGAAACTTCGCGGAGGAACAGTTAAATCACAATAATTTAGTAATTAATATTGAAACTTTGTTTTCATTGGTCGCACAGTCCACACACACACACACACACACACACATATACTGCCTTATTTTTTTTTTTAGTGTATCACCCACTTTTGAGGGGAAAACCTTCCCAGGGCAGCTACTAATAACTAGTAGCATGCTCAGTAGTATTAGCATGCTTAGAAAGATATATAAAAAGCAATTGATAAAATTGGAGCACATTTGTGTTAAAGTGTTTCAGTGTGAGCATTATTGCTTGGCACTTACTTTAATTGTGATTTGTTCATTCAGTCCTCAGCTAAGCTTCATTACCTTTCTTTTGGTTTCAACTTTTGTCTCAGGTTGACCTTTTTTGTTTTTCTTTTAATACTATTTAGCCTGATGGGGAGTTATGAAGAACATGAATGCCTGCACACTTTAAAAAACGTTTTTTACAGTTGTCCAACTGTGAATCTCAAACCAACATAGCTACATTTGGTGTTCATTTGAATTTCTTTTTTGCTATTGTTTTTATTGTTGCTTTTCTTAACTTTACGAGGTGTCTGAGGGATTTTTGTTGCTTTCAACTTTTTTAAAAAAGCATAACACCTGCTCCTAGCAGCACACATCTCTCTGTAGACCAGCAGCACTTCCCGGAATGCCTTGGAGGAAGAATATGACCTAAGTAGTCCCTTGGGCATTCCTAAAAGTTCTGCCAAGCCAGTTTTGCACTGCCAGAAGTGGGCATGAAGCTTCCCCCCCCCCAAACATTAAACAAAAAAGCCTCATAAAGTTAAGTAAGGTAAGTGCCAAACCTCTAACTGATTGAAAGGGTCACTAGAATTCTCCTGCTCACCCTAAAATGAGCAAAACAAAAATCAGGCACACATACATGTATTTTTGTAAGAATGCATGCGCCTGTGAAAGGAATCCTTCAGCCAACATTTTTACCCACCACATATATAATTCCAAACAATCAGTAATAAAAATGAGAATTCCATTTTTTTTATTTCAGTTGTAAGTGTTCTGATAATCTTTTCAAATATCATTTCTATCCCCCCCCCCCAAAAAAAAAATAATGAAGTAGGGCTGTTACATTAGAATTAGAATATATTCAGTTTTGGGGGATGTGATTAGCTTATTGCCAACTGGGCATGAAATTGACCCTGTATACAACTATTTCTCTAGGGTGATTAAGATTTCATTCCAGTTTGCTTAGTGTTTATAGAAACAGCAAGAACATCTAAACCCCAGTTAAAAAAAAAAGCTTCCTCATAATTAGACCCAAACTGTTGCTCTTGGTGAACAACATCCTATGATACTATTGAACATATTGTGTGAAATATTATTCATGATACCTGTCTCAGGGAATCCATGCAATTTTATGCTGCATGGAGGTTTAAAGTATGATGTAGTAGGAAGTAATTCTGCCCTCATCAATCTTCTTTTTCCTATATAAAACCCAAAAGAACTGTGATAGTAGAAACCTTGTTCGTTCTTCACTTTTTACTGTGATCCTGTGGTTAATCCTACCTTACACAGTGACATTCACTCTAAAATTGTTCTTTTGAATTTAGAGATGTGGATCACTTCCCTATTATTTGTACGTATTGCAAATAATATTATGTTCTAGTAATTACTCTCTTTTTAAACAAGAATTGAGTAATTCATTGTATGCAGAAGGTATTTTCTTAGAATAAATGGCTAGATATAAATGTTAGTTACCATTCACTTTGGCTTACTATAGTCTAGTGCAGTGGTTCCCAACCTTTTTTTTGGCCAGGGACCACTTGACCAGGAACCACTTTGGCCAGGGACCACTTGACCAGGATCCACTTTGTCCAGGGGCCACTCTCCAGCATTGGTACCAAAAGGGTTATAAATCAGTTTTTGATCAACTTTAATTTAGTTTGGTTATTTGGGGTGCTGATTCAGAAAATTGCATTTGATAGACCACATCAGCTCTAGTTTCTGATGCAGAACATATGTCATCCAGTAGTCGCCATCTGCTCACCCACAGAAAAACATATTTAGTAATCTAGAGCTGATGTGATAGTAATAATCTTTCATGGGTGGTCAGCCTTTCCCTTCCGACATCGCGAAAACAGTTGCTTTTGTTGCCGCATGGTTTCAAGGTAACGGTGTAGTAACAATGAGGCCACAGACCATATTTTCATTCTTGGGGACTATCGGTGGTCCATGGATCACAAGTTGTGTTGTGCCTCAGAGTAGATTCACCTTGCTTTCTCAGACAAAACCAGCCAATCTTGAGAAGTAAAAAGTTTATTGAAACAATCAAAGTAAAAGCAGTAAAAGATTCAGTGGTTACAAAGTAAAAAGTCCAATATATTCCTTGGAAGTTTAAGCAGAAGACATGAAGCAAAACAAGAAGCCCCAAACCAGGAAGCAGCTTAAGGTTACATGAAGCAGGCTGTTGCTAAATCCTTAGCCCCGAACTGGGCTACTGCAAGCCATATTGCAACGTTGAACTAACACAGGATCTCTGTCCAGGCAGATTACTTATACGTTTCACAGCAAAACAGCAAACATCAAACAAGCCTTAACGAGCAGTTTTCCCACAGATGAGGTCAACCCTTCTCTGCCAGCCGCGCACTCCTTCGCACCACCTGTCCTGCGCGGCCTTGCATCCCACCGACTGTCTGACCTTGCTTCCCAGCAACTGCCTTATCACTCACATTCCGATCTTGTGAAGACATTGAAGACACAGACCTGTCTCTAAATTCATGGGAAGAAAGCTGAGAGCCCACATCTGCACTATTCTCAATCCCATCTGCACGCTCCTCACTCCCATTCCCATCACATTGGTGCTGAACCACAACACTATCCCCCCCTAGGGCCCCCCCGTGGGCCCCCCACCGGCCCGGGCTTGGCCGGGTAGGCCCGGTGAAAACGGGACACTAGGAGAGGAGCATGAACATCCCGAGCATCCACCCAACAGCGCTCCTCAGGCCCATAGCCCACCCAGTCCACCAAGTACTGTAACTTGCGGTGATGACGACGAGAGTCTAAAATGTCCGCTACTTCGAACTCCTCCTCGCCATCGCGTAGAATCGGGGGGGGCGGAGGAGCCCCGCCAGCATCCGGCCGGACTTCCGTGGCGGGTCGCAGCAAAGACCGATGGAAAACTGGATGAATCCGCATGCCGTGCGGAAGTTTTAGTTTAAAGGTCACAGGATTTAACTGTTCCACCACTGGGTATGGTCCCACAAAACGTGCGTCAAGCTTCCGAGAGGGGCGTTGGATAGGCAGATGTTTAGTGGACAGCCAAACACGATCTCCCACTTGAATCGGTGGACCTGGTTGACGATGGGTATCAGCCATCCGTTTGTAATCCTCCTTTGCCTGTTCAAGCTGAGCCTTTAAGATCTCTTGAATCGCTGAGAGCTCCTGCAGCCAAGTGGTGGCAGCCGGGACCTCCCCAGGCCCAATCACGGAGGGAAAGAACCGGGGGTGGTATCCATAGTTAGCAAAGAACGGGGCCTCTTGAGTCGACCCGTGAGTAGCATTGTTGTAGGCAAACTCGGCTACAGCAAGAAGCGAGGCCCAATTGTCCTGTTGATAATTGACAAAACATCTCAAGTATTGTTCAAGGGTGGCGTTGGTCTTTTCGGTCTGGCCATCAGACTGTGGATGATGCGCCGACGACATCCGACTCGCGATGCCTAACTGTCGTTGTATCTCCTTCCAGAAGTGCGAGGTAAATTGAGCTCCACGGTCGGTCACCAAGCTCTTTGGAAGTCCATGAAGACGGAAAATGTGGCTTAGGAATAAATCGGCAGTTTCTTTGGCAGTAGGCACTCCCCCACAGGGAATGAAGTGTCCCATCTTGGTAAAAAGATCCACCACCACCAGAATGGTAGTGAAACCTTGGGATTCTGGTAAATCCGTGATGAAATCGGCCGACACAATTTCCCAGGGCCGACTCGGAGTAGGCAGAGGTTGTAGCAAACCAGCCGGTTTGCCAGTAGGATTCTTGGCGCGGTGACAAACAGGACAGCCGTTGACATATTTCTCGACCTCTCGCCGGATCTTGGGCCACCAGAAGTCCCTCAGGATTAGCTGCAGTGTTTTAAAAATTCCAAAATGTCCCGCTGGCTTGGTATCATGGCATAGTTTTAAGATTTCCTCCCGCTCGGGGCCGAGCGGCACATAGACCTGTGAACGATGACACAGCATCCCATCTATTTCTTGAAATGGGAACTTTAATCCGGCCTCCAGTTGTTCTTGCACCCACAAGTCCTCTTGCTGCCGTGCCCGGATTCTTTCAGCCAAAGTCGAAGGGGGCCTCGTTGTGCTGGTGAATGCAAAGTTTTCCGGCCGCAAAATACAGGACTCTGAGGAGTCTTCTTGGCCCCGAGTATATTCCGGCTTGCGCGACAAAGCATCTGCTTGTTTGTTTTGGGCCGCCGACACATAACAAATCTGGAAGTTGAATCTCTCAAAAAACAATGCCCAACGCTGCTGTCGTTGGTTTAACTTCCGGGACGTACGGAGATATTCCAGATTGCGGTGATCCGTATGAACCTCCACTGGTTGGGGAGCACCCTCTAGCCAATGTCTCCAAGTCTCAAACGCTGACTTGATGGCTAGGAGCTCTTTTTCCCAAATGGTGTAGTTTCTTTCTGGGGCAGTCAACTGTCGAGAGAAATATGCACAGGGCTGGAGATGATCCCCCGCAGGTTGTAGCAACACTGCCCCGACCGCCACATCCGACGCATCGGCCTGCACCACAAACAACTTAGTAGGATCAGGATGTTGTAGGATAGGCTGGGAAGTGAAAAGTTCTTTGAGTCGCTGAAACCCTCTTTCAGCCGCATCAGTCCATAGGAACGGCCGTTTACCTCTCAGGCATTGGGTAATAGGGTCCGCCCAGCGGGCAAAGTCGGGGATGAATTTACGGTAATAATTGGCGAACCCCATGAATCTTTGGATGTCCTTTTTGCTCCCAGGGGATTTCCATTCCAACACCGCGGAGACTTTAGTGGGGTCCATGGAGATTCCCTCCGCCGAGATGCGGTGTCCCAGGAAGTCTACTTCCTCTAGGTCGAAAGCGCACTTCTCCAGCTTCGCGTATAGTCCATGATCCCTCAGGCGCTGAAGCACCGCACGCACCTGTTGAGTGTGGTCACGGGGATTCGTCGAGTAAATCAGGAAGTCGTCCAGGTAAATGACTAGAAAACGGTCTAAAAAATCGCGGAAGACGTCGTTGACGAAGTGCTGGAACGTGGCTGGAGCGTTGCAGAGTCCGAAACCCATAACTCTGTATTCAAAGCTCCCGAAACGGGTCTGGAAGGCTGTCTTCCACTCGTCCCCTTCCCGGATACGCACCAAATTATAAGCCCCTCTTAGGTCCAATTTGGTGAAAATCCGAGCTCCTCGCAACCGGTTGAGCAACTCCGGGATGAGGGGAAGCGGATAGCGGTTCTTGATCGTAATGTTGTTCAATGCTCGATAGTCATTACAGAGTCTCAGCTCCCCTGACTTCTTCTTGACGAACAAAACTGGGGAGCCGGCCGGCGACTGCGAGGGACGAATGAACCCCTTGCGTAGGTTGGTATCCAAAAACTCCCGGAGAGCTGCCAGCTCTGGCTCCGAGAGAGAATACAACCGCCCACGCGGAATCGGGGCGCCCGGAATCAAGTCAATAGCGCAGTCGTACGGACGGTGGGGGGGAAGTCTCTCCGCCTCCTTTTCGCTGAAAACGTCCCAGAAATCTTGGTATTTGGCGGGCAGCTGGCCCGTAGCCTGTGCGGCAACCTCTGCGAGCCGACACTTCCGCTCTCCGCCGCAATGGTCTTTGCAAAAGGCCGAAGTGAACCGTAACTGTTTCTGGGACCACCAAATGGTCGGGTTGTGCTTGGCCAGCCATGGGATTCCCAACACCACAGCGTGTGGAAGGTCCGTGACCAAAAAGGAGACCTCTTCCACATGGTCCCCGACCCTCATCTGCACGGGCGCCGTATAGCGAGCGACCGGCCCAGCTTTCAGCGAGCGCCCATCAAAGTTTTGTACATCCCGGGGAGGCTGAAGGTCTAAGCATTGTAATCCAAGGTGTTCCACAAACCGACTGTCCATGAAATTGTTAGTGGCCCCACAGTCGACCAAGGCGTGCACCGCTGTGGGAGTCTTTTGAGCTATACAAAACGAAACCAACAGAAAGAACAGCATCCCAGTGGCGGGCTCTGGAAACGGGGTGGAGACCGAGTCAGCGAGCCCAGCTAAACTCGGTCGTTGCCTTCCCCCGCCGGCTGTTCGGCCCACTGCTCACCCGAACTCTGGGCCGGGGGCGCCACGGCCTCCGCTGAACCAGAGGCCCCCGCCAGGCGAGGGGTCATCTTCTTCTTTACGGGGCACTCCCGAGAAAAATGTCCACTGCCCCCACAATACCAACACAGGTTCAGCCGTTGTCTCCGCGCCTTTTCCGCCGCATCGATTTTGGGGCGCATGGAACCCAAATGCATGGGCTCCTCTGCGTCAGGCACATGAGCTGGCGGCGGTCCCAAGCGACGTGGTACCCCTGCATCGGCCCCCCTTCGACCAACTGGCCGAGAGCCGGCAAGGATATGGCGTTGGGTAGTCATAGTCCCATCTACCCGGATACACAGGGACATCAACTCCTCCAAATCGGCTGGAACAGCGGAACGGGCCACCTCCAACTGCATCTCCTGGGTGAGCCCCGCCTTGAAAGCACTCATGTAGGCGGCATCATTCCAGGCAAGCTCCCGCTGCAAAACACGAAATTCTGAAATGTATTCGGCCAAATGTCCTTCTTTCTGCTTGAGAACTCGCAACTTACGATCCGCCATCTCCCGGTGCACTTGGCCTCCCCATACTTTATGCAGTTCATCCATAAAAGCCTTGGCGGTGTTGCACACAGGGGAAGCAGCCTCACGTAACGCGGTGGCCCAGGAGAGGGCCGGGCCCTCCAACAGACTGTAGGCAAAGCCCACCTTGGCGGCTTCATCTGGGAACTCCGCTGCCCGCACTGTGAGATAGGCATCACACTGCCCCAGGAAGTCCTTGACCCGTTGGCTGTCTCCAGAGAACTTGTTAGGCAACGCCATGGGAGTCCTTAGCGGCTGAACCGGAGGGTTGGCTGCTGCTTGCCCTTGCATCGTTGCTATCTGCTGCTGAAGGGTCACCAGCTGTTGTTGCATCGCTTGAGCTTCAGCGGGATTCATAGTGGCTGGGAGAAGCAAGGGCTTTGTTGGTGGTTAGTTCAAACTGTTGTGCCTCAGAGTAGATTCACCTTGCTTTCTCAGACAAAACCAGCCAATCTTGAGAAGTAAAAAGTTTATTGAAACAATCAAAGTAAAAGCAGTAAAAGATTCAGTGGTTACAAAGTAAAAAGTCCAATATATTCCTTGGAAGTTTAAGCAGAAGACATGAAGCAAAACAAGAAGCCCCAAACCAGGAAGCAGCTTAAGGTTACATGAAGCAGGCTGTTGCTAAATCCTTAGCCCCGAACTGGGCTACTGCAAGCCATATTGCAACGTTGAACTAACACAGGATCTCTGTCCAGGCAGATTACTTATACGTTTCACAGCAAAACAGCAAACATCAAACAAGCCTTAACGAGCAGTTTTCCCACAGATGAGGTCAACCCTTCTCTGCCAGCCGCGCACTCCTTCGCACCACCTGGCCTGCGCGGCCTTGCATCCCACCGACTGTCTGACCTTGCTTCCCAGCAACTGCCTTATCACTCACATTCCGATCTTGTGAAGACATTGAAGACACAGACCTGTCTCTAAATTCATGGGAAGAAAGCTGAGAGCCCACATCTGCACTATTCTCAATCCCATCTGCACGCTCCTCACTCCCATTCCCATCACATTGGTGCTGAACCACAACAGGTTGGGAGCCACTGGTCTAGTAGGAGGGAAGCAATGTGTGTAAATCCTGTACTGCAAGTTTGCCTTCCTTAATTCTTCTAATATTTGATAGCTTTAGTATACTCAGAATTGAAGTTCTGTCTCTTTTGTAGTAAGTCTATACTTTTTGTTAGGCCTGGGTAACAACAGAAAAATTTGTTTCTAAAATCTATTCGTTTTTTGGGGGTTTTTGCGTTTCGATATTTAAAAGAATTCTGAAATTTTCCTTTAAAAAAGTTTGATATTTACAAAATTTTGTAAATGGTAAAAAAATTACAAAACAATAACGAAACAATAACGAATCGATTCGTTAATGGCGGCCGCGATCGCGCAATACGCTAAAAAAAACTTCTGAAGCTTCCCTCTCCCTCTGTTGTTGACTGTTGGTGTGATATTATAATTTTTTTTCACTAATTAAACAAAAAACAACTATAAAACTTGCCCCAGACATGCGGAAATAATAACGAAATGACCTCAAACCAATAACGAAACGAATACATAACGAAATACGAAGCATTTACGAAACAAATTGAAAAATTCATTTCGTTTTTAAGTTGCTCCAGAATGGTTCGTTATCGCTTCGTTAACAAAAAAAATAACGAATTTTTAACGAATTACGAATTAACGAAACGAAACCGCCCAGCCCTACTTTTTGTTTCTTATTTACATTTGTCAGCTTGACTGAAATTTAGAAGGAAATGAAGAATTTCTAAGAAAGTATCACAATTTTCTTTTTTCTGATTTCAAACTGTGTTGCTATTGTTGTTATCACTATTAATGCATTCACTTTGTATGTATGTGCATTTATTTATGTAAAACACTGTTTTAGCATTCATGAAATACATTTTCCTTTGTCACTATGACAGAGAAAGCATAAAGCTGAACACAATGCACTTTTTTATACAAACCTATTACTTTTAATCTGTTTATATATGTACATTTCTCATATATACACTGTTCTGTGTATAGATGGCCCAAATATATAAACAATAGAATACTATAGAAATATTATTTCTTCAAAAATATAATTTTGCTCTTCACAATATGGCAAATA
Source organism: Anolis sagrei (assembly GCF_037176765.1). NCBI lineage: Eukaryota > Metazoa > Chordata > Lepidosauria > Squamata > Anolidae > Anolis > Anolis sagrei. The sequence continues at coordinate 38,204,007 of NC_090025.1, forward strand.
TGAAAGTTATTGATATTAGACTATCTATGTCTGTGTGTATGTATTTTACATTGCCTGCTGACTTTGGCTGACCTCATGAATATCACTGGGTTTTCTTAAATAAGGAATACTCAGGAGAAGTTTTGCCAGTTCCTTAGTTCAGCTAAAACAGTAAAATGTTCTAGAAAGCAAATTAAATTAGGGAAGTGTTCATAATCCATTACAAAAGCATTTTTTTTCAGTTTGTGGATTTAGGCTTCATTCCTGAAATTATCCACAGATAATTACATTTAAAATAAATCTTATCATATATCAAAAAGTCATACCAGTACTCAAGTACTATTTATTTTTACTGAGACGCTTAGAGTTCCTTAGCAACTATATATGGAAACAATTGGAATGACCACTTGATTTTGGCAATATTCAGGTAAACTTACGATAATATACTTTCTGAAGGGCTCAATTTGAAGAGTGTTCAGAAATTACAATTGGCTTTATGGCAGCAGTGATTGCATTATTGGAGTGTGCTACACAAAGCCTGATCCTCTGAATTGGCACCAGAGGATCCTATTTTGCCTCCTATTATATTTCTGGACTAGATTCAGAGTTCTAGATTTAAAGTCCTAAATAGTCAAGGGACAAATGTTTTAAGGACTCCTTTTCACATATGGGAGGGAATTGTTTTTCAAGAATTCTGCAATATTAATTTTAAAATAAATAAAATATAGGAATATGAATTGTGTCATTCGTTCGTTCATTCACACTTGTGTACCATCTTCCAATGTAACTACATTTCCATTTTTTTTATGCTTTTGTTTGTTTATTTGATCAGACTTATAGATTGTTTTGGAAATAAAAAGGATTATATATATAAATAGATAAGAAATACAGTAGAGTCTTGCTTATCCAATATAAACGAGCTGGCAGAACGTTGGATAAGCAAAAATGTTGAATAATAAGAAGGGACTAAGGAAAAGCCTGTTAAATGTCAAATTACATTATGATTTTACAAATTAAGCACCAAAACATCATGTTTTACAAGAAATTAACAGAAAAAGCAGTTCAGTACACGGTAACATTGTGTAGTAATCACTGTATTTAGGAATTTAGCACCAAAACTTCGCAATGTATTAAAACAGCTCTGGATATGGTGGGAAGCAGACTGCATTGTATGATACAGAACATTGGATGAGTTAAGGTTGGATAAGCGAGACTACTGTATTTTGCTTCCCCATTTATGGGATAGATTATTTGTAGAAATATAATAAAATACAGTACATTTTACTTTTAAACAGGCATTTAAAATGTTTCCCTACTTTTTTTTCTGCAGTTACAGCCTTAGTGGTGGAAATTCACAGTTCACTATCAACCCTTCCACTGGGCAGATCATCACAAGTGCTTTGTTGGACAGAGAGACTAAGGAGAATTACACTTTGATCATTGTGGCCAGGGACGGTGGCTTCCCAAATGCTCTTTCCAGTTCTACAAGTGTTCTTGTCACTGTTGCTGATGTCAATGACAACCCCCCCAAATTTCAACATCATCCTTATGTCACTCATATTCCCTCACCAACAAGTTCAGGTAAGCTGAAAGAGATTCCAGAATCTTGAGTTTTTTAGTTTGACTCAGTTTTTCCACTAAGCATAGGGTGCATATACATTGGAGAATTACTGCAGTTTGACACCATTTTACCTGTCAGAGCCCAGTGTTATGGAATGATGGGAGTTGCAGTTTTTAACCTTCTGTGCCAAATAGTGCTGGTGCCCCACCAAACTATAAATCCCATGATTAGATAGCATTGAGTCATGGGAGTTAAAGTGAAGTTAATGCATTATGTCTGCAATGCAGATATACCCATAGATAATTATCTGCTCCCTTCAGAGCAAGCAAATTGAATTTAGAGGAGTTTTTTTAAAAAAAATAAAAATAAAATAACATGTGTAATGGTTGTCCTAGGCTGCAGCTTCAGCCCTAGGTATTTTGTGAAAACATAACAAGCTGTATAAATAAATATTTATAAACTGCTTCACATTAGATAAATATTGTAAACATAAAATTTGTTCACTCCCAGTTTTGTTTTCTTTATAATTATTTGTTACAAACTGTATTTTTTTTCCAAATGACTGAAACAAATGAAATGTGCAGAAATGAAAGTTAAAAATAGGCTCTAAGATCTGCCTCCTCTCAGTCCCGCCTCCACCTCTAGTGCAGTTGGTTAAGGCGAGGGCGAGGGCTTTTTCGACGGTGGCCCTCCAGCTCTGGAATACCCTCCCCAGGGAACTTAGACAAACCCCTAAACTACAGTACTTTAAGAAAGAGTTAAAAACTTGGATTTTGTGCATTCCTTTCCTCTAAATAGGTGTCTAAGAGTATTCATTGATATGCACTGATGCACATGTTCTTATATTACTATTAACTGGAAGTGCTGCTGCTGTCAATACCTTTTTAGATTCAAGTAAATCAATTTAGGGATTTATTAGTATGTATGAAGGAATTCAAATGTCAGGATAAATTAACATTTTTTGCTCCTACTGAACATATTATAGTATGGATTGTCAAAACTGGACGTGCACATTATAACAAATCTTGAGATAGTTAACTAACTGTGCATGATATTTCATAGATTCCCTCTTATTGTTCTACCCATGTTTTAGAAGTTATTTAAACACATACATACTTTCATTTTGCTGAGGTCAATCTCTAAAAGCTAAAGTTTCAAGGTTATCTAATATAGATATGAAGGTTTGAACTTTTCAGTTTGACAATATTAATCTGTTTTGTAGAATGATTTATATACAGTTGTACATTGTGATTTATTTATTTTCAGTCTTATTTATTTCTTAGTATAGTTCAGTTTTGTCCACTTAAGGATTTAGTGTTTAAAAAGCTACTGTTAATAATGTATGCAACTCTCTAGTTTTGTGGGAAGTTAAGGTCTTTACAGATAGACACACAGTAAATGAAATTCAGAGGAAACTAAAAAGGCTTCTCAGTTTGCTAATTTATAAAATCAGAGAATGCTTCTGTGTATTAATACATTCTCTCACAGAGACCACAGTAATATCAATTCATTTTTCGGAGTATATTTTGAGTACAATTGGTTTGGTTCTTCTACTGACCCAGTTTATTTGTGTTTATTAAAGAACAGTGATGAAAAATCTTTGGAAAATGCAAATATAGGCAAATGACAGCCAAATTTTATTCATACAGATGTAACATTTATCATTGGTTTTAGCCTTCACAGGATTGAACAAAAAGTACAAATGTAATAATCCTCATATTTCATCTATCAGTATGTTAGTACAGTTTTGGATATCAACTCCTAAGTATTACAGGTACAATACAATATTATTATTTAACCAAATGAACAAAGTATACTAAACAGTTTATAAGCTGAAAATAAAATCAATGCTTTTTACCTAATTTTTACATTTAAAGTATAAAATGCTCGGGATTGAACTAAATATTAAATCAGGTTATGTTACAGATATCTTCCTATCCTAATACTCTCTGTTAATGTTTGCATGTAATAATAATAAATTAAACTTTATCTATACCTCGCCACCATCTCCCATAGGGACTCGGGGTGGCTTACAAAATAGCACGTATAAAATATGCCATGTATAAAATACATAATACATAAAATAAAACACAACAACATGAAAACAATAACATTACATAAACCATGTATATGAACTGGGGGGGGGACCATTCTCTATTAAAATAGAATCAGTTAAAAGATCCATGTAATCAGTATAGCAGTCCAACAGAATGCACATAGGATGTAAAGTGCTAAGTAATTGGCAATCAGTTCAGGGTACTGTCTAAACCTTATCAAATGCCTGCTGACAAAAACATATCTTGCTGTGTTAAACGAACTGTTGGAAATTTAGCTTGCAACTTAATAAACTTTACTCCTATGAAAATGCAGAAATATATTAAACACTATGTCTGCAGGTGATCATAATATCTATGCAGGGACTAGCATTCATTTCCACAAAAATTGATTGTCTTCTTTTTGTTATCCATTGCAGGTACATTTGTTTTTGCTGTGACAGTTACCGATGCTGATGCTGGACCAAATGCTGAACTTCACTATTCCCTTTCGGGAAAGAATTCTGGAAAATTCCACATTGATCCCTCACGAGGAGCAATTATGGCTTCTGAGCGACTGACTGGAACTTCTGAAATGACTTTTACAGTTAATGTGAAGGATGGAGGTGTGCACCCAAAGACAGATTCTACAACTGTGACTGTAAGATTTGTGAACAGAGCAGATTTTCCTCATGTTCAAGCTGAACGGCACAGTTTCACATTTCCTGAAAATCAAGCATCTAGCACCTTTGTCACTTCCGTTTCTGGAGTGTCTTCCAGAGGCGATTCCTTATCTTACTATATTGCTAGTGGTAACCTTGGCAGCACTTTCCAGATTGACCAATTAACAGGCCACTTCTCCATCAGCCAACCTCTAGATTATGAAGCAATACAGAAATATGTTGTCTGGATTGAAGCAAGAGATATGGGCTTTCCTCCATTTTCTTCTTATGCAAAACTTGAAATAACAGTGATAGATATAAATGATAACATGCCAGTATTTGAACAAGATCCCTTTATTGTTGAAGTGGTAGAGAATATTTCACCTTCTAAAATAATTACTGTAACTGCTACAGACAAAGACAGTGGCCCAAATGGGCAGTTAAATTATGAAATAATTAGTGGTAATGTTGACAACAGTTTCAGTATCCATCGTGCAAATGGTGAAATTAGAAGTGTCAGGCCTTTAGACAGAGAGAATGTGGCCCAATACACACTAACGATAAAAGCTTCAGACAGAGGCACCCCAGTTCAGAGTACAACTGTGCAGGTACTTATCAATGTACTTGATGAAAATGACAACGCACCCAAATTTTCTCAAATATTCAGTGCTCTTGTACCAGAAAATGCGCCCTTGGGTTACACTGTTACACGAGTCACAACATCTGATGAAGATATTGGAGTAAATGCTGTCAGCAGATATTCACTAAAGGAAACAAATACACCATTTGTCATAAATCCCAACACAGGGGATATAACAATTAGCAGACTCCTAAACCGAGAAGATGCAGATCGCTACAGAATCAGAGTTTCAGCACATGATTCTGGGTGGACAGTGAGCACAGATGTCACCATATTTGTGACGGATATCAATGACAATTCTCCACGGTTTACAAAACCATCTTATTACTTGGATTGTCCTGAACTTAATGAAATTGGATCTAAGGTGACCCAGATATCTGCAACAGATCCAGATGAAGGATCTAATGGACAAGTTTTTTATTTCATCAAATCCCAATCGGAATTTTTCAGAATTAATGCATCTACAGGGGAGATCTTCAATAAACAACCTTTAACATTCCAAAATTCTAGTGGCTCTGGCAATGCCAATCTTAATAGGCACAGTTTCATAGTTACCTCCTCTGACCGAGGCAGCCCTCCTTTGTTGAGTGAGACAACAGTCACAATTAATATTGTAGATAGTAACGACAATCCACCTCATTTTCTCGCAAGTCAGTATTTTACACCTGCCACTAAAAATGTAGCTGTTGGGACAAAACTAATTAAAGTTACTGCTGTTGATGCTAAAGACTTCGGTTTAAATTCAGAAGTGGAATATCTACTTTTAAATAATAATAACCTAGAGGGTAAATTTAATCTAGATCATAACACAGGCTGGATTTCAGTAGGATCTTCACTAATGAATGATATGAATAAAAACTTTTTAATGAAAGTAAAAGCTAAGGACAAAGGTAATCCCCCTCTCTCGTCAGAAGTGACTGTGCAAATAGTAGTCACAGAAGAGAATTATCATACTCCAGAATTCTCTCAAAGTCATGTGAGTATTACTGTTCCTGAAAGTCATGCTGTTGGAGTTATTCTCAGGACTGTATCAGCAAGGGACAAAGATGCTGCTATGAATGGACTAGTCAAATACAATATTTCCTCGGGAAATGAAGATGGGAACTTTGCAATTAACGCATCTACTGGAGCATTGAGTCTTGCTAAGCCTCTTGATTATGAAGTATGCCAGAAGCATGAGATGACTGTTAGTGCTATAGATGGTGGATGGGTTGCTAGAACAGGGTACTGTAGCATAACAGTGAATGTTATGGATGTGAATGATAATTCACCAGCTTTTAGCCCAGAGGACTACTTTCCAAGTGTTTTAGAAAATGCTCCTAGTGGAACGACTGTTATTCATCTCAGTGCAACTGATGCTGATTCAGGAGCTAACGCTGTGGTTGCATACGCAGTTCAGTCTTCAGATAGTGACCTTTTTGTTATTGACCCTAATACTGGAATCATTACTACTCAAGGCTTTTTGGATTATGAAACAAAACAGAGCTATCATTTAACCATAAAGGCCTTTAATGTGCCTGATGAGGAGAGATGCAGCTTTGCTAATGTCAATATCCACCTAAAAGGTACAAATGAGTATGTGCCACGATTTGTTTCTAAGCTATACTATTTTGAGGTTTCTGAAGCAGCTTCTAAAGGCACTATAGTGGGAGAAGTATTTGCAAGTGACCGTGATACGGGAGCTGATGGGGAGGTCCACTATCTAATATTTGGCAACAGCAGAAAAAAGGGTTTCCAGATTGATGGCAGTAGTGGACAGATTTATGTCACAGGTTCTCTTGATAGGGAAAAGGAAGAAAGAATCTCACTCAAGGTGCTTGCAAAAAATGCAGGAAGCATTCGTGGTGCTGATATAGATGAAGTAGCTGTAAATATCACAGTACTGGATGCAAATGATCCACCTGTTTTCAACTTGGAAGTCTACAATGTTCAAATCAGTGAAGGTGTCCCTGTAGGGACCCATGTCACATTTGTCAGTGCCTTTGACTCAGACTCTCTCCCTAGCTGGAACAGATTTTCTTATTTTATTGGTAATGGTAACCACAACGGTGCCTTCTCTATTAACCCACAAACAGGACAAGTTACAGTAACTGCAGAGCTGGATCGGGAAGCTTTACCAGTATACAACCTATGTGTGTTAGCAATAGACTCAGGAGCCCCCTCAGCCACAGGAAGTGCCTCTTTATTGATCACTCTGGAAGATATAAATGACAATGGGCCCATCCTTTCCACCACTGAAGGTGAAATAATGGAAAATAACAGAGCAGGAACACTTGTGATGACCCTTCAATCATCTGATCCTGATCTTCCACCAAATCAAGGCCCTTTTTCATATCATTTGCTTAGTACTGGCACAGCAACTAGTTATTTTAGTCTCAATACTGCTGGAGTTTTAAGCACAACTAGAGAGATTGACAGAGAACAAATCTGTGATTTTTATTTATCTGTGATTACAAGAGATTCAGGTATACCACAGATGTCTTCCACAGGAACTGTACACATAAAGGTAATAGACCAAAATGATAACCCATCCCAGCCTAGAACAGTAGAGGTCTTTGTTCATTATTATGGGAATCTGTTCCCTGGAGGAACATTAGGCAATGTAAAACCTCAGGATCCAGATGTTTTAGACAGCTTTCAATGCTCTCTTACATCAGGAGTTACAACCCTATTCAATATTCCACCAGGAACTTGCAATTTGAATTCCTTGGCAAGGTCTACAGATGGGACATTTGATTTGACAGTTCTGAGTGATGATGGGTTACACAACTCAGTCACCAGTAGTGTTCGAGTTTTCTTTTCAGGATTCAGTAATGCCACCATTGACAACAGTATACTTCTTCGTCTTAGTGTACAATCATTGAGGGAATTTTTGACAAACCATTACCTTCATTTTCTGCGAATTACCAATTCACAGCTCACTGGATTAGGGACTGCTGTGCAACTCTATGGAATTTATGAGGAGAACAATCGAACTTTCCTGATGGCAGCTGTGAAGCGGGGCAACTATCACTATGTGAATCCTGGTGGTGTGACTACTTTCTTTGAAAGCATCAAAGACATTCTCTTCCGTCAAAGTGGAGTGCGAATAGAGTCTGTGGATCATGACTCATGTTTACAAAATCCTTGTCAAAATGGAGGCAGCTGTTTGAGAAAACTTGGTGTGAGTCCTACATTACAGAGCCATGAGAGTGTTCCAGTGATCATCATGGCAAATGTTCCTCTAAAGCCTTTTACATGCAAATGCATGCCAGGATATGATGGGACATTGTGTGAAACAGATGTAGATGAATGTCTCCCATCCCCTTGTCACAATTCTGGAACATGCCACAACCTGGTTGGAGGATTCACTTGCAGCTGTCCTAGTGGTTTTACTGGAATGGCATGTGAAAGAGACATCAATGAATGCCTGTCCAGCCCTTGTAAGAACGGTGCACTCTGCCAGAACTTCCCAGGAAGCTTCAACTGTGTTTGCAAAACTGGTTATACAGGTAAGAATTTCCTTCTGCATACATCATTATTCTCAGAGCAAATCAGAGAGATGAAATTGTGGCATGTCTAGCCTCCTTTCTTGTTTTACTCTAAAAAAATGCCAACTCTGATAATATAGCTGAAGCAGAAATGAAAATTAAATAATAGTTACATTAGTATTCCCTTTCTTTTATACAAGACCCCTCCCAGTCTACAGTCTAATTGTCATGAATAGTTGATGGGATGCCCTGTTTCCAATTAGTAAGACAAAGAGAAGGATTTTATCTATGCTGTACATTCTATGTGCAGGATTTCTGTAGGTTCACAGTACTAGTGGTTGTACTTTATCGAATGTAACATTTACTTGTTTATTTACTTTATTTTTATCCCACTTTTCTCACAATATTAGGACTCAAGGTGGCTGGTGATGAGGATAGGCAGATAAAATCTGCTGGATTTGAACAGCCTCTTTCTCAAAATCCTGAATTCATTCATGACTTCAGTACTAGCATCTTTTTGCTTCCTACTGCAACCAGCTGCACCAGTGTAGTTACATCAGCATAGTACATCAGTAAAATTCTATGTATTATGAAGAAAATTCATTAAAATGAGCTCCCACCTACAGTTACAGACAATTTCACAACATGATCTCCTGCTGTGGGAAGTAGGTCTTAAATCCAGTTATTAATCCCAATTAGAGTAGACCCATTGAACCAGTGGAATGTACAAATTATTAAGCTACCAAATCCTCATTGATTCGGTGCTACTGCTGTCAATGGGACAAACATTTAGCTTTAGATTTCAACCTTAAAATTAGAGGTACTATATTTTTATGGAAGTTACCTGAGAGTTTGACCTGACAATGAGCCAAATAACAACTAAACATTAAAGCTTGGAACATTCCATCTTGTTAATATATGACAGTGAAGTTAGTATAAAAATAAATAATAATATACTAACTTGAAATAAAAGATGCCTGTGAGCTTTTTGTCCAAAAGAAGCACTAAGCGTTGTCAGCTTCAGCTTCATTTAAAGACTATATGGCAACTGACACATGTTCTCTGCAAAAGCTTGACATAAAAGATTTTGATGGGATCTTTCTGTGTATACTTAGTCAGCGCAGTCTGCTGAGCCTCAGGTCACAAGTAATTACCCATAATTGAATGGCTGCTCTAATTAACCTAATGATCCGAGATTATGTTTCACATTGAATTGGCACATCAAATTGTTTGATGAGCAGCAGAGGCGAACAATTCCCTGGCACAGTTGCAGTAACCCTTTAAGCCATTAGCATCAGAGGGCAAATGGCCATGTGCTCAGTGGCTCACTAGGACACCTCAGCAGAACACTCATTTTAGCTATATCACACAATACATTCACATCAGTCCTGTAGTTTATAATTGTGGTTAATGAAACTACAGTGATTTGAGGAGATTAATGTCAAATATGATGTCTGCCATATGTCAGTTTTTCTATTGTACCACATTAATTGTCTCGTCCCCCCTTAAAGCAGAAATATATCATTAAAGATATATAAATAATGGTGTCTGTAATATCAGTGCATCCAGTGAGGGGAAGCAGTTGTGCTTTTGTCCCATATAAAATGCAGCATAGTAGGTGACACAAAATAGTCATGCTACAAATATATGTTAACACCGAAGTGAGTTCACATAGGGGAAATATGTGACTGGTAATGCTGCTCTCAATTTGATTTAATTAGAACATATGTGGTGTAATATTGTCACTATGAACCAGGAAAGTGTGCGCTGATGCACAATCTTTCAACTGTGTAGGTAATACCTACATCTCCAATTTTGCGAGTTATATTGGAAAAAACAATGGAAGCAGAAATGTGTAGAAAAACAATTTCTACCAATTTCTACTGTTTTAGTATTTGTTCACACTAGTGAGGCAGCGTGTATGTCTGTGGATGGGGAAAGGGGAATTAATTCCAACCCACCCCAACAAACAATGCACATGAAAGATCTTCAGAGAAGTTCTGTTGTGTGGGTTGCTGTGAGTTTTCTGGGCTGTATGGCCATGTTCCAGAAGCATTCTCTCCTACTGTTTTGCCCACATCTATGGCAGGCATCCTCAGAGGTTGTGAGATCTGATGGAAACTAGGCAAATGAGGTTTATATATCTGTGAAATGTACAGGGTGGGAGAAAGAACTCTTGTCTGCTTGAGGCAAGTGCAAATGTTGCAATTGGCCACCTTAATTAGCATTTTATGGCCTTGCAGCATCAAAGCCTCACTGGTTGCTGCCTAGGAGATCATTTGTTGGGAGGTGTTATCTGGCCCTGATTGAGTCTTGTCTGGAATTCCCCTGTTTTTATTGTGCTGTGTATTTTGAAAATGAAAATAAAAATATTGCCCATAAAGCAGAAAAGGGGACACCTTCTACAGTAGGGGTAGAGAAATTATAGTCTGTGGGCTCTATGCAGCCCCTTAAATCGCTCTTATGTGAGATACACTCACTAACACACACACACACACACACACACATATCTCACACATATAAATACACACACACATATACATACACACACACACACCCCTCCAGAACTGAACTTTTTGTTACTGCTTTTTTGCACCCATAAACAAGTCAGATGAGTTTAAAATTGCTACTGTAGTTTTTCTCCCTGTGGTGTGCAAGTGATCAAAAGATGAAAAAAGAGTTAAAAGTTAGCCATAAAGAAACAGTAGATATCTCACATCATTTCTAGTGTGGGGTTTATATGGAGATGGGGCCCATGAGAAGAAAAGATTTCAGAAATTGACTCCTGGAACTTTCATTTGGTGTTTAGCTGGAACACAATTAGCTGTTTCCTGATTGTCAAATCCATGTGTCAGGAATTTTGACTGTCCCTTATTGCTATTTTGAAAAGTTGGATATACTGATACTACATAAAAAATGCAACAAAAATCTGTGTCCTCCACAAATACCTTTAACTCATAGTTTAAAAGAAAGAAAACAGATTTTTTTTCTCCTTAAAGGAATCAGTAAGACAAAACCAAACTTAATTACAGGCTGCAACAAGGTGATGACATCTCCTAAAGGCTGTACAAAAATTGCCTATATAGCAAAGCAAAAATAATAGAAAAGCCTTGTTTGAAATTGCTCCCTTTCTTTATGTGCATTTTTTCTATTAAAGTTGTCCTTATTCCAGCTGGGGAAATAATTCAGATATTAATATCTTTTTCTCTTGAAGAGTAAAAGTAGTTGGGATGATTTCAAGAAGAAATACAGCAAGTAAAGAGAAAACCTATCAAAACTTACCCCTCTATAGTCATGTTTCACTTTAAATTGCAGTTTTTCATGAAAACAAAAAAAAGTTATTTTAAAAAATTGCAGAGCTAAATATGTACTGCAATTCTTCCATAAAATGCAAAACAGCCTTATAGGGCTCAATCCAAAGTTCCAACTAGAGTAAACTTACTGAAAACAAATGACTTACATAATAGATTTCGTTCATATTGATGAGTCTACTCTAACATGCCCTATTTCATGAAACTGCTAGCAGAGAGTGTTGAATCATACATTCATATGTTTGCATGCTCCATTTCTCAACCAGATGTGTAAAGGGCCCCAACTGGATTAGGGCACGTAACTGTTGTAAGATGTTCTATTAATGTTCTGTAGTGCTGTCTGTTCTGTTCATATGTATCAATGCATTATAGAGTTTTAGGACACCTTTTATCACAATACAGAGAAGATACAGAGATTTTCATTGACTTATTATGTTGGGTCAGCTGTTTTTTCCCCTTTATCACTCTGTTTTGCTCATGCTAGTGAATACTAAAGATGTTTAACTGATGTTTAAGCATTTTGTAGTAATTTTAAGTATTAATGATGATTATATGTTTTGTTTTGAGACTGTAGAGACCAGAGTTTGAATCTTTGCTCATTTATGGACAACTCTGGGTGGCTTTGGGCAAGTCAAAGTCTCTCCACTTAGCAGAAAACAAAAGCAAATCACCCCCTTAATCACCCCCCCCCCCCAAATGATAATTTGAGCACACAAAAACAATAATATTTTGTTTTAGAAAGAATTGATTGAAAGATGGACGATATCAGTAGATTGCCCTTTCTCTGAACTCTCTTATTTCTTACATTCAGGACTATACTAGAATAAATGAGGGAATTTTTGTTAAATCTTTTCAAAATGTTAGACAAGAGGTTGGTCTGTAACCACCTCAGAAAAAAACTAGCACTTTATCAAATCAGGGCTTTTTGTAAAAAATGTGCAAATGTTCTGCACAAATCTTTAATCTGTGGCCAATGATTTGGGAGAGTCACGACATCATGGGTAATCCTATGGGTAATCTGTATGGAGGAAATGTTTATTAATTTAAATGATAATTTAAATGATACTCCTTGGCTGTAGTATACACTGTCTTTCAGAACCTGTTGCTTAGTTATTACATGGCCATAAATGGAGATTCAGTTAAATATGATTGAGCTGTGCCTTTCACACATAGCACACCCATGCACACAAACATGTTAACACCAAAAGACTAAAATATTATATCTGTTGATTTCAGTTCACTGTCAAGTGACCATTTTAAAACTACGTTTGTTTACCCACTCCTAAAAGGTTAAAGTTCTACTCAGTCCTTGCTTTGTTAGGATTGCAGCTTTGGTTGGCCATATCTGTTAAAAACTTTTTTAAAATTCTTCTCTTATACTACTACAGGCTTATGTATATATAGAGTAACTATTGCCCTCATAAACATATCCAAGTTAGCCACTGCCCAATTTGGTTGAAATAGACAAAGTGATCAAAATCTATAAAACTGAAACTTGTAGATCAGCCTTTTGCAGTCCTTGAAAGTTCATGAAGCTAGTCATTTGGTGATTTGTTTAACTTCAGGGCATAATTTACCCAAGCAAATCATTGGTTTTGTTCATCAAAACATTATTATTTGAAGCATATGCAATTAATTATAGAGCTGTGAAATGTTTTGGAGGGGGGAAAATAGCCTGAGGAATGTATTTTTAAAAATCAACCCGTCTTCAGGACTGCAAATTTAATTAAATTCAGTGGAGAAAATTCTACAAAAGCCAATAAAACTATGCAATTTGCACCATGCTGAGAATCCCTTGCAGTGATGAACAGCTACATATCCTAGCAATTCTATCATAGTGAATGGGGTGAGTCATGAAAGTTGAAAAAAAGACTTCACATAAAAAAGTTATAGCAAATGTCATGTTGCATTATTAATGCTTTTAAATAGCTGCCACTTTTATTTGGAAGGTAAAGCAATTTGAGTCCATATATTCAGGTGTTACCTCATTTCTCTAATAGATGAACACAGAGGTGTGCTGAGCCCTGCTTCTGTATGTCATCAGTTTCCTCATATGGAAAGTGATAAGTTTGGAAATGAGAGGTTCCTATTTGTAGATAGATGTCTCCACATTGGCAAGAATCCTAGAAAATCAGGGATCTAGGTCACATGGATAGCCTCCCCACAAATCTGAACTCTGATCTATGCTCATGTACCCTCATATACAATGGCATAGCAGAATGGTGACCTATATAATAGCAAAACAAGGTTTGACTTGAACATCTGGGGGGGGGGGGAGCATTTTCAATGGTTGAATCAATGGAAGCAAAATCTGTGGATATGGAGGGCAGACTGTAGTGTGCTCTTCAATTTCATCAGGACTAGAAAGTAGTGGACAACCATGCTCTGTTGATGTTTCTGATTCTTACCAATTCATCCCCTATAGCAGGCTAGTAAAAAATGAGAACTAAGTAATATTGATCTTCAGTAGTTGAATTCCCTATCATTAAGCCTCAATTTCAGGATCTTATGATACATTCGATACCATAAAAATATTCTATGGGTTTTCCACATTGCTATACTTTTTCTTTTTTCTGTACTTATATTAAAACTTATCCTGAAACTCTATGAGTTAACAGTCATTTCATGCTAATGTCCTCATGGTAGGCTTGGGCGGTTTCATTTGTTAATTTCATAATTCGTTATTAATTCATATTTAAATTAGCTTACGATCCAATATTGAGCCATGCAGGAATAGTGTGAGGAGTAAATTAGATTCGAAACAATTTTTTCAATTTATTTCGTAATTATTTTGTAATTATTTCGTAATTATTTCGTAATTATTTCGTAATTATTTCGTAATTATTTTGGCATGTCTGGTGCAAGTTTTATAGTTGTTGTTTGTTTTATCACACCAACAGTCAACAACAGAGGGAGAGGGAAGCTTAAGAAGTTCCCCCTGTCCCATTTGGAGGTTTTTTTAGCATATTGCGCAATCGCATCCGCCATTAACGAATCGATTCATAATTATATGAAATTTTGTATATTTCGAAATTTTTAAAAGGAAAATTTTGAAATTATTAAAAAAACGAAACGCAAGGGCCCTCTTAAAAACAAAACGAGTTTAGAACCAAATTTTTCCGTGGTTACCCAAGCCTACCTCATGGTTGTATCGTTTCATGCAAATGTTTCCATATTGTTCTGAAACCAAGTTCCCTAAATGCAATTTTATTTTCACTTGGTACAAACCTCTGATCTGGCAATTCTTTTAATTCTTCCAGGGAAAATCTGTGACTCCAATGTCAATTACTGTGAATGCAATCCATGTTTCAATGGAGGTTCTTGTCAGAGTGGGGTGGAAGGATATTACTGCCATTGTCCATTTGGTAAGTAGACATGTTGGTGCTTCATTAAGATTCACTGGCAGAACTGTAATTCTTTCAATGCTTTCATTTTTATGAGTCAAGAATGTAATAAAACAAAGATGACCAACAATAAGTTGAAACTCTGCAACAGGAGGTATATAAACGCAGCAAAGGAAAACAGCCTGTGTTAGCTGATCAGCTTTCTTTAAAAACACAAAAGCATTACTGCTGGATCATATCAAACGGCTGTCTAGTCCAGTACTTTGTTTTCACAATAACTAAACAGATGCCCATGGTAAACCCAAAAGTAGGACATGAGGACAGGAGCACCACCTGCTGTTGTTCTCAAGCGCCTTTTTGGCTTTGATTCATGGAGAAAGAGTCATTCGTCATTACAAATAGTCATAGATAGCTTTACTAATAGGTCACAGGCAAAGGATCCAAAGAGGAATTCATATTAAAAAAAAAACAGAATATGGATGGTAGGGACCATATGGTAGTAAATAGCAAAGTGAAAATACCACACATACTCTTAAAAATATATTGTATGCTGACTTGAAATCTAAAGAATAGAAGATGTACTGCCAATTCAAGGAAGAATGTAACTATTGACTCTTTTTATTTTATATTATTTGGCAAAGCAGTCACATATTTAATATTCATATTTTTGCTTAGTTGTTCAAATAGGCTTTCAAACACAGAAAACAAAAGCAGCACACAACACATCCAAAAGGAATGTTGGTATAAGGAAAATTAAATTGCATTGAGTTGCTGACTAAATATGCTCTTATAAGTGGTAATTGGGGGCACATTTGAAAAATTCATCTGTGAGTAGAACAGTAAGCAGGAAAATAATGTTTTCTTTTGTTTGAGTCTCTCACAGTTTGTGGGGAACTTGCTGGACAGAGAAGTAAAGTGATATCCACAATTTTATTGGTTACACCTGAAGAAGCCTGGATGAGTGCCAACTGACAGAAAATAATTTCACAACCTGCAGGAGATAGAATAGGCATGGACAAACATTTGCCCTCCAGGTTGTCTTAGACTTCAACTCCCAGAAATTCCAGCCAGCTTACAGGCTGTTAAGAATTATGGAAGTTGGTCCAAAACACCTGGAGTGCCGAAGTTTGTCCATGCCTGAGACAGAGGCATTCATGTCTTTAACAATAATCATTGGCAAGGCTCCCTGAGACAAAGGCAAGGTCTAGTCAAGGGTGGGATTTTGAAACCTCTGTGAAAAGAGGCCTCTATGTAGACGTCGTGAAGTTGGCCTTCCCCTCTTAATGGTCTCTCTTTTGATTGAGGCCCACCCGCTCGCCTCAGTGCAATATGAGTAATTTGTCAAATAGTCACTGTTGAATGTTTTTATGTTGAATGTTTTTATATTGTGTAAATGCTATTTTAGATTGTAAGTCACTCAGAGCACCTTGGTGGAGAGCGACTAATTAAGAAATAAAGTGAAGTGAAGTAATTTGCTGGTTGCCTTAGGGGTCAGGTAGGATTTTTCCCCTTAAAGGAGAAAGAAGGGGGGCATGGAGTTACCTAGCCCATACTAAATTTGTTGGAGGAAGGAATGTATGAGAGTGGTGTCTTGTACTTAGGTTCCCTTTGGCTGAAATTTGGGGGGAGTAACAGCTGGTTTTTATCTTGACGCCTAATTGAAGGGAGGCCTCTGTAGGTTGCCAGGCTTGGGTGGCTAGAAAAGGGACTACCTTTTGGACTTGAATTGGCTCTCTTTCCAAAGGTTGCGGGATCTGGGGATGGAACCCAGATATGTCTTCCTGCATGTCTTCCTATATGATTGTGCCAGCGTAAACAACTCATTTAAGTTGGGTTTACATTCAGGATCTGTTGATTCACCCACGGTGCATAGGAGGTGACCATTAGATTTGACATCTGTCCCTCAGCAAAAGACCTGAATTATGCTGCTTTCCCTCAAATAATTGGTGGTTACCCAGGTATCACCAGTTTTGCAAGTTAGGTTAATAAAATGGCTGATTATCCATATGTATGTGTCTGGCTTCATTATTTCATGGTGAGACTGGGTACGGAAACTAATTGGGTACGGAAACTAATGTAACAATATTAAGGAATAAAAAATTCTTGTTTGTTACTCTTAAAAATAATCATAGTCAAGAAAAAATAAAGACAGAGGAGATTTAATTGTATGATTTCATACCTTCAGTGAAATAAATACTTTGCCTGCATGTTCAGATCTTAATCATTGTTGTGTTGAATTATACAGGTGTTTTTGGAAAGCACTGTGAAGTAAATAGCTATGGATTTGAAGAACTCTCATACATGGAATTCCCCAGTATGGATCCAAACAACAATTACATTTACATAAAATTTGCAACTATCAAAAGTAATGCTTTGATATTATATAATTATGACAACCAAACTGGAGATCGGGCAGAATTCCTAGCCCTTGAAATAACAGAAGAGAGGCTGAGATTTTCATACAACCTTGGCAGTGGCACTTATAAACTTACCACAGCAAAGAAGGTGTCTGATGGACAATTTCACACTGTTATTGCCCGGAGGGCTGGAATGGTAAGTATAACTATACAGAAAAATTAATAAAGCTTCCCTCAATTAAAATTCATTTTGGTTTCCAAGTAAGTGCAAGTAAATATGTGTGCGTTTTAGAAACTGAATTGTAGTTGGAAGCAAGTCTAGCTTTTTTGCTTTTGTTGTTCACTTAAAAATGTCCTAAGGCACTGAAGCAGATTATACAGAAGAAACTCTCAAATATGAGGATGATTAAGGAAGAGAATTAATGATTATCCAGCTTTAATTAATTAGTATAAATTGTGGGAAGAATAATTGCTGAGAGCTAATGAAGAGGCAAGTGTAATGCTTGTGATAATGAAAGAACACAGTCTCTTATAACTGAAGGCTATATAATGGATAGGCATTTTATGTTTGAACATGTTTGAATGTTTTGTGAAATCAGCAAATCACCTGATGTTAGGGCAAAATGTAAAACAGGCAGGATTGTTCATTAATGGTAAATTGTATCCACTTCTGATATGCAGAAGTTTTCAATTCACTTCCTAAATATATCTCATCATAGCTATAACCAACAGGAGCGACAATGACGCAATGGGTTAAACCCTTGTACCAGCTGAACTGCTGACCTAAAGGTCAATGCTTTAAATCCGTGAGAAGGGGTGAGCTCCCATCTGTCAGCTCTAGCTTCCCATGTGGGGACATGAAAGAAGCCTCCCACAGGATGGTAACACATCTGGGTGTCCCCTGGGCAATGTCTCTGCAGACAACCAATTATCTCACACCAGAAGTGACTTGTAGTTTCTCAAGTCGCTTCTGACATGATTATAAAAAATCACCAACAAACTTTAAAAGAGGCACTATTTTAAGGCACTACTTCATGTGTCATCGTGAAAAAAATATTTTATTATTTAAACATGTATGTGATCATGTGAATGTGTTCAAAAAGGTATAAGGTCCATGTAGTCTTAAATTATTTCAGAACCATGTACAGCAATGTTGAAAGTCAAGTTCAAAACTTTGGCTGGTAAAGAAGATGATCAGAAAGGTTGCTGCTATGTATCAGTTTGTCTCTGTACTTGAACTTTTCCTTCTCTCTATCATTGTAAGCCTAAATTGTTAAGGAGGAAATACTTTTGTCTGCAATTAATTCTTCTCCAAAATCATCATTATCATCAAGTGGATACCAAAAGTATATACATAGCTCTCTATTTGATTCCCTACAGGGTAAAGAGAATGTTATGGAAAACTGGTAAAATAATTAACTTGTCAGATTTGAGATACAGCAAAATGACATAGTAGTAACTCACATAACTAAAGAGGTAGCAGTAGCAAATTAAAGTTGATTTATTCAGTTCCTGTTAGTTGAAGGTGTAATATTGCAGTTGGGATTAAATATTAGATTTAGACGTTAGAATCTGAACAAATATAGAAAGATGATAATTAGTGTTCTACTATATAAAAGGATTTTCAAACCTTTCATACATAAAATGTATGGAAACCAAAGCTATCAAATGATAGCTTCTTTGCTTAAGTACATAAATGTGAAATGAATCAAAACTTAATGGTGTATAATAGCAATACATAAATGTTAATCTTGATGTGCATTTTGCAGGCAGCTTCTCTGACTGTGGACTCCTGCTCTGAGGAACAAGAACCAGGCTATTGCACAGTTAGCAATGTAGCTGTATCTAGTGACTGGTAAAGAACATTTCATTTTCTTTGTTGGTAATTACAGGTTCAGTTGTCTTCAGAGAACAAAATAAAGTTTTGTGTTGAATAATACTTATTTATTCTATGGGATCAAATAATCTTTAGCCCACATCCTTTGACCGTATTGAGTTATGTACTATATAGTGCTTTTTGAAGCAGATAATCCTCATAAACCACTTTTTTAAAAATACTGAAGACTACAGTTAGAAGCCCCCAGTGATAAATTAGTAGTGATAATATTAAGCATCTTGCTATTGACACTATAAAACTGATAAGTCACAGTTAAGTTTATTGGCAAAACCACACTGACCTCTTTCTCTTATACAGATGAAACTGGTATATGATGCAATGTCAGATTAACTCTTTAACAATATAAGAAAATCCACTTTTTCAGTGACAGTTTAAATCAAATTTGAAATATAATATGTATTAGGAATATCTACTGTGGACCAGATGTAATTTACAAATCAAATACATCTGCTCCCTCCAGGAGCCTACCACATGTTAAAATACTGCCTTAAAGATAAGTATAATTTCAGTCATAATGAAAAATAAGATATTTACTTAGTTATACAAGATAAGGACGTCCCAACCTTGAATTTTGCTTTGCCTTTGAGAGATGTAACATTGTCCTGCCAACAGTATTTGGCAGGAGACCTAAACTAAATATGGATAGTGGAGAAAATGGCAGCTTGCCTTATTTCCTGTTGTTATTTCACTTGATTATTTTCCTGTTCTAACCATTGCTAGATACCATGTTTATCCTAAGTACTTCTGTTCATTTTTTTCTATTATGTCTGTAAAGCTCAAGTCCTTTGGAAAGGTATGGAAACAGAATCATAGCAGAGATATGTCACTGAACAAAACACAGCCTTTCAGACAATACACTTTTGCTATTGTAAATATGTACTTTGATGAGAATACTTAGCAGTCCGGTGTTTCCTGATTTCAGATTATAATTTGAACTGATAACTGAAGCTTTTCCAATTAATGTCATTACATTATATGGAAAGGCTTGGATCAAGTTATGACCTGAGATCAAAAATGCAAAGCTTTGTCATGAAAGAGAATTTCTCTCCCTAACAAAGTAAGGGAGAGAGAGGAATTTGCCTCACCTCCCCCAAAAGAATGGAATGGATGGTTCCAAATGGAACCATCCAGAAAAGGGGGTGTGGCCAGCAAAGGCCTGGCCTGCCTCGTGGTCCTCATTCAGGATCAGAACTTCGACCCACCACACCCGCCCATTAACAGTATAATCGTTGGTTGCCTTTTGGGGACCGGGTAGGAATTTTTCCCCTCTCATGTTCTGGGAGGGTTTTTTGCCTACCCTGTACTGTTTAGGGGCTAGATAGTATATTTGGGTTTTGTTTATAAATAGGCTTAGCGGAAAAAGTTTCGGTTCACACAAGGCACCCCCCTTTTAGGGGTGTGGGCCATTTGCTAAAACACTCACCGAAAAGTTAAGTTATTTGGTGAGGTGAAATTGGATGGCCCAGAAATGGGAGAGCCTGGTCTCAACAAGTTTGAGAAAGACCCTTTCACGTTTCCCTTGGAGGTTGCCCAGGTATGGGTACCAGGGAACCTAGGTTTTCACCCCAGTTAGCCGAGGGGTATACCCGGCTGGGATACCTCTTTGGCTTTGTACCCAAGTTCATTACCCCTGTTAGTTTAGGTTAAGGCAAAAATTAAATAGGTAACATTTAAATAAAGTTGCCCATAATTTAATCCAAATTATGGTGTGTTGTCTCTTTATTTCGGGGATGGGCAGGCAAGTACATATCTGTAATAAGTGGTCCATCTGAATTGTCTGTTTCATCAGTTGGAGCCAACAATGTCACAAGTATATTTAAATCCTCTGTCACACATACATACCACTCGGTAATCAAGTCAGATTTGATCCTTGTAATGGCATTATCATGGTTTTATATCTGTACTATAGACCAGTGACCAGTGTTGAGGAACCTCCTCTCGACATTTTGGACTACTTTTTCAATCTCTCCCTATTCATTATGGTGCTTCAGGGAGCAGAAGGCTGAATGTTCCCTACCACTGCTATATATAGAGTTGTAACTATGTTCAAAATAAGACCTGTGCTAGTAATGAATAAGTACACAGTCCTTTTAAACTCAGTAGAGTTTGCTCCCAGACAAATGTTATGGTCACTGGACTGCATTTTGGTTTTAGTAACCCAATATAAACATGACAAAGAAGAAACGTTATTATAGCAATAATTTATTTTTCCACAAGAAATAAGTTTATTATTCTCATCAAGTTTGCCATCTAATGGTTTTAATTAAATGAAATATAGCAAACCAACTAAACTGTGCCTTTCTAAAATGTCAACATTAATTTTACATCTGCATTGCAACATTGTCTAGATTCTAGTCAGCATTCGACTCTTTGTGATGATGTTGTTATTAGGAAACCATTCCTTTTATCCAAAATTGACATGAATTTCCCTTGTGTCATCTCAAATACTTACTAATAAGGACTAATTTTGTTGAATGTTTTCTGAGTAAATCTACATGGAAACTCAGGATCACATTCTCAGCAACCCACTGTTTCATAAAATAAGATGCTACTTTTAATTATTCTCATTTTAAGTGGATCATGATGAGTATGTAGAGACCTGTATTTCTTTTTTTGACCTTAATTTTCCTGTTATTTGGTTTTTTTTCCACTTAGGACTTTAGATGTACAACCAAACAGAGTCACCATTGGGGGTATCAGATCCCTAGAGCCAATACTTCAAAGAAAAGGACAGGTGGAAAGTCATGACTTTGTGGGTTGTATAATGGAATTTGCAGTCAATGGACGTCCTTTGGAACCCAGCCAGGCCTTATCAGCTGAAGGAATTTTAGATCAGTATGTTATTTATACAATATGAGAATAATAATTCACTGGTTCTGAGATTTTTTGTGACCATTGTATGTTTGATCATTGTACATCTGATTTTTTTTGTAATCATTGTACGTATGTCTGAAAATCAGTGTTATGATATACATAAATATAGCAATCCAGCACAGTAGCTAGTCACAGGGGGAGGGCACCCATGTACTTATCTAAAATATATGTACTTATAACTTCCCTGAAACATATCGTTTGACTAGAAGTGTTCCATTCTTGCAATACACCATCTGGCATCCATTTCCATATCTATTATAGTGTATATGGGAATGCAAATATTAAGGAACCTTCTCAGGTTTCATATCCTTTGATGTATATGACTATACCAGATTTTGACCATAAGGCTGTAGCCTTGCACCTCATTACTTACCCTTAAATGCCACAGTGGTGCGATGTTGTTAAAACTTCTCAAGCACAAGCATGATGAAAACCTACACCACAATATATTACAGTTTGAAATAATTTCATTATACATTTTCTGTAAAACAGAAACTATGAACATTTCTTTTAAAATGCTACTCTGTGTCTACATGGGTACCTGATATGTCTGCATTGGTAAGAATCAGTACATTAACTGCCCTCTTGCCGTGCAAATGTCTATCTCACTTCCCCTCTTATGTATTTCCTCTGTATCATCTCCCCCTGTGAACTTTGTTTCAGAATGATTGATTAGCAGAACCTGTTGTTCTTCCGTCCTGCTGTTTGAACTTAGCAATTGAATAAGAGCATGTCCTTAGTGGTTAGTTCATCCCTCTGCCTTTCATGATCTCAGCTTGTGGCATAAGATTTCTTAAAGCTCTACCATACAGATCAACATCAATTACATTTTCACAAACAGCCAAGTGTTGGCCTTCACCAATGAAAGATAGTCATGTCTGTAATTTTTAATCTCTCATCCACCAGCATTTTTTTTCCTTTCATGACTTGGAAAATTTAATAGTGAAAAGTGGTTTCAGGCTTCCTTTCAATTTTTCTTGGCATATAATAAAATAAAAATCATATTGCTTTACATTCAACAGATACTTCCAAGTTTTTCACTCTTGTTACTCTTCTGGATATATTATATTGTCAGACTATGTGCAATATGATTATTATTCAGTAACTAAATCTTGCTGGATTTCTTTTCCATTTTAGTTTTAATATGTTAAACACACAAACATACACACAAACAAGAGCTCACAAGTGGTCAGGGTTTACTGAGGAGCCGTAAATTGAATAGTATGTGGGTTTCATTTATTCTGGCTGTAAAAATGAAGCCGATTATGTCCATGAAGCAGTTTGACATGATTTTAAGCAACAGTGTATTTGAAACATAATATAAACCAGTCAGAGCTGTTCTCTTCTTTACTTTTAAGTGATTTAAGGAGGAGATTTTGGGAAGGGAAATTTTGATCAAATACACCAAAAAGAAATAGTTAGGAGTCTGCAAAATCCTACATTTTGAAGCAAGCCAATCTGATCTGTATTTCCCCAGTTGAATGTGCAGATTAGAAAGAAGTTATTCTTCCAATTTTGTGCTTTTCTGAATTTTGTGATGGAATTTGGAGGTTTAAAAAGAACCATTGGAAACTGCATATGAAATATATAGCATAAGATGAAGTAAAAAAATAAAATAGATATGTTGTGAGAAAGTGTATGTTTAAATACATATGTAAAATAACACTCTTTTGCCTGAAGATTTTTTAAATAAATCTGCACATTCATCCAAACAACAGAATAATGGGTGAACACATATGTAATTGATATGGACTGGAATCTTTTGAAACAAAAGTAAATTTGGATATGCAGGTGGTTTGTGAAAAATGGGGTTGCATTTTTCATCTTTAAAGTTTGTTTTTCAATTATTCAGTCATTTAAACTGTACATTGTGTTTATGGGAGCAATTTTTCTGTGAGCACTACCTGCCAAGATAATATTTAGGGTTATGATTCAGCACAATTCACCTAGGAGTGTGCTTTGCAAAAGATAAATAGAACACGGACTTTGGTATGCTTTTACATCTTAATAAATATGTACAGGATTGTGGTGTCCTAATACATAGGTAAATTTGCTTTGTGTAGGATATCAATTTAAACCCAGCCTGAAGGAAACTACCTTATACTTTTGGGAAGGCAAAGAAGATTATTGTCAGCTTCCTATCTTCAGTGTCATCCAAGCTATCTACAGGGTACCATATGCCTCATTTCTTTCACCACAGTACCATGCCACTTAATAGAATATGAATAGCACCCAACTTTGGAAGTTACTAGGTTAGAAAGAACCAAGACATTGCCTAGGGCTATCTGATATTGTGTGGTTTCATGTAGGATTCATTTTCTGAGGGATGCACGTAATCTGCAGTTGTTCCTGCACTTGTTTCCTTTATAGTTACTGCACTGATTTACATTATGATAACAATGCAGATTTAATTTCCATTGAAACTGATGCCAATCTAAATAGTTGCCTGATTTCTGACCAATAGATTCAAATCTTTGTGGGAGCCAGCAAAAGAAAAAGTAGCACTAAAAATCACATTAAAAAACAAAAACAAAAAGCTTTACATGGTGTGTGTATGTGTTTGTGTCTTGATGCTCATGGAGGCAATTAACCACAATCCATATTTTGCACTATGATTGCTTGTTTTCTATTCTGTCTGAAGACATAAAGAGACTTCATGAGGTTCCAAAATGCACTGGCTCCACCTCAGCCCTGGCATTGCTGCTGAGATTCAGTATGTGATAATCCAGTGCTTGGCTCTCTTTATTCTCTCTCTCTCTTTCTCTCTCTCTCTGTTGCTTCAAGGGAATATTATCCTCTTTCTTTGGCACAGTTTGGTCTCAGGGAAAGGAGATTATTTCAGAAGCCACACTACATTTGTAGCTGCCAAAAGGGACTGGTCATTTCAAAGGATATTACAAATAAATTTCCTGTGAATTAAGCAAACGTGGGGGAAGGGTTGTGTGTGCTACACTAATCTACTTGGAAAAGAAGTAGGATTAAGAAATAACCAATAATACTGCATCATTGTGATTGTTTAGGTGTCCTAGACTGGAAGGAACTTGTGCTGTTAGCCCTTGTCAACATGGTGGCACATGTGTGGATTACTGGTCTTGGCAGCAGTGTCATTGCAAAGAAGGACTGACAGGAAAACACTGTGAAAAACGTAAATAGAGTTTCATTTAACCTATTTTTCTGTCTTCAATAAATTGCTCTGTTTTCTGGTTTGCACATGGTTTAAATATACAAAGATTGAATTCACTGTAACAGTAATTATGAAGAAAATATCGTGCTGTCCAACTCCACCAGGGTTCACCAATTTCAATGAGAAATCAATAATGAAAATACAGATGTTAAATCCAGGCATTCACTTTCTACTACATTGTAATCCATAATAGCAACCAGATTTAGTTTTGTTTGCTTTGACTTGAAAATATCTTCACCTTTGAGATGAGTTGGCATGAAACAGGACTGTGGAAACCTTCCCCCATTCTTTAGCTGGGAAGAGAAACGAGTTTTCATTATAGAAACAATTAAAAATCAGTCTATTTTCTCGGGACTTTTGACATCTGTATCTTTTGTTTTAAGGGAAAAGATCTGTAGAGAACTATGGATGACAAAAATGTAATTGTAAACTTCCCTTCTTTGTTCCAGATGTTACCGCTGACACTGCCTTGTCCTTTGAAGGCAAAGGTCGTCTTGACTACCACATTAGACAGAATAGGAAATGGGAATACGTGATGAGACACAGCATTGGAAATGCTATTTTGGAGCCCCAAAGTGTGGATAGTGTAGAAGTCAAATTCAGGACAAGGAGCAAAAGTGGAGTTTTAATTAATATCCAGGAAAGCAGCAATTACACCACTGTGAAGGTAAGACTTTAGTTGAGTCCATAAGGCTACTTACTATGAAATAGTCTTCTTCGGGCAGCCTTAATTCATCCCAGTCTTTTTCTTTATAAATACCAGAGTGTTGACTAGTGCTGGGCAGAACTCCAGCTATTGGAGGAGCTGAATGATTTTGCTTCTAATCAGCTTTGTCTAGACTCCAAGTGCTGGCTATTTGAATGGCAACCGGAAGAATGTTTGTTGCATATGTTCATAATGAAACATTGCACGCTAGAGTGAAATCTTTTCTCCTATTAACTTTTCCCCTTCTTGTATAGACCTCTTTGAAAATGTGACCACCAAGCTCAAATTTAAAACTGAATTCACTCAAGTATACACATTTGTGTGTGGAAAAAATGCCAGCATAGAACTCTTCTTGTAAAGCAAGTATTTAGTTTAAGCTGGCTGGCTATATTTCCTTCGGCTAAATCATAACTACAGGGATATCCTACTGGGACTATGCGAGCTGTCTAGTGAGATGATAAATTATTGTTGTGCCATAGGATAAAGAATTTTGAAAGTTTTAGTTGATCACTATATGTTTTGCAAGAGAAAAACCAATGGATTCAATTCTTACTGATGACTCAGTCAATTTAGTCATAACATTAAACAAGTAAAACAGTAATGCTGGCAAGCTTCTTTATTGGATAGGTGGAAGATCCAAGTTTTCTTGACTACTTTAATTGTTTCCATTTTCTCCATAACTTATAACAATCTCCAGTGTAAGACCACATTTTTAAGTTTTAGCCAGCATAAATTTATCAGTTTTATCTGGCTTTCAAGAGACTCAGAGGGATACAGATTTTCCGTCACAAAAAACAGTAAAGTTGTGGATAATGCAATAATGTCCTAGGAATTTGCTAGTGAAATCGTTTGCAGTAATTTTTTTCAAGCAGGCAGATTAAAAAAAGGTATTTTCTGGGGCTAAATAATCAATTAGCAAGTTTAAAGGCTGAATAGGGAGGAAGCACATGGAAGAAGCAGGACAAAAATAGATAACAATACCCTGGACCTAGTTCTATGGATTAAGCCTTACACTGAAAATGCATGATGCATTTCTACTCAGCTGGTTGTGAAGTGTCAAAATGAGGATCCCAGAATTCTCCAGCCAAATATCCAATTATGGGAGCCTTTGATCCAACAGTATATACTCATGGTTGCAAAGATAAGCATTCACCATCCATCATTCTATGATCACAAGATCTTATTATTTCAGTGGTTGTGCTAACTGAAAGATTATGAGCATTGCAGTCAAAAATATTAAATTTTCCAAGAGCTGTTTATAACATAGATCACAAAACATACAACATCACTTTCTCTCTTTGGAAATTGAATCCTTTTTATTTAAAACACAAACTGGTTAAGATCAAAACAAAATAAACCATTCTGTTGTAGCATATTAATAGTTTTAATAATTTCACTTATAGATAAAAGGTGGGAAAGTACAATACATCTCTGATGCTGGAGTTGCTGGAAAAGTGGAAAGAAGTGTTCCTGAGGTTTATGTTTCTGATGGCCATTGGCATACTGTCTTCATTGAAAAGAATGGAAGTTCTACAATCCTAACAGTTGATAAGATCCATAGCAGAGACATCCTGCATGTTACACAGGATTTTGGAGGATTTGGTGTCCTTACAGTTTCTCTTGGTGGAATCCCATCTAGCCAGACACTCAAAAATACTGATCCAGGTAAGAAGAAAAAAGCCCATGTATATATGGGAAGTGTTGCAAATTGAAAGGAAAATTCAAGTTTTCCAATCAACTGCAACACATGAACATCATTCAACAATTGTGCTAAAGCAGTGTATTTAAACCTCTTAGTTTGAACCATGTATGAAAGAGTAAGAGAGAAAGGTTTAACATATTAATCTTATTTATGGATTAAATCAGCATTTCAGGTGTTGGTATTCTTGCCTGCTTTTTCTTTTTACAATATGGAAGAGAATGTTAGATACAGACACCAAGTCTTGCTAAGCAGTAAGGAGGTGGTGTTGCAGAGAGAGCTCTTAAGACTAAGGACCTGCCTAACTTAAGGGATTATCACCAGATAGAGTAACCTTGCCTGTTGTAAGTTTGCACTTCACATTTTTCACTTTGTCTAATAAAAACAATGAATGTGCATAACCTCGGTAGGTATGAGAAATGGTGTGAATGAAATCATATTTATGGTATTCACTGTTCCTGTCTATTGGTGTCTATTGATTATGCAGTCAAAACTGGAACTTGTCTAGTGAGAGGGAGACTGCTTCGGCCTGAGGCAGAGTGAGGTGGGGGAGAAGTCTTTTCTTGAAATGACTGATGTAGAAGCTGACAAGTTACAGGAATCTGGCCTGCAGTAGGAATGTATGCTCCAACATCTCTTTTTCATAAAGTGTTTTCTTAATATTGGATTACGCTGTATGTAACTTGCCAAAGATTTACAAAGGGAGGCTTAAAACTCTTGGTGAACTCATATGTTTAGAAATATCTGAAGAATCAGGAACACAAAGAAAAATGAGCAAGTAACAAAAATAAATGTACAAATAAAGCAGCAAAAAAAAAGACAGCATTCAAAGAAAAGATGTTTTAGGCAAGTTTCCCACTCCATAATGCAAACTGCTGTTGTAATGATCTCTTTAGATAACACTTGTGAACATAGCCATACAGCCTGGAAAATGCACAGCAACCCAGTGATTCTGGCCACAAAAGCCTTTCACAACAAAATGATATTTTCTTCAGGAAAAATATTTTTATATCACATTTTTGCCTGAAGGGTTGGTTGATTGATGCTCTGACTTTCTCTCAAGAAAGGGACTCAGGGCAGCAAGTTTAATTATATTACATATGACTTGATTTTGTTGCTTGTGAGATCAGTGCCCAGATAAAAAGCACAAAAAGATGTCAGTTTACCCACCATTATGTACAATACACCTTTGCCATATGTGCAGGCACCATAGCATCTAATTTTCTGATATGTTCAGTGTTTCTGCACAGGGACACTGTAGTTGGGAGAATAATGTTACGTTGTTCTTTCTCCATGCATGGAAGTTTATCTTAAAATGGACTGAACCTGAGGTATTCAAAAGTAAGTCTAAACATAGGCACATGGTAGTTTTCTGTATACATTCCCGTGGCTCTGAATAATGAAAATGGATTTCTTGAATGCAAAAGCTTTGAAGCAAATGAACCTATGGACAATGTACTTATATTAAAATTCAGGAAACACTTTCTTCAAGCAACTGAGGGTCAAAAAGCTGTGGGGAACAAGCCAGATCAGGACCCTGGTTTGGATCCTAATCCTTCGTCTTGGGGTGTAACTTCTGAACCAAATCACTTTACATGTCATATTTGCTGTTTGCTTTGAGCCAATGGCAGATGATTGGTCCTTGTAACTAGAAGATTCAAGGGGGAGTGAACCAATAGAAGGCAAATGTGTGCCTTCCTCAAGCAAAGGTGTCTTAGAATGGAAGAAATGTGGTATTTACATTTTTTTAATCATGTAAAATTTTAGTATGACGTGCTACCAATCTTGAATGGCACAGAGTGGATGTCTTTAAAGATAAAGATTTCATTCGCATTATCTTTTGCATTCATATCCTTTCCCTTGTGCTATCATTTCTGAAGGGGAAAAAATTGCACCCAAAGCAAGTGCATTGTTGCACACAGACTTCTCCTCAACCAGAAAAACTCTGCTGAAAAGAAATTGTGATATTACTTAGTTTTTCATATCAGTGTTATTTGTTCTGATGGCTTTGCTTTCACACTGTCCACACAGAAAGAGTGACATTATTCAAAAAGTTTGAAGGTAATGCATTGCCATTGTTGGTTGGTAGGTCACAATGCATTTTCATGTACTCAGGCTACCGTCATAAAAATCTCCAGTTGAATTTCAGAGTTCAGTTGTAATCTGGTCACTGGCTGACAGAGATGTGCCCATTTGTAAGCACCCTGTTTTAGCCTAAAGGAGTTTCATTTCATCTCTGTTTTATTTCTAAGCTTCTGAAGGCAGTCAGCTATCAAAGCAAAAATATGTGTAAATCTCCAAGTTGCAATATGTAGTGAAAGTTTCAGAAATGTAGGTTAATGCATAAATTTTAAATGGAGCTCTGCTCAAAAAAGGCAGCTGCCATCAGCTAACAAACAGCACCTTGGACCATCATCCAATAAAAAAAAATTCCACAATTTTAGGAAAAGAGATTCAGGCTGCATTCCTTATTTTGTGTATTTAATTGTAAGATCCACCGAACCCATGAAAACTGATATCAGAGTAGATGTGTATAAGATTGCACTGATGAGACCATCAGTGCAATCACTAGGAATAGTTCAAATCCAGGAAATGCTTACAATTGTTTGGATTGTGTTTTAATATTTCTAATATGTAGATAGGATATTAGAGGAAAAGATAAAGTAGTTTGGCCATGTAATGAGAAGACAGGAAAGATTGGAGAAGATAATGATGCTGGGGAAAATGGAAGGAAAAAGTAACAGAGACCGAGCAAGGGCAAGATGGATGGATGGTTTCCTTGAAGTGACTGGCTTGGCCTTGAAGGAGCTGGGGTGGTGATGGCCAATGACTGGTCCAACAGGTCACAAAAAGTCAGAAGTGATTGATTGATTGATTGAATGAACAAACAACAACCACGATTTACATATTTGCATTAATTTGTATTCTCCAAGACCCTAACAACAACTGGCAACAAAGATCCGCCTAGTCAAAGCCATGGTATTCCCTGTAGTAACCTACGGATGTGAGAGCTGGACCTTAGGGAAGGCTGAGCGAAGGAAGATAGATGCTTTTGAGCTGTGGTGCTGGAGGAAAGTGCTGAGAGTGCCTTGGACTGCAAGAAGATCCAACCAGTCCATCCTCCAGGAAATAAAGCCCGACTGCTCATTGGAGGGAAGGATACTAAAGACAAAGTTGAAGTACTTTGGCCACATCATGAGGAGACAGCAAAGCCTGGAGAAGACAATTATGTTGGGGAAGGTGGAAGGTAAAAGGAAGAGGGACCGACCAAGGGCAAGATGGATGGATGGCATCCTTGAAGTGACTGGACTGACCTTGAAGGAGCTGGGCGTGGTGACGGCCGACAGGGAGCTCTGATGTGGGCTGGTCCATGAGGTCAAGAAGAGTCGGAGACGACTGAACGAATGAACAACAACAAAGATCCTAAAATTAGTTCAGGCTGAAACCCCATTATTTATAATGGCATAATGAAATTGTGTCCCTTATATATCATGACAATATCAGTTTACTTTTTGGATTATTTTTGAGGGGATATTTTCAAGCTGTGGGTGGTTGATCCATGGATGCAGAATATGGGGATACGGATGGCTGACTGTATTGACATTGCACATTATTTACTGCTAAGTAGATAGCTTGAGGGGAGTTTTTTCCTTTTTATCATTTCTAATAATGCTAATCTTTTGTGTGTCGAAATTAAATATCCATTTTTTAAAAATCTAAGACACATTTTTCCTCCATATAAAGATCTCTTAAAACAGAGTACATCTTAGAATCACAGGTGCTTTTATACACACACACATTCTGTTGTGTCACTGAAATTAGTGTGCATCTTACAATCGATGGTGTCTTTGAATCGAAATATGGTAATTAACTATTTTTTTTAGGTATCAACATCAAACAATTCCATATAGTTTGCTTGAAATGTGGTTATTTGTGGTAGCATATTTTAAAGGTCTCCTAACTCTCAATTCTGCTGACCTCAGTAATGTTTCCTTCTGAGTAAAGAATATAAGATTGCACTTTTAATTATTCGGAGTTATCACATTGACCCACACATTTGGGAAGATTTACAGTTTTACAGTGGACTTGCATTTATGTTGTTTAGTAAAGTTGGGTGCGGGTACACATGTTATCAAAGAAGATCAGAAGGTTAACCAAAGATGAAAAAGTCAATTTTCCAAATCATCTCCTCTCTATAGAAAGCACATTAATGCATTGCCATTTTCAAGTAATCTTGGTGATAGGTTTCTCTCTCCAGTAAACACACATATTCAATGAAATTTGTACACTTCAGGCATCTAAAAAGAGCATTCTGGGCCAAATACTGGATAATCTCAGTGATATTCTTTTTCCATAAAACAGTTCAATAACTGTTTCAGAAATAACCTTATCAGCAAATGTTGATCTTATGAGCAAATTTTGAACAAATGGGCTGTGAACCAGAGTAAATAGAGAACATGTTTTACCTTCATTTTCACTTACAGCATATGCAAGTGAAAGCTGTTCTTTTTTTAAATCCCAAGAGGAAGTAAAAACTGGTTTTTTAGCATTGACTACAGCTGCTTTGAAAATTATGGCAACAATCTAAGTACATGTACAGACTAAAAAGTCATTACAAAATCAAATGCTGTAAGTTCAAAAGTCTGAGCCTATTTTTATGAAGGACATGCTGCTGGTTTGCTACACAGAGCAGTCTAACACTTGTGTGGCAGCTTGTGCATTATGGCAGCCACCCCTGCTATATGGTGCATTATGTGTCTGTGTGCTTGTGTTTAAAATAATGACAGTTGTTGCTTTTGTTGTTGTGTTCCTAATGAACAGTTTTTCTCTGCCATTCAGTTAACTTTTACTTTAAAAAATAAGTTTCTACCACTTTCAAAACTGAATTTTCTCTCTCTTTTTGTTTTTCTAGATTTTGATGGCTGCATTGCCTATCTGAAATATGGTGAAGAAAGTCTTCCCTTCATAGGAAAACACAGCCTTGCCACTATATCAAAAACAGACCCCTCTGTGAAGATTGGTTGCCGAGGGCCCAATATCTGTGCCAGCAATCCCTGTGGGGGAGAATTAATGTGCATTAACCAGTGGCATACTTACAAATGTGTGCCTCCTGGAGCCTGTGCCTCCAGCCCCTGTCAGAATGGTGGCAGCTGTGAACCTGGAGAGAGAGCTGGATTTGTATGCAGCTGTCCTGAAGCTTACAGTGGAAGGACATGTGACATTGTAGTGGCTTGCCTTGGCATCATGTGTGCCCATGGGCATATATGTAAGGGAGGAACAAATGGAGGCCATCTATGTGTCCCTCAGCCTTATCCAGCTGAACTTTCGTTGCCATTGTGGGCTGTTCCTGCCATTGTTGGCAGCTGTGCTACTGTGCTGGCCTTGCTTGTGCTTAGCTTGATCTTGTGCAACCAATGCAAGGGAAAAAAGGCAAAAGTGCCAAAAGAGGAAAAGAAAAAGGAAAAGAAAAAGAAGGGGAGTGAGAATGATGCATTTGATGACCCTGATAACATCCCACCTTACGGCGATGATATGACTATTCGGAAACAGCCTGAAGGAAACCCTAAGCCTGACATAATTGAAAGAGAAAACCCATATCTTATCTTTGATGAGACAGATATACCACACAACCCAGAGACTATACCCAGTGCCCCTCTAGCTTCCCCCGAACCAGAGATAGAACACTATGACATTGACAATGCAAGTAGCATTGCTCCTTCAGATGCAGATATCATTCAGCATTACAAACAGTTCCGAAGCCATACTCCTAAATTTTCAATCCAGAGACATAGTCCATTGGGCTTTGCCAGACAGTCACCAATGCCCTTGGGAGCAAGCAGCTTAACATACCAACCTTCCTATAGTCAAGGCCTAAGGACAACATCCCTAAGCCATTCAGCATGTGCTACACCCAACCATCTTTCTCGTCATAGTCCTGCTCCATTTTCCAAATCATCAACTTTCTACCGAAACAGCCCAGCAAGGGAAATGCATCTTTCAATGAGAGAAGGGAGTCCTTTGGAAATGCATAATGATGTCTGTCAAACAGGCATTTTTAACTATCCTACTAGATTAGGGAGAAGAAGCAAGAGCCCCCAAATGATGGGAACCCATAGTTCTAGGCCAGGAAGCCGCTTAAAGCAACCAATAGGACAGCTGGAGAGTGGTCCTCCTGTAGGACTCTCCATTGAAGAAGTGGAGAGGCTTAACACACCACGGCCTAGAAATCCGAGTATCTGTAGTGCTGACCATGGAAGGTCTTCTTCTGAAGAGGACTGCAGAAGGCCTCTGTCAAGAACACGAAATCCAGCTGATGGCATTCCAGCTCCAGAATCTTCATCTGACAGTGATTCCCATGACTCTTTTACATGTTCTGAGATGGAGTATGACAGGGAAAAACCCATGGTATACAGTTCTAGAATGCCCAAATTATCTCAAGTAAATGAGTCAGATGCAGATGATGAAGACAATTATGGTGCCAGGTTGAAGCCGAAGAGATACCCAGGCCGCAGAGGAGAGGGTGGTGGGCCTGTCGGTGCACAAGCAACACCACCCACCATTCAAGACAATGCATCACCTTTAAAAGTTGGGCCACACAGTGGGAACTTCAACTGGGACAACCTTTTGAACTGGGGTCCAGGATTTGGGCATTATGTTGATGTTTTTAAAGATTTGGCATCTCTTCCAGAAAAGACAGCAGCAAATGTAAATGAAGAAAGCAAAAATGGTACAACACAACCAAAAGATGGGGAAGCTGAACAATATGTATAGAACTTGATTATCAAAATAGAAAATCATGGAACACTCAAGCCATTCTACCATTGCAGATAAGAGAAGAACAGACTTCTCTTTTCTTTTTATCCAGGGCCAGTGGTTAGGACACTTTTTTTTATAAAAAATCACAATTATGCTGCTGAAATGGATGAGTAAATTTTTGTTCTTTAATTTAATTGGGATTGGTTGAATTTGCTACGTCTGCATGCATTATGTTTCTAAACAAGATATTTGGCATGCAGAGTTTGAAAATAATGTTCTATATTCGTTTGTGATTTCTAAATTAATAATGATCAGTTCTAAAAATGGACAAGACAGTTTATTGTGAAGAGTGTATGTGTACTCAATTTTAATATGTGGTTCTGAAATGCAAACATGTCAAGTACATTGTTTTTGTTGGGAGATATTTGTAGCAATTCTACAGAAGCTGAATGAAGGAACAATTCTGTTGGGTTTCTTTGAAAGTGTGCTTCTTATATCCTGCGGTTGTTCAGATCTGCATACTTTAAAGAACGATAAGCTTGAGTAATGGCTGTTTTATCTTTTTCAATACATGGGGTGCTATAAACCTGCTCAAGCTCATCAGCACTTTAAAATTTTAATTTTTTTTTACAAGGTTGTGTGAGAACTTCTGAATTCTTTTCTTCTTTTCCCCCAACAGAGAGTAGTATTTCTAGTTAGTATGTAAACCAAGCATCATCATCAAACAGTAGTAAAAGATGAAGTCTGTTTAAATGCACACAATACCAAGAATTATTGTACAGTCTGAATTCAATCGCTAACCTGGCATAGCCTAGGCCAGGTTATTAAAAGGCCTCCTCAGATGTTGAAACATAACTTCCGAGGTTCCTCACCATTGGATATACTGGCTTGGGTTGTTAGGAACTGAAGCCCAGAAATGTTTTGCAAACATGATTTCCGCCCTGGTCTAAGCAACCATTCAACATCACTGTTCCATTTTTGCCATTTGTAAAAAAAAAAAAAAAGACATAAAATGGCTGCTCTACTTCACGGGAAGCTATATAGGGATTAGTATAATTGTATGTGTTATTGTGAGCACTGCCTTGTCTACAACACCTTGAAGCAATTTTTTTTGGCTTCATCTCAAAATATTCTATGACAAGTAGCATTTGAAAATTTTAAAATAATGTTGGAAAGAGAAATGATTGCTTTATTCAAACAGGAGACAGTCTATAAAAATAACCATATTGTATCAGTTATGAATGGCACAGGAACCTCTGTTTTTCTTTTAAAAATGCACAATGCAACAGGGGAAAAGTAACATTCTCTACGTGTACACATGCATCATTCATTATACACATATGTTTGGACTCAGTATCCCAACCCAAGTGCAAAACATTTAAGAAGTGTCCTGGTTTTGAAGGGAAATCCTGGTATGTTAAAATTTCTTGTAGAAATACCACATATTTCCATGAAGCTCCTATTGTACTGTGTAAAAAATGGGATTTTGGTGAGATTGTTTCTCTCTCACTTTCCTTTTCAAGCTAAACATGTGTTTTTGGTATCAATATTTTCCTATACTGAATTGTTTTCTTACTTTCAGGGAAAGTAAGAAAAATGCTTTCTTTTTTTACATTTGTTACTTATGTAACATTCATATTTTCACATTTTGATAAAATTGTAACATACCGTATTCTTTTTATGTGTAAATGCCAATAATAGAATTAAAATATTTATTTAAAATGTCTGGTGTGCAGAAGTGGAGACGCCTTGGCCTCATGCATCAGTGTTACCTGTTTTTCCTGCATTAAAAAAAATTAGCTATCTATCCAGAAATGAAGAAGAGAGAGAGCAAGAAGTTTTCTTCAGCAAGAAATTGATATAAAATGGCCACAATTCTTTTTTTAG
This sequence comes from Anolis sagrei, assembly GCF_037176765.1. Taxonomy (NCBI): domain Eukaryota; kingdom Metazoa; phylum Chordata; class Lepidosauria; order Squamata; family Anolidae; genus Anolis; species Anolis sagrei. Next base: position 38,240,367 of record NC_090025.1, read on the forward strand.
ATTATGTCAATGAGTGAGAAAACTACCCCATTTTTAAAGTCTTGAGATTGTTTCCTTCCTGTCAATGCATATTTGAGCAAGTTTTTATCACAAACAGAATGAACAAAACCATCTGCACTGGCCAAATTCAGTAGATACAGTTATTCCAAATGTGGAAACAATTATGTTTGCTTCACTATCATCTATATGTTGAAGTAAAGAAACCTGTCAATAAAGAGAAGTGGTAACCTGAATTCAGCAACACAAGCTTTATTGAATACAAAGGGATTAAAAATCAGGTTGGCAAAGTAAACACTAAAAACCCTCTGTCTAAACCGGCAAATCTCCCCGTTTCCCACAGTCATTTAAACAACTTCCTTTCACTGAAATTTTTGAATGTTGCACCAAGCAAAATTCTTACCCCATTCTCAGAGTGCATCTATACTGTAGAATGAATGAACAATGAGCTTAAAATGTAGGCAGTATGGGCTACATATGCTGAAGTACAGAGCAGATCCCTTCTGATCTCTGAATCAAAGCAGGGTCAGCCCCAATTAGTACTTGAATGGGAGGCTTCCAATGAATATCAGGGGTTGTAGAGCAGTGGTTCTCAACCTGTGGGTCCCCAGATGTTTTGGCCTTCAACTCCCAGAAATCCTAACAGCTGGTAAACTGGCTGGGATTTCTGGTAATTGTAGGCCAAAACACCTGGGGCCTCACAGGTTGAGAACCACTGCTATAGAGCATATTGCAGAGGAAGGAGCTGGCAAACCCTTAAGAAAACCCTATGAAGTTCATGTGGTCATCATAAGTCAACATATGACTTGAAGACACATACATATTATTTGAAAACTAGCCCTTCCATTAAGCAGCCTTGAGGAAAATACCTCTGATATCTGATGCTCAAGAAAGAAGCAGTGGAACCCACACTTGTTCTTCCTGCAGCCTTAGTACTCTCTTGTGCAACAGGACAGTGTGCAACCCTGGGTGTCCTGCACCCATAGAAGGCCCTTTTACTTTCTGATGCGATGTCCCCCCTGCCTTATTTTCATTGAAGGAAATTTCAACTGCCAGACATTACTTTCTATTATTGCTGGAGTAAAAACTTAAAGACGGCTCCTGTACCTTTAAGGGATGTGCGGGAGAGGGAATTTCATCAGGTATAGCTTGTTAAACAGGTTACATGAGAAGTGACATCCATACCTTACCTTCTGTATGTCAAATTGTGTGTGAGGGATCTTGTCCTCCCCCTGAGGCAGCAATATTTTGAACCTTAATCTGGCCTATAGTCATGCCACTTTCTTTCACAATGAAATGTAATGGAAGCTGCTGAGAGTAAGTTTAATGTGTATTTCAGGATGAAGACAGGAATAACTCCATGCAAAGGTGGCGGAGATATCTTTTCACTGAAGTCTGCATTGGGAAAGAAAAACTTACATTTTCTCCAATTCAAAATATTTAAGTTGACTGTTAGATCTAGCTTACCTTCTATGTCATCTTAATCTTCCATTCCTTGAACTCAAGTTATATTTGACTGCTTCAAAAAGTTTTTTGTCATGGTGCATGACATAGAGCCCAGTGCCACCACCCCTGGTTCTTCTCTTTCCCAAAAGGCATCAAAAGCAGCTCTTTCCAGTTCTTTCAGAAGCGGTCATTAATTGACTCCAACAACTTTTATTTTGTCTCTCTCTCCACTGCCATTGACATTTGCTTGTGGGTTTAGCTGCCTTTGTTTTGACTTTGATTTCCCAGAATAGCTGCAAGGGGAAGCAACATGTTGGGTTTTAAGTGACATTCTAGTACTCTAAGGAAGAACAGAGGGCAAACACATTAGAGAATGAGATCTATTTCTTTATAGCTATGACATAACTGGATGTCTACATATCAAAGTGCCTCAACAGTATAGTATGTTTGGAATGTTCTTTTTTGCCCTCAGTAGCTGAGACAATTTAATGAAGATTTGCTAATGTTTTTCAACAAATAAATTCAATGAGAAGGCACCAGTAAGATTTACAATAATAAGTAGTTTCATTTCTTGATTGCAAAGCTTTGCAGATGAGAGACAGGGTTTCACCAAAATGTGTGGAATCTGCCCAGTTATGGAGATCATAATTTCATCAAATATCTTCCCTTATGTAGCGTAGGGACCTTAATAATAATAATAATAATAATAATTTTATTTTATACCCCACCTCCATCTCCCTGAATAGCTCGGGGTGGTTTACAGAGGGACAAGCCCAAGTATTACAAATAAAACAGACACAGTAAAAACCATCAGTAACAACAAATAATAAAAACATTAAAATCATTAAAATGCCCACTGGTAAATTAAAGCACTTTTGTTACCAGTGTCAAGGCTGCATCCTATCAAACTGTGGTTTATAGAGCCATTGGAGCACTCCAGCAGAGAATATTAAATACCTCCTTAAATTCAAATCTCAGAATTCCATAGGATGGAGCAGTAGTAATTGAAGAGGCTTGACTGTGACATCACTGCTTCTTTCCACTGATTCTGAAGAACATTTGCTTGTGATTAAGTCTTAATTAAGTCAATGAGACTTTATTTTGACACACTTAGAATTCCTCTGTTAAATTCTTATTCCTCACCACAGAAAAGGAAACCGAGTGAAATACTTTTAAAGCAAGGCAAACAAACTCCAACACATAAGGTAATTTTTAATCTGTTAAAATCAGCCTAGACAATAATTTTGCCCCCCCCCCCCCCATGTGATGAGGAATATTACTCAGTTCCAGGAACAGAAATTCACTTTTTAAATACTTTGAAAGCACATGTTCCCATTTCTTTTTTTAATGTGTTTTTCTTTTTTGGTTTCATCTTTGGTGGAAATTTTTTCCTCATCTTATACAGAAGTGAAAATTTTCACTGTTCTTGATAGGTTTTTTCTTCCTGATGTGGTGTCTCAATATGCCAAGGATCCCTTTCTCCTTTAGAATCTGGCTATTTCTTTCAATCTCTAAATTAAAGCAAGACACACATTTTCTTGCAATTAGCTTTTCTGAATGCAAAAATACTATTTTCATTGAGACGTTTCACAGGCATTTCTTTCCATTCCTAGTGTGCGCCAATCTAATAAAACTTAGTAGGGGGCACATCAGGATCTCTGTAGATGATGGTTCTTGGTGCAAACACCTCACACTGTTGCCCTCAATCCCCACTGCAAATCAAAATGGTAAACTGTACATGCAACACATCAGGAAAAGTCGGAAGCAACTGAACGAATAAACAACAAAACCTGCAATGCATTCACCCATTGCTATTAATGTTACAGGCCTGTCAATATTAACTTAAAAGTACAGATATAGATACTTGATTCTTTCATCCTTCCACACAAGAATGAGAAATTTGGAGAGTGTTTCTCAGCGCTGGAAGAAAGATTTGTGTATGGTTTTTTATTAACAATTCTTTACATTTGGGGGGTTTAGTGAAATTTTCACTAGCATTACTGCTGGGTGTGTAAAAATTCGCAATTTTGCTAATAAAAATCCAGGGGAGGAGGTTGTAAAAATCCCAACTTTGTTAGAATGCTATTTTCTAAACAAAAATAGCTTTTTGAGTGAACATTGATTAATGAAATATTTTGTCAAAAATGAATTATGAAAAAATTCACTGTGGTTAACCTTTTTTTTAAAAAAGAGCTTATCAAAGATTCAGAAGCAGTTCAAGTATTTTTTTCATCTTATTTTCACAGCTAATTTTTCTCTCAAGGAAAAGTGATTGCTGATGTATAATTTGTTCTTTAATCATAATTGAAAACTATGGTGTTCTAATTAGTTTTTTGTTTAAGAGGAACACCAAGTTAGTTTCATCTACATTGGGGTGTCGAAAGGCCCTGACTCCAATTTACTGCTAAACTCGTGCAGCAGTGCCAGGGAAATAATGTGGACAGTGCAATAAGAATAATATCACTCAAAGAGGCGCAATGGAGTTTTGCAATGGCACTGAGCTCTGGAAGACCAGAAAGGATAAATAGTTCTGTGTTTCTACAGCTGCAGACTGCAATAAAAGATGCTGTTCCATTCTTCTATTCTTCTCCTTGGGAAAAAAGGTGCCTCCCAGTGACCTAGATTTCTAGGGACTCTGTTTCTTCATTAAAATGATCTCATGACTAGACAGACAGAAGCAAGATGCAAATTGCCTAGTGAGCAAATTTACTTTTATTAGAAGGGGAATGTTCTCAGCATTTGCCAGGCTTGCAAACTGATATGGCAAATACAGCCAGTGAAAGAGAAAAAAACCCACACACGCTCAGATTCCAAAGTGAAGTCTCCGTAAATCAAACCATTAAACAACATGTGGTCAAATGCTTGTTTCATGACTATTCTGTCTTTTTGTGCAAACCTCCTCCGTCCTTTATACTTTCTTCCCCTCCCATTACTCTAACAACACAAGCATCAACCAAAGATAAGATTTTAAAACTTGATAAGAGTATAAATTGTAACGTTTTCCCTACATAGGGAAGTGTGGGGGAAGAATTATAGTTCTTCATTACATCAAGGTTATCAAGTGCTAGAGCACAAATTCTGAAATGTAATGTTACATAGGGTTGTGTTTCACTCTCTCAGTCTCAGTATTTCTTCCTGACCACTCCTTCCCAAATATCTGTAATATGTGGGGTTTGTAATTCTTACAATAGCACTATTTTTGTAAAGATAACAAAAATATAATGTGTGAGGCTACTTTTAGCATTCAAATTCATTAAAGTGTTAAGTAAATGTATATATGAAGTGAAGTGCACCAACAAGAAGGCAAACTGTGTGTCTGCTTATTTAAAATATGTGATATTTTCAATTGATGTTTTATTGTTTTATCCCACTCCCACCCTCCCCTCCTTGTACATGCAATTTATACAGCAAACTACAGATGTTACATTTGAAATATCAATCTCAGTCTTAATTTTTCTACTCCAAATCTTAGCACATTCTCTTTTTAAAATATGTGATATTACACTAAACAGGGAAAGGAGATTCCATCTGAACATGAGGAAAATCTTCCTAACTGTGAGAGCTGTTCAGCAGTGGAACTCTCTGCCCTGGAGTTTGGTGGAGGCTCCTTCTTTTGAGGCTTTTAAACAGAGACTGGATGGCCATGTGTTGGGGATGCTTTAAATGCAATTTTCCTGCTTCTTGGCAGGGAGTTGGACTAGATGGCCCACAAGGTCTCTTCCAACTCTATGATTCTATGATAATAAGGTGAGTGTACCAATAATGTGTAACCTAAAATTCTTCATTGAGATATGTAGCTTTGGAGGTGTAGCTACTTCTCCATAACTAACTTTCTGAATGCCATCTCCAAAAGTACCTTTTCAACAGGACACTGCCAACTACCAGACATTTCTGTGTTTTTGAAGAGCAGGAGTATGAGTAGTGGCTGTAAAAATGAATTGAGAAGGCACAAGGCAGACTTATGACACCATAATTACTTCACAAAATGCAGTGTTTGTTTTTATATTGAATCATATTATGTAATATTACTTTTTAAATGAATTGTGAATTTTACAAAACTCTGAATTTTCTTGGTTGGGGCAGACTGATACAGAGCTTCTGAAATCTGTCAGCATCTGAGAAATAAGCATTTTTCGACAGAATACATAAGCTGGGTCCATCCAAAGAAGAAATTGCATGATTTACTGAAACAGGGAGGGCATTTCTTTCAACAATAAACATAACTATTTTGATATTGTATGTTCTCAATGTATAGCAAGACATAACTGGATATAGAATTTAATCAAAACTCAAATAGAAGGGGTAAATGAGTGGAATTCGGATAAGATTCTAGTAGTGTGATTAGATTATATGTTTTTGCAGCCACCTCCTGAAAAAGAAAGGCTCTAAGGGAAATCTTGATTGTTTCAGTCTATTTTAATAGTACTGAAATGTTAGTGTGTGTTTGTAAAAGTGAGTTAAAATACAAGCTATGTGTACTGCATTCATAGGTCCCTTTTCCCACCTGTAGTCTATCTGAAACTCTGGCACATGGAGGTCTGTTCAGTATAAGACGTAAAAGAGCAACTACATACTTATCCAGAAGGGAGCCTGCTGTTTCTTGGCTAAGGCCAAGAGTGTGTGTATTTTCTTTTTTTCTTAGCAATGGGGTCAGAGTCTTAAATGATCCAATCTCTTTTACAAGGAAGAATCAGCATGCTAGGCAGTACACTTTATGAGCTTCAGAAATCAAAATGTGATGATTTATTGATTATATTTTAATAATTTTAGACACAAAAATGCACTTTTCACCTTTACTAAATTTACTAACAAAACTCCGAAGCTTATATGACCACTTGGAGAGTATTTAAAAAAATAGCAATGCTTTCACCCTCTCTATCCAAGGCTTCTCATCAGCTTTCAGCAAAAAAAATGTCTAGCTTGACCTTGTGTCTAGTTTGACAGACCTGGCACGTATGCCTCATAGGAAAGACAGAAGGCTAAAAGTCACAGGAAGAGGGGTCCATGGATAGGTTTAAGGAGGTCCATAAAATAAGTGCATAAATTAGCAATTTCCCCATTACTTCTCCTTCCTGATGTGTTGAAGCTTATCCATGGAATATTGGTGCATGATTCATGCAAATGTTTTCATAATCTTCATCAGATTCTCACATTAAAACAGTGGATGTGGCTCTTAATGAGACATGCTGCAGTATCACAGGATGTCTTCACCCAACATCGCTGGAAAAATTATACTATATGGCACCACCTGATATTCGCTGGGAAGTAGCAGCCAGTAATGAAAGGACCAAGGCATTTACATCTCCAGCCCATCCTCTGTTTGGATATCAGCCAGCATGCCAATGACTTAAATCAAGAAACAGCTTCCTAAGACCTACAGAGATATTCACAGGAACACCTCAGCAAGTGAGAGTCCAAAAGTTACAGGCAAAAACTTGGAACCTCAATCCGTGATTGATACCAGATGAGAAACTCCCTCCGGGGCATGCAGAATACTGGGTGACTTGGAAGGTGCAAAGCCAACCTTAAGAAATGGGGCTACAAAGTGAAGTCCACAACATGCGAGTGTGGAGTAGAGCAAACCACAGACCACTTACTACAATGTGTTCTGAGCCCTGCCACATGCACAATGGATGACTTTCTAACAGCAACACCAGAGGCATTTGAAGTGGCCAGCTTCTGATCAAAGGAAATTTAGTATAATGTCAAGTTTTTAACTTTGTGGTTTTTTATACATTATAACTGTATTCTCAATTGTTTTCTGACATGATAAATAAATCAAATTCTCAAATATAATTGTGAAGCACCCAGAAGCTTTAGTATCAATGTCCTAACATCTATCTGATTCATTTAAGATACTTAAAAGTAATCATATTGCCCATTTATCAAAAAGAGGAATAGTTACTTATGTTACTCTTAATGTGATAATCTCAAGGGGATTCCATTTACTAAGATGGAAAGCAAAAGGAGCATAACTCCTTTAGTAGGAAGGGATAAAGCCATGTTATACAATTGAAATAGAATTTCGTTTCATGTTGTAGTTTAATCAGCATACATCAATGCCTTGTTCATGTGTGTGAGACTAGGATGGGGCTGCAGATGTGGGGTATCTGACCCACAGATAGGAATTCTTCTCCCTAAGGTTTTTTTCCCTTTACTTTCCAAATGTTTCACATTGCAGAGAGTGAGATGTTGAAAATCATTCATATCTAGAACTCTTACCATATTTTTTCTATGTCTGCATTCCCCAGTTCATTTTGCCTGCTCTTTTCCTTTGGCCACCTAGACTGTATTTCACAATGTTCAACAATGATTCAACTTATGGAATTACTAAAATTTTGTGGACTGGGGAAAAAATTCATTTCAGGATTGGCATTCTTACTTGCATTCACTGCATCATAACTCTCCTACCAGGAGGGATGCAAAATGGGCCAAACTGCATATGCAGTTTTAAAACATATAAAGGTTTCAAACATATATCCATATGCAGTTTCCATTTACATGCATACACAGTTTACCATTTTCATATATTCCAGAAAGTAAACTTTGGCTACATATAAAGAGTGTGAACAGCATCAGAAATCAAAAATGGATCAGAAAAAGTTGCATCTTTCCTGTATATAAATAAGGTCAGGCTATTTGGAACCCAAGGTCAGAAAAAAATGTTAGAATTTCATAAACATCATATGTAGTAATAGAGATTAATGTGTTGGTTATCAGAATGCTAAAGGAATATATATATATATAGACTTTTCTCTACAGACATTCATTTTTAACAATGTCAGAGCAGGGCAGGTAGAAACTAAGTACTTTCTTGAGTGGAGCCAGCAGTATGAGTAGGGAATGAAAATATATCCATAATTATTCTTTCTCGGGTCAAAAACATTTTTCCTGACACTTGGGAAAACCTGTCAGGAAAAATGATAGAACAGCAAGAATTTTGTAGTATTTTCTCCGGGCACAAAAAATCCAAACTATTGTGCACAGAAATCCAGTGTTTTATTCATAGAATATTTCCCATGCAAAGCTTTGACATCATCAAACACTGGGGGAAATGCAAAGGGATATTTGTTTTCTCCTGCAGCAGGAATAAAACTACTTTATTTATGTCCAGATCTGATAATGAAAAGTGAAAAATTTGCATTGCTGCTCTAAATTCCCTTTCCGAGCACAATTCCTCTTCCCACAATTCTTGTGTGAAACAGGTAATACTGCTGTTTTGAAATTGTACTGAAGCAATGATATAGCTGTGCTCACTTTGTATTGGGAAGTGGGGAGGATTAAAAGCCAGTGGCAGCTGGTAACTCCATGTTCGTAAAACAGTGAATCCTTGCTGGGTTTCAGTTTAAACTTCAAAGAAGTACTGAATGGTGATGATTGCACTATGTAACATGATTTTTGTTCCTGTGTTACAAATGTCCTAATTGGTTCTATCATAAAAATGGAAAAAAATATTAAACTGAAAATACTTTTGTTTTTGCAGGACATCCAGCAGCACATTTTGCTATAGCCTTTCAATGAATATCTCAACAAGTCTCAACCAATTCAACACAGTTTGTGGCAGCCACAGAAATGAAGTAGAAAGAAGTCAAACCGTAACCACTTTTTTCTTTTTTTTCTTTTCTTTTTTTCCCTTCCTTCTTTATCTTTGCCTTTCCCCCCTTTTTCTTCTTCTTTTTGTATTGGCTACCTGTACATATGTAGTACATAATTAGAATAGTGTGAATCTAAAACTCAATAAACATTTAATTAAAAAAGAAGTTGTTGGAATATAAACTTTCAGACCAGGAACAGAGCAGTTTTCAAATGTTGTTACACAGTGCAATATTTCATGGATAGGCTTCATAATTTTGCAGTCCTTTGAGTTTCAGATTAAAACTCAAAATTGATTCATCACTATACTGATTCAGAAGCGATCAGCCACCCCTTCCTAAAACCATGAGGAGAATGGAAAGACATCTACCTATTCTTGTGGCTTTCCTCCCTGCTCCCAGTTTTGTGGCATGCACTGATCCTCATATATCAAATGTATATGCCATGCAGGTTGCATGGACTAGATATGATAGCACCAATAGTGTAATATAGGCTCATTTGCATAAATTGTTTACCACCAAAGGAAGAGTGTAGGCAGATCTTTCTTTTAGACATCTGTAGGGACTGAAAAAGAAATCCAGTGAGAGGCTGCATGAATTGCACTTCATTTCTTATACTGAACATTTTTATGAGACTGAAAATCCCCTAGCTAATAGTTACAAAGGCTGGCATAATCTTATCATGCAGAGCTGTACTTCACCAGGAAAATAAAAATACCACTATCTGGTGGCTAATATCATATGAAATTCTAGAGCTGCAGTGCATATCAGCCTGGAGCATGTGTGTGTGTTATATATTCATTCAGAAACAGAAGGAAAATACATTAGGTGACTGAATCTGTCTTTTACAGGAACAGCTCTGGTAGGCACAAATGCTCTCTCCTAAATACAGTTTGAAAGTCAATTGTTTATGATGGTGATGAAACCCTGCATTACCATTTTTATTTATGTGGTGTTACTATACACCTTCTATGAGCAAGATATAGCACATGTGGGCATATTTCCAAACTCATTTTGCTAATGAGGTATTAACATGGAACATGACAGGGCTTTTTATTCTTCATCAGCCACATTCTTTTACTACTGATTGCTCAGCAACACTTCTCTTCGGTGCCACTTTTTCTTTCACTGTGTGCCATTCAAAAACATCATTTCCCAACATACAGACTGAATCTAGTTTTTCTGCTGAAGTAATATTTAAGAAACTAATCTAGGCAGTGCATGTTATTTCCTTTGAGATAGTTGGTCAGATTGTATACAACCAAGAGACAGTGCAGACAAAACAAAATAAACAATAAAACATATTACCCTGACATGCAGCTACCCCCCCCCCCACACACACACACACAACATCAATCTTCCACTAGATTATGTTTTTGCAAGTAAATAATTTTTTGAAAAACATTTGGACTCCCACCATGAAGTAAAGAGTATAAACACAAGGTATACAGGGGCCTTCGTTTGACCTATTTATATATTTAACTTCTGCAACCTGCAGGAAAAAGAGAGGTTAAATCCACTTAATTGGTATAGTTAAGGGACAGAGGTCACTTCACGGACCACCTCCACAGACCACCCTGGGCCAGCACTTCAACTTCAAGGGGCAATCCAAACTATTTGTGTTTCTCACCCTGGCCAGTCAACAGGAAGATCATCCTGGGGGTGCTCCCTCCCAAACCACAAGGTTTTACAAGACTGAGAAACCCACATTCTAGCCTCAATGGTGACTCAGTTCCCAACCTGCCAAGTTAGACACCCTAGAAAGATCGTTCCAGAAGGCCAGCCTTCACCCACAAAATGTGATCACTCTCCTAGGATTGGGCAAGCTTATCCCACCTGACCAAAGGATACATCCCAACCTTGATTATAAAGGCTTTGTTGTAAAAAAAAAAAAGCCATACTGGGCCAGCAAAATCAGAGTAGGCCTTTTAAATAATATCCAGTTATTTTACCATGTGGTAGGCATTCCAAAGCCAATGTTGAACAAAAACCCCTATGTATATGCAATAAGCAGCCAACCAGTTCTTCCAAGTTCAGTCCACTCTATATTCCTCACCCTATATTCCTTTTTTCCCCAGCTTCTTCCAATATTGCTTTTACGCCCCCCCCCCCAAAAAAACAATAACAGATCCACATACTCCTTTTAAAATATTCTCAAGTGTATGATATGTTAAATGATCCCCAATTCCATCCCCAAATCCCCTGCATGGAGAGCTTGACATTCAAAGGCGTTGAAAACAGATCCCCTATATTCCTGAGGCACCGCATGATATGCTACAAGCCCCAAAGAAGGGTGCTTAGCATAAGTATAAACTGACCATTTGGGAGCTGAACATTAAAACCACCAAATGAACCTGCAATAAAACCAGCCGTCAATCCTGTAAACTGGGAGGCTGGATATGGTGACAAAATGTAGCCATACAGACTTGGATAATTGCTGAAGGGTGAGCCGTAGCCAGTTACCTCTGAATCATTTCCTAGTGCATGAGACTTAGCAGCATCCCCATGTTCCCCAGGCCAAACACCCCAAGGCCATGTAACTGGCTGCATTTCCATCCTTCTCAATAACCTGCTGGGAACCAAATTGATATGCACCCACATCTGTCAACATCTGGTGACAGTCAGTAGCAGGTCCTCTATGAGAATAACTCATCCTATTAAAATCATCATTATTGTGTTATTGTGGTACCCAGCCCTTGGCCTTTTTAAGGTCACCAACTGTCAGCATTCTAGCTCTACAATCTTTGTCAGCAGCATTGTCTGCTGAATGGCTCCATTCTCCTCGTGGGATCTGATTTGTCAGGGTACAGCTGAACCAGATGAGGATGTTTAGCTGGAACCTTCTTTGCTGGGCCTTTATTATTGTTTCCACCTTGGACCTTCCTGGGAAGCATTCTGCATGTACAAGAAAAATGTAGAAAGACAAAATTGTTATTAACAGTGTCACAAAATGTTCCTCAATAAAAGAATAAAGCCCAGTTCAATAGACTGGTCTGCAATGAAACAAGCTGGTGTCCTGTGATGTAAGGAAGCAAATTACCAAGGTAAAGCAAAATGGATGCTATCTCATTACAAGACCTTTGTATGACAGATTACTGACAAGACATGGAACAAAATGGCCACCACCTTTGTATGAGAGAGTCCTGAAAAAAAATTGGAGCAAAATGGCTGCCACCTTGGTCTTAGGTAGGAGCTGACAAGAAGTGAAGCAAAATGGCCATGCCCTTGGTCCTAGGGAATAACTGGCAAGAAGTGAAACAAAATGACCAGTACCTTGGAAGTGGCGAGGGGGAGGGGTGGAGCCTATTTATATCTTCTTCTGCCCTTTGTGACATGCAAGAGGGAAGGCTTAAATAAGCCAATCCCATCTGGCCTCCTTTGTGTGGGCCTTCAAAAGCCTCCCCTTGCCACAGACTTCACCTCTGTAGCTGGAGTTGAGTAACCTTATTTCTTTTCTCAGTAGAATTTGGCTGGGTGGTTGGGTATAGAACCAATTGTTGTTCATCTTGTGCCTTGCCAGTTTAGTTATTCTGTATCTCTGACATTTCTCACTGTTTATACAGTGGCTGGCAGATCTTCCTCAAGGGTAAAGAATCTATTCAGTTTTACAACCCCTTTTTCCTGCAGTTTTCCAGTATCAAGCCTCTGTTAGGAAAAGGGTCCAGCATCCAGATGGCTCCTGAAAAACCCAGAGCACAGCAGAAGGAGTGGCCATAAAACTAAGTGTGGATTAACCACCCAATATCAATAGATCCACTGGCTGTTCTGTTTCAGTTCACACTAAACCAATAACCAATGTTTAATGTTTATAGAATTAGCATGAGAAAATTTTCAGAACTGTAACCCATAAAAGGAATTATGTAAAATTTTGAGAGCTCTCTTAGTCACAGAATTGCCAGCTCAACTCATCTTGGAGCAACAGAAACAACAGGCAGCTGCTTAGTCTGGAAAATGGCATTACAAAGCCTTTTATTATTAGGGTTCTGGACAAAGGTATTACTCCAGTAGCTGGGGCTTGTATTGGGCCACAAGATAACTTGGGTGCTGCATCCCCCAAGCAAATATTTTGTCACAAAATGTCCTCTGGCAATCCTTAGGACAACATCCTGGCCCCTTCCTATTAGAGTCTATTAGAGTTTTAGGAACTAAAAGATTCAGGAAGGTTGTCAAAATTTTCCCTATACAAGCAATCCCCAAATTACAAACATCACAACTATAAATGACTTATAGTTAAGAATGGGGGTGAAACAACAGGAAGTGAGAGGAATCTACCCCTAGGAATAATAATAATAATAATAAACTTTATTTGTATACTGCCCTATCTCCCTGGAGGGACTCGGGGCAGTTTCCACCATATAAGGCAAACATTCAATTGCCGGAAAGAAAACCATACAGACAATTACATCAAACTAAACACACTAAAAAAATTAAAAATATTAAAAGCCCATTTCATTGTAGCTCCTTTGTAGAAAAATACACTCCTGGAAGAGTTGAAATTGGGGAAAGGTGTCTCAACTGAAGCTTGTTCAACAATTCTTGTTTCACAATAAGTCAATTTTTTCAAAATCCAATTATCTCATTGACAGAAAGTGGCTTCAGATATTCAGAATGGCCACAGACAGCACAACAAAACAGGGGTGTTAACCCTTCCCTGTGTTATCTATTTGGCCAGGGTAGATAAGCCCTAAGTGGAACGGCTCCTTTCAAATACCTTAGGCAGTAAAGTTAATGAATATTTCGGAGAAAACTATTCATAATTCAGCTCCAAAATCATGGAACCATCTTGAAAAAAATGCACATGACCTTCATGCTTTTCTGTGGGATTTGAAAGCCAGATTATTTGGATTAACCTTCAACAATTGTGCATGCTGGTTAAAGCTGCCTGTGCTATCTAAAAGTATTTATTCATCTTAGATAACATTTCAGCTTGTTTTTATTGCATTTATAATTTATTACTTTATTGACGGTTATTCTTCAACCTGCCTGGGAATTACTAAGTGACATGTCCAAAGATTTCCAAAACAAACATGCAGACAAGACATATAACATTCAGATTGGAATTAAGGGTAGTTTTTCAATCTCCTTTTCAATTTCGTTGGCTCACTCATTTTTCCCAAGCCTGCCAGTCTCTATCTTTTTTGTGTGCATGTGTATATGTTTGAGGACAATGTGAGGGATGGTACATATGCATGAGGAAGAGACCCATTAACCCTCCCATAGCTCCAGACTTCAACCTCCCTATTCTATTAAATGAGACGAAAAGTTGCAGATCTCACCATTTAGCTGCTCCTTCACACATTATAAAATGGGTTTGTTTAATTAGAAAGGCATGATTCCCACTAATGGTGTCAGATACACTTTCTATTGGACCCTTTTGTAATTGAGGGGGGCAATCTTGGGTGCAGATTTCAGAGACTCACAGCTTCATCAAATGAGTGCATGGACCATTAACATCTATTCATCCAGAGTAGCTTTGATCTTTTTAAAAGGGGCAATAGAGAAAGCAAGTGAAGAGACAAAGAGAGAATGCAATGTTAGCATCTCAAAGGTTCCTGATTATTATTCTATATGCAGTCATCAAACTGAAGAAAATGCCAAGGATTTTTTTTATAAAAAAAAAAAAACCCAGATGTCTAGCCATTCTAATAAGTCACATGACAATTAGATATAATAATAAAATGCTTCTGGTTACATATGTTGAAATTGTGATTTTTTGAAATAAAAACTCCCTTCATTTTCATATCACAACTGAAATTCTCCTTTATGAAAATATTTCACAGGCAGCAATCCAAGAAGAGCCAATCAAGACATGTTTGATGGGGTGAACATGAATGGGATGAAGTTTTATTAACACTTATAACCTTTGTGAACTAAGAGCTTGGCTCTGCAACCATTGAAGTCATTAGATTCATGTATACCATTTTGAATGGCTTCAGATATTTTAAATTGTCACAATGGTAAGAAAGCAGTAAACTTTAGCTTCCTGCTTTTTATATGCCCTTGAGAGCAACATTCTGCTATTATTTTTTGCATGTAGCCTTTTTCAGAGCCCTTTGGTTTCTCCCTCCCTCCCATATTCTGTCTTTCTCCCTATATGGGGTCCAGAGTGTCTCGCAATATAAAAAGACATATAAACAGTGAAAACAATAAATAATGCCGAGCCAAGTACCCCCCATCCCATCTCTGTACATTTCATTTCTTCTTCTTCAGTTTAGTATTCTAAATTTCTCCTTGTTGAAATTCATTTTGTTACCTTTGGCCCAGTTTTCTAGTCTGTAAAGGTTGTTTTGAATTCTGATCCTGTCTTCTGGAGCATTAGCTAGCTATCCCTACCAATTTGGTGTCATCTGCAAACTTGATAAGAATGCCCTGTAAACCATTATCCTAGTCATTAATAAAGATGTTGTACAGCACTGGACCCAGGACAGAATTCTGCAGTACCTCACTAGTCACTTCTTTCCAGGATGAAGAGGAACCACTGGTGAGCACCTTTTGGGTTTGGTCACTTAACCAATTATCAATACTAAGAGTAGTATTGTCTAACTGACATTTTACTATTTTGTTTGCAAGAAGATCATGGGGGATCTTGTCAAAGCCCTTACTGAAATCAAGATACACTACATTTACAGCATTCCCTGCATCTATCAAGCTTGTAATGCTATCAAAAACAGAGATAAGGTTAGTCTGGCATGATTAGCATTTGAGAAATCCATGCTAACTTTTATTAACCACAGCATTCCTTTCTAAGTGATCGCAGACTGCCTCCTTAATGATCTGCTCCAAAATATTTCCTGGTATTGATGACAGGCTGACTGGGTGGTTGGCCTTAAATATAAGGCCAGTCTTGAGGCCAAAATTATGAGCCATGGGTAAGTTAAGGAGACAGTCCATGAAAAGGGGAAAGCACCAATGACATCCCAGGGGAGCTGATGAAAAGGTGCTCTGGGTGACGGTTGCCAGTTGGGTTCTGGCTGGTTAGAGAAAGCATTCCCCAGCGTACTTAAGTGCACAGAGCAATCCTGTGAGAGAAGGTGATCCTGTAAGTAACCAAATTCAAAACCATGTAGGACTTTAAAGGTTATAACAACACTTTGTATTGTGCCTGGAAAATAATTGGCAACCAGTGGAGAAATATCGGTATAATAGTTTCATTCCTAGGATGTTCCTATCACCAATCTTACTTCCATGTCTTGAAGTAATTGGAGTTTCCAAATTTGGTGCAGAGATAGCCCAATGTAAAGTGCAATGCAGAAGACAAGCCTTGAGGTTACCACTCCATCCGCTACCATCTTCAGGTCCTTCAGTTCTAAGAAGGGGTGCAGCTGGGATATATCAGCTGAAGCTGGTGGTAAGCACTCCTACTCTGGTCTTTCGCCACTCTACTCAAAGGCATGTTCACTTTTTTTGACCCATGAATAAATCAAATTTTAAAAAATTGGGTTGATTTTTTGACTAAAATTTCTAGACTTATGCATATATAATAGAGTTATACAAAACTTCATTGTAACTAGTTTGTTATATCTATTTCATAAGATTCATACATAAAAAGCAATATTTAGAAACATGAGGGATGCCCATACAGAAAAAAAAATGTAAGATTCAAAACACTAACCTATGACTTTTGGATGATTTATTTAAGCCTCGTAAGTGATTCCAGGTCTCCATCATAGGAGCTGCTTCTCTCCCAAAAGGGGCTGTGGTTGTTTCCGCGAGAATTGAGGGAGAAGCCCCACCATTTCCCCAAAGGGGGTGGTGAGGGGGGGCTGAGTGGGAGGGAGGAATGCCTGGCTGTATGGCTGGGCAAGGAAGAAGCCCCTCCGCCACATGGCCAGGTCAGAGAGACACAGTCAAAGTCCATCACATCGAGGTTTTAATACGGGCAGCCCCAGTATTCTGAAGCGAGCAGAATTCTGGGAAATGTCGTTTAGGATGGGGGCTTTTGACATCTTTGCCACAGGGGGTCCTTGCTTTCCCAAACTACATTTCCCAGAATTCTACTTACTGCTTTGTACCTCCTTCTCCTCCTTGTAAGTTTTGGTGGGGGAAAACCGTATTCATTCGTCTAAAGGGATTTTGAGCTAAAAGGGGATTGTTGGGAATTGAATTAAACCCTGTGAGGTAGGCCGTATCTCCAAAGTTTACTGAGTCAGGAGAGACAGGCAGAGACCATCACACTGAGGCTTTCATGTGGGAAGTGATTTGAATTCTGGGAAATATGGACCCCTAATGTTATTTTAGAAACACTTTAGAAATGATTCGCTACCCCCCCCCCTTCTGATTTAGTAACAAGTACGAAAATATGTTTTTCATTGATTGCACAGGCTTATTATATGGTAGTTAAAGTATGTATGTATGTTAAAATATAAATGTTAGTAAAACATTTGATATTAGATAATCTTAAGATTCTGGATGTAAACTGCATGAAACTCATGATTCATTCTATCATTCTATCATTCGGAAGAGCCCTTAGACTAGAAATGCCCATAAACGGCAGGATATTGAGTTTTTATCTTACCATCTAATACTTTTTTTTTAACACTCAGTGTTAACAGCAGTAAGATGATCAGAGCCCCTGGGCTACTGGCTGACAGAAACCATATTTAGTTTGAGAGTCTGAATTCCCACAACTCTATACAACAATCTCATTTTTCACACAAGGTTGCTTAATACTGTTCTTTCTTCTCTCTCTCCCCTCACCCACCTTCTCTCTCTCTCTCTCTTTCTCTCTCTCTCTCTCTCTAAACTGACCTAATCCTAGTTTCCCAGTGATGTTCAAGAAATGCTGCTCTAATTAAAATCAGGCAAATATTTTCTGCCATATGTAATAGGTAATGGGAAGTACATATGCAATGGTTTAACGGAACATCTAAACATCACATAAAGAAAGGTTTTCATCTGGATTCTGAAGCTCAGTGAAACATCCAATCTGTATAACATTGCTGGACCTGTTGGTGTTTTTTATTACACTTGGTGCTGGTGAAGGCTAGGTTTTGTGCAATAATTCTTCACATACGGCAGAAGTTTAA
The DNA here is from genome assembly GCF_037176765.1 of Anolis sagrei. Taxonomy (NCBI): domain Eukaryota; kingdom Metazoa; phylum Chordata; class Lepidosauria; order Squamata; family Anolidae; genus Anolis; species Anolis sagrei. The sequence continues at coordinate 38,258,428 of NC_090025.1, forward strand.
AACAAAAACAAAAACTTTTATGCAAGTAAAGAAGGAACCATAATGGCTGGGAGGATATACAAGAAGGATAAACTCTAGGCTAATTTCCTTGATCTTTCTTTGAAACCATGTATCTTAATCTAATCTCATTCTGGGAACACTTGGCAGTAGCAACCCCCATACAATACAAACAAAAATGTTTCAACTGGCTGTTAGATGCCTGGCGAATGTACCCAGGCCAGACTTTTAAACAATTTTAACAGCTAAAATGCCAGATGCATGCAATTTTAGCTACTGGTAAAACGAAAAGCAGCAAGCAACGCAGAATTCCCAGTTTTCTTTAAAAACTAACAACAACATTAAGTTTTTATTTATTTATTTATTTCAGGTATTTATACCCCGCCGTTCTCAACCCCAGGGGGGAACTCAGGGCAGCTTCCAGCTGGCACATATTTGATGTCTACAAATAAACACAATAAAATATACATCAAATTCAAAAATTATGAATAATTAAAACATTAAGCTAATACAATAAAATCTACTATATCTACTATTTTAAAAACATATTCTGTCTTAAATCAGCATAGATTGCATATTGGTATTCACCAGTGCATACGAACTCAATAAATGGACAATCTAGAACTGATCTGGACTCATGTCAAAAGGCTTTTCAGTATCCAACAGCCTGCTTTAAATTGTGACTGAAGTGTGTGATTGTTAGCCTCTTTGAATCCCCATGGGGAGAAAGGCAGGATATAAATAAAGTAAATAAATAAATAGAATAAACATGGTGCATTGAAAAAGAATTTTTCCATCTTTAGTGGAAATGAAAAGTAACCCACGAGTATTTGAAACAAGGAACACTGTCTAACAGTGAATTTTGTGAGGCAGGATAGTAAATTCTATCACAGCATAGCATTTGCCTCCTGCATCGAAGGTCCTCCTGCAAAACTCACTGGAATATGTTTTTGGGTGGTGTCAAGGGCTCTAGAGGGGAAAATGGACTGAAAGTAAGTTTGGTTGTTATTCAGAATAATCCAGGTTTTTACACTATAACTTCAGTTTAAGGTATTCTGAACTACATCCTTAAATGTGTAACAATATTAGCCATTTCTAGATTTCTGAATAATGCATAGAACCAGTTTATGCAAAAAAAAAATCATTAAAGTAACTTTGTTAGTAATAAATAAGAGAAATGACTACCAGAAACTTTCGTGGCTACTTTACCAGATCTGTCAAGTGATTTCAGTGGCCACAAAAAACATGGGTTTGGAGGCCTGTTGTGCCTAGCTTTCTAGAAGGTCAGAAACACAGATGGGTAGCAGGCAAAATCAGAGGTTTATTCTCAATGGCCAGAAAGCATGTCAGCAGAAAAGCACTCCAAAGAACTGACATGCCGTAATGGCGAGCACAGAGCATTTTTATTGATTTTGACAGCTATTCAAAAAGCCACACCAGCTCCAGGTTGCTTAAAAAACTGTCCAGCAGGATCCTCATCCTGAGTGGCTCAGAATTCTATACTTTTCATTGCTATTTGGCTCTTCACAGTGGAGAAAAATTTAATAAACTATCATTGGAGCAACTGAAGTATCAGCATTGATCCACCTTTGAGAGGGACAGGATTGGAAAGGTATGTGGTGTGGTGATTACCAATGGGTCCATGATCGATTTAATGGTTGGACTCCAGTGGACACATTGGAATTAGTCCAAAGTATACAATAGGGGATTGAACATGATGACTATTTCAATAGGTGTTACAAGGGTGAGGCTGACTTGAGGCATGGGAGATGAATCGTTCCCCCCAGTAGCCCCAATCATATCAGGTGGAACAGGTAAAGGGACCTATGGGTTCTGACACATGTCTTCCAGTTCATTGTGAGGGGATTATAGAGATTTTAAGAGATTGTTTTTCAGAGGCCAGCAAGGTGTTAGACAACATTCCAAAGTCATTTCATAAAGAGATTACTGTAGGGCAAAGGCATGTGATCTCACTGTATGCCAAGTGGAGCTACATCTCTAGATTTATATCATTTATATAATTCATAATTTTGAGGGGGGGGGGTCTGATTTCTCAATAACTGATCTTTCTTGTGGGAAGGACCATCTGAATCCTGAGAAAAACCTGAATTGGAACTGGCACAGATCCTCTTATGCCTGAAAATTATGGAACAAACTTATGTGGTATTGTCGAAGGCTTTCATAGCTGGAATCACTCAGTTCTTGTGGGTTTTTTCGGGCTATATGGCCATGTTCTAGAGGCATTTCTCCTGATGTTTCACCTGCATCTATGGCAAGCATCCTCAGAGGCAAGCATCCTCAGACCTCACCTCTGAGGATGCTTGCCATAGATGCAGGCGAAACGTCAGGAGAAATGCCTCTAGAACATGGTCATATAGCCCGAAAAAAACCACAAGAACTTATGTGGTATTCTTCCTTCCTGAATCTAACCAGAATGTAAGAGCTCCAAAGAAACTGTGTTAAGGGTTTGTTCATGTCCCTTTGTTGTTGGCCAGCACTCTGCACCATAGAGGACTACTGGGTGATCAACTGTAGTGTAGATCTTAGCTTGTTCAGGTATTTTTGAGTCACACACAATGCCAGTAGTTTGCTGCCATTTCAACCAGGATGCATTTATTTGTGACCGTATGTCTGGCATTGTTTCACCATCTATGGAGACCACTGACCCTAGGTATTTAAAGTGGGTGGCCTTCTTTATTGCTTGCCCATTAATTGGAATTATTTTTTTCCAGTTTTAAGGCCACATTCCAGATACTCTGTTTCGGATATGTTCAGTTGAAGTCCATTTTCACTGAGTCTATCACTCCAGCTGTTGTTGGTGGGCTGCACATTTTCGGTGGCCGGGTGCAATGTCCAGGGATGCATTATCAGCAATGTTCTAGTCTGTATGGGGAAATTGGGACAGGCCAAATGTAATTGTATATCTTACATTTATGTCTTGGAAGTTTCCTACCAGTTCTCAAAGTCCTAGGTTCTGTGTGTGTGATTTCTGGAAAAAAATGTGTTCTTAAAATCATGCTCAAAGACCCCTCTATGTGTAAAAGTGCACAATAACATCTTCTCTCCTCTCCCAAAACCCCAGCTCCCCAAATATCTTTTTTCTGGTCCACATCCAAACCAAAATAGTGGCAGTGTTACTTTTGGTCACCATTTTGATTGGGATACAGATGTGTTTTTATGTGATCAAGGATGAATGTGTTTCAGTCCCCATTCAGTCACCTAAATCAACCTGTGGAAATACAATCTAGATAGACACTATCCTCTCTCCCTCACCACTACTACCTCAACAATTGGTGTGTATGCATGTAGATGTAGGTATAGGTGTGTGTGGTAGAAAAATGTTAGTTGTAATCTAAAAGAATTTTTTTTCAGTTTCTCAGTGTTCTTAAATTGCTTCTTAAACTTTGGGTTCTGACTCCAAATAAGGTCTCCTTAGCTTAATGTTGGGGTCCCCAAACATTTGACAAGAGTACAAGTTTTCTGAATACTACCTAGAGGCTGTTTTAAACAGTTGCATGAATCTATTGTTCAGTGTTTACAGTGGACTCTGCAGCAGATGCTTCTGCTCTACTTCACAGGATCCCCTTAGCTCAGTGGTTCCCAACCTTTTCGTTAACCAGGGACCACTTGACTAGGGACCACTCTCCAACATTAGTACCAAAAGATTTACGAATCAGCTGTTGGTCAACTTTAGATTCGGTTTGGTTATTTGGGGTGCTGATTCAGAAAATTGCATTGGATAGACCACATCAACTCTAGTTTCTGATACAAAACATGCCATCCAGTAGTCGCCATCTGGTTTTGCAAGATCAGTCACTCTCGTTGCAGTGGTGTAGTCATAGTGAGGCTGTGGACCATCTTTTAGTTCTTGCAGACCAGTGGTGGCCCACAGACCACAGGTTGGGAACCACTGCCTTAGTTCAGTATTGGGGTCATGAAAATATTGGCCACAGTTGAAGATTTCTTAACACTACTTAGACATTCACACAATTTTATTTGCAACAATGTGCAGTGTTTACAGTGGATTCCGCAAAAGATGCTTCAGCTGTACTTCATAAAAAGGAAATTCAGCCTATTTAGCAAGCTTTGCAAATGCTGATTTAATGCTTGATTTTTATTCTTATTTTATTTATCTATATATGTGGGGTCATATAAAAATGTCTTGGGCCAAAAGGGGCCATGAATGGAAAAATTTAAATCTCCTTTCAAGAGGATCTCTCCATGCCACGGCAATGAGATCAAATGAGACAAAGATGGAGAGAAGGATAGAAGCCCTGTCAGAGATGCTGAGATATACTGTTTTATGTAATAGGGGGAACTATTAAGTAGCTTTTGCAGAATGAAAAATTGACTTTACATGGATCAACAATTCCTGGGGATTTACAGGATGGAAAATCTTTAAAAGGGTTTTTTTAAATCAATTTAGAGTTGGGCTTTTGGACATTTTCTGTTTTAAAGGACCATATATAACATTACTATAAGGTAAAACCTCTATTATTTGTGAATGTCAGAAATGTTATAAAGATGTTTTAAAAAGAAAGAGACTTGCACAGAATGTATTTTTAAATCCTCCTAAATGCATGCCCAAACACTAAAACTTTGCTCACTCTTTTCATATTCCCATTGTGTTCATTTGAATGTGATATGAGACAGGCCATGCCATACTTCATTGCATACCACAAAAAGAGAGAGAGGCAAGAAAAGATGAAGAAAAGACACCCCCCCTTTTTTTTAGATCCCATGGGCTGGCTATACATCCTCAACCTACATTCCACAGGAACAGTAATGTAACATGAAGATCAAGTCTGGAAAATGTGTAAACTGATCTCTTACTGTTTGGATTCCTCTTAGGCTTTTCTTTAGCTTTGACAAAGCTCTAAACATAATATTTCATGTGAAAGGAGCTCCTTTTGATAGAATTTTGATTACAGAAACCTATTCAGTGCTTTCAAGTTGTTGATTTTTTTTTTTTTTAAAAAAAGCCTTGTTAATGCTAACAAGACCTTGGTGCTGGGGAATAGTGGTGGTTTAGTGTAAAAACCTTATCTTCCTTGCTGTACCCCAAATTGGGACTGAGTCGACGAAGTTTGGTTATGGATGAACTTTCTGAACTAGGGGCAAAATGATGAGACCATAGAGATAAAATAAATTGTGTTTTTGGTAGTTTTCTAGTTTAAAGAATCATCTACATCTATAACATGTAAATACACTAAGCCATCCCAGGAGATGCTTTGAAGAACATCTATATGAAGAAGATGGAAAATTTGAGTCAAGGCTGAAAGTTATTCAATGTAAAACATTCTAAATGGCGTAGTTTAAATGTGTTTAGTTGTGAGAATAATAGAGGTACAAGTAGGAACAGTAATTGAAAATAAGGTATATCAGAGCCATTCATTGTGCTACCAATTCTGAGGAAAAATGCTAGCCCACACACTCAATCAACTCAGACTGCATCCAGATTTCTAAGTGAAAACCTTTCTGCATTACAGATCCTCCATGACATTGTTATTAGATGCAAATTCCCTATTTTGAAAAACCTTTTGCAACTTGGAAAGTAAAAACAGAATAAACATAAGGTTCTTGTAGGTTTTTTCGGGCTATAGGGCCATGTTCTAGAGGCATTTCTCCTGACGTTTCGCCTGCATCTATGGCAAGCATTCTCAGAGGTAGTGAGGTCTGTTGGAAATAGGAAAATTGGTTTATATATCTGTGGAATGACTGGGGTGGGGCAAAGAGCTCTCTGCTGAAGCTAGGTGTGAATGTTTCAGCTGATCCCCTTCATTAGCATTTGAAGGCTTGGCTGAGCCTGGGAAAATGTTCTGTTGAGAGGTGTTAAGATGTGCCTGGTTGTTTCCTCTCTGCTGTTTTGCTGTAGTAATTTTAGAGTTTTTTAATACTGGTAGTCAGATTTTGTTCATTTTCATGGTCTCCTCCTTTCTGTTGAAATTGTCCACATGCTTGTGGATTTCAATGGCTTCTCTGTGTAGTCTGACATGGTGGTTGTTGGAGTGGTCCAGCATTTCTGTATTCTCAAATAATATGCTGTGTCCAGGCTGGTTCATCAGGTGCTCTGCTATGGCTGACTTCTCTGATTGAAGTAGTCTGCAGTGCCTTTCATGATCCTTGATTCGTGTTTGGGCGCTGCGTTTGGTGGTCCCTATGTAGACTTGTCCACAGCTGCATACTGGCTACCAGTATTAAAAACTCTTTCCTATTTCCAACAGACCTCACTACCTCTGAGGATGCTTGCCATAGATGCAGGCGAAACGTCAGGAGAAATGCCTCTAGAACATGGTCCTACAGCTCGAAAAAACCTACAAGAACCTAGTGATTCCAGCCATGAAAGCCTTCGACAATACATAGAATAAACATGTGTGGTTTTTCACCTTAGTTTATAATACTATGTATAGGAGCCCCAGGTGGCGAAACAGGTTAAACCCTTGTGCCGGCAGGACTGACAACTGACAGATCAGAGGTTTGAATCTGTGGAGACTGCAGATGAGCTCCCTCTGCCAGCTCCAGCTCTCCATGCGGGGAGATGAGAGAAGCTTCCCACAAGGATGGTAAAACATCAAAACAGCCAGGCATTCACTGGGCAACGTCCTTGCAGATGACCAATTCTCTCACCCCAAAAAGTGATTTGCAGCTTCTCAAGTTGCTCCTGACATGGAAAAACAAATAACGCTATGTAACACATTTTTTTGTTCCTGGGTTATAAGTGTCATTTTCTAATTGGTTCTATAATAAAAACATGGAAGAAGTTTATTAAACTACAATTGTTTAATATACTGTCTCATTGCATCTCAACCAATTCAACATAGTTTGTGGCAGTTACAAAAACAAAGTTTCTGGAATATAACTACTACTTTCAAAGTAAGAACCACACAATTAAATAAGAAACATCACTTTAGACCAGGGGTCCTCAAACTTTTTAAACAGAGGGCCAGGTCACAGTCCCTCAAACTGTGGAAGGCCGGATTATAATTTGAAAACAAAAAAGAATAAATTCCTATGCACACTGCACATATCTTATTTGTAGTGCAAAAAACACTTAAAAACAATACAATAATTGAAATGAAGAACAATTTTAACAAATATAAACTTAATAGTATTTAAATGGGAAGTGTGGACCTCCTTTTGGCTGATGAAATAGGATTGTTGTTGTGTGCTTTCAAGTCGTTTCAAACTTAGGTTGACCCTGAGCGAGGGCCGGGTAAATGACCTTGGAGGGCCGCATCTGGCCCTCGGGCCTTAGTTTGAGGACCCCTGCTTTAGACCATGAACCTTTTTTTAAAAAAAAAGTTACATAATGTAATAATTTACTCTGACTAGTTGCAGCTGCCAAGGGAGCCAAACCTAGATCTTTCGTACCTGATCCTTTCCCTAGACTTGCCTAAACCTGGAACCTGCTAATAAGTTACTTTCCTCAGTGGAAGAAGATGCAACGATAAAATGTGTTTATCCAATAAAGCAGGTAGAAATGAGAAATAATCATAGGCTAGATAGGCATTCTGTTTCATAATTGCCATCCACCAGTGATAATACATTTTTATGGTGACATTAATCATATGTGATGTGATAGCAACTGTTAGGTTATTTTTGCAACCCTGTTATGAATACATTTCTTCATATCACTAGTTTCGAGCTTTGGAGGTTTTTTCTATTAAAAAAACAGTCCAGACAAGAAGCAGAATAAATAAAATTCCTGCAGATTAATACATCTCACATCTCTACAAGAGAGCTGGAAAATTTACAGAGATGCCTCTGAAATTGTTAAACTTCCAGCTTCAAATGTGCACTGCCCAGCAATAAAAACAACTGTGCACAATAGCTGACATGGTGTCATTTCTCCATTCTTTTTTTTAATCTGCCAAGGTTTTTTTTTTTTTTGAGAAAAGGGAAAGCTTAAAGATGCAGTCCATACATTAAAAGCCCTTTCTTCTTTCTTTCCCAGGATCTCATGGCTGAACTGAGGGACACACCTATTCTCAGCTGATTCAGAATTTGGAAGACAGAGTTTTGAGCTTTCAGGATTGTGCGTGCTTTATCCAAAGGTACTGCCTTTGCTATAACAGCTAATGGGAATATGAAGAATTTGGAAGGGCTGAAGTCATTGTTTAGGATTAATTGGTAACAGTGAAGACAATCTGCCAATATGCTCTCTCACTATGGGTTCATGCATAATTGGAATTTATGCAATTTACAGTAAAAACACAATTTTAAGAGTGCACAATTTTAAGAGTCCAGTTTTCAATAGAATTATATCAAGTGGTAAGTTTGTCTTTAAGAATACCAAATTATGCAGCTAAGAAAATAGTTGTGCTACAATTCAAGTACAGGTTGAATATCCTTTTTCCGAAATACTTGGGATCAGAAGTGAGGTTTTATTCTCAGCCTGGTGTCCTCTGGCCACTGCGTGGCTGAGAGGGAAGACAAGTCATAGTTTTGGTCAGGTAGGATTCTACATTCTGCAAGGAAGAATCACCACATCATCAGATGGCCAGCAACAGAAGGAGGCACTGGTTTGCTTCACCGCAAGGTGTGGGGAATCTGGCACTCCATCCCTTGCATCGCTGGTAGGGTGATCACATGGGGGAAGCATGGAGCACACGTGGTATGCTCGGCTTCCCTCATGGATTGGGCAACATAAGAAACCTCCTGTGTTACTAGGGTGGTGGCGCGGCATGCAGGTTCCACCCCTCTGCACCCACAGAGCCAATACAATGTTGCTTGATGGGAGCCAGCCAGCTCCATGGGTGACCAGGGCTAGATTGACGTTTGCCACTGAATCTAGCCTCATATGATGAGGTCATCAGGAGAAAAGTGGAAAGTAATATGTGTGTTCAGTTTGGATTCAGTTCTACCAGTCCTTCTTTGTAGAAAGGAAGGACAAAAACGGTTCCTATACTTGCTACTTCTTTGACCAATAACCAGCCTCTCTCTTGCCATGACATTCGTTGTAGAATTTATTTATTATTTATTTACAGTATTTATCTACCACCTTTCTCACCCCTGGGGGGACTCAAAGCGCATGGAGACAGCCTCGCTTGGTAATCTAGCTGATAGAGGAAACGAGCATGGACTACTCTTTAGTTTTCTAGTCCCAAAGTAATTATCAGTAAGGTTCATGAGTGCCTACAATTATTGTACCTGGGGTAGCAAAGAACATACAGCTTAATGGTGTAACATTAACAAGAGATTTAAAGATAGGCTCAAAGCCAACCTTAAAAACTCTGACATAGATACCGAGAACTGGGAAGCCCTAGCCCTTGAGTGTTCTAGCTGGAGGTCAGCAGTGACCAGCAGTGCTGTAGAATTTGAAGAGGCACGAATGGAGGGTGAAAGAGAGAAACGTGCCGAGGAAGGCGTGTCAAGACAACCATGGCCAGAACCACCTGCCACCTGGAAACTGATGCCCTCACTGTAGGAGAACATGCAGGTCAAGAATAGGGCTTCACAGTCACCTACTTACCCACCGCCAGGACACCAAACTTGGAGAACAATCATACTTGGACAACAAGGGTTCGCCTAAGTAAGTATGTAAGCACAGAACCGTATTTCCAGCATACCTGTACTACAGTCCATTATTCTTCTTCAAAAAGATCTCAAAGTACAATACAGTCTCTGTATTTGAATAGGATGCATTCCTGAATTTACTGCAGAAACAGGAAACCATGGATTACAGCAATTTCTTTTGAGAAGAATGACTTGTGCTAGAAAATGCCTAGGGAGTCTTGAAGAAAAAGGCAAGAGGGGCCATATTTTGTAGGGTAATTGTAACTGCAAGTATTGATCCCATGTGTATGGGGCTCATACTACCTATAGCTGTTGTATACATGGAAGGATGTTTTCTATGCATATTGAGAATCCCAATACATCAGGGATTTCTCCTCCTAACAATGAGAAGGAAACTTCCATGTATTTTGTTCTGGGTGTGGAAGAATTTCCTGAACATTCATACAAGAAAACATATTTTGATCACCTTATTTATACATAAAGAATTTGGTATCAGGCTGTATTTTTAAACACATTTATACAGAGGAAGTCCCCATTCAAAAACTGCAAAGGTAGCTTGTAGATTCCCTGTCAGCAGGATGATGCGAGTAATGTTCCCTGTTTTAGCTTAAACTTTAAATGATATATTGAAGCTGTTTTTATGGGGATAGGGTTCAGCACTATGCATATCTACTCTAAAGTTTGGAGTAAATAGTTGATCTTAACGATATGGACGCCCCAAGCAACTCTTGAATAAGCACACCTGATGTCTCTGTGTCTTTCTTATTCTCTTGTCTTGCCTTCTGTTTTTAATCCAGTTATTTTCTGGCATCACATTATTTGACAATGATTTCTACAGATCTGTTGTTCAGTGTGTAAAAAATTATTTCTTTTTTTGACCTTAAACCTGACAATAGCTGGGCCTTTACCTCAATCATATATATGGCTATTCCACCATTCTTCAAGGTAAAACAATTTACCAGGCAAATCTTTTGAAAAGAAGGGATTCTTTCTTCTTTCTCTGATACAGCTGTGAATTGGGACAAGAGTGTTTTATAACCCTGGTGCACAATTTCCAAAACCATATATTTATAGGACATATGCCAATAGCTAAAATGTTACACAAATAAGAACACCATAAATTAAGATCAGGGTATTTACATAAAAACTTCATCTTGAGGCTTTGCACAATAATTCATGTATAAGTATTTTACAGTATAATGAACACTGGGTCATCTAGTTTAAGTCCCTCATTTATGGTCTAGGAAGTTTTCAAAACATCATTGATTTACATTATGGTTAATAACAATTTGCTGGATCACAGAGAATGTTTTGAAGCCATGGGAGGAAAAGAAATTTAGCACTGGGTATAATTATTACAGCAGTCACCAACATGTTACTGATCACTTTGAGACTTCGTGGATTTGGATGCCATACATTTCAGACTGGCTTAATCTGATAAATATGAAGGGGAGGGCTGCACACAGTGCACATTGCTTTTGTGGAGGAGGGACTTTTTTATTCTTCCAGTAGCTATGACTAAAGCAGCTGTTATTTTTGGTTTACATCCCATTCTGTCTCCAGTGCAGCCCAGGGAAGTCTGCATTATCATCTTTTGAATTTAGTCCTCACATTTTGTCCTATTTATCTCTTTCTTATTTTTTCCTGTAAGAAAGAATAGGCTAAGAATAGGTGCAATTCCCCAGGTTGGAACAGGATATCATTTTCCTAAGTGAAAGTTTGTTTGTTTTCACAATTACAGAAGTTTGATACCACTTTAACTGCCATGGCTCCATCCAACTGAATACTAGGATAGGTGGCATCATAAAGTATATAGAATTATCTACCACAGAGTTCAGGTGCCTCACTAAGGAATTGTAGTAGTATACAGTTCACATTGAACTGGGTTATATGGCAGGGTGGACTCAGATAATTCAGTTCAAAGCAGATATTGTGGATTATTTGCCTTGGTATTCAGGGTTATATGGCTGTGTAGAAGGGCCCCAAGATTTAAATCCTAAAATGCCACAGCATTTAGCCAGGATAGTTAAAGTGATATAAACTATTGTGATTGTGTAGTGTGTAAGAGGTGTGCTTAATTGGAGAATACACACACACAGAAAGAGAGAGACTGTAAGAAAGTTATGTAAATGAGATAAATTCCATAAATACATGTCCAAATCAGGAAAATTGTGAGAATTTCAATAGTTGTTGTATTTATGTGGACAGATTTTCTTGGCAAGATATATTTAGAGTAGGTTTGTCATTCCCTTCCTCTTAGTCTGGAAGACTGTATGATTTATCCAAGGTCACCAGTGATGCATCTGATCCTTTGGCTCATAGCACCCTGGTCCAACATTAAAACCACCACACCATATTAGTTTGTAAGTGTCAAAACAGGAAGAAAACAGGTCCCGCAATGTGATATAAAACATGGATAAAGAGGAAATACAGGTGGAATGGAGGGACTGTTATACTGACCATCTGGCGACATTTATCTCTTCCTTCTACATGTGATTGAGATGGAAACCACATACACCCTTTGGCAAGATTTCTTATGTAAAAAATCACATTGATAGGTTTGGAAACCTTTCTAACAAGCTTCATTGCCACATGTCCAGGCCTGTAATACTCTTTCCATTCTTGTGTTCTGTAACATAATTACCCTTTTCACTTATAATGAATTAAGGACAAATATCTAGCCCCACACTATTATTATGAAATTTTGGCCTCATAAGTTGATTGTATATGGATTGAGAAGCACACTATGCTTGGGTTTTGTTTTGATCTTGTGTTATCATGCTGCATGCTATTTTTCTTTTGCACTGTGATCTGAATTCCTGTTTGATCGTGCAAGCCCAGTGAGTAACCTTGGGCAAGTCACATTTTCTTAACCTAGATGGTTGAAGATCTTATTTAGTTCCTATCTAGTTGCCCTTCCAAACTGAAAAGGTATGTACAAATGATGTGACTGCATGGCTTCACCACAATATGGTGTAAATGGTATAGCTGGCAGGAGGAAAGAGGACATGAGTACAAAAGCCACAAAGAAACAAAAGCCATAAAGGAAAGAAAGTATTGAAGAAATGGGTTACTTAGAACGGGCATATTTTGTTTGTTTTCCTTTACCTTCACCTTAGGAACCTGGGAAAAGTACAACCACTAATGGAGGGTACCAACAACATTCCAAACTGTCTACTAGAAGTTATGGAGTACACGCTTTGAATCCCCCTAGGGGTGAGAAAAGCAATATATAAATGCTGCAAATAAATAAATAAATAAATAAATAAATGGAGTAGACATTTCAAAGGCTAATTGTTTTATTGCAACACTATCTTCCAATTGCTACATGATACACAGTCAGCATTGCAAAAACACAGTTTCAGGTATTTAGAAATGATACCTAGCTTGGAGTACATGACTACATGTGTTTGATGAATGTGTACAGCAGGATAATAACATTTACTCATTTGTGAGTTGCTCAGAGAAACGTTGTTATGTGATGGCTACATGTATACATACATACATACTATGGTGAAGCATCTTTTACAACCCTTACATCATTGCTGGTAATGCTTGAATTAGTATAGTGTATGACATGAGACCCACACCCATGGGTATTAGCAAGTACTACTTGACATCATCCTTTGGCATTCATCTTCTCTAAGCACATTATTCAATCAAGGCTGAGTACACTTTCCATTTGAAAAGTGAATGGACTTCAGGGGCTCCTGAACAAAAATAGCATTTCTTTTTCTTCTTCCACATGTAGGTCTCCAGTGATCAATCCATTTGAAGCTTGCAATTAATTTGTCCATATACATGTCAGCCGTCCAAATTGCCCCCAGCTATCCCCAGCTTAGTTATGCCTTTTTCATTTACTCCTGCAGTCTCAGGATTTGCACATGGCTTTTTTTTACCAACCAATGTTTCTTACATATTCATGTTTGTTCACGACACACATTAATGTTTAGCTACAATCTTCTGCTCCAGCACTATCATAAGCACTGTGTGATGAAGTGTTCAAATGGCCAAGCTTCCAAGCTTCCATCATTACCTGAAAGTCATGTCTGCTGGCTGCTTTTCTCTAATCCCAGATGTTTTGTGTTGGCTGTGGTTACTCAGTGGTAAGGGAAAAGACATACAACATAGCTAATAGGCATTAGTTTTTATTATTACTTTACATGTCCCGGTGGGTTGAGTCCTAGCATTTGAAAGAGCTCTGGTAAATATTGGTTCAAATTAAACCTTTGTATTCAATCGCAAGCAAATCTGTATGACTCCTCTGGAGAGTTGAGAAAGGTACTTTTTTTTTGGCCAGAGCTCTACAAACCAGCCATATTGGCTAATTCTGTAAACTTTAGCTCCAAAATCCACTTCCTTGGGTCTTTCACTTTGTTTTCCATGTCATAACGTGCCATTTTTTTAAAAAATTGAGAATTGAGGCAGTCAGATAATTTCAGTGACATGGTTCATCATAGCCCATTGATGTTTTGTGGTTTATTGATCTGGATTTCAGGTACTTGAGGAATGAACATGCTGTCATTACAGTGCTCTGTTGCCATCATTAAGAAGAAGAAAAAGAACTTTATTTTTCTACCCCGCCTCTATCTCCCTAAGGGGACTCGGGGCGGCTTACATGGGGCCAAGCCCGGCCACATACAATTAAAAGCAAAACAATAGCAAGTTACAAATTAAAAAGACACAAAACAGCATAACAGTAATAAACAAACATCAAGCAACAGCAACCCAAAATTTTGGAGGGGGGAGGAAGGCCAACATACTAAGTGATTTAAAAGGTAAGTAGTTCGATAAGAAGATAGGAATATAACTGGTACAGGAGATAACATGGAAACAGAGCAATTTGACAGGAACAGGATCATCTCAGTTTAACATACATATATGAATAATGATGTAATATAGGAATTCAGGTTAAGTAGTGAAAATAGATCACAGTACAATCAGTCGAAGGCACAACGAAACATCCACGTCTTTAGTTCCTTGCGGAATGTGGCTAGGGAGGGTGCCTGCCTAATCTCCCTAGGGAGGGAGTTCCAGAGACGGGGGGCCACCACCGAGAATGCCCTCTCCCTTGCCCCCACCAATTGCACCTGAGACAGAGGCGGAAGTGAGAGAAGGGCATCCCCAGAAGATCTTAAAGTCTGTGTGGGCTCGTAGGGGAAACTTTTATCCAACCCCAAGTTCTCTATTAGACAATTTTTATCCAACTCCAAGTTCTCTATTAGACAGATTTTGCAACAGGAAAAGCAATAGATTGTAAAAGCGGTCCCTTTTTGTTACTGATTTGAGGAGAAAGGGTACACTTTAGTGTGTCAGGTCATAGTATGTTAGTATGTCAGGATTAGTGTGTGACTGAGTATTAAATGCTATTTCAGTATTTCATTCTAGCTGCAAATTCTTCAGCAAGGCGAAAAGTTGACAACTTGTAGAAATTGTGGGGAGAGGTGATTCTGAATAGTTATACTTCACTGCCAAAATGTCTTGACAAATCATAATGCTATTGATCGTAACCCAAAGGAATGTCCTTTTTACTGACAGCTAATCTGGACAAATATGTCCCTTTATTTCCTTCTCAACAGCTTGCTGGTTGTGGAGGATGCTGTGTGGTTTTGGCACTAGAGAAGCTGTTGCTTTGCTTTGAAATCTGGTATCATATTAGCGAGGAGGAGCTGAGGAGCCTTCTAATCAAGGTGAAAGAAGAAAGCGCAAAAGCCGGGTTGCAGCTAAACATCAAAAAAACCAAGATTATGGCAACAAGAATGATTGACAACTGGAAAATAGAGGGAGAAACCGTGGAGGCTGTGACAGACTTTGTATTTCTAGGTGCAAAGATTACTGCAGATGCAGACTGTAGCCAGGAAATCAGAAGACGCTTACTTCTTGGGAGGAGAGCAATGTCCAGTCTCGATAAAATAGTGAAGAGTAGAGACATCAGACTGGCAACAAAGATCCGCCTAGTCAAAGCCATGGTATTCCCTGTAGTCACCTACGGATGTGAGAGCTGGACCTTAGGGAAGGCTGAGCGAAGGAAGATCGATGCTTTTGAGCTGTGGTGTTGGAGGAAAGTGCTGAGAGTGCCTTGGACTGCGAGAAGATCCAACCAGTCCATCCTCCAGGAAATAAAGCCCGACTGTTCACTGGAGGGAAAGATACTAGAGACAAAGTTGAAGTACTTTGGCCACATCATGAGGAGACAGGAGAGCCTAGAGAAGACAATTATGCTTGGGAAAGTGGAAGGCAAAAGGAAGAGGGGCCGACCAAGGGCAAGATGGATGGATGGCATCCTTGAAGTGACTGGACTGACCTTGAGGGAGCTGGGGGTGGTAACGGCCGACAGGGAGCTCTGGCGTGGGCTGGTCCATGAGGTCACGAAGAGTCGGAGACGACTGAACGAATGAACAACAACAACAACATCATATTAGCTTATTTTGAATCATTAAGAAGGGGATAAATGTAAATCTTAGCTAAGATAGAGATATTTTTCACTTTTTTTATTATTCCAGATCTTGGTTTTTGAAAAGATGTTCAGGGCAAACCAGTGGTAAAGTGGAGCCAGCGTCTGTAAGGTTGATGTACTGAAATTTTGGGATTAACAGAGATAAGGACATCTACTGCCACCACCATGATACGTCTTCAGTTTCCCCATTCTCTACAAATTCAGCTGTGATCATCATAGCACTATAGCATTATAGAATTTTTTCAGTCAGAATTTGTTGCTGTGAGGTAGGGATTGAAGGAATATTCATCTTCAATAAAAATGAGTTTCCTGATACTCATTACAAATATAGTTTACACTAGTGATGATTCATAACAACAACAACCACAACAACAACAACAATTTTATTCTTATATCCCACCACCATCTCTCCAAAGGGACTCGGGGTGGCTTAGATGGGGACCAGGCCCAGTATAAACAAGGGTTACGGCATAAACATTGGGCTATCTGAGGGGGGACATTGTCATGCCACCAGAATGCTGACTGCAGCTCTGCCCTCTTCCTGAAATTGAAATAGATTTTCTATTACAATTATTAATTGTAATTATTTTAAATTTTTATGTGAATTCAACCTGCTTACAAAATTGGTGCACCTTTTTGCCCAATTGTCAAAAAGTATAAGTTGGATACTATTTTACACACAATCCAGTTCAGTGTCAACATACTTTTTGTTGACGCCTTCCTCCTGAACAATTTGAATATTTCTTAACATTCTTCAGCATTGCATAAACTAAGCTCTGTGATGGATGGTGATAGCTTTTAACTATTATATGAAAACTGAGCGGATAACAGACGAATATGCTACTAAGTTTATGCTGTTTTCCTCCCCAGCTTGCTTGCATTCTGCTGGAATGTCACGAGCATTTTAGAACAAAAAACCCAGAGAGACCCTTTTAGCTGCAAAGAATGCTGAGTTGAGTACTATAATCCACAACCCAATTAGTCAGAACATTTAATATTCATGAGAAAGAGATAAAGGAAAAGATTTAGTAGATCTGATGTTTGGCAGCATATACTGTTTGCTTACCATGGCATATTTAAAATAGTTCTGATAAACTTGCACACAACCAAAAACAGAAAAGGAGAACAAAGTACTTTTCATTACTTGGATACAGTGAGAGTTGCCTGCATCAGAGAAAAACAAAACAAAATGAAGATGGTTTTTAAGATTTAAACTACATATAAGATACAATTGTAAAATTCTAAGAGCTGGTAAATTTGCATCTTGGTTGGAATGCCAGGTAATGGCTATTTTTCATTGCAACCCATTTGTTTTCTCAGATGAGGTTGTGGAATGAGACTAGGGTGGGGTGGTGGAAGAAAATTTAACTGCAATAGTTTGCTATGATTCCTGTGATTCAAGCTAAGCAAAGTTCTACGAGGCTAACAGCATCTTATTCCCTGAAAGTTCATGACCCAAACATGAGATCTGAGGAGATGACATTATGATGAGATAGGGAAAGGTTCTTTTGATACAAAGAGTTAGCATGGCAAATTAACCATTAGAAGACCTCAATGAAGTCAAAATAATAGGGGCACCCATATACTAGTGCCTTACCAATATTTCTCTACAAGGAGACCTAGGAGCTTATCACACACACCCTGGTGCTATTTCTCCAGTAAGGGTGACTATGTTGCCCTGTGCTATGCTTTGGTGTGAGGACACTTCCCCAATCACACGGTGAAGCATCATCACACTGGGGCAGAAGTGTGCAAGCTCCATTGGAGCCTTCTCTGGTTGACAAGGAAGTGTCCTAGGATGCTTCCATGCTGGTTGGGGGTGGGGCCTCCAGCAGGAGTTGAAGGATGTCATGTGATGGGCTGTGTGCCCATCCATTCCTCAACTGGCTGGCAATGTCCTAGGATGCTTAAATGGTAAGTGTGATGAGGTCCCTGGCCAAAAGTTTCACACTTTTAAGGACTCAGTTAATACATTTTCATTTAATGGCAAAGAGATCTTGAATCATATAGAGAATGAGTGCTATTGGACACTGCCTTTCAAAATTTGTCATATTTTCAATGTATGAAATCTGATGTTCCAATGGCATTGCTTTGATCCATTGTTTTGTTTCTTGCTTTTATTTTGCTGATTCTTTTAAGCTTCTTTGCAAACCTTTGTAGGCCAGAAACCTACATCTTATAAGCTAAAGATTTTAGTCCATCAGACTAAAGTGAGTGTGGTTTCAAACCTCGCTTTCCCAGAGTCCTACTCAACACTCAAGCCACTGCACCATACTTGTTCTACACTGCACCACACTGCAACCACTACAGCAAACTGATTTTACATTGCAATCCTTTATTAAACTATTAAGGTACTTGTTCCTCTTTATCCCTTATCAAACATCAGTCTGCATGCAGCTCTGGCCAAAATGCAAGAGAAAGATTTTCAATAAACAAATTATAATTTGAGGCTTTATTTTATCTTCAGCTGCAGCTCATCAAGTATTTTTAAAGTTATTTTCATGAACTAGCAGCATTTCTGCATAATGTCTTGACTAAGCCCATTCAAAACACAGCTGAGACATATATATATATATATATATATATATATATATATATATATATATATATCATAGTCAGCTGATGGTCCTCTGCAAAGAATGCATTTGCTAGCATGAGAAAGGAAAGCCAACATTGAAACCTAATGTCTTTATAATCTGTGAAAAAGAGGAAATTAATGATTAGTTAAACACACAAGAAAGTAACGCTGCAGCTATGGAATCTGATGTTAGGATATAGGCCATTTTTATTGTCTGTTCTCAGTTGCAGTGGCTGATGTAATGACTGCTTAAACAGCAGACATTTGAGGTCAGTCAGTGGTGGCTGAGCCAACAGTCATTATTCTCAAATTCTTCCATAACTTTTGGGGTTCGAATTCCTAGGGGCTTTTCTTCTATTGTTGAAAGTTGCTTGTGTGAGGTCTAAGAATTGTCTTTCTCTATTCTTTTCCTCCTTCCTCAGACATACATCATATATTGTTCTCAATTTTAATGGCCCTTCTCTTTTTTCTGTACTCCCTAAAGCTCACGTAATCCACAAGCAGGATCTCCCTGACTGACATCATGAAAATGAGTAAAAGAAGAATGAATAGGTAGGGAAAGATGGCCAGATGCAGCATTTTAACATACAGCATGTCATTTCATGATTAATTAAGAACATGGAACTTGCATGAACACATGCGTTCAATATATCACTTTTAATATTTATGGATTCTTTTTAGCTTGGGAAATCAGCACAACCATGTGGATATTTAACTTTCTTTCATAACTTTCTTTCATAGCTTGTGATAAACTTCTCTGGCTGTCATATTTTTCTCTCTAGAGGCATTATATCAAACTACCTATGGATTCTGGTTTTTACAGTTATGAATTGTAAGTTGCTGTTAAACTTAGTTATTTCACAAGTATGTAACTTCTAACCTTGGTTTGCTATGCCCTCTATGTAATACTATAGCATACTAATGATGAGTATGGAGTCCCCACAACCCAAGAGGATTCAAATCACAGAATATAGGAAATCAGCTACATTATATTAGTGACTATCAGTATTATGAAAAGGGAAAATTCAAAGACAGTATGATTGTGTGTAATCCATATAAAATATCATAATATCATAACTCACAAGACTGGAAGAAGAGGGGGAATGAAATCCTGTTATGATCACGTATTATGTGTTCCAGATAATTTTATTGTAAGCTTCTGGTGATATGCAATATGGAAAGGGATAAAAATAGTTGCCAGAATTCTGCTGAGGACTTAAATCTCTGTTAAGTGGATTTAGTTCTGCAGGAACTGCAACTATGCTATTGTGCAACATCCATATCCAGCAGAGGGCTGATGTTACATTGCCATATAACAGAACTAGTGAAATAACTGATAAGGATGTGCAAAACTCTGTCAGTCGATTTGGAATTTGGCAAAATTCAGTGATGTATAGAAACGAACTGCCAAAACAAAATGCTGGAATGCCAAAACAGAACAAAAACAGAACAAAATCCCCCCCCCCCCCAATGAAATTCGGAGAAAAGTCAGTTAGGTTCATTTATATTCTGACCATTTTTCCATAGTTAAAGCAGCATTAGCTCTCTGTGGGAATGATGAGGCTGAGCACAGTCATAGTTGCTGCATATCTTGGCCTGCATTAGCCATTCACAGGCTGGTTTTCCTCTCCATTGTCCTGGGCTCCAAGTCCCAAAATTCCTTGGTTTTTGTCCTGACCATGAGGATCTCTGGACTTGACAAAACTCCTAGTTTCCAAAGGATTCAATACTGTGTCCTCTCCTTTCCCCATAAAAATAAGCTATGTATTCAGGTTGCACTGATGGGGAGGACAGAGACACTCTGCCAGTGCAGAGAAAGGGAAAGCTACTGGGATGGGCAAATAACCTTATTTTTGTGAAATTTCTAGTGTGTAAATTTCTTGCCTTTCCTATAACCTTCCATCCATTGAAATCTGAAGTATAATCAATTGAATAGCTATACAAAGAATGTTTGAAAATATTTTTTGTAATGGTAGAAATACATGTTTTTCAAATGTTAAGAAATCCTGACAAAAATTGCAGCTTGACAAGAATCTTTTCAGTTTGGAAGTTATTCTGAGTAAACTTTATTCATGACTGCTTTGCAGAGAAACCGGGACTTTCTGTGAAGGAAAAAGAATATCTCCATGCTTTAAAAAAATATGCGGAAAATGTTGTAATTAGAGATTTATTCTATGCCAAATTTGTATGTCCTGATTTGCTATTTTTTTTGGTACAAAATGACCACATGTGAATTTTGTGCAGTAAACCTCTCAAATTGCAAATAGGCTTTTAAATTAGCATGGGAAGAAAATTGTTAAAAGTAATCATTTCTTCCTTCATGAAGAAGTGTAGTGAAGAATTATATCCTTATGGCTTTTTGTTGACACATTATGGGTGGAATCCAATTAACTTATTTTGGTGAAATAAATTGTGCTCTAAATAGTGACACAGGTAGATATTGATTTCACCAATTCCTGAGGGTTGTGTTTTGGACACATTCAGATGCCATCAAAATTATATCACCAAATGCATTTATTATTGGATGTTTTTTGTAATACTATATAATTTGATAATGTTTTCACATACATGGTCCTGGAGAGTAAAACGGATACGTTTTTCCCATCTTTTCCCTGCTTCAGCAAATATTTTTTAAAGAAATGCAATAATTGCACTTCTGTATTTAATAGGAAAAGAATTTACAAAATCTTCCTTGGTCTCCCTAAAATTGATTGCACCTGTTCTTATTCTGGAAGCCAAGTACTAGTTCCTCATATGACTCTGTATGATAAAATCAGAAGAAACTGTGAGGGAAAATCCATACACAATATAAACTCACTGGTGCCAAAATGTAAACTTAGAACATTATATTATGAAGAGTCAGATGTGAAACATAAAGATAAACTGTAGAGACAGACTGGCCACCACCTGTTAAAGAATTCTTATATTTTCAAATAATATGAGCTTTAGTCTGTTAGCCTTATCCACTATGTGTTCTCATTTCCATCTTCCCAGCCTTTAACAATGCATCAACATAACAGTAGTAGATTTAGTAAAGTTTTGATATCTGTACATAAGATTATAATCTTGTGTAAATATCATCAAAACAGTGTTTATTAACTGTGCCAACTGTCATTGTGGGTCACATAGCTGAATAAAATTGTTTGCATTGCTTTTAAGAGCACTTTGGGGGATAAGTGAAAGCCTCACTACTAGACTGAAATAAAAATCCTTAGAATTTGAGTGACACAATGGAATGTACTATTGTACTTTGAATACATGAGAAGACACCACTATTAGAAAATGTGATAATGTTTAGTAAAGGTAGCAGAAGGTAGTGGGACAAAAGGAAGACTGCATCACAGGTAGACAGTTAAGAAGGCCATCACTTTGAACACAGCTTATATTAACAGGGTAATCTGGAGATCCATAAATTGAAATTGACTTGATGGCAATTAACAACAACAATCAGAATGCAAAATAGTAAAAATGTGTGCCCTTCCTCATTGTTTCTGGAAATGTCCTCTTACATTTGCTGGAGATTAATAGACCCTAGATGATAGGGAGAATGTTTGATTTAAAGGTTTTCTGAAAGGCAATGATGTCATTCTCCATGACAACTGGATAATTAATTGAGGTCTGATGCTGTTGTTTTGTAGATAAAATATTATAAGACTATATTCTATTAAACAACTAATTTTTTATGAGACAGAATCATTAATTTGTAAAAAGGATGTTTTAAAAAGTTGGGCAATGTTCTCTTTCAAACAAAAAGTTTTCCAGATGATCAATTATTCAGGAACGCTTAAAAACACTGGGTGTAATGTGTGTTGAAAACAAAATATAGATACCCAAAAACTAATAGTGAGGAGTAACAGCCATAAAACTTGTTCTAAGATGTGTTCTAATTTAAACAAAGAGGTTGTGATAATGTTCCATTCTATGATTTGACTTTAACTAGATTGCCCTGGTCAGTCCCCAAGGAAACTAAAGTTGTTTCAGGGTCTGGTATTCTTCATTTCCAAGTAATACTAGAAAATTGATTCCAGATTGTATCAACATTCTCTAATTTCTTTATATAGAATATATATATATGGGGGGTGGAACACCATGTGTATTCACCAGAAAATATATGGATTAAAAGAACAAGATAACAAATTCAGGATGAAATAAAATATTAAAAGCAGAGAATGAAGATTCATATTGTAATTATAAGTATTTGGATTGTCCCAAAAATATCTCATTTACTTCATGTTATCTCCACACCAGACCTGCACAATTTGTGGCCCTCCAGTTGTTTTAGACTTCAGCTCCCAGAATTTCTGGCCATTGGACAAACTAGAGAGTTGCTTCTGAGAGTTGGTGGCCCAAACATCTGGAGGGCCCAAGTTGTGTGGGCCTGCTCTACACTAAGGGCACATCTGCACTGACAGGCTCAAGAAAATCAGTGTTGTTTTTCTGGTACTGCGTTTTCAATATCATAGTGAGTCATTATGCTTAGGAGTTATATATTCACAACCAGAAGGTACAGGATAGTATTGTACAATCTTATTGACTGTAGCTGTCTAATGTCTCAGGCAGGTTCCAGATTGCCCAATACCAGGATCTGAAGCTATTATTTTCTGTATGAAAAACATATGTTCTTTGCTGTGAATAATATATATATATATATATATATATATATATATATATATATATATATATATATACACACACACATATACATATACATATATGACCAAAATGTAATTTCTTCAGGCAAAGTTTGTTCAAGAGGGGAAAAAACCCATTCAGCAAAGCAATCCAGAAAGGGTCTGCAGACATACAGTCAATTCAAAGTTTAAGTACAGTGCCCTTCTTGAGTTTTCATTTAGAATTATCTAATTTCCTCATATAATTTCTTACACATTTCAATGAATAAGTGGATACAGGAAATCTGTAGTCTGGGCAACAAAATACGTGCTCTACATTAAAAAGGATAGTTATGAACATCACTGGAGGATTGCTTGTTCGGGCCAGTAAAGTGTTTGCCATTGGAAGAGGGGAATAACATGTTTATTTTTATCTTTTAAAATGTTTTATATTTTTGGTATTTAGAATTGCTGTAATTGAAAACACAATCAAAACTCCATCTGTATTCATGTTTTTTGAAAACCTAGATTCACTCTAGTTGGTCAGAAACGGGGGTGATGTCCTAATGTCTTTGCAGAAGCTCAATAACATAGCATGTTTGTCAATTATAAGCCCTTCTTCATTTGTATTGCAACAACCACTTATGTGAGATGTTCATGGTAGTGATAGTGAACAAGTCGAAGTGCATTTAATGCTTGCCCACCCTACCATGTGAAATAATAACCCCATTTCGGTTTCTATTCTTCATAATTAATTGAGAATATGGCATCTGTTAATATATATAAATATTATTAGTTATATTTTGACCACAAATGCATGAAAGCATTTTGTTAAAGAGCAAACAGCACATTTGTTTCATTTAACATAATCATCTATTGTGTTGAACGCATTGGATGATTATACTAAATAGAACAAATGTGTCAGGGTGTTTCAAACAGTAAAAGTCAAGTGTACTTTTCTTTCTTTCTTTCTTTTGTTAATAAAGAAAGTTTAAACATCAGACACATTTAATAAAAGAGACTCTCTCCACAGCTATAATGAAGGATGAAGGTTTGTTTTCTTTTTGTTCATTTTTTTATTCTGAACGTCTGCTTTCCAATCCTATGTTTAGATTGGGCTTAAAAATAAATAACCTTTGCATAAGTCAATAAAAGTGGAGGAGAGAACCAGGTCTAGGGATCTATGTATATATATGGAGAATGAGAGTGCTGGTCGGGGGAGGGAGGCACAGAGAGAGGTAGTTCCTAGCTGCTTATATGGGAAAGAAATACAGACATTAATTACAGCACAGTAAGTGTTAAGACTTTAATAGCATTATTGCAAATAGACATTTTATCAAAGAGCCAGAACTGATTAGTTGTTTAAAATATATGACATCTACACTCAGAAACAAACACTGTAAGGTTCAGTGGCTCTAAATGGATTTATATTTTGTGTTTTAAACTGTATCCAATCACCTTTTCTCTTGGATTTTTTTCTGCATCAATTAGGATATCACCCTATATTGGGAGAAAAGAAGAATAAAAATAAAGTATAAATAAATACATGAAATATATTCCATCTTAAACCTGAAGAACATCATTATTTTTAATTTGAATCAGGTTGCAACATAATACTTATTCCTGGAAAAAATTTCTCTTGCTTAGACAGGCAGGGCACCATACATGGACAGCAGTGTGAGGCTACACAAGAGTCAAGGCCCAAAACTATCCAAATCATTTTGAGAAGGACTGAAGGTTTATTTCAATAAATGGAGATTGTGGCACTGACACCTAAGCATATCCAATCACTACCACAGCTTTCTAACCATATCTTCTGACACCCACTCATTCAGGAAAACATAAAAATCGAGCTATCTCACGTGACAAATGAAATATACATAAATGCAGGCAAGTGATCACCAAGACAAATCAATTCTTGAGTTTGTGAATACCAAGGATGGCTCTCTGTCTACTCACTTGTTCATGAAATGCCTCAGCAATTATTTTGCAAATGACTGCAATAATCTCTTGAAGGTGAAAATCTTCTTATTAAACAGTAGCAAAATATCATTTGGAAAGATCTCATGAATTATGCACCCCCTAAATTCTATTAACCTTAAATCTGGGATCTGGAAACTCTCCAAGTGATGTCCTCATTTTTGTTATTTTTGCAGCTGCTCTGAATTTCTGCCAGAACACCCAAACCTGGGTAATTGAAGGGTACTTTCCCTACAGCTATAGACCATACTGAAAACAGGCTCACATTTTATAGTTAACACAGAGACTGTTCCTTTAAAAAACCTGTCAAAATAGTGTTGTTTAAAAATGACCTTTGAATTTCACTAAGGGCACTTCCAGACAGCACAAAAATGCAGGTTTTAAAGGGAGGACAAAGAAACCTGGGACCTAAGAACATTTTCCCACACAGACCTATAGGTCCCAGGATTTCTTTCCACACTGTTGTCACAGGTCTACTCTGTATCGGAACAAGGACACTCGTCATTTGGACATTATGGGTTTGAAGAGGATGGTGCATCAATGTTGGCCAGTGTCTGCATTCCAGGATGCATTACCTTGATTCAGGTTAATTTAGAATCATTTCTGATTGGACTGCAGTTGGCCAAATAAAATCTGGAATTAGCAGTGACACTCTGAAGTACTTTCAAGAGAATGTCAAAATGACAATGATCTCAGGAAGGAGGAAAGCCCCTGGTAAATGGCTACCTTTACTCATCTAGAACATTTGTGATCACATGGAGCAGTTTTAGAGCAGTAGTTCTATCATCCCAAACATGGCAAGAGGTCACATTAGCATCACTGAAATGCCCACTTGTGAAATTTGCAAGGACGGTAGGTGCATGACATTGCTGACATTCCACCACCACTTTGATGCTTTTTTCTGTAACTTGACTTAGTGCCTGCTTTGGTGTAGGCAGAGATTAAAGAAAGATTGTGAGAAAACTTGGGTGTCGTGTCAGCAAACTAAATGCTACAGTTAATCAGTTGTATTGTCTGGTCTAGATCTAGACCTGCTAATGCATGAACATTTGAAAGAGATCACCTCCTTTGAAGGAGCTTTCCTCGTTTTCTTCAGTTTAAATTTAATGAAATTGTTCTGGAACTATGTTGTTGAACCTCTGAGGATGCCTGTCATAGATGCAGGTGAAACTTCAGGAGAGAATGCTTCTGGAACATAGTTATACAGCCTGAAAAACTTGCAGCAACCCACTGTTCAGGAACTATATGCAGTTTCATTCAATTGTGAAATGGGAGAGGTCCCATTTTTCAGCTTCTGGACTGGATTTAAATATATTTGACTATTTTAGTGACATACATTTTGACTGAAGTGGTTCTATTTAGCAGTGGAGGGAACAAACTCTATTCTGTGTGTGTATGCTGGAAGTCATTTTTAAAACTCACTTTATACACATTTCATTGCTGCTAGCATGTTGATTATTTGTTTGGGTCTTGGGCAGAATGGTTACCATTGTTCTTCATATTCTCACCTGACCATTTCTCTGAGATATATTTGTTCATATTCATGCATTTGGCAGTCCTATGTTAACATAACATCCAAGAAACACAAACAGCTTTGTTTGCTTGGTAAAATAGTATGCAAAATCCCTGAAGCAACCTATCTAATTTCTCAAAGTTAATCTCCCCCTTAAGGTCCTTAAAGTTTCATCCAGATGTGCAAAACAACATAAACATAACTAGTTAGGTTTGCCAATAGAAATTAAGACTAGAGCAACAATCCTGATTCTTGAATCATGATCCAGACTTGGATTTGGATTGGATCTGCATTGGTGTGAAATAGATAAAGATGTAATTTGAATAGCCAAATCAGGTGCCAAAATAAATCAAAAGGCTAGCACACAGCCCTAGTTTATATTATAATTATATCCACTCTCCACTCTTCTCCTGCCCTGGAACAAGTTCAGAAGCTTTTGCTTCTCTTTTTGATGTCATGCATCTTGTAGAAGCATCAAAATCCAGCAAAGTGTGATTAATCTTGACTATGGTTTGTTTGAGACAAGGCACATTGAAACAATGGTTAATAAAAAATCTTTATCTGAATTTATGAGATTAAGAAAAAAGAAAGAAAAGGAAATACAAGGAATACAGGCAATCATTCACATCATAACAAACTATGGATTCATTACAGTATACAAAAATATATGTCTTGTCTGTGATGGACAGTATTTTCTGAATATTAGGAAACTTCTTCAGCTTTCTGCAACATCGCCAATGTCAACAGCTACAAATGAAAGGTTGTTTCCTACTGTGAAACCTTTGAAAACATATATAAGAAACACAATGGGGCACAAGGGCAATGGTGGCGCAACAGGCTAAACTGCTGAGCTGCTGAACTTGTGGTTCAAATCTATGGGATGGGGTGAGCTCCCGCTGTTTGTCCCAGCTTCTGCCAACCTAGCAGTTTGAAAACATGCAAATGTGAATAGATCAATAGATACTGGCTCGGCTGTAAGGTAAATTGTGCTCCATGCAATCATGCTGGCCACATGTGTACAAACAACATGCAGGCTCTTTGGCTTAGAAATGGAGATGAGCACCTCCCCCTAGAGCCAGGGATGAGCACCACCTCTCAGAGCCAGAAGGGGAAACATTTACCTTTATCTGTGTTTCATTGTTTCTAAGCATTGAATGTTTGCCTTTGTATTTGTGTATGCTGGAATCTGCCCTGAGTCCCCTCGGGGAGATAGGGTGGAATACAAATAAATTATTATTATTATTATTATTATTATTATTATTATTATTATCATCATCATCATCATCATCATCATCACTATTACTGTTAAAAAGACTGACTGGACTTGCACTCTTGAGTGTCCACAAAAGTTTATTGATGGAGCCCAATTTCTGTCAAAGTGTATTGATACAGTTTTCAAGTATTTCCAGCATGTTGTAGTATTTTTTGTGAGTCATTTTTAAAGTTTTTTAGACTTGAAACTTTGTTACTAAAATAGAAATTTGATTTAATTAAGTCTATATAAAATAGAATAATTAAGTCGATATAATATAGAATGAATCCTATAATTTAAATTATTTTGTATTATGGAACTACTCTTCATGATTTTCTAAAAAATGTTTCAAACACAACCCCCCCCCCCCCAAAGTTTTTTTCTGGCTACAGCCCTGGAAAGTAGGGGGTATTTTTCCTTCCCTTTAAAGTGGCCTTGGCAACTTTCATGGTATACTGGAGTTCCTCAGTCTTTCAAAGCAGATTTTTTAGACAGAAAATGCAACTGTCAATGGAAGGAGAAATAATGACTTTTGCTGCCCTGTGACCTATCATCAGTGTGATGCATTAAATGCATCCCTGTATTCAATTTCCTATATTGTAGAAATTGAAGGAGTAGGAATCTTTCTTCTTTAAGGAATCAAAATACAAAATCTTACTATACTGTGCATTGTCCAGAAGGAATTAATATTCAACGCACAGGAAAGATTGTAATACATAACATTATATCAAGTTGAATATCTCCAAAAATGAACATAAGCAATAGACCTAAGTTCAAATGCTGTACAATAAAGAAATATATAACCAGTTTAGAATTTAGATTTGTTACTGCCAAAGCCCATACAAGGCAGTTTCAATCAACTTCTAATGTTTACATATCAGTCAAAAACTATGTATGTAGTTTTTTGGGAAAAACATAGAGCTGTTTATGATTAACACACACCCATTCTGTGACTATTTTTTCCTGAGGTGGTCTCTCTATATCTGACCTATATGACTTCAAAGCAGAGCCTGATATTTACGTAACTGAATCATCCACTGTACACCAAAAATCTGTCAACACTCACCAAAACAAATATGTTAAGAGTACTGGTTTAGAAACATGTTTATAATCAATCACTGATGATGGTACAAACATAGATAGAAAGTGTGTAAATACAGGCTGCACAGCTGTTTGACAGAGTCCCATGCTGTCCATCACACAGTGCACACTCACTTCTGGTGGAGCTCTGTAGATCAGCTGTGGTGCAAGTGTCCCACAATGCTCAACCTGGAACACAGGAGGCCTCCCATGTTCTATAGAAAGGAATGGGGCCAGTGGGGGGGGGGGGAGTGTGTGGCAATGTTTTCTTATGTGTGATGGGGGAGCGCCACTATGGGTGATGTCGGGTGTGGGGCAACATTTAGAAATATATGTTTTGGGAGGGGGAGTGCAGAGGTAGGTATTCTCTCCCTCCCTCCTCAGTTACCAAAGCCCTCTCCAGAACTACCATGTCACTGTAATATTAATCCCAATAGATATATAATTGCTTGTGAAGTTCAGATGAAATATGATTTGTATCTGGTTATGTCCCAATTATCAAATTCAGACTAATGACAACATGTGCTGAGACTCTTGGAAGATTCCAGCTGATCTTGGGAGAAGACATCCTTGGTCTATGGAAACATAGCTAGATTCTTCTCTGATCTATCACAGTGACACAGTGAATCCCGGAGCAGGCTGTATGTGGAACTCTTTCACTATGATTGTGTAGGTTCTCTGCCCATCTGTGCACCTGAAGATGCAGAGCCTGTCACTGCTATCTCCCCAATGACAAAATTAATTTACCAGTATCAAAGGGAGAAACTAAGCAAAAGGATCTACACCACATGCATCAAACTAAAGGCTCATGGGTCATAACCAATCTGCCATGTCATTTTATGTGACCCTCCAGATGCTGACTTACAACTCTTGCATTCCTCATAATTAGACATTTAGAGCTGATGGGAGTTATGATACAATAACATGAGGAAAGCTGCCATTTATTCTGTTTAGACAGGATATTGGGGTTTGAATTTAGATACAAGGTTTGTGGATATGATGTCTGTGTTTTAAATGTCCTTTAATCTTTTCCCAACCTCAGAGTCACTGTTGTTGGGCTGAGTTCCCATTATATCTAGTCTACATGGTGGATAATGAAGTGATGGGAGTTGTCATTCAATAACATCTTGGGACCCAAATTGGGTAAAAACTTAAGACAATCAATCTCTATGTAAAAAATTGTATAGTTGGCCTTCTGTATCCATGGATTCTCTATTCTCTATTCATGGATTCAGTGGCCCTTTGAAAACAACCATAAAGCTGATGTGACTTTCGATGAAAATGAGTTTGATACCCTAGTGTATTATACTCAGAATTGTCATCGTTGTTTAGAGGATTCTTGTAAAACCTAAACATATTGCATGAAGTAGCGCAGCTCAGAAATGGGTGTGTTGTTGTCATTTATGAAAACTAGGTCAGTTTTATAATTTTTTAAATTCAAGTGTTGTGTTGATTACATGATTTCTGTTCATTGTGTTAAGCTGGACTTGCAGTTGATTCATTCTTGTCCAATCAATTGATTGGACACTGTGAATAGAATGTTGGACTAGATAGAACTTTGATCTCATCCAACATGATTTTTTTCTTATATTTTTTCCTGAGTATTAATTCTTCCATTTAATCATGCTATGAATTAACAGCTGGTGACTTTATGTATCAGAAAGTACCACACCATATGTTAATTGGCCTATCAAGAACATTTATTTTGTGAATGCTTAACAGTAAAAAAGTGCAATTTAATGGCTTTGTTAGCACTCAGCTGAGACAGTGTGTATTATCCATTTTTATAGTTTAGTTTTGAGGCCAACATAGTTCTTGCAGACACACTCTCATTACTTTATTATTCCATTTATTAATTTTTTTGCCTGTGTTGCTCATTTGTTTCACATGACAAGAGGTCCAAAAATATTTTTCTGATGATATAATTCACACCAGTGCTTTACCCAAATCCCACTGAAGTCAACAGACTGATTCCAATTAATTTAATGGACTTTCACTCATCACATACCAAAACTGATGAGGAGGAAACTGTTTAATGAGTTCATTTTTTGTTAATGGGAATTTGAAAAAAATTCAGAAGAATTGTGATAATAAAACATTAATGTTACATATTAAGAAATGTATTGATTGATTGATCAGATTGATGTCCCTGCCTTCTTCCAAAACTAGGATCAAGTTGGTACACAGTAATGACTGACTACAATCCAAAATCATTTTTTAAAAAAAATGATTAACTTAAAACACAATTTAAATTATAGGCAGATCACAATTAATGAAATGTTCCTGGATATTACTTCTCTAACAAAAAAGTACCAAAAGTTAAAATAACACGGACAAAATAGAGGTAGTTTTCTGCACTACAAAAAGCAAGAAAGAGTTCAACACGTAACAAGAAGTTCCCACAAGCATGTTCCAAATGTATTCTTCTTGCCACTGGGTAGTCACAGCCTGACTTGCACAGATCTTGGAAGCATTGCATTTCTTTTATCAAAACTATCATATTTATCCAGTCAGCCTGGAGCCTCACTCATGAAGGAGGAGGATAGCGGGAGGCATTCTTGGAACATTTGAGCTTGGTGGTAATGTTAGGGAATCCAATCAGGCTTTAGCCCTGAAACATTTCCCTTTTAACATTTTGATGTTCACCATTGGAATATTAATGTGAAGCAGCCATTCATTTTTATAAGGAAGTACTGAACTTTGAAAGAAAACCTGTATAATTTCAACGCTTCATGTTCTTGACAAATGGCTATGGGAAACTCTGATTGCATGCTTACAGAATGATCCCCCCCTCCAGCTTATCATTTTCAAAAAAGAAACCAAAACATATTCATGATTAGCTCCTAAGAGAGCCTATTTCAAACATGGGATATTTTAGACACTCTATATTATTTCAGTAGGTTAGTGGAATCAGGATTCTGCCAGGATGATGATGAAGAGATGGAATACAGTCTTCCAGGGAGCCCTCATGCCTAAATCTGAATGAAATGAATAAGACAGATGTGGGCAAACTGCAGGCTTCCAGATGTCATTGCACTAAAACTCTTACAGCTTCTCACCATTCACTGTGTTGTTTACTTACTTACTTACTTAGGCGATCCCTCGTTGGACGAGTAAGATGGTCTTCCATCATGGGTTTCCTTGTGGGTCCGCATGTGGCTGTGGAGCCCTATTCTTGCTCTGCATCTTCTTCCGCAGTGAGGGCATTGGTTTCCAGGTGGAAGGCTTGACGCGCCTTCCTCCTGGCACGTTTCTCTCTTTCACCCTCCACTCGTGCCTCCTCGAATTCTGCAGCACTGCTGGTCACAGCTGACCTCCAGCTGGAGCGCTCAAGGGCGAGGGCCTCCCAGTTCTCAGTGTCTATGCCAGAGTTTTTAAGGTTGGCTTTGAGCCCATCTTTAAATCTCTTTTCCTGTCCACCAACATTCCGTTTTCCGTTCTTGAGTTCGGAGTAGAGCAACTGCTTTGGGAGACGGTGGTCAGGCATCCGGACAACGTGGCCTGTCCAGCGGAGTTGATGTTGGAGGACCATTGCTTCAATGCTGGTGGTCTTTGCTTCCTCCAGCACGCTGACGTTTGTCCGCTTGTCTTCCCAGGAGATTTGCAGGATTTTCCGGAGGCAGCGCTGATGGAATCGTTCCAGGAGCTGCATGTGACGTCTGTAGACAGTCCACGTCTCACAGGCATATAGCAGGGTTGGGAGGACAATAGCTTTATAGACAAGCACCTTAGTATCCCTACGGATGTCCCGGTCCTCAAACACTCTCTGCTTCATTCGGGAAAATGCTGCACTTGCAGAGCTCAGGCGGTGTTGTATTTCGGCGTCGATGTTGACTTTGGTGGAGAGGTGGCTGCCAAGGTAGCGGAAATGGTCGACATTTTCTAGTGTTACACCATTAAGCTGTATCTCTGGCATTGGAGAGGGGGCGGCTGGTGACTGCTGGAACAGCACTTTGGTTTTCTCGATGTTCAGTGACAGGCCAAGCTTTGTGTATGCTTCTGCAAAGGTGTTGAGAGTGGCTTGTAGATCTTCTTCTGTATGCGCACAGACGACATTGTCATCAGCATACTGGAGTTCTATAACAGATGTTGTTGTGACCTTGGTTTTGGCTTTCAGTCTGCTGAGGTTAAATAGCTTGCCGTCTGTCCGATAGATGATTTCCACTCCGGTGGGAAGCTTCCCATCAACAAGGTGTAGTATCATGGCGATGAAGATGGAGAATAAAGTTGGGGCAATAACACATCCCTGTTTGACACCCGATTCCACCTTAAATGGGTCACTTTGGGAGCCATTGCTGTCCAAGACTGTTGCCATCATGTCATCGTGGAGGAGCCGCAGGATGTTCACAAATTTGCTTGGGCACCCGATTTTTTGGAGGATGGTCCAGAGAGCGCTGCGATTCACTGTGTCGAATGCCTTTGCAAGGTCGATGAATGCCATGTACAGAGGTTGGTTTTGTTCCCTGCATTTTTCTTGGAGCTGTCTTGCAGTGAAGATCATGTCCACAGTTCCTCTGGAGGGGCGGAAGCCGTTCTGGGATTCTGGGAGGGTGTCTTCTGAGAGGGGCAGAAGGCGGTTTGCAAGGATTCTTGCGAGGATTTTTCCAGCAGAGGTTAGAAGGGAGATACCTCGATAGTTTCCGCAGTCTGTTCTTTCCCCTTTTTTGAAGAGGGTGATGATGGTGGCATCCTTGAAGTCTGCTGGGATTTTCTCGGTCACCCACACTTTTACTATGAGCTGGTGGAGTTGGTGTGTCAGCGCAGGTCCTCCCTCTTTAAAGATTTCAGCAGGGATCCCATCCGGTCCGCTGGCTTTGTTGTTCTTTTGTTGGCTGATGGCATTGCTGACTTCTTCCAAACTAGGCAATGCTGCAAGCTCATCCCTGGTTTGTTGTTGCGGGATTTGTGAGAGGACCTCTTCGGCCACACTGGAGCTGCGGTTTAGGAGGCTTTGGTAGTGTTCTTTCCAACGTAGTGCAATTGACTTTTGGTCCTTCAGGAGTTTGGTTCCGTCTGATGAGCGTAGAGGCTGTATGCCATGGTTTCTTGGCCCATAGATGACCTTTGTGGCTTTGAAAAATCCTTGAGCATTATGGGTATCTGCCAGGTGTTGGATTTCTTCAGCCTTCTTTGTCCACCAGATGTTCTTGAGTTCTCTTGTCCTTCTTTGGACCTCAGCTTTTGCACTGGCGTAGATCTTTTTCTTAGCAGCACAGTTGATGTCTCTCTGCCATGTTTGGAAGGCTTTCCTTTTCTTGTCGATTAGCTGTTGGATCTCGATGTCATTTTCGTCAAACCAGTCTTGATGTTTCTTGGCTTGGTATCCAATAGTTTCTTCGCAGGCTTGGATGATGGAGGTCTTCAGTTTGTTCCAATGTTCCTCAACATTTTCGGGGTGTACTGTGGGTAGATGGTCCTTGAGTGCTGTTTGGAGATGGGCTCGCCTGGAGGGCTCCTGAAGGGCTTGGGTGTTCATTTTGCGCCTTGTCTTTCTTCCTTGGAGTCTGCGCTTGGGGGCGATCTTGATAGCCATCGTGGATCGGATTAGCCTGTGGTCGGTCCAGCAGTCGTCAGCACCTGTCATGGCTCTTGTGAGGAGTACGTCACGGCGGTCTCTGGCACGTGTGATTACATAGTCTAAGAGGTGCCAATGCTTTGACCGGGGGTGCTTCCATGATGTCTTGAACTTGTTTTTCTGGCGGAAGAGCGTGTTGGTGATGACGAGGTTGTGCTCCGCACATTTGGTGAGAAGCAGGATGCCATTCGAGTTGCTGTTTCCAACCCCGTCTTTTCCTATGGTGCCTGGCCACAGGTCGAAGTCTCGCCCGACTCTTGCATTGAAGTCCCCCAGGAGGATGATTTTGTCCTCCTTAGGAACCCCTGATAGGACGGTATCCAGCTGACAGTAGAATTTCTCCTTGATGTCTTCATCAGCGTCTAGTGTTGGTGCATAGGCACTTATGATGGTTGCCCGTTGGTTTTTGGCAAGATCAATTCGGAGGGTGGAGAGTCGTTCGTTGATGCCAGTGGGTGCTTCGGACAGATGTTTCATCAGATCATTTCTTATAGCGAAGCCAACTCCGTGCATTCTTTGGTCTTTTTCGGGCAGTCCCTTCCAGAAGAAGGTGTAGCCTCCTTTTTCTTCCTTCAGCTGTCCCTCTCCTGCTCTCCGGGTCTCCTGAAGGGCTGCTATGTCGATGTTGAAGCGTCCCAGCTCCCTTGCAATGATGGCAGTTCTGCGTTCGGGGCGTTCACTGTCACTGTTGTCCATCAGAGTCCGTACGTTCCACGTACCGAAGTTCATTTTCCTTTTTTGGCCGCAGGGTGGTGACCCCACTGGACGCGGCAGTCCAGTCAGGGATAAGTGAGGCAGACTATGTTTAGGGCACCTTTTCTAGCCCCCTCCCCATGTGGGGTGAGCAGAGTGGGTCCTAAAAAGGGCTGCTCAGTCGCGGATACAGCTGCCGAACTACTCAACTGCCTCGGACCTTGAGGTAGAACGACTGAGTCCGTACCCACCGCCCATGTGCCAGTCTGTGACTAGGGGCTTCCAGATTTCACAGTCCTGCCCCCGTCGCCACTCGCTGATCGCCATGGGTCTTTGGTTGCTTGGTTTTTATTTTCTTTGGAAGACGCCTGTGCGTGGGTTTTTTTAATGTGTGGAGGTCAGTGCACAACTGAACAACACACAGTCTTCACAGATGAGGTTCCACTGGTGATGTAGTTTAACACAATGACCGTGGCTTCTCAGTCTGTTGCAGCCTTCTTCCGCCTTCGCAGCCGTTGTAACATGTACCATGTTATCCTCCGCCTGCTCCGCCGTTGAGGTCTTTGGGTCTTCGGACTGTGCTTGGTCTGGGACCTCCCCCGCGGCCACTCCTGGGAGCGCACGACTCCAGTTGTTGTGCCCACAGGTTCATCGGAACACGCAAGCCCCCTCACCACGACAAGGTGACAGTCCATCGAGGGGGTGTGTTGTTTAAGACTGTTAGACGTTCTAGTTCTGCAATACCTAGTGAGTCATAAGTTGCCTACAGCTGGTATAAAAGATCCATAACAGAATGTACTGAACTACTTCCTTGGGGCCTAGGGGCCCTTCATTTATTTACATTTGTGATCTGCACTATATTCTAAAGGCTCAGGAGATATAGCTGCAATAGTTTTAGATATATACATGTAAAATCTAGAACAGATGGCTTGGCATAATAGCACTAAAATTGCAAGAATGCATTTTGCTTGTTCTTGCAAACATGACTCTTGAATGGAAAAAAGCATGATAATTGGGCATCTAAAATGTTCACGTTTTTAGAAGTGATGGACCTGTACCATTTGAACCAATTTTGGATTTTATTGGCAAGGAGAGGAAAATTCCAGGAGAAAATAGCTTCAAGAACGAGTGCAGTGCCATTGCAGGCAAATAAAATTCTCTAATTTTAAGAAAAGACATAATTAGTCCTGGGTTGCCTTTTGAACCAATTCCAAAACCATGGAAAAGTAGTGTCATTAGTGGGCCCTGTCTCCCTTCCATCTCTTTATTTTATATAAATCCATCATGGCAGACTGAACCTTGCATTTGGGCACATTATAGAATATTCACAGGTCTTTTCTGGTTCCATGTGTGTACTATGTCAAAATTATGTTTAACATTTCATTTTTTGAATCGTCACATGATTATTTTGTATTCATACATATTGGAAATAGCAGAAAAACCTTATCATAAGCTTAAATATATTCAAAGAAAATGAGAAAAAAATAAGACATAGCTTTAGAAAATGCTTTAATTTATGATACATTTGAAGGTAGAATTAATAAATGTGAGTTGTAACAGAAAATAAAGAGGGCATTTTCTGGCAATGAATGCTCCACTGGTTTAACGCTGAAAGCATGTATATTCACAACTTAACAAGGCATTAGCCTTTAGGAAATGTCAAAAGAAAAGGTCAATATTAACCCCACAAACCACTTAAAACATAAACATGCATATTAAAAATTTAAAAAATCATAAAAATATGTTGATGCTTAAAAGAAAAATGGTAAAATCCAAATTGCCTTAGTTGATATTTTCTGTTGGAAAAATATTTTTGTAGAAGTCACTAAAACAAAACATGATTTCATTTTCAACATTCTATCTAGTTTATAATATAAAGTGTAGAAGTGTAACTTTTAACAAAATTACTCAGTATGCAGTGCTTCTGTTTTGTATTTCAGCCAACCAGTCTTTTTTAATTTCAGGATACTCTTTCATTTCAGCTCTCTCTGAGAGTTTGTTGATCTTCTACTCTCCCATCAGTCAACATGCTCTTTGTGTATTCATAGTTTCTAGAATATTTTCTAGACAGTTTGCATTATTATTATTATTATTATTATTATTATTATTACATACATTTCTATCCCACCCTTCTCCCCACAAGGGGACTTAGGGCAGCCTTACATAAGCATCCAATGATGCAATTCTCATATATTATTATTATTATTATTATTATTATTATTATTATTATTTATTTGTACCCCGCTAGCATCTCCCGAAGGACTCGATGCGGCTTACAAAGGCCAAGGCCTCGACACACAGTATAGCAATACAATATAACAATACAATATAACAATATAACAATACAAAACCTAAGCAAATTAAAACAATTAAGCAAAATAAACACAGGCAATAAGCAATACACTAAAACACAATACAACTGGGCCGGGCCAGAGTAATGGGTAGAGGATTAAAAGTGCTGATGTGACAGGTGGTATCTAAGGCATTATAGGGCAAGTGCAATGTGCGGTGTGCAGCAATCTTAGTTCTAGTAAAGTGCTTATGAGACTTGGTATTGGAGATTTCCTAATCTGGGAAGGCACATCGGAACAGCCAGGTTTTCAGGTTCTTTCTGAAGACTGCCAATGTAGGAGCCTGTCTAAGATCTTTGGGGAGGGTGTTCCAGAGTCGGGGGGCCACCACAGAAAAAGCCCTGTCTCGTGTCCCCACCAAGCACGCTTGCGACGCAGGCGGGATCACGAGCAGGGCCTCTCCAGATGACCGAAGAGAATGCGTGGGTTCGTATAAATAAAATACAATTAAAACAATTAAAATCCATTTAAAATATTACCCAGATTCAACAATAAATTCATTAACAATGAATAAGCATGCCAATATACCAAGCCAAGCCGAGAAAGTCCAATATCAAGATGTCCATAAATTTTTCTTTTATATTGCCATTCTGCTCTAGTCAAATGCCTGGTTCCAGAGCCAGGTCTTCAGCTGTCTTCTAAAGGACAGGAGGGAGGTGGCTAACCTGATGTCCTTAGGGAGGGAGTTCCACAGATGGGGGGCCACTGCTGAAAAGGCCCTGTCTCTCATCCCAACCAACCACGTTTGCAAAGATGGTGGGATCGAGAACAGGGCCTCTCCTGATGATCTTAAGTTTCGTGACAGTTCATAACAGGAGACATGTTCAGACAGGTAATCTGGGACAGAACCGTTCAGGGCTTTAAAGGTTAAAAACTAAAACCTTTCCACTCCTCTAAATTTGAGGATTTCATCATGGCCTATTGATAACTTCTTCTTTTGCATAGAGGGTGCAAGTTAAATGGCACACAATTCTTTAAGCAGGTGCTCTTCTAAGGGCCCTTTCACACAGGCCCACATACTGAGAGGAAATTGGATTTTATATCCCAGTTCCTTTCAGGATTGTGGCCCCACACCCTTAGATTTTGCTGGGGTGATTTAGCCCGCCCTCAGCCCCCCTTCCCCTCCCAAAAAAAACTTACCAGAGGGGCCTGACTGCATCTTCCAGCCCTTTGAAGAAAGCTTCTGTCACTTCAAAATTATACATCAGAAACCTTTAAGAGGGGAGGGGGGAAACATGTCAGAAACTTTCTGTTGCAGCCCAGCCACCAATATGACACCTCTGCACCCAAAATTACACTAAGCCAAAAAGGAAGCAATTAATTGAGTTAAAGTTTATTGTAAAAAAAAAAGTGCAATGTGGAAAAAGTTAGTTCAAAGATACATTCCAAAGTAAAAAAAACTAGAAAATATCTTTTCAAAGTATACATAAAAGACAGAAGCATGAATACATCCCAAATACTGGTTTCAAGGAACATTCCAAAATGCAGATCACAGTCATAATATTCTTGATGTAGCAAACCACATAGATCACTATAGAAAGTAAAGCCAAAAAATCCATAGAACTTAGACTAAAAGCCATACCCAAAATGTGACTGTTCAATTCCAAACCAGGAAACATGACATGAAAGCAAGTCTCAAAATCTTCTATACCACAGCTCATCGAAACATGATAATTTTCTCTTGAAAATGCAAAGTTGCTCTCACGAAGAACTACTTACAAAGCTGACTTAAGAAACCAACTCATTTCCATGGGGACACTAATGACGTACCGCCTGGCATTCCTTTGTTTATCTTTTAGATGCTATGAGAACTTTAATTGCCTTTGCCTAGTGTTATCTTGCCTTAACTTCAGGCGCTGAGAGATAGGCAACAACCAAGTCCCTCCCTCCACCCTAGCATCATTCCCATGATTAGCATGAACCTTTGGCTGCGTTTCATGGGAAACATTCTCACTGCAATCAGATCTGTCTGTGAAACAATTCCCATCATCCAGATAAGAATTGCTTTCTCCCCAAGGCACTACAGAAATGGTGGACACTAATTCAGACTCCAAGAGTTTCAGGCCCCATCACCAAACAGTCCCTCTCCTCCTCCTCAGACCAGGCCTCAACACTT
The DNA here is from genome assembly GCF_037176765.1 of Anolis sagrei. Classification (NCBI taxonomy): domain Eukaryota; kingdom Metazoa; phylum Chordata; class Lepidosauria; order Squamata; family Anolidae; genus Anolis; species Anolis sagrei. The sequence goes on from NC_090025.1 coordinate 38,298,146, forward strand.
TCTCCAAGGGTCCTGAAGATGCAGCCAGGCTCCTCCGGTATTTTGGGGAAAAATGGGAGACTCGGGGGGGGGGGGGGGTGCCATCTCGCTCCTTCTGGTTCTTAGAATCTGAATAACTGGGATGAAAAGAAAATACTGTCCACTGGGAACCTGAAGAGTAACACACTTTCCTTACTGGGAAGAACTGTATATATTCATGAGGATACACAGCTAAGAGACTAAACATATACTTTAGAAGGATGAGTCCTAGGTTTAATCTCTGAGCATTACCAGTTATAGGAGTGTGCATTAGATCTTGGGGATTTGTTACTAATCAGAGTATATCATATTGGATTAGGTGGACCTGGTTATTAGCTGTCTTTTTGCATGGTCTACTCTCTTTTGCTTAAGATTTATGCTCAGATGCAAAGTGATGCAGGTTCCTTGTCCACTTACTATAGAAATGCTGGAGGCTTACCTTGTTAGGAATTTCACTGTTCCCAGGACAGAAGCAGAAGACTGAAAGATGGCAGGAAGTTGAAAGTCCTCTATGGAAATCTATAGTCATTTCTTCCAGATGTCCATAGAATGGATGGTTAATAGACTAACATGGTATGTGATATTCCTACAAGGAGTTTATGTGTCCACAATACATTGAGTAGAAGCAGATTGCTTGTTTTACACAAAGAACTTTCTACCTTACGCACCCTTTCCATGACATTCTACACTCTTAATAAATTCATAACAGTTGATTTTCTCCAGCCTTCAGATGTCTTCTGATTGGTCTCTAAGCAAATTGGTCTATATTGATTGAGGAAATAAGGCATGTTCTGAGACCATCTTCTACCCTTTTGAGTACAAATCTCCTTCTCATGTTCTTATTATTTATTTAAGTGAATATGACAGTCTTGGATTTATCCAATCAGATCTAGCATGATCTTGAAATGCTTCAGATTTCAAGGCCCAATATTTGGCCGTACCATAGATCAGGCATCATCAACTGTGGCCCTCCAGTCATTTGTGCATCCACCTCCCTGAAGCCCTAGCCAGGAATTCCAGGAGTTGGGGGTCCAAACAGCTGGAAGCTGCAGTTCGAGAATGCCTGCCATAGATGGTGTTGTGAAAAAGGTAGAAAGGTACCATTTGATCCAAGAAATTAGATATGGTTTGCCAGCATGTTAACTGCAAAGCTAAATAATGTGTTGCTTTTCATAGGAAAGTCTGTATTGATCATAGTATATTTTCGATTCAGACAGACAACAATTTTGTCTTTGTGAAACCCCAAAAGAAACTCTCATGAATGCTAGCCTACTTCTTTCAAATGGAATTGTATATGCAAACTGGCCTGATATTGAATTTTTACACAGAGTTTCTGAGTATAGTTAGAAAATACAAATACCGATTGAATCTATTTGCTGGTATTTGAATACAATTCCTACTGAAAGACAAGTGATTTCTATAAAATGTAGAGATTAACCCCATTCCATTAATCTGTGGACATCATGTACATAAATCCTTGCTAAAAGGCCCCATTAATTAAGATCCATACTACTTTTAATCTGCCAGTGAAGCATCCAGCTGCAGTCAGTCAACTATTGGAATCTGAGCCCTTTGCTATTCAAAGGCTTAGTATGATATAAATTGCAGATTAAGGGATTTCCCCCCACTTGCATGCACCTCATTTGAAGAATCTGGTAGTGGATGATCAACTGAGTTTTTGCACATTTGAAAATCACATGACATTGAATTGATCCTAAAAGCTCATACATGATTCAAGATGAAGCTCTTGACCATCTTTGCATTATACTCAAAGACAAAGTGGCAAAGTGTGAACTGGACAATTCTACTATTAGGTGGATTTGTAGACACCTGACTCACATCCTCAGAGAGCGTTTCCCAGTGGTTCACCAACATCTTGAGAAAAATGACAAGTGGGATGATGTCATAGGCCCAGTATTGTTCAACATCTTTATTGTTAACCTAAATTAAAGAGTAGAGGCTATGTTCATGAAATCCCTAAATGACACAAACCATGGTGTAACCCAGAAGACAAAAATCAAGATCCATAATGACTAGCAATTGAAGACTTAGGTCAATACCAATAAGATGAATTTCAATAGGAATAGAAGAAAACTGAAATACAGGATACTAACCCATGAATGGCAACAGCTAATTATCACAATTTAATAAATAAAATAAAATAAAAATGTTTTATAATTACTCAATTTTCTCTGAAATCGCAGTCTTTTGTATGACATCCAATATAAAATGTCAGTAGTATGAGGAAAGCCAACTGTACTAGCAGCATCACATTATGTCACACCAACTCTTGCATTTAGTCTTTTACTATTTGTAATATATGAGTAATACGAGAGGACAGAAGTGTTAAATGATTGACTGACAAACCAATGTAACTGCTATTTCTTCCAAATCCCCTTGCTAGTTCTAAATTTTCCAAATGGCCCAGATGCCAAATCTTGCACCTCAGAATTGAAAAAAACCTCCTAATTTTGTTTGTTTTTATTTTAAATAAAATTTCAGTGTAGCAATGCACACAATATCTGATATTGATTTCACATGATATGTAGAAAACTAGTAAACTAAAAGGAGAAAGAATGTCTAAAGATTGCGCTGATCAGTGATTCACAATTAATAATGTATTGTGTAATTTTTAATGCTGAAAGGACTGCCAGTTTATCCTCAACTGACACCTGAAAAAAGAAATGGGAATGCTTGATTTTTAAAAAAATATGTGGGATTGCAAGTCTTATTGCTCTTCCCTTCTGACCATACTGGCTAAGCTGATGTTGGAAGTAGTAGAAATAGGAGAAACATGTGAAGAAATCTTTGGCTGGCATCCTATTCATGAATAATGATGGAGTAAGTCAGATTCACACAATTTCTGTCCTTTTCCACCCACACAATGACTTCAAATCCTCTGCAATTTCACTTTATATGCAGTACAATCTCTCCCCGCCCCCCGCCCCCCGCCCCCCGCCCCCCGCCCCCAAAATATGGTCATTTCTTTGATAGCAAAATGGGAGGGGGTGAGCATAGATGTTTTCAATAGCTGGATGCAGTGCAACAGACCTGTGCCCGTAACCCCATTGAATGTGGGAGCAGATTGTAGCTTCTTCTTTATAGTTTTATTTCTTAATGCTGGATCTTGCTATCTCATTTTCTCCTACAGCAGAGAGAAAACTGCAGAAATTATTCATTCGTACATATAAGAATAAAATAGTCAAAGATCTGAGTCACTATTTGAAATAGCCCATTTATAGAAGTTGGTGTACACTGGCAATGGAGCAAAGTGTGAGAGGTTTTCCTTTCCCCAGATCTGGCTTTCACATCCTATCCACCACTTACTGGGAGAGACTGATTGTTGTTAGGGTCCTCCTCCCTCTGAGAAGGAAGACGGACTATAGGTTTAGATAGCAGCTATGTTTTAGAATGTTTTCATAGCAGCATGTGTTATTTGGTACTTCTTCCAAGTTCCCCACATCTAGTATCCCTGAAAACAATTTCCACACAATATAGGTTTTACTGTACATGACTGAAGGCACTAAGCTGTTTTCTCATTGCATTCCTCTGGGGCAAAAGGTCTCAAAGGCAAGTTGAGTGGGTTAATGGAAGAGAGGACAGAAATGTTTGGCCAACTGACTAGTTTTCTTTGAACATCTGTAATTTACAGCATTTCCCCTACCTCTCAAACATCATGATAACATGTTGAGAGTCCAAAGGATAATTACTGTGTGATAGAATCTGATCTATGAACAAAAATTGCCTCTGTAAATATATGGTAGCTCCCATATACTTATATCACCAGCAATTATTGTAAAACTAAAAAAGTCATGCATTGTATGTATTTAAACAAAATAAAGAATAGTCTTTTCAGTTTCACAGTGAACAAGCTTTGTCAGCTTTTAGATACTGAATACTCAGTATTGTCTGAATACAAGCTGAAGAGTAGTGAATTTCATGAGAGTTTCTCCTACTTTTCAAATAACTAAAAACTATATTGAAAATGTGGTTCATGGCATCGTAAAAAAAGGTTGGTGGGCTAACCTCAAAATCTGATGTGATATTTATCCAAGAGCACTACCTAACACTTATATATCCCAACCTCTGCTCTCAGTGCTCATTTCTCATAACTTGGAAGACCACAACCCTTGTTCTTAAATTTTTGTTTGAAAAAGGATAAAAAATACAATCAATATTATAATCAACCTCTCAATGCACTCAAAAATTCTTAGAGTGACTCTCAATTCATGATGGTGGTTATGATTCTAGATATAATTTCATATCGAGCAATGAAATGTTTTCAGTAGCATGTGCAATAGTTTCTGCATTTGACGTATTCACATGAGAAAATGCATACAGTTACTGTTTTTTTTTCCAATGGGCAGCTTCAGAAGATTCCCCCCAAAATATTCTATTAGTTTAAAAACTTAATGTTTTTTAGCCTATAGGTTTTTTAAAGATTTTCTTTGAATTGCTATATAAAATAACACATAAGTACGTAATACTGCATGCAACCATTATTATACTTGTACAGGGCTTTCCCTCACCTGTGCAGTGGGGGGAGGGAGAGCAATTTGCCTCCTCCCCTGAAGCCAGAGATGGAAGCTTCCATTGGAATCTTCCCAAAGAGTGGGAGGAGCTAACCTCCCAGTTTGAACTGCCTTCCTCCCTCATTCGGCTTCAAACCGTCGAAGAGGGAGGAAGCGCAGGTCTGTTGCGGGTGCTGGGGGTGTGGGGCTTTGCTGGTGCCTCTCCCCCCCTTCTGGCTCCTTCGGCCACACCACTTCCTTCTTTTTTCTTTCTTAAAAGGGGCTTAAAAGGGGTCATACATTATCTAGATGACTTCCTTTTTGTAGGAAAACAGGGGACCAGCCAGTGCAACTCATTGTTGATTTCATTTCACAATTTAGCTAGTCAGCTGGGGGTACCACTAGCAGAAGAGAAGACTGAGGGACTACACACCACTTTAACCTTTCTAGGAATACAAATCGATACTATCCAACAGTATTCCAAGCTACCTCCTTCCAAGGTAATAGACTTGAAGCATAGGGTCACACAATTTTTACAGCTAAAAAAGGCCATGCTTAAACAGTTCCAAGAGGTAATTGGACACTTAAATTTTGCATGCAGGGTGGTGGCACCAGGTAGAGCCTTTTTACGCAGATTATGCAATGCCATTTCTGGTGTGTCACTGCCACATCACCACATGAGGGTGACACGTTCAATCAAAGATGATTTGGTTGTGTGGCTTGAGGTTTTGTCCAACTTTAATGGCATCTCCTTTTGGAAAGAAGACCTGTTGCTTCAGGATGCGCTAAACGTAGCCTCAGATGCATCAGGAGCCATTGGCTTTGGTGTATATTTTGAGGGACATTGGTGTGCTGAATACTGGCCACAGAAATGGCACAGCATGGGTCTTACATAAGATTTGACATTCCTAGTATTTTTTTCCTATCCTGGTAGTGGTTACTCTATGGTTTAAGAGGTTTGCAAACTCAACTGTTCATTTCTGTTGTGATAACATGGCAACTGTGCAAGTTATCAACACCCTCACCTCCAAATCCCATAGGGTTATGAATGCATTATGTCAGTTCACTTTACATTGCTTAAAATGTAACATGTTTCAGGCATTCCATATTGTCGGTTTAGATAACGCACTAGCCGATGCCCTGTCTCGTATGCAGATGGAGTGCTTCAGGCAACTGGTGCCCACCGCAGATGAATGCCCGGAAACCATGCCAGACCATCTATGGCAGGTTGGAATGAGGAAATCATAAAGGGATATGGCTCTGGTTCTGGCTCCCAGCTCAAGAAAATCATATATTTGGGCGGTCCGGCAGTTTTACTATCAGATAACATCTTCGGTTTCTTCATATGCTCAAGGTGAATGTCTGTAGTAGGACTAGGTCTTCCTACAAGCATTATTTAAACCATAATAACCAACGGCCACTCTGGGGCCAGAATAAAGAAGGGGAGCCAGGAGGACGTTGCCATCTTGTCCCCTGTGACATCAGCACCCCTCCCCCAACACCAACAGCCACTCTGGGGCCAGAATAAAGAAGGGGAGCCAGGAGGACGTTGCCATCTTGTCCCCTGTGACATCAGCGCCCCTCCCCCAGCACCAACGGCCACTCTGGGGCCAGAATAAAGAAGGGGAGCCAGGAGGACGTTGCCATCTTGTCCCCTGTGACATCAGCGCCCCTCCCCCAGCACCAACGGCCACTCTGGGGCCAGAATAAAGAAGGGGAGCCAGGAGGATGTTGCCATCTTGTCCCCTGTGACATCAGCGCCCCTCCCCCAGCACCAACGGCCACTCTGGGGCCATAATAAAGAAGGGGAGCCAGGAAGACGTTGCCGTCTTGTTCCCTGTGACATCAGCGCCCCTCCCCCAACACCAACGGCCACTCTGGGGCCAGAATAAAGAAGGGGAGCCAGGAGGACGTTGCCATCTTGTCCCCTGTGACATCAGCGCCCCTCCCCCAGCACCAACGGCCACTCTGGGGCCAGAATAAAGAAGGGGAGCCAGGAGGATGTTGCCATCTTGTCCCCTGTGACATCAGCGCCCCTCCCCCAGCACCAACGGCCACTCTGGGGCCATAATAAAGAAGGGGAGCCAGGAAGACGTTGCCGTCTTGTTCCCTGTGACATCAGCGCCCCTCCCCCAGCACCAACGGCCACTCTGGGGCCAGAATAAAGAAGGGGAGCCAGGAGGACGTTGCCATCTTGTCCCCTGTGACATCAGCGCCCCTCCCCCAGCACCAACGGCCACTCTGGGGCCAGAATTGTTTTTATACTATGTCTTGAATTTTGTTGTTCCTATGTTGTACACCGCTGTGAGTCGCCCCTGGGCTGAGAACAGCGGTATATAAGCAAAGTAAATAAATAAATAAAAAATAAATAAATAAATAATAACTTTATTTTTGTACCCTGCCTCCATCTCCCCAAAGGGACTAGGGGTGGCTTACATGAGGATGAGCCCGATCAACATGGTTAAAAAATAGCACATTAAAATATGTAAACAATAGCATAAAACAGAATAAAGCAACAACATTATAACAAAAATATAAAAACAAACATCAAACCAATAATCAATGAGCTCTGCAATAGTGATCAACCTAGTAAGCTAAATAAGATTTCTTTTAAAGCATAGTTACAACTTATGAACTTTTACTGCTCAAACTTTTTAAATTTTAAAACCTACAATCAGCATTTTATACCTATTTTTCTGCAAAAAAAAAACCTGCATATTTTTTCCTAGTCTTTAAAAAATAACACCAATAGTTTTTCTCTGATCAAAGTTGTCAATGTATCAATTTCCACTAAGTCCAATCGTTTCAAAAGTTATTCTTCACCTGTTGGTGTATTTGCAATCTTCCACTTCTGTGAATAGAGTAATTTTGCCTCATGGTAATGTAATGTAGTAAGTGTCCATATTTCTTGTCCTCTTGAATTTCCAGCAGTCCAAGTAAATACAATTCAGGTTTAATTTCGAAAGTGAATTTCAAGATTTGTTTTGGATTATATTATGTCTTTGACTCCAAAAAATGCTTGCTACTTCTTTACAAAATATATTGTAGTCAGTTGGAAGTAACTGACTATTTTATTTTTCTTTAAACAGTTTTGCCTTGAAGATGGTTGGTTCAATTCCACAGACAATTGCCACTTCTTTAAAATTTAACTTTGATATATTATTTATCATATTATTTGTTTAAAGACAGAAATGATAAACTGTTTTAATGAAATAATAACCCCATCTCTGGATATTACTGTACTAATGTGTTTAGTTGCCAAAATATCCCTCCATTTATTTCCTCTCATGGGAAAAAATAAGATTATAGGTAACTGATCTTTATTACTAGGATTCCCCCTGGCTGCCCCTGCTTATGCATTGCTATATGCAACAATCTGCAGCTGCCTTATCCCATTGTCACAGCTGGGAATACAAACACAATTATCTGAAGTAATGTTGTCATAAATAATTATGGAATAAAACATCCAGTGTAGTAGAATAATATATCAGTACTGTGGTGGAAATAGTAGAGTGCATAATGGCACTATTAGGAACTAGCATGAAAAATGAGGTATGCTGAAACTTGAAAGGGCCTTTGCTCAGTAGCAGAGCCTCTGTTTTGGATGCAGACAGTATCAGGTTAAATCTCTTGCATCTCCAGACAGGGCTGAGAAAAACTATTGTTTTCAAACCTACAGAGGTGGTTTCTGTTAGTGCAGACTGAGAGTGGGATAAGGCATGGTCCATAAACTACTGTATATGTAACCCCAAATCTAACTTTTGTGCAGCACTGGTGAGTGAAGAATGCCTGAAGTGAGCAGTAAACTTTGTAAGGCATGGAATGTTTACCTGTTTTTGTGGTGTAAACCACCTTGACTCCCTTTTGGGAGAGAGGTGCAGCCTAGAAATAAAGATTATTATTGTTGTTGTTGTTGTTGTTGTTGTTGTTGTTGTAGTTCAATGCCCATTTGAAGCCCGCCCCTCCAAATGATTTACAATCGGTTTTTGGGCTAATGTTTCACCCTCAGATTTCTCCAAAACATCTTTAATTTTAGTAGTTTGTTTCATCATTAATGCCCCCATACCTCAAAGTACCAAACACACACCAAATCATGAAGAAATAATCATCATTATTTTAAAATGACACAAAATGGTGGACAGAAATGACATTGCATCACTTCTTTTGCTTCCAGTATTATTCTAAAAATGGAATAATGGAGCTGAAAATTAGCTTTTGCCTCTCATGTAGTTGTCCACTAAGGATTTTTAAGAATCCTAAATGAGATTCATCTGACTTGATAAAAGACAGTTGTTTAATTGGGATATTATAGGATCAATATGTTTGTTTTCCCTCTTATGGTACATAATTCAGACAACATGTCTGTAATTTTGTCCATGATTTACATCACACCTAGACACAGCAAAAGAGTGGGTGAATGATATGATGGGTAAAAATGGTGTTTGCTAGAATGAAGCTATCTCTCCATTGTATCCATGAGGAGCTCCATTGTTGGGCTTCTGAAATCATAACTGTCAGACCAAGAAAAAACCTTTTCTTCCAGAACACAAACACAATCCTTTTAGCTTTGGCTATTTTCCAATTATAAATAACCCAAGATATTTCACCACATGAGAACCAAATATCATCTCATTTCTTAGTCTGCTTCAAATGGTCATGAAATCTTCTCTCAATACTGGCAGCTAGAGAATACCCATAACACACTATAGGGGAGTATGCTCATTTGGGGAGTGAGGGAAACAGCAGTAAGAGATTTTGATTTAAGGATCAAACATGCCAATAGCTTGAAGAAAGGAACTAAACCTTCTTGTAGGAATTCCATTCTCAGATACATAAGTTTATTTATTCAAAGTGCTGATCTAACTTAACTATATCTATATATCTATATCTTACAAGGCTAGAGAAGACTCGTGGAAAGAATAAGAAGTGGATAAATTCCCATAGGTTTACATCACAGAATGCTCAGGATAGGTAGACATATGATCTCATCACATTTATACACACACATACTCCTGACTTGCCACAGATCGTGGTGAATTCAGCAGGGCCCGGCATGGGGAACCCATCACCTCATGCCCCGCATTGCCCACCTTGCCACTCACCCCATCCCATGGGGGGAAGCGTTGCTGTGCAGCTTCCCCCTGTTGTTTCTAATGGAACATGGGAGGCTTCCCATGTTGCCACCACTGCCTCCTGCAACACTTGAACTTCAGTTGGGGAACAGAACCCCACATTGTGTGATGAGAGTGGGCAGACTCAGTGCCTCAACTGAAGTCAAAGCATCCTAGGATGGCTAATTTTGCCCATATGATGAGGTCCACAGAGGGAAGATGATCCAGGTCACTCAAACTTTCTTACGATATTATTACTGCCCAATTCAGGCATTCTTCACTCACCAGTGTTAGACAGGCTTTCTTCACACACTACACTGGGTTGCTGTGAGTTTTTCAGGCTGTATGGCCATGTTCTAATAGCATTCCCTCCTGATGTTTACCTGCATCTGTCAACAGATCTCTAAAGATGCTGGTCATAGAGGCAGGTGAAACATCAGGAAGGAATGGTACTGGAACATGGCCATACAGTTTGAAAAACCCACAGCAACCCTAATATGTCTAATAGTATTGCTGGCCTGGCTTCCAAATGGGCAATAGCGATAAATACATCACTCAGCATGCATCCCCATCACACACCAATCACACAGAACCAAAAAGAATCATATCCATTTATATCTCATTCTAATCAGTCTGTCTATGATTATTTGGCTTCATGATTACTAATTAAAGAAGGGAATAAAATTGAAGGGTAAGTGGAATGATCACACTTTAAGCATTTATTTCAAAAAGTGACTTTGCCACCTGGAGCCTTTTCCCTAAAAAAACAAAACAAAACAAAACAAAGCAGCAATCCTTTATTTTTGCCATAAACTATGCTTGCTCAGTTCATAGCTGCTGAGGAGCTGAGAGAATAAGATGAAAGACTTTCCAAAGCTATATCTTGCAACAGGCCATTCATGTCATTTGCGGCCCCTGAAGTCAAATATATACAGTTTTGAAAATGGGATTCAAAAGCTGGCCAGCTATTGTTTGGTTTACAGTGTATATCAACACATAAAAAGCACTTAAGGATACTGCCAGGGGGCTAAGGGAAATGGAAGGAAGACCTAGTTTACTCATTTTTATAAAGGGGACAAATACATGATAACAATATTTAACATAAAGCTACATAAATATCTCCCATCCTTTTTTATGAGGAGATATATTGGTAAATAGAGGAAGGAGAAGTTTGTAATGAAACTAAAAACTTGGGGCAGGCATTTTTAAGGTAAGGGTTTGGACATTCTTTCACATTCTAATAAAAAAAAGATAAGCCTATCTGGACTTGGGCAGTGGTTTTGTGCTTTTTCATAAAATATACCAAATATGCTTTTGAAGAAGTGAATGACATTTGGCTGAAACCAGTCTTTTAAATTCAGGTTGATTTTTTGAAGAAAACTGGAAATGGTTTCTTGTTCAAATAATTTAGATATTTCCAAGCAACATACTGCAAAGATACCATCAACACAGCCAAATTAATAGATTTCCAAGAGGGCATACAAAAGCAAGCATTCAAGGGCTATGTGTGAAGAAGGATAGCCTCACACCCATCCCACAGCTTCCACCTTGACAGACATCTGTGGGTGGCTGAAATGTTTTCATACAGACTAAGGAGAAGTGTAGCTGCCCCATTTCTATCTAGCAGGGAGGAACGGCAAATGAGAACATTTCTCCCCAAATTAGAATTCTGTTGCCCCAAATGCCAATTTCCTTCTGTCTCCAAATTGTTAGCATTGCAGTACCTCAACACTTCAGTTGAATATTTAGAAATACAGCTTAGGAAACCAGAGAAAGATACAGGAAAAGTGGCCAAGGGAAGACAAACAAAGCAAATATATAATTTCTTGGTGGTGAATGATTTTCATGTCTCCAATGCTAGAAATTGAAGGCAAATGGAATAAAAACCATTTGTGGAGTCAGATTAGTTAGATCTGTGGTTCTCAAGCTGTGGGGCCCCAGATGTTTTGGCCTTCAACTTCCAGAAATCCTAACAGCTAGTAAACTGGCTGGGATTTCTGTGAGTTGTAGGCCAAAACACCTGGGGACCCACAGGTTGAGAGCCACTGAGTTAGATAGAAATGGGGCAGTATTTCTAATAATAGAGAAAATATTGTTGAATGAAGATGTGGTTGATAGCACCTGGGTGGGCAATGACTGTGAATGTCATGATGAGGGAATGTGGTAATGGCTGAGTCACCAGCTGAGTTTCTCTTACTGATGACCTATCATCAGGTGGCTACTGGCTAAGGCTATATAAGGAGGATGAAAGAATCTATCTTCCTCTCTCCTGTGTGACTTGGTGTGAGTATCCACCTACGTTTGGTATAGGATTATCTGATGACTCTGATTGCTTGCAAGTACAAGAAATGAGGATCTGTGTATCCTGTTTGTACATTTTGTATATGTTGTAATAGTGAAGATTAAAGCCTCCAGATACTTTAGATGAAAGCTTGAATCTGTGACTTTACTAAAACGGTGTGTAGATGAGGTTAGATGCTGGCAGTTAGACTCTGCTGATAGATGGGGTAAAGCACATGTTTTTGCTGTGAAAGGACTTCTACTGTATTTTTGCTTGCTTCTGGAGCACTGGCTATCCAGCTTGCAGCGGTTCAAGAAGGTTGTGATTTGGAAACTATAAATCATTTCATGACCAGCAAATCCTGCAACAAAATTATTATGGCGGGGGATGCACTCATTATCTCTGGGACCACAGTGTCCAATATATCCTTGGTATCCACTGAAGTTAGGTTGCAGGACCCCCCTGGATAATAAAGTCCGCAGATGCTTGTCTCATTATATATAATGGCATAATAAAATGGCGTTCCTTATGTAAAATGGAAAAATCAAAGTTTTCTTTTTCGTATTTTTGGAAATATTTTCAGGCTGTGGATGGTTGAATCCATAGATGTAGATAGATTTGGAGGGCCAACAGGTTATTCTCCAAATTTCTGGTTGGAGATTTTTGGTCAAATAGTCTATTCTGGTCATCAGAAACTGTGAGAGTGTATAGACTGCATGATTGCGACCTAAAAGCCTTGGTTCTATGTGTAGGCTCATGGAAAGGGCAGCAGGCTCACCAGGGGGCAGCATAAATAAATATATTACTGATGCCCTCACCACATATAGCTTTTATTAGTCTAGGCAAGGCAATTATTTTAGATGATTTAATGCTTCATCACCACACTTTCATCAATATATTCACAATTTAGGGGAAAAAAATCAGATGGGAAGTAAAGCTCAAGAAGATTTGTGGTATCTTATAAATGTACTAATTCATTGTGCCATATTGTAATGTAGATCCTTATAGTTAGTGATAGGCATCCACAAAGTGTGCAACACAAGACTGAAAATATATAAGGTGCAACGTGAGGCTTTGTTTCTTTTGCTGTGACATACTGGTATGATTTGGATTTTAAAAATCCCTAAGAACAATCTTGTTGGATCAGTCCAAATAAATATTTAGTCAAGTACAATGTAACCTTGACTTACGAGTATTCTAACTTACAAATGTTTTGAGTTAGGAGCCCCTGTTCCATTTTGACATATGATCAGCATTTTGAGTTAAGAGCTAGCACCAGAGGGCATGCTATCATGAGAATACAAGGCTAAGGGAGCAGTCTCTATGCATCATGCTTCCATGCCTTCTGCTCTTGTCCACTTTGGGAGATTGCTGTTTGCTCTTGTCCACTTTGAGGAACTTTAGATTAATTATTTTTGTGCATATTTTTCCTTTGGTATGTTTGGCTTAATGAAGAGAGAGGGGGGGGGAGGGAGGCTAGAATGCATACAGTATGAAGAAAATGATGCTTCTTGCCTCTTCCCTTTGTGCTTTGTGCTTCCTTGTCACAACTTTGTCCTTCTACCATTTTATTGTTCCATTTGAATGTGCAGGCTTTGCCTTGCTGTTTATTTGTTTACATTTTCTTTTATTAGGTGTCATTATTTTTATACTTTAGTTATTATTCATAAACTAAATTTTCTTATTCAAAAACACTTAGCAAAAATGGGGGGGGCAGAATAGAGTAATAGCACTTCAATACATTTCAATGGAAAAACTCACTTTGAAATAAGAGCAATTTGAATTAAGTGCTAAGTCCAGGAACAGATTAAATTCCTAACTCGAGGTATCACTATATATGCTCTTTTTAACACTATTGAAGTAAGTTTCACAACTAGGACTTAGAATCATAGAATAGAATCATAGAATCAAAGAGTTGGAAGAGACCTCATGGGCCATCCAGTCCAACCCCCCGCCAAGAAGCAGGAATATTCCATTCAAATCACCCCTGACAGATGGCCATCCAGCCTCTGTTAAAAGCTTCCAAAGTAGGAGTCTCCACCACACTCCGGGGCAGAGAGTTCCACTGCTGAATGGCTCTCACAGTCAGGAAGTTCTTCCTCATGTTCAGATGGAATCTCCCTTCTTGTAGTTTGAAGCCATTGTTCCGCGTCCTAGTCTCCAGGGAAGCAGAAAACAAGCTTGTTCCCTCCTCCCTGTGGCTTCCTCTCACATATTTATACATGGCTATCATATCTCCTCTCAGCCTTCTCTTCTTCAGGCTAAACATGCCCAGCTCCTTAAGCCGCTCCTCATAGGGCTTGTTCTCCAGACCCTTTATCATTTTAGTCGCTCTCCTCTGGACACATTCCAGCTTGTCAATATCTCTCTTGAATTGTGGTGCCCAGAATTGGACACAATATTCCAGGTGTGGTCTAACCAAAGCAGAATAGAGGGGTAGCATTACTTCCCTAGATCTAGACACTATGCTCCTATTGATGCAGGCCAAAATCCCATTGGCTTTTTTTGCCGTCACATCACATTGTTGGCTCATGATTAACTTGTTGTCCACGAGGACTCCAAGATCTTTTTCACACGTACTGCTCTCAAGCCAGGAACCCCCCATTCTGTATCTTTGCTTTTCGTTGTTCCTGCCAAAGTGGAGTATCTTGCATTTGTCACTGTTGAATTTCATTTTGTTAGCTTTGGCCCTTCTCTCTAATCTGTCAAGGTCGTTTTGAATCCTGCTCCTATCCCTCCCAATTTGGTGTCATCTGCAAACTTGATGATCCTGTCTTCTAACCCGTCATCTAAGTCATTAATAAAGATGTTGAACAGGACCGGGCCCAGGACGGAACCCTGCGGCACTCCGCTCATCACTTCTTTCCAGGATGAAGAGAAATCATTGGTGAGCACCCCCTGGGTTCGTCCATCTAACCAATTACAGATCCACCTCACCATAGTTTTGCCTAGCCCACATTGGCCCAGTTTCCTTGCCAGAAGGTCATGTCGAAGGCCTTACTGAAATCCAGGTACGCTACATCCACGGCATTCCCCGCATCTACCCAGCTTGTAACTCTATCGAAGAAAGAGATCAGATTAGTCTGGCATGACTTGTTTTTGATTAATCCATGTTGACTATTAGCAATGACCACATTTGTTTCTAAGTGTTTGCAGACCACTTCCTTAACAATCTTTTCCAGAATCTTGCCTGGTATCGATGTGAGGCTGACCAGACGGTAGTTGTTTGGGTTGTCCTTTTTTCCCTTCTTGAAGATTGGGACCACATTGGCCCTCCTCCAATCTGCTGGAACTTCTCCTGTTATCCAAGAACTCTCAAAGATGTTTGCCAATGGTTCCGAAATGACTTCCGCTAGTTCCTTCAATACTCTTGGATGTAGTTGATCTGGCCCTGGGGACCTGAACTCATTTAGAGCGGCCAGGTATTCCTGTACTACTTGTTTCTCAATTTGGAGTTGGATGTCCTCAAATCCCTCATCCACTCTGTCTTGCTGTGGTTGAAGATGACTTTCTTTTTGTGAGAAGACCGAGGCAAAGAAGGTATTAAGTAATTCTGCCTTTTCCCTATCCCCTGTCAGCATTGCCCCATCTTCTCCTCGAAGAGGCCCTATCGCCTCCTTGTTTTTCCTTTTTCTACTGACATAAGAAAATAATCCCTTTTTATTGTTTTTAATGTCCCTGGCAAGCCTGAGCTCGTTTTGTGCTTTAGCCTTGCGGACCTTTTCTCTACAGGTGTTGGTTATTTGTTTGAATTCTTCTTTGGTGATTTCTCCCTTTTTCCAGTTCTTGTGCATGTCTCTTTTGTGTCTCAGCACAGTTAGAAGTTCTTTGGACATCCATTCCGGCTTCTTTGCACTTGTCCTATTTTTTTCTTTTTGTTGGCACAGTTTACAACTGCCCCTTGAGTATTTCACTCTTGAGAAACTCCCATCCATCCGTAACTCCCTTGTCTTTTAGTATCTGTATCCATGGAATGCTGTTCAGTGTTTCCTTCATTTTTTGGAAATCAGCTCTCCTAAAGCCCAAAATGCGGGTTTGACTTGTCTTAGTCTCGGCCTTCCTTTGTATCTCAAATTGCAGGAGCACACTTGAAGGTCTTTTTCTGCTATTGCTTCTCCCACAAGTATAATCCTGCAGATATATAGGCATTACGACAAATAGCCATTGGCATGTGGTGGGGACAATGAAATCTGATTGTGTTAAACCATCTTATTTGATACGATAGCCAATTTTACAATGCATTCTAGATATTCACACTCAGGCGCAAGAATACTTATGGGTTTACTCTGAGGCATATACTGTATACATGTGCATATGATACATATATCCTATAAAGTTAAATTTGGAAGAAAAATTCATTGAGTGAAATGAGGAAATAGAGAAATTATTGCAGCCAATGATATAAACTTTATAGTATAAGAAATCCCATCAATTCAACTGCTAAATAGCTAGTCACTGTATATGTAAACTCCAGGGATTCAGTATATCTCTAGTTGGAATTAGCTTTAGGTTTCAGTCCTAAATTTGTGAAAAATTACAGCCTTTTATGTGTGATGGCAACTTTAATTTATGGGAAGACAAATCCATTGGTAATGTAAATCAAGTTAAATGGTCTATAAGTAATTATCAATGAGCTACAATGATTTACACAGTGAACAGAAGTTCTGAAGATCAAGATCATTCACAAGTTCTCAAGATCATTCATTAAGATCTTGATGAATTAACTCCCATCAATTATGAGCAAAAACCTGCTGATTCAGCAAATGCCATCATTTCTGCAAATCTGCAGTATTTGAAATATTTCAGTTTTGGGCTCCTGATACCTTGTGAAACTGTAAACAGGTATGATTGATTGAGGCATCAAATAAATCAGATTTCTGACTTCAAAAGTCACTTTTTGAGATTATTGCATAATTTCCAAGGGACAGGCATCTTGAAGAAGCAGCAGCAGCCCATGAAGACCTGAATGACACAGGGAAGGTGTATTACATTTTGATGTTTTTGTACCTTATCTCCCAAAAAGAACATAACTTTTCACTTGTTAGCAGAAGAAAGGCAAGATGGGAGCCATCCTAGCTTTTAAAAGTGTCTGTCAGGGTTTTTAATAGTAAGCATAAGTGATCATCATGTATCTTAAAGTTTTTAATAGATCTATGACAATTGGTTTTAATTGCATGGATAATTTAATTGCATTTCAATTTTTGTATGTTTTTATTTCTCTTTAAAGACTTTTTAAAACTATATTTGTGTTATTTTGTAAGCCATCTTGATTCCCAGTATTGAGGAAAAGGCAAACTAGAAATGAATAGAAATGAAAGAGAAAAAAGGGCAAGCCATTCACACCACTTCACTTGCTCCTTAGATTACAGAATGTTTTCGACTTCCTGCATGCTGCAAGTGTCTGTTTTACCTGGGCAAAGGAAAGGAGGTACCAGTGGAAACAGAAACATGTAACTAGCAATAAGAGGAGGATCAGGCCTTATGTACACTCACAGTATCACTTTCCCTGTGAATCCAGGTTGCTTTTCCTCTTTCTATCTGCCACATTTTTCTGTGGCAGTGTGGTACCAGGAGAAACCAAAAATGCAACATACCTTTTGAACAATGCACCCACTTATCTCCAGAGAAGGTGGCTGCTGTATGAATGTTCATATAGCATCATCATACTTAAAAGGCATGAGTGTGAAAATCGCAAAGGGGGGGGGGGATGATTGTATGTGTTTTGTACTACAGATGAACAGCATGTTACATACATAGTGTTTAAGGTACTATGTAAAACAGGGAAGTAATGGGTTACTTTTAAAAATAGTAATAATATGTATTCTGGTAATGTGCTTGTGTATTGCTGCATGACAAGGGACTTGTGTCTTTTTCATCTCTTTAATTCTATGATCGTATTATTTTGAGTATTTGTGGTGCCATAGAACTGTAACTGTAACCAAATGCTTTTGAAAGTAACTCCCCAACCTTTGCATAGCTCTTTACTCCTAGTAGCAACCAAACAGTGTGTATGTGTATTTAATAAGATGTGTTATAGCCACCTTCTAATGTCTCAATCCAGTCTGTTTTGCTTTCTTTCCATTAAATGCAGACTTCTGTACCGTAAAAGTCTTAGCAACATAGCTGCACTTTACAAATTGAATTGCCAGGCTGTTATACCTTAAGACTAGCAATCTGCAGTCTTTAAAGACCTGACATCATCTGTAGCAGGGGAGCCATATCTTTAGGGTTTTAAAGTTTTTAATCATAGACTTGTATTGGTATATACAAGTATATGCCAATGTTGCATCAGTCTGCAGTCCAGTAATGGAGTCATGCTTAACAGCTTGAGACCAATGCTTCAAATGCTTTCCATATCAAAAACCTAGCTAGGTCTTCATATTGGGTAGTTCTAGACAGGACTTTAATGCAAGCCCAATCAGGTTGGGTCCACATTACAGTCCACAAACCTCCTCCCAACATCCCTCCCAACTTTTCTTGGGGGGGGGGGTGTATCCCGATGCCCTGCCAAACCTTCCAGAAGTGCATTCGGACGCAAAACAAAATCCTCCAGAAAAGCCTTAAAACTGAAAGATAACTTACCCGGCCACCATTCCCCCTTATCTGGAGCTCTCCTGGCATGTAGAAATGACATACATTTTGGGTTCCATCTTAGATGAGGTGTGGGCAACCGCTGTAGATCCAGGGGGCCCTGTAGGCTATAAAGACTGTCAAATATAACCCAAAAAAAAGAAGTGACTGAAGGTTGGCTTCTAGTTTTGATAACAGTGCTCTTTTAATATGAAATGCTGCATATATTCTGTGTGTGGTTTAAAATTGTCTTTCAAAGATGAATTGCTGCTTGTGGATACATCCTGGATTACCATAAAAAGTGTATGCACCTCTGATTTAAGCTGTGGTTCCTCCTAAGGCTTGTATTGATTACACATTCTTTTGAAAACTCTTTTCCTCCATCATGGTATTCTTCAAGACTCTTGATTAAAACAAATAGATAATCTTGATTGGTTTTTATTAAAGTCCATATATAAAAACATTCCAAGAACTGCAGCCCTATAACAATGGAGGAGGAGGAGGGGAGATTGCTGTAGCTCCTGTTGGTAGGTGGGATTATAATTTACTGTCAAATAACTTTTTTACTTTGCATTTGTTTTCTGAATATATCTATCAAATATATTTGACAAAGAGAAATTCTACAAAAAATGCACTGGGAGCCGTATATTAAAACTACATTTTTATTGGCTGGCCGGAATGCTAAAATAACATATAAAACAACCCTTTTTCTATTTAGAGCAACACAGCTGAGAACTGCATATTTAGAGTCAATTGGGGTAAACTGTAGAGGTGATGCAAATATTTGATTTGGATCAGGACCTTGTTAATAGCTTGTTTATTTTTCATGTATGTTGTACTGTACATGTATGCGTATTTGTTTGTCAAATGTTTTTGATACAACCAATGGGCTAATCAATAAAACGTTCTACTTGACAAAAACAAATTGAAATCTGCATGGCAAGCATTCATTGACCTTATTTTCATTACCAAAACCAGAAGTTGGAACCAAATGAATCCACAAGCAAGACATGAGAACAAGAATTTCTTGTTATCCTCCAGCAATAGGTATCCGTGGGCATTCTTTCTTGAAACTGAAAGAAGCAAATATCCCCATAGCCATAAAACTCATTTGGTGATTTTTGTGTTACTTCCTTGCTTTTAGGCTAGCATTTCTGATAGAGAGGTTGTTATGTAGATAAAGGGAAGGGAGAACCATGTATGCTTCTTAAGGTCCACTGGAGAAACGGTATGCCAGTAATGAAAGTTAAAACAAATAGATAATCTACTGAGAATAAATATGTCCTAAGTCTCATTATCATCCTTCAGTTGTTTACAATACTAATATAAAACAAAACACTCTCATTTGTTCTGAACTGTAAAATGAGACTGAACTTTGAAGATGGGATTTCAAATTTGTCTTCACAAACAGAGCAAGAATAGCTTTAGCAGGGCAGGGGGCAGTATTGAGAAAGACACATTTTACAACAAACCTTAAGAGATCTGGATAATATTTGCAGCACCACAAAGCCTCCAATAACTTGCTATTCAGAATCCAGAAATCCAGAGTGAAGCTGGAATTGCTGTTTGTACAGGTGGCTAAGCTACTGGGAGACTAAATGCTTATTCTTTCATCCATAGCCATTATTCTGAAAAACGCTCTGTTTAACATCTGCCAGTTTTGATAACACAAGAAACCTTTATAAAAGTTGCTGAGATGACATTTATCACATGATTAAAAAAATTAAACAGAACCTAGTCCTTGACCTGAGAAATATTAAGCAAATTTCTTGACATAGAACTGTCAGGTCAACAACAAACAAGCCACATTGTTCCTACAATCCCTGATTTCAAGGAATTGTACCATGCAGTATATTACATTTCCCTTCCCCACTAGAGAAGAGATTTCAAAAATGATGCACAGAAGTAGACAGGAATGTTTAAAATTTGTGCTTTTGGGGAAAAAAGAAACTGAGCAAAGAAGCTGAAACTCCACTCACAGCAAGAAACACATGAGCAAAAACCCATCACAAATACATCTTCAACCACTTAGGAGCTTTTTTGCACTACACAGTTATAGTGATATAATCCCATGTTAATTGACATGGCTGCATTCTGTGTAATCTTACAATCTGTAGTTGTAAAGCAATGCTTTTGGGTTGGAAGTAGCCATTTACAAGAAATGTTGCCTAGGAGATGCCTAATGGGAGACTAAATACTTACATTTACTCAGTCTTCGAGGAGGCTCTTTCCGTGTCCTGGGCAAACCAAGAATGGGCAACTTGGAAGTTCCCCAACAGACTCAGAAGTGGAATTGTCAAATCAAAAGAACCTGGAAAAATGGCACTACCTAGAACAGTGGTTCCCAACCTTTTTTTCACCAGGGGCCACTTGACCAGGGACCACTCTCCAACATTGGTAACAAAAGGGTTACGAATCAGTTTCTGGTCAACGTTAGATTTGGTTTGGTTATTTGGGGTGCTGATTGCAACATTGTAGTAACGGTGAGACCACGGACCATATTTTAGTTCTTGGGGACCACTGGTGGTCCATGGATAACAGGATGGGAACCACTGACCTGGAAGAATCCTCCACCTTTTGCAATTGTGGAGCAGAACAAACAACTCAGCCTCTGTATGCTTGCCCATAATGCTCTGCCTCATGCACAGAGGAAGAACTGTTAAAAGCTACAGATAATGTGGTTACTGTTGCCCATTTTTCATCTAAAATTATTTAGCTGCTTGTACTCCTTTATTTTATCAGTTTTATACTTTTTATGCAACTCCAAATCCTGGGATTTCACAGGGTGAACCATGAGATTTATATTATTTCTATAGTTCTGAAGTGTGAACGAGCCCCATGATCTGTTGATTGGATTTTCAGCTTTAGACAGATGTAGGAAAAACAGGCTGTTTTCTTGGTTTCAATCCCAGCAACTATGTGCGTAACCCTATAACACTTTAGGGATCATCCAGTTTGGTAAGGGCCCCATAGGCCTACAGGTCCAAACAGTTTCTGAACACAATAATTTTCAGCTGGAATGGAGGTAAATGGCCAACCATTTTTGAAGCTATTTAGAAAAGAAAATCCCAACATTTCTCTATGCAGATGGTTTCATTGCCAAACCACTGTTACAGTCAAGAAGGTCGTTGTAAAGTTCAGTTCAAATCTACCCTGCTGTAACTTAAAACCATTACACTTCTCCCTATCCTTTGAGCAACATAGAACAAGTCAGCAGCCTCCCCTTTGTGACAGCCCTTGAGGTACTGAAAAAGAGTGATCATGTCATCCTTTTTAAAAAAAAAAAACCAAAAACAACTTTTTATTATTAATTTTTTACATCTATGTTGCAGACTATTGTGGAAAATAAATAAATAAGTAAAACAGGGGAGAACAGATTTTGAGTCACAGGGGAAATCATCCATTCTCTTTTGGCATTTCCGTTCCCTTCCAGTTGAGCTATGATCTTCCCAGTAGCTAAAGGATGGGATAAACTTCCCCAGTAATAATGGATCAAAAGTTGCCTCCAATAAGTACATATTGCTGAGAACTTTCCCTGATGTGAGTCAAAGAAAATTGAGGGCAGAGGAGGTAGCGGTGGGTTTGGTCCTGAATAAAAAATTAAGTAATGGTTTGTTGATATGAATCAATATAACTTCTGGTATTTTTGGACTCCTTGGAGGTGTGGCTGTGGAGACTTGCATGATTAATGAGTATACTTCAAAATTAACTGATATACCATGACAGAAACAAAACTCATATATAATGAGACCTATATTAAGTATCTCTCTTTTTTCCCCTCATAAGATCCAATTAAGGAAAAAGTTCAATAAATTTTGCTGTCAGCAGCTCCTTGGAGGAAGGGTGGGATACATATGTAGCAAATGAAAAAAAGAAAAAGAAGTGGTCTCCTTTGCAGTATATATAATGTGCATGCTTTCTTTCAGCAACCCCCCCCCCCCCCCCATTTTAAGTTATTTCCTTTCCAATGAGTGTATATAGTTTTCAGCCTTCAATTAGTTATATGAACTCCATGGGTTCAAAAATGTATTGAAAGGCTCCTTGAACTCAATTTCACTTTGCCCCTTGGTGTCTTCATCTTATTTCTTCTTGTCACGATTTATGGTGTAATATATAACAGCTCTGGTACCAAATATATGAATGGTTGAGCTGAAAGAGGCACATTATTTTTTTCTATTAAAACAATTATTTGAGACATTTTTAGGGCCCTTCGACACAGCCACATAATCCAGAATAAATGCAGATAATCTACAATATCTGCTTTGAACTGGGTTATCTGAGTCCACACTGCCATATAACCCAATTCAAAGCAGATAATGTGGGATTTTATACAGCTGTGTGGAAGGGGTCTTAGAGGGCAAAAATAATTTTAATTTAACTATTTCACTGGAAAACTACTTGCTTGGCTTTTTTGTGGGATTGAAATATCTGTGCCCATTTAAATTGTACACATATGCTATGTATATGTTAAAATAATATTTCCAGTTTTTAATATTGTGGTTTACAGTGTGTAAATGATTCTGTTTTGGAACTGGGAGATGGAATTGATTACCACATTGTTTGCTCTAGTTGGCTTTTATAATATTGTCCTAATTTTAGAGACTTTACCATCTAGTTCATGATATTCTCAAGTTTTACACATGGAGTCTTGTATTTATAAACACAATGCTTGAAAATACTTCATGTATGGGCATCTACCCTTATGTAGAAATGTCTGATCCATGTTATCTGTCCAATTATTTCCTTTGGTACAAAAAGTAGGCAGATCTGGTATATTGGGATACAATTATTTGCTTCAAAGTGTGCAAGAAATTCTTTTTATTCTTTCTAGTAGATACATTTTTATTTATTGTTGTGCAAATTAAAAAGAGAAGAAAACACACATAAATAAGAAAATATCAACAAGACTTTATACAGCAATTTAATGCAAATCATATACAAAATAGTAATGATTTATGGATTATAAAAAATAATGGCTCTGGCAGAAATTGACAAATTGATCAAGTTTATGCAATCAGCAGACTCTCCCAAACTTGAAGAAGAAATCTAATACTGTAATTAGAGAGAGACAAATTGACTAAGCTTATACAATCGCCAGATTCTTCTAAATTTGAAGAAGAATAACAGCTTGACTATTTAAAATAAGAAAAGAATATCAAAATATTGGGTTTTCTATAGTAGTACTGGGCTGTAGAAATAACAAGAACATTAAAAATAGAGAATAACAAGATCCCCAATGGTATCCAAGGTACCTGGAAAGTTAATCTGCCAGAGATAAGAAGTATGTACAACAAAAAGAATATTTTTTTTATTATGAAGAGGACAGCAGAGATAGGCTGGAAAGCCTTAGCTAGCCTTAGCTTTTAGTTTCTTAACTTTTCTGTTTCAAAACACTGTATACCCACTTTTCTATCTTTCTGTTTTAGATTAGAAAAGAAATGTTATTTTAAAAAATATTATTTCTATTTTCTTTTTTAACGTCATAAAAACCTTTTTAGTATTAGACAGCAATGGAAGAAGATAAAAATGTAAGATGTTAAAAATGTCCCCATGCTATATCCACTCTTGTACCCCACCCCATTCCTCATGTATTTGCAATAATACAATATGGAAAAAAAGAAGACATGGGTGCACGGTAAAGAGTGCATTACAATTCCTTGAATATACTTAGATAGATAGCTATATTTGTGTGTATGAAAGAATAAATTAAATCATTTACACTTTGTAGGTAAACTGAAGTCTCCAGAGCTGGGAAGGGGAACTATAATGTTTAATATCTGTTAATGATTGCAATTCAAAAATGAATTTATGGATGAAATAAGATTTTCAACTTTGCCATTCCTTCACACTGTGCCACCGTGCACTAGGGAGCAGATATTGAAAGAAATAGATATTAAACTGGACATTTCACTAAACCATTCTTTACATTTCTTTTGACATGTCTAGTCTGAAAACCCTGAGGTTTGTGGAGCTGTCATACTAATTTGTGAGTGCCAAAAGAATCACCAAACTATAAAAGGTTCTGCTAAACTTTAGGACATTTTTATTTCTGTAATTCAGGAACCAGAGGTCATATTCTACTGTATATTATCTTTTTAGTTTATCTTTGAAGGCAAATTCCCCAAACTTTTTGAAATCAGATCATGGAATTAAATAATCAGATCATGCTGTTATACAGGGATATACTATTAACGCACTCCTGTGAGACAGGCTTCATCTACACTGCCAAATAATGCATCATATTAGTCTGGTGTGTCCATACAAAACACAAAGGCCAATGCAATTAAGCAAGTAAATTGCTTAATGCAGTTGCACCCAGGGTTAAAAAAAAAACACCAGGGAAGGTTTGAATTCCGATCCAGGATTCAGATCTTCCCTCATTTTGAGAAAGTGGAGATAACCATCTCAGATCCCGATGTAGGATCCAATATTGTGTCCTCACAACCATCTCACACTCCCTGATCTCAGAAACGGACTGAGATAGCAGTCCCTTTCTACCTTCAGTACCCCCCCCCCCCCCCACACCAAAAAAAAAGGAAACCCCTCTTTTCCGGTACTGCCTGGTCTTCCCTTCCTGTTTCACCATCATTAAATGAACCCAGCAGCTTTGGAGGAAAGGAGGAGGCTCACTCTTCCAAGTTGAATTTCATGGACAAGGAATACTCAGAGATTGTTTTTCCAGGTACTTTTGCTGAAATATAGTGCCCTGTGCCCTAGCTAGTAGAGACATCTAAGAGAACATGTACTATATATCTCTTTTTGGTCATGCGTTAAGTTCAGCTGTAGAGGTGGTACCTGTATCAATTGTTTATGTCTGGCTTGCAGGCATCCTATAAGTTTCTGATTGGCCATTAACAAAATGCAGGACTGGCCAAACAATTTGTCTTAGGGATAAAATATACCATATTTATTTGAACCATGCTCAGCTAAATGATATCTCCTAAATTAGGGTGCACATTAGAGTCGCATAATATGATAATCTTTGTGCTGAGCCAAAGCAAAAGGAGAGGGGGAAGCTGCTTCAGGAGCTCCTATTTGAGGGATGTCATCTCTCATTTAATTGACATGGCTCAATGCTATACAATGCTGGGATTTGTAGTTTGGTGAGGCATCAGCATTCTTTGGCAGCCCTCATGATCCCACACTACAGCCCCCATGACCCCATAGCATTGTGTCAGGGCAGTTAAAGTGGACTCATTCTACAGCAGAGATGCACCTTGAAAGCTTTGGTGTTCCAGCACTTTGTTTTTAAAGAAGGAATCCTAAGCAGATAGCACTTGGAATGGTCAAACTACAAAGAATACACTTTTGCCACTGCACATTACATTCACCAACAAATACTTTTTTTGGTTTCAGGGTTTTGAAAATAGAGATGTGCATGAGATTCGATGTTGCACTGGTATCACTAATGTAAGTAAAAGTTAATATTATACACAGAGAATCTATTTCTTTGTAATGTAGGAAAATTATTATTAAAACAACTTTGAGTTTTGTATAGCATAAAGCAATACTTGTCAAATATAAATAAGCCGCACTATTTCCATCTCCAATGCAACACTAGACTTCACTATGTTGAAAATCCTACGGGTTAAATGTAATTCAAGTAAAGAGGCCAGCTTGCATATTTTCATGTATTCCGTTTTGTCAAAATGAAAATAAGAACAAGGGTGGCCTACTAAAAAGCTGAAGGGTATCAGGTTACATTCAAGGTGTAAGTATTCATAAGACATGATCAGAAGCAGATGTACAGAAATAGAAGTAATAGCTAAGGTAGACAAGAGATATGTCTTATTGAAAAAATTCTGCTCCAGATTGCCTTATAGGCAAAATAAACAACCACTGCTTCAGCTCATTTAAAATGCCATGAATATTTAATAAATTAAATTAAATATTTCTATCTTACTCCATATTAAAAGATATTAGGGTGCATTACAGGCACAATTTAAAGCAGTCTCAGATAAGTTAGGATAGTTTAAAAACAAATGTAAAACATATAAAACATTTCAAATCGTTTATGTGATATCAAAGATCTAAAACCTGGTTAGGCCAGGAATTTTGACCTCCAATGTTTTAACCTGATGATGAAGGTTTAAGTTGGTGCTGAAATGAGGTTAATATCAGTACCAAATGAGGGTATAAGTAAAGGTAAAGGTAGTCCCCTAACATTAAGTCCAGTCATGTCTGACTCTGGGGTGTGGTGCTCATCTCCATTTCTAAGCCGAAGAGCCAGCGTTGTCCGTAGACATCTCCAAGGTCATGTGGCCGGGATGACTGCATGGAGCGCTGTTACCTTCCCACCGGAGTGGTACCTATTGATCTACTCACATTTGCATGTTTTCGAACTGCTAGGTTGGCAGAAGCTAGGGCTGACAGCGGAAGCTCACGCCGCTCCCCGGAATCGAACCTGCGACCTTTCGATCAACAAGCTCAGCAGCTCAGTGCTTTAATCCACTGCGCCACCGGGGGCCCTAAATGAGGGTATATCACAATCATAATGCCACTTTTCCTCACTGTCCTTGGCTTACTTTAAATCCTCCAAAGTGAGTTCAAAATGAAAAGGTAGTTTGCACTCACTTAACTCAATGAGGGTAGGAGGCAATAATAGCTTCAGTTCAAAATTCTGCAAAAAATGATTTGCACTTCTCAGGTGGCTGTATTTATTTCAAAATAAGTGATTTGTGATTTGCTTCATGGATGCACTTCTTTTCCATGGTATTATTGTGATTCTGTGTACCTGCTAAGGCCATCTACGCAGGTCAGAACCATTGAATCACACCAAACATATTTTAGTGTGCTACAAACACTTAGCTTCACTATTAATTAAGATTGTTGGTTTTGAAATCAATATTATAACATGATTTGCTATGAAAATATAAGTCATATTTTTTCATCATATTCTTTGATGGATAAATTAGAAATAAATTTCACTTGAATTTCACCAACCATCTCATATCTCTGTATTTTGCGTGTACCTTCAATTCACTTCTGGCGAAACTATGGGGCTTTGTTAGGCAAGGAATACTCAACTATGTTTTTGACAGTTCCTCCCTCTGAAATATAGCCTACGGCATCTGGTATTCATTTTTTGTTTCCCATTCAAGTACTAGTTGGGGCTGACCCTGCTTAGTACACTCTTCTTCCCTGTCTCCCATTTATATATTATGAAAATCATAACAACTGAGCAATT
The DNA here is from genome assembly GCF_037176765.1 of Anolis sagrei. Taxonomy (NCBI): domain Eukaryota; kingdom Metazoa; phylum Chordata; class Lepidosauria; order Squamata; family Anolidae; genus Anolis; species Anolis sagrei. The sequence continues at coordinate 38,325,824 of NC_090025.1, forward strand.
TAACATAAAAATGTGAAGAGGCTGGGAATGTGCTTGTGTCCTGTTTTGCTCTTAAAAAACAGCCTCAACACAAAATTGAAAGTAAAAGAAAAATGCTTTACTCCAGCAAACCAAAATAAGCAAATGCAATTGAAAAAGAAAACAAGGAAGTCTTACTACAGACATCAATGAAAGTCTTTTGCAAAAGTCCCAGCAAAATCAGCAGACAATAAGGCACAGATCACGAAGTCCTTAACATAAAGCAGGTTCCGGCAGTAACAGAGTTGTTGTTAGTAGCGAAAAGCTAAGTTCTCCTGCTTCTGATTTATACCCCATGCAGGAGGGCTTAGGGCGTCACCCAATTAGATCATCAATCTTTTAGCCGCTAATTTAGCTGACTGCCGCCTGTTCTCTGACTCCCTCCATCTTTCTAAAAAAGTAGGCACCTGCAAAGCCTCATTGTCGGATTCTTCTTCCTCTCCCTCCAAGACCCTGCTCCCCTTCCTCTTCCAATGATGAGGAATCCCCAACAGCTTGTTATCTATCACCTTTGATCCTACAAATAAAGCTCTGACGTGACATAATTAACCAAATGAGGTTATTTATTCAACTCCATTTGAAACGAATAAGGGAGCTATTTATTTATTTATTTATTTATTTATTTATTTCGAGGTTTTTGGCCGAGTGGGTTAAGGTGGTGGTTAATGCCTCCCTTCGGGAAGGCATTTTTCCAGCCAGCTTAAAGCAAGCTGTGATAAAACCGCTGTTGAAGAAACCATCACTGGACCCCACTCAATTGGTAAACTATCGGCCTGTTTCCAATCTTCCCTTTTTGGGCAAAGTCATGGAACGTGTGGTGGCCTCACAACTCCAGGCATTCTTGGTAGACACGGATTATCTAGACCCGGCACAGTCTGGCTTTAGGCCGGGACATGGTACCGAGACAGCCTTGGTCGCCTTAGTGGATGATCTCCGTCGGGAGCTCGACAGGGGGAGTGTGTCCCTGTTGGTGCTACTCGACCTCTCAGCGGCCTTCGGTACCGTCGACCACGGTATCCTTCTGGGACGCCTCGCGGGAATGGGTCTCGGAGGTACTGCTCTGCAGTGGTCATTCCTCGAGGGTCGGTCTCAGAAGGTGTCACTGGGGGACTCCTGTTCTACCCCACAACCTTTGTTTTGTGGGGTTCCTCAGGGTTCAATACTGTCCCCCATGTTGTTTAACATCTACATGAAGCCGCTGGGCGAGATCATCCGGAGTTTCGGGGTGCGGTGTCATCTGTACGCAGATGATGTCCAGCTCTGTCACTCCTTCCCACCCGCTACTAAGGAGGCTGTCGAGGTCCTGAACCGGTGCTTGGCCGCTGTGACGGTCTGGATGGGGGCGAACAAATTGAAATTGAATCCAGACAAGACAGAGGTACTCCTGGTCAGTCGCAGGGCCGAACAGGGTATAGGGTTACAGCCTGTGTTAGACGGGGTCGCACTCCCCCTGAAGACACAGGTTCGCAGTTTGGGTGTGATCCTGGACTCATCGCTGAGCCTGGATCCCCAGGTTTCAGCGGTGACCAGGGGAGCATTCGCACAGTTAAGACTCGTGCGCCAACTGCGACCGTACCTTGGGAAGTCTGACTTGGCCACGGTAGTCCACGCTCTGGTTACATCCCGCCTTGACTACTGCAACGCTCTCTACGTGGGGTTGCTTTTGAAGACGGCCCGGAAGCTCCAATTAGTCCAACGGGCGGCAGCCATGGTATTAACAGGAGCAGGGCGCAGGGAGCATACAACTCCTCTGCTGTACCAGCTCCACTGGCTACCGATTAGCTACCGAGCCCAATTCAAAGTGCTGGTTTTGACCTTTAAAGCCCTAAACGGTTCTGGCCCTACATACCTATCCAAACGTATCTCGGCCTATCAGCCCACCAGGACCCTAAGATCTTCAGGAGAAGCCCTTCTCTCCATCCCGCCTGCTTCACAAGTACGGCTTGCGGGAACGAGAGATAGGGCCTTTTCTGTGGTGGCCCCCCGGCTTTGGAACGCCCTCCCTACTGAAATAAGATCAGCCACCTCGCTAATGGCATTTCGGAAAAAACTGAAAACTTGGATGTTCGAGCAAGTTTTCAACTAATTCCGATGTGATGATGTTTTGATCATGGACTAGCAATCAAGGATAACGAATTGGATTATGACTTTAACTATGAGATGTCCGGTCTGTATTGGTGGCCCAATACTATGTATGTATATGTATGTATTTTTATATTTTATTTTATATTTTTAAAGTGAATATTGTATTTTAAATATGTTGTAAACCGCAATGAGTCGCCGCATAGGCTGAGATATTAGCGGTATACAAGTGTACCAAATAAATAAATAAATAAATATACCGACCCTCTCACCTTCAAAGAGGGATTCGGACCGGTTCACAACATGTGTTAACATACAAAAAATATACAATAACAACACAATGCCACTTCATTACACGATTAAAATATCAGCACCATATACATTAAAACATTATCATCCCAGTTAAAAGAGCCAAATCGTCCGACACCATCACAATCCCATTCATCATCCTCCTTTCATGTGGGCAAAGAATTAAATCAGTTGTCAAATGCCACGTTCCACAACCAGGTCTTTGTTAGTTTCCTGAACGTCATGAGGGAGGGGGCAGTTCTGATCACTAATGGCAGGGAGTTCCAAAGTCGAGGGGCCACCAGCGAGAAGGCTCTGTCCCTCGTTCCCACCAGCCGTGCTTGTGCAGGCAGAGGGACCGAGAGCAGGGCCCCTCCAGATGATCTTAGTGGTCTTGATGGTTCGTAGGGGAGAATACGTTCAGAGAGGTAAACAGGGCCGGAGTCGTTTAGGGCTTTATAGGTTAACACCAGCACTTTGAATTGTGCTCGGAAGCTAATCGGCAGCCAGTGGAGTTTGAGTAACAGCGGAGTGGTGTGCTCCCTGTACCCCGCACCCGTTAGTAATCTGGCTGCCACGCATTGTACTTGCTGCAGCTTCCGGGCAGTCTTCAGAGGCAACCCCATACTGTTCTGGGATTTCTGTGATGTGGAAGTGATAAAGTGCATTCATAATTCTTGGCTAGTCTGTCTTTAAAGCTGACACCCCAAAACTATTCAGTTTACATGAAATTAATTCCTATTTTAGAAAGCCCAACAGCACCTCCAGAGACAGGATGGGTGACTTCCATGAGTTTGTCAGATGCACACATTGAATACACACATTGTCTACCCCATCTCCATTCTTCCTACAAGCACATACATTTATTTATTTTTCTGACCTCCTCCAAACCACGAGGGGTAATCATGCTTGCAATCTATCATATATGCCATATATTTAATGGTATGCCTGTATAAATCAGGGAATCAGTCAATAGGAAACATCTGCTTCCCAGGCCATTACAATTTGCTGTTACTCAAGGAACAGAGGTTTCTAAAATATTTAGAAATAGTCTTCTTAAATCTTATCATATCCTAGGTTGAATGAATCTGCTTTGTAGCTGCTATGGCATGGGAAAACACCAATTGCACTCAAAATTCAGAAGAGTAATGAAGCAGAATGTCTAATGTTATAAAAACAATCCAGGTTGTGGTCTCAAGAAGATCCATAAAATGCATTGTCAAACCATTGGTTGGAATTGCATCCCTTCATTGAGATTTCAATCCATTAAGTACTCGATCTTCAGGGTGGTAAGTCTGTAGCATTGTTTTGAATTGAACATCTGCTAAACACATTAGGATGTCTTCTCAGCAGTATCCTGGTCTACATTCTCCAAGCAGATTTACCATTAAAACCTATTTGCTTTAGTGAATCTTTAGGGGAATGTCAGGAAACCAGCCATATATGGAATGATAATTCAGGTTGCTTCTGAGAATTAATTCAGCTAGTATCTACCTATTTCCACAGTTGTGTATACCAGCCAGTCAAATATTCTACCTTTACTTAATGGAAGGGAGTTGTTATATGTTTGAAGCATCATAATTTTGACTGCAATCAAATGACTTACTTTGGAGTTTAACTGTCCTATTCTCTTCCCAGTTTCTAAATTTCCTGCTACACTAACTAAATTGACCCACAAAAAACCATCCTAACACTATAAAATGGTTTCATGCATGTAGAAGTTGCCTCCAGAATTCTACAAGACAAATTATGTATAGCTTCATTGCTTCAGGCCTTAAATTCCTTTGAAATGTTTGATAATCCAGATGCATTAGAATGCTACAAAAGAAACCGTGAAAAACAACTGGCTTTTGAGATCACTTGGAAATTGCTTCCAGGGGCACAAAACTATGCAAGAATAGAAAACAATCTTCCCTGTATATTGGATTTCAGAAGTACTTCCCTTCTTTCCCTCCTATTGAAAACAAATTCATCATGATAACATAGACAAAATGCACAATGTTGCTGAAGGCTAAAGATGCATTTGCTAAACATACTGCATATCTATTAACGGTAGATACAAGTACATCAAACTCTTGTGGCAATGCAAAGAATTTTAATTAAATACTATGTAATTCAGCCTCCTTTTTGAAACTTCAGAAATAGACCATGAAATTGCTGACTGCATGATCAAAGTAGAATAGTACAAAATTAAAATTCTAGCATCAAGGTAACATTGTATCATCTTCACTAGCTCTAACTTTAGAACTGTATCACTAAACATGGTTCTATTAAAATATTTTTAAGTGCAAATATTTCCTATATGTGATATTAGTCAGTTATGCCCATTACAGGGAATACCAGCTGATTCCTAATCCATCTAAAACACAGACATGTGTTTTTCATCTTAAGAACAGACAAGCATCTCGAGCTCTGAGGATTACCTGGGAAGAAATCCCACTGGAGCATTGCAGCACACCCAAATACCTGGGAATCACCCTGGACCATTCTCTGACCTACAAGAAGCACTGCCTGAATATCAAGCAAGAATGGGCACTAGAAACAACATCATACAGAAGCCCTGACAACTCGACAGCCCGCTGTGAAGCATTTACTCGGTTCATTGCGGACAAAGTCGCTTTGATCCGTTCTGGACTGGACACCATGTTAACTGCAGTCTCTGAGGATGTAACACAAGCACCTGCTTGTCCGATTTTGATGGATTCATTTGGTGAAACCCGAGGATGTGGACAAGATACTTGAAGGAATGAGAGCGACCACATGCATTCTAGACCCCTGCCCATCCTGACTTTTAAACGAAACCAGAGGGGGATTGGCTGAGTGGGTAAAGGTGGTGGTTAATGCCTCCCTCAGGGAAGGCAATATTCCAGTGGGCTTAAAATGAGCCGTGATAAAACCACTGAAAAAACCATCACTGGACCCCATTCAATTCATCAACTATCGGCCTGTTTCCAATCTCCCCTTCTTGGGCATGTCCTGGAGCATGTGGTGGCCTCACAACTCCAGGTATTCTTGGAAGATACGGATTATCTGGATCCGGCACAGTCTGGCTTTAGGCCGCGACATGGTACCGAGACAGCCTTGTTCACCTTAGTGGATGATCTATGCCAGGAGCTAGACAGGGGGACTGTGTCCCTGTTGGTTCTGCTGGACCTCTCAGCTGCCTTCGATACCATTGACCACAGTATCCTTCTGTGATGCCTCATGGGAATGGGCCTTGGAGGTACTGTTTTGCAGTGGCTCCGGTCCTTCCTAGAGGGTCACTCCCAGATGGTGTTATTGGGAGACGCCTATGCAACCCCATAAACATTGTCTTATGGGGTTCCTCAGAGCTCAATACTGTCTCCCGTGATGTTGAATCTACATGAAGCCGCTGGGGGAGGTCATCCAGAGTTTCGGGGTGCGGTGTCACCTTTATGCAGATGACATCCAACTCTGTCACTCCTTCCCAACTGCTACTAAGAAGGCTGTTCAGGTTCTGAACTGGTGCTTGGCTGCTGTATCAGACTGGATGAGGGCAAACAAATTGAAACTCAATCCAGACAAGACAGAGGCATTCCTGGTCAGTCGAAATACCAAACAGGGCATAGGGTTACAGCCTGTGTTGAACGGGGTTACATTCCCTCTGAAGATGCAGGTTCGCAACTTGGGTGTGATCCTGGACTCATCGCTGAGCCTGGAACCCCAGATTTTGGCAGTGGCCAGGTGAGCATTTGCACAGTTAAAGCTCATGCTCCAGCTGCACCCATACCTTGGGAAGTCTGACTTGGCCATAGTAGTCCATGCTCTGGTTAAATTATGTATAGACTACTGCAACGTGCTCTATGTGGGGCTGCCTTTGAAATCTGTTCGGAAGCTTCCAATGGTCCAACGGGCAGCAGCCAGGTTGTTAACAGGAGCGGCACTCAGGGAGCACACAATCCCCTGTTGCGCCAGCTCCATTGGCTGCCAGTTTGCTACCGGGCACAATTCAAAGTGCTGGCTTGAGCCTTTAAAGTCCTAAACGGTTCTGGCCCAGTTAACCTGTCTGAACGCATCTCTTCCTATGAACCATCTAGGTGCTTAAGATCATTTGGAGAGGCCCTGTACTTGGTCTTGCCCCCTTCGCAGATGCGATTGGCAAGAACGAGACACAGGACCTTATCAGTGGTGGCCCCTCGGCTATGGAACACTATCCCTAGGAATATTAGATTGGCCCTCTCCCTCCTAACATTTTGAAAGAGAGCCAAAACCTGGCTGTTTGAGCAGGCATTTGCAGACGCAGTATAACAGACTAATTGAGATCCACAGGACGATTGGACAATGCGATAGAAAAATGATTTTAATGATGAGACGCTGAGGACTTGTGTTTTATGGCTTTTATTGCTTTTATGTGGTTTATATTATATGTAATTTTTTAAAACCGTATTTTATGTTGTTTGGGAGCATTGACTGCTGACTGTAAACTGCCTCGAGTCACCTTCAGGCTGAGAGGGGCCCGTATATAAATAAGGTAAATAAATAAATAAATCTGGGGATCACAACCAGATACAGTGAAGACATCTGATACAGTGAAGGGGCAATAAAGATCTCCAGCCTGCTCCCAGGACTCCTTGTGAGTAGCCAGCAGCCCAGGCCTCCTCCAGTGGGGTGTGACTCAGCAATCTGCAAGGAGGCCTCTACATCTATAAAGCTGAGTCCACAGGCCTGCCAGGGACTGAGTCTGCTGTGCTTGCTGTGAAGGGGCAATAAAGATCTCCAGCCTGCTCCCAGGACTCCTTGTGAGTAGCCAGCAGCCCAGGCCTCCTCCAGTGGGGTGTGACTCAGCAATCTGCAAGGAGGCCTCTACATTGCCCACTAGACCGCAGACATCGCCAGCAAGGCCGCACCTGCCACCAGGCCAGACCATTGCCGTCACCGCAGCTGCTGCGGCCGCTATCACCACCAGCTTGCTGCTTATCTGCGGCCGCCATCGCCCAGCCGAAACCACCACAGCCGCCATCGCTGGGAGCCGCATAGGCCACACCACCGCCTAGACCATCTGAACGGCCGTCCCACTCTGCCATCTGGACGCAGCGACGAGACTGCGGAGGGTCTGACTGTCCCTGTGCGGACCCCTGGGTAGACATTTTGTGCCGACCTTTTTGTGTAGACCTTATATTGTGTAGACCTTATATTGTGTTGGCCTTCTCTGTGTAGACCTCAGTGCAGACCTTTTGGGTAGACCTCTGTGTAGACCTTTAGCGCTGGCCTTGTGTAGACCTTGGGCCGGCCCTCTCTGTGTTAGTACAGAGTGTGTAATTACTGTAATTACTGTAATCGACCAACAGTGCTGTCCCACTGCCGAGTTGCCACCCCTGGAAGCCCCCATCCGCTTCATTCCAACCGTCTAGAGACTCCATCTGGGTCACAACAGCTTTGAGCTAACTTGCCATCTCTCAGCCCCATAGGAGGGTGATTATATACCATCAGCTTGCACATTCCTGGGCTTATATCGGTTGATAATGTGATATAAATACGAAATATAGCACTTTACGTAAGAAAGCACTTTAAGGCGCCTGCCTTGCCGCCAACTGCACTAGCACTTTCGCCCCTTCCCTGTCCCTCCGTGCCGCATTTTAGCTACTGTAGCTACCGTCCAATCAATATAGGGCACTTATTGCACTTTAGACCTAGCACTTTACTTGTGCACTTTATGAACTATTCGATTGGTGTGGCCGGAACATCGAACACCACCTGTATAGCTGTTATCCATGTGGTCCCCCATCCCCCTTTGTGTACTATCCTTGTTACTATTGTATAGTGTAAGGGACAAGAGAGGAGGTGGGTTGGACCCTGTAAATAAAAATGAGGTGGGGAGGGGGGTAGAGGGGAAGAAAGGATATGGCCAAGGACCGAAAAATCAAACAACGAACAAAGCAGAAAGCAAGATCTTGTCTTTAGATTGCGGCATGGAGGGGGAGAGGTGTTCCATTAGCCGAGGGGCCCCCATAGAGGTCGTGGTGGGAAGGAGGAGATGCGGGAAAAGGAGACCTCGAATTCGGCCTAATTCGGACCGCTTATCCACATTAACAACCCCCAACCGGTCTCCTAAGGTAAATTGGTGTAACCAGGTGAGCGGGCCCTCCAGTTTGAAGGTGGTGTTGTTGAATGCCAGATCTGTCAACGGAAAAACGACCTGGATCCAGGATTTAATCCTGGAGGAGCGGGCAGATCTGGCGTGCATCACGGAGACCTGGCTGGATGAAGCGGGGGGCGTAAATCTCTCCCAGCTTTGTCCTCCAGGTTTCTCCGTGCAACACCAACCAAGAGCCGGAGGACGGGGAGGCGGGGTCGCAGTGGTCTATAGAGATTCCATCCATCTGACCAGGAGTCCCATCCCGCAGACCACAAATTTCGAATGCGTCCACCTGAGGGTGGGTGACCGGGACAGAATAGGGATTCTTGTAGTGTACCGTCCACCTCGCTGCACTACAGTCTCCCTGCCTGAGCTAACGGGGGTGGTCTCGAGACTGGTGGTGGAGTCCCAACGGCTTCTTGTGCTGGGGGACTTCAACATCCATGCCGAGGCAACCCTCACAGGAGCGGCTCAGGACTTCATGTCTGCCATGGCAACCATGGGGCTGTCCCAACAAATAACTGGCCCCACCCACTGTGCTGGACACACATTGGACTTGGTCTTCTGCCAGGGATGGGAGCAAGGTGGCGGTGTGGAGGAGCTGTCTATCTCTCCGTTGCCATGGACCGACCACTTCCTGATCAGATTTAGGCTCACTGCGCCCCCTAACCTCCGCAAAGGTGGAGGACCCATTAAGATGGTCCGCCCCAGGAGGCTTATGGATCCGAACGGATTCCTGATGGCTCTTGGGGAGTTCCCCGCTACCTCGGTAGGTGACCATGTCGAGGCCTTGGTCGCTCTCTGGAATGGGGAGATGACCAGGGCAATTGACAGGATCGCTCCGGAACGTCCCCTCTCAAGTAACCGAGCTAAACCAGCTCCTTGGTTCACTGAGGAGCTGGCAGCGATGAAGCGAAGGAAGAGGGAACTAGAGAGCGTGTGGCGCTCGGACCCAAGCGAGCCAAATCGAGCACGGTTTGTGTCCTTTCTAAGGGCATATGCCGCGGCAATAAAAGCCGCAAAGAAAACTTTCTTTGCGGCCACTATTGCGTCTGCAAAAAACCGTCCGGCGGAGTTGTTTCGGATTGTCAGAGGTCTTTTAACTCCCCCTACCTCAGGTGGGAGCCCTGACAACTCGGCCACGCGCTGTGAAGCATTTGCTCGGTTCTTCGCAGACAAAGTCGCTTTGATCCGTTCTGGGCTGGACGCCACATTAAATGCAGTCTCGGTGGATGTGACACAAGCATCTGCTTGTCCTATTTTGATGGATTCTTTTCAGTTTGTGAAACCCGAGGATGTGGACAAGATACTTGGAGGAATGAGGCCTACCACGTCCATCCTAGACCCCTGCCCATCCTGGCTTCTGAAAGAGGCCAGAGGGGGATTGGCTGAGTGGGTAACGGTGGTGGTTAATGCCTCCCTTCGGGAAGGCACGATTCCAGCGAGCCTAAAACAGGCTATTATAAAGCCGCTGTTGAAGAAACCATCACTGGACCCCACCAAATTTGACAACTTTCGGCCTGTTTCCAATCTTCCCTTCTTGGGCAAAGTCATGGAAAGCGTGGTGGCCTCACAACTCCAGGTATTCTTGAGAGACACGGATTATCTGGATCCGGCACAGTCTGGCTTCAGACCGGGACATGGTACCGAGACGGTCTTGGTCGCCTTAGTGGATGATCTCCGCCGGGAGCTAGACAGGGGGAGTGTGTCCCTGTTGGTGCTCCTGGACCTCTCAGCGGCCTTCGATACCGTCGACCACGGTATTCTTCTGGGACGCCTTGCAGAGATGGGCCTTGGAGGCACCGCTTTGCGGTGGCTCCAGTCATTTCTGGAGGGTCGTACCCAGAAGGTGTTATTGGGGGACTCCTGTTCAACACCACAGCCGTTGACCTGTGGTGTTCCTCAGGGCTCCATACTGTCCCCCATGCTGTTTAACATCTACATGAAGCCGCTGGGTGAGATCATCCGGAGTTTCGGGGTGCGGTGTCACCTGTACGCAGATGACGTCCAACTCTGTCACTCCTTCCCACCTGCTACTAAGGAGGCTGTCGAAGTCCTGAACCGGTGCCTGGCCGCTGTGACGGTCTGGATGAGGGCGAACAAACTGAAATTAAATCCAGACAAGACAGAGGTACTCCTGGTCAGTCGCAAGGCCGAACAGGGTATAGGGTTACAGCCCGTGCTGGACGGGGTCGCACTCCCCTTGAAGGCACAGGTTCGCAGCTTGGGTGTGACCCTGGACTCATCACTGAGCCTGGATCCCCAGGTTTCGGTGGTGACCAGGGGAGCATTTGCACAGCTTCGGCTCGTGCGCCAGCTGCGCCCGTACCTTGGGAAGTCTGACTTGGCCACGGTGGTACACGCTTTGGTCACATCCCGCCTCGACTACTGCAACGCTCTCTACGTGGGGCTGCCCTTGAAGACGGCCCGGAAGCTCCAGCTAGTCCAGCGTGCGGCAGCCATGTTGTTAACCGGAGCGGGACGCAGGGAGCACACAACGCCCTTGCTGTCCCAGCTCCACTGGCTGCCGATTAGCTACCGGGCCCAATTTAAGGTGCTGGTGTTATCCCACAAAGCCCTAAACGGTTCCGGCCCAAAATACCTTGAGAACCGCATCTCGGCCTACGAGCCCACGAGGACCTTAAGATCATCCGGGGAGGCCCTTCTCTCGGTCCCGCCTGCCTCACAGGCACGCCTGGCGGGGACAAGAGAGCGGGCCTTCTCGGTGGTGGCCCCCCGGCTGTGGAACTCCCTCCCTGCTGAAATCAGACAGGCGCCTTCCCTCATGGCCTTCCGCAAGGGCCTGAAAACCTGGCTCTTTGAGAAGGCCTTCAACTAAGTGCTATGTTTTTGGAATGACCACCGGAATGGACCATGACTACGAGATTGATTATGACCCTAAACAAGACGAAGCGGATTTTTAGTTAAGTAGCTGTGTATTAGTAAGATGTGTGTTGTGGTCCTGATTTATTGTAACCTGTTGTCCTTTGTGTTCTATGTTCTGTACACCGCCACGAGTCGCCTTCGGGCTTGAGAGTGGTGGTTAACAAGTGCAAATAATAAATAAATAAATAAATCTGCCTTTGCACTTTGGTACTTTGCTGCTGGGTATGCTTGCCCAGTGTGGAACACATCTCACAATGCTAAAATAGTGTATGTGGCTCTTAATGAGACATGCCACATTATCAATTGGGTGTCTGTGCCCTACACCACTGGAGAAATTACACTGTTTAGCTGATATTGCACCACCTGACATCCACTGGGAAGTAGCAACCAATAGTGAAAGGATCAAGGTAGTGACATTTCTGGCCCACCCCCTGTTCAGATATCAGCCAGTACTCCAATGATTTAAATCAAGAAAAAGTTTTCTAAGATCTACAGAGACACTCGCTGGAACACCTCAGCAAGCAAGAGTTCAAAAGTGGCAGGCTAAAACCCAGAACCTCAATCAATGGCTGATTCCAAATGAGAGACTCCCTCCTGGGCACATATAAAACTGGGCAACATGGAAGGCACTGAACAGACTGTGCTCTGGCACCACGAGATGCAGAGCCAACCTTAAGAAATTGGGTGACAAAGTCCACAACATGGGAGTGTGAAGAAGAGCAAATCACAAACCACTTATTACAATGCAACCTCAGTGTGCCTCTGGTGTTGCTATAAGAAGGTCCTTCATTGTGCCTCTGGTGTTGCTATAAGAAGTTACTGGTAAAAGGACATTTAATAGAATGCCAAGTTTGCAAACTTTGTGGGTTTTTGTTTGTTTTAAAATACAATACAACTGTTTGGTTTGCTCCTAACACGACAAATAAAGTTATGCTCATTACATTGATTTCTTTTTAATGAAATTGAATGTGTTTTCAGATTATTTTAAGCAGTAATTGTGCAACCATTATATAGAATCATAGCATTAAAGGGGACCAGAACTCCCTGTCAGTAAGATAACCCACACCTAAAAGTTCCCTGACAGAAGTGTATCCCAGCTTTCTTTAAGAACTCCGAGCAAAGTCCCCCAACTTTCTGGGGCAGCCTGTTCAATTGCTGAATGGGTCTACCATCAAGTCATTCTTCCTAATATTTATTTGGAATCTCTTTTCTTGTAATTTGAACCTGTTGGTACAAGTCCTACCCTCTTGGATCAACACAGAACAGGATAGCTCCACCATCTTCATTTGGCTAAACATATTCAGCTCCCTCAATCATCCCTCACATAACTTGCTTTCAAAATGTCTTCTTTCTTGGTCGCTCTCCTCAAGATATGGGGAAAGAATTACCCATGTCTTAGATCTTGCATCCTGATTTCACTTCTGACTCACATAGTCAGATGAGTGGCAGCATGGTGTAATGCTTTGAGCATTACATCTCTGTAGATCAGAGTTCAAATATTTGCTCAACCACAGAAACTCCTTAAACAAGCCACTCTCAGCCTCAGAGACATCAATAAAAGCCCCTTTTGAACAAATCTTGCTAAGAAACCTCATGATGGGTTTGCCTTAAGGTTGCCATAAGTCAGAAATGACTTGAAGGCTCACAACAAAAGAGTCATGTTGCTCAGACATAACAGAAATGATCATGGAATGGGATAAAAGCAGAAAGGAGAGGACAGTTAGTTGTGTGCTGCAAAACTGAAGATGTATAACAAGGACATCTAAAGGGTAGTATGCAAGCTAAAAGGTTATATCTGCACTGGTGTAGTAGGTGTTTCCAGGCAGGCTGCTTTAGCAGATCTCTCCCGTACTCTCTTGAGATTAGTCCCATCTACATGGACTATTTAATGAAGTTTCAAACCGGTATTGAAGAAAGTGGTTTTGCTGTGCAGATGATTACATAGGAAATCCTTGAACCAGTTTGATGCCTAGATCATGCTTATACAAACCATGTAGCATTGATGCACATTAAGAGCTTCCATAGTTAAAAGTGGGATTGCATTCAAACAATACATAATTTTGAAAAATAATCATGCATACATTTTAAAGAAGGAATTGTGAAAATGTGAACATAATGATGGACAGGGTATAGGGATTTTATCTTTGGAGATCCCCACCGCTGTCACCAATTGTACAGTTTTGCATGAACCAATTGTACAGGTGTGGATGATTATGGAGGGAATTAATCTCAGGCCTCAATTGTGTATAAGAATATATTATAGAGGAGGCCAATTATTACTTGTAAATTAAGGTAACTGCCACCAACGTGAGGTATTTGAGGTACCACCGATGAGATCTGGCTTTACAGACGCAGATTAATTGAGATGAGACGGTCTTCAACAAAAGATAACAAGTTTATTGTGTACAAAGCGTATGGTTGCAGGCTGTTAGATAACTTATAGAACTTTGAATATCACTTGGTTTGTAATACAGTCTCCAAATAACACAGCTCGTGGCTAACTTTTACTGAGGTGAAGCTCTTTAGTGAACAACGTTTCCCACTATGAATAGCTTTCCAATTTGATCTTTCCTTGATCAAATCTCTGATCTCTAGTCCTTCCTTGACTAGGGATCTTAACAAGCTTCCTTTAGTCTTCCTTGACTAAAGAAACTGGCCAGGTTTTTCTCTTCAGCCCTTCTAGACTGAAAAACTTCCAGCTGCTCACACACACCTCTCTCCCAGGCTTTTCAAGCCTCCACACTCACTCACACCCACACACACTCACTGCCCCTTTTCCAAAGACGCACATAACTTTTCCTGCTTGGCTCTGCCCACTTCTCACTCTCCTGAGCTAGCCTGCCTGGTCTCCTTGGCAATGCTTACTGTGGATTTAAACCAGATAACTCTAGTTTTAGCTACTGTTACAAACACAAATATATACTCTAACAGTTAAACACATACATAGTATCAATGACTTCTGCACAGAATTTATCCCATTACAGTGGAAGACAGGATGAATTGTTGTAGAAATTCACTACAAACCAGACCTGGAGATCAGCAAGAGAGAAAATACATGGATGCAGAACTTTTATATGTATACAGTCTTACATTGGGCATAGTTTAATATCATGCCTCAAAGTCTTTTCCCATCTGTATTCGTTAACAGCCATGTAGACTCTCAAGAAGCAGCATGGGTTTAAACATATAGTAGAGCTGTGTACATTATTTCATCCACAAGACAGTTATATGACTCACAATCTGAAAACCCTGCTTTGCACAGTCCGAAACCTTTTATAGAAAATGACATATGTGTGCAAAACACATGTTTCTTTGGCATCCATGATTTTCAGAGCTCTTTAGCTTTCCTGCACAAGTTCTTCAAGTACTTTCAAATGTAAAGCATTTCATTATGAATGGCAAAAATTAGGGAACAAAATTGATACTGGCAGCTTGACCTACAATCATGTTAGATTGTAGATCTTGACTATACAGGGCTGAAGCCAGCTGGATCCCATTTGATAAATGGAGCAAATTCAGCCTATGTCAAATTACAAGAGTTTAACTTTTTTTATAGATGATGTTTTAAAAGTAATGGGTAAACTGTCACCTATGAAATTGGACTAGGCTCATTGTTTATCTTTCTACCAACCAAATTTGAATATAAGAAATACTGCAGTTCTCCCTACTACGCCTTGCCATATATTCATACTACATGTTTTCAAAAGTACTATCTAACTGGAGAAACAAAAAAAGTCAACAATTTCTAAGCTTCTGAGAAGCAAAACGTGTTTTTCGCCCAGGTTTGCAGTTTTCACCTTTCAAATAATTTCATTTCCCAATATTTTTTCCAAGTTTGTCACCACATAATAATGTCATCTCAATTAATTTCCCTTTCAATTAATTTCACTCAACACATTAAGACCCCCCCCCCCCACTACCACCACTTCTAAAAAAGAAAATGTTCTTCACAATACCAATTCTTTAGGTGTTCATGCATGAGGATGTAGATGAATTCTCCAAGGAGAAAACAGTTCATAGTTATAGTAAGCTCACTGGACATATAAATCTTCAAATATCTTGTTCTTTCAGGCAGATTAATAATTTCAGTGCTTTCTTTTCTGCTCAAGGGAGAAAAAGAAAATTCCTCCATAGGATTATTCTTGTATTTGAATATCCTGAAGTGTTGTGGAGAAAATACTCTGCATGGAAGAAAACTCATTTCCCCCATGAAAATAGGTTTCCTTCACAGGAAGCAATTCAGGGTTGTGTAGAAGATTGAAAGCTAAAATGGTGTCCTACCACTAAACCATTCTTATTCTGCTGGTTGGCGTTGGCCAAGAAGTGAGATCACTTGACACAACTGTTCTGTTGCTTTTTTTTCAATAATATTTTTTATTGAAAATGTTATGCTTTACATAAAAGAGAGGGAAGGGAGGGTTTAAACTGGGGGGAGGGGGTTGAGGGGTGAAAAAAAGTGCGGGTAGGGGATGGGAGGGGTTTACAGGGAAAAGACGGGGGAAGGGGGGAGATAAAAGTGGGGTCTGTTTCTTCCATTCCTCTTCACAATGGGTTAAGCATCCTGGTATTTTCATCACTCTTAGTCCTTTGAGTCTTTTATTTTCTAGCCGTGGTCTTTCCTTTTGAGAATTAAATTAGTATTTTCGCTTTATTTTCTTTCATTCAGGCCATCAGCCTAGACCAGTCCGTTTCCTTAACTTGTTTGCTCTGTGTTTGCGAGATTAAGTACATCAGTTTATCCATATTCATTATATCTAGAATTTTCTCCATCCAATCTTCTTTCTGTGGCCTTGATTCTTGTCTCCATTTCCTCGCATAAACCATTCTTGCTGTGGTTACCATATAAGTAAATAATTTATCTTCATTAGTGCTCCACTGTTCCTGAGTCATTTCCAAGAGAAATGGGTCCAGTTTTAACAGTAATTTTCTTAGCAGGATTTTTTTGGCAGATTTCATGTATCTCCTTCCAGTATGATTTTGCTGATTTACATGTCCACCACACGTGTAGGAAAGACCCTTCACTTTTTCCACACTTCCAGCAATTATAGTTTGTATCTTTGGTAAATTTTGCAATCTTTTTTGGTGTCATGTACCATTGGTACATCATCTTCGTCCAATTTTCTTTCATATCAAATGCATAGGTGTAATTTAGCTTCTTATTCCAAATTGTCTCCCGTTCCTCTAGTAATATGGATCTTCCAATATCTCTGGCCCACTTAACCATACGGTCCTTAATTTGGTCTTTCTCTGTGCTCCATTCTAGTAACTGTTTATATATTTTGGTAATGGTTTTTTTGTTCAATTCCAAAAATCTTTTGCCACACTGAATATCTTTCCTCAAAACCCAAGATACAATCTTTTTTGTAGGAGTCCTTAATTTGAAAAGATTTGAAACCAAGACATATTTGTGAATTTCTTATTTAATTCTTCTTGTGTTTTCATTTTTAATTCCTTATTTTCTTTTTTCAAAATATCTTTATATATTAGCCATATGTTCTGTTGCTTGATCTCATCCAAAAATGGAACAGAAATAAGGGAAGCTGAATTCAGCCAAATAAAAACTATGCCCAATTCAGGGACACAGCCAATATCAGAAAGGAATGTCTAGGCTATGATGGTCCTAGGTAATTCCCAGTATTCCTTGACAATGAAAGGTTTAGATTCACTACTGCCTAGCATTGGATCAAGCAGTGCTCAGCCTTTTTTTGATTTAGGACTGCACCCTTAGTCTCTAGCAACTTTTTATCAGGGAAAGTCTATATAGTTTTAGTTAAAGACTTGGAGCACAAATTTGATGGCTGTGTTGAAATATTCTATTCAGATGGTGGTCATGAGACATGGGAAACACATTTTTTTCTTTTTGTGTAAACAAAATGAGGTTCCAATTGTATTTGTTTTGCCATTTCAGCCGATTCCTGCTGTCATTTTAGGAAAAATATTTGAACACAAAATAAAATAGTAAGCTCAGTTTTTCCAGAGTTACAGCTTGTTGACACTGAAACCCATGCAGTTTTACACTGTCTGTTCAGGCTGACATGGCGCTCTTAGATCAACAACACCAGCTGCTCTTTTAATTCCTTTGGGAGCCAGCATTTAAGTGGAGCTAAATATTAGGTCTAGGTTTAAATCTGTTTTGTAAATATTGTCATTAATGTAGAGGAGTTCCTTTTTAACATGTCTTGATTTGTTGACATTCCTTATACATAAATTTAAGGATCCTTATAAGAAGTATTTATTTCGACTAGTTCTATACTACAATGTTTGCAGTGTGACATTTCTTTTTGTCTAGCAATAAAAAGCAGTTGCTCAGTGAAGGGCTGAGAATCAATAGTGAAGCCACCAAGAATGTCATGATGACCTAATTCAAGTGACATTGTGAGGAAAATAATAGAAGAAATACAATAATGTCAAGTCCAAAATGCATGATGAGATTTGCAAATGCATTGAAGATAACCTGATATAATGGTCATTCCTTCTCATGAGTAAACTTAAGTAAGTTCAATGCAATCCATCTGAAGCTCAGTTTTAAAATGATAGTTTCTTTACAGATGTTTAAAAAGGATACTTAACAAGGAATGTGAGAACTTTGACTATGCAGGTGTTTTGGCTTACAGCACCCATTAACCATACTTAGCATATCCATTGGTCAAGAATTGTGGGAACTGTAGTTAAAAACATTGGAAGGGCTGAAGGTTCCACATATAGGGCTTAAAATGTCATAAAGCTGAAATTTTATTTTTCTTATCCAGTAAGGAGAATTGTTCCCTGAAACAAAGTTTACTGTTGGTATATTACTACTGTGATAGAGAAGACAACAGGAAAATTGGCGTTTTTAATGGAGAAAGGTTGATTTCTAAAAAAAAAAATTGCTTTAATAATATTTTCAGATACATGCTTTATTTTGTATTTAATCAGAAGGCATATGCCCCTTGTACTCTGTTTTATAAATCAGTTTTGTTTTAGTTTCTTTAAAAGCAATTTCAATATTGTCCTCTCTTGGCTCTCTTAATTCGATGCCTTCCTCCCTTTGTATGCCAGGAAGTATCTGTCCTTTTTGGTAATTATTATATGTCCTGTTCCTCATAGTCTCTCACTGCTTCATGTCTTGAACATTATTTTTAAACAGGTTCTGTTAACAGGAAAAGAACGTTATTTGTACAAAGGAACAATCACTACATTTTTTATGGAGACACAGCAACAGAATCTTCACTATAAACATTGCTCAGTGGATTGTTGTAGGTTTTTCAGGCTGCTCAGTGTTCTTGTTGGAGCTTAGTGGTGATTAAACTGCAGTAACTCATTTGTTCCTCATTCTCAATATGTGGCAGGTACAACCTTTCCAAGGAACAAGATATGGGACTATAGACTTCCTCATGCAACAAGGACACCTTTGACTTCATCACATGGGCAAAATGGCCTAGCCTAAAACATTCTGACCTCACTTCAAGCATGGAGCCCACTGGATCCCATTATACAATGTCAATTTACTTCTGGTGGAGCTCAGTGTCTGATGTGAGGTCAAGCTGTTGTAGGAGGCAGCAGTAGCAACACGGGATGCTTCTTGTGTGGCATAGAGAAGAATTGGGGGAAGCAAGGTGGCAATGCTTCCCCCAGTGGGATAAGGTGGGGTGAGGACAGTGCGGGTGATGCAGGGCACTGGGTTCCCCATGCCCCACACTGAATTTGCCATGATCTATGGCAAATTCCCCGCTACCACCTGCAACTGTGACCTCAAAGTGATGAGATCCCTTATTGCATCAATAGTCTGCTTATGTGTCGGCAGTTTCTTCATTTTAGATCATCATCATCATCATCACTTTATTTCTTAATTAGTCGCTCTCCATCAAGGTGCTCCAAGCAACTTACAATTTAAAACAGTTTATACACAATATAAAACATTCAATATAAAAACATTCAACATAAAAACATTCAGCAGTGACTATGGTAAAATTTGATCCGGTTACTTAAATGCACAGCCAAACAGCCAAGTCTTGAGCGCCTTTGCAAAAGGTCGCAACTCTGATATTGCTCTAATATATGGAGGCAATGAGTTCCACAGAGTTGGAGCATTGATCGAAAAAGCTCTACGCCTTGTAGCTTCCAAATGTGCCTCCCTAGGACCCGGTATGTAGAGGAGATTTTCCTGGGTGGATCGAGGTGACCACTGATGGGGAAAAGGAATGAGGCAGCCCCTAAGATATAAAGGTCCTTGGCCATTTTGAGCTCTAAATGTCAGGATCAGTATCTTGTAAGAGATCCGATGTTCTATTGGTAGCCAATGCAGTTGTTGCAGAATCGGTGTAATATGGGATCTTATAGATGATCTCGCTAGCAGCCTGGCTGCCGCATTTTGGACCATCCGAATCTTCTGGGTCGTTGACTTCAGAAGGCCAGCATATAAGGCATTGCAATAGTCCAACCTCGTGGTGACTGTTGCGTGGATTACTGTTGCCAATGCTTCTACCGAAAGGTAGGATGCAAATTTCCTTGCCTGGCGAAAATGAAAAAAGGCTTGTTTACTTATTTCAGTGATCTGGGCCTCCATCGTCAGTGATGAGTCCAACACAACCCCAAGGCTTTTAACAGTGGCAGATGGAACCAGAGCTTCCCCATCGAAAGCAGGCAGAGACTGGATTAATTCTGGTGGCTGGCCGGGCCAGAGTATCTGTTTTTGCAGGATTGACTTTTAGTCTGCTTGCTCGTAGCCAACTCATCACTGCTTCCAAACACAGCTTAAAGTTCTCAGGAATCGCAGTTGTTCCAGGTTCGAGACGCAAGAGTAGCTGGGTATCATCTGCATACTGGTAGCACTCTATGTCAAAGCTCCGCACCAGTCCAGCAAGTGGTCGGATGTAGATGTTAAATAACAGGGGCGAGAGGATAGCACCCTGGGGAACTCCACAGCAAAGGCAGAAGCTTTCAGAGCTTTGGCCTGACCACTCCACCCTCTGTCTCCGGTCCCAAAGGAATGAATAAATGGCATGCTATAGCATGTGAATGTCTAAAAGTGGGACCAGAGAAGCATACAATGAAAGGGCTGGGCAATAACAGCATGTCTTCAACAACTCTCTCAATTCTCTCAACTGAGATATATATATATATATATATATATATATATATATATATATATATGAATGGATTATCTCTAGAGAAGGCATGACCAGCCTCAGACATTAACCAATTCTGGCTGGTAACAGCTAGGAAGAGCATGACATGTATCACTGGGCATTCAAAAACAATAATATTGTTCTAAGCATTGCTTTTAGAGCATACATATCAAACACAAGGGGCCTGTGAGCTGAATTCAGCCCAACACATCTTTTTATGTGGCCCACAAGCTTTTAATGGGGCAGCATGGCTGCATTTATACAGTTTTATATGTTCAAATGGCCCTTTGAAGGCAACCATAAAACTGATTTGGCCCTTGGTGAAAATCAGTTTGACACTCCTGCTTTAAAGGAAACTGAAAATCACAGAGGCAACTAGAACACCTTATATTTTTGTATAGTGTAATTTAAAAAATGCAAAGCACACTTTTCACTACTTTTACATTAATATTCAGGGAGATGGAGGGAAGTAAACAATTTAAGAAAGAAAATTACATGCAAACAAACAGGATGATCCCAAATAATATTCCCCAATAAACATAAACAGCTTCCAAGGTTAGTTGAGCAATTCTTTAAACATTCAAATATTACTTATAAGATCATCAACATAAAATCTCTTAGTCTATGTTAAATAGTCTTCCTATTGCCTATTGAATAGGACAAGGGAGCTCTGGCGTGGGTTGGTCCATGAGATCACCAAGAGTTGGAATAAACAACAACAATATTAAATAGATATATTATTTGAATGGTTATGTTTGTCTTTTGACATCTTCCAGCATGTACTATTGTGGGGAATCAGAAATGTTCTATTCAGCATCTTTATAAATGCAAAACAAATCTTCAGACATTCAACATTATCAGATCTTCTGACATTCAACATTATCAGAGCTTAGGAAATGTGCTATGGAAAGGCACAATCTGTTACTTAAACATTTGGTCAGTAATATGTGTTGTCTCCAGTATTCAACACCCCAAAAAGCCTTGTATCAGGGGGGGGGGGATTCGCTCTAATAATTTCCTTCTGCCTACCCTTCTTTCCAATTTTTCAGGAGAAAGAGAGAAAAATAGCAAAAACACACATTATGTGAGAAATGGCAATCTGATAACTGGAAAGTTTCTATTCTAATACTTACATTCATATTTGGATGTGACATAAATTTCTTGCAGATCATTGGGAGAACATATGGAATTGGCCACCTTCAGAGATCTATAAATAGAGTTTGTGTAAATATCCCCCTGCCTTTTACTTCCACTTTTGTTGGCGCATACATAAAGATAAATTCTCCCATTAGGGGAAAAAAGGGAGGCCAATAAAACAAATGAAATGTATTTGAAGCTGAGTCTGTTCCTCACTCCAAATTCTCATTATCAGTCCTTGCTCTATTTTCAGCAGCTAATTGATTTTATCCACAAAAACTCTCTGTTGAACAAAGTTTGCAACTGGATGGAAGCAGTTACAAGAAGGAAGCAATCATGTTATTTTAGCTGTTATTTCTATAGAAAATGTATTACATCACTACATTGTGGCCATAAGATGTGGTGAGACAGAATGATATGCTTAGGCAGTAAAACCTGACTTTGATGGCTTTGACAGTACTAAGAGAAAGCTTGGTGTATGCAAAACAGCTTAGTAGCCAAATACATTTGAAATCATCTAGGTGATCTGGTCTAGTGGTCAGAATGTACACTGAGGAAATCCACCTCCAAGTCCTCACAGACATAAGAATCTCATTGCATGACATTAAGTCTGTGTTTTTCTGTCGGTCAATCTAGAGCAATCTATGACCAGATTATTTTAAAAACCAAAGAAAGCTAGAGTTCATTTGAGAAACGATAAAGGAAATGACAGAAAAGGTATGAGAACATCTTGCTGTCTGCATTCCTATGATGTTATTTTAAGTGTTTTATATCACATTTATATCATAAACCTAAAACTTCAACTGAGAAATTAACATGCTTTTAGCTTTTCAGGTGCAGGCTGTTCACTGTCTAATTCTCACAGAGGAAAGAAAAAAAGTTTAATTGAAGACCAATAGTGCAGATGTGGTGTGCACCCATTCATAATTTCAAGACGTAATTATTTAATCAGTTATATTAGATTTCAAGTAGGGCTTCTAAGATAATGAATTATCATATGACTTATCTGGTTCAATGGATGTAGTAATAACATTCAGATCACCACTCTCCAATGACATTGGAGACATAATAACATTCACTCACCACTCTTCTCAAAGACTGCAGTTATAAGCACAAATATTTATAAATCTCAGACAATATTCTGCAACAGCTACCAATTAAATATGCTTAACTGAGTAACTTCTCCTGGACCAAACCTGCCCACAATCTGACGGAACTGTCATTCACCCATGCTCTGATCTCATGTAAATTAAATTGAAAGGGAGACACAAACCTGTTAGTCCAGTGGTTCTCAACCTGTGGGTCCCGAAATGTTTTGGCCTTCAACTCCCAGAAATCCCAACAGCTGGTAAACTGGCTGGGATTTCTGGGATTTGTATGCCAAATCACCTGGGGACCCACAGGTTGAGAAGCATTGCGCTAGTCCATTGCAGTTACACTATCACTATTTGTGGATATATATCGAGTTGAGATAGTGGGTCTCTCCTCCAAGACAATTGTGCCAATTAAACAAAATTTTGTTTCCATGTTCATATTTCTGAGTGGCCTTGCAAACCTGACTTCATTCACTTTTGCTGTTCTGTAGTTTTGTTTTGTTTTAGAATGCTTTTCCAATTCTAGCTGTAAAAAACAAAAAAGGCAAACATAATGATAAAAATAAAATAAAAACATGCAGTTTGAGAACAGCTTGAGGGAAGAGGAAGAGGTGGAGAGTGAGAGAATTCAGTCCACTGACAGTACTTTAATACTAGCACACTGGCACAGAAACAGATCGAACTCATTGCACCAAGGTAACTGATGGGAACAATGCAGGATTGTGAACTTTTAATGGGATTTGACCCATGGACTACTCCTTTGTTGCTGTAATCTTAAAAGGTCTACTTATATTCCTCCAATATTTCCATATCAAACATCCATTTCATAAGGGCAAGGAAAGGCCAAGCTATTTGTGTGTTTGTTTTTCTGTCCAAGTAGGCAAACTTAAAAGTGTTCCTTTTATGGAATGCAAATGCCACTCTAGGTTTTCAGGAAATCGTGTGCTGTGACTTTTAACCACAGAAGACTTTAAAAATAGGTTTTGCTTCACTTAAAAAGAAACATAGTGAAGTTCATATGTAAATAATTTACTGAAGTCCTTATGATTCATAAGAATAGTCCAAAGGTATTGTGGGTAGTTGGAGTGCCAAGCTTCATAGAAACTGACCATGTTCCAATACTACCCATTGTTCTGCTATCCAGAGAGACTGGAGGTAACTATGATTGGCAGTGTTCCTCATCTCCAATATGATCCAACATGACAAAATAAATCTTTTGCAGAAATAATCATTCTTCAAGTTCAAAGATAAGGTTTTGTCTGCAAACTAAAAAACCTTTGATTACAAATTCTCAAAACAACCATCGGAAGCTGAATAATGATGTCAGCTAGCAAGAAGTTTCAAAATAGCATTTCTCTTTATAGATGTTGAGTGTGGTATGAAACCAAATAGACCCTTTGAAACATTAAGTCAATCTTGTTTGTAAGCTTGAACCTTTAAATGTTTGCAACCTGGAAGTCTCAAATTGATATGTAATTACCTTTTTGAAATATTTTTGTGAAAAAAATTATACTACAGACTTCATTGAGCTAGGAGCTTAAGACCATCTGGGGAGGTCCTGCTCTCTGTCCCGCCTCCTTTGCATATGCGATTGGCAGGAACAAGAGACAGGGCCTTCTCAGTGGCACCCCCTCGGCTATGGAATGCCCTCCCTAGAGATATCAGATCGCCCCCCTCCCTCCTAACATTTCAAAAAAGAGTTAAAACCTGACTTTTTGAGCAAGCATTTGCAAATGCAGTGTAACAAACTAATTTAGATCCACTGAATGATTGGACGATGCAACAGGGAAATAATTTTAGTAATGAAATGCTGAGGACTTGTGTTTTTTTTTGTTTCTACTGTTTTTATATGGTCTAATGTTTTTTAATTATATTTTATGTTGTTAGGGGCATTGAGTTGCCTTCGGGCTGAGAAAGATGGTATAAATATGGTAAATAATAAATTGCTTCTGTACTCCCACTAATATTTACACTGCTTTCTTCAAAGGCTTACTTTGTAACAATAATCCAAAAGTCTAGCTTATTTTTTAAAATGTAGAAAACACAGGTACTTGTCATTATGTTGTTGACTGAGAACTTCCCCATCACACACAAAGGGGGAAGCCTCTCATTTCATTAATTATCCATAATCATAAAAGTATAAGTAGTATTTATTTCACCCTGATACCCTAGCTGCTTTTAATTCACAGGAAGAATATGACTAGCCTAGAGAACAAGGATAGGAATTATGCAGCACTCCGAATGTCATTTATCTCTGAAATCCCAGATGTCTAGCAAGTTTATAGGAAAAGATACAGCCTTTCAGATAACCTGGACCGGAGCCGTAATTGACTTTTTAGGTAAAAACCAAGACTTTGAATTGTGCCTAGAAAAGTCTTGGCAGCCAGTGAAGCTGTTGCAACATAAGAGTTGTATGTGCCCTGCAGCCAGTTAGCAATTGGCTGATGCTCTTTGGGCTAACTGACATTTCTGAGCAGTTTTCAAAGGCAGCCCCACATAGGGCGCATTAGCATGTACCACTGTGGCCACATCCAACTTCTCCAGGAATGGCTGCAGTTGGCGCACTAGCTTTAATCGTGAAAAAGCACTCTTGGTTACTAAGGATACCAGAGCCTCCAGCCTCAGAGCTAAATCCAGGAGTACTCCCAAACTGTGAGCCTGCATTTTCGGGGGAGGGGGAGGGGTAAACCCATCTAACACAGGCTGAATCCCTATTCCCAAATCGGTTTTATGACTAACCACGAGCACCTCTGTCTTGCCTGGATTAAGCTTCAATTTCTTTGCCCTCATCCATTCCATTACAGCTGCCAGGCACTGGTTTAGCACAGTAACCACTTCCTTGGAATTAGGTGGAAAGGAGTAATAATGTTGAGTGTCATCTAAGTATAGATGACACCACACTCCAAAACTCCAAATTACCTCTTCAAGTAGTTTCATGTATATGTTAAACAGCATGGAGGACAACATGGAATATTGGCTTAACAGAAATCACAGAATCTCTCTGAAGTTTAACAGGAGTCCCGCAGCACCACCATCTGAGACCATCCCTCTAGGAAGACCATGGAGCCACTGAAGAAAAATACCTCCAATTATGGAGAGAAATGAACCAGCCAGGATATGGTACATTTTGGCCTCTGGTTTTCAAAATACATGTTTCCCAAATATTCATGAGAATTCAGCAACCTGTAACTTATTGGGTGACGTCAGGAGTTTTAAACATGATCTCTTCCACTTATTGAATACATTAGAAACACAATACTCTCAGGAAGTTGTTCAATCTTCTTTTGGGTTATTAGGTTTTGCTCCCCAGTGTTTGGTATAAGATAACCAGATCAGGACTATCCCAAGTCCTGAAATCTGAGATGAAAATCTAAGACCCAAGGATGGCCACCTTGTGGCATAATATCAACTGGGGCTTATGATGTTAACAAGATTTGGCCAGTGTGTCTTATGTAAGATCTCCCCTATTGGTGGGCTGGAAAGCTTGTCCCTTATTGGGCTTGAAGTGTCCTTTATTTTAAGGGATATTTCTGCCACCTGCAGAATTCTGAGTTTTGTAGTTTAGTGAGGCTATTAAAGTCTCCTCCCTCAACTACAAACCCCAGAATTCAGCAACCGGATTCATTCTATAGTGTGATGAGGCCCATAGACTTGGAAAGTTCTTCCTTTCATATTGACAGATCAAGATGCCAAATATACTATATTTTTGCATACGAGCTCTTCATATAAGCAGAAACACACTAAAATTATACATGTAGGGAATGTCTTAATTTTGCAGAGATTTACATAGTTAGGTCACTGAAATTGATACTTTCATTTGATATTTAGGAAGAACAAAGATTTGTTAACAGCTACTTCCTGATTGTCTATCTTATATGTCATGAATTTCAGCTGTCCTCTATTGCTATTTTGAAAAACTGGCAACAGTAACTGTTACAAGAATCATATTACAAGGGACAATTCCTGGTCATATAATTTAGCCTGATAAATTAAGCATCAACCAGTTGATGCATGTATACATATCATTTTCAAGACTTTGCTATCACTGTGAAATTTCTCTGTCTTGTCCTATGGAATGTAGAAAAGGCCAGGGAATCCTAATTTGACTTGGCCACTTATTTAGTCCTTTCTTTAGGACCTTTCTCTTAGCTTAGTCTTTCCCCTGCTGTTGTTTACCTGGTCAGAGGTGACACAACTCATACAGCAGTTTCTTTGTTTCTTTATTTATATTGCTGGTTGCTTTGGGAAGTCATTGCAAATGCAAAGCAAATCAAACAAAATGAAAAAAATGAGTCATGAGAGAGAGAGAGATGATGCAATTCCAACAGACCTCACCTCTGAGGATGCTTGCCATAGATGCAGGCGAAACGTCAGGAGAAATGCCTCTAGAACATGGCCATATAGCCTGAAAAAACCCACAAGAACTTGATGATGCAATTGTTTTTATTTTAGTGGCTTATTAATGTCATGCCTGTGTAGTCATAATGAACACCAATTGTCTTTGCAAAGAAAAAAAGGAATATTTATTTATTTATTTATTTTCTTGCATTTCTATCCCGCCCTCAGGACGGCTTACAATTGACTCAGGATGGCTTACAATAGGCCCCGTTACAAAGCCATTACATAACAAATTACAGAATTAAAACCACAATTAAACATAAAAGCATAATTAACAATACATAAGCCATCATTAAAATAGTCTCCAGCCATATCATCGTTCCAGTCACATTCACTTAAAGTGCTGCTTTCCTTTATTGTCCAAAAGCCTGGTCCCAAAACTATGCCTTTAATTTCTTACGAAAAATGAAGAGGGAGGTGGCCGATCTTACCTCATTTAGGAGTGTGTTCCATAGGCAGGGGACCACCGCCAAGAAGGCCCTGTCTCTCGTCCCCACCAGGCACATTTGTGCTGTTGATAAGAGTGAGAGCAGGGCCTCCCCAGATGATCATAGGTTTCGAGGTGGGATGTAGGGGTGGATGCGTTCGGGCTAAGGCTAAGGACCACAAAGATGTCTCTTTGTGGTTGTTAGCTCCCTCCCTAAAGAGATCAGACAAACACCCAAATTGTCCACCTTTTAAGGATTAAAAAACTTGTATCTTCCGTTGTGCCTTTGATTAGGCAGTTCACCAGAAAACTGGCTCGATCTCCTGTGCTTTAGATCTGCCCACCCCCATTAATCTTGACACTTTATGGCCATAGATACTCCCTTTAGATCAGTGGTTCTCAACCTGTGGATCCCCAGGTATTATAGCCTACAACTTCCAGAAATCCCAGCCAGTTTACCAGCTGTTAGGATTTCTAGGAGTTGGAGGCTAAAACATATGGGGACCCATAGATTGAGAACCACTGCCCTAGATTGACACTTTTTTCATTTTTCCTCGGCGCTACTTAGGAATTTATTGCACTTACTTGAGCCCAGACCCAGCTCTGATTCTGTTTTCAGCCATGTTATTGTTTTTATGATGTTGTTGTTTGTATCTGTGTTATGTTTTATTTATTGATTTTAATGCTGTTGTTTTTATCTGTGACTTGGGCTTGTCCCCATGTAAGCCCTTTGGGGAGATGGTGGTGGGGTATAAAAATAAAGTAGTAGTAGTTGTTGTTGTTATTATTATTATTATTATTATTATTATTACTATTTGTGGCTTTTTGAAAACAATCCATATATATACTGGCTGATGGTTAAGAGTATGTAAGAAGATATACTCTATAGACTTCATGTGCATATCAGTTAAAAATCAAAAGAGGTGCAATTAATAAACTTGTGGAAAATTAGATGTTTCTTATGTAAACGTTACTCAGATTTGGAAATTCATCTACCAGTACTATTCTACCACTGTCATAACTTGTCATCAATCAAAACAGCTGTTCACTTTAAATATTGATATATAAATGCTCAAATATAGACTCTGCAATCTGGTACTCCTTTCAGACAGCTGCTGAATGTTGAAAAGTGTATTGCAATTGGCAACAGAGTTGGAAGTACCCATCAGGAATTAACTACCCAGGATTACATCTAAAACAGTACTGTAACCACAAGGAAATCATATGCCCTTTAATGTTCCCATGTTGAATTTACAAACATGCAATCCTGAAACCAGAGGTCAAGATGCAACCCATTCTGTCTCATATAACAAATGGCACGTGGAACTAAGGGAATATGATATAACTTTCTTCTGCATCTGAATGGTCACTCTCAAGTTCTTTCCTTTCTGAGTAAGGTTGCATCTACACTTTAGACTTAATACAATTTGAAATTTTACCACACATCCCCACCTGATATGTATCAAAATTATCTAACCTTGTGGTAGGATGTTTCATACAACCTAAGTTGGAACAAGAGATTCTCCATGTGGTTGTTTCTTGTATGAATAGTCTTAGATCTGCAGGAGATTTTTAGGAATAGACTTTTTAGTCCTATTTTATGAGGCCTGAGTGTGACCAGGGCAAAGAAGTATGATTCCTTCTACAACTACCTTCTAGAACAATGTTTTGGATGGCATAGCAGCAATTTACATCCCCGCATAAGTTTATCATTCCATAATGTTGGAAGAATGAAGGAAGCTTTTTTTAAAAAAATGTGTAATGCTAAATGTAAAGTATACAACAAAGCTGGGATTAGGAAATAAGCTCTTAAAGTTCATTACAAATTTTTGTGGTTTGCAAAGTTACAGAGGAGGGCTAGACCTGTCATTTAACAATCCATTTATATTACATCTGGATAACTCCATGGTATGTCGGGTTTTCAGCCTGAAAGAAAAGGGTGGGAAAAACCCTTCAAATTGGCTCTGAGATAGGCTAGATTAGAAATTCTTTTCCCTAGCCTAGTGTATTAAGTTTTGTGTGGCAAGTTCAAGTGTTACCATAGATATGATTTACAGGAGGTCTTATTTCATGCAACAGCAGAACAACCGAGAACCGAAAAACTGAACATGAACTATATATATATATCCTTAGAAAATTCTACCATTTTCTTTTGCCCTCTGCACTATAGCCACAATACTAAAATAAATTTGTTATGATAAGGAGAATATATATTTCCTCACCAGCCTGAGTAAATCTGAAAATCATTTAAAAAGGGAGGTTGGGGCATAACTACTCAAATATGTTTGCCTTATGTAAAATTAAGTTTGATGTTGAGGTTATAGCTTTTTCTTACATTGGAGATCTGTATCAAAATGAAGAAAAACCGATGTGGGTCAGAAGTGGCCATTGTGAAGCAATAGGATATATTACAAATGGCTATCAACATTGGAGAAGGAATTCCTTAGCCATATGATAATGAGCTTCCCGTTTGGAAGAGTGAGTTCAAAAATGAAGGGAATCAAAGAAAACATGGTAAAAGTGAAGCACACACCCAAAGTATTCAAAACCCCATCTGCCCAAGTACAATTCACCAAATGTAGATGTTCCTATACCATTTAATGAATAATAGCCAAGACATACCTGGAAAAAATACCTCATGTCTCCACAAATTGGCTTCTGACGGAAAGTCCAACCAAAGCAAAATGAGCAGCCAACCAAAGCAAAATGAAGCTGCCGTGAATTCCTCAGTGAAGGGGGTCCCATCCATTCCAAGGATAAGGTGGTCCTACTTGTTGGATTTTTGGTCTGCCACAAGTATTTTGGGCATGGTTACACAGTTACTTGGGGCTTCTGGCTGTCATTATAAATGACATCTTTGTGGTCCTTAGCCATTATTCCTTTTTTCCTTGCAAAGACAATTGATGTTCATCATTCTTGAAAAAAACAATTCAATGTTATTACAAAGCATATTGTTGTTTTTTTTTTTTAAAAAAAAACAAACAAACCAGAAACTTTTATCTATTCTTTTCAAGGAGAGTATGTTCCCCACTCTGACTTTAATCTCCAACATTGCACTGAATGTTAATTAAATCTTTTTGCTGGTCCTCCTTGGACAGATCTATATATACAGTGTGTGTGTGTGTGTGTGTGTGTAAAGTGTACCCATTTATAAGTCTAGAACTTTTAGCCAAAAAGTAGACATAGCAATTTTGGGTTGACTTATCCATGGATCAATGTAAGTATTGCTGAAAGTTTTCATGACTGGAATCACCAGGTTGTTGTCAGTTTTTCGGGCTGTATGGCCATGTTCTAGAAGCATTCTCTTCGGACGTTTTGCCTGCAGGTGAAACGTCAGAAGAAAATGCTTCTAGAACATGGCCATAAAGTCCAAAAACCCTACAACAACCCAATGTAAGTATTGTGGGTTATCAGAAAAGGAGTCATCCCCTTATCTGAGTACAGTAGCAAAAAGTAGGAGCTTAATTCATCCTGGGAGAGCCTAAAAGAAACAATGATCTCCTCTGATTTCTCTGCCGCTTCTAATTTTTTTTAATGCTCAGGCAGGAAAATGCTAGGCGGTACAGGTGCTTTTGCTTCTTTGTAGCATAGATGCATGTTTTCAGTCCTACACATTACACAACCATTATTTACTATAGTCTCCTCCTCATCCATCCTTTAGAGTGAGCAGAAACAGTTATGCCCATTAGAACTTTGTACTTTCTTTGGCATTGTTTCCTTTTGCATTCTTTGTTACATACCCCTAAGTTTTACCCTCAACTTATCCAAAGGTTATAACAAAATTTACATTTTTTGGCTTCCAAACCTGCCCTCAATTTGTACATGGGTCAACTTATACTGGAGTATATATAGAATATTTCTCTTAGCTATAAAGTGCTTGTTTCTCCCTAATCCTTTGTCTTTTGACTATTTCTGACAGTTTTCTTCTGATTTACTGATGAATAAGCTCTTTTAGCTTCAAGAGAGTTTACTCATGACTGAGTACATAGTAGATCACAGAATCTCTCTGAAACTTTGCAACATGAGATGTGAAGAAACTGACAAAGTAGTCAGAAAACGAGTCTTCTTTAGGCAAGAGCCTGATGAATTATGCTCATAACTACATTTATTTAAACCCTAGGGCAAAAGTTGTGATTCATCTCAAAATATGAGCAAAACATGATTATTTCATTTTTCAGTCAGTGATATCCATGATTGGAATATTTGATCATCCTCATAACAGGTGGCTACTTCTGGATGAGTAACCACATCATGCCAGCAGTTTTCATATTGGTTGTTTTTCTCACACTCTCATGTGTATGCACACACTCATCTATCTATATCTTCTATTTATTTTATATCCATCTTTCTCTCAGGGTTCAAACAGCTTAAGCCAACAGAGCATGGATAGTGTAGACACAAAATCTCTTCATTTTACAAATAAAAATGAACAAATAAACCCACAAAAGGAGAATATCAGTATGCAAAGGGATATTGTGACACCATAGAGACTAACTTTGAGAACAAAGTTGACAACACAAACATTCACAGACTAGTGACCCACTTACATGGACCGCAAACCATCTGGAGAATCCCTAGCCATCACTGGGCTTCTTTGCTGACATTGGCAAAGGTGCCTAGAATGGCCAGGACCTCTTCGAAGGCCCCAAGACTACTTCTTCAGATGAATGAGGTAGTCTGTAAAATGCTGCAACATTACTTTGCATACTAATATTCTAAACTAAGCAATGTTTTGAATAGAGAGTATGTGTTCAATATGTCTAATGTAGGTTTTTTTGTCTTGTAATGCAGCTGTATTAGATGTAATCTAATATATCAAACTGTGTACCAGTAAAATATTGAGTCAGTTTGTGTTTTCTTCTTGGTTTTAGAATAGTTGACTAAGACTTTTGTCTTGGCACATAGTGGTACCAATGTTGCAGCAGATAGGCCACATACAAAATGTATTTACAGTACTAAACCTTAGCAAATCTCTTCTATTCTTCTGATATACGTACCCTTATTAGTTATAATATTATCAGTAGTATTATGGTTAACATAAGCTCTCCTGGTGCTTGAAGATTCTAGGAATTCTGCCTGGTAACCATTAGGTGGTCTGGATTCTCATCATTCATTTTAAATAGTACATCTCTAGCCTTTCAGGAAGCTGAGAAAGACTTGAAAAGTATATTGTTGTAGAGGAACAAGCCTTGTACTGCTCATATTTAATGTTTATCTAATGAATGAAATATCACAGTGTTGCTGAGAGGTAAATTGGTCTTCTAATGGGTAAGATGTACTCTATTTTCAGTAACCAGAGCTTCCTTAAAGACTACTAGAATATATTTCCCTAACTTGAATATGTGTTATAGCTTTTTGGACATTTCTTTCAAACTTATGAACTACTACAATAAGTTAAATGAGTCTTAGATTGAAGTAGTAATTAACTATTCTGACTGTAACTCTACAGGAAACCATACCTTATCTTTTGCCATCTCAATCCTGATATTTGCATTTCTTCTATGAATCAGAAGTCAGTGTATCACTGCTTTGCAGGGCTTCCTATGGTGTTCTCCCACATACATATGTTTAGGTCAACAATAGAGAAAAATAAAATCAAATCCTGATGACTAAAAATCCCTTAAATGATAGCACAACAAATTCTTACACATGACAAAATGTTGTCATTCTGTGGTTTTCCATCACAAATGATTTCTAAATTTATTGCAAGATAATCCAAAACTAGCTCAGAACCTTGCTGCGAGACTTAATCCCCCACATTCATAATGATATTTCTTAAGATGCCACCCCATGGTGGAATTTAAAAAGAGAGATAATAAGAGGAGCTTCATAGCATTCTATCAAAATTAGGATGTAGAGATTGTCCTTCGCATGCAAAGCAATGTGTTGTCAAAATATTTTTTTTATTTCTGTTTGTGACACCGTAGAAGCATATGTGTTTCCTTCTGTTAGGTCCATCTGAATGATGCCTAATGTATCACTTGCGATTTTAATAGCACCAGAACAATCCAAAGAATGTTAATTGAACTCAATTAGGTTTAAGTGTGCAGTTAAGCATTTAAATAGTATTGGCGTCAATAGGATTTAAATGTGAGACTTTCTCAAAATTGCACCCAGACTGACTCATGATAGATTTCATCCATCTCATTTCCAGGACAGAATTTTAAGTTTTTCTTCCAATACACTTGAAACAGATGTTTAGTTGCCAAGTGATGAACTCACCACTTTATCTGCAATTATTATAGAAGGGTTTTACACTTCAGAAACATTTAACAAAAACTTTAAATAGCTTTAACAGAAGTCCTTCCTTTCTACAAACCATTGAGACCTATCCATTTTTCTAAAGTCATATAAAATATATGCATTCTTTTCATGATAAACAAAATGTAGTGACTACTCATTCATTCCTGATAAGTGATTGTGAGACGCCTTTGCGGCTGCAATTTATCTTCGTGCAATTCAATAATTAGAACTACATATGCCCAGCTTTGTTTTTTTTCCACTGTGGAGCCAGATATCACATCACTCCTCTATTCCTCTGAGAACACTAATAAACACAGAAGTCTTTAGTCTGTCTGGGACTATTAAACTTCAAGCAATGAAAAGAAAGAATGGGTTGTTTTCTAGTGGTGCTCAGTAGTAGGGTAAAACAAAGGTTTCCATGTAGACATATGTCCCTATTCTGTCCTTCCTGAATTCTTCCACCCAGAATAAATAAATATCAATGAACTTATGCTCTTGTTGTATTATAGTCAGTAAAATAACAAAGGGTAGACATTGAATAGACTCATTTATAGAAATCACAGTCATATATTTTAATGACATCACTATGTAACTTTGAGATGAAGAACTCTATCTAAAAGTGACAAGATAAAAGGACTATGACCCAGTGCTTTATTTCCAATAAAGCCTACTACTGCCACCAGAACCACAAATTCTACCTTCCGTCCTCTAGCCCGCTATACCTGAAACCCTGTGGAGCATATTTTTGGCAGAATGGAGTAAAATGGTGAGAAGGGAAGTTCTAATTCTACTGGCATTATACCTTGAGTTAAGAGTTTAACTCAAAGCACTCTTACATTGGGATGCTCTTAAGTTAAGGTTCCACTGTATAAAGACATATATATTGGATCTCAACCAAATAATATGCTTATTGATTACTTAAACTGTTACTGAAAGACTAAGTTGAAACCCTCCAACCACTTTCCTTCCA
This sequence comes from Anolis sagrei, assembly GCF_037176765.1. NCBI lineage: Eukaryota > Metazoa > Chordata > Lepidosauria > Squamata > Anolidae > Anolis > Anolis sagrei. The sequence continues at coordinate 38,360,571 of NC_090025.1, forward strand.
GTATTTTCAAATTGTACTTACTCCATCTTCTAACAGTAATCAGTGGTCCAATGCTTCATGTTCAAATAGTCCCAGAATGTATTGTCTGTGCAGTGTTTTTCACAAAGTAAGTTCCCAACTACAGAATTTTCTGCAAAAACAAAAAACAAAAACAAAAATAAAACTCAGACCTTTTCAATAAAATATCATTTCTGTGCAAAAATATTACGTTTTGCACAGAAAATGCTATTTCTGTTTTACAATGTTTTCTGCTTCTAAAAATATACACACGTGTGGGTTTGTTAGGGTTTCTAGCTGAATAAGTCCTAAATTGTAGACATTGTTGCAGTGGAATGAAATTTGTTCCTCCTTTGAGAACAATATTAGGAAAGAATTATAACCCTAATTCACTCATGCCTTCATAGCTCACAAAGCTGTACTATAGATGGAACTTGGACTACATTGAAATGTTTTTAATTTTCAAAATGGGATATAATCCACCAGACTTGCTATAGGGATTCCTCCATCTTTAAAGGCCCCTTTCATCTTTAAGGAATAACCAGAAATAAGCAACAAGAAGAATGATATAACATCCCTGCTATGCAATCCATTAAGTCTCACTGATTGGTATCACTGAAGAATTGTTTGACTGAACATGTTTACTGCACTAGGTGCTAATACTCTTCTGTTACAAATGAATCCATGTGGCATATATTACACAGCATTGAGTTTTCTTTCTATTAACTCCAAGTAATTATTTTGTGGCCATGTAAGGAGAATGTGTTAGAATGAGAATGAATGTTGAATCATAGCAGTTTTGTGAGATCAAGGAAATTCACATCTGGAATATCTGCATGAGTGTTATCTCATGTGATTTATACAGAAGTATCAATTTGAGCATATTGACCACATTTGATTAGTACAAGCATTGATTTGAAATCTGACATACAAACTTGATCTGTGATAGTGGTGTAGGAAACTGATTATGTATGAAGAGACACTGTGGATGAATTAAAGAGGCAGTCCACTGCAAGATGGTTTTTCCTCTCTTCTTCAATAACTTGCTTATTTCTTGAATATAAAAATGTATAGCAGAGCGGAACATCTGGTAGTGCAGTGGGTTAAACCACTGAGCTGCTGAACTTGCTGACCAAAAGTCGCTGGTTCAAATCCAGGAAGCAGGGTGAGCTCCTACCGTTAGCCCCAGCTTCTGCCAATCTAGCAGTTTAAAAAAATTCAAATGTGAGTAGATCAGTAGACCAGCGAGAAGGTAATGGTGCTCCATGCAGTCATGCTGGCTACATGACCTTGGAGGTGTCTACGGACAATGCTGACTCTTCAGCTTAGAAATTGAGATAAGCATCAACTCCCAGAGTCAGACACAACTGGACTTAATGTCAGGTGAAAATCTTTACCTTTACTATAGCAGAGCACTGTTTGTACTTGAAGTACTACAATATACTGTCATGCACTCTAGTTTATGAACTAGACTTCTGAGTTTTGACTTTGCCACACTCTGGGATAAAAATATCTGAATTATCTAAACTATTTTCACACCATACTCTTTCATATTATCAGCATGATATTCTGTCAAATACTAGAGAGAAATTAGAATGACAGGTTAGGTTCTGAAATAAAGCATCTTAAAAACCACTGCAATTTGCATCTGTCAGATATAATAAGTGGCAACATTTTGTGAAGCTTGACACTTGTCAAAATTATCTAACAAGCCAGGAGGAATTGCTTACTGTCAAATCATGTGATACTTATGACTGTGGAGGCATCATATATATATGATATTACTCTCTGTCTCCCTCCCTGCCCCCTCTCTCAAACATGCTATTGCTTCTTAATCCCTAAAATAAGATACAACATTTCCAGTTTTCAATTACCAGGAATAAACAGCTATTTCTTATTGTTGCTGCAGTCAATACATATTGAATGAAGGATTCCACTTGCACATAAAAAGAAAATACACTTTTATTTTAGAAATGGTTATAAATCCACCTACTTTCCCTGTAGGCTATGGATTTCTGTAGACTCTTCAAACAACAGATGTTGGAAGAGAAATCCCTTTTAAAAGACAAATGCCCAATGATTACAGTCAGTAATTTGTGATCTCTTTATTCATCTCTTGAGATTATCTATAAAACCTCTACCTAAGTAAAATGAATCTAATAATCATCCAGTCAGATCTTTAAATCTGGATCATATCAAGACAGAAAAAGAATACAGGAATTAAGGAGAGAAGCATTCTTGGTTGATTATTCAGGCTTAAAAGTCAAAATTATTGTTCATATCCAACTTCATTTTAAATTAATTAAATGAAAAATGAAAAATTGTCAAATCACAAGGACATGTCTTGGCAAGTTGTTCAACAAGGAATAGATGAATGGATTTTTATACACATTGGTGTAATATAGTAGCATAAAATATACTATAAGAAATTACATTGATAAACTAATCATTCTGTTTCAGGTCTCTGTCACCTTCTGATTTCTTCAATCAGATTTCCTTCCCATTTTGACATCTGTTTACTTATTATTTATTATTTAAATACATTAAAACAAACACATCATTTAACATGCATTTAGTCTGCATATTAATATTGATTTTAAATGGTTCTTGCTTCAAACACACATTTATAAGCTTGAGATGAGTTCCTTCATAGGAAACATAGCTACAATGACATAGCTATAATCTATCTCCTTGCTTTTCACATTTATGATTGTGACACCATTACAATGGCACCTAAAACACACCTTAAAAGCCAGGCAGCAAAACCAATCAGAGCAGTTCTGAAGCACTAATGAGTGAGGCACTGAAGGATAACTTCTCCAGCCCCCTCTTTCTCCAAGGCCCCATCTACACTGACCATTTAATGAAGTTTGAAGCTAGCTTCATACTTCTACAACTGGACAACAGAATCTCATAAAACCACATGAAAGGAAGTCCTTGTTGTTCAGAAGTGCTCTGTGATTTATGTAATCACCTAGGATTTCATATGTAATCATCGGCTTGAGGTGGATTACAACATGGCTAAAACACATAATCATACTAGGTGATGTTCAGAAAACTTTTACCTTTGCCAATATTTTTGCCAACATTTAGCTAAGGGGACCTCATGTGAGGTTGGGACCCACAGAAGCAGTGGGCTAGTGTATGAAAATACTGAACAGCAATGTCAACCCTATTTTCTCTTATAATATTTGATTTAGGTGTTATTTGATTAATGTAATGTGTTTCATTTATTGCAGAATTTAGACTTGATTTTTGATTCAAGTACTCCTTTCTCCCAGGGTTCTTCTGTTTCCAAGAGCAAGTATTAAGGATTATAATTGGTCTTTTGATTGGTTAAATCTCTTGACATTGCCTCTGCTTCCTATGATATCGTATTTAACCAAATGCATTTGGTCAATTAATCCAGAATGTTCTAATTTGTGGGGTATCAGCCAAATCTTATTTCAAACCATGTTAACACCTTGTTTCTCTCATCCAAGTTACAGAGGAAGTATACTAAGCCTCAATGGAAAGAGATTGAAAGCTCCTTTTTGGTGTATCACGAGCAACACATAAGGACATTGCCCAGAGGACCCCTGGATGTTTTACCATTCTGTGGGAAGCTACTCTCATGTTCCTGCATGTGAAGCTGGAGCTGACAGACGGGAGCTCACCCTGCTGCTTAGATTCAAATTTAATGTAAGTTTTATTGTAACTTTTTATTTTATGAATGTTTTGGGGTGGGTCCACTCAGTCTATTAATATTTTAATTATGTCATCTCAGGCATATATCTGGAAGAATTAGACACCCCTCTAATTCATCTTCAGGCACATTATGATATCAAAAGACTGTGGCAAAACTCTTATTTCTTGCTGGAAACAAAGTGAACGGTGGCCCACTCTACAAGTGTCTTACTAAGGGTAATGCAATCTCAAAAAGTGTGTGGTTGAGTTCTTCTTAGTTCATGAACACAAAATGGATTTACAGTTGTCTTTCTAAAGGTGGTATTATAAAATCTCAAAAGAGTGTGTGGTCAAAGTCTTATTTCTTTATGTAAACAATATGGACTTTACCCACAACAGAGATGGCTTTTTATGGGTCATCATAAAATGGTAAATCCCAAATGGTGTGAGAGTGTCACTGTCTGGGTGATCTTCTTGTGGTGGACTTATCTGGTCATAACAAAGTCTGTTGACTTATGACCACAAAAAAAAGCATAATGGTCAAGTGGTGACTGTTTTATTATTGCATTTTTTATACCAGCAGTCAGCTACATTTTCAAGGCTAACTCGTATATTTTGGTTGATGACACATTCTCTGGAACAACAAACTTGGTTTCTTTTTTGGTATTTTGAGTTCTTTTGAGGTCAGTGGTATATTAACCTGCATTTTCATTTATTTCAAAGATCAGATTTCTGGAGACATTTTGCTTTAATGAAAGACTAATTAACACTTTGTTCTACAGGAAACTGCTCATTTATTTTCATTGTTTCTATAAATTGGCATAATCTCTTTTATGCGTACTAACACTAGCATTGTAATAAGAAATGCACTGCTTGGTGTCTGATATTTAAGAAAGATTTCACAGATCACTACAGAAGCCAATCCACATTACATCTAAACAGGTAGCTATTCAATTTTCAATTCCCATATAATAGACTCCTAAGTTCCTTATACCTAATATTGATACTGGATTGGATATCCCTTCTACATGTAGGAGACTTACAGAATGAGTTACAGAATTGATATTCTGATGTTTAGTTGGCTTTGCTAGATGTAAACTTGATTGCTGGATGAATAGATTGGACCACAAAGATGTTCATCAATGCACTGCCATTATGAGTGGTTTTTCTCTTGTCTCTTTAAAGATGTTTTTTTCTGATTTTCCCATTCACAGATGTACTTAAGAATGAGCCATATAAGAAGCTAACTATACCTATAGTTGTAAATAGAAATTTCCATGTAATGAAAAATTCAATAAAGCAGCAATAAAACATTAGAACTGCATGCAAAAACTTAGCATCAATAATAAGAAGAATTGAACTACAGCAACTTAAACAATTTTTAAGAAATCCCTCTTGTTGGGGTGAGCCATAAAACCAATTAAAAATGTCCCAATTGTACTTCCATAATTAGATTGCAATTAGCCACTTTCAAAGTCCTGCTTCCATAGCAATGTTTTAAGTTCCTTCCTAAAGGCCATTAGTGTGGGAGCCAAACTGATCTCCTTAGGGAAAGCATTTCATAGCTGGTAAGCTAAAGCGAAAGTTAGGAGTCAGAGAGGGAAAATGAAATAGAGTGAGGGCAGTCAGGGACAGGATTTGCAGAACTCTAAATGAGGGAAATGAATTCTGGGACTTCTTCTTTTAACTTATTTAGTTATATAATAAATCTTCCCTGTTTATTTTCTATTACTGAGTCCAACTATTCCAATTAAAATTAAAAAGGAAACTGATAATACTTGTCATGGTAAACCTCATGCAGTTTCTGAAGTTTCAGAAACTGCAAGAGAAATGGAAAGCTTTATGGATTTTTTTAAAAAAAAACCACAATAGGATTTGTGAACTTAGAGTAAAACGAAATAATATGTTTATAAACTGTATAATTTGCATATTCAAGAGTGTTAGGAAATTTATGAGTTAATACCTCTGAATTAGAATAGAAAGTTACAATTTCAAGAAGGCTTATACTAGATATACATTTATATACTAGATATACATTTATAAGATTTAGTGTGTATAGAATCTACATGAATGATAGATAATTATAATAAATATTTACATGTGTATTACTAACCTACTAACAAAAGAAATCCTTGTTTCTCTTCTTAGCGAAAATACCATAGTTGGAGTTACTTTTCTTTCTCTTACTTTCTTCCTATGACAATACCCCTCTACACACACACACTTCTTCGATGATACAATAGACTTATGTGTAGAACTGTTTAACTAACATGGCTCCGTAACCCTCTTGTTTCCCATCTCCCACTTCTTTTTCTCTCTTTTACTGTTCATTTGAGTTAAAAAATATTTTTGAAGACAAAATAAAACTTATTTGCAGAAAAAAAACCCTAAACCACACAGCCACTTGTCCACAAAAGGGATGATTTCAAGTTTTGATACCAAATCCTGGGAGGAATCCTGAGGATAAAAAAGCAAAGTAAGTGGTAGAATCCCAAAGTGGGGCCAATTTAGGGAAGGGTATATTCCTCATGGGTTCACAAAAGTTGGAATGCTGAGTTTTTGTTAAAATAAATAAAATGTGAATAAAAATCAGTGGAAGAGGAGCAATTTGAACGCTTGATCCCTACTAGTTCTTGAATTCTCTCCCTCTTCCACCCATTTCTATTCATGATGTATATTTTTGGACTGGTGTCCAGGAATACCTACTCCACACAAAAAGAATTTCCATTAATTCCATGATATAAAAAGGTAATGGCAATACAGCAAAATAAATTCAGTATTAATTCACTTTGCACTTTGTATAAAATTGTGGGAGTCGCGATCTGCAGTTCTATGCTTTCAAATGTTTTCCATCTGAAGAAGACAACCACATGTCCCCCTATAATTCTTCATCCCATGGAAGGGGATAAGCAATAGCTTTTAACTTATCTTGTTCATACCATTCATAAAGTAAAACCATGTGCATGAAGGTTTCGGACAATCTCAAAAGACTGTCTTTCAGAAGCAAAACCTCTGGAAATTGCATTACATTGCAAGCCATGTTGAATTATTGTCTCTTAGGTATCTGAAGTCTACTCCTCACTGGTATGGGGATAATCCATCCTATGGATAAAAGGAACCAGTAAGCTGTCTATGAGGTGTATGTTCCAAGTTAGCCTCAAAAATAAATCAAAGGGTTTTAGTATTGTATGCTTGTTCACCGTTTGAAATGATCGCATGCAGCTTAAAGGGTTGAAAATCCTGGGGAGGCATGGGTAAAATCCATCTCCTCTGTTCTTTCTCACTAAACAGATCCTGTATGGAGTTAGTTCTCTTGTCACATTGGCTTTCACATTTGAGGTTTACGCATGAAGACCTTTGATTATTTAATGTGCCTTTGATCCCTGTATAAAAACAACTGCTAAGACATTAAAAATGGTACTTTTCTCTCCATAGGATACAAAACCCTGATTTACTTTTTGTCTGTGATAAGTGTAATGTAAGCTATTTCTGATGTCTAAGTGGGGTGTTTTATATATGCTTTATTGATTGATGGTATTTGCCAAAAACAAGTTGACGCCAAATAATGGTCCTTCTGTAGCTCCTTGGTCTGAATATATGTGAAATCTCTTCCCTCCAAAGGCTATTTTGTTTTCTTTCTTCGATCCCCCCCTTTCTCTCTTTGCTATGTTTTTGAACCATGAATTGATGGCTGCACATCATTAACCATATCTCGTGGAAGTTCACAACACACAAAAGCCTTTTGCTAACACAGTCACATTTGATGAATGGTTGGAGTTCTTTGATTTTTTTTGGTTCTAGTTCTTTTCTTTTGTTTTGTTTTAGAATGAAAGCAAGCAGCGATTTAACGGGAAAAGCTGAGCTTCAGAGATTAAACACAAAGGATTTAAACTGATGAGATATAGTTCAGAAAGTGGAAATGATACAAAACATCTCCCAATTTGAGACTTTTCATTACAGTAGGGAAGAGTGAGATCCTTGCTTCTTTTTTCTCCTTTATCCCCCTCCCCCCACTTTTTTTTAATGCCACACATTGAAAACAAAAGATGAGGCAGTCAAGCAATCTCACATGTGGCATTTTGGTGAATAATACACTTTCAGATCATCATAGATTAGCTGGAATGCAGAATATGCTAGTCTTATACAGTTAGCCTTCAAATAAAAGGCAAAATCAGTTAGAATTACCCTTGTATCTTGCTAAGCAAATTATTCTTTATTTTCACATTATATCCCACCCTCTTTCCAAGGACCTTAGGTTGTCCTATGTGAAGTGGATTTACCATGTTCCAAAATGCAGTGAAGAAGAGAAAGAACATTTAAGTGTCTCTATAGTATAGCTGAGCTATATTATTTTACCACCTCATTAAACTACAAGTCTCATGCTTCCATAATATGGAAAAATTACAGTTATAGTGCTGTCAAATGACTTTAAATGTATAGTGTAGCTACTCTCTGAATGTGAACTGAAGTTTCTTTATCCAAAATATCAAACTGTATCTCATGCTTGTCTTATTGTCTGTAGCTGCCTCTTCTGTTTTTCATTAGTTTAGGGAAAGAATTTGGGCAGTGAGTAGAACATAGCCTATACATCCTGTCACTTCCTAGCCATAATCTTCAAATCTTTTCTTACATACCAAGCGATAGACCCCCCCCCCCCAGGTGCCACAGCTACATTATCCATGTGAAGAATGATTGAAGGGGAATCCTAGAATGCATGAAGTTATACAAACCAGTCACAAGATGTAATGTGCATACCATGGTGTATAACATACCTGGATTTATTATCTTTTGATTTAAAATAGTTTTTCACAGTTTCAATTAACTTACTCTCAGCAGTATTTCTTTTCAACATGTTAGAATCAGGACTGGTTCCTTATCACACTTTTGCTGTATTACCTCCCCCTCCCCTCCAATCTATCTAGACATACATAGACCAATAGGCTGAAATGACGAATGGCAAAGAAATCTCACTGCCATGTCTACACAGAAGCCTCCTTTGTTTTCCTCCTTAGTTAAGAGAGTTTACCCTGCATATTTTAAACAACCATTATGGGAGGGATCCAGAGTTCCTTCCCTCCCCTTAAGAGACCCCTTTCCCACTCCATTTTCAGTATCTTCCTCAGGGTAGAGCCTCTCAGCTTGACTCAACTGCATCTCTGGAAGTCAACCATTCGACCAGAAGTTGTCAGAAGAGTCAAGATTCCAAAAATATTCCACATCAAGATTGATAGGCAATGGTTGATCAATAGAAGTAAACAATTAAACAGTTGAACAATTGGTTCTGTAAACAAAGTGGCTTTGCTGAAGACAGAGAACAAAGAAGGAAAGACAACAGAAAAGTAGGCAAAGATCACTGTTAGAGAAATCCCCAACCCTTTAAGAGACCTTTGCCAGTTAAATCAGGAGGAATTGGGATTTGAACCTTGATATTGTTTTAGTAAAGACTTCATAAACTTGATCTCAGCATATCAACTCTGTTCCCAGTAAGATCAGCTTGCAGGGGCAGAATACTCACCATTATTGGGATGTTGTTCACTGCATAAGCCATTACTGCCCTTACAAAACAATAAAGTCTAGCAATTTCCCTGGCTGATATGCAATTATATTTTATCATCCTCTAATTACTGACAAATTGGACCCGAGTTCCCCACCCTCATCGCTTCTTGCTACTTGCAGTAACATTTACATGCATTTTCAAAAGATTTTTTTGTAAAGTGTTGATTGATTTGAATGCATCAAGGACTTCTTTACATATATAAGATTAGATATAAAATTTCATCTGCTTTGTGTAATTTTTAAAGGATTCCTGCCATGACAAACAATTTCAATGATTCCAACAGCAGGATGTGAAATGTTGAATGAGATGGACACATGTTAACAAGCCAATCTTTTCTTTGCCTTTGGGAGTTAAGACTTAATCTTATAGTGCCATGCTTGATCACTTTTCCTCCATAGTCTTTGTTTCATTAACCCTGATATGGTTTTTTTTGTTCCTGATACTCTTCAGTTTATTTTGAATTGGACTCAAATTTAGCAGGAGTTTTGTTTGTCCTAAATGTTATTTAATCCACCATTTTAAGGCACAATACTAGAATACATAATGTTTCCCCCCTAGTCTTATGAAATTTATGGACACTTTACAGAAATAATGTTCTATTGTATCAAGCTTTGGCACTGAGCTGGGACATGAGCAGAGATTTCTATTTAAAACAGAAGTGGGCAAAAAGTGGATCTGAATCTAATAGCAGAACTCTGGATGATCAGGAAGGTTCTATAACTTTTCATTAATAAATGAGAGGAATTTTATGTCCAGATTAAGCACTTAGAATAATTGCTCTAAGATTAATTTAATTAGCACACACAAGTCATCCAGTGCATTTTGCATAATGTTTAATAGGTAAGAGGACTGCTAAACATTCAAGCCACACTCCCTCTTTAAAGTCTATGGACAGAAGGGCTCTCCTACAGCCAAGGTTTGTTATAAGGATGGAGCCCAAACATGGCAGAACAATATCTCAGAAAATCTGTGTGCAGATAGCCTTCTACAAGTGAAACTCTGATCCCTCATAGTGGGAGTCCATGTGGCCACCACAAGTAGGATTTCTCAGTGAACAGAAATGTGGTCAAATCACAAGAAAGTTGATATGAAGTGAATATCAGCGGTGGGGATAAGGGAAGAAAGGCAGCTTCACTTTTCAGTTCTGAGCCAGTATGTCTTGGCAATTGTTTTAAAAAGACGACCTGATCTAGTATAGCTTCCTACTTGAATGTTAAAATAAATGCAGAAACCCTTGAGCATAGAATTATTTATTTGAATTATATATCAAGCTTCTAAATCTTAGTGGCCTGCCCATTGCTTGGGTTTAAATTACATCCATTTTGAGGTAACTCTGTAAGGTGGCACAGGCAGGGGTTCCTTTCAGTGCAGCAGCCTGCATTTCCCTTGTTACATGATCTTTTGACAAAATCCTGAAAACAATTTTCCAACTTGTCTGCATCTGTAAAACAGCTGGAAACTGTGTCCCTAGAACTGGAGAAATCAGAGGTATAACACTGAGGGCAACATGACATTGATGTAATCCTTTTTGTTTGCTGCATACTAAGGATGTATATAGGAAATGGTGCCAAGATCATCAAAGAGCACAACTTGTGTATTTAGAGGATGAAGAATAGGTTTTGCAATGTTTTGCATGGTAAAATGCAGGAGACAGAAGAATATGTCTATAATGTTTTTCATTTATATAATAATCTCCAGTAGGGTTTAGGTTTCTGAGTTTCAGAAACCCTGAAAAAACATAAACAAACAACAAATGGGAATACTAGAAAAAGTAAAATTCACCCCTTCCCTTTTCCTCTACGTGGATAATGTTATCACACTAGGACTTTAGAGCTGGCAGTCCTATTTTTCTGCCACTTGCAGAATTTAGGATAGGCCTTTTGAATTCTCAGCTACAGATGTCCTCACATTCCCAAACTACATTTCCCAGAATTCTGCAGGTCCTCTTTAAAGCCCTGGCATGATAATGTGGCTAGTGAACTGAGTGCAAACTATTTTTGCACTTTAAATTCTCTTTACAGGAAGTGAAAAGAAGCTTAGGAAGAAGGGGGGGGCAGAGAGAAACTAGGGTATTTTAAAATGCCCTAGTGGGATGGCAGATAGTGGGATGGCAGAGGATTAAATGGGGCTGTCTTGCCAAATAAAGACTGATGGAGGATACAGATTCCTAAAGTTCACCTGATACAATGGTTGGTGGAATGTTATATATATTTATAGTTTTATTGTCTTTGTTTCTCGCTGTATATATTTGATGTTAATTTTTATGTCGCCATAAACTCCTTCCACTACCATTTACATGACACACTTACATTGACATTTTGTACCAAAATGAGCATATGTCTGTAGAAAGTAAGACAAATCCTTGAGCTTAGAAGCAACTATTTCAACCATTACATTTTTTAAAAAACGTGGACATTGTTCCTAGCATCACTTATTCCCATGGCAGGGGATTGATCATTTCCCTCCAACTTTCAGAAACTGTTATAGCATTTCCCCAAAGGCAGAGTTAACAACATGAAGAAAATCAGCAGACTTTCTTTTGTTCTTGTTTTAAAAATTAGACACAGTGGGAACTGACTTCATTATAACTGGACTGAAACTTCAAAGGCAGTAGGATAAGAGAAATATACTGTATCTGTAATACTAAGGCAGTATTGAAAAAGTAAAAAATAAAATGAAGGAGCCAGGACAGGTTGCACAATTAAACCAATTCCAATTCATGTACAATATGATTTCCCAACATAGCTTGACTTGCATTGGCATCAGTACTAATCCAAAGATGGCAACGGAGATACATTAGATACAATGTTTAATACCCCAGTTTCTAATTAACAGCATCTCTCTGATGCCTCCAGCCCTCCAGTGCTAAATCAGCATATTATGTGTTGGGATTATAAAAGACATTCTAGTGATTGCAATTTAGAGCACAATTCAGATGGACTATGAGATAGTGCATTTTGAATGTGATGTCATGTCTGAAAGGACAGAAAGTTAAATGTTTCTGAGATCTTCAGTCTGAGCACACTTCAAATGTACATTTAATTGCAGAAGCATGAGTAAGCAGGTAAGAATAGATTGCATTGAAGAACTGAAAACTCAGGGAAATCAAATTCAATTCTCCACTGAAACATAAAATCCAGTGGGTGACTTTGAATCAACCAGTCCCTTTCACCATGACAGGTTGTTCAAAAAATAAAATGGGGAAGAAGAGGACTTAAAGCGAACCTTATGTCACTAAAGAAAACATGGGATAGGAACGACAATAAATAGATGAATACACACATCCACTTATTTTATTCGATACATTTTATGGAGATTGTGCAGCTATAAGTCCTTGCCCAAATGTAGAATATGAAATCAGGATGTCTTACGCTTTTTAAATTCTTGAAAAGAAACATGCAAAATCCCAACATTGTAATCACAGTTGTTCTTAATAGCTGCTTTTTCATAACTTTACAATTCAGTATTGCTCACTTTCTGCCTTGCTTTCCAAAATACACACTGGCTATCTATCCATTTTTGGCTTACTTGCTTGGTCCACTATACAATGGAACAATGCCTTACAAATATGAAATAAAACAGTCATAAGTTAAAACACATTTGTTTGAACTCACTGGAACTGATTCAAGGTCTAACAGGGCTATTTTGAATGGCACCAGGAACACATGAGTGGTTATCACATTGACACCCTTGAGCCATGATTACTAACTCATGTGGGTGCACGTAGTCCAACAAATATAGTGAATATATTATGCACTTTACTGAGCCCATTCCTAGAAAAACAAACTATTAAGCCTTTGTTTTCATTTTGATGTTATATTTCTTCATTTTGACTTCAGCTATTCTGAAAGAAAGCATACATACAGGAGGTGTCAGTCTCCTACTGATTTATAGCTAGGCTCCTCACTGGTGTAGTCAGCTGTAATTAGCCAGAGAAACAATGGCCATATCAAAACATACTGTTAATCATTGTAAATGTGTATTATGCTTTTTCAAACAGCACCCCCTTTTAGAAATATACACTTACAAAGACATGCAACATTGTTGTAATTTTTACTTATATGGGGCATTACATAACTGTATTTGATCAATAGTTGGTTTTTCTGTATTGGGAGAGTAAAAAATTCTCCGTGAGGTAATAATCAAGCAAGAATAATGTTCTCTAGGATGGAATTTCCCTTTATACACAAGGAACATGTGGAGCATTTGAAATCATCCCATGCTCTTAAAGCCATCACAGTGTAATTCTATATGTATGTACTCTGAAGAAAACTTCATGAGTTCAATAGAATTTCATTAACAGATAGAAAGTTTTAGTGTCATTGTCCTAAGATTCTATGTGTAAAATAGCTGCTTTCAGTGAACATTCAGAACTTCTTCTCATGTAAAAAGTCCATACTCATAAAGCTTTTGTACAAGATATAAGGGGAAGGGTTCAAATTAAATGTCAGTGTAGATATTTATTTATTTATTTATTTATTTTTTTAGGGCATTTGTTTCCTGTCCTATCTTGACCTCCACAAAGGGATTCAGGGCGGCTACCAACCGGCACAGCACAGTGCCAACAACAAAGTAAAACAAGCATAAATACACATATTATAATAAAACAGCTATAAAAATACATTCAAATACCGTTCGCCGATTTAAGTCGTCATCCTAAAAACAGCCCCTCATCGTCCATTAAAACAGTATGTTTGCCAGCATGTCAGTCTATTCTGCCAGCAAGTCAGTCCATCCAGATAGAGCCTGGATCTGCAAACTGAAGTTCAGATGCATGGATACAAAACATAGGTCACTTCTACACTGTTCTTCTTGAGCTGCAAAAGAGACCTCATATTAATGTAACACATTCACAAACTTTAAATAGCCTCTTATCTCCTATCACTGATGGAAAGATGCTGGCTGAAGGTCTTTGTGGTATGCCCCAGAGTGGCATTGCTACAGGAGGTCAAACATTCTCCATCACTGAACTGGAGGATAACCTATGAATGAGAAAAAAAAAAACATTCAAAAATTGCCAAATGCAGTGTTTTTTTTACTTTCCAAGTAAGTGCTTTCCTTTCAATTATTCTGAAAGTTGTGCAAATTGATATGCAAAACCAAAATCTTCTGTTAGTTAAATATGTATCCATCCTCACATATAGAAAGCATCCTCACATACAGAAAACACAGGAAAAAAATCGGATTACTAGGGTTTTTTTAAGACTAACAACTGACCTCAATCTAAACACCATAGATATTAATAGAACATAAGTTTGCCTTGACTGCTAATGCATATCAATATGAAAAACAAAAAAAATTGAATGCTCTGGATAATGAAACTGTAGACACTACAGAGAACAATTTCCCACCTCCTATTGTAATGAAAACAACACACTTCCACACATTAATTGATAAGGTTAAAGCCCTTCATTCATATTGCATGTTCCTTATAATATTCCACACTAAGAATATGTTCTCCAGCAAAGGATCGCCGCCTTGTTGTGGCGCTGGAGCTTGAGCACCTCAATGATGTCATGAGCGAAACCGTGAAGGGCCACCCAAGACGGGACGGTCGTGGCAGAGAGGTCAGACCAAGCGTGATCCCTGGGGAAGGCAACGGCAAACCACCCCAGTATCCTTGCCAAGAAAACTAAATGGACCAATACAACCAGAGATATGTCGGTATGCCATTGGAAGATGGGACTCCCAGGTCGGAAGATGGCCAAAATGCTACTGGGGAGGAGCAGAGGATAAGTTCAACTAGCCCCAGTTGTGATGACGCAGCTAGCTCAAAGCCGAAAGGAAGGCTAGCGGCCGACGGTACTGGAGGTGAACGACGAATCCGATGCTCTAAAGATCAACACACCATAGGAACCTGGAATGTAAGATCTATGAGCCAGGGCAAATTGGATGTTGTTATTGGTGAGATGTCAAGACTAAAGATAGACATTCTGGGGGTCAGCGAACTGAAATGGACTGGAATGGGCCACTTCACATCAGATGACCACCAGATCTACTACTGCGGACAAGAGGAACATCGAAGAAATGGAGTAGCCTTCATAATTAATAAGAAATTAGCTAAAACAGTGCTTGGATACAACCCAAAAAATGACAGAATGATCTCAATTCGAGTGCAAGGAAAGCCTTTCAACATCACAGTGATCCAAATATACGCCCCAACCACAGCTGCTGAAGAAGCAGAAGTAGATCAGTTCTATGAGGATCTGCAGGACCTACTGGATAATACACCAAAAAGAGACATTATTTTCATTACAGGAGACTGGAATGCCAAGGTGGGAAGTCAAATGACAACTGGGATCACAGGCAAGCATGGTCTGGGAGAACAAAATGAAGCGGGACGCAGGTTGATAGAATTTTGCCAGGAAAACTCGCTGTGTATAACAAACACTCTCTTCCAACAACCTAAAAGACGGCTTTACACATGGACTTCACCAGATGGTCAACACCGAAATCAGATTGACTACATCCTTTGTAGCCAAAGGTGGCGGACATCCATCCAGTCGGTGAAAACAAGACCTGGGGCTGACTGTAGCTCAGATCACAAACTTCTTATTGCTCAATTTAAAATAAAACTAAAGAGATCAGGGAAAATACACAGACCAGTTAGATATGATCTCACGAACATTCCTAGTGAATATACAGTGGAAGTGAAGAACAGATTTGAAGGACTAGATTTAGTAAACAGAGTCCCAGAAGAACTATGGACAGAAGTCCGCGACATTGTTCAGGAGGCGGCAACAAAGTACGTCCCAAAGAAAAAGAAAACCAAGAAGGCAAAATGGTTGTCTGCTGGGACACTGGATGTAGCCCAAGAAAGGAGGAAAGCAAAAGGAAACAGTGATAAGGGGAGATATGCCCAGTTAAATGCGCAATTCCAGAGGTTAGCCAGAAGAGATAAGGAACTATTTTTAAACAAGCAATGCATGGAAGCGGAAGAAGACAACAGAATAGGAAGGACAAGAGACCTCTTCCAGAAAATTAGAAACATTGGAGGTAAATTTCAGGCAAAAATTGGTATGATAAGAAACAAAGATGGCAGGGACCTAACAGAAGCTGAAGAGATCAAGAGAAGGTGGCGAGACTATACAGAAGATCTATATAGGAAGGATAATAATATCGAGGATAGTTTTGACAGTGTGGTGAATGAATTAGAACCAGACATCCTGAGGAGTGAGGTTGAATGGGCCTTAAGAAGCATTGCTAACAACAAGGCAGCAGGAGACGACGGGATCCCAGCTGAACTGTTTAAAATCTTAAAAGATGATGCTGTCAAGGTGATGCATGCTATTTGCCAGCAAATATGGAAAACACAAGAATGGCCATCAGACTGGAAAAAATCAACTTACATCCCCATACCAAAAAAGGGAAATGCGAAAGACTGCTCCAACTTCCGTACAGTGGCCCTTATTTCTCTTGCCAGTAAGGTAATGCTCAAGATCCTGCAAGGAAGACTCCAGCAATACATGGAGCGAGAGTTGCCAGATGTTCAAGCCGGGTTTAGAAAAGGCAGAGGAACGAGAGACCAGATTGCCAATATCCGCTGGATAATGGAGAAAGGCAGGGAGTTTCAGAAAAACATCTACTTCTGCTTCATTGACTATTCTAAAGCCTTTGACTGTGTGGATCATAATAAATTGTGGCAAGTTCTTGGTGGGATGGGCATACCAAGCCACCTTGTCTCTCTCCTGAGGAATCTGTACAAGGACCAAGAAGCAACAGTCAGAACTGACCACGGAACAACAGACTGGTTCAAGATTGGGAAAGGCGTACGGCAAGGCTGCATACTCTCACCCAACCTTTTTAACTTGTATGCAGAACACATCATGCGATGTGCGGGTCTTGATGAATGCAAGGCTGGAGTGAAAATTGCTGGAAGAAACATTAACAACCTCAGATATGCAGATGACACCACTCTGATGGCCGAAAGCGAGGAGGAGCTGAGGAGCCTTCTAATAAAGGTGAAAGAAGAAAGCGCAAAAGCCGGGTTGCAGCTAAACATCAAAAAAACCAAGATTATGGCAACAAGAATGATTGACAACTGGAAAATAGAGGGAGAAAATGTGGAGGCCGTGACAGACTTTGTATTTCTAGGTGCAAAGATTACTGCAGATGCAGACTGTAGCCAGGAAATCAGAAGACGCTTACTTCTTGGGAGGAGAGCAATGTCCAGTCTCGATAAGATAGTCAAGAGTAGAGACTGGCAACAAAGATCCGCCTAGTCAAAGCCATGGTATTCCCTGTAGTCACCTACGGATGTGAGAGCTGGACCTTAGGGAAGGCTGAGCGAAGGAAGATAGATGCTTTTGAACTATGGTGCTGGAGGAAAGTTCTGAGAGTGCCTTGGACTGCGAGAAGATCCAACCAGTCCATCCTCCAGGAAATAAAGCCCGGCTGCTCACTGGAGGGAAGGATACTAGAGACAAAGTTGAAGTACTTTGGCCACATCATGAGGAGACAGGAAAGCCTAGAAAAGACAATTATGCTGGGGAAAGTGGAAGGCAAAAGGAAGAGGGGCCGACCAAGGGCAAGATGGATGGATGGCATCCTTGAAGTGACTGGACTGACCTTGAAGGAGCTGGGGGTGGTGACGGCCGACAGGGAGCTCTGGCGTGGACTGGTCCATGAGGTCACGAAGAGTCGGAGAGGACTGAACGAATGAACAACAACAACAAGAATATGTTTATTTACAACAAGAATATATTTATTTACAGCAGACTTCTCAACCTCCCCCCCCCCTCCCCAATAACATGCTATTTGCACTCTACACCATCATTTTTCTCTCTCATATTTTTGAAAGCCAACAAGTGGGCCTAGGATTACAATGCTAGGCCATAGTCCTGTTACTAGTGGTTGCCCTTTTCACTGGGTCACACAGCAGTGGGGAGTGAAGGTAGAAAAGAAAGCTAGCTCAGAATAGCTTGTTTCTCCACTGTTGCAATCATGACAATTTTTCTTCTCACCTCCATTACTTCTACCAGCATAGAAATGTCGATCTAGTGCACCAACAAGCTCTGAGTCATAATAATCAACAATACATAGTGGTTTGGCTCTATCCTACGTGATCCTGATTTAAATGGCAGAAGATGAGATAAAGAAGAAGCAAGGACTGCCTTTCTTCCTGGCTGCAGTTCATTAGATAGAGAAAATGGAACAAGATCATTCTTCTTCTTCTATCTAGAGAACAGCAGCAGGGGCAGGAGACCATTCTCACAGTTTGGACATTGCCTTCCCTCATCCTTTCCCCCAGCCATTTAACAGCTGTGAGGTTTCTAATTTGCTTCCATTGATTAGACCCTTGCATTGTATACATAAGAAGACATACATCTATGTCTTTGGAACTGCACATGAATATGTCATCAGTTGACCTAGATGTCACCAGATATACCTAGTCTTGGAAGCTGGCAAAACCACATATGAGTATTCCTTGTCTAAGAAAACTATGAAGCTCATGAAGTTGATAAGTGACTTGAATGCACATGATAACACAACATGCCCATCTCTGTTAGGAATAGCTATAAAAGTGGCCTAGTACAGATGGGAAGAATTTAATTTCAATTTGTGTTTAAAAGAATGATTGAACTTTTTTTACTAGACAATTTAAAAAAATAGATCGACTTGATGCAACTATAAGAAGACGGAGAGATTAATTACAACGTATATGTAAGAGACTAACTTCCCGGACAGGAAAAGAATTCGAAAGTCAACAAGATTTTATTTTTTAATTATTCCTTATTTTTATTTTTACATACTTTTGGCTATTTTTTCCTTTTTTTTCTTTTGTTTTTCATTAAGTATTTTTTTCTTTTTTCTCCTTTTCCCCCATTTTTACCCCACTTTTTAACCTTCCCTTCTAGCCACTCCACTCCCATCCCCATCAGTAGGAACATCTCCATACCCTTTTAACCATAGTTGGCTTTCCCCTCTTCCCTCCTTCCTCTTTCCTACCTGTAAAGCTTTCCCACCCCCACCCCCATTACCCCTCCTCCTTTTCTTTCCCTTTCCTTTCTTTTTTCTTTTCCCCTTAAAATTCAATTAAATTTTTTTTAAAAAAAAATAATAAAAGAATGATTAAACTTGAACATTTCTTCATATTGAAAGAATACAAAAAACATGACATGTAGCATTCGTAAAACTGTTATAGTTTACATTTCCAGAATAAACTAGGGTCAGTAGGTGAAAGTTTCAAATCATAATTCCCTAGTTGCTTTTCACTTTTTCTTTCCCTTCCTCTACTCTATATCCCTCTTTTGGAAAAGGGAAACCTTTTGCTTATTGCTTCTTCCATAGTTCAAAATGATAGAACTAATGTTTCTAGGAACAGAATTGTACATGCTCCAACTGTTGTTATTTGCTTGCCTTGATAGGAGGCCACCTGGAAATTATATACATCACTCTGACCTATTTGGAGACAGTGCAGATGGAAGAGTAATAAATAAGTAAAATATATTCCATAATATATTTGCACAACTTGATCCACTCACATTCTTTTGCCTGATTAATTGACATTTCAGCTCAAGGAGGCCAAAACGCTAACATATATACAAGACTGATGGCTTTCTCCTCCTTCATTTGACCAATGCCTTTTTGTATTAAGGATAATGCAACATGTAGTCTTTGTGTGTGGTCCTACTCTTCTTCCATTCTGACATAGAGTGACGATGATTGGGCATCTGCAACTCGTGCTTGTTCTGTTGAAAAATGAATCAACAAACTTCCATTGTTAAATGTGGCATAAATCCAAGGGTCTACTGACAAAAGCATAATGTATTCAGTATATAATTGCTAAAAAGAGTAGGTAATATGCATTTTCCTAGTATTTATGTACCATATCAATCGGGTTAGCATCCTGTAATATGGTTCTGAACAGGAATGGAGAGAGATACCAGACACTACCATGGGGTCAAAAGAAGGCCACACTTATTAAATCACACCAGTAAATATACCTGAGCTATTTATCATTCCCCTCAGGCTTTATCTAGGCCAAAACCTTCTATTGCTAATATATACCTCATCTTCTGGCTGCCTGATATAACTCATAAGGAACAAAGAAATCTTTAAAGAGTCATTCATGAGATCTTAACCTCAGTAGATGCAGTTATCTTGAAAATACAGAACGTTTTAACATTGTACCTCAAAGGAAAGTTTCAAAAGTATAACTGTTTTCAACTCTTAGTCTCAAATAGAGTGAACTTATTTAATCAGTAGGGCTGACGTAGGTGGTATGAAATAACCTCTTCACATGGCCCTGTTGCACCTTTTGGCATTTCCCCTCCACTTTGGGAAGATGACACACAGTAGGCCCCGTCCTTAGCACAAATAAAAGTGGCAAAAATGGGGCAAAATGCTTCCTGTGTAAAGGTCTTAAGTAGTAACATTCACCTCAATGGGCCTATTTTACTTGGGGGTAAACTTTGATTTATGTAGATCATCTTTGTAGCATCTTATCAGAATATATGATGTGGTACATGGTTATAACACGATGCTATACAGGTTTGCTCAGAAGTCAGTTTCATTGAGGTCAATTATGCTTACTCTCAGGTAAATGAATGCAGAATTGCATTCCCCATGTGATGGGAAAGTGATCATGTTGGCAATGCAGGGTGTACGTTGATGGTTTCCCACACTGCCCACCAGATTTGCCACACTGCCTGGCAAATCCCCCCATTGTCATCCACTTTTTGACCCATCCTGGATCAATGCGTTTCATTTTTTGGGCTTAAATGTCATACCTTATGATGGTTGAAATCATTTTGTATATGAGCTTGTTCATAGTAGGGTTTTTGTTTTTATTGGTTTACTTAGCATTTGAACATTTCACTTTTCATTGAGGTCTCTGCAATTTGTGCAAGAATATATTTGTTTTTCTCTTTGAAATAAAAATCATGCTTTCATCATGCACAGGAACACTGTTGATTCATCAGAAAGATGCAGTCAACTAATCCCATGTTTATGCTTTTTAAATGTCTATGCAACAGGACTGTAGCTTATTATAATTCAGCTATGAAATTTGTGTAATTTGCACCATTTGTGCAAAAACCTTCTTGAATTTACAAAAACATACTTAAGACTGAGAGAAAATATCTCACTCATCTTCAGGAAAGAGGAAACATTTTATAATTTCTCAAGTTCAGATTAAATTCCCAGACAGACTTGACACATAGTCCATGTTCACTCAGTGGTGAATGTAATTATTAATTGTGTTCCTTGATATCTGTACATTTTATCTTTCCTCCAGGAGACTTGAGATAGAAAATCAAGGTGATAATGTCAGTACCTTTGGATAAATACACATCTCATTCCCTCCAAAATTTCACAGTTGAAAACCATGATGTATGTGGCCATGCAACATCAAAGGATACTCAAGTTGAAAAAATGTATTAATGAATAAAAACATGCTGCTTTTGTCTGAGTCTACTAAGAAGGGACAAGATTCTGCTCCCTTTTCCTCTCAGTGAACTTAGCTGAGTACAAACTACTTTTGCACTTTGAACTCAGTATGTAACAACTGAAGTAGCCTAAAGACAAAGGAGAAGAGTTGGAGAAGGAGAGAAAAGCTTGAACACTGAAGGGTGCTGAAAAAGTGGGGGGGGGGGGGGGAGGTCTAATCGGAACTTTTCCTGCCAAATCAGGATAGTCAAAAAAGTATGATATCCATACTATAGGACACCAAGTACACACTGATGACAAATGTCTACAGAGAGATGGAAAAATGTTGCCAGCCTGAAATTGCTGAATTGCAACTTTTATCATGTTACACTGTTGGCTTTGTGAATGAGTACTAATGGGACAGAAGTTGAACCATCCCTTGAAGCCTATTGATTTCTGCTCCTTGCCAATGGGCTGTAATCCTTGTTCAGCTGTAGTCAATGGGACTTACATTTGTACTAGAGAAACTACCTTGAGCAAGATGATCTGAATGCCTGTTGCTTCAAAAAGAAGAAAATTACAAAGCATTCAATTTTTGTGTCTGTTGGCAATGGAGCGATGGATTGGCAGGACTGTGTGGTTTGCCGTCTTACCAGAAATACTGAAGACTAGCAATATGATGTTATCTGAAGCTTGAACTTAATAAAGCAAATGAATGGAAATGGTTTAACATATCCATGTCACATAAGTTAAAAACTGGACCACCATACTAGATTTTATATTGGAGACAGAAAAGAGTAGAACATAAAACTGCATTTTTGCCTACAATGACGTTCCCAGGAGATATTTACAAGAGGAATAATGCTTATGTCCCAAATAAAAAATGACTCTTGAATTGCACCTAAAGCTACTTGATACATTTAATAATAACACTCCTGTTGTTAAATATAATATAGCAGTAGACACACTGATATTTTGTAAGAAAGTTAATTGCTAAACCAAAGTTTATGTGCCTTCCAAATAAAATCTGGGGAACGCACATGCTACATTTCCTGCTGATTTCCATTTAAAGTAACCTTCAGATATTACCTTTTATCATGTGTAAGTATTAACTAGAGGATCATTTTGCATGCAGGCATTCCAAGGCTGTTCATGGATTTTGGGGGTAAAGCTGGAAAACCCTAGAAAACTACTATCAATCAATGTAGATAACACTGAGCTAGATACATTAACCAATGGTTTGACTCAGTACAATAGTTTTTTTCTTTTCTTTTCTAGGACATAGTATTTTGATAAGAATATATAGTTTCTGCAATAAATGATAGGCTTCTTTCCACACATTCCAAAACACTAAATGCATAAAAACCTTCACATTCTATGAATCCAAAAAGTTCAGCATTGTGTTTAAAATATACAATTTAAATTTTAACTACCAGAACAGAACTATAAATTAAATGGGTTCTTGATTATACACCAAGCTAATATATACCTACAAATACAACAGTATGTTTAGGTCAATAATCAATAAACAGGTATGAAATATAAACTTATATTGAATAAACAAGTACAAATTTACAATTATAATGTTGATGCTCCATATATCAGAATGAATATCAAACTAAACATAAATTTGCTTACACTCTTATTACTCACAATAAGAACTAACAGAGTGTTAGCAGAGTATCTCAGAAATATATGAATTCACAGACACTTATCCACTACCAGGCATGTAGCCGGGGGGGGGGGGGGGGGGGCTTGAGAGGCTTCACCCCCCCCCCCCCTGAAATTCTCTGGGTGGTCTGCAAGAAGGCCTTATTGGTACATTATTTAAACTATTATGTTTATTCATATCATGATCTGAACACCATGCTCAATATATCCCATATGCATGGGGGTATTGGGATAATGATACAAAAGGTTTGCTACAGTAGACCCTCAGCCCCCCCCCCCCGAATCAAACTCAGACCCCCCCCCCAATCAAAATCCTGGCTACGGGAACTAGAGAGCGTGTGGCGCTCGGACCCAAGCGAGCCAAATCGAGCACGGTTTGTGTCCTTTCTAAGGGCATATGCCGCAGCAATAAAAGCCGCAAAGAAAACTTTCTTTGCGGCTACTATTGCGTCTGCAAAAAACCGTCCGGCGGAGTTGTTTCGGATTGTCAGAGGTCTTTTAACTCCCCCTATCTCAGGTGGGAGCCCTGACAACTCGGACACGCGCTGTGAAGCATTTGTTCGGTTCTTTGCAGACAAAGTCGCTTTGATCCGTTCTGGGCTGGACGCCACATTAAATGCAGTCTCTGTGGATGTGACACAAGCACCTGCTTGTCCTGTTTTGATGGATTCTTTTCAGTTTGTGAAACCCGAGGATGTGGACAAGATACTTGGAGGAATGAGGCCTACCACGTCCATCCTAGACCCCTGCCCATCCTGGCTTCTGAAAGAGGCCAGAGGGGGATTGGCCGAGTGGGTAACGGTGGTGGTTAATGCCTCCCTTCGGGAAGGCACGATTCCAGCGAGCCTAAAACAGGCTATTATAAAGCCGCTGTTGAAGAAACCATCACTGGACCCCACTAAATTTGACAACTTTCAGCCCGTTTCCAATCTTCCCTTTTTGGGCAAAGTCATGGAAAGCGTGGTGGCCTCACAACTCCAGGTATTCTTGAGAGACACGGATTATCTGGATCCGGCACAGTCTGGTTTCAGACCGGGACATGGTACCGAGACGGTCTTGGTCGCCTTAGTGGATGATCTCCGCCGGGAGCTAGACAGGGGGAGTGTGTCCCTGTTGGTGCTTCTGGACCTCTCAGTGGCCTTCGCTACCGTCGACCACGGTATTCTTCTGGGACGCCTTGCAGAGATGGGCCTTGGGGGCACCGCTTTGCGGTGGCTCCAGTCATTTCTGGAGGGTCGTACCCAGAAGGTGTTATTGGGGGACTCCTGTTCAACACCACAGCCTTTGACCTGTGGTGTTCCTCAGGGCTCCATACTGTCCCCCATGCTGTTTAACATCTACATGAAGCCGCTGGGTGAGATCATCCGGAGTTTCGGGGTGCGGTGTCACCTGTACGCAGATGACGTCCAACTCTGTCACTCCTTCCCACCTGCTACTAAGGAGGCTGTCGAAGTCCTGAACCGGTGCCTGGCCGCTGTGACGGTCTGGATGAGGGCGAACAAACTGAAATTAAATCCAGACAAGACAGAGGTACTCCTGGTCAGTCGCAAGGCCGAACAGGGTATAGGGTTACAGCCTGTGCTGGACGGGGTCGCACTCCCCTTGAAGGCACAGGTTCGCAGCTTGGGTGTGACCCTGGACTCATCGCTGAGCCTGGATCCCCAGGTTTCAGCGGTGACCAGGGGAGCATTTGCACAGCTTCGGCTCGTGCGCCAGCTGCGCCCGTATCTTGGGAAGTCTGACTTGGCCACGGTGGTACACGCTTTGGTCACATCCCGCCTCGACTACTGCAACGCTCTCTACGTGGGGCTGCCCTTGAAGACGGCCCGGAAGCTTCAGCTAGTCCAGCGCGCGGCAGCCATGTTGTTAACCGGAGCGGGACGCAGGGAGCGCACAACGCCCTTGCTGTCCCAGCTCCACTGGCTGCCGATCAGCTACCGGGCCCAATTCAAGGTGCTGGTGCTAACCTACAAAGCCCTAAACGGTTCCGGCCCAAAATACCTTAAGTACCGCATCTCGGCCTACGAGCCCACGAGGACCTTGAGATCATCCGGGGAGGCCCTTCTCTCGGTCCCGCCTGCCTCACAGGCACGTTTGGCGGGGACGAGAGAGCGGGCCTTCTCGGTGGTGGCCCCCCGGCTGTGGAACTCCCTCCCTGCTGAAGTTAGACAGGTGCCTTCCCTCATGGCCTTCCGTAAGGGCCTGAAAACCTGGCTCTTCGAAAAGGCCTTCAATTAAGTGCTATGTTTTTGGAATGACCACCGGAATGGACCATGACTACGAGACGGATTATGACCCAAATAAGACGAAGCGGATTTTTAGTTTAATTAGCTGTGTGTTAGTAAGATGTGTGTTACGATCCTGATTTACTGTAATTGTTGTCTTTATGTTCTATGTTCTGTACACCGCCACGAGTCGCCTTCGGGCTGAGAGTGGCGGTTAACAAATGCAAATAATAAATAAATAAATAAATAAATAATAATACGGGGCTGCCCACCACTGATATAAATTGAAAAAAAACATAAGAATACCATTTGAGAGAGGAATGTAAAGTGTTTGTTATGGAAATGTACAATTACATAGTTGCCTGAGGAAGACTAAAAAAGTCAAAACCAGTCATGTTCTCTACAAACTCTTCAGTTCAACTGATTGACTTCACAAGTGGCAAATTTATGTTTAGTTTGATATTAATTCTAATGTACGGAGCATCAACATTATAAAGGTAAATTTGTACTTGTTTATTCAATATAAGTTTATATTTCATACCTATTTATTGATTATTGACCTGTGCATATTGTTGTATTTGTGGGTATATATTAGTTTGGTATAGAATAGGACTAGTCAATGTGTGATCCTCCAACTGATATTAGGCTATAACTACCACCAGCTCTTTCTATCTTACTCAATAGTAAGGCATGATGGGAGATGCAATCTAAAAACATCTGGTGGCTCACAAGCATCTCTAACCAATTCTAGATAGCCCATATCAAGAAATGAAGACAATAAGTTCAACCCAATGTAATTTGTTCCATAAAAACTATTTGGTGGCATGCTATCTCTGAATAACCTAGAATAGGTTATATTAACATGCCCTTGTTTATGACATTGTCTAAAGATATACCCAATTGCCTTAAGACTGATTTCTTTTATAACATGCCCATAAGAATTGGCATATTATAAAATACATGATTTTAATCTCTTCATGTTTGTTTTTTTAAAATGGATGTTTGTTCCTGTTGAATGTATTAGGAAATCTGTGTGTTATGGAAAGTTTGATTCAAAAAAAAATGAAGTGAATACATTTTCAACTATCTGCAACTATCTGGTAGCAAACAAAATTGGTTGACTGTATGGCAATTTGAAATGCAGCCTTTAAGAACTTTGAACTCTGGCATGAATCTGTCAATTGCTCATTTACCCACATTATTTTTTAAACAAAAATTCTTTCCATGAAATATATGGAAAAACCTGTGGCTTTTGGAAAGCTCTTATCAAAAATCAAACTGACAGAAATTCATATCCAACCCTACTTCACAATCACCCAGACAGCTGTCAAGAGGGTGACACCCTGAATCAACTGTATTTCATGCCAAGAGTAGCATTCATTTTCAGAGTGGATGTGGTGAGGTAGACTTGTTACTCTTACTTAGTTTTCCTACGCATTTAGGAGGGTTCCCCCCCCCTCTATATTCCTCTGCCTACTACTTGCAGCTGTGCCTTACAGAACTGTTATCTAACACATGTTATTCTGTGCATGGAACAATTGACTGGAAATGAATAAAAATTAATCTTTTAGAAACCAGCTCCTTTAATGCCACATGACATGGAATTTTGAAAAGTATCTTGACACCAGCAGGGGAGAGAAGGGGGGAAATCCCCATCCTGTCTGTCTCAGCAGGAACAGATAAGTCAAGATGAAAGAGTCTTGTGGGGGAAATAGGACCAAAAATGTAAAAAAAAAAAAAGAACACAATGTTCTATTAAAGTCTTTGTGTGCATTGACACTGCTGCTCTTTTATTTGCATCTGCCAATGTGAGCAATGCTGTGGAAAATTACTTTATCTTTCAGAAGCAATAGTGTTTTCTGTACTACAAGACCTATAAGGTTATACAGAGATAATCTGGTCAATCACCAAATGCTATTGTCCATCAGCTCTAAATGCCAGACATGATTCGGCATTTAGGTAATGCCAATTTGTGCCAATAGTCTATAGTAAAGGTTATAGATTTTCAAAGGAAGTTTTAAAAAAACCAAAGAAATTACCTTTATTCTGTTTAGTTTAATTAAATTTTTATTTTAATTATACCAATTGCTTTTCTGTCTTAACTTCTTCCTTTGTTTATAGATTTAAAAGGTTATTTAAAGCAGTGTTTTGATGCATCCCAAAACTCCAGGACTGTACTCATACAATTTAGTCATGCCATACAAAAACAAACCACAGTCTCTGGTGCAAATCACAAACCACTTCTTTCAGAATGACCACAAACCTAGTGAAGAAAGCTCAGAGCTGTACTAAAATCAACATATAAACAATTTCTAACTGGTTGGTCCTATTACTCCAAAGAAGCTGACTTGTGGGTGGCAGCTGCTAGTTAAGCTCCTACTACCTTTCTTAAGAATCCTCTTTGACAGTATTTTGGAATAAAGCTTATTCTGATGGTGCCTAATCCATCAACATTATTGTTAAAGGTTGCTATCATTAGCAGTGTTATGTTTGCTTCAATTTTGTATTATCAGTAAGCATATTGTTGATCCTAACCTTTAAAAAAATCACAGCTATACAGATGCAAGGGATCCAATATTGTGTAGGATTCTAGGAGCCCAGAATCCCTGTGCAATCATGAAAGTTAACTGGGCAGCCTTGGGCACACCACACTTTGGAGCAGTGGTTCTCAACCTGTGGGTCCCCAGGTTTTTTTGACCTACAAATCCAAGAAATCTTAGCTAATTTACCAACTGTTAGGATTTTGGGAGTTGAAGGCCAAAATATTTGGGGACTCACAGGTTGAGAGTTGCTTTAGAGGAAGACAATGGCAAACCTCTAAATAAAAGTTGCCAAGAAAAATTTAGATGATAACAAAATTATTTAGTATATCACAGTAAGCCTTTGAATTAGGTAGGAAGATCATCGGAGGATGGTACTTCCTAGCCTGCTAATATGTACACATTCAGTTGTCAACACTACATTGGATTTCCATCTGTTCAAGGCAGTTTGCCTTTCAAAATAGATTCAGTTGAGTTACACAGAAAACAACATTGATACTGATATAAGGTTGACAATAAACACATGAAGGAATTTTTTGTTCTAGTTTACCTTTTCTGGTGCCTAACTTTTGCTTTCAAACTCAAATACTCAAATAATTTTAGTAACCTTAATTAATCATTGTATATATATCATAGAATGCAAGAAGAGCTTTGGATGAAGTTAGTTCATTTGAATCACCTCAGCAAGCGACAGTCCAAAACTGGCAGGCTGAAAACCAGCAGCTCGATCCATGGGTGATACCAGATGAGAGACTCCCCCCTGGGCACCCAGAAGACTGGGTGACTTGGAAGGTGCTGAACATACTGCGCTCTGGCACCACGAGATGCAGAGCCAATCTTAAGAAATGGGGCTACAAAGTGGAATCCACGACATGCAAGTGTGGAGAAGAGCAGACCACTGACCACCTGCTGCAATGCAAACAGAGCCCTGCTACATGCACAATGGAGGACCTTCTTGCAGCAACACCAGAGGCGCTCCAAGTGGCCAGATACTGGTCAAAGGACATTTAATCAACTACCAAGTTTGCAAACTTTGTGGGGGTTTTTTTTATCTGTTTGTTTGTATTGTTCTGTTAGAAATGTAATACAATGGTCTGGTTGCCCCTGACATGATAAATAAATAAATTTGAATCACTAATATAGCTGGTTAGGTTACATAATAAACTGAATAAACTCTTAAAGAGAATCACAGCCTCCCCCCCCCCCCATTGTTAGTATATATAAACCCCTAAAACATATTAAGTGTGCATAAGCACCAGGCTTAAGTAAAGATACAGAAGTACAAATAATAAAACTTACCAGAATATGGCACTAAGGCATGAAGTGCACAAATACTATAAGGACATTGGGTGTTGGTAACAAAATGCCACTATATTGAATAATTGAAATGTGAATAATTAGTAAAGCAATCTAGAGAGAACTGCCTTCAGGCAAAACATGCTTGTACTGAAGGATAAATTATATCAGTGGATGAAAGGATTTATATCTGTGACTTTTTTATACAATATGTATCTGATATATTTCTGATGTTTTATGCTTTGTCTATTTATAATATGAAAGAAAATAAGTAAAAATGTTAATTAAAAATCCATGTAATCCACACAAATACATTCCTGAAGTCAGTGAGGTACAGGCATATTGTATTGTCTTCTTTTTTGTATGAGTGTGTGTTGTATCAGTGCCAAGAGAGGAAGGCATGACAAACAAATCCTTGCTGGGACCACCTTCAATCTGGAAATTTATGTCACTTACAGATCCACTGCCAAAACTATACCCATGGAAGATAATCAGACTTGGTCATGAGTGATCACTGATGACGATGACGACGACGACGATGATGATGATGTCATGATGATGCATCAGTGCATAGTAGTAATCTGATTCACAGAATCTTAATGCAATCAAATTGAGATTGGGAAAGTTGCAATGAAACATGAGAGACTGAACACTGAAGAAAACTATGTGTAGATGTACTATCCTTCTAAGGCATTTGTAATTTTAAAAAGAACATGGTGGTTCCAAGTTTAATAGTTTTTCTTCAAAAGTAATCCTGAAGTCTGGAGATAAATTCAAGCGAGGATTTTGTAAATATTCATAACCCAAGCTTTTATTCATAAACCTAACATAAATCTACAGTAGAAACAATATGGAGTACTAAATCAGAACTTAGGAAATTCTGTTGACCATCCAACCATGAAGCTCGTCAAGTGACATTGGGTCCCTCACTCTCTCAGCCTCATAGACTTGGGAGGAAGGCTATTTATGGCAATTTGAGCTTATTGAAGGAAAGTTGAATATAAATATATATATAAATATATATTAAAATTTGTTACTGTGCTCCATGTTGGTTCCCATTTTTACAGTTTTCTCTTTGCCTTCTTCTGAGGCTGGAAAAGTGTGACTCGTCCAAGGTCACCCAGTGGGTTTCTATGACTGGGTGGTGATTTGAACCCTGAAATAATTATAATAGACCTGTGTGTTGGTCCACTAACTGATACATGTGCTCAGAACTTTGGTTCCATGACTGCATCACCATACTGCATTGAAACATTTTAGATAATCACAAAAAGTTGATAAAGACAATTTCTTCAGATCTTTTCAAGCAAGAAAATCAAGACTACAGTTCCAAAATATTCCTAATTATATGGTCAGCTGAATAGTGTTTTTCCCTAACCTTCACCCTCAAAAACCTGGCACAGGTATTCTGTTGGCATGAAATGCACCCATCACTCCATGTGACCTGCTTCATACCACAGAAAATAAGTTCAACATCACACTTCATAAAACTAAAATGGATTTGGAGAATGTTGTGGTTTGTGCCTTAATGATTAATCCTAAATGCCTTTGTCACATGAAAACGATAAAAATGTATGGTGTTAAAATTCACTTCGAGATTTTAAGAGTACTGTTAAAGGCATAATTAGGGGGAAACTATAGTGTCCCAATGTCTTAAAATTAACTAAGAACATAACACAACTCCAGACTGAATAAAAGTTTTTTATAAGCCTCCTTATTAATGACCTTCTATGCTTATTCTCATGTTCTCTCTCATATATTCAAAATAGCACAGTGTTTCAAGGAAAATAAATTGTAAATGCAAAACTGCTATTAACTACAACATATTTCAAGTTTTTATGATATTTTGTTAGAGGTCCTATCTACACTCCCACATAATGCAATTTGAAACTGCATTATATGGTCAGTGTAAACTGCATCATACAAGGCTACACTGCCCATATAAAGCAGCTTCAAACTCTTTTATAAAGGTGTGTAGATGGGGCCAAAATGTTAAAAAGCCATAGTTCTACTTCTGAGGGTTGCTAATGTTTGATCTCCTTTACAGATGTCATTATTACATTCCTTAAAACTCTGTAGACTTACTATAAGAAAGTTATATACTGTTCTGAAAACTATAGCTTGGAGAAATGTACTTTTCTGGACTAAAATTCTCAGAATTCCTACACTTTCTGAAATAAAGTTTATCCAGACAGGTTATGTAGTGAATTACAAAGGGTCTAGCAGTTGTCTGAAAATGCTGTATGCTTATATTGTATGTGTTATATTAAATTGCATTTATCTGGCATCAGTGTTAATCATAATAAAACAAGGTCTTTTTCAGATGGAGAATTTTTAGATCCTGCAGGAAAAAATCATGCCAACTTTCAGGTGAAACAGCAAAAATGGAGCACTGATTGCTGGTGGATTTTAGTAGTTATTTACAAAAGTAATGTTTAAAGTATTGGCAACTTGTGGTAATATTTTTATTTGTATATTTCTGCTACACTTTGAACGCAACCCTAACCAGTTTTTAACTTGTCTTTGTATGGACAGGTAGATACTGGAAATGCAACATAAAACTACATTTCCAGATCTAGCTACTATTATATATATATATATATTACAATAGTCATACCACTATATTTTAGTAATGCAGTCGTAGAAAGGTATGTGCTTCTATTATACCCTACATAGCACAATGAAAACTTTTTCATCCCTTCCTGCTTGATATTTCCAAATGAACATGCCAAGGTTTAAACATAACACATTCTGCATGCAAAGCAGATGTTCCAACATTGACAGAGTCTCTAGAAAAAGGTGATAAATAGCATCATCTAAGTACTAAGTCATTGCTGAGTGTCTTCAAATCATTTTTGAAGTATGGCAATCCTACAGCAAATTGCTTGAGGTTTTCCCTTGCCAAGCATGCATTCAAATTCTCCAGAGCCATAGTCCTATGCTCAAACCATTGTCTCTACCGTGCACTAATGCCAGTACTAGTAAAGTAAAATGCTTAATTTCCCAAATCAAACAGGATTGGGTCTTTCACAGAAATGTAATTGTTTTCTAACTGTATTCAGTCTTTCAGTTTCTCTCCTAAGTTTCTTGTGATGAGATGCGTTGAATACATACAGTTCCTTATCAATTCTATGTCTTTTGCTAAGGACCCAGGTTTGCTATAGTGGATCATTTTAATGCCTTACTGAGTGAAAACAAACTGTTTTACAGATGTTTGTACACATATAATCCTACTATACTCTAGTTAGCCCAAATGTCAGTATGAGAGATCACTACAATTATCACACTATATATAAATAAGTATAATAATATAAAGGATGTGTTACATGGAGAATTCTGGCATACAGCATCGATATTTCCAGTTCAAAAGCAATGCTCTACATCCTAAAATACATTAGATGAAGAGGGTTTATGGAAGGAACATTTCTTATCTGTTTTTCTGATTATTGTGCATTAAAAAAGCCTTTTAGGGATGTAAGATGATCTCAAAAATAAGATACTGAAAAGGGCTGCTCAAGAAAAGAATAAAGTTCCACAAATTTGCCTTGATTTCTAGAAACGTAAATTTTATGGAAAGAGAACACTCCCATTTATCTCTTCTTGCAGCAATGGTGATAGTTGGTAGTACTCAGATCAGTGTGATGGCAAATCCACTCTAGATCTTCAAAAGTGCTATACAGAAGCTTTTCAATAAATCTGATTTATAAATGGCATACCATACCTTGGAAAGCTTCTGAAATGTTTATACAAGAAGCCAGAATTGATTCACTAGACCACTGACATGGGTGTTGTCAGTTAGCATTGCTTACTACCTCTCCTAAGATACTTTTGGGTGGTATATTTGGAAAGTGAAGAAAGGAAACTTTGCTATTATGAATTTTGTTAGTATGTGATTACCTCAGGATTAAGTCTTTATATTAAAGCTTTCTCCATTTCAACTCACAGTAGGTGGTAAAAAGTTTCATAAATGTTACACGCACAAAGTGACAACCCTGGTCTCCACCAACAAGAACAAACCACACAGAAATTGGCATAACAAGGCCAGATTTATTGGTAACAGCTGAAAATAGGGTTAGCAGCCATACATTGGTCCTGGATCACTGCATCAGATAGCCCTTCTGCTGCTCTGACAACACCACAGAAGGGGTGTGGCACAAATGCTCATCCAATGTCACTCTGGGCTTTCAAACTGCCATGCCCTCATGCACCAGAGGGGAAAATAGCCAGAACCGGATCAATGGCCCATGTCAACGGTCCCTGAGCTGTAACAACAATAAAACAAAACTGAGGGTGGAAGGGAGGGAAAATTCAAAGGCAACTGAAGGAAGAGGAGCTGCCACACAAGGGTATATACCTGACTGGTGGACCTGCTGGCCAATCAACATGTGCCAGGGAGTGTGTGGAGCCCTGGAGACTCCTAGGGGAGGAAGACGGGACAGGTGGCAGGTGGAGGGAATGCTCACCGCTGCAACTACCCTGCCTGGTAAGTTGGCCAAGAGATTTGTTTTCACAAGTAAGGAATTTTTCTGTTTGTTGAGAGAAAGTTGTCCAGAGCTGTGCAGTTTGTGAAGACCATTCTGCCGCACCTCCAAAAAGTGTGTGCATGGGTTTTCACAGAAAACCCATGAACATGCATTTTTTCCATGCAGAATAATTTCTAAAATGCAAAGATATTCCCTTTCTACGATTCTCTTTATCAAGTTTTCTGACATTTCAGAAAGTAATTTTGACAATTTTTAATCTTCTTTCTATCATTGATCCAGAATCCCGTTTTCAGGAATAACAGCCTGAAAGGAACCCTTGACACTTAGTTTTAGTTTTATTCCAAATGCCTATGCATATTTTTTAAAGTCTCAAAATTTAAATAGCAACACAATAAACTTTACTGTCTTGGCTCTCTTGTTGTTAGGCATTGCTGGTGTAGCCATCCATCACTCCTCTGGCTACTCTGCTGACAGACTTGTAAATGTTGGCAATGTGTTTAATACATTTTATTGTATTTTTTAAAGGTAGGCCTGTTCATTAAAATTCTGCTGTTAAATGATTCATAGATTATTCATAGATGAAATGATGTCACATTCTCAATAAAGTAGAATAATTCTACTTGGTGTATTGCTCCATTGTTTTCTTTTTAGCTGCACTGTTAAAACTATATATATAAAGTTTTACAAGCAAAAGATTGTAAAAGATTGTAAAAAGCAAATAAGCAAGCAGAGTAAGAAACAAACATGTATAGAGAGAAACATGAGGGAGGTAGGAGGAAGAGATGGGGAGGTAGGGGGAAGAGATGAAGTAGAATCATAGAATCATAGTGTTGGAAGAGACCACATGGGCCATCTAGTCCCACCCTCTGCCATGCAGGAAAAGCACAATCAAAATATTTGCAGAGTAGCCCTTCAGTACAAAATGTGAGTTCAGAAGCAGAGTAGATTCCAAGAATCAAAGCTGAGGAATCTATGATCATTATCAAACAGTGTAATTGAACATAGAAATATGGAATAATGGATGATGAGACTGGATTCTGATTTTACTGTTGAGGCGCTAATGATTGTTATACGGATGTTTAATCATTTATGTTACAATTGTTTTTAATTGCCCTATACTTGTCTCGTGATGTTTTGTATTGATGTTGTTCACTGCTTTGAGTCGCCTGAGGTCTGAGAAAAGCGGTATATAAATAAAGTAAATAAATAAAATAAATAAATTATGCTTTCATTCTAAAGGTAGTTTTCCATATTTGCAGGCTTGCTTAATCAATCATAGATTTGATTAACACGTTTCTTCTAGAAATCTTTAGGTCCTCCAGAGGGATTCTACAATCAACCTCCACAACAGAGTTATGATGGAGGTTCTAGAGATTCCTAGAGAAAATACCTCTCTATACATTTGTGGGTCCCCCAACATGATTCTATGGTCAGCTTCCAGCTATGGTGGAGGACTAAGAAATTCTGAGAGCGAGTCCATCAAGTCAAAGAAAATGGCCTCAGTGGTCCTGTGCCCATAAGCCCAGCAAATATTGAAGCTAGACTGTAGTAGAGCATTCTTTCATAGCCTGTGTTTTCAGAAGAACAAAATCCATGCTAAGGAGTTAAGTCATCTCCACTTTATTCAAATATCACCACTACTTACTCTCAAATTGTCCTGATTTTAGCAAGGACAGCTCCAATAAATTCTTTGTGGTCCAACTTTTTCAACTATTTTGAAATATCTCAGTTTTTCTCTCCTCATCATACTTTCCCCCCACCCTTAATGAAGCTCTATCCCCATTGTTTGTTCCTTTTGAGCTCCTCCTTCAGAAACACATTCTCCCACTACTTATCTCATCCAGGGTTTTATCAATTTTATCTTAGTGCATTTGGCCCGCCCACTGTGTTCTATTTCTTTATCATGTTATTTTGTAACTGTTTATTTTACTTTGTTATTTCATGTATTTATTTTAATGGTATTTTCTCTACTGTATTTTATTTTGCTGTACTGTAATTTTGGGCTTGGCCTCATGTTAGCCGCCCCAAGTCCCCTTTGGGAAGATGGTGGCACGGTACAAATAAAGATGATGATGATGATGATGTTATTATTATTCGCTTCCTTTCATTAGTGCAAAGTGAATTCTGGTTAAAAGACAGCTTAAATTCAGTTAACTCAGCAGAGGATAGAGCAGAGAAGGGAACATAATCGTGCTCTTCCCAGTCAGCTCAGACAAAATAAATTGCTGCAGATTTCATAGCTAGCATTTTCTTCTTCATTAATAACTTTTGTCATCTTGACCACACTCTGATGTTGTTTGGCCTCATGACCTTATTTTCATTGGTAAAATAACAGGGCGTATGCCACTAATAATGGAAAAACATCTTTTACATTCTGTTTCTGATGAATTTTATTTTTAAAAAAATCCCAGAATTCCTTCCCAGATTGAGGGAAATTATCAAAGTTTGCTAAACATTTTTAAATGAATTGAAACATTTGAGATACATCCAATTAAGAGATTCCTACATATCAAATCAAGTAGCAGTCAAAGACGTTTTACTGGGCTTGTCAATCTTGATGATTGTAGAATTTTCCTTTTCCCCCAAAGTTCTTGTGAGAATAGTTCCTGTTGCCAATAGGGAAACATATTTGATGTGTAGGGGCTTTTGGTGCTTTGAATAACTTCTATATAAAAGGTATCTAATGGAGGTTGCTTTATTAATGTGCTTTTCATACATTTAAAATTGAGTTGTTTTAGAATGATGGCCAAGAGATGATGAAAAGGGGTGCGATTCAACTGAGTTTCCTAGATAGTTCAAGGATTTGTGATTTATGTCTTACATCCCAATTTCCTACAAATTTTAGCCCTACGTGAGGAGATACATAGAACTATAGGAGAGAGGAGATCCCTTGGTATTAGCATAGGTTTCCTCTCAGTATTTTCTATATGCAGTTTCTTTTGAATGGATTCCCTTTTATTATCTGCAGTCTAAATTGGATAGCCTAGTTTGCTACAGAGAAAAAAAGCCAAAATTTCACATAGCATTTATTTATTTACGATATTTCTATCCCACCTTTCTCGAACCCAAAGGTGACTCATGGCGGCTTACAAACAGGCAGCCATTTGATGCCTTAACAATATACACTTAAAACCACGTTTAAAACAGAATGAAAAAGGACATAAAATAAGACCTTTAAGAAACATATAAAACCAATATATAAAACCAATATCTTCACTGTTAGCCTTGTAGATGCTTTCTGTGGAAGAAAGCTTGAAATAAAACCCAATGAATATGATTTTTTTTCATTTTAATAATATATACACAAGTATTTGTTTCCATAATATGCCCGCGATGGGGCTATCATGGAATATATATATATATATATATATATATATTCCATATATATCCATTAATAAGTTAACCCAGGTTTTTTTGGGGATCAATCTTTGACTAGTTTCTAGACTAATACATTTCTCTAAATTTCTTAATTATAAAAAAACTATCTCTGCATCTATTTGTCTGTCTGTCTCTACACCTAAACATTCCTATAATACCCCTATGAACAAATGGACTATTGTGAAACTGACCAAGCAAGACTGTTTCCTATATATACAAAAGCCTGACTTCTTTCCTTCTCTGCCTCCTTATTATTTTTTACAAGATTGTAAAAGAATTGGGCAAGTTAACACTATGAAGCATGTCTAATTGAATGTCTGCTCTTGCCCAAGTGAGGCAAGGCAGGGCGTAAAATATTTGTCCAAGTACAAATGAATTACCTCACGTAGACTTTCCTCAAATTGACTTTGGCCATGCATTTGTGGTTAATTAATGGAGCAATATCTGGATTTAATTATCTGACACACATAACACGCTCCCGTGCTCCCACGCAAATGCCCACTCATGCATTTGCATTAACTGAATTGGGCTCAAAAGTTTGCTTTAGCAACAGGGAATGAAAATATTTTTCCACAGTGATTGCAGTGTATTTTCTCAAAAGTTGGGTTATAAAATTAATGCAATTTTCCCTAAACTTGATGGCCCACAAATGTTCTGGGAAGAATTTTTTGAGAGTAAAATTGTATAAAAATCAATATTTTAGCATCTTCATATTAACTTGAGGGGGGTCATTTGAGGAAGAAAAATACAACATGTATCACTTAGTTTGGCCATGAAACTATCATGTTTTGGTATGTTTATTTCCAGAAGTACAGTTTACTGGGATGATAATTACAGATTTACATACAAAATTTACTGTTAAATGTTTTACATTTATGTTAGAAATGGAGCTATAAGTTGCTAAAATGTGAGAAGTCAAGCAGTGTTTCGTTTTTGAGAAGCATGAATATTAAAGTTGAAAACAGAAGGAACTATTTATATCATAGGATATGCACACACACAATGCAAAACAGACACAAGATCTGCAAGTAAAAAAATGAAGAAGAAAATCCATGTGTTCATTTATTAATTTTATAAAATAAATAAAGCTTTTACTGGTCTATAAGACCCTCATGATAGGCCTGCTGTGCATTCTCATTGCCAAACTGATATATCATAATCTGCCTTGTCTGTGAGAAGATCTCCATGCTAAATAAATCACCACATACCTTA
Organism: Anolis sagrei; assembly: GCF_037176765.1. Classification (NCBI taxonomy): domain Eukaryota; kingdom Metazoa; phylum Chordata; class Lepidosauria; order Squamata; family Anolidae; genus Anolis; species Anolis sagrei. Next base: position 38,398,966 of record NC_090025.1, read on the forward strand.
TGGCAAGGCATATGTGCACATATGATTATCTGCAAAGTATTAATTGTTGATTCTCAGGAAAAGATTCCAATTAGCAAGAGATGGAAAGAACCTATTCTTTTTTATTATGAAAAAACAGTCCAATTCAACCTATTTATACTCTTTTTGCACTTCGGCAACCATCCATGGTGTCTGTCTAACTCTAAGTTTTTTTTCAGATCAAAACTAATAACTTTTTATTAACCCCACTGTTGCCATAGCCACGTATCTTGGCTAAATTTGTTCATTGTGCCCTAAACAGTCTAAATATTATTTAGAGGTTTTTTTTAATCTTTGTTGTGTTTTAACTGTTATCCCACATCTTATTAAACAGACCTTTTCTGAGTTGACATCTCATTTAAGCCAACCATGATAGCACCAAAAATTTTGACACAAGAAACACATTACATGTGTTTTGAAAGTTGTTTTGAAATCAGCATCATTTCCCTTTATGTTATGTGTCTGTCTGCTGGTTGGCGATAATGGGACCTGTAATTCAGAGTGCTATAGAAAATGTGCTTTAAAATCAGAGTAACATAATAAAAGTGTGAATATTTTTCCATTGATATGCTGTTCATAAATAGACAAAACTGTCAAGTCTAAACCTTGTTTGAGTCCTGACTAGAGCAGACCAACTGAATCTCCAATTAGTGCATATACTCTTATTGTGACTAGCCAAGGGGATTACAGTCAATGAGTAAGTCTACACTGTACATGCAGTTTGACACCACTTTAACTGCCATGGCTCAATTCTTTGGAATCATAAGACTTGTAGTTTCACAAGATATTTAGCCTTCTCTGATAAATAATGCTAGCATCTCACCCAACTGCAACTCCAATGATTCCACAGAATTGATTCATGGCAGTTATAGTAGTGTCAAACTGCATTAATTCTGCAGTGTAGATGCACCCCTGCAATCTTATCAGATGTGTCCCCATCCCCCTGTCCCCATAATGTTACGGCAGGGAAAAGGAAGGTCACGGGGCAACTCAAGTTGCTGTGCAAGCCGCATGCCCACCCTCCCTTTTCCTGTGTGATGGAAAGGGAAGGGTAGAGCAATCAGATGAGGGGAAGCATCAAAATTGCACTAAAAAGGAAGAAAATAGTACAAAGTTTATCTGTATCATGGGTGCTACACATGATGACAAAATTTGCACATGCCCATGCTTCCTTTCCTCATGGGCATCATGAGAAGCCATAAAATAAGGTAAAAAGCAGAGCCCAGCCAGCATTATTTTCTCTTTAAAAACCCTGTCTGATGAGGTCCTTAGTCATAGTTTAATTGCCTTTTTAAAAAATCTATCTCCCTTCCCATCCTTTCCTTTGGTTATATCAAGTTTTTCCATACTTCATAGAAATTCATATGCACTTTCTATTCCCTTTTTCTATGTATACATATTACCAATTCAGTAAAGTATGCTTTCTAGGGTTTTTTTTCAGTTCCATGTAATTTGACAACTAGCATTCTTATACTGTATTCATAACAATACTGCTCCTCATCAGTCAAAAGCCAGATCATGAATAAGTATTTGCCTTGTGCAGATCTACACTGGCCCACTCTCCATTCAGGCCTGAGATGGTTCTTACAGGCAAGTCCATGGATGCTGCAGAGGCAGGAGGGAATTCTGACTGTCCAGCAGTGTCAACGCCATTGGCAATGCCAGATGGCCACCCCTCCCATTCTTCCCATAGCAGTCTCCAGCTAAGACTTGGGGCCTATCAATCGGCTATCACCTGCAGACAGGATGATGAGGGAGCTAGCAAGGTAACAATAAGTGCCATCCCATGTCTGTGATCCATCTGATCCCAGGAGGTACAGAATGGCAACTAGTTGCTGCCAGTTTTGTCTCAGAATCAGCTCAACTGTTTACATAGGCTGAAAATAAGGGGACTTTGATTGATTGCCAGAAGTTGACTATAGAGTCACACTGGAGGATCTAAAGATTGTATTAGGGGGGGGGTACTCCTTTAAAGTATGTTTGAATTGTGCTATGTTGTTAATTGTTTACTTTCATTTTAACAATGACTTTTTGTATTTTTAAAATTATATTAATCATTTTAATCTGCAAACCTCATTGACTCCCAAGCTTGGAGCAATAGAGTGGTTGGTGGATGGGATATACCTAAAGATAATAATAACAACAGTAATCTGCAAACATTCCCATCTTTAATCCCATGGTGCAGCATGACACCCAATTTGAATCTGTTACATACATAGAAAATGGTCTTACTCTTCCTTCAATAGACATCTTTGCATGACTGCAACCATGAGGTCCAATGGATTTATTTTAAGGCTGTAATATGTTATACATGAACAAGCCATTCACATCCGTAGGCTTTCCCCACAGAACAGGGACCTCCAATTTACAGGACTCTGTTACTTGCAGAAATCTAACACACCTTCAAGTTCAATATGTGTAAGCTCTGTTCTGATTATTCAGTGAACGAATGATCATTTTGTGTCCCCCTTTGGGTCTCATACTGGAAGAAATGTGGGATATAAATTAACCATGATTGGAGACTATGTATGAGTTCGGTGTGCACTTTTTCTTTTCACATATTCATTTAGTGAACATTTATTTTGTGAAACAGCATTTCACTTCCTTTTCCAATATTTCTCAGAGCATATCAACACTACCAACAATATGTTAGTGGAACAACCTTTCCTTCTCCAATGAAAATATTGCTAAAGTCAAGAGATGTTTGTTTTAGAAGTAATATCTCTAACAGAAATTTAATATTATAACCAGAACTTTATTTAGACAATTGTCTACCTGATGCAGCATTCTCTTTTTAGAAAAGAACAAATATTATACAAGTGAATATTATTTGAAAGTGCAATTTTGCTTTAGAGATGGCAATGCTATTGTGCTTAAAGACCACCAACACATCTAACCCAACCTCCAGTGTATTTTGCACAACCCTGGGATGACTGATTTGGCCACCTGAGAGTCTTCACCTTCCTTCCCTTTGTTCCCAAAAGTATATTAACATTAAGAGCACCTCCAGCAAATAAAAGTTGCTGGAGGGCAGCTCTTTTATAAACCATGCTGTAAAAGACAGGAGAGAAGAAAGACATGTCATTTATTAAAAACGTATTTTGTTGTAAAGATTCAGTAAGGATTGGATTGCATACTGAGCCCCCCTTGTCTGTTTTAAAGAGGAAGTACTGGTCTCAATAGTTATTTATGAATCATGTGGGGAATTTCAAATTAAAGTTCTATTTATTTAGAACATGAGTGGACCATATGCATTTGCATGATTAACTTAGATCTTATACCTAAAGAACAAGAAAGAAAAGAGTAGTGTTATATCTCGAGAATTAAATTCTGATTGTATAGAATCAATTATTTATCTCTTAATAGTAACATAATCATCACTTCTACATAGTAGTGACCAAGTATCACAAACCTGTTTGCTGAATCTCAATGGGTTATACTAGGAAGAGATCTTTTATGGAAGCTATAACTGTATAATATACAGTACACTGTATATTGAGGGACAATAGGGGCAGGGAATTCCAAGAAAATTGGAACCCCCCCCCCCTTTTTTTTTTTTAAACCAAGAGAACACCTCTCTAGGAATGTCTAGTTCCTGCCAGAGGTCAACCATAGAATCATGCTAGAAGTCCAAAGGATTGCTGGAGAAAGCATATTGATCAAATTCACAAAAGTTAAACCGATGAAATTGGGGAGATCACTGTATATACAATTGAACTACTGTACAGGCAGTCCCTGAGTTACAAACATCCAACTTAACTCACAGTTAAGAATGGGGGCGAGACAACAGGAATGAGAGAAATCTACCTCTAGGAAGGGAATTCACTCCTGTAAGAGTTATCATGGGGAAAATGTGTCTACACTGAAGCTTTGTCATCAATCCTTATTTCCACAACATTATTTCCACAACATTTTTCACCATCCAATTATCACAGGGACAAAAAGTGTAGTGACATCCTCTGAACAGGGGCACAGAGAGCAAAACAAACACCACAGAGGTGTTAACTAGGCATGGTTAGGTTTGATTGGAATCTTTGTAATTCGGAATAAATTCAGAAAGATTTGCTTTTGGAAGCAATTGTGAAGTTTTTAAGGAAACCGGAAATCCCTTTGCCATTCTAAAGCTTTTTCCACTATTTTTGTTATGAAGCTGTAAGTTAGTCAGAAATGATTCAGTGTTTCCCAGTTTCACTTCCCTGGCCTCGGCTCAAGCCTGGGAAGCCATGTTAAAGCAGAGCGGATGAATTCCCCCCTCCTTTCCCCTTGCATTCTGCCTGGATCCTGGGAAGCTGTGTTAAAGCAGCCTGGATGAATCCACCCCCCCCCCCCCATCTCCTTGCTTCTGCCTGGATACTTGCAAGCGTTTTAAAACAGACTTGATGAATTTCCCCCTTCCTTTCCCCTCACTTCTGTCTGGATCCTGAGAAGAGTGGATGAATTTCCAACCCCCCCCCCCCCCCCCCGAGTAAAACAACTACTTTCAAATCATTAAGGAAAGGATTTGGAAATCTCGGAAGTTTTGAAAAGTTTTGAACATTTTTCCTGTGAAAATCGGAATTCACTTTAGAATCGAACCACCAGCACCCCAAAACTCTGAAATGAGTTTTGAACCTTTTTTTTTTTTTGGATCAAACAAACCTAGTGTGAACCCTTCCCTATGCTATCCAGCACTTATATATCTCTATTACACTTAAAAATGTACCTGCTCCGACTTACAAACAAATTCAACTTAAGAGCAAACCTACAGAATTTATCTTGTTTGTAACTTGGGCGCTGCCTCTATATAGTAAGTCAGGATATATAATATAATAATTTAAAAGATAAAGATAACAGGGCCTCATCCACTGCTCTATTCACGGCATCCATCTTTTGGCCATAAACACATCTAGAATCAATGTGAGATGATAACAACAAATACTGAAAGCACTACCAAAGAGAAATAAAAATATCCAGCCACCACCCCCATTAAAATTGTAGACAGGCTCTACATTTGTTTTTGTTTTTTCTGGGACTTATAAAAAAGATAAAAGTTCTGTTCTGTTCTGTTTCAAAGACTATTTGCAAGGAATATTCCCTTCTGAAAGGTACTGTCTTGTGCTGTTTTACTCAGTGTTCTGACAGTTTTGATTAATGACGAGAATCTGAACTATATCTGATATTACGATAGCCTTGAGGAATGAGAGTAAAATGTTGGTTCTCAGCCAGTTGAGTTGCTCTACTGTCTTGGAACAGATTTTCGCTGTAAGAGGTTATTGCTGTCATTACATTTTGATCCTAGTAATAAGTCACCCTCTTTTAAAGCAAATCTTCAGTCCTTATACACAACTGATCAGAACTTGGTGGCATGTGTGAGATAAATTATTCAGGCTTCTCTCAAAATCTGATGCAAACCCAATGATTCTGTAGATTCTGTTTTTTCAGATGGACAAGGTTAAGAATTCATTAAAATGTTGTGCTGAACTTTAGACTTTGTGTCTTCAGGGTTTTGAAATTATTGCTCATGTATTTTGAAGCAACCACATTTTACTTGTGGTTGCTTCAACTGGACATTCAAGTTATAAGGGAGTGGTCAATGGCTGTGTTTCTGATAGGACTAGCATCAAAAAGATGATTTCTCATGAAAGATGCAAATGCTGTTATAACTTGGTGCCCTTTCACAATTACAACATTCCAATTCCACTTTTACCTCCCTGGCAACTTCCTATGGAATGATGGGATTTGTATTTATGAAGGAGTACTTATGATTCTCAGCCAAAGATCTCTAGTTCCTTCTCAAACTATGAGTTCTAGTTTTACAGGGTCTCTGGCAAATAGTGCTGTTGCCTCACCAAACTATAAATCCCATGATTCCCTAGCACTGAGCCATAGCAGTTGAAGTGGTGATGTCAAACTGCATTCATTCTATAGTGTAGATGCGCATTTAGTGAGCATCACCATTCCAAAAAATCTTAAAATAAGCATGCACTGGCCATTATATGAACTATTTGTCTGCCGTGTTATCACAGCAGAGCTTGAAATTTGTTTTCATGAGACTACCAAAAGATGAAAGATCCAGTGCTATCACTTCTCAGTTATGGGTGGTTTCAGCTGATATTCTGTATCACTTGTGAGGAGCATAATGCTAGTTATGGAGCTTTCTACCTCCCCCATTGCATATCTCAAGACCAGTGAGGTCCTGCTATGGCCATTAAGCAACTGGGGAAGGTGGGGCAAAAAAACTACCCCCCCCCTTGTCTGCAGTTTTCTGGAGAGAAAAGGGAAGTCCTCACAGCTTGGTCACTACCTTCCCACTTTTATTTCCTCAGTTATTTAACAGCTCTGAGATTTCTAAGCAACATCATATGACCATTTCTAAAGTGTGTGTTTTTTCCTATGCTTCCTAAGTCAATTAATAATTGATTCCTTTTTTAATTCCCTGCATAGAGACATGTAAAAACGCCAAATTCACCATGTGATGGGAATTCCTCTTGCCCACTTGTAAACATAACAGTGACATCATCATGGAGGGAGGAGCCAAGATGGGCAGTTCTGATTCCTTTTTTCCACCATTACAGTTTTTGGACTGAGGAGGAAGGAATGGTAATTTAAATCTCCTTTTAAATGTAATATAACCAGACTTACCTTTTGAATTGAAAGCTATCTGTACTTATAAGGAGAAGTTGTAATATCCAAAGAAAAGGGGGAGGAGACAGTGGGAGGAGAAATATGTCTCCCATGTGATGAGAAAGCAAACTGATAATCTGAAAAGAAAGCGGAAAGAGGGAAACCATGTGATGGGAGTAGGAAAATTATCAATTAAATTTCAAAACGGGACTTTGTGAAGTTTGAGGGGGAAAAAACATTCCCACATGCTTTATTCATCATGAATATGTCATCAGTCAGCCTGAATACCCTGAAGGCAATAGATTCTGTTGATTTCGGAAGCTAAGCAGGGTCAGCCCCAGTTAGTACTAGATGGAAAACCACAAATAAACACCAGAAACTATAGGCTTTTTTCAGAGGAAGGATTGCCAAAATCACCTCTTAGTATTCCTTGTCTACGAAAACCCTATGAAATTCATAAGTTAATCTGCAACTTAAAGCCATGTACATAGAAGTGTCATCAATAAGCATTTGCCCAATAAATTCATTTTTCTTAAAAGTAACTTTCCAAACTCATATATTATCTGTAAGCATTTAGATATTTTCTGTATAAGTTACATACCTAGAACATGATTATATAAAGAAGATGAAAACACTCATCGAGGAGTAGATGTCAGTCAAACTACTTATTTTTAATTTTTTAAATACTTTTTCTTCTTTTTCTTTTTTTCCTTTTCCCCTTTTTCTGTCTTTTGTCTTTTTTGCTGGTTTTCTTTCTTCTTTTTTTGAAGATAAATCTATTATATATATATTTCATTTTTCTTTGTTTTTCTCAGAATGTAAAACTTTGCTATATGGCATTAATAATTTTTAAAAGATATTTTTGTATTATCCCTACCTTGGATTCAAAATTCTTTTGAGTAGGCCTGCTCATTGAAAGCTGTTACTGCAATTGGGGAGGGGGAGTGTTGCTGGAGATTTTTCAATACCATAGTCTTCTGAAGTCAACTTTCAGTACAAAGCATACAGGAAGGCTATTTCCTTCTCCCATTATTTCCTTACAAAATCTCCTCTGAAGGCCTAGAAAACCCAAAATCAGAACAGTGGGGATGGTGGAATGGGGAAAGAATGAGAAGAAAGGGCAGGGACCACACCTATGCTGACCTCACCCACAAGAATTCTCAGCCGGGACTATTTTACCTCTCCCTTCACTGTAGGGAGCAAAGTTCTTCCTCATCCTCATGCTGAGGGTGGGAAAGGGATTAAAATTGCTTTTCTGTTACACTTCATTACCTTCCATGAATGTGGATGGGCATATTTGGATCCATCCCAATATCAGCCTTGATGTTTTTTTTAAAAAAGAAAGGATGCAAATTTTAACTGAAAATCAGCCATAGAAAAGAACAAGCCAGCAGCCAAAATAAATGCTCTGAACAAAGAACATGCCAAGAAAATGCAAACCACACAAATTGTGGTCGCTGGTGACTGGCTTAAGCTGTCATATGTTGAATCTGGCACTCGGCGTTCCTTTCGACAGATAAATCTCTTTACCAGAAACCCTCTGAATGGTTAAACTTACAACAGATGCATTTAAAATACACTACAAGTTGGGGAGAAAGAACACTGTTGGTGGTCACAAACACTAAAGAATCAGGTAGAGAAAACTAAATAGAGCAGACACACTTATAAAAAGGGTTGTCTTTTTTCCCTTTGTTTTCCCCATTAAAACAAAGTATTTTACAGTCTAAACCTTGTAATCTAACTGCTAATAAATTTAAGAGGGAAAAGAACAGTTTTGATTGGTGTGGCTAAGTGGGAAGGTCTCATACCTTTCAGACAGATGGCCACCGATTCATATAATTTGCTTGGGGAAATCTGAGCATATTTTATCTGCGTGTATCCCCACCAGTATTAAAAGCTACATTTTGCTGGAGGTAAAGGCCTACATTACTCTGCAAGCTATTACACACCCCATGGTTCTTGTTAAAGCAAAGTGTTTTCAATTGCATACCATGTGGCAAGCCTCTGCAAAATAAGAAACGGTTGTGTGTGTTTTCTTTCCCCCTGGCACATTAATCCATGTGCCCAAAGATTTTTGAGCCTGTGTAAACATTTAAAATATTAAAAATATTTGAACTGGGAAACATGCTCATTTGCTGCAATGCCTGTGGGTTTCTTGAGAGAGGAGTAATCAGCGTCTTCTTTCTGTTTTTCCTCATCTCAAATGTAAAATGGGATAATCAAAAAAAGAACACTAAAACATTTTGTTCCTGTTGAGGGAAGAGGAGGACATGTGTAGAATATGCTATTGGCAGTCACTTTATTTAATATCATTTCAGTTCTTTGACAATGACCAAACCATCATGGGTGGATTATATCAGTCAGTGTCATTCATTCACATTTCTTCAAACACTTTATTGTTCCGTGACAGATAATAATTGTCCTGTGACACACAATTCTAATCTCATGTTTTGCATTATGTAAGTTTAGGGAAAGAAACTCCTCTGTCCTAAATGCCCCAAAGAGGGCATTATTGTATTCAATTTTTGTGGAGCATGAATTGGAAAGGTATTTTGTACACATAATAGTGTGTCGTATTATTTATTTAATTAATTATTTATTTACAGTATTTATATTCTGCCCTTCTCACCTTACAGGGGACTCAGGACGGATTACAATGCACATATACATGGCAAATGTTCGTTGCAATTTAGACATACAACATATATAGACAGGCACAGAGGCAATTTAACATTCCAGCTTTTCCGGCTTCATGAGGGTATGCTGAATCTCGGCCACGCGGGAGCTGCCACTTCACTGTCCACTTGTGACACCGAGTCCTTTGATGGAGTACTTCCTCATTCTTCTGCACACTGCTGGAAGGTTTTATGGCATCATAAAGTAGTTAAATTACCCTCTCCGCATAAAGTGGTACCTAAATTTCATACTTGACAGATGCAACTGTCTTTTGGGCTGCATAGGTCAACTGCAAGCTAGACTATTAATGGCCAGGAGCTCACTCTGACCCGAACTGGCTTCAAACTCATGACCTCTCAATCAGTAGTGATTTAATGCAGCTGGCTCCTAACTAGGTGCACCACAACCCGGTTCTGGTGATACAAACACCCATATGTAAATACAATATGTCTCTGTAAAAAAAAAAAAAACAGATCCTGAGGACAAATGGCATAGCATCTGGATGACAGATATTCATGCCATCTCATTTGTATTATCTCCAGCTATTCTAGATTTCTCATACCAAGCCACCTTGTCTCTCTCCTGAGGAATCTGTACAAGCACCAAGTAGCAACAGTAAGAACTGACCACGGAACAACAGACTGGTTCAGGATTGGGAAAGGCGTATGGCAAGGCTGCATACTCTCACCCAACCTTTTTAACTTGTATGCAGAACACATCATGCGATGTGCGGGACTTGATGAATGCAAAGCTGGGGTGAAAATTGCTGGAAGAAACATTAACAACCTCAGATATGCAGATGACACCACTCTGATGGCCAAAAGCGAGGAGGAGCTGAGGAGCCTTCTAATCAAGGTGAAAGAAGAAAGCGCAAAAGCCGGGTTGCAGCTAAACATCATAAAAACCAAGATTATGGCAACAAGAATGATTGACAACTGGAAAATAGAGGGAGAAAATGTGGAGGCCGTGACAGACTTTGTATTTCTAGGTGCAAAGATTACTGCAGATGCAGACTGTGGCCAGGAAATCAGGAGACGCTTACTTCTTGGGAGGAGAGCAATGTCCAGTCTCGATAAAATCGTAAAGAGTAGAGACATCACACTGGCAACAAAGATCCACCTAGTAAAGGCCATGGTATTCCCTGTAGTAACCTACGGATGTGAGAGCTGGATCTTAGGGAAGGCCGAGCGAAGGAAGATAGATGCTTTTGAGCTGTGGTGTTGGAGGAAAGTTCTGAGAGTGCCTTGGACTGCAAAAAGATCCAACCAGTCCATCCTCCAGGAAATAAAGCCCAACTGCTCATTGGAGGGAAGGATACTAGAGACAAAGTTGAAGTACTTTGGCCACATCATGAGGAGACAGCAAAGCCTAGAGAAGACAATGATGCTGGGGAAAGTGGAAAGCGAAAGGAAGAAGGGCCGACCAAGGGCAAGATGGATGGGTGGCATCCTTGAAGTGACTGGACTGACCTTGAAGGAGCTGGGGGTAGAGACGGCCGACAGGGAGCTCTGGCGTGGGCTGGTCCATGAGGTCACGAAGAGTCGGAGACGACTGAACGAATGAACAACACATTCTAGATTTCTATGAGTGGAGTGGAGATAGGTATTTGCCTCATGTAGCAAAATTTCCTTGGTCTCCTCTATGCCTAATAATTTTCTGATGAACAAAAGGGCCTACTTCTCCCTTCCTATACCTTGCTTTAGAAGTTAATTACGACTCCTAGAAATTATTCAAAATTGCCCATTCTGAATAGATGGCATAAATAGATGTTCCTTAGATCATCTCCATCTTGGCATATTTGATGGGAATGTTGACCCACAAGCTGCATGTCAAAGTTTTCTGCTTTATGTCATCTTTACATGCATATACACATTAACTTAGAATTTGCATGCTACTCTTCTATATGCTGACAAGAAGGCTGACTGTTCAAATTGTGGGATAGGGTGAGCTCCCATTGTCCTAGCTACTAATTAACTCTGCCTAGCCATAATCTTTTGGCTGGATCTCCAGCACTTTATTCCCAACCCCAGCATTTGCACATACCCTCAACTTGCTCTATTAGTCTCAAATCTACACATGCCCACTTTTCTCGGCTACTGGTTGTTTGATGTTTGGTTTATGTTTAATGATGTCTTATATTTTATTAGTTTTACTGTTTTAATATATTTTACTGTTATATGTTTTAATTATGTTACTTTGTAACCTTTGATTATATTGGGCTTGGTCCTCATGTAAGCCGCCACGAGTCCCTTCGGGGAGATGGAGGCAGGATATAAGAATAAAGTTGTTGTTGTTGTTGTTGTTGGCCCCAGCTTCTGCCAACCTAGCAGTTTGAAAACATGCAACTACTGCTTCGGCAGGAAAGTAACATCGCTCCATGCAGTCATGCTGGCCACATGACCTAGGAGGCATCTATAGACAATGCCGGCTCTTTGGCTTAGAAATGGAGATAAACACCACCACCCCGGATTGGACTCGGCTAGACTTAATGTTAGGGAAAAACCTTTACCTTTACTTAATTGATGTTTGATATCCAAAAAGCGGATGGGCTGGAGATGTCAATGCCCTAGTTCTTTCATTAGATATCAGGTGGTGCAATATCAGTTAAACACTGTAATTTCTCCAGTGGTGCAGGGTGAAGACATCCTGTGATAAAATGGCATATCTCATTAAGAGCCACGTCCACTGTTTTAACATGATGAGATATATTCTACACTGGTCATGCGTATTCAGAAGCAAAGTAGCAAAGCACAAGGGCAGATGTCTTCACAGTGTCTGATTGTGATCCCCAGGGTGTGCTTTCATATGATATTATTTCTAGCACCCACCTTTTGCTTGATATTCAAGAAGCATTCACATTGACCAGTGGATGTACTACTAGAGTTTTTTGTGTTGATTTTTTACACTTATAAATATATAATGTGTTTTTACACAGCTTCTCTTCATGAGAGGATTAAAAAAACCTTGTAGACGTTATTTTGGTTTTCTCAGGAAGTTGCACTTTGGTTTAGGTAAGGACAAATATTTGTCACTACAGTATCTTAATATGTTCTTTTTAAAAGCTAATATTGTTTCTCTGCTAGACAGTGTGGGTGGGCATGGAATTCCAATAAACCGTATTCTCTTGGACTGTATTTTATGGTTCATGTTACCAAAAACCTCTTTTTATAGATTGAGAGTTGGGAGGTGGCCTTTCATTGCATTGTTCCTGAAGGTGATCATCATTGTTGCATTGTTCCTGAAGGTGATCATCATTTGTAGACACTGGTAATTTCAGTCTCCTGCATGTATAAATGAAAGTAATAGCTGCCACTAAGGCAGTAGGAGATCTTACATAGATGTTTCACTTCATAAAATTAAAAGTGAATAATGCACATTTAAGAGAACTGGAAAATATTGTTTCTAAAATTCTGTTCAGTGCTTCTTTGTTGCTTTTGTCAACATATATGTTTTGTAGTACTGGACTTTTGGGTGAACTGTTAGATTGCAGGCCAAAGAAAGCTTGTGAATTGTAATCTATTTCAAAATGTGACAGTCCAGTAAAAACACAAAGAAGTATCTGGCAATTGTAATGCATATTAAAATTTACAAAAGATACCAAAGCTTGTTAAAATGTTGTATTTTATTCAGAGGTGGCTTTTGAAATATCTTTTTTTGGATGGGTATAGCTTTGCATCAGGCATTTATTTACATTTCTAATATTTAAATAATTATTCATAATGTACTTTATGCAATATGTAGCCGCCCTTTTTAGCCAGTCTGTCAAAAAATAAGATTCCAAACCATGAAGTACTTTAGGTGTGTTCTTCCTGGCAATTTATTTCTCTCAAGTGCTATGAGTGCAGCTTCCATTTCACTTTCCAAAATTGTGAGTTCAGCTTCAAATGGTTATTCCTTGAATGAATCTATGAACCTTTCACTTCTTTTACACTGTATTGTTTCCATCATCTTTTCATTTCTACTTAATCATGCAAGGTATTCCCCTGCTTTCCATACAGCATAAGCACTAGGGGTGTGCGATATGGCTGAAATCCAATTAGTAATTTGTTTCAGAAATTGAGATGTCCCCTTGCTTTGATTTGTAAAGATTCAAAGGGTGCCATTTCAATTCATAATCTGAATCTTTGTGGTGCATACTCTCCTGTGATGCAGGAGTTTGCAATGCACACAAACATAATCCAAACAAAATAGATCACAACAAACACACTATCACAGAACAAGACACAGAGCTATCAGAGGGCTTTTTTGTTATATTGGAGGAGGAGAATAGGCAGGCATACAATAACAACACACAATAAGCTGATAACAGAAGGATTTGACGGAAAGGTAGGTAGGTAATTAGGTAAGGGCTGGTATTAGCTAACTAGCTAGTTACTAGCTATGGGAATTTGAAAAATATAAATTTGGAGCGGGTGTAGATAATTTCAACAGAGGACGATAGATAAAACTGGATGAAGGGACAGAAAGAAGCAGAATTATTAAAAAAAACTAGCTACCGTGAATTTTAAGAAACACACAGAAACCGAATGGAACTCCAAGGGCACGTTATCTCTCTCCTGCAAATGCCATGCCATGAAAAATGGAGAGGCTGAGTGGCTATATATAAGACCAGCTTTACACAAAGCCTTATGATCTGCTTTCTTCTTCTGATTGGCTGACAAGGGGGGAGGGGACAGAGCATGCAGCTGCCCTTGTCAATCACATCAACTCCTACCCCCTCCCACCCCGGGACAACGGAGAATGTTACATTTAAAAAAGAGCTCCAAATCAAAAAATCTTTTACAAATTTCTCTGAAAGTTTCAGAGCTTTCTGTTTCTATTCATAAATGCTTTGGATGAGTCCTTTCCACTTTATAATTCAGAGCTTCATATTTACAAATTGTCCAAATCTCCTAATTATGAAGTGGCACTCCAAAGCTTTGCACACCCCTAGTAAGCACTCCTGGTTTAAATTTCCATTTGATTTCTGAGTTCTTGTGGAAAATGTCTCTTGTTTATCCTTTTGTTATTGACATTTTCTGTTCTGTTATATTACTATATTAGGCCACAGAATGAAGGGGAGGCAGCCAGAAAGATGCAGTTCCATTATGTCTCGTCCACCAGAAGTTGGGATTGAGCCCCGGAACTGAGGGAAGGGCAAGCGGTGATAGGGTCACAAGGGCTAGCAACCCCAATGACACTGCCACAAAATTTATTGCTAAAATACCAAAGTCAAAATATTATTCGAATTTAAGCTATTTGGCTAGAAATAGCAAAGACTAGCACAGAATCATATATTTTGACATGAAGGCCAGAGGGGGGAACGATGACAAATCAGATAAAGGAATAAAGGAAAAACGTTATTATAGTAGTTCTTTTTGTCTCTGTGAACAAATTGCTGAACAGTTGTGTTCAGTGTTCTGACCCTCTTTCTGCCACTTTTTATTTTTCTTCTCTGCCTTTAACTGTTTGGAGCATTTCATCAATTATCCATTGAGGTTTTTCTTTTTCTTTTTTGCTGTAAATGTTTTGTTTCTGTCCAATCAGCAAAGACTGCCAGGATCATGTGGCCTTTGGCGATATTTTGTGCAATAGCAGGTAATTCAATTTAGACTATTTGACTTCAGTTTACTGGTTGTTATTTTTGGAAACTCTAAAATATTTTGTTTCTCTGAAGGATTGCTACTTCTATTGTTACTTCATTTCATTTTCCTTGCATGTGCTATTGCCTTTGAAGTCAAATGTGAAAGGTTATTCCTTCTGCCAGAGTGCAAACCTCTCCGCTCAAAAGAGGTTAAGTCCTCTCCCTCTAAATCTGTGTTTTGCTAAGGAGCAAAGATTATTCTTTCTTAATTGTTTTGTTCAATTTTTGTTTCATTTTAGTTACTGTTTTTTTTAATTTGCTACTTGCAATTTTATTTATTGTAAGGAGTTCAACTAAAGGAAACAGGCAGTGGTAGATTATGTAAATCCTCACTAAGCAAAATGTGTGGGAGACTTCAATCCTGCAAACCTTAACTCAAGTGCACCAATATGTTTGAATGGCTGCAATTTTCTGGTAGCTTTCTCATTTTCCATCTTTTATTCCAGGTTATTAAAAGGGAAAGTGAACCTAGGGCCCTTCCACACAGCCCTGTATCCCAGAATATCAAGACAGGAAATACCACATTACCTGAATGTGGGCTCAGATAACTCAGTTCAAAGCAGATATTGTGGGATTTTCTACCTTGATATTCTGGGATATAGAACTGTGTGAAAGGGCCCTGACTCAACCATTTTCTGCTCTTGCTGCTTCCACTATCTTGGGAGTCATTTATAGGAATTTGACTCCTAATTCAATAGCTATCCCACAAGTTATAGACTGGATATGCCACTTGAATGTATCTATCGCCTTTTGGTCTTGCATTCTTCTAACAGTTGCTAACATTCTGCAGACAAGTAAAATATGTAGGCTACTATGCTGTATAAATCAAAATATTTGGATAAGATTTACAGATTTTTTTCCCTTAATAAATTCAGTACTAAAATATTTACCCTGTGGTACTAAGAATGATTTTGCAAACCATAATGTAAGCAAGAAACTCAGCTGTAATTTCTGTGTTTTGCATCCAGTAAGAAAATGTATAATCACATTACACTGAAGAATGCCATCTTAATTAAAAACATCAGCAAAGAAAGGAGAAAATGCACAGTTAAATGGGATTTTCACCCTAGTGACCAAATGAAGCTTGGTATACTATGAAAACTTTACCAATTCTTTGTCCTGATAATTATCCAAATTATATACGAACACTTCGAATACAGTTATGCAAGCTATATAAAACAGCTGTGAGTAATGCAGCATCGCGTCTATAAGCCCATTAAGTTGTACAATAAATTGAAATAAAAGTGTATGAAATTACCTGGGTTTATTAACCACGTCTGATGAAATTAAGTGTAATGTATAAATATGTTATTTTATTATTGTCTTTGCTTGCCTGTTTTATGTCACTGGAACCATATTTATTTCAAAGTACTACTTCTCCTGATTCCAGAGTGTGGGTGCAAAGAGGATTGGGTTCTTGTATAGGTTTATAATTCACCAAGAGAGACATACTGGTGTATGGTTTCTGGGTCTTAACTGGAGTGAATGCAAAATCGCGAATGCACAGATTTTACTGCCAGGAATTGTATAACTCAACCATGCAAAATGAAGCAATATGGTGTTTTTGTGCCAAAGTAAGTCCACTTAAAACTTCTGAAAAATAGCAGCTTGCCAAATCAATGTCTGCAGTATAGAACCACGCAGTAATGCAGGAAAAGGTGAATGGCCAGTTTCCTGTACAAATATTTGACTTCATCATGAAGCTTTGATTCAAAACAACTCAATGTCTTAACTTGCTTTTAGTCTTGTGCAACTACAATCTAGTCATTTTTAGTTTTTTCAGCATTCCAATGCCTTGAATACAAAGCAAGAGAGGATTGGAGTTAAGGAATAACACATAGGAGCAAAAATGTTACTCAGAACGGTAGAATTGTTTTCAAAATGTTCCACGGGGGCCCTGGCAGACCTTTAAGCATGCTTCAGGCTCAAACTCTCCTCTGCTGGGATATTTTTGGCTAATTTTCCTTTCTCACTTGTTTTTGAAATGTCTTTTTGAAGAGTTTTGGAAAAATTAGCAATGCTCAATCATAAAGAACTCATGTAGGCACTGAAACTATATTTATGATAGCCATTTATTTCTTTGAAAAAAGCCAAGAGAGCATTACAGTATGGTATTGAGCTCCAGTAAAATCCTTACAAGAATTCTGAACTATGAATAGTGCCAAATATGACTTAATGAGGAGATATTGAAACCTCGCTCAGAACAGCATTTGGGCATATATTTCTTTGGATCAATTTGGATCATATGACTGCTGCAGAGCTTTAAAAACTCTTGCAGGTCTTCTTATTGGGCACGAGTCAGATTCTTCAAGGAACACATAGCTATGAAGTCCTTAAATCTTTTTTGCAGGTTCTCAGAGCCAAAAAGTCCTTACACACTATAGGAGAGACAGGCTTCTACATAGAGCATATGAATAACCGCTTGTAATAAAAATCCTTTCAACAGAATTCTACAAAGGTTGAAATTGCAAATCTAAAAGGTAACAACCATCATGGCCACTATCACTTGGCCCTTTCACAAAAAGTGTACAAATATCAAGTTTTACATGTTAATTTTTTTCCAAAATGTTAAATATTTCCATAGTTATCATAGAATAGTAGAATCACATAGCTGTAAGACATTCCTGCTGAAAAGCCTTCAAATAAGAAGACTTCACCACACTCCCAAGTAGTGTATTCTACTGTTGAATAATTCTTACCATCAGAAAGTTCTTTCTAATATTTAGGTAGAATATATTTTCCTGTAGTTTGAAATCCATTGCTCCAAGTTGGCTCCTTCTTCAATATGACAGTCTTTCAAACATTTAAATGTGGTTATCATGTCATCTCTTACCCTTTTCTTCTTCAAGCTAAATATATCCAGCTCCCTCATCTGCTCCTTACATGGTATGGTGTGATACTATGAGTTGCCTTGTCTAGTCATGACACTTATTGATGGAGCATTGAAATGCATTGACTTTTCTAGATGCCACATCACAGGGCTGACTCATCATTAACTCTCTTCATATACAACAAAAACCCTGAAAATATTTGTAAAAGAATGTGTAAAAGAGAATTTGTTAAAGAATTTCTTAAGGAGCAAGATATTGATGACATTAGGTTCAATGTTATTTATATCCATTCATTCATTCATTCATTCATTCATTCTGTATCCTCTCTTTTCTCACCTTTAGAACTTCATGTAATTATGTAATTTTTGCCATGTAGAAAGCAATGTAACTTTGAAGGTCTGGCTCTCTAAAGTCAAGATCACTCTCACTCTAATGCCAATGCACACAAAGCCAATGGAAACTTACAGTCATTGTTGAGTAGCTTACAAAAGTGTCTCTCGATTTGTATTAATTTCATTTTATGAATGATGACATCCATACCCATATGGAACTTATGATATCCAAAGAAGTCTCCAAAATGGTAGTGCTGAGTTGTGATGAGACATAAATTATGTTTATTTTAGGTCCACATTACAAAATGAATACAAGTGTTTTGAAAAAAAAATGGGTGATGATTTTGATTAAGGTTTTTAGACTCAATGATAGGTTATTCAGCAATCACCCTTGTGTGTGATATCTAGGCCAATGTGAGGCTTCTTTCCCGTCAAATGTCTTAACTAGCTTATGTTAACTAAACCTTGTGAAAGTAATGCAAACCATTTAGTTACTCAACATTTGTTTTTCATTCATTCAGTCGCTTCTGACTCTTTGTGATCTCATGGATCAGCTAACTCCAGAACTCCCTGTCAGCTGTCACCACTCCCAGCTCCTTCGCAGTCAAGCCAGTCACTTCAAGGATACCATTCATCCATCTTGCCTTTGGTCGGCCCCTATTCCTTTTTCCTTCCATTTTCCCCAGCATCATTGTCTTCTCTAAATTTTCCTGTCTTCTTATAATGTGGCTAAAGTACTTCATCTTTGCCTCCAATATCCTTCCCTTCAATGAGCAGTTGGGCTTTATTTCCTGAAGTATGGACTGGTTGGATCTTCTCGCAGTCCATGGCACTTTCAGAATTTTCCTCCAGCACCACAGTTCAAAAGTGTCTATCTTCCTTCGCTCAGCCTTCCTTATGGTCCAGCTCTCACATCCATAGGTTACTATAGGGAATGCCATTGCTTTGACTATGCGGATCTTCGTTGCCAGTGTGATGTCTCTACTCTTCACTATTTTATCGAGATTGGTCATTGCTCTCCTTCCAAGAAGTAAACATCTTCTGATTTCCTGGCTGCAGTCTAAGTCTGCAGTAATCTTTGCACCTAGAAATACAAAAGTCTGTCACTGCTTCCATGTTTTCTCCCTCTTTTTGCTTAACATACATAAGAATTAATCTGAAGAACAATAGATTATTAATGAGCTATCATACTGAGGAACACAATACAACTGTAAGCCTTGTCAGATATCCACTGAAATGAACAGCCAACTTTTTCAGTTTTGAATTTTGGGACATGTTTGCAAAAAAAATGTATTCATACAAAAGTGGTATTTTACATAGAATTTGGGGGGGGGGGTTAAAGATACTTTCATGCAGTGTTTTGCAAAATGCATTGTTGATTTAACACTAGGGCTGAAATACTATTAGATATTAATGATGATGTAATCTAAACTTATGCCTAATACCTTTAAAGTACCACATTCTGTTTGATCTTAGCAGCTGAGCAGGGTCAGCTCTGGTTAGTGCTTGGATGGTGGCCACAAATAAGCATGTGGTGCTATAGGAGATAAATTCAGAGGAAGAAACTGGCAAAACCATTTTGAGTATTCCTTGCCTAAGAAATCCCTATGAAAAATTCAATAGGCAACTTGAAAGTACATATACACAGACAACATAGACTTACGGTCTCATAAACTTTGCCATTCAAATTTGTAATCATGGCATCACTGTTGCAATCACAAAAATCCCCTAGAGTTCACCTTAAAAGCCATGGTCATGGCAAAATCTCAGCCAATAGTTCTTTGTCTTCTATTTTTACTGATCAGGACATAAACTCTTGCTTTTTTTCATTATTACAAGGACAAATTTAACAGCAAACCATGGCAAAAAGCACCTATCTTAATCAGCCTAGCCTAGCCTTAATCTGCCTGACAGCTCAGAGTTAATTCATTCTTGATATAAGTAGATATTTCCAGCTGCTCATAACCTCGGAGATGATTTCCTTCGGTCTCAATTCCTGATCTTAACATTTCGGTTATTGGAGTGTGAGGTGTGAATGCTGAGCAGTATCAAGATAGATACTCGTCTTCGGGCCCTTCCACACAGCTCTATATCCCAGAATATCAAGGCAGAAATATTTGCTTTGAACTGAGTCCCCTTTGGGGTGAGAAGGGTGGCATATAAATGTTGTAAATAAATAAATAAAATATATGGCAGTGTGGACTCAGATAACCCATTTCAAAGCAGATATAGTGGGATTTTCTGCCTTGATATTCTGAGATATAGGGTTGTGTGGAAGGGCCCTTGGCTAGTAAGAAACAAAACAAGACCCTGCGCTTTCAGTGAATAATGCAGATGGCAAGAAGTAGGTGCTCACAAGGGGTCACTGTTCTGGATACTTAAAACAGACATTCTCGGATATTTGTGGACTGCCCCTTATCTCATAATTTCTAAATCTCAACAACAAACTTTTTTGTTTCCCAAAGATTTTGCAATGTTGGTATCTTATTTTATATAATGTTTTATTATATAATTTATTGAATACTTTAATCATTACTTGTAAGTTTGCTTTACATTATACTGTATTTTATTTATTTTATTTGGATTGGATTGGATAATTTTACAATTGTATTATTTATATTTATTATGCCTCTGCCTGCAGTCCATCTCTCTCTCTCAATCTCTCTTTGCAAATGTATTTTAGATTGTGAACATTTAGCACATCCAATGTTTCTAGTTGTTTAACTTGAAAAATGCCATGTACATAAATGGCACTATATAAATAAACAACAACAGAAGCAAATAATACAATCAGCAAACTAGGGTCTAGGAAGCAATAGAAGAAGGGCATCAAATGACTACTACTTGGATATTTTGGAAAAGCTGTTTGCACCAAGGGCATGACCTCAGTCAGGCTAACTTATAGCTAGCTGGAAATCAGCACAGCTGGCCTAAATACTTCAGCATGCTCCTTTTAAGGCCAGCCAAAGCTTTTCCTACTCTTTTTGCACCTGGTATTTTATTATATGGTGCGCAGAGGGATGATGTGACTCAGTACCTGTATCTTGGGTTCCTTCTACACTGCTATATAATCCAGATTATTAAAACAGATGATCCACATGAGTCTACATTGCCATATAATCCAGTTCAGATAATCTGGATTTTATCTGGCAGTGCCTTGGTCTTCAGGAACTACATGGCATGATTCAGGATATTCTTCCAGAACTGCCAGCCTTCCCTGGCTGCAAATCAAGCCAGATATTTTGGCTTTATTATTACCTCAGTCTAGTTTGAGAAGGCCTCTGCTTAACTTCTAAGATCCGATGGGATGTGGTGCCTTTAGGGTTTTTGGGTCATTGCCCTGCTTTTAGCACACACATTCTTTAGCAAAAAAAAAATCTTATAGCAATGAACATGGATTAGAGAAATATCTCAGAAATGTAAAAGCTGCTGGCTCTTTAGCATAGTCTGTCTTTTTATTAATAACTAAATAGTTTGATTCTGGAATTAAGTTACTGCTGGAAGTCCATCTTAAGTCATTTGTTTCAGTTAAAATACAATTAAATAATCAATTTTTGCTGGAAAAAATGTAATTAATTTTTCATTTGTCATGTTCCAGTTTGTTCCTGTGAATGCTTTTCAGTTAATGTTCACATTGTAACTATTTTTGGACTTTGACCTTTGTAAATAGCATCTACAATTCACTTGGGGAATTATATCCTCATATGTGGACCTATATCTGTAAAAAATTAAATTCATCCATTTCTAATGTACATATTCAGCAAGGGACTGCTGTTACATTACTTCATAGGGGAGCAAACAACCTAACTGTTGCACAATAGGACAATGCACAATGGAACTGATATGCATAAGAAAGCCAGTTAGGTACTCCCAATACACTTTGGTAGAGCCCAATGTGAATTGAGACATTCTTGCTGGTGCTCTGACATGCATCTTAGTGCCTTTATTACATAACCAAGAATGTGTAAGGTTAGACAACATAGAGTATGATATAGAACCATATATTTCCCAAGAAATTTTAAATTCATACTCAAAATCAGAAGTGTAGGTTACAAGTTGCCAGCTGCTGTTGTATAGATTTGTGCCATAGTATTTCCACTATGACAGCTCTTCTACCCATTGGAAGAGGCCTAGCAACCATCTGCATTTGGTTCAGCAACCTGATTATGTCTGATGTATCTTCCTTTATGTTTCGGTTAAATCATTGCTGACCTACAGATGACTATATCTCAGTGAGGTCTGAAAAATTGTGCAGCTAATGGCTTGCATCCTTTCTGTTAGTCTCAAGTAGATTCAATGAATCATTGAGTGGTGTGTCAAAATGCAATAAATCCCATTGACCCAGACTGTCTACCCTAGTCAGGACTAACAAGAGGATTTGGACTCATGTATCTCCAAAGTTGATCCAACAAACTAGAAACAAACAGAATGTGAACTGTACTTTCCTTCTTTTATTCATACTCCCTTTCATTACTCCCAAAAATGTTTTTCTATTTCAAGCCTTTCTTAGCACCTCATTACATGGAGCACACCTTAGCACTTCATACCAGTGAATTTCCATGTAAGTGTATGCTATGCATCCATGTATATGGTGAAACAGGTGATCATGGTAGCACTAAATAATTAACACATTAGGCCGTGTGAAGACTTTAAAAACTCTCAGGGAGAAAAAAGAAACAAAATACATAGCAAACTTTTCCTCAGACTAAAGTAGGTTTCAAAAGTATACCTTTGCAGATGCTTAAAATGAGTAAAATCAAGAAGCAGGGTATTGTCTTTCTCTTCTTCCAATACAAAATTATGAAATATTGCAAATGCCAAATAACTGGGTTCTTTTATAAGGAGAACATAACCCAGAACAGGGTGTGAAAATGCTACAAAATTAGGATAAAAAACCAAAGGGTAACCTAAGCAAAAAAAGAGAGAAGAGGCCTGCACTGAATGGATAACAAAGAGAAAATATTTCAAATAGAATCTTACAGAGCAAAGCTTTCTTGCTTTCCTTTTCTCAGTAGCTCACAATTTCCAATAAACAGATTCAAAGAAGTAATTCTGTATGTTTGAAAAATGAGCTGCATAGAACAGGTCCTTGATATTCTATGAGGTAACAACATTTTGGCTGTAGGAGTTCACAAAGATACTCTCTCCTTTGTTTTATTGTGTCCCTTGAAATAAAAAAAATGATGTACCATGATATTAGAGAATTACTGCAGTGAAGCAGTTGAGTGTTGGAATAGGACTCTGGGAAACCAGTTTTCAAATTTTCTCAGCCATAGAAACTCATTGTGTTGTCTTGGGCAAATCTCAGGCCCCTTCCACAACTGAATAAAATCCCAAATTTTCTGCTTTGAACTGAAATATATGGCAGTGTGGACTCAGATAACCCAGTTCAAAGCAGATATTGTGGGCTTTTCTGCCTTGATATTCTGGGATATAGGCCCCCAAGAGGAAAGTATATTGAAACTTCAATATATTTGGTCAAGAAACCTGTAGGTTAGTATTGACATAAGTCAGAGTCAACTTGAAAGCATATAATAGCAACAATTTGGTCATTATGCTTGGAAAACTATCATATTCATATCTTTCTTTGCTGAGAAGTTCTTTCAGGTATACACACACACACACACACACACACACACACACACAGAGTGGTGCCAAGACCACCAGTACATTAATTATCCTTTTTAGATCATAATTCTCAACTGTACTCATCAAAGAGTGCAATATGCACATTCTTACAAAATGTACTATGTATTTCTGCATTTTATATTATTCTAGGGAATGAGATGCTGTAGGGAAACATACTTTTTTCTCTCCTCTGGTTCAAACAAGGAATGATTAGATAAAAGCTCCAAACCTAAATCCATTTTTGTCCACTGCCATAGGAGATGGAGCCATTTCTTGAATTGCTCTGTAGGAAATGAGTAACTTGGCTTATGAGTTTATCGTAATTTCTTAAGTGGTGAGGTGGTTTCTGGTAGACAGATCATGTGGTGGAGAAAATCAAATATTGTTATATAAAGGCTCTAAAATTAGTGACTTCCAGCCATATTAAAACATATGGAAGGAGTACTTTATCCCTTCTCAAAACTACTTTCACTATTCGAAAACAAAAATGGTAAACATTGCACTGCATTAGGGATTTACTATTTAGACAATAATGTGAAAATTGATTTATAAAGGCTCTCTTCCCAGTGTTTTCACAATCATTTCACATTTTAAAGATATAGTAGTAAACTTTCAGTATAATCCGTTCATTGTACATGAGAATAAAAAACTTTTAGCCCCTGCTCTTACAAGTTATAAGAAGTTCAGAAACAATGTTTTCACTGGCAATTCTACATTGTCTGTTTTGCTTTCCCATATTAAAATGGTCATATTTACGGAAAAAATAGATTAAAAACACTAATATTTTAATGTACTGTTATACAAGCTATAGACATACTACATTTGGTATTAAACGTCTGTGTAGGAAAATTAACTTTTCTTATTTTATAAGGTCCATCTGTTGAAGTGCACACTATGTAAGTTCACGTGACCCAGAACAATATTGTTTGTTACCTCAATGTCCCAAAACAAAATGTAGAACATTCCTCAGTTTATTTCTCTCTTTTCCTTCTTTGGCTTTGTTTTCTTTCAAACTCACTTCCTAATTTCTGTCTTGTTCTGTTTAAAAAATACCAGAAAGAACAATGTCCTAGTAAATTTCCATTTCCAATTCTACTATTCCTTTTAGAATGAACACACAGAATGCAATCAATACTTGGTATCTTGACTGGAAAAAAAGAGGAAATACCAATCAAGTTGACACATCAACTGGATTTATTTGATCTTTCAAGACCTAAAAGTATTATTATCCTAATAAAAGTCAAGTAAGAAATAAATAGAAAATAGAAAAATGGTGAACACATTGATTTGTACATTATCCAAAGTTCTGTTTTGAAGCAGAGACAACACACAATTTGTATCAAAGCAATGATTGACAAGGTAACATTTTTAGATTGACAAGGCAACTATGAACAAGTCATTCTCCTCTTAGACCTGCAAAACCAAAATTTAGTAAGTTTATTTTAAAGGCTATAAAAGTACACTGTGTACATTGCTTAAATATAAGATGGACATTTGTGATATGGAGCCTACCTTCTACCTTGGCTTGATTGTTTCTTGAATTAGTAGCAGATGTGATGTAGGCATGATCACAATGAGTTTTTAATGGTGGTGATAAAGATTAAAATGTTCCCCCTACAGGGGAAATGGTGGTCATCATCCAGTTCCATGATAACAAATCTTTTGCCTTGACAAATTGACTGGAATACTCCAATAACAACAACACAGTAAATCTGTATTTATTTGTGTGTGTGTGTGGGGGGGGGGGGGGGGGCAGATGACTATAGTTCTTATTTTCTATTTTACACCGTGGTGATTTTAATAAAATATGCAAGATATTACTTCCCCGCTACAAATGAAAACTTACTTTTACTTCTACACCTGGTTTAACAACATGCCATGATTTTTTTAAAAAAAAAAGCCTATCCCATTGTTGATTATCAGTAGCTGTGCTGGAAGTGACTGAAGCTACATACAAATTTGAGTTTTTCCTCTGTATTTTTTCTATTCTAAATACTTTCCATTATAATTCTGTTTGAGTCTAAATAGACAATACTAACACTATTCTCAAAACAGTATGACACTTATTCCAGAGTAAGAATATAGTTTTGCTGGGAATTATGGATCATTGACATTGGGGGGCAGGCATAACTTACTATTAAACTTTTTAAAAGCCACAGTATGTAATATAAGCTGATCCAACCATGTCTCTAATCCCATATAAAGTCAAAAGATTCACATTGTCTCCCAAGAAGGGTAAAAATAGCTTCGGGAATATGAATGAAGATGGTAAGACACAGACTTAATTGAACACTCAGCTGAAATAAAATCAAGTTTTCCTTTGTGGTTGACTGTGGCATCTTTCAGTAACCAAGAGAAAACAAATTTCATTCTTCTCAAAATAATTTTCAGTGACCATGAACAGCAAAGAATGTATCATTGAACAACCAACTGTTGATGGAATCACAGTCATTTTTATAGGCTAGCTTACATTTACAAGCAGAAGTATCACAGGGGTCACAGCCCTGTTTCTTGTCATACAGAACTGAACAAAGTTGAACACACACAGTGAGACACTTAGGTGGCCAGCTGGCATGGCGGTAACTGCATAATATCATTTGCCCACCCACATAGAGAGGGTTTTAAAAGTAATAAAAAGGGATACAACAGTAGTTTTGCAAAAGGACCTGACTCTAAACAATTAACACATTAGATCAGCTTGTGTACATCCAGCAGAGACAATGGAAACACTAGTAAATCTCTAAGCCATTTAATAATATTGTCATGTTTTTAGGGAACTGAACATTTTACAATGGAATTAACAAACAGATTCACAAACACATTGCATTTTTAGTTATAGACATGAGAACAAATGTAAATTGCCGGCTTTAACAGCAGGGTTTATACTTTTATATTCTATATGTTTAGTCTGTTTTTACCTCATACATTTATAGTCTACATGAGGCTTAGCAGTGGGCTACACTTGATTATGACCTCCATGTGAGTGCCTCAGAAGTTTATGGGATTGTTGGCAGGCTATGCTCAATGGAGTCACCATTTGTGTGGTCTATAAGGCAACTGAGGGCTTGGTCAACATGACCCATTCTCTGTTCATTTCAGGGAAATATTGGCTCACGTTTAGGTTATCTTAGGACTTATTTACATCATGCAAATACTGTAGTTAAATCTCACTTTAATTGACATGTCACCACTGGAAGAATCCTAGAATTTTTAGTATTGTGGGATAACATATTATTCTGTACTATGCAATTGTACTCCTCTAGTTTGAGGCAGCATACTAGAGATTTTGAGTAGAGCTGTCTAGGCATTTCACCAAACAACAGGTTTCCAGAGGATGATTATATTGTACTATCAAATGGCTATAATTGTGCAGTATGAATGCAACCTTTGCTGTGTTAACACCACAACATTCTGTTCTCTCATCTTCCATCATCTTATCTTGGCTCTTCCACCAATATTCAGTGCTCTGCCTCTAAAGTCACTCACCACTCTTTTTTCTGATCTTATAATTTTCCTTCTCTCACTAGGCTGAACCTAGATTTATAAAGTGTATGGTTCCACTAGCACCTGAAAAGGGGTGGAAATTCATTGTTTATTCTTACCAACACCCTGAAAAGCTTCTCTGCTTTGATATGCACCCTCCCCACAGCAATGTGGTAAATTGCATTCAGGGAGACAAGAGTGAAGGAAATTAATACCATTGCTTCCTCCTCAGAACTTTGAAAATTATAAATTAGAAGCAGTACACTTGCCTATAACAATTCCTTTGGAGAGGTGCAGCAGTAAGGGCATATGCGGAGACATTTTTCAAATTTATGCAGTTCTATTATCAAGCCTATTTTTCCCTGGGAAAAATTTTAAAAAGAAAAAAAATTAATGAGAAAAGCAACATCAGCATAAGTTCCTTCTCAAAGCACTGTAACAAGTGAGGAAAATAGTACAATAATAACTAATATTAACAAGTTTTTAAAATGTAATGTTCAAAGTTCTGTTCTCCCAGGACAATCCTCAGTGTAAAAATATGTTTTCCATTAGCAGAAGAACATCAGAACATAAGTAGAATGGCTATAAGCCATGATGGGCTTTTCCTGGTATACTTTGTAAATCACCATACCCACTCATGGTGTTGTATAAATAAAGCAGTGTGAGCACTGACTATTGTAGATAAATATTAGAGATTTCATGGAATCCTGATATTTTATGGTTTGAAGCACTCCTCAACAGAAAGAGAGTAACTCGTGTGCCCGTTTTTCTCTCTTGTGTTGTATCATTGCTCCCCATTTCCACTCTGGATTAGTGGACACTTTCAATCCACAGAAGTGCTATCCATAACTGAGGGAGTTACACAATAATGACACCACAAGCCTTAGCTTGTAATGCATTTACCAGAAGAATTAAACACTTCTGATCCATCTGACCTTACCTAAAGTTCATTTATACTGACTCTCCTGATCAAACACTTACAGATAGGTTTTACATTACCTGTTTGCAAAATGTACAATACTTATCTACTAGGAATAAAAATTGCAGATTTTCACACTGGTTGACCAGCACTGACTGTTGTATTGATTACTAAATTTATTGCCTAGAAATAGTCCCCTGAATACATTTTCCATATGCTGACAAAGAAAATCAACTGCAACCAGGAGAAAACGTGCCAACTGGTATCACCTGTTTAGTGTGAACAATTACTGCTAACTTCAAAGGATAAGAGGAAAAAATGGAGATCCATGTAAAACAATAAGCAAATCAGAACTACTACTACTTATTATTAGGGCTGGGCAGTTTCGTTTCGTTAATTCGTAATTCGTTAAAAATTCGTTATTTTTTTGTTAACGAAGCGATAACGAACCATTCTGGAGCAACTTAAAAACGAAACGAATTTTTCAATTCGTTTCGTAAATGCTTCGTATTTCGTTATGTATTCGTTTCGTTATTAGTTTGAGGTCGTTTCGTTATTATTTCCACATGTCTGGGGCAAGTTTTATAGTTGTTTTTTGTTTAATTAGTGAAAAAAAATTATAATATCACACCAACAGTCAACAACAGAGGGAGAGGGAAGCTTCAGAAGTTCCCCCTGTCCCATTTGGAGGTTTTTTAGCATATTGCGCGGTCGCGTCCGCCATTAATGAATCGATTCGTTATTGTTTCGTTATTGTTTTGTAATTTTTTTACCATTTACGAAATTTTGTAAATATCGAACTTTTTAAAAAAAATCGGAATTCTTTTAAATATCGAAACGCAAAAAACCCCAAAAAACGAATCGATTTTAGAAACAAATTTTTCCGTTGTTACCCAGGCCTACTTATTATTATTATTATTACTTTATTTGTACCCCGCTAGCATCTCCCAAAGGATTCGATGCGGCTTACACTGGCCGAAGCCTCAAAACACAATACAACAAAACAATATCAAAGCAAATTAAAAACAGTTAAGAAAAATAAACAACAACAATAACAATACATCAGGAACTATAAAACTGGGCCGGCCAGAGTAGGGGTACAGGATTAAAAGTGCTGAAGTGGCGGAAGGAATGTAGGATTATAAGGTAAGTGCAATGTGCGGTGTGCAGTGATCTTGGTTCTACTAAAGTGCTTCTAGGACAGGCATGGGGAACCTTCGGCCCTCCAGGTGTGGTGGACTTCAACTCCCACAATTCCTTGAGGCCAAGCTAAGCCTTTGGGGTGAATGCCGAGCCTCAAGGAATTGTGGGAGTTGAAGTCCACCACACCTGGAGGGCCGAAGGTTCCTGACCCCTGTTCTAGGACTTGGTATTGGGGTTCCTAATCTGAGAAGGCACATCGGAACAGCCAGGTTTTCAAATTCTTTCTGAAGACTGCCAATGTAGGGGCCTGTCTAAGATCTTTTGGGAGGGCGTTCCAAAGTCGGGGGGCCACCACAGAAAAGGCCCTGTCTCGCATCCCCACCAAGCGCGCTTGCGACACAGGCGGGATCACGAGCAGGGCCTCTCCAGATGACCGAAGAGAACGTATGGGTTCGTAGACAGCGATGCGGTCACGCAGGTAGGGTGGTCCCAAACCGTTCAGGGCTTTGTAGGTAAGCACCTGCACCTTAAATTGGGCTTGGAAAATAAACAGCAGCCAGTGGAGCTCCTTAAACAGGAGGGTTGACCTCTCTCTGTAATGAACCCCGGTTAGCATCCTGGCTGCTGCCCGTTGGACCAGTTCTTATCTGACTCTTTTAAATTTTTTATCATTTGTTTCTCTCCTTTCTTACTATAGATTTCTGTTCCATGTGCCTTTGGGGCTTTAAGATAAACATATGTGCAAAAGGCATCTCCACCTGTTTTACAGATGTAATTTATATTTCACATTGTTAACACAAATCAGGTACAATTAGTTTTCTTCACCACAGAGAGATCTAATATGATGGGTGTCCATATGTTTTAAATAACAGTCAAGGTCTTGTTTACATATTTCATGAATTAAACACCTTTTCTACTTGGCTGCTGGTGAGTTATCCTGGTAATCAACATGGGTGAGGCCTGGCATTTGTCATTACATAAAAATTAAAGTGATTACCAGATGTGGAAGGAAGTAGGAATTTCATCTAAAAATGGATTCATTTGATAAAATTAGGCAACTCGGAAAAAAATAGATTCCATAGTCCATTAAAAAATTAAATTTTGTCATAGGAGGGATGAATGTTTGTAACCATAATACATTTGGGTAAAGTTTTTCTTAATTCAAAATAAGAATATGAAATATGTGAACCTAGAACAAGTAACACAGCTGACAGTTTAATTTCACATATATTATACTATCAGACACCCCCACCCCACCCCGAGCACTTTGTCTTCGTTCTGGATAAAAAGTCATACAATGGGAAGATAGAATCTCGCTATTCTGTGGCTACATTATCCTCAGCCAAGCTTTATATCAAAGCTCTTGATTACCAAAAAGCAATACACTGAAAAAAATGTTCTAGAAAAAGTTCTAGTTCTTTTTTTAATGTGTCATCTTTATGTGACTCTAACAGCTGGTGTGAATAAAGGAAGAAGCAAAGGGAAAAACTATTCTTCAAGATGGAACTTGATCAAAATTTTCTCTTTTAACTATCTCACACTTATTTGATGCTAATCTTCTCATGAGCATTGTACTCCACAACAATTAAGTAATGGATGCTATGATACACAAATTATGTTCTATAAACTTACAAACATACTTTGGAAGGTGCTTGAGACAACTGGCTTTAATGTTTGGGGAAAGTCTGCTGCCAACCTGAGAACACAGGTTTTCCAAAGGCTAACATAAAAATAAAAGTGAGAGAAAGCTTTTTGCGGAGTGGATTTAGATCAGGTCTGTTCTTGGTTTTAAAGGAGTAGAAATGTTATAACACAAAACTAATCACTTTGATTTTGTTATTTATTTCAAAGGAGACTTGCTAACTCTGGACAAAATTTACTGCATTATTCCAAGCAGTGACTTTCATCCCGAACCAATAACTATTGAAAACTGAATATTTTAGACATGAAGGTTTTTTGAGAACCAAGAGATTGAAGACAGTAAAATAGGAACTACTGAAATTAAAATAGTTATTTTATAAAATGAAGATGTGGATGCCAATAGCACACTGAGTTCCTTAGAACACTATAAAAATCACATGGAGTATTTCCAGTGTTATGAAAATGACATAGAAATCATATCTGGAGAAAAGTAACACTTCTAATTTATATTTCAATAAGGGATTGCTATGTAAAGTATTTGAGTCAGCTATGAACATTCAGAGGCATTACTATACGTATGTATCTCCCTCTATGAACCATCTTGGAGATTAAGATAATCTGGGGAGGCCCTGCTCTTAGTTCCACCTCCCTTGCAACTGCGATTGGTGGGGACGAGAGGCAGGGCCTTCTCAGTGGTGGCTCCTAAGCTATGGAACTCCCTCCCCAATGAAATTAGATCAGTGCCCTCCAACCTGGCATTCAGAAGAAAAGTAAAAATTTGGCTATGAGAGCAAGCCTTAGAGCAGTAAGCAGTACAAGGAAGAATCAGGGATTATGTGCAATAGATATGATATCTGGAATGGTCTGGACTATGATTGTATCAATATAAATTATGTTTATATTGATGTTTCTAATTCCATGTTTTATGTGTGTCCCCCCTCCCTCTTTTGTGGGAAAGCCTGATTCCACAACCCCCACTATAATGAGTCCTCCTCCGCAAATAATCTGTCTCTCTCTCTTATCTCACCTGAGTTTTAATTAGTTTTAATCAGTCTCTCTTTTAATCATTACATGTAGCCTGCCCATTGTCATTGTGATTGTGCCTATTGTAATTTTATATTGCTATGTTTTCATATGTTTTATGTAATTATGTTGTTTGTTGTTTATTGTTTGCATTTTCGGTTTTATTTTATTGTAATTTTCTGTTTGGGCTTGGCCTCATGTAAGCCACTCTGAGTCCCCATTGGGGAGATGGTGGAGGAGTATAAATAAAGATTATTATTATTATTATTATTATTATTATTATTATTATTTAATTGATAATTGTATGTTGTACAATTGATAATTGTATGTTGTTATTATTATGTTAAGTTTCTGTATGTGGGACATTAAGTTTTGCCATCATTATGCTAGAAACTGCTTTGATTCCCCCGATGTGGTGAGAAAAGTGGTATATAAGGGAAGTAAATAAATAAATACATATAACTGACTGATAAACTCACACCGGATTAGCATTGATAATTTGATCATCTGACTCTGAAAGCCTAATTGTTATAGTCACTACAGAAAATCATATTTAGGACACTATTGTTAGTTCAGTTCAAGTAAACCTAGTGAATCAATTGAATATGTCTATGTGTCAATATTGATTAAATGAATCTACTCTACTTGTGGCTAGCCTATACGATTTGGGCCATTGTCATCAATCTCTAGCTTAATGAACCAAGCAACAAATAAACTATTCATTGAGCTTTTAAGTTTATTTCTCTCCGGAAATTTAAAAAATCAATATTAGAATTTCAGGGATAGAAAAAGTGTCCAAAGCAACTAGTTTTTGTGCATTGTTTCAGGGCAGCGAAACAAAATAAGGCTAGAGCAGAAATTAGAAATCTTGATTGCAAGACTCAGAAAAGGGATATATGAGTATTGTTATATCTGACTAACACTTCCTCTTTTCTGCAAACTGAATGGATAGTTGGTTTGATATTTCATAATGGGAACTAAAGGTTTGGAAATAGTCTGCATGGTTTCTTGAATATTTTGAATTGGAGAATATTCTAACAAGACTACAGGAGAGAAAGTGTTTGAAGTCTGACATAAACCATAATATGAAACTCCTGTCTACATGGGCATGTGGATTAGTACTTTGTAAATACATCATACCTCAAATTTCCAATGGGCTAAGTATGTTGCGGACCTATGTTGCTGTATGTTTGCCTATTACTTTATAAGTTTTTGTTTTACAAATATTTTATTGACATTCTTTTGGAAAATCTTATTTCAAATTTTTAACTATTCTTAGCCTTAAAATATCCAAATTTAATGGCACTGACTGACTTGAAATTATTTTGTATGTCACTTTGTAAGCTTTTCCTCTTCTTGGAGCAAAAATAGGCATATTTTTAAGAGAACTAACTATCTTCTCTTCTATCACACAGACCAATTGGGATTTTTAGATATATCAATATCTCTTTTTATTGTAGATAATGTAAACGTGTTGGTGCGATAGAAACAGGATCATAGAAATATATGAAATATATTAAACCAAACTGTTAATTCTACTCATATTTTTTTTTAAAAAAGCCAGAGTGGGCTTTAATGTGCCATTTAACATGTAAGTTCTATTATATGATTTTAAAATTATTTAAATGGTGGCTACCATGCTATTATTAAATTTATTCTTCTCAACCCATCCCCACTTTTGGTTCAGAATTCAACTTATCAATTAAAACAGAATGTTAACATTCCACAGGAAGCTTGTGGCACTTGTTTCAATCTGGCTACGTAATTAGCACCCCATTTATAGACTCCTTTATTTATTGTGACACCCCATTTATAGACTATTATACTAAGGTAGACTAAAAGTACCAAATTGTTTCAGTACTTTATAAAGTGCAAATTGAAATTGCAGGTATAGTGAAACACCATTTATAAAGTATTATGGAAAAAAGAGTTCATTTTAGCCACTCTGGGGTTTTTTTTTTTCTAAAATAAAGTAAAATAACTTTATTGCATTTGTTGTAATGTTGGCTTAAAATGGATGCTCCTTTTTAATAGCCACATGACAGTATAATTATTTTTATTGATTTTTATTCTCTCCCCTGAAATGTATAGAGCATATCCATCTGTTCCCACTTTATCACTGCAACTACCTTAGAGTTCGTGACAGTTCCAGGAAAATCCAAAACACTTTGTGGCTAAGTAGGGCTTCCTAATCTTAGTCCAATTCTGCATATTAATCATTCAGGGACCTCAAGTACATCTATATAAATGCTGTTATTCTTAAACATACATATAGC
Source organism: Anolis sagrei (assembly GCF_037176765.1). Taxonomy (NCBI): domain Eukaryota; kingdom Metazoa; phylum Chordata; class Lepidosauria; order Squamata; family Anolidae; genus Anolis; species Anolis sagrei. The sequence goes on from NC_090025.1 coordinate 38,433,162, forward strand.
TTATATCACATTAAAAACATGAGTTGCCAGATGGAGCTAGGTGATGAGTAGGCATTGTGTCCTTTCTGATGCTTCCAATCAATATCCCTAGGAAGTAAGGGTTATCCATGCCAGAGAAATGTAGGATTAAAACCTGGACATAACTAGTTGTGTGCCAGTTTTCTGTAACTGGTTACTTTTGAGTAATAAAGGTATAATATAGTTATATTTCAAAAGTAACAGAAATGAGTAGAAATAAAGCCACTTCCAGGAATGCATCCTACTTACTTTCAATAATGACTTTTTAAAAATACTTCAAAGCATTTCTAGATGTATATTTATAGTTTGAATAGTGAAGTTTGAATATTGAAAAACTGTCATACTTTATGCAATTCCTTTCTCATTACAAATTCCCTTTAAAAAAAACCCACAAGAATTATCTAACAGTGAACTAAATAGCATAATGACTTACCATAACAGAGATAAATAATGAAAATTACTTCACAAACATTTAAACCAGGAAATGGATTACTCTTCAAATACATCTTTCCAAGCCATGAAAAGCTTTTAGATTTCACTTGAAAGTCAGGTTGTTGTAATAGTCTAAATGTCAGAGAAGGTTTTATGAATGGTCTATAGTCCCCTACCACTGGGAACAACTCAGTTCATGTTACTGTCAATATAGTTGTGTGCTGACTGAGGCAACAAAATCCTGGGTAGGAATGGATTGTTTATATGTTGTTTTTCCATTTTAATTTTCTTTTTTAAAAACAGCTCTGTGCTCATGTTATAATGGTCTAGGGTCAATTTATGAGGCTAGAGCTCAAGTCCCTGCTCTGCCACAAAAATCCATTGGGTAACACTGTTCAAAAAGAAACATCTATGATAGGGTTGCCCTGTGTTAAAATCAACTTGAAGGTGAATCACAAGAATTTTCCATCAAGTTCATGAAAAACTGACACAAGTTTTGTCTAAAAAATAAAATTCTGCGATGTCTACTGGTCAAATTCATCAAGAATTCCCAATATAACAAAAATCATGGTTTTCCTTGACTCCATGTCACTGTCAAAGGTTATTTAAAAAGAAAGTCCTGGTTTGTATGAATTGACAAGTTTCAAGATCCAACTCTATGTGGCAAGCATGCCAATGTTCTCTCTGAATGGATGAATCTAGCTGCTTTACTGTTTACTAGATTTGTGTATTCGGGACTTACCTTGATCCATTTCTTGTTCAGCTTTCGATGGGGGCCCTGATCCATTTTTGTCTGGACCTCCCAAAATCGGAAGATCAGATATTTATTTTCTGTTTTTGTTTTGTTTACATTTGGGGGGCAGCTTCGCCCATAGGACCAAAGTGCCTGAGCCTACGGGTGCAGGTTTTGGGTCTATGTACCCAAGCCTAGCTGGGCTTGCAGCCGAGCCCTGAGTAAGGAGTGCTTCTTACTCTATGCTCAGTTGCAGGCCCTGCCACGCCTGGGTGTGTAGGCCCAAAGCCTGCACCTGTAGGCCTAGGAACTTTGGGCCTATGGGTGCAGGCTTCCCGACCTATGCAACTGGGCCTGGCGGGGCCTGCTGTCGAGCCCCGAGTAAGGAGTACTCCTTACTAGGTGGTAGGCTGCAGGTCCTGCCAGGCCCCACACAATCCATCTGAAAGGGCACACCACTCGTACTGATTGCATTTTTGTTTCAGGAGGGGCTTTTCCATTTCATGCCATCCAAGTGGACGGAACGGAACATAAACATGAACAAAATGAATGGGACAAATTTCGGGCCCATGACTACTGTTTACCTCTTTCTTTTTATAAAAAATAGTCTCAGTAGAATATATGCAGATTCTGAATTCTTATTTTTAAATTAATATTTCAAAATTCTCAAGTTTATCTTATTCTGTGACATTTGTTGTGTAGGGCAAGCCCACATATGCTTTTCAGTGGGATTTACTGTCATGGGAATATACTTATCCGCAAGTGTTTAAGAAACCACAGGACTCTTTGCTCTTTCTAGAACAGCCTTTTCTCTGTGGCCGGTTTGAATAAAACTTGGAAATTTGACATACCACGAGGTATGGCAGCTGGAGCTTGGTGTGTAAAAGTATCCTATGCCCTATTCTCATGGAACTTAAAAATCACCTCACCAATAAACTACTACATATATTTCTCAAACAGCCCTTATGGGAAAGTTAAAGTGAATAAAAAAGATGAACAAATCTTTCTGTAGGCCTTTTAAGGGGGGAAGAACTCCATCTTATATGAAAATTGGGAAGAAATAAAAAAATAATTACAACAGTCTGCTGTGAGAAACCCCTTAGTGTATTGCACTTAAACATACTCCAAATAATAGCCTGGTGGAGTTTCTTAAAGCATTTGAAAATTGTTCTTTTTCTTTTTATTCCACCCTCCTTTTCTCCCTCAAAGGATGCCAATTCAGCATCCCTAAATATATACAGACCAACAGTTCTGAATTATAAATTTTATTCTCCAACAGCTACAAAGCGCTTTTGTATTTAAGTGCATTTATTAGTTGTATTAAATACGTTTTATTGGCTTAGGATCAGTAGAAAACCAAGCCAAGCTGTTTGGTCAGTCCCCCTACAAGATCTGTTCACCCATGACAATATAAGGATCTAGTTCACATATATTATGAGTGAGCAGTGCATACATATGGGTTCAAGACTGATTAGTTGTTCTAAAGCTTAAGACAGCATTTTTACCCTGTGGCAAAGCTAACTGCTCTTAATGGTTGCAATTCAACACTCTGGTTCTGCTACTTGCTCACAGTCCTGAAAGACTTACACATAAAAATAAAATTGGAAGCAGTAGCCACAACACATTACCATAATCAGACATCATGCAGACATTGTGCATAAAGACAAGTTTTCAGCTTTGCAATAATTTGGAATTTATTACACTTTTCTGTTTGGCCCATTCTTCAAATATAATTTTTGGAACAATACTTAAGGCTGTGGGTAGAATTTACAAAACACTCTTTGAGCATTTATTTCTTTTGCAGTCACTCACAGCTTCGCTAGTCCTGACATCAAGATAATTCAACTTTCAACATATTCTATGATATTTCTTTCTTTGTGGGCATTACATGGGCCTTCATTGTAGCCTTTCAATGATGTGTCCCACAAGTGGAGGCAAACCTTGTGGAAGGATGTAGAGGTTTGTCTTGCTGTGATGACCTGGGTGTGGACTACCCTCCCCTTAGAGGTCTGACTATTGCTGATATATGTTGCATGATATTCTTTCAAACAAGCTAATAAAATGTGAATTGGGCAACAGTGCTCAGCAATTATTCCCTCATTATCCTGGAGAATAATGGGATGCCATATAATTCTGTCCTGGATCCTGTGCTATTCAACAGAGATTTCTGCTGGAGGAAATGGAAGACAGGGTGGGTCAATCTTATCCCAGCAAATCCATCAGGAAAGATCTGTCTCATGTTTTCACCAAATATTCCCAAGATGGTGGTAGGACTGTAAAAACATCACCTCAGAGGATCTTAAAATTCAGGCAGGCTTATATCAGAATTTATGGCCTTTCAGATAGTCTTGACCTAAGCATCATTGACTCTATAGGTCATAATGGCCACATAAACTATATCTTTGCCATTTCCAGTTCATTAAATAAGCCAGAGAAGCACAGTACTTCGTAGTCAATGCCTCCTTACAACAAGTGAGGAGGCAGTTGTTATTCAACTATCATGATAAGTATCCTTTGAAGGCTTTGCAGTCATATGCCTTCAAGGAGTTTCTGATGTATAATGTGAATTTGTCAGTCATCATAGCTGGTGTAAGATTGACCATGGGTAAAAGAAGATGATGCCACACACTGGTGATTACTCTATGACTCATCCTGACATTCTTTTCATATGGCCTGAATTATACAAGGATGATGCTCTTTTACCTTGTCTTAAATGGTGAGTAGATGAGAATCTCAATCAGGCTGAGCTTGCTCTATTGCTCATCCTGAAATTCTTTTCATATGGCCTAAATTATATAAGGCTGATGTTTTAATTCACCTTCAGTCATATGTAGATTGGAATCCTAATCAGATTGGTTTTGCACATTGTAAGAATAACCACAAGTTAAAAGTATCTGATGCCACACAGCGGTGGTTACATTATTCAAATATGGCCGAATTCCATAGGCCAAACGATGCATATGAAAGGACCAATTTGTACTGGGCAGATTGAATTCACCTCTCTTCTTGAGAGAAATATTGTGTAGGACAGAAGTAGCTCACCTATGTATTAAGAAAAATGTTGTGAAGGCCCAACTTGTATGGGACAGATGGAATTCATCTCTCCCTTGAGATGAATGCTTTGTTCTTGGAAGATTTGAAAGGGAGGTTGTATCCATGATTGGCTTTTTAGTGGGGAAAAGTGACTAGAGAGATGCCTGTCACTTTTTGTGGCATGTTAAAAGTTAAATTAAATTTGGTCAGCACCACAGCATCCGCTTTGTGGGTATTTATTTATCGTGTCAGGGGCAACCACACCATTGTATTACATTTCTAATAGAACAAAACAAACAAACAGACAAAACACAAAGTTGCAAGCTTGGTAGTTGATTAAACGTCCTTTGACCAGTATCTGGCCACTTGGAGTGCCTCTGGTGTTGTCGCAAGAAGGTCCTCCATTGTGCATGTAGCAGGGCTCAGTTTGTATTGCAGCAGGTAGTCTGTGGTTTGCTCTTATCCACACTCGCATGTCGTGGATTCCACTTTGTAGCCCCGTTTCTTAAGGTTGGCTCTCCATCTCGTGGTTCCAGAGCTCAGTCTGTTCAGCACCTTCCAAGTCGCCCAGTCTTCTGTGTGCCCAGGGGGGAGTCTCTCATTTGGTGTCAGCCATTGGTTGAGGTTCTGGGTTTGAGCCTGCCACTTTTAGGCTCTTGCTTGCTGAGGTGTTCCAGTGAGTGAAGTAACCAGAAGCAACTCTTTGTGGGCTTCTGAAATGGTTTCTGTTGGGCTTCTGAAATGTGGTCATCACTAATAGTCAACATGGATTTATCAAAAATAAGTCATGCCAGACTAATCTGATCTCTCTCTCTTTTTTTTTTTTTTTTTTTTTGATAGAGTTACAAGCTGGGTAGATGCGGGGAATGCCGTGGATGTAGCGTACCTGGATTTCAGTAAGGCCTTCGACAAGGTCCCCCATGACCTTCTGGCAAGGAAACTAGTCCAATGTGGGCTAGGCAAAACTACAGTGAGGTGGATCTGTAATTGGTTAAATGGACAAACCCAGAGGGTGCTCACCAATGCTTCCTCTTCATCCTGGAAAGAAGTGACGAGCGGAGTGCTGCAGGGTTCCACCCTGGGCCCGGTCCTGTTCAACATCTTTATTAATGACTTAGATGAAGGGTTAGAAGGCATGATCATCAAGTTTGCAGACAACACCAAATTGGGAAGGATAGCCAATACTCCAGAGGACAGGAGCAGAATTCAAAACGATCTTGACAGATGGTCAGACCACACCTGGAATATTGTGTCCAATTCTGGGCACCACAATTGAAGAGAGATATTGACAAGCTGGAATGTGTCCAGAGGAGGGCAACTAAAACGATCAAGAGTCTGGAGAACAGGCCCTATGAAGAGTAGCTTAAAGACCTGGGCATGTTTAGCTTGAAGAGAAGGCTGAGAGGAGATATGATAGCCATGTAGGAAATCACAGAGAGTAGGAAGCAAGCTTGTTTTCTGCTTCCCTGGAGACTAGGACACGGAACAATGGCTTCAAACTACAAGAAAGGAGATTCCATCTGAACATTAGGAAGAACTTCCTGACTGTGAGAGCTGTTCAGCAGTGAAACTCTCTGCCCCTGAGGGTGGTGGAGGCTCCTTCTTTGGAAGCTTTAAACAGAGGCTGGACAGTCATCTGTCAAGGGTGCTTTGAATACAATATTCCTGCTCTTAGGCAGGGGGTTGGACTGGATGGCCCATGAGGTCTCTTCCAATTCTATGATTCTATGATTCTATGATTCTCCAGGGTATCTACCTTGACAGGCTGGGAAAGGGCCACCCTTGAGGCTATACTGGGGGGGGGGGGGGAGGTTCACTCTTGTTTGGAAGGAAGCACACCCAGGATGGCCTTCCTGTTAGGACCAGTGCCTGTGGGGGTAGTCACTATACATATCAGGTGGATTTAACTCCACCTTCTCCTGCAGGTTGCTGAAGTTAAATAAATATTAAATAGGTCAAATAATGGCCCCTTTATACTATATGTTGCCTGGCATCTTTATTATTTATTTATTTACTCCATTTATATACCACTTTTCTCAGCCCTTGTGCAGGTTCAAGATATTTCTTGGTACTGTAAAAATGTGGAAAGTATTCAGTCAAAATGTTATTAACAATTATGTATGTCATAAGGAAAAAGAAAACAGAGCCTCCATTACTAGTTGAAAAAGGAGATTGCTGGTCTTGGAGACTTCCAGAAGAGGCAATTCACCTTCCCAACCTGGAAAATAGAGTTGGGCGCAGGGAATCTGGAAGGGTCAAGGGCTGTAAAAACAATCTTTGAGAAGCTTCCTACAGCACTTTGCCCATAATGGATGTATTTGTTATGGATCATAACCAAAAAAAAAGAGGTGAGGAACATAAAATAATCATTTCATATCAGTGCATACATAGTTGAGGAACCATTTATTTAAGTCCCTCAAGCTGATAATTACATATATACTTTTCATACTATTTTGTTAGCTTTTTTTGTTCCAAGTTAAAACTCTTCAAAAATGTTCTTCATTTTAGCTGCTCTATGTGTCTTCTTCTCCAGAAATAATATGGCAAAATAATTCCTTTTCCAATTAGCTGCAGACACTCACTATGAAAAAAAACTACCCACCAAACACTAATGCTCAGTGAAATAAAAGGGGGCTGAACCAAAACACCAACTTATGCATGCGTATAGGGAAATCATTTTTGCTGAACGCCACCGCCAGCTTTTTGGAGACCATTAATCACCGTTCTCTCTGAAGTGTTGATACATCTGTTGAACTACTTGGCATTGGCACTAGGGTGATAAAATCTTACACTTTTCACCACCCTTTTGTGCATCTTGAGACAAATTAGCTACTGAAGAATGAAACACTCAAGTCCTTCATAAGTCAGAAGGAAATATTAAACACTAAATATTAGTATCCTCCTCTTTTAGACCTGGCAATAGCTCTTCATGCATATATAAGCAAAATCCATAGCCTTGCCGATTATTTTTTATTTCTCCTCTATGTTTTATTAATGCCACCCAGGCATTGCCAAGTGTGCATAAGGTAAAAAGGGAAGGGGTCCTTCTGCTTTTAATGTTGACAGTAAGGGGATTGTACCAAATCTAGATGATATTAAAATTCCAGAAGATAAAGTTACTGCTCTCCTTTGAGTTTCTAATTTCACTTGCTATAATATTGATGGTATTGCATTCTGGCAGTGTTGAAAAGCCATCTAGAGCTCAAAGGAGTCCTTTCCATGAAGTCAGCAAGGTTTTTCTTTGTCCATCTGCTTCCACAAGGAGGAAAATAAAACCTTGGTGGAAAATCATTTGTGCATAAATTTTATTTAATTCACAGAGGTCAGCAAGGTTCAGTTGTACTGTCAGAGGGGAAAAGATATATAACAATACTTCAAATTGTTACCAAATTCATATAATGGATAACGGCCATTCATAGAATCATAGTACGAGTATCATAGAGTTGGAAGAGACTTTGTGAGCCATCCAGTCCAACCCCCTGCCAAGAAGCAGGAAAATTGCATTCAAAGCATTCCCGACAAATGACCATCCAGCCTCTGTTTAAAAGCCTCCAAAGAAGGAACCTCCACCACACTCCAGGGCAGAGAGTTCCACTGCTGAACAGCTCTTGGGGTCAGGAAGTTCTTCTTAATGTTCAAGTGGAATCTCCTTTCCTGTAGTTTGAAGCCATTGTTCCACATTCTAGTCCTCAGGGTATCAGAAAACAAGCTTGCCCCCTCCTCCCTGTGACTTCCCCACGCATATTTATACATGGCCCTCATAATGTCTCCTCTCAGCCTTCTCTTCTACAGGCTAAATGTGCCCAGCTCTTTAATTCACTCCTCCTAGGGCTTGTTCTCCAGACTCTTGATCATTTTAATTGCCCTTCTCTGGACACATTCCACCTTGTCAACATCTCCCTTAAATTGCTGTGCACAGGATTGGACACAGTATTCCCAGTTATGGTCTGACCAAGGCAGAATAGAGGGGTAGCATGACTTCCCTGGATCTAGACACTAGACCCCTCTTGTAGATCTTAATGGTCAAATTGAATTATGTAAGGAGACACAGTCTTGTAGATGGTCTGGATCCAAGCCATTTGGGTCTTTAATTGTTAAAATTCATTTTTGTCTGGAAACAGACTGGTAGCCCATGCAATTGCTTCAACAGGAGAGTAACATGATACCTGTAGTCAGCTCCAGGCAACAACCTGATCATAGAACAAGATGTTTCAAATGATGGACCCAAATTGAAATAACTATATATCCACAACCACAAAGCACCAATGAATTAAATTCTTGCTACTTGAAAGGGTGAAGCATAAAGTTTCAAATGATTACCGCTAGATACCTTTCCCAGTTCACAAACAATCACTAGCTCCAGTCATTTGCAAAATGGCAACTCTGCAACATAAGGCATTTTGTGTTCTCCAATTCAACAACACTGAATCTGTAGTTGTGGTGCAATGTGCATTTGAACTACATTTGGCATTGATCGGCTGATGCCAAAGAGCATTCATAATTGTTACTCACAATTTGAGGAAACAGGCTGTTTATGTAAAGAAAAGAGCACATTGAGCCCATCATTTTGAAATAACCCTTATTTTGGAACTACTTAAGTTTCTGATCTGTTTCCAAAGACAACTTCATGTAGAGCATGTGACAGTAGTCTAAACGGGATGTAGACAAGACAGGTGTCACCACATCTTGGAATTATTTTTTTCCTGAAATTAATAAATTAGGAGTTAGATTCTTGCAATTTCTACACACAACAGCAGGTTCCTACATCACAACTGTGTAACAAATCTCAGCATATGGATTTACATATTGATTGTACTATGCAATACTTGTGGTGAAGACAACTGAATAAACATTTGAATGTGTATGTGTATCTGAATGCATAACAATAGATGCATACCTCTGATTCTGCCATCTTGAACGGAATGCAGGAATTTTGCATCAGATCAAAATCTGATATCACTTACACATTTGGACACTGAGGAGATTATAGACAATATCATTTAGTGAAGTTTTCCATCATTAAACAGAATGTCATGGTTTGAATATATATATATTCTGTGTGACTGAGTGTATGAACTTATTTAAATTATTCATGAACAAAAAATGGATGATAATATCAAATAGTCAGTGGTTCACTTCCACTGGATCCCACCAGAAGCAGGGATTTCCTTTTTCAGTGGTCGAAAGTTCTGAGAGTGCCTTGGACTGCGAGAAGATCCAACCAGTCCATCCTCCAGGAAATAAAGCCCGACTGCTCATTGGAGGGAAGGATACTAGAGACAAAGTTGAAGTACTTTGGCCACATCATGAGGAGACAGCAAAGCCTAGAGAAGACAATTATGCTGGGGAAAGTGGAAGGCAAAAGGAAGAGGGGCCGACCAAGGGCAAGATGGATGGATGGCATCCTTGAAGTGACTGGACTGACCTTGAGGGAGCTGAGGGTGGTGGCGGCCGACAGGGATCTCTGGCGTGGGCTGGTCCATGAGGTCACGAAGAGTCGGAGACGACTGAACGAATGAACAACAACAACCTCCCATTCATTTTTAAAAATGTGATTCAAAATTCTGGGGTCTCTTTACAAGACCTTTGACAGCACAGAAGGTTGAAGTGGAAGGAAAAAAGAGTAAGTACCAATTCTACTGGCACTCAATACCAAAGTATACCACACAACACTGGTCAAGATTTTCATTAACAAGTTGTGCAAAAATGACATATCTACAACAAGAAGATGGCAATTACAGCCTGCTATAAATAAAACTATGCGTATTAAATCTGATAAAATAGACAAGAATGTGAATGTTCTTCTATTTTATTACTAAAGTGTCATGCTACTTAAGTATACATTCATAAGGATTAAGAAACTTATTCCCTGGATTTTTTTAATTAAAAAAATTCAATTGTGGGGTGGGGAGTGGTTTTGTTCAAGGCCATTGCAACACATACCCTTACTTTTTGATCTGTGCTTACAAAGGACCAATTGCCTTACCAACAGAGACGCTATTAGTTCTTCGGTGAAATTATTGTACTTTGGGGAATTTAAAGTATATGGGGAAACGGTTCTTTGGAGTTTGGGGCAATCTGACCCACCCAATGTGTTTTCTGGCAGTGCTTCTGTTATTGTTGCCCTTAGCCAGCCATATGTTGTTTTCCTTAGTAAAGCTACTTTCTTTATAAAAGGGTTTTGCCTAAGCCCTGTAGGTCAAAATGCAGGTCTGGATTCTTAGAACGAAAGTGGCCACTGTGTAAGGGGCTGGTTGTACATGTGAGTTATTCAGAAATACAGAAATATCAAACAAAAACTAGGCTAATGAGGTATAATGTAGAATTAACTGAAGTGCACAAAGATTCTAGGTAAAACAGATTGTTTACGTATATTGTTTTAATCACTGGAAACCATCCTGCTTTTTTAGAGTTGGTCTACAACATGGAAACCTGGATTCATACAACTATGAAGCAACATGTATGACATATAATGTGAATCAAAATAAATGCATAGATTGGCATATGTTGCAATTTCCATAATTTAGGAGGGTAGTAACGGTTTTCTCAACTGTGGCTATTATGACTGCAATCCTAAACATTCTAATCTGAGCATTTAAAAATGGCTATTAATTTGGAAAAAGCTCAATTGTGCTCAGTATAATTTACGAGGTGTATTTTTAAAGTAAGGTCCATTTTGTTGTAGACACTAGTAGTTCATGCGCATACCGCAACGAGCGCGTGCGTCGTGTACCGACATGCCTCAGGAACAACTGTGCTCAGTTTCCATTCTGTAGCTAACCTGTACGGTTCTGTTCTGTGCTTTAAAAATGTTTAAGACTATCAACTCACCCTCTGCATGTGAGGTTCGCTCAGTGATACGGTTTTTGTCAGCAAGGAACCTGCCTGTGCAGAAATTCATCAACAGATTTGTGAAGTGTACAGTGATACTGTTATGAGTGAAAGAAAAGTGCGTAAGTGGGTACGACAATTCAAAGATGGCCGTGACAACGTCCATGATGAGGACCGCTCCGGTCACCCTTCTTTGATTACAGTGAACTCTTGGTTATCGGAGCAGGCGGCAAGTTTTTATGAAAAGCATATTTTAAAATTGGTTCAGAGGTATGATAAGTGTTTGAACAAACTTGGCAACTATGTCGAAAAATAGTTATGTACTTTCTGAAAATAAATTTACTTTTTTGAAATAAACTTTTGTTGTGTACTTATGTTCAAACGGACCTTACTTTAAAAATATCCCTCGTATTTAGTTATTACATTGTATCTGGCCTTTCACCCAAAGAGACAAGTTAGTATAATTAATGATAATTCAATGTCATTCAGTGAATTTCATGCCCTTTTTATTTCTAATTAACAATGCACCGTTATTCTAGTCCATTTTTTTGAAACACCCTGTATTAGTAGATATGAAAATACACCTTTGCATCATGACCACTGAAAAACATATTTATGTTTCAATATGAATTTGGGATTTTAAACCCCTCAATTTGATTATTTTCTGGAAAAACAATGGGAGAGTAATAAGAAAATATTACGTAAGCAGCAATGCCCCTTGTTTATAATGATTATGCAGTTTTGCTCCTTTTTCAGACAGATGACAGGGCTTCAGATAATGAAGTCTACATCATTTCCACTGAAAGTTTGTGTACTTCTGCTGTCATATGGAACATGTGTTTCATTACCTAAAGCATGGTTTAGAATAGGGGTCTTCAAACTTTTTAAACAGAGAGCCAGGTCACAGTCCCTCAAACTGTTGGATGGCCCGATTATAATTTGAAGAAAAAAAAGAATTAATTCCTATGCACACTACACATATCTTATTTGTAGTGCTGTATGCCATGGTTTCTTGGTCCATAGATGACCTTTGTGGCTTTGAAAAATCCCTGAGCATCATGGGTATCTGCCAGGTGTTGGATATCTTCAGCCTTCTTTATCCACCAGTTGTTCTTGAGTTCTCTTGTCCTTCTTTGGACCTCAGCTTTTGCACTGGCATAGATCTTTTTCTTAGCAGCACAGTTGATGTCTCTCTGCCATGTTTGGAAGGCTTTCCTTTTCTTGTCAATTAGCTGTTGGATCTCGTCATTTTCGTCAAACCAATCTTGATATTTCTTGGTTTGATATCCAATAGTTTCTTCACAGGCTGTGATGATGGAGGTCTTCAGTTTGTTCCAATGTTCCTCAGCATTTTCAGGGTGTTCTGTGGGTAGATGGTTCTTGAGTGCTGTTTGGAGAAGGGCTTGTCTGGAGGGCTCCTGAAGGGCTCGGGTGTTCATTTTGCACTTTGTCTTTCTTCCTTGGAGTCTGCACTTGGGGGCGATCTTGATAGCCATCGTGGATCGGATTAGCCTGTGGTCTGTCCAGCAGTCATCAGCACCTGTCATGGCTCTTGTGAGGAGCACATCATGGGAGTCTCTGGCACGTGTGATTACATAGTCTAAGAGGTGCCAATGCTTTGACCGGGAATGCTTCCATGATGTCTTGAGCTTGTTTTTCTGGCAGAAGAGTGTGTTGGTGATGACAAGGTTGTGTTCCGCACATTTGGTGAGAAGCAGGATGCCATTCAAGTTGCTGTTTCCAACCCCGTCTTTTCCTATGGTGTCTGGCCACAGGTCGAAGTCTCGCCCAACTCTTGCATTAAAGTCCCCCAGGAGGATGATTTTGTCCTCCTTAGGAATCTCCAATAGGACAGCATCCAGCTGACAGTAAAAATTTTCCTTGATGTCTTCATCAGCATCTAGTGTTGGTGCATAGGCACTTATGATGGTTGCCTGTTGGTTTTTGGCAAGATCAATTTGGAGGGTTGAGAGTCGTTCATTGATGCCAGTGGATGCTTCGGTCAGATGATTCACCAGATCATTTCTGATAGCAGAGCAAGGAACTCGCAAAACCACACCTGAGTATTTCTTGCATAAAATTAATGGGGCCAGTATAGGTCAATGGATGATTTGAAGGCCCATGCACACATACATGATTTATAGCATCTCTCTCTCTCTCTCTCTCTCTCTCTTCACAATCCATGTTTGTGGTCTAAGATTAAAGTTGAAGATCAGAGCGGCTTGACCTCTTTATTCTCTCTCTCTCTCTCTCTCTCTCTCATATATATATATATATTAGGCCTGGGTAACAACGGAAAAATTTGTTTCTAAAATCGATTTGTATTTGGGGGTTTTTTTTGTTTCAATATTTAAAATAATTACAAAATTTTCCTTATAAAAAGTTCGATATTTACGAAATTTCGTAAATGGTAAAAAATTAACGAATTGATTTCCGAAACAATAACGAATCGATTCGTTAATGGCGGACGCGACCGCGAAATACGCTAAAAAACCTCCAAAACCTTCTGAAGCTTCCCTCTCCCTCTGTTGTTGACTGTTGGTGTGATATTATAATTTTTTTTCACTAATTAAACCATAAAACTGGCCCAGACATGCAGAAATAATAACGAAACGACCTCAAAACAATAACGAAACGAATACAATATCAAAATACGAAGCATTTACAAAACGTTTTTGAAAATTCGTTTTTTAATAATTGCTCCAGAATGGTTCGTTATCGTTTTGTAATTGAAAAAATTAACGAATTATTAACGAATTACGAATTAACGAAACGAAACCGCCCAGCCCTTATATATATATATATATATATATATATATATATATCTTCCTTGCAATTAGGAGGCAGCTGCAGAACAGGGCACCAAGAATTTTCTGATGAGACAACAAAGATAATATACCAAGAGAATTTTTCCTACGTGTAATTGTGCAGGGCACATTTCATCATGCTGCGCCTAGTAGAAATTTTTGGGCAATTTACTATAGGCTATATAAAATGATGAGCAACAGTTTTATATAGGAAAGAACACACTATAGCCAATGGAAAAAATGGGGGAAACATAAATAGTCATAAAAACTGGGAGCATAACCTATGCCCAAACCAAAACTGCAACATTCATGTAACGTCAAAAAGAAAACCAAAGTATGCTTCTCAATATTATTCCTAGAGTGAGCAGAAAAAAACATCTGTAATGAAATTACATAGTAAATTGTAAATATGGCAAAAGTATTCATTATTATGCATTTCCAGCTCTGAAAACAGACTTCTGTGCTGTCAGAAAACACATTTTCCCTAGAATCCCTCATTTTGATGCAACTGGCAACAGTTATTCTTCTAAAATTAAGAACTGAACAAATAAAATATGAAGTTGGTGGTGGAAAAGGAAAAATATGGCATCTACTGAAGAAGCTTTTCTATCTTTCTTACATTGCTTTTACCTGTACAAAAGTAGACCAACTGTTAGAAAGTTGTGGTCAGGAGAAAGTGGATAAAAGGATAAGGGAGCACTGAAAAGTGTGTAAAAATAATATGAACACTTCTACAATAAATTGCACTTAATTTATGGCTCTGGAGCATTAAAATTTATTGCTATACACTTAAGTCATGCTACTTTTACAAAAAACCACTTTAACATGCATCAAAGGTGTCAGCTTAACTGCTCTAGTGCCTCATACTATTTTATATTTCCATCTCACAGGTGCAGCTGGATTTGAAGTTCTCTCAATGTTCACCTTTATTCTAAGGGACGAGCCCAAATGTTATAGATGTCGTTCAGTCTCAATAGGTGGCACCCTTTAAACTAAGGATAGTGCTACTTTTTGAGTTTGGAGTATGAAAGGGAGTACTTTTAGTTAAGGATATGAAAAATCTATCTTTGTGTCTTGTTATATATTTAAATTTTAATCTTTACATTATTTTCAGATGAAATGCATGGCTATTGAATTTTGATAGATTCATCAAACACTACTATAAACACAATCCACTCTTGCCAATTTCAATATGTAGTTTTTCTCAGCATGTAAAATACTTTATCGCACCCTGCCTGTAACAGAAAGATTAAGATAAAGAACCTAAAACCTCAATTCTACTATGACATGTTTGAATTCACAGGAATTCAAAGACAGATTATTCAGTTAAGTACTAATGCCCTGAACCTAAATGTACAATATTTTAATTAACATTTCTCCTGTTTTTGTTTTATTTTTTAAAAAATCAGTTCCCTGTGGTTTCTCAAGTTTGGAGAAGTTATTTTTAAATGTTAATTCTCTAAAACAGAATTAAAAATCTCACTCATCCCTAGCTGCAGGTGTTTGTTTTGTTTTGTTTTGTTTTTGCTCTCAGTTTAAAGTCATATTTACCATCTTAGGAAAGTTTTCCTTTGTTTTTTTTTTCTTTCCCAAAGCCACATTCACAAAACAATCAATAACACATCAAGATCAGCAGGCAGTCCAGGGGTCATAGTCACAGAAGTCACAAAGTAAAAGCACTGGCCAGGAATCAGACCCATTTCTTCCATTTGGCTCTTACATGGGCTACAAACAACTGTTCCTTAACAAGAGCATCTGTCATGCTGCCTAGAAAATGGTCTCACTGGGTAACCTTTCTCTGCTCCAAGTACTGGGTCCATGGAGTAGAAAGGCCTTCATGTTTCTCCAATTGCAGCCTCTGCATCTTCCATCAAGTCAACTGTAAGTGAGTCCAGGCTCAGTTCTTCTTCAGGCTGAGGCTACTCTTCAACTGGGAGAGCTCCATGAATCACTTCAGATTCAAAATCCAAGGCTGAACCCTGGACTCAAGTCCTGACCCATGATGCAGATAGCGTGCTTTTATCTAATGAAGGCAACAGGTTGTTCCTAAGGGTGAAAGGTACTTTAGGCCAACATTATGGAGGAAAAGGTTTAAGCAGATGCTTGCCCCTTGACCATGGCAGGTAGTGAGAGGAACTTCAATAAACACCTGGCACCCATTTGGTAAAAGGGATGACCTCTTTAAGTCCTGAGACTAGGAATGTGAGAAAGGAAACTGGCCTTGAGACTGTCCTGGGGTGGTACCCTCACTTTAAATCTCAGGACTTGGGTCTGGCTTCCAGCAGATGGTCAGATAGATAGCAAACCAGTGACCCTTATCTGACCCAATTTTATGTGCTTAGTCTTGTTATTCCATGGTCAGGGATATTCTGTTCAGTATACTTTACTCTCAGGTAAACATGGATTTATTGTAGCCTTAGTCCTAACATCCATGACAAAATAATTGTCTGCTTTACCATTTGATCTATTGCTTAAATAGATCCAGTACCTTAAAAACAAAAGAACCAATGAATGAAATCACACCAAATTTGGCAACCAAACATCTCACAACACAAGGAGTGACCATCACTGAAAAAAATATGATTTTGTCATTTGGGAGCTGCAGTTGCTAGGATTTATAGTTCACCTACAGTCAAAGAGCACTCTGAACTCCATCAACGATGGAATTGAACCAAACTTGGCACACAGAACTCCCATGACAAACAAAAAATACTGGAAGGGTTTGGTGGGCATTGACCTTGAGTTTGGGAGTTGTAGTTCACCTACATCCAGAGAGCACTGTTGACTCAAATAATGATGGATCTGGACCAAACTTGGCACAAGCACTCAAGACACCCAAATATGAACACAGATGGAGTTTGAGGGAAATAGATCTTGACATTTGGGAGTTGTAGTTACTGGGATTTATGGTTCACCTACAATGAAAGAGCATTCTGAACCCCGCCAATGATGGAATTCAACCAAATTTGGTACACAGTTCTTCCATGACCAACAGAAAATACTGGAAGGGTTTGGTGGGCAGTGCAATTTGATTTTGGAGTTGTAGTTCACCTACATCCAGAGATCACTGTGGACTCAAACAATGATGGATCTGGACCAAACTCTACACGAATACGCACTACGCCCAAATGTGAACACTGGTGGAGTTTGGCGAAAATAGAATCTTGACATCTGGAAGTTGTAGATGCTGGGATTTATAGTTCACCTACAATCACAGAGCATTTTGAACCCCACCAATAATAGAATTGGGCCAAACCTCCCACACAGAACCTCCATGTGGGCCACAGCAACACATGGCAGGGGACAGCTAGTATCCTTATAAAAAAGAAAGTGAATGCATTGCTGCAACACTTCACTGTTCGCTTACAGTATAATCTATTTAATACCCCAATCTCTGGATTTCTGTTCAGGATCATATTTTGTCCTACTTACTGTCAGATAGACCTATATCAATTGTATTAACAAACCCTTTCTCTTTGTCAGTTTTTAATTTAATGTAAGAAGCTTTTAAAAACATCTTGGTCTCCATCAGTTTTACTGTAACAAATTTGAATTTTTATGCTCTGCCACGAGCCAATTAACTATACACTTATTGCTGCTTTATGGGGAAGAATAAATTCAACCTTAAAAGGCTCTGCACTTCAGTTGCAGCTACACATGACTCAAAACAATGATAATCTACTCAGAATATACTGGCAATCTTCTAGTTTGAATTGCAGAACTCTGCCAGTTGATCTTTTGATGGCCTTGTGATAATGAAGATTAAAAGTTTTCAGTATTTTGAAGTGATTTTTTTATTATTTTATCACATGGCTATACATAGTTCTCACAAAATCTAAAAAGCTTTTGTGAATCATTTGGCCCCATTACATTTCTTCCATTTTTAAAAAGTGTGGCCAGTCTGATCCAGCAGCCACTAATGTTTTCAGTGACAGATTCTTACTTATCTTATCCATTTATCTGTTATATAGATCAAAGGCACACATTCAAATATTAATGCGGTTCAAGTCCATTTTCTATAGCCTTCTGTTCCTACTCTCCTGAAGTTGATATCTTATTGGAAATTGGACAATGTTCCTTAATAGTGAGTGTTTGGCCTTTGACCTTAAAGTTCAAGCTATATTTTAGCACTTTGTTTGTTTTATCTGATCACAGCTATAAAAGTGATTGGGCAAAATATGTTTCTCCAGTCAGACTATTTCTATAACATTTTGCTCAAACTGAGTCTCAAATCTGTTTAAACTTTATATGGTCAACCATCTATATTCATGAATTTTGGGTGCACAAATTAAACCATCCACAAAAAATAAAATTTTAAAAAATCTAAAAAGCACACCTCAGTTTTGCCATTTTATATAAGAGACATTCACTACACTATTGTATATAATGGGACTTGCACAACCAAAAAAATTGGTATCCTTGAGGGACCAGTAAAATGGACTCCACCAAGGACCAATCCCATAGTCAAATAGTACTTGGCCTTTGCTTCAGATTATTTAAATGGCTTCTCCATTTCTGAGTAGCCATGACCAGTTCAGTGGTTCACAACCTGTGGCACTTTGAGTCTTTTGGGCTTCAACTCCCAGAAATCCCAGCCAGTTTATCAGTTGCTGGGAGCTGTGTGAGTTGAAGTCCAAAACACCTGGAAGACCAAAGACTGCAAATCACTGTGTAGTTGATAGCCCTCTTTCTGCAAAACCTGAAAGTAATATGGACGGAAGTTTATATGCTGCATTTGGCATTTTACTTTAAGTCATTTCAGTTTCAACTGATTGATTGGCCCAGTTTAATTTCTCTTTCTCATCATATTAAAAATTCAGAAGTGTCACTAGAAGGGCAACATTTTTACCAGTTGCACTTGGGAGTGAGAATACAAATAGTTGCTACAACAGAGTGCAGATATTACCACCAGTGCTTGGTGGTTTCCAGGGTAATGAATCCACTCTGGGTTTTCTTTTGAATTTCAAGGGAACAATCCAAGGCACTGAATCCATTTGGAGAATAGGTTTAAAAACCTTAGATAGCCCTTATAAAGTATATGCTAAGGTGTTTAATTGGCTGGCTGACATTTGAAACGACTGTATATATGAGCAGCTTATTCATTGGAATACTAATATCACATGATTTCTGCACATTCACAGCATTTCATTCAAGAAAATATGGCCAAAAAACTGATAAACTGGAGTCCAATTCCTGACATTCTAAAAATGAATCATAATTCCAATTTAGATTACATTTATTGATTATTATAAATACTTTCATCATCTCTTTGTGCTAGAACTTATCCTCCCTTTATGATTTGGTTCATTTTATGCAGATATATATATCACTACAAAGAAAACATCTGTCATAGAAGAGATATTAAGAAATTCTAAAGAACTACCAGATGCAGTGTGAGTTTTTGATCCACCCAATTTTAGACTATAGTAATATAGCCCAAAGAGAATACAGTCATTTAAAAAAACTCTGTGAGTAAGGATAATCTGGACACTAAACCCAGATTCTACAGCAAAGAAAACCACTCCTTCCTGTGGTCTGGTGTAAAACCCATCTGACTCTTTATAGCTGGATGGCTTAAAGCTTATATCTAGCTGCCTATCAGTAATACTTAGATAAAAAGGGATAAGTCTATAATGCCGCATAACATTCAGGAAGTCAAAGAAAAGAATGGTAGAGTATTATGGGAATCAGGGAATTTAAATCCTAAGATCCAGTTTTGCATGTATCCACAGACCTGGTTTCTGTCGGTTTCTGGGAAACACTTCAAATGATGTCCAGTCCACCAACAAATATTATTTGAAAGCTCACTGTGTACATGAAGGGCATGTGTTGGAATTGAGCAAAAGTTGTTGATTGCCATTAAGTTTCCAAGGTTTCTCTTCAAAGCCTTTATCTTCTCTCTTTCTGGTCCTTTGGCCTTCTGTAATATCAAATTATCTGTGCCAGCTTGAAAGATAGTGATGCCACCAACTATCTTCAGGCTTTCTAATGTTCCTGAGAGGCTTATATGTCATGTGCTGAGGAGTGTCACATCTCAGCAAATTAGCACCAGGACAAAGAATGAAGTCCACTTACATTTGTCATGTATTTGCTTTTTTAAAACATTGGGTTATTTTGTTTTGGGGAAATATTCAATATAAAAAATAGTAAATTCCTCAAAAATGAGGCAAACACAATTGCACCCCATTTGCAAGGCTAAATTTACAGCCATATATAGCATGAATAGAACAAACTGTACATTTCTATTATATATAAATTACAGATGGGGCAAAAAAGAAAAAGAGGAGGTAACCAAATTCATCTCTAACAAAGTACGGATTCAAATCCAAGTAAAAGTTCCTCCCATATAAAGAACTTATATTTTTTTAATTGTATGTTGTTTTAAGGCATCAAATAGTTGCCTGTATGTAAGCCACCTTGAGTCCCCTTCGGTGTTGAGAAAGATGGGGCATAAATAGGGTAAATAAATAAATAAAATGATAAGGAACTAGGTGTCTCTGTGAACCATCACAAGTGTGTAGAAGGCTGCAACCTGAAACAACATGATGTTGGAACTTTAAGCTAGAATTTTGTTTTTGCTTCTCTGAGCATCTAAAAATTCAGACTGAAATTGCAGTTGTATTTCTTTTATGAATGGTGGAGCAAATTGACTTGAAATGAAAATTATTTTAACTGTAAACCTGTATTTAATTTGGCCTCCATGTGTTATGTTTCCAGTCAAATTACCATAAACTTCAGAATTTCATATTTATATGGTTGTTTCCAACTGGCTTTCCCCAGTTTTAAACCAATCATGTTTATTATCACTTTTAAATGTAATCTTGTGCAAATAATCATCCTGAGAGATAGTAACAGCCAATCTTCTCAGTGTATTTATTGTTTTTGCTTTTCAATTTGCTCCTGTCAGCATCAGGATAGGCAGCTGGATTGAGGCTGCTGCTACAACAAACCACATCCAGCTGAGGGAACTAAACCACTTAGACCTGGTGCAGACAGTACATCCAGAATGATGTCTTGTTTGTTTTTTCATGTGTCAATTAAGAGCTGCTACAGAGAATTAACATAAGTTCTCAGCATTTGCTGCCATTATTAGAAATACTGAGCATTGCTGTTGTTTTTCCAATCATTGAAGCCTTGAATTCTGATACCTTACTTTAGAGCACTTTGGATTTGGATGAGACTTGAACCCTAGATCAGGGATCCTCAAACTAAGGCCCCTGAGCTGGATGCAGCCTTCTAAGACAACCCCCCCCCCCCCACCCTAAACTTAAGAATTAGGATCACCCTAAGTTTGAAACAACTTGAAAGTACACAGCAACAACCATCCTAGTAAACTTTACTATCTCAGCTGCCAAAACCAGTTCCCCATTTCCAATTGTAATATTGATAAGTTTATTTTTGTAAAATTGTTCTTCATTTAAGATATTATATTTTTTCATTATTCCATTTTTTGCAGTACAAATAAGATATATGCAGTAGGCATAGGAATTAATTCATTTTTAAAAAACTTTTATCCAGCCCCCCAATAGTCTAAGGAACTATGAATTGGCCCTCTGCTTAAGAGGTTTGAGGGCCTCTGACCTAGATTCATCAGAAGCTACCAGACCAATTGTGGTTCTTCCTGGGGTAAAGGAAACCTTTCTTCAAACTGACCAGAGGCAATCAAAGCCTCATTTTAGAAAGGCCATGTCTCCAAAAATAGTCCATTTTTATTTTTTATAAAAAAAATATTGAAGTTTCCAATTAATTAACATAAAATAGACAAAAATAAAAAGGAGGGGGAAGGAAGGTAGAGTTTGGATTGTGGTGGGGGTGAAGGGGGAAAGGTTGGAGGGTGGATGGGAGGGGAGGGAGAAAGGGATAGGGTGAGTGGACAAAGGGGTTTCATGAACTTCCAGTCCTCATCCCCCCTTCTCTCTCTATACACACACACACACACACACACACACGAAAAATAGTTCATTTTAAATTTGGTTTCTTTTAAAAGTGGCAAAAGTTCTGGTTATAACATCTGCATTGAATAATTTATTATGATCAACAGCTCAGACAACATATGCATTAAAAAGCAGTTACCTGGGTGTTAGAAAGCTGGCAAATAGAGGCTGCTGCTGCTGTCTTGAAGAGTGATAAGCCAAATAGAGCTAGAGGCCACTGGAAGAGTACAGAGGTAACTGGGGAAAATGGGACCTTAGATGAAACCAAGCCATGATTTACATGGTTAGTGGATGAAGGGCAAAAGTATGATAGCTGAGACCCTATGCTAGTAGCTGGGAGCCTACGCTGGTTGTGCAACATGGGGCAGAATTAATGAAGGGAAGACATGCACAACGTGGGTCAGAAAGGGAGGGGGAAAACAGAAAGGGGGGCAACAAACAGCCAAGCATACTGCTTAAGGTGAGTGAAGTAATGTTAGAGTTATTTACTGTTAAATGATAAACAACAGCTTACGAAGAAGGTAAACGGGGTAGAAATGTTTCCTTTCCCCTTTCTAGCGAGGAA
Organism: Anolis sagrei; assembly: GCF_037176765.1. NCBI lineage: Eukaryota > Metazoa > Chordata > Lepidosauria > Squamata > Anolidae > Anolis > Anolis sagrei. The sequence continues at coordinate 38,455,515 of NC_090025.1, forward strand.
TGTTCCCAGGACTGATGCAGCTGCATCTCTCACTCACTCTGCTGTCTCGCACACCTCTTTCCTTCCTTAATTCAGAGCTGCATTACACAACTAGCATAGCATTGGGTCCCAGCTATCATGATTTTGCTGGATGAAGTAATACTGGCTCTCAAGCAAATGTTCAGCAGGATTGTATGATTTTTGAATTAGAAGCAAATCATTTTACTACATTGAATGCACATATTTATCGGTGCATTTAAAACACTTCTCCAGACTTATTTCTTCTGGAAACATACCTAGTCAATTTTAAACCTTGGATTTCAAATTTATATTCAATGACTATTGGATTTTAATCTTTGTACCATGTATTTTAATATGTGGTTTTTTATATATAGAAATGTGTTTCAATATATGCATGGGGACGTGTTTTAATTGTGTTGTGCTCTGCCTTGAGCCGTGAGAAGAAACAAGTAAATCATCGTCGTCATCATCATTATCATCTCTTGGAGTAAATTGGTTTTTGAAGGAATACCATCCTATGTATGTCTGTGTGTCTGTGTTACTAAAGATTGGTGTCTTCTAGAATAAACTCCGCAAAGACATGGGAGAGGTGCCCTTTCTTTCATGCCCAGTTGTGGAATACTATCCTGAATTAGCACTAACACTGGTGTCATTCCAGCACAGGCCAAGACATCACTTTTTATTTGTGTGTTTGAGCCCTAACTGCTTTTATTCAAACTTGACCTTGTGTTAGTTTTAAAATGTTTTAACTAATTTTAATTGTCTCATTTGAATTTTATAGAACTGATTAATATATTTTGGCCTACTGTTTTATCTAACTGGTTCAGCTTATTTTATTGTACTCTGCCTGAGATGATATGTTACACAATAGGCTAAGTACTGTAATAAATAAGTAATGATTTTGACTCTGGGGAATTAAAATAAAATAAACTATACTAAGATAATTTTCTAGACCACAGTAAACTGTATCTAATTTTCTCTAAGATATTTGATTATTTAAAAATAAGATAAGATAGACAAACGGATATGTTTTGTTATTCATCTGTGTGTAACCCGTCTCTGCCAGCCCTACATACATACAAGAAGAACACTGGACGCTTTTCAGTTTGTCAAAGGAAAGCAACCAAGGGAATTATCACACAGCCCTTGGGGCTATGCCATTTTGCCAGCAATTACCAGCAAAAAGAAAGGTGTGCTAGGAGGCTTGTGGCTCCTCGTGCGCCCTCCCTCCTTCCCCCATCATATGGTCAGGACAGGGCACATTGGCACCCTCTTCCCATCCCTGTCATATGGAAGAAATGGTGGCAACGTGTGTTGCCCCATCACCCTTTCCCCCATCATATAGAAAAAAGGAGAGGAAAATGTGGGTTGTGGAGGAGGAAGCCTCTTGCAAAGGTTCCCCTCCACTTTTGGAGGAATGTGTGCAGGGCCAAGCCAGCATAATCCATGATTCCATGAACAGTACTTATGCACAGGAGAAAATGCCATGGTTGATATTCCAATCTATGCTATGGAACTAATTACACATTTCATGTCAAACAGATCTATGCTGTAGCATGTACTATCCTTCTGTATATATATGGAAACAGTGAAGGCAAGGCTCAGTGGGGCAGGGTAAGAGGCCTGTGTCCCTTAAGTCCAAAGACAGCGAAGAATTTCATTTGTTTCTGGTATGAATTTATCCAAATTTGCAACATAGCTAAACTTAACTTAACAATTGAACATGGGAAAACTGAAATGATGGATTCATCTAATTAAAGTAAGACATTTGACTGCTTAATTCCTAAAAGTCTGGCTTGAATCTATGAATATTCACCACAATACCTTTGCTGCTGAATTATGGTTGCCAGCCACTTCTTTTTGCTCTGAGACCTTTCTGATCTTTAATACTTGTATGTGAAGCAGACACAACAAGGCCCTATTCATTCTGGTGTATAGATGTACTAATCAAATTTGTACAATGTAGTGGAGAAGGGACTTTTTCTGTTCTGAATAATCTACTAAATTCCCAAATTGCTTTACAATAAAAAATAACTTTATGTGTGAAAATGTCAATGTATGAGAAAGCAAAACTGAATGATTTGTTTGCCTTATGATGGGCCAGATTGGAGCAGATGTATCATCTGATCTTGACCACTGGTGTATGCAAGAATTCATTTCCTATATTGAAATTATGATGAATTAAAGATGAGTACCTTAGAGGTTAAATGATCATACCAATTAATGAATGTTCTATTCTTGCATACGGTTTCTAGCCTCTTTGCCTGGTGTGCTTTCTTTTGAAGTTTATTTTAAAATGTACATTATATGAAGATGAGGTAATTTCCTCTTGGGAATTGATTAACTTAACAAGATCTTATTTCTATTTAGGTTTTGCCACTCTGATGACAGTTTCACCACAATGATAATTCATATGAGTCTAGGTTACAGTATTTGACCCGTTGGTATTCCCTGACATCTCTTTGCACCACAGCATATAATTTCAAAAAGTATGCTGTGCCAAGGAAAAGTGCTGACCAGTTATGAAAGGTTTTTCTTTAAGATACTATAAATCTTACAAATGAATCCCTCTTTTTGTTTATATGCTTGTATTTTCAAATTAATTTTGGCAAGACATTTTCCCCTTTTATGCTGTCTAAGTTTCACTTAATCCGCTGAAATCATTCTTGCCCTTGTTTCTACAATGTGAGTCTTCCTGCTTTGACATTATTATGCACAGTTAGAAGTCTGAGTCACCCGTGTTTTAAAGACTGTTACTGTATATCCTACTTTATATAGAATTCCCTTCTGGTTTCCATGCCAGGTCATTTCCTACTCTTTTTAAAATATGAAACTGTTTGAAATACAAGATAAGATGAAAAGATCACATTATGCAAATACATTGGGATGAGTGACTAGAGTGACCAACCATCAGTATCAAAGAATATATTTTCCCAAAAATAGCAAGAAGTTGACAAATGCCTCTCCTGTATCTATAGCTTTGCTGTGCTATTGTCATCATCATGTCCCATTGCCAATTAAAAATAAGAACTGAAAGAGTCAAGATTGATGATAACATCTATTCTAGACAATACTCTGCCAAATGAGAAACATACTTGTCTTTCTCACTGCTGAACTCCTGGTAGTTTGTCACCCATTGCTTTTGCTAATTCTCTTCTGATTCAGTTTAATTATGGCTGAACTGAGATATCGATGACTTTAAGTTGAATGATCGAGCTCAATCAGTAATGCTTTTCTTCTCTTCTTTATACCACAGTTAAAATAAGAATGACACTCCTTGTCACCACTAGCTTGAGAATAAGATAAAACTACTAAAGTTCCCTTAGCCAATTAACCTAATCTACATGGAGATCTCCACAATTTCTTGCCATCCTGGGCTCTCTCTCAATGTAGAAGGTCCAGCTAATGATGTGAATACACTGGGTTGTTGTGGGTTTTTCGGGCTATATGGCCATGTTCTAGAGGCATTCTCTCCTGACATTTTGCCTGCATTTATGGCAAGCATCCTCAGAGGTAGTGAGGTCTGAATACATGTGAATACATTTTGCCAATTCGTTCTTGAAAGAGGCTGTTTTGATACAGTAAGAGACGGTGTTGAGTCCCTGTGTTTTCAGTCATCATGAGAGATCTTGCCTTCGGCATGTGAGCAAGACACTAAGAGGTTTCTCCTTATCATGCTTTGCACAATTCCTGCGAAATTGTTTTAAACATATTTTCCTTTAGTTTTGCAGATGTATGATGTATCTATCAAAAAGTCCCCTTTTTATATGCCTGGGGGCTTTAATGCAACTAAAAGAGAAACTTTTTAGTCCATCTTTTATTGGAAAAATAATTTTTTGAAACATGTGCTGTGCCTCTCAAAATCAGAAACAGGGTAGAATTGGGGGGGGGGGGTTGTTTGGAGGCTGGTAGAACAAGGCAGCCATATCTGGAAGTTGCCTTCAGTCTATGAAGATATCTGCATATCTGTATATCCAAAGGAAGCATGGGAACTTTTGCAAATCAGCATTTAAACTCACCATACAGCTTCACTTTATAGATGTCCTTATGAGCTGAGAAAAGGTATCTCAAGGAGTCGGGAAGAAACTAGTTACTTGGTCACCATTAGAGGGGACAAACACAGAACAAGCAACAAAGTACATAATGTTTTTACTACCTGCATTCCCTTTCAATTCTAGAAGTGTTTCTTTTAGTTATTATTATGGACCATGCCCATTTATCTGCAATATGTTCTATTGATTGACATATTTTGGATAAAAAATCCAGAGCGTATTTATATTTTATCAAATATAATTGTAGAATCAAGAAGAGATTTTGAAAACCCAGAAAATCTTCCAGAGCAAAGATATTTGCAGATATGCTCTATATTTTTTAATTTTCCTAGCCTTGCAGCCCAGACTTTCCATTTAAGAGAGTAAAATAAGAGAATGAAATTGAACAACCATATGTGTCTCTGGGGGATGATCAATGAGAGTAAAAAAGACTGTCCCTCACTCACCTCTGCAACTTTACTGGCCTCTCTTTGCCTACCCGAGTGTAACTATTGCAGTTTTATATCCCAGAAATATTTTAAAACCCAGGAATGACTACGTCTTAATCTAAGGATCTTTATGCTGGTGTACCTGGGGCACAAGGAGTTTAGGAGATGACATTTCCACACTGCCTCCAATTCCATTGATGTGTACCATCACAGCTGCACAACATAGCCACAGAGTACCAATACAAGCTAAATTTTCTATGTATAGGTTAGGGGAGTAACCTGTATGTTAAAAGAAGTAAACTATAATGAACTGGCAATGTGATACTTACTGTATGCTACTTACTAAAGCTTTCATTGAGTTTCTGGCTGGTTTTAGAACTGAGCCCTATATGTTTCCCCCTTGCCTTTGTTTTAAAGACTGCTTCTGGCAGCAGAAGTTAATTCATCAGTGCAAAATGGTGAGCCTTCAGTTGTTGATTATAATCTATTCTTCCACATTTTAAAAGAATAACATAATATCATAAATAAGGTGGGATTGGGAAGAAAATCTTCCTCTTTATTAAAAACCTGCAATAAAAGGGGGGGTCCCTACATCATGAAATTTGTTCAGTGATGTCCACGGAAGGGGAATAAGTTTCAGCCAAAACTAACAAACAACCAGAGACCCTTTGTTCCACATTTGCTGGTTTTGCGTGTTCCACTCTAAAGAGCCCCATAAGTTAGGAATGTTACAATTACCAAGAAAATTGAACACAAAACTCACTGCAAAGCTTTCTCCAGCTTTAGCCACATGTTACAGTTTGCAAGTATGCAAACCAGTTCATCATAATTTTACAGGACCTGGAGAAAATTTCATAAACCAAGCTACACAGTTTTTTATGCATGAAGGTACTACGTTCTGGCTCCTGTACAGATAAATATGGGTAACATTTTCTCAAGGACTGTAAAGGAAACACACTTTAAAACACACTGTCTTAACATTGCTTTTTCTTTATGCCCCAACCCTTCTCTGCTCCTGCTCTCACAGCTACCACATGTGATGGATGAAGTCCAAACCAAACACTCTTACCAGAGTATGTTATAAGACAGATGACTAGGCCTCGGGGTTGGCCACTACAATGCTGTTCTATTCTCTATTTATATTTGAAGTTCAAAGACCTGGCAGGAACCCATCTGATGCCTGCCATAGGGATTGGTACACTTGTTATTACTGCCATGAAATTTTCAAGCCACAGTCAGGGAGTGGGGAGAATGAGAGTGTGTGAGAGAGGAATACACAAAGACATATTCAGTAATATACCAACTACCAAGGCAAAGAATGTAGTAAAGCAAAAGCTTTCTCAGCGAGTCATAAACAAGCCAGCTTTCAATGATGATCGGTTGCCAATTGGTGGACCTTTAATTAATCACAGATACTATATGAAAGCAGTTCTTTGTTGTTGCTATCTAAGGTCACTCAGCAGACCTGCAGTAAATGAACTTCACCCTTTTCCTCTGCATAGAGCTGACAGAGTTATTTGTAGAATAAAACCGTCTTCATGTATTACCACCATTTTCATGGGTCCTCTTGTTAAATAGTGGTGTTAAGTTGCGTGCAAGTTATTAATTATATAATGAATATGCAATTAATGAGTATTTAATGTATATACTACCCCAAACAAACCTGGTGTTGACTGATTTAAAAAATGAAACAGGGACAGGCCTTTTAGTATTTCAATGGACAAACACCAAGCCATACCAGAGACATCCTGAGTTAAGAAAATAATACTGCTTGAAATCCTAGGAAGCCTTTGCTGTCACCCAGAGTTGAGGATATTGTGCTACATGGGCCAATAGCCTGACTCAGTACAAATAACACCAAAATATAATTGAAAACAGTGTCTCAGCAATATGCAGCTCTGCAATGAAAATCCTGATGACATATTCTTAGTTCATCTGTGTGTGTAAAAAATGATAGCACCCCTGCCAGCCCCTGTGTGAATCTGCTCTGGATTTAACTCTAGACATTTAAGGAGCTATCCCAGGTGCTGAACTCTACCCCAAGCAGATTCAGAATAACTATAATAACTCTTTTGATGCCTGGAATAAAACTGATTGCTTTCCGATTCTTTGTAGTTGAACAAATATAACCATCATTTGTGGAGTGAAAACTTGTATATAATAAAGTGACAGATACATATTTGGAATGTATGTAAGTTCACAACATACTAAACTTCTTTCCACTTTCCAATAAACAGCAATCTTGCAAGGGTAACCACACCTTACTCTTTCTCTCTACACAGACATGTAACCCAGGATATCAGGGCAGAAAATCCCACAATATCTGCTTTGAACTGGAATATATGGCAGTTATCTGAGTCCACACTGCAATAGAGACAAGAGGTCTTAGTCTTGAACTAGGATATTGAGAATTTCCCTCTGAATGTAAACAACAAAGAATGCTGCATCAGCCATGACAATTTATCTCCCATCTACTCTGTTCTTTGTTTGCATTTTTAAAATCATGCACTTCAAATGCAGAGATCTTTAGTATGGCCCATGACATCCAAAGAGGACCTGCATTTATGATTTGATTTATTCATGGAAAAGAGGGCCCATTGTTAATAAGCATAGTAAATGCCAGATTAGGAATCATGTCAAACATAGTTGTATACAAAGTGCTAATTCCTTGGCTGTCTTTGTTTTGTTTTCAAAAAAAATCTATCATGTTTTGTATTTCTTTTTCTATCCTAATTTCCTAACCCCTAAAGTTCCTGATAAAATAAAAATTGCATTAATAGCTTGAATGGTAATTGCTAGAATTCATATTGTTCTCTAAAAGAATGTCATATGTTATACCAGGCTCCATACAGAGTGCTTAAAAGAAACTTATTAAAACACACACACATCCATTTTTCTTTAAATGATTATTGACAGCATACCTTGTTCATATGAAACACAAGGCACAAATTATCAGCTCATTTGGGCAACCCTGAAAGTCAAGAATAGCCAGTTGTGGAAAAAATTTGAACAGATGGTGATTGGATATAAGCTGATTGAGAAGTAATACCAAAGAAATATTGGTGACTGCCTTTAACATCAAGTGCATTTTGATATTTTTAGTGCAACATTCTCTTAACAGACTTATTCATTGCCAGTAGAATGCCCATTTTTCAAAACTGCAAATGGAGAAGTTAGAGAAAAACCTGGCACAGTTTCTTAAAATGAAGAAAAGGTATTAGGAAAGGATTTTCATTTGAGACCAGGGCTGCATCTACACTAAAATTAATGCAGCTTGACACCACTTTAACAGCCATTGCTAAATACTATGGGATTATGGGACTTACTCAAATATGCATCATTTTCCATTTACATGTACATAGTTAGATCCAGGCATTTCAATAAGTATTGCTTAAATTTGCCATGACTAAAGAACAATTTATTTCAATGGTTTTGTACTATGTTTAATCCTTCATATAACCCCCTGAATTCATTGCAATATTTTGGTGTTAATTTGTTCACCTGAAATGACATGATGACATCTGAAAACTGGCAAATCCTAGTAATTTATATTTTAAAAATGAACAGCCAATTCCAGAAAACACCTCAATGGAATTGGGATACTAAGAGAAATGTTAAAGTACACATAGAGACAAAACCCAAGATAATAGACATCTGCTTAGCTACTGGAGATTAATTTCACACGGTCTAAAGACTAAGATTTGGTTAAACCATGACGCAAATGTAAATCAGACTGTTCTTTTGGCTCCTATGTTGATTCTTAATAATCCTGTTCAACTCACCTCAAGACTCATCCAGACATTAGTTTATATTCCCAAGAGCCTGAAGCTGAATACACATAAAGACTTTCCTCATCATAAATACTTTAACTGTTGTTCTGTTCAATCTCAAACTAAAATGCTTGGAAAAGGTAGGATTTGGAAAGAGAAACTCTGACAAGAAATACTGAAAGTGTCCATGTCTCCTACGTGGGTGGGCATTTTCTACTCACGCATTTGTTTCATGCAAGATAAGAGTTGCTTCTCTTAGATTTGTGCCTGTTTTTCATCCAGATGTATGCATTGAGGAATATCATGTATCTGTCACTTTAAGTTTACGAATGTCAATTTGATGGTCAGAGCAAAGTATTCAGACATTCTCCTAATTTGGTTTTGCAATTAGGGAAATGTTTTCTACTGTGAACTAGAATGAATATATCTTCCTAAGCTCTTTGAAATATCTATATAGTTATATATAGATTGTGTGTGAAAGAAGCTATTTATATATATTTAATTGATTTTTGTGATTTCTTCTTTTGTAAGATTTTAATTTGTATCTATTTACTTCCAATTTCACTGTCCCATGCTTTGAAAATTCAGTTTTGCTTTGCAGGGCAGAATCCCCTTTTGAAACATTTCGGGGCAGCAGAAAGGCTATCCATGGATTCACTTGGGGAGAAAATATAAAACAGCAAGGGTTCTTGGGGAAGGCTAAATCATTTATTGCAAGAGAGAGAGTCCTCCATCAAGTCACTCAAATGTAAAGCTTTCAAAATGCTTGTCTCTTTTTCTTCGTATTAGTTACCCCACAGGTTTTACCCAAGTGGAATGGATTTGCTGAAGTTAATAGGGTATGACTAAGGCAGGTCACCACAGGGGTGCTCATATAAAACTTTGTGAGTTCTCTGAAGAACACCAAGATAGACTTACAACAAGAAAGAAAGAAGAGGAAATTGTAAGAAGCAGTTATTTGGATTTTTCTATAGCAGAAACAGCGAAATGTTATTTTAAAAGAAACACAGAATGCACAAAAGAAATTCTGAACAGTTTGAGGGGTTATCACCATAAAATATAGTTCACCACCCAGGCTTCAAACTGGTTTAAGGGCTTCTATGTAATCTGCACAGAGAAACCATTTTATTCATTACCAGTTTGAAACTGATTTAAAGTGTCAGTGTAGATGTATCCTGAGAAAGCCAATTCAAAGAGAAAATGGTAGACAGACAGTAGATGAAGCAATGAATATAAAATTTAATGAAGTAATGCACATAAAATACTGCTTTGGGTCTTGTACTGGGAGCAAGTCTGAATGTAAATTAAATAAATAAACTTGGGATAACATTTGTATTGGGTTATTTCTTGTTGAAATATTTCTTGTTTTTTCTTGTTGTTGTGGGTACAACTGGTCCCTGCATAGCCACCATATTAATGACTTGAAAGCATCTCAAGGCTTGGGATACTTCCAGATAGGCAATTCTGAGCACTGCCCACAAAAATCTGGTAAGAAAATGATTAAGGAAGTGGAAAATAAAACATGACAGATTGCCACATCTTGGGCCCTTTACAAAATTCCATGATTGAAGCAGAACAACTGTACAGTAAAAATAAACTAATCTGGAAGCTCTCTTCAGTTATGGATTCAAAGAACACTGGAGCTGTATCTTCCTCTAAAACAAAAAGTATCTCAATATTTCAATACTGACCATGAAAAAAGTCAGCTACCAAATCTCAACAATAGTAATTGCAGAAAATATTGGAATTTGTATGCAGACAAAAGAATATTTTGCATGCGCACACAAGATTTTGCAGAAAATGTTGCATATTGTTTATTTAAAAAAATGATCCTGCCTGATTCTGTCTTCTGCACCTTGCTGGCAGGGGAGGACAGGATATATATATATATATATATATATATATATATATATATATATATATTCTCCAGTGTCTCATAATTTCTTTGGTTGGTGTAGCTTCTAAGGTGAGTATGGGGAGATTATGATTTACAAATTTGATACAGGTATTGCAATGGCACCATCACTATAAAGATTAATTGCAATGTGCAATATGTCATATATCTGGATTATTGTATCAAAAATACTAAACAGGATGCCCACCAGTTTTTTTTCTTGAAAAAACAAAGAATGACATACCAAAAGCATACCAATTAAGAAAATATCATCAACAAATATGCAATTTTTTTCATAATCTCATGAAGCAGATCTTCCTACATTAGATTTACTATACTTTCCTGTAATACGGGTTTTTAGAAAACATTGCCAAATGCAGAGGGAGGAATTAGCTAATAGATAGCCATGAGCTTTTCCTCGTTGCTTAAAGAGAATATTTATGAGCTCTGATCAGCAGACACTATATTTTAAAATCCTATCTCTTTTGTTATCCTAATCTTCATCCAGCTCTTTATCTTTTTCTTTTTACTATTTGGCATGATGACTGCAGTGATCACCTAATCTAGTTTGATTTTACTTTAATTCTTTTTTAAAAAATGAAATAACTCTTTATATGAGGAGGGTTATTATTTTTTCTCATATGATCACCCAGCTCTGTGGGATTTCATGCTGGAATGAGGGCCAACTCTTCAAATAATATATTTTCTCTATCCCATCTTGAGCCCTGAAAGTGAGCTTACTATTCCATAAATGTACCTAAAGCCAATATTAATAAGGAACAGCTGTTCAAAAAGCTAACATCTTTTGAAAGGTTTGGAGGTTTACATTATTTAGCATTACATTATAGGTTTTAAAATTAAACCAAATGCCTGCCCTTTAACCTCATAAAAACCAATTTTAACTAGTTCTATTTTTCCCCATATCAAGTGAATGAACTTTGGTAGGAGGGACCCCTAAAGTGAATTACAAACAAATTATACTTAACAAATACTAGTGAGAATACCTTTTTTACAGTTTAAATCCCAGTTCAGACACTCAATACAATTATATGAGATTATTTATACCTCTTCAGGTGGGAAACATCATATCAAGTGGGGAAATAAAAATAATATTTTAATGATGTCCAAAGTGCAACATATCCCCATATTATCATATTGAATGTAGAATCTTTTTAAAAACCCTTTAATCTCACCAAAAAATAATTATTCAAACATTTTCCCATCCTTGTATGCATACCACAAATACCACAAATGAGGCCTGCCAAGGTAATAGCCAGTTAGAAAAAATGAGCATTGCCAGTGTTTTGCCCTCTAAGCTTTGCTACTGATCATATATCTAGAATGAGTGATGGAAAGGAAGGTAACTAGTCTAGCATCACTCATCATGAAGATGCAATAGATGAGAAAGCTTCAACTGTTACTCTTCTGCCATATACTTTTCAGAGGCACAAGTGTACCTCGTGAACCAAAGGAATTTTTTAAAAAGCCAGAATGGACATCAAAAGAACTTTAAACTGTACTATGATTTAAAAGGAACATGTACAAGAAATGTAGAAGGGGGGAAACCACCAAAGAGGAATGTAAAAGAATAGCCAACAGACATAGGGAAAAGGTCCTAAAGGCTAAAGCAGTAAATGAGCTCACAATTGCCAAAGAGATTTTAAAAATATAAATTTGATTGTGTCAGTAGAAAAAGGAAAAACCAGGAAAGGGTGAGACCTTTTCATGGAGAAGATGATAAAACACTAATAGGATAGAGAAAAGGCAGAACTGTTCAACACCTTTTTTGCCTCAGTCTTTTCCCAAAAGGAAACCAGTGTTCAAACTGAGCATTATGGAGCAGATGAGTCAATAGGGTAAATGCAACCCAAAATAGGTAAAGATGTAGTTAAGGAATACCTGCTACTCTACATGAATTCAAGTCTCTAGGGCCAGTTGAACTATATCCAATAGTATTGAAGGAACTAACAGAAGTAATTTCAGAACCACTGGCAATACTCTGAGAATTCTTGGAGAACAGGAGAAGTCCCAGCATACTGGAGGAGGGCAAATGTTGTCCCTGTCTTCAAGAAAGGAAAGAAAGAGGACCCAAATAATTGCCATCTAGTCATCCTGACATCAATACCAGGAAAGGTTCTGGCACAGATCATTAAGGAGGCAGTCAGTGATTACTAAAAGTCAACATGAATTTCTCAAAAACATGTCATGCCAGACTAATCTTAACTCTTTTTTCAATTGAGTTACAAGCTTGGTAAAGGTAAAGGTAAAGGTAGTCCCCTGACATTAAGTCCAGTCATGTCTGACTCTGGGGTGTTGTGCTCATCTCCATTTCTAAGTCGAAGAGCCAGCGTTGTCCGTAGACACCTCCAAGGTCATGTGGCCGGCATGACTGCATGGAGCGCCGTTACCTTCCCGCCGACAAGCTTGGTAGGTGCAGGGAATGCTGTGGCTGTAGCATATGTTGTTTTCAGCAAGGCATTTCACAAGCCCCCCCCCCCCCCCCCATGATCTTCTTGCAAACAAACTAGTAAAATGTGGGCTAGATAATACCACTGTTAGGTGGATTTGTAAATGGTTAAATGACTGAACCCAAAGGGTGCTCATCAATAGTAACTCTTCATCCAAGAAATACATGATAGCCGTGTATAAATATTTGAAAGGATGTCATAAGGGAGAGGGAGCATGCTTGTTTTCTGCTGCCCTGAAGACTAGGACTTCAAGCAATGGGTTGAAATGACAGGAAAGGAGATTCCACCTGAACATTAGGAAGAACTTCCTGACCGCAAGAGCTGTCAAACAATGAAACTCTCTGCCTCAGAGTGGGGTGGAAGCTCCTTTCTTGGAGGCTTTTAAACAGAGACTTGATGGTCATCTATCGGGTGTACTGATTGAGATTTTCCTGCATGGTTGGAGATTGGACTGAATGGTTCATGTGGTGCCCTCAAACTTTATTATTTTTTGATTACAGAGAGGCTTAACACAAGACCACCTCTTCATGGACTCTCACCTATTAATGATTCATCCTGTGTCAGTAGCCGAATGCAGCAGAATGGAACAGAAGAGTCAGAAGCAGTATTTATATAATATAGTGGAAACTCTTTTATTAATAGACCTGTCTTTGCCAAATGGAAACTCCTCTTTTGAAAGTTGTTTACAATCTTTTCCAAAGCTACTTAATGTTCCCCCCTCCACCCTATTTAATCATGGCTAGAATTACCTAGCTTTTGCTAAATGGAAAGTCTAATTTTAAACATATCCCATTTTGTTTGGTAGGCTGTTTCACGTGTAATCCAACAGCTTCTGTTCAATGAAAAATGCCTTTTAATCTAATGTTCATGGCTTCATTGCTGCATGCATATATTTTCTTTCCGTAAAAAAGGAAGAAAATATATATTTTATGAGGGGGCAGGAGATCACTCTTTGATTTTGTTCTGCGCACAATTTTGCATTATGGGATTATGCTATTATTTAAACTACTTTCCTCATTATTCTTCATACTCCCACCAAAGCATAAGACATGAGACTTTAGTAGTCATGACTCACTGAGATTTTATTAGTGGAAATTGTATAGCTGAGTGGGCTTTATACTCAACTGGTAGACTTAAAAAACCCCATCAACTATCTGTATATTAACTCTTGCTTCTTTCCTATGCTGAAGCTGATTAGTGGGAATCCCTTTCCCCCAGAGAGTATTTTAAATGATGTTTCTCTCAGCAGATGATCAAAACAAAAGCACAGTGGTCCTGTCACTCTTACCAGGATGTTTGAGAGCAGAATAGCGGAAGAAATATGACAGAACTGAGATCATTCAGAGCATCATTTTTATGGCTTTACTTTGATTGCCACCGGAAGTGTACTGACAGCCATTTTGGCAAAGGGGAATCAAGCAGTATGAAAATACCACCACCAAAACACATCTCCAGAGACATCTTACTGACACAGAAGACAAGCTATAGATGGGTTGCAGTTGCTTACACCAGAACACATCACCATCACATGCTTGGAGAAATTAAAGACGAATAAAATCAATTGTTTCCCATTTTACAAAAGTACTCATGGTGGATTCTTTGTCTATGAGTGTGAGATAAAATAGGTCTTACATCATGTGATAGGACCCATAGTCACCAGTAAGCAGAGATGAATATCTGTGTGTGTGATAAGGTCCAGAGTTTTCTTGGCAAATATTTGTCTGCACTCTCTCAGTCTTCCTCTGAGGCTGAGAGAATGTGGTTGCCCAAGGTAACACAGTGGAATTCCATGGCTAAGTGGGGATTCAATCTGAAGAGCTTTGTAGTCACGTTAGAATGATGCTTCAGGTGCTGGGGAGAGGGAGAGGGAAAATTCCTTCTAACAAGAAGAAAAGTGGATGAGAGAAAAGATAAATCTATGGAGTAGTTTTCCAGAGAAACAAAATAAAGCTTAGGTCAGGATAAATGATTAAGAGAAGAATGATTGATGTATACCACACAGATGCATGTGAACAACCCGCAGCTGTTTTTACAGGTTCTCTCTCTACTCCTACAAATATAACTGCTGGAAATTAGATTCTGCTGGAAAACAAGGCATATGTTCTTGGATAGAATGGGCTGAATCCAATTGTAACTCTAAATAGAGCAGACCTAGTGACTCAATAAAACTTATAGTACAACTTGGCTTACCAATTCAAATTGATTCAATGAATGAAGTTGAGACTAATTGTTATATATAGCAAAAATATAACTAGCATTTTCAGGAACAGAGATTGTATCAGTGTGGTGAAGACAATGAAAGGCTCCAGGGAGGTCAAAGTGGCTCCCACCCCAGAAGTTGCTTATTTTTAAATTTGAAGAAGACATTTGTCTTATGCCCTTGGTACTTTTTTAGTGGCTGATTCCAATCTAAGCATTTAGAATGTATATGCAGTCAGTTAAATTGACAAGTACATTGTATAATTTATCCATGATGTTCAAATAAATTAAAGTTGCAAGACAGAAGCAGTACCAATAGATGTACCTGATGCACCTGTCTGTCCTATTTTAATGGATTCATTTCAGTTTGTTCAGTCTGATGATGTGGAAAAAGTTCTTGGAGCTATGAGGGCTACCACGTGTGCTCTAGACCCTTTCCTGTCCTGGCTTATTACACATTAATGCCTCTTTGAGACAGGGCAAAATCCAACATGCCTGAAAAATTTGTCCCTAGATCCTTCGGTATTAAACAACTATCGGACTATTTCCAATCTTTCCTTCCTGGGCAAGGTTCTGGAGTGGGTGGTGGCTATTCAACTCCAGGGATTCTTGGGGCCCTTCCACACAGCCATATAACCTAGCATATCAAAGCAGAAAATCCCACAATATCTGCTTTGAACTGGGATATCTGAGTCCACGCTGCCATATATTCCAGTTTAAAGCAGAACACGTGGGATTTTATTCAGCTGTGTGGAAGGGGCCTTGGATGAAACAGATTATCTTGAACCATCACAGTCTGAGTTTAGAACTGGTCATGGGTCAGCTTTGGTCGCTTTGGTGTATGACCTCTGCAGAGAACTAGATGGCGGAGAGTGTCATCTTGGATCTCTCAGTGGCTTTCAATACCATCAAGCATGGTATCTTTCTGGGCTGGCTCTCCAGGATAGGTCTTGGGGGCAATGCCTTGCAGTGACTCCACCCATTTCTGGATGGTTGTGTCTAGATGATGGTGCTGGAGAATACTTGGTTGGACCCCTGGCCATTGGCCAGTGGAATTCCACAAGGTTTGATTCTATTGCCCATGCTCTTTAACATCTACATGAGATCACTGGGCAAGGTCATCTGGAGTTTTGGAGTTTGGTGGCATCTGTATGCAGATGACACACAACTGTATTACTAATTTCCACCCAAATCCAGGGAAGCTTACTGGGTACTGAACCAGTGCCTGGCAGGTGTAATGGGCTGGATAAGGGCTAATAAACTGAAGCTTAATCCAGACAAGATACAGGTCCTCCTGGTCAGTTGGGAAGCCAATCAGGATATAGGGTGGCAACCTATGCTCAATGGGATAACACTCTCCCTAGGACATAGGTCTGCAGTTTGGGGGTCCTCCTAGACTCAGTGGTGACCCTGGAAGGCCAGGTGTTGGTGATGGCTGGGAGGGGCTTTGCACAATTAAAGCTTGTGCACCAACTGTGCTCGTACTTTGAAAAGCCAAACCTGACCATGGTTAGTTACATCTGGGATGGATGACTTCAATGCACTCTATGTGGGGCTGCCTCTGAAGACAGCTTGGAAACTACAACTAGTACAAAGATCTGCAGCCAGGTTGCTGACAAGAGCAACCTGGATTTTATTGGTTTTATTAACTAGAGCAGTGGCTCGGATGTTCTAATTGCTTTTATATAACTTAACATGAGTCCCCTTCGTGGGGAGAAGGGCAGGGTATAAATATAGGAAATAAATAAATAAATAAATAAATAAATATTATCCCTCCTGATTTATGGAGAATGGTTTTTGTTTCAATTTAATATGTATTACTTTACTTTCATATTGATTTTGTATTTTTGCTTATCTAATTTTAAATTGATTGTTAATCTTATCACTGTTTATTGTTTGCACTATGACACTGTTGTAATAATAAATAAATAATAAAAACTTTATTTATAGGCTGCCATCTTTCCCTGAGGGGACTCAGAGCGGTTTTGAGGGGACGCAGAAGGGTTAAGCTTGTTGCGAGCCACTCTGAGTCCCCTCGGGGAGATGGGATTTGAAAACCTGGATGTTTCAACAAGCATTTGAAAATGACTAGTCCCTAGTTATATATGCCCAGTCCCTAGTTCACCAGATAGTAGCCTGTACTTCATCCAACTCCCTGGCCCTACGATATGCTGCTTTGCACTATCCCATCCCTGGCCCTTTTTATAGCTTCTTCATGCCCATTTTAGTATTTCTAATTATTGGTTCTTGCCAAACATTGTTTTGATGGAGTTTCAATGCTTCTGTTTTATATTGTTATGTTTTATTTGTGTTTTTGTCTGGATTGTTATATTTTACTATGTTTCTATTTTATTGTGTTTTTGTTTTAATTGATTGGGGCTTAGGGGCTTTAATGGGTTTTCCTTGTTGTGATTCCTTAATCACCAAGATGTTCATTCATTCGGGGTTAGTGTTCTTCCTTCCTCAAAATTCAGAAATCCAAAATACTGCAAAATCTGGATTTTTCTACATGAGTTGCTGAAATGGGGACACCTTTAGTTTCTGTTAGTTAAATATATACAAACTTTGCTCCCGTCACGGCAATTTTAGAAATAATGTGTAAAAAGCTACCTCCAGGCTATGTAGAAGGTACAGACATGGGCCCGAGTACTATGATATCTCAACGATGTGTGTATATACAAATTCTGGTATTCCAAAATAATAATGAAAAAACCTTTTAAAATCTAAAACATGCCTGGTCCTAAGCCTTTTGGGTAAGATATTCTCAGCCTATACTTGGTTCACCTCTAGCATGTGTGTGTGTTCATTTAGCACCTGCGAGATGAGAGGGACGGTATATAAAGATAGTAAATAAATAAATAAATTTACTCTAAATCTCTTCAAGATTGGGTCCTCAAATGTTTGAGATCATTTACAATGAAACAACACAACATTTAAATATCCCTCCCCCAAAAAATCACCCTGAACTTGCAAAATGCATTTTAAAAATTTCAGCAGGGAGACTGAATGTCTGAAAGTTGGGAGGAATGATCCCCTGTTATCTTGTGCCATTGTATAGAAAATTCTAGGAGATATCTCTTGTAGTTTTATTTTTAAAGGGTTGTTTATAAAAACTGAAAATTCCCCAAAACTCTGTGGATAAATGAAACATTCTGAAACTCTAGTGGTAAATAGGTTCTACCATTGTGACAAGTTTCACCTCAATAGCTGTAAAAATGAGGGGGAAAGGAGCCCACTTGCGCAATTATTATAACAAAAAGTAACAAAATTTCATTTCTCTTGTTATAGTAACAAACGTTTTGCTAACTATACTTTAGAAACACTTTAGAAACAAAATGCCGGCACACTTTAATTTCGTAATGACTTTTGAAACATTTTAAATTGATCACACAAGCCTAGTAGCTAGATTCTGAGAGATTGCACATGATAATGCATGCATCCTAGGACTTCATCCCATGAGGGGGGAAAGCAGGGAAAAACAGGGGGAAATATCTTCTTCAGCACTGTCTCCCTCATCAAACATGTTAACTCCTTACTGTTTTAACAGCAATCACTGCTTTATTTGCAATACAACAGAGAAATTTGGCAGTTGCCATCACACAGTAAAGTACCCTCCTTTCCCCTACTTCCATGTGAATAGAGAAGTCTAGAGTCGGGTAATACCCGACTCCAAAGCCCTTTAAAACTGGAATCCCTTGGGCACCCCCCCCCCCAAAATAGTCTTGCATCATGTGAAGGCCTTCGTGGAACTCCATTTTTAAAGTGTCTAGAAATTAGGGGAAGACTACATGCGATGAGATCCTTACACAATTTCCTATGATTCCTCTGGAGGTCCCAGAGAATAATGCTATTATAATCATGAGCCCAGCTATCAAAACAGCTGGATCCAGCATTGGCTATTCTTCTGTCTTCCCCCATCCACTACATAGCTAAGCCAGGGGATGGGGAAAATTTCAGTTTATCTCATTACAAGAATTCAGATTTGGAGCTTTTTATTGCAACACAGGGCCTTTAATGGCAACCTTGTTGGACTCTTTTTGTATTTTTGTTTTGTTTGAGCCTTCGGATATATTCATATTTTTTACTCTAAATCATTTCACAATATTGATATTGTCCCTTCACTCAGTGGATGTTTGAGGTGATTTAGAATAAAATCAACCCCACTGTTAAATGCACTCTTTTCCCTCCCTCCAAGAAAACAACTATCATCAACTGGTAAAATATATAAAAATTAAACTTAAAAAATAGAATAAAGAACAGCCATAATTTATAAAAGTTTCTACAAAGAGTTGTTCCTAGGTATCTAAATACTAATAATATTAGCCAACCTAACATTCTCTGGAAGAGATATTTACAACTAGGCTGAGAAGTACCCACTTAAATTTTAGAAAATGGATACTAAAGAGAAATCTGAAAACCATTTTTTTTTTGGATTCATCATTGTTTCTGAGCATTTTTAAAGGCAATCACATTCAGTGCATTCAAGCTTTGCTCAGCTCCCCTGTTTATGTTATAGAAGACTGGTCCTGCATAGGGTATCCATTTGTGGAATCAAATGGATACCCTATGGAATATTTTAAATCCAATTGTTATGAACAACGAAAACAGGCCTACTAACTCAATGTGAATATGATAAGACAAGACATATTAAGTCCCATTGATTTAGTGTGTCTGCTTGAATTGGAACAAAATAAATCGGTGCCTACTGCTTGAGCATACAAAATCTGTCATCAACATTACAAAAGCAAAGAATGTATAAAATCCAGGTAAAAATAAATCTATATAAATTAATCTCCTTAATTCCTCTTAAGGTTTTATGATTATACTTCAGTTAGTCAAGGGTTACAAATAACTGTTTAGTCTACAGGCATATCATTTTATAGACCAAACATTGTCCACACACTAACCTTAAAATTCTCTACTACTAGAAAGGAATATATTAAGACATTTTAGTGACAACTGTTGTTTTAATGCTTTTGTGTAGAGCAACTGCAACACAGCTTTTAAAGATTTGCATCTAATCCAGCAACCCATAACTCCCATTAATTATCCAGTGAAGCTTTTATCTCGTTTTCTAAAAATACTCTGACCATTTTCAAAGAAAGCAGAACAAAAGTACTCCCTTTAAATTCCAGACACTATTCAACAGGATGTAGAAGAGCAAAATATAATCCTATTTGAGGCACTGAACTTTGATGTCTGTAAGAGATTTCCTGCAAATCAGGCAACCACAGTCAAGTGCCATTTTTGGTCCACCTTCTCTAAATACTTGCACTTAGATGAGAAGAAGACCCTTTTTTTTCTTGTATCACTCTGATGAACCAGCTGTCTGAAAAATCTGCATGGACCAGATCCAGCATATTGATAGGCAGCCCTTTACTTTGTCAGGGCTTTCAGTTAAAGATATAATGAAGTTATCAGGTATAAACATGGCCCATGTTCAAGGGAACAAAATCAAATATGTTCCAGTCAAATACTACAGCCAGAAATTCCAAGGTGAAATGTAAAATAAAAAAGATATAATTAAATAAAATACAAGATATACTTTTTTAAAGAAATATATACTTATATTATGTAAAAAAGGGAAATGCTAAAGAATGCTCAAACTTTCATACAGTGGCACTTGCCAGTAAGGTAATGCTCAAGATCCTGCAAGGAAGACTCCAGCAATACATGGAGAAAGAGTTGCCAGATGTACAAGCTGGCTTTAGAAAAGGCAGAGGAATGAGAGACTAATTTGCCAATATCCGCTGGATAATGGTGAAAGGCAGGGAGTTTCAGAAAGACATCTATTTCTGTTTTACTGACTATTCTAAAGCCTTTGACTGTGTGGATCATAATAAATTATGGCAAGTTCTTGGTAGCATGGGGATGCCAAATCACCTTGTCTGTCTTCTGAGGAATCTGTGTAATGACTAAGTAGCAACAGTAAGAACTGACCATGGAACATCAGACTGGTTCAAGACTGGGAAAGGCATATGGCAGGATTGTATACTCTCACCCAACCTATTCAACTTGTATGCAGAACACATCATGCAATGTGCAGGGCTTGACAAATCTAAGACTGGTGTTAAAATTGCTGGAAGAAACATTAACAACCTTAGATATGCAGATGATACTACTGATGGCCAAAAGCGAAGAGGAGCTGAGGAGCCTGGCAACCAGACTGATTAATAACTGGCAAATAGAGGGAGAAAATGTGGAGGCAGTGACATACTTTGTATTTCTATGTGCAACGATTACTGCAGATGCACACTGCAGTCAGGAAATCAGAAGACGTTTGCTTCTTGGGAGGAGAGCTATGACCAATCTTGATAAAATAGTGAAAGAGTAGAGACATCACACTGGCAATGAAGATCCGGATGGTTAAAGCAATTGTATTCCCCATAGTAACCTACAGATGTGAGAGAAGGCTGAGTGAAGAAAGATTGGTGGTTTTTAACTGTGGTGTTCTGAGAGTGCCTTGGACCGCAAGAAGATCCAACCAGTCCATCCTCTAGGAAATTAAGCCTGGCTGCTCATTGGAGGGAGGATAATACAGGCAACGATTAAATACTTTGGCCACATCATGAGAAGACAGGAAAGTTTAGAGAAGACAATGATGCTGGGGAAAATGGAAGGAAAAAGGAGGGGGGCAACCAAGAGCAAGATGGATGGATAATATCCTTGAAGTGGCTGGCTTGACTGTGAAGGAGCTGGGGGTGGTGATGGCCAACAGGGAGCTCTGGCATGGGCTGGTCCATGAGGTCACAAAGAGTCAGAAGTGATTGAACAAATAAACAACAAAAAATACTTGCATTATGGGGAATTTTCTGACTTCAATACACATGCAGAAAAATCACTTATTAAATCTAATGCAATTACAACCATATTACATCAGATATACATGCACTTTTGTGCAAAAAATGTTTTGTGTAAACATTGGTGAATTTTGCACAAAAATGCTTTGTCCAAAGAATGTTTTGGTTACAAGCTTTTGGACACAGGTTTTTCTTCAATTGTTTTGTGGGAAAAGTCTGTTGTGTTCTTTTAGGGATGAAAATGGAACATAAAATTATAGAAGCTATATTAAGCCATGGAAAATTGAAAATAGGTTCTTCTTCTCAGTTTAGAGTTAAATAATATTGCAGTTTCTAACTTATGGGGATCCTAGGGCAAAGCTATTATAGTGCTTTCTTGGAAAGATTGGTTCAGAAGGAGTTTAAATTTGCCTTCCTCTGAGACTGAAATATGACTTGCCCAAGGTTAGCCAATGGGTTCTATGGCTGAGCAGGAACTTGGACCTGAACTCCAGAGTCATAGTCCAACATTCAAATCACTAAATACTCTGACCCTAAGATTAAATGAATGGGTCCAAATTATGTGACAAGCAGTCCTAACCAGCAAAACCAATGGTGATTGATCCCGGGGATTGCAGATCAGCAATTCTGTAAATTCCTATATTTCCTAATTTGGTCCTAGGGCAATGAGGAAGAGCAATAGCAAACATGAGAATTATTATCTTTAAGGATGCCTATCATATAGACCTTGTCATCCTATACATCTAGAAGCTAATGTGCTTGTACCCAAATGACTTTAAAAGGCAGAATTTATCAGCCTGATATTGGCCTCCTTGTTCCAAGAGCAGAGACCTATCAGTTTCACTTTCTTGGCCAGTCTCCTTGTAATAAATATAGGCTTGGTGTATAATGAAAACCAGATGAATAGCTCTCAAGCTACAGATGTCTTCTTTTTCTTATGATTCCAGCTAAGATTGTTCTTACTCTTCATAATCTCACACAGCTGCCAAAAATCCATCTTATCTTTGCATGAAGTGAAATTTCCATTAGCAGTTATTATGGTAGCAGGGGTCAAACAGCCAGTGTCAGATGAGTTGCTAAAAAAGAAAATGTAGGCAACAAAGGGAAGTTTCAGCTGAAATGCTTTTTAAAAAATAATAATAAAAGATTAAACCCAATCGATCTGTGTTCAGCAGCGACATACCCAATGTTACTGACAACACTGAAAAAAACAGGTTTTGAATAAATTGGGAAGTTCAATAATTTTGATCATGTTCTTCTTTCAACATATTGAACCAGCATTTGATACACCTCAGCCTACAGATATTAAATGAGAAAAAATTTGTGCTTGTAGTTTCAAAACCGCTCTCAGATCTGCTAATAATCCCAAATGAGAAACTGAGTGGTGCTTTTGTGCTTTTGTAATAATGCAGAAGGCTAGTAATGAGATCCAGCATAATTTTGTATTTAAACCAGAGGTTGTTTTAGTGTTCAGATCACTAAGTTACCACCATGCAATTATTTACCAGTCAAAATCTACCCACCCTGGATCTGCAGTTTTTTCCACATTCTTTGAAAGTTTTAATGATAAGGAAACAAAATTTGCATTGAATGTCAATTTTAAATTACATTTTGATGAAAATTCTAAGTTAAACTGGATGAATTTACATCTATAGATATTGCTGATTGTTCCCTATCCTACTTAATGTAAGGTACCAGGATTACAAACAGGATGGAGTATGCCAGCTGTTTGTGTTTTTGTTTTCCTCCAGAGACTTGGGTTTCCCAATTGTTTTAAGTATCATCAACAAATGAGAATTGTAAAGTGGCTCATAGTTTTAAAAAATGAAATTTGTGGCTTATATTTTGCAGCTGGCAAAATCATCCTGACAGAACATTTTGATATTTCAGTTACGACTACAGGCATTTTCAGGAAACTATCATTTTACATGTTCTCATAAACTTGAAAAATGTCTGTTATTGTTTCATTCTTGCAGTGAAAGACAACCAAAGTCACTCACTGGTTTCCTCATGCACATTTATGGGGCTGATAAAGACTACAGAATGTAGTAAAAAAAGTCTTTTGGTTTATTTTGCTTTTGAAATAATAAGAGTGTGTAGCCAATTTTAAAAGTCTAAATAAGGCCAGGAAAGAAATAATTGGTGTATCCTGGCATACAGTGTACATACACACACACACAGTTCACAGGTACCTTTCAGCATTACAGCCAACCTTTGTTTTTATTAGCCAAATGTTTTTAATTCTGTCCCTCTTATTTTATTTTTAGGGTTCTTACAGCAAAATTTCATTGGAAACACAGGAGCTTTGGTAATAGAAGTGTAGAAATAACTTATATAGTACCGCAAAGATACTCTTGTTTAAAAAGGAATGTGGAGACAATATGCCCAAGCCAAATATCATGTTCCTTTTCATAATTCAAGGAATATGCCTCTGAGAATAGCCAGTGGTAAGGCATGGGTCTTGTTTAAGTGCAATGGCTGTACTTGAATTTAAATATGCTTGCTAGTGTTCTACATTTACAGTCAACTAGAAAGAAGCTTCATATCTAACCACAGAAATTTGCTCCACCTCCACCATTCAATTTTCCATTCTGTAACAGTCCACAGGGCACATGAAAAGTACTTGATGCTTTTTCAAATTACTTGCTATAAATTTTATTTTAAAAATATGAACAGATTTTTGTCCAGCCTGTAGAGTTGAAGAGAAGGTCATTACATGCCAGCAGCATAAGAGTAACTATAATTATACTTTTTATACAATTTTTCTGGTGCTATAGAACATATCATAAAAACACAGGAAACATTATTCCACAGATTAATGTAAGTTACAAGCAGAAAAGTTCTCCACTAGTTAAAAATAGTTTTAACCTTTTGCTATTTTCATTTTTAAAACATTGCTCTCTTAAAAAAAATGTTTTTCAAAAACTATTAATTAAATCCAGTCGTTTGTCCCAACTAGAATAATTGCCAAGAGGTGAGACAAAATTGAACAAATTCTATTGATGCAATAGGTCTACTCTATCAAAAACTGTAATTTAGAAATTACATTCAGGCCAAGACTGGTTGCCACAAGTCTCTTAAAACATTACATTTCTGTGAAACATCAGTACAAATACTCAGTTTTCAATTGAGTATAATTGCACCTTCCATTGTTAATCCTCTCATCACAAAGTTATAGAATCATGGCATTCAATCAAATTAAAACTGAAGTTGGCAAATCTAAAGCTATGCCTGATTCTTTACATGTTCCTTATGGCCAAATGGTAATGAAGAGAAAGTCAAACCATTAACAAATCCAGCTAATCATGGTTATTGGCCAAATGGGAAAATTCTTGCCTATGAACCAGATTTACAAACTCATCATATGGGGCTAGAGTTTATGGCAAACACCAATCTAGCCCCAGTCATCCACAGAGCTGGCTGGCTTTGATTACATGATGTCATGTCATCTCTGTGGGTGAAGGAGGTGGAACCAGCATGTCGCTGCCACCTAGCAGCATGAGATGATTCCTGTGTTGCCATTCCTTCAATGAGAGGTGCTTCATGCTCCACGTGCACACCACACTTCCCCCTGTGTGAAGAGCTGCCAGAGAAGCCCGGCAAAGCAGGGCATGTGGCAATGGCTTCCCGGAACACTGCCAAAGGTATGATGAGGCCTCTACTCCCCACCTAGAAATTTTTTGCTATTATCTTTAGTCAGCCATCAGAAATAAAAACCTGATATGAAACCCTGCAACTGATCTCTAACTTGGAGAGGTGTTGTACTGGGACTTACTAGAATTACTGAACTGTAATTTGTATATTTGGGGAAATTGTTAAATGGCTTAGCCCAAGGTGGTTCCTTTGATGCTTCCCAAAATTTAGCTTGGGACCTTCTACACATGAATCACATTGCATAACTAAATTACAGCTTATTTGCTATGTAAATTTCACATTTTAATTAAGAGATTCTAATACATTGCTCCTGGTAAAAAGGTTCGTAGCAGAATATGCACATAGGGGTTTGCATATTGTTGTTGAGTGCCTTCAAACTGTTCCTGTTAACCTTAGGATTTCTTGTTCTTCTTCTGGGTCTTTACTGCATGAAGTGAAAAGAAACCAACAGCACTTCTGACAGGTTTACTTTGGATCCCAAAACAATCAGTTTCATTCATTGTATCTCTCTATATCAGTATGTCTATATCATTAGCTAACAAACAAAACTGAAATTGGCAAGACATTTTGGTCTTTTCCTCTTCAGTTGCTGAAAGCAAAAGGAAACAGCATCAAAGGTGGCCGTTTATACTATTATGTTGCCAACATTCTTAAGATTATGTTGTTAGATATTAGACTTTGAGCTGAGACCATGAGGAGATGAAAGTCTTATGTCTGTGAATCCAGAAATTCTTCCTTACTTCTCCCTTGCGTTTTGAGCTGTGATGCCTTCTCTTTCAGGTATTTTAGATGTAAGAAATACTATGTTTTAAGACTTTTACACATCATGGTCTCAACCTAGAAAATAATACATTACACTTGCATCTTATTAAGAATGTTGGTATTACAGTATTCTTAACTGCCACCTTGTTTATCTGTCTCTCCAGAAAGATAGATAGATAGATAGATAGATAGATAGATAGATAGACAGACAGACAGACAGACGATAGATAGATAGACAATTGGGAGCTACTAGCTAGACATGTATGGAAAAAAATGTCTGCCAGTTTACTAGTTATTGCAATGTGGGTGGGAGTCCTCCTCATACCTATATCTTTAAATATCAGGGGACAGTGATGGGGTGGCATATGATTCTAAATGAGTGACTACCCTATTGAGACCAGTAGCTAGCGTCCATACACCTACCCCTGTTTAAGTTTCACTGCTGCCTCTTAGTACCTCTATATTCTATTTTTATACTGTCAACTGGTATTTTGTCCTAATAAAATGCCAACGGTTTCTGCATGCAGAGAAATATGCCAGCTACCACTAACAAAAAAACAAAAAGAATAATGATTGATAGAGTTCCAGCTTTGTGTTCAAGTTCATGCAGACACTGGGAATCATTAAACTGATTCTTTGAATAGATAATACAAAAAAATAAACCAAACTGCAGGTTGCTGAATTTTAAATATCACACATGCATTCAGTGGGATGGATTTTAAGAATTGGCTGATAATTGATAGACAGATTTCTAGAGTTCTGGGTTGGAACTGAGAATACATAATTTATTGTATTATTATCCAGTGTATCTCTTTTATCAACTCATGTGGTCCATCTTGAAGTCATTGCTTTTTTGAAAAGGCATCTTGATTTTTATCTCCATCTGTTTTTCAAATCAATGTTTTATCCCCAAAGGAGAGAGCTCTTTGTGTACCTATCTATTTATCATAGATAAAGGTTTTTGCCATTGAATGCATTATGCTGTGTTGTCCTTTCCTTTAGAAAAAAAAAACGTTTCAAAGTAGTACAGTTTTTTATCACATTGTTGCAAAAATTACATATGTCTACCTTTTCATATCACTATATTTATTAAAACTAAAATAAAGATGGATGCAACGGTAAATTAAAAGTTCAACTTTCTTGTGTCTGTGCATGCTCAACACGTTCATCTTCCTTTTGCCAATGCAAGCAGTGAAAGATGGAATTGTATATAATTATTACCACACATTCTATACATACTGAACATTCTTTGGTATCTTTTTTATTTTTTGCACTCATCTTTTAAAACATTTTTGTCAGTTGTTTTAATACTGAGGCAAGAGAAAACTGGAATCCATTATTCCCTTTTCTTTTTCTGTCAAATTTCTGGAGAAAGATGCAAGCATTTGATATGCAACTATGCATTTAATTTTGGGCAAATGGGAAAGCAAAAAGTAGTGAACTTTAAATATTTTTACAAGACTTGGTTTCTCAAGATCACTCTAGGATCCAAACAATATGCAAGTGCTTATTTTGATCATGGTAAGTGTAAAAATTCAGTCAACTAAATAGAATGATATGGCAACTTCACAAGAGATTTTAGGGAAATGCCACCACTCAACTAAAAATTTTTTGTCCCCCAGTATAAAACAACAGAATCCTATTTGATCTGTAATGGGTATGACTTCCTTATGGCAAACCTTAACTTTGAGCACCGGAGTAGCTTATTTGGCAAAATGGTTAGAATCCTCTCTCTCTCCTGTCAAATGGCAATTGTGTGATATAATCAAGAAGATGCACCTTGCCAAATTAGTTTTAAGCTATGAAGATACTTTGAATGTTTGTATCTGGGACCATTTACAAAGTGAAAGAAAATGCAATGGGTTCATTTTAAACTGAAATGCAAGCCAAATCAGTGATCACAAAATGAATCCCCAGTGTTTATGTTTGGAACACTGGGGAGCTAACATATTACCTTCACACAATAAAACCAGCAAATTTTTTATGTCCTCACTTCACTTATCTTCCTTTTCTTAGATGGAAAGGGGGAAGGTCATTTTCTCCAAGTGTCTTTTGTATCTCCAATTCTACAATCTGAAAATAGTTTGCATCCATGTCCTAATTATTGGCTGACTCCCATACCAAGTAAACACCAAATGAATCCTCCCAGGCCATTATTAACAAGCAATCTTCTAACAGAGATGTGTCTGGCAATTTTAACATCGTGTTATAAAAAGCAATTCCTAGAAGAAAATGTTATTATCTATGCTAAAAAAGATTTAATTACATGTAATTATGATTAATCCATCCTGCCTCAGTATTAATACAACTGACATTATTGCACAGTAACCCACTGACCTAGTTTCAGTGCAATGAAGTTGGCATTGTCTTTCAAAGTAGATTTGAAATGAAGTTTAAATATGTATGGAAGAAATTATTTGGTCTATCGTACCAGACAAAGCAGAACTAATCTGCCAGAGTTTATAGCTATTTTGTCAATCAACTAAGGATTAAACAGATGTAGAATGATAATATCTTTGTGCTTCTTCGGATGTTATAATCAGTTTTCTGTTTTTAGCACTCAGTCTGTTTCTCTTCATGTTTTGCCTCAGAAAAGTAGAAGAGAACAACAGGAGTGAATAGCTGTAAGATCTTTGAACAGCATGCATTATATCTTCTGTGAATGTAAAATTTCAATCAAACCAAGTTGGCATTTTTTTCTTTTTCTAGACTTTCTTAATCTACTTAACATGATGCAATGACAAAGAAAATATTTTTTCTAAATAAACCTATCAACTCTTTATTACAATGTGATTAAGTCTGACGATAATTATCTAAAATCATCCATGCAGTCTTGTGAAAAAAATGGGGTTTTTGTTAAGTAAGAGATGATGAGATTTATTAATATTTTGGTTAATTGGTGATCCATATTTGTGCTAAACAATAATCAGTTTTCTTTCTCAATCCAACCATCATTTTAGTACTTACTGATTTAAACATCAGTATTGCAAGTGTGAAGCTGTGTACATGAATGATTAAGGTATTCTTTATTATACATTATTAATTAATGCTTCCTTTTTCCTGCACTTTGAAAGCTGGTATTCATAAATAAGAAAAATTAGCTTTTTTTAACTGCCATCAAGTTGCCTTCAACTATTGGTAAATGGTGTTATTATACATGACATACTAAGGTAGCCTGTAATTAAAAACCTGCTCAAGTCTTGCAGACCCAAGCACATAGCTTCCATGAATCGATCCAATTATAATATTGTCATCTTTTCTACACCCTACAACTTTCTCAAGTGTTATCATATTTTCTGTTGAGATACGTTGTTTCACAGGATGTCCAGAATAGTCTCTTACACACATCTATACTGAACACTTAGGTCAGTGTAAACTTGTATTGAAAAATGCAGTCTTGCTGTGCAGATGATTAGATTGTAGCCCCTGCAACCAGTTCAAAGCCTGGATGTGATTACACAGGGCCTGGATGATGATGACGTATACCAGGGGTCCTCAAACTAAGGCCCAGGGGCCGGATGCGGCCCTCCAAGGTCATTTATTCGGCCCTCGCTCAGGGTCAACCTAAGTATGAAACTACTTGAAAGCACACAATAACAACAACAATCCTATCTCATCAGCCAAAAGCAGGCCCACACTTTCCATTGAAATACTAATAAGTTTATATTTGTTAAAATTGTTCTTAATTTTAATTATTGTATTATTTTTAAGTGGTTTTGCACTATAAATAAGATATGTGCAGTGTGCATAGGAATTCATTCGTTTTTTTTTTATTATAATCTGGCCTGCCAACAGTTTGAGGGACTGTGACTTGGCCCACTGTTTAAAAAGTTTGTGGACCCCTGACGTATACATTACAAGCACTGTAGTATCTGCAGATTGATAGCTGCTGAGAAGGCAGGATTTTTTTCAACTGCCTCCTCCAGTATCAATGGTCAGTTTAGATACCCAGGCAGCAATTTGCAATCTGCAGAGCCAATTTCACCATGTAAATGGGTTTATACTACAGCAAGCTGATGTACATTAAAGGCTTCATTTTGGATTTCTCCAAAATTTGATTTGTTTTGCATTACTGAGCTTAGAGCATGCTGAACAATGTTCACAGTTTAGGTGCCATGTTTTTAAAGACAGCTTGAAGCCAAATTAAATGATCAGGGTAGATAGGCCATGGGCTTTTTGCCATCTCAGCAGAATTTGTCTTGAGTTGGTCTAGAACACATTTGCCTGTTTGGCAATCTATGTATGCTTAGAAATCTTCTCCAGGACCATTGAAGTAACACTGTGAAATAAGAGACCAGACAACCAAATATGAAACAAAGGGCCATTAGTTGACCTATTTAAACTGCAATCCTGTGCAGTAAAACTAACCTGAAGGGAGCAACTAATAAATACGTCATGACAGAGGAACAATGACTACCTCCCTGTCTACCTCTGGGCGAACACCTGACCCCACTTAATGGCTTGCTGACCCATATTGTCATTACTAGAAGGCCATTCCAGGGGCACTCCCATTTGAGCCCCAGAACTCTATAAGAGAAAGCAGGAACCCCCTGGTCCAGCCTCAAGGGGGAAAATCTCAACATGCCCCTCCAAGCCCCAGAACTTAGAGGGGCCATCCCAGATATGCCCTTTCACCCCCAAATTGAGGATGCCAAGGTGGACACCAACAATATTCTCCCCCAGTTCCTGCCAGTGGAAACGTAGATAATAGCACCACACAAATAACCCCCTTCCTCCAATGTACACAATATGTGGTAGCTGGGGGGAAAACCCCTTAGGAGAGGGGAAAAATCCTACCCGGCCCCTAGGATGACCAGCATTCACTCATATTGTGGCGAGAGCAGGCAGGCAGGTTGCCGATTGAACATCTGAAGCAGGGGGAGGGGGCAGCTGTTTAACATCCTGCCCACACCCCCTCCCACCACCCAAGACTGATGGGAAACACCCATCTATGTGATATCAACTGGTCTCTCACAGGGGCTTCAATTGCTTGCCTCCAGCCAAATTCTTTGGCTGTTGGTAAGGCTATTGAAAATAATTTGATTCTCTTCTTGTCAGGGGCCTGCCAGGCTGTCCCAGGGCATGTAAATGTGTATCACATCTGGGAGCAGAGGCGGCCTGAGGTAATTTTCAAGTGTAAGCAAACAGTATTTTGCCCCCCCCCCCCAACCAATCACTGATATATATTTTCTGTTCGTTGTGGGAGTTCTGTGTGCCATATTTGGTTCAATTCCATCATTGGTGGAATTCAGAATGCTCTTTGATTGTAGGTGAACTATACATCCCAGTAACTACAACTCATAGAATCATAGAATCAAAGAGTCGGAAGAGACCTCATGGGCCATCCAGTCCAACCCCCTGCCAAGAAGCAGGAACATTGCATTCAAATCACCCCTGACAAATGGCCATCCAGCCTCTGTTTAAAAGCCTCCAAAGAAGGAGCCTCCACCACACTCCGGGGCAGAGAGTTCCACTGCTGAACGGCTCTCACAGTCAGGAAGTTCTTCCTAATGTTCAGATGGAATCTCCTCTCTTGTAGTTTGAAGCCATTGTTCCGCGTCCTAGTCTCCAAGGAAGCAGAAAACAAGCTTGCTCCCTCCTCCCTGTGGCTTCCTCTCACATATTTATACATGGCTATCATATCTCCTCTCAGCCTTCTCTTCTTCAGGCTAAACATGCCCAGTTCCCTAAGCCGCTCCTCAACTCGCATATGTCAAGGTCTATTTTCCCCCAAGAGCGCCCCCTGGGCAAAAGCAACTATACTGCAAAGGCTTACTTTGCTTAATGGGTTGAGCTGCCCTGTCTGGGAGGGGGAGGGAGATCACAACCATTTCACCGGAGAGGACAACTATCTCACACCCTCAGGCCCCCTAAGCCCAGGGAGTACAGGATGGCTATTAAGACAGCTACCACAGATTCTTCTTAAGAACTGGCCCTTATGTCTTGACTCTCAATAATTTGGCAGACAATCTCAGGATTCAGGAGTTCCCCTGAGTAAACTAAATTTGGGGGAAAGCCCTGTTAAGCTGGCAAAGAGCTCATCCACCCTCATGCCAACCTAAATGGCCAGTGTAGATATGCCCAATGACATGAATGACTTTGATATTTAATGATGTTTCTTAACAATTGAAGTTCTCATTAAGTTTTTCCATAACTTCCCTTCCATGCCCTAGTCTTCTTTATTATAAGTAAACTTTCCATTTTGACTGATAATTGAGCCAATGTGTAGAAAATCATTAACTATTTCAGCGTCATCATCCTTTGCTTCAGGTTATGTAAATCATCTGTAAACATTATTTTAGTTTTTCTAATGCTCAGATATGGCTCTGTTCTTGTATTTTCTTTCACAACTTTCATCAGCACTCATTCCAAATATTTGCTAATTTTCGCTGGTAAAAAGGAGTCATCTCTGTATCTTAATTTTTTATGTTCTGTCTCCAAATTTTCATGCCTCCTTCCTCCAAGTCTGCTCCTTCTTTCCAGATATGTTCTGTGTAGAAATTAATTAGATAGGGTGATATAATGCTGTCTTTCTGACCTGCTTGCCAATTGAAAATCATTCAATTACTCTATATTCTGTCCTGACAAGATTGTGGCACACCCATTTCTTTTTATGAACTCTCCATGATGATGATCTA
Organism: Anolis sagrei; assembly: GCF_037176765.1. Taxonomy (NCBI): domain Eukaryota; kingdom Metazoa; phylum Chordata; class Lepidosauria; order Squamata; family Anolidae; genus Anolis; species Anolis sagrei. The sequence continues at coordinate 38,488,180 of NC_090025.1, forward strand.
CATGATTAAAACTTTACTATAATTTATAAACGACATGCTGATTTTCTTCTAAAATTCTGTGGTACATTCCAATGGGTTCCATTAGACAAGTAAAATATATGGGGTCGCATATCTAAGATTTGCCTGGAGATTTCAAACCAACATGTGAAATTTAACATTCTTGTCTTCTCACTTTCACCCTTGTGTCATTGACTTAGTGCACATCATCTGTCTACACCTCTGCCATTTTCTTAATAAATTTTCCTAACATTTTCATGTTGAGTAATACCGTTTCTAAACCCCCATTTGTGCTGGAAACAATGTATTGCCCTCTCTGCCTCCTTTGTCTTTTACTGCATCTGTGTTTTTACTCTGACCAAAACCTTTTCATTATTCTCATTCTGTTGTCTAATGCAATTCATTCCTTAGCTGCTTTCCCTTCTGGAGTCCTGGCCAATTGCTTTTGATTTGTTTATTTTTAAAATGTATCTCTTCTGCAACCTTGGCTCTCAGTCCCATTGTCTCTTCATCCCTAAGTATCTTAACAGACTGCTTTGTCCTTCATGTTCCTTTATAATATTTAACATGAATCAAGAGATTGTACAGTAAGCCACAAGCTTTCTTCAAATTATGTCCACATTCTGTTGAGTATTGTCAATCACATCGGATTCATAATTGGAACCACAGACTGCTGCAAGTACTTTTGGAGACTTGAATATATATGAAATTAGCCTAACCACTTGACCACAAGATATTTTAATAGGCCTTTAAAATATATATGTGTAGTCAGAAAAAGTGATGACATCACAGAGTGTTCTCAAGGCAATTTTCTTCTGTTATTAAAGTACTAGAATTTTTGCTGGAACCAACTGATGATTGTCTGCTACTCAGGGGGCTTGTTGGTGTTTGTGTCTATGATTTTCTTATTTGAGATGGCAAAAGGTAATTTCTTTATAAAAATTCTTACAGGGTGTTATCCTCATTAAGACTGTAAACGTATACATAGTTACTTCTGAGTAGACATATAGAAGACTCAATTGTTATGCCATAATCCTATATACACATAGTTGAAAGCAAAGAGCACTGAAATGAGTGGGAATTACTTATGAGTAAATAAACAACAGATTGCAAAAATAATTCAGTTTTCCTTTTAAAAATTATTGTCTATTATGTTTTTCTGGATTCGTATCCTTATATAAATGTTTTGGGCAAAATGAGAGTATTTTTGAAATCTTCTTATTAGATATTCTATGAATTGAAGTATAAGACCTATGCAATAATATTTCAATGTAGAAGAACCATATAGCAAGAATAAATTGTTGTGAAATGTATGTCATAGAGGTAAACAACTTCACTGTTTCCACAAATTCATTGTTTATTCATTGCTAAGCTTTCTGTGTAATCAATTAATATAATAACAGCAATGATGATAAATCCAAGTTCAGTGATTTCTTGGATTATAGTTACATTGCAGTTGTGCAAATAAGGCGATTGGGAAGCTCATGAGGAATGCTATAGAAATATCAGAGTTTTGTGGAGCCCTAGTGGATTTGATTTTAAGTATTTACCATTCTGACCATTTTTATTACAATTAGTAGCTCACTAAATGGAAACTTGGAGTATGTGCTTGACAGTATGTTTATAACAAAAGGAGAGGCAAAACTGACTTGCTCCCGTAGCGGGATATGAAAACTAAACAGATGGGGAACTAAAGAGCTAAATTATTTATGTACAGAGGGATTAAAAGTAAATTTAAAAAATCCACATAGTATGTCCTGGCATTGCATTTTTCTTTACTAATTCTGCGTTATTTTAAATTATAGTATTTTTTTTAAATAGATTACATAGATATTCAAGTACCATACTAATATTCTGGAATATGCAGGAAGAAATGATAGAGCATAACTCCTTTTTAAAAACATGATTACAAAGTATACATGAAATGGGAAATACAAGTTAATTATCTCTCATAAGTCCCACTCTTAGGAATGAGTTTTAAAAATGAGTTTTGCAAAACACAAATCAAAATGTACTAATTTGAGCTCTGTCGGATGTTAATTACTGTATCTCATATATTTAAGAAATATATTTTAAGGAAATATAATCCTTAATAAACGTGTACCTTTTATATACTTAAGGATTTTTTTAAAGTGCCATAACCAGCTCAATACATACAGTTGTAATATGAAGTCAAAGTTTATGATTTCCAATATTTTCATGTCATTATGACTACTTGGGAATTGCTTTACTTAAAAAAAAGGGTCATATTTTTCATGTAGCAGAACAATTACATACAGCATTATTAAAGTTAATACAATCACACCTACAATTCTGTAACTCTTTGTTAGTCTACTAGTTGGGCCAGAAAAGAAAGATGGGGGTATGTGAATATCAGCCTGGCATGGAAAAAAATCTTATATTGGCAGGATTCGTTAATATTTTTTATTTTATTTCAGCTTTGCTTTGCTTAGTTTTTGAGGCTATACTCCCCAACTTGTTAACTCAAAGTCAGCCGTGTTTACATATACTGGAACAACTTCTCACTAAACATGCGTAGGAATGTCCTGTTATGACACATATGTAAAAGAGTGTGTTCCATCTTGTTTCAATGTACACATTGACATTTCCCATTGCCTGTTCTTGGGTCTGAAGACAAACAAATGCCATAGAAATTCCCTGTTATTCCATTTTTCCATTTCTACATTTTGCACATGGTATTATGCGCTTGTCACATTTTTGCTCCAGCTGTCAGCTTCCTTCATTTTTCCAATGTTTTTTCTGCCAATTTGCTTGATGGATGTGTGTTATGTGTGCATTCATGAGACATGGCTTTAAAAAGTAAAGTTGCTGTGATTGGATCATCTGCTGGCAAATCAAAGTGGTTGATGAAGTGTTCTACTAATCTTCTAATACAGAAAAATCATTTAAAACATGGAAGCAGAACCTCTAGGATGTGCATTTTTGTTGAAAGCTCACAATCCACCTATAACGGTTGTGGGAGATGAATCAGCTCTCTATAAACTCATCTCCAAAGACTGAATACTCTGGTATACTTCCCATTTCAAAACAGAGAAAAGACTGTATATGACAAAAGAAAATAGAATGATTATAGCCACATTTCCCTTTTCAAGGTTGAATGAACTTTTGTCTGAAATATGTTCTCCGACAAGACTGCATACAATAGCTTTGGTTATTATTTCACTCTGAATGAAGTCACCTGAAATACATCTTACAAGATCTATGAAACATGCGATCTGTGATCTAGTTCCACCAACGTCTTTATTAGTCCATATTATCAAACATTTAATAGTCCATATAATGTCCTTGTATTTCAGATCGTATGCCAAATATATCTGATTTTCTTTCCTGGCATTTCAGGTGCTCTAGGGAGTAATCTCAGTACATCTCAACAACTGCTATTTTGGAACATTTCCATATTCTTATGAACATGGACAAAGTTTCCACTTAAGATAAAGCTGTGGGGAAAATATGAGAGCAATGGGATCTGGGGCAGAGGTAAAGAAAAGTGCAGAAGAGGTGGGGGATGAAACATACTTTTAAAAGGCTGAAATTGATATATCTATCTGATACTTTTTCTCTTGCACTGACACTCACACCTTTTGGCATAACTGTTGGACCATGGGTCACATTTAACAAGGACTTAACCACATGGTGTCACCATGGTCACAGTCTTCTCTGTGCAAGGATTTGGACATCAGGTTGTCTTTGAGCTATTTTATGTTACATGGTAGCTAATCTAAAGAGGAAAGTTATTATTTGTCACATTTTACAAATGGGAACCACAAACATGAAATGGTGATTTGCTAGGATCACAAAAGATTCCTTGATATAAATGGGAGTTATTGAACTCATACTTCATATTATGTCCCATGATAATGGATACTTTTCTTTTGTACAGTCCAAGGATGTGGATGGGATTCTTGGAGATGATCTATACAACAAAAAAGGGTGTTGTGATGGTGCATGCCTTACTTACACCATTGTAATGTACTAACATTGGGGGGGGGGGGTTGTTCCATGCAATACCTTGGGGTATCTAAATAAGGGAAGATTATGGCAGAGAAATATTATTTTTTCTTCTGTGGTAGGAAAAAAAACCCTCTAAAGTAATAACTTGTCCTTGCCATCCAGAATGAAATAATTGAGGATTTATATCCATATCCCTGCCTTTTGTGTCCTGCTATCTAGACCATTGTTATCTAGATATTAAAATATAATAAAATTGGATTATGTAAAAGTTTTAAAAGTTGTAATCCTTCTTGGGTTAGTGGAATCTTAAATTTAGTCTGTTTTTAAAGATATTAAACATAAGAGCCAAGATCTGCTAGCAAAGAATGAACATGCATCTCATCAGTACATCTCTGCCCCCAATCCTATCCCACAAATATACCTAGTAAGTTTAGAATAACTATTGTCACTGTACATTGTATAACAAAATTAAATGCTTTTCCCAGCATATGTCACAAAACCAGCCACCCATCCCTCCACACTCCCACCTCCACCACCACACAGCCTCAAATGCCACATCAATGGAGTTCAATATAGTTACAGTTCTAGGACAAAAGTTGTCTCTCAGTCAGTTTGTCCTTGCCTTTGTCACCAGGTACCATCTGTCAGGTAGTAATATTTTTTTAAAAAAAGAATATCCTGAGCGAGATGGACCCCTAAGAATGCTCTGAGTTTTCTTAAGGCTGCAGGACCGATAAAGTTATTCCAAAGACGGCAGCAGGCAACAAATTATTCTCTGTGCAGAAGTGGTGAAGATCCCCAACACAAGATAGAAGACACGAGTGGAGATGTGTCTAGTTACTTTCTTGTAGTCATATTAGCTTCTATAGGCATCTACAGAGATCTCTGATCCTTGTAAACTCTCTGAAAATTAGATCCTTGCAGTATGTTCAACTACCAAATAAAATAACTAGGCAGATCTCTCATTTACTCTCCATTTATCAACAATATGTATATGATTATGTTCTGGGAACAAGTCTGCTACCTACAAGGCAAATTTGGAGGGGATTGCAAAAACCATGAGGTTAAGTTATAAAGACAGAAATCCAACTTTGTTGTTGTTGTTGTTCATTCGTTCAGTCGTCTCCGACTCTTCGTGACCTCATGGACCAGCCAACTTATATCACAATAATTCACTAATAGGATGCTAATAAGAATGCTTACGAGTAGTGAGTGTCTTTAATCTCCAATACAGAGGCACAGAAAAGCCTGATATTCATCCTCAGAGCTAATTTGAATGCCAGTTCTAGTGAACTGAATAAATAACATTTATGGCTGATTTCCTATCTGTGGTATAATGTTTTGGTGGAATTCACAAGTTTCATCATCAGTGCTATTTTGACAAATGTCTCCTGAAAGGATCAGCTACCTCAACAACAGTGAAGCAAAATTTAACGTTACTTTTAATTGCATATAATATAATGCATTATATATGTGTGTGTATTTTGAATGTATATATAGTCACATTCAAAATTACCTTAGAATATTACTAAACCAGATTTAAAAGAAAAGCAAAAAGTGTGTAAGTGGAGGAAGATTTAGGCTTACTAAAAATAAACTCACAATTTGACTTCTACATTTTTGCATGCCTCTTTTATCTTCTTTTGCTATAACATCTTATAAAATATATTTTCTACCATTATTTTTAAACAGTCTTGAAAAGCAATGCAGTTTAAAAGCAGTTCTTTCCCAGAGATGAAAATCACACTTTTCAGAGCAAAGAGGCTTTGCATTCTCTAAGAATACTGTTTGAATTATCAGTGTGCTAGCAAAATATCCAGACTCAGCAGAATCACATTAATGAAACAGAAGTTTAAGCAGCATATATATTGGGAAGCATGGGGTTTTCCACATCATCTCATAAGCTGGTAACTGAATCTCTATTTTCCTCCAGAAGATTTTGCTGACTTTAGACCACTTAATTAGTTTGAAACAAGCAGAACACAATGCAGTAGTAAATCAGGAGATTTAGTTTAATTTCAAGTGTCCACTTGGTTCTTTAACAGAAAGACTACTTTTTGTAGAGTAGTTTATGTGTCATGAGTAGCCAAATGCTGGAACTGCTGAAAATTACTCATGAATTAACCTTGTCAGTGGAGCATCCTCAGTTGTGAAAAGTCTTCCCCAAGCCCATGGGAGGTATTCTCCTTATTGACATTTTTTCATCTCCTTAGTATTTTAATTGTTTTTATCTAACTGCCCATTTATATTTCCTATTTTGTATCTTAAACCTAAAGGCTGTGCTTTGTGCTGTTTGATTTCCAATGACTATTGCAGATCTGTTGTAATTGATGCTTGTTTTTTCATCACTTGTGGTTTTGAAAAGTGTTTTGCTTCTCCATGTTGCAGTTATATATTTGGACTTACTGTTTTCTCTGATTCTTTTGGTTACTTTTTCTTATATATGTCTCTCTGGAGCCTACACTACAGGAAAAATATAGCTTCTTTGTTGATGGAAAAAAGCAAAATAGATTCAGCAACTTGGATAGCTGCATCAGCTATCAGATTAAAACCTAGAGTAGATTCACTGTCTGTTGCTAACATGGAAGCCACCATTTAGCACTATGGAAACCCATAAGTTATATTTTAAAAATGCAAACCAGAGTGGATGAAGCAGAATGAGAACATTAGCAATATTTCAAAGAACTAAGATGTTTCCCTTAGTAAAATGCTTGCTAGAGAGAAGAGCCTTCAGCTTAAATAAGACTCCCTTTGGAGTTAGCACTTGAGACATTACTGACTAAATGCTTTCAGTTCCTCCTTTATTTCAACAAACATAATAATCAATTCCACATCTATGGTATGGACAACAAAACCCAATTTTCAGGCTTGGAAATATCTTACCTTTAGAATATGTGAATTTTTCCCACTATATCATAATCATTTACAGCCATCAGTCTATGAACTAAGAAGGCCTAGTACACATTCTCCAACAAGCCAGCCACAATGCATCTATCAGAGAATGAATTTTCTACACATATTATGGCCTACCTCCTGCACAACTTCAGTTTTCAAAGCTCAGCCCCTATAGTTTTATTTGGTTTCCATGGTTTTAGATTTTATGTCAGTGTGATTAACAATTTTGTTTCACTACCACTGCCAACAACATTTAAGATATTCCATATGGTGACTTCTGACAGTCCAGCCAATCCCATCAATAGGCAAGAAGCAAACACCTGTAACTGTAGTGATAGATGGATTACAGCTCAGCATGAATTTACAGTAGGCAGTTAGCAAGCTCCATAAATATCCAGCAATACAGCTGTTGTATGAACTTCATGGGAAGCCTCAGCATTTGTCTACACAAATTCAAATCAAGTGTAAATGCATTTGTGTTTGGTGGTTTTTTGTTTGTTTGTTTGACTCTATGGATGATTTCGCAAAGAGGGGTGGTAAACACTTCCCTTCTACCAATTGGAATATACCAAGTGGGGCTCCCTGAATCCAATTCTATACATTTATAAATTAAAAGGAAAAACCTGTTTAAAATGTAGCCACATAAGAATCTGTGAGCTTCTAGAATTCAAACCTTGATCCTTCAATGGCCAAACAAACCATAATTTCATTATGTTCAGATTTCATGAAAAACTGTTAAAATTGGAAGCAAATTATTGACCTACAGAGGAGAAGTGAAAAGGAATGTATCTGATAATTCTTATTTCACTCTATTACTAGTTATTAGCTGCAGTCTGGTATCAAGATTCCCTAAGCCTGGGATCTTTTTTCTCATCTTGTATATAAACTCATTGTGCACTCCTTTTTGTTATAAAGGTTTTATATGACAATTATTAATGGGTTATTTGTGACTGCCTTTACTTTTAAAATGCAATCTGTAAGCCATCACTTTTAGACAACATGTGTGGTTCTTTGTTTCATGGGTACTGCAAAATTACATTTTGATTGGAAGATAGCAGTTTGATAACTTCAAGACACGAAAATGTGGTACTGTTTTTGCCAAGCAGAAAAACCCTGAATGTTTCAAATCTTGCACAGTCCTTTTAGTATATCTTTAAAACATTTCAGTGAACTATGAACAAAGGTTGGTATCGGAGATTACAAAATTGTTATCAAATGCATGACATTTATAGTCAATAAACTTGTTTTAATTGCCAAACAGTAACAAACAATGTGACATTAGAGAGGTCAAAGTTTGAAAACATGTCTGGATTGAATATCATGTATGTGTAGAATTGGAGTTCTTCATTTTTATGTAGTCCTACAGTAGTTCACATTCAAAATGTTTACCTGAAAATCATATAGCTGTATTATCAATAATCAGAAAATAAAATGCATTGTTTCCACATCATGTGAATGAATAATAATAATAATAATAATAATAATATTTTATTTGTATAAAAGTAACATTAAAGCTTAAAATCAAATTAAGATCTAACATCAGTAAGTTAAACCTGACATCAATAAATTAAACTACACATAATCAGACAAAATTATATAATAACATAAATCTAAACAAAACATCCACATTATTGTACAACAGCCAGCAATGGTTCACAAAAAAGATCAGGAGAACTATATGCATGATAATGTAAAGCAGTTTAGTAGTTAGTTCAATACTAACTACTTTCATCTTCAAAATTTACATATTTTATTTAATACATTGCAGTGGTTCTCAACCTTTGGGTCCCCAAGTGTTTTGGCCTACAACTCCTAGAAATCCCAGCCAGTTTACCAGCTGTTAGGATTTCTGGGAATTGAAGGCCAAAACATCTGGGGACCCACAGGTTGAAACCACTGCTATATTGTCTAAAGATTCAGGAAGATTAAATCAAGCAAAACACAATGGGCCATACTGTAGAATGCTCATCCTGTTCCCATGGAAAATCGGTACACTGAACCTTATATGCGAACAACAGTGAAAGATAAATCTTAAATATGTTCATAAAATCCTGAATACATTTATTCAGAAGGCATTTTAACAATTCAGTGTTGAATTGTCACAATGGTGGTAATGGTGGAAAATGGTGGTTCACTGGGGTTAGAGGCACATGACAGCCATGAAAGTGAAAAATTGCAAATCAAAAAATTGCTTTTTTTGCATGAGAAAAAATGTCTCTAGGAATTTGTAGGTCTTCCAACATGACTCTATGGCAACTTGTACTGAATTGCATTGGAGGACTAACTACTTTATCACGCTAGAGAATAAATCCACTTAAAATCCAGTTTCAGCCTCCTGCAGAATTCTGGGGTTTGTAGTTTAGTGAGGCTGTCAGAGTAGCTAAAGGTTTATGTAGAGGTATTCTCTCTAGGCATCTCTAGGTCCTCCAACATGACTGAAGGAAGTTGACCATAAAGCTATACTGGAGACACTAGGGATTCCTAGAGAGAACATTTTAAATAAAATCCATGAATAATCAAATCTGCAAAAGTCAAATCCACAAATACAGAGGTCATCTTCGGGCTGTAAATAAATATATAGTAAATAAATAGTAAATAAACAATTGTAAAGTCCAATCAAGGTTTCCTTATGCACATTTGATCATACGAAACTCATATTGTTCTATTTGACTTGACTGTCATATTGTGCTATTTGACTTGACTTGACAACTCATATTGTGCTATTTGATTTTACTATGATATTTAAGAGATTAAAATATCATAGCTAATGCCAATTGCTACATGATATACTAAAGGACTGCCAATTTCGAACATTTAATTTGTGTCCATTCCTATAGGAGGTATGTACTGTGTGTATTTCCCAATAACATTATAAAATGTCGGGCAATCTCATCTGTACGAGCTCATATAAGCTCTTGTTACAATAATCTCTGATTTGTTGGTAAGATAAGATGAAGTGTGCAGTCAAGACTGATGGTGGTCATGATAGAAAAAAGACTAGATTAATTGATTCATTTATATCCTGCTGTCCCCCAAAAACTTCAACTAAAAATGTTTTACGAATTAAAACAATGACACTATACAAACGTTTTAATATTGAAATAAAATTCCACCTTAACAATATTAAAATAATTTTAAACAGGCAAATAATAATTCAGTCCAAGTCAGTACAATTAAAATGATGCAGAACTCTTAAAGACCCTTATTTAGAAACTGTCAGTACAAAGAAAAGTCTTTACTTGTTAATGGATGAAAAGCTAAGAGAGAACCATTTTGGTATCACATTGAAGAGGAACTTAAAGCAGTAAAATAGTCATATTACACCGCGGAAATGAAAAGTCTCGGACTGCACTGAATTTGACAGGCTATATGCGCCCCTTATCTACATAATGTACAATTCATGAATATGAAAGAAGACTGACATTTTTACCAAAAGCAAAATAAAAAAATCTTTTTAAAAACCCTGTTAAAATAATGAATTTCCAGGAGGAGCAAATTGTGTAATCTTGGAAGGTAGACAGGTAGAATAATTTTTGCCAGCAGTTTCAGCAAGACTAGCCATTTTATGGACTTACTCTTATGAGTTCCAAAGCAATCTAGAGTTTTTCAACACATCAGGTATTTCTATACTTAACTAAACTTCCTTTATTGCTATTTGTAGTTAGTGGATAATAGGCATGTGTGATCCATGGTTCTAAACTCTAACAAAACTTTTAAAATTTCACCATTGTTAGCTCACCAAATTTCAAGATGTTTGACTTATCCACTAACTTTTGGTGAATTTTCAAAGTTTTTATAAAACATTTTTAATAATAAAGAAAATCTGATCCTGGTTTGAAAGTGTTATTTCCTGTTTTATTGTGTGGTCTTTACTCCAGAAACTTTATTTTTAAGGCAGAAACTTTGTTAAATTGGTGGAGATTCAACAAACCAAAATGTGCCATAGGACAATTTCCCTTGCACAAAGACAAAGTTTTTTCAGTGGAATAAACTTTTGCCATGTTTTTATGACAGAACCAATTAGGAACTGCCATTTATAATGAAATGTTGAAAGTTTGTTAGAGTTCTGAAATTTTCACCACCAAAACTTTAAAAACATTTTAGAAACAATGCACCAACACTCCCTGGTTTTGTAAGTACTTTAGAACCATTTAGAACCATGGATCACACATGCCTAGTGGATAACCTTCTTCTTGAGAAAAGATTTCGTGAAAGTTCATTATGGAGATTCATTCAGTGTGATGATTTAATTTTTTGACAAATAAACATTGAAAAAAGATGCATATAGCATTACCTTGGTCAACAAAAATAGTTGAATTAGCATTTCTCATAATTTATTTTTTGGCAAAAAGGTGATCTCACCTTTTGCCAAAAATAGTTTTTCATAACCTGAAGAATGTTTCTCTTTAAAAGGTGCATTTAAAAGTCTAACAAGCTGCTGGATCTGAGTCATGACAAAAAAAACTTAATTACTCTGGCTTAATTTGAACGCAGTTAGAGAAATGATCAAGAGAAATGATCAATTTAATTTGGGTGTCAGTTCCAATTACTGAAAATCAGTCATTATTCACATTTTATAGTATGAGGCAGAAAAGCTGAAATCGCTGTCATTCCAAATCCTATAAACTGTAGTTAGTGGGAAAGAATTTAAATACTTCTTTGTCCTTCACTTTAAAAGCATTTCAGCTGTAATTCCATAATGATAACACCACTTTAGAAGAACATATTGGAATTCTCTATTAAATGTCCTGCATACTTTCAAATTAGAATTTATAGTGGTTATTTAGAGAACTATATTAAGCACATTGAATCCATTTGGATTTGTGGTTTTATCCACCAAACATGCCTCATCAGCAAAGAGAAATATAGATCAATATGTTTATTATTCATATTTTATAGTGTACGCTAAGCCACAGAAGATTGCTGCTTCTGCTAGTTATTTGAAAATATGAAGTGCTAGCTTTATTTTAAGCTTGTTGGAGAGTTGCAGTAGTTTTGGGATGTAATTTTTTTTTTTACTTTAGTTATGAGTAGAGCTTGGGCAGAATAGCAGATGAAATCTTTTAGACACACTGGCATAGTCTTTGTTCACATGTGGAGAGAAATTGATAAGATATAACAAATAAAATTGTGCACATTGTAAAGTCCAGATTTGTGAACTTCTTAGGCTTTCCCACCTCTATTGATGGCCTGTGTCCAGTTTCATCACTTTCTATGTGTTTCGCGGAGCATATTTGTGTATGTCTTTTATGAGGTGCATTTGGAGCATATTTTGGAGTATATTTATGTTAAACTTATTACCACCATTTCATGAAACATGGAATACCACACTCATCAGAAATGAAAAGTCACTGGATTGTTGTGAGTTTTCCATTCTGTATGGCCATGTTCCAGAAGCATTCTCTCCTGACATTTTGCCTCCATCTATGGCAGGCATTCTCAGAGATTGTGACCTCAGATATTGTGGTCTCACAACCTCTGAGGATGTCTGCCATAGATGCAGGCAAAACATCAGGAGAGAATGCTTCTGGAACATGGCCATACAGAATGGAAAACTCACAACAACCCAGTGATTCTGGCCATGAAAGCCTTTGACAATACAATGAGAAGTTCTCCAATTTTTGTTGTTTGCTTATTTCCAATGTGGTCTCTTCTACAGAGAAATATCTGTGGATTCCCAAATATATCATGTGCTCAGATTGTGAACTGTTTAAGAAGGACTAAGTGGGTCTAGGTCACAGTCACTAAAGGAAGACTGATATCCAAGTACATGTGGATGGGCTGAATTTATTCTTTAAAAACCCAATACATTTACATTTCAGCCAGTACATAAATTACATGGCTTTCTTCAGAGGCACCAATTAGATCATGACCAGAAATATCTGGAGGACAAATACACTCTCTGCTTATTAATCCAGTTAATGAAGAGAATGTATTTGCAATGCTAGAATGCATGCAGTTTTCAAAGAATAAATTCAGGCTATCTGCAAGCATATGGAGACACATCTCTTTTTTTCTAGTAATGCATAAGATGTTTCTTTCAGCATCCATTCATGCACAAATCCACTAAAGAAATCTGCAATGTAGGTTCTTTTCACTAGGGGTGTAATTTTTCACTGTTTTTCTTCTTAAAGGAGCAATTTTAGCTTTTTTAATCAATCTGATATTTATTCAAAAACTGCCATTTTTGAACATTATTCAAACTTGGACACTAACTGTGCAAAATTCACAGGTTAAGAAAAATTGGGTATTTCCTATGCAAAAATAAATAAATAAATAAATAAACTATGTGTGAATGCTGTGTACAATGAGTCCCAGGCTGCAAAAATTCTCATCAGTCCTAGATTCTTCTTACCAAGCTTTTCCACATTTGAAAAAAATGAAGAAGACTTTTTTCTGCTACTGGAGTCTAAGGCCCCTTCCACACAGCTGAATAAAATCCCACCTTATCTGCTTTGAACTAGAATATATGGCAATGTGGATACAGATAACATAGTTCAAAGCAGATATTGTGGGACTTTCTGCCTTGGTATTCTGGGTTGTATGGTTGTGTGGAAGGGCCCTTAGTGTGGTGAACTTCCTTTATAACAAGTTAAAAGACCTTTCAAGCCCCAGATGAAGAAAATAGAAGAAAGATAATAAAAAGAATGAGGTAGGGATTACTGAATACCATGGTGTGTGATTTATGCATGCAGATCCATTGAGCAGCAGAAGGTGCTCACCAATGCTTCCTCTTTATCCTCGAAAGAAGTGACGGGTGGAGTGCCACAGGGTTCCGTCCTTGGCCAGGTCCTGCTCAACATCTTTATTAATGACTTAGACGAAGGGCTAGAAGGCATGATCATCAGGTTTGCAGATGACACCAAACTGGGAGGGATAGCCAATACTCCAGAGGACAGGAGCAGAATTCAAAATTATCTTGACAGATTAGAGAGATGGGCCAAAACCAACAAATGAAGTTCAACAATGACAAATGCAAGATACACCACTTAGGCAGAAAAAAACAAAATGCAAAGATACAGAATGGGGGACAATGGCTGGCTCGAGAGCAGTATGTGTGAAAAAGATCTTGGAGTCCTCATGGACAACAAGTTAAACATGAGCCAACAATGTCATGTGGTGGCAAAAAAACCAATGGGGTTTTGGCCTGCATCAATAGGAGTATAGTGTCTAGATCCAGGGCAGTAAAGCTACCCCTCTATTCTGCCTTGGTTAGACCACACCTGGAATATTGTGTCCAATTCTGGGCACTACAATTGAAGAGAGATATTGAGAAGCTGGAATGTGTCCAGAGGAGGGTGACTAAAATGATCAAGGGTCTGGAGAACAAGCCCTATGAGAAGCAGCTTAAAGAGCTGGGCATGTTTAGCCTGAAGAAGAGAAGGCTGAGAGGAGATATGGTAGCCATGTATAAATATGTGAGAGGAAGTCATAGGGAGGAGGGAGCAAGCTTGTTTTCTGCTGCCCTGGAGACTAGGACATGGAACAATGGTTTCAAACTACAAGAAAGGAGATTCCATATGAACATGAGGAAGAACTTGTTGAGTGTGAGTCATTCAGCAGTGGAACTCTCTGCCCCAGAGTGTGGTGGAGGCTCCTTCTTTGGAAGCTTTTTAACAGAGGCTGGATGGCCATCTGTCAGGGGTGCTTTGAATGCAATATTCCTGCTTCTTGGCAAGGGATTGGACTGGATGGCCCATGAGGTCTCTTCCAACTCTGTGAGTCTATGATTTTGTGATTGGTAAGTCTTCACTTCCATAACTTCATTCTTCTATACTACTATTGAAGGTACAAGACCCCTGTTCTGTATTTCACCAAGCAATCTTATGCTGAAATCAAGGACTTGAATCCAATTGCTAGTTTCAAGTACAATAGATCTATTAATTCAGTGGAAGTAATATAAATGTTGACATACAATTCAGCAGTGCATTGAATGAATTTACTCTGACTTTGATGCAGAACTGTATTTATGCCACAGGGAAGCTTTAGAGACAATGTTCTCTCTAAATAAAATACACAAATGTCAAAATCATGCTGTATTGTTATAGTGCTCTTATTCCACTTATTACTGTTGCTGTGTCAAGACCCAGAAGCCGTAGTAAGCCCAACAAAGAGCAAAAAGGTTCAAACACAACTTTATTGAACAAAAGGAAGTCTTCAAAGCACTTAATTTCAGTGCAAAGAGTTCAAGCAAAAAGTTGGCATCAAAAACACAGCAATATCAGTAACAAAAATATAACCCGGATTATATAGCTGTTTAATCCAGGTTAACACAAAAGTTCAGCAATCTGCTTCAAAATATACACAGTTCACAAACACAATAGCGAGAGGCAAAAAACGAGGTCCCAAAGAGTTGCCAGGTCAGAACACGGTGTTAGCAATGGTTAAGTCCAAAAGACAAAAGCGTTGGTCAAACCGGTCCGGAGTCAAGCCGTTGTGAGAGATAAACACAGGAAACACAGGAACGCAGGAATCTATAGTCCAAAGACCCAAGCTCGAGAGTTGGCAGTAACAAAGATTCACATCCCAAAAGAGACACTTTGCCTTCTGCAAAGAGCCATATAAACAGAACCCATTTTTATCCTAAAGTTCCTCAGGATGATGAGCTCCCCACTCTTTCCTCATCGGTTCCCCCGTTGCCAGTCTCCAGTAAACCCCTCAAATTCATCATTAGAGGTGGGTTGGTTACAAATGTCCCTAATCTCCTGAACACGGGTCCAATCCAGTTCATCCTCCTCTCCCATGTCACTCCCAGACCCATCACTCCTTTCAAACCCCATGAAGTCCTCGTCCTCTGTAGGAGCGCTAAGTATTTCCCGAATAAGCTTCCTCTGAAGCTCTTCGTCAGACTCTTGATCGTGAGTAGCCCGCTTTACTCCCCTACTCCCCTCCCCATCCCCCATTTCGCAATCGGAGAAGCCTTCAAACGTCTCAGAATCACTTGGAGCCATGATTATCTCCCTAATCCGTTTTCGCTGCTCCAACACCTGAGCAGACCTCTTTTCACTTCTACCAGTAGTAGTAACATTACCATCACGCTGAACTACAACATGCTGCCTCCTGTGGAATCCTGGAATTTGTAGTTTAATGAGAGCCCTCCAGCTGAGAATTCTGACTGTCCATACCTAAATTGCAAATCCTAGGATTCTATAGGAAGCTGCTATAGAAGTTAAGGTGGAATATTAGTACTATTACAGTGCAATGTGATGCTCCTTTAAAAATAAGACTCAGCATTAAAAACATTCAGCAAAGGGAAGGTTTTTCACTGCTAGCATGATAGTGTTCATAATTAAGACATCAATATAGATTTGCAAGGACACATATTTTTACACACAAAAGAATACAAGCTGTTAGTAATCTTATTAAGGCACAATGTAAAAAAGGAGTTTGGAATTTCAGAGCATTGCTTTTATTGTTGCCACAGACTTGCTTATGACAAAGAAATAGAGGCCCATATGTTCAGCTGGTATAAATTAGTAAAGACAGCAATAGAGTTAATTGTATTTTTATTCAACCAGCCTTCATCTCCTCCCCCGCATTGCTGAATGTATAACATATTGCTATAATTGAAAAATAGCTTCACTTTTCATTGGATGAATCCTATATTCACAGAGGGTTTGTGCATGTCATCAAACTCATGTCTTTCTTATTATATGAATTTACATACTGCTGTGAATCAGCACTGCTTGCTGTGTTTATTTATGTATGATAAGCCTCCCTAGATTTTATTTCCAGAAGGACTGCCTAGAAATTAGATGTCTTTATTGTATTTGATAGAACACTGAAATGCAGTGTCAGATTAGACTATATTGGAAACTGATTATTCAGCATTCTGTCTTCCTATCAGTATGATACATCACCATGAGATTCATAGCCAAGGCTCCAATTCTATGTATACTTTCAAGGTTGTAAGTTCCAAAATGTTGTGGGAACTGAGAACTTCTGTTTTTTTATCCTGATGTGTCTGATCCCAAGGCCAGCTCTACCATTAGGCAGGGTGAAGCAAATAGCTCAAGCTGAAAGTATAGAGATTCATGCAAATTGTTACTTATTCAATCTGTTGCTTACTATGTTTTAATATGTGTATTTTGTTGGATGTTTTTAGATGATTTGTGTTTTCAGTGATGTTGTAACATGCCTCGAGTCACAATGAGAGGCAGGTAAGAAATACTTTTACTATGAGAATGTTGTTTTTGTTGTAATGAAAGGGAAGGATGCTTGTGTGATTTTTCTGTCTCATGGGGCAAGATAACTTTGTGAGCCTGATACTGGGTACATTTTTTTGTTCTGTGTTACTTTCTGCTATAAAGGGTCTTTGTTATGCCTCATTCTATGGAATCACAAAAGTAGTTTGACAATTTCTTGAAGAACTGGTGGTGTTGTGACCTAAGCCTGCAGGACAAGTAAAAAGATTATGGAAGTCCCTTCAGTGACTAGCCAGCACTCTACATTGGTCAAACAAGTCTGTTGTTGTGTGAGATGAAAAAGAGCTATAAAGTAGGCATTAGGAATGGGAATATGGAAACCACTCACATAATACTTTAGCCTTCCTGAGCATTCAATTTTGGATCTCTAAACAGCCGTCCTGGAACAAAAAATAACAAATAAAGATTAGAAAGAGAAACAGCAGAATTAGAATATATTCACACACTCTAGTTCATCAACTGTAGTTGAACAGAGACAATAATTTCTGGGCAATCTACACATATTTTAAAACCAATTCTTGAAGACTGTCTTGTCCAATTTATCACATCTCCATTCTAGTTCTCAGCCAACATCATATTACATCCCATCACAATGCATATGGCTGTCTACTCAACCTGATTTTAGGCAAGACTTAACCCATATCTGTGTTGACCACTTAGGGTGAAAGACCAGAAAATTGGCTCTATGGTGGGTAAATGATGCATAGAGCTCATTCAGGTTAAGGCAGGTCAAAGCTGCTTAATGCAGTCTTGAACCACATTGACTAAAGTTGTGGGTTCCTCCAAATTCTCCCTCTGCAACTTTGGATCCATGCAAACAGGCTGGTTCCAAGATGAACCAGCTGCAGCTGTTTACACAGCCATCCCATATTTCCTGTGCTCGACCAAAACGGGAACATGTGATGACCCTCATCATCACCCCTATTTTCCACATAACGGTGACTGGCGGACACAACATGGGTCATTTTGCCTGGAGTTACACTTGCCAGACTGGTGAGAAGGGAGGGAACAAAGAAGAGGCTGATTCCTCCCCTCCCTCATTATTCTGGTACTCTTTTGTCTTCTGAGATGAAGAGAATAGAAAGGGATGGTAAGGGTGGCCATGTCTCACATTTTGCAAACTACAAACTTTCCCTTTCCAGACAATGATCTGGAAAGGTAATGTAATTTACCTTTCTTGTATGTATAAGGAGGTCACAAATAAATGATTTAAGGGTGCATCCAGACTGATTGAAAAGTCCCACGTTTTGTTCCTGTTCTTTCCGATGTTATGATACATCGAAATACATTGATCCAGAAAGCTGACAAAAATATTCTGGTACAAATAAACATATATAAAGATTCAAAATACAATTAGAAAGAATAGGACCAAAATCTGACAGTTTCTGATTTTTTTTAATCAGTCTGGTTGTGTATAGGGAGGTGATATATGAGAATGAAGCCACCTTAACAACGTCCTTATCAGTGATTTTTAAGAGTGTTTTTACAGGCATTTTAGATAATTTCTTCAAGTTTCATCTTTTTTTAAAAAAAAAATAAGATTTTGAATTGTTCACAAAACCACTACAACAAGAAACAGGAAGAAATTGTGTTTTAAAAGCAGCTTTCTAGAATATGATTTTGATAGAGACATGTTATATGTCTAAACAGTGATTATTTCTGTTTGCTTTATGGTCCGAGATTGCCTCTCCCGGCATTCTGAAGCACTACAATCCCTGGAGGCTTGGCTCTGTTTTTCTGGATGTGCAAATGTTCTAATTTTTTTTTAAGAACAACAGAGCATGAATTCTCCACACTTTCTTTTGTGTGTAGCTTACAGGAAAAGAATCTGCCTGTCTCCCTTTCAAAAAACTCTTAAAAGAAAATAGTAATAACAGCTTAGTAGAAGGGATTCATACAAAGAGATTACGATACTTTATATTGCCATGACTTAAGACTGAATACAGTTGTAGCTTTCCACAGACATCCAAAGTAAATAAATGGTTTATACATCATAACAGGATGCCTGTTTTTAGCTCTATGGTATTATAGTATTGGCTTGGTCCAATTGGCAGTGGGGGGATATGTCACACTTTTTTTTTCTCTCACTTCCCTTGTGTGTGAGCCATTTTCACATTCTAAAACCCAATGCCAGAACAAGAAGCTGAGTGCTAATATAACCCTCAGGTCAGCCTGCATTTACCCTATTGACCTAAATCTTGTGTTAGGCTTGTTCCTTTGTAAGACGTGAACATATACCATTAGCATCAGTCAAAGATGTTGATTTCCTCTTCCTTTTTCTTAAAAGGTGACATTGGCCTGCTTACAGTGGCAATCAGCTATTGTTAAAAGAACAAGATTTGCTTTGGATCATTTTATTCATATTTAGTTGGGAAGGTAAAATGCATTCTTTTTCTTTCTTGCATTAGGATGAAAACTACTTCTTTCACTTTACTATTTTATTTCTCATTGAATACTTTCCTGGGCTAAGAACCTTGACACTTACTGTAACTGGAAAGAAATCTTTAACATGAAGTTTCTTTAAAAGGAAGATTAACAGTGAGTGAATACTTTCATTTTAAGGGCCCAGCACTCTCCCTCTTTTTCTTACTCTTTTGGTTTTTTTTTAACTTTTAGGTAATACTTGTCAGTTGATGACCAGTTATGGAAATTCTATAGTTGTGTTGTTCTCTGACTAGCCACTTACTGAAAAGTAAATCCAATGTACTCCAATCCAGTCCTAGGATTTTATAAGAGAAAACAAAATCCCGGGGAAAGCTTCAAGGATAGAGTCCTTTAGCACCCCCAAGATCTCAGGATCTGTAGAGACTAACAATGGATTCTAAGCCAGTAGTTCTCAACCTATGGGACCCTAGATGTGTTGGCCTTCAACTCCCAGAAATCCTAACAGGTGGTAGATTAGCTGGGATTTCTGGGAGTTATAGTCCAAAACACCTGGGACCCACAGGTTGATAAACACTGCTCTAGTGTCATCAACATAAACAGTGCTTCAAACTGAACTATCTTCAATTATTGTGTGGAGCAATTATTTTCAAAACTGCTTTATCCATTATTCATGATACTTAGCAAATATGTAATGCTTTTCTGTTTGCAAAGAGTTAGCAGGTGAAGTAAACATGCAGTTTGCTCATGAATACAAATTTGCTCAAGGATTATATACTTCACAGTGTTTGGCTTGAGTTTCCTTTATGGCATATATAGGAAACTATGAAGGACATTTTACTTTTAACTTCATTTCACTTCCCTACAGCTCCATCATAATGAATGAAAATACTGTAGACTTTCAGCAGTAGTGGGGAGCAAAATCAAATCAAGATTGCTTCTTGCATCAAACCTAACTTCAAATATAATTGTTCTAGTGCCTGTTGTGTGATGGATGAAGTCTTGAGTTATTAATCTGTTGTATAGTTGTCAGATACAATGCTGAAAAATTCTATTCTACCTGCCTGGAAGTAAAAATCAATGTGTTGTACCAACAAAAAGGGCAGCAAAAATACTTCAAGCTGTAACTATTCAATCTTTTTCTTGTTTTGTTTAACTGTTTACAGCAATCCTAGGCCTTCCTGCATGTGTATTCATATAGAATGTGCAACTGTTGAAATCTTCCCAATATATATGGACTAAAATGGAGTAATTTAGTTTACAAATTTATTAGTGTATTTTTACATTTTGACTTCCTTTGAGCAGAAAAGAGATCAGGCATTACATGTCTAAGAGTTATAAACACTTTTATTTTTGCTAGATCTGTTGTAGGTAGAATACTTCTAAATACATTTATCTCAAAAGGTCGTTTACTATATATATATATATATATATATATATATATTATTTTCAATTGATTTCATTTGCTGCATATGAACATAAGCATCTAATGTCAATGTATTTAAATATTGGTATAACATATTACATGCATAGTAGGCTTGGGTAACCACGGAAAAATTTGGTTCTAAACTCGTTTTGTTTTTAGGGGGCCCTTGCATTTCGTTTTTTTTTTAAGAATTCTGAAATTTTCCTTTTAAAATTTTTGAAATATACGAAATTTTGTAAAATTACGAATTGATTCATTAATGGCGGATGCGATTGCGCAATATGCTAAAAAAACCTCCAAATGGGACAGGGGAAACTTCTGAAGCTTCCCTCTCCTTCTGTTGTCGACTGTTGGTGTGATAAAACAAACAACAACTATATTATATTATTATAATATTATTATATTATATTGTTGTATATTATATTATATTATATTATTATAATATTATTATATTATATTACTTTATATTATAATATTATTATATTATATTATATATAATATTATAATATAATATATTATAATATATATTATATTATATTATATTATATTATATTATAATAAACAATTATAATATTATATTATATTATATTATTATAATATTATTATATTATATTATATTATATTATATTATATTATATTATATTACATACTAGCTGTACCTGGCAACGCATTCCTGTGGCATAGAGTGAGGGTATGAAAAATAAAGTAATGAGAAATTTTGGGCAAGAAGGATGCCATGAGAAAGAGGAGGGAGGGGGGAATGTGGGATTTGCCAGCTGGAAGGAAAGAAGGAAGGAAGGAAGGAAGGAAGGAAGGAAGGAAGGAAGGAAGGTAGCCCAGTGCAGCCCAGAGTGAGGCAAGAAGAAGCATGAGGAAAGAGGAGGGAAGCAGCAGAGCAAAGGGACTGGAAGTGAGGTAAATGCGAGATTGTAAAACTTGCACCAGACATACGAAAATAATTACGAAATAATTACGAAATAATTACGAAATAATTACGAAATAATTACGAAAATTGGAAAAATTGTTTCAATTCTTAATTACTCCTCACACTATTCCTTCATGGCTCAATATTGGATCGTAAGCTAATTTAAATACGAATTAATAACGAATAACAAAATTAACAAACTGGATCACCCAAGCCTAATGCATAGATTTTTATTGTTAAAAACCTCCATTCCCATTTCCCATCACCCAGACAGTATATTTTTTCTATATCTTTTTTCTATATAATGCATACAATTTTATTAGTTTCTGTACAATATTTCTATTGGCTTCAGTGCTTTTTATCCATTCCATATAAATCAACCATTTAATTTTTCCTATTTTATCTTACCGCGTATCGTCTCGAATTAAACATGCTATAATTTCAGATTGGAAGAAGATTATAGGCTAGATAGGAAGGGACAGAAAGAAACATAATTATCTAAAAGTGACTAGTTTAAGTTTTAACAAACCACAGAGTGAGCACACATGTCTTTCTTTACTACTTACTCCTACTAGAGATTGGCTATGATGCTTACCTCAGGTCTTCATAGACAGGTGGTGATTATATAATGAGAGGAATAAAAAGAGATGTCTTGTTAGCTGTACCACAGAGCAGAAGTACTCTTCTTGGCATGCTTTGCATGGAGGCCTTATAAAAAATAGAGAGAAATGTGAAAGGGGGTGATTTAATTTCATTTAATTTAACATGGCAAACTCCCTCGGGCAACAGCTTTCAGGGGGTACTTATGGCCACCAGGACTACATTGTCCAGCCTGCCTTAGGTGTCATTTCTGTAAGTCTGGTCTATGGCACAAGCCCATTGGCCAGCCTTGGGGTCAATGTAACTGATGGACGTGCTGTTCCTTCAATAGAGGGCAGCCTGTGAGGCTTAGTCCTAGTTCTGTGAGGGGGGAGTGAAGTGACAGAGCTAGAAAAAGCATGTTGTCATATGGAAAGGCCATGGAAACCCACATGTGGCCCTGGAACCCCGAGCAGCTGCAGAGTGAGGAACTGCCCAGTAGAAACCTGGGCTGCTTCCTCCAAGAGTATTTATTTATTTATTTATTTATTTATTTATTTATGACATTTATATGCCACCCTTCTCACCCTGAAGGGGACTCAGAGTGGCTTACAAGACATATACGTACAATATATTATATTATTAGCATAGTACAATATCAGTATTAATTATTACTATATTGTATTATACCAGTATATTGTAATATTATTAGTAATTTTATATGTAATATAAATATATAATATCATATTATTATTATTAGTAGTAGTATTATATTGCATTACATTATAATATTATAAATATTATATGTATATACAATATATTATATTACATTATATTATATTATTAACATAGCACAGGAGACAAGGTGGAACTGTCTTCTGGCTCCCACTCTCTTCACTCTAGCCAAGAGCGGCAGTTGGTGCAGGGGGAAGGGGTCCCCAACTGATGACATATGCAGGAGACAAGATGGAACTGCCCCCTTCCCCCCCCCCTTCACTCTGGCCAAGAGTGGCAGTTGGTGCTGGGGAGAGGGGTCCCCAACTGATGACATATGCAGGAGACAAGATGGAACTGTCCCCTCCCCCCCCTCTCTTCACTCTGGTCCAGAGCGGCAGTTGGTGCTAGGGGAGGGATCCCCAACTGATGACATAGGCAGACCATCAGTTCCTTGAAGAACACAAACACCTTGACCAGATTTTTTTTTCTTTTTTTTTGCATTTTTAACTGTAACTATGAAAATTTAATAAAGATATATATATAAAAAAAACACCTTGACCAGATTAAAAGCATGACCAAGATGGCCACCAAAGATCAGCTGATCACTACATCCACAAAGAAACACAGGTGCTGAGGAGAGGAGACCTGCTTTGAAGAAAGCCATGTGATTAACTTTTTTTTTGGCTTACAAGGAAAAAAAGAAACAGTATGCAGCTGCCCTTGTCAATCACATCATCCCCCAACCCTGTCACCCCAGAAAATTACAGATAGCGCATTACATTGAAACAAACTCTCCAAAAGAAACCTTTACCAATCTCTCTGAAAATTTTGAGAGGCTTTTGTTTCCATTCATAAAGCTTCGGAAGGATCCCTTTCTGATTAGTAATTCTGAGATTAACAAATCATACAAATCTCAGAATTATCAAATGGAACTCCGAAGCTTTGCAGAGTCCTGCTCCTGGCATATTGTTAATGTTTCTCCAGATCAATTGTTGCCACTATCAAAACTATGTCTCAGTCTATGTACAAGCAACCTGTGCTATATCAAACAGGCATTAAAATTTGTTTCAGATTTTAAGGGAAGACCTGTTTATTTTCATGTTGTAGCAAGAATCCAAGGTAACAGAATTTGGATTTTTGCCCCTCCCCTCTCATGCACCTTAGGAAGCATTTTCAGAACACAAACAGGGATATTCCCAATTAATCCTCTGACATCCATTTTTCAGCTGCAATTTAGTAGTCCCAGTTTCTCTTTTCTACTTTCATTTTCCTCTTTGTTTTCAGCTTACTTCAGCTGTTGCAAATCAAGTTCAAAAGGCAATCGTAGCTTGCACTCAACACAGCAGGGGAAAAGAGCAAAAGCAAACTGTTACAGTTCTCCTGACATGTATTCTTCATTTATACCTTTTGCCCCCATTACCAAACTGATATTGATTGGCAAAAATGTATCTTGGTGAATATATGTTGGTGTGCAATAAGAGTGACATTATATGCTTGGCTTTAAGATTGGCCTCTTAGGTCCTATGGTAATGAATTATTACAGACTCACCACATGCATATACATATAGTATTTCTTCTAATTGCTGGTTTTTTTTATATCAACTTCCAATTATATTTTGTTTTGAACTGTTTTAATTGGTATTATGTAATTACTAATTAGTCTTTAACTGCTGCTGATTGTCCATTTTTGCTAGATATGTTACTCAAGAGATACTGCTTTGAGTTATTGCTAATAACTTGTAGTATGTTATTAACTTTACATCTAAATATTTTGCTTTCTGCTTGAGAAGTGAAGTGAACCCTATAAATATTTTAGTTGGTCAGTTAATCAATACAAGTGTGATCATAGTTTGCACTTCACAAGTTTTGCAGGAAAGTATCTCCATGTTATCTGAACCATGGTTAGTTATGCAAGATTTATTATCAACTATTAACAATGTTACAAGGATGAAAATCTGTCAACATTGCTTTGTCCCATTTTTTAAAGTATAGAGTTTTTTCTGTTCTAAAGATGAATGATTTTTACAGGACCTAAACTCAGTTGAAATTCTACCTGTTAACTCCCAGAGATATAAATTTTGGGGGAAGGGTTGTGACCATGTGGTGTATTTTTTCATTATGTAGGTACTATCAATGAGGGGCCTTTTTGTTGATGACATGTTTGAATATAGAGGGAACCAAATTTAGAAATTTAAGAATAAAGCATTAAAATCTTTGGGGAGGATAGATGCCAGTTCTGGATGTCAGTTTTGGTTTACATATATCTGATTCTTACAATTCTAACTTGAATATTTTAGTGGCATTTGGTAACCTCTCATCAGAAACAAACAAAATTCTCAACTAACCCTAGTTGTGATTAATAGTGCAACATAGCTGTCGTTGTCTAGTTCACCATGTAGTTCATGTAGTTTCAGTGCAGACAAAGTACAGCCGAATGAACAGATTACACCTGATGTGGAATATATGCAATATATCATTTACAATAGTTAACATACATTTTAAAAGTGAAAATGATATTCAGCCCAAAGCCTTCTCACTAAATTAGCTTCATGTTTTGTATTTTATTGTTAAAATCTATTAAGATGGCGTGGGTTGCATTACGCTAAATATTATGCTTACATGTGCCAAGAATTTTACTAGTTCAATTTGTCATGCTGGTAAATGGCTACAATCCAGGTTCAAGT
The DNA here is from genome assembly GCF_037176765.1 of Anolis sagrei. Lineage (NCBI taxonomy): Eukaryota > Metazoa > Chordata > Lepidosauria > Squamata > Anolidae > Anolis > Anolis sagrei. Next base: position 38,513,962 of record NC_090025.1, read on the forward strand.
TGTAAGACAATATTTTAAAAGGGGGAAGGGGAGTTTAATAAGTTGATGGGCCATAAAAATTACCAGTCGGTTAATAATGAAGTCACAATAAGGTCAATGATTCCAAATACATTTATAAGCACAGCTATTTTCCTATTAAGTTCCATGCTGCCTTAATAGCAATTATACACCCTGGATATATACTTATAAAGAACTGTTGGATATTTGTGATGGTTGAAATAATTCAGCCTGTAGGTCTTATGCCTCATAATGAAACAGATGCATCTAGTCACTTCCTGGAAACCCAAAATCTGTTATTTTAATTCAGCTGGAAGATCTCAACAGGAGGAAGCATTGGTTTATTTACTTAACCAACACCTCACACTTAGGATTCTTCAATCAGCAAATATTAAAATGGGCTCCCCAGATTCTTAAGTGTGCTTCCCTTAAGGAATGCCATGCAAAGCTTGGCCATCAAACACCTGTCTTTGGTTTTCATGGTCAATAAGATCCATAATAGACACCAATATAAGAGGCTCCCACAAGTTGGGTGTCCATCAAGCCCACTATTGACTGTCCTAATTGATAACAGATCTACAGGGCCTCTTGCAAGGCCTAAATTTCTATTTAGAATATTTTTAAATGGATATACTAGAGAATAAACATAGAGCCTTTTGCATACAAATTATATACCCTTCCACTGAGTACGCTGTCACTCAAAGCCATTTGATTTTTTTTTCAGAGTCCTTCAAACAGTTTCATAGTATTTGGATACATCAGTCAAATAAGGGAAACTTGGTTATTTGAGCAACTTGGTTGCTCAAATAACTTTTAAACTGTCTTAGCATAGTTTACCAACAGGCCCGTAGCCAGGATTTTGATTTGGGGGGGGGGGGGCTGAGTTTGGTTGGGGGGGCTGACTTTGATTCAGGGGGGGGCTGAGTCTGAGTGAAAGAGGGTCTACCCTAGCAAACCTTTTGTATCGTTACCCCAATACCCCCATGCATATGAGATATATTGAGCATGGTGATCAGACCATGATATGAATAAACATAACAGTTTAAATAATGTACCAGTAAGGCCTTTTCGCGGACCACCCTGAGAATTTTGAGGGGGGGCTGAAGCCCCTCAACCCCCCCCCCCCCCCCCGGCCACATGCCTGTTTAACATTGACCTATCATCATCATTTTCCATCAGCTTCAATTTCTATTCTTCCACCATCTTTGTGCATTAGCATTGTCCTACCTACTGTCTGGACTTCTTCCAAGCTGAACTGAATATTCTCTTGTCTTGATTTGGGTTGTCTTCTTTTGGTCCATTTTCCAAAGAAAAGTAATATTATCAGAGTTAGCTATGTTTACATTCTTTTGTTCACTAACTGCTAGTTTGCATATTCACGTACTTCCTTTCTGCTAGTTATTCTGCATCCAATTTTTCCCTGCATCACTCTAACCTATTGCCATTTTCTTCTCTTCTCCCTCTCTCATTAGACCTAGGCCCTTTCACACTACACAATTATACTGCTATGTTTCTATGCTAACTGTCATGGCTGCATCCTAGGAAATCTTTATTGTTGAAGAATTAGAGCTTTTTGGCTATGGATTCTAGATGCAGGTTGGTTATCCTTTATTCAGAATTCTGAAATCCAAAATACTCCAAAATCTAAAACTATCCATATGGGTGAGAACTAATCCCTTTGTTTTCTGTTGGTTCAATGTACACAATTTGTTTCATACACACAATTATTAAAATAATGTATTTGAAGTAACTTTCAGGCTACGTGTACAAGGTCTACATGAAACATAAATTAATTTTGTGTTTAGACATATATGCAGATACATATGAATACTTCTGAAATCCAAAACAATTCTGGTTGCAACCATTTCAGATAAGGAATACTTTGTCTGGACCCTTTCCTGTACTTCAAAATCTAGGATTCCATAGGATGCAGCCATAGCAGTTAAAGCTCAGCCATAGCACTGGATTGTGTGGTGTGAGAAGCCACCCTTTCTATACAATTAATGTGCAAGTAAAACTATTTTATATGTTTTACAAATAAGACTTAACTTATTTCTCTGCAAAACCATAGATGTGGGAATAGGTGTGAGACTGGTTAATGTGCAGTATCTGCCATATCAGTTTGATTATTTCTCTAATAAGATGGACCACCATCTCTTCCATTTCCTGACTAACACTGATTTCATGGTTCTACCCTTCCACAGTCATCCATCTTTCAAAAGTCTGCTGAAACAGAACTGACTACAATTATGAGCCTACTTTTTACTTCACTCTTAAAAGTCTTGCAGTGCCTGAAGATTGCATTGGGAGTATTACTGGAAGAAAAATATATGCATACAAAAACATTACAAGCCTGAGTCCTGTGTAGAAGCAGTTTCAGCAGCCCTAAACCTGATGCCTTCACTCTATTATATAAAAATAAATGAAGCACAAAGAAACATATTTTGGAGCATATTCAGCATTTTCTCCAATTAACCTCAAGAAAATTCCCAAAGTGTATTAAAAAATAAATTGTCCCACTTTACTAAATTCCATTCATCATTAATGAATCTGGCAGCTGCTGATGGATTGACTTTTCTTTCCATTGTTTTGCCTATGCATGGGCTTAGCTAAAACAGGTATTAACTACATTGCCTGGTAACCTTCCAGCTACAATTCCCGTAACTTATTGACAGCAGTTATTACATTAACTTACTTGATATTTTTCAATCATTTCCAATGAGATTTTGGCTTTGCATTTTAATATATTCAACATTGATATGCTGCTTATTGATTGAACTCTGCCTCCCTTTTCCAAAAGTTTAATGGATGTTTAAAGAGCCAAGAAAAATGTTAAAAACATGGTATTATTATAAGACAGAAGAAAGAAGGCAATAGAAGGGGAAGAACAGATGCTCCAGAATTCTTGTGAGCCTTAGTACAATGCAAACATAGATAAAAATTAAATGAGGAAAAGGCTACAAGGAAAAGAAAGAAGCAATTATAGAAGTAAACAATGGGGAAATGTCTGTTTTAAAATTTAATGACAAAACCATCATTACAAGTCAAAAGGTTTAAAATGTTTTGGACCTTTCAACTAGAGGTTTAAACAAATTTACTAGCATCTCATTTAAGGTGAAAATAGAATCAACACAATTATTATAAATCAACAACATAACTGTTTTTAAGGTTACAAAAATGTTGTTGGCAGACTCATTTGTTTTCTATACCATGAACAGTGTAAGAAATTTAAATCCCACAATTCTCTGTTTTTGGTATAACCATTAAAACACTGCTGTTACCACCAGACCTCCCAATGCAGCTGGCATTTTAGTAGTAATGCCAATTCGGTTGCTCCTCCAAATCAAGGATGGGGAGTATCACTTTCAGCCTGATACAAGTGCAAATAAATTTGTGGAGATATAATTTAGAGCTGGCATTAGGGTGGGACCAATAATGCCTATATATTATAATTTTAATCTCTTTCTTCTAGTAAGTAAGCCTGGAAAGAAAATTTCACTTTTTCAGTTGTATCCATGCTACATAATTATAGCAGTTTGATATCATTTTATCTGTCATGATTCCATTCCAATGAATCCTAGGACATGTAGGTTGATGGAGAACTTAGGATTTTATAGTACATCCCCTGGACTTCAAGAATAATTCTCTTGGACAAAGAGCTCTAACTACCTCTTTTAACTACAAGTCCCAGAATGTCATGAAACCATAGCAGTAATCATGTAGTTTTGCAATACATTAGAAAATTAGTGGAAAATATTATAAGAGTGGGAAATCTTGTAAATAAACACCAACACCACCACTCATTTTAGCTCATTTTTGATATTGCCTCCCCAACCCCCCAAGGAATTGCAGGAGAGGGAATACAAATATAAACTGCAAGTCTCCTGAGTTCTTAAAATGCCTCAAATGTTCAATTCACTTGGGTATTCCTACAGAAATATGTTCTAAGAAAAACATGGCAGAGAGCAAACAAAGTAAAAACACTGCACACCATATAATATGCCAAAAGCAGGTGAAAATATAATTTCTGAATTTCCTAAATAAAATACACAAGCATGCAAAATATTCCCCACCCACTCTCCCGTAGCTGAGTGAACAGATTCCAAATGCCACTAGGTTTATAATACTATTTGGAAACTTTCCATTTAATAATTTACAGCGTATGACTTGTGAAGGGTTTGTTATTTTTGTGGTAGGTTGCAGCAGCAAACCAATTTGATCACTACATCTAGACAAGGCAAACTCCCTCATGCCAGGCTCCATATGTCAACACTTTGTGGAGAAGCCACATAGCAGAGAACAAGTTGGAAGTAATACTTAAATGTAAAAAGTAATAACTACTAAGAAGGTTTTTCTTTTACTTTTGCTGCTTTGCCCATATATTTCTGGTAATACTTACTTACTTAGGCGATCCCTCGTTGGACGAGTAAGATGGTCTTCCATTATGGATTTCCTTGTGGGTCCGTAGGTGGCTGTGGAGCCCTATTCTTGCTCTGCATCTTCTTCCGCAGTGAGGGCATTGGTTTCCAGGTGGAAGGCGTTCCCGGTCGGGGTTGGCTTGACGCGCCTTCCTCCTGGCACGTTTCTCTCTTTCACCCTCCACTCGTGCCTCCTCGAATTCTGCAGCACTGCTGGTCACAGCTGTCCTCCAGCTGGAGCGCTCAAGGGCCAGGGCTTCCCAGTTCTCGGTGTCTATGCCAGAGTTTTTAAGGTTGGCTTTCAGCCCATCTTTAAATCTCTTTTCCTGTCCACCAACGTTCCGTTTTCCGTTCTTAAGTTCGGAGTAGAGCAACTGCTTTGGGAGACGGTGGTCAGGCATCCGGACAACGTGGCCGGCCCAGCGGAGTTGATGTTGGAGGACCATCGCTTCAATGCTGGTGGTCTTTGCTTCTTCCAGCACACTGACGTTTGTCCGCTTGTCTTCCCAGGAGATTTGCAGGATTTTCCGGAGGCAGCGCTGATGGAATCGTTCCAGGAGTTGCATATGACGTCTGTAGACTGTCCACGTCTCACAGGCATATAGCAGGGTTGGGAGGACAATGGCTTTATAGACAAGCACCTTGGTCTCCCTACGGATGTCCCGGTCCTCAAACACTCTTTGCTTCATTCTGGAAAATGCTGCACTTGCAGAGCTCAGGCGGTGTTGTATTTCGGCGTCGATGTTGACTTTGGTGGAGAGGTGGCTGCCAAGGTAGCGGAAATGGTCCACATTTTCTAATGTTACGCCATTAAGCTGTATTACTGGCATTGGAGAGGGATTGGCTGGCGACTGCTGGAACAGCACCTTGGTTTTTTCAATGTTCAGTGACAGGCCGAGCTTCTCGTATGCTTCTGCGAAGGTGTTTAGAGTGGCTTGTAGATCTTCTTCTGAATGCGCACAGACGACATTGTCATCAGCATACTGGAGTTCTATAACAGATGTTGTTGTAACCTTGGTTTTGGCTTTCAGTCTGCTGAGGTTGAATAGCTTGCCATCTGTCCGATAGATTATTTCCACTCCGGTGGGAAGCTTCCCATCAACAAGGTGAAGTATCATAGCGATGAAGATGGAGAATAGAGTTGGGGCGATAACACATCCCTGTTTGATACCGGATTCCACCTTAAATGGGTCACTTTGGGAGCCACTGCTGTCCAAAACTGTTGCCATCATGTCATCATGGAGGAGCCGCAGGATGTTCACAAATTTGTTAGGGCACCCGATTTTGTGGAGGATGGTCCAGAGAGCGCTGCGATTCACTGTGTCAAATGCCTTTGCAAGGTCGATGAATGCCATGTACAGGGGTTGGTTTTGTTCCCTGCATTTTTCTTGGAGTTGTCGTGCAGTGAAGATCATGTCCACGGTTCCTCTGGAGGGGCGGAAGCCGTTCTGGGATTCTGGGAGGGAAGCCGTTCTGGGATTTCTGGTAATAAACCACCAAACGCTTTGGAAACAGATTAGGGTGTATACCTATGCAACTTGACCTATACCACCAAAGGAAGAAACACTGCAAAGGTCTGAGCTATATCATATATCAAAGCTCTTTTATTCAGATTAATAAGTCCATGTCTTCTTTTGCAATGCTCCATACCTCAACCCTCCATACAAAACATGTTTCTATTCTTGCTGCTCAGTATAACCTGGAAGTTGTCATCACCACACAATGAGAAAACACAGGGTAAGAAAATATCTACCAAAAAGGATGCTTCCAGGAAGCAAATTATTGTGGGCAAAAATGGGTTAAAGTAACCTATTTTCGCCACGGACTCCCAAAAGTAGCAGGCTTTCCAGGGAGTTGTCCCCATGTCAGCGTGGTAACTTCCATGCTGGCATGGGGCCACAAAACAAAAAAACCTTAAAGCTTTAAAGTGAAGGTAAACTTACTGGGTTGCCAGTAGGCCTCTCTGCAGGCTTCCTGGAATGTACCGATGATGCTCCAGAAGGCAGGGGGCAGGAGTGCCCCCCCCCCAGACTCCTGGTGTATCATTGGTACATCCCAGGAATTGGTGAATTGGGTTGTGCAGACAGACTTCTGGGACTGCTAAAGCAGTCCCAGTAGTCTCTCCCCAGAAGGCCCATACTCCATTAGACTTTTAGAAAGGCCCAGACCTAATGGAGTATCAAAGTAGTTTGGGACAAAACAGGGTTTACCAGCTTTGTTTCAAATTACTTCGCTTTTACCTGAGGTGTTGTTTGGACATCTCAGGTAAAACTCAAACAGGGCCTGGGTTAAGGGCCCTCTCTGGAAGGGCCCCAAGTGACTTGGAATATGAATACAGAGACAGAGTAGGACAGAATTAGGAACCGGGTACAAACATGTTTTTTAGAAGTCATTTTCTTCTTAAAACCCCTTATGGATTCTTAATAGCAACTATCATGACCTGAAATGCATAGATCCTCATTGGATCATTTCTGCATTTTAATTACATAAATTTGTTTTAGGAAATTTGGGGAGTTTCTTGACTACACAAATATAAAGAACCAATATCCCATCTCTGGGGACCATTTTCACCTCCAAACCAATCAGCACTTATATCTAGATTCACAGTTACAGAAATTATATGTAATGATGCTGTGAACATTCATGAGCCAACTTACTAACATGGAATGTTCAATTGTCAGTGTACATCTACAGAATAGAAAGCTGAAATGTGGCTACAAGCCTGCCACAATTACATCAACCCACTGACTTTGGGGAAAATTTTAAGGTTTTTACCATCACATTAAAAAAAAAAACACAAGAGGGGGGTTGGGGAATTGAAGTCGCATCCACTGTGCACCACAAGAAGCAAAGAGAATTGACAGAATAAACCATGTTTCTGATTGGCTGAGAAAGAAATGTGAGAAACACAGGGAGAGGAAAAACCTAAACTCCCATCATGCCCCGAGAGGGTGTGCAGTTGTTGTTGTTCATTCCTTCAGTTGTCTCCGACTCTTCGTGACCTCATGGACCAGCCCACGCCAGAGCTCCTTGTCGGCTGTCACCACCCCCAGCTCCTTCAAGGTCAGTCCCGTCACTTCTAGGATGCCATCCATCCATCTTGCCCTTGGTCGGCCCCTCTTCCTTTTGCCTTCCACTTTCCCCAGCATAATTGTCTTCTCTAGGCTGGGTGTGCAGAGGCTCCTTGAATTCCCACGCTGCGCAAAGTGCTGCTGGCAAAGACAGTTCCCAGTGGGGCCCTCTCTGGAGAAGATGCCTAAGGAAGCCTTTCTTGCCGTTTTCTCTCTTATTCTTTCTCTTGCTCTCTCGATTTCTGGCCTTATTTGCCTCAAGCAGGCACTCCACTGGGAGGAGAGGCATCAGGAAGGGATGGAGGAGGCTGTCAGGGAAGAAAGAATAGGAGGAGGAGCTGCCGCCGCTCCCAGACACCTGCTCCTGCCTGATTTGCAAGGCTGTCCACAAGCCACAGCCTCCACCTCAGGTAGAGTGCCGCGCAGCCCCATTGCCCCCATTAGCCAAAAGAGATCACTGCTCTTGATCCATTCTGGTTAAGGCTTCAGCTAGGCCCTGCCCAATCTGTTATCAGCGATCCAGCTGAAAATCCCAAATTTTCCCAAATTCCAAATTGCCAAATGGAATTCTGCACTCCCATACTAGGTCTAAATGTCATTCATGATAACATCTAGGATGAAGTCTGGGCTCTAATCTCAGCTATTCAGCAGTATCTGTAAGATGCGCAGCCATTTGGCGGGCTCTCCCTTAGGCAGAGTATCTTCAGATCAAAACTCAATCCTCATGATGCCTTGAAAATTTGATGTGTTCAAAGGAGAAACATAATTAATTTAAGGATTTTGATGCTGTGAGCACACAAGCGCTTGGAATTTGTGCATTCATGCTTTTTATCAATTTATTTTTTATACTGATGGTTCAAATTTCATTCTTTTATTGCCTTTTGCTGAGAATAGAAAGACAAGGTTACATAAATGGGACATTCCCCCTCCTTTTTTCTGCATAATATAATTTTTAGAGGCTAAAAAGACATTGTAAACGTAAAGCTAAGCTCTGGAGATTTGGTATTGGAAAGGTGTTTAATGCTCAGAATTTCTTTAGTCATACAATACTAATCTCTAAGGATTGGTTTATAAAAGCCCTTTTTAAACCAATAAAATATTATCAGGAGTTTTAAAAGGTGGCTGAGAATCCTCAACTTCAAAAAATATGATAATGCTTTATCAGATCATGAAAAATATTGGGGGAAGCAAGTCTTATTGTTTCCTGTTTATAATTATTTTTTCTGAATCAAGAATGAATAGAAGCCTTCCAAATGAAAGCAAAAATATTACAGATAACAGACCTGTTTTTGCTAGACTTCCTTTGAAAGGCTCTCCCCCCGACCCTTCACACACAAACACACAAATGTAGATTATGTATAAAACTATTATTTACCATAGTAGAAACCATACTGATGAACCATATTCATCTTTGCAATGGCAATATATTTTTCTATTATTTAGAGACTGGCTAATGCAGACTAGAGGGAAGGAAGATGTAGATTTATCTAATATATTGTTGCCTGCACTGACTTCTATATCTGTACATTTATTCATATTAAACTTTCCTCACCCATTTTCCTTAGCTGTTTTAGAGTTCCCAGTGGGAAATCTAAAGGCTTGTAATACCATGCTATAGCATCAATTTTTTAGTCTTCCTGAAGGTTTAAAAGTTAAATTAAAATTTACTAGAGTGGTAATTCCAGAGATAAAGATGGAGATCAACCTCCACTCAGGGCCTCCCCAGATATAGCTAAATCCCAGTTCCTCCAGAGATGTACACCCCATCCCCAACCCAAACCCCAGGATTTCCCTCAGGGGATGGCTAGATGCCATCCTGTGTCAACCAAAGTTTGACCCAGGAGACCATTCAGCCCCAGCCCCAGTCCTCCATCACCCCCCCCCAAAAAAAAACCCTTACTTGAGGGTCTTAGTGGCAGTGCAACCCCCTCCAGAGAGCTCTCCTGATGCTCCCCCCCCCCCGACACACACACTTCTTGATGCATCATTTTTGTGCATTAGGAGAGCTCTCCGGAGGGGCTTGCACTGCTGACAGTCCCATCAGGTAAATTCTGTGGAGAAAATGGGGGGCCGGGAGAGGAGGGAGTGGATGCCATTCCATTCCTTCAGGCACTTAGAGCTTGAAGAAATGGGATTACTGTGGGGATGGACTCCCAGGACTGTGGAAGCCATCACCTGGAAAAATCCAGTCCCTAGTTTAAGGTTTGGATCTTTCCAGGTGTTTAATTAATCCAGAGAAATGGAAATCCTAGTCTTCTCTGGATTAATTCGGTTTTACCTGTGGCTTCATTTGGATGCCTCTGATAAAAACGAGACAGGTCCTGCATTTTGGGCCTCTCAGGAAAGGTCCTCGGGTGATGTCTTAGGACTCATCCAACACTATTTCATATCACTTCTTATTTATTCTTTCGACTTCCCTCTCCAAGCACTCTAAAGTATGTTTACATTGGGTAAGAGAAGTGAATAGAAAAGAAACAAGTCTTGTCAATTACAGATTACTTCTTCTCCTATCATCCTCGAGCAGCACAATTTTCAGACTTGCTGTTTCAAGATTTTAAACATTTCTTTAGATTTTCAATGTGAAAAAAGACTGAAATAATGTTAGCCTTGTGCTGGGATAGATCAAAACATCTACCCCCCACCCCCACCCCCGCAACATGCACGCTCCTACACATATGATTCTGGCTTTGCTTAGCGGTAGCAATAGTAACACAAATTGCATTTGTTGGGACAAAGGAGGTCACAACTTTCTTGGATAGATAAATTGAGGTTTAGCCCCTACATGGATCTAGATCCAGGCATCAGTTGATCCACCTGCTAGGTACAGCAACCACTTCACCCAGCCTACCTGCTGGCTATATCTCTGAAATGAAAAACTGAATTCTTCATGGGTGAATTCCACTGCATGGTGAGTCTGCTGTTTTCAAGCCAGAAATTCTAGCCTCAAACATAGGAAAATTGGGCTTTAATTTCAGCTCAACTATTAGTAGCTCTGGGCAAGGCACAATTTTTGAACTTTCCGTAACCAAAAGGTCATGTTTTCTGACTGTTATCACCCTCGGATTGATTTTTTTTCTTTTTAAAGGACGGTTCAACATTAATCTAGCATAAAGATTAAAAAACCTAAGAGTAATATTGTGTGTGTTTTTTCAAGAATAGTCCAACCTGAATCTGGCATAAAGATAATGAATCATAACAAGCTACCACTGTGAAGATCATGAATTGAGCAGGGACATGGTTCAACTGTTCAAAGTGGTGAAATATCTTTCATATCTATAACAAATGAAAATTAATCTTATTCATCTCATTCTGGGATAAATCTTATATCTTATAACTTTATATTTGTTTTATGCCTTGCAAAAAGATGTCCAAGATATTTCATTAAAGTAATTCATTAATTCAGTGTGTAGTATGATTATATATTTTAGTCACTATTTGGCAGTATATATTCTCTAGCTGCATCATGTAGCAATGTATATTTTCTCTCATTAATTAATTACATACATTTACCCACAATAGGGTTGGGCATTTGCTCTGCTTGTGATGAGAAGGGTGTAAGGAAGTTATTGAAACTAGGTATATGTATTTGAACTGTAACTATTTGGTTGGCAACCGTAGCTGAAAACTAGAGATAACTGGTTGTATCCATTGTGGTGCTGCCATGGAAACCAAGGCAGGCTAGCAGTAGAGAGTGGAAAGTGGGCGGAGCCTAGCGAGAGAAATGTATCTGCGTTTGAAAAGAAGCAGTCAGTTAGGGTTTGGAACTCGGAGTGAGCAGTTCCAGTTAGGAGGTCGTTTCAGTCAGCCGTCGGAGATAGTAGTTTAGTGGAAGAGCAGTGAGAGGGAATAGCAGTAGGTTTTCCAGCCTAGGAAGGCGGGAGGGAGAAACCTAGATAGTTTCTTTAGTCAGGGAAGGCTAAAGAAAGCTAGTTAAGATCGCTAGTCGAGAGAAGACTAGAGATCAGTAGTTTGATCAAGGACAGATCAAATTAGAAAGCTATTCACTTCAGGAAACATTGCTCAGCAAAGTGCTACATTTCACTAACAGTTGCTATAAGTTGTATCATTTGAAAGAGTGAACTGTATTACAAACTGTTACTTAAAGTTCCAGAAGTCATTCAACAACTCGTAACCACACGCTTTGTACAAAATAAACTTGTTCTCTTTTGTTGAAGACCGTTTCATCTCAGTCAGTCTGCGTCTGTGAAGCCAAATCTTATCATTGATAACCCATATACCTCACAATTGGTGGCAGCTACCCTAGTTTACAAATAATTGGCCTCCCCTACAATATATTCTTTCCAATAAGTGAGGCCTGAGTTTAATTCCCTCCTTGATCATATACGCGCCTCGTTACAAATGGGAAAACAAGAACTCTCCTTGCTAAGTCATGACACTTAATAGGATGTGTTAATGTCTTTTAAAAAATAGGAATGGAGCAGCAAGAGGAAGTGCCACCCAGATACAACTGAGGACAAAAGTTTACCTTCTGATACATACACCTGTGTTATCTGCTGATGCCTTATTATTGGTTAAAAGTAAGGAGCACAAACCACACTTAAAATGCAGTGTATGCAAAGATGAAAATCTTACTTTATCCTTAATCATTCACCTTTTCAGCTGTTGTTAAATGTCGTAGTTTTTGTCTCATCCTCCCACTATTTCTCTTTGTCCTCAGCTTCCTTCAATCACTTCAAATTGAGTTCAAAGCCCAAAATTTGGTTTCAAATACTTTAAAATTATGTTATAGATTATTTATTATATATTTGTATTCAACTCAGCAGATGACAGGACAGAAGGGTGAAGTCTTGCTCTTCCCAGCAGGCTCAGGCATAGGAATTCCCTGCAACCCCTGCAGTCCGGTCTTCTTTATTAATAACTTGACCATATTCTAATGTTGCTTGGTCACATTAATAACTTGACCATATTTTAATGTTGCTTGGTTGGTTGGTATGGTAATAATACTATTTGCCTAATTATACCTTTCCTTCCATTGTGTTATCTAAGCTATTTATGACCAAATACAGTTTTAAAAAGCATACAGAACTCCCTCCAACAACTTCATTTGGTCATAGAGAATTCAGTGATTACAGAACCTGACAATTCATAACAAATGTTTTTATAAACTAATTGGTTTCTGAGAAGGATGATATACAAACAGACAAAATTTTGAACTCAGTCTCCTGTTGTTAATGAAGGGATCCAAAAAGGCAGCTGTTACTTATTTTCAAATGTGAATGGGTGAGGAAAAAGTAGGAAAACAGGCACGAGGCAATTGACCAAACTCAGTTATTATGATTATTATTCATATGAGGCTGAGGAGATTATTTCCCTCAAAAAGTACATTCCTTGGATGTTAAAAGAAAATCATAAAAAGAAACACAAGTTTTGTTTTTCTTCTTTTTAAATTCTGGTTCTGGCCTAAATCAGTAATCCAAGGTACTTCTCTCATTTCCAGTTTATAAGTGAGCAGGGAAAAGGAGATGTATGATTGGACACTACATAGTAATAGAAAACAATGATGTAACGTTGTGAGGGGAAAAGTAAAATACTTTAGTGCAATGGTCTTGCATGCTGTGACTAATAATAGCAGTTTACTTACCAAGAAAGAAAGGAAGGTTTTGTTTTTGCTTTTAGTTTCTAAGAAGAAACATCAAAACTCTGTCCAATCTTCTCTCAATTATCACTTCCTGGGCTAAGATTAAAATGTCTTAATATAACCAGGGCCAAAATATGTTAATACATTCACAAAATGTTTCAGGAAGTCTTCCAAATACTTACACTTCATATGACCATGTGAAGGCATCCTGGAGAATGCAAGCACTGATTTAAACTTCATAGTCCCAAAACATTAACAAACTTTCACTCAATTAGTGGGAGGAATTTTCCTTTAAAATGTGAGAATTGCACATAAAAATCAGTAGTGAATTATACAGAAAATCTATTTGGGCTAGCTGGAACTTCAACCCTCCTGTCCTCAGGCTATACAGAGCTAAAACATGTTATATAGGCAACGAAAGAAAGGCCAAGATAATCCATTCATGGATCAATGAAGATAAGAATCTAGATCCCTCAAGTTCCAGTCCAATTCCCCGAACGGTCTTAAAATCCTTCAAGATACACTAATTGAGAATAAGTGCTGCAAAACAATGACCTCTCAATTTACAGTGCATTTGGTTGAGGGCACTTCAGGTAGTAACATTCTCATTTTGATTATCTGTCCATCCCAACTCCTAGCACTGTTGTCATTGCAGACCATTCTAGAAGAGCACAAATAATGTTGTGATCTTCACTGGTAACTCCAATTTTCCATCAGAATGTTCTAAAAGATCAACTCTATGACATTTTAAGGAATATAAGTGACAGATTGCTACTTTAGGGAAGAGCTCTCCTTTCATTGTTAATAGAGGCAGTAGGGAAACAATAATAGTGTAAATGAAGAAAAATGAGGGGGGGGGTCAGAGACTGTTTATCAACCTCCTGCTAAATTTGGTTCTTGAAAATCTATAACACCATAAACAATTAAAACAGCTGAAATGAAAACAGTTGTTGAAACAGCTGAAATGAAAACAGTTGAAATAGTTGTGGCCTAGCTAGCTGAGGATGCATTTCTCTCTCATTCTCTTAGCCATTGTGCTATGCAGCTTCTCTGGAATCTTCATCTTCCCAATTCAATTATTAAAAACCTCCCATATAACAACTCAGTGTTTAGGAAAGGCATTATAATCTAGCCTGTACTCAGCTCAATATAACTGGCTGCCAAAAATCTTCCATTTAATGATTCATGAGATTACTTACTTGCTAAGTTTGGAAAATTACTTACTGCCTTGATCCATATTCTTGGCATCCAATGTGAAATATGTTGTAAATCTCAGAGACTTTTTTGCATGAAAATTGTAAAGGCATGTTGATATTTGTCATGTCATTACTTTCTTTCCAATATTTGTTATGATATGTGTGATAGGTAATAAGCCATGTCATTGAATCACTTAAGGTTCATTCTTTCAGCAGATAAATGTTCTTCATCAAACTGTACTTCTTTGTGACATTATTTGTGGTATCACTAAATTATAGGCCCCTCAACAATCCCAAATCTTCCTTAAAACCAGGTGCTATTTGGTTTTTAATAGCCCTAACACAAAAAAACCTTTTGGCAGATGTAGAGCACCAGCATCAATGGAGATTCCAGGTGTTTATCAGCTGAAATAAGTATTTATAATCTGCAACCAAACGCAAAATATACATTCTTATTTTCCAAGGAGATAGATGATCACACAGGTAAAAACGGATTTTATTTTCCCTCATTTTCTGGTATTGTTAACTGCTGTCAAAGTGACTTTGACTTCTGGTTACCATAAATGTGAGAATTCCATGTCACTGTGTCATCAACAGCCCTGCTCAAGTCTTTCAGACTTGGGGCTGTGGCATTATTGTTTGCATCTATCCATCTGTAGTGCAGTTCTCCTCTTTTCCTACTATCTTCTGTCAGGGGTTCAATGCAGTCATAAAACTTGTGGAAGTGACTCTATTAGTTCCAGTTAAGGAACCAAGAATCCAAAAACACAGTTGTAGTGGTTTTCTATCCAAGCAACAAAACACAAAGACTAGTTCTTTCCCAAATAAGCAGGAAGTTTTTTCTTTCTTTTTTGTTGCAGCAATAGACAAAGTATATGCAAAATATACAAATGTTACAGTTTCGACTTCCTCACTACTCACAGCTGTAATTCTCAAAAACTCATCAAACTAACACAGGATTACTACAACCTATATACTATAGTCTCAGCACTAGTCACCACACTCCATTTAAGCTTGAGACACTGATCCTGTCATCACTTAAAGCAGTGGTTCTCAATCTTTTTCTCTTTTTTTTTAGCCAGGAACCACTTTGACCAGGGACCACTCTCCAACATTAGTACGAAAGGGTTTACGAATCACTTTTTTGGTCAACTTTACATACGGTTTGGAGTGCTGATTCATAAAATTGCATTAAATAGACCACATCAGCTCTAATTTCTGATGCAGAACATATGCCATGGCCAGTGACAGGGAAAAAGTGGCAGGCAGCATGAAAGCAGCGGAAATAAAATAAATTTAAAAAATAAAGAGGAAGGTGGCTTGCAGGCCAGATTTTTGTCCTTGTGGCCCACAGGTTAAGAACCACTGACTTAAAGAAATGTTGTATAACTTACATATCCTGCTAATTTGTGAATATGTTGAAGATTTAACAACTTACACAACCAATATTTGCACTACTTTAGTGATAGCAGAATTAAATAATTTATCTGTAAATGTTTTTTTTTCAGTTAAACACATTTATATCCATCCTTTCAAAGTTCGTACTTGATAGATATAATCCATGTTACAAGCTAATGTGCAAAACAACAGATGGGACTGAGTAACATTTTTCATGTTTGGCTCTTCTGTTAATGTGAGCAATAAAATTCAAGATGAATGTATTCCACTAGAATTGTTCTAAGTGCTAATTCCCATGTTATTCTCATATTTTGTGAATTCTGGGGATAGTAAACCTCTTTAATGATGGAAAGTATGCTACAGATTGTTGTGATATGAATGCAAATTATTAATCCAATTGTTATCTCATGACCCTCTTTGTATATAGTATTAAAGGGCTGACTGAATGCAGATGTTGGGCTGTGAAAAAATATTAAATGCTCATATGCTCTATATTTTTCTTATCAGCACTTCTTTCTGTGTGTGTGCACACAAGCATTTATGTGTTTATATGTGTGTGTTTGTGTTTGTGTTAATGTTTCTAAGCCCTAATAATACTGTCTACTTTTCCCATTTATTTCTTTTGTATCTCACAACCTTTCCCCCATGCCATTGTTTTAAGCTTTGTAAGCCGCATCGAGTCCTTCGGGAGATGCTAGCGGGGTACAAATAAAGTTTAATAATAATAATAATAATTATTATTATTATTATTATTATTATTATTATTATTATTATTATTATCCAAAGCCATTTGTGGACAGTAGCACTCCTTCCAAATTATTATCATGGAATGTACCCAGAATAAATAAATTGGGAAGTCTAGAGAAAGAGGAGATCCTCTTTCTACAAGCACTAGTTATCCCAAGTTTTTATTAGATATTCTGAGTACTTATTTAACTTCTTTATTGGAAATAGATGATAGGTTGGAAGGTAGATAAACAGACAGACAGACAGAGATATTTCCTCCAAAAGGAAAATGTTTCAAGAAATGGTTGGAGATAAGTCTTCAATAGCAAGGAAATTTGGAATACAGATCAGTCTCTATGCTAAATCGAAATATATGCACATTGATGGAGTCATCCCATTTTCTACAAGGTCATCACTAATACTTTGGAATAATTTAAATGAATGTAAGATGGTATCAATATCTGTGAATAGCAGTTTTTTTGGTGAAATTCTTCACTAGTTCAGCCCAGTTAATGTGCATAATCTCAAGTAAGCAAATATATAGGATTCCAGCAGATAGATAATATACAGATAGAACCTATACCTTCATTTACAATGTTTTTTACTCTGTTTAATTTGTTTCAAATAGTCAATTGCTTCCTTTTACAGTGCTCTTAAAATTATACCTTTAACAAAGTAGATAATAACTGTGATTCCCCATTCATAACCACATCAGCTATATTTCTTCAATTTCTGAAATAATGTGTTTTGAGTTGTAGTGGTCCACAGCATTAGATTTTACTTGATGTGGGAATTTAGATAAATGAAAGAACCATGAATGTTTCCATGCTTACAGATATGGGTTGCATTCATTAAGCCAGTCATCAACCATCTTGGGTATAACAATAGTGTTTATGTGTGTGTTCATCATACACAAATAATTACTTTTTCACATTAAATATAACTTGGGAAGTTCCTTTTAAAAAGAAAATAACAATGATCGTGATAAGTACAGAAAAGTATTTCTGCCAATATCTCATCAGTAAAATGGTACTATAGAAAACTCCCTCAAGAATAATGCAACAATGAAGAATGTCAGCTGGCTGTCATTTTGGCCAGCTTAGTAGTGAATATAAATATGGGAAAATCTGTTAATTTGGCTTTTTCTTACAGTCAAATTTTTAAAACCTCCATCCAAATATAATCGAAAATGAAACCATACCAAGAAATATTTTATTTGTCTGTATTTTAGTATGAAAACAACCTTTCAGCCAAATGATTGGAATGCACCACTGGAGATACATTTTACAATACTGCTAGAAATTCTTAATTTAAAGAAGAACATTTTTCTGATGTCAAATAGTTGTCTCTTTGTGACAAGGGTTTCCAAAATTCTAAAATATCCGCAATGTCTGACAGCCTTGTGCTGATTCAGTATGAAAATTTTTCTTCATTTTACATTTTCAAAGAATAGTTTCAGTATAATTCTGCATTTTGATGTATTTAATTTATTTCCATTCAAAAAGTATTATGTCATTGTCAGTAAAAATATTGGCAATAAACTGACCTTCGCTCATGATAATTCCAAAATGTGCTTTGAAAAGTTAATTGGTTGGCTAGACATCCATGGGATGGGAATGTTAAAAGGCCTTTGGAGGCTGGCGGCTAAAATCTTACTCAGATGTTTACACTTAATGCCTACTTCCCCTGAGTAGCAACAGTTCCTGAGCAATCTTTGCAGCTTTCAGACTAATGCTAAACCAGGATCTGTTCCTATAGAGTGACATGTTACTGTTATGGTTTCAGCCATAAAATGAAGAATTAAGCACACTTCATAGAGTTAACAATGAGCCATCACTTTTTATTGTTGGGAAGTCTGACCTGCATGGCACCACTCAAGGCCAATTCCACATCTTTTGGACACTATTGTTACCAAAAAGAAGAATAATGCACATTCCCATTACTTCTTGTAATTTTGTATAGATTACCTCTGACCTTGCTTGAAGCTTAGGGTCAATAGTAAAAGTGGCCTTGGCTCCTAATTTCCCAGACAGTGTATTATTTTGCAGAGGAAGTCCTTTCCATGTTATCACCCTTGGACTAGTAAGCACTGGGATCAATGAGGTCATCAGAGGTTATAGACGTCTAGCTTCCCAAGTTCCAGTTAGGAATGAGCAGTGGTGGCAGAGGGTCCACTTCTCAGCCTTCTCACAAAAGCTTTTTCCTATGAATTTATGCGAGAAAGCTAGGGTGTTTTGGAAAGAAAATAATAAATTTGAAGATGAAATAGTTAAACAAGAATAAGACCCCTTAACTCCTCTGAATGCTAACTCAAAAGCTCTCTTAGGCCCATTCTAGGCCCCTTCTACACTGCCATATAATGCAGTTCAAAGTGGCCCCTTCTACACTGCCACTTTGAACTGGATTATATGGCAGTGTAGACTTATATAATTTGGACCATGTTTCCTGTATTGGTATATTTATACGAATAGGTCACCGTGGGGAAAGTTAGATATCTACAACACAACCTTTAATACATTCGTTTGTATGTAAAGTTAGCAGCATTCAAAATAGGATTACATGATTCCTGTAAAAGTTTCATTTAATTATTACTTTTCAATTAAGCAGTTATAGATATGCAGAACATCTACTACAGGAATCAATGAAATTTGGATTGTGTGATTTCAATTGATGTTTTAACTGCTTGGATTTTAATTGTATTTGTTTAATTTTATGGACATATATGTGTATGGCATCACATTGCCTGTTGTAAAGCCACTCTGGGTCCCCTTCAGAGTAAGAAGGGCAGGGTAATAATGTGTTAAATTAATGAATTAATTTGCAGTTTCTATAACACTGCTGTTTTTCATTAATTGATCAAAGATTTGAGGAGATTGCTATTCTCCCTGCTAAAAATTTCATGCAGTATGTCCTATCAACATGAAGAAGGGAATCCAGAACACAGTCAGAATTCCACATGCCTTTTTAGTTATATAGCTACCTTAAAAGATTAGTTCCTCCCAGACTGATCCATCTCCTATCTTCCAGTCAGCAAGGCAACAACAAAAAGTGTAAGAGGGGTCCTGCTTCTGGTCACTGCATCTTTGTCAGGCAGGTGGAAATGGGTGGAAACATCAACTAATCATGCCCTGATCATCAACTGAATTGATCTCCTTGTCTCTGAATTGCTGATTTATGATGAAGTTGTCAATGCAGTAATAAAACTTTGACGGATCGAAGCCATAAAGTAATTAGCTTTATTTACATTATTTAAACAAAGAACATTGCAGCACAGAGCAAGCAAGTCTTCTCAGGCAAAGTCATCTCGGCAAGATGGCGATTACACTCTTCTCCTTATCAGTAAAGGCACTCCTCTCAAACAGTTTTATGATGACCAAAGTCTGGTATCATCACAGGAAGCAGGAAATCATTTCACATACTGTCCTGCTAGGACAAACTCAAACCTCTGTGGTCTGTTAACTCTACACATGCTAGGCAGCTTTTACAAACACATGATCACAACTTTAAAAACATACACTTTGAAATCTCCCAATAAATCAAACACAGCAATAACAGAAGTAGGCCTGGGAGTGTCACAATCATAACTATGTAAGGTCATGTATATGCTATGGATGCATAACTCTATCCATATGTTTAATTCTAAATCTAGGAAAGATTGAACTTCTTCTACACTGAAGACAAATGGCTGTCAATTACATTCATAGAAGAGGTTCCTTTTTTGCTGTTTTACTTCAAGGTACCACTGCTGAAGTCAGTAAAAATGAAGAGAATAGCCATCATTATTTTTAGATGATGTAAGCAAATATAATACTGGTTCTTGGGCCCTGGATAGACAAAAAAGTTCATAGCATAAAGAGAAGTCCATAATTAAATACTATTTGGGAACAGTCCATAAAGATTTTATTAATACTCAAACTTTATTGCATCAGACATTTGTATGCAGATGGCCTTTTCAACTTCTCCACCCCATTTTGTGGGCAGAAAAATTGGCAGGACCTTTCACCACATTTCTCCAGGGAGGAAGAAATTCCCCAACAGTTTCTTGGGTATGGAGGTCAATTTAAACAATGGAACAAGAACATAACTCCCTTTCCCTCTTTTTCAAGTAGCAGCACCAGCAACAATATGGCAGCTTGGCTTTCCTTTTAAAGTTTTCACAATACCCTGAACCTAGTGTAGTTATCAGCATAGTGAAACAAAAAACTGTGGCTCATGAATCATGCAGCACTACTTTGAGACTGATTAATGTGCTACCAAATTAAGATATTTGTATAGTGCAACCAGACTTCCAAATGGTTCACTATATACATTGACCAGAAGAGATAGAAGAAATAGCTCTTTGCCCTGGATTTCATAAATGCTTGATATAATTTTCAAGACATCAGCACTCTAGCTTCTAAATGTTCTCAAGCTGATCATGTATTTAGTGTCACGTGATTGTTTTTTCCAACTGCTGATCCAAAAGGAAACCCTTTTCTCTTAGGACTGGTCCAGAAAAGGCTTAAGTATAGCAAGGTTCTTTTTCATAATTTCAGCAGAGCTGCTCTGTGTAAACATATAAACCTTTAATCATCTTTGCTGTTGGCAAGACATCTGTAAAATATTTTGGAAACCTGAGAATGAGCAACCTCATAATTATATGGTATTTTTTAACAGAAAGTGAGAAATAAAAAAGAGTACATCATTTGAAACCTCTGATAATAAATGGAAATTGACTAGAAGAGAAGTGAAAGAACAGCCCTTCCAATGGTCTCCTGGGCACATGATGACCACCAAATAAAGAAATGACTACATTATGTTTTCCTAATCCTTTTCTTGAAGGATTGCAATTCAGAACTACTTTTGACTTTGTGTAAGGAAAATATTATTTTGTCGTTTAAAACAGTCTAGAACAAGAAAATTAAAGTCTCTCACTGTGGTTTTTGCCTTAGCCTTTAAAATAACTTTACATTTTTGTCCATCCAGCAAGGTGATTTCCAACTAGTTTAACAGGAAAGATAAACCAACTAATATCATTTTTGCATCGCTATTAGCAAAATAATCCACAGTAATAAGAAAATGGGCAAAGGGATTCACATTCTTGACAAATGAGAAGAGAAAAACCATTCTGTTTTCTGATGCAGGAGCAGAAACACAGTAACCATGTCACATGGAGAAGAAGCAATGTCTCAACTAAGCAAATCACACCTACTTAAAAGTACTCTTATGGTTTTGGCACCACAACTCAGGAAGTATAGTTAGAAACAGATGGGATTCAGAGAAGGACAAATATTATATATGGTTTTTCAGAATACAAGTCATGTTAGGTGAGGTTGGAAAAGATAGGTTTAGCAAAAATGAGATCTTAGTCAAGATAAAATATGTGGTTTCAGCACAAAGATGTTTCCTATTACAGCTGAGAATGAAGATGAGCAGATCTTTCTAGTGACAGTTACAGTTGCAGAATAACACTTGAGGTGGTAGACTGATGCATAAGAAGCATATGGTGGCTAATGCTATCAAAAGTGGCAGTGCTGTTGAATTTTCCTACACTTTACAAAAAAAAGGAAGCTTTATCTCTGGTCTGCTTCGTTGACGCTGGCTGTTTGACATGCCTACTTTCTGCTGCTTTGTTAAAAGTATATAAAGTGGGGCAGCCAGAAACTGCACCTCTCCGTGTACATTGCTGGCATGAAAAAAATGCATTCCTCAATCCAGCGTGGAATTTTTTTTAATGAAAAGTTTTTTCCACAAAGAGTGAGATTCAGAGATTTTTGACAGTGGACTTTTTCTGAAAAACAAAAACATTTCCCAAAAAGTTTGGGATTAGTGTGCAAAACAGAGTCTTGATCAGAAAACAGCATCATTTGCCCGCAATAGAAAGCTACAACTGTTCTGCATGTAAACAAAAAATACACAAAACAGTCCTGGGATGCAACAATCTCATAACAGTTGATCAATTTGTCATGGAATGTTTGGATCTGTCTAGACATCCTTTTTCAAGTGTTAGAAAAATTGAATTTTTAGATTTCTAAACAGAGTCCAGTTCACATATGTGTGCCAGTGTATGTGTTTTCAGACTCTTTTGCACTAACATGTGCAGAAAAGAGCTTGTGCAAAGAAAGAACTTGGAATTTGAAACCACTGCACAGCACAAAAGAATTAGCAACTGGCATCATTTGGCTAACATGCATGGCCTAAAAGTGATACTGCCAGACATCAGTAGTTCTTCAGATTATGCTGCCAATCACAGAATTTATGTGTTTGTGATTTTTCAGAAAATCAGTCAGCCACACACATTGCTGGCGCTGCCTTCTGCAACACTTGTACCTCTCTTAAGGCATGGAGCACCTCCAGAAATAGATCAGCATCATGTGATGGGATCTGGCAGGCTCTGTGCCTGAAGAGAGGTAGTAGTGTTTTAGGACAGGCAATTTTGCCTGCCAGATGAAGTCCTAAGTGAGACTGTAGAATGATGCCCCTTCTACACTGCCATATAATTCAGATTATCAAAGCAGATAATCCACATTATCTGCTTTGAACTGGATTGTATGAGTCACCACTACCATTTCTGTACTTATGAAGTTAAAATCAGATCGATCCAAAAACATTCAAAAAAGGACTGCAAAAAGAGTGCTTTAGTAAAGTATATGGAGCATCCTCCTTCTCATTATAATTATATGTAAATAATGTTGAATGTTCTCAGAATTTGTTTTCCAGGCTCATTCCTAAGTAATTCAGCCCTTCTTATTTGTAAATTGACATGTACAACCTGGGGCCCTTCGACACAGCCCTATATCCGAGAATATCAAGGCAGAACATCACACAATATCTGCTGTGAACTGGGTTATCTGAGTCCACAATCAGATAATGTGGTATTTTCTGCCTTGATATTCTGGGATATAGGGCTGTGTGGAAGGGCCCCTGGATTTTTGTATAGTGGTATTTCTTAGTGCTGCACATGAGTAAAGAGGTAAATAGGATGGTCCATCATGAACATCTAAAGCAGGATGATGGTGATGATGGCAATGATAATGATACCAATTTTGATTATTACAACCCAATATCTGGCTTTGGCTCCTTCTTCTGTGAGACAGGGTTTTGGGGAGGCATCAAACCATAATCGTGACCATATTTTAGAAGCACTGGAAGCATTCAGTAGAGATGACTTGTGATAATGTGATGTGACTTCAACTGTTTATCAAAATCAACTCACAATAGGAGGTTGTATTACAAAGTTGTTATAAAAGTACAATACACATGGAAATAATGTTTTCTATATTTGTTGAGGTAAAATCAAGTGAGTATTCTAACTACCTCAGCAAACCAGCCAAAATGTGTCACCACCTGTGCATGTCTGACAACAAATTAAGAACTTCCAAGTTTAGTGTTTTACTGGAAATTACAGCATATTCTTTTCCTATTACCTAAAACTCAATTCTCTTGAGACCTATATCTTCAGAAACAACAGTATCCAAATTCCAATATAGCCTGATCAAACAACATAGGAAATGTCATCTTGTTTGGTTTATTATGTGTTTTCCTTTCATATAAAGCAAGTGCTAACACATAAGAGTGTGCTGTGTGCCTTCAACTCAATCCATTTTCTTTCCATAATAAAATACAAATATGGAAACATAGCCATAGTAAGCCATTATGTTGTTTTACCAAAGAGAAACATGAATTGAGCAAGACATAAATAAGAAGTTATTGCATGCAAAAAGGCATGTGCTGAATCTGGTGATGCTAATGACATACAAAAGTCATTCCATTTTCAATATTAAACATTCTCAGATCATTCACTCCTGAGGAGTACTATGGCATTTTTAGATTCTTGAAACATTTTCTCAAAAGTAGGAATATGGCAGCTACAGATTATTCTTTCAGTTAAGTATCAATTATATCAAATCAATTTCCTTTTATCTGAGCTCAAGGAACATATTGGCTAATCATAGGGTTGGCCTTGTCTGTCACTGCTTCAGGCAACAGATTCTGTAGAGTAACAGGAGCACCTACCTCTTCCTTAGCTTTTCCCTACTTAGCCTAGCTTGTACTCCATTAATCGCTCATTTGTTTTGTTATATACATTTTATCATTCTAATAGCCCTCTTCTGATCATGCTCCAGCTTATCTATATTCTACTTAAAAGGAGGAGTCCAGACCTGAATAAAATATTCAAGATGAGATCTGAGCAGTGCAGAATATAGGACTATTTCCTCATTTGCAAACTATGTTTTTGTTAATGCAGGCTCATTGCTGGCTCATGAACAATAATCCCAATGCATTTTCACACGTTGAAACCAGTTATCTGCCATCCCCATTCTATACCTGTGCATTTGGCTTTTGTAAACTAAATGTAGTATGTTGTATTTGCCTCTATTGAAATTCAGTTTATTAATTTCAGACCAGTTTTTTTAGTTCAGTAAGGTCCTTTTGTATTCTTTTCCTATATTTCAATATGTTAGTTATTCCAGTTTTTGGATCTTCACAAATTAGATAAGGATTTTCTCTATCTGATGATATAACTCATTGATAAAAATATTGAAGAGTGCCACCTTCAGGACAGAGTTCTTCACATTCTACTTGGTTTCAATTCATTCTGTGCAAAATTTGCTCATAGTTGTTGCTATACTAATAACTGTATGTCCTGTGCAGGAAACAACACCTTATGTGCAGAAAATGATATTTATGTGCAGAAAATTATGTTTTCGGTACAAAAAACCCCCCCTATGTTAACTTTGCATGGAGTAAGTCTCAAACTGTGGAGATTCGCATCCATCCAGAATTTTCCCCTACTGGAGTTCTTTACCATTTTAAATATTGCTGAATATTATTTTCATCCTCATTATGGCACTTCTTCCTAAGGCTGATTCTGTTCAAAGAATTGTGTCTCTGTTTAACAAAGGTCATCAAGACTATTTCCCCCTGATGAGTGTCTCAATATTATCAATGCTCTAGACAAGGTCTTCAGCATATAGAAATATGGCACAGTAACTTTGCTGAAACTAAGCAGTTATTTATCTGCTTAGTGCCTGGATGGAGTGGTCTGAAAAAACTCAGAAAAAGTGAAAAAACAAGTTTTTTCTCTCCCCCCCCCCCCTTTCCCCATATTTCCTCCAATTTTCCATTTTTTTACCAGGCCTTCCCATCTCTAGGACGGAACCATGCATATGTCTTTCTGAGTTCAAGAAAAACAAAAGGTAATAAATGTACAATCCAGTTTTGAAAGCTACTGTGAGGTTTATTCAAACAAAATTCTGCAAGTCAATTTGTTCAAAAAACAAAACCTTTCACTTATCTCAAGAAGTATCACAACAGAAAAGCTGTACTTTTGCATTGGATTTTACATTTGCTGGAAGAATTAACAGTAAAATTGTCCTAAAAGTCCATAAAGTTGCGATGCAATATTGGTAGGGTTTTATTGCCATTATTTAGACCACTAGGTTGGAGATTCCTTTGGCCATTCTAGTCATAGGTGTGTGTCCATGGGCTCCATCTACACTGCCAGATAATGCAGTTTCAGAATGCAGTTTATTATTATTAATTATTATTATTACTTTATTCTTATATCCCACCACCATCTCCCCGAAGGGACTTAGGGCAGCTTACATGGGGACTAAGCCCAGCATAAACAAATAATTCAAAGTTACATAATTAAAAACATAGAAATAAACAAAGTAATGAATACAATTAAAACCAGAATAATATGGAAAACACAAGAATGGCCATCAGACTGGAAAAAATCAACTTATATCCCCATACCAAAAAAGGGAAATGCTAAAGACTGCTCAAACTTCCGTACAGTGGCCCTTATTTCTCATGCCAGTAAGGTAATGCTCAATATCCTACAAGGAAGACTCCAGCAATATACTGAAAGAGAGCTGCCAGATGTACAAGCTGGGTTTAGAAAAGGCAGAGGAATGAGAGACCAAATTGCCAATATCCGCTGGATAATGGAGAAAGGCAGGGAGTTTCAGAAAAAACATCTATTTCTGTTTCATTGACTATTCCAAAGCCTTTGATTGTGTGGATCATAATAAATTGTGGCAGGTTCTTGGTGGTATGGGCATACCAAATCACCTTATCTCTCTCCTGAGGAATCTGTATAAAGACCAAGTAGTCAGAACTGACCATGGAACAACAGACTGGTTCAAGATTGGGAAAGGCATACGGCAGGGTTGTATAATCTCACCCAACCTATTCAACTTGTATGCAGAACACATCATGCGATGTGCAGGGCTTGACGAATGCAAGGCTGGGGTGAAAATTGTTGGAAGAAGCATTAACAACCTTAGATATGCAGATGATATCACTTTAATGGCCGAAAGCGAGGAGGAGTTGAGGAGCCTTCTAATCAAGGTGAAAGAAGAAAGCACAAAAGCTGGGTTGCAGTTAAACATTTTTTTAAAAACCAAGATTATGGCAACAAGAATGATTGACAACTGGGAAATAGAGGGAGAAAACATGGAGGCCATGACAGACTTTGTATTTCTAGGTGCAAAGTTTACTGCAGACGCACACTGCCCCCAGGAAATCAGGAGACACTTACTTCTTGGGAGGAGAGCAATGACCAATCTTGATAAAATAGTGAAGAGTAGAGACATCACCCTGGCAACAAAGATCCACATAGTTAAAGCAATGGTATTCCCCATAGTCACCTACAGATGTGAGAGCTGGACCATAGGGAAGGCTGAGCGAAGGAAGATAGATGCTTTTGAACTGTGGTGTTGGAGGAAAGTTCTGAGAGTGCCTTGGACTGCGAGAAGATTCAACCAGTCCATACTTCAAGAAATAAAGACTGACTGCTCATTGGAGGGAAGAATAGTAGAGGCCAAGATGAAGTACTTTGGCCACATCATGAGAAGAAAGGAAAGCTTAGAGAAGACAATGATGCTGGGGAAAATAGAAGGAAAAAGGAAGAGGGGCCGACCAAGGGCAAGATGGATGGATGGCATCCTTGAAGTGACTGGATTGACCTTGAAGAAGCTGGGGGTGGTGACGGCCGACAGAGCGCTCTGGCGTGGACTGGTCCATGAAGTCACGAAGAGTTGGAAACGACTGAATGAATGAACAACAAATAAAACTTTATTTGTAGACCGCCTTATCTCCCCAAAGGGTCGCAGTGAGATGGGGCTTATGCGTATCTTCACCTGTATGTTTCCTTTGAGTAAAAAAGAAAAAATGGCTTATAGAAGAGGGTGCTGCATGCATCCTTACACAATTGGCTAAATGGTACAATTGTCAGTGTATTTAGATGTGTGCTGATGTTACACCCCAAGAAGATTTCAGCATGAAAGTAGTGTACAGTCACAACGTTTATTCTGATAGCATCTGCCAGTTTTTTCTATATGACAAAATATTGTCCAGTATTTTACTTTGCCAACAATCACAGAAGGAGCTGACATGATTCCCATAATGTTTCAATCACACTAATCCACACAAATGGTGGAGCAAGGACATCCAGTGTGTTTCATGACTGAATGGGAAATGTAATTCAGGAATCCTAAGCTTTAGCCACTATGCCATACTTCTTTGTGCACAGCAGGATCAAAATATAGTACTATGAAAATATGAAATACAAATCTTAAAGACATAAAATGCCTTTTGAGTTCTTAAAAGGTTACTAGACTTGAATTTCTAATATTATAGAAGTCAAGCAACTGGTGCTGATTTTTCTAAGTGCACTAGATGATATATCATCTGCATTTTAGACAGTATATGTGACCCTTTCATGTATTTAGAAAAAAATATCTGAGCCATTTCAATCCATGTCAATATTTCACGCTGCAAGGGAAAAACAAGTCTGGCAATGTTGAGATTATGCAGTTTTTTTAAAAAAATGAAACTTGAGGATTGTTATGAAAAGAAATACAGAATACAATTTATGAGGCTCATCTCAAGTCATATTCCTCTGTGAACCAGACCATGTCAACTTGTACTTTAGCCAGCATAAATAGGAAAATTGTAATAATTGTGTTTTCCTTTGCTGCTGCATTGGAAAGCATAACTTGTTTTGGATGCTCCAGACCTTGTGAATATCCTGCAAACACATATAAAAGAGATTTTCACAGGGTGGTTTTGTGCACTGCTGAAACTCCAGACCTAGACCTAGACACAACTGCAAATGAACCAGGGCATTTGATATTATGAGCAAGTATAAAACCAGAATGCCCCATAAAATCTATATCCCATGAAGTTGGATCATCATAGCTGGGAAAAAGAACCAAACAAATACTGTTCTGATTATATTTATTCTTCATACAAAAGTATCATAGAATAAAGAGGCATTATAGTCTGTTAAGTTGTACTGCTGAAGACAAGTACAGGTTGAAAGTGAAACCGGAGTTGGGCAAGCAATTTTTTATATCATCCCAAACCATGGCAAACTCAGGAATGAGTCTCAGATGCATCTATTACATTATATAAATGCAATTTGATACCACTTTAACTTTACTTGCTCAATGCTATAGATGTAGTGTTATTATGTCTACAGCCTTCTCTGCCAAAGAGTCCTGGTGCTTCACCAAACTACAAATCTCAGGATTCTATAGCATTGAGCTATGGCAACTAAAGTGGCATCAAACTGCATTAGTTAACAACTTATATGCACCCAAAGAGTGGTCTAACCAAATCCAAAATCCTACAAAGCATTCCCAATTGCCATACAGTTGTTACTATGACTATAGGGGGGCGTTTTTTTTTTAACAGGGCTTTCATTACTTCTATAATAGCCTTGTCCTGTCCAGTGAAAAGGATACTATACTATAGCCACAATAAGGAACACCTCAAAGTGTAGTGGAGCCTCCTTCTCTGGTTGTTTTAAATAGAAACTGGAAGGCCATCTGTCAAGAGTGCTTATATATTCCTGTTTTGACTGGATACTTTTGTTGTCTCTTCCAACTCTATGACTCTATGTGATTCTAAGAACAAAATTGCTTTTCCAAACTATGCTCTCTGAGCATTCCTCTTTCACCTCATATAGTTACATTTTCTTATCTGAAAAATTGCTATCTCATGTTGTTTAAATATATTCAAACCAATTTTAATATCTGTGTAGTAAACTATGAAAGAGTTTGCTGTTAAATTGACACATTATCCTTCTTGAAGCTAAGAGATGTCCAAATGGCAGTTTTTCCATGTAATGAACAAAAAAAGTTAACATCCAATGAAAGGTGAGTACAAGGCACTCAGAATACTGACATGCTGAAAAACTACTACACTACAGGCAGTCCCCCAATTACAAACAAGATGGGTTCTCTAGGTTTGTTCTTAAGTTAAATTTGTTTGTAAACTAGAATGCATACTTTTTAAAAAGTGTCCTTGTGATAATGAGATTTTGAAAAATGTGGCTTGTTGTGGAAACAAGGATTGCTGAGAAAGCTCATTGGTGCCTCTTCACTTTTGCTTGAGTAAAACTTGCATTGAGACAAATAATTGGAATGAATAATAATACTGCCCATGCTCATTAAGTAAACTCAAGGAAATATTGAAATATATCCTCCAGTACATTAGTAGAAAAGCCATTTTAAAAATAAATTAAAGAACATTTTGAAAAAAATACTGAAAGTGTAAATGTGGTTGTCATCAGAAGGAACCAAGTCTTGATAAAAAGATCTATGATTTAGTCTTCAGAACTACACACCAGCTATGCCTAACGTTTCTCCTGAAAAAGTGCACAATTTAAATTAAAGCACAACTTCTGAAAGAATAAGGTATAGGTAAATATTTTCCACTGACATTAAGTTTAGTTGTGTGCAACTCTGGGGAGGTGGTGCTCATCTCCATTTCTAAGCCAAAGAGATGGCATTGTCCATAGACGTTTCCAAGCTTGGCATGACTGCATGGAGTGCCACTACTTTTCCACATTTGCATGTTTTCAAACTGCTATGTTGGCAGAAGCTAGGGCTGACAGTGGGAGCTCATGCTGCTTCCTGGAGTTGAACCTGTGACCTTTCGGTCAGCAAGTTCAGCAGCTCAGCACTTTAACCCACTGTGTCACCGGAGGCTCTAAAACAATAAGGAGTACAAATATCGAAAAAGCATTATGTCATTGTTGTTGCTATGTGCCTTCAAGTCATTTCCAACTTATGGGTGCAGTCATCTACTCTGTTGAATTAATGCAGTTTGTCACCACTTGAACTGTCATGACTCAATGTGATAAACCCTGGGAGTTTTACAAGATCATTAGCCTTCTCTGCAAAAGAATGCAGATGCCTCACCAAACTACAACTCTCAGGGCTCTATACACAGACCCATGGGAATTAAAGTAGTATCAAACTAAACCAGGTGTGAGGGAGTAAATCAAGCTAAAGTAAGCAAACCAACAGGCCAGCCATTTAGCCATCTTTAGACAGAGATTTGGAGTACAAAATCTATTGCAGCATGTGTACTTGACACAGTAGCATGTTAGGTGCTATACACTGGGTGCTATTAAAATAACTGAATAAATATGTCATAGGGATAAACTTGCCTTGGGATAGAAGTTTGACAAGTCAGTATCAAATTGAAGATAAGGAGGACAATGTACTTAGATACACGATGGTTTTCTCAATGCCAGGTACATGTTCAATAAGATGAGGTAACAATAATTTTTTTCTTTTTGAGAACATTTTACCCAGATTAACAGATTTCTGCATAAAAATGACAGAAAAAAAGATTAAAATGTAAAAAAAAATCCTGACATATATCTAGTTCTAAGGTTGCATTCCTACAATCTGCAATGTGGTTCAAGTAAATAGGCAGCCGTGTAGTCGTTTAGCCACTGCTATCATTGCTATTAACATGCAAAAAGCAATGTACCACATGCTAATCATTGCAAAACAAATAATATTTTTATTTTTAAAATACATCCAACAATACTGTTAAGTACAGCAAAAGAAAAAGGCACCACCACACACAAATATTATTCTAGATTAGCTGCACCAAAGTGAGTGGGTATACTCCACAACAAGACAATCATGGCTATCAACCAATATATTTTTGTGTCTGCATGGAAACTCATAAAATAAACCTGATCTTGATTATCTGATACTGTGCCAAATCTCATTACAGAGAACAGCAGTGCTGAAATGTGTCTTGTGCCTACAGAGTATATATTTATTCACATATAGCATCAGTAATTCTAGCTTGAAATAAAATTCATCGGATTGATCTCTTGGGAAGCCTAGCTATTATTGAACTAAGGTCTGAGTTTCATTTGAGTGTGATACATGTTTGAAAAGCAAAGAATCAGACTCAACACTGGAGGATGGGATATCCACCAGGAAATAGTTTATATAAATGCAACCTTGAGTGTAATGAAAAGGAAAGAAAAATAGTTCACTTAAATGCATATCCACGAATTGTACTGATTTGGAGAGAACTTCAAGCACGTAGCTGTAGATAGCATTCGACAGAGACAAAATCTGCAAATATCACAGTGTTCCTATTTAAAGCACTTTGTGATTTTCTCTCTGGGTATATGACTGTTTTTAAAATCATCCATTTTGGACTGGCTGATTGAGGTGAAGGGGAGTATGTACAGGTCATTTACTTTGTAGCAGAAGTCATTGGCCTTGATTTCCCAAGTCTTCTGCCAGAACAGTGTTCATAATATTTTGGGTCAGTGTGCTGCTCAGTGAAGGAAACAGCAGCCTTTTGAGCTGGTTCCCAAAGGAGGGAAAAGAAAAGAAACCCTTGCTTCTTAAAAGTATTAGTCTAGGAAGACAGACAGCAAATATCAAGGAGGTAGAAGCAGTCTGCTTTCAGCTAGCGACCAACACTAAATGTATGAGAATGGAGACTAATCCACTGTGCGTGCACATGCATATGGATTACTCTTGCCATTAAAGATGAATAGAAATGTTTGTCTGTCTCATCTGAAAAGATATCAGTTATTTTTGGCACTTAGGTCAGGATGCCTTCTATTTAACCTTTCTCTGCTTCTCAAGGGTATACCTGACAGATACAAGCTGGAGCATATGTGGATGAAAGAGCACAGCTTTGATACAGCAACTTTTGCAAACTTTGGAGGAATTGTTTCTGAGGGCAACTTTTTCATTTCCTCTTCCAACTTTTTGTATTTTTTTTTCAACTTCAGCCCCCTCTGACACCATTGGAGGAGAGCGAGAGGGAGAGAAGGAGAGTCCCCCAAAGTAATTATTATTAGTAGTAGCAGTAGTAGTAGTAGTAGCTCCCATTGTCAAACACAACAGTTGTAATGAGAAAGCAGCCCTTTGTAAGGCCCTCTTTAGTCCCCCAAAGTAGTAGTAGTAGTAGTAGTAGTAGTAGTAATTAAAGCCATTAGGGACAGTTTCTTGGGTCTCGCACTCCGCTTTTTGTATTTTTTTTTCAACCTCACCCCCTCCCCTTCTTTTTTTAACTTGAGTGTTAAGCCACAGAAAAGGAGTTGCTGAGGGGGGACTGCAAGCTCCATCTCTTGGGGGGGAGGGGTCTTAAAAGGACAAGTTTTAATTAAGGTTCCCTCCCACAAAAATAACTATACAAAAAGGAACTAAAACCATTTTAAATAAAAGGGCAACTGAGGCCCAACAAAGAAAACAGTAAAAGACTCTGTATTTATTTATTTATCGTGTCAGGAGTGAACCAAACAGTTTTATTGCATTAAAAACAAACAAACAAAATGCAAAGTGTGCAGGCTTGGTATTCTATTAAATGTCCTCTGACCAGTAGCTGGCCACTTGGAG
The DNA here is from genome assembly GCF_037176765.1 of Anolis sagrei. Classification (NCBI taxonomy): domain Eukaryota; kingdom Metazoa; phylum Chordata; class Lepidosauria; order Squamata; family Anolidae; genus Anolis; species Anolis sagrei. The sequence continues at coordinate 38,547,031 of NC_090025.1, forward strand.
TGCCTCTGGTGTTGCTGCAAGAAGGTCCTCCATTGTGCATGTGGCTGGGCTCAGGTTGCATTGCAGTAGGTGGTCAGTGGTTTGCTCTTCTCCACACTCGCATGTCGTGGATTCCACTTTGTAGCTTCATTTCTTAAGGTTGGCTCTGCATCTCGTGGTGCCAGAGCGCAGTCTGTTCAGCACCTTCCAAGTCACCCAGTATTCTGTGTGCCCAGGAGAGAGTCTCTCATTTGGTATCAGCCATTGATTGAGGTTCTGGGTTTGAGCCTGCCACTTTTGGACTCTCGCTTGCTGGGGTGTTCCAGCGAGTGTCTCTGTAGATCTTAGAAAACTATTTCTTGATTTAAGTCATTGGCGTGCTGGCTGATACCCAAACAAGGGGTGGGCAGGAAATGCCTTGGTCCTTTCACTATTGGTTGCTACTACCTGGTGGATGTCAGGTGGTGCAATACCAGCTAAACAGTGTAATTTCTCCAGGGCGCAGACATCCCGTGATGATGTGGCATGTCTCATTAAGAGCCTCATCCACTCTTTTAACATGGTGAGATGTGTTCCACACTGGGCATGCGTACTCAGCAGCAGAGTAGCATAGTGCAAGAGCAGATGTCTTCACTGTATTTGGTTGTGATCCCCAGGTTGTGCCAGTCAACTTTCATATGATATTGTTTCTAGCGCCACTTTTTTCTTGATATTTGGGCAGTGAAGACATGATAATCTCCCAAATTTGCTGCTGTCAACTATTGATTTCTACTTGGTATAGTTGAAGCTGTCGGGTTCCACAGTGAAACAATATCTTGGATATGCTTATGGAATGAACTTTTTTGGATGAAATCCACTGATATCAGGTTAAATTGTATGGTATGGAATGGCTGGTTATAGACAAAAATAACTGTAATTAAAGTATTTAAAACATTTGCAGTATCCATTATTTTCTGTTTTAAAATGCATTTCACTGTTTTATAAAATGTTAAAATCACTGAATACACACATTCAGTTGCCATTACAATTTTATGATGCTACTCATGACTTACAGTATATATCAATGGAAGCATTGTTTGAAGGGGTAATCAAAAGTTTTCATTATATGGAATTCTGTTGGTTTACTCCAACTAGAATAGACCTTTTACTCAATTGTTGAAGGATGAGTCAACATGTTATTAAATCCGAACAATGTAAATTCTCTACTTTAGTCAGGAGTAACTATAGGATTAGTCTTATGCCACTTGGATGAGTTTGTTTCAAGACACACAGTGCAATGCTATGGAGAATGTGAAAATCACAAAATTCGATTTATATGTCATGACAACAAAACATAATAATCTCAATGCATCTTTGAAAACACCATACTACGGATCTTGGCTTGTCTTTAGTATTGGAATTATGGATTTATAACCTTGAGGTATGGTTCTACACATGATCTGTATTCAGTAATTCTATGTGGTTTTGCCATTAACCGACAAAATTTAGGTTCACAATGTGACGGGGCATACAACAGGGTAAATGCTGAGAATCTTTGATTTCAGGCAGCTTCATATGGAAGGAGACCGTTTTTGGGATATCCCAACTTTAGGCTGTTTATTAGAAGTCAATGCAGTTGATATTAAGATAGGCCTTAATATGAAAATCTGAAAAACAGACTGGCTGCTGCACTTTGAACTATCTGTAGCTTCCAAATATTTTAAGGGCAGCCCTAGATAAAGTGGATTACAGTAGCCTGACCATGCATAGTAGAAGGGAAAATCCAAAATCATATCCCAAACTGCTTAACTGTGACAACAACCAAGATTCCCTTTAAAAAATGTCTTCTGGTGGTAATGGAGCCGATGTGAGCAAACTCATCTAATTCAGACAAGGTAGAAGTGCTCATGTTTAAAGGTGGCTTAGGATACAGTAGTGATCCCCATGAAAAAAAGTAATTGTTTGTGGGGATTGGCTGGGACAGGGCAACTGATTGTGGTTCTATTCTGGTTAGGACTAACAATAGAATTTAAACATATGTGGGTTTGATAATTCTCCAAGTTGAAATAATGAATATGAACCTTGGAGAGAAAAATCAAAATTTAAAATCAAGTACATGTGTGTTTAACAAGTTCCCACTATGCTTGTAGGAAGCTCAGTTTCAGGAATTGAAATATGTATTTATTGAGGGGAAAGAATCCTTAAAGGGGGAGCTATGCTTTGATCTATATAAGGTAAACATCATTCTGAAATATCCATGTTTGGGAATTAATTAATTCATTAGATTCCCTACAGTATGGCTTGACTCACTTGATTTACTGATTGATCCTGAAGTTAATCCCATGCTTTAACAAGATAATTAATTTTTGATTATTAGAATTCATAACTGTGGGTGACTTTCCCTGTGCAGATTAAGTTGCTCATTTTTTCACCCAATAGTTTTGTATATTATTATTTTTGGTAAATTGCAGCAAACTGCTTTAGTATGTTTATAGCTCAAACAATGAGGAGAATATGGATAAGGTTTTCTTCACCCCACTCCACCATTTCCCATCACTTGAAATAATCATGATTTTAGCTAGCTGAATCTTCTGACTCCAAATTAATAGCTTTATTCAGTTGTGTGACTCATAGAAGCATGAGATGGTAGAAAACAGACATATGGAGAAGAGAGGCCACGATCTCTCTCTGTGTGTGCAGCAAAAACAATAAAACAAGATGCAGGATGGAACAAGATATTTTCAGCTGAAATTTAAAAACCTTGAGGCTCTAAAGAGCAAGTCTAATGATGGCAGGAAAGAGGGCAATTCCTGGATTATAGCAGAATGGTTTCTGGAATCGGAAGTGTAGGAATATTTGGTATCTGTATCAGGCAGAGTGCAGGAAAGCTAGTATAATATGAACCTGTGGTAAAAATAGAGGAATGTACTCAGGATGCTCTTATTGTCTTTAAAAAAGGAAAGTTATACTTATTGTTTCGAGAAATTCATCCTTGGATAGAAAAGGAAAAAGACAAAACAACTTTGCGTACATTTCAATATAAGAGCCCCTAACAGCTGGATTTTATGTGTGGGTGGGGATTCACATTCACAGTTGTTAAAGACTGAAGGTGACCCCTAAAGTCACCTTTTAAACCTGGTAGCACCCCAACCAAAATGTTTCTGAGGAGCCAAATATCTGGGCATCCCTGGTGTCAGGGTTCATTGAGACAGTTGTGCCAGGATTTTAAGGGATCTCCCTAGCTGTTTTTCAATGTGTCCCATGGCTGGGAAAGCACTACAGATGTTTTTTTCCCCCTGGTGTTGCAGTCGTTAGCATTACAGGAACTCTTCTAAACTTGGCTGAAAAGGTAGGAATTTGCAAAAGGTAGGATCATCAGAAGTAACTTTGACAGTGAAGCTCCATCATAGTTACGTCTGACAATCACAGGCCCCTTCCACACAGCTGAATAAAACCCCACATTATTTGCTTTGAACTGGAATATAGGGCAGTGTGGACTCAGATAATCCAGTTGAAAGCAGATATTGTGGGTTCTCTGCCTTGATATTCTGGGTTATATGGCTGTGTGGAAGAGCTCACAGATTGTGTGTGTGTGTGTGATAGCAAAGCCTGACATGGTTTGACCAATGAGGACTCTCGAGGTCTTCTAAGATCCTATCTATGCTGACCATTTAATACTGTTCAATCTGCACTAAATGGTCGGTTAAATAGTCAGTGTAGATTGAACATAAAAGGGGTTACTGAGAAGCAAATTTCAGAAATTTCTGAAGAACTCTTAAACTATCTACTCATTTAAGAGTTTCTGGTTCAAAAATAGAAGTCTCGTTGGTAACATTGCAAGGTATGTCGTTCCATTTGACTGAAAGATTTTATTTAGCAGAAGTCTGGGATGTGTAGAAGATGATGTAAAAGGGACCAATAAGTTGAAGTCAAATTTTCCTGCATAGAATCCTAAACCACGTGGCTGTGTGAGATGGCACATTGTCTTTCTCTCCACTAAACAATATTCACTGAAGTTTAGCTGGCTGTCATTGTTAAGATGTACAATGTCCACATTCCAGGTCCTGATTCCTTGGAATGCCAGTATAGACAGATGAGGAGCAGCAATAAATCATCTGCAATGGACACTCACAGATGGTTTCAATTGACATAAAGATGTTATTTATAAAAGATTTACAGTGACTGGATTTAAATCCACTGATTAACCTTCTTGAAGTATCTGGGCATAAGACCAATAAGAATACCAGCAAGCCAACAAGCTGAGCACCCTAAGGACAAATTGGTACATCTCCCACTTTAAAATGGAGAAAGGATGAAACTTCCATCTTGTATTAATCTTTTCAAAGCCTAGCATTCTGAGAAAATGATTGCAGACAAATTAGTTCACTAGAACTACGTGTATTTTTTTTTAAAAAAAATAAACCCAATATTCAGAACTTCTTGATCAAGTCAGACTTGGAATTATGAAGTTGAAAGTGGGAAGATTATGGTACTGAAATCTTTATTTCAGATTACTATTAACAGTATAAAATCATAAGCTGTTTTGATAAAGACTACAATATTTCTGTATTTCTGACATTTATATGGCCTAGTAATATACATTATTCAGAAGACACCTGCTTTTTAAAAAAAGAATATTTCTAGACTGAATTAATATAAGGCAGAAAAATTATATTGCTACATGAATATTGTTCTAACATACATTTCAGTATGTAAGACTCCATATTTAATGTTTGCTTCTGAATTTGAGTAGGAGTCTCGCCTATGTCCTTGTGCTATATATCACTTTTTCCTTTTCATTTATTTAGTTAGTTATCATATAGCTTAAGCCTCACTGAGGAATATGAACAAGCAAGGGCTAAAAGGTGAAGTTGTAGGGTTTCATGAAAGAGCCATCTATGTATTCTAATACATACATGATTTGAATAAAACAGAAATTTCAAGTTCACTATTTTTATAGAGAGAAGAAAAAAGATCCACAACTAGAAACTGCCAGATCATGTTCAACATGTTTCCAGAAACTTTGTATTCAAAATTATCAGTAAGTACATGTGAAATGAAACAGCTCTGTCAGAAAAACCTTGCATCTGTACAGGAAAGAATTTTGAAATGTCTAGATACTACTTGAAGGCCTTGTTTCTTTTATCAGTTTTAATTGTACCATTCTAAAACAGCACAGTTCTTGAAAATCTGGATGAAAAGCACATTTACAACACCATAAGGCAGTGAAGGTGGGTAGATAGCTTGCTGGCATTCAGAGGAAACCAATAAGAATTTGACATGTGTCTTGGGGATGAAGGGGCATGGCCTCATTAGGTGATTTAAGTCAGCCAGGCACTCTCCATCTCACTCTTTGAATTTTGCTGAAATTACTTATCAACAATCTGAGTTACTACAGTTGGAGGATGTTCATCTTTTTGAACTAGGATTCGAGCTGTTTCTTGGGGATTTGCAACATGCCATTGAATTAATGATTTGTGGTTCTGATGGGAAACAGGAAGCTAAAAGACACTAACCCTCTATTTCTGGCAGGATTGGAATTTTTTACCCCCCTTGTAGGTCAAGTGATTGGAAAGGGGAGTGAAGGATTAATATCCTGTCCTTGGAGCTGGTCTCTGGGGTCTTCACTCTAGTTATGTTGTAGATCAGCCAGAGGCTGGTGGTTTAACTGATGATTTAGAGAGGATTATGAGCTTTCCTGTGGCACAAAGTGATGGGCCTTCAAATCTGAGAAATTCAGGTTTGAGAAATGATGGTTCTCTCTGTGACAAAACCAGTTCGGAAAGTGTAGGGCCTCAAAGGCAAGCAAGGGAGTCAGGAGTAGCAACAGCAGATAAGGATTCAAGTGAAGAGCTGAGTGATAAGGAGGGTTCCCAGGAGAAACCACCTGTAGTTACAGAGATCAACTAAAGCCTTCACTTACAAATCAGAGCAAAAAATAGATGACATCATTCAGAGAGATTATGTGAGAATGTTGTGGAGAAAATTCATGGGAAACAGAATGATTTCATGGGTGTCTATCAAACAGAAAGTTATTTACCTTAAGGTCAGTTCAGGCAACGATGCATTAGAGTGAGAAGCTAAGCCTGAGTTCACTGGTTTCTGGTTCAAGTCAAGCCTTGGTTTTGGATTTAATATATCTTGGAAGTTTTCTATGTTCCTGTTTATGTATCCCTGCTCAAGTTTTTACTAGTTATACTAGTTGCAGTGGTCTATCATGATTCCATCCCTCTGACCTGGTTCCCCATCCCACAGTCAACAGTGTTTGAGTGAATTTACCTAAAACTGGGTGACTGGGACAGAATAGGAATTCTGTTGGTATACCACCCATGCTGCCACTCAAGTCTCCCTTCCTGAGATAGCCGGGGAGGTCTCAGGGTTGGCATTGGAGTCTCAGTGGCTAATAGTGCTGGGAGACTTCAACATTCATGCTGAGACTGCCCTGTCAGGAGTGGCTCAGGACGTCATGGCCTCCATGACAACCATGGGTCTGTCCCAAGTGGTGTCTTGCCCTACCCATGCTGTTGGGCACACTTTGGATTGGTCATGGACCAATCACTACCTGATCAGATTTAGACTTTCTGGGACTCCAAACATCTGCAGGGTTGGGGGACTGATTAAGATTGTCCACCCCAGGAGGCTTATGGATCTGGATGGATTACTGACAGCTCTTGGGGATTTTCCTGCCACCTTGGCAGGCGATTCTGTCAAAGTTCTGACACAGGCCAGAACACAGCAGAATTTATGAAAGCTAAAACACATATATCTCAAAATAATTAGAAAAGGATGTGTAGATAAGCATGATTACAAAGCTCCTACATAAAAAAAAATCCTGCTAAGCCCTCTATCCCAGAATATCAAGACAGGAAATCCCACATTATTTGAGTATGGACTCAGACCCCTTCCACACAACTGAATAAAATCCCACATTTTCTGCTTTGAACTGGAATATATGGCAGTGTGGACTCAGATAACCCAGTTCAACACAGATATTGTGGGATTTTCTGACTTGGTATTCTGGGATATAGGGCTGTGTGGAAGGGCCCTCAATTTGCATTCCCAATTGTAGGAGTACTTTCAACTTCTTCAGCTCATGGTGATTCTGAACTCCTTTTTGGGTCTGGGCTAGGCACATGAGGATGTTGGAAATGGCACTTATCATGTTTCTTTGTATTAATATTGGTAGTACAGTATATAACTATAGGACTACCATGGTTTAATTAACTCTCACACTAACCTTCCATACTTTTATTGACTATTTTGTCCACTTTTGACTCAATTTGCATATGAGATTTGAGTCTAACCAACATAGCTTAATCCCAAATTTACTTTACTCATGTTTGCCAGAAGAAGAATTGAGTGATGTTCAAAAGCTTGCTTTAATACTAGGCTAAAAGCAATATCCAACATGTATGGATAGAAAAATGATGCATTTTACTTTATTTCTTTGTTGGAGAATATAAGACAAAAGATATTTTTCTTTCAAACGGAACCTTATGCTGGGTAGTTGTAGGTTTTTCTGGCTGTATGGCAATGTTCTAGAAGCATTATCTCCTGACATTTCGCCTGCATCTATGGCAAGCATTCTCAGAGGTTGTGAGGTCTGTTGGAAACTAGGAAAAATGGGCTTATATATCTATGGAAACTCCAGGGTGGGAGAAAGAACTCTTGTCTGTTGGAGCTAGTTGTGAATGTTTCAATTGGCCAACTTGATTAGTATTTGATGGCCTGACAATTTTTAGGTATGCCCTGTTACTGCCTGGGGGGATTCTTTGTTGAGAGGTGATTAGCCATTCCTGTTTGTTTCTTCTCTGGAGTTCCCCTGTGTTTGAGTTTCTTCTTTATTTACTGTTCTAATTTTATAGCTTTTTTAATACTGTTTATTTTCATGATTTCTTCCTTTCTGCTGAAATTGTCCACACGTTTGTGGATTTCAATGGCCTGGAGTTTCCACCGATATATAAACCCAGTTTTCCTAGTTTCCAAAAGACCTCACAACCTCTGAGGATGCCTGCCACAGATGCAGGTGAAACGTCAGGAGAGAATGCTTCTAGAATATGGCCATACAGCCTGAAAAAACTACAACAACACAGTGATTCTGGCCATGAAAGCCTTCGACAAGACATTGGATCCTTATGCTTAATACCATTTCTACTTTCTTAGATCCCTTCCACACAGCTATAAAACCCATACTATCAAGGCAGAAAATCCCTTAGCTTTGAACTGGATTATCCGAGTCCATACTGCCATATATTCCAGGTCAAAGCAGATAATGTGGGATTTTATTCAGCTATGTAGAAGGGGCCCTAGACAATGTGGATGAGAATTAGCTTCAAATCAGTTATTATTTTAGAGCAGGGTTTGCTAAAGGTGAAAAACAAGAGTCTTGCTTTATCACCAAATCTTATGCTTAAAAGTAATTTTTAAAATATAAAAATGTATCTGTAGGCATCCAAAACAAAAGTGTGTGTGTGTTTGAACACAGTGTTCTCCCATCTATTTCCCATTCACGTGTTGCCCATATCCAGAGACTGGATGTTGATGGTCTGGAGTTTTCAAGATTGCATATGTTCACTCTTCTGCCCACTGTCCTGTAACCTATTATTGACATGGTGCGCATGTTTGTGTGCCTACAAGTCAAGTGTATTATGATGACCCCAAGCTTAGAATTCAAAATGGATACATTTTTTAAAAAATGCCCTTCTTAGAGTTTTACATCACAACTATGGGTCTCATTAGTTATAGTGATTTTCCAATAGAAATCACTGATTCTTATTCTGTGTGGCTTACCTTTCTCCCTTTCATTTTATTCCATGCTTAGCCCCTAGTAAAAGGGAGGACAGCCAAGCAGATAACCTGTGTTTGTTTTGTCTTCATTGCAACTGGAGAGACTGAAACAGTTGTTAGTTTGACTTAAGGGGGTTCATGATAGCGGTAACTCTAACTTGGATTAAAGAAGCATTTTGAACACCCTGAGCCAACATCACAATTTTAAAAAGAAGCAGCAGTTTATCAAACTTGTGTATTCTATACCCCATTAAACATATATATATATATATTCCTCATTTATATTATTAGGTCTTAATTGACAATTGGGTTGCATAATTAACCTGTATTTTAGCCTTAAGTCTAATATCCAATAAGTAACAGCTTATAAGTTACTGGGTAATGAAAGTAATGTTCTTGGAAGACATAAACTGTGTGTGTGTGTTACTGAAGTGAATAGCTTTATATGTAGTATTTTGTTCTGCTGTTAGGATTTCAGAGCAAAGCATGGTTAGGTTTGGCTTCTATTAATATAATGTAGCCATTGTCTTCCTTATCCCTGTTTCCTTCCCCTTGATTGCAGCACTTAAATCTGAATGGCAAAAGTCATCCACCCACTTTTAAAGGATTAAACACATTTAGTTGTTCTTTTCAAAGGTTTCCTCCTAATTATTTTCTAGTCTTCTATATTTTCTTTCATCCTGAATGAAAACGTCTGCCAAACATTTCAAAAACATGTCTTGGCAAAGCGTAAAATAATTTGGAGACTTTTTCTCAATTAGATATTTTATTTTGGCATGCTTCACTTTTGGAAAGTGATGAGAAGCAAATCATTTCTCTATATCCTTGGCTATTTACTGAAGATACTTCATTGTCTGTGTTAGAGATTGAGACTGCTTAAAAGATAAGGAGAAACCCATTTTTTAAAAAAAAATGTGTTAAAACTTGATGCCATTAAAAGAAAGCTGTTTCCTCACAAGCCATCTGCTGGGCACTTATTATAAATAATTTAAATCTACTAACTGCGGTCTGCACATTGTTGAAACCCATGCCATAAATTCCTATTAGTTTCAGTAAAATCAGTGTAACAAGACACTTTTTTATGTAGATATATACAGCAGAGAATTAAAAGACAATTGCTGTGATCCTCTTGACTGGCATAACACTGCTCTAGTTGGTCACAGCACCATAAATTGTAGCAAGAGCAAATGTTTCCAGTGTTTTTCATAGTAGAGGGCAGTATTGTATCAGCATCAAGAGACATTGGTGTTTTGTGACCCCTGACCTGCTTGTGAGATTTCATGGTAGCTTTATCTGGCAATACAGTACTTGGTTTTCTAGTTGTTCACATTTTTATATATATTCACCTGACAGTAAGCCCCATTCAACTGAATGTGCCCTACTCAGCAGACATAAAGGAGGTGATGCTGTCCATTATTTTATACCACTCTAACTGTACAGTCTAGTTGTAAAGTCAATGTGGCAATATGAAAGAAACCCAGCCTTATGCAGCCATCTGATTGTATGTCTAAGGGCACTTCCACACAGGGCTTAAACCCACTTTGGAGCGAGTTAAAATCCCCACACTTCCCCCCAAAACCCAGGCTTTCCAAGGTGGGTGTCCCCATGCCATCCCAAAAACTTTTGGGTGGCTTTGGGCCACCCCCCCCCCAAGCCTAAAAATGAAATAAAACTTACCAAGTTGCTATGAGGATGCTCCAGCAGTCCTCGTGGCAGATAAAAATTATGCACCAGGAGGTGGGGGACAGGAGCAATTTGCTTCCCCCACCTTCTGGCAGCCTCGTGGCTACCCAGTAATGATTTTTAAAATTTTAAGACTTTTGGGGAGGGTTGTGGAGAGGGATACCCTCTTCACTTCTCTGGGAGCCCAAAGAAGCAAACTGGGCTTTGGGGATAGATCTCTGTCCCCACAGGGCCCATACACCATTAGAACAGGGCCTTTCAGGAAGAACCATATCTAATGGGATATCTAATTAATTTGGAACAAGGCAGAGTTTTCCTGCTTTGTCCAAAATTAATTTGCTTTTATCTGAGGCACCTCAGGTAAAAGTCCAACAGGGACTGCATTTTGGGCCCTGTCTGGAAGGGCCCTAAGTTTTAATATGAACTAAGTGCATTGCAAGGGAAGTGATATTTACAATTACTTAATTCCAGATTGATTTATTTTTCTGACAGTTGAGGAATTCTGTTGTGAAGAATTATAGTCCAAATGTTGTTAAATTTTCTTCAAGTATTCAAAAATTTCCAAATATTATGGAGTAATTGTTTTGCAGAAGAATACATGTGGGTTTGTTATTCCTAAAGGAAATTGATTTCCTGTTCTGGAAATAGTTTTTGCACAAAATGCCCACATTTTTTCCACTGACAGTTTATTGCCAAGCATAATCCAAATGCTACTAATAACCTATAAAGTCCTGCAAAGCTCAGGTACACACTCTCAGACAGACCCTATCTCCCTATATAAGCTTTCTTGAGCATTGAGATCATCATCAGAATTTCTTAGTTGCATCTCCATCATAGCCAGAGTTGGTGGGGACAAAAGAGAAAAAATATTCCACGGCTGTCCTTATGTTCTGGAACTCTCATCCCAGTGAGAGCAGAATAGCTTCCTGTTCGCGGTACTTCTGTCACCAGGAAAATACATTTTTATTCTGACAGATTTTAAAAGCATTTTTAAAAGAATGGACTGATTTGTTTTAGACTTAACTGATCAAGTTGCTTTTTATCTTTCAATTGTATTTTTAAACATAGTTTTAAATAATGAGTCCCAATTTTAAGAAAAACAAGGGATAAAAATACCTGAAACAACTTCCAATATGGATTTAAGTTGGTCCAGTCTGTGCTTTCTCTTTCTCCCAGCATGCAAAAAAACTTTTTATATAGGCAAGGGTTTGGTTCTTACTTCTTGGGGCAGAAAGGGTTTTTAATGGGATGTGCTATGCTTTCATCTTTTAAACTATATTTTAAATCTGTTTTCAGCTGTTTTAACTTTGTGCTTTGTACAAATGCTTTTTAAGCTGCATTTTATTTTTTATTTTTGTAAGGTTACTTCGCTCTGTGCTGGTGGAAAGGTGAGATAAAAATGAAATTAAATAAAAAGTCTAATGCATACGTTTTTGACTGTTGCCTATTGTGCCCAGGCTTTGTTTCACATGAAAGGTTCACTCTTATGCCCAGAAGTATGCACACCTTTCTTACCTGGGCTGCATATAAACCAGTTGTAAGTGCAGTTAATGATTTCCCATGATCCACAACAGCTCCAGAAGGCTGAAATAAGTTACAGCCTTGACAATTTGATCAAAATAAGCTTTAGCAGGCACAAAATGTTGTAGGGACATGGCTTAAGATGTGTTGTTTTGCTTGCCAAGATTTTATTTTTCTTGACGGTTGGCTTGGCCCACCTGTGGCATGTCCCTTCATTATTTCTACAAAAAGAATGCTGAGCTAAAGGAGGAACAGGCAACAGACATCCGTAGCATGGTAAAGATTAAATGACAGCTGCACTTGTTAACAAAGCAAGGTTCACTGTTAGATATATAAAGCATGCCTTCTTGTGAAGGTGGGAGAGAAGCAGATTGTTTATACTGCTTCAACGTTTTCTTCAGCTTTGCTTTTCAGCCAAGGACTTTATGCCACAAGAATCACCTACAACAGCAGAAGGGTCTTTACTTAAAGAGCTTGCTACATAAATTAAAAAATCATACTCAACTAGTCAACTAGTAGGTGCTCTGATCCTAACATATGACGCCCTTGAAATTTTGTTTGAAATGCATTAATTTGGGCTTTACTCTTTTTCAAAAGAGTCTTTTATCTGGAGGTTTTTCAGAAAAGCTGGACCTTTAGGTATGTGGTCTACCCTCCACATGATATCACTTCACTTCATAGTTGTGAGGAGGATATAGTGGTGGGAGAAACTTGTTGGTGGGAGTTGAGCATTCCAACCAGAAAGTGGTACAGATACTTATGTATCAATTTATTGTATTAGGGAGCTTCCACTTAACAGTATTAGTGCACCTCTGCATGAATGGCAGAAAAAATAAACAATAGTATAGTGTCCATGATTATGTGGCCAAAAATGATGCAAAGAATTTGAAATGCAGACCATGCCCTAACATCAAGGTGAGTTCAAAAGGAGGAAATTTGTGGCTGGTTATGGACATTTGACCATGATGTTTGTGATTTGTGTGTTGTTAACAAGTTCAATGCAGACCAGGAAAATAGATTTTTTTTCATCAGTGTTGACAAGCCCAAAGCACTGTTCTTTTTCTTCGATCACAAAATGGCATTGCACTTTGATAAATCTGAGAAATTTATATAATACTGGAATGGATCAGTGCAAAGAACCATTCTTTCTCTCTTATTGACAAAGTTAATTATCTCAATTACTTGTCTTGATTACAATTCCCAGAATTCCCAAACCATCATATTCACTAAACATGTCTAGTAGGCCTGGGTAACAACGCAAAAATTTGTTTCTAAAATCGATTTGTAATTGGGGTTTTTTTTTGTTTCGATATTTAAAATAATTACAAAACTTTCCCAAAAAAAAGTTTCGGTATTTACGAAATTTCGTAAATATTTACAAAACATTTTGTAAAGATGGCGCCCTTTTTTTTTCAATATTTTTTAAATATTTTTTAAATTTAATTATTAATTTAGTAGAATAGGGATTAATTATTATTAATTATTATTAAGGAGGGAAGGCAGGCACTCACTCTGGCGGGCCCTCTCGCTCGCCGCTCGCTCGCCGCTCGCTCGCCCCTCTCGCTCCAGCAGACAAGAGTTCTTCCTCCCACCCTGAACATTATTCCACAGATATATCAACCCCACTTGCCTAGTTTCCAACAGACCTCACAACCTCTGAGGATGCCTGCCATAGATGTGGGTGAAATGTCAGGAGAGAGTGCTTCCGCCCCTCTCGCTCGCCGCTTGCTCGCCCCTCTCGCTCGCCGCTCGCTCGCCCCTCTCGCTCGCCCCTCTCAGCAAGCATCGGCAGGCGGCCATCTTACGTATTTCCGAAATGGACGGAAATACAAAATTTTTTGGTGCCTGCCGTTTCGATATTTAAAAACACTTCCAGGTTAAAAAAAATGTTTTGTAATCGTTTCGTAATTTTTTAACGAATTACGAATTAACGAAACGAATTGACCAGCCCTAATGTCTAGGGGACTCAGGGAGTTATAGTTGACACATTCTCAAGCAATCAAAGACACCCTTCAAGTAAATAATTAGGATGTTTTGTAATTTATCAAAAGAAAAATACACTGGGTTCATCTGTAAGTTGCAAAGCTACACAGAATGGGGCTAAGGTAGCTATGATCCCCATATCAAAAACATTTAATAGTGTAATGATCTTAATCTTATTTGTTACTACAAATTGGAGTAGATGAAGTGACGCATAGGAATGGAAAGAACATCAAAAATATGTTTAAATGATAGAAAAATGTGTCTTTCAACTTTCAAGAGACCCTGATGAACCCTTGCTTTAGAATTTTTGCAATTTTAGGTTTATTCTGTGCAAAATTTACACATTGTTGTTTTTCATACAAAACTGCATTTTCTGCATGAAAAATAATATTTCAATGAAGAAATATTGATTCTAGCACAGGAAATACTGTATTCTATACAAAAAAAATCTGTAATTGTATTTTTTCCATGTAAACTTTACACGTGGCTGTTTTGTGTTAAAAAACACACATTTTCTGTGCAGGAATAGCCTCCAAAGCCTCTCCCTTTCATTTGAAAGTCTTGGGAAGGAGGCCAGTTGGGAAACCGTACTCCTCCATCAGGATTCCTCTTACATCTCAGTTATTCCAAGGGTACATTACATTGATAACAAATAGTTTTTTTGTGGTGTACACCTTCAAAATTGGGGTGCACATTACAATTGATGACACATTGTGCTTGAACAAAATGTCTTGAAAGGTCATCCAAATACTACCACTACTATTACAATATATTCAGCACAAATTAATTAATCAACACAGCAAAAGAACAGACAATACTTCTGAAAACAACCCATTCTATATAGTAGAATTGGAAATAATATTTCAAAATATTTTTGACAGAATAAATTCCAAATTGAGAATAGATTTCAAAAACCATTTCAAAGATTTTTGCAGAAACAATGAATTGCTATAACCTCTCATTCCTTTAAGAAGAGCATTAAGGAAGAATTAAACCCCTGCAAGCAACAAAGCAATTCATTCTTTTTAAAGGGCAACCTCTTTATTAATTACTGCCAAAGGCAAGAAAACAAAAAAGAAAGCCCCAATGAGTATCAGTGTTGTATTATGAGCTATATGTCAAAGAAAATTACTCAAACAGGCAATGGATCAAACAATAGTTCATTCTGTTTTCTTTCTTGACAAAATCCTTGACGGTGTATATTACCAGAAAGGTCGTTGGTGCATTAGCCACTGGTTTTGTCTTTCATGATTATTGCATATTATTTGATATGAGAATTCCTGGCACTTTTTAAAAGTGTGCAGCTCTGCAGAAGCTGAGTGGCATATAAGTGATCCTTTACAGAAGCCTTGTGTGTTTATATCTTCAGCAGACCATCACATTCAGGCAAGATTTTGGTTTAATAATGAGACTGGCAACAGATGTTCCACTGCCATTAGCTACAGTGCGTGCTTCTGCTTTATAAGCTAAACATCAGCTTCTTCGGTGATCAGTGGCTATACTTGACATGCATTATAGTGCCATTTTGATAATATCATGGCTTAACTCGTGGTCTTTCCTGTTTTCATCACCCTATCCATAATACAAGTTCTATATGTCACCCTTGATATCCGGTTACACACATATTTATTTTCTGTGGATATATGATAACTTGCGGTCTGGCAAATCAACAGGATTTCGCATTTTGCATCATATTCAAACCTTTTACTCTAAACATCTACAGAATGATCCAGCCGCTTTCCAGATTTAAGTCTTAGTTGAAATAAGGGAGAGGTGCTCTATAAAATCTTTTTCTCCCACTGGAAGAGAGAGACCTTCTTTCACTGAAGAACTAGTTTTGTTCTATGATGTTCCATATAGAAGCAGCAAGGAAAGGAAGCCCAAATTCATCTGCCCTTGTTCTCTTCCTAGACACACGTACTGACTACTTGTCCCCAAGTAGGAAAAAAATGATGGCATTTCCCTCCCACAAAAGAATTCTGTTGCCTAATGGAATTTTCCTTCAATCCCAAATGTTTAGCATTGCAATAATTTAAACATTGAGCATATAGACATAGAGTTTATACATCTAAAGAAAAGCAGCAAGCAAATATGGCAGGTATAACAGCCTCATCACACTAGAGCATGGATCCAATTTAAATCTGTTTTCTCCCTCCCGCAGAATTTTGTAGTTTAGTGAGGCCCAGGATCTCTGTGGATGAGCATTTAAAGTCCCCTCCTGTAAACTACAAGACCCAGAGTTCGACAGAAGGCAAAAACCGGGTTTAAAGTGGATCTATGCTCTAGTGTGATGAGATCCTAAGTTCCGGACTGTGATGGGGTCCAATGCCTCACTCTCTGCAATACTATACATTTGGGGTATATTCTATTTTGAGTGGAGCTGAATTGTTATTTGGGAGCAGTGAGTTTATTTTCCACTTCTCTGATAGCTACACCTCTACCCTGAATGCATACCTAGTGAAAACAATTAGCAGCTACAATCAACTATCTCTTCATCACAGAGAAGATTTTTGTGGTTGACTCAGAACAAAGAATGAACTCCTTTTTTCAATTTAAAGTTGAACTCAATTTCTGCAAACCCCAATTTTATACCCATCCAACCACCTACAATACCCATATACTGCAGCTTTTGTGCTGCCTTCAAGCAGTTGCCAAGTTGATTTTGATGGCATGTTGAGTGCTCTGAAGACACCCCCCCCCCAATTTCCTTTTCCCAAAGGATGGGGAAATCATTATAGAAAATGGGGTATAGAACTAGGTAGTGCAGAGGTGCTGGGAAAAAAAGCCCAGGGGATGCCTTTGCAATCTCATCACAAAAACAGCAGGATGTAAGCAGGTGATGATACATTGTGGACAATAGAAAGCCATGAATCCACATGCTGGTTGCTTCAATAACTAATTATTACCTGGTGTCTAAATTATATCAATGCCCTGAAGGAACTCATCGGCTTTCTTTGGAACCTTCTGTCACTACCTAAGTCAGTTTTTTTTCCTTGGGGGAAGAGAACAGATTAGCAGGTTATAGGAGCAGACACCCATTCCTCTGGTTTCAAGGTTTGACACACACACACACATATGTATGTATATATATATATAAGACAAGGCTTTTGAACATTTGAAAAGAATGTTTGAAATAGCTGATTGATTTGGGGCATGAGCACCAAGCTGTCAAAACCATGCTTGTGTGATTTTTTCTGAAACTGGCAGTGTGGAGCTTGCAGAGAATACTGCAAGTTTGCCAAGCAAACAGATGGATCTTGAAATAGTAACCCAGTCACCCATATAAATCATAGGTTTTTTGGAGCAGATGCTTCTTAAAATTGTAATAGTATGATTTAAATTGTGTTAATACTGCCAATAGTTTAATTCTATTTAATAGAATTCTCTTTGGATGTTTTTAAAATCTATATTGTACTAATTTAAACTTGTAAGCAATCCTGAGGCCCATTTTGGTGAGAAAGTCAATTATAAATAAAGAGAAGGAGAGGGATTTTCCTAAACCAGAAACACAACACATGTAATACTCTTGTGACTATATAAACTATGTGATACTGTCCCTACTAGGCTTGTTTGATAAAAAATGGTTCAAAACTCATTTTGGATGTAGGGGGTGCTGGTGGTTCAGATCTAAAGCCAATTCCGATTTTCACAGAAAAAACGGGAGGGGGGGGGGGGAGAAAGGGGAAGAAATTGCGGGAGGGAAAGGGAACCGAAGGGAATCCATCCAAACTGGGATAAACTGCATCTCTCGCCCAAGGCTGACCGGGAGAGAAAGGAAACCAAAGGGAATCCATCCAAATTGGGTTAAACTCCGTCTCTCGCCCAAGGCTGACTGGGAGAGAAAGGAAACTGAAGGGAATCCATCCACACTGGTTTGAAAAGCTGAATCATTTCTGACTCACTTACTGATTCATAAGAGAAATGGCGGAAAAAGCTTCGGAAGGGCAACGGGACTTCCAGTTTCCTTAAAAACTTCGAAATCGCTTCAAAAAAGAAACCTTTCCGAATTTATTCAGAATTACAAAGATTCTGACCGAACCTAACCATGCCTAGTCCCTATCCCAGTATCTTTGCACGTGCCACCCCTTTCCCTTTAATAGTTCTCAATTCCGTAAACCTGAAGGCCTACAGTTGGTTGACTATGATTAAAACTGTATAACCAGCAATCCCTTTAGGATTTTGTTATGCTGTCAATGTCAGGGACAGAATCAATGGCCATAATGACAGCACAATGAATAGAGAAGATTACCATTTCAGAGCACCTGTTTTTCAAATGCCTAGTTTATTGGCTGACTCAGAGCCCTTCTTTCTATCAATGTAACAGTAAGAAAACAACCAACTGTGCAACAAATGAAAATATGATCTGTGTGCCATTCTATGATCATAGTCATCGGAGTCTGGGGGAGTGTGAAAAACAGTAGCACATTTCAAAAGCAGAGTAATTGATAGTAGGTCGGTTCCTTTCAGCCAATCTGGCTTGGTCAGATAGCCATAAGGGTAAGGGCTCAGCCATCACGTTTTTTCATCTGTAAAAGGACCACGTGGCAGCCGATCATGGCTCCTCCTCTCCTATTCGGCACCACATGGTGTGCGGAGAGGCTGCCACATCTGCTTCCTTGGGGTTTCCCTGTGAGCCCTGCTTGCTGGGCCAATCAAAATAGAAGAAGGCTGTGACATGTCTTACACAAGCTGTGTCTATTTCATGCGGCGACTGCCTCCATTGCTCTCAGTTGCATCCTGCTTCAGAGAGGTGCTTCAGTCCAATTGCCTTGCTGCTCGCTCTCAGCTTTTTTAAAAAAAATTGGCTTGGCTTGGCTTGGCATGTTTGGGAGAGTCACCCTTTAGCTTCCTTTTCTTCCCCCCCCCCCCCCCATCTCCTTCAGAAAATCATTCTAAAATATTATTGTTGTTATTATGATTATGATTATGATTATTATGATGATGATGATTATTATTATTAATCCCTACAAACAAACAAAAAGGCCTCATTCTCAGAAAACGTTTACCTACCTAGTTACCTAGTTATTCAGAGAGGCAAGTCTTTCTGAATCAGTCAAGCTGATGATGACCTGCTCTGAACCACTGACTTAAAATAATATGCTCCAAAATATGTTTTTTTCCCCAAACGTGGCTAGATTTCCCACAATACATTTTGGATTTTTTTTTTCTCCAGTGGATCATACAGGAGAGTTTTTCTAATAAGGGGTCAATGCTTGCTATGCTTTCTAATGCTGCTGGCCTCTTCCAGTATGTTATGTGAGAAAAAGAAATGCAAAAGCTTTAGAAAAAGTTGCTTGTTGTTGTTGTTTTATTAGTAAAGAAGAAAGTGTAATAGTGGAGCACTGGACTTTGTGACGTGGTAGTGCATCTTTGACATTTGGCAGGAAGGTATGGTGCCCTGCTGTTGCTCCTGGAGAAGTTACAGGATGGAGACAGCAGGGAGATACCTTTTGGGGAATTTTAAAAGGAGATTTTATTTCTTTCAAAAAAGAAAAGAATTCATAAAAATTGGGGGATGACTCAAATGTTATGAAACTTGGTGGGCTGACAGTGGTAGATGAGTTCCCCAAATGTGGTCATTTTCATCCCAATAGCCCTAAATTAACACTTCCTGAGATCAGGCCCGTAGCCAGGATTTCGTTTCGGGGGGGGGGGCTGAGTTTTTTTTCAGGGGGGGTTCGGGGGGGGCTGAGTTTCGGGGGGGGGGGCTGAGTCTGAGTGAAAGAGGGTCTAGCCTAGCAAACCTTTTGTATCATTACCCCAATACCCCCATGCATATGGGATATATTGAGTATGGTGATCAGATCATGATATGAATAAACATAACAGTTTAAATAATGCACCAGTAAGGCCTTTTCGCGAACCACCATGAGAATTTCGGGGGGGGGGGCTGAAGCCCCCCGAGCCCCCCCCCCCCCCCCCCCCCCCGGCTACATGCCTGCCTGAGATCCTTTCCCTTTGGTCTGTAGAGTAGACCTGGATTTAAAGAAAGGGCTTAAGAAACCTCACTTCCTGCTATCCTTTTCCTTCTAGCAACTGCCTCCCTTCCTACACTCCATGTGTAACTAAAAGAAACCAAAAGCAGACGGTTTTTGACAGTCACTGTTCTGTTGCAGCCAGTAAAATATTGGTGGTGGAGCCCGTGCCATTATGTGCTTCCAAACCAGCCAGACCAACCGAACAAGCCAAAGATAAACGTCCATAACAAATTTGTGTACAAGCCTAGAAATCATCAAAATTTGGTTCTACTGATGTAAGGATAGCACAAGCTTCTCTTTATGGTGCTTTCCTATAATTTCTTAGAAACATTTATGGGCCATATTCTGTCCATCCACAGCCATAATCTGATATTTACTTGTTCATTATGATATTCTTAAAATTGCAAATTCTTTTTTCATTGAATTGATATAATGATCTGGTTGTTACTGTGTTATCAAGTTTGCTTCAACTTATTGATGTCCCTATGAATGGGATACCTGCAAGAGATCTATTATTAGTAACCCTGCTGAAATCTTGCCTAGTTGTGGTTTTCTTTATTCAGCTAATCTATCTGTAGTGCAGGCTGTCTCTTTTTTCCAGTACCTTAAACTTTCTCAGCATTATCTTTCTGATGAAACACATAATTCATGATATGTCAAAAGTAATGCATTAATAAAACGAATGTGACAGAAAATGATGCCGTGTATATTTATTTTATTATCGATTTGTCAATTCAGTCATCATGATATTAAGAAAATTGTTTAATTTAGGTTTTTCATGAAGCTTTCAGTAAAAGCTCGACTTAACCATTTTAACACATGTGTAGTTGGAGACTGAATACTTTAATGTCTGGTACAGAGCAACTGTAGCATTTCAGCTTACAGGATAACATTGTCAAAAATTATTACAGAATGTCAGATAAAGAAAATCTATTGTGCAGATTCAAGCCATGGATGGAAAAGAAATTTTTTGGATTCTCATTTCCATAAGAAAATATCATTTTGAACCTCCTATGACTTGCACATTTTGAACTTCCTATGATTTATTCCTTACACATTTACAAGGTTTTCAATACATTTGTATAGGGATAATGGCAGAAAGGCCTCAACACAATTTTAAAATATACACAAATAAAATGTACACACAATAGGCATGCTTTAGTCAACTAAAATGTATACAAGCATTGAAAATAATATTAAAATGCAAGTATTTGGCTGGAAGAACACTCAATAATATGTGCCGATTTCAATGTATAAAGTTCTGGAAAGAATAATGATGTCAGTGGGAAACTAAATACACAATGAGAACAAAACTGACAATTTTTTCACAACTCT
The DNA here is from genome assembly GCF_037176765.1 of Anolis sagrei. NCBI lineage: Eukaryota > Metazoa > Chordata > Lepidosauria > Squamata > Anolidae > Anolis > Anolis sagrei. The sequence continues at coordinate 38,568,276 of NC_090025.1, forward strand.
CAGTGAGCCATTGTTTTCAGCCTAACCATGGCAGTATTTATTTTCTCTTTGCTCTGAAAAGCCAATCTCTCTTTGTTTTCTCAGCAAAGTAATGGTCACCAATACTTCCCTGGGGCTTTGTTTGGAAATGTGACCAGGATCTTCCAGTAATATTTCTCCATAAACACAATCCTATAAAACACTTAAGCATGAACAAAATTAGAATCAAGAAAGCATATCAATGAACCAGGCACCTTAAATAGTACACTTGACATTTTCTTCTAGTAAGAGATCAATGTCCCATTAAGGCAGCGAACTTGAAGTTGCATTTGTCATCATTCTTCTTCTTAACTTTCAGAACAGTTGCTAAGATGAAATTTTGTTAAGATATTTAGTTTTTCAGCAGGCAGACAAATGTGAAGGCTTGTTTAAATCATGATATTATTTACATTATTTAGATATTCTTTATATATATTGTGACCAGAAAGTTGTTGTTAACCCTAATTAACCTGAAGACACCTCATAGGGTTGATGATGAAATCAAGCAATTTAAAGCAGTTCTGGATAGTGAGATCCAGACAGCAGATAGCAAGACCCAATACATGGATAATAAGATATGACAAGTGGATAACGAGATCTGGCACTGGGCTGCAGAGTATAGTGAGATAAAGAAATATCATCAGTTGATACAGAAGCCACTGAGGTAGTTTATTCAATCTGGCTAGAAAGGATGACAGCCAGCAGTAAGCCACTCAAAGAAGCTGAAATGTCGTGGTACAGATAAAACACATTTTATACATTTCAGGGCTGGCTTTGTGGTAATTGTTGGAGCCAGCTCTGACGTCACTAGCTGCTGGAAGGATTCCCTCCACATAGAGGGACTGTGGCATCCAGCAGCCAATCAGAAAACTTTCCATGCTTCCGATTCAGATTTTTGCTCTCCAATGGCAGGTAGAGGGCGGGGTCAGGAGAAACAAAGGAAAATATGGTTTTGTGAATGGGTTACAATGTCTCAACCTCAAGACTAACAAAACAGGGCCATCAGGTCCCTGAGGATTATTGTTTCGGTGATTGTCTAGTTAATGATTCATCAGGAAGGTCTAGGCCCAAGAGCACCTGTTTCCATTGTTGCCCCTACAGACATGCTGTTCAGAATGATGGGATTAAAAAAATCATTCCTGGGAAAGGAAAAACGGCATTAAGGAAAAACAGTGGCAGGACATTCCAAACTCCAGGAAGAGTGCCAGGTGATTATGAGTCCTTTACATCCATAGGGCCACACAAAGAAGATTAGCCCTATTCAGGATCCAGTCATTCATTGTGCAGTCAGTTCAACCTGGAATAATAGAGATGGATTGATTCTGAAGATGATAGATGCTTGAGTCCTTTGTTGAAGTGAAGACCAGGGAGACACAAAAGGAATCCCAAGTCAAGGAGTGCTGGTGAAAGGTCACCAAGGTCATGGCAGTGACTTGATGGCTCCAGAGATATTTTATGAAAGTATAAAACACAAAATATTACAACACACCCACATAAGAGGTCCCAAATCACCTAATTAGTGGATCCTGGAGTCTTTGGGGTATGAAAGTTGATCCAGGGTTGGGGCAGTGGTAAGGGGAAAAAGAAAAGGGAGAGAAGCCCTGTTTGGGACGGAGAGGCCGCAGGGTAACCGGGGCTGCTGCAAGTCTTCCTCTGGCAAGTCATTGGGACATGGGGCTCTAGTTGGCAAGGTTTGAATATCCCACCATAGTCCAAATGAAGACTTTTGCTGAGAAGTGGGATGTCTTAGCTCAACATCAATGATAGGTATTACTGATGACAAATAAGTGGGTAACATGAGTTTTCTTTGATCTATTCAAGGCTAGCATTGCTGTTTCTGGCTTCTGCTTATTGTCTACTTTATACTTTCACTGTCTGGTTTTTTACAGAACAATTTGTATTTCAGATGTGTCTATCTGTTAAGGAACTGTGCAAATATTGCACATCAGTGAAAATTGTTCAGGGCATTCTTGTCTCTTAACAGTGTTCTTCAGATTTTTTCTTCCCATTTGGTCTGAGAGCCAGCTCCCATTCATTTATTGTCAGTTTTTAATCCATTCAATCACCCTAGAAACACCCAGTTTTGTTTAAAGAAAGAATTCTTAGAATTTGCACCTGCTGTAGAATAAAGTATAATTTAGCATTTCATGTCTTCTTTAAAGTATAAAGAAGAATCATCCTAAACAATACTTAATCATATAAAGCCATTCTTCCTGGCTCCATTGCTAGCTTTTATGAAAGGGATTCATGAGAAGCCTTGTAATACATCTGCAAAAGTCATCAAGGAGAAAGAGAATCAATCTTTCAGCTGTTATTTTGGCTGCCTAAACTGCTGGAAGACATTTTATGATTTCACTATTGTTTCTTCAAGACCATGCAGTTTGTCATATTGTCACAGTCAAATTATATTTAGATGTATTGCTTATCTGTGAGATTTTCTGTGGTGACTCAGAATCCTTACTTTGTCTCCTGAATTAGCTATGTTTTTGTTATTATTGTTGTTGTTAGAATATTTATTTGTAAAACAACTAAAATTCACAGCAATAGTTAAAATGTAAATGATCAAAAAATTAAACCAATTAAAAATAAAGAATTGAAAGAAAAAATCAAATACATAATTTATCACATTATGCAAGACCAATTTGCTTTAAGCAATTAATCTTCAAAGGCCTGCCAAAATAAAATAATCTCCACATGGTTACAGAAAAATAGCAAGGAGGGTCACAATTTAATCTTTTCATGAAGGGTGTTCTCGAAGAAACTACAATGTGGCTCTTCTGTGCTTCTATCATGGGCAGAGTGGGACAGAAAGCAGGAAAAGGAGATCTCCAGAAGATCACAAAAATTGTATCAGAGAATACAAATGACCTTGAATTGTTACTACATGAGAGACAATATTCAGGTAATCCATAGATGGTTTATCTGTCTCCACTGACCTATGTAGTAGGCTTGTGTATTTCAGCTGAACCTCAATCCGTTTTTGCTGGCCAGATACTAGTAGACCTCCATATCCATTTTTGTGCCCCTCCTGAAAATGGGAAAGTAGCTGGATAGCTTTTTTTCAGTCCCCCACCAGAAGTAGTAATGGGAGCCAGCAGGCTTTGTGCTTAAAGGGGTGGCAAATGGAACATGCCACTGATTCTTCTCCCATCTGATGAGGTCACTAGTCTAGTACAGGCAGGAAATTTTTCTTGCATTCTGTTAGAACTTTGAAAACTGAAATCAACATTATTTCTGCTTTAATAATAGATGGAACCATTATACCCTTTGCACAGAAAAACATTTATAGATCTTTATAGATCTTTTCTTGTGAAATTTACATAGATGTCTAATCTGCAATATGATATTGGCAAAGGATGAAGCAAACATCATCTCTGATATCCACTCTGACAGGAAGGATGGCAGGAAGAAACACCAGGTTTGATTACATTTAATTAAAGGTCAAACTATCCAATTTTTACACATTAAAATTTAACTCTTAACTAACTTTAGAACTTTCTTTGACAACACAACACACACATCGTGTACTGCAGCATTTCCGTTTAAATACCCACTCTATCTATAATGTCCAAAAAGCATATGACAAGATTTTTTTGTTTAGGTATATCAGCAATAACTTAAATCTGATTATACATAATAGTTCAACCAGGTGAGCAAATCAGGAGATTATGACTGTGTCTACATGGACATATAATACAGTTTAGAACTGCATTGTATGGTCACTGTAGACCCATATAATGCAGTTCAGTAATACATTATATAAGTCTACTCTACACTGACCATATAATGGAAGTGCATTATATATGGCAGTGTAGATCCAGCCATTGAGAACATTTTTACTACAACCTATTTTTCAAAACCTCTGGGATTTTTAAACTCCAAGTGGCATTTTGAGAGCCAGATTGCTCAACCTTGCTCTAGATTTATTCACCTTACAATATGAGCCTAAACATATTGTTAGTTATAAGTTCTGAAGTTCTTAAGAGTCCCAAAAGAGGGAAGACTGACATAAGGAATATATGTAAGACTATGAAATGAATGGGTTACTCCCATTATGCTTCTCGGTTTTGGTCATTTCCCTCTATTTCGTTGTCTTAAGAGAACCCACCCAATGTGTGGAATCAGATACTAAACACAACACAATGTAGGGATTACATTTATCTATTTGCTGACATCTCTGAGAGTAGATGAGCCCCATTTGGATCATTATCTCAAGAAGGCATGAGACAATTTAGTAGAAGCTCAAGAAGATTTGCTACCAAATAGTGTAGTGGAACTAAGACTTGCAAGACTGAAGTCATGATATGTTTTGATTAGCAAGGACTATGACATCAACCACCACCTCCCTTGTACTTCCCCATTCCCTCTGAATTTAGCTGTGATCCCGAGGCCCCTTCCATATATCTGAATAAAATCCCATATTATCTGCTTTGAACTAGAATACATATATGGCAGTGAGAATTCAGATATCCCAGTTCAAAGAGAAATTGTGGGATTTTGTGCCTTGATATTCTGGGTTATATGGCTGTGTGGCAGGGCCCTGAGTCCCTAGAAGAGAGATGTTTTCTCCTAGCAATATTCTATTGTTATCAGTTATTTCTATTTTATCTTCTATCAGAAAAACCCATCACCTTGACAAAAGACATGCATGGTGGAGATGAAAACTGAAATATTCGATAGCCTCCCCGTGAGTGCGATGATGTAAAAACTCTCCTTCTGGGGCTTCGTCTTCAAAATTTATCATTCTAACACTGGGTTACTACTAAGCTGCGGAAACACCAACATGAGCAGAGAAAAAAATTAAGACAATATAAGGCTTACCCAAATAAGAAGGATGTCATTGGCATTGCACCACCCAACACACCACAAATGGGTGGTGATAATGATGCTGAGAAAAAGAGGGGGGGGGGGGAATATTTGTTTCAATCAAGAATGAAGCTTGCCTAAAATTAACTCTTAGCAATAATGTCCGCATGGTGCATAGGTGCAATTTAGTATTATTAAACAATGAACACTGAGTTATAACTGATTTAATTGCCTCTCTTTCCTCACCCACTCTCTCTCTCTCTCTCCCTTTCTTTTTTCTTTTCTTTTTTTTACTACTAAGCCTGCAGCAGACCTTTCTTTCAGCTCAGCCATTGTCTCCAGCATTTATTTGTGTATGTGTCCAGGCACATGCATGTAAATGAAAGCACATGCTTGGCAGTTTGCTATACAGTTTGTTATACGTATTCTAAATTTGGCTTGGCTGAAATGCCCAACAAAATAGGTTCTGTGTGACAAAAGCCATATCACCATGTTCTTCTGGTTTAGGAATTTCTTACTATTGTTTGGTTATCATAAATATGATGTCTATTATTTTTATTTCCCCTTAAAAAAATGTGAAAGCGCTATAATGCATAGAATAAACTGAATCAAAATTTCTGGACAAATGCCCTCTCAGTATTCCATATCTATAACAACAATTAAACTCACAAACTAGAAATGTCTGCCTTGTAATTTCCACCCATTGTCATTCCCTTTTGCCAAGCAAAAAGAAACACAGTACCATACACTGTTTTCTTTCCACAGCATAGTTTTTTTTCTTCCTAAGCTATGAGAATTTGGAAATATTATATTTTTGGACTACAAGTCCCAGAATCTGTTATCGCTATCCATTCAGATTAACAGGGTCTAGGTCCAAGATCCCAAATTTTCAAAATTTTAAATTGTCCATAATATATGAAATCAAGTATGGAATTTCAGGTGTACGTAAAACTTATACTTTATTGAGGGGGATTCCAGTGGAAAAGGAAATCATGTGCTTAACTTTCTCCAGACTTCACTTGACATGCAAAGAATAAAAAGCTTGGTACAAGGTATAAATGTTCAGGCTAGCTTGATAAAGGTGTATATTATTAGGTGTATATTAGTATATTATTTAACCCTGGACTCACTGGAAAATCCATCTTGAAGATGGCAGTATGGGGGCAATGTTTGGGTGCGGAAGAATGGACTTTGGGGCTTTCTTTTCCCAACTCTCCTCCAAGAATACAGATCACTCCACAATGAGCATGTACAGATACCTAGTGTGGATTCATTAAACAACCTCATACTATTTTCTCAAGTCTACCATCATTCATCCTCCTTTTGGTAAAAAATGTGGGGTGACAGAAATATGCCAGTGTCACCAATTTTGCCTCCTTATAATAGATAGATAGATATGAAACTTGAACTACTGTCAGTAATAATGAATAGTTCCCTATTTTGAGACATCTATCATCTGACTGTGAAGATAAAGTATAGAATTGGCTTTGTAATTACTAGCTATGTTGATTAAAGAAGCCAAATCATTCCTAAAAGAAAAAACTGCCAGAACAGAGCACCCTTTCAATTCAGGTATTTAGGCCACGAAGACTGAAAAAGAGGCTATAATAATTGTTCTCACAACTCTGGACTCAGAATGTTATACAACTCTACTAGCATATATACCTGATATTGCTTGGGTATACATTTTCTAATACTATTGTTAGAAATACTCTTTGCTACCTTTACAATTTTATGAATGGTTCCATTAGAAAATGCATACCCAGGCAATGCTGAGAATATACCCTAGTGTTTTATAATAGTTTCAGTACTCTGCTTATCAGCACAGATTAATTTAGAGTAATTATTTTTCCCATGCATAAAACTATACCGCTCTGAATATAGAATTTTTGTCATCTTAAGGACCCCTGTCTCCCTTTTGCAGAGGAAATTCTAGAGTGTCTCCCTGCTGATGCTGTAGCCCTCTTCCATTTCTTAACTCTCCATCTGAGGTGGCCTTCTATGTTTATACTGACCTTTTGTGGTTGTTTCTGAGAGCTGCATAGATACATTCCTGTCTATTCGTTTTTGGAACCCTTACCCCAAATGGGTGGATTTTTTTAGTTGAAACTCACAAGTATTTTAATTTGGGTCATGAATGGTATGTGTACCGAGTTTGGTCAAGATCCATCTCTCGGGAAGGGCAACTTGTTTCCATCCTGTTTAAAAGAAGCAGTAGTTAGACTCCTGCTAAAAAAGCCCTCCCTGGATCCCCTGGACCTTAATGATTACAGACCAGTCTCTAACCTTCCTTTTTTGGACAAGGTGATTGAGAAGGCAGTTGTCCTCCAACTCTAGGCAGTCTTGGATGACACACACTTCCTTGACCCATACATTCAAAACTGCAACTGTGAAATCCAGTCAAAATTACATAAATATACATTCTGCATCACTATATAAACTATAATGCATATATGACATTTCCAGTTAAGAGGCTATTTCAGATAAGGGTTTAACAATATGCCTCTGAGACTGTAATCAAATACTCCAATACCTGGGATTACATCCCACTGAACCCAGTAAAACTTATCTTTCAATAGATATATATAGTATTGTGCTTTTGGCTTCCTGTAATCAACTGGATTTCAAATGTATTACAATAAATGTATTTTTAATTTATTAAAATTATTTTGGTTCTGTTCTTCATGCAGACATATTAGGGCAGCCTTTTAGTGGCTAGATGTATATCAGTGTCATGACAGTTTTACTGCCAAGATGATATTTCAGACAAAAATATGCAAACCCACATAAAGTTTTCCCTTGAATCTGGCACACACACTCACTCTGGGGCATGCTAAATGTTGACCTATGAAGGTGCCTGCTCATATTTCAGTGTCAAACAGAATTTTTAAACATCATATACATTTACTGATATTCTAAGAAGTGCAAGTTGACTGCTGGGGAATTTGATTTTGTATATCTCTATGAATGAGAAGTCAAGTCTGGGAAGAGTTTTTCTTTGGAGAAATTATATCTCGCTGCAAAATTCTCAACCTTCATTTCATTCCTGGAGTTTCGAGTTCCCTCCACCCCTCTCCACACACTTACTCCCTAGACATAGATAGATATCTAAACACAGGGAAGCCTGGCTGTTTTTACAGCTGCTATTACAGGGTTGTACCTATGTTCTTGTAGGCCACACAAGGGGAGTGCAGTTGTGGAACTATTAAAATAATAGTCAGGAATATTTAACTGTGTGCGCCTTTACATTCAGTCTGGTACGCAGAAGTGGTGGTGAGGGGAGGCAACTATGAAATAACAGCATCTGTAGATATCACTGGGGATTTGAGAGGGAACAGAAATGATTGCAATTCTATGAAACCACCAACACTGATGGTCTGTGTGATCAAATAACTGCATATATGTGATGAATAACCTGTTCAGAGCTTCAGCAAACATTCCTGCTGCTATAAATCTAAATTCATGGTAATGCAAAATGAAACCTTATAAACTCAAGAGCAATACTTTCCCCTCAAGTGATCATATTATTTAGCAGTCCAAAGCCAAAAGTTAAGGGACTACAGAACAGTATGAATCTGAGCTTTCACAAGGCGTTTTATGCTGCCAGCATAGCGATGGGGATAGAGGAGATACAAGATTTACTGTGTCTGGCTCAAAGGAATTATTTTCATTTCACATGCAAGGACAAATAATTTCAGAACATTTTTCCATGTTTGATGAGATTGCAAAAGTCTTTAAACATATATTTTGTAACTGGGGACCTTTCTGCAAAAAAAAAAAAGTCAGTTGTTCAAAATAAATGTATTTTGCCCAAAGAAACACTGTTTGCTGCGTGCACACACACACACACAGAGGCACACACACAAAACCCATTTGGTAAAGAACTGGCCTCCATGGCTATGTTCCACCTAGATGAACAGCTGCTTTGTATTGTGGTCTTCAAGGTGTTCTATGAAATAGATATTTTAATACACTGTTCTGTGGCTCATTGAAAAAGAAACTAGCCCAGAAGAATTCCTAAATAAAATGCTTGGTCACTTTTTTGCTATTTAATCTCACCACCACCACCAAGTAGCTTCAGCAATGTAAGGCCACAACTTAAAATGACTCTACCAGTTGGTATTTCAGAAGAGATGGTTTATTTAAAAAAAAACTAGGCAAAACCATAGCTCACATTCAGAGACAGTACATTTTCAAAAAGTAAACCTACAGTTACCATGGGTTTTACTTCAAATTGCAGTTGTCACATGTCTTATTCCATTGATTGCCTTCCATCCCAATGAAAACATACCACCAAAGTATCAGAATCCTCTGTTTTTTTGCAAATGCTTCATTCATTTAAGGTCTAGTTGTTACACTTTGATGTGCTTAAATCCAGTAGGATGCTTGTTGCTTCACAGTGCTAAGCACTGCTTCTACACGGATGGAGATCTTTGGTGACCAGTTTGTGAACTCTGCTATTTAACATTCCTTAAAGCAGTTCAGTTTTATGTGAGTCCTTAAGGTGTGACATTAATGTCACATATTCATAATGAACACTGATTCAGATCACAGATTGTCTAGCTCACTACTATGTATTCTAATAGATGCATCACCCAAAAAAGAAAACCCAGATTTGCATTTTTACTAATTTCTTTGTATTGATGCCAGTGTTAAAATAATTGCTATAATTTATATTAAAATGCAGTGCCTCCTACTACATTTGAGAACCCTATTTGCTGAGAGAATATAAATTGAAAAGCTTATAGCATATCTAGAAATCAAATCTTTACATATAATGTGCAATGCTCTAAAAGTAATGTATGGATCCAAGGAAGACATGTTGAAAAAAATGTCAGATTAATAGGAAATATTTCATGTTGCACTACCATGACAGGAATAAGTCCAACATTATACTTAAGTAATGACTGAATCAACAACCAGGATTAACACATATTGCTCTCTTTAATGAAACAATGAGAACAAGCATGGTATAATGATGATATGGACCTCATCGCACTAGAGAATGAATCCACTTTAAATCCAGTTTCTGTCTCCTGCAGAATTCTGGGGTTTGTTGTTTAGGGAGGAGTCTTTAACAGTCTCAATAAACTACTAACCCCAGAATTCCACAGGAGGCAGAAACCAGATTTTAAATGGATTCATTCTCTAGTATGATGAAGTAGTTATTATTTACTATATTTCTGTACCACCCTTCTCAGCCCAAAGGCGACTCAGGGCGATTTACAAAACAGCACAATTCGATGCCACATAATAGAAAAAAAACTAAAAGCATATAACATACATAAAATTCCATAAACAGTAAAATCAATAAAAGCATAAATTCTCCGCATCTCAATACAAAAATCGTTATCCGATCACAATTGTCCAGTTGTTCCGAGGTCAAGAAGTTAACTGCTACACTGCATTTGAAAAAGCCTGCTGACAAAGCCAGGTTTTGACTTTTTTATGAAATATTAAGAGGGTGGGGGCTGATCTAATGTCCCTAGGGAGGGTGTTCAATAGCCGAGGGGCCACCACTGAGAAGGCCCTCTCTCTCGTCCCCACCAACCGAACCTGTGAAGAAGGTGGGACCGAGAGCAGGACCTCCCTCGATGATCTTAAATTCCTAGATGGTTCATAAGGAGATAAATAATAATAATGAATCCAGGATCACACCCAAGCTGCAAACCTGCGCCTTCAGGGGGAGTGTAACCCCATCCAGCACAGGCCGTAATCCTATGCCCTTTTTGGCCTTATGACTGACCAGGAGTACCTCTGTCTTGTCTGGATTCAATTTCAATTTGTTCGCCCTCATCCAGACCATCATAGCAGCCAAGCATCGGTTCAGGGCCTGGACAGCCTCCTTAGTAGAAGGTGGGAAGGAGTAATAGAGTAGGACTTCATCTGGGTACAGGTGACACCATGCCCCGGAACTCCGGATGATCTCCCCCAAGGGCTTCATGTAAATGTTAAACAACATGGGAGACAGAATTGAACGCAGCATCCCCCCGCAGGGGGACTCCACAAGAGAAAGGTTGTGAAGTCAAGCAGGAGTCTTCCAACAACACTTTCTGGGAACGACCCTCTAGGAAGGACTGGAGCCACTGCAGAACAGTGCCCCCAAGGACCATTCCCACAAGGCATCCCAGAAGGATACTGTGGTCAATGGTATTGAAGGCCGCTGAGAGGTCCAATAAAACCAACAGAGACACACTCCCTCTGTCTAGTTCCCGGCGAAGATCATTCACTAAGGCGATCAATGCTGTCTCGGTACCATGTCCCGACCTAAAGCCAGACTGTGCTGGGTCCAGATAATCCATGCCTTCGAAGAATACCTGGAGTTGAGAGGCCACAACACATTTCAGGACTTTGCCCAAAAGGGGGAGATTGGAGACAGTTGGAGATTGGAGATTGGAAATAGTTGTCCAATTGAGTGGGGTCCAGTGATGGTTTTTTCAACAGCGGTTTTAATACAGCTTGTTTTAAGCTGGCTGGAATCTTGCCTTCCTGGAGGGAGGCATTCACCACCACTGTTACCCACTCGGCCAATCCTCCTCTGGCTTCCTTCAAAAGCCAGGATGGGCAGGGGTCTAGGATGCTTGTGGTCACCCTCATCCCTCCAAGTATCTTGTCCACATCCTCAGGTTTCACCAATTGAAATGAATCCATCAAAATCAGACAAGCAGGAGCTCTAGCTACATCCACAAAGACTGCCATTAACATGGTGTCCAGGCCAGAACGGATCAAAGCAACTTTGTCCGTGAAGAACTGAGCAAATGCTTCAAGTGGGCTGCCGAGTTGTCAGGGCTCCCATCCTGAGAGGTGGGATTTAATAGGCCTCTGACAACTCAAAACAGCTCTGCCGGACGGTTCCTCGCGGACGCAATATTGACTGCCAGAAAGGATTACTGAGCACCTTTTATTGCCACATTATATGCCCTTAAAAAAGCATCAAAACGTGTTCGATTTGGCCTACTCGGATCCGAACGCCACATGCTCTTTAGTCCCCTCTTCCTTCGCTTCATCGCTGCCAGTTCCTCATTGAACCAAGGAGCTGGTTTAGCTCAGCTACTTGAGAGGTGACATTCCAGAGCAATCGTGTCTATTGCCCTGGCCATCTCCCCTTTCCAGAGAGTGACCAGAGCATCAACAGGATCACCAACCAAGGTGGCAGGAAATTCCCCAAGAGCTGTCAGGAATCCATCCAGATCCATAAGTTTCTTGGGGCGGACCATCTTAATGGGTGCTCCACCCCTGCGGAGGTTAGGGGGTGCAGCCAGTGTAAACCTGATCAGGTGGTGATCGGTCCATGGCAATGGAGCAATGGTCAGCTACTCCACACTGCCACCTTCCTCCCATCCCTGACAGAAAACCAAATCTAGTGTGTGGCCAGCACTGTGGGTAGGGCCAGATATCTGTTGGGACAGCCCCATAGTCACCATGGAAGACATGAAGTCCTGAGCCGCTCCTGATATTATTATTAGCTGTAGTAGCCCTCTGGAACACTATGGGCTCATCTACACTGACCATTTCATTCAGTTTGAAGCTAACTTCAAACCATGGCAGCAGATAATGTACACTTCTGTGTGTGTTAAGGATATTAAAGTGCATCAAGCAAAGTCAGGGATAAGTCTAAAATAAACCACTGAATGCATTGCAATACATACACAATCTAAACCACATCAAATAGCAAAATCGGTTCCACACAATACAAAGTGCATTGTAGGCATCCCCTCTGCTGAAGTACTTTATAAAATTTGACACGTGGGGCAGGAAACCACAAGGGCATGAATTGGGCAGTAGTGGGACAAGGGACCCCAGGGACATTTATTTGATTATCTCCATTGCTATGTTTCCTTTCCATATCAAGACAGATATGAATCTGTCTTGAAAATGTGGAGGGGAACACTACATTTTCCAGTGGCTGTCAAGCCGCAGATACTGTGGATTTTGGAGCCAGTTTGAGGCCACCTTCCATGGTTAATGTAATCACCTTCCTAGCCTCGAACCTGCTCCATAAATCGTCATGTAATCATCCCTACAGCAAAACCAGCTTCTGTCAAATTGATCTGTTTAGAACACCCTAGGATTCACCTCTTTGCTCAGCCATAACCCACAGGGCAAATCTCCAGGCAAGGGCAAATTTCCAGATAAATCTTGCCAAGAAAACTATGTTAGAATTGCCATAAGGTGGAGTCAGCTTGGAGCCACACAACAACAAAAGAAGTAATTTAAATATTGGCTGAGACAACACTCCCACCCAGGGTCAAATCTGTTCTGTCATATCATGGGGATATTCTGGAGAGTAGTTTTTAGATGGTAAATAAAATCTATTATTCATCTGAAATACAATCAAGCAGTGTTTGAAATTCTAACATTTTGAAACAACTTCCACTAGTTTATGAAATGCAAATATATTGTAATGAAAAAGGGTTCGCTGCCTGGTGAATAAATCGTGTTTGGTATCATAATGTACTCCTAAGCAACTCTACACACCAATAATGTAAATCACATGGTGCTTAATTGCAATCTGTGTCTATAATAATGAAGCAGTGGTGTCCAAAACCAAGTGCTTTTAATATCATGTTGTTTCTACAAATTAACACAGCATGAAAGCAATAAAGCAACAGACCTCTTAATTAGCAATGTTCTGGAGGGTGCACATTGTTGTGTCCCGCAAAGCTGGAAACAACATGAGTTGTCTTTTGTCCATTTTAGCTTGAAGGCAATTTTTCTTCTTTCCATTCATGATCCACATCCTTTCTTCTAGATTCATTGCAAATGCAGAGTTCTGACTGATGGTAAAGGAACTCCAGGCGTGGAACAAGTGCATTGCATAAATTCACAGCACACAGCCCCTCAGTGTAGGTCAAAGAATAAGTTCTGGTGCCATTTCAGCATCTTGATGAACGTTACTTGAACATCTTCTGTCCCGGCACCTGTTTTTCTGGTTCAACAGGCTTTTATGAATTAATTGCAATGGTATTGATTATTGTTTTATTTTGAATTGTTGTTTAATGTGATGTTTTTTAATTGGTTGGTTTTTAATGTTTAAAGTGTTGTTTATTTACCGATGATATGTGCACACATGACATCAAATTGTTGCTTTTGTAAGGCCACCTTGACTCCACTTCGGGGTTGAGAAGGGTGGGATATAAGTGTGGTAAATAGATAAATAACTAAATAAAAAAATAGGATATTTTAATGCTGCCTTTCTCCAGGTGGGCCCAAAGCAGCTCACAAAATATTTTAAAATGTACATAGTAAGATAAAACCATTAGCTAAAACAAATAATAAAAGATCAATGAATGATCCATAGCATTATAAGCAAAAAAAGTTAAAACAGAATTAAAATTCCTGTACAACCATAAAGTGCTGAAACTGGGACAGGAAAGTCTTTATACCTTTTCTAAAAGCTATCAGGGTGGGGGCTGATCTGACTTCTCATAATGGTTATTGATTAGTTATTATTAATTATTGATTTGTATCTTCTGTCATGTTATGGATTTGTAAGGCTTAGAAACCCTAAAAGCTACAAATTCTATTTGATCTTGAAAGCTAAGCAGGGTCGGCCCTGATTAGTAACTGAATGGGAGACTGGCAATGAATAAGGTATATGTTATTTCAGAGTAAGGAACTGGCAAAGCACCTCTAAGTATTCCTTGCTTGAAATTCAAGACATCACCATAAGTCAATAGGCAACTTGAAGGTATATATACACAAAGGATTAACTTCCAATGAAACATATTTTACTACTTAATAAAAGCCCAGATCCACCTGGCACATAGAAGGAATTTCAGGGAATTAAGATAGTTCTGGCAGTTGTTGGGCAGCAGTCTGGCTGGACAATCTGGCCATAAGACAGGCCAGGCCCTACCTCTAGAGATAATTGGCTTTGCTTGCCCTTTTCTTGAAGTGCTCATAAAGTAACTACGGGAAAAGACTAACTCAATTATTGAGAGGGTGTATTGCCTAGAAAATCCACAATAGAATTAAGCATTGTGAAGATTTTTGTTCCTAGTTGTAATTTTGTTGTGGTGTATTCAAGTATTGCAAGTATTCTAGTAATTATTGGCCCTCTTAGAGGGTTTTTGTAGTTCATTGGTAAAGTTTTGGGACTGGCATGCTCATAACATATTCAGTTGAGTCATGGTAATCTCTGCTATTGGTTCATGTTGTGGCCCTAAACTCAGCTTAATTTGACTACTATTTCCAGCAACTGAGCCTGATTCTGTATGCTCTATAGTAGCGTCAGTCAGGGAGTCCACTTCCCCATACCTTGTCAAAATGTGTAAACTATATCTACTAAATTTTTGGCCATTTCTAATACATTTCTTGTCTCCCACTCCTGCCCCATGTTAAAAGTGCAACTCTGCTGACCAAATCAGCTATTAAAACATCTAGTGTACCTGTACAAGTAGCATTGCACGGAGCTGTCCTTCCATAGCTATTCTTCTCCAATTCTGTTTTTACCCTGCATGCAAAGGATTTAATTATTAATGAAAAGTTGCCTCATAATGCATTTTGTTGTTTATTTATTCAGTCACTTCCGACTCTTTGTGACCTCATACATAGTGTCTGGCAAATACTGAAAATATAATGACATTTCCAAAATACCAGGGATTTTCCGGTTGTTTAACCTGGTCCATCATCATTTTCTTTAGACTAAAGATAGGCATACTCAGAAGGTCAGAGTGCATTTTTGGATCTTCCATCCCTTGCACAATATACATAGCTGCTATTTGGGGGATTCGGAAATGACACTTGGGAAATCAGATAACCCTTTTTGAGGTAATTTTCTGACATTTTGGAATCTGGATGGTTCTAAACTGCAAAACCATCCCACCAGAGTTATTTTTAGCTGGTTTTATTTTAGTTGATTAAGTTTAGACAGTAGGAAGATATACAAATAACCAGGGGTTATAAAGAATGCCTCTTCTCACATCATGGGCCACACAATTTTCATCCCTGCTTTAGTACTTACTACAAATTGGCTCTGATATTTGCATAAATTATGATCCCTAAACTAAACCATGTACTATAAGAAACTAAAAACTAATAAACATCTAGAATAGAAATTATGCTCACTATTGCTGAGTCTCTGTGATCTACTTAATTTCACATTTGTACCCCATCCCCCCTCTTTGAAAAAAAACCAGAAGGGCTTTCTTCTTTTTAATGGCATGCTCATAAAGTTTTAATTAGCGAACTTTCAAAAACATGACAATCACATAGATGGAAATCAACCACAGTTTTGATTAACAGGGCTGTAAAAGATTAGTTGGTAGCAATCAGGATGACTCTCAGTGCTTATGCCCAGAGGACTCTCACATCATATAAACATAAACAAATGGTGTGGTTATTGTCCTTGATTGCATGAAAATTTTCATAACAAGCAAACCCAA
The DNA here is from genome assembly GCF_037176765.1 of Anolis sagrei. Lineage (NCBI taxonomy): Eukaryota > Metazoa > Chordata > Lepidosauria > Squamata > Anolidae > Anolis > Anolis sagrei. Next base: position 38,584,487 of record NC_090025.1, read on the forward strand.
AGGAGTCACCATTATCAGCAACAGCATGATATATCTAGTGAGACACTATTGTCATAATCCCTCTTTCTTTTGTGGGGACTCCTTTGTACCACTTATATAGCTGATGCCACCAATGTTATCACCATCAGCAACCATCAACATATGTATGCTGCTGTACACAGCATAGAACAATAGATTTATGTCTTAAGGACTATATCAGAGCTTGTGATGTTATTTTTAAAGTATAATCAGTTGCAGTTTTCATTTTAGAATCTAATAGTAGTTCTCATTATTGTTACCATTTTTGGAAGAAGCCAAAAAAATCCTTTAAAGGAAAACTTCAGAATGTTATTTGCTGGATTTTACAGAAATTTGCTGGATTTTTTCGGAGGCAACACTGATGGAATCATTCCAGGAGTTGCATGTGACGTCTGGAACATGCAACTTACTTTGAACACCATTAAATAAATAATGCCATATCCTGGAAAATCTAGCCATATCACCACAGGGACCATTTTCTCACATGATCTGGATTTCTGAACTGGAAGAATGCACATTAATTGAAGCTGGCCTCAAGGCCCAAAGGTAATGTCAGGGCACTTCCAAGCAGGATCAAATTATAGGTTTTCCATGAAGGGCAAAAAAAAAAATGAGGAACTGTGAGCAAATCCATACACAGACCTGTTAATCCTGGGATTTGTGCCTGAAATGCCCAGACTTGCTACTCTGTTAGTGCATTTCAAAGCCTGTAAGATGGCCACTATGGGACATCCACCAGAAATTTCAACTTAAAAAAACCTTTAAATATGTTCTGGATTATACATATCTGTTCCTCATTGCTTTTATTCTGAAAAGATGGTAAAAGTTGACTATTTATTTATTTATTTACTTCATTTATATACCGCTTTTCTCACCCCTGGGGAGACTCAAAGCAGATTCCAACATATTCACAGCAAAATTCAATGCCTTTCAAAACATGAAAACCTAACATAAAACAATAGTGACATAAAACTATAAATTAAATCATAAAACATAACTATATTTAAACATTAAAACAAGGAATTAAATACATATTAAAATCAACATTAAAATCACATGGTCCAAAAGCATAGTATCCAGTATCAAATAACAATTGCACATAATCCATGTTCATTTCTTGTCCTGCTTACTGCCCAAATGCTTGGTTCCCAAGTGCTTGGACTAGAGAATGAAAACTTTTGTCCTGGCAAGAGAAACTTCATCCTCCACAGATTTAATGAAGTTTGTGGCACAAAAACAACGTTTGTAGAGTAGTATCACTGCTTTCAAAGTCAGGACTACACTATTAAACAGGAGCTTACACTTTCAAGCCAGGAGCAGTACTTCATCATTATTATTAACAATCAGAGACTGCATGGCCATGTGTCCAGAAAGGTTTGGTTGTGTACTTGTCCCTGGGAACAACGGGGTGATGTTCCTGGATTATACAGGACTGTTCCTTATAGCTTGTATCATAAAAGCATAGGGAAAGTTGATTACATGGCAACACCTTTGTTTTGTGTGTCACAAGTTTCTCTTGCCAGGATAAAGTTTTCACCCTCTAGTCAACTGTTGCCATGTTCTTAGGATACAACCAATCACGAACCAACATGTATGGTCAACAAAGGTAGAGTGTGGCCAAGATTGCAAAAGTTACTAATGAGGAACAACTTCCCAGTTAAGAGATGTTGCAGAAGTTTGCTTATGCCTGAACCTACTAAAAAAGGAAAGATTTTGCCCCCCTCCTCTCTACCCCTACTTGCTCAATTAACTAAATTCAAATGATATTATACCCTTTAACTATCTTAACTTGGCAAGAACAGTCCTGAATACTCCTCTGAGATCTCACATTTTCATCTGCCTTTAAAATACCTCTAATTTTCTCTCCTCTGCTCACATCTCCCCTTTGTATACTAATTGCAAAATTGTTTTCTGTGCATGAACCAAAATAAAGAGGCCAGATACTGTGTTATGGATTGAATATGTCCACCATTATAAAGAAAGAAAAGAAAAGGGTGTCAAGATGTAGTTGGGAGCAAGATCTTAAGTAAATGTTTGTTTCACCATAGATATCATAGAAACATTTGGAATAAATAAATATTCTCTTTTTTATCATTTATGGATGCATAGGTTAGCTCTGTACTGTATGTGAGAAGTCATTTCACATATGAAGAGAAGATTTGAATGCACACCAAATAATGGAGGAAAATGAGAAAGGGTGCATGTCTTTAAGGTTTTTCTTGTTTGTCCAGCATAATTTAGAACAGTCGCATCTGTCAAAGCAAAGACACAAACTTACAAAGAACTCATACCCCCTAAAGCAAGGCATTCCTGTGTATAATTAAGCACTTGCATTACAGTTCAAAATTATGTGAAGTACTAATATGAAAATATAATGAAGCAAATACATTTTATACATTATTCTTAACTATAGGATTAGAGGGATTTTCACATACCATGGGGTATTGTTTAGAAAAAACCCCACATAATTGGGTCTTGGAACCACTCTAGTATATTTTAGTTTACAATTCTGGTACAGGAATTATTACTAGAGGCTAAAATTGTGAATTACTTTATTCAAAAACACTTATAATTAGAGGTTGCTTCAGATTTCTTTCTTTTTTTCTGGTAGTACAATAGAATTGAAATGCAACACTAAATGTATTCAGGGGAAATGGCAAAAAATAATTGAGATTATATAAAAATGTATTAAGAGTTCACATGATATAATAGTAAATCATCTTCATTACAGCTAATACGATGATGAAGAAGATGAAGAAGAAGAAGAAGAAGAAGAAGAAGAAGAAGAAGAAGAAGAACTTCATCACATGGGATATTTAAGTGTTTGGGAAAGTTGGTTTTCCCTTAAGCCCCATTTGGAAATTAAATAGATGATTTCCCTACGCCCATCACACCCTTCTCTTTCTTTAGGATTTATCTATTTGATTTACCATCAACAACCCTCCCCGTTTTCTTTTTTAAAAAACAAATTCTGTTTTTCTTGGGAGTACAATTTACAGCTGGTCTGAGTCCCTCTATCGAGGTGAGAAAATCGGGATATAAAAGTTTTAAATAAATAAATAATACAGCCTGAAAAACTCACAACAACATATATAGAGGGGTTATTCTTATGTTGCAGAATTGAAGGGAGGGGGGAAATGAAGCTTTATCTTCCTTTTCTCTCTCTGCTATCCTTTTGAAACAAAACCCTGACAGCATAGGAGGAGTTGGCAATTGAGGTAAGAGTTCAAAAGGAATTTTACGAGAAGGCAGCTTATGAAGACAGGGGAAAGTTGAAAGAAAGAACTCAGAGAAAAGTGGAGGGTTTTTCTCCTGAATGTTTTGAATTTTTTGATATACCTCCTCAGTTCTAAAACAGTAATAGTGACAAAAAGGAAAAAAAGACTGCCCATCTCGACATCTTCCTCCATGATGACATTGTTTTATTTACAAACAGGCAAGAGAGATTCCTATCACATGTTAAATTGGGCGTTTTTACACATTTCTACATGGAGAATTAGGGAGTAAGTCATTTGCCAATCAGCTTAAGAATCATGGGATAAATCCACACTTTAGAAATGGGAAGATATTTCTACCCCACATTTGAAGCTTGTGTTGTGTGAAGATACCTCTACCACACATGGTGGAAGTTTCTTAAGTGTGTAGAAACACTTGTTTAACTGCATGTGATGAATTATGCATTTGTTACCCGCCTCTCCCTGCTACTCGAATTGGGATACATCACTACAACAAGAGATAAAACCCTATTAAAACATAAAACAAGATACACAGAGTTAAAATTCAAGTTAAAAACCACTAATAAACTCCAGATTAAATTCATAATTTAAAATAGAGTTAAAATACCTGAACAACACTAATCATGGGACCAATATAATAACTGAATTAATCAAGAGAGCATTGGGAAACTTAGGCAGCACATACCTATTAATTTTAGAGTATGTCCTATTGAATTCAGTGGAACACTCTTTTCCATAAATGTGTACAATTGCATGGAGGGGGTTAGGGTTAGTTCTTAATATTGATAATATATCTTCTAGAGATATTCTTTTTTGTTTGTTTTTTGTTTGTTTGTTTGTTTGTTTTATAGCCAAGCAGTAAGAGCCAGGATAGAGAACAGAAAGCCAATGAAAACATACTAGTATATGATTGGTATTTAACAGGTCCCAAATTTGTTACAGCTGGAAAAGTTTGGCCAAGAATTGGGATGAATGCAGCCATCTGAATGACCCACCTGCCAATTGCAAATAGAGATAGCCATAATATGGAACTCCAGTGCTGGGAAAGAGTTAAAAATGTAACAACTATGCTAGGTTCCCATGAACATTGGTGGCCCTGTGCTTACATTTGAGTAAGGAAAAAAAGTTGAAGCTTTTAGTTATACCTTTAAAGTAACATTAATGTAGAGCCTTATTTTACAAAAGGTGAGAAAACTTTCTAGTCCCAGGGAGAAGTCCAATTTAAGAAGGGTCTTGGGATGCATTGGATAAACCCACACTTTAGAAATGGGAAGATACAAGAGAAACGTAAGCAGAAGCAGATGTAATCCTGAGTAATGCACAGCTCAGTTGTATGCATGTCTACTTGATACCAAACCTAAATGAAACAGTTTCCCTTCTGAAAAACACATTCTCAGATCCATAAATTATTTTAAAAAGTTAGAATACCTCTAAATTTCTCCTTATTCTTAGTTGGCAACCCAAATCAAAAATCAGGGAAAAAAAAAATCAGGGAAGGGTTCTGTGTATCATTTGTGTTATTTATATCATGTAGAGTGGTTGTTTTTCTTAGTTTTAATTTATTACTTTTTACATACCTTATTATTGGAGAAATAAATACAGTATATACTCGAGTATAAGCCTAGTTTTTCAGCACACATACTCAAGAGAGGGTCCCGGTGGGAGAGCATGGAGCTGAAAGAAGCCCTTTGCAGGGCTTCTACCAGCTGTGTGCCTCTTCCTCTTTTGGCACAGCAACCCAGCTGGATCTCTGTGCAAGAGGAGGAGAGGAAGGTGCACGGCCTCTCCTCTCTGCACAGCAACCCAGCTGGGTTGCTGTGCCAAGAGAAGAGGAGAAGCTGTATGCCTCAATTAATGTAATTTTATTGGTATCTGTTTTTATTTTGAAATTTACCTGTAGCTGCTGCACTTCCCACCCTTGGCTTATACTCGAGTCAATACGGTTTCCCAGGGTTTTCGTGGTAAAATTAGGTGCCTCGGCTTATATTCGGTTGGCTTATGCTCGAGTATATATGGTAATCAAAAGAGATCATAATCAAACAATCTATTAAAACAAACATATCCAACTACACTTCATTGAGCCTGAGAAAATATTCTCTGTTTTATCTACCACCTATGCTCTAATTCAACTAATGCTAGCCTTTTAATTAGAATTTTTAGGACTTAACTCTTGCAGGCAAAAAAATCCCACATATAAAGTGTGCTGCTATTGACCCTTGCTTATATAAATCACTCTGTGTGTATATCTATATACTTGTACATATGTTTATATTGGCACTATATATAGATTCACATTGCTTTTATTCACCATAGTTTCATGATCATTCATATCATTCACAAAGTAGGCCAAACTTTGATTAAACAAATACATCTTTTAAATAAATGATTAAAAGGTTGTACTTTTTAAATAAATGATAAATTAGTTGCACATGGTAACTTTTAGTAACAGTGTCCCCGTTGTGTTTCTCTGTGGATAGTTTACTTGATGTTTTATTCATCTTCTACCACAACAGTTTGCAATGCTCCATCATATTCTCAGCCATTTTCTTTACGGGCCATTATCCAACATCCTCTTTAATAAATGTCCAAAGGGCTTCAGGAATTGACCCATGGCTTTAAATCTTCTCTCCCTCTGATTCGGTCAATCTAGTGGTCTTTTTCTTTGAAGAGATGGCAAATGTTTGTAAATAGCCTCTACTGCATTTTAATAGTGTTGCCTGTGATTCAAGAGAGGGAGCTACAGACAGCTTCTTTCTTTTCATTCTTTCCAAATTGAAGAAGTCTAGCTTTGTTTGCCATGCAGTTCCAATGAAGAATTCACATAGAAACTGGCAAACTGTTGTTAAAGGCTGTTCAGTAGAAAGAGTCAGTATCTCTGACACATGTTTGCATTCAAATTATTTCTCACAGCCGATTTACACAACTACATGTAATAGAAAAGGCGACATGTAATTATAACATAGCAAAATAAAATAAAATCCAATTGCTTCATCTTAAATACTGACTGCTCAGATTTGCATTGTTCCTCCATCCTTTTAAAGTCTCTTATAAATGTTTGAGTAGAATAAACATATGTAAGGAGCAGGAACAGCATCAGAGCATAGTTTTGTTCCTCATCTTCTCACACAGCATATCTCCCAATAGTGCTGCTTTTAAGCAATAATGGAATAAATTTGCAACATGAAATACTTCATAAAATGAATATAGTGAGTTAAATCCTTTTGTTAACCTCTACTGTATTAGAGAAATTGAATCAGTTGGAATTACCTATGTGTTAGCTCACTATTCATCAACTGATTAATTGAATTTATTCTAGTCAGGACTAACCAATGGGATTCCAACCTTTATTGTCCTTTCCATTTCCCATTACAGGAGCACACCAGAACCAAAACAACCTCTAAAAATAAATAAAGGCAGTCTTAACTCACAACCGTAAGCACAACAATTAATTATGATAATTTGTCTTCACTGTATAAATTGATTTCCAGTAATAACTCAACTAATGATTTTAATGATAATTCTTCAAATTAATCTGATTAAAGGTTCCAGTTCTTTTACCATTAAGGTTCAATAAAACAAAAATAGAATCTTTTTATTTTCCCATTTTCCATCCTTCATCAAGTGATTTAGTTTATTTCGCAAAAGTAACATCTACCTTATGCTCCTTTCTTCATGGTTCATTTCTGCTTGGATACAATTCTAGGAAAGATTTAATTAATGTCAAGAATATCAGTTCCAGCTGCAGCAGACAGTAATTCTATGACTTTGCATTCTCTTTATTATGATGTAGAACTGCCTGGAAAAAAAACAGAAGTCTGAATCCAGGCGCCATTACTATTTAAGACTAAAGAAATGTAGGATATAAAGTCTATATTACAGATAGCTATCTAGCATATGAGGGAAGTTGTGTGAACAGTTCCATATGGAATAAGAAAATTAGATACCTATATCTTGCTATAGTGACAATGGGAACCAGGGTAGAGTAGAGTGAACTGGGATTCTGGGTGATCAGTGTTCAACCATATTGAATAGCACTATTCTAGACTATTCTGTCTTGAGACCATGAGAGTGACCCTTAATTGTATGATTATGAAAACACTTGCATGCTTAGTTGAACATTCTTCTTGCTTTTCTATTCTAGGTATTGCTCTTCTGTTCACGGCTAATGTTTTGCCATATCTGCAAAGGCTTCATCACATATCTTAGGAAGCTGTTATTCCATGGCAATTGCATTATCATAGATAGCAGGTATATACTAAAATGAGAACTTTTGATAATGCACATCTTAATTAATTAATTTCTTTGATTGCACCAATTCACCAAACTGAGGGCATCATCAGATGTAGCCCCCCCCCCCCATTTCTACACACTTTTGAAACAGTATACACATGGAGTCCCACTGAGGCAATCATATGACACAAAACAGTTTCAACAAAGGTCCTTAGTCATTTGTCTATTATGGATCTCAGGTTGATTTTAGATTGATATTATTTGCAGTCTTCTATGAAGAAAATATTAAAATATGTTATTTCTATTTCCATACTCATGGCAACTCAGTATCATGAATAAAAATGAAACAATTTAAAAGAGCAGCATGCCAAGAAACTGGATTTCTTGATGTAATGACTTTTCCTAAAGTAAGATGAGGACAATACACTGGATTGCAAAGATATTTTATGAGGCCAGAAAGTATTTGGCTGGAAGATTATACGCATCTTTAGTTATAGGTATCCAATTTTCTTTCAGTCCCTGAAGACATGAGCAAGTCTAAAAAAGAACTTTAATCAAGGCTTTGGCTCCAATTAAAGCTTCATTTAACATGCAATAACTCATTTTGTTCTTTCACAGTATGTGTTACATCTGCACAGAAGAACCCAGGATTAATAATTACTGTTATCTCTTATCCATGAATATGCTACATAAATCCCCTGAGTTTATAAAATTCCTGCAAAGACCTCTGCATAAAAGAAATAGAGCTTCGGATTTGACCACCAGTCTTTAAATCCAGCTATTCATTATAATGAGTATACCTTTTTGACTGTTATGCTGAATAATTTTATTGGCAGTCTGGTTTATTGTCTAGGAAATGGACTCACATCTGGCTGATGATGTATCTGGTAGAGTAGGGTCCTGATCACAGAAACACACCGGAAAATCTGCATCCTTCTTTGTCTAATCCAAAGCTTTCCAAACATTTCATGTTGGTGACACACTTTTAAAAACATGCATCATTTTTCAGCACAGTAATTCAGTGATACCAGCAAACCAGAAGTTAAACCAACCCCTTATAAGACATACAGACACATACATACATTGTAATCATGAAATATATAAAGACACAACATGTCTATGGATATTATCTAAGGGGATTATACCAATGCACTACACTTATTAACATCTTTCCTGAGTAAAAATGCATGCAAGTTGGTATAGCTTTTCATATAGACTCAAAGATTTCTCATTAGGATGGCACTTGGTTTGTCAGGAAGTCTTTGTTTTGAGCAGCAGGGGAAGGAGTCCCAGCAGACCTTTGCTCCCAGTGGGACTTTATGGGTAGGAGGTGTTATCTCTCTGTCTACCTGACCTAGAGCAGTCAATGGCATCCCAGCACTTACATGGTACTGTTTCAATCACAACTCCTGAATCAGTCTCTCCCTCTCCCTCTCTCTCTATATATACTCTCACACACAGTTGATTTGCACAGCCACAACTTGGATTCAGAGGGCACCACAGGCAGGTGGGAGCATGTGGGAAATGCTAAGGTGGGAGTGGGTTTCCCAACAAAACCGTGAAGGGGATGAGCAGCAACTCACTCCTCTCTTTTCACGTTTAATTTGTTCTTCTACCCCTTTTGCTCTCTCCATAGCCATACCTGGTCCCTTCCAAGCTATTCGGTACTATGCTCCATTACTGACCGCTGTCCTATCACCACTACTAACCCTTTCAGTTTTTCCTGTCACATTTGCATGACACACTAATGTGTCACAAGAATTTGGAAAGCTATGGTCAAATCAATAGGTATTAGAAGTGGATATCTCTGTAGCAAGCATATTATTAACTACATATAAAAACAATAGCACTGGAAAAAGAAAAGTTATTTCAAATAAGAATTCAGTTTATAAGTTGTTTGGGCTTTTTAATGGATACTGAATTCATGGATTAGATTGAAAAAAGTTTAACTTTAAATCAAGGTAAAGCATATACAAAATATGTTTATAACTTTCATAATGATTTTCACACTGCCTTTGGAATAATTGAAAGTCCATTATGCTATCAGGAACAAATAGGAATGGCTGACTAATATGAAAATTCCCACTCCCTCTCATCAGAAACAATTTGTAACAACAAAAAGGAAAAAAGAAAGAAAAACAATTTTAAAAATGAGAAAACAGCTGGCAAAGAAAGACCTTATTAACTATTTTCCATTGTAATATTTTGCAATGAATAAATTAAAAGCAATGTTTATGACATAATTACTATGAAATTCATGAATGCTGACATTCCTTTGTGAGCGCTGGCAACCCCAGATTACATTTCAAGCATACACAAGCAAATTCCTTTGAGCAATTTTTGTGATTATTAATATGCAGGGTTTTTTTTATGTGAGAACCAAGAAAATATAATTGCTAGAGTTTTGGACCAGGAGTAAAAAAAGTTGAAATCTCTGCTTTGCTTTTAGGCCTGTCTGATAACCTTGCGTCAAGTGCTACTGGAAATAGACAAATGTGATTTCTACTTTCACTATTTCTTCGTCTTGCTAAATGCATGAAAAAGTCTGTGAAAATTGGTTTATGCTTACCAAACACAACCCTATACTATTTTAAAACATCTATTAAATTCTATTGTGAAAAGGAAAACATGCAGCAAATACCAAATAACCTTTTTATGAACAATGGCTACAATCATATTCTCACTGAATTCCTGTAGTGATTTCTCATCCATTTAGGATGGGAAATTGAACAAAAGCAAATGCAAAGCACTTGTGAGAAAGCATAATATGGACGTTTTGGCTTGTTTGGATATAATTCTCAGGGAATTTGGAAGTTGCAGTCCAAAATGTAACTTTCCTGAACTTTGGACGAGGAATTGATTCCTGGGGTCTAAGTTGTGCCTATCATTTAAAAAACAGTAAACAATCCACAGCCCTATTACCGCAGCTCCACTAGTTGCCGATAAGTTTCTGGTCCCAATTCAAAGTACAGGTCATCACCTACATCACCTACAAAGCCCTAAATGACTTGGGCCCTGCCTATCTTCATGACCACATCTCCACCTCCCAAATATTCCTGTGAGGAGGCCCCCCTCATTGTCCCACCCACTATCACAAGCACGGACGAGAGAGAGGAACTTCTCAGTGGTGCCCCCCTCCCAAGTTTGGAACGTCCTCTCTTGGGAGATTAGACAGGCCCCCACACTGTCCTCCTTCCAGAAAGAATTGAAGACTTGAATGTTTAGACAAGCTTTTGAGAATGTCTAGTCCCAATGGTCTGCAATTTAATGCCACAGCACTACACTTTTGCCCCATGCCCTAATTCATTAGCTACCTAGTTCATATTCCCTGCTCCTGTTTACATATGGCTATGATAGTTCTCATCATAGGTTATGGGGCGCTGTTTTGAGCATAACCTTTGTTTTATTTGCTTTTGGTTTTGTCTTATATTGTATTGTGTGTTTATTTTATGTGTTTGTTTAAGCACATTGTGCCATATGTAAGCTGCCCAAGTCCCTTCAGAGAGATGGAGATGGGGTACAAATCTAAAATTATTATTATTATTATTATTATTATTATTATTATTATTATGTCCTCTAAGACTGCAACACACTAGCTTATGGCATATATAATGGTTCTGAGAGCAAGTCTTAAAATATCTTAGTAATTTTAACATTGATATCAACAAAAGAAGGATAAAGGTTATTGGCTACAAATATATAATATCTTTGAAAGTTTATGTCTACTTTGCTGCTTAAATTTACATGTTTAAAAGATTCCATTAAACATGAAACATCAGTCTCGTGGTCTCATCCAAACTCTTGCATACAAGATATCATGTTTTGTTAAAAATAAAAATTGATTTCAGTAATCAAAAATCATTTAGCCACTGAGTAGCTTTTTACACAGCTGTTACGATTGCCTTGCAGCAGAGATAATGTCCTTAGAAAAAAATCCCATAGTGAGACTATCCTTGTACATTGAAATTTTACCTTTTTAACATGAGTTCATTACCACAAAGCCATTAGCTATTAGAAAATATCTCTGAGAATGGAGCAATCATATGATTTCTGTGAAAAGATACTTTATGCTGTTCCTGTTTACTGGAGCTGTTTCTTATTTTTTGGTTATGTATTCTAGGAAATCACTCTCAGCCTATTTTGAGTATCCCCTATATTGGAACAAATAACTGACATAGGCCTTATCCAAACTGACCAATCAATGCAGTTTCAAATCATTACTGAAGAAAGTGTTTTCACCGTACAGGTGATTACATAGAAAATTCTAGAATCATTTGAGGCACACTTGATGACACAAACAACAGAGTGTTGAAGTAGTTTTTACTCTATACAGCAGGCAAAAAGGAGGGAGGGGTCAGAACCTTGTCCTTCCCATTAGGCACAGGCCTAATACACTAATAACTGATGTTGCTTGGCACACATGTCCACGTTTTCATCTGCAATATTGGAAGATGAAAACTTTGATCCCATATATGCTAGCGGGAGATGCTAGTGGGGTACAAATAAGGATAATAATAATAATAATAATAATAATAATAATAATTGTTTTATGACAGGTGAGAGTTAGCCCCATTGAAATAGAACTGTAGAATTTGGAAAGGCAGGCTTACTGAAAAGTGGGGAAATGTAGTTGGTAGTGGGTAGAAAACATTATTCAGCCATGAGTGTAAGGTGCATTGATCTTGTCGAGTTAGAAGTAGATTTCCAGAATGTTAACTCTTTTTGGGGGTGGAAATGAACACCAGTTCAATTAAGACTCAGACTCCTTTAGCAGAGATCAGAAGTGAAAGTGCTAGATCTTTTGGGTTTCTTGGGCTGGATCGACACTGCCATATAATCCAATTTCTGAATCCAGATTATTGGCTTTGAACCAAATAATATGAGTCTATACAGCCATATAATCAAGTTCAAAGCTGATAATGTGGATTCAGAAACTGGATTATATGACAGTATAGATGGGGCCTCAGAAACTAATTTTCGCAAAGGAAGAAAAATAGGGATATGCAAAAAGCATAACCAAAACTTTACCATTAGCATTTAAAGGTACTACTAAACATATATGTAGTGCCTAAGTCCTGAATAACTGCGGGAAAGTCAAAAGAGGAGCAACTAAATAGAACCTTCACTCACCATCCTGATAGTAGGAATGAGCAAGTACACTTGGAAGATTTTCTGGACCTGTGTAGTGGTTGCTTAGATACATTTGCACAATAGGTGACCAAGCAAATAGGAAAAGTTCTAGAGACAGCATGTACAGGGGAGAAGCTTGCAAAAAAACAAAAAACATTTACTGTAAAGCACCATTGCACTAATAATAGCAAATGGTGAAATTAGTTAAGGAGAATGCTTGGCTGGGAAGCATTTTCCAACAGATCTATTATATAAAAATGCAAATATTGCAAAATTGACCTTATTTTGTTATCAGTTTTAAAATGTGACAAAATTTATAGGGGCTTTGTTTTGTTTTGTTTTTACACACAACCACCAAGTGCTACCACTTACCTTATGTAAAATAAGAAGAGGAAAAAGAAGGTAGAGATTTGGCTGTTTCATCACAAAGTAAGTCTGTCTTGGCCTGGATTTATATTGCCATATAATCCAGATTATCAAATCAGATAATCCAAATCCTGCCCACACCCTGAGATCTTCAGGAGAGGCCCTTCTCTCAGTCCCACCTGCATCTCAAGCCCAGTTGGTAGGAATGAGAGAGCGGGTGTTTTTGGTGGCTGCCCCTCAACTCTGGAACTCCCTGCCCAGGGGAGCCAGAATGGCTCCCTCCCTGCTGTTCTTCCAGTGGTAAGCTAAAACCTTTGTATTCAGGCAGGCCTTTAAAGATGAAAGTTTTAAAGATCAATTCAGGGGGTTAATCTGAATTGTTTTGATACTAATTATGTTTGATATTGTTTTAATATTTTAATTTTTGTATATTTTAAATTGCATCCTGATGTTTTATGTTAATCCGCTCTGAGTCTTCTGCAGGAGAGATAAAACAGGGTATAAATTATTATTATTATTATTATTATTATTATTATTATTATTATTATTATTTGAGTCTACACTGCCATATAATCCAGTTAAAGCAGATAATCTGGGTTTGATATGGTAGTGTAGATGGGGCCTCAGAGGTTGAAAAAAATATCTGCCCCCTATTGCAATGGTGTAAAAGTCTAGTAAAGACAGGTGAATGCATTGCTGGAAGTCAAGATATTATTATTATTATTATTATTATTATTATTATTATTATTATATAATTTGTATACCACCCGATCTCCCCGAAAGGACTCAGGGTGGTTTCCAACATATAAGGCAAACATTCAATTACCAGTGAATTCCATCTTTCCATGCAAAGCTTTATTTTGCCAAAAATGCCACACAAAAGATGGAAATTTAAAAAGACTTGGGAGCAATCCAAAACCTTTCACAAATGTGGGAAGAGATTTTTACCACCAAAAAACCCCCAGTAAGAGCAGAAGTGCTAGCTCCATAAAGCGATACATTTTCAGTGAACATGGGATGCTGAATGATGAAGGATTTTTTTGTTTTGTTTTGAATGGAAGGGAGATCATGAGGTCTATTCTGAAAGGGCAAATAGCATAGTTGAGTTATAATCCAACATTTTAGTAGAAGTTTAGAGTCTGTAAATTCTCTACATTCACCAGTTTTGATGGAGCCCTCCAAAAGGGTGACAGGAGGACAATTGAAAGGGATGAACATTTCCAAAAATAGAAGATGTTGTTATAATTATATATGTCATTCTCTTACCAGATCACAACTGGATTAAGAAGGTAGTTATCTCACATGCAACATATTCACAAAATAGCCCGAGGATGTTATTAATAATCGTATTATCATGAGACAAAAGCCATTCATATTCAATATCTGTGTTAACATTTGAATTATATGTTAGACTAGATTTTTTTGCTATTGTTCAGGTGTGTTAACAGCACATTGCTATACATTTCTGCTCTAAACAGAGATTGGAAAGGGCTTGCCACAATTCATTAGTTGTCTGAAATTATTTTTTCCCCAGTAATAAAGTGTCACGCCGCCCACTCCTGTTACTTGGAACTGGTCAGTCCTTGCCTGAAGACCCAAGCCCTTCACTTTCACAAATATTATATTTCTGCAAGTATATAAATACATTCTAGAGTACAATGGGAGAAGACGAAGTCTTGCATAAGGCTATAGTTTCATTCCATTGGGTCTTTCCTCAAAGTCCTATCCACACAAATCTGCTCTATTTCAGATATGGCTTCTGTTTTGAAACCAGCAAATAGTGGATATTTGCTACATGCTTAACTAGAGATAGATCAAGAAAGTTGCACAGGCAACTTAATATGTATGAGAGCTACTGTGAAATAATATGCGCACAATTTCCATCTTCATTTCCCAGAAGCACATTAGAAAAAGAGGTGCTATTAACCAAAGATTTCATGCTCCAAATGAGTGTCTAAACCTGAAGCTTTACTGTTATGCAGTTCTTTAAAAAGTTTGTCTGTACTGGGTTTTATCAACCCCCAGTCCTGCATTTCACGGTACGTTTTACTGCCTAGTCTGCAGCACAGGAATGCAATGATATCATCAGCTAGGGACTCTAGAGGATTCTGTGGTCTGTCAATCTCGCCAGTTAAACATTTTTGTTCATTCTAGCATTTCTTGTAGCAATATCATTTTCTCCCTCATGCAGGGTATGCCAGTTTTCAAATGTTCAGACACATAAATAAAACACCAGATTAGAACAATATAATCACCAGTCCCTTCCATTTCATAACGGCACCTTTAAATAAAAAAAGCCCACCATGCCAGGATAAACAAAAGTGGAAAAATATTCTGGTTATCCCATAGCTGTAACAACCAGACCTGAATTTGAGATTGAGATGAATTCCAGATTTCCTCTCTCACTTTGGGGATATGTAGACTTCAGCACCTTTTTGATTATTGTAGGTTACATAAAACAAGGCATAACATGAAATGTGTCACTTTTTAAAGTTCCAGTTTTTACAACTACAGATCCCATCCTAGGTACCTCTAGTTATACTGGAAAGATTGCTGAATAATGTGTTTCAGTCCCTTTGCTCATTACAGAAAATATTGAAGAATACATTTTCCAATCCACAAACAAGCACCTCAAAATATTGAGAAAGTATTTCATATGCCACTGAAAATGGCTGCCACAATAGTGTGCTATAGAGGTGTAAGTATTCATTTAGTTTATTTTCACATATGAAAAAGAATAGATTCAACATATTCATCCTGTTTGGTGGGATTATGTGGATTGGGGAGGGGGGCATTGTTTGTTGTTAACTGCTATCAAGTCAACTTCAACTGGGAAACCTGCAAATCATATTGTCATTATCACTCCTGCTTAACTCTTCTAGATTAAGGACTTTCTTGATTGATTCTATCTGCCATGTCCTGCTATCAGGATGCAGACACTGAGGGGGAAGATCAGTAGGAAATGCCAGTTCCTGGGCCTGAAAGTTACCGCTTCCAGCAGCCACAAAGCCTGGAACTTGAAATAGCAGCTTCTGAGCCTGAAAATACATAACAGCCTCAAGACAAAGTTACAGAGGTACTTACCTTAATGGAATGCTGGCAAGAAAGGGTGGGCCTCAGAAAATTCCAATGCCTTTATCAGAAACACTTGGCAATCAGGACACAGCTGCAGAATGCTACCAGACTATAGATCTAACAGCTGTAGCCCTGGGAGTTTTGTTGTTGTCAACTAACCTTTGTGGAGGCAGAAACTCTAAATCTTTGGCTTGTTTCCTGTGTGACTTGACCACTGTGTCATCATAGACTACTCTGTTGGACTTCCCCAGACGGGCTTCTTTGATTGATCACTTTCATGTGGATCTCAGACTGCTTGACCTAGCAAACACACTTTCTGTTCTGCTGGTAATTCTGCGTTAATTTGGGGGGGGGGGGGGGGAGGAGAGATAAACATGCTACTGATTCTAGCTGCTTGTCAACTGGAGAAGGCCTGACCTGCCTCCCACAAGAGGACACTATCCATCTGAAATGAAGACTTCCTCTTTTTCTACTGCCTTCTATCTTGCTAGGCATTATCCCTTTTTCTAGTAATCATGGCTTCTCGTGATATGTTCAGAGTGCTACACAGTCTTTGTTTGGTCATCTTTCTCCCTGGCTGCCTCCCTCCCTCCCACTCATACACGTCACCTCGCGACAGCCACTTCACTGCCTTTCTTTTCCATGACATCACAAAGGGCCACTTAGCTGCACTTTTTGTGGTACAAAGACAAACAGACATATATACTTTGAATTTTAGATAGACAGACAGACAGACAGACAGATCCAACTGCCATCAACCCAAGACCTGGTCGGGCTGCAGCACCCATTACTCTCAGATCTGGCAGGGTTTCAACTCCCATGAGTTCCAAATCTGGTTGGCTGCAACTCATGGCTCTCCTCCTAACAAGTCAAATGGCTCAATCTTCTGTTGGTCTGCAACTCTCATCATTTCCAGTCTGCCTTGCAAAGGGGTAAGGATTTTGGGATATTTGGTAACCTGGCAAGAAGACTCAGCCGTCTGGCCGGTTAAAAAAAAGAGACATGTCTTTGGTCTTGGTTAGGAATCACGTGGCTGTCCGAATGTAGCTGAACTGCAACTTCCATCTTTCTCTATCACGCCTCTCCCCAAAGTCTCCCATTATTTTAAGTTGGATCATGAAGGGATGTATATCAAATTTGGTCAAGATCCATCATGGGTGGAATTCACAAAGCCCTGCAGATGTGACTGGATTGCAATTACCATCATCCTTTATCATACCTCCCCACCCCACACACACACACCCCAACAGTATTTTAAGTTGGATCATGATGGGTATGTGTACCAAATTTGGTCCAGATTCATCAAGCCATGTAGGAATCTTTGTGTTACAAATACACATACATTTATACAAAGAAACATACTTTTAGTTTTATAGAGAGAGAGAGAGAGATGATTATGATAATGATGATAATGATGATTTCCAGTTCAGAACTGGGTTTTGCTAATGGCTGCAGAGTTATAAGGGGATGTAGTGCTCTGTCACAGCACTTCAGCTGGGTTTGCTTCAGCTTGCTCCTGCCATCTTTGCTCCTTTCAGTTTCAAACAAATAAATAGGGGATGGGTCAAATGAAGTGACCCTTGTTTCAACTCAGTCTATGTGCCTAATCTC
Organism: Anolis sagrei; assembly: GCF_037176765.1. NCBI lineage: Eukaryota > Metazoa > Chordata > Lepidosauria > Squamata > Anolidae > Anolis > Anolis sagrei. The sequence continues at coordinate 38,602,153 of NC_090025.1, forward strand.
ATTATTCCATGGATGGTCATCCAAAATTGGTAATACAATCACATGGGTGTTTCAACATCACGTTTGGTTCATTCATAGCTGCCCTTCCAACATCTTATCTTTTTCTGTTTTTTGCTGTTTCTAGATTATGTGTGGTCGAAAAATATAACTGTAGAACTATACCAGCTGCTAATCAAAACTTCATGTGGATGCCATTTTTAAAATGTTCTTTAGAAACAGCAGTGGTGGGCCAGCTGCTGTTCAATTTTTCAATAAATATCTCTTCTAAAACAATATCACATTACCTTCTGGTTTTGCTAATTATGACCTTTGGAGCTAATTACTTTGTGTAGCACATCTGGTGATTACTTGATTTTAGTTCCCCTTAATCCATATGAAACTACAATTTTGTGGTGAAATATACTTTGTCCCAATATTAACATAGTGGGAGGGGAGGCACAGGATATTTGTGTGAGAACCATGGAGCTCTTGGATAAGTCTTCACTCTTAAGCAGACATTCTAACAGGATCAATGCAGAAATCTATCATTTCTGGAGTAGCAAATACTTTCTAATTTTGGCAGTACTCATCCCATAACTATTCAAGGTTATATGGGGGCTCAGAAGTCACAGACAAGAATGGTTTGACAGTGTCTACAGCAGCCCATCAATAAGACAATCAAATTCAGGTTGAATCCATTAAGTTGAACAATTGTTTAAATTCTGATACTGCTAGAATAGATATAAGTGTAGTAGAACCAACACTGATGTTCTATTAAGTTCTTGTTGGCTCTAACATAACATTTTTAGATAGTTTGTATAATGTAGCATCCCATACTTGAAAAAAGAAATAGAATGCTACAAGAGAGGAGATTCCATCTGAACATGAGGAAGAACTTCCTGACTGTAGGAGCCGTTCAGCAGTGGAACTCTCTGCCCCGGAGTGTGGTGGAGGCTCCTTCTTTGGAAGCTTTTAAACAGAGGCTGGATGGCCATCAGTCAGGGGTGATTTGAATGCAATATTCCTGCTTCTTGGCAGGGGGTTGGACTGGATGGCCCATGAGGTCTCTTCCAATTCTTTGATTCTATGATTCTATGGTGTGAGCAACATTTTCTTTCAGAGATCCAAACAAGTTTTTTTTCCCCTCTGGATAAATATAAGGATTCTTGTTGCCAGGCTACACTCAACTTGATGTTTTCACTTACCTGATCTACAATTGTCTGGTCTTTCTTGCTCTTTTTTTTCTTTACAGTTTTGTTTACCCTCCCTCTTTATATTTCTGTGTCCAGCTCTCTTCTTGATTCTCTTTTCTCCTGCTAATCTGTGCACTCCATCATCTTCTATCCTGTTCTCTTTCTTGTCATTTTACCACATCTGTGAAACTACTCCATATAGCTTGATTGGCAAGCTGTTGGTAATCCATGATGACACCAATTCTTGGCAGCACCATTTACTGCATTCTGAGAATGCTGATGCCCTGGGGCTGTATTACAACAATCCAAAGTAGGCATCCATGGCAATATTTGCAGTTGCCTTCACTGTTATTCTTTGATATAGAAATTAATAGTTTTTTCTTAGTAAATATCCATACGTACAGGTGTGCCTTTTCTGAAGGCAGTGGCTCTCAGTTCCTGAAACACAAGTTTAGTCATTTGATTTTGAAGCTTGTGAACAGAAGAGACATTTCAGGGCCTATAGCAAAAGAATGAAGATTCTGGGTTGGCAGATTTCTCTCCATATAAATATGTAGCATTTTTTCTTAACTAAAAACTAAAAAAATATAGATCATAGTCTATAGCAGGGGTCCTCAAACTAAGGCCCTCCAAGGTCATTTACCCGGCCCTCACTCAGGGTCAGTCTAAGTCTGAAACAACTTGAAAGCACACAACAACAACAACAACAACCTTATCTCATCAGCCAAAAGCAGGTCCACACTTCCCATTGAAATACTAATAAGTTTATATTTGTTAAAATTGTTCTTCACTGTAATTATTGTATTGTTTAAAAGTGTTTTTTGCACTACAAATTAGATATGTGCAGTTTTTTCAAACTATAATCATGGGTTTTTTTTCAAATTATAATCTGGCCCTCCAACGTTTTGAGGGACTGTGACCTGGCCCTTGTTTAAAAAGTTTGTGGACCCCCGGTCTATAGGATTACAAATAGAAAACCAGTCTTAAGGTATACAATTAAGTCAATTTTCATTAACAATTTACAGACCTGGGAGAGTATTCTTGTGTTTTTCCATTTCAATAACAATGCATTATAATAGTACCTTGAATATATTTTGCCCCACCATAAAATGGAAACAATTGTTAAATATTCATGAATACACATTTTCTTTGGCTATGTAGATAAGACATAACAATTTCTACATAAGGATTTTCTTGAACAGAAATCCAATGGGAATAAAAATCTAAAGCAAAATTGAAAGTTCCTTTTTGAACAATACAGCAGAAGTTTTGAGGGCTTCATTAACATTTCAGTAAGACTAGAAAACCTTTTTTCTCAAGAGTTCATCATATCTTTAAGTCACAGGCCCATTCCTGTTCAGCTAATATTCAAGGTGGATTTGGAGTTTATTACTTGATACAACATTTGACACATGTTTGGAGCAGGTATAAAGTGTTGCAGGAAAGTAAATTAATTTCTCATTGGTAGAATCACACATTTCTGTTCAAATTTATATCATTTACTGGATGAGCTTTCAGTAGTGAAATATACAAACTGAAACCATTAAAAAAAACTTTTAACTGTATGTGTTTTACATCTTTTATGCTATGCAACAGACACAGAATCACATATAACTGAATTGTTCTTTAGAAAAATGCTAATTCCCATCACTATTTAGCTGTTATGTTAGCTGTGCCCTTCTTCCTAAAGCTGGAAAAGATAAACATGGTTGTGAACACAGCAATAACCTTAAGGCTGAACATTAGGTTACCTCTGTACCGAGTGTGGAAACTTAGTATAAAACTTGGCAGCCAGATTGGTTACTAGCACATCGAGGAGTGATCTTATTATACCAATATTAAAATCACTCCATTGCTTTCCAATTAGTTTCCAGGTAAGATACAAAGTATTGTTATTACTGTTAAAGCCTACTTGGTTTGAGTTCAGGTAACTTATAGGATCACCTCCTCCTGTAGACAAAGATTCTCCAGCTGAATACACGGTGAATTTAAAACAGCATTAAAAATTAGTCTCTTCCAGCAGAACTACCTAGATCATTTTTAAATTATGAATTGTAAAGTTTGGATTCATTTATTAAATACTGATCTTATATCTTCTTTTATACTAATTTTATATGTTGTTTTTAGTCTGTTTTTTCCTTCCTATATCTACAGGGGAAAGTGGGTATTAGAAATATTATTCATGAACTTCAGGAATAGCTCTCATAAATTTATCTCAGATGGTATCCTACTTAATGAGCTTGACTCAATAACTTAGTAGCAAATGGTGGAAAATAGCATCGTACAGCAAATTCGCATTATAGTTATTGAAAAAATGAAGCTATTAAGATCTTTTTAAAAAATGAAGCTATTAAGATCTTTAAAAAGCACTGAATATGCAAAGGCATTTTTTTAATTTAACATTGTATTATCTAACATTCAGAATGTATGTGTGTTGGGATAAAAAGAGAGAGAACTATATAATGGTACTAATTTGCACATTATACATCTAGGTATATAGGTTATAGACCTGCCCATGAACTTACAGTTCACGTCAAAGTCTCAATAGTTTTCACTATTGATCAAAATGCTTCATGCAGTCCTACCAAAGGGTAGTGTCATGTGTAACAGCAGAAATAAGTCAGTATACTTCAGAGTTTGTATCTTGTTGTGTGCAATACAATATAAACTGGAGCACTCATGTTCTATTAGAAACAGATGCAGTTTTGTGTAACCTATACTGATTAGGCCTTTCAATTAGTTTTCATTTTAGACTCTCCAAAATTGCTTGTGACATTTTATTCACTGGCATAGTAATCACAGGTCATTTTGAGTGACCCATAACTAGGTTCTTGCCAAAGAAGTTTAGGATGTATTCTGTTTTTCCCTTTGGGAGATTTGAGGTTGAGAGTAAAGGTTGACCAGGAAAGGGTAAGTTAAAATTCCACAGAGCAACTCTCATGAGAAGATTTGCATACAATAATTCACTCAAAGACTAAAATTTAAAAGTTTTGAGCAGAAGTAGGGAATGTATGGCTCCCCAGATGCCTATGGGATGAAGGTCCCATAAACCTTAATCATTGATTATGCTGGCTTGGACTGATGGGAGTTATAGTCAAACAATATTTGATGGGCTACAAGTAGTCTATCTTGAGGGAAAGAGCAACTAACGTTGTTCTCCACACCAAAAAAAACATTTTATATTTGATCAAGGATTTCTGCAGACTCATATTAAAGCTAGAAATGTGACAGAAGGAATGGCTTCTGAACTTTTAGGACATCTTCACATTGCCCTTTTGGGTCATGCCATTTTGCTAGCAGTTGCCAGCGAAAGGGAAGGCATGAGGAGTGGTTCATGATGCCCAGCTTGCCCTCCCTACTTCCCCCATCATACAGTGGGAACTAGACAGGTTGTGTTGGAACCCTGTCCCCATCAGATGGGAGAAAGGGTGGCAATGTGTGTTTCCCCACCGCCCTTTCACCCATCATACGGGGAACGGGAGGAAAATGCACATAGCTCCATCAGAGCTACCCAAAACACACTTGCCTCCCTATAGTGGTGCATGTTTCTCTGCTTACATATTATTAGAAAGCAGCATTTAAATACCTGAATAGAGCTACAAATTTAGCTATTTCCACCCTGCCCATTAACATTATCTTCACTGTAATACATCTCTGTATTTTTTAAAAAAATTCAACAAGCCTGTCATAGAAGAAACTGCTTTGCCAACAGAAGAAATATATAAGTTAGCTAATGTACTCTTAGAACTGGAATATTTTTAAAAGGGTGTTTCAATGATCATTTCAGTAACTGTAATATATAATGTAATCTACACTTTCTAAGACTTTTACAGTCTTGGAAAATGTCATTAAATAACCGGTGCTAGAAATGTCAGTGAAACTGTGCAAGTTTATGTGCTAATCTTAATGGCTAAATTTATATAGTACTACATCAACATGAGTGGAAGTATAGTTCTGGCAGCAAGTGTGAGATTCCCTCACCTGTATTTACTGTTATTTGCCAGCACAACTATCAAAGACAGATTGCCTAGAATCTCTCACTATCAAGTACTAACACATAGACCAAGAATTTGAACATTGTTCTAGATCTATTTGCATTATAATAATCTGTCCATGCAACATTTTTATGTCTAACTGCATTAACTCTTTTCAAAACAAAACTAATAGAGCTGGAGAAAGAGGAGCAGTCTATTGCCATTTTGGCAGTTATTGCTTTGTTTCTCAGATGGTATGATCCAAGTAATTTTTTTTAAAAAAAATAGAAAGGTACAAATGTGTCAACTGACATTAAATGGACAAGGAATTGCTGCAAAACTTACCGTTTCTACTCTATGTACATTTATACGTAAATACAGTTTATAATAATTATCCTATCCCTTTATTGAGTATTCCCTTCACGGTTTGTGTGTGTCAAGAGCGACTTGAGAAACTGCAAGTCACTTCTGGTGTGAGAGAATTGGCTGTCTACAAGGATGTTGTCCAGGGGACGCCTAAATGTTTTACCATCCTGTGAGAGGTTTCTCTCATGTCCCTGCATGAGAAGCTGGAGCTAATAGATGGGAGCTCACTCCACTCCCTGGATTTGAATCAATGACTTTTCAATCAGCAGTTCTGTTGGCACAAGGGTTTAATCCATTGCACCACTGGGGGCTCCTTCCCTTCAGGTAAGTACAAGGCTACTTTCCCAGTGTTTCTTGGGAAGAGCTCAAGAATTCCAAAGTAGTAGTAATGGTGATATCCACATCTCAGTCTTTCACCAACTAACAAGTGCAGCGTTAGATGGGCAAATATATTGTCTATCTTCTTTCACTCTTGGAAATCCCTGAGACAGAGAGAGTTGCTACTCACAGTTCTGTGCAGCGTTCTTTTTCCCCTTCTAAAAAGAGTGTGGATGACGGCAACCGTGCCGGAGCCGCTTGTAAAGCCGGCCGGCTCGCGTTTCCTTGATCGCTACCCTCCGGGGGTCACTGCCGGGTCTTGTGCCCCTCACCCTTGAGGGGAGAGGGGGATGTAGACCGTCGGCTGACACCCCTATGGGTTTGCGACCTCCCCAGTCTCCATCCACTGGGCAGGGGGAGCCATTGGCTCACCATATCAGTCAGAAACCGCTGAGGTTTGAGGAGCACTCAAAACCTCCGTCTTGCCGCCATGGAACCACACCGGACTGAGATGTGGATATCACCATTACTACTATTATTACTTCTACTGCTACCATTAGTACTACTGGAATAAAGGGATACTAAACCTAAAACAGGAGCCTGATATCGGATGACGGGCTAAAGACAAGAAGCAAGGAACCTAGGAAACACACCCCAATGTCCTACTAAACCCGGATTTATTCTAAGACTTTCCCTTGGATATCTGATGTTGGATGTTTACCTGCAATGTTTCTTACTACCTATGTCTCATGTTGATTACGACTCGCTATATGTTAGATGCTGTCGAGGAGTTATAGTGCTATAGTGTTATTTACGTACCATATATACCGCCACTAAATAATTATATATTATCCCTATCTCCCTATATCCTCTAATCAGTATCCCTCCCCCCAACGAGGAACAGAAAGAATTACAAATGTGAATTACAAATGTGAATTACAAATGTGAGAATCAGCACAAAGAGGAAAATCTTCCCCCCCCCCCCCGAGCCTTATCATAAGAGACAAAAAACACGTGGCGGAAACCAAAAGGAGCAACTTCGGAATATAGCCTACGGACTTGTTAATTTAACTCAAACCCACCACAACCCACAATCCAGCCTAATTAAAACAACTAAGTAACTAGATAATTAAACAATTAAGGAGCAGTAAGCGGGGAAATTACCTCCGGCCGGCCTTCCCAGCTGCATCGCATCCCTTCTGGCTGGCGGCGCGCTCTCGCTGGCGGGCACGAAGACGCGGGAGCGTGGAAGCGAACCCTCGCGAACCCTCGCGGGAAGACGCGAGAGGACGGGCCGGCAAGGGAGATCCGTGGAGCTCGCGAGAGCTAGTGGGAATCCGCGAGGAACCGAGGTTCCTACCCCGGAAATAGAGGGGAACCTCGGTGTGTGGAGCCTGATGTCTGGATGAAACTGAGGAAAACAACGGAAGAGGAGGAGGAAGAGTAAGTACTCAAGAACTATACTATAAATATTATTTCTCCAGTCAGTTTTTATTTCCATTGGCAGCATTTTGGGCTTCACGGTCCTGTCTGAGCCTGTTGCTACCACTGAACTATATCATAAAAATGATATAATTAAGCAATAAAGCCAATAAAAAAGCAAACTATATAAACACAAAGGCTGCTTAAAGGGCACAAGAGAAGAGGAAAAAAAAAAAAAAAAGAAAGAAAGAAAGAGAGAAGCACACGGGGGGAACAAGACCATAGAGTGGAAAGGAAAGTGGGGGAGAAGGAAAAAGAGTACAAGAAGCCATAGGAAGATATATAACCGAAGAGAAAGGGGCCGACGAAAGGAGATAAAGAAATCTAAGAAGGCAAAGAAGAACTAAGGAAGAAGAAGGAAACGACTCAGAAGACCAAACTCAGCAGGAACACCAAAAGCTAGGGACCTAAAGATGGCTACACCAAAAAACAAAGGGGATAAGGAAAAAGGAGAAAAGGATAAAGAAGGAGATAGGAAAATATCTCTCCAAACAACTGGCGCAAATAAAAAAAGCTCGGCTCCGGAAGAAACGACCACGAAAGAATCAATCATGAAAGAAATCCTGAAGGAAATACAAGGAATCTCAGCTAAACAAGATGTACATCAGGAGGACCTTAAAAAACTATCAGAAAAACAAGATGCTCACCGAGAGGAACTACAGAAAATGAGGAAAGAGATGACGGATGAGCTAAATAATATGAAAAAGGACATCCACACTTTTCAGCAGGAACTGAAAGAAATGAAGGTAGAAAAGCAGGAAATGTCTCGAAGACAGGAAGAAAGCGAGAAGAAGTTAGAGGAGCTAGCGGAAAGAAGTATGAGATTGGAAAGACAACAAGAGAAACTGGAAGCAAAAGACCTGGAGTCGCAATTGAGATATAGAAGCATAGTAGAAGAGCCGAAAGAAGATATAAGGCAAATTGTGATTGAATTAACAGCAAAACTGATGGACTGCTCAAATGAAGAAATGGGACATCAGATAGACCGAGTGTATCGTATCTCCACCAACTATGCAAAGAGAAATAAAGCTGAACGGGACGTAATAGTGCATCTCACAAAGAAGACGACCAGAGATGGAATTCTAAAAAGGAACAACTTGAGCCAAATGACATACAAAGGCAGGAAAATCGCCATCATGAAGGAAATACCACAAACTGCATTGCAGAAAAGGAAAAAATATCTATTCCTTACAGAAGAACTAAAACAACAGAATATAAGATTCCGCTGGGAAAGAACGGAAGGGATCATGGTTACGTACAAAGGAGAACGGCACTGGTTAACATCAGAAGAAAAAGCGCAAAACTTCTACAAGAGATTGAAAAAAGAAACATGCGACATAACCTTTAGAGGACAAAAGCAAGGGATTAAAAGAGCGAGACTAACATCACCAGGTGGAACCACATATGTAGAGGAGCGGACGGAGTGGGAACCGGACGCCAAGGAGGCAAGGAGTACGGAGGAAAATAAAAAAGGAAACCATGATGGAGTGGAACCTCAAATGCCTGTCTAACAACATCAACGGTTTGAACGCCCCCGCCAAGAGAAGGAAGATCTTTAACTACATCAAGAAAGGTCATTATGACATAATATCGTTCCAAGAAACGCACATAAGTCAGAGACATGTGGCACATCTTAATCAAAAGGGACTAAAGACATTCTACTCATCTGCGAAGGAGAAAAAAAGAGGTGTCGTGATTTATGTTAAAGAATCTATAACAGCTAAGCAGGCATTCAAGGACACAGAGGGTAGAATGATAGGGATAACTGTGGAAAGAGAGGGATGGAAAGGACTGTTTTGCAATGTGTACGCTCCAAATGGAGCAAAAGTTAAATTTGTAAATAAACTTAAGAATCTGCTTTTGGAACAGGAGTATGATGACCTTATTTTGATGGGGGATTTTAATGGTGTCACTGACACCAACATGGATAAAAGTCCAAGAGACAAAAAGAGGAAGAAGGACAGAGGAGGGAAACTACCAGACAGTTTTTTTAAACTGCAAGCTGATCTGGGACTACAAGATGTTTGGAGAACCCACAATAAGAACGAAAGGGACTATACCTTCTATTCTGATAGGCATAGAAGATGGAGTAGAATAGATATGGTTTGGGCCACAAAGACAATCATAGGGAGAATTAATAAGATACACATTCTACCACGTTACTATTCCGACCACTGCCCAATAGAAATGGACCTAAATTATAAAAACAACAGGAAAAGATGGCGACTTAATGGAAATTTACTGAGATCGGAGGAAGATGTCAAGAGAAATTCGGAGCTGCTCACAGAATTCTTCGAATTAAATAGCACTGACAACATAGCAAAAGAAATCATATGGGATACCAGTAAAGCCTACATGAGAGGGATGTTTATCCAACAAAATAGTAAGATTTATAAGGATAAAAGGCGGAAGGAGAACGAACTAAACGAAAAAATAGAGGAAACCGAGAGAAAACTTAAAAAACACCCAAAGAATGAGAAAACTAAATTAGAACTAAACCTTCTCAATAAACAAAAGGAACACCTAGAACTTGAACAAATGGCACGTAATTTGCTATTTGTGAAGCAAGATCACTTCCAAAATGCAAATAAGGTGGGGAAATGGCTGTCGAGGAGAATTAAGAGGAAAAAATGTGAGCAGAATATTTCCCAAATTCAAGATAAAGATAAGATATATACTAAAAATGAGGAAATATTAGCCCAGTTCCACAGTTTCTATAAAAATCTATATAGGAGAGATCCGATAAGTAGGGAAAACATAAATGAATATCTGGGGAAACATAACTTAGAAAGGCTGTCAGAAACACAGAGGGAAGCCTTAAATAAAGATATCACGCGAGAAGAGATAGAGAATGCGATCAAGAGACTGGATACCAAAAAAGCACCAGGCCCCGATGGAATATCCATGATTTACTATAAAAAATTAAAAGAGAGCATAATACCACATCTGAGCACATTAATGAATGAAATACTACAAACCGGCACCATGCCTGACTCCTGGAAGGAGGCTAATATAGTCTTGATACATAAGGAAGGCACGGACCCTCTTAGGGTTAAAAATTACAGACCGATTTCGCTCCTAAATAGCGATTATAAAATCTTCGCAACAATATTAGCGGAACGATTAAAAGGGTTCTTGACAACATGGATACAGGAGGACCAGACAGGATTCTTGCCAGGGAGAAAGATGAAAGATAATGTCAGAAACATCTTGGACATTATAGAATATCACGAAGGCCACCCTCAAAAGGAACTGGCAATCCTATCGGTTGACGCGGAGAAGGCCTTTGACAACCTTAATTGGCCCTTCTTCAAATCAATATTCAAAGAACTAGACGTAGGCTTCAAATTCCAGAATGCTCTAGAAGCCATATATGCGGACCAGAGAGCTACGATTAGAGTAAATGGGCAAGACTCAGAACGATTGGATATAGAGAAGGGTACGAGACAGGGCTGCCCCCTGTCCCCCTTAATCTTTATTTTGTCTCTTGAAATTTTATTAAATGAGATCAGAGAAGACAGTACATTGAAAGGGGTATCTATCCAGAAAGAATCTTATAAACTTAGAGCGTTTGCCGACGATCTAATTTGCACTATACAAGAGCCACTAAAAAACATCAAGTTGTGGATAGAAAAGATCGAGGAATTCGGCAAAGTCTCAGGCTTCAAAATTAATAAATCAAAATCCAACATACTTACTAAAAACATCTCAAAGGAAAGGAAGGAGAAACTGACAGAGATCTCGGGACTACAAACAGTGTCAAAGATCAAATATCTTGGTATCTTCATAACAGCAAAGAACTCTCAACTTCTAAAAAATAATTATGAAGTAAAATGGAGAGAGATAAAGAAGGACCTGAAAGACTGGCAATTCATAAAACTCTCCCTACTGGGCAGAATATCAATAATTAAATCAAATGTCCTCCCCAAGATGTTATATCTATTTCAAAACCTCCCTATAATTAGAAAGAAACAACTATTTATAGATTGGCAAAGAGACATCTCGAAATTCGTCTGGAATAATAGAAAACCTAGGATTAACTTTACAAACGTGACAGACGAAAGAAAAAGAGGAGGTTTGGGCTTGCCGAACTTAAAACTATACTTCGAAGCAAGCTGTATGGAATGGATTAAAGAATGGATATTACTAAAAAATAAAAAACTACTAATATTAGAAGGCCACGACTTAAGAACAGGGTGGCATGCCTATTTATGGCACAATAAGGCTAAGGTAGAAAGTAATTTCCGAAACCATTTCATTAGGGCTGCCCTCTTAAAAGTATGGGATTTGTATAAGGAAAGGATGTACCCCAAAACACCACTCTGGGTCTCCCCCCTTGAAGCCCACCAAAGGAAAGAGCTGGGTTGGAATTCATGGCCAACGTATAAAGACCTATTGCTCAGGGAAAGAAAGGAATATAGAATAAAAACACAGGAAGTATTAAAAGAACAATACGACAATATTACCTGGCTCCAGCATTGGCAGATAAACGAATATTTCAAGGAAGACAATAAAAAGGGCTTTATGGAGTCCCCAACAGCTTGGGATAGGCTCCTGGATAGCACAAGAAAATTTATTACAAAAGCATACAAGCTCCTATTGGAATGGGCCACCGAGGAAGAACGGATCAAAGAATATATGGTCAAATGGGCTAGGCTAATAGGGAGATCTATATCTTTAGAGGAGTGGAGCAGGATATGGAACATAAAAACAAACTACTCGTACTCCTATTATATAAAAGAACATTGGGTGAAAATGACCCATCAATGGTACTTAACACCGACCAAGATAGCTAAATTTTCTAAACATGTGTGCAACAAGTGCTGGAAGTGCGGGGAAGAGGAGGGGACATATAAGCATATGTGGTGGTCCTGCAAAAAGATAAGACCTTTCTGGAAATTAATCCAAGAGAAGTGCCAAAAAATCCTAAAAAAAAGTATTCCCTTAAAGCCAGAATGCTTTCTCTTAGGCTTAACGGAAGGGTTATGGGACAAAGAGGCCGACAAACTTTTTATATATCTGATTACGGCAGCACGCCTATTAGTGGCCAAGGTCTGGAAACAAAAAACCTTACCAACGGCGGAGGAGTGGATCGAGAAAATAATAGAGATGATGAATGTGGACCATCTAACGTACATCTTGTCAGCATCAAAAAATATGCCTGTACTCCCAACAAATTGGACACCGGTCAAAGAATGGCTCAAGGAAAATAAAATAAAATGGATGTTAGTTTAATTTGCTAGTAGTAGAAATGAGAGAATAACACCCAAGGACAAGGCCAAGTAATACACCAGTTTACTTGGACAGAGAAGATTAATGTCATTGTAAAACTAGTAAAACAGAATAGTTTAAGGCCTTCGGCAGGAGCGATATATGTAATCAGAAGAATGGGTACAAATAAAAGAAGAGGATAGGCCAAAGACCCAAAGAATAAGAACGGAAGATGTATAGATAAATATGAATACGTATACAAATATAAGGACTACTCTTGGTAGATAAACAATGATGGATATGTTGTCAAAAAAGGAAATAGTAGAGTTAAAAGATAGGGCACTAGAGGAAAAAGAAAGAGATTTAAAGGTATATAAAAATATAGAGGTAAGACAACACATAAGGAAATACTGTAGAAGAGAGAGATGGAGGTCTACTGCCCTAGTGGGCACTCGTTTTTTAAATGTATTTATAATTAGTGTACTATGTTAGTTATATAATGGTTAGGATGTGTTGTTTTCTACTACTGTGTATGCTCATGTATGTCGTGGTCTTGTTATTGTTATAATTCTTATGTCTGTTTGTCTTCTTTTTATCATTGTAATATTAAAACTCAATAAAAAAAAAAAAAAAAAGAATTCCAAAGTAAACAAACTTCAAGCCATCTTCCTATATGTAGGCAATACTGCAGTCAGTCTGGATTACTGATAAACAGTCATGAAATGTAAAATAGGCTCTCCCTGGCTCTACACAAGAATCTGCAGAAACTTGAATACTTGGATGCAGAAATTAATTTAATCCAAACATCATAGAATAACATGCAGCATATTGTTAACTAATGCAGAGCCATGCGGACATATGAAATGATATTACCAGATGCCCAAGGAAATATGCTTTTACATTTAAATATGTAAAAATATGCAGTGGTTGGGGCACTGCTGTTGTAGTGACAACTGATGAGAAATCGTGATGGACACGCTTATACTACTCTCATTACTTTGAAAATAAAATATCCCAAGATCATTGATGAAAGGCCTTAATATCATTCAGTTGGAAATGGTGGGCAAATTGTCCCATTCAGTTTAAGCCAGCTTCATATGCTTCTATCTAATGAGAGTGTAAGATTAGATGAACAAATTCCCTTTAACATAAAAACAATTCTTCATCAAGAAAAATAGATATTAGGAAGACAAACTTTGCCTTCTCTGTGATACCCTGTTTTCTATAGGATTCAGTGGATTCTATTTCTTCCTTTTTTCAAGAGTATCCAGACACATGACACTTTAAACTGATATAATCTAGCTTCAATTTACTGGATTTATTGGGGAAAAAATGACCATGGAGATCCTAGTACTAAGCCAGGGTAATTTATTATAAATGGCAGAAATAAGAACTCAATGGCCTCTGTCTAGTTTTAGATCAAAATATAGGGCTGGGCGGTTTCGTTCGTTAATTTCGTAATTCGTTATTAATTCGTTATTTTTTTTTATAACGAAGCAATATTGAACCATTCAGGAGCAACTAAAAAACGAAACGAATTTTTCCAATTCGTTTCATAATTGTTTCAAAACTGTTTCGTAATTGTTTTGAAATTGTTTTGTTATTATTTCGTTATTATTTCCGTATGTCTGGTGCAAGTTTTATAATCGTTGTTTGTTTGATCAGTGATAAAAAAAATTATCACACCAACAGTCAACAAGAGAGGGAGAGGGAAGCTTCAGAAGTTTCCCCTGTCCCATTTGGAGGGTTTTTTAGTGTATTGCGCAATCGCGTCCGCCATTAACGAATCGATTCGTTATTGTTTTGAAATTGTTTCGTAATTTCCGAAATTTCGTAAATATCAAACTTTTTAAAAGAAAAATTTCGGAATTCTTTTAAATAACGAAACACAAAACCCCCCTAAAAACAAATCGAGTTTAGAAACAAATTTTTCCGTGGTTGGACAGCCCTATCAAAATACTTCCATCTTCTACATATATTTCAATATACAGGTAGGAGTATCTTCCTGAACTTTGGAAGAAATAAATATTTATTCGCTTTATTTTGTTTTAAAGATATATGGTATATGACAGGTTTCCATGGGGTTTTCCTGCATTCTTTCAACATTTGAACCTATAGAAGTTGTAGCATTCTCATTCATCTTCATATGATTTGCTCACACAAATTTTCTTGGTAATGTGTTTCCTGCAATATAAAAAAGATAGTGAAAGTCTTCAATTGAATCCTCAGTAAACATTCAAGATAAATATATGAAGTAGCCACAAACTCAGGTATAGAACTGGAAGAAGTCAAGTCTATAAATAAAAGAGTCAAGAAAAAGTACAACAGATAACAGGATAATAGGGGTCGCTACTTAAATTGCTCCCTAATTTCACATATTGACATGTGCAAACGTTCCTCAATTACCATAAGCTCCTCACTTGAACTAGTGAATGATGGAGCTTACATGGTGCTTCTTCAATCCAACATTCCCCAAAATATTTAGAATGTGCTGTGTTCTTGGTGGCCAAATAGCCAACTGAACCATTTTTAAGAAACTGCATTTTAAAACCCAAAGAGGATTTTAAATCTGTACAACACATTTTAAGCACGTAAATAACAAATGCAAAAAATTATATAGGATTTCCATATGTGACAGATTTACACTCATTATAGCCATTTTATGATTCACTGTCAACAGCAAAATGACGCAGATTGCATTCATTTTATTTTTCTTCTAAAAAAAAGTATTTTTATAGATCCCTAGCATATAGTTCACCCAATAACTGAACCCTGTCACAGATGTACTTTAACCACAGAGGAAATATTTCTCAGCAGAATGTCTGAGTAAGTACTCTCTGAGTTTTAGTACAGGCCCTATGAAAGCTAAAGCAAAAAATTATCCCTATATCTCCACAACTTGATCTTTAAGAATCTTTTACTTCTTTATGCAGTTTCTCATAGATCAAGGTACCATTGACTTCAGCCTTTCTTAAATATCTAAGGCTGAAATCATTTGTACATTTATTGAGAAATAAACCTCATTAAATGTGTAGAAATTCTTCTTTTTAAAAATGTTGTATTTAAACCTATATTTTCACATTAAACATTGTGTTTTCATGATAGTGTTTCTATATTATGATAAACCACCTATATTTCTGTCGCATATAAGTTGTTTCAGTTTACCTACTCCCATCCATCAAACTGACTCTAAGCACCTGATGAAAGCATCCAAAACTACATGTATTTGAACTACTACTAGATTTTACCTGTGTATTCCTGGCATCCAGGTGATTTCTCCTAATGGTTTCACACAGATTCTTAATGGTATGGAGATTTGCAGGAACTTGTGAAACCCTGTAATATGGATATTATCAACCCAAAGAGCAGTTTCCCAGCACCATTTTCAGGAATCCCCTCATTAAATAGGAATAGAATTATTGGTGTTTCCAGGTCTCACAACAGCTCTTTGTTCTGTGATTTATGGTTCCAAGGACTGCTGGAAAGAAGAGGAAGAACAACATGGACAATTTACCCTGTCATTTTCTCACATAGCTAATCTGCCAAAGCAATGGAAGGTATTTTAGTTCAAATATAAGGCCATATATCACACTGGTCAGACAAATCACCTACTTTGAAGAAAGGACACCACTCACTCAAGAATTTTGTAATAAACAAATCAAAAACAAAAAAATGGGTTGCCTCTGAATTTTAGAAAGATTAGTAGGGCTCAAGATGCATTTCTTTAACAATGGACAACTTTGCTCTCAGCAGTGACAAGTGGAGTGTGAATCCGTCAATACTACTTGGCAAGTTACATATTGCACTACAACTTAGAAAATCACTATAATCTGGAAGCTTCTGGCAATTAGAAGGAATAGTGCTGGCCACCTGGACAAATAATCTGACTTGGCATAAATCTGCTTCCTATATCCTATTCAACCCATTATTGAACTCAGGAACTATATGTGGATAAGTAACAGAGAATTTATTATATACAGTAGTAGATTGTTTAGTATACAATAAACGGAATCGTGTTAGTGGCGTAACATTCATGGAATACCTACCATGGAGGCACCATTGGCATCTACATTAGAATGATTTCAATGCCCAGTTAACTTTTCAAAATTATTGTTAAAGCTTTCAAGCCAAACTTATTGTAACCCACAATGCATACGTTTTATAGTTGTATTATTTAAGATTGTGTTAATCAATTTTTTCAGTTGTCTGTTTTTGAATTATTATTTAATATAAATTTAATATTTTAAATTTCTGTTTGCATTGTTTTAAGTTGATTTTACTATAGGTTGTCCTGAGATCTTTGGGTGAAGAGTGGGATATTAATACTGTAATACAGACATATTACACACACACACATATAGATAAACGGTGGCTTACGCGCATAGATTTCTGCTTTTTGACAGTGCATAAGGTGCTATTCTGTCATCCTTTGTGTACCATATCAAACTGCTCCTACAGGAAGCTTTCCCTTGACCAGTGGTTCCCAACCTGTGGGTCCCTAGGTGTTTTGGCCTACAACTCCCAGAAATCCCAGCCAATTTATCACCTGTTAGGATTTCTGGGAGTTGAAGGCCAAAACATCTGGGGACCCACAGGTTGAGCACCACTGCCCTAGACCTTTCCCCTTGGCAGCTCTCCCCCAGGAAGGGCTGGCAATATTGGTGACCTTTGAGGAGGGGATGGAGTGGAAAGGCAACTCCAACAATGAATCTGGTCTCATCTTGGGAGTGAGTGCACCTTCCCTATCCTTCCCTGCAGAGGCCAGACAAGCTGCTTCTTTTCCATTGGAATTGTCTCCTCTCTACAGCCCCACCCCACTGATAAGCAGCAAAAACTGCCAGAGCCTGACAGATGTTGAGATGAAGAAGCATATAGAACTGTATTGAGAGAGCATTATACTCTATCTGATTGACGCATAATCTTGGCCAAGATATGGATGAGCTACTACACTGAAGGCTACACAGAAATGTAAAGATCATTCCAGAAGGAAGTTCATTGAAAGGTTACATTCAAGCCACCTGTACACAGTGCACATGTAGGAATGAAATTTTATTGCTTAGAGTTATCTACATGGTATGTATAGAGAATATAGCATGTGGGAGGAAGATGCAGGACAAAGAAAAGACATACATTCAGAATGCAAGAGCATCACTAACCCCTGCAAGCACAGTAATAGTCTATGCAAAATTGATAGTAGAAAATTGAATGTAAATGTAGTTTATAGGTTTGCCTGTTCATCTTTGAAGAACAGCTTTGAAAATCTGGTATCCAGGTATGGATCCAAGAATAGTACTCCTTTTTGGGCAAAAGAGAGCAGGAAGTGAATTTATATTTCCTAGGCCTCTTCCTTTCCTTCTCATCACTCGTATCCCCTGATAATGTTATACATCTTTAATCTTCAAACACTCTCCCTTTTAATATGGAGCATCTAATCAGGAAATGCAAACCCACAAATACTATTCACACTTTTAATCAAAAACACATTTGCTCAAATGAATGCTTGTTGGATTCCAAGTACGTGTTGTTATGATCCCTGCCACAGCTTGATTCTGTCTTACAATAACAATTTAATTGAACTATAGCCATGTTGAACTATGAACTTTAAATGAATGCTCAGTAAATTATTTTCAATCATCTGTACATATTTTCTACACTCTGTCTGCCCATTCCTGGCCATTATTGTGGCTGAGGTTAAAGAATGGATCAATACACAACTGGACAAAGGCCAATTCTGTCACTTCAGGGTTCTCCCACATTCAAACTTTAAAAATTATTCAAATTTTTCATTTGTCAATTGATAATTTCATTAAAATATGAATATGTATTCATTCCAATATTAATAATTGAAACATATGTATACCATCATATATCTAGGGATTTCAGGAAACCAACAATGAGATAAGGTTAAATAGTTAGAAACATCACCAAGTACCTCATTTACTCAAATCTAATGCTCACCTTTTTTTACTAAATTACCTTCCCCAAATTAGAGTGTGCATTAGATTAGCATAATATGGTAAATACTTTTTGGGTTTCAGGGTTATGAAAACTGAGATGTGCATTAGATTCAATGGTGCATAAGACTCGAGGAAATATGGGTAATTCAACAAGATAAAACAAGGTACAAAAATACAGTTTAGTGGAGTAGAGTTATGGTCAATGAGCTCCAGTATCTCTTTGAAGACTTCAGTTACTACTGAAATAAACCTACTCTTGTCTCTAATCAGGCTTCCAAGGGGAATCATTCTCTGGTTTGAGATAATGATCCTATGCTAAGTTCCCAAAACTGATATTAATTAATTCACTATGTTGATGATTCTAGCTTGGATATGAGGAGCATTCATGGTTTGGTTTCTAAAAAGACATTATATGGCATGGGGTCAATACGAAAGATTTACTCTAGCTATTGCTTACATTTTTCCATCTCCAAATTCACATGATCCTGATGCTGCTCATACTCTTGCAACCACCAATGTACATGATGTGTTGTCTGTGGAATGCTGTGGTCATGTCATTTCAGTTTCTTTCCTTTCTTTCTGTGTAATATGCTCTAATTGCTAAGTCACGTGTCTGTCATTTCAGTGTCCTGAGTTATATTATCTTCCCTTTTTTTGCTGATGCACATTATTTTTTTTGTTAACATCAGAAAGAAAATATCATTAAATGCCAATTTAATTTGAGTTTATTTTCTGTCCTAGTTTTTGTACTTTATTCACCCTACAGCTGCTGAAAGGGTTTCTGTTTGGGCAGTACAGAACTGGATTTGCCTTTTTATATCTCAAATTTCATTTCAGAGTTTGCTCATCATTATTTGCCCAGATGTTCACTACAGTAAAAGGAAGTAGATTTTTTTTTTTACAAAAGACAGTTTGGTAGTTTTTACCAGCTAAGATTTTTTTATATGATTGCCCACTTAACAGCCCCCTTTTCTCCAGCATGTTTGTGTTATCAAATAATATGCTCTGTCATCAGCTGCTCTGCTATACCTGACTTCTCTGATTGAAGTAACCTGCAGTGTCTTTCATGTTCCTTGATTTGGTTTGGGTGCTGCATTTGGTAGTCCCTATATAGACTTGTCCACAGCTGCATGGTATACGGTAGCTACCAGTATTAAAAAAAAAAAAACACAATAGCAAATCACCTCTGAAGAAATCTTGCCAAGGAAACTGCATGATAGGTATACCTTATGGTCACCATAATTTGAAAATGACCTGAAAGCACATAACAGCAACCTCTATAATCTGTCAGTTTCCAGTGTCTTCACTAAGGGCCTCTTCACACAAGCCTTTTTTCGCCCCATTCTTCCCTTTGTTGTCTGGGCCTGTCAAGCATCATTACACAGCACTGGCTTGGCCCTGGCCACATTCCTCCTGAAATGAAGTGTCACAAGACACTTCCTCCTCCACAACAGAGAGGAAAGTGTTTTACAAGTAGCTCTGATGGAGCTACCTACACTTTCCTCTCCATTTCCCCATATGATGGATGAAAGGGTAATGGGGCAACATATGTTACTGCCCTTTCTCCCATTTGATGGGGATAGGAATAGGGTATCAACACACCTTGTCCCATCCCCACCACATGATGGGGAAGGAAGGAGGCATTCAAGGTGCTACAAGCCACCCCATGTGCTTTCCCTTTCATCAGCAACTTTTGGTGAAATAGCACAGTTCCAGGGGCTGTGTGAAGACATCCTTTATAGTGCATCTGTATCCAATTCATGTATTAGTCTGATATTCCAGTTTGCTGTGGGAGCTCCTGGGATAAAGGTACTGTCTGGATGTGCCCCCATTCAGAGGTATGGAAGATTGTGGTGGCTGGTTCCTAGTATATCACCACACCACTCAAAGGCAGTGTGGGATCAGGAAAGGCTTAGAGACTGTGGTCTTCACTCAGTGCCCAGAGGGAAATGATGAAACAGCAAACAGGCAGAAGCATTTGGTTACATTATGGGCCCAAGCCTTTCTCCTGTGGGACCAAAGAAGGGTAAACAAAAGGATGGAGATAGCAGCACCTTCTTTTGCTAGTATATACCCCTGCCTGTCCCGAGAAAGGGCAAAACTCAGCAGAAGTGCTGCCACATGCAACGGGAGAGGCACTTCTGGGGCTTCCTAGTCGGGAGTCACACACCCTAGCTTGGTTCCAGACTCTGCTGGAGAGAACAAAGGAAAGGCCACTATGCCTTATGATAGTCTCTCCTCAACCAGTCTCCAAGGAGACTGATTAAATATTAGGGTGAACTTCCTGATTGTAAGAGCTCTTTGACCTTGGAATAGAAGACTTCAGAAGGTGATGAACTCTCCTTTGTTGGAGGTTTTAAACAGAGGTTGGATAGTCTTGGCTGGAGTTTGAATTAGATTACCCTTGGGATTCTTTCCAGTTCTATGACTCTATGAGTCAATCAGCTTCCTTTCTTCAAAATAAAGGAGGCGATGTTAACTACTTTTTCCAAATAGGTATTTAATGTCGCTTTCAGTTAGAGCAAAGAAACTGCTTGTCATTTTAAAGCATCTTTATTTTCAAAACATCAGCAAAAGATCTTTACTGCAAGCAGCTGCTTTTCAGCTAAGAAAAGGAGACATCGGGATCCTCAGTCTTAAAATCTGTGGTTTCCTTTGCTATTTTTCTTTCTTTTTTATGGGCATAACAAGTTTGCCATGGGTGGAGGATACAGCTGGTGAGTAAGTTGTGATGAATTCTTATTTTTTCATTTGCTCCCCTCTGTTTGAGGTAAGGTATCCCATTTCAGACTAACCTAGTAAAAGAAGCTTCACTGGTTACAAGAATGTATCAGTCATTGTAACCCACAATGGCATTGCTACATTTTCCATTGCAAAGCAAAATATTTTTTGCCAAACCTTGGTTATATAAAGCCTAAATATTGTCCTTGTAAACAAGGCTATGTAAACACAGGGTCAGGAGTCAGTCAGCATTCTCCAATTACATATTTTAGAAAATAAAAATGAGCTCGGCTATAGCCAACCAATATGAATTTGGTCTGGCATCCTTTTTCCTAGAAGCTTCCAGCCACATATCCCTGAAAGCTCACAGGTGAGCAAGTGACAATATTATTTGTGCTTCTGAAATCTCTGGGCAGGACAAAAAGATCAGTAAGCATTTAACATCTGCAAGCCTCTGAACGTTGAGGATCCATTTAACTGTTGATAGCTAGAGTTTGGCAAAGTTATTTTCAATTAAATTTCTCAGATTTATCTGAGTTTAGGATCCAGTTTAGCAATGGCCATTTTGACTGGAGAATGAGCACTGCAATTATAGGCCTAAGTCCAATTGCTATTCTCACTTACAATTTAGTAAATTCTGTCCCAGCAAAACAAGATATGGCCCATCCACTACAAAGTTTAAAGGCAAAGATCTGTTGCAAAAGAACCAAGAAGTAGTAGATAAAAGCTGTATGAAGAAGAAATTAAATTATACCTGATTGAAACCTCTTCTACTCCAAAACTACAGGGACAAGTCAAACTAATAGAGTGAATGGCACTTGAAAAATGTCTAACTCCAAGTCTTGTGGCCAATGAAGAATGTGTGTTTTCTAAGAGTTCATAATGTTATTTACATTCTAAATATGTAGACATAAGTGATGTGTACTGTAAATGATTATACGTACATTATTTATAATGAGTCATTTATGTGGATTATAAGTAGTAAGTGCATGTCAGCTCCTTCTGGACCTAGCATTGAGTATTGTAGATGGCAATATATTATGGTTATATGACTCCTAATGGGCTGTGGAGCACTGAATAAGAATCAAATAGCAATTTAATTAATGATGGATAGTCACTTAAACAAGTCTTCTACAAAATGATCATTATTGCACACTATATATCTCCCATTTGCTTTTATTCCTTTAATAACTGACTCATTGATTCTAGGGTGTCCAAAGATATGGTGAATACAGGTATTTTAAAGCCAGTATCCAAGGAGGGATGTGTGTATGTATGTGTGTGTGTATATATGTGTGTGTGTGTGTGTGTGTGTGTACACACACACTAATGGAGTACTTTTAGAAAAGGGCCTTCTTTGAGAAATTTATATGGCAGGCATGGAACTTTATTTATTGGAGTTTTCCAGGAAATGAAAATGAGAAACAAAAGCCAGAAAAACTTATTTTTCTTTATATCCAAAGGATCATTTGCCATGACTCAGAGCTGAATGTATTAACCAAGCCGATCGAAAAGTGTTAGATTTGAGGTGATGTTTGTTGATATGAATACTGTAGCTGCCACAAAGGTCTGTAATTGACCATTCATACACCAGAAGTCATTTCATCATGGTATGCCATGTGGAGTGTGGAAATGTTAAATATGTGGATAGTGACTTCCAGGATACTTCAGTCAGCATATCTGTTGCCCAAGGTGGCTGACGAGTATTTATGAACTGCAAAACAAAGGAAGGAAGGAAGGAAGGAAGGAAGGAAGGAAGGAAGGAAGGAAGGAAGGAAGAAAGGAGTCAGTTTAGAAGTTTTGAAACCTTTGAGCTTTAAAAGCTACTGGCAAGTTTCGGAAAGGTAAAGACCTGCTACCAGTTGCCTTTGCTCATCCCAGTAATTTCTGAAATATGCAGTCAGGTAGGCAGCTACACTTGGGACCCTTTAGTGCCTAAATATCCTAAAGGCACTGGATCCCATCTGATCTTGGAAGCTATGCAGGATCAGCTGTGGTTTGTGCTTGGACAACAGACCTGCAACAAATCTCAGGTAAGCTATAAGTATTTCCAAGGAAGGAACTGGAAACACCACATCTGAATAACATTTGCCTTTGAAAACCCCAATGAAATTCACAGGGTTGTCAGAAATCGATAACTTGAAGGTACTTGCACACAATTATGTACCTCATAACTCAGACTATTTAACTGTTCTTAAGGCCATTGATCACCAAATAGGGATATGTGGGATCTATAGCTTGGATTCAAATATACATTATTTCTGGTTGCTTCAGAAAATCTTAAAATCATACCATTTGATATTTCATCTGTTTACCCTGCTGCCCCTTTAATAATGAATATTGTTTGCTCCGACTAAAAGATGTGTATATTTTGCTTGCACTCACACTGAATTTTGGTGTTTTTCATTTTAAGACAACTAAAACAAACTTGCACTTGTGAAAGGAAGAAGGCTTTGTCCAAAAAGGCCTAAACAGGGAGAAAACATGTAATAGTAGATCCAATGAAATTATGTTTTAGGTACAGTGGTAGATGAGTAATCTTCACTGAGAATGGCTGCCAATCTCATTTTTCCATTAATTTTTTACTGAAACATGAAGAGCTTTTTGAAACATGAGGACCTGTTGTGTGAAATTCCTTATAAATTCTCAACCTGATTCTCCTATTTCTTTCATTTCACTATAGAGAACAATAAAACAGATTGAAATAGGGGACAAATGTTCAAAATATGGTAACGGTTCTCATGTGATGAAGAGTGCAACTATTTCCTGAAGACAAAATTGCCTATTCCAGCTGTTAACATCTCTAATGCTTGAAGTGCAGTGCTCCTGTATGAATGACAAAAAGAATAGAATAGAAAAAAGACAATGAACGTCCTCCATTATTTAGTTCAGAAGACATACAGGAATATCTGACTAAGATATGCCTATGTGGATGTACCTATGAAAATATATAAACATATAAACAGAAAGCCTTTTATGTATATATCCAATGTGAAGTTTTACCTTTGACTTATTCTTCTGTTGTATCCTTGGTGTATCAAATTATAAAGAGTGAATGGATGTGATTGCAAAAAAATAAGTATTGAGAAGTAGTAGGAGATGTTGCTGTTTTTATGTCTACATTTGTGTGCACACATCCACATCCAAAAGTCTGCTATAAAAGAATGCACAAAGAAAAGCAGATACAATTTGTTAAGAGAATGGCTGCGGATGCCTTAAAATCAGAGGGGTGCAGATAATTCCTTCAAATTAGTTCTGTCATAGGGAAGCCTGGGTTATTCTTTCTCTGTTTAAATACAGTCAAAGAATCTCACAATACAGAAAACTCCAATTCTAGAACATGTACACACCACAAAGATTGTCACATGCTTTCCAGCAGTTACCACCTCAGTAGTTGTTATATTTTCTGTTTTACTTTGGGTGAAGTGTTAGTTTAACAGCCTCGGGGTAGAGGAGAAACAACACACTCAGGTTATTTAGGGAATAACACACAAGCAACAATAGAATTTTCTTGGATTTCCCGTACAACATTTTTTTTAAAAAAAAAACCTTCATGCTAGTTAGCAGTCATCTTTGGATGATGAGTTTTTCCCTATAAGAATGTGTTCCTTGCCTAGTCAAAACAAATAAAGACAAGGAAAAAGTACTACAATGGTTTCAATTTAAAATCCATCATTTCGGCTTAAGCACCAATCCACTTAGATTGTTGAGGTTTGGAAAGAAACAAAGGAGTCTCCCAACACAGCAGGCTTTCCTGTACATTATTGCCATCTAGTGGACATATTGCTCTTCTGTGCTTATCAATACTCTTGGAAGTAAGGACAAATACAGGGGATTTTGCTTAGTATTAGCAAAGAGATAAAAGCATATTATTTCAAAGTAGCAAAAGGGGAGACATTTGTGTGGTTTATGTTTTAATATAAACTGATGTAATCTACACTTCCAAATGCAATACACAATACAGAATGCAATTATCATTCTGTTTTCACACTTCTCCAAATGTTGCTATGGAGTTTGCCACCATTTTTTTAAAAAAAAGTATGCATTAGGGAAAACTGCATATAGTGTGTTTGATTATAAAAATTGAATACACACAGGCATATATTAAGGGGAATTGTTTGCAAAAATGTGTCCATCAGGGGGAAGTGCCTAAAAATGCATAGGATGAAAATGGGATGCATAGAATACTCATTTCAAAGCAGGTTTTTGAAAATGTGAACATTGGTGTGGAAATACAATAGAATGAATCTCTATTGGAAGGAAAAAGAACATTATGGAAAGAAAAGCAGATGTACATTTCTAAAACTTGAGTTCTCATCTGTGATACTAGAAGTAATATTCTAGTTGATATTTTTCTTCTGTTTCAGCCTTTTAACTATGAAAATAATATTTTCATTTGTTGCTTCATTTCTGTATAAGTAAAGGTAAAGGTTTTCCCCTGACATAAGTCCAGTCATGTCTGACTGGGGGGTGGTACTCATCTCCATTTCTAAGTGAAGAGACAGCATTGTCCGTAGACACCTCCAAAGTCATGTGGCCGGCATGACTGCATGGAGCACCCTTACCTTCCCACCTGAATGGTACCTATTGATCTACTCACATTTTCATGTTTTTGGACTACTAGGTTGACAGAAGCGGGGACTAACAATGGGAGCTCACCCTGCTCCCGGATTCGAACTGGTGGCCTTTCGGTCAGCAAGTTCAGCAGCTCAGTGGATTAACCCACTGCGCCACTGGAGTTTAAAATATTTCTGTATTTTTTAAACTCTGAGTTATTCCCACTGAATTTCACAGACCTTAGATCTGGGCAGACAAGAACAACCAATAATAGTATCACTATAGCACAAAGACATAGCAAACATCAAAATGTGTTACTGAGTAGACATGCTTAGCATTGTGCTTAAGCTGACCGTGTTCCCTTGGCAAATGCTATATTAAAATATTTTGAGGAAAAAAATGTAAGGATTTTACATTATGGAGAGTTGGTATTTTATAAACTGTATAAACCTGTCTAACTATAATCATGACCCTCCTCAATTCACTTTAACCTTTGAATAATTCAGGGATCATGTCCAGGGATTAATTGCACTGTATCTGGGGAAACCTTAGTTAGTTAAATCTATGTTTACTGAACAAGCCAGAATTATAATTCACAGACTAATCATGATTTTAAAAATACAATTTAAAAGTTCTCCCAAGGGTTCCTTCTGTGTTTGGATATAATAAGGAGGCCAGATTAGCTTTAAAGTGAAAAGTTTTTGATTTTCTCCAAGGTACAGCAGTGGTAGGAGAATAGAGCAGAACCTGAGGTCCGGGCCTGAAATGCACCATATCTGAAACTATATGTAACAATTCATGTGAAAATTCAAATTTCAGAACCTGGAGAGTCATATGTTATCAAGATCATCTTCATCCTGTTATTATGGTTGCTTCATATACTATTTTCACTGCCATCATTTTAGCAGTGTAAATTACAGGTTTCATGGATAGCATTGGATGGTGCCCCCAAAACAGGCTTAAAATAAACACATGTTTAGAATAGGCTAGTCCTACCCCAGTCATGTCTGATCTTTTCACATGGAAGGCAGTGATCCAAAGACCTCCTCCATGTAATCAGAAACACTGATTTTTTTAAAAAAAAAATGTATCATGCAAAGGGTCTCCAAATATAATAGGGCAGGCATGGGCAAACTTCGGCTCTCCAAGTGTTTTGGACCAACTCCCAGAAATCCCAGCCAGTTTACCGGCTGTTAGGAGTTGTGGGAGTTGAAGCCTAAAACACCTGGAGGGCTGACGTTTGTCCATGCCTGTAATAGAGACTTTCCTTTTCACATAATTGTGTGAAGGACAACAATGATGGTGGAGGCAGGACCAGTCTTTCATGCAATTTATTCCTGTTGTGAATTGAATACAGCAACAGGCAAATAAATAGTGGTTTGATATCCAGCCAACAGCTAATGTCATTTCTTCATGTGGGTTAATTATATTTAAAAAGTCTTCAGCTCTCCCATCTCATCTATACATTACAAGTATGATTTCCTATATGATTTTAAACCCCTGATCATGCAGGTTTAAAATTGCACAGGAAAACAGCATCGAAAATTGAGGGTACTCACTCGAGGTCTTCTGCTTGGCCATTTTAGGAGAACTAGATGGCCATCTGTTGGGAGTGCTTTAATTGTGCTATTCATGCATGGTAGGTTGGATTAGATGACCCACATGGTCTATACAAACTCTGTTATTCTTTGATTCTATGACCAACAAATGCAACCTTACTCTTCCTGGCATGAATTGAAAAGTACACAAAAGTTGCAAAATGAAGAGAAGGAGATAGAGAATATTTGAAAAACTGCATCTCCACATACAAACCAACACAAGCACTGCAGTCTGCAGAGGAGGCCCTGCTCTTAGTCCCACCCCGTCTCAAATGCGGTTGGTAGGAGCGAGAGAGGGAGCTTTCTCCATGATTGCCCCCCCCCCCACACACACACACATCTGGAACTCCCTCCCTAAAGAACTAAAAATGGCCACTTCTCTCTTCCCCTTTAAAAAGCTTCTAAAAACACTTATGCATGTTAGCTTATGGAGAGGAGGAGGAGGACTAGTACACCTCTATATATCTTCATTTAGAGATCTTGGACACCTACTTCTGCCCATTGGATGTTGGAAACATCTTTGCTTTTAATGCCTTTTAGTTTAACTTTTAAGATGTTATTCATGTTTTAAACTCTATGTCTCATCTATTTATGTTAAAGTTTTGGCTATTTTTGGTTGTTTTATAATTTAATATTAAGATTGTTTAGCCATTGTTTGATTTATTATTTGTCTATTTTTTGGTATTGTATGTTTGCCAATTTGTTACTTTTGTTGGAAACCGGCCTGAGTTCCCTCGGGGAGATAGGGCGGGTTATAAATAAAGTATATTATTATTATTATTTTACTGACACAAAACTACAGTATGTCACAGCAAACGAGATCTATATGCTGGATTTCGTGTCACAAAATCACAAGTTGAACACTTTTCAAGCGTCTAGGACTGTGTGATGCATTTTCGAATGATGAATGCAGATCCAAGTAAGGTGGCCTTTTGCAGTGTGACGATGACCACTGGGACCACCTGTATTGGTTTATGCCAGAGCCTTTGCAGTTCGATTTTGAGGTCTTGATAACAGCTGAGTTTTTCCTGTTGTTTTTCCCAATGCAACTGTCACCTGGTATGGTGACATATTATTATTATTATTATTATTATTATTATTATTATTATTATTATTGAATGGGAGAAATGAAACGTGATCCATTATTTTATTCCTGCTACAAGCTTTGAGTGATTAACACTTACATTTCTGGTTTTGAACCCCTCTGTTCACTCATGGTACTTCTAAACTGGGTTGCCCCCCTATTTTCTTCTGGAAGGCTCCTTTTCTTTAGTATGTGCTGGCTTCAATGGGCAGTATACCATGGCCCTTCCTTTTCCATTGCACAAATTACCTATTGAATTTATCCAGTGAAGAAGCCAGTGAAGAATCATTTTATGGATTTGAGGCATGGGAACAAGCCATAACATGAAATCATCTTGCTTAGTCTGGCCAATACCTGGATGGAAGAGTGTCGGGGAACCCCATCTGAGTTCTCTTGGAACGAAAGGTAGGCTATAAATGCACTAAATATATCTGTCCACAGTAGCACAACTGCAATATTAGACAGAAGGAGGAAATGAATGTGCTGGATGAATGAATGCAGCTCTATAAGTAGATTTATACCCAAACACAGACTTGTAGTAAAGTCTGATATGAAAGATGTTATTTGGATTTTCATGGCATTTGGTAGAGGAATAAATGAGATGCTGGAAAAACTGAGTTCTGTTAATTATAGGAAAAGTATTAATGTATCACATTTGTAATAAATATTCATGCAAGATAAAGAAACTGATAAAGCAAAGGACAAATAAAAATAAAGACTGCTATCCTTCAATTATTGCTTTTGTCTGCATATCTTTATTTTCTAGCCTTCTGGGAGGTATTATACCAATCACTTTGTTGTGGAAAGTAATTTATACGTTTTCAATAAGGGCCAAAATAAAGTAACTGAACTAAAGAGTTCCTAACAGAGAATCTCATAAAAGATAAATTGGGGGGAAACAACCCACTCAGTGCTTTAAAGAGCCCATTCTCTCAAGAGGTTGTTGAAGACAAATAAATTTTGTAGGTCTTTCCTAAGCAATATTTTAGATACAGTTAATATGTCCCTGAATACCAGTAATAAGTGGATGCAGAGGTCAATTTATTAATATCTTTTCAATAGAGTCTTTATGAAGCAGCAGACTCCTTGTTCCAAATCCAGCTCAATGGAAAGAAATCAGGACATCAATTCTGGGGAAGAACCTGCCCTGCAGATTCATATGTTTTGGACACCTGGCTAAGCAATATTCAGTTAGCCAAATGTCCTTGGAACCTATTTTACCTCCACTTCCACAGCAAGCCAAAAATAATGTTTAGACCCAGTGGGAAGCAGGAAAACCCCACACCCTATCTAACAGTCCTATGAAGTATGACTTCACAATCCACAGTTCGTTCAATTTAAAACTCACTCTTTCCTTACTGTATGTGTTGCTCCTTTGTTTGACTAAGTTGCTACCATTCATATGATGGAACCAGGAGCTTTTAAAGCAGATTTGAAAAAAAAGATACATCTAGTGTTATCTGACTGGCCACATAAATGTGAAGAAACATCTTAAGATCACATTCAAATTGAGTTACAGCTGTGACAGTTCCATAAAAGAATAAGCTGGTTTCATGATCCCTCATGAGTTCAGCAACCACCCAGCTAATTTTATTTTCAGCCTGGCAATAACTTCCTAGTTAAGCTGTTTTTTAGGGAGAAATTATTTTTTTGGAGGAGGAAATTGGGATCAATTCTTTTTCTTCTACTCTAAGCCCTTGGGGAAAGAACTGAGGAACAGCCCAACCAACAGCTCCCAGTGTCATCTACTACTAATCTGCCTACCATTTTTCAGGTGAGAAAATGAGTTGTAAGTAAACCAAAATAAAACAATTTTTCATTTCCATGGAAGAATATTACGTGAGCTCCAGTATCCAAAAAGCACTCCAAATTTCAACAAAGGTTTTTTGAAAAACAAGTTATTGTAAAGTAAGAAGGAATAGATCAGGATTGTGATTAATATGCTCTAACCAACCCTCTCTGGGCAATACCTTAGGACAGTGGAAAGTACTAAACTGAAAGTTACATTTATAGGTGTCTTTGATCCAAAAGGGGGGGGGGTCATAAAAATATTCCCTTGCATTTCTGATTAAAATAGCCCTTTGACCCTTCTCAAATCCCTTCTCAGAGAAGGTTTTGAACCTGAGGAAACTGACTTTCATTAAAGAGATTAATTGCTTTTCTACAGCAACACTAACTGAACATTGGAAAGATCAGAAAGACCTTAAAATATACAGCAAGGATCGTGATTTAATTCTTATTGGATTCTATTACATTCTATCATATTCTCACAATATGCAGAAATATGATTTATAAGCTGGACCTTTAATATTACTCTATACTGCATCTGAAGTGTGGATTTGCAATCACAAAAGCTCATGTTAAAATTTTTAAAAAGCTAGTCTTAAAGGTGCTGCTAAATTTCATGTTTTCTTTCCTCTTCGTCCTCCTGTTTTGACTGTGACATTATCAGAGTCCTGATGACCATGAACTCCCTGTTTTCTGCATTCAGATGTGCATTTGTAGTCTTTATTGTTGTTTATTTGTTCAGTCACTTCTGACTATTCATGATCTCATGGACGAGCCCACCCCCAGCCCCTTCAAAGTCAAGCCAGTCACTTCAAGGGTACCATCCATCCATCCATTTTGCTCCTCTTCCTTTCTCCTTCCATTTTCCCCAGCATCATTATCTTCTCCAAGCTTTCCTGTCTTCTCATTATGTGGCCAAAGTACTTCATCTTTGCCTCCAGTGAGCAGCTGGGCATTATTTCCTGGAGTATGGACTACTTTGATCTTCTTATGATCCAAGGCACTCTCAGAATTTTCCTCCAAAACCACAATTCAAAAGCATCTTTCTTCCTTCGCTCAGCTTTCCTTATAATCTAACTCCCGCATTCATAGATTACTACAGGGAATTCAATTATTTAACTATGCGAATCTTCATTGCCAGTGTGATGTCTCTATTCTTCACCATTTTATCAAGATTGGTCATTGCTCTCCTCCCAATGAAAGTATGGAAGAAAGGCACCAAACTGAACAATTGCTTAAATCTAGCTATTATGAAGTAATGATGGTAGTACAGAAGTCAACAAGTAAGAAACACAGAGCACCCTCCCTCAGGGAAAAGGCTAGTAAGTACTTATTAACTACCTTTTATTTGAAAAACCCATTGCTGCTTCTCCCTTATGTTTTTCAGCTGGATGGTCGAAGATGAAGCATCATGTTCCTGGATACCCCTATGGCCTCATTATAGTCACAAAGCACCCTGTTTCTAGTACAGCTAGTGATAATAAGAAATAAGTAAATTGTATATCTTTCATGTAGACCTCTTCCAAACTAAGACTATTCTGACCGGGGATAAACATATGAAGAGGTCTAATAAATGGTTGAAACATAATGTGATGTCTGGGTGAAAAAGACAGATACAAAGACACAGTTGGTGGACGCTGTCTAACCCCAGAATATTTCTCTAGAGGTTTTGGAGAGGAACACGCTTGAATATCTTTTTAAACCAATATAGGATATTTTGTCTAGACAGGCACTTTGTATTAAGTAGTACACTCAGTGGCTTTATTTTAAAAAAATTAAGGAGCCTGAAGGATTAAACTGAATAAGCAAATACAGAGTGATAGGCTACAATATACCACTGTATCACCTAATTCAATTGTCCCTCTGCTGATGCCAGTAAGAGATTAGCTCATATCATTTAGATTATATTGCACTCCTTGACAGCAGAAGCAGTCAAGGTGGACCCGAGGTACATGTTTGTTTGACCAGGATTAAATAAACCCATTTCAAGTTTCATAGAGAGCACAAAGCAAGGGGCTGGGAAGAATTTCACTTCACTTTTCATTTTGATATGATAGAAATTTTTAAAAAGATCTTAAACATGAAGCAGAATTTAATTATCCTTCAGTATTTATAGTTTCTAGATTTTGCAAGTTTTTTCTCTGAACAAAAAAAATGACTATATGAAGAGAAAGTGTGCAATCTGGTGTACATAGTATGAAAAAGTATGTGGTATATTGGCACAGTCTCACCTAAAGATAACTGTTCACAATGGGTCTTACCTCCAGCTAAGTGTCTCCAGCAGTAGTGAGGGAAAGTATAATCTGAGGACTGGATGTGCCCCTCGGGGCTGTTTTTGTGACTCCCAGGGTTAAAAAAGACTTTTCTATCAAACAGAGGTTAAACAAGGGTATCTAGCAAGGGTTACACTTGATATAACAAGCAAAGGATGAAGCAATGGATGCCAGAACAATCAATCTTTACCTCTTGTTTATCCTGTTGCATACATTTCATATCTATATTTTGTGTTTTTGTTTGACCAGGATATTTTACCTTTTTTTGTTTCTGAACACATGTGCACTGACAGCAAAATTCTCATCAGTTCAAGATAATCCCTCACAGTTAGCATCCAAAGGATTACATGCCAGTGGTAGAAAGGGACAGAGCAGAAAGTGGACAGGAGAGAAGCCATACAACCCACCTATTCACACAATCTTCCCCTGGCATGCACTACAAATTCATACCATTCTATATAATCATTCAAATTCACACTTATCTTCAAAAGGCCCTCTTCATTTGTTGAAATAAGAATCAGCTCAATACAATAGCCTCCCGGTTAAATAGAACTCAAGCAACTGGAACTCTCAAGCAATCAACATCAAATAGAAGAAATGCTACTTTTAATAAAATTCTAAATATATGTATAATGCATAAATCTGCGTTATATTAAGTTTGTCTATATTTGTTTTTAATTAATATATTTCAGTATTGATATCAAGTCAATACAGAGTTCATGGTATGGTATATAGTATAGGATATAGTATTAGTTAGGCTTTTTTAAAGGGTAACTCTCAAGCAACCAGAAACTACATTTATCTGGCATCTACAATTTCCCATGGGTGAGAGCCTACTGAGAGCCTACTGTATTTAGAAACTTTCTCAAAAATAGCTAGGAATGAAAGCTGTCCTCTTCTCAAGAGACCTCTTCTGGCTCCTAATGCCATAAACAATGACAGTGCTGCATACATCCAATCTGAGGACTGTATTATTCATTCAATGCCACCATACACAGATACATCCAGGAAGAAGAAAAACAACAGAGAGAATTGATCCAAAGAGAATATATTCAAAATGAGGTGGTGTGGCTGAGTAGTTTCACACTGATCAATGCCAGTTTCAAAGATGGTTTATTGAATTCCATTGAGAAACCATAAGACTCTAATATTTGAGAGCTGAATTCTTGTTTCCTCAAAGGCCATGAACACATTGCAGCATTATGAACTGAGCAACTTTTCGAATTTGAAACCAGGAACTTAACAAAAAGCAGCAGCTAAAGTTTGTGAACAATATTTCAACCAAACTGTTAAATGCCATATATATTAAAGTGTTGGAGTGGGGTGATGTTTTGCAAAAAGATCTCTGATTTCCAAAGATGTAATGGGTGTGTATATTACACAAACAGAGCTTCCTGTGGCAATAGAAATGCAGATGCTCTGTTATGTTACTAAGCTCCCTTAGAGATGTTTGTACAAAACAGCTGTTTATCCTTGGTAAACCACATTGAGGGTCTGATATTTTAAAAGCATATTTATTATTATTGCCATTGTCGCTGTTGTTTTCTCAATAAATTTGGGCTTATTTGTGAAACCTCAACTGGGGGATGCAAATTTGCAACATGTGATGTGCTAGCCCTTCAAAGGAAGCTTCTTTCCATAGGGTAAGTGGTGAGACATATACTTCAAAAACTGTGGAAAGCTACGAATCCATAAAAAGCTTCTGTAGCTTACAAAGTTGGAAATATTGTTCTTCCTCAGCAGAGTTTCCAGCTAAGTCTCAACTCAAAATAAAACAAAAAAGCAACATGAAGGCAGCAAGCCATTCTCAATTTGCCACCTGGTGTTTTATAACTTCTTCTGTAATTGTTCCAAGGCTGCAACAATGACGAAGAATTAAAAAAGCAAGCGTATTGAGCAGCTCATGATTTAATATGGGACAGTCAGGCTTTCTCTCACATTCAATTTTCTGAAGTCTCAAATGTTTTTCATCTCAGATAACAGGAATATTGGTAAATTCTTATTAAAATTAAAATTAAATTAATTTCTCAGTCATTCTTAGCATCCAAACTCAATAAGTACTGGAAGAAATCATGTTGTATGTTGCATGTACTCCCCTCTGAAAAATTATCATCTTAAATTATGCTTTAAATACTTTTTATAATTTCTGTGTGTGTGTGTGTTTGTGTTTGTGTGTGTGTGTGCATTTGCAATAGTTATATGAGATTCCTATAATAAAGCTTATATTTTTTTTATTTCTGCTATACTAGTTTCTTTGCTCCTTGAACCGATTTCACATTCTTTTACCCCATTCATGTTTTACAACTTATGTAATGGGCCACATTTATAGAAAAGTACCTGTGGCACTGGATTAAATAACTGACAGTACTGCTAGTGGAAATCTTATTTCAGTTACAGTGTATTTCACAGTGTCCCACAATTCTGAAACTAGCTATCAAGAAAGGTTAGGCTATCTCTCTCCTTATTATCCTTCCACCTTTAAGCAATCTTCTTATGGCTGTGGGATTTCATAAAACAGAATAATGACTGTTAAAGTGAGATCAAACTTCCATAATTATTTAGTGGAGACACCCTGAGAACAGTTTAGGTGTTGTTCCTAAACTTTCCTCCGAGGAACTCTTGACTCTTAGACTGGCACCTTCAATATTTGGATCTGCTTAGCTTTGACTGCTCTGACTAGGAATATATGATTTTGGGAACCCGGCTATAGAAACTACTTCCAAACTACGAATAAGAGACAATGAGTAAAGGTAAAAATTAAAGATACAGTTAATGAGTTCTGCATACATGTTCCACACATGGAAGACTGTTGTGTGTTCTGGAGCTGTCATATCCGTTGATGCTGTGTGGATGGAAGAACACCAAAAGGATGTTGACATCATCACTTTCCTGTGGGCTTCTCATCAACATTTGGGTGGCCACTTCTGGATACTGAATATTCGACGATTTGGCCCCAAGGGGGTCTTCTTACACTGTTAAGTTATTATTCAAATAAATTAAGACAGTTCTCCTGAGCTAGTCACATAAAATGTAATTCATATAAAATCACTGTAATTTCTTCCTTCTCACCATGAAATTTAACAAAGCATAACAGCATTTCTTGAGTGTTTATAGTCCATTCTATGGCCTGCAAAAAGACAAGCAATACAGTCTTTAATGCTGCTCAGTAGGACAGTTCAAGCCAAGTAGACAATGTTATCATTTTAGTGAAATCAAGCTGCACTTTTCCATAAGGAAATCTATAGGAATAATATATCTTTCTTTCTGCTAATGTTTAGGGCAAGGAAAGCAGGCAGCCAAGTCTCCCTTATTTGCTTTGGAAGGTCAACTCCACAATTCAGTCTATACGGTTCCCTCATTATAATTATGAGACATGTCTGAATTCTTCAATGGTGGGTGGACAATTTCACATGTCAAAACTTTCCTTTCAGGTAATAACGAAACTGCATGAATGGCAAACATTTTCCATGAACAACCTACATTGGTTGTTCAGCTAAAAAAAAACTGCTAGGCAAAGCTCATGGAAAGGACCCCAGGAAGAGAAAGAATTATTGAGCAAAGACTAGCATGAGGTTTTCAGGTATGAAAAATGCATTTTGGCACCCAAAAGCTGCAGGAGAGAACAGACATTTGTGCAACAAGGGGAGGGAAGCCATTATGTGAAAGTATTAATGATGCTTAAAGAAAGATAGAAATGACTTTTACTGACACTGTCTTCCTTAGGAAATAGACATTTGTTCTGCATTTTGAATTTTGTTTGAAAAAAGAAATTGTGTGGTCTCCAGAAGTCAACATGAAATAACACTGAGGGCTTCCTTTTAGTCAAAGGCTGCTTTTTATGTGCCAAGACAGGATTCCCATACTAGTGAAATGGGATGTAAGAAATAGGATTGGGTGTTTCTTTGTAAAGAAGCAAGGTACCTCAAGCCATGCACTAACTTTTCCAGATATTGATGTCTCCTTTATAGGCAACTACTAGACTACTGCAACACCTTAAGTATCTTAAAATGCATGGCCATTTTATTCTGGCAACAAAACATATTTTCAGGGTGCATAAATTGATCAGCATTTTTTCCTAAATATTGTGAAGACAGAATAGCAAAGAGAAAGAAAAGGTAGGTGGATATCGAGTAATTCTTTTAACTGGATATGGGAACCTTCCGATTGGTTATAGTAACACAAAGACTCCTCACACATACCATATTCTGCCTGCAGTTATTATGCTTTAGTAGAAGGGTATCTTCCTTCCCATTGCCTGCAGTTTCCTTCCACAGATACAGGAATCTGAGTGTTGTACTCCAAAAAGTCGGGAGTGACAAAATCTTATTGTGAACTGCAACCTGATTATCCATTTCAGCAGTTTTTAATGCTGCTCAGTAGGTCTAAAATGGTGCATCTTTTTTTACGTTTTTTTTTTCATTTTTGCAACAAATATTTTAAGTTTCAGAAGAGACTGATCAAGTGAGGTTATTGAAAATAAAATATTCCCAAATTTTGCTGTTAACATCTTTTAGAAAGTCAACATTCCTTTTAAATGTTGAGGTTTCTTTCAAAAATCTTTACTACTTTTGTTTAAGCCTTCAACATATTAATGCATTTCAAATGAATAAATTTAAAGTTCACAAATGTTGAAAGCAACTGTTACAGAGAAGCTAGCTAAAAATCAATAATTGATTTAGGAAGTATGAAAAAAATGTTTGAAATTAGTGTTATTTTGTTGTAGATATGCTAAAGACATGTTTTCTGTTCAAGTTTTCAACCCACAAAGAAGATGCCAAAATGAGTTTAGTATCTTAAATGATGGATATATTTTGAACTGGAATGCTTTACTGGAAAGACATTTTTAGAGAAAAATAGCTAGGCAAGTGAGATTTATGAAGCTTCACTTCACTGTGGCTATAGAAACTTTCCTCTGTCTATATCTGGGCCAGAACTATGTAATCTGAACATATTGTGATTGTTACTTATCAGACGTTTAATCAAGAATCTGCTGCATTCCAATATGCAACAGATTGGGTTTTTAATTTTTTTAAAAATATATCATTACAGGCAGGCCAGAAACAGATCATAAAGATTCACTCTTAAATTAGAGACCATGGTCAGATGGGTCACTCTCATAGGCACATCATAATAAGAAGTGAAGCTGATTAAAGGGATTAAATGAAAACAACACTGAAGGGTCTGGGGGTCAGTTTTGTAGTCAAGACATCCCTGAGGAGCATATGGGCTACTAAAAATAGCACTCAAGTTCCCAAAACAAAACTGAAAATTGACAGAAGTTGGTTTCATGAGCGGAAATATAGTTTATTGGCCACATTTTCACCACCCATGGATAAAACGGTGCCTTTTGATTTCTTCACACATGAAAAAATAAGCATCCTAGGATGCTTCTGCCCCAGTTCAATCACAGAGCCCCAAGATACCCATGAGATGTTGAGGCTAATTTCCAGTGGGACTCCATGGGTGAAATGGGGCAGCAGCATGGTTGGATGTTGTACCGCCAACACAGAAGCTTGATCAAACTAAATTGACATAAATCACAACTACTGACCTTCTGCAACAATAGATCCATTGGTTTACATAAATGTTGGTACATGAATAACTTTATTATGGCTATAGACCAATCTCTACAGTTCCAAATGCAAAAGGGAGCAGGTACTAATTACAGAGCCAAGAGAATTCCAAGATAAATCTACCCCAATTACAGAAACACCTGTCTTCGATAACTAACCCTGAAATAATGAAGCCAGACACATGAAGTTAGATGAAATAAGAACATATTTGAACCTATTAAACATTTAAAATTAAAACCTGGAAATCTTGCTAGAGAAGGGGAGCAACCTGATTGGGATCTTAGCAGGGGCAAGTTTCTACCTCTAGTCGCTCCTTGAGCAAAAACACTTGATTCTAAAGGCAATCTAGTCTTATGAGGTGCTCATCCCAGGTGATTATATGTTGGAAGGCTGAACTAGAGAGTTATCCAATCCTGTTCTAGAGGGACCACCCCAACTTCTAATCTATGTAAGGTACTGTGGATGCAGACAGCTGGATTACCATTCTGTAACTGATTCAATTGGTCTACTACAGTCAAGAGTAAAAATTGGATTTAAGCCTTTTAAACTGAGAACTTTCTTACAGTGTTTTCCAACAACCAAATAGGCAGAAGTGGTTTGCTCATTTTCACATGATAAATGCTGCAAGGTATGGAATTGGCTGGAGGCCAGGATTTAGAAGAAATTGATGAGAAGCTTCAGTTCATGGTGCCTGAATTATCAAGATACAAAAAGCTTGTGTTTATCCAAGATTAATAAGGAAATTAATGGAGAAACAAGAAGTCTACATTTATGCCACTGACAAGAAAATTGAGCTTTAAATAGCTCTTCTGCACTGAGTTAATGTGTTTGTCATGATATGGGGAGGGTGGAATTAAATCAAGCAAGTCAGTATTTCTACTTCAAAATGAAATTGGGGTCAGTTACCTTTGTAAAAACATTGGAAAATGAATGAACAGTAAGATAGAAAAGGAACTAAAAGATTGCCTAAGGCCACAAGGAGCTCTGTGTTCCGTATAAGGTGATTAAATACACACATGGCACAATATAATTTATTTAGCATTCACCTAAATACATTGCATTTTGTAGGGATCTATATTACAATAAAGGAATCTTTTATAAAGATTACTTTTTTCTTGCATTTTCTTCTGCATTCTATTTTCTCTAATATTCTTCCTAACCTATATCAGATCTACAGAGTCCACCATAAATCCCATTTCCATGTGACCATGAAAATTTGTATTCATTTTTATTCACAACTTATAGTAATGTATATATTCATAAAATCTTGCTCTTAAACATATACATGTTTATATGCAACCTTTCTCTAACTAGATCCTTCTTTACCCTCCTTTTCCTATGACTTTCAGTCCCAAATCCAGTGGGACCCAGATGATGAGCGAAGATGTCCTTCGTTGCCTTATGGAACTTCTGAAGCCCTATTGCTAGAGGAATCCACCTTTGTGTCAACCCATATTTTATTTGCAGCCAATATTATGAAATGGATCTTAGCTGAATATGTATTATAAAAATTGCTATTTAAAAAATCAGTATCTGTAAATTGAATGGGTATGTCATGTATAAGATATATATTTTAAAATGTTCCACAATCTAATTAAAGTGTGGACAGCCCAGCTCCTCCAGATGTTTTTGTCCAATAGCTTCCATCTACTCTAAGACTGCGGTGAAGTAGTGTATGAATGGTATTCTCATTTTCTGCACCTGTTATGTCGGGAAGCTGTCTCAATGTTGTTTAATAGAAGAACAACTATGTATTGTTCAATATATGCCATGTTTTCCGAACTCTTCTCTCTAAAGTTTCTTTCTAATTTTTGTTGAACTCTCATGAAGGATTTCATCCCAGAGTAGAAAAATAGACTCTTTTCGAACTCTATTTCTATGGAAAATCCTTACATAACATGTTTAAAACTGGGTTGTTGTGAACTTTGTTTGTTTATGAACTTTGCAAAGTTCTTTCAATTTTTACTTGTGGAGTAATGCTACAGATGAATGGCCAGAAGGGATAATAAATGAAATGCATGTCTTTTACTATGGTATCATGAACCCTGATGCTATAATATTATTGTCGCTGTAGGTTAATGTGGTCTTTTATATGCCCCCCCCCCTTCTTTCCAAAGCAGCCTGTTTTTCAAGGAGCAAAATGATGTCATTTGCATTGCAAATTCTATCACATATGTAGTTTTATTCTTTCAGTTCAGGATGAGTGACAGTGGTATATTAGATTTAACAAACGTTACCCAGTTTTAAATACATTTCTGGTATTGAAAGCTAACGGAGCTGAAAACTGAATGGGCGAAGGCTCTGTTCTGGTATTCACTCCTTTATTGTGGCCCTGAAAGGACCGTATGGAAGGAACCTGATAGAAGGTTTGTGGCGTTGCTAAAGAAAACTCAGTCCAGAATAGTAAAATAAAAGGTTAGTTCAGCTGTCTTTTATGCCATTTCATTAGTGCTAGCCAACTCTTTCAAAACCAAAGCCAGGGGCTGTACAGACTGTTTGATTCAGCTCGGCTCAGAACTTAATGGAGTACAGGCCTCAAAGAATCACTGAAGCAAGGCTTTTGAAAGATGCTGTGTTTCAAGAGTGCAGCTCCTTTACAGCGCATGGCCGCAACAGATGATGAAAGAGTTATAAGAATGTGCAGTATGCAGCCTGTAATACTTCCTCAGGCAGCCTCCAACCGATGTTTGTTGTAGCAGAAAATCCCAAAACACTTCCACAACCACTCCTCTTATTATTATTTAATGTCATTGCATTTTTCACTAAGATACTGGCACACATAAAGGATGAAGAAAACATAGAAAAAAGGTCTTACAGGGCATATCTGCCCTATAACCCAAAATGGGCAAGAATTGACTCTGTGGCATGTATATAACATCTTACCCCCCCATTCCGGGGTACAGTTGCTTAATGTTCCAAAGCATCCCTGCAGTTCAGTGTACTGTTCAGATGAACCAGAGTCAGCATCCTATTTTCCCCATACTACAAGGAATGGGGGAAATGGGTGACATTTATAGTTTTGTGATGCACCTTTGTTATAAAACTACCACTAACATGATTCCATAGCATTGAGTCGTGGCAATTAAAGCATTGATTCTATAGTAAAGAGGCACCCTTAGGTTAATAGATAACTGAGCAAAGGTAAAGTTACTGAGTTAAAAACATTAAACTGTACAATATCCACCCTCTTAACATATTTTTCAGGGTTATTACAGTGCTGATATCAACATACGCCATGGGGATAACATTTTGTGAAACTCCTGAGAGAGAAGGAAAGATATAAAGATGATACATTTGGGTTAAAATGGGAAATAATTCTTCCAGGTGATGAGAGGCATCAGAGAGTTTCTCTGCTAGATGATAATAATTGTGGGTTGAAGTTATCTTTCTATCAACCAAATAGTTCTTTTGGTTTCCACAGAGACTGGCATGCATTGGAAGATCTATTGGGAAAGGCAGGAAGATAATTTTTCTGAATTCCCTTTTAATAACTACCCCATCTCCACCACTATTTAGCAGTCTTCATAATCTTTCAGAAGTTTTTCAGGATGGACAGTAATGTTCAGGGAAAGAAACAATTGTCCCACTTACCATGTTCCCCTGAAAATATGACACTGTCTTATATTTATTTTTCCTCAAGAAGATACACTATGGCTTATTTTCAGGAGATTTTATTTTTATTAAGTATGTTACAACAATCTGTATTTACTCAAATATAGTGATGAGTAAAACAGCAGCCACAGGTTTACTTCTTCCCCCTGAGGACATAAAATACCTAAAACATTGCGTCCTGCTCTTCACTTCACTGAGAAAACTTCCCAGGGGATGGGTTAAAGGGAACCAGGACTGCCAACCGTGGCCCTGTTGGAGCCAGTGACTCACTCCCTCTTTTACTCACTTGGGGAGGAAGCCATGCCTTGCCTAACTTGGCCCGAAGGGAAGAAAGAACAGGAGAACAGGAGGAGGAGGAGGAGGAGGAGGAGGAGGAGGAGGAGGAGGAGGAGGAGGAGAAGGAGGAGGAGGAGGAGGAGGAGGCGGAGGAGGAGGAGGAGGAGGAGAAGGAGAAGGAGAAGGAGAAGGAGAAGGAGAAGGAGAAGGAGGAGGAGGAGGAGAAGGAGGAGGAGGAGGAGAAGGAGAAGGAGGAGAAGGAGGAGGCAGGAGGCAGGAGGCAGGAGGCAGGAGGCAGGAGGCAGGAGGCAGGAGGCAGGAGGCAGGAGGCAGGAGGAGGAGGCAGGAGGAGGAGGCAGGAGGAGGAGGCAGGAGGAGGAGGCAGGAGGAGGAGGCAGGAGTAAGAGGGAGGGACGCCTGGACTCGCCTCCACCACTGCTGCAGAAAGTTCTTGCATTTCACTTTCTATATCTCCCTCTATGCCTCAGCTTGTATGAATATTTTAGGAGGTATGGCTTATATTGCAGAAATGGTTAGAAATCCTGCTACTACTTATTTTATAGGTATGTCTTATTTTTGGGGAAACACGATATTCCTTTGAAACTCCAGTCTTCTTCAACATAGCATCTTCAACATAGTGTGCTGCACTACAGCTTGTATACATCTGGAGGTCATCAGATTGAGGGAAGTAAATGTTGGGCTTTCCATTTGTTTTTTGTTTTTTTCTATCTTCAAAATAGGCTACATCGGTTATGACCTTTTCCACATTAGAACAGGAAGGACTCCCAGGACGCATATTGTACAAAGGGACTGTTTCGCTCATTTCTTTAAAAATTGTTCACGGACAGGAAAAAAGATTGAAAACTGTTTGTATTGTAACTCTACACAGTTGTACAGGATCTGCCAAATCTGTAGAGCTTAAGAAAGAATCCTTCATAAATATTTTTTGACCATTGGGACAGTTTGATGTCAAATACAGGTATCAAATATATAGAAAAGATGTGAATTTTTCAGGAAAAATCCCAATAGCCTCTCTCCCAGTCCTCCCATCTTGACTATGAGGATATCGGCATTCTGGTCCTTTTGTTCAGGAGAATGTACTAGAGGGGACTGGCTCTAGATATGACACCACACTATCAGGAAACTGCAATCTATTCAAAACAGTTAAAGCAATATTGTTTAGCTGTAGCTGAGTACTTTGATACTTTCCACTGCACATATTTTATGATACAACAGTTCAATGGATGCAGTCAATTAAGAATTAAATAAAATCCACTTAGTGAAGGAGACAGAATATACAAAACAGATCCAGAAAAGCTTTGACAGTAAATTCAACAGACAGTGTAGCATTTTTAAAAAGGGAAAGGAAGATGGGGGGGGGGGATGTAGCAGGACCTTTGTGTGGTGAAAGCTCCTTCCTTGGAAGCTTTTAAACAGAGGTTGGATGGCAATCTATCAGTCATACTTTGATTGTGCTTTGATTGTGCTTTTCCTACACGAGAGAGGGTTGGACTAAATGGCCCATGTGGTCTCTTCAAGCTCTTTGGTTCTATAAGAATAAGTGGCTTTTATTTTTGCATGAGCATAAATATAAACCCATTTTGTACTACATCTGAAGAAGTGCATTTATTAATGAAATCTCATGCAAATATAAAAACTAATTTGCCTTAATCGTGCTGCTATATTTTTCCACACACCCTTCCCACATTCCTTTTTTATGTTGCAAACTACTTTTTTTCCTAAAACAGATAATATAGACTTTTTTGTGTTCAGTTTCATATAAGCACTGATAGGTAACCTGCTTAATTCTGTATGGCATTCTCTGTGGCATGTATTTGTAGACTACAGCTTCAGAATCCAGAATGATTCAGAAGAGGTAATGCCTAGACTGAAATGTCCAAATATCTCTGTAGGGGAAAATACTCCTAATGATAAACTGGGAGTAGTATGAGTTCACTCCACGTGATGACAATAAAACCTAAGATGTGTTCTGTGAAAAATTGCAGGTACTCTGGACCTACTTCCTGAAAGCATTCCAATGGTATCTGTCCATTATATAGCATCGGTTCTCTGGCTGCTTGGCATCAAGTTTAAATTCATGACTATGAAATATATCTTAGATTGCTTGTTAAGATGCCCAGGAATAGGAAAAGCCAGTCTTATTTAGGTTGTCAATCACAGATCACGGTTTAATGAGATATTGAAAAAATGACATATAAAGTGAGTAATTGAGATTATGTGTGTTGAAGGCTTTCATGGCCGGAATCACTAGGTTGATGTAAGATTTTCATGGCCATGTTCCAGAAGCATTCTCTCCTGATGTTTCACCTGCATCTATACAGGCATCCTCAGAGATTGTGAGATCTGACCTCATAACCTCACAGGATGCCTGCCATAGATGCAGGTGAAACATCAGGACAGAATGCTTCTGGAACATGTCCATACAGTCCAAAAAACTTATAGTAACCCAATGGAAACTATACTTTTACTGGGAAGTATGAGGAAGTTAATAGGAGGGTCAGAGGTCTAAAGCTGAAAGTTTTAATGTGCTAGAATCTTGTTGTAC
This sequence comes from Anolis sagrei, assembly GCF_037176765.1. NCBI lineage: Eukaryota > Metazoa > Chordata > Lepidosauria > Squamata > Anolidae > Anolis > Anolis sagrei. Next base: position 38,646,681 of record NC_090025.1, read on the forward strand.
TATTTGACTCACCAGGCTGATAGTTAATGTCAATGTCTATATCCTTTAAGTGAAAATGAAGGATTGCAGGCAATTTGTACCTCTCTGTGTTGAGATAGACAATCGGTGGCAAACCTATGGTTCCCCCACCCCCCACTCACCATCCCATCCCATGCTCACCTCCTTGCTCATCTTTCGCACTTGTCCTCTTGCCTGCCCCCCCCCCATTCTCTCACCCTCCCCACACACCACATCCACACACATTCACCACCCTCTTTCCAACTCCCACCACCACCACCCACCCCTGTTTGGGCACTCAGTCTCTAAAAGGTTCACTTTGGAAGCTTTTTTGCTGTCGATGCATCATATGCATAAACCACAACTAGTTAAGCAGATCAGTTCCTCTTTTGCAACTTCACAATAGTAAAGTAGATCTCAAAGTACCCAAGTGTCAAGATCCTCTTCTCCCTGTCAATGATAACCAGGCATTCTTTATCAGTCAAAGGGGAAGCACACAGTTGCTCCCACTTACATGTAATCCTGCATTCATGCAGCAAACAGACTAGATGAATCAGATTCTATCAGCCAGCAGGTGGGTTGACCAATGCTTGGATACATATCTGTACTGGGCCAAGTTTCTTCAATTATAGCCAATAAAGCTGTTATGTTTTCCAAAGAAACAGATTTTGTTGACTCATTTTGGACAAGCATTGGATCCACAAAATGAAATGAACAGATTCGTCAGTCCAGTCTTATTGCTCTATTACCTAAATCTTAAAGGCATAAATGTGTGTCCTGACATATTTAATCACATCAGTGCTCATTTTTCCTGAAAGGCTCCTCATATTTAACAACTACATGGCAGGCAAAAATAATATAGAAATAGCTTTGCAAGTTGCAAGTAGAATAAAAATTTCATTTAGTTGGGTTTTGTTTTTTTGAAAAATCTATCAACGTTAGATTTTTTTCATATTCAGGATGAAAACAACTTGCTTAAAAAATGTAAATGGGAGACAAAGCTAAATTTGTATATTTCTTCATCTTCGATTCTTCCATTTGAGGTCTGTATAGCTTTTCAAGAGCATGACATAATAAATTGATCCTGAACTGTGTACACACCCCATCTCTCTTTCTTGTTTCCTTTACTGCTTTCCCAAATTAGAAAAAAAAATCAGGCTTCCATCTCAGTTTGTGGAGCATCCTTTTTCCTATTCAGAATATGGGCCTTGATTCCTTAATAGCTAATGATGTATCAATTATTAGTTCATAGTCACAATAATAGGATTTGCAACTAAGCCCTAGGTACATGGAGGGAAATCACACTGGATACATCACCAATTAAAGAATTCCTGTATCGTTTGCAGTCCTGTGTCCATTCTTCAAGAGGATTGTGTCTATTTTCATGGGAAAGGGAAATGACCCAGGCTCAATAGAGCAGCAGGGAAGGATGACCCAGGCTCAATTTTTAGATATGCATACACTCAAATTATTGGTACATTTTTAAGATCAATCTCAAATTGGGGCTAGTAGTTACATATGTAAGTACTAATGGAATAAATGCAAGAAGTTTTTAGATTGCATTCCATTGGAAGGATTTTCTTCAATTTGTCTAAGTGTCCTAAAACACCAGCACTGCTAGATTACTGTGGAATCTAAAATTTGAAAAGGTTACTTTAAGGATTGTGAATCCCATTCTGGTAAAAAGTATCCTTTTTATTATTTCCAATGTGACTGTGGCTTTTTACTGCTTTGTTTGTTACAAAGCAGAATCCATATAATCCTTTGTTTTGCAACAGTAGATGATGACTATTTCCATTACTATTCTTGTAGCAGGAAATAACTTTGAAGACTCCTTGGAGGACAGAGAGATGTTATATGCACCTTGGATGATCCAATATTTTTTTGGCACACAGCTGAAGCAGATTTACTTCATTTTGGAAATTTAAAGAAAGAACTAGTAAGTAATTACTTAAGACTGATATAGGTCTTCATTTCCCTGTAAAATTCTTTACAATCCTTGCTTAATTGAATCATACAAATTTAGGGAGTGGCAATGGTGCTTCCCTTTCTTTATTCTTATTTCTTTTCTTTCTTAACGTTACTCAAGAAATCTAAAACTAGCCAAATGCCAAATACAGGGTTAGTCAAAATGCATAGGCCAATAAGCCATTCAATTGAATGGCTTATTGGCCTATGCATTTTGACTAACCCTGTATTTACATGTTGATTTAATTGTTGCCCATTCATGTATTCCATTTGTCAACAGGTTTCTGGACATCATACAGTTCAAACAGCTTTTATAAATATAGTAACTAATGTCTCAAAGTAGACATGACCAAATATTGTGTTAATGTTGATATTCAGTTAAACCATTAAATCTACTATTTCTACTATGATTTGATGGAAGGAACAGGTTGTGCTTTGCTGTGAATAGAACAGATTGTGACACTACGAAATATGAATATAGCCTATTGCTATCCATAGAACACATTATCCTAAACAATAGGATTTTTTTAAAAAAAATGACTCTAAAGTTGTATGGAAAGGAAAGTTATTTGCAGTGGTTAGCTACAGTCCATCTCTCTACTTACTTAGCCACTGTTGATGTTACTTCTCCTCAATCAGAAGACATCTGTATGGAGAGCAGATTTTGTAGAGGATTGAAAATTACCTTCTTTTCTCCTTTAACAGGCACCAATAACTTGGTGAAATGGAAGTGAACATTTTTTTCTAAGCTTTCTTTCTTTTTTCCTATGCTTAACATTTTACTTATCCCAGCTGACCTGCCACATCTACAAATATCATGTACTCGAATAAGATGGACTTCCTGTAAAGGAGGAACATGTAGCTTACTTGACTTTCTTTATAGGAGAGAGCCACTTGCCTTTCTCCATGGAAAAATAGAAGGAAAGGGAAATTGATACAAAGTATGAAAAAATGGACTGGAAAAAATGAAGGGAAAATGTTTTATGGGAGAAAGGGGTGCAGCTAACACATGTACAGGATGTGGTCAGAAAGGACTACATTACCCTAAAAAGAATAAATGCTTGAAGAGAGAAAGAGGTTGTGCCTGAAAAAAATATTTAAAAAAAACATTTTTGATATATGACAATTAAATAAAAACTGAATGGAAATGTTCAGTTCTTCCCTCTCTGTATTTCAGTAATTTGTATGTACAGCAGTTCAACAATATTTTTGCCTGTACTCCAGCCAGGGAAACTAAGGGCATATCTACATTGACAAAGTAAAACAGGATAAAGGCAGCAGAGGTGGAAGCAAAGTAAACATGTAGCTGATCACATGTAAATCACAGGAATAAAAACCTGGATGGTGCTTAGACACACTGAAGATTTTCACTACAATCCAGTTCCAGGATCCACAGTATGGAAGATTTGGGGGTTTTTTTCAACTCCCCTCATCCCCTGTGTGCATGTGTGCAGGGCAAGAGCATTGTACCTCAATAGGTTTTACCATGTAATGTGGTTTACTCAGATGCACATATGGGGCTGGTTTTAGAGTATCCCACAATTTTTCTTATCCCAGTTTAAAACTGCTAAAGTGCCTTCTTCCATGTGTTCGTACTATGCATCATTTGAACACCATGTTTTTGAGATGCCTTCAATTCTAATTACATATCCGGTGTAGATATGCTCTCAGTCTGGGAGATTTTAAAGAACCAAGTGAGTTCTAAGTCAATTCTTGACATATGCTCTTCATCAGACCATTGCAAAGAGAAAATTGCTGTTTTGTGCATTATCCAAGAATTGAATTTGTGCATTGAAAATAATAGTCTTCAAAACACTAGTGTAGAAACCTAAAACATATTTGGATCTTTATAAATAAATCATGGTTTATTAACCTAGGATATTCCTCTGGTCCAGCCCTTCCCCCTCCTACTTTGCCACAGCTTCATCAGAGTTACCATGGTTTATTGAACCACAGTTTCCCATAATTTCCAAATTAAAAGCTGTAGTTTAATGTGTCCTTTCATACGGGATATGAAACAGGTCAGATCTGAACAGTGGGTTAATATCATGGCTTGGAGGAGTACTTAAACCATGGTTTTTTAATTTATCACATGGAAAACCTTGGTTTTCACCGAAAAAGTAGCTAAGTTGAAGAGATAAGGGGTGAAAGTGTATTTTACACAGACCGATAACTTACGGTTTATTGCATGTAAATCATGCCTAAAATATTTTTTTTTCTCTAACATCTAAGATAGACAAGCAGCAAGCACTATTTTGGAGGACTTTCTTCCAGTTCCCCAGATGTGTGCCATCTTACAACTTGCTTCTAGAATCCGGGCAAATGCTTCTACCAACAAGAGCTTTGTAATAGACTCTTAAATATTGGCTTAAGGTCAGTGTTTTTAGTTTGGGGTCAGGCCTAATCCAGGATGAGTACACTAGTAGCTGGTTTAAGCTTATTATAAAAAGCCTCTTCTATTGGCCTGTTGGGCTTCAACATGACACCTAAATCTATTAAACGAAGACTATGGGACTGTCATCTGTGAGTTGCATTCTCACTCATATGTTTCTTGTCCCTCAAGCATCATATAGATGCACTATGTTGGGCCTCTCCGTGAAGCAAATTATCTTAAAAAGTTGTTTGGGTTGTTTGTTTGTTTTTTTGTCATGTCAGGAGCGACTTGAGAAACCGCAAGTCGCTTCTGGTGTGAGAGAATTGGCCGTCTGCAAGGATGTTGCCCAGAGGATGCCCAGATGATTTGATGTTTTTATCATCCTTGTGGGAGGCTTCTCTCATGTCCCCGTATGAGGAGCTGGAGCTGATAGAGGGAGCTCATCCACCTCTCCCCGGATTTGAACCTGCGACCTGTCGGGTATTCAGTCCTGCCGGTGCAGGGGTTTAACCCATCTTAAGAAGTTGACTGTCACCAAATATAACTGCCTATTTTCCAAGGCGAGATGTAATGTCTTCCCATCTGAATTGCTTCGAGGTAAATTTGTGCTATAATGTAGGACTTTGCCGATGCAGTAACCAGGAAGTTGAATGTATGTATCACATCTTATTGTCCTGCAGTTTTTTATAAGCAGTCCCGACTACATATTATTAACCCACTACTGAGAAACTTACCTAATAGAGCAGCCCAATTCTATGTAAAGTTTTTATTAGGAGATAATATCCCCCACATGACTTTGGCTGTTGCTGATTTTCTCTCTGAAGTAGCCAGGATAAGGCAACTTCCTGTATTAAACTCAGGCTGAAAACTTGCCTTGTATTTACTAGCATTGTTTTCACTCTTGTTCATATGCACTTTGTATAGTGCGTCATCCTGTGTTTTAATCAGTTTAATCAGTTTATTAATCAGTCCACACTTTGTGCACCTTTTAACACTGAGCCACTTGGGTCTTTGGACTGTAATAAAGTTTTGATGTTGATGGCAAATTTTCTCTCTTATTCAATCTTCCTCGCTGCCTCTCTCTCTCTCTCTCTCTCTCTCTCTCTCTCTCATACACACACACAAGGGATTGTTTTGTAAATTTTGGTGTACAATACAGTATATGTCCCTTTAGTTATAGGCTACTTCTTTAGAATAAGAATACAAAGAATCTCCTAGAAAAATATTTGCAATGAATGAGAAATACCCACAGGAAATTAGACAGATGCTTCTGGAATGCAAAGATCAAGGGTCTGTTTTCTTTATTTTCATTTAAACAAAAGAGTCAAATGCAACTGCAGTAGCATCGATTGGAAAGCAGACTGAGGAAAAGAGTACAGAAGTGGGATATACAGATAATTTTTGTTAGATTCTGACTTCTTTTTTCAGGCCTCTTGATTGTTCTGGCCAGAAGCTTTTAAGGAGATTTCTCTCTTGCAGTAAAATAGCTCTCACAGTATGACAGAAAAAGTACTTGTTATGAAAGCACCACGTAACTCCTCCTTCTTACATATCTGTTCTATGATCTTATCCCAGTTTAAGGGATAAGGAGTGATCACAAGTTCTCAGTAACTACTACAATTATATCATTTGTTTCTTTTCCCCAATGACCTACTTACTAACACAAGACTGTTCATGTTCCAGGAGGGAAGCTGAATGATTTTTCCTCTTATCACACAAGAGCAGCCATCAGCATCATAATAATGCTTAGTCTTTCAGAGTATTTAATCAAGAAATTCCCCCAAGACCATCAACTAGGACAAGGAAGTGAAACAATTTTGCATGCTACTTCAGATGTAACCTCTTTCCCATATCTCTCAATCTGACATGGACCACATGGGGACAAAAGATGCTAAGTGTGAGACACAAGCTCTGGGTTGCACTGGCATCTTGAAAAGTCACAAGGTTAATGTCTTTTGCACACAGGGCTTTGTTAAAATTCATGGTGTAGGGTTTCAGACAAACAATTTGCTGTACGAAAAGCAGAGGAACGCATATTTCAAAAGAAAGAAAATATACTAGAGTATAAAAAGAGGCCCTCTCTCTAAATAAGCTCTTCAGAATAATGATGAACCATTGTTTTTGTTCTTTGAGAAGGTCTCAGAAAAGAAAGGGAAAAGAAGTTATTTCCTTAGTATTTAAATAATATAAATGGATTCCAAGGGTAAATCAATATGATTTCACCAGAAAAGATTTTAGAATTTCAAAACTACTTATGAAAGAAGATAATTTCTGAAATGTCTTTATCTTTTATTTTTGCAATCTCCATAAGAACATATACATAATATTATATTTTCTTGAAGATTAAAGTGACATGAGTCCAACCACCCAACGACTGAAATGATCAGTCGAGAAGAGATTTATGTTTTAGTTCTTTATATTTTCCTTTTCCTTTTACTCTAGCTATCAGTGTTCCCCATTTTGTATCCCAATTCTTTTTATAACATCAGTTGTGTATTTCAACCTCCTTTCAAAAATATAATCCTGGAACATACAGTCTGCTAAATACTCAAACCATTTTTAATTCCCTTTTCCTGCTTTTTCTAGCCCAAGGCTACTGTAGCTTGGACCACTTCTATCATATGTTTTATGACATCTGCCCAATTATTTGTGCTACTCTTGCAACCTATTTTCTGAGTAAAGATTCTCTTTTATTCAGCTCTACATTTTGCCCTAGTAGTTCTTCCATCTCTTTATTTTATTATACATGTTTGTACCTTTTCACAGTGCTACCACATATGCATAAAAGAGCCAATTTCACCACATTTGTGCCATCATAGTTTTGACAAATATCAAGTTATATGGGCTAATTTAAGTGAGGATTTGTACCATTTGGTCAATATTTACCATTGTGTTTCTCTGGTCCTAACATGTTTAATTTTTTAAAATTGAATTAATCCAATGTTCAGTGTCTGACTCGTTGCAGTTTAAATAATTTCTTTATATCTCAACTAATGTTTGTTTCAGTTTATATTGTTTTTCAATTATTTTCTGATAAATGAAACTCAGATAGAACAATAAAAGTTTGGGATATGATAAAAGACAAGTTTGGACAAAGCAATTGGCTGTTATGGCATCGTTTGAAACAAAGGATTATAGACTGGAGGAGAAAGGAAACTCCAGAAACAGATTGTGATCAGATATAAAAATAGAAAATAGAAAAGGAGAAAGGCTTGTTTTCTGTACATTCATTAAAGACCATACAGAACATACACACTATATCTCCAGAGAAATACAAAATATGTATCTTCTGACAAGGTGCAACATCAGCATATCTTGGACAGTTCTGGTGACACTATTCTTCCTCAAAGGATAATATACCATTATTAAGAGCGGTCTAAACAAAAACAGGAAGGGTTAATTAGAGAAGCAAACTCTCCAGGAAGGAAGAAACCCAATCTTTACATTGTTCAAATGACGACACTGAAAAAACAACTGGCACTATTCTAATAACCACATCAGAAAGATGAAGGGGATCTTCATATTGTATACATAGATATACACCCCCAGAATGCATTCAATTACAATCAGATGATATCTGTTATGGTTATCATTTGATACTATTCTAATCTGAAATAAACATAAACTTCATTGGTTGAAATTTTACAACCCTTTTTTCCTTTGTATGTTCTAAAGTGTTCTTGGATTGACTTAAAAGAAAATTAAACATATGGTCCATTTGAACATAAGTAACATAAGGGGGTCAAAATTATTATCACACATACACACACACCCCATCTGCCAATCTGATTGTTTTGTATTGGCTACATTTTGGATTCTAATTGGTGAAGAAGAATAGTAATTATTTGTAACCAGCAAGGGGTGCATTTTCTGCCTTACTGTATTGTTTCTTAGATATCTTTAGAGAGGGAAGGGTTGTTATTATTTTTGTTTATTTGGCAGCATCAAATGTACATAGTTCCTTACAGTAAAAGAACCAAAATAATGGGTCCTGCCAAAGGCTTACAATGTAAAATATGTTTGTACACACATAAACATGCATAAGGAAGGAGGAATAAGAAAACTCAAAGCTGTACAAATCAATTGAAAACCAAATCATTCAGGTAAAAGGGGAAAAAAGAAACAAGCAATTATATGAATAATACAAAGAAAACTAACCAACACATGTAATCAAAATATGCATGAATGCAAAACAATGTCAATAGAGTAACTCTCTGCTGAATTTCATTATCCCCAGCACTTTTATAAAGAAAGCAAAGAATTCACACCTTCAAGTTATTTCTGCTTTCAGGAGAAAACCAACTATTTTTTGTATATTATTCTGCTAAAGAGATCTAACTATTACATTCTTATTTTGACATTTTCAGGTATCTACTTAAAATCGTATTGTTCCAAGTTTTTGCAGTTGTCATACCTGGAGGTTTACTTCCCCACCACCAAGATCTATTTTTTTTTAAGTCCCACAACATCGTGCTTTGAGTACAACTCCAACGATTTCCAGTCAGCCTGATCATGAGACCTGGAAATTGTGGGAGATTTGTTCAATATCTCTGGGGAGAAATAAGTTTAAAAATTGCTTCTCTAGAACATCTGGGAATGTGGATGTGTTCCAGGATGCCAGCCCCTGCATCAATGGATGTGGATGGGCACTCTGTCACCCTTGTAGGTAAATTTGCCTCTTGATTCCACCCTCTGCATTTTACTCGCTTTCAGGATAACACTCAATGTGGGATCTCCTTTTTGTTTAGTAGAATTGGCCTTATCCCCTTCTAATACAGTTTAAAAGAAAGTAATGTTTCTGCATAAATGAGTAGAACTTGAAATATTATGATTCTCTCAATGGATTTGGGTGATTGTGGATATTACAGTCCAAAAGGGATTTTTCTGAGCTGCAAGCCAATGGCAAGGCAAGGGATCGGACTGGATGGCTTTTGTGGTCTTCCTTCTCTGTGATTCTATGAGGACTATTCACTAAAACATAACAAGAAAATATGTTCTGTCGTGTGCTCTTGAGATGAAAATAGCAATGTTAAAATTCATCCTTGATTTTGTTAAGGATATAATGAAATGATTGTTACCTACTGTTCTCTGAAATAATGTCTAACAACTGTGGGAGTCATTGCAACTTAATGTAACATACTGTACCTAGTCATCTTACCTGATATTTCTATATTTCAATACTGAAATGCTGAAGTTCTTTCTAAGCAATTTTCCATGCCAGACAGGAAGAAAAACAACTTAAACTGATGGAGGAAAGGACCTTACTCTCTCTATAGAAACTGTAATTTCAGGAAGAGACTTTGTCAGACCAAGTAAGTTTTTGACAGTGACATGTAACCTCTGCAACTGACCCGATAAGTCTGAACTGCATTTTAATTGTTCCGTTTGCAGAGCTATAAAGAATTTTCCTTGTGTACTGTAAAATAAAATATATACATTTCATGCAGCTGGAAACAGAATATCTTCTATTCAGAGAGGCTGGCAGCACAATAGAACATTTTCTTCATTAAATACTCGGAAGCCATCCCACTTTTTCCAACCCCACATCAGGTGTGCTAGAGAAGCCAAAAGTAAACATTATGAGGAAAGCATAATCACTGGAAAGCTTGAAAGACATAAATCATTCTTAGCAGAAATGCAAAGTTGGGTGAAAGCACTGCTAGCTTGACAGGTTCTTTTTTCCCTCTCTCAATGCAGGCATTGACCAATATTACTGAACACAAAGCACTGAGATGAACTCGTACTGGTATTAAATACCTACTGGCATTTTTTTTAAAACCAACTTAGATCTTGGCTTCCAGAATTATATTTTCTGCTTTCTACACTGGTGAACAAAATTTATTGTGAGGGATTTAACAAACTCCCTGGGTTCTTTCATAATTTAAATTTCAACACCACAAACAGTTACTCTCATATGACAAATTATGCTATTTATCAAAAAGACACAAAACATTATGGAAAAAGAACTGTAAAAATATACTAAAACGGTTTCCTTTCTGCTGCCTTAACACCTTGGATAGGTTCTTCTGGATTCAAATGAAGCATGACTAGCTTGAACGTCTGCCTGCTTCTGTCTGTGGGGTGTATTTTTAATGCTCCTTCCCCAAAGTATCTGTTTAATGATATAAACAATCACTCTAAATGAAGACACACAATAACAATATTGATATACCTTTCTTAGGCATATTGACATGTGTGATAGATTTGTGCCCTTCGACTGTTGTTTTCAAATGACCACATGGCCTTTTTCTTGGAAGCAACTTCCCACTTGGGGGAAAAAACTACCAGAATAAAATTATACAGAATACAAATTGAAAATATAGTCTTAATTACCACAAGAATGAAACAACTGATAATTAGGACACCATCAGGCTTATTACTGAGGTTCATTTTCTATTGTCTATTTATAATGCACAAGTTAAAAATCATTTCATGGAATCATAGAGTTGGAAGGGACCTCATGGGCCATCCAGTTGAACCCCCTGACAAGAAGCAGGAAAATTGCCTTCAAAGCGCTCCTGACAGATGGTCATCCAGCCTCTGTTTAAAAGCCTCCAAAGAAGGAGCCTCCACCACACACCAGGGCAGAGAGTTCCACTGCTGAACAGCTCTCACAGTCAGGAAATTCTTCCTAATGTTCAGATGGAATCTCCTTTCCTGTAGTTTGAAGCCATTGTTCCACATTAAAAGGTAAAAACTTCCCCTGATGTTAAGTCTAGACATGTCTGAATCTGGGGGGTGGTGCTCATCTCCATTTCTAAGCCAAAGAGCCAGCTTTGTCCATGGACATCTCCAAAGTCTTGTTACCTTCCTGCAGAAACGGTACCTCTTGGTACATGTTTTCGAACTGCTAGTTTGGCAAAGGCTGGGCCTCACAGCAGGAACTCACTCCGCTCCCCAGATTCAATCAGTAAGTTCAGCAGCTCAGCAGTTTAACCTGCTGTACCACCAGGGGGCCCTTATTATGCACAAGTGAAAAATCTACTACATCGTAGTAACAAAAAAGGGAAACACATGCTTCCATTTCCCCACCATGGCATATTAATTGAATGCAGAAATCAAAAGTGAACTTGAAAATGGCTTTCACTTTTAGAAATAAAACATCTCCCCCTCCCTCACTCCCCCCAAACTACCTGGGACTATATTTCTTTACTTACTTGGTTATATCCGTTACAAAGCCAGCTGTTGTGGCCAGATGTCAATGAGTTTTTCTTTTACACAAAGCATGTTTTACAATTATGTATTCACCATTTATCACCTCAGATGGGAGCACTCAATTTGACTATGAGTGTCTTGGTTATTAGCCAGTTCTAGCATTAGCACTTGCTTTGAGAATCAGATGTTCGACAAAGCAGCTCAGGGTGAGAAAACTGTGATTTCACTTCTGCACCTCGGAACTTACAAGGCCTCCACACATGCTCCACACTTCCTGTGAAGGCAATTTATGCATATGGTATACAAATATATCAATGTACTTTCACAACATGTAGATGTTAGATTTTGGAATGTGTGTACTGCAATTGCCCCAATTGTTTAAAGTCTGAAAGGCATTTTTAACATTACCTCCCTTAACATTATACCCCTAAAACCTTACTCGTGTGACTGGATACACCCTCCACAAAAACCCCACATGTGAATGTGCATATTTCAGTTATAGAAAAGCCTGCTTGACTATCTTGTAGTCAATGGGAGACATTCATTTAAGCAAGGCATACAATTTAAAACATAGTGTACAAACATGCACAATTTAAAATAAACAAAAGAATAAATTCTTTCTGTGGGGAAAAAAATAAATCTGATTAAATTAAGCATGGAACAGACACATGGGTAGAGAAAGACGTACACAAATGTGGTCGTGATAAACGTGAATAGTCCTATTTTGGGGTAGAAGATCCTCACATCAAGGCTATTCAGATCTATGAAGACCACATCTGTGTACTTCCTTCTCGACATATTGCACAGAATATTTGAATTATTTCCTAGAGATTGATTATGGCAGCCCTGTAAAAAGAACATACCTATGGATGCAAATTAAATCTATCTTTACTTCTACCGTTTCCCTGAAACTGAGACCTAATAGGGAAATAAACCCTAGCATGATTTTTCAGGATGCTCATAATATCCCTATCCCAAACATATGGCCTAATTAAGATAATCAGCCAGACTGATGCATTTACTGGTGAGGGCATCCATTACAACACATGGCAGAAGTATTGAAATATAAAATAATAATATTAATATATACAGTCAGTCCCCAAGTTACAAGCATCTGATTTATATATGAATCATAGCTAAGAACAAGGGCAAGACAACAGGAAGTGAGAGAAATTGACCCCTCAGAAGAGTAATTCACTCCTGGAAGAGTTTTTAATCAGTTTTTTAAATAATTTTTTTGCACATGTACCCGCCCATTGTTACTGTGACTGTGTTTATTGTAATCTTATATTGTTAATGTATTCATATGTTTTATGTAATTATGATGTTGTTGTATGTGTTTTTGGTTTTATTTTGCTGTGATTTGTTGATTGGACTTGGCCTCATGTAAGCCGCCCCGAGTCCCCATTGAGGAAGATGGTGGTGGGATATAAATAAAGATTATCATCATCATCATCATCATCATCATCATCATCATCATCATACGGAAAATGTGTCTCCACTGGAGGTTTCTCAACAACCCTTGTTTCCACAACAAGCCACATTTTTGAAATTCAATTATTATATGGATAGAAAGTGAGATGAAATCTTCTGAACAGAGGCACAAGCACAAAAGTGCCACAGGGATGTTAACCCTTCCCTATGCTATCTAAAGTTTATATATATGGAGTAGAATTAAAAAGTGTACCTGTTCAGACTTACATACAAATGCAACTTAAGGGAAAAAAACCTACAGAAACTATCTTGTTTGTAATTTGGGGACTGCCTATAATTAAGTATAAATAAATAATATTATTGACATTAATATATGTCAATAAATGATAATATAAATTATAATTATTTGAATAAATGTAGATTACTGTACATGAAAAATGTAGATTGCTATACAGGAAAAAATAAGACATCCCCTGATAATCCCTAATGTGTCTTTAGGTACAAAAAATTAATATAAGACCAGGTCTTATTTTTGAGAAAATACACTATGTATTATCTCATATTGCTGATAATGTGGGTATCACCACATATTATACTGCATATATAAAATTACTTTTAAAGTGAAACATAGTACTTGAGGGTTGAGTGGGTTGCTTCTGATGAGTCTGAAATCTGGAAGTTCCAGCAGGTAAAGAAAATTTTATATTAATCTCATAGCACTATGATTTTAACTTCCATGGCAAGATTCTACAGAACACTGGAGCTTATAGAATTATAGAAATGTAGAAGCACCCAGTCCTAACCTCTTGTTGTAGTCCAGCTTTTGATTTTGCATGTAACTGATCTCATGGGGATTCTGGGCCTGCAGATGATCAAGGGAATCAGCCCTGAGAATGAGAGCACTCTGTCCCACATTCCAGAAAAGCACTTCCCTAGAAATGCAAGGTCAGAGGCAGAAATAAGATCAGGGAAGGAAGATGCAAGGGAGGAAGAGACAGCTCCAGGTAGATGAGCTATTGAGCAACAGTTAGGTAAAAGATTAATGTTCCATCAACATAGGGTATCTCATGAAGCACAGCGAAGGTCAGCTCACCTATTAACAAAGAAGCCCTTATCAGTTTTGGAAGGGCAATGGCACGGCTTTCTGTCTATATTAAAAGGACAGCAGAGTATTCCCTCAGCCTAGATAATATTGAATTTGGAGCCAAGTCAAGTCTACCAAGGGATTTTTAGTTCCAGGTTTCCTTATGTCTATGCTTTCTGATTCTATGTTTCATGTTTCTGCAGCAAAATAGTGTTCTTTTACACTATTTTGCTGGATGTCTCCCTCTCTCTCCCTCTCTCCCTCTCTCTCTCTCTCTCTCTCTCTCTCTCTCTCTCTATATATATATATATATATATATATATATATGGGTTGGATAGGTTCATTCAGAAAAGACTGAAATTCAGAATAAAACTTACAGATTTGGACATCCGATGCAGTTTTGAATCATGCAGGAAAGGTGGGGGGGGGATCCAAATTTGAACCACTTACCTTTTTTCTGGAAATATCCTATAATGTGCGGATGCCTCCCAAGGTTATTTTAATTTTCACAACCATTAAACAACTTTGGTAAAGGCAAGGGAATTTTTAAAATCTCATGCCTTCTGCGCCGCGGGCGATGCAAGGAGGGAAGTGGCGGGCATGGCAGCCATCTTTAACTGTTGTAGTTTGTGAAGACCAGGACCCCAATGGTAGAGACTGCAAAAGGCCCTTCTTTTAAACTACATTTCCCACAATGCACACCTACTCATTAGCCAAAATGGCTGAAGGACCCAAAAATAGCAATCTTTTTCTAAATATAAAATAAACTGATTGAATATACACTGAACAATGAACAATGATTTTCAAAGTAAAGACCACCCAATTAAACAGGAAATAACACTTTCAAACCAGGAACAGATTGTATTTATTATTAAAAATGTTTTTATAAAAACTTTGAAAATTTTCCAAAAATCCATGGATAACTAAAAGGTTATGAAATTTGGTGAGCTAACAATAGTCCAAGTGTTCTACTACTGTAGTAAGTTTCATCAGGATAGGCCTGAAAATGATGGAGGGAGAATCCCTTGAAGTTTCCCCAGTGCCAGTGCTGGGTTTTTTTCCTACTGCGCATGCATGTCTGTATTAATGAATTGATTCTGTAGTTTTGGAAGTTTCAGAAAGTTTCAATTTTTTAAAATCCAGAAGTGACTTTAGAACTGAACCACCAGTAGGTGTGCATTGTGGGAAATGTAGTTTAAAAGAAGGGCCTTTTGCAATCTCTACCATTGGGGGCCTGGCCTTCACAAACTACAACATTCGAAACAAGTTTTAAACCATTTTTGGATCAACCAAGCCTATATTATTATTATTATTATTATTATTATTATTATTATTATTAAATTTTATTTATATCCCTCCACCATATCCCCTCAGGGACTCGGGGTGGCTATCATGAGGCCAAGCCCAAACAAATACAGTAAGCATGCAAGTAAAATACATACAGCAAATAATAACAAAATAAAATAAAATACAAGCAATAAAAAATAAACACAACAAAAAAGAAAAACAACACAGTGGGATAAAAAAGCAGGAATAAAATAAAATGAAAATTAAGGATTAGGAATAAACGAAGTGGGCTTAACCAAATGGAAGGATAAAAACAAGGGGACATTGGGTGAGATGGGAAGATCGGAGTGATTGATCTGGAGGGAGATACAGGAGGGACAAGCTATGGGGTTTAATAAATATATATAATTTATTTTTTCAATAAACTGCTTTGCTATTTTATCTTGAACTGGATTGTGTGCAGAAATACACAATCAAAGCACTCCTAACATATTGCAATCTACCCTGCTTAAAAACCTCCAGGTAAGGAAGTTCAGTAAGGAACTATAGCTTTCTGGCTGATAAGTCTAAATGCCCCTCCTAACTATATTTATAATCTACAATTTTTATTGTCTTTTGATCCTGTAGGTTCACATTACATTTTAACAATAATTGTTTGCATTATTGTATCTATGATTTCCCCTGTTATTTGTTTAAATATACGTAAAACACATTGAATCCCAGTTTAGGAGGGAAAATGATGACTCAATAAATAATCATAATTTTGCAACCCCAAAACATTAATCATGATACCATTGTTTTTCATTCTCTATTATAAGAAATGTGAAAAGTATATTCTTAGAGGAGAATGAAATCACAAATCTAGAGGGTCCATTAGAATTTCTTTTTTCTGCAAATGTTTATTATATTAGTTCATAATCAGATAGCAAATCCACAAGCTTTCTGAAAATCTACAATTAAAGGAAAGTGGAAAGTAGCTTACATGCTGGAGATACTGGCTTCATTTCATGACCATATAGCACATTTGCATTATGGAAAGACATGGAATTCTTCCAAATTAAATCTGTACTATATTACCCAGTTTAGGTAAGCTTGGTAACCCTTTCATTAAAATAGCACTTATAAGTGTCTGGAGTGCTTTTTACATATGAAAAGAGATGCCAGAGTCTTTCATAAATGCAAAGGAATTTTAAATAGGTAAATTAATGTTACCATGAAACATTTGGTTTGTTTTTGGAAGTATTAAAAGTCATATTTCTGTGATTAACATAATTAATGCTTCTTTGGGGCTTTTCTGGGAGGATGGATTTGACCTTCTATAGACTAGAAATATGTTCTCCGATGTAATGTTTTCCCATAAACCATTTATACAGAACTTATGGAGTTATTACAATATTTTAAATGAAAAAAATAATATTCACTTTGGAAATAGCAGCTAAGGTGGGACTGAAGTTCCCATGAGTGTTTCTCTTATATTTGGTAGTGTGCCTTACTAATGCAGCCAAAAGGGTAATCTAGGCACCATTGGAGAAGGAAACCTATTGGCACTTGGGAGCTTCAATTCCTCCCACCCATGAAAATCTCCATAAACATAATGTCCCACATGTCAGAGTTTTTCAGTATGTCATTTCTTATGTAAGAATAAGAAAGTGTAAGAAAGTGTAAGGATCAAGCCCAACCATGCTGTAAGCATTAAGAATCAAGCCATCTGGTTAGCCTTGTGTAATTTACAGCCAGAGTGGAGAAGATGTAAAGGTACTAAAGTAGCACAAAGCTTTTCCTTTCTTGAGGGTTGGTGTTGAAGGAGTTGTGTTGATGAAGAGTTTCTGTTGGAGAGAAAACTGCAAAGGATACAGAAGAATTGGAGAACAAGATCAGTGGGAGCCTTTTGCAAGTAAGAAGGTTTCAACTACCTGGGAGTGTCTGAAAGAAGGACTTGACAAGGTATCCCATCTTCTGCTATACTGTCAATATTCCTTATATAAACTCTTAAACTTAAACTTGTCTATAAAGACAACTTGTGTATGTCTCCTTAGCCAGAGGGGGAGTGCTTCTGTTTCATACAGAACCCCATTAATTTCACTGTGACACCACGGACAGTCTTCCAGCAATAATAGAAGGGAAACAAGGACATGTTGGGGCATATGAGGGTTGTTGAGAATTTGCACATTCCCAAACTCCCACATTTGCCCAGAATGTTCTCTTAAGTATCATTCAGTTATATGAATCCTGCAGTTGACTTAATTAATTTTCTCATAGGGACCGCTATAGTATTAGTAAAAGAAAAAATCTTTTCACCTTCTGCCTCTGCAATAGTAAGCCAACAATGCCTAAAAAGGTTAATAGAGAGACTTCGGATTATCCCACGATCGGATCATTCTGGATGTGTTGAATATACTGAGAAATATCATTGATCTCATTAAAATTCTTTTGGGTCCATGAAAATAACTGGAAGAATTTGCTTCAGCTATTCACTTGTGATTATCATTGGTATGTAGTATCAAGGGTATTTGATTAACCCATTGTCATCTTGGAGTCCATCAATGCAACTTAAGTTTAAAAAAATAACTTCCAAAACTCATATTCCACCTTCCTTTTCCAAAGAGGAGTGAGAATCAAAACAACAAAGACTATACAAACGATGACTGGTAAACATGGAATACTAATATTCAATAATTTTATTCATATGTGTAGGGGTGGATAATTTTTTCAGTTTTCACTCCACAACAAACAAAAAGTATATTTTTGTGCCACCCACAGAAGTTATTCTATTTCTAGGCAGTTAAATGTCTTCTTTCTCTGCAAAAACCCAGCAATATTACACAATAAAAATCATGCACAGAAAATAGCAATCTTACACAATGAAACTATGATGTACTAATGCAAGACTGCTACTGTTTGCACAAGATTTTTGTATAAGATGTTTCTTGTGAAAGATTGCGATTTTTCCTGCAAGATTTTGGGCTGTAGGATTACTAGGTTTTGTCCAAATATCTTAGATTTTTCTTATCCAAGACTCAACTTTGTTAATCAAGTAACAAAAAGCTGATTTTTCAATCCAGAAATGAATATTCTTTCCATCTCTGCAGTAAATACAAGATTGCTTAACAGCAACATTTTAAAATTGCAATTACAGTGAAAAAGTACTGTCAAAAATGCATGTTAAACTCATTTGTGTCTATTTTTCCTGTCTTTCTTTCAGTGTTAGAAAGTTGGGTTTTAACAAGGAATTTTATAGAGAATAATTACTAGAAATACAATCTTATAAAGGTATATAACAAATATGCACTTGGTCTGCAAAATATTTTGGCAGTTGCTAATTGCCATTATTTAACAGTACTTTTTAAAGGTTAGCAGCAGGCAAGAACATTGCTTTGGAAACATCACTGAAAGAGTAACTGACCAGAATGAAGCCAACATAAGGTCATTTTTCAAAGTGAGAGGAAATTAATCCCTAAAATCATTTCTCTTTCACCATTAACAACATATTTGTCATGATCTACCTCCTTGAAGTTAGATATAAATCACAAGTACACATTTCTCTGTGATGCTCTGTGACACCATTAAACGGTGCCCACATTATAATGTATTTTAAATATAAATAACCTTAAGAAGGTCTTGGGATTACAATGACATCAGTAGTGAAGATCAATCGTTGCATTCGGAGTCAATACAATTGCCATTGATAATTATGGAATCACTGTGAGTTTTTTGGGCTGTATAGCCATGTTCCAGAAGCATTTTCTCCTATGGCAGGAATCCTCAGAGGTTGAGGGATCTGTTGGAAACTAAGTACAGTAAGTGAGGTATATAAATCTGTGGAATGACCAGGGTGAAGGGAAGAACTCTTGTCTGCTAGAGATATGTGTTAATGTTGCAATTTGCCACCTTGATTAGCATTTAATTGTTACTGCCTGAGGAAATCCTTTGTTGGGAGGTGTTAGCTGGCCCTAATTGATTGTCTAGAATGCCCCTGCTTTTTGGGTCTTGCTCTTTATTTACTGTTCTGATTTTAGAGTTTTCTAAATGCTGGTAGCCAGATTATGTTCATTTTCATGGTTTCCTCCTTTCTGTTGAAATTGTCCACATGCTTGTGGATTTCAATGTCTTCTCTGTGTAGTCTGACATGGTAGTTTTTAGAGTGGTCCAGCATTTCTGTGGTCTTAAGTAATATGTTGTGTCCAAGTTGGTTCATCAGGTGCTCTGCTATGGCTAACTTCTCTGGTTGAATTAGTCTGCAGTGGCTTTCATGTTCTTTGATTCGTGTTTGGGCACCACATTTTGTGGTCCCTCTGTAGACTTGTCTGCAGCTGCATGGTATAGAGTAGACTCCTGCAGAGGTGAGAGGATCCCACTTGTACTTTACTGAACATAGCATTTGTTGGATTTTCTTCATAGGTCTGTAGATTGTTTTTATGTTGTGTTTTTTTCATTAGCTTCCCTGTTCGATCAGTGGTTCCCTTGAAGTATGGTAAGAACACTTTTCCTCTAGGTGGATCTTTGTCTTTACTCTCGTGACCTGTTCTTGCAGCTCTTCTGATGTCTGTGTTGGCGTACATTGTACAATACTTTGCTAGCTTGAGTCCTATCACACACTTGCTATAGAAATATTGAGCAGTGGTTTTCAAAAGGGGTGACTGCTACATTGAAAGTCGAATTGTGCAACTTTATTGCAAGGGACAAAGGAATATATATATATATATTAGTAATAACAATCCAAAGAACTTTGCAATTCAAGGGGAACATCTACCCACAACAAATAAAAATGAAAAGTCTGTTAAAACATTTCTTCTCTTCTTTTCTTTCCACAGCAGACAGATTTATAGAGGCTTTTCAAGTTGCCAAAGAAAAGGCTGGAAATCCTAACTTTACTATCAAGCCCAGAACAAAAATTAGCTCTGATTACATACAGAAATGAGTAATCAGAAAAAGATAAAAAGCTGGGGTTTTTTTTCCATATTAACCTAACTTCAAAAACAAATATATGTCAAAAGCATCAGATGTATGCTAGTTTATGAAATGGTTTACCCAGACACATGGTGCATTAAATAACAAAAGTATCTAGTTATTGTAGTTCTTCTCTTGTGGTGCACTAAAGCAGTATTGATCATATAGTATTATAGATAGCTACCACATGTTGTTACTTGCCATCAAGCTCATTCAGACTTACGCTGACCCTAAAATGAACCTATCACAGAGTTTTATTGGCAAGATTTCTTCAGAGGGAGTTTTACTTTCTCTGAAGAAAATAAGTATGAGTTGTCCAAGGTCACCCAGTTAATCTGGTCTCCAGAGTCATAGGCCAATGTTCACAATGCCATGCTGGCTTCCAGCTACCACATGTGTATGTATAAATAGTAGAACTGATTGAGATATTTTCAGCATTTTCATAGCAAACATTGACAGCCTTAGCTTTTATGGGCTCTGTTAGAGTACTCTGTATCACACATAGCACTTAGGAGCTTGGCTACAGCTAGGGGTTTGGCTACAAAGGCAGATGAAGTCTTTCCCATGTATGTAACTAGCAGGATGAGAAAAACACACCTAAATTATATTGCATAGGGTATTTCCCACACTGAAATGGGAGCCTCTGGATCACCAAAACATTTGGACATCATATAATACAATTGATATATTCTCACTTTTATTTGCTTCTTTAAAGCATTTGTTTACCTGTCTTCAATAGATTCTAGAGTGGTGAATATCAAAGATATGTGATAAAGTATTTCAATCATCAAATGCTTTAATACCGTACAATGCAAAACTCCATTTTCTGCACGAAAATTCCCACATATATTGTTCACACAGAATGCCAAGATTCTTGTCAATCCAAGATTCTCCTTTATTAGTGCTTTCCAACGTTTGAGAAATTCTTTTTAAATACCCTTTTCAAATATTTGTTAACTTAATACCAGGATGAATTATGATATATATAATAGATATCAAACACATTTCTTTCATAGTATGTGTTCTGCAGTCAGAGTTCTACCCCCCAAAAAAGGCTTTACCTTGTTTTCCCATGATTCCATAGGATTGTGCCTTGGCAATTAAAGTAATGTTAAGGTGCTTTAATTTACAGAGTGGATGCCTCATTAGTCAACCATGAGCCAACTGTGTTAATTTGCAGCTAAAAAAACAATACAGTTCTAAACTGCAACAATAGTAGTGTCTCTAGAGGAAGTAATAGTATAGTACCATTATATTCTGCTTAGGTCGGATCTTTCACATATTATTCACAAATGTTTTACATCTCACTCATTCTAACTCAAGACAGCCATGGGTGAGTCCCCAAATGATGTGGGCAAGAAAACAGTTTTGATGGCCTCCCTGGACAGAGGCCTATTTAAGTTGCATGAGCTAAGACAGATCACATGGGCAAACCTAGAGGCTATTTAAGCCATAGAAATTATCATACAGGGCTTCTTTGAATTGGCACAACTCACCCTCTCACCTTCAATGCAGTATGAGTTTATCTGGTTGCCAAGTTTATCTGGTTGCCAAGTTTTTGTTTTCTTTGGGAGGTTCACCTACCATGTAATGTTTCTGTGGGACTGAGGAACTGGCTTATGGGTAGTGTTTTTAATTGGCACGGTTTGGGGAAAAATATCAGAAATTACATATCTTGACATCATTTGGATGAAGGGTAGGGCTCTGGAACAGCCTCTTTGGATTCTGGGACCTGAGGTTGACTCTTTGAATTCTGGGGCTGGGGGGGGGGGGGGTTCTAGATATCCATAAGACTGTATTGTCCTCATGTGTTTTCATCCAAGGGAAGACTGGGGAGGTTTGCCAAAGTAAAGTCCCCAAACAGGTTGCTCCTTCTCTCTAGCAAGTGTTCCAAGTTTCAGTCTTAAATAGTTAATAGGTCAAATAAAGTGGCCTTTATTTCATCCAACTTCATATGTCTACCCTCGTTTTTTTCAGGGTTATCCACAAATGCTATTCACTTTGCCCCAACAGTGTGCTATTTATTTATTCCTTAAGTTGAAAATTGTCAGAGACTGGTGAAGGTCTTCATGGACTACAAAAAAAAAATTCCTGGAAAAGTGGGTGGAGAAAGAAGAACTTTCTTCTTATATGAACTAATGTTTTTACAAAAGCAGAAGGTGCTTTTTAAAATCCATCTTCCATTCATTTCAATGGGAATTTCATTATGAACATTTTATTCTTTTGTTTACTACTGTGAGTAAAAGAAAAGCAGATGTACTTCAGATTCCTGTGGTGGTAATTATAATACTAGGTTTCCCACCACCTTTTTATAGCTAGGTGTCTCTTGGAACTAGATTGATTGTACTTACTGTTGCCATCTTTTCTTCACCAATCATTAATATCCAGGGTCTGGACAAGGAAAAGAATAGCATGCCAGAGTAGAAGACAGAGACCATATTGTACTTGGCACAGATTTCATTTTTTTAGTACACTGAGATTGCGGTAGGGCGCATTAATATTAAGATCTGAAGATCTATGTAGGGTTTTTTAAAAAAAGAAGAAAAAAGAAAACCTCTGAAAAGACATTACCTCACAAAAATAAAATGTTACACTGCATTAATGTTTCAGGGCTAAATTAAACCGTTCTGGAATGAATGTGAAGCATCAGCAGTTTAGAAACGTAGAGTCAATGCGTATGACAGTTTTCATTGCCTTAAAAGTGGAATCGGTGGATGCTTAAAATCTTCCTGCTGGCAGCCAGGGTCATGGGAGAAGTTTTATACAGATTTATCAAGAGATGAATGGGTTCCAAGTTCCATTTTGCCTAGCAGAGATGCTAAGTGGAGCTGCTGGCGTAGTTTTTATAGTTGCCCTACTTGCTATCGCTTTGAAAAGTCAGCATGAAACAGAAGTAGAACTTAATACTACAAACATTAATGACAAACTTACATTAGTGTCTCTTTTGTGCTTTTATGGTTGAGACCTCTGCTACCTTTCAACTCCCACTGGCTGCCAGTTTGTCTCCCTGCACAGTTCGAAATGCTGGTTTTGACATTTAAAGTCCTGTTTAGCTTAGATCCAGATCATCTGAAAGACAACATCACACAATACAAGCCAGCACACACTTTAAGATTTGCAGGAGATTGAATTTCTCTAAGTCTCTCCACCTTCATAAGCATATTTGCTGATGATACTCAAGAGAGAACCTTCCCTGGGTCTGTTTGCAGATTATGAGGCACCCTTCCAATGAAAGGATGGTTCACTATTTCCCTGCTCACTTTCCTCGGGCAGGCAAAGAACTTTTTATTCAAATAGGCCTCTATATGTTAAGCTATGTAACAGTAGAGTGTATGAAGTGATGTCCTTTATTTTATTTTTAATCATGTATTAATAATTCTGTTTTAAATGTGTTTAACAGTGGTTTTTAATATGTTTCATGTTTTAATTTTTGTGAAATTGTAATTTCTTTTTGTTTTCAACTTTAGAAATCACCATGAATCCCAATCGATCGATCAATCAATCAAGTGATTTTAAAAATGTAGTGGGAGACACAAAGCAGAACTTGCTTTAAACCTGTTGAAGGTATTTGCCTTGCTGTGTTTTCTCAACTTCATTTGAAAATTTCAAGATGCATAAGACTTACCGAAGGATGGTTGACACAAAGGCAATTCCAACAGTAGTTGGTACTATGTGAGGTATTGCTATTTATTTGTTCAAAGATTTATTGTGGTATCTCAGGGTAGACTGCAAATAAAGCAATATAAATCAATCCCAGGCCATTTCTTATTTTATTTATTTATTAAAATATTTATATTCCACCCATAAAAGATTTAATAAAAAGCCATGTTTTAATTCAGCACAGAATAGAAACCCATATTGCCTCCAGTTGGACCTCCAAGAGGTAGGCATTCCATATTTTTAACCTAACAGTTCTGAGTGGGTTGTGTTGGAGAAATGTGATTTAAAAGCAATAAATTAATTACAGTGGGGAGTCCCCAGTGGTGCAGTGGATTAAACCCTTTTGCCAGCAGGACTGAAGACTGACAGATCGGAGGTTCGAATCTGGGGAGAACACAGATGAACTCCCTCTGTCGGCTCCAGCTCCCCATGTGGTGACATGAGAGAAGCCTTCCAGAAGGATGGTAAAACATCAAAACATCTGGGCATCCCCTGAGCAACATCCATGCTGATGGTCAATTCTTTCACACTAGAAGCGACTTGCAGTTTCTCAAGTGGCTCCTGACATGGAAAAAAATTACAGTAAATTATAGGCTGGATGTTTTCTCTATAGGCCATGTCCCCATGAAGTTAGCCAACCTGGAAATACTACCAGCCCTACAGATATTACCAAACCCTGATTATTAGTCTTCAGATGCAATATAGAGTGATATTCATGAGCACTGGTAAAAGTAGATTTTTCTCCATAGAAAAATCACATGCAGATTTTTTTTAATCTGAATAAATCCTAAACTATGAAACTTCCCACCAGTCTAGGATATTTTTTTCAACATGTCTTGACACATAAATATCACAACTCTTGACCATTTTTGAACATTTTCAAATGTTTTCATATGTAATTAGTTTAAATACCACTTTTTTTGGAAATTAGCACTGATTATAAACCTGGAGAAATTGTGAGAGTAATCAACATAAATAAGTAAATATATATATGCAAATTCAGCTAATATTCAAAATTGGCTCATTACTAAGACCTGTTGCTATATATATGGCCAAAATGATAAGTTTCATCTTAAAGAGAAAAGAAACAGAGGCCAAAAATATGACTGCAGATGAAGAAGAACGTTTGATGATGACAAGAAAGAAAGCAGTAGGCAAAACCACCAAAGAATAAAAAGCGAATTTTTATTTTTGAAATAAAGTACAATGCAATCTTATTTTTTCTCTTCTTCAGCATCATCTTCATCATCATCTTTTAAAAGCAGGTTTATTTGTTTGTTTTTTAAAGGGAGAAGATGAGTAAGGAGAAGCCTGTGTTACATCAATGGTATGTTCTAAGTCAGTAAATAAAGTGCATTACAATATATATTTTATGGAGAAGTACAATGTATGTGAAATTTATAAATAAGTACAATGTATGTAAGGAGCCCCCAGTGGCGCAGTGGGTTAAAGTGCTGAGCGGCTGAACTTGCTGACTGAAAGATTGCAGGTTTGAATCTGGGGAGCGGCGTGAGCTCTCGCTGTTAGCCCCAGCTTCTACCAACCTAGCCGTTCGAAAACATACAAATGTGAGTAGATCAATAGGTACCACTCCGGCGGGAAGGTAACAGCACTCCATGCAGTCATGCTGGCCACATAACCTTGGAGGTGTCTACAGACAACACTGGCTCTTTGGTTTAGAAATGGAGATGAGCACTAACCCCCACAGTTGGATACTACTGGACTTAATGTCAGGGGAAACCTTTATCTTTTAACAATGTATGTACGAATGTAGTTTCATTGTGTTGGGCCTAACAAGAAATCAATGCTAGGAGAATTACCCTTCATGGCCCATTTTGTTCTGCAAGAAATTCCAGAACCAAATCACCTTTATATTTTATCTGTCTTCTAGCACGAATAGCACGAAACAGCAGTTTATAAATTCGATGTTTACAATTATATATATTCTTTGCTTTGAGGTCAACATGTTATTCAAATTGTCTCAGAGGTAAATATGTGTGGGCTGAGCTGCATTTTTCCAGGAAATATATCATGGTGGTGATTATTTAATAGCCTGGTGAATTTTATGTCAAAGAAATGCTAGTCAAAATCCAGTTTTTTCTCATTAATGCTGTGGATTAACCTGGCTTTTTTAAAAACCCAAGATCACTAGACAGATAATGAAAACCATACTTTTGTCCTTCAGTGACTGTATTTCACATGAACAATAAATAGAAAATAGTAAACAGAACAATACCAAATCAAATTTTATAAACTTACAGAGCACTGCAGGGTAACAAGGCAAACATACAATGTTTTGACTGCAATATCTATTAAACCCAAAATAGACTAGGATATTATGAAAGGCATAATGTTCAAGTTGAGTTAGTTCCCAAAGATACTTCTTCATTACAATAAAAAGGAAATTCCAGAAGTTGTTGTTGTTGTTGTTGTTGTTGTTGTGTCATGAAGATCATGCTGGCATTTCTTCCCTTACTTGTGTACATTTTCTCTTCCATGATTGCATGTTTGTGATAATCATTAGCATTCATAAAATCTAGGACATAATCATGCTTTTGTAGCAACGAATTGAGTTTAACCAACTTTGAAATAACCACAAGCCCACACTTAAACTTAATAGATGATCAGTTTTGGAGCTTGCGTCTATATTCTGCATTCTTTTCTTTCCTTAAATGCAGCATCACAGAAAGAAATAAAATATTTGGAGATTTCATGGGGACTCAAGGGAGATTAGAAAATAAGGAGAGTATGGCTAATGGATCCAACACTGCAAGCTGGCAAACCAATTTTCAATTATATACTGTTCATCTCACAGCTGTTTCGGATTGTATAAAAAAAATTGTTTAATGTTGGACCCTAAAAGTGTCATCCCTAAATTTCTATCTTTTGTTACATCTATATATTATAACACACTTCAGATTTGTTGTACAGATACATAATTAGGGATGTAGTGTGGTCTTACAAAATGCCAACTTCCTGATTTTTTCCAAATTAATTAGTGTTTTACCATAATGTCAAAAGTACAAGGAATTTTTTCCTAATGTTTCACCAGTGTCTTAAATATCAGCAAAAAAATCTAATATTCTTGCATTATATCCAATAATGATAAGAATACAGTAACCTAAGCTAATGAGGTTTAAAAGCATGGATAATTTCTTTTTTTAATTAATGGTGTTAAGCCAAGTTGAGGTCAGTAAAGAAACCAGGACAGCTTATTCTAGAAATTTGATTTATTGTTCAAAAATTAATCTGAAGCATTAAAAGACTGCACTTGGTTTTGTTTTTAAAGGAGATTTAAGTGAAATATAAAAGGCATACATACCTAATTACTCACCTCAACAGAGCCAGTACAAGATGCCACATCAGATCCCACACATTACCCATGCCCCTGGAGAACACAAATCCTATCTCAAAATTGAACAATGCAGTTCTTAAGCATGCAAACCCACTGCTAACAAAACAGAGGGAAAATTTGGATCCAGATTCATTTTCCAACTCCAATTCTCTTTGGTTTTTGTTAATATTGAAGGCTTGGGGCATCAATATTCATAATGGCAGGACAAAAGCCATTTATTGATTTGTTTTTACTGAGGGAGTACTTGTTTTATACCAAATCAGTAAAGCTGTTTTCCATTATGTACACAGACAGTAGAGTCTTTCAATCCTATATATCAATTATCGTGTATGGTTGGTTTTTCCTTTCTTATTTCAGTTTTACGACTTCCATCTGCCTTTCCAGTCTGCATTCCCTCACATCACTACTCCTGAAGTAATATTTCAGTATTAATTGTAGAAAAAACTATTGCAGTTTGGTGACAGCAACCAAGAGATCTTCAAAAAGTATGAAATCTCCAATGCAATGTTGAAACTTGTTATTTTTCATTATTATTCAAAGTGCTCCTGCACCTTCTTGGAATATGGGATGAGATGTAACAGGGAAGTGTAGCCCTCCAAAGTTCAGGTAATAGGAAGTACAAACCCATACAGGCAATCCCCAGGTTATGGACAAGATAAGTTCTATAGAGGAGTTCTCAAGTTGAATTTGTATGTAAGTCAGAACAAGTACAGCAAAAAAAAGTTTATTTATTTTGGATAGCACAAAGAAGGGTTAATACCCCTGTAATATTTCTTTTGCTGGCTGTGCCCCTGTTCAGAAGATTTCATCTTAATTTTTATTCCTGTGACAATTGGATTTTGAAATTTATAGTTTGTCGTAGAAACAGGGATTGTTGTGAGCTTCAATGGAGATACATTTTTCCCATGATAACTCTTCCAGTAGTTCAATTTCCCTTCCTCGAGTTAGAGTTCCTCTCACTTCCTGTTATTCTTTCTGTTCTTAACTAGGAATCATATGTAAGTTGAATGTCTGTAACTTGGAGGCTGCCTGTACTTTGTTGCCTGGTTCTGCTGCCATCAGTGCCACTGGTAAGGATAGAAAAAACACCCTTCATTAATTTCTCAGCAGAAAAAATGGTTTCCAACAGTTGGGAGCCCCCATGGGAAGAATAATAGAGCAATAAGACTTTTAAGAATTATAGTCCCAAGATTTGAACATTCTGGCATATTCAGGTGGATTTTTCTGCACAAAGAAAGATGTGGCTTCCTGGACAAAAAGCTCATCTCCGATGCAAAAAAATGTGTTATCTGCTCGGGAAATATGACTTTATTTCATCAGAAGTGTTGCAAAGTGAACAAGAAACACTTCAGGATACTTTAATACAGGGGAAAATGTGATATTTTTCCTACAGTAAGGAGAAAACTACTGTAATTATTCTTACTTAAATGTTTCCGCTTTGGAGCCAGAGTAAAAACATCAAGGGTTGCTGAAATTGTAGTTTTCTCTTCTGGAAGAGCTTAGTATAGACTTGGAGCAAATTCTGTTTATTTATCTCTTTAGCAGTCAGCAGTATAGAACGCTTCCATAGCATCACATTACAAAATAGTTGATTTTCTTCCTATCAGGTTTCTTCACTGTCCAACAATCATATATAAAAATTGAAAATACAATGGTATGAACAATTTTAACATAAACATTCAATTATACTCCTTTACGCTTCATAATCTTTTCTAGTCATAGCTGTCACTCCAAGTCCTAGTCTTCTTTCTTCTGATTACTTCACTACAGTTTCCATTCTAATTAATGACTGCCCAAATTATGGAAAATCTTGAACTATCATACCAAATGACAAATAAGAATTGTGATCCAATCATTTCAACAACCTGTGCTTTACAAATAGGATGTTTGGTCATTTCTCCCATCTGCAATATTGCCCCACCATGTCTGCTTGTTGTCATTGGCTTCGCTCATCAAAACACATATGCCTATTGACTGGAATTAGAAGTGTTCAGAGAATAAGATTTGTAGATTGACTTTATAAGCAACTAGGCTTTACATCCATTTCTGTGATGTCAATAATTTATTGCAATTCCCCACAGTCCATAGAAACCTAAATGTTTTC
The DNA here is from genome assembly GCF_037176765.1 of Anolis sagrei. NCBI lineage: Eukaryota > Metazoa > Chordata > Lepidosauria > Squamata > Anolidae > Anolis > Anolis sagrei. The sequence goes on from NC_090025.1 coordinate 38,676,046, forward strand.
TACATTGAACAGTTGTTGGTTAGACACTACAAACCTTGCCACAACTTGTCTTTGCCAGTAAACTCTCAGTGTGTTTTTGATCAGGACCAACCCATGACATTTTTATATTTTTTCCTCAAGCTGGTTTATTTTCACCATAATTAATCTTCTCTTGGAGTTTCTAAGACTCCCACCATTCAGTAAAATTGATGGCATTCTCCATTTCCAAGCTGATATCGATCTCAAGGATTCTCCATTTACTGGCCAGATGTTTTTCACCAAAAACATTGCTACCTAATCAGCTCATGCTTTTTATATTCAGCCAAATACTTTTATTAGGGATGGAGTCATTTCATCAGGGAACATTGGCAGGTAACCTTGAAATTTCTATTTTTGTGTACATAAGCTTTGTCAGCTGGAGATGCAATGTTAGTCAAAATAAGACATCATTAACTCTTGTATATCACTGAGGCTCATTTTGCAACAACACATATTACAAGAAATTTATTGTTTAGTTCACACCAAACATTGTATATATGGAGTCTCCAGAATTAGAGTGCCTGTTCTTATAATGTTATACAAAGGAAAACCTGACATCTGAGAAAAAGAGGTTGAGGTATTCACTTTATATGAATTCTCAGTTGTGTGGATCAGATTATACTTATCCTTCAGGTTTTTCAATTCCTATTTTGCAGCTCTCCAAATCTTGCAGGGGTCAGAAACAAATGCAGTTAAAATGTGTATTTTGAGATAAAAGTACATTTGGGAATTTAAATTTTATGAGAAGATATATTCATAGGATTAACATGTCTATTCTAATATGATTTTGTTTTTTGTTAAAAATATTTTGATTGTTTTGGGAACCTAGAAAGTAATGAATACATACATACATTCTTCAGGAATATTTTTAATTGATTCTCATCCAATAACATATACTTAAATGTCATTACTTGTAAAGAAAAACGGGCAGAATCTAAGACTTGCCTTTCACTGGTAGTGCAGACAAACCCAGCAAGCAAGGCCCTAAAATATGTGATACCTGTGCTAATCATAAATCTGAAATACCTATGGCAATATCTAACCTAAGCTAAATCCTTTAAAGGTACAATACTTTAAAGAATGCTTAAACCTGCCTCTAATCAATTGGCGAATCCTACATAGGACCAGGACACCTGACCACAAAATTTAGTCAAAGTTGGAACACAATCAGTGGGATTTCCAAGTGCTTATTTCCAAGTGAATAATTAATTAATGAAAGATTTCCTTAAAAGCATTCTAATTAAAGATATAGATGATATTATTTAGTTAATTTTACACTTTTAAATTTGAACACTCATGCTTTACCGACAGTCAAGATGTTTAATGGTGGTGGGCTATTTTGGCATACTAATGTTCTTCCATGCCTTATAATGAATGGCAATCTTTGCTGATGCTTTGGAGATGTAAAAGCAATGTAAGTAGATAATTCCTTCTTTTTCTCTTTCAAACAAGGCTTGAAAGTCTGGGGCCCTTTATCTATTTAGTAATGCACATCTCCCACTGTTATTGCCATAAGCATTTGGATGCTACATGCAGGAAGAAAAGAAATCAGATTTCTATTTGGCCTATTTTACTTAAACATTCTTGGTTGTGGGGCCTTAAAAGCATGTTTGAATTAATCACACAGAGTCTCTCTAGTATAAAAGCAGCAGAGCTGGTGTTCTTATATTATAAATCATTTATGTTGAAAGGAGAAGGAGTCATAATCAAAATGAGTGGGTCTGGGAACAATCTCTGCTGCACACAAAAAATATTATGTGAACCTTTAGACACACAGAAGTTGAGCACTGATTCATTACAACAAAGCACACATTTGTCCTTTCTTGGTCTGAACCATGTAACTAATGAAATGCAACACCACCTTCAAATGCAAAGGCAGTCTTCTGAATTCATGAGGGAAATTATTGTTGCTTCTGAGCCAAAATGTCTGCTTGTACCAGGATGAACACAGCTCACAACTGCCCAAAGGTAGCAAGTTTATGCCAGGTTTCCACTGAATCAGAAGAGATAGAATGAATGCCAAGCCTGATACATTTCACAGCCACAGGTGAACGAAAGAACCCAAGTATAAGGTGCAGAAGCAAAAACCTTCTGGTAGAGGTTAAATAAGTAACCATTGTTCCTAGGATCTCCTAACTTGTAGCTCAAAAAGTAACTTTTACAAACTTGGATCTGGGGGATCGAGGCCTGATCTAACACCTCATCAGATGGCCAATGGCAGGAGGAAGAGGTGGTCCACTTCACCACAAGGCATGGGAAATTTCGCACTCCACACCTCACATTGCCCTCCTTGCTGGGAAGGCAATCACATGGTGGGAAACGTTGGGTGCTCATGATGTGCTAGCCCCCCCCCATCGATTGGGCAGCATGGGAAACCTCCCATGTTGCTAGGGTGGCAGCATCATGCCAGTTCCACCCCTCTGCATCCACAGAGCCAGTACAACATCATTTGATGGGAGCTGGCCGGCTCAGTGGGTGACTGGGGCTAGGTCAACGTTTGCCACCAAATGTAGCCCCATATTATAAGGTCACTAGTGAGCAAAAGGAATAGAACTAGGAGCCATTGTCAGTATGACAGCTTCCTATGAAAAACCCAAATTTCATTTATTCTGTAATCCTAGTTCATCATGGTGATCTGAGGGTGAGTTTGGAAGTCTACATTAGTGTTTCAGTCTAAGAAGAACAACTCTGAAAAAATATTCATTCTGCTACATCAAGGAGCATTACAGAGATTTAAGGTTAGGGTCAAGGTAAACCTTCTATCAAGGATGTCACTTCAAACTTGGAGACCTATGGGCAAACGGGGGGGGGGGGCAGTTCTTTGTTGTTCCATGTTCCCTCCTCATGTGCAGAGATTGCTTTGTCCAGGGCTCTTAAAGATGTCTCCTTGGTCAGACCTTCTGAGATAGGAGGGAGGATAAAGAGAGATGAGTGTGGAACAATGCTCTGCTAATCAGCTGGGTGGGGACTGGATGTATCACTGTTCTAGAAATGACTGATTGTGATTTCAGGATCCAGATGTGAATCAATCACTGGGGGGGAAGCTTCACATATGTGAGCTTCTCCCAACCATCTGTTGCTCTCAAGACTGCTGGACCTAATGGCATTTCTGGTTGGCTGCTTAAAGATTGTGCTGATAAGTTGGGTGGTGTTTTAATTGATGTGATAATGTTTGGGACTACAGTCTAGTGGCACTCATTTCCATCATCATGAAGAGTTTGGAAAATTGATCTGTAGCCATATCATTTATTGCATTCCATATACATTGGATAAACATCAGTTTGCACATTGAACTAACAGACCTATGGAGAATGCTCTAGCCATCACTCTCCGCACTGCTCTAACTCATCTCAAATGATGGGAGAACTATGTGAGCATGCTTTTGCAGACTTTAGTTCCACATTTAACAAAATCTTTCCACATAGACTGGTGTCTAAACTTATGGATCTTGGACTTTCATATTGAATTCATTTTTGGATTCTGGACTTCTTCTCTGGACCTTCCAGAGAAGATCCGCTCTTATTCTCAACACTAGCATGTCACAGGGCCGTATGTTGAATCACCTACTTTATACTCTTTACACATATGATTGCAACCTCATTTATCATAGTAATATCATTGTTAAATTTGCAGATGATACAACAGTGGTGGAACTTATGTCTGAAGGGGATGAGTCTGCCAACTGGGATGAGGCAGATTTGCTGCTCCCATGGTGCAGGAACCATAATTTGGTTCTTAACATCAATAAGACCAAGGATCTTATAGTGAATTACATAAATAATAAATCAGAAATTCAGTCTTTGGTTATAAATGGAGATTAAGAGAAGTGGGTTGCTGTGTGCTATTGTTAAGGAGAACCTGACTTGGGCCACTCATTCTATAGCATTGGTTAAAAGGGTCCAGCAGAGATTGTATTATTTGAGACTTTTAAGGAACCAATAATTGAATGAAAAACTGATGATGACTTTCTACCTCTGTGCAATAGAAAGTGTTCTAACCTATTGAATATGTGTATGATTTTCTAATTGCATAGTGGCACAGAAGGTTACCACTACTGCCTAGAGAATTATTGGCTTCCCTCTCCCCTCTTTGGAAGAACTTTATAATTCCCACTGCCTTAAGAAAGCTGAAAATATTCTTAAGGATCCATTTGGATATTCTTTTTTTAAAATTATTACCATCTGGCAGACAGTAAAGAATGATAAAAACAACGACACATTCGCTGACAGATAGCTTTTATCCTAGAGCTGTGTTTGTATTGAACTCTATGGTTTCACACTGATGTGGCATTAGGGGTTGTGAAATAGTGATTAGAATGTAGAAGGATGTATGTGTTGTAATTCTACATATATAATGTGATTGGAGGTGGCATTTAATTTGTTGTACAGTGTATGACAATAAAGTTATTCTTCTACAGTTTGAAGAAAAGATCCAAGCAGAGACCTTCCAGAGTTAGACTCCTCTTTGGCAGCCTGGATATTGATATTTGCCCTCATTTTAGCATTGGCAATCTTTAGCAGGAGAAGAGTGTATTTTCTGTGGCTCAGCAACAATCTACATCTACATAACTGCCTGTCTACCACTTCCAACTTTCTAAAACAGGCTTAATACAGAATTGGTTTGGCTATGTGGTTCACTTGTGAGAGCAGTGGTCTGCTGCTGCAAGGCATTCAGAAGAGTGTTCTCCAGCACATAACCCATTAGCAGTTTCCATTTCATTGCTTGCCACTGTCCAAACACGTGATCAGCTACAGCACCTTAGATAGGATTAGGATTGCTAAAGTCAGTTAACTACTTCATCAGCTATCTTGACAACATCCACATAAAGAATGTCATTTTCAATTTTCCCTTTCATTGTGTATGTTTTTTAAAGAGGGATGGGGTGGCAGGAGGGGAAGAAGAGGTAATTTGGGAAAACCCCCCAGGAATTCACAGTGGTCAGAAAGAAAACAATATTCACAAGCTAACCTCCCAAAATCATTTAGAACAGATCTAGTTAGAATGGACATCTGTCAGGACAATGAAAAGCAAAACTGGAAAATGTACTTTCAGGCAATACAGCCTACTTCAAATTGAGCTATAAACTATAATTGCATTCTTCTCCATGTATTTATTTAAAAATTGCAGCTAGCTGGAGGCTTTTTCTCAAGTGTTAAAAGGACAAGAAACCATGTGAATTGTAAATACAACTGGAACTGCTTGATGAAATATCCATGTAATAATGCTGCAAATTTACATTTGACTGGTTTCAAGACCATATTCCAATTTTCTACTAATTGCTATATCAATTTACTAGTAAGTTGTTTCACTGGCTTTTCATTATCCACTGGTTTTTAAATTTCATTTTCTTGTTTTGCAGTAAACTAGCATAAAGAAATATTCACTTCTTTTTAGCACAAACTCCCCCCTAAAGAAATATTACTCATTCTCAAAGTAGCCTGGCAATATTCTCCCAGCAACCTTATGGTATCAAGTGCATAAGCCAAGCCATCTTCTATTTAATCCAAAAAGGATCATAAAGTCCAGTTTATTCCATATGCTCTGCAAAATACAGCTCTCAGATGTGAGAGCCAATATGCATGCTCCAGGGGAAACTACCAGGAGTTCTTATTATAGAGTGGAATATGCAGGCAATGAGAATGTCCTAGTGTAAGCTTTTTGTACTAGAACTTAACATTCATCCAGCATGTATTAACTTGAATGGTCTCTTCAAAAATATTTAAGATGATGAAAAGAAAATGATTAAAAATGGAAGTACAGCCACTAAAGAAATTGTACTTCATCTTAAGATTGTCGTTTTAAAAAAAAAACCTAGATATTTCCGTGGTTAAGAGATAAATACACATTTTAAGTTCTATACATTTCTGTGTGTGTAAGACATATTCAATTACAATTTAACAGGATCATACTTAGATATAATAATTTGGCCATTGCATTAAAATGTTCTCAAACAATAACAAAAGAAGAATCCACTTAATCTCCCATCTGTCCCTTCAGTTCTGTCTTTCTTTGCTAGGCAAATTCTGAATAGGAATACAGGAATCTCTTCTACTCTTAGATCATGGCATATCAAATTTAGTATCATTTGCACAGTTTGGCAAAGGTTCTGGCATGAGTTATTTATCCATTAACTGACTTTGGAATGTAGGAAGCAGAACCTTGACTCTTTTGAATGCAAGTCAATGTCATGTGCTCTAAAGCAAACTCCAAAACAAGATTGAATCAATGAAATATATTGTGTTTGTTTTCTACTTTCTTTAAGTTGTCCCATAAGCTTACTTGAGAAATGTTTTCAAACACCAATATGCATTGATTGTGTAAGGAAAACACTGGTTTTTGTGAATACTAATGCACTTAACAACAACAATTTAAGGCTGTGTTCTGGTGTTCATGCATTCTTCAAAACTCTACTAAGTTGAGCTTTGCTCTTTTCCAACATAATAGATAGACACTGAAGTCTCCATCTACTATTACAGAAAATGATACATGGTTAGAAAAACAGGTTCACCAAGATATTACAATGTATTTCAGTATTTATTGTTCCCACCAACAACATTTTTTACCTCAGTTAAAAAAACATGTAGATAATTTCAGGTTTTTACATTCCAGTGTTGTTACAGAGATAAAATCTTAAGGTCCCAGCACACTATTCAATTGTGTAATTCCAAACTGAGGATGAAAAACCCATAACAAACTTAGGATAGCTGTAGACTTTTATTCTTCAGCCAACAATATCATCAACCAAACTTTCAATTTCCTTTGTTTGCAGGTTCTTTTAAAAAACCCTTGTTACCATTTAACATGTTTTTCTAAAGTACTATTTCCATCCAAAATTGGAAAGGACAATGTTATGTTCTCTAACAAAAGTGGCTGACCACAAATTCATATTTTGCATCATAAACATGCAATTCTGGTCAGACAAAATATATCTGTTCAACTTTCCCTTGTTTTGTTCTCATCTGTATTCTCCATTTTGACCTTCCTCTCATGCCATCTGTCCAGAGGAAACATATTAAACCTGAATTCAAAAGTATTAAATTATCAATTTGTTCCTGAATTAACTCAAAAATTGCAAAAATTAATAAAACAGAAGAAAACTCTATATGAGAATAGAAAATTGCCTTCTGAGTTTATCCAAAAACTAAGTTCAACAACCTGAGATTCTACCTCAATATGGGAAATTATATTTCAGAAAATCATAGAACTTTCAATCATGAAATCATGACCATTATCTGCAGCAGATATAATTCCACAAATTCCAGCAACTGAAGCTATTCTCAAACGGTGTTTAAGTTGTAACAAATACGATTAATGCACAAAAAGCTTAGATCAACTATTTCTATTAGGAGTCCTAGTTTCAGACATGGACTTCCTGGTCTACAGGAGACTCTTCCTGTACCAATAGCTTTGATGAAAGATAAATACTGGCTGTTAAGATAGATTGTGGAGTGAGAGCGCAGGAGGAGGATTTCTGATTATAAGAACAGTGGCACAAATGTGAATAGATGATATTTGTGAATATGGAACTTAGACCCATAAATCTAGGTTATGAATCAAGAGCTCCAATCCAGGATGCTAACCTATGTTAATGCAAACCATATGGTTATAATTTTGCATAGATAAGATATTTGTTTTGGTACAGAGGTCATGCTTTTTTATACTCATATTGCCAGAGGTAGGACTGTGGCTAAGAGACTATGGGGTATGCTAGTCCTTAAAAGTACCCAGTTGATATATCCATTCTGTTATACCCATTTTTGCAGGCAATTAAGTGTAGTCTAATGTTATTCAGTTTGTTGACTTTTTTTCTGGGAAATACATGGGTGCAAATATGACGTTTGCTCTAAAGCAGAATATATAGAGACAAAAGGTTGTTGAAGGGATTCAGGGAAAATTGGGATGGTCAGATGCTAGTGAAAAAACATATTCTTAGTACCAGGGCTGGAATGTTCCTGGTGGTTTTATAGTGTAATAAAAGAATCATACTAGCACAAGTACTTTGGGAGTATTGTGCAATAAATATCTTCATGTGCAACACTCTCTGCAGAGTTGGCATTATATGCTGGTTCTGCCTCCCCCTCTCCCAACTAAAGCACTATTGGTTGGCCACGAAGGTACTAAAATCCCACAACAGTGCTGACATCCTCCCTGGACTCTCTGCCACCATACTATATTGTCTCTGACAGTCTATTCCCTGCAAAACAACTAGTAGATGTACACTACTATTTTTCAGAGACGTGGTATTTGTGTACTGATAGATTTGTAAGACTCTACAGGAATGGTAGGTGTTTTCTAAGACTCTATCAGGTATTTTATTTCCATTGCCTGAAATATACACCTGTGTAAAATTAAAAATTAAACTAACGAAAAAGTACAAGTAATGAAAAAGATAATGTAATGCAAAAGCTATTGTAAAAAGTGACTGATATGATGTGAAAAGTAAAATAAACAGTTCAGGCCCCTCTAGAACCTCGAATTAAGCACATGCATTTCTTCTTCTCCTGCCAAAGGTAATCTCTGTAGATTTTACTGCGGCTCTGTAGTATAGAGTATTTGTCAATGTTTCCAGGATGAAAGAAACCATTCTAAACCATGGGAATCCATTTCTTGATGAGTCTTCTGAGTGTGTTAGTATTATAAAAAGGGTGGTGATGCCATATTCTTAATTACTGTTTATTCATTTGGGTCCCTTCTTTTTCTTAAGTTTTTTTTTTATATTCCTCACTTGACAGAAACATTTATTGGAGTTCATGATGCTGTCAAATTCCAATTTCTTGGAATTTTCCTTTCATAGGTCATAGGGTTTTCATTGTAATCTGTGTATATGCACACAAATTTTCAGCTGGGTCCCACTGGTGCATGTTGCATTCATTATTTATGTTCTTAGTTCACAGTGCAGCATCTTTCCCTCTATCCAGAAAAAAATACCTGCAGACACCCTTGAAAGCATTACGAATAACAGGGCATTCAAAATAGGTATTCAAAGAAAAGGAAAACCTTTGGCGAAAACATCACACTTAAGATTTAGGAGAAAGGCTAGAGAAGGAAGTAGGGAGAGATATAACCAATCAGATGGATATATGCATGTTTTAGCAACACTTAAGTTCTTCACAAACACTGAAGAATCAATCACTAACCCTAAATAACAAGAAGCCAGTTGGTCTAAGGCCCCTTCTACACTGCCATATAAAATACAGATTATCTACTTTGAACTGTATTATATGGCAGTGTAGACTCATATAATCCAGTTCAAAGCAGATAATATGGATTATTTGCTATGATAATCTGGATTATATGGCTGCGTAGAAGGAGCCTAGAATGGACCTAAGAAGACTAAGTGGGGACCATCATATCTTGGGTTTCCTTCTCATTGGAGATAAAACATCCCCTGTGGATTTAAAGGAGATGATTCAGGCATGATTTGCTTTCTCATAAATACAGTAATGATGCACAGAGAAATACAAGTAGACTTTCTTTAACTGACATAAAAGGAATGTCTGTAACCTACAAAGAATTATCCAAACTGCTTAAAACAGCAATAGCATCTATACCAGCAAAAAGGGGCAAGTTCTAACATTCAAAGAACCACCATTCCAACTTTGGTATCAACTGTGGGCCATATAAGATCAAAACATCTAATGTAGATCTAATCAGTTGGATTTACCTACATGGCAACTTGCCATTTAATAGTTGAACCAAATGCACTACTTTCATTGAGACTAACCAGCTAAGGAGGGGAAAGAAATATTGGCTGCAATTCCACCTCACAAAATACATTGTATAAATTTGCACATACTTTAGTTTTACAGCAAAAACTGCTGCAGAACCCTCCTAGTGAATTGTGAATAAATGTATCAGATCAACAGTAAGGATGTCCTAATGTACATTTGGCTGTATAGATGTATATCCAGACTCCCCAGCTGGTATCCCAGTGCGCAAAGGGCTCTATAGATGCTGTTGTAGGAAGTGCTCAATGTGCATTGAGAACAATGGGCAACAGTGACCTCACTGGCTTCCCTACATTGTAAAGTCTCAGTAGCTCCTTGCTGAATACAGATGTTGTGAAAATGCTGGATGCTATTTCCTGTAGGTGTGATTTCACTTATGTAGATGCAAGAGCCATACTGAATTCCAACCATAGTTTTAGTTTCATGAAAAGAAATTTCAGCCAGGAAAAGTGGCAAAGGCCACAAAGTGGAAAAACTAGAATATACCAGAAGCCCTCAAAATGACCTTATTTTTAATTTTAAAAGTTTTATCTCACCTTATATCAGGAGATCCAAGTAAAATTAATGTAAATTATTTTAAAGCAATATAGAATTTGAAACAATCAAGGATAACTGAAACAGACTAGAACATTAAACAATTACCTAAAATAGTCTGAAAGGTTAAACTTGTTTAAAACCATGAACATTTTGAAAGAAAATAGTTAAGTCTCAAAGGTTTTAATAAAAATCCCTGTTTGAACTTGGCACCAAAATGAATCTATCACTTATTCCAATTGGACCTCCAACAAGACAGCTGTATGTGCACTGTGGGCTGGACTTTGCTCTCTCATGTGGTATAGAAAAAGGTGAAAGCAATCCTTGGATCTATATTTGGCCATGGAGAATGTTCCCCAGAAAGAAACCCAAGTGGATCAATCAGTCTCACAAAGAATAAAACCTGTCAATCAGAGGAATCAAAGGGCTTCACACAGTTCAGTGCTTGGCTCCAACTCACAGAGATCTAGTAGTGCTTATACTCTAAAGAAATCCCTTTGCCTCTATTGATATTCCTATGTTTTCAAGCACCAGTCATGAATCTCTGTGATAATTAGAGTGAAACTGATGTTCTTTCATGATCTGTTTCAAAAGAGGGAAGCATCTTCTTATTTTATTGCTTATTAATCCAGCTAGTGGCAAGAATGCATTCGTAATTCCAGAAATTTCTGCTGTTGATATAATTAACAGCATGTATTTAATCTAACACAGTCCCTGCAGAAGGCCAATCCATTTATGCACAAGCTTTTAAAGATTAAATTCAGACCACCTACAAACATATGGACCAGTCTCCCTTTTCCGCTGATTCATAATAGGTGATTTTACATTAAATCATTGCTTGTAATTTGTTGAGAATTATCCAACTTATAATTGTACAATTTCAAATGTCAGAATTGTTCGTATTCTTAAAAGGGGAATGTTCACATGGCTGCACCATCTTGACCACAGCACAAATGGAGCAAGTAGTAAAGTCGTTGAACAATGGCTATAAGTTAATTGAACAATGGCTACAATAAGCAATAATAATGCAAGGAGAGGGGTCATTCAATCCACATTCAGATATGGGTCTCTTTTCTAATAAGCACTGTGACCTTCGTATTATTTGTTGATCAGCCTGAAGTCTACTAAAACTAGGTCTCCTATCAACAAACTCATTAACATTATCTTGAAGCTCATTATTATCAGCACCTGGAATGCAGGGAAATTGAAAGAAAAATGTTGTCACCTTACACAGTGTTGTAGTTCAGCCCATGGTGGTGTCTGATATTACTGTTAATGGGAATTCTGGGTCTGGGAATGGGGGTTCTGGGCCTGTGATTTTAAGTCCTGAAACTGAACAGTCTGTGTCTCCAACTAGTCTTGGCCACATTCCAGAGGATGCAGCAGAGCCAATCTCCAGGGAAAGGAGTTCAGAGACTGCAATTCCAGGTGCTGATAATAATGAGCTTCAAGATAATGTTAACGAGTTTGTTGATAGGAGACCTAGTTTTAGTAGACTTCAGGCTGATCAACAAATAATACGAAGGTCACAGTGCTTATTAGAAAAGAGACCCATATCTGAATCTCATATGAAAAGACATAATTTTTTGAGTATATTAGGGAGGCCGAGTGTTTTGCCCAGCAGTCTGGTCAATGTAGATAATGGAGATAACAGCTATTGTCAAGCCATGGCTGATTGGAGACTTCTAGTTTTATACCTTTGTTCATGTTCTAGTTTTTAAGTACCAGGGATTGTTCCTGTATTTCTGTATTTGATTCTATGTTTCTTCAGTTTTCTTTCATCCTGTTTTGGATGCCTTTCTGCCTTGAGACTCTTGATTATTCTTGCACCTGGAACCTTATGGATGATTGATACATTTGAACTTTGAAGTTTTTACTATTTTTGGTGTTTGCTTTTTATATAATCTTCTATAAACTGCTTTGCCTGGGATGCAACACACAGTTTCCTCTTGTGTGATGGAAGGCTACATTGCATAAGGGAACATCTAAGGCGAGACCCCAAAGAGCACTGTCCCAGTTTCTAATATGGTTGTGGATAGTATCAAGCACAGCATATCTTAATCATTGCGAATTTAGTCATCATAGCCCATCATTCAGAAACTCATCCCATATTTTTAAACTGAGTTTTTGAACATCAGAAAAATTACATTACCTAAGGTTAGCACACACATGCTGTGCTGCAGAGAAATCACAAGAGCATTTTAAAAATTATCGAAGTGATCTGAATAAATGTGGGATATAAGAATGGCATTATAACTGTATTCCATGAACATGAGTCAGGCTTTACACTTGCAATAAACAAGTTAAAAGCAAAAACATTAAAGTAAATAATACACAGACTTGGAATAAACATATAATATGTCATTCAAATGCATTTAAATAATGTGTGGTTTATTTTTGAAGCTAAAATAACATTCATCTTACATATTTTTGTCTTTCATCGTTCTCACACAATTTAACAGATTTTTTTTTTACAGAACTGGAATTCAAAGTAGTTTCTGCTACTTAGTTTCCATTGAATTTCAGCCCATTTCGTGATAGAATTGGTTTAATACATTATTCAGTCTTCTGAAACAGTTTTAGTATAAAACATACAATCAAATGGCCAAAACCATAAGCCTTGTGAGACCTCTGAGCAATCTTAAGCAAGCAGTGGAAAATTTACTGTGAAGAGCATGGGGAGTAATTGGGTATTGGCAAGGAGAATGATTGGATGACCTAATAACTTTTTCTCACTATTTTCTATGGGCTATGGATAAGACCCAACCCTTTAAATAATTTTTTGCATTCATGGACAGGAAACCATCCAACAGTTTCTCAGCTGGCTTTGGTAAACTTCAAGGTAACCCTATATAATAACAATGAATTAAATATATGAATGTAGGCCCTCATATAGCCAGGATGGTGTCATCCACATAGAAGGGGCTGCCTTGCTCTGGAATAACTTGCCCAGGTTGACTTATTCTTTGTATCCTCTCCACTTGTAGCAAATACATTTTTATTCAAATGGGCATTTAAGCTGGTTTATTGCTAAGAACAGAGAAGAATTTCAGTACATTTTGCAGTTTCAGCACAAGTAGCATTTTTGTATCTCCCATGATTTGTGTGATAAAGATCTATAGAACTAGTCTTGTGCCTGAAACCTTATGGATTATTGATACATTTGGACTTTGAAGTTTTTACTGGTTTCTGGTATTTGCTTTTCATATAACCGTCAATAAAATGTTTTGCTGGTTATATATTTAATAACTTTGACTAGTAAAATAAAGGCTAGCTGAAATTTTTACCACTGACTTCCCAATACAGTGATACCTTGAGTTAAGAGTTTAATTCATTCTGTAACTGAGATCTTAACTCAAATTGCTCTTATCTCAAAGCAAATTTCCCTTTGAAGTGCTATTAATCTATTCCAGCCCCCTGGGGCCCTCCTGCCATTTTTGTTACGCTTTTTAAATAAGAAAATGTACTTTATAAATAACAAATAATGTATAAATGGACATTCACATGGATCAATAAAAAAAGAAAGATGGTAGAAGCACAAAGTTGTGGCACAATGGTAGTACCACGAAGTTGTGGTGATAATAAATAATAATAAAACTTTATTTGTATTCCACCTTATCTCCTCAGGGGGACTTGGGGCAGATTCCAACATACAACGGCAAACATTCAATGCCTCCAAAAAGCAAACAAGTAACAACATTATAAACCCAGAAAAGCCCCACATAGTAAAACATTAGAACCTAATATCAATAAATTAAACCAATCATAATCAAACAAGAATTATGCAATGATGTAAAATCTGAACATAAAACATTCATATTAATTTACAAAAGTCAACTATCATTCATAAAATTGTGTAGGTTGGTTTTGTGGCCAGAGTGGTTGTATGACCAGTGATGGTAACTGGGCTAACATAGACTAGAGAAGCCCAAGTATAAAATTGCTCTCAATCAGAGGCATCATTTCCTTCAGACTGTACTCATTCCAAGCTTCCTCCCTCTCTTGCTCTCTCTCCCTCTCTCTCTCTTCATGAAGCCAAACAAACCAGGAATAAAAAAACACACAAAATCAACTAACCCAAAGTTCCTTAAAGCAAACAAGAGCAAAGCGGACAGGAATCTCCCAAAGCAGACAAGAACATGAGGCACAGAGGCTGCTCCCTTGAAGTCTAAAGTCCTCTATTCCAGCACCAGTGCTTCCTCTGGTGCTAGCTGTTAACTCAAATTGCTGCTCTAATGTCAAAGCAAAACCCAGGCCAAGCAATGTTTCTTAACTCAAAACGCTTTTAAGTTGGGGTACTTTTAAGTTGAGATTCCACTGTATTTTGCATTATTGAGTTATATAAGGTCTCAAACATGACTAGTTTTCATTGGATTCTGTCACTTTTGTGTTTTCTCTTTTGTCTAATAAATGCCTTACAATATATAAAAATGCTTATATGTGTTTTGTAACTATTAATTCTGGATCTTGATCAACCATCCTCTTGTGCTGCAATTATAACATTCAAAATAGAGAGGTTAGTCTGGTTCCAAAGGTCCCCTAATAATAAGCCCATTGAAAGTAGTCAGATCCCTCCTCTTTATAGTCTCTGAAAATATGGTCCAGGGTTTGACGGACTCTCCTTGATGGCATGGGAAGATATGAGAGGGCTGCAGAGGGAAACAGCTAGAACATCTCTCTTCTCTTATTTCCTCAGGTGTGAGCATCTGGTAGATTTCAGTGCCTTCCATAAACAGAAGGAATCTCTAATCTGGATTCACTCTAATGACTAGAACTCTGGAAGAAAAAAACAGAAAAGGGAGACTAGGTGGTAACTAATATTAAATCAAATGGGAACATAAAAGTGGAAAAGTTAAATCAAAACAAAATCATGAAAATCACTACCTAACTTCAAATAGAGCAGGATGAGTTTGATGAAAGGAATGAATGATCTATGGAAAGCTCACAAAACCACGAGTATATAACATCTCTGTCCAACTTGGAATTGTCTCTCCCTATTAGGATGAGTTTTCCTTAATAGTATGCATTACCTTCACACCCCATGCCTCAACTAACCAGCTTCCTGAAGGAAAGTAGCTCCTTTAGTCCAAACACCCTGACTGATCCAACAGATTTATGATATTTAACTTGTTTTTCAGTTTTCTTTGGAAGAGTCCTGAATAAGCTATCTTCCTCCTGTCCCACTTGAGACTCAATATGGATTCTATTCAACCCACAAGTGGTTACCAAATATCTTCCTCAAGCTGTACTTGGTCAATCAACTCATTTGCCAAGTGGCCAGAGTAGATATTGGATCAGGAAAATAGGATTTAAATACAGAATTTGCTCAAATATCCACTGGTGATTACCTTTCTGTTTCTAAGTGAAAGAAGAGAGAAAAATCCCTCTGAAATTTGCAGGATGTGTGGCTGAGAAGTATTGAACTGTTCAAATACCACAGGGGTATGGTTAGTGGTTTTCTATTCCTTTGTTTTATATGCTTGGACCAATGGAGCTTTGAAGAAAAAAAGTTGGGAGTGATGAAAAGGAAGACTCATTTCCTGAGAGGAATGTTCAAATGTAGTGCTGGATCCAAGGATGTTGAACTGCTGATAGAAAGTTCTTTGATCCAGTGACATTTCAATGGGTGGAAAAGAAGACAAACGCCTCCCACACTGTTCTAAAGGGTCCTTCAGTTTGCCAGAATACTTAGGAGTTTCAGGAGGAAGAGATAGTAAGTGACAAATAATCTTCTTTCCAGTTCTGTGGACAAGGTTTCTACTTTATCAAAGAGCCTTCTGTCAGCAGAGGGATATCACGAGCTCAAGGGAAAAACTCTTACATGTCTTCTTTGATCTTCTTTCAAGTCCTATTAGCACCCTCTGGTCATCCAGGAATAAGGGGGTCCTTTCAAATTCTCATCATTCTAGACCCTTGAATGCAAGAAGAGTGTCTTGGTTAGTGTTGCTAGGTTTTCCAAATAGAAAGTCAAAATTCATGGTCAAAATTCATAACACGCTGGGTTGATCATCAGGAAATCACTATCAACAAGCTGGTTTTCCACCTAACCAAATGAAAGCAATAATTTCAAATAATTTAGGGCACATCCAGACTAAACAAAAGTGCCAGATTTTGTTTTGGGTTCATTAGTATTTTGTAGTGGATTAAAATAAATCAACCTGGAAAGCCAGTATAAAAAGTATCTGATCATATTGGGAGTAGAAAAAAATATGCTATGGGAAACAAATATGTATGTATCTCCAAGATAAAATCAGAAAGAAACAGAATAAAATCTGGGACTTTCTGATCTTTTTAATCAGTCTGGACACACTCTTGGCCAATATTTCTTTGTAAAATGAAGATATTGTCCACATACATAAATTGCATGATGCACACATTTCTGTGAGCCCACAGCCCAAAATTCAGTCTTTCCAGCCTCAAATAGAAGACTTCACTTATAAGAGATACTCTTAATCCAGTAAGGAACAAGCTTTCTTGCTCTCAAATATGGGACAACCCCTATTTTTTTTTAAAAAAAAAAAAAAGACACTCGGAAACCTATCTTTAGTACAAACCAGGAATATATAAACATGCTTCATTTATTGTAATTTTATTATTGAATAATGCTAACTTTGTGTCGTTATACTATTACAAACCTATTGATGATATACAATTTATATATTTTGAAGTTAAATAGACACATACCTTTAGACCAGCCTCAAAATGCTGGATCTTTAACCAGCTTACTTCCTGTATCTCAGTGGTTCCCAACCTGTAGTCTATGGACCAGCTGTGGTCTGCAAGAACAAAAATATGGTCCACGGCCTCACCATTACTACACCATTGCCTCGAAGCCATGTAACAATGAGAGTGTCTGGTCTTGCAAAACCCTCTTATACTGCCAAGGCAACGGGGATGTCAGGAAAGGAGAGGCTGGCTACTCATGAAAGGTTACTACAACCACATCCGCTCTAGATGATTAAATATGGTTTTCTGTGGACGAGTAGATGGTGATTACTGGATGGCATATGTTCTGTTTCAGAAACTAGAGCTGATGTGATCTATCCAATGCAATTTTCTGAATGAGCACACCAAATAACTAAACCGAATCTAAAGTTGACCAAAAACTGATTTGCACCCTTTTGGTACTAATGTTGGAGAGTGGTCCCTGGTCAAAGTGGTCCCTGGTCAAGTAGTCCCTGGTCAAAAAAAGGTTGGGAACTACAGCTGTATCTGAACTGAATTGCAGTGTTTTTTCCTTAGACATCTCTGATAAAATGAGCTGTATCTTGATGTTTCTGATTGTTTCATAATCTTGAAATACAGAGGGAATTCAGGAGATCATTTCCTAACCCTTTGATAATATAGCTACCTGATATCTGAGGCTTTGAAAAGTTGTAATCTTTCCCATACCTAACCAATATGCACCACATGTAAATTGACAATAGGCACAAATTGACCAAAGAAGTGTAGATTTTAACTTCTTAATAAAACAAAACCCCTTTTATTCATTCTACCTTAATACATTGCTGCTAAGACATAAAGCAGAAAGTAGATCAATATTTATTCAATGAGATTTATTAGACCTCATTACTTTAAACACCCATTTCACATGATAAAATCTAAATTATTTCAGCCAAGATATGCACTGCAGTTATCATTCAGGGGGAAAAATCTTTTTAACACTCAAATGTTTAATGTGCTGTGCTAGTTGGAATTTTCAGATCACTCAAGGTCAGTTCCCATTGTCTGTGATATAAACAATATGGTGTGTTCTTCTCTTTTTCTACATCCCAGACTGCCATATGTCTATAAACTGCTTTAAATTTGCCCATGTTTCTTTTATTTGACCTGCTTGCATTAAATTCTGTATTAAAAGGCAAACATGTTTCTTAATATATACTCTATTATTTAGATCCTGTCATTGCCATGGTCTCTTTGTGCCATGGTCTAGGGTAAAATAGTTGCAGATATCTTTTGTGTTGTAAAATCCTAGAATATTCTTAACAGAGCTAAGAATGCTTCCAAAGAAATCTCCTTGTAAACAGGCCTCTTTTAACAAACAGATTTCTTTTGATGGTTGCCAGATAATTTATAAGTCCGTGTGGACTTGTTTCAAATCAATTAACAATGTGAAGGTGAGAGAAAACAAAACAAGGACAGAAAACAGATATGATATGTCAGCCGTCTATGGACTGTTGTCTGCTGGGCATGACCAAATGGAAAATGGCTGGGTTGGCCCCAACCTTTAGCCAGAGTGAGGCAGCTGCTTCATTTAACAGATTCTGGATGTCTGAAAAGGGCAGGAACTTGATAGTTGTTTACTTTGTCATCATTGGGGTTATTTTAATTGATTTTACTAATTGAGACAAGCAGAGATTTTCAGTCTTATATGCCAAAATAACTTGGCTGGCTTTGGGTACCACTGTATACATATGGAAGGGAAGGGGGATGGAATTTGCTTTTCTGCCTTAGAGAGAAAGAGGCTTGGAATAGTCTGTTATTTGACTGCTTCCGCTGAGATTTAAGCTATAAAAATTGTCACCATTAAACTAGCTATAAAACCTACTGTTTTAATTCTGCAAAGGTTTCCTCCTGAGATCTCAAATTCACAGTTTAGAAATGCTCCTGGAGTCAGACTGTGAACCAGGACTGGGTACAGGAACCTTATGAATTCCCTTTTGAAAAAGCTGCATTCCCTATGGTTCCTTTTCAACAAAATTCAAACTGTTCCTTTTGACCTTTGAAGTGCCAACAGCTTCAATCCAGATTATCTGAAAGACTATATGTTCTTACATAAGTCACTGAAAGCTTTAAGATCTGAACGTAGGTCTTGCTTTGTTTGGACCTTCTGATTACCAGTTTCGTTAGTTGTCAACTGACGCCACTTACAGCTTATAAAATCCACACTGAATTAGATTATATGGCAGTGTGGACTCAGATAACCCAGTTCAAAGCAGATATTGTGGATTATTTGTCTTGATATTCTGGGTTATATGGCTGTGTGGAAGGACCCTTATTGTGGACACAGTGGCACCTGGCCAGCAGCAGTTTGATCTTACCAAGGTGCCCATTTCACCAAGCATGTGCTTGGAGCCAATTGTTAGTGTTAGTTCAGCCTCCTTCCACACAGCTGTATAAAACACACATTGAACTGGATTATTTGGTACTGTGAATTTAGGGCCCTTCTACACAGCCATATAACCCAGAATAGGAAGGGAGAAAATTCTACAATATCTGCTTTGAACAAGAATATATAACTAAAAATATATTCCAGTTCAAAGCAGATAATGTGGGATTTTATTCAGCTGTGTGGAAGAAGCCTCAAATAATCCAGTTCAAAGAAGATATTGTGGGTTGTTATTGTTGTTCATTCGTTCAGTCGTCTCTGACTCTTCGTGACCTCATGGACCAGCCCACGCCAGAGGTCCCTGTCGGCCGTCACCACTCCCAGCTCCTTCAAGGTCAGTCCAGTCACTTCAAGGATGCCATCCATCCATCTTGCCCTTGGTTGGCCCCTCTTCCTTTTACCTTCCACTTTCCCCAGCATAATTGTCTTCTCTAGGCTTTGCTGTCTCCTCATGATGTGGCCAAAGTACTTCAACTTTGTTTCTAGTATCCTTCCCTCCAGTGAGCAGCCGGGCTTTATTTCCTGGAGGATGGACTGGTTGGATCTTCTCGCAGTCCAAGGCACTCTCAGAACTTTCCTCCAACACCACAGTTCAAAAGCATCTATCTCCCTTCGCTCAACCTTCCCTAACATCCAGCTCTCACATCCGTAGGTTACTACAGGGAATACCATGGCTTTGACTAGGTAGATCTTTGTTGCCAGTGTGATGTCTCTACTCTTTACTATTTTATTGAGATTGGACATTGCTCTCCTCCCAAGAAGTAAGCGTCTTCTGATTTCCTGGCCACAGTTTGCATCTGCAGTAATCTTTGCACCTAGAAATACAAAGTCTGTCACGGCCTCCACATTTTCTCCCTCTATTTTCCAGTTGTCAATCATTCTTGTTGCCATAATCTTGGTTTTTTTATGTTTAGCTGCAACCCAGCTTTTGCGCTTTCTTCTTTCACCTTGATTAGAAGGCTCCTCAGCTCTTCCTCGCTTTCGGCCATCAGAGTGGTGTCATCTGCATATCTGAGGTTGTTAATATTTCTTCCAGCAATTTCCACCCCAGCCTTGCATTCATCAAGCCCCGCACATTGCATGATGTGTTCTGCATACAAGTTAAAAAGGTTGGATGAGAGTATGCAGCCTTGCTGTACACCTTTCCCAATCTTGAACCAGTCTGTTGTTCCATGGTCAGTTCTTACTGTTGCTACTTGGTCCTTGTACAGATTCCTCAGGAGAGAGCTGTGTGGAAGAAGCCTCAGATAATCCAGTTCAAAGCAGATATTGTGGGTACTGCCTTGATATTCTGGGTTATATGTCCATGTGGAGGTTCCCCAGTGAGACTTACCTTGTTGTCTAACCATTCCACAGTTTATCGGATAGGCCTATTCTATCTAATCGGAAAAAGCAAACAAGATTCAGGCAAGGAATGTGGGTATGTGGGAGTGGGCATTGTCCCTTAAAAAAGATTTTTTTTTCCCCACCAAATGAATCTTCGTTTCAATCTCTAAATTTCTAACATTGTTGAGAGAAACACTGAAAATCACGAACACCTAGAACTCTTAGAATATTTTCTGTATTCACATTCCCATAGTAGCTTTCCTGCTTCTTTTCTCAAATTGTATTTCCAAATGCACAGCTTAGGTTTTAAAATACTGCAATGCTGGAAGTTTGGGGACTGAAGGAAACATTGATTGGGAAGGGCAGATTTCTTATGGGAGGAACAATGCAGTCTTTTTGCTTGCTTGTCATAGATATGCCCCTGTGTCCTTCCACACACTCCTATATCCCAGAATATCAAGGTAGAAAATCCCACAATATCTACTTTGAATTGGGTTATCTGAGTCCACACTCAGATAATGTGGGATTTCCTGCCTTGATATTCTGGTATATTGGGCTGTGTGGAAAGTCCCCTAATTCAAGTTATTATGTCAATCTGGAATATGGTAAATTCACCGCTTAGAAAAGTTACTTTATTGAACAATGATTATGCTGATTAATGGCTTTTAGGAGTTGCAATACAAAAAGTTAAGACTCAATACAACTGTGCAAGCCTATATGTAAACCAAATGTGCATGCCCATCCCAGGTCATTTTGCCAGGAAACCTCTGAGCCTCTAAACAGATCCTGTCACCAGTTTAAAAAAAAGCTATATGGCCAGGCACAGTATATTTGCATTCAATCTATACATTGTGGAAATATGTTCAAAATGTTTGAAGAACATGTAAAGGGTGAGACCAGATCAGGAAACATAATCCCATTCCTCTTACTTCATGTCATCCAAACAAAACTGATAACTAGATACCACAATTAAAGGAGTCTAGAGGATTCCAGAAATGTTTCTACAATGACATCTGTTTGCTTCTTTAACTTAAAGTAGCAATAAGAGCTACTATTCAGTTTAAAAACTAACAAAGGAAGTAAGGGGTTTATGTCATTCTTTCCCATTTATCCAGGATAACCTCTAAAACAGATTTTGTCATTTGCATGAAAAGATATTAGTACTTGTAAGCATTTGTTCTAAAGAACTAAAAGCTATTTATGTGGTACAATTCTGACAAAGACAATGATCCACTGAGAAAAGGTTAAGCTTTGTCTTCTCCCTTTTCTTCCCCACACCTCCAGCCATGGACTTGTGATTTACAGCTTTCCCCAGCTGCTTTTAGTTTTCAAAGTAAAAGAAAACTGTGGCTCTTTGAGGCGTGGTGGGGATTCATGACCAAGGGACTGTCAGACACTGTTGACTCTGCATACATAACTACTCAGAAATCTTCATAAATCTGGAGTTCATAAAGAAAACTTTAGTTTAGCTACCAAATGTTGAAACCACTGAAAATGTCAGCAACATTTTCCTCCAAAAGAATCAAGGGCGGTGTTTAACACCAGCTATTGAGAAGAAGGCTTATATTAAATAAACACAAGTATTTCAGATTAAGAATCCCAGGATATTTCTTCTTAGCTAACTTGGTGATTGACTGTGAACAATTTGTTCTTTATTATTTTAGGGACCTCATTAAAAAGGCCCATGGATTTGCCCCGCATCGTGGCGAATCTATGGGCTTCCAGTGGGGGGCGCGGAAAAGCCATCGTTCCATGCCCCACATCACCTGCCTTACCTTGTCTTTCATCCCATGGCGGGGAAAGTGTCACCATCCGGCTTCCCTCCATTATTGCGGGAAGGCTTCTGTGTTGCCAAGGCAGCAGTGTACACTGCTTCCTCTCCATTTTAAACATGGAGCTCGACCAGAAGTGCATGTGTGTTATGTGAAGGGCTCCATGCTCAAAATGGAGGGGGAGCAGCATACGACAGGCAAATCAGCCCATGTGATGAAGGAGTAGGACTCTCAGAAGAGATTCTATTCCTCTTTGCATTCACATTTTTTTAAAAAAAATCAAATTTAAGGCTCTGCCTCTCCTTGCTTAACCTCAGTCTTCATTCTTCATTCTGGCATTGAATTATTGCCATAGTTTGAAAGCTGCCCTGAGCCCCCCTCTGGGGGTGAGAAGGGTGGGGTATAAGTACAGTAAATAAGTAAACAAATAAATTTCAACACTTCATACTTAAACTTGCTTAAATAGTTATTCTCACAGTACTCTGAAAGGTATAAATCAGAACTAGGCAGCTATTGGAAGTTGAGCAGTCCCCAAACAACTTTGGAACACTGATTGATGAAAAAAGGCATCTTCTAGGACAAGGATGGTCTAGCAAACAATATCCCTATACCCTTAAGGGAATGTTGGGAGGCAATCCTTAAATAATGGGGTAGTGTGGGAGGCTTAACCACAGAAATGGCTCTTAGAATTACAATTAACCCAATATTTATGGTGAAGTGAATCTCAAACAAATAATTTATATCTGGAGATCCATGACAGTTAAAGGATCATATTTGTAATGTGCACAGAACCATCCAAAGACACATTGCAAGAGGGAGTAGAGTAGAAAATGGCAACCGTACTACACAAACAGCCAAGGAACATATGCGCCAAGACTGATGAAGTTAAAATCAAAAGCATGAGGCAGCTCTTTCACTCTGCCTAATGTTAGAGTTGGCCTGGGATGTGTAGAAAACTCTTTTATTAGAATTTATTAAATATTAGCCTATCTCAAAGGTTAAGAGTTACAACATATTCCAGAACACATTTAGAGAAATCTAACATACAACACTTTCAAGGGCAAGTTATTCATAAAAATGAAAAATTCTGATATCCAATTAACCTTATCACTTGAAAGTATTCAAAATGCATCTAACAGTGATTAATGTGGCTCATCATAGGATTAAGGTGAATATACCAATGCAGAAATGGACATTTTCAAAGGCAAGTTATTCACAGAAGTGAGCATTTCTGATACCAAATTAACCCAATCACTTTAATAAATCTAGAAGGAATATAATTTGATTCACCCACTGGATTAAGATGAACAAACCTACACAGAATTGGGTGCATACAAATAGACAATTCTGTCTGGTTTTGAGTTATGAGGTTCCTTTTTTTTACCTGGCCATCTGGTTCTGCTGTTAATGTGGCTTCTTGATTTCTCCTACTCATCTTTAATAACAATTTATGGACAACAAATATATATGTGAAGACATGCCATATAGTGTTAACAGATTCCATAAAGTATTTCATGTGCTCCGTGGAAAAAACTAGATTTTGTCACACTCTACATCGCTTTTTTATGAGAGATAAACATGCAGCCCTTTCCCAAGCACACCTGGGCCACACAATTGTAATGCATTGTGTATTACAGTCCAGTGGACTGCAGATGTCCATAATAAATAATAAATACAGTCCAATGTCATTTCTATAACTCTTGGAATTGTAAACCACAAATGTTGATCACGTATTTCCTCACACTGATATCTATAAAACCATAAGCATTTTTAATGTTCCAAGAAGAGCTGTCAATAAAGAAACATATTGGAAGAAACTATTTTGCATCTTAAACAATATCACTGAACAAAAATTTCTTGAAGCAAAGTTTTAGAATCACTAGATAGAAAAGCAGCATCATACTGTAATTTTATCACACAATAAAACAAAAGATTGCTCTCTTTCTGCTAAAAAACAACATTCAGATTGATAAGACATTGTTCCAAAAAGGCAAAGTTCTTAGGTTTCTGTTTCGGCAATATACTGTTGGAATGTAGGATGTCAGCCAAGAAAGTAGGATTTTGGGGGAGAAACAACTGGGGAAATTAATAGAAAGCATGGACTGTCCAAAAGATTCTAATTTTCATGGAGGTTTCGTCAAATGTTTACATTTCTCTATTCATAATAATTCCATCATTATTTATAATGCCATCTCTAGATTTCACTCAGGAATTCTATATTTTACCATGTTTTTTCTTTGCTTTTAAAGTTTAGATTAAGTTCTTAATTTTATAAATTAAAAAAGGACATTCTTACTTTCAGTACTATTATTACCTACTATTTTAAAAAATATTTCAGAGGTCACTGTACATCAAGACCAAAGATAGACTGGGCAAAGATGAAGGACTGCAGAGTTCTCCCCTGATAAACTCCCAGGGGAGAACTCGGTACCTGTGGATTATCGGTGATATTTTGATATCTTGATCCAGTGATGGCATTCCTTCATGTAAGGAAGAAGCAGAGGTATTTCATGAAGACCCAGTTTCTGCCTCCAATAGCTTGCCAAGACTTTTGTTCTTGCCTCAGGAAAAATACTCAGGAAAAATACTCATAGCAGAGTGGCAGCTATGTTTATAGCTAAAAAGAATGCCTTAATTGCCATTTTCAAGAAAGAAAGAAAATCTTACCTTGTGAGACGCATCTCTGGCTATTGCTTAGTTAACTCCCATTGGCAGTAACTTTTATTTTCAAAAGATGTGTATAACATACATTTATTATGTGTAATGCAACTAGATATAGACAGTGTCAGCTCCCCTTAGTGCTAATGGACTTTAAAGAAAGACCTTTTAAGAAATTTTAATCCTAATCAATTTTGTGAGGTAGACTGATTGTAACACTGAATGGTTTGGGGAAAGGGGTGGGTGCCTTCTTCTGGGGCCTGAAAAACTATGATGGCTGTGTGGATTGGGCCCAGGGATCATGTGATGTGGTCCACAAGCCCATCAGTGAAATGCACAGGCATAGTACAAACATAATTTACACTCAATTAATTCAGAAGAAGAAGAGAAAAAGATGGAGCATAGTTGTACTCTGACAGAAGCAAACTGATACAGTCTCTCCTACCTTACGTACACTTCCTCATTAATAACTTTTAACATTTGTTCATATGCTAATATTTCTTAACCACATGTGTCCCAGTTTTCATTTGTGAAACAATGTTGTTTGTTGACAGACATGGACATAAATTTGTAGAGTGCCACACTCAACATCCTTGGATGCAGGATTTCAGCCACTTGTGCAAAATTCATTCCTACGCAAAGAGAATTCCCATAGAAAAAAAATCAATTCAGCAAATGAATTGAAAGGTACAACAGGTAGGACCCTTCCAGATCTCAAGTTCAATAACAGTAATGTGAAAGGAAAAGATATAATAGAAAGCATATTATTGGAAAGATACACCCAGTTGTTTGAGGAAGTGCATTATACAAGTAATGATTGGAATGAGGCAATGAGCAAATAGTCACCCTTAGTGTTTCCTCTTTGTGTTTGCCTAAGTGCTATACATATGTACATTGCTGCTACACTTAGGCCTTTTCATCCTACCTACCTTTGGAGATAAATTCTGCCTCCTTCAAGAAAAATAGTAAAGCAAGTCTGGTTTAATTTTTCTTTTTTTATCTCCTTCTATTCTAGGATGGGTTTTTTTAGGTTTAAAGGGAGTTTTAAAATCTTTTTCTCTTCCTTTTTATCCTGAGATGGATTTCCTGATAAAATATAAGAAATAATTTTCTTTTTTTACTCCAAGCATCCAGAGTAATTACTCTTGTTCTTGATATAAACCTCCACTGCGCTCTGCTTGATCAAACGCCAGATATTCTTACAGTTGTGATGCATTTTCATGTTCTCTAGTGACTGGTAAGCATTAGGACTTCAGGGTCTTCACTCAGACACTTATATGGATGTTGCTCATGTAGTGCCAAGAAAGGGGAGGGGGGCTCATATACACTATATATTTCTGTATGTCCTCCCCTAACAGGCAAGGAAAGGCAAGATAGTGATCACTACACTGTATGACCTAAGTGCTTGTGAAGTGTTGTACAAAATGGACCATGTAAATAGGAAGAGACTCGTCTCTCCCTTTGATAATAATCTAGGTTCATCCAATGAAGCCAAATGGTAGGTGGTTAAACATGAAGTTAACTGCCACAAGACAAAATCAGAGCTTCCATCTTGGACATCTGTAAAAGCAGATTAGAAAAATGTATGGGTTTGGGTTACCAGGGATTACTAGACAGGGTTGTTACATACCTCCAGTATTAGATAGTAGATCTCCATGTATTCATTGCAAGTGTGTGTGGTGCAAATTGCAGTTACATTAATTTTCTGCTGGTGGATTTCCATGAGTGATTTCTGGCATAACAGACAGAAAAAGGACCCATGTTCTAAATATTTCTCATAGCAGCGATCATCCAAAAGAAGGGATGAAAATGTTAGGCAGCTGCTTCTCAGTTTATGTTGTTGTTCATTCGTTCAGTCGTCTCCGACTCTTCGTGACCTCATGGACCAGCCCACGCCAGAGCTCCCTGTCGGCTGTCACCACCCCCAGCTCCCTCAAGGTCAGTCCAGTCACTTCAAGGATGCCATCCATCCATCTTGCCCTTGGTTGGCCCCTCTTCCTTTTACCTTCCACTTTCCCCAGCATAATTGTCTTCTCTAGGCTTTCCTGTCTCCTCATGATGTGGCCAAAGTACTTCAACTTTGTCTCTAGTATCTTTCCCTCCAGTGAGCAGTCGGGCTTTATTTCCTGGAGGATGGACTGGTTGGATCTTCTCGCAGTCCAAGGCACTCTCAGAACTTTCCTCCAACACCACAGCTCAAAAGCATTGATCTTCCTTCGCTCAGCCTTCCCTAAGGTCCAGCTCTCACATCCGTAGGTTACTACAGGGAATACCATGGCTTTGACTAGGCGGATCTTTGTTGCCAGTCTGATGTCTCTACTCTTTACTATTTTATCGAGATTGGACATTGCTCTCCTCCCAAGAAGTAAGCGTCTTCTGATTTCCTGGCTACAGTCTGCATCTGCAGTAATCTTTGCACCTAGAAATACAAAGTCTGTCACGGCCTCCACATTTTCTCCCTCTATTTTCCAGTTGTCAATCATTCTTGTTGCCATAATCTTGGTTTTTTTGACGTTTAGCTGCAACCCGGCTTTTGCGCTTTCTTCTTTCGCCTTGATTAGAAGGCTCCTCAGCTCCTCCTCGCTTTCGGCCATCAGAGTGGTGTCATCTGCATATCTGGCATTGTTAATGTTTCTTCCAGCAATTTTCACCCCAGCTTTGCATCCATCCAGCCCCGCACATCGCATGATGTGTTCTGCATACAAGTTAAAAAGGTTGGGTGAGAGGATGCAGCCTTGCCGTACACCTTTCCCAATCTTGAACCAGTCTGTTCTTCTGTGGTCAGTTCTTACTGTTGCTACTTGGTCCTTGTACAGATTCCTCAGGAGACAGACAAGGTGGCTTGGGATGCCCATTCCACTAAGAACTTGCCACAATTTATTATGATCCACATAGTCAAAGGCTTTAGAATAGTCAATGAAGCAGAAGTAGATGTTTTTCTGAAACTCCCTGCCTTTCTCCTATCTCAGTTGATAGGACCTGCAACAATCCTTGTAGCTGCTTGAGTTTCTGGAATTTCCACAGCCTCTACATAGCTCCTAAATTAAAAATTAAATAGGGATCATGAATAAATTCATTTTCAGCTTAGAATAATGCTGTTTCCCATACAGAAAATGCTGTTTTCTGCACAATGCATAACATACAAATTTTATGCATGAGTACCAAATTGTAGAATTTTGAAAGATTGCTTATTGTTCCCCTAGAGAAAAAAAATCAATGAAAAATTGCAACCCTACATTTAACCCTTTTTGGTTCGCAAAATGAGGTGGCATTGAAGTGAAAATTGTAATTTAAATAATAGTCCAGCTCTTGCAAAGCATATTTTGCGTTTATTTTTTTTAATAAATTTATAAAATCAACATAACCAACAGAAAAATCACTTTGTCGTGTCCCTATTAATTCTATAACTCTGCTCTTATTGGAGCTAACAGTTGGATTTAGGTTAATCTAAATACCGTCACCTAATTCATTAAAATGCTTGAATGGAAGAGATTGTGTTTCAGCACATAGGCATGGATTGGATGGTCTTCACATCCTATAATTCCATGACTGCATGAAAAGCAAAACAAAAGAAGATTAAATTTATTGTTTTCATACTGTGAGCCAGCTAAGACTTATCATAGAACCATGAAAATACAAAATCATGCCTTGCAACTGCACCATCCCAGATTATAAGAAAAGGGCTTGTGGCAAGCAGAGCAAGTAAGATTTCCCGATAGCATAAATCCTGACTCATTGGCCGAAGATGAGCAAAACCTTTTTAGCAGATTATTCCAAATAAAACGTGTTGCTTTAAAAAAAAACAGCATGACAATCTAATAGTCCCTCCTCTATACTGCATTACTATTTTTTCTTACAAGAAATCTCCATTGTTGAATAATAATTGATCCCAGCATTTTCTCTGCCATGCAAGCCAAATTCTTGGGGCCTTCCCTGTTCAAAATTAATTGCAGACCAAGCAGAGCTAAAGTCCAGTTGTCCACAATGTTTTATTGCAAAAAGCATACTGGAACTGTTTTGTATTCCTGCTTTTTGTATTCCTGGCTGGCCAAGTGGATGGAAATCTATCGTCATGTTTATCTGTTCCCAGATCTTTGTTATGAACCTCTGCAAAAATATATGGATGCATTAACACACTAATCACTAAGGAACCTACCAGTATTGTAGAAAATTAATATGTACAGTGTGCTGGAGTCATCTGTATAGAAAGAAAAAAGCTCCGATACAAAATCAGGAGTGTTTCTGTTGTGATTTCCTTTTAATGTACTGTTTACTTGAACAGCCATTTTAGAAAAGCCTTTTCAAATAACAAGGAATTGCTGAGGTTGTCTTTTTTTTGTTGTTTTCTCTGCAGCTTGAGAGAAGCTTGCAAGTGTTTATGCATGCTCTGAATTATCTGAGCACATGCTTTGCAGTTAATGTCAGGAAGCGTCTTGAGGGTATTTGGAGAGGCAATGCAAATGAAGGCACCAAAAGCAACTACTAGGAAAAACAGCCAGAGGAAGCAGGCAAGAGAGGGACAATTCCCCTGAATATTATATCATGCAGAATAAGGGGTCCTGCCCAGTGCTAGGAGCTATGATCTGGTTCCAGAAAAGCACTTAAGAACATAATCAACTTTAATCATTTGCCTAGTCCCATTTGGTACAATTTTCAAAAGCCATATGGCTGTGATCTTAAAAGCATTCTCACAGCTTCTTTTCAATGGGGTTTGAACTGGAACACTTTTGGGGACTGCTTTGTTTGTGCTGTAGGAGTCCATGTGTGATTAATTGTTGGCAGAATTCAGAATTATGTTGAAATACTGTTCCGGGCACAAGGTCTAAGTGCATATGTCCTTTGGTCCTTTTGCTTATAAGAAATGTGAGATCAGTCCCCAAGGGGAAACAAGGCACAGACAAAAGACAACATTAAGGTTGAAGGGTCATGGACCACCAAACATTCCCAGTTGAATCCAGGTAGACATCTGATAGAAAGATAGATTTCTCTCAATTTCAGAGAGAAAGACGATCAGTTCTCTGTTACAATCTTTATGGGAGTTTATTGTATCACAGTGTAATAAATGCCCTGTAGGATACATTACCCCCTTGACTGCTTCAGTTCGTGTTGACTTTAGCAATGTAAAAACATGAACTCTCTGATGCAGATCTCAAGCAAAGATTTAAAATCAACATGTGACTTTCAGTTCTCTCCTCATTCTCTCAGTTATGTATTGTTTATTTATTTATTTACCATATTTGTATCCTGCCCTTCTCAACCCTCAGGGGGATTCAGAGTAGCTTCACATATTGGCAATGATTCAATGCCTTAAAAACATACAATTGGGGAAAAAATCTACATTAAAAACAGAGAATTAAAACACATAAAAACAGTTACATGAATTATTAAAATCACATAATCCAAGGTCATGGTCCAGGGCCATTCCAAAATGTCATTATACAGATTCTTTGTTCATTTATTTCACTGCAGTTAATCTCCAAAAGCTTGGTCCCATATTTATTTTTTTTGTCGTGAGAAACTGCAAGTCACTTCTAGCGTGAGAGAATTTGCCATCTGCAAGGATGTTGCCCAGGGGACGCCCGGATGATTTGATGTTTTACCATCCTTGTGGGAGGCTTCTCTCATGTCCCTGCATGAGGAGCTGGAGCTGATAGAGGGAGCTCATCCGCCTCTCCCCAGATTCGAACCTGCGACCTGTCCTGTTTTAACTTTCTTCCTGATGGCTGAAAGGGAAGGGGCTGATAAAATATCACAGGGGAGGGAGTTCCATAGCTGAGGAGCCACCACTGGGATTCCCCAGAAGATATTAATCTCCATGATGGTTCATAGAGGGAGATATGTTCCAGCCCAGCTTACCTATCCAAATGTATTATCTCCTTGTCCCCTGTGAACCATAGACCTCTTGCCCCTCTGCTGAACTGACTTCGTAGCATTCACCTTTTAGTACCTAATCTTCATTCTCACATAATAATAATAATAATAATAATAATAATAATAATAATTCATTACCAAATCCTTTGCTCCCTATTCATTCTTTCCTGCTAGTGCAGTTATCATGTTCTCTGCTTCCCTTCTCTGTGCCTTATGCAGTTACCTCTTAGGACCTCATCACATGGAGGCCAAGAAGCCAGGGGACAGTGAGGGAAACTGCAGGGCAGCGTACCACTTCATTCCCTTACTGTGATTGTTCATGGGATCCCTTCCCATAACTGCACCCACTACCCCCAGCTTCCTCCCGCATCCTCCCCAGCTTCTTCTATGAGGAGTTAGAGCTCCCTACAAAAACCTACCATTACTTGTCACAGATGATGTCAGAATGGGGTAATGCATGGCCATGTACTTCATTCTCCTCCTTCCTGCTGTCATGCTGGTATCCCATTGTGACATCAGCTGTGATGGGTGACAATGGCCAGCTGATTGTGTAGGTAACCCCTTTGGTGTCAGCAGACATGTCAGGGAGCTCCATGGTTGGAAGGGAGCAGTGGTGGTGAGAGTGGGACAAGGGGATGGGTCTAGGTCTTATTCTGCCACTCTCTGACCCAATGACTGCTATATTAAGGGTACCTTATCTAGTTCATACTTTTATTAACATCATTTCTATATATTGTCCTCAGAATATTTTCCCTTTCAAATGTTCTACTCTACCTTAGAATTGTACACTATTTCAGAATTTCCTGTGGCAACTTTTTTTCAGAATAGAAAGGATTGTGTTCTATGTTGTAGAAGAGCTACATTTTATATACTTGCATGAAGAATACATATAATTGTTGGGTTTCATCCCTGGGGACTGCACAAGTCTGTGTGTCATCGGGTTTCTAGTTCTCAATCAGTAGCTAGGCTAGAGACAGGGCTAAACTGAGGGATTCCTTCCCCCACATTCCTATTCATGTTTTCCCAAAAGGGCTTTGCCTTTCCTCTCTGCTAGCCACTGTATCCTCCCCCTTTGATGATGCAGTAATGGAATTATGTGAAGGAACTTCCTCTTAAGTTTAAAACTGCCCTGGGTTGACTATGCAGTCACCACCATTTTAGGAACTTCTGCTTTTCTTTCTTCCAGTAAGGATGCATTTTGCCTCTCTCTAGGCAAAATGTAGCTGCGTGGATTTTTGTTTACCTTTTACCTTCTCTAGAAGATGAGAGTAAGCTAGTTAGCTCCAAGAGCCTTTTGATCAAGAATGTATTTCTTTTACTTAAATCAATATTTTTGAACCTAACGTTCTGATTCTGCAATCCTGATCCATCCTAAGATATAGAAGGCAATCACATAAGTTTCTGCTGATTATGGAGTTTACTCCTGGTATCTGCTATATTTTTGGTGGAATTGACCCCAACTGAGGGTTATTTTTGAGCCTAACAGCTCAGATTCCTCAACAATAATCATTCATTTCACTAAGTACAGAAGTATCCGGAATATAAGAAAATTCTTATATCTAGAACCAATAGAGGATTCTTGTATGTGGTACAAATTAGGAATGAACACAAGTTACAGAGATGCTCACAAATAAACGAACATGTTTACAGACAATGCAAAACCATGTACAGGGTAACATTTGACCACACCTTCAGTTTTTCTCACTTAATGTGTCTTTTGTTCTTTTGGGTTTCTATGTTCCACCTCTACCAGCAACTCCACCTTGGACCAGAACTTAGAAAGGTATTTTAAAAAACCTGCAAGTAGAAGTAGCATACTGACAACTGCACAGTTATGGATAGCTTTAACTTATATATATTCCATAAAAGCAGCTTTCCAAGCTGGTCCTCAGTCTGCCATGGGCTTTTCTGGATAAATTATATAGCCATGCTAACAGCTAAGCTCTGAATACCCATGCCAGCTGACTTTCCTTATTTTATCTGGTCTTTTTGTCAATATGATTTGACTGGCTCTTCTTCCTCACTAGTTAAAATCTTCCTAAATGTTCCAAGACATTGCTCAAGGGATGAGAAAGAAGACATTTCCCAGGTGCATCCATATTAAGTATCTGAATGGTTTTAAGTGTTCTCTTATCGAGAAGACTTTTCTCTGGAATAAAAGCTATTCAAAAAAGAGCTCTCTTTTTTCCACCAAGACAGTTCTTTTTCATTCTTTCTCGCTTGAGCAGTTAGCTTCCTAGATATTTTCCTTTCCCTGTCTTTGTATTTTGTATTCTCAAATATTTAAGTATTGTGACATATTATTTACCTCCTTAGAGAATTTTATATTACTTTCCCTGCTGATAGGAATGTCACAAATCATTCACTTAACCTATAGTTTCAGAAGACCTGTACATCATGGAGACAGTGTTTTCAATTAATCATTTATGGGGGGAAATGTCACAGTAACCACACTGCTTATTCAGTCACATACTATTCTAGCTGTAAATGTCTACTGCAAAACAGCATGTGACACCAAAATCCAGATGTGGAATTTAACTACCACAGGAACAATTTCAAATAAGTGCAATATCAACATCTTTAAAATTCCAAAGTCATATCCAGAGCACTGGATATTGCTTTTGACATACAACGTGGGAGATACAGAAACTATTTTACAGAACATTAACTGCTCCATTTTCATTGCTGTCACCATTACCATCATTGCTGGGAAGGAGGAAACATATCTACTTCTGCTTTACCAATTATAATCAGAATGTTTAAAATGTATACACAAAATGAAATATCTACATAATGCAGGTTCTAGAATCATGTACCAGTTTGAGCTACAAATTTAGCAAAGAGAACTGGAAGTAAGATCATGCTGCGATGGTTCTCACTACTCTGGTGTATATTATTTTTTTGATTCTGATATAAATCTATTCAATTGAAGAAGACAAGAACAAGAAATAGGAACATCGCTAAAAGAATCCTAGTGGGACTCAGATGTGTTAGGTCTGTGTCTCCATTAGCTGTGTTTCTAGCATTCTGTTAAATCCTCATTCCCACATCTTTGTTTCTAATTCATAGAGATATATCAACCTTTGGCACCACACAAAAATGCTTTATCGCCGAATCATATTGTGTTGAGACATGGGATAAATTTAGATGCCTTCCTTGAGAGTGTTGTTTCTCAGTTCACTCATATTTTTCCCACTCGGATTGCTAAATGTCTGCTCAAATGTGTGTGAAACGTGTGTTTGGACAGGTTTTGTGAGAAATCTGCTTACAGCAGCTTGTCTATAGCAGAAACTAGTAGCATGCCTGTGGTGCTGAATTTACCTTCTCAAGCCATCCCAAGGTCCAAATTCACTTCTGCTTCTATTTATACTTGATCCTACTTCTGTATAATTTTGATTTTACTTTCTGCTTGTGGCTTCCAAACAGATTTTCCTCTGTACTGTAATTCTGGCTCTGCCTTTCAAAAACTGATTTTGGCCCAAACTTAACCTGAGCTTGGAAATAATATTTTTTAAAATAAATAATGTGGTGGGACCAAAGTACTGGAACACTCTACCAAAGGAAGTGTGATGTCATTGCTCACCTTTCCATCCCAGTCCATTTATTACTGGTCATTTAAGACCTATATTTTTATTAGGCTGCTTAAGCATTTTAAAAATAGGCTGTCATAAATACAGTGCTGCTACCGTTATTGTAGCCTCTTGTCTCATAGGAACACAAAATTCCAACACCTTGGAAAGGTAGTGTTAGGATGAGAAATTTATTATTTGTTATTTATGACTTATATTCTGCTTTTTCGCTCTTAAAAAAGAGACAAAGCAGCAAACAATAAAATCAAAATGATACAATTTGAAGACTAAAACTATAAAAACATTAAAATATAATTAAATGTTAACAGTGTTAAAAAATAAACATTTTAAACCCCTTAAAACCAATTATAAACCTATTCATAGCTAAAATCATAGCACCTGACACGATCAACCTGACTTGATCTTTAAAAACCTTCTTCTTTAAGAGCCTGCCTGAATAAAAAGGTTTTAGGCTGCTGCCAGAAGGACATCAGGGAGGGGGGCATTCTGGCTTCCCTGGGAAGAAGGAAGTTCCAGAGTCGAGGGGCAGCCACCAGGAAAGAAGGCCTTCTCTCGTTCCCACCAACTAAGCTTGCAATGAAGGTGGGATTGAGAGAAGGCCTTCTTTCCTGGTGGCTGCCCCTCGACTCTGGAACTTCCTTCTTCCCAGGGAAGCCAGAATGCCCCCCTCCCTGATGTCCTTCTGGCAGCAGCCTAAAACCTTTTTATTCAGGCAGGCAATGAAGGTGGGATTGAGAGAAGGGTTCTCCTGAAGATCTTAGGGCCTGGGCAGGCTTATATGATACAATTAACAAATAGCTTGGACATAAGCCATATAAGGCTTTAAAGGGCATAACCAACACTTTGAATTGTGTCTGAAAATAAACTGACAGCAAGTGAAGCTTCTACAACATGGGGATTGTCCGCTCCTTGTAGCCAAAAACATACGCTGAATCTTAAATACAATAGAGCTGTTGATTTTTTTAAAAGTTTTGTCTAATTTCAATTAGAAAAATTTGTCATTTTTAAATTTATGTATAAAATGGTCCCTTCAAATTTTCAGATTTCACCTTCATGGATTTGAGTATTTGCCATCACCTCTACTACTGTCATACACCATTTTAATGGGGATTATGATCACACTGATGTCCATCTCGAGTTGTGTTTAGTTAAATCAGTGGTCAAGTCTTTAATTGCTGTGAATTAATCAAACCAGCAAGAATGTCAGAGCCAGTTGCTCATGAGTCCCTTAGCTTACTTACTCACTGGGGTAACCAGAAGAATGAGATGGCATGAGATGGAGAGATGGGATGCATATCCTCACTTGCTTGGGTTGGTGGGGGGATGGAGTGGAGTGAGGGCAAGGGAGGATGTGCATGAATTCTCTAGCTCTTTCTTACATAGGCGGGGATAAGAGGATCGGATAAGGGAGTAGTAGGAGGGCAGGCAGGTGGTACATGGGTCTAAAGGGTAGGTGGAAAGAGTGAGATAGGAGAACAGGGAAATGAATAGGCATCTGGGCTTGTCTAGAGTAATTAATGACAAAAGTTGTTCTTGAGTACATGTCTGCTCTTTGTTTTACCTCTCTATTTCTTCTTTTGACCTAGTCTTTTTGCTGCCTTTAGCAGTCACTCCTTTTTCCAGCAAATTAGTTGATACTTTATGGTCCTACCACAGAAGGACAGCCAGCTTTAGGGCCTCTTTTATCTCTGTTTCTAACCTTAGGTGGATTTCCTGAAATAATAAGGGTAAATTTTAGTCTTTTTTTAATCTTATGAGATCATCCTGAGTATTTTGTCTTGGTTTCTGCCACAAGCTCAAAATTATTGTTTGTTATTATATCCATTATTGAGTGGATTCTTATTGGTCTTAATTAGAGATGTAATCTTCCACTAATTTTATTTTTAAAGTAAGCAATTTCCTTCTAGATGCAAGAATGTCTCCAAAATTTGCATTTTCCAAGAACATTGACAGTTATTCTTTGCAAAAATTCCCCTCTCAACCCATGAGATTAGATGGATGATGATGATGATGATGATGATTATTATTATTATTATTATTATTATTATTATAGTGCTATTATGTTAATTGATTTATTACTGCCCTACTTTTCACTGTCATGGTGATTTATTTATGCATCAAAATGGGAATCAAAAGAAAAGGAAGAAAAGCTGTTAAAGCTCTAGACATGCATTTTGTAGAAATTTTCTGACATAATATGCTACAGCTCTGGAACCTGTTTGGGTCATGTGTAACTTATTTGATTTGTTCTGCATATAATTTATTTAAATTCTTCTTAAATAAAAACTTGGACTCAAGCAATTGGCAGCAGCAAAAGCACAGACATGGAATACTAAGCCATCAGAAAGTCTTATCATTTGTAGTGGTGTGCATTACTATAAACATCAGTGCCAAGATTTGCACCACTTCGGATTCTTTTGTCACAGATTCAATTTTATGTCCATATACTAATCCCAGCTGTCCCTAGGAATGTTCTCTTGTGTACAACCATAATGCATAAAAGAAATGATCACAGTGCAGTGATCTCCTTTCCCACAGTGGAGAAAGAAATGGCAACATAGCCATTGAGCTGTGGATAAAACTAATCCACATCTCTTTACTCAGTTGCATGCTTTGATCTGGCATAAGGCAAGAGTCCAAATATCAGTCAGTCTGCTTGGTTAATTTCTACCACTTTCAACTCAAATGTGGATAATGGCATATTTATTTTGCTTCCCATTAGTTGGCAATGTTAGTTTTTATTTTACTTAGTTCTTCTGCTCAGTGCTAACAGAGGACTCAATATATTTTACTTAAAAGTTACAGACAAATTGGTTTTGCTTATAAAGATGGAGAAAGTCAGTTAATTCCACATCCTTTGAGGTTAAGATGATAGCATTGCACCTAAAGCTGATTCTTTCAGACTGCAATCATAATCTTGGAATGTATCTGTATGTCACATCCAGTGGTTATAATTCTGTGTCCATTTTCAAAATCTGTTTGTGTTTCTTCTTCCTTTCCAGGTTTTGGAACTTTCTGCCTAATGAGAGCTTTTGAAGAACTTGAATATTGACCATTTTTGTAACAATCTTTTTCCGTTCTGTGAAAGGTATCACCCAGCAATTATTTTTATTTTTCTTCTGGACCAACCAGATACTTCTCTTTTTTGATATGAGTATAGATGACTCAGGATAGGAGTAGGGTGAGAACAATCTCCTATAAACAATTCTGTTTTAGTTGTGCTTAGAACAGATTAACAGAATTGATGGGAATTTGTACTAATTATGCCTTAAATCTTATTAGGTCCCACAGCAGATTGGAAAAAAATGAAATATAACTCTAAAGGTTTTGTTGTTTTGCAGAAGTATGTTGTTAAAGAAAAGGAAAATGTGAGAACTATAAAAATGATAGTTTACAGTACATGAAACCTTTATTTGTTCATATATTAAGGATTAAGATATCCTTATATAAAAGATCCATATATTAATAATATTAAGGCATACTCTGTATTTTTTCTAGTTTGGTGCCCATTAAGAAAGCTCTAGACACAGTTAGCTAATGAGCAGTCTAGTCCTGTCTAAGGATAAGTGCTTTCTTGAAATGAAAACATCTAGATAATTGGTGACAGCCCATTTTGCTGCTTGAAAACCGTTGAAATTCAACCCCACATTGCCCAAGTCTGCAGTCTTTAATAAGGAACGGTTATTAGCTTTATAACTAAAGCATAGTTGGAATTTATCTATTTATTCTCTCTATCTCTCTTTCTGCTCTTATCCTGATTGGTCATGTAGAATGGATACTCTTCAGGTTGCATGCCTTTGTTTAAATCTTCTGCTTTTTGCATCTTTACATTCTGATCTCTCTCTACTCTGTGTTCGAAGAGATATAGTATTTGGAGGTTTTCCTCTTTTTTGGGAATTTAGAAATTATGGATAAGGGGAGAAGCTTAAATCCCATTCTTTCCTGTCAAGGAATTTTGTTCTTATTTGTAAATTAACCTTTTTGGTAACTTTAAAGATTGAACTCTGTATCTTTGCCTCCTAAGCTCAAAATCCTTTTGCAGTCACACAACACTTCACCTTTCTGCTTGCTGTGAGCTGACTACTCAGTCAAATATCATGTTTATGTTTTTAGATGCTCTGCTATTTTTGAGAGAATTCTCTAACAAAAACCCCAGACAGTTATATCTTAATGTTGATTGCAGTCCAATTCAAACTACAAAATTATAGCAGTTTCTACTTTAACTGCCACAATTCCATCCTATGGAAATCTGGAATTTATAGTTTAAGAAGGAATATTTAGACTCCCCAGCCAGAGAACTCTAGTGCATCACCAAACTATAGATCCCGGTGTTCCATGGACATTAAAGTGGAATAATAGACTGAAATTCTAAATCACTTCAATGTGGTGTAAACACTGACAATGT
Organism: Anolis sagrei; assembly: GCF_037176765.1. Taxonomy (NCBI): domain Eukaryota; kingdom Metazoa; phylum Chordata; class Lepidosauria; order Squamata; family Anolidae; genus Anolis; species Anolis sagrei. The sequence goes on from NC_090025.1 coordinate 38,715,057, forward strand.
TATATTATTATTATTATTATTATTATTATTATTATTATTATTATTATTATTACTTTATTCTTATACCCTGCCACGATCTCACCAAAGGGACTCAGGATGGCTTATAAGTGGGACAGAAGTCCACAAAACATAAAAGCAAAACCAATCCATAAAATACAGATTACATTGGAGTTCCATAAGACCAAGTTCAACAAAAACAATGACCAAGATTTCTAAAATGGACATGACCAAGCTATAAAAGGGCTGGACAAGGGATAGTGCAAATAGCGTACCATAGGGCCGAGGAAGTAGATAAAGTGCAAAACAGAGTATTATCTGACAACTAAGGGACTGGGCATGTATAACTAGGGACTAATTACTCTCAAATACTTGCTGAAACTTCCAGGTTTTCAAAACACTATGTCAAATGCCACTATAATGCAATGTATGCAAAAATGTGTACCACTTTGGGTGCTATGCAAAGAGAAGGGCAGGGAATAGATTATTTAAGTGTCTGTGAACTAGTGGTCAATATGTATAACTGACAAGCCATTATGACATTGCAATACAGCAATGGCAATGCATGGAGCCAGTCTGCATTCACATGTTTTTCTTACTTTAAATGCTACCACATATGCAATGGTTCCATATGTGCCCATGCTTAGGCACCAGATGCCGAATAAGACCATTGAGCATTGTGTCAAAGAATTACTTTGCATGTGTAGCATGTAGAATACTAACAGGATGCCATTCTTGGTTCTTTAATTGTGTAGTATAGAAGACTCCAGATAAATCTCTTAAATTATTTTACAACAAGCAGTCAGCCTCCCATTGCATCAAACTGATAGAGTGCATATCTCTTATACACAGCTATATGCAGGAAAGTGAAGACAGACTGGGGGAGTAGCATGGATTCCTTCCAAATTAAGGCCCATATCTGGGATTACAAGGCAAATGTCAGTTTCAAATCCCAGACACTAACCTAATAAAATGACCTAAACATCAGCATTTTCCAAGTGTACTTTTAAACTCTGCATCCTCCCTGCAGTGTTCTGGAAATGACTAGCATATAGCACAAATAAACATAAAACGTCTCTGAAGTTATTGCCATGAAAACCTACACATGGCTGGGATACTTTCTCCACAGATTACAAAGCAGCAGGCTTCTGCCTTTGTTGACAATACTGTTGGTTTCCAAATGTCTCCACAGGCTCCTTTTTTCTGCCACTTGTTCCTGAAACTTGAACCAGAAACTAGTACATGTGTTAGGTTTAAAGAGTGTGCTGATTGGCTGGGAAAGAACTTATGGCAGTTCCTCAGGGTTATTGACACCATGTGTGAGGGGTTAAATGAAACCTCTAGGCATTCGGAGACAAGATACCTTCATATATTAGAAGTCTACATAACCAAGTGGGTGGCCTGATGCATAGCTATGCTCCTTAGGTTTCGAGATGATTGCAACCAATGTATTCCTTAGAAGTTTAAACTAAAATTAAAGGTAAAGGCACCTGTAGGAAATGTGAAATCAGTCATAATAGTAAACATGGGGGGAAATCTGTCTGTAGGAGAATTTCATCAGGCATCATTTTAACTGCACTCTTGCTTTCTTGCAGTTTGGCTCATCTGTGTTAATAAGACTCTTAAATGAAATCATTTTAAGTCATCTGATAGTTCAAGACTTTTTTCACATGCTTGTATGCTCCACCACTTGTACAGAAAGAAGGAACTTCTTTTTAAATCTAAAATTATGTTGAAAGATAAATTAGGAATTCTGGCTACAGCAATTGTGTGCCTAAAGGGTCAGATGTAAAATCCTATTTTACACATTTTATAAGTTTGTTATATAGGACAACAGTACTTCTAAATATGATGATATGATTCCTAATATATAGACTCAAAACAAGTTTTACTGACTCCAGTTCTATTTATTTTAAAGTCTTATGTATAAGTATTCTTTGGGCTCCAAAAAGCCTGGAGGAGCAGGATGTCACTCACCTCCTCCCCTCAAGTCCTCAATGTCAGCCACTTAATGGAGATGCCTCTCTCTACAGTTCTCCTGACATGAGAAAATTGTGCACGGGGGGGGGGGGGGGGGACTGCAGAGTTATGCTTATGTTATCGGCAGACCTCTCTGGTAAGTTTTGGAGTTGAAGGGGGGGCTGGTATCCTGAGTCAACCTTTGTTTGAACCAGAATGCCATCTAGCCACTCTTCCCATGAAAGCCTGGGATTTGGGTAAAGGGTGGGGATTATAACCTAAGAGGAAGTGGTTTGCATTAACTCGATTGCTCATGGGTTTTTAGTATATTGTAGAAGGCTCATCAAAGTTCTAATTTCTGTCCATTTGTGCTTCCTTTGAACCACCTCTGTGTCTGTTTGATAACCCAATCATCTGATCAGCTGTTTTGGGCTTTTAAAAAAGTGCACATGTGCTGGAGCAGTCTGCACAGTGGGTGGGAAGGAAAGCACATGTTCTGTATCACTGCAGGGATATACAGTCTTGCAAAGGTGCCCTTTTTCAGGATGAATCACATTTAAAGTAGACCTTTTAAACACGTGCTTTTTACCTCTTAACCCTATCCCTCCTGCACTTTGGCTAAACGTTGTTTAGCAACACACACCCCTTTTAACCCAGTTACTTCAAGGTTTCACAGCATGTGTAAAAGGATCCCCAGAAACCCTGATCCTGATCATAATAATGTTACCCAGGACTGCTAGGAGTTGCAATAGTATAACAACATCTAGAAGGCTGCATGGCTCCTATCTGTTAGGCTTGTGCATTTCAGTTGAACTTTGATCCATTTCTGCTGGCTGAGTTTCGGGAGATCCCCAATTCCATTTTCACATGCTTTCTGAAAACGGGTGAGTAACCAAATAGCAGTTTTTGGAGAGAAAAACAGCTGAAAAACGTGGCTTGATCCAGCAATGAAGGGCTCCCTGGGCTCCCCTGCCTGTCATTTTTAGGGCTGTTGGGATAAAAAGTCAACTGTGCAATGATCCCCAGGATCCCTTTCCTGTCATTCTTAGGGCTATTGGGATGGAAATGATCACACTTGGAGGGCACATCTACCACTGTTAGCCCACTGAGTTTCATAACGTTTGGGTCATCCTATGATTTTTAGGAATTTATTTTCTTTTTATAGCAGAGAGAGAAATATAAACAAAGTAATGAAATTATAGGTAGGTAGGTAGGTAGGTAGGTAGGTACCTAGGGAGTGCATTTCTGACCATTAGGCTTTTACGTTCATTTGCTGGGATTGTTATTAATACTAATAATTTTCAATCTTTTAAAAGTGTTTTCTGAAGGAGAGGAGGGGAGGAGAAAAAGAAGCTAAAGGGTAACTCAAGGCTCTCAGTACCAACCAAATATTTTTAAAGAAAAGCCCACCAAGAGCAAAAAGATGCTCTTTCTTTCTCCCTCAAATGTGCAATTGTACCCCACACACATGTTTAAAAAGATTCAATGCTAGAGAGAGGCCAAGCCAACCCAAGCCAAAAAATAAAACTGAGAGCAAGTGGCAAGGCAATTGGACTGATGCACCTCTTCAAAGCCAGGATGCAACTAGAGCAATTGAGGCACTTGTTTCATTAAATAGATACCGCTTGCATGAGATACATCACATCGTTCTTCTATTTGGATTGGCCCAAAAGTCAGGACTCAAGGGGAAACCCTGTGAGAGAGCACTTGGTAGTCTCTTCATGCTTGCATAATGCCAAATAATAGAGGAGCCGTGAGGCCTGCTTCAGCCGAAAAACATGGCAACTGAGTCCTTGCCATTACAGCCAGACAAACAAGTTGGATTGGCTGAAGGGAACCAACCAAACCAAATCTATGCACAAGCCTACTATCCATGTTAGATTACATATGTTATTGGGACTGAAAAAACTATATTTTACAGCATTTTGGGTGCCTTCTGCATGACAGTATACCAGCTACTAGGGAAAGGAGAGGGATCTTTCTTCAGTCTCCATAGCATTAGTGAAGATTGAGAAATCAATGGATTTGAACTTCTGCTGTGAGCAACATACAGACTATTCAACTTCCTCTTCATTTTAAGTTGAAATGAAGTACTCTGGGGATTATAATACTCACCTTATGTTTGAGACAATGATTTAAAAGACAATTATTAAAAGACCAAGTAATTCTTTCTGAGTCAGGAGATACAACTTTCCGTGAAACCACCACAATTCATGAAAGAATAAATTATGTACTGTAAGAGATTTGAGCCAGAGACATTTAATGCAAGCTGGCAAGCTTTTCTACAAATGTTGTCTAACCCAGTGTTGATTTTTGTTGGCATTTTATCCATGCAGAAAAAGTTTTGTTTCTTCATCATTTTCCTCTACTTTATCATTTCCATGTTGAGTTTTAAAAATCTCTTTTATTTCCAATACTTTATCTCATATTATTATGAATTTTATTAATTGGATAGACATTGTTTTCTAACTTGGTTATATTTTTCCTGTCTCTGGTTGTATTATGGACATGCTTAATTAATCTCATGTTAACGTTAGTAACAAAAATGATAAAAGAAATAGATATAAATCAAAGTAGTAGATTATTGGATAGGGTACCAAGGTTCAAGAACTCCAAACTTCTGCCAGCAAAGGAAATCCACAGCTAAAGCATGGCCAACAGACGGCCACCCAACCTACTTTTCAAAACTTTCAATATATCTTTGAAAAGCATCAATATGCTAGTCTGTTCTATTGTCAAACCACTCTTGTTGTAAGAAAGTCCTTCCTAAAACTTAGACAAAACATACTTCAAGATAAACTGTTCCTAGGAATTGCCTTTGTTTCTGAAAATATAGATCCTTTTCATATTTCCTTTGAAACTATTGATTTATTTTGTAATGGTTTTATTCAGCTGTCTTCTGAACAAGGGGTTACAGCTAACTAATCCTATATAGGTAGCACTGATATATGGAATATTACAATGTTCATATTAATACAGCAATATGTCATGTGACCACCACTATAAAATAGTTTTGAACTGTGCATCAATTGCTGTCCTATTAAAAGATTGTACTGTAAATATGCAAATAGAACCAAAGATTTGAACAAATCATTCTATGTTTTTTAGTGAATAGGAAATAGTTTGAATCTATGTAGTGTACCTTTCCTACTTCTGAAACCATGAATCATTCTCCTCTGACAATTCCATGTCTGAGAATTAGTGCTATAGATGGCCACTGAACATTTTTCAAGAAACAAGAAAGTGGATATGCAGGCCTAGTTTGTGCAAGTCAACCAATGTATTCCTATCACTGTGTACAGCAGGGGGTCCCCAAACTAAGGGCTGCAGGCTGAATGAGTCCTCCAAGGTCATTTACCTACCCCCTGTCCTAAGCTTTAAATTTAGTCTGAAAAGTTTTGAAGTCCCACAACAACAATCCAAATGAACTTGATTATTTCATCAGCCAAAAGCAGGCTCACAATTCTCATGCAAATACTGCTAAGTTTATTTTGGTTAAAATTGTTCCTCATTTTAAATATTGCATTGTTCTTTCTTACACACACACAGAGAGAGAGAGAGAGAGAGAGAGAACGAGAACTAAAAGCAAGATATGTGCAGTGTGCACAGGAATTCACTCATGTTTTTTTCAAACTATAGTTCACCCACCAACGATCTGAGGGAACATGAACTGGCTTTCTGGTTAAAAAGTTTGAAGACCTTTAGTGTAGAGGGTGACAATGGGAACCTTCCATTTTTTAAAAAAGTGTAAAGTGACATTCTGTACTATCTGGAGCTTTGACCATTTTGTAGATGCCAATTAAAAGGTTGCTACAACAATATGCCAAAAGATTACAATTTATTCAATTGCTCGGCCCTAAATCTAATTATTGCCTCATATCTTAATTGGAATTACATGTGTTAATTTATCATCCAACAACTGAGTTTAGTTGAGATGAGTAAGGCATGGGTCTTGACAGTTTATACAATTCTAGGATAGGCTAGTTTTCGTGACATCCCTGTTCAGCAACCACATCATTTTGTCATCATGCCTCTTTACTGAGAGAAATCCTAGAGCTCCTTAAATAATCCTTTTCACACTTTATTTAAAGCTATTTTAAAGGAACAATGTTTCACATCTGCCAATAGTCAAGAATATGTACTTTTTTTTCAAACAGAAGTTGTTAAGATTTATGAAATATGATGACTTTTTATTGAATGATTGCCTTGGCTTTTTATGAGCTCATATTTATAAGTCAGAAAACCAGGTGTAGTTCCTTTTCGGAGGATATTCATTCAACTGGTAAAATTTAGTGCCACATATGAAATTATAGATACATAGTGAGTTGCCAGAATCGTTGGCATCTGTCTTTCCCCAAAGGTCTTAAGCGCTCTTCACAGCAAAATACATAGCTGACTTCTATTAGTGTGCCATTAACCTTATCTGATTTTACTTACTAAAAGGTAGTAAAATCACTTCCAGGGTGGTTTGGAACTAGCTATGTGTATTTGACATTATGTATTTATTGTCAGTTTAAAACTAAATTTAAGCATATCAGTTTCACCCCAACATGCATTTTTCACTCCATTGTTATGGTATATGGTCTTAATTTTCTCAGAGCTAGGGTTTCAATTTTTCATCTCTGCATTTATCCTTCTAACTAAATCATTGCAGGTGAAGACCATGTTAGAGCAAGCCTCTCATTTAAAAATTATTAGCTGACTTACAATGCATCACCTTGTGAAACTGTGTCAATCTTTATTTGGATGAGCCTAGCTCCTATGCATAGTATTAGTTATATGATCTTGGCTCTTCTGCAACACAATTTGGGGGTGCAAAACTGGTTTCAAGTCTGATGAGGTAAGGTAGGTATTAGCAACATATTGCTCATAAATCCCGTGGTCCCCTGGTTGGTTTTGTGCCCCCAAGAATATACAGAAATGCCATATTACTCCCTAAGAAGTATTTTTAAGGGGGTGGAAGAGAATAATGCTTCTCAAAGCCTCATGGAAGCATGGTTCTTCTTGCTCAATTTTTTAATAAAAGCAGATTCATTTACAAAACGTCTAACCATTTGTAATTTCCTTATCATGTTAAAGAGACCCACAGGAGGTTCTGGGAAGGAAAAATTCAGGACATGACTCTCAAAAATTCCCCCGATCATTTTGTAAATAGAGCATATTTGGACTTTTAGAATTCAGAGCTGGTTCCACACACTCATCAGTGGCTAATATCCTGCATCATCTGGTGAAACATAAAGTCCTGGTAGGTGTAACGTCATCTCATATCTTTCTCTCCCCATGAAATATTCACCTGTCTCCTATGGAGATGATTATTTGTTGTATGATGCAGTATTGAATGTTGCCATAATCAGTAAGCTGCTCTGAGTCCCCTTCTGGGTTGAGAAGAGTGGGGTATAAATACAGTAAATAAATAAATAAGTAAGTAAATAAATTTATTGGCCAGGGAAAGATGAGAGACAATCACAAAGTACCAAACTATGTCCCTACTGTTCAAATTCAACCCCACACTGCCCAAGCTTCAAGTCCTCAATGAGAAGCAGTTAGTTTAGTACAGACTAAGGGTTTCCCTTCCCCCTTGTCTCCTGTATGACAGTTGGAATGTCTCTAATTGCATCTCTCCTCTCTGTTTCTGCTCTCATTCTGATTGGTTGTGTAGAATAGATATTTTTCTACTGCAAGCCTTTTTGAATCTGACTTCTGTTTTGAATCTGACTTTGGAATGTATGCTGTGTGCTTTGAGATCTCTCTCTGCTTCTGTGTCAGAGAGATGTAGTGATTGGTGTTTTTTCCCTCTCTTCAAGTCCTCAATGATTAGAAGAGATGGGTATTACAGTAGCTCAGACCCAGTTTTTATTATTAAAAATGCATTTTGTGATTTTTAAGATTGGACTCTGCATCTTTGCCTGCCTAAGCTCTGAATTCTTTACAGCCACAACCAATGGCACTTCACACTTTGCTAGCTGTGAGCTGTTGCTCAACTTTAGGTATCCTGTTTATTTTGGATGCTCTGCTATTTTAGGGTAGTTTTCCCTAACACCCACAGCTGGACATATAATGACATCATACTCTGGACTCCCAGAGGCCCAATGAAGGTTCCAGAGGATGTTGATTTCACCATACCTCCAACTATAGAATTTTTGTGCAAGTTCTGCAAAAATCCTGTTCTTATTTGAGAGGTGGGGGTTGTTTGACCTAAACCAAAGATTACGAGCAACTTAAATATAACAGTTGTATCATAATCATCATCTTCATCATCGTCCTTTATTTGTTTTTTTCATGTATATGGCAATTTGCAGTGTTTCAGAAACAGGAAATATATAGTTCTTCATTTCCTTCCATAATTTCTACATGACAGAAGCCTGGACCCATATGAGCCATGAAAAAAGGGCTTTCCCCATGTGATGAGGAAGAGGGAAAGCCACCCCAGAATGGGATTTGGGAAAACAGCTCCCCACATCCCTGTACAACCATTGCCCTGACACAGCATAACATCTTCAGCACCACATGTGGCAAGGTCCTTAGACAGTTAGGCACTAAAAATCTATCCTTGGACACAAGTGGTGTCAGATTAAAAGTTGAACCAGTATTTCTGACTAGCTAGCATTTCAAAATTATACTTCTGCTCCTGATAAATGTCTATGGAAATGAGAAAGACTTCTGAAATCTGCCAAGTACAGTTGCCTTGCCAAACAATGTGAAATGAAAGAGAATCAAGGAACATCATCTCTTCAGTATGGTTAACCTAGATAACATCTTCCAGACATTTGCATGAAATTAAAGGGGAGTTAACCTAAACAGAGAGGAGCTGAATCATCTCCAATTTGCAGATATTCATTGTGAAATGTCACACGTGACCTACAAAGTCAGTGAAGCACTTAACCATAAAAACTAAAAGTGCAGAGAATTGTGCTTTGACATACTAACACTGAAAATAATGCAAAACCACAGAGAAAGTAATTTTTGTCCAAATAAATGCATATGGAGCAACAAGAATTCAGGTGTGAATAAACATGACTCACATACAATGGATCTCATTAAAGAAGAAAAAATATATACAAATGATGCTCCATGACAAAACCACCATGTTGTTCCAGGGTCATATTTCTCAGTAGACGTAGCTTTCCAGATGCTGACAAAAATGATGCCATTAATGCATCTATATAAGATTATCCAAATGTCTGTTATTATGATGGACACGGTGTTAATGGAAAGAGTTTACATTGGTGTGTACAATAACACTTACTCTGCACTCATTCTTATGGGATCCCTTGTTGTTGGGGATCCAGCTACCCAGCGACAGAGCTTGGAAGATAAATTTTGACCCCAGTGCAACATTGTCACCTAAAGGCACCTTTTTATTTCACAACAATGAATTAAACTGTGTAACTCATATACATATTGATGGAAGCAATGGCTCTTCCTAATGTCTTCAGCAAAAGAATATGAAGTCACTCCTTTTTAAAGATTACTTTGAATTCATCTATATCACATTTTGTTCAACAAACTGAAGCAGCATTCTCATTAACAATGCTACTCTCACAGTATATCTGCATGATTGAAGTCCCTGGTAACCAGGGCCATAGCCAGAAAAAAAATTCAGGGAGGGTTGAAAATTTCAGGGGGGGGGGTTGAACATTTTGGGGGGGGTAGGGTCACGCTGAAGCAAAGAGCACATCAGGGGGCAGAGCAGCCTTCAATAGCCTGCAGCTCCGCCCCTGTCAACCACCTCCACCAAGTCTAGCCTCCTTAATGAGAGCATTCAACACACACACACCCAACTTGGTTGCTTCGTTACATCGGCTATTGCTGCAAGTAATGACAGTGTGAATAAATTGTCAATATTTGCTTGAGATAGTGCTTGCATTTCTGGAGGGACTTTTAAATTTTTTTGAATCTCATAGACTTAGCATGGGGATTTGGTTAACCAGTTAAAATTCATGAGTAGATCAGGGTTTTTTTTTTACCTGAAAATTTTTGGGAGGGGGTTTGAATCCCTAACCCCCCTCCCCCCCCCCCCCCCCCCCCCCCCCCAGCTACAGGCCTGCTGGTAACAGAAAAATGTCTCAGTCCAAAAACAAGTGAAGGAGTAATAAAATTAGTATATTAGAATCCAAGGTATTCTAATAAAACAGGACTAGGGAGTAAAGGAATATATCTCAGGATAATTAGTTTTAAGGGGAAATGATGGATTTCAAGAAATTTTGGGTATTTCCAATTTTGCTTTTCCGCGACCCAGTATTATCCAGACGTTTCAGACTACTACTTCCATCCAGTCCAAATATTGTGGGCAATGGTCAGAGGGATAATAAAAATTGTAGTCAATAACATCTGGATAGTATAAATTGGGGGATAAAGAGTCCTCATTGTTATATGGGCAACTACACTGTATTCAACAATGTTCTTTGTCATGAGGAAGGAGCATTTTAACAAGGGTTTCATTGCAGTTGTCTTAAATATATCACTTAGAAGTGTTTCTCTAGCCTTAAGATATCCAGAAAGGCAAGAATCGGTCATCTGTACTGACTATAGTTTTATGCACCATGACTTTATTGCTTTGACTTTGGCTGATCTGAATAGATGGAAAGCTGATAAAGACTGTGGAAAAACATAGTAATATATTTTTATTTAAGGTTTTGGCAATAGTATAGGTGTACGCTTGACAACACGTACTGAAGGAAAACTATCTAGTCACAGTGCAGTTCCAGATCATCTATAGTCAGAAGCAAAGACAGCTGTGATTTCTGAAATGCTTGTGGTTAACCACATGGCACAAACACATTATTCTGTAAGTCCATCTTTCATTATGCTGACCTTTTTACGAAGTGCATCCACCCAGTCAACATATGTCCAGCTATTAATCAGTAAAACAAACCATTATTTTCTTTGGGGACAAAAGAAAAGCTTAATTATTTTCCTCCCAATTTTTAATTTTGAATTGAATGTACTGCCACAAAATAAGAACAGCCATTAATTTGTACTTCAAGCATATGTGGTAGCATAGATACTGTGTAAATATTTAATGTTGCAAATTACTTAAGAGGAAATTATTGTAACAGTGATTTTCTCTGACCGGCAACAATCTTTTGAGATTGTTATATGCCTCTTTTCAGAATGAGTTTAAAAAACAATTCTTTTTAAATGAAGTCTTGAGACTAAGGAAACAAGAACTTTACTCTTCATTGGCCAACACACATTTTGGTGTCTCAAATGTTAGCCCTGTTTCTAGGTATATTTGACCTGCTCATTCTGTAAATGGCACCAGTTTTCTCTATCAGCTCTATTTTTGAGTTACAGAAGCCATCTACCAGTTGCCCCACAAATCACTACTAAGTGCATCTGACTGCCCATGCACTGGTATTCTGTTTTAAAGCAGACAAGCACTCAAAACTGTATACTTATAGAGCCTAGCCAGTGGAAAGCCAGACAATCCAAAGGTGATACAGGTGTGCAGAGAAATAGAAGCACAGTACAATTAATCCAAATTCAAACAAAGCAAAGAGTATTGATCTGAATCTCAAATGAAGAAGGGAGTTGCCAGAGAGATTACTTGAAATTCAAGCCATGGATCAGTGATACATGAAACCAAGCAAATCACACAAGGTCCACAGGGCGCATCAAATCTATTGTCTGCAGAACCAGAATGGATCTAATTTAGAACCAGCAGTCAAATAGTCTCATTAGCAAACATAAGGCAGAAGAGAGTGTTTCTGGCATTTCTATCATCAGCCTTTGAGTAGTCTGCAAATGCTGCATGGAATGGTCCAGCCTCTGTTTTTGTCACAGCAGGGATGCCAGTTTCCTCTGGTTCTAGCTGGGGCTCATCTTCCTGGCCCTCCTTTTATCTTCTTCATCCAAGGAGGCCTTCTCTAAGTAAGGCATGACAGTTAATTAGAATAGTCTGTTGCTAACATGTCAATGCCTTCATGCAAAGTTAACATGCCTGTCATAATTGAGCACATTCTACTTGCCAAGTCTGAGGAAATGACTACTGAGGTGATTGGGCATTCCTCTGCTTCTATCATGTAGTCCTAGAGCCCACTGAGGGATGTGTCTGATTTTCCAATGCCCATAAGGTTGCTATCCAACAAAGGGGATAGAGCAACCCTGTTATAGTATCATTTAGACCAGTGATTCCCAAACTCTGGGCCACCAAATGTTTTAGGCTTCAACTACCAGCAGCCTCAGCAACTTTGGCCAATGTCCAGAGATTCTGGAAGCTAAAGTCCAAAAAAACCTGGAGGACCAGAGTTTGGAAATCCCTGCTGTAGAAAAATCTTCCTTAGCTTGAAACTATGAGTTGAAACACTGATAAACGTAGTTATTGAACCAGTGCAGGATATGAAACTGTTATTTAATATTATACTTTCACATTAATGATTCTTTTTAACGTTTGTACTCCACATTAATTATTTGACAGAAATCATTATTACACATTCATATCTTATTAATCAACATTGCCAAATTCAACACAAAGGGGTAGGAATTCTCAAATATTTCACTAACATTCCTTCCATAATTTTTATTTATTTGTGGTATTTGTATGCCACCCTTCTCAACCCTGAAGGGGACTCAGGGCGGTTCACAGTGTTGGCAACAATTCAATGCCATCGATAAAAAACAGTATAAAACATCAACATTGACCCTGTGATGTGATGAGTTTAATAATTAAACATTATTAAACACATCACATAAAATAATTTACAGAAGAAATTATATTCACTAATGATGCAGTATAGCTATAATTCATGCTTTCTTCCTTTAAATGAACACCAAGTTTCAGGAATCTCACATCGTGTTTCAATAGACATCTGGATTTAACAGGACAAAAAACTGAACATATGTTTCTCACCTCATCTTACATGCAGATGTTACTATGAAATGCAATCAATTAAGTCCACAAAAATGCCTGTGTTCCTCAATACTGGGTTCCCATCTGAACAATTTGGAAAAAACTAGACACCCAAAAAGGTGTGGGTCTTAATCCTCTTACATCATCCCTTCATCTTCCAGATTTGGATCATTTTATTCCTGAGACAAATATCAGAGAAGGAGCCAAGAAATATTCAACATAGTATTCTTCACATCCTAATCGTACCCAAGTCACAAGTTTTATATTTTTCTCTGTCATCCAGTACAATCATACTTCAACTAATGTTACTTGTTGGTCATGCCATAAGGCCTTCAAAACTACATTTGTGTTTTGTTTTATATTGTAGCATATCAAACTTCCATGGTCAAGGACCAGCGCCTGGAAAATATTGCACAGAATACGTAATAGTTGGGAAACATTCATAAACATTCTTGATACATTCCCAAATTTTCCCATCATTAATCATCATCAATATAGCCTATGATTTCTGCACGATCAGCAGCCTGTAGTTTGACAATGTCCGGCTACTTCTTGGTTATTCATCCTGAGAGAATATATTACTCTATCAATCAGATTCTTGTACTAGTAGGGCACAAGGAAAAGTAATGGATGAAATCCTATATCTATTTAGTCAGTGTGATGTAAATATACATTATTGTAGTTACACTGGATCCACAACTAAGCTGTTATTTCTACAAAGAGTGACCTTGCACTTCTCTGTTATGCAATGATTGATTCATTCTACTCCATCAAGAATAGTCTGTATGTGTACTTGAAGAGCAACTGGCTACACCAAACACTAATTCTTACACAATCTGTTTTCATGATAACACAGCACCTAACAAGATTATAGCAATTGCTTATGATTATCACCAGGAACTATACTTCTCAAGAGATAAAAGCTTGCATGTGACTCCCCCTTTTCTGTTCCCTTACTAAAAGGAGCCTTTCTGTCTCAGATTTTTGTCATTTGGCTATATTACAGAGAAAACATAAATATTAGTTCTGCAAGACTAAATCCTACTTTATGTATCCACCAGGTCCAGCAGCAATGTTTACAGAATGGAGAAAGAAGGTTCATGTGATATTGGAACCCAGTGGTAATCACACAATCCACGAAGTAGCCATTAGTTCACAAAGCTATCTACAAAATTTGCTTTCACTTTGTCAAATGCCAATTGGATTTTGGTTTTTTTTTTTTGGGGGGGGGGGGGATTTACCAAGTGGCAAAGAAATTACCAAGTGGCAAAACTCTGAGATAAATTTTGGGACTCATGCAGAAAGATTCAGGTATCTATTACACACTGGAGAATTGAGAGTATTTGAGGTGGAAAAATACCTATCTTTTTGCAGGTAAAAGTGTTTAAGTAACCTTTTACAAGTCAGATTGTATAGTCTGTACAGACCAGTAGATGTAAACATTGCCCTTATTAGTCCAGTTTTAATTAATTCTTTTCAATTTAAAAAACAAAACTAAAGTAGATTCTTGCTACTTCATCATATGCATGAATATCTACTGATATTCTGCTGAGCCACAATATGAATGCGTTCCTGAGTTAATATGTACAACAAAATAGCCCACTTGTACACAAAAAAGGAAAATAAATTGGTTCAGCCAATAATGTGACTGGTGAAACTTATTATACAAGTTCAAAAACATAGCATTCACAAAACAATATTATATGCATTTGGTACAGTCACTCAAAAAAGTATCAACGCCGTCTGTTCTTGCGTTGAGTCGAACATAAATCCGCAGCCTGCATGGCTTTGCGTTCAAATGTAGGGAAGAGCATTCTTTCCGTTTCTAAAACGTTTGATAGAGCTATCAGTTCCAACACTTCCTGAGCTGGTTGGCAATTATCCAGATAGAGATGGTCAAAATGGTTAGTTCTGACATGTGACAAAAATCTCTGTGTTCTCCATTTTAAAATGATACACTGACACAATCTATGGGAGGAGCTGAATTGCCCCTTTTGAGAACACATCTCTTTGGCTCTGCCATTACTCATTACTCACTTATGCTTTCACTCAGCTAAAACATTTGACTCTTCTATCTTCCTTCCCCCATTTCCCTGCCATCTCAGCTGCCTATCTAGATATTTCTCCCTCCCTCTTTCCTTTCCTCCTCTCCTTTTGTTTCCTTTCCCTTCTTCCATTCTTACCTCCCTCCTTCCTTCTTTCCAACCTCCCTCCCTTTTGCAACATCTCTCCCCTCCCAAGGAAGGGATAGTGGGAAGGAAGAACTCTCTACAATGTGATGGCAAATCAACTGAGAACTCCTGAATAAAATGGATAGTTTGCTAGTGTGTGATAGAAGTAGGAAAATCATCCATTTAATTTTAAAACTCAGTATGCCTGAGCTGAATGGTAAATCTACTCTTTCAAACACTTGATCTGTTCAGTAGGATGAGGTCCTTTATTGGTAAGAGATAGTTTTTAGGGTTTTTTCTTCCAGAATCAAACAAAATGGCATTTTTCTGACAGAGCATTAATTCCCCCTATAGAGAGGGAAAGTTTCTGTTCATAGAATCGCTGGCATGCAGTTTTCTTGTTGGCACTATTGTGACAATACATTTACATGGGAATGCACCCAGAAGTTATGGTATTGTCCTCTGATGAGAAAAATATGTTTTATGAAATGGGGCCTTCACATGCTTAAAACAATGCCAGCTAGTATAACTGGAAGCACCTATAGCTATCCTTATCACCGAAAGTGAAAATTGCCGATTAAGTCAATGTAAAATCGATATAATGTACAACACGTATATTCAAATTAATATATGTCAACAAAGTAAATACACCCCACATTTTTATGTTCTGCTTTCAATTTGCACTGAAGCTACAATTTGTTTAATTTTTTTCACATAAGTAATAATTTTAGTAAAAACAAATGCATGCTTCAAGGAATTTTTCAGGCCACTAGCTGGCATATAATCAAACCCTAAAATGCCACATGCCAATTTGTTCTATAATATTGGGCATGTTTCAGCTATGTACTTCAGCAAAATTTCTTTATTCCATCTTTCATTTCTAATTTAAAGGAAATGCCTAAACCAATGAACAAACAATGCCAGTTTTCCACATGAAGTACTGATTTTGCTATACTTTAATGAGAAATTACTGCTTAAATTTTGTACTGCTTAGCCCTCCATATTATTATTCTATTCTGATCTATTGCATTGCTTTGATTGCATGGAGGGTGGGGGAGAGAGTAAGCAAACACTTCTAAGACTCTGATCCCATAAATGCTAAGTAGGAATTAATGGGGCTGAATACCATGTATTCTCATGTATAAAGCAAAGTCATGTTCAAATTGAGGGCAGGTTTGGGGGCCAAAATTGTAGCTTTTGATATGACCCATATTATAGGTCAAGGATAATTCGACAAAGAGGGGGGAAAGTGCCAACATTCAAAAAGGCTATAAGTGGCACCACAGCAGAGAGAATAAAGGGGACCAAGGCTTTTTTTTAGGTTGTCATGGATAGACTGAGCTCTTGACTTTTGTCATTCTATGCAGAGAAGGGAATGGTTCCTTTCTTGATAAGAGTTTCGACACAGTACTCACATTGACCATTGGATAAGTTGACCCAGTTTTTTTGTTGATTTTTAATTAAAATTTGTTGATTTATGCATGAGTATATAGGGTATATCAGACTAATTCACACAAGGTTAAACCCTTGTGCCAGCAGGACTGAAGGCCAACAGGTCGGAGGTTTGAATCCAGAGAAAATGTGGATGAGCTCCCTCTGTCAGCTCCAGCTCCCCATGCATGGACATGAGAGAAGCCTCCCACAAGGATGGTAAAATATCAAAACATCTAGGCATCCCCTGGGCAATGTCCTTGTAGATGGCCAATTCTCTCACACCAGAAGCAACTTGAAGTTTCTCAAGTTGCTCCTGACACACAAAAATCAATTAAGATTTAATGTAGTTTGACCCTGTCAGTCCTTATTCCTTCTCTCATGCGTAGTACTATCAGATATCCTTTATTAAAAACTAATAGCAAAATTTTGTTTATAAAACACATTTGAAGCATTATTGAGTCTAAACAAGTGCTTCCCCCATTTCAGCCAAACGGGGGGAAATCAGGTTGGTAGTTTGGCATCAACATCTGACTGATAACCAGTGGGAACTAACCTGCCAAATGGCTATCCTAGCAAGCCTCATTCCATAACCATATTGTTGAGGCTTCTCTGCCTTCTGATACTCCATATTCTATGCCCACTATGGTACCAGCCTAAAACTCAAGACAGAATAAATGCATTGACTGGTTTTCTTGCTTTATGGATATTTCTGCCCCTACAAAAGGAAAGTTTAGTGGTGATCTTTGTCCTCACAGAACCTGACATCTTTTCATGCTAATTTTGAGATGGCCTGGCAAAGGTTATTTTCAGGCTGCAAATCATAGCATTTCCACCCATGTGTTGGAACGGAAAAGGGCTGGAACAAAAAGCAATGGGCAGATCAAATTCTGAAAGGAATTTGAGGCTGAGGTTTAACAGCTAGTATTAGGTTGCTTTTATCAATATCCATCCAAAAGAGTTTACCACAATGTGTTTGTTGTATGTGTTTTGTATTTTTATTATAGGCCTCAGTGCTTCTTTTGAGAGAGAAATGTTGCTTTGATGATGAAAAATAGATTATTACATTTGGCAAAAAGAAGCTATTTACTCAGATTTAGTTTGGAAGACACTGTGGCTGTTTTCACTCACAGTGTCTACTTCAGAATCTATTGGAAACTGCTGTGGCAATATGCTTGCCATCTTTACATAGCACCATTTCACACAATTTTGTCTAGCACACACATATTGCAAAAGACATGTGTATGGCTTATTTCATGTAACCATTTAAAACCTAGGGGCTCAGGTTTAATTCACACAATCTGTTGTGGCTGCAGACTGGCCAGTGCTCCATAATGAAGGAATAGCATATGCCTGTACATCTGACAGGTCACTCAGCTCCATGGCTGTTTGTTAAGCCAGTTCTGAATCTCTGTTGTGGTTGGTAATACGGAAAATATTAACCACATAATTGTTGCCACTGTAACATGATGTTCCAATGGTCCAAAACTGTGGGTTTGGTAAGAGTGCTGTTAAATGCTTTCTTCTTGCCCAATGTCCCCAGGCAAAACAGTAGTATACAATGACTCATTGACATTTGTGATGCTAAAGTTTTTAACTTTTTGTTTCAGATATCTAGAGCTGTTCATTCTGTGATATGTCTTCTACAGTTTTTGTGATACATTGTGGAATGAATTATGCAGCTTAACTGGTGTATGAAATGGGAATTTGATGATACTGCCTTGCAGCAGAAGGTCAACTGTACACCTCAAGGGGTGTCGAGAGCAAGAGAACACAATAATATTACAAAATACAATAAAACAAGAAGCTGGTATAGCTAACAGTATAATTTGTGCAAAATAAGATGCAAGTGCTTTCAACAGTAAAGTGTTTGCCATAAAGCAAAATGCAGTCAAAAGAAGAAGTTAAATTTGATTCTTTGGGCAAGGACTTTCAGTTCTTTTCCCTGTTACTTGTCCCTCAACTTCTATTGGAAGACAGAAGTCAGTCACATTCCTTCCATGTCTTACAATGTAGCTAAAGTGATGTGGAAAGCAGCAATTTTTAAGGTATGAAAATAAGTCACTGGGAGCTTTAAATATCAATGCCAAGGCTTTGAATTGCTTTTAGAAACATACTGGCACCATATGCAGACTTTGAAGGGCAGATATACAGTGGTTCCTCTCTCTCCATGCCCTCTAGATCCGTGGATTCAACCAACTGTATATCAAAAATAATTTAGAAATTGATTTTTTTTTCTGCAGTGCTACCCTGATGAAAGGAAGTAGCTCCTGAGAAAGGACAGAGATGGAGGGACAAAGAGTGGGAAGTGGCTGTCATGGTGGAGTGGGAAGGCTAGAGTTCACACATGTGCACAGGACAGAGAGCGAGAGAAAGAGCAGGAAGTAACTGTTGCAGAGCCGGGGCCCTATCACACCACTGTAGCAGCTGATGCCTTGGCGGTATACAGAGGAGGTGGTGGGGTAGAAGAGATCAGATGGTGCTCAAGCTTCCTTCTTGTTCCTTTATTTAAGACTTGTGCATTCATGGTTTTTTTTCCCATATCCATAAATACAGAGAGCCCACCGTATGATCCTGTAAGCAAGTATCATCAGCACTCTTACTGCTATGTTGAGGATAAACTGTAGTTTTAGTGGAATCCTCAAAAAACCCCATGTAGAATCCACAATCTAGATGTAACAAAGACATGCGTCACCATGACTCTGATTATCTTTCATCCATAGTTCCACTAGAAAGTTTTCAAAATACAGGCAGGCTCTTGCCTGGTTGGGAATGTTCTGTGAGGTTAATCCCTGATATGGATTAACACCTCCAGGCTACATAGCTATGCAAATCCCATTGCAGAGCCAAGAAGACTTGCAAGAATGTTTTTGCCTCTTCTTCAGAGGATGTTGATTTTGAGCAGCTAGACCAGGGATAAGAATCATGTGAACTTCCAGATGCAAGTTCCAGCAGCACTTCTGTATTACACTATTTCCAACTTTTCCTCTTCCCATTAACTGGAAATAGTTGGGTTTCCTGGGCTGTGTAGCTGATGTAAGAACCCTTCACTGTTCATATCTTTTCTAATCTTTCTTTCTTATCTTTAGGTTGATCCCCTTTCTCAGGTTTAGGCTGATTTTAGGTTTTCTTGAACCATTCTCCTAAGAAGAAAACCACTTCCCCGGGAATACTATAACACAATCATTGGGGTGGCCTACTATTGTTTTTGACAAGGCTGAAATGATTTCAGGAAATAGTCTAAGACTGATAGTTATAAATCATGTGGGGGACACCCCATAGTCACAATTCTTTGTTATGTATTTTTTAGGAGGCATCTTTTCCCACTCATTTCTTTGGGGAGTTCCATACTCACTCACTTTTTCTAATTTAAATATTGTTTATAAAATACTTTTGAAAGAGTCAAGATGTTTCTGTAATGAATTTTTTACAAAAAAAATTAGGGGGAGAGAGAATATGGTATGATAAAGCAGAGAGGAGTATAATTTTGTAGGTCTGCTATTATACTTGTGCATATTGCAGCGAGCAAGACTCTGTTCATTGCCAATGTCTTTAATACATGAGGTTTCCATTCTGTTGCCTTCAGTGTTTTTGGAATCAACTGAAGCTGAAACATCCTGGAAGAAAATTTCAGTTTTTGCACCCCCTGGTTTCAATTATCTTTAAATATGACGCACAAACACAGCTTTTAAAGATATGTGACTGAACAGCCATATAAGGTTCTTTTGCTTTTTTTGAAATACATGTGGTTGAAATCTGAGACATGCTGGCTGCCAAGTTCCAATATTTGTAATACAGTATTGGCACAAGAAAATAAGCCATTGTTCAGAGTATAATTTTGAGAGAGACTATCATCCATGAGACAAAATATGTATTCTCATACTCCGGCTCATGCTTGTTGGACAATCCAATAATCCTCCATTAAACTCTTTAAAAAGTTGGAATAAACAGTCTACTTTTGTTTCTTCAAGTAAGCCCTTGGTGTAACCTATACCAAACTTTGCTGAGTCTTGTCCATCTAAAACCAAAAAGGATGGAAAAATATTCTGACATCACAAAGAGATCTCTGTGCTGATCTTTTAAAAATATTTACAAAGTAGGTTGTACTCTATTTAAAACATTCTTATATTGATTGCAAAACACTATGCAAACTGGTTGCAACATTAATAAGACAACTGGAAATTAAAACAGCTCCTGCCTGCCAAGTTAAAGTCCAAGTTGGATTGTAGTATGGGAAAATCTGAGGTGAATAAGGAAATACAGAGGCAAAACCTAGTTGATGAAGCTCAAGAAAGTATGCTACATCAGGTAAAACACAAAAACTATTCTATGGATTTGCAGTTTGTCATAGAAGTTGTTCTGTTGGAGAATGAAGTGGATCATGTTCTTATATTTCTTTCCTTTATCTAGTGAACTTTGGGTAACGAAATGGTACAGTTTCTGAGGTTCCAGGATCTGTTACAGGCTGTGAAACTTTACATTCATATAAAATCTTGACATGCAAAAGTGGGAATTCCAAGGCGTTCTATCATTACAAGGGAACAGCTACAGGAAGAACATATAAAATAGTCCCCATCGTGTGTCTACATGGTTGAGGCAGAACTGGAAAGGTTATGTTTGTACAATAGGGGTGGACAAGGGACAACCCTAGCTCCCTAAGGCTGTTTTGGGAAAAGGACCTTGGTGTTATTATTGACTGCAAAGTGAACATGAACCAGCAGTGCAATACTGCATCAAGGAAGGCAAATGCTCTCTTAGTCTACATTGACAGAAACATGGTTTCCAAGTTGAAGGAAGTAATAGTCCCCCTATATTCTGCACTGGTCAGGCCTAATCTGGTATACTATGTTCAGATCTGAAAACCTAATTTTAAGGAGAATATAGATAGGTTGGGGAAAGGTATGAATACTATAAAAGCTATGGAGAACAAAACACATAACGAGAGCTTGAAAGAGCTGGGCATGTGAAGAGAAAACAGGGATGTGATTGCATGCTTTAAATATCTCAAGAACTACCTCAAAGAAGAGTCATGGCTTGTTCTATGCTCCCTTAAAGGCTAGGACAATTGGTTTTAAGTTACATGAGAGTTGATTTCAAGTAGGTACAGATTTTGACTGAATGGTAGAAGGATCTTCTTGACAGAGAAACCAATTCAGCAATGTAACCAAATGCTTCGGAGGTGGTGGGGTCCTCTTCTCTGGATGTCTTAGAAAGAGGCTGTACAGCTACCTATTGGAAATGCTCTAGCAAGAGGTCTTGCATTGAGCATTAAGTTGGACCTGGTGATTCATAGGGCCCTTCCCATTTTGTGATTCTGTGTTTCTGTGATGTAACAGTTGCCTTTTTTCTCTACAGTCCATAAAGAGCCATATAATAAGCCAGAATCTCTTTTATTCTACAAAAAAAGGGAAAAGAATGTGGAGCTAGCCTGGTGGGCAAGCACACATGAAAAGGCAAAAAGCAGGACCCTGACTGTGTAATTCCCTCTCCAGAGAAGTGAATAAAGCTGTGTTATTTCACTTGACATTTAGTCCTTAAAACCTGTTTGAATGTTTTAACAGTCTGTGGCTTTAACACTACTTTAAAAGAGAGGAGATCGATATATATCTCAATCATTGTAAATTTTCAGTCACTTTACCTCACCTTGATGGATTGAGAGCCAATTGACAAGTACAGTGTATCTTTAGAGTAAACCTTCCATGGCTTGAAAATATTTCCCCAAAGTCCCCAAAAGCAAACCTTGATTTTTCTATTTTACATTTACATTATTTCACTACGCTGATGTATATAATGAGACTTGAATATCCATGGGTTTTGGTGTCCACTTTTTTTCTGTCATGTCAGGAGTGACTTGAGAAAGTGCAAGTCACTTCTGGTGTGAGAGAATTGGCTCTCTGCAAGGACGTTGCCCAGGGGACACGCAGATGATTTTTATGTTTTTATCATCCTTGTGGGAGGCTTCTCTCATGTCCCCGCATGAGGAGCTGGAGCTGATAGAGGGAGCTCATCTGCCTCTCCCCGGATTCGAACCTGTGACCTGTCGGTCTTCAGTCCTGCTGGCACAGGGGTTTAACCCACTGCACCACCGGGGGCTCCATGGTATCCACTGAGGGTCCTGGAACCAAACCCTACCAGATATCAAGGACCTATTTTAGTATAAATAAAAAGAAAGTTAAGGAGGGTTGCAATAACTTGCTTCAGGCATTCCCTGACAATAAATAAGGAATTGAAGGCCCACTGTAACCTTTACAGTTTTCCATGTTTTCATAATCCATAAGGAGGGTGCATTTCTCATTAGCTTTTCATGCAGTTCATAAAACTGGAAAATTAGATGGACAGCGATGGAATCCTCATCTTTAGCTATCTTTAGTTTGTTACTGTGTGAAGAGGGCTGATGTGGCTCTTTTTTACTGTCCTTTCTCCTATGGTACATATCTTGGTGCTACTTTTTTAAAAAATTTCCTGCTAGGAAACTACATGAAATTTCAAATAGGTATGCTTTCTAAGAAGTAGATACCCTTTCATTACTTCTTGTTTTCTTTAAGAGATATTTCTGATATTGCTTCATTGTATAAACACTACTTACACTTCCTTCATGTTTTTTACTCTGATAAACTTTTGCTCCAAAACAGCAGCCAAGAGCCTCTCCAATGTCACAAATTGCATTGCCCACATTACAGTGACGACATATGCTAAGAATGGTTTGGATCTGTAGTGTCAACATGCACAGACAGTGTGGACAGACTTCACTCGATATAAATCATTAGCAACATTGTTTGCTCTGAAAAGAAACAACTGAATTAATGGTGATTCCTGTCATCTGGTTTCAAGTCTTCGTTGTGTCAACACACAGAAGTAACCTCAATTAAAATGTTTACTCTTGAAGTAAAAGGGTCTTTAGCATATGGTACATACATTTTATCACTACAAGTTTTTGACATGGGAGTGATTTACAACACGTTATTCAAAAAGTACGGGAAGAGGACTAATACAGCACAGACATTTCTGAAGTATCAGTGTTTTCCTGGATTCTCATTCTTTCATAAATTCAATTCCGTGATATGTTCTGACTTCTTCTATGACTGGATCTACATTGCCTTATATCCCAAGATCTGATTCCAGATTATCTGCTTTGAACTGAATTATTTTGAGTCTACACTGCCAGATTATCTGAGATCAGATTCTGGGATATGGTTTAGATCCAGCCTATCTCAAGCTTCCGTAACCTACATATGGCAAAGGAAGAACACGGCTTACCATGAGGAGTATATCTTAGTTATTTGGTTGGACATGAAAATGTTGACATTAAGATATTTTAGCAGGTTTTGTTGGTATTATAAAAGTTGGACAATATTTCCTGCATCTTGGAATGTTGTTGGGGATTGTATATTATCTGCATTCTGCATACCTTTTGCGTATCTTCAGCAATAATGTATTATTTGTTTAAATCATATATACTCCCTTTCAACTCCAAACGTTTACTCAATGAGGTCTTCCGGATCAGAGAAATGTTTCTGGTAAATTGCTGCATTGCATGAGCCATCTACTTATGAACACACGTGGTAGACACAAAATATTCATCCATTAATATAAATACATCATGCATGTATTACTTTAAAATTTAGCTCTTTCCATCCTAACCTTTGGTTCCATTACATCATGGTACCAAAACTCATTTCTACTAAGAATTCCTCATGTGCAAGCAATGCACAGTGTGTTAAAATTGAAATTAAAAAAATAAATTGAAAGCTAATTGAGTCATCTGGAATTAAATCAAATCAATTTCCTACAACAATAAGCTATTAATGATTGTACCTGATCTCTTCAAAAGAGAGTGGGGCAAATAAGGCCCATTTTTGCAAATAGCCGCTTAAAAATAGCATCAGTAGGACTGGGTTATTCCCACAGAAATGAATATCAGTATTTTCTACTTATAACCTTGTGTATCTTACTAAAATATGCACCATCTGTACCCAAACCAACGTCTGAACATCATTACTAAAAGAAATACTGTATGCCGAACTCAGTGTATCCTGACACTGATTGGTTTTGTTAGTCCCTCGTTGTCTATCCATGCGGTTTTGAGTTTTGAGATTTTGGCTCATCTCACTTATTAGAAACATAAGCTTGGATAAATATGAATTTGATTAAATAGTTCTGTTTACTTGCAATGGAGGAAAAAGAAGCAATCAACAGAAACATATGACTTTGTGAAAATAATCTTTAGACTCTAGTCCATCCATCCATGTGTATGTCTGTGTGCATGTATATATATCTTGCAAAAGTGGGTTTGGAGACAATGTTTGGACATGTTGATATAAGAATTTAATGTGAAATATGAGTTTTATTTTCAACATTTTCATGATGGATGACCTTTATAAGTGGTGACACAGTACCCTCTATATAAACCTTTGAAACAGAATTCTCCTCAATGGTTCAGACAGCATCTCTGCAATGGAGTTATGAAAACCATGGGAAAGTCGAAATATGCATTTTGGAGAAACTTTTCACCTCCTTCTAGACATTTGTCAAGCTGCAAGCAGCAGCATATAAGAATCTTGTGTTTGGGCAATCTTTCAGTAGCCAGGAGGAAGTATGAGTGATTTTAGTTTCATATATATTTTAATATAGTCCACATTTTCACTCTCTATAAATGTTATTTTCTACTTTGTTGCCATTAGGGACAGTTCAGGCTAAAATACTAAACAAATACATAAATAAAGTCTGACCAGAGAGGCATGTTCTGGAAGAATCGCTTCCATTTTATGATTCAATAATACTGGAAGTTCATGGTATTGATTTATGATTAGATATTTATGGGTAGGGAGACACTTTGGCTCAATAAAGTGGAGACTCGACATTCTAGACACTGACACATCGAGGAAAAAAATCCAACTGGCCTAGTCTCATGTATGCAACATCCAAAATGATGTGTAAGGACTATTAAGAAGATGCAACCATAGAGCAATAATTCCAGTTTTTACTCATAATTAATCCATCATGATTAAATTTGTGCAGCTTTGAGTTGCAGCTCTAACTGCAACCTGATGTGTTCAATTGTTCTGGCTTTTCCTATCACGTTTATAAATGCATACGTTTTCCATCTCTCTCGTCTTAAATGTTTTCCAGCTGCCTAGGATTCTATTTGTTAAGGTTTTCATTCCAAGTGCTATAGAATCAGGAGACCCTAAAGAAAGGAAGGCTAGCTTGTGGGTTGCAAAATGAAGAGCAACCTGCCAGTTTTGTTGATGTGGACTTTCATGTTGAAATGAATGAAGATCAAGTCACACGAACAGACATCGGGGGGTTTTTTTAAAAAAAAAGATTTACAAAATTATAATTAGAACCAGGAAGGAAAGCAAAATGGGGATTCAGGATTCTTAACTACTCCTGTACTGCCATGGTCTTTGTGCTCCATTAACCATTATATAAGGGACAACCTTTGCCCACAATCCAATAAGAATTATCTTCTCACATAAAGGACAGTTCACAAAGGATTTTGAGTGTGTCTGCTGCACTCATGCAGCTACCAACATGCAAAACACAAAAAGGCTACATTAAAAATGAATTAAACCATTAACCATATGAGGGGGGGGGAAACCAGGAGGAATCTTGTTCTTTAATCCCAACTAAAGGTGAATCTATTGTTGAAGGCTTTCATGGCCGGAATCACTGGGTTGTTGTAGGTTTTTTCGGGCTATATGGCCATGTTCTAGAGGTAGTGAGGTCTGTTGGAACTAGGAAAAAGGGTTTATTTATATATCTGTGGAATGAACATGGTGGGACAAAGGACTCTTGTCTGTTCGAGCTAGGTGTGAATGTTTCAACTGACCACCTTGATTAGCATTTGATGGCCTGGCAGTGCCTGGGGCAATATTTTGTTGAGAGGTGATTAGATGTCCTTGTTTGTTTCCTCTCTGTTGTTTTGCTGTTGTAATTTTAGAGTTTTTTTAATACTGGTAGCCAGATTTTGTTCATTTTCATGGCTTCCTCCTTTCTGTTGAAATTGTCCACATGCTTGTGAATTTCAATGGCTTCTCTGTGTAGTCTGACATGGTGGTTGTGAGAATGATCCAGAATTTCTGTGTTCTCAAATAATATGCTGTATCCAGGTTGGTTCATCAGGTACTCTGCTATGGCTGACTTCTCTGGTTGAAGTAATCTGCAGTGCCTTTCATGTTCCTTGATTCGTGTTTGGGAAATGCTGCGTTTGGTGGTCCCTATGTAGACTTGTCCACAGCTGCATGGTATACGGTAGACTCCTGCAGAAGTGAGAGGATCCCTCTTGTCCTTTGCTGAACGTAGCATTTATTGGATTTTCTTAGTGGGTCTGTAGATAGTTTATATGTTGTGTTTCCTCATTAGCTTCCCTAAAGGTGAATCAATGGTTGAATATTGGGTCCAAAGTCAGATAAATCCCATTGATGCAATGGGTTTACCATGACGCAAGAGTAACTTTTAAGTCATTCAGTCTAAAATGGGGTTGTTGTTTTTTTTTTTAAGAGTTAAGCAATACTGGTTAAAAACAATTAACCCTTTTTGTTCAAAGTCTTCAATCAAAAAGCCTGTTAGAAGAAGGAGGAGGAAGAGGCCTTTGTCTGTTGACAGAAGGACAAGGATGAGCCATTCTAGCCTCTCCAGGAAGCACATTCCAAAGCCTAGGAGCAACCAATGAGCAGGCCCTTTCTTGTGTTCCCACCAACATATATGTGAAGATGATGGGACTGAGGGAAGGGCCTTTCCTACAATTCTAAATATCCAGTTATGTTTGGAGATACACTTATCAGATAGCCTGAACATAGGGCTTTATATGTCATCACCATTATTTTGAATGCTGCCCAGAAAAGGATTGTCAGTAACTGGAGTTGTTGGAGCTGGGACATTATATGACATTATATGACTTCTCAAAGAAACCATGAGAAGTGAGGCTTAGAAAAAACTGCCTGTGCCACCAGATAGGCAATTTACAGAGTTGCCCATCCAATATTATCTTGGATGTATTAGTGTAATAGATACATTCCAGATAAAAGGCTCTTTGTTCCACTGTCATCTCTATTTCATCTTTTCCTAACTGGCAATGGTAGCCTCTTGTGGCCATTGCTGTAGCAAAGATAAGCATGGGCATAGCATTTCAATAAAATTGACTCTGAATTAGACGTAGGAAGCCAAACCATTCTTCATCCAGATGATAGTGATGATAATAATGACGATAATATTTTATTTAGCACCTCTCTTTGCAGCTCAGAAGTGGTACAACATGGTTAAAACAGCAAAAAAAACCCACTATTAAAATACATATAACGAATATACTGAGGTAAAATTCAGGTTAACATTCACAAGTTGACTGGATAGGCCTGCCAAAAGAGAAAGGCCTTTCAGAATGATAGATGACATACATGGATGTCTATATAGTCATAGTATTATTGTACTTGACCCTGATGTGCTTTATCTCAGAACAATAAAAAATTATAGACAACTTATTAAATCTTGGAGCCCCCGGTAGTGTAGTAGGTTAAACCACTGAGCTGTTGAACTTGCTGACCAAAAGGTCAGTGGTTCAAATCCGGGGAGTAGGGTGAGCTCCTGCTGTTAGCCCCAACTTCGGTCAACCTAGCAATTCGAAAACATGCAAATGTGAGTAGATCAATAGGTACCACTCCAGTGGTAAGGTAATGGTGCTCCATGCAGTCATGCTGGCCACATGACATCTAGGGATAACTCTGGCTTTTCAGCTTAGAAATGGAGATGAGCACCACCACCACCCCAGAGTTGGACATGACTGGACTTAATGTCAAGGGGAAACTTTTACCTTTTTTATTAAATCTCAATGCAAAAGTATACATGTTAACATAAACGTAATTTCCCAGTGCTTTAGACCAAGGATTCAAAAGTGCTGACAGTCCTAATGTTTTGCTTTACAGTTCCCACGATTCTTTATCAATGTCCAGGATGGGGCTTCTAGAAGATGAAGAGTTTTTTTAAAAAAAAAATAGTATGCCTTGGGTCCACCACCTGTCCTCCAGACATTGTGTCTACTTCCTGTAGGTTAAGGGAAGGTTTCCTCCCTTACCTTCCAACTCATTCCAAATATGACTCACACTGACTGCATAGCAAAAAATGGACACCTGTGAAACAGAAACTGTATGTACAGCTGCATATATGACAATATATTATTATACACCATTCACGTATCTTTTCAATAAGATCAGGTAGGCATCTGTAGTGAGACTTATTTTCAGACTAATGCCTTTCAGCTTTTCTTGCTAACACGTTCCTAGCATTCTACTTTCTTGTGCACACACACACATTTCTTCCTTCTCAATTATTATAAGATATTTCACACTTTTGGAAACATGACATTTTGCTGACTTATGAGCAGTTCAAAACAGATGCTTGCTATGAAAACAGCTGAGATTGAAAACATGCCTTTTGTTTAGTCCTAGGTGGTGTGTGTCTGGGAGGCTAGTTAATGTGGGTCATCTGGTTTCAGGATATTGCTTTAGGGTGGGGGTAATGGAGGCATTTAGTTTATTTTGATTTTGCTCTCCAAACCAAAAACAAAGAAAAAGTGCCATGAAGGGAGATCTGTCTTATCTCTTTGAAAGAACATATTTTAAACTATTTTATAACTATCTCCCTATAACAATCATGTGGAGGAACCTTTATGATAACATGTGGCACAGTGTTGACAGAATCAACTTCTTTCCAGTACATTGGCTTCAGAAGGAAGAAATATAAGCATATGCTCATCTCTTCCATTCAATGGATTTCACTAGAATGTCAATTATGACAGGATGAAAATCAAATCAGTTGAAATGTGGTGATAAAAATGAAGTCTATCGATGCAGTGGACTACTAAAACGTCAAAGGAATGTGTCTTAGAGCAAATCAAACCCAGTGATTTGCTCTAGAAGCAAATATGACTAAAATGAGTCCTTCACTGTATTGTCGAAGGCTTTCATGGCCAGAATCATTGGGTTGTTGTAGGTTTTTTCGGGCTATATGGCCATGTTCTAGAGGCATTCTCTCCTGACGTTTCACCTGCATCTATGGCAAGCATCCTCAGAGGTAGTGAGACCTCACTATCTCTGAGGATGCTTGCCATAAATGCAGGCGAAATGTCAGGAGAGAATGTTTCTAGAACATGGCCATATAGCCCGAAAAAACCTACAACAACCCAGTGAGTATCTCATTCTTTGAACATATCATGAGACTACGTGATTTATTGAAGAAGATAATAATGATTGTTAATCTGGCAGAAAGTTGCAAAACTGGGAGATCACTCTACAAATGGATTGATTCAGTCAAGAAAGTCACGAACCCTTAATTTGCAAGAGCTGATTACTGGGGCTGTAGGAGGTCTTTCATTCATAGAACTACCATTGGTCAAGGTCAGCTTTGACAGCAAATAACAAAGTCCAAAGTTACTCCAATTGATTTTAATAAGATTTGGTCCAAACAATTATCGTTGATGTAATCATCATCACCATCATCATCATCATCATGACAACAAAGGGACTGGCTTTAGCACAACAGGTTAATCACCAGATGAAGCTTCAGTAAATCTTGCCAACTGAAAGGTCGACAGTTTGAAGTCAGGTCAGGGTGAGCTCCTGATATGAAGCCCAGTTCCCCACCCACCTGGCAGAGCGAAAACAGCAATGTGAGTATTTGAATAGGAACTGCATTAAACAAGGAAGTATTTTAGGGACGGCATTTCAGAGGAAAGTTTACAAACAAAGAAAGCTCATCGGCAAGGAGGTGGATTGACAGCACCCCCCCCCCCCCCCAGGCCGGAGTCAAGCACAGCCTCCAAAGATGCCGAGTGATAAGAAAAAGCCTATCTGTTGTCTGTCTTGTCTTTGTATAATCAGCATTGAATGTTTGCCATATATGTGTTCTGTGATCCGCCCTGAGTCCCCCTCAGGGTGAGAAGGGCAGAATATAAGTACTGTAAAAAAAGAAATCATTCTTACCAATACATATTAAAATATGGTAGTCAGACCATATTTTAAAAATTGTATTTTAAAAGTCATGTTGATAAGTCAGCCAGCAGATACTGGTCTTTAATGCTGATTTAAATTCAGAGAGCATATTCAGCTGTTGAAGTTCTTCTGACAGGTCATTTCATAGCCTAGGGATGGCTGAAGAAAAGGTTTTCTGGATGACAGTTGTCAACCTAGTCCTAACTGATTGGAGTTGTTGTCCCTCAGAAGACCTGGGTGCACAGGGTAGATCATACAGGAGGAGGCAGCCCTGTAGGTAATCTGAACCCAGGGGCGGCTCAACCCATTACGCAAAGTAAGCATTTGCAGTATAGTTGGTTTTGCCCAGGGGTGCTCTTGAGGCACTCCTGGGGGAAAATAGACCTTGACATATGCAAGTTGTAGTTACTGGGATGTATAGTTCACCTACAATCAAAGAGCATTCTGGACTCCACCAATGATGGAATTGAACCAAATATGGAATTGAACCAAACATAACTCAAATATGGCACACAGAACTCCCATGACGAACAGAAACTATATATCAGTGATTGGTTGGGGGGGGGTGTGTGCCAAAATACTGTTTGCTTACAGTTGAAAATTACCTAGGGCCGCCTCTGCCTGAACCCAAATCATGTAGGACTTTGCAATCTTCCAAGACAATCATATTAGTTCAGTGCTGGACTAGGAAGACACATCCAAGGCAGATCTTTTGTTGTTTACCAAGCTTTGAGAGCTCATGGTGGCCAGAGAAGCATGTGTGTGGGAAAACACACATTCTACAATAGAAGGAAATGAGCTATGGCAGTTATTTGGCTGGTATTGTTTCCAGCTTTGTTCAAAACTTGAAGGAGTAATCACTGAGTCTAGAATCCTATCTTTGGCCAGTTATAAGACACATCCTCAAACACACCCTTGAGATAAGACCTGGCAATGGATCTTCCTCACTGCTAAGTGGGTAAAGAGGCCTATGCACTCAAAAGCCCAGACTTTACTGGAAGCTCCCTTAAGACCTTAACATTGTCTGATTCATTTGCTTTATTTATACTTACTTTATAGCTTATACTTACTTTTATTTTGCTTAATATCATATAGAATTGCTATTCTTTTGCTCTCTAAATATGGATGCTGTGAACGATGTTATAAAAACAGTCATTTCCAGAATAGCATTGTTCACTACAGACCACCATGTAGGAGAAATTGGACAAAACATAATTCTATTTGCATATAAACATTTTTAAATACATTTGTAAAATGACCCCTTGATATAATAGTTTAATATGTTCAGTTCCATTAGGAACATACGGCATTTCTTTTTTGAATGCACAAAAGTCCATCTACTTCAGATCATGGGAATGTTATAACCCTTCGAAACCATCTATTTATGAATCTGCCAAATTGAGCAAAACACTGCCTGGATCTGATGAAGCAAACTAGGTCTACAAAAGCTCATGCCATAACAAATCTGTTAAGGCTTTAAGATGCCACACAAAAAAAAACAGTGGGGGTTTTTTTACTGCATGTTGTTGCTGTTTTTCAGTATGGTCATTTATTAGATTATTTCCTTTTGCAAATATCTTATATAGATATTGTTTCTAATATGAATAAGGGCATACTGAGTTTATTAAGAATTTCCAAATGTGCTTCCCAGCAGTTACGCATAAAGCACAGAAACAGAAACTTAGAGAGAAGCAAAACTATATCAGATATAAACTTATTATCCTGCAAATGAACATATATTGTTTTTCTACTACTTGAAAGCGAGAAAAGGGAAAGGTTCTGCAGTAAAGGTAACATATGTAGTTCTCCTCTTAAATTTCTCATAAATTGCTTTGCCTGTGCAAAATTAAGTGAGATTAATATAACATCCATATGGTATATGGTTAAGGAGGTTAACCTAGTTTTTACACTTTCTTGAGTTCAACTATAGTCCGCTCTGAGTCTCGTTGGGGAAATAGGTCGGAATATAAATAAAGTTTATATATTTATATATAGACAACCCACATCTGGGCTTTAGTCAAGATTTATTTATGGTTCAGAAAAGGGGAAAAAAATCCTAAATTATGTCCTAGTGTCACAGATCATGCAACCTACAAGTACTCTAAAATAAAATATGTGCTTCAAACAGAATCAACCATTTATTGGGTTCTTGCAAACCACATGCAAGTCCAATACCTATAGTGTTGAGTTGATCTTTTCAGTTTCTAATATAGTTTACAGACAGTATTACTGCAGGTTATGATTTTAGTGTCTTTGAACCCTAGCTTGAAAACTTTAATGATTCACAAGAAACAAGTAGGATCGTGTAATAATCAAAAATGGCTCTCAGAAACTGTAATTATATGCACAAACATGCATGAAGAGGGAGAGGATTTGGTGGGTTTGCTAACAGGCCTCCTTATTAAAACAAAAAAAACTAAACAAAAATCACAGTGAATACTAAAGGAAAATTGCTACCACAATAGATAGGAACATTTGAAAGTTAATACGGTACTAACAACTAAATCCAAAAAGAGAAGGCTTCTAAGAGGAAAAGGCCAGAAGAACCAGGAAGCAAAAACATTATATTCTAATACAGCCAAAATATCTTAGTTTTATAATGTCAAATAACATAAATATTGTGTTACAATACACTTAGGTCCAATATCAAGCCTAACTTACATTATGAATTGGATATAGACTCAAAAAATACTTAGAACAGAGATCCACTGAACTCAAAACAACAAACAAATCTACCAGAAAGTTGGTGCACAAAGTCATCCATAGCTAGTATCTCATACCATATAAATCATCATAGATAAATAAACGATTGTCCCTCCAACACACAATCATGCAAGTACTTTGGAGGAAAGTAGCAAAATTTCTGTCTGGAATGACTGGCAGTAACATAACATCTATGGCATCCTTATTTTGCTGTCAGTGCTCAGAATTGACTAATATAGGTCTTCTTTTTTTACTAACAGTAGATTAGAAATAGCTACTGGCAGATGGATTTACCTTCTAGGGGTGGTTGGTTAAGTAGGACTTGGTCAATAGTAGTTATGAAAAGTTAGCATATCACAAGAGAGCTTCAAACAGACAAACCAATAGACACAAATTCATTAATATCTGACATCTGTTTATTGCATTCATAAGCAGGGAATCTTCCTCAAGGATAATAGTATTAATGTTTGGGAACTGTATTGCTGCCAAGTAATTCACACTATTTTGTGTATTATTTTGTGTATTTCATTATTTTGTCACAACCTTTTATTTTGCCTATCAATCAGTTTTTCAAGACATAATGTAATCAATCAAAAGTAATAGTACAAATAAGAGATGATAACCTGGCCCATTGATTTCCAGAAAAGTTCTGCAGTTATTATTAATCTGTTGTTATGATTTAATCTGCCTCTACAAACTACAAGTATTTATTCTTGAATAAATCATTTGCCATGTGGATATGTTTTCACTACTTTCACCTGAATTTTTTTTTAAAAAGCTTAAAATTCAGATTTCAGATTCTGAGTATGAAAAAGATACAAGCAGTCTCGAGTTTCTGGTCTGTATAGAATATACAACCACCATATACAGTTATCATATGTTGCTTCTGTGATTGCTTCAATTGTATAAAGTGAAGTAGTTGGTGTAATCCTACACAGAATTTCCATTTACCACCTTTTTTATGTTGGGCTGCTTTAATGGCTACCCAAGAGTGAACAATTTAAAAATGAATCCATCTCTTCTTATGGAAATGCAACAGTGCCAAGAAATGCTTTTAGTGTTAAATTTCCTACTAGTCATATATCCATGAAATATAAAGAGCCAAAAGTGGATTTCAACAATTCACCTTCTTTTTTTTCTCCCTCAAAAAGTCTATGAGGAGTTTCAGAAAAGTTACTGGTGATTTTTTTTTCTAATCAAAGTAGCCACTTTGCCCATTTCCGCCAGCTCACTCACGTTGGATAGCCATTCTTCTATGGAAGATAAAACACCATTCTTCCAATTCTGAGTATAGAACAGGGAAAATGGGGTAAGAATTAAGTTGTCTGAAGCAAAAAAAAATGGGTTGATCATCCATATTTGTAAATCCAAGTTGTTCACATAGTGGTCAAATGAAATCAAGATGATAAAAACCTGATTTCTGAATCTGTTCAGGACTTGGCAAGATTTGATTACTCCTTCACATAATAGAAACCCAGGGTGTAACTACATGTTAACAAAATTTCTTGTAGCTACATTGGAAATTTTTTTTAAAAAAAATGACTCATAGACATAGGAATTCAAAGAAGCCCTCAGGACACCAGCATGTAGGAAGTTGAGGTTCAGTTCAAGATATAAATCCTTGCTTATTTTGTTCTTGCATGCAAAAATTAATTGTACCTCCCAGTTGAACAAGAATATGAGGTTTTCTACACAGGTTGATGTCGATTAATACCCCCAAAAAAAGCAATGCATACAAAATGGTGCTTTTATTTATATTAGGATAACTAGTTCCTTCCATCTCTGAGCATAAACTATTCTTGTTGCAGTTATCATATATTTTAGTAAACTTCCATTTTTTTCTTCTATGTGGTCATACAACATTCCCAGCAGATAAAACTCTGGTCTCATCATGAATTTAGCAATAAGAATGTTTTCCAGCATAAAATATATTTCAGTCCAATTTTAAATGTCCCAGTCTGAACAACCTGATTGTGACTGACACTGATCAGTCAAAGAATTTACTGAGGCAGCTACTATTTCCATGGCTTTCATGAACAAAAAAAGCTGCTCTTTGATTTATTGCTACCTCTCATATGATCTTCACATCCCAGGCATTTCCTTCCTCTGGCAGGTGCCCACATCTTTCAACTCTAGCTGATCCTTGTTTCATTGTAATTTAATCCAATTTCACAGTCAATCAACATAGACCAGTATGTTTATTAAGCAAAATCATTATGACTCCTTCAAATTATGGATGCAATAACCTTTAAATTGTGCTGATGTGCCTATTAGGGCACATTTTCTTGAGGTGATGTTGATATTTTTACTATCATTACAGAAATTAGCAACAGGTTTGCACTGTCAGCATTGATATTTGTCTTGCAAAAGGTTTGATTAGGTATTGGTGAGAATTTCAATTCACCTTTATAAGAATGTATTAAATTTTGCAAACTTATGATATGATAAGAATTTGAGTTAAAAATTGTGCTGAACTGATATATCGAGTCAGGCTTCGGGCTATGACTGTTTAATTCTTCGTGATTTTTTTTATTTTTAAACATAGCAATGCTAAATTGAAGTGACCATTTCTTTCACCTTTCTGACAAACTTCTTTGGTTTGTGCCTACCTATATGAAAGTATAACATTGCAATTTCATATGGCAAATAATTCTACCCATTGAATTTGTATAGTGAAAATAGAAGGCAATTCAATTGCAGTTTATTTTATGAAGAATTTACCAGAATTCATGAAGGAATTAACATGAAGAATGAAAAAATGAATGCTGAGGAAAGGGAAACTGACAACTTTCCTCAAGTCTAACCTTGATAGGAAACATTGCATCAAGGCCATTGGGAGAAGAGATTTCCATGAGGTTTTTGCCACCACTGATGGACTCAGAAAACAAACCAAAAATAATGTTTTAAGGAAATCTTAGGATACATCTATATTGTAGAAGTATTGCAGAGATCACTTTGACTGCCATTTCTCAATGCAATTGAGGGCCCTTCTAGACAGGACCCAAAATGCTGGCCCTGTCGGACTTTTACTGGAGGTGTCCGAACAATGTCTCCAGTAAAAAAAAAAAGGATTGATTCAGGACAAAGCAGGTAAATCCTGCTTTTTCCCAAATTAATTTGATATCCCATTAGACCTAGACTTCCCTTTCACTCACCCAAGAAAGCCCAGATTTTGGAGGGAGGTGTGGGGTCTTAAACTCATTTCAGAGCAGGTTCTTTAAGCTGTTCCAAAGTGGGTTTAAGCCCTGTCTGGAAGCGCCCTGAATCCTGGGATTTGTAATTTGATGAGGCATCAGCAATCTTCGCAGAGAAGGCTAAAGACCTGGTAAAACTACAAAACCCGTATTGGTCAAAGTGGTGTCAAACTGCATTAATTCTATAATATAGATGCTTCCCTAGTTTTAGGAAGAAAAGCAGAAAAACCCGGTTCCTGAATGCTTGCCATTTTTTCTTTAAATATCAACATTTACAGAAAAAATACACAGGGAAACCTGACTACATTTGTTATGGTTTATCTTCAACAGTAGTCTAAGCAGAAAAATAATTGGATTTCTCTACTCTCCTATTACCAAAAGAAACTGGAAATTTGCCTTTGGCTCTTCTTCACTTCTCTCAATTAGCTAATTGAGCAAGGAAGAGAAATGCAGACATTCTAGCTTGCATTTATTTACTTTATAATGTTCCAGATAGGGAATCCCAGTGCCTGAGGTTGGAACATAACAGAGTATGACATTCAAACCTTGACATTTTCTTGAAGCAGCATTAAGAACAGCAGTATATACAACATCAGGACTTGGCATGCAGTATGATGCTTCTGGATTAGGCTGAGGTGGGAGATACACTAGACACCTGGCCTTCTCTCCTTGCACAATCGACAGAATTATGCCTTCATGTCCTAGAAATAAAAATGTGATATTACCATTTACTGGAGACAAAAGAAAAGTAATAGTGACACCTGTTTTAATGATAGTAGATATAGTTAGCAGGAGAAAGTAGCTTAGACATGGTAGGAAAAAGCTGTAACTGTGTTTCAATGCATACATGTCTATGAAGCACCTACTCAAGCAATACTATATGTCCTACTATTACTGTTTTCAGAAGAAGATAGAGAGACAAGCATAAATTCAGATGATATAAGGAGCTTTGTTGAACTTGTAACTTAATCATGCCTTGTGAAAACTGACCATTTTTACCATTTTCCAGTGGTTGGAGTCTAAAACTAGACCTTCTATCCCATTAGTGAAGTTGCAAAATTTCAAAATTTCCCAAACTTATGATTAATCCATGGTTTTAATATAAGATTCAGATATTGTTGTTGTGTTTAATTGCTTTCAAGTTGTCTACAACTTATAGTCCCCTTTGAATGAGACACCTCTATCATCTTGTTATCAATAATCCTGATTAGGTTTTGAAAACGCAAGCCTATGGTTTCCTTGATTGAGTCTATCTATCTGTACTGTGGCCTTCCTCTTTTCTTATTGCTTTATACCTTAGCAACCATAATTGTATTTTACTGGAAGTTTATGGAATGATCAGTGGCATATTACAAAGGTCACAATGCCAATGAGTAGCAAGGAGTAGATTTTTATGGAGTAGGCCTGCATCTATTTATTTGTTGTGGTATGACCTTTTAATAGGAATTTCATTTGATTCAAGAAGGATTCAGAGAAGGTGACAGGAGTGTAATTGCACACAGTTTAAAGAACACTAATGTAATTGAGGTAAAGAACATTAGAAAGGTGCACATCACGCTCAGATGATTAAACATGAATTTGTTATTGTCTTGTTCCTTTTCACATGTCAGGAGCGACTTGTGAAACTACAAGTTGCTTCTGGTGTGAGAGAATTTGCTGTCTGCAAGGACATTGCCCAGGGGATGCCTGAATGTTTTTGATGTTTTGCCATCCTTATGGGAGGCTTCTCTCATGCCCCCACATGGAGAGCTGGAGCTGACAGAGGGAACTCATCCATGCTCTCCCCAGATTCGAACCTGTTGGTCTTCAGTCCTGCCAACACAAGGGTTTAACTCCTGTTTTGTTCCTTGAAGTCATTTTTGACATATGGTGACCCTAAGGCAAACCTATCACAGGGTTTTCTTAGTAATATTTGTTCAGAGGAGGATTGTTCTTGCCTTCCTCTGAGGTTGAGAATGTAAAACTTGTTCAGGGTCACCAAGTTGGTTTCTATGGTCAAGTGAGGATTAGAACCCTGGTTTCCAGAGTTCAAGTCATATGCTCAAAGCATTACACCAGACTGGCTCTTCAAACATGAATATAATCTTTTATTTTCATCAAATATAGGCTCAAATAGCGTAATAGCATGCAATATTCACATGGCATAATTCTTCTTCCATAGATGAAGTCTATAAAAATTATTACAAATGGAGTTGTATTTCTTCTTTGCTTTTACCTTACCACAAAGTGTTTGATAGTTCTAAATTTATTACCTCATCTTTAAGTATAAATAATGTGCAGATGTAGATGCCATGCAACCTCAATGAAATCCAAAGGTATAACTGCTCCAAAATACATCTGGCTGTGTAAGCACAGAAAGTGACTTTCCCCTCAAGCATCCAGACTCCACATACGTACATTTAACTTTAATATGCCTCTGAATAAAACCATCAAAATACTACCTTTTAAATATTTCTGCCATGTCTTTAAACGCTTCCTTCCGAAATATTTATTTTCACAGATTGGACACCATGGTTCATATCCCCTTTCAGAGAACCGTTTTGCAACTTTCATCTGATCTGAAAATAGGGGCTGGATTTTACTATTAAATACATTCATACAAAGTAAAATCATATGTTAATGATCCTCTCTCCCCAAAATTTGCTCATATTCATGTATGGTGAATTAAAATTCATCCCCATAAGTCTTCATTATTCTGGCATTTAATCATATGGAAAATGTGGTAATTTAATTAAAGAAGGTAACATTGGTTGGATGTCCCTTGGGTTGGAAACTGAGGGAAAATGATCTAATTCATCGGGTTTCCATTTTGAAAATGTATTAATATTAGACCACAAGACCACAGCAAAAAATGCTGTTCATTTGCAATGCTGTAATCTGATGCTGAAACAATTTCAGTAAAGGAAGTCCAAATGTACACTGTTCTGTCTCAGTGTCTGTACCAAGCGCTTCTCAAAGCATAATGTGACCTAGCAAGATTTCATAAGAATGAGTCAGTAAAGATGCAATCAGATTTTAGCTAGTACTGTTGCAGTTAGCTAGATTTTCAACATATACTGTATATCAGATTCAATTAAATACAGTTATCTGAGGACAAACAACCTTTGAGTATTTTCCATATTCACCAAGTTTACTGCTACATCTCTGCTACTAGTTAGAGTTTTTACACACCCAAAAGTGTGATTTGATCACCTAATTCATATATTTGGGCTCTTTCTAACGGCAACTTTGCCCTTTCAAAATACATCTCTTCAACCTGGTTCAAACAATTTTCAATTACCCATCTAGAGTAGTTCTCCACATCACTGCGCTTTTTCTTCCAAAGTCACCTTCAAACCTAAGAATGGTTTTCAGGTAGGGCTTGAGTCATTTGGGAAGATGAAACCAAGGTGAGTCAAGC
The DNA here is from genome assembly GCF_037176765.1 of Anolis sagrei. Classification (NCBI taxonomy): domain Eukaryota; kingdom Metazoa; phylum Chordata; class Lepidosauria; order Squamata; family Anolidae; genus Anolis; species Anolis sagrei. The sequence continues at coordinate 38,754,749 of NC_090025.1, forward strand.
ATCTCTGGAAATGTAACACCAAGCTGTCTTTGGATACAGCACTGTGTTTTAAACTTGAAAATGTATTTGTTGCTGCAATGTGCTTTTAAGTTGACTTTGACTTACAGTGAACCTATCAAAGGATTTTATTTGCAAGAGGGTTTGTCACTCCTTATTCTGAGAAAGTGGAACATGCCCACAATCACCTATACGTTTTCATTGCTAAACAGGGATTTCAACACTGTATTCTTACCACTTCATCACATAGGCAAAGTTACCCATCGTATGCTGCTTTCAGCACAGTTCAGTGACAGAGTCATTAAATGATGCACTACTACTTGTGGTGGGGCTCAGTCTCTGAACTGTGCTGAAAGCATCCTACGGCAGAGCAATGAGAATAGTGAGAAGGGAAAGTCAGGCAATGACACTTTCTCCCATGTGATGGGGAAGGTGACAATGTGGGATGACAGATTTCCCCCACTGCCCCATGGATTTGCCGTGACGCCCAGCAAATAGGAATATTTAGAGAGAGAATTAGCAAAGGTGATGAGGAAATTAGTCAATATAGTTTTGTTTCAGCCAGACTGACAAAAGTAGAATCATGGAAAGGTGAAAAAGAACTATTAATAAAGGATTAGAGAGAAATGTTATTCAAATGGCCAGGTTATCTAATAGGATCCAGGGAGGAAATAATGAAGAGTTTATTAAAAATGGATGGGCATTTGAATATATGGAAAGAAAGACAAATGTGGACTTTAAAATAGCCACAAAGAGAATCTACAGCTGATTAATCACTAGCAGCAATAAATCACAGCTGACCAGAAGATGGCAAGTTTGAAGCCTCAGTCAGGTTTGATCCAACTGATATTAGACCAGCATACTGTTCACCCAAGCAGTTCAAAAACAGCTGAGCTGTGAGTAGAGAAATTAAGGACTACTTAAAGTGGGGAGGTTAATTTATGACACCATAAAAATGCCAGCAATCAAAGAGCAAGGAGGAAATACAATGATCAAAGGCTCGGCATCATAGTGGATGAAGCGACAGCTCCCCCTGTGGCCAGAATCGAGCAACCTTCAGGAGCTGAAGTTGGAAAAATGCTGAATTACCTCTATCTGTCTTTATGTCTTGTATGTCTAAAAAGGCATTGAATGTTTGCCGTCTATACATGCATTGTGATCCCCCCCTGAGGCGCCTTTGGGGTGAGAAGGGCAGAAATACTGTAAATAATAAATAAATAATAAATATAAGGGTAGATTATATGAGATATAGGACTCACAGTGAGTAGTGTCAGAAGTCATGAGTGGTGAATTCACGGGTAGGAAGGAAAAGATTGGATAGAATATTGCAATGTATTCGTTTGGGGAAACAGCATACCTGCATTAGATGTATTAGCTTAACTAGAGAAGTTTCCCCTTTTTATATTTTGTACCCCATTAACTTCAACCAATAAAATTATTTTTTTTTTAAAAAAAAGCTATATTTTTTCCAACTAGATCTTCTGCAGAATTGTCTTTGATTATTTTTATTGTCATCCTTCAGTTTCTTGTTATAATGTTTCTTTATTATGACAGTTTTGGGGATTGTGCATATTGCAGAATGCCTGATGACATCATTGCTGTTGCCACATTTTGAAATTTGAAGGATGTGTACATGTCATGACTGGTTACTTGGGCAAAGAAACTCAGAGAAAAACTAGTGGAAGATGTATAATTGGTGCAGCTAATGATGAGCCTCTGAAAACCTGAGAATTTCTCATTCCTCCTGAAGAAATTCAATGAAATTCTTTTCCAATTTTTTTTCTGCCAGTAAAATGAATAGAAAATATCGAGACACCATTTCAATGTAACCAGAAAACTATTCATTGTGACAAACTGTAACTGAGGGTTAGAACTGTTGATCAGCACATGACATTTATAAATTCCTCAAATTTAAAGTTTCCAACAGAGTTTGAAATTGTTACGTTTTAGACTATAAATCCTAGAATCCTTCCATCCACTGATCCTGAATGGCTGGTTCAAAAAAGGAACTTTCCAAAGATTTTTGTTTTATATATGCTGCATAGCACCTTTAAATATGTCATACTCAATTACCAATACATTTGCTCTTCTCATACTCTGCTATTTGTGTCTTCTATCAAACCAGGAAGAGAAAATTCTCAGTTCTCCTAATACCAATTTGCATAAGTACATTTCATGACACAGTCCATTGTAAGCATAAAAGGTATAAGCAAACATGTCTCTTTAATTGCCCTCCCCCCCCCCTTTGTGGGGAAATCCCACTACCATGGTCTTTCCCTCTAAATCAGGGAATAAATCAGGGAAACTGAACATGTCTTTGGTATGGCATTCTATTTTTAGAGGGTGATATACCAGATGGTGAAAAAAGACAAAGAAGGAGGCAAAATGACAAAACTTAAGTAAATACATATTAATTAGGGTTGAGCTGAATATGTGTCAACTTTGGTGTGCACATCAAAATGTTCCATTTCATTTTGTATTAAAAATGCAAGCAATTAATGTGAAAAAGCAGTGCTAACAATTTCAAAGTAAGATGCCCCCCATATTTGGAGCTTAGCAATTCCTAAAGCAAACCATGCAGACAAGTCTTCAAAACTTCTACATGGCTAGCTAAAATAGTTGTGAAGTCCATGCAAAATTTTAAAGGCAGTGACAAATCCTAACAAAATCACAGAGCTTGTAAAAACACCCTTGTGTTCTATAATGAAGACTGATTGAGATTAAAGGAGTGGGAATGGTGACAATTGGTGCATTTTGCTGCTCATGCAACCATCAAAAGTGGCAAAAATGCTTCCTGACTCTGGGTTGCCATATGACCTGATTTAACTGGATTCCCCTCATCCGCATTCCCGAAATGATCCAGAAGCAATTCCAGATCCCTATAATACTTACCTAGCTTTTTCCTGTGACAGTACACAAGAACTCACCTAGTATCAAAGAACATGATGATGTCCTCCTGGTAATCCTATCCACAGGTCATGTGATATTTAGCAACCTTAGCCCTGCCTTTAGACATTCCTACAGTGTGTGTAGGACATAAAGTTACTTTATTCTATAATGCGCAAAGATCATGAACTTCAGTACAATACAACCCCTGTTGTAGAGAACAATTATAGAGAACAATTTTATAGATCCTCCTGCATGGTGCTAAGGCAGTGGTCCCCAACCTGTGCGTACCCAAATGTTTTGCCCTTCCACTCCCAAAAATCCTAACAGCTGGTAAACTGGCTGGGATTTCTGGGAGTTGTAGGCCAAAACTCCTGGGGACCCACAAGTTGAGAATTACTGTTCTAAGGTAACTTTTAAATGATTCTCTTCATTTCAATAGAGTTTTCGGCAAAAGTATGATAGCTGGGACCCTACGCTGGTTTCGTAATGCAGGTCTGAACTAATGAGGGGAATACGTGCATGAGTCAGTGCAGTGAGTGAGAGACACAGCTGCTGCAAGGAAGGATAAAAAGGAGGTGAGAAATACCAGCAGTGCTTAAAAATGAATTCATGTGAAGGAAGATGTTTGGCAACAGGATGGAAGCGTTTAATAATATTTTAGCACAGATAGCTCATTTCTACCCCATTTAAGGTCTTTGTCAGCCGTTGTTTATCATTTCACATTAAATTACTGTTACATTACTTCACTCTTATCCTGTCTCACCTTAGTGGTATCCTGCCACAGGATAGTGGTATCCTGCCACAGCTGCATCTCTCATTCGCTCCGCTGTCTCACGCACCTCTCCCCATCCTTAATTCACAGCCGTGTTACGCAACTAGTTGGGTCCCAGCTATCATCCTTTTGCCGAGCTTTCTATTATCAATGGTTTCTTGCATCCATGGTAAGTTCAGGAACATATTCACCATGGATACAAAGCATGTTGTGTGTTCTTTTTATGACAGCCTTAATCCTATTGTTAGTCCCAACAAGAATGAACCTACAAAAGTATGGGAATTCCCTTCATGCATAGGTCCACTTTATTTAGGATTAGTCAATAACACTAAGACCTTCATAAAACTCTAAAATATATCTTGTTAGTTCCAGCTAAAATTGTCAAATTGTATCAAATAGGAATTTAGTGAGTTAAGACTTAGGTCATTTCCATTGATGCTGGGGTTCTCCTTTAGACTAAAATATGGATTCAAGGTTAAACTCTTTGTTATGGGTTCTTTTTCCCCTTCCCCTTAAATTATGAGGATTATCATTTCAGAATTCCTTAGCAGAAAATGAAATTAACAGTCCTTCAAACTTGTCATGTGTCACCATTCACAGCTAGAATAATATTAATCCTTCCTTGCCTCAGGGTATCCTCTCCTTTAAAAAGGGGGTCAGACAGTTATAGAGAAGTAAAAGTAAAACAAACAGAGTTCTAGATTTCAAGAAACGAGAATCCCTAAATTTATAACATAACCTATGTAATCCAAAACCATCAAAACTTTACTGTAAATTAAATATCCCTCACACCATAACCAGTTTAAATGTTCACCTACGCTGCGGTCAAGAATCATCATCACTGCAAAGCCTCAGTTGCTGTCAGTCATAATAGACACCTGCAGCCCAAAAATGTAAGCAGAGTCCCATGGAGAGCCTACAACAAGGTTCAACCTGCCAATCTGGAATTTCTCCTGTATGGCAGCTGCAGCTAAAAATAAATATACCTATTAATGAAGTCAGCTCAACTGCAGACTGTAGAGGTAAATGTCATCCTTCCTTTTAATTTAATTAGGTTAATGGAGGGGTGATCAAGAGCTATTTATATTATGAATATGTGGAAGTACTGAGACCCTTGCCTTCTATGAAGGCTTAATGCAATAGTAAAGCTTGATTTAAAAAAAAACTTATCAGCAGTTATTATTATTATTCACCAGTATCCTAGATTAGGAAGGACAAGAGACCTCTTCCAGAAAATTAGAAACATTGGAGGTAAATTTCAGGCAAAAATTGGTATGATAAAAAACAAAGATGGCAGGGACCTAACAGAAGCTGAAGAGATCAAGAGAAGGTGGCGAGACTATACAGAAGAATAATAATATTGAGGATAGTTTTGACGGTGTGGTGAATGAATTAGAACCTGAGGAGTGAGGTTGAATGGGCCTTAAGAAGCATTGCTAACAACAAGGCAGCAGGAGACGACAGGATCCCAGCTGAACTGTTTAAAATCTTAAAAGATGATGCTGTCAAGGTGATGCATGCCATTTGCCAGCAAATATGGAAAACACAAGAATGGCCATCAGACTGGAAAAAATCAACTGATATCCCCATACCAAAAAAGGGAAATGCGAAAGACTGCTCAAACTTCCGTACAGTGGCCCTTATTTCTCATGCCAGTAAGGTAATGCTCAAGATCCTGCAAGGAAGACTCCAGCAATACATGGAGCGAGAGTTGCCAGATGTTCAAGCTGGGTTTAGAAAAGGTAGAGGAACGAGAGACCAGATTGCCAATATCCGCTGGATAATGGAGAAAGGCAGGGAGTTTCAGAAAAACATCTACTTCTGCTTCATTGACTATTCTAAAGCCTTTGACTGTGTGGATCATAATAAATTGTGGCAAGTTCTTGGTGGGATGGGCATCCCAAGCCACCTTGTCTCTCTCCTGAGGAATCTGTACAAGGACCAAGTCGCAACAGTCAGAACTGACCACGGAACAACAGACTGGTTCAAGATTGGGAAAGGCGTACGGCAAGGCTGCATACTCTCACCCAACCTTTTTAACTTGTATGCAGAACACATCATGCGATGTGCGGGGCTGGATGAATGCAAAGCTGGGGTGAAAATTGCTGGAAGAAACATTAACAACCTCAGATATGCAGATGACACCACTCTGATGGCCGAAAGCGAGGAGGAGCTGAGGAGCCTTCTAATCAAGGTGAAAGAAGAAAGCGCAAAAGCCGGGTTGCAGCTCAACGTCAAAAAAACCAAGATTATGGCAACAAGAATGATTGACAACTGGAAAATAGAGGGAGAAACCGTGGAGGCCATGACAGATTTTGTATTTCTAGGTGCAAAGATTACTGCAGATGCAGACTTTGGCCAGGAAATCAGAAGACGCTTACTTCTTGGGAGGAGAGCAATGTCCAGTCTCGATAAAATAGTAAAGAGTAGAGACATCAGACTGGCAACAAAGATCCGCCTAGTCAAAGCCATGGTATTCCCTGTAGTAACCTACGGATGTGAGAGCTGGACCTTAGGGAAGGCTGAGCGAAGGAAGATCGATGCTTTTGAGCTGTGGTGTTGGAGGAAAGTTCTGAGAGTGCCTTGGACTGCGAGAAGATCCAACCAGTCCATCCTCCAGGAAATAAAACCCGACAGCTCACTGGAGGGAAAGATACTAGAGACAAAGTTGAAGTACTTTGGCCACATCATGAGGAGACAGGAAAGCCTAGAGAAGACAATTATGCTGGGGAAAGTGGAAGGCAAAAGGAAGAGGGGCCGACCAAGGGCAAGATGGATGGATGGCATCCTTGAAGTGACTGGACTGACCTTGAGGGAGCTGGGGGTGGTAACGGCCGACAGGGAGCTCTGGCGTGGGCTGGTCCATGAGGTCACGAAGAGTCGGAGACGACTGAACGAATGAACAACAACAACATCCTAGATTGCCTACTTAGTTAAGTTTATCTAATACCTCCTGGATGCCTACCCAGCCCAACCACCTTAAGAAATAGCCACCAGTTTGGATGAGGGAGATCTGTTCAGATTTTTATCAAAATGCAAGTAGTATGGCATTTCTATCCCTACTCCAAACTAGTGTGCCTCTGAGTAGGACTTGCAACAAGGGATCCTGCTTCTGATTGATACAGCCTTGCTTGTTAGTGGAAGGTGCAAATATCTTCCTCTATGTGCCCTGACCAAAAGCAAATTCAACTTCATTTGAGCAATTTGATGTGTGGCTCTCAAAGTGGGCTGGGGGTTGCATTTTCATAGGTTTACACTGACAACCTAGTGTTACTGAATACAGATAAATTACAGACTCATAACTCTAGATTACAAATTCATACCTGCACTACAGAATACTAGCAAATACTAATGCAGCTAATTATTAGTATAGTCACAAGCAGCACTCCACCTTATTATTCCACCTTACTATACAACTTTTCTCCCCAAAATTGGGACTCAAGGTGGCTGACAATTTTAAATAGAACAACACATCAAAAAAGTGAACATTAAAATGAAATTAAACTCTTCACAATACAATTAAAATAGAGACACGTTTCAAGACTTATTTTTCTCTTTCACAAAAATAAAAGTAGAAACAATTGAAACCAACCAACAGTTCTACACACTTCAATTGTTTCTACACAATTAGCTGCTTGGAATTGTTAATGCACTTTATTTTTACTGTATTGATACGAGTTTGAAGTTCTTATTTGTGCATATGTACTTTCAAGTTCTTTGCCAATGTATGGTGACCCCGTGACTTTCATTAGGGTTTCCTTAGGCAAGGTGACCTTAGAGGTGGTTGTGGTAGCTCACTTCTCTGAAATATAACCTATAGCACCTGGCATTCATCTATTTATTTCTTTTTAACTATATTTATACTTTGCTCTTCTCACCTCAAAGGGGACTCGGAGCAATTGAAAAGACTCTGGAACAGCTGAAATAGATGCAAGCCAACGACGTTAAATGTAATGAGGTGCAGCCATTGGCCTTGTGCTCTCTTCATGGGTAAGCCCAGGGCTGAGCTAGGCAGCAAAGCCGGATCGCAAATACTCAGCCCCAGGGTCTCTCCTGCAGCAGAGCACAACAAAGCTCTCACGGGCTTTTTATGTTATTTTCTTGGGGGCTGCTGGGTCAGCCGGCTGGAATGAGGGTGTAGCTACAGGTACCATTGTGGGTAAGCCCAGGGTTGAGCAGAAAGCAAAGATGGATGGCAAATACTCCTACAGTAAGACCCAACAAAGCTCCATGTAAATGAATCTGGGCTGATCTGCTTAGCTTCCAAGATCAAATGTATCTGGTGCCTATAGGGTATTTAGGCCTGCTCTTCAACCTCACCAGACAAGATGAATTTAGCATCCTATGATGCTTTCTCCCCAATTAATGGGCAGTGCCCCATGCTGGATATCACATGACTTCCCATGTTATGCTGGCTCATATGAAGCCAGCATGGGCCTCGCTGGGAGGGCAATGCTTTCCACATGTGAGAGTGAGTTGTGCTTGGAGTGACAGATTCATCCCATTGCTCTCTCTTTTCACCCGGATGCCAGGCAAAGTGTGTGGCTTTGCCTGGCCTTTATGGTGAGGCCCCTTATCTGCTGTGTGCTTATTATGCTATCTTTGCTGTTTTTGTTGTTTCATGATGTTTCTATTTATGTGTGTGTGTGGGTGTGAGAGAGAGAAATCCTACTTTTTATATGAAGACACAGTGTATTATATTTCTAATAGAAATGAGAGTAAATAAACACAATATGCTATTGAAAAGCCGATATTGTTGGTCTTGTTGCGTACCTTCAATTAATTTTTTTTACTTATGATGATCATGGCAAATCTATTACAAGATTTCCTTAGCAAGGTTTCTTCAGAGGATGCTTGCTATTGCCTTTGTCTGATGCTGGGAAACTGCAATTAGCCCAAGGCGATTCAGTGGGTTTCCATGTCCAAGCAGGGATCCCAATCTCCCACAGTCATATTCTAATGCTCAAACTGGAGTCCTACACTAGCTCTCCTTTAATTTATCTGCTTTAAAAGAAGATGCCTGATCATTTCTAGCTCTGTTTTTCTCTTATATTTAGATCTCTTTCCTGTGCATGTCTTTTCATAAATACTTTTTCTTAAGATTGTGTGTACAAAATTGATGTTTTCCTCCACCTTTCTTTTTTCCCTCCAGAACTGGAGCCAAGGGACAAAGGGAAACTATGTTGGACAAAAAAGGAGAGGTGGATGGGACACATCAGTGGGTGAGTTTAAAGGTGCCTTCTGTCAAGGCATACACCTATTTTTCCATTTCAAGTGTCAGGGAAATGCATATGATATTATTCAGAAGCACTGCATGTTCCAAGTTCATTTATTGAACACAGAATGGTTAATTCATCTTAATCATTGCATGCTTTCCCCCTAGAGTCTGAGTCCAAATTGGCTCAATCATTGATATACCATCTGGAACATGTTCTGGATGATGTGGTTATCTATATTTCATTTCCCAAAGAGAGAGCCAATGCAGGACAACAAATAGTTGTAGCGCATGCAGGGAATTTTGACTATGTTGGCCAGAATTGCTTTGCTATGGTTAACAGATCATGCTTTATCTTATAAGATGAAGTAGTGGTTGTAATTAGCTTCCCTCTCCCCCCTCCCCCCCCCCGCCCTTGCAGAAGGGGCAGGGGAGTAGTTTGCCACCTTTGCCAAAGGAAACCATTTCTGAAATAGTTCTGGCTAGAACTATTTTAGTAGGTGTGGCTGAATGGGAGAGCAGGCCACCTTTTGAAGCTTATTCAGGGCTCAGGGCTGGACCTGCAGGTCTCTTCGTTAGCAGACCAGAAGGTCCAGACTCTGTAAGTTAACTGGGGTGTCAGCCTTCCACCCACTCTGCATCATTCACCAATGCCGAGGAGTCCGGAACAATGGAGTGCCATCTTTCCTGGCACCAGGGGAGGACTGGCCGTGTTGGTCAGCAGTTTCCCTGTGGGTCATCAAGGGTTCCGCTCAGCTAACCTTGCCGTGCACCGCCCTCATGCCAACCATTGCCTTGGTGCCCACTATTTTAGCGGTTCTTGTGTGGACCCGGTCCCTCTACCGTCATGACTTGGGGTCAGGTGGGCCAATCTCTCACCACCGCTGGGCCCACTTACCCACCACTGCCTTGCACTTGTGTCCTCACCTTGTGGGTGGGTACCAACTCTCATTGGTCATCTCTCATCCAAGCATTATCCAGGGCAGAGTGGTGGGGGTGCATTTGCCCTCACCTTTCTTCCTGCAGTGGCTGTAGCCCTGGTGCAGACCAGTGTCGTGCGATGCTGCGGCTTTCTCAGCTGCACGGTTGACCATAGTGGCCACCATTTTGCTCATGGCTGGCCCTGGTGGTGGCTGCCTCTGCTGTGCCTGGGCGCTGGTCCTCGTAGCTTCCATGGGGCTGCGCCATGTGACTGGCCCTGGCAGCTAATCTTAGTTTAGCCTGCTGCCTGGTCTGCTGCCTTGCCCTTATTGTGCTCCAGGGGCACTGGGTCCAGTCTGTTTTGAAGCTAAGCAGGATCAGCCCTGGATAATGCTTGGATGAGAGATGACCAATGAGAGTTATACGTATATATTAGTTCAGAGGAAGGAACTGGTAAACTGCCTTTGCCTTTGCAGTCCTGCATGGGACATCATGTACCCTGAAGACTCGATTGGGCATACAAGGTCAAAAATTTGGGACCCATTCTATTTGGATAGGGGTTGCCTTGATGGCAGCAGCTATGGGCTATGAGCTTCCCAAAGTTCAAACCTTAGGCAGATAGAAGTCCAAAGCTTATTGTTCATGTATTTGCTCACTTTCTTTGTATTAATGTGTGTTTGTCTTTTCAGATGCAGGGTCACTGGTACATAGATGATGGGTCCTGATCTGCAGTCACAGTTATGTACATTGGGCAGAGTGACAGGCCCGTAGAAGTTCCCATGGCGAGCACTTAGGGCTTGCCTCTCTGGCCATCATTGATTGGAGGGATAGAAGAAGATCATGTTAGGACAGTCTGTGCCCATTGCTGTTTGATTCAGGGAGAGGATTCTCTCCTGGCGTTTTGATTATTCACCTGAGTGGTAATGACTTGGGCCTTCTAAAAGGAAGAGTTCTGTTTCTTCAGGCATTGGCCAATTTTCACAAAATTAAGGAGGCGTGGCATCACACCCAGATCCTGTGGTCTGCAATCATTCCAAGCTTGAAGTGAACAGGAGGTGGTGGCATCAAAAAGCTTGACGGAGCCAGAAAGAGAGTGAAAAGAGCCATACACAAGGCTTTACCTGTCGGTATGGGCTCTTACAGGCCCGTAGCCAGGATTTTGTTTCGGGGGGGGGGGGCTGAATTTTTTTTCAGGGGGGTTTTTGGGGGGGGGCTGAGTTTCGGGGGGGGGCTGAGCCTGAGTGAAAGAGGGTCTAGCCTAGCAAACCTTTTGTATCATTACCCCAATACCCCCATGCATATGGGATATATTGAGTATGGTGATCAGATCATGATATGAATAAACATAACAGTTTAAATAATGCACCAATAAGGCCTTTTCACCATGAAAATTTCGGGGGGGGGGGGGGCTGAAGCCCCCCAAGCCCCCCCCCCCCCCCCCGGCTACATGCCTGGGCTCTTACATACACCACTATGACATTAAATACCTTAGGCAGGATTTCTCCTTGGCTGATGGTATCCATCTCTCAGAATCAGACAACCACCGATTCCTGTTGCTATGATGTTTTTGCAGAGGAAAACAAAAGTATGGTGGATAAAACAAAGTTCTGGAGTGTTTCTATGGGCTTTGTTGGGGTTTTGCATATGCTTTCATTCTTTGGGCGGGGAGGGGGGTCTCTCTGCTTGATTTGAGGACAAAAATAGCCAAAAATTACATTGATTTTTACATGAATGTTAGGGTTCTGGGGGTGACTTGTTGAGATTTGAATGCTATAACCATGTGGTCCAGATGCTATTTTAACCCGTTGGCCAAAGTTTGCCCATCAATACTGTTATGGGGAGTATAGAATGCCGTGCCTTCCATACTCCCTATCGTTTTTAGGACACTGCAGAAAGTACAACACACTTAATCTTTCTCTTTAGGATGCAGATTCACTCAAATCTTGAAAAAGCAATTTCAGGAATCCCTTCCAATTTTTGTCATGGTGTAATAATTAACTTAATGCAGGTTCAGAAGAAAAACATTATGAAAAAAGTTCTCATGATCAAAGATTTTGAAATAACTGTAATGCTGCAAACTCTCAGCTTGACACATCACTTTGCAATGTTGGAACTTTGATTTGTTTGTCCTAATCAATATTTGGTCACACATTTGATAATGGGCTTTGACATCATTGTTGCCCCAAACTGTGTGGTCATAAGCTATTTAGGGATTAAATCACCAATTTACTCTGTTTTTATATGACTAAATAAATAGCAAACTACAAACAGATACAAGTTTCCAAAAAATGTCTTTCACAAAAGTATAACTAGAAACAAGGCAAAATTGTTTGATGGAGTTCCACAAGCATTTGGTTCTCTTCAAGCGAAGACAAATGAGGAAGGGTCCAAGAGAGCTTTCCTATCCATTTCCCACAGTGTTCATATTGTCATTGTATGAACAACACCTGGGTTTTAAAAGGCCCAGTGTTTTGAGAAAGGTACATCAGTTTCCGACTGTTTTTCCAAAATCACTTCAATTAGCACATGGTTCAGTGATAATTTTCCAGATGTTGTGTGCTAAAAATTACAGTGCAAATGGAACATATACACGGAAAGGCTAACAGAAAGTGTCTTAACTCCAAAAAAATCTTTTATAAAAGCAAAACTATGGACATTTTAGTCAAGCCCATGCTTCCAATGTAGCACAATATGTTTCCTCCTCTTGGAGGATGATCTCTTTAATAATATGTAAGGCATTCCTATCCGTGCCTACTCTCACTGAGTTCAATGGCATTTCCTCCCATGAAAGTGGGTACAAAGGTGCAGCCTTAGATATATGTATGGGTACTTATATTTCATCTTTTGCAAGGAATATGGCTGGTCAGAACCAGTGTGGTATAGTGGTTTGAGGGTGGGGCTGCAAAGCTGATGACCAGGATTTGAATCCCTGCTTGGCCACAGAAATCTTGGGACCTTGGGAGAATCATACCTTCTGAGCCTCAGGAAGGCAAAGCCAAACCTCTCTGAACAAATTTTGCCCAGAAATACAATAACTTCATCTTAGGGTCATCATAAATCAGAGATAACTTGAAGGCATACAACAACAATAGCAGGGGAAAAAATTGGCTACAAGAAGTAAAGTTAATGAAATGCCCATCTTTCAGATAGTATGGCCAAGATCCTTTGTCAATGGATCAGAAATTGCATGGGATCGAATGTCTTCTGATCATCTTTAACATTTCAGGATTATCCCAGACCTTAGATTTCTGGGCCAAAAGCTGAGACATGATTATAGTCCCGGATGATGTCATTACACATTGTGCCTTAGGTACCAACTAAAGTTTTTAACCAGTTTGTTAATCAAAGAACAAACACATCATAGTTTCCAGTTAGGATATCAAGAGTGAAATCTTAGTTAGAAGGGCTATTCCTAGATCGGGAAACACCCATCTTCTCGTTACAATGAAGTAGGTGAATTCAAAAGAAATAATGAAAATTTAATCTCACTTTCTAACCAAAAGATGGATGCAGAAACATATTATAGCATGAGCCTCAAGCCTGCTGCCGGGGGGTGGGGGTGGGGGGGGGGGTTATGAGTTCAAATGGACACATCCCTGAAAATGTTCAGGTGAAAAAAAACCCTGGTTTGCTCATGAAATTTAACTGGTTAACCAAATCCCCATGCTAAGTCTATGAGCAAAAATTAGAGTTCCTCCAGAACTGCAAATACAATATCAAGCAAATTTTGATAATTTATTCACACTATTATTACCTATCTTTCCACCAATTTACATTGCAATAGCATCAATGGCTGACATAGTTGAAGCAACCATGTTTTCACATTGCAGATGTTTAATCAACATTTTTGACATGAAGACTATGTAATCTACTGAAACTGCCATCAGAATCAGACTCCCCAGGTTAAACTCCATAAGAAAAACTTATATTTAAATACATTTTATGATGTTTCCTGGTATATAACAACTATGATAACACTATATGGCACGATTTTTGTTCCTGAGTTATAAATGTCATTTCCTAATTAATTCTATCATACAAACATGAAAAACGTTTATTAAACTGCAAAAACTTTTTTTGTGAGACACACTGCAATTGTTGCACCTCAGAGTAGAATCACCATGCTGAAGGACACCAAACTGCACACAGCCAATAGTCTTTATAGTTTATTAAGAGTAAAAGGTAAAAAGTTATTAAAAGCAAAAGTAATATTCCAAAAGGATAACATAGCACTTGAAGCATAATCCAATAGGCATCAGCAAAACAACACCCCAGAGAACATGACAAAGTCCTGGAACCATGAACACAAGAACTGCAAGGTAAATCCAGCCTAGCTCAGGCAAACTTCTTAGGTTAACACAAAAGTTGCTTTGACAAAGATCTGATCTCACACCTCCCTTTGCAAACATGAAGGCGTTTCGTTGGCCTCTAGCCTCCCTCTTGTTTGCAATCCTTTCACTCCTTCGGACACAGAATTCCAACCAGGCTACCCTATCTAACGTTCTTGTTTCATCAAGGTCAATCTGTTCGTTAACAGCCTGTTTTTCTGTTTGTTCATTATCCGGCTGGGAACTAGGCAAAGAGCTATCTTCTCTTTCAGAGTCAATCTGCACCTGGCTGCTATCTTCAGTTTCTGCACTCTCAGGTCTTGCTGTGGGAAACTGCCCTTCTTCTTCACTGTCTATAGGAGGGACATCTATAGCAGGGACATCATGAACCAAACTGTGAACCTGAGTCCCATCATCCTAATCTGATTCCAGCTGTATCACAACAGCAACACAGTTTACTAAAAATTTTCAATGAATATCTCATCGAGTCTCAACCAATTCAACATCGATTGTGGCAGCCACAAAAATGAAGTTTCTGGATTATAATGACTACTTTCAAAGTAAGTAGCACACACTTTAAAAGGAATAACACTTTCAAACCAAGAACAGAAAAAAAATTCAAATTTTGTTACATAGTATAATTTGTGCTTGCATTATGAGTTTAACTTTAATTTCTCCTAACCTATCAAGTATTTTTGAATAACTAGGTACCAGATTAAATATATTTTAATATGTGAGTCACAGATCTTGATTTTTAGAAATTCCAGTTCAAAGTGAAAATATATGTATAAGAGATCTTGCAAAATGCTGTATCTCTGATTTTAATCAATTTTTTTCATAACATCTAAATACAATTATAGATTTTATTATGTAGTTTCATTTGGTTTTTACCCCCAGGTAATATCTTTTGGAAATATTATTTTAAAAAACATGATACTAGTTATTTCACTGCTCACTTGCTCTTCCCCTTTTCAGAGCTCTCTTGTACATCTGCCTTCTAACACCAGGTTATAAAAGGAAGGAATGAAAGCAGCTGTGGTCATTCCAAACACTGCTGTCTTACTGTGCAATTGTCTGCTAGCTTGAATTGCTGTTTTGAGACTTAAAGCCCTGTTGGTTGCTGTTAGTGTTTCTTTTCATCCACCTGACTCCACATCTATCAAAACAACTGAACATTTTTGAGTTCATGGCAAAATAAAAAAGCCAAATATTGAAGATTGAGTAGGCAGCAGGTTGAGAACCATTGACTCCAGAACATGCGCACTTGGGTTGCAGGTGAAAACTAAAGTTCAGAGTGGAAAATGTCTTGATGTAACCCATCATCATGATAAAGAAAATATGAAGAAAGCAGAAAAAATAGAAGGAAACTTCTGACAATTATCGTAATTATTGTCCTTTGTAGCCAACAAGATCTGGCTTTAAGAGGGAGCAATGATTCAGGCCTATTACCTGCAAAGAACCTTTGCACAATGATAGTAATTTCAGGGCCTTGTTGAGATCTCATGCCAGATTAGATGACACTGACATAAAAAGCCATCTCAGAACTACAGCTATGAATGCTCAGTATGTTGGTCCTCAAAAACAGATTGATTTAACAGACATTTATGGTGACAAGATAGTAAAACTAATTGTTGGAAGATACAATGCATCACAGTGTTTCTCTGTTTTGGCAGATGAAATTTTGGATGTGAGTACCTCAAAACAGTTATCACTCTCGGTAATGTATATTGATGTTGAAGTTACAAGAATAAAAAGGCTTTATAGGCTTTGTGAAGATAAGTGATATGACACATGGAGGACTTGCAGGCACAAATTTGAAAATACTGGAAAAATAGGCTGAACCTGCAATACTTGGGTGGACAGAGTTGTGATGGAGCTACCAATATGAGTGGTCATATTAGTTGTGAACAGGTAATTATATCACAGAAGTTTCCAATGGCTGCCTACATCCACTGCAGTGCTCACTCACTAAATCTAGTCTTAGCAAAGATTTGCAGTATTCCACTGTCAGAAACTACCAAGGAACAATATAATCTATGTGCAATTTATTCAGAGTATCATCCATCAAACTGGAACTGTTGAAGAAAAATACAAAATATTGTTTGCCTGAATCAAGAGCAAAAAAAATTGTTGCCACTTTGTGAAACCCGTTCAGTTAAGTATCATGATGCAGTTTTACATTTTATTGAACTTTACTGTGTGGTAGTGAAAACACTTGAAGAACTAAAAGAGAGTCCTCTATACAACAGTGAGTCTTCTTCCCAAGCTGGACAGCTTCTTTTAACTGTTCTGAATTTGTAGTAACCTTTAACATCCTAAGAAAGCTTCTGCCATCATCCCCCCAGGTTAACAGAACATTACAAAGAATAGATATGGACATTTTCTGTAGTCTTCAACATGTCAACAGTCTCTTAGAAAAAACCAGGGAAATGCGCACAGATTCTGTGAAAGAATTTCAGGAGATCTTTGACACAGCAAGATCAGTGGTGGAGTCTATGGGTGGAGAAGTTAGGATTCCTCAAATCTGTTCAAGGCAGATTTGTAAAAGCAACATCCAGGCAACTTCACCAACACCAATAGAATATTATAGGCTAAAAGTGTACATCCCATCTCTGGATTCTTTCTGCAGTCACTCCAAGAAAGGTTTACAAGGTGGAGGGAAGTAGTGTTCCTCCCTATTAATTGTGTCCATTTAAAATCCAACCTGAACAAGTGGACAAAACTTTACAATGAATGCCTTTAAGATATTGACACTCTGATGGAAAGATTTTATCTGTAATGTAGAAAATGGAAAAAATACAGCTGCAGGAAAAAACCATCAAATGCACTGGAAACATGTCTTGTCTGTGATAGACATTTTTTCAAATTTGAAGAAAATCCTTCAAATTTCTGCAACATTGCCTGGAGGGGTGTGTGAAATTTCAGCAGTCAATTCAGAATTAGGCAAAATTCAGTGACTTGTAGACAAGAACTGCCAAAACAAAACTCTGGCCAAAACAGCTTTCCCCCCCCCCCCCCATGGAATTCTGGGAAACATTCGTTAGGTTTGTTTATATTCTGACCAGTTTTTCCCATAGTTAGAGCAGAATTATCTCTCCTTGGGAGTGATGGGGATGAGCGCAGCCATATTGCTGCATCACATAGTCCACCTCAGCCAATCACAGGTTGGTTTTCCTCTCTGTTGTCCTAGACTTCACGTCCCAGAATTCCATTTTTGTCCTGCATAATAATTAGTGTTCAAAAAAGGCAACATGATAATAGCTAAAAACAGAATTATAAAAAAGAAGGCAGTGGGCTATCAGAAGAAAACATTTTTAAAGTACATTTTTCAAATTTTTTGAATTACTGAGGAAATATATTCATGCATGCAGTAAACAATATACATGATTTAAAGTTGAAAGACATAGCTTAGGAAATACAGATGTCCTTGATGACAAAATACTTTCAGGCCCTAAATTTTTCAGCACATTGCGATTATTACAAGCTGCCTTAAAACCTAGCTATAAGAATTCAACAACCCCTTGGACACCAAACTTTCAATTACCACTACATAATTATAAGTGAACTCTAAAACAAGAAAACATAACTTATTTTGAATGCCACTTTTATTATAAACCATGTTGCCAGAAAAACATAGCGCACACGCCTATAAATCCCTAAACTGCTATCCTCATAGTTCTAAAATGCACTGTCTGTTGCCACCTGGGAATGCCATGTTAAAAACCATGGATATCAGCATGATTTTTTGGAACCAACACCAGGAGCTGAAGAACTACTCTAAATTAACCTAAAGTTTTCTGTATACCCAGCTGGATACTTTATATATTCTTACACCAGAATGAAGAGAGTAATATGGAACTAAATTGGACATCTTTATTGAATTAATTAACACTGCACTGGGGGCTGAATGAAGCATAAGCTGCTAAACAACTAAAAAATAAGCAAAGAAAAGACAATGGTCTCCAAAGGAGAAAGCAACAGTATCCCAAATTATTGCAAAAATTCTAAGTCAATCATATCACTGCCAAATCACAATAAAGTTATGTCAAGCACACCAAACTGCTTTAAAGAAATGCCAAGGATGTCCTTTTCTCATCAAAAGGTGTATCTAGAAGATGCTCACCATGGCCTCCCAAAAGGCTATATGTTAAATGTGACCTCAAAGGTAGCCAGGTGAAGCTAAGACTTTTTTTGTGCAGTATTATTATTGCATTTGCAAGGTGCCCTGGAAAATGTGCTAGCAGCCAATGGCTTGGGGATCAAAACCAGTTTAGATATCACATTTTCAGTAGCAGTAATCTAGAGAGCATGCTAGAATTCTGCAAGCCTGTTAGATTAACCATAAGAGTGATAACATGTAAATCACCCTATACACCCACTTTCATTCACAAAATCATACAAGGAAAGCATTTGGGCACTTATTGGGCTGAAGAGATGAAATATAACCCTGCATGCTTTTTTCAGTGGAGCTTTATCCGCATTCAAGAGTTGAAGGCCAGCACAAAATATGAACACAAAGAACATTTCGCTCTTTTTCAGTTACAGGGAGATATAAACATGCCAAAGGATGTAAAAAAGGAAACTAGATATTTGTGGCTCAGATTTCAGTAAAAAGGGAAAAATATTTAACTTTCAGCTCCGTCACCACCACAGAGGAAGTCCCTTGAAGGATGAAAGAGGACTTTAACAAAGTGGAATCCTTAACTGATCATCAGTTGTGCTTTGTCACTTTCATCTTAGCAATACACAGAAGGGACCAAACTTCCGTGCCAACCCTTGGCATGAGCAGCATGCACAAAAAGAAAGGGAGCCGGTCAACCCGCAGACAAAAAGGGAAGCTGTTAAAAACTGCAGCCAACTCTGCAGAGACAAAGCAGCTGGCGAATGGGAGTGACAGGGAAGAGACTTGTGCCTGTGTCTGCTGTGGAGAAGACCGATGGAGTAATCATACACTAAAAAGGCCTTACTTAGGAAAATTGCCTGTAAATGGGGGAAATGGGGACCCTTGCCTTGAATTATGGCTTGAGGCAGGTCTATTGATCTGTAGTGGGGCTCCTGGCAGAATATCTATTCAGTCTTCACCTAATGGGAACCTTATTATGTTTGACACTGGGAGTAATTACTTCATGAAAAATTTGCATAAGAGAGCAACAAATGTAATTTTTTGCAGGTGTCTTGGACACATTGGTGCCCAAAAGAATGAGGTGTGCATTCCTGTTTTGCCACAATGCTTCCAGACTGAGATGGGTCACGCTTGAAAGAAATGTGTTTATCATGTCTGTCCAAGGAAACAACATAATGTATTATTTGTCCATTGAGCAATATGAACCAAGGAATGTTTCTGGCAAAACTAAGTGGGGGAAAAACACACATCAACAATAGCCATTTAGTTACTAGAAGATCCTGACTGCTCCACCTTATGAAAAGTAATGTTTAAGAGCATTCTTCATACTATTCACACTAATTCCTTTATTGTTCAGGCCTATACTTTTTCAACTTGGAGTAGGGTGAATGGTTGATCTTTTTTATTAAGCATCTTCTAAAAACAATATTATTAATTCATTGTTTCGTTCCTTAAAATACACCATTATTAAGAAGGAAACTGAAAGGAACAACAGCAATTTTGTAGGCTTCCGATTTATCTTTCAAATTTACATGTGTAGCAGGGACAAGAATGTAAAAATAAAAAGGATAAAGTGAATATGTTACATGCAAAAAATAACTGAATTCTAGCTAAATTGCCTGAAACAGATGGTGCAGCATTTTAGCGCTAGCCTCAGGTGGCAGATTAATGCAAGTATTCCTGAAGTTCTAACAAAGACGTAAAATTAGGCAAATCTTCATATTCTAAACCAAGATACTTTTTTTGCATTTTCAGTTAGCTTACAGTGTGATTTGATGCAAGTACATCTTCATATTAGAACACATTGGATCTAATAAGTTGCAATCCCAGGTAACAGTACAGGATTTCAGTTTTATAGGTTTAAACTGCTCAATTTAAATCCTTTTCAATAGCATTCAAATGGGAACACTTCAATTTGTGCATACTTGGAAGCCTAATAAGGAAAAATAGGAGAACATTCTCATCTCTTGGGAAAAGATCACTAAATGCTACCGCTGTTAGGTTGAGTATGCATACTAACTCGGGATGTGAACATCTTTCAGTCTCAATTTCATCCCATTTCTCTAAATCCCATTTACATTTTCTTCCCATCTTTGTTTCTTATTCCTTCTTTTTTGTCTGACTTAAATTTGTACACATTTTAAAAATATGTAAACAAATTTCAATATATTTTCTCTAAGTTGCATATTTATTTATGTATTTGCACACAGTGTGTATTTTTTCTCTATGGGCTGCAATCTGTTGTATTTTTTGCCTTTATGCAATGGAGCTTTTTGCATTTCAAAGTATGCAAAAAAATGCACATTTATCTACAGCTTTTTATACATTTCACAAATGTGCAGATTCTCCAGGACTGGTGTAAAAAGGAAATGCAAAAAAGAATACTTGTGTTCATTCTTTATTCAGCCAAATAAGATACAATTCTCCCCCCCCCCCCCCCCCAAAGCATGTGTGCTACATATAATTTAGGGAATCAGTAGTCAATATGTCAACAACTACTGGAAAGCATTTCTGACTGTACTTCCATCAATGTCAACAGTGGAAGCCCCTCAATATAGAATTCCAGTATGGAATTTGGTTCAGATCCAAAGGATCATCTTTTCCCATATGAGCCTGCCCAAGCTGTAAGATCTTTTGTGGAGGCAACTGTCTCTATCTGCTGCCTTCATAGATATTTTTGGTGGAAATGTAACAGAAGGCCTTCTCTGGAGCTGCTCCCAGACTTTAAAACGTCCTCCCTATGAAGGTTTGGATGGCTTCCTTCTTTGCTTTTGCTTTCTTTTTTATCTGTTGAAGATAAGTTTTAATAAGTCTTTGGGAAGAGATTGACAACATGATAAGAACTTTTTATGATACTGTCCTACTTTCAATCTTTGTTTTAAAGAAATATTTTAAAGAGTTTTAATTCAGTCATTAAATTAATACTACTATTATAATCTCAACTTCTGTATGTTTTCAACTATAAGTGCTTTTTATTGTAATTTTCTGTCTTTTATAAGTTGATTCAAGTACCAGTCTGGGGAAAGGTGGGATATAAATGAAGTGGTGGCTGGATGGGATTAATTACAACTGGAGGAGTCAAGAATAAAAATCAGTTTATGAGGAAGATATAAAGCACTTTCAAAAGCCATTTTAACTGAACCTGTTTGCCCACTTCAAAATCTAGCATGAGAGAACCACACTAAGTGAAACCAAAACATTTATTTCATGAAGCCAAGGAAACCAACACTATCCATCTTTTGTATGGCTTGTTAAAGTGATATTATCAGAATGAGGTCTATTTAGGAACACTGACGTCATGGCCAAAAACATGTTTAGACGAGGGAAAGAAGGACATGCTCAAGCTGGTTTGGAAGTTTAAAACAAGCCTAATTAACATTTTGGACCTTCTAAGTGACGTTAATTAGTTTTTCTGGAGAGGTGCCCCATGCTGATATTTTAAATGCAGCATCACTCCTCAAAATGCTTCTCTTATAATGAAGTACAAATCATGCGCCTTACTGTCAGGGTATTTTATAGTACCGTATTTTAAAATGAGATAGCACATCAAGATATAGCAAACATACAACCAAGCTGTTTGGAGCTCTGAAGGACAAAAGGCAGGGGGACTGATAAAGCACTAAATAAAAGGATAAAGGCAATTTACTTCTTTGTATTGGGTTTGTCTAGTCAGTTGTTTTGTCAAAGAATGGATGCACCCCAGACAGGCTGGCTCTGCAGTAGGATCAAGTCCAGATGGAGTTTATGAAAAGTGCACAAAACCCTACATGATATGGATAATGTCTGCTCAAGAGCTATTTTCTGTTTAACAAAGATGATGGAACAAGAGGGTATACATGAAAATTAAAGAAACTCTTATTCAAAACAGATGTTAGGAAGCCCATTTTCATGCAGAGAAACATGGCTCTTTTGAATAGACAAGGAAGGAAAGCTGTTCAGGTAAAAACACTAGTCTCATTCAGAAACATCATGGAAAAGCTACCAGGGGTAAAATAGAGGATGAGTGACTAATGGGTCTCATTTACCCAAATATCCTAAATATCCAGTTGCTATGTAAAATGTTCAAAGGTAGATTATAGAGGAATTCATGGACTGAGATGATTGAATCCTTTCCAGTCAGTGGCTGTTTGGTTAGATTGTGCTTTTTGTCTCTAGTTGTCAGGAGCTGCGTTATTTCTGAGTTTCCAAAATGTTGCTTATTTTGCCTTTTGCAGCATAGCACTTGTTGAGCTTGCACTTGTATATACAATGGGACTTCTGAGTAGTCACATATAGGATTTCACTGTTCATGTTTTACTAAGACCTCAGAAAGTTTTTTAAGTGCTTACAATTAAAAGCTTGAACCCGGTTACTAGACTTTTTTTGTGTCAGGAGCAACTTGAGAAACTGCAAGTCACTTCTGATGAGAGAATTTGCCGCCTGCAAAGACATTGCCCAGGGGATGCCCGGATGTTTTTGATGTTTTTATCATCCTTGTGGGAGGCTTCTGTCATGTCCCCATGTGGGGAGCTGAAGCTGACAAAGAGAGCACATCCACTCTCTCCCCGGATTCAAACCTCCAACGTGTCTGTTTTCAGTCTTGCCGGCAAAAGGGTTTAACCCACTGTGCCACCGGAGGCTCCTGCTAGTCCCAATGATAGCAGAACTATTCAGTCAACAGTCAATATTCATGTACAATAAATCCCATTGATTTCACAGGTCTATTTTAGTCAGGACTAACAATTGGATTTAGACCATATATCTAAATGCACTCCAACAATCAAAATAGATAGAAAAATTCCACTGCTACCAATAAATTTAAGATATTGTGGGGTTTTTTCATTGAAACACACTCATGCATTTCAGAGCACAACAATCATCAAACTAATTTTGTTCTTGCATGCTTGAAAATTAAACTGCAATGTGTACTTAATTTCTCCTTAGTAAGCATGATTACAATCAAGGTGAAGAGAAAATAATCGTTCCACTGTGCTAGCTGTCATAGTTCAAGTATATAGGCAGTCCCCAAGTTACAAACAAGGTTCTGTAGGTTTGTTTGTAAGTTGAATTTGTTTGTAAATCAGAACAGGTACATTTCTACATCTAACTCCAACCAATTCTTTTTCTTTGGATAGTAAGTTTGTTGCCTGTTCCCCCGTTCAGAAGATTTCACCTCACTTTTGTCCCTGTGATAATTGGATTTTAAAAAATTGGCTTGATGTGAAAATAAGGATTGGTGATAAAGCTTCATTTTTCCCCATGATAACACTTTCAGGGGTCAATTTTCCTTTTGAGGAGTAGATTTCTCTCATTTCCTGTTGTCTCACCTCAGTTCTTAACTATGAGTCATTTGTAAGTTGGGTGTTTGTAACTCGATGTCTGCCTATATATGAAAAATGTGGGGAAGCCTCTCAAAAATCTAGCATAAGATTATACATAGCCGGAAATCGACTTCTACAAGCAGGCAAGGACCTAGTTTCAACAGAAGGAACGAGTAGTAGAAGCTTCTGTAGCCATATTAGATGCTGGTGGATTTTGTTCTTGTTTGCTATGTGTGCCTAACACATATGTGATCCATGTAAATCAACAGAATGGACTGGTATGGTACAACAAGTATGGAGGACTAGAAGACCATCCTCCATCATCACTATTTTATCCCTTTATCTAGCTTGTACAGATTGCCCCCAACTTCATATCCACTAGTTCTTCAACCAACCACAGCTTTAAAATATTTGGGAGGAAAATCCCAATAAGCAAATTTTGGATTTGCTGTATGCTGAGCACTACACTGATGTATGGGTACATCCTGCTATAGCCTCCTACCATTTCATAGATCCTCAGGTTCTCTCTGGCATTTGCTTGAGTTGTTCACCATTTGATATATACTACATCATTGTATATGATGGGCTTGAGCATCCATGGATTTTGGTATTCACAGGTATACTGTAACCAAACCTCAGTGGAAATCAAGGGGCCACTGTATTAAGTAGTAGACATATTTTCTCATGTTTTACCATACTACCCAACCATTCTGATTAATCTTTTGCTCTCAGCAAATTCTAAAATCTCTGTGTCTCTCCCTTCCTTTCATTTTGCCCCTTTGGTTTGAGCTTACTTTATTTGCTTCATATGTAGTTCAAAGCGCAACCTGTTGCAACCTGTTGTAGTTTGTGTGTTCTTCTTTGTTTAATAACTTATTGATCATGCTCTGACATTGTTTGGTCACTTACAACCCCTTTTCACCTATGAAATGTTGAAGGGTATGGCTGAATGTAATTAAATGCCACAATCCCTACTACATAACTGACCAAACGTTATAGCCATTATTCTTATTGGTATTATTATGTTATTTCCTGTTGTTATTATTTCATCACAGTCCTGAAAATTGATCAAAAATTAAAAAGTATTCTTCAGTTTTCAAACACTTGCCTTGTACTATATTTTGAGGATATAAGCATACATTTTAATAGAAATGTCTGCTCTTCTTTCAATCAATTTTCCATTGAAAAGATGCCATAATTTCTTTATTAAAAAAAACAATTTGGGGCAATCCTTTTCTGAGAACTGGGGGGAAATCTCACTTGATGAAGGAATATGACTCATGTCAGAGAAGATGCAGAGCAGAGCATACTGACTAGTAAATTAATGTGGTGTCTGCTGGAGCTGATAATATGAAAGGAAGTGAATGTTCCAGGCAGTGTAATTCCAACTCAGAGATTCACTGGCTAGAAAATGACAAAATTAGGTACAAAACCCTTGTGTCAGCACAAATGCTGTTGTCCTGGCAGAACTCTATTTTGTCAGCTGACCTTCTGATTAAGCAAGCTGCCAACAGAACGGCTCTGTTGGCAAAGAATTACCAAAAGGATAACCAGAAAAGGGCTGCTGAGGTGAGGTAGGAGCTGAACGACACCAAATCCAAATCTCCTGCCCAGGGAAGCTGACACAATATTAGAAAAGAGCAAAGACCATCTTAACTGTCCTATCTCAGAGTGGACAGGATCCAGTAGCAAGGTTCTGTAAATTAAAGCTAAGGACAACTCCTCTGTCTGGCCAAGCAGGCTGTAAAGATTTAGAAGAAGTACAAAACAAACTCAAACAGAGTCCTGCCAGAGTAATGTGGGGTGAATTAGGAGGATCCAAAGTTAAACAACAGTCCAGTCATGAAGTTCAAACCAAAAAGGAAGGAAGGAGCCAACTTTCCAGGAGGAAAGAAGTCAAGGTCAGGAAAAGGCAGAGCAATCACAGGAAACTTTCAAGAGGCAAACATTAAAAGGCAGGGATCAAATCTCAAGAGAGGTGCTGTTTCCAACAGCCTTCCAACACTCAGAACGAGACTTCTACTGCTTATCTACTGGAGAAATTGGCTGCATGGAGTTCATGCTTCTCTAATTCTAAGAGAGTCTATACTCCTGAGTTGCTGTTGACTTCATGAGATTATCTGAAATTGAAACATTGTATTCAGGGTGCATCATTCCTTCTTAGTGGTGGCACCCTGCCTCTGGAATGCCCTTCCAAAGGAAACAAGACAGGCTCCATCCCTCCCCTCCTTTCATAAGAGTTTGAAGACCTGGTGGTTTCAACAAACCTTTGAGAATGATCAGTTCTAGGTCAGCCCCAAACATTATTGAATATGGCCTTATATTTCCTACCTATAACCCCGGCCATCCCTCTTATAGGCCGTGGAAATGAGCAGTCACATACCCATACTTGCTATTGTTGTTAGCCTGTTATAGCACTGTACTTAATTCCCAGTCCCCTCATATTTTTGAGTTGCACAAGCCTTGGCCTGGCCTTTTAATTGCTCTGAACAGGCAGGATTATTTTTTAATATATATGTGTTATTGTGATAATTTTATGCTTATGTTGTTTTGTTAATTTTTTTTCATGCTGTTTACTCTGTATGTTTTGGTGATGTTACATGGAAACTGCCCTGAGCAGTACATAAATAAAGTTTATATTTATTTATTCCTATAGCCTACGAAGGTCATTGGGCTCCTCTTCAGATAATAGAGCTGACATATCTCTCTCCAGCATCCCAAAGGGTCTTGGGTCTTTTGGAGCAATTATCTTGTCATCATCTTATCTCTGGAGAAACAACTATATCAAATATAATATTGCTTCATTTTTTCTGCTTCAACAGAGTGATTAAAAACTATTTGCCATTCAGCTTTCTCTTAGCTAAACATACCTAGATCCCTCAAGGTTTAGGGCGCTTCCAGACAGCACCAAATTGCAGGTTTTAGTCAGAGGCAAAAAAAAAAAAAACTAGGACCTAAGAGCAAGTTCACATACAGACCTGTTGGTCTCGGGATTTCTGCCTCCATTGTCCACACTTGTTGCTTTGCCCTGGGATTTTGGAGCCCCCAAGATGGCCAAAGCAGTATGTCCACTGGAAATGTCAGTGTTTTTTTAAAAATAATAATAACTTAAGATGTGAATATGTGAATCATTGTATAAGTTCCATTCCTGGGTTATAGAGGCTTTGTGGCTATCTGTACAGATAGGTTTGGCCATGTACTTTTGCCTGGGAACTATGGGCTCCTGTTCCTGGGTTATACATGTCTGTTCCTGATTGCTGTTATTGTCAAAAAATGTACAACATTGACTACAGGGTGACAACTTTGTCCTGACAAGAGAAACTTTGCCACACGTTTAATGAAGTTTCTGACACACAAACAAAGTTTATGGAGTAGGACCACTAATTTTGAAGGCAGTACTACACAATCAAACAGGAACACATACTTTCAAGCCAGGAACAGAATTTATTGCCACTTTTTAGAAGCTGCCTGGCCATCTGTGCAGACAGGTTTTGTGGTGTACTTATGACATGGAACAGGGTGCTGTTCCTGGGTTATACATGTCTGTTCCTTATTAATTTTATCATAAAAATGGAAAAAGTTAATTACATGACAAAACCTTTGTGTGTCACAAACTTCATTAAACATGTGGAGAATGAAGTTTCTCTTCCCAGGATAAAGTTTTTGCCCTTTAGTCAACTGTTGCCATGTTTTTAGGATACAACCAATCAGGAACTGACATATCTAACCCAGGAACAAATCACCATAATAAATCCCATATTTTCTGAGTGTAGGAACATATGGAGATTTGAATATCCACATTTTCTGGCCAGAACCAAGATATTCCTGCACCTGAAAATCTTGTGTTTTTTGCAGTTTGTAGCGATTGCTCCCATGTTTTCAGGGGATGGTGTTTGGCCACCCTCCATTTTGAAGTCGGAGCTCCTGGGATAAAGGTACTGTCTGGACAGGCCCTTGGTTTGCAGATGTTTGGTCATAGCGGTCACATTTCTTTGGGTACATTCTAGTTTGTCAATATCCTTCTTGAACTATGTTGTCTGGAACTGTATACAGTATTCCAGGTGACGTCTGAGCAAAGCAAAATAAAGTGGTGTTACTATTTCCTCAACCTGGACATGATACTTCTATTGATGCATTCCAGAAGTACATTGACTACAAGTTATTGTATCCTACTGGTGATGTTCAGTTTATAGTCTATACTTAAAATATGATATATTTTAGTAAAACTGCATCATAGGCTGAAGGTGATACAGAATGATAGATACAACCTAGCAACACTTAGACATGTCAAAAGAAATGACTTGGGTCAGATTTCCACTCTCAAAGCAGTAGTATTTTGCCTTAGTTCATTCTAGTAGTACTCCTAATAGCTGCCATATTCCACATCAGCTATCTTCTTAAAAAATTGTTATGGCATTTGGACTGAGGTAGAACATCTGACAATGATCAACAAGATCACACTGAAGTCACCTCTTCCAATGAAAAAACATTTATTTTTATGTGTGAAACAGCTGCTGGAAGCTCTAAAATGAGCTCAGGTAGAATAGCTGATATATCTTAGAGCTCTTCCACACAGCCATATAACCCAGAATATCAAGACAGAAAATCCCACAACATCTGCTTTTAACTGGGGCCAGATCCAGACAGACCTTTATACAGGAGAATCCATGTTTTAAAAACATGGATTTTCTTGGGGGGCTGTTCACACCCACCCCAGAAAGCATGTGCTTTCTGGGATAGGTGTCTAGCCATTCTCTCCGGACTAGCCCAAGAGAACATCTAGAGGGCCTACCCTCCTCCCCCCAAAGCCCCCAGACCCCTTGTAAAAGTAATAAAAACTTATGTGACCTCCATTACAAGCCTCTGCCAGCTCTCCCAGCATGTAGAAATGATATGCCAGGAGAGCGGGGGAGGGAAGCTATTTTTCTCTCTCCTCCCACCCACCCCCACTCCCCACTCTCCTGGTGCATTCTACGTGTCGGGAGAGCCAGCCAAAACTTGTAATGGAGACCATATAAGATTTATTAATTTTCTAAGGGGTCTGGGGGCTTGGGGGGAGGGAGTGGATATTCCCACAGTTTACTGGGCTTATTTAGAACTGAAAATAGTAGGTTTATCCCGCACCTTCCAAGAAGGCATGGAATAAACCCAATATCTAATTCATTTGCTACAAACCAAGGTTTTCCTAGTTTGTAGCGAATTAATTAGGGACTGTCAAGAACATTGCCTGGACAGACCCTCCTTTATTGCAGTGGATACCACAATAAAGTTCCTGTCTGGATGGGCCCTAAGTTATCTGAGTCCACACTGTCACATATTCCGGTTCAAAGCAGAAAATATGAGGTTTTATTCAGCTGTGTGGAAGGAGGCCCAATTGGCTTTGTATTACGGATTGTTCCCAAAAGATGTAACCTATAAGACAATCAGGCCACAAGCATTTGGAAATGCCTTCCATCAAAGCTCTACTCACATAAATTGATTATAATTTCCACTTTTAAAAGATATAACATTTGCAGCGTCAAATATAAATTGTATGTGGTTGGGCTGGCATTAATCCTATTTGAATCCAGCCAGGAAAAATACAACCTCCTTGCCAAAGAAGCTAGAAAACCTTCATCATAAACACCCTGGCTCATTCAATCTTGCTTGGACATTTATGGTACTTCCACACTTAGGAAAATAAGTCCTAGGTTGGCCTATTTCATGACCTACATCATATCTTTATCCCACACAAAGTGGTGAATGTGATCAAAATCTGGAACAAATCAAGATCATCTAGCCATTTGTCAATTGGCCATATGTTTGCCACATGAATCAGGAATATGAATGGTATGAAACTTGGCACTATAATACATCCTTAATTTAGACCATTTTGGCCGGTATACAAATAAAACTTGGTTACATGGCAGTCTGCTATTCCATACTGGCAACCTTGTGTATCGAATGTGGTCAATTATATTTGGAGCTTTACATTTCAGTGATAGTATCCCCGAACTGGATACTATCATCAAGTTATATGTTGAGTGGTATATGAATTGGCCAAGATGAGATTCTAAATGTACAAAACTCTGAAACTATGGTTAATATGTGATAGCCAAATTCTAAAAAGAATTTATAGATTAAGGAAAAGCACCATGCAGGTGACAGGGAAACACTAGGCAGAGGGGAGTGTTTAGGCCAGCTTTTCCCACCACTTTACCTCACCAGATACTACTCACACAACAACAGTATGCTTGCCATACATCCAAAACCTGGTAATTATCCCTATGTGGCTGGTAAAGATAAGATTAAGGAAAGAGGGGGAAGAAAGAAATGGAGATATAGCATGTCTATACTTAGTTGCTAACTTGCATGTCTAAGAATATAGGTATATCATGTATGTTATTTCTTATTTATTGTTCTTAGCCACACTCTTTCATTTCCCAAAGTTAGTGTGTATTTGTTCTTCCTCCATTGTGTAATCTGAAGCTGTCTCTCTTCTTCTCTCTTCTCCGCGTGTGAATTGTACACATCTTAAAGGTTTCATAATATCTACTATATGTGTCATTGCAAAGAAAAAAATCCTGCTTTATTTATCCACAGATCCCACCTTCTACTTCCAAATACTAATTTGTTGTTGTTGTTCATTCGTTCAGTCGTTTCTAATTCTTTGTGACCTAATGGACCAGCCCATGCCAGAGCTCCCGTCAGCAGTCACCACCCGCAGCTCTCTCAAGGTCAAGCCAGTCACTTCAAGGATGGCATCCATCCATCTTGCCCTTGGTCAGCCCCTCTTCTTTTTTCCTTCCATTTTCTCCAGCATAATTGTCTCCTCTAAGCTTTCCTTTCTTCTCATAATGTGGGCAAAGTACTTCATCTTTGCCTCTCTTCGCCTAAAATACTAATTACTGTTTGTGAAATATATTGCTGACACTCATATCCCTTAACTGTATGCCTTTTCCATGTTTCTTTCATCTTTCCAGGAAACCAGCTTCTCTGGTTCTACTTTTCCCCTCGAGGAAGCAAATGCTGCAGGTCCCACCTTCAACCTGTTATTCTTCTTCTTGACATATATCAAATACAGCTAAGATACCCTGGATACTTTTGATGACTACTTTCAGCATTTGTTGCCATTTGTTCAGATGGCTAGGACTGTTGGCAGTTGCAGCCCAAGAACATCTGGATGGCTGCCCTTGATGTACAGAGATGGAAGAGAAGGATTTCACCTCTGAAATGTCCAACATCATGCCCGATAATTAAAATAAATAAATCATGGAGTTAGTATCATGTAGTTTCTGGAATTCTTCTTGGAACTGTTCCTGACACAATGTTTCATAGAACATCTTTTGTTGATTCAAACTGTGAAATATCAAACCAGATGTAGAAAATTTCACTTGGAGGTGTCAAGAGAAAGGAGACAGTTCTAATTAACCAAGATTACAACAATGAAAATGTATTCATCGAACATATTTCTCTTTCCTTATTTCCTCTTGTAGCTATGTACCCCAACCTAATTTCATTTTTTCTTATTTTCTGCTGCATTTTCCTCTCCAGAGAGATATACATATTTGTTCCTTCCATAAGATTCTTCCTCTCAGGGTTGATCCAAGATAGTTTGTTGCTTGTGACAAAGAATAATATGATGCCCTTCTCATGCCGCTTACAAAAGCCCCTTCGCAATTGGCTAGTGGTGGAAATGAAAAAAAGAAAAGATGCACATGCAGAGAAGTGACAGTACTATGGAATGTGAAATGAGACAACTTGAGATTGGAGTGGTATTTTGAACAGTCAGAGAAAAATGGATAGCTTTTTCACCATGGTTGATAGTTCCCCCTCATTTTCCAGTAGATGTATGGAATACTACAAAATAGTGAGAAAAGGGACTTTGCTAGAAGAGAGTTCATTAATGATAAATATCATCTGGTTATTGTTGGTTCACAAATTAAGGATGGGCATGGATTCAAACCCAGGAATAAAAAATAAGTTTTTTATGCAATGAAGAACAATGCAAATAGACAAAGTGTACATTCAGGGCTCTAAAGTAAAGTAATACTTTTTGAGCACACGTTTATGATACATATTCAGAAGTAAATCCCAATTAGATCTATATCCAGTGAAGTGTGTATTTATTACATCCATGGACAAGACCATAACTGCTCATCTTTAGCAGAATCAGAGCTTGGAAGCATAACTTTTTCAAATACAATGCCCATAATTTCTGTTGCCAAGATGACTGGGGATTCTGGAAGTTGTAATCTAAAAAGTAACTTTTCCAAGCTTTGCATAGAATGGTTTGTGGTGGGGCAGAATAAAAAAAGTTGACATAAAGTACGAACCAATAAGTCCCTTTTTATCTTCATATATCCTTGAAGTGACTGGATTGACCTAGAAGGAGCTGGGGGTGGTGACGGCCAACAGGGATCTCTGGTGTGGGCTGGTCCATGAGGTCACGAAGAGTTGGAAATGACTGAACGAATGAACAACAACAAATATAGAAAGAAGATCTTTCTTAGAGCCAAACAACAGATATGCAAGTCTACTGTGAATTTTGAGGGGAAATTATAACTGCCTTGAGATAATTACTATTTTGAAAATAACTTCAGTACTTGAAAGACAATCAGAATGTTAAAGCTGTAGTCAGCTAACTATTCTTTGCCTGTGAATGATATGGTCAATATGTTTGTGGTTTAAGGAGAGAGGGCAGAACATCCTGGCACCCTGATGAGAATTCTGTTGAAGCCAATGTATTGAACCACTAACCGTGGCCTTTGCAGCACAAAAATATTGAATAAGATTTCAAGACTTTGTTTTCAACAGTCTTCTAAATGAAAATCATATCCACACAAAGAAGCAGTGGATCATTATCAAACCACAAGGACTATAGCTTCTGAAAGCCAGATGTTCTCTTGAGTCATAAGTTATTGAATTGACTCAAGTGATATCAGATAGCTTTTCTGTGCTACAAAGATACATTTTGACTTGTTATACCAGGCATAGGAATCATACATTTCTCCAGATGTTGCTGGACTGCAGCTTTCAGAATATCTCATCACTAGTTATGCTGGTTATAGCTGATGGTACTTGAAGCTCAACAGCATCTGGAAGACTCTATTATTTCCATTTCTGTGTAAACCCTCTGAATATATATGACGGAAGAGAAGTATAGTAAAGAAATAAATTGTAATGTGTCGCAATGATCAAAGATTAAATTTTTGAGACCAATACAGTTTAAATCATTTTTCTGTATAAAGACATGAACAAAGACATGATGAATATTAGACTTGTGCAATTCAGCCAGTTTCAGGTTCCATTTTTGGATAACCCCTCTTTATTTTTACCGGGAAGTTACTCAAAGCAGGAGGGGTATTGCTGTTTTCATTTCACAGAGATTCCGCCCATTGGCTACCATGAGAAATTTTAGAGGCTCAGTCCTCAGTCTAAGGTCTTAAGGTCTATCTGCATGAAACCTGCCTCTTTTTTACACCCCATTTACAACTGCAGGCCTGCCAAGTTTCAGAACAATTCACCAATCTACCAATTTTTTAGAATTATTTTAAGTTTTTACCATAACATTTTTTAAAAATAAGACAAACCACAAGAGAGGGTTCTGTAGCCATCGCTTGTGTCCATTCTCAGCCAATCAGAACATGAACACAACCAGATATTTTGTTGGCTGAGAAACAGAGAGAGAGAGAGAGAGAGAGAGAGAGAGAGAGACTTCAATTTCCATCATGCTCTGAGAGGAACTCAGAGATGCCTGCCCCATTCAAGTGCTGCTGGAAAAGCAAGTTTCTAGCAAGGCTCTAGAGGAGGAGCCTAGGGAACTTTTCCAGAAGAAATGGACACTGCTGCCACTGCCGGGGAAGGAGAAAAGACACTGCAGTTAATCCCATCTTCTCCAGGAGCCCCCACAACAGACCCCTGCCTCAGGTATATTGCAGAGTTAACTCCATCCTCTCCAGTAGTTGAAAAGGCCTGCTGTCTTGATCTGTTTTGGCCAGCTGTCCTGTTTTCAGGGGAATATACAAAGCCAACCACCAAATTTTACAAATCACTTTCATTCAAACTGATCCAGGCTCAAACTTAGGGAATATAATTTATGGTTTACCAGATCTTTCACGCTCATGTTGTTGTTTTTCTATATACATCTAGATTCCTTGAAATCTCTTTATCAGCCTTATTACTACACAAAGTTATTTGCAATTATAAGCACATTAGAGATTGCAATAATCTCTCTAAAAGTATTGATGTTTATATTTTCCCATATCTTTCCAATAAATGGTATGTGAAACTTCCAATATATTTTGGAGTGGCATGGCTTGCAGTAGAAATAAGAATGCATAATATTGTCAACATATGTTCCACAATAAAATAGATTTAATACAATAAATATAGTATATCTATCCCAATCAGATTTCAGAACTGTTCCAGGCTTTACATTTTTGGAATACACACAGTTGGGTATCTTAGCTATATTTCATTTAAATAGCAGGCAAAAGTGAGAGTTGCTTCTTTAGAATTTCATTACTGTGACCAAGATGGAATTCAGTATAAAAGCTTTTTTTCACAAAATGTACTACAAAACTAGATTATTACAACTCTACATAGATATCTTTTCTAAACAAGACTGTGTCATGCTGATTTCCATTGCATATTGTTCCATTTCCATTTCCATTTTTCCTTTAAAAATATATATTATCAGAATAAACGTGCATTGTCATTCATGTAGGGTCACACCATATAGCTAAACTTAGTAATAACAGGTCCCTTAAGAGCCCTGGGGAAAATTTATCAATATTAACTTAAGTCTCCTTGCTTTCAAAAATCAGAATTTAATTTGTCTGGATTGAAGCCAATTACTCTGATACTGTAACTGTAAACCATTAGGTAGTATAAGCAAATCAAGGTAGCTTTATATTTCAATCAGCATTCACAGTATCATGGCCTTACTCAACTCTATGAATAATTACAAATACTAAGATTCTCAAAAATGTTCTCTATGTGGCTTGTGTCTCAACTTCACAAACTATTGCTGACTTTGATTGCCCCTTTTTATGGGAATGTAAATAGATCTTTTTTGCAAATAAATAGTTGCCATTATTTATAAAGATATTTATTTATTTATTTATGACATTTATATGCCGCTCTTCTCACCCTGAAGGGGACTCAGAGCGGCTTACAAGATATATATACATACAATATATTATATTATTAGCATAGTACAATATCAGTATTATATATTACTATATTGTACTACACCATTATATTGTAATATTATTTGTAATATTATGTAATATAAAATATATTATTATAATATTGTATTATTATTATTATTATTAGGAGGAGGAGTATATTGTATTACATTATAATATTATAAATATTATATGTATATATATTATACTATATTATATTATATTATATTATATTATATTATATTATATGTAAAGCACAGGAGACAAGATGGAACCCTCTTCTGCCCCCCCCCCCTCTTCACTCTGGCCCAGAGCAGCAGCTGGGCTTTCCACAGAAGTTGAGGAAGCAGGAACCCATTTTGTTTCCTTCTGCTTCAGGGTAAGCTTTGTTTGAATTTAACAGCTTTCAGGGCTGCTTTCTTTGAGAGGCGGGGCTTCCTGAGTTTAAAAACTAACTGCTGAGAGGCGGGGCTTCCTGGTTATCCTATATAAACCAGTGTCTGAACCCAAGGGGCAGCTGGGCTTTCCACAGAAGTTGAGGAAGCAGGAACCCATTTTGTTTCCTTCTGCTTCAGGGTAAGCTTTGTTTGAATTTAACAGCTTTCAGGGCTGCTTTCTTTGAGAGGCGGGGCTTCCTGAGTTTAAAAACTAACTGCTGAGAGGCGGGGCTTCCTGGTTATCCTATATAAACCAGTGTCTGAACCCAAGGGGCAGCTGGGCTTTCCACAGAAGTTGAGGAAGCAGGAACCCATTTTGTTTCCTTCTGCTTCAGGGTAAGCTTTGTTTGAATTTAACAGCTTTCAGGGCTGCTTTCTTTGAGAGGCGGGGCTTCCTGAGTTTAAAAACTAACTGCTGAGAGGCGGGGCTTCCTGGTTATCCTATATAAACCAGTGTCTGAACCCAAGGGGCAGCTGGGCTTTCCACAGAAGTTGAGGAAGCAGGAACCCATTTTGTTTCCTTCTGCTTCAGGGTAAGCTTTGTTTGAATTTAACAGCTTTCAGGGCTGCTTTCTTTGAGAGGTGGGGCTTCCTGAGTTTAAAAACTAACTGCTGAGAGGCGGGGCTTCCTGGTTATCCTATATAAACCAGTGTCTGAACCCAAGGGGCAGCTGGGCTTTCCACAGAAGTTGAGGAAGCAGGAACCCATTTTGTTTCCTTCTGCTTCAGGGTAAGCTTTGTTTGAATTTAACAGCTTTCAGGGCTGCTTTCTTTGAGAGGCGGGGCTTCCTGAGTTTAAAAACTAACTGCTGAGAGGCGGGGCTTCCTGGTTATCCTATATAAACCAGTGTCGCGCGCGCCTAACGGCGAGCGCGAACTCATACACTCAGTAACCTATACTTTCACCCCTGCATACAGACAACAACATCAAACACACACCAAGAGCATTAGCAACCTCCAGATGGAACAAACACGGAAACTTCCCATCTCATGCACAAGCTGTGGCATGTTCAGCTTTTTCACACTACAATTACTCAATTACATCTGCCCCAAGTGTACACAGATCACTCGCATGGAACACAGGATACGACAACTCGAGGACCGTATTAAGACCCTTAAGGACATTCAGGAACTTGAGCTCTTCTTAGACACCACTCACCACACTGGCCTAGACACGCAGCACATATCACACCAACATTACGGGGAGGCTCAACAGAACAGCACCTCAGATGTGGACAACCCTCAGGCTTGGAGAAATGTCACCCTTAGAAGGACACATAGGACCCAGAAGCCTCCTCAGAATACCTCTGCTCAGCTGCAGTTACACAATAGATTCCAAATTCTCACACAACTAGCACCTGACCAAGAAACACAACATATTGGGGAAGACCAGAATGGCTTAGATACTGATCAGTGGCTCATCCTTGATCAGTGTGCGGGGGATAGCCCTGACAGGGACAACACTTCACAACATTCACACTTGCACAATCCTGCAGGTGTACCATCCCCAACCATAGACCAGGAGCAACAGGAACACATACAGGAGAACCATAGGCTCTCGGACGAATCTCAATGGATTGTCCTTGACGAATGCACCGGGGATGTCGAGGAGGAGGACAACACTTTTCACCTACACAATTCACACCAACAGGATCACTTTTCTGGAGACCTACACACTACATTGCACAAAAGGGGCGCTGTCATTCCTGAAAGTAAACAGGTCTTGGTAGTAGGCGACTCCCTCCTTAGAGGAACGGAAGCTGTCATTTCCAGACCAGATGGGATGGCTCGAGAAATATGCTGCCTACCGGGGGCAAAAATACACCATATCACTCAGAGGCTCACCAGGCTCCTCAAGCCCTATCACCGTCCTCCCCTCATGTTGATTCATGTAGGAACCAATGATACTGCAAGGCATACGTTTCAAAAGATCACAAATGATTTTCGAGCTCTAGGAGCAATGCTAAAAGAATGTAATGTACAGGTGGTCTTTTCATCCCTCCTCCCTGTTGTAAGACACGGACCCACAAGAGCCAGAAAAATAGTACAGGTCAATGACTGGCTTAGAAAATGGTGTCAGGAGGAACGCTTTGGCTTCCTCGACCATGGCCTGCTATTCCAGGAGGATGGCCTACTGGCAAGGGATGGGGTGCATCTCACACAAGTAGGAAAACACTTTTTTGCTCACAGACTCGCAAACCTCATTAGACGCACTTTAAACTAGGTCCACCGGGGGAGGGGGACAACAGCCTTGCGAACGCTACTTTACCCATAATGTCTGGGAATCGCCAGAAGGCTAAACGGAGGGCTGCACAAACACAACAAGGACCACGTACCAAAAGCACAATAATCCCAATTAAACAGCTCAAGGGAAGATCCCAGGGGCTCACATGTCTTTACACTAATGCACAGAGCATGGGAAATAAACAAGACGAACTCCAACTTCTAGCACAACACCACAAATATGATATCATAGCCATCACTGAAACCTGGTGGGATGACTCCTATCGCTGGAATGTAGATATCGAGGGGTATAACCTCTTTCACAGAAACCGAACAAAGGGGAGAGGAGGCGGAGTAGCCTTATATGTCAAAAACTCTTATGCTGCAGAAGAAATTCAAGACAGCAATCTGGGAAACCAGCTTGAAATCATCTGGATAAGAATCAAGGGAACTGGGACTCAAAAAGATGTCGTTGTAGGCGTCTACTACAGACCCCCAAGCCAGGAGGAAGATCTTGATGAAGTCTTCTGCCAACAGTTGACCAAACAGGCACAGAAAAGAGATGTAGTAGTCATGGGCGATTTCAACTATCCCGATATTTGCTGGAAAACAAACTCGGCCAAGAGTACAAGGTCCAACAAATTCCTCGCTTGCCTTGCAGACAATTTCATGGTCCAGAAGGTAGAAGAGGCAACAAGGGGATTGGCTACTCTTGATCTCATCCTAACAAATGCGGAGGACCTGATCGATGCGGTCGAAGTGGTAGGATCCTTAGGGGCAAGTGACCATGTGCTCCTGCAATTTGAGGTACAAAGGAAGGCCGAAACTAAGACAAGTCAAACCCGCATTTTGGACTTTAGGAGAGCTGATTTCCAAAAAATGAAGGAAACGCTGAGCAGCATTCCGTGGACACAGATACTAAAAGACAAGGGAGCTACGGATGGATGGGAACTTCTCAAGAGTGAAATACTCAAGGCGCAATTGCAAACCGTGCCAACAAAGAGAAAAAATAGGACAAGTGCAAAGAAGCCAGAATGGATGTCCAAAGGACTTCTAACTGTGCTAAGACACAAAAGAGACATGCACAAGAAGTGGAAAAAGGGAGAAATCACCAAAGAAGAATTCAAACAAATAGCCAACACCTGTAGGGAAAAGGTCCGCAAAGCTAAAGCAAAAAACGAGCTCAGACTTGCCAGGGACATTAAAAACAATAAAAAGGGCTTCTATTCTTATGTCAGTAGAAAAAGGAAAAACAAGGAGGCGATAGGACCTCTTCGAGGAGAAGATGGGGCAATGCTGACAGGGGATAGGGAAAAGGCAGAACTACTTAATGCCTTCTTTGCCTCGGTCTTCTCACAAAAAGAGAGTCTTCAACCTCAGCAAGATGGAGTGGATGAGGGATTGGAGGACATCCAACCCCAAATTGGGAAAGAAGTCGTCCAGGAATACCTGGCCGCTCTTAATGAGTTCAAGTCCCCAGGACCAGATCAACTACACCCAAGAGTATTGAAGGAACTAGCGGAAGTCATTTCGGAACCATTGGCAACCATCTTTGAGAGTTCTTGGAGAACGGGAGAAGTTCCAGCAGATTGGAGGAGGGCCAATGTGGTCCCAATCTTCAAGAAGGGAAAAAAGGACGACCCAAACAACTACCGTCCGGTCAGCCTCACGTCGATACCGGGCAAGATTCTGGAAAAGATTGTTAAGGAAGTGGTCTGCAAACACTTAGAAACAAATGCAGTCATCGCTAATAGTCAACATGGATTTACCAAAAACAAGTCATGCCAGACTAATCTGATCTCTTTCTTCGATAGAGCTACAAGCTGGGTAGATGCGGGGAATGCCGTGGATGTAGCGTACCTGGATTTCAGTAAGGCCTTCGACAAGGTCCCCCATGACCTTCTGGCAAGGAAACTAGTCCAATGTGGGCTAGGCAAAACTACGGTGAGGTGGATCTGTAATTGGTTAAGTGGACGAACACAGAGAGTGCTCACTAATGCTTCCTCTTCATCTTGGAAAGAAGTGACGAGCAGAGTGCCGCAGGGTTCCGTCCTGGGCCCGGTCCTGTTCAACATCTTTATTAATGACTTAGATGAAGGGCTAGAAGGCATGATCATCAAGTTTGCAGACGACACCAAATTGGGAGGGATAGCCAATAGTCCAGAGGACAGGAGCAGAATTCAAAACGATCTTGACAGATTAGAGAGATGGGCCAAAACTAACAAAATGAAGTTCAACAGTGACAAATGCAAGATACTCCACTTTGGCAGAAAAAATGAGATGCAAAGATACAGAATGGGGGACGCCTGGCTCGAGAGCAGTACGTGTGAAAAAGATCTTGGAGTCCTCGTGGACAACAAGTTAAACATGAGCCAACAATGTGATGTGGCGGCAAAAAAAGCCAATGGGATTTTGGCCTGCATCAATAGGAGCATAGTGTCTAGATCTAAGGAAGTAATGCTACCCCTCTATTCTGCTTTGGTTAGACCACATCTGGAATATTGTGTCCAATTCTGGGCACCACAATTCAAGAGAGATATTGACAAGCTGGAAAGTGTCCAGAGGAGGGCGACTAAAATGATCAAGGGTCTGGAGAACAAGCCCTATGAGGAGCAGCTTAGGGAACTGGGCATGTTTAGCCTGAAGAAGAGAAGGCTGAGAGGAGATATGATAGCCATGTATAAATATGTGAGAGGAAGCCACAGGGAGGAGGGAGCTAGCTTGTTTTCTGCTTCCTTGGAAACTAGGACACGGAACAATGGCTTCAAACTACAAGAAAGGAGATTCCATCTGAACATTAGGAAGAACTTCCTGACTGTGAGAGCCGTTCAGCAGTGGAACTCTCTGCCCCGGAGTGTGGTGGAGGCTCCTTCCTTGGAAGCTTTTAAACAGAGGCTGGATGGCCATCTGTCAGGGGTGATTTGAATGCAATATTCCTGCTTCTTGGCAGGGGGTTGGACTGGATGGCCCATGAGGTCTCTTCCAACTCTTTGATTCTATGATTCTATGATTCTATGGTGCTGGGGAGGGGGGGCTCCCAACTGATGACATAGACAGTAGACAAGATGGAGCTGTCCTCTTGGCCCCTTCTCTCTTCACTCTATATATTTCAAGTTATACTACAGATTTCAGAGAAAGATGGGGATAACAAAAACTCGATACCTTCCCACCTCTGGGGATTACAGGGATTACAAGAAAGAAGATTGCAACTAAACATTATAAGAGCAGTTCAATACTAGAACATCCCGCAATCTGAAGAAAGTACATTCCCTTAATCCAATGGGAATAGACACAAGTCATGGCTCAAGGCATGTTAATGAACAGCAACTGGGTTCTGGGAAGGGTGTGTGTGAAGAGTGGTGGTCCCTATGTAGACTTGTCCACAACTGCATGGTATGCGGTGAGAGTATACCACATACCATGCAGCTGTGGATAAGTCTACATAGGGACCACCATATGCAGCGCCCAAACATAAATCAAGGAACATGAATGGCAATGCAGACTAATTAACCAGAGAAGTCAGCCATAGCAGAGCACTTGATGAACCAACCTGGATACAGCATATTACTTGAGAACACAGAAATGCTGGACCACTCTAATGGCCACCATGTCAGACTACACAGAGAAGCCAATGAAATCCACAAGCATGTGGACAATTTCAACAGAAAGGAGGAAACCATGAAAATGAACAAAATCTGGCTACCAGTATTTTTAAATCCAAAAACAGGCCAGTAAACAAAGAACAACATTCAAAAACAGGAAATTCCAGAGAAGAAACAGTCAGGATCAGCTAACACCTCTCAACAAAAGATGACTCCAGGCAGGAAGGAGCAAGGCTTTGTAGTGGTAATCAAGGTGGCCAATTGCAACATTCACACTTGCCTCCAACAGACAAGAGTTCTCCCCCCCCCCCCCCCCGGACATTCCGCAGATATATAAACCCCACTTGCCTAGTTCTCAACAGACCTCACAACCTCTGAGGATGCCTGCCATAGATCTGGATGAAATGTCAGTAGATAATGCTTTTGGAACATGGCCATACCACCTAGAAAACTCACAGTAACCCAATGATTCCAGCCATGAAAGCCTATGACAACACAAATCCATTGAATGCATGCACATTGGATCATTCCAAAGCTCCAGCTTAAGCATTATGAGAGAACAAGATAGTTCTTCTGTGTGAAGTGTGAAAAGGTCAAAAGGTGAAAGAATCCAAATGGTGGTGAGAATGGATATACAGTTTCCAGATTCAGAAATGCACATAGTTTTGTATAAGATCCAAACTATTCACAAAATATAGAGCCAGAAGACATTGGGTTGTATATTTTGTTATAAATCCTAGAAGAGGTTTCACAGACTCTCTACAAATATATCCAGATGACCATTTTCCCCCATTATGTGATAATTGATACACTGTAATAGATTCCATGTGGAAACTGATTTTATGAAATACAACACAACAGAGATACCATAGCCAGCATCTTTTTCCATGCACATTGTCACTTAGTTTTCCAGAAGCTAGGTTTTGCACATGCCAGTTATCAACTGGTCACTCTCCACCCACATGACATTAATGCAGATCTCCAGCTTCTACAACGGTAAGATGGGAATATGCAATGATGCTTAAACAATAGTACTAACATGGTTCAACAATATTACAAACAGCCAGCAGGACTTGGTGAGAAGACATCAAGGTGTGCTC
This sequence comes from Anolis sagrei, assembly GCF_037176765.1. Lineage (NCBI taxonomy): Eukaryota > Metazoa > Chordata > Lepidosauria > Squamata > Anolidae > Anolis > Anolis sagrei. Next base: position 38,796,827 of record NC_090025.1, read on the forward strand.
AGAGTTAAAAATGGGGATACTTTAATAATTATCTAGCAGCAATATACAAAGTGAAGATCTCATAAAGATATAGTTTTTTTAACTACACCTTCCATCAGACCTAGCCAGCATAGCCAATGGTAACAAATAATTAGTAAGTCTTCACTCATTTCATTGTCAAAGATGACAATGAGTGATTTCATCAGGAAGAACTCCAAAATATCAGTATATAATAGTGTGGAATGGACTAGGAAAAGGGCATAGAAGAGATTTACCTGGATATATAGTCTGCTATGGAACTATAAACTTAAAGCATGGAAGACTTAAAATTACACTATAGAAGCAAATATGATGTGTGTGATTGTTTACCGTCATTCCATTAACAAGATCATTTGATGGTATACATGTAGCCTGCATTTGCCACAAGACAATAAAGGCATCTATTCCAGACCAGCCTTAAGATCTCTAAATATCAACGTCCCACTGAATAAAAAATGGATTATCCCCAGGTCTCCTGCCAGTTCTTGAAGTCTCCAATTTTGATAGGATTATGGTGGCGTTTATTATTTGTTTTGAAGACATGTTTAAACTACCCTTCATTTTAAGTACACCAAAGTAGTGTGCAAACATAAGGCAATTAGAACAAGATAAACACAAGAAAATCAGCAAATACAATAGAACAGAAAGAACCAATTAAAATGTCTGGGCAGACAAAACAGGTTTGGGCTGGCCTTGAGACAACTGAAGTGTTGGCACTAGTCACATCTTCACGATGTGTTCAATATGTGGGTGGTCACTATGTTACAGAATCAATGAGGGAACATACAAAATATGAGAACATCTTTCCATGCTGGACAAAAAATAAAGTCTCAAATAGCTGCAAACTAGAAGAGAAGAGCAATGCAGATTTTTCATAACCCTCTGCTACGTGTATGTGTATGTATCTTCAAGCTGTCTGTCAACTTAGTACAACCTCATGAATTTAATAGGGTTTTCTTAAGCAAGGAATACTTAGAGGTGGCTTTGGCTGTTCCTTCCTTTGAAATATAACCCACAGTACTTGGTATTTGTTGGCAGTCTTCCATCCAAGTACTAACCAAAACTGTTCCTGGGTAGTTTCCATAATCACATGGGATCTTGTGCCTTTGAAGAGTATTTAGGCCCTTAATAGTCCTCTTACTGATTCACAAACTTCACATATTTGAATAATTTCCTCCAATTCTATTAAGCTATGGTTAGGCCATCATAAGGTGAGGCCTTATGGTGGCCTAACCAACAGAACAGAATTAACACCTGATCCCAAAAATACATTATGGGTGAACAGCTACAGTTACTCCCTGAGATTCTCTGAGGGTTAATTGACAATTATCTGATAATTAATATAACTTAAACAATTACTTTACAATTTGTTTATTTTTATTTGCATAAATGAAATTGTTACACGCACAAACATTTATATGTATTGCCCTTCTGATTATTCCTGCTTTCATGAGATACAGAGAAGTGTAGGTCCTTGGGTGCCAAACTATGTAGGTGCCTGCCTGGTTTACAGTGATGATCTTCTTTATGGCTCTACTAGAATAGAAACTATGTGCCACAACTGTGGTCCTGGTTAAAGTTATGGTTACATCATTCTTCACTAGTTGAAACATTCAGATCTCTGAACATAATTCCACAGAACAGTAATTTCAGGAAGAAGTTACTGATGAATAAACAATAGTGGCCAAACTATTATTCTCTATGAACATTTGTAATTCATGAACCTGTTGAAATCAATAAAATGCACTTTTACTGACTGAAACTACCTGAGCATTAAGTCATGGCAGTGGATCAAGACCCCGCCCCCTCCAATGTTATGTACCTGTCCTATCAATTGTTAAAACTCCATACATATATGTATTTATTTACTTGACCATTTATATGACCATTTCAAAATACAACACATGTAAAAGACAAGGTAAAAAGGAGAGGACAGCAGCTGACCTTCTATTTATAGTCAGAATCTTATTTTCCTGGTTCTTCTTTCAGGAAATATCCTCTTTTCTTGATAGCTTTCAGAATAAAAAAAAGGCTTACTCTGATTATGATGGATCTTTCCTGTCCTTGCAAGAGGAATGTCAAAAGATCATTTCTGTTGGGGGGCCTGCAGTTGGATAATATTGGATGTAAATATCTGTATCACAGTTCAGTATATGCTGGGCAGTCAATTAAGAAATGACTCCATACAAAACAGGCTTTACATCCACCTGCCAGACATGAGAGCTATCTACACAGATCTTCTATCTTGATAGGACTCATCTTAATTTTATCATCTTTGATTGATTCAGTAGCTGCAGAATTCCAATTGATTCATACACAAGGTTGGGAGGTATCAGTATATAATGGTATCTCATTCTGAATATAGATATTGAAGAACTTATGGCATATTATAGAATATAGTGAGATCTCATATCTCAAAGTTCATGGGATCTCAGAAAAAATGCCCCAATGACACTTTCTGAAACTATTCATGCTGACACAAGAAAAACAAATGTATAACATGGCTGCATATCCCAGAGTTGATCCAGTAGGTTACTATGATCAGTGCTTTCAAAAGCTTCTGAAAGTTCATGGAGTATCAATAAGACACTACTATCTCTTTCCATATAAAAGTCATTTTTCAACATGACCAAAGTATATCTGTTCTAAACGCAGCCCCGAAGTTAGATCAGTTCAGATAACCATCTTCTTTCAGAAGTGTCTTCAGTTGAGAAGCCATTGTGTTCACAGAGATCCACCCATAAAGCAAATATTCACAAGACAATAGTTATGTAAATTTAACAGAATAGCACAAGAAATAGATATACAGGTATCTCTTTCAAAATTGCAATATCTCATCCCCACTTGGACCACACAATCAGTCCCCTCCAGTTATCTCTCACACAAAAATAGGCATGGTGGGCCATAATTGTCTGAGTATTTCTTCATATTCTTACAGCAGATTAACATAAGTTAACTATAACATGAAAGGATCTTAAGAACTGACCTCTCCCAAGGATCTTAAGAACTGACCACTCCCACACCACATTATCACCACCACGACCATCATCATCCAATAAATTATTCATTAAAGAATTCATTTTTGTTTAATACTGTTAATGATATGGCAAACTCATTGTGGGGAGAAACAAATTATTTGATGGCTTTAGGTATTAAAATTAAAGTTGATGAATCTGTCATTAGGATTGTCTGTAACACTCCTTAGATCAAATGAGGAAGTATCAGAATGATTTGTCAAAGGAAACTGAGTAATTATACTATACACGATTACTGGAAGCCTTCAATTAATGCAAGCTATCTCTGTTCAAAGCTGGAACACATAAAAAAAAACCCAGAAATCCCATCTTGCCTCCATTAGCAATGATTGCACCCTCTTTTCGCAGCTGTATTTCAGCTGTTTAATATGTCAAAGAAACTTGAATAACCTTTTTATATAAAAGCCATTCTCAATATTTGCTGCAGAACATTTGAAAAGCTGAAACGAAGCCTGATCTCACTGACATATTTAAAATATATATGTTGGGGATGAAGTGGGGGGAGGATTGCTTGTTAGCTAGATTAGATAAGAAAAAAAGGCAAAGCTTTATTCTTCTCTGAAAACAGATGAGTGTAGACATAATAAACTGGGAGTTAATTGCCACTAGCAAAACTATATGTTAACAGCTAATTAGATCACTGATGTACAGTATAACTGCTTTGCACTAGTAAGTCTTCTCATACAAGTTTCAAACAAAAATAACTCATTAGACACTTGATTCAAATTGATAGCATTCTGAGACTCCGTCCAGATGAAAAAAAATCTCTCAAAGCCCCAGTTTTTGTTTCTTTCAAAATAAATTTTATTTGAGATTCACTTGATATTTCCAAATGTTCGGCAAATATTGGAAATGGATAGTTTCTTTTATGCATTTCAACCTGAAATATTTCCAGGTAACTCCCAGCAATGACAAGACTTTTATTTATTTATTTTGTTCCCAGGTCAGTTTAAATCAACCCAGTGTTTTCTGAAATGTTTCTCTACCTGACAGTCTGTTAATGCTGAAATTAACACAAATGCCACTGCTAGTAAACATAGCTATTGTTTACATGACACAGGGCTTCATCAGATAGGGCAACTTTAGCATCCTAGGACATTTGCACACTGTCTTTGGGACAGAGCCCTACGCCGGCCATCACATGACATCGTGTGACTTCCGGCAGAAACTTCACCCCCAACTGAGGTGCAGGTGTCCTTTGACACTTCTCCCCCAGCACGGGAGCCTGCCCGTGTTGTGCTCACTCTAATGAAGCCAGCACAGGTCCTCGTTGGGAAGGATATGCTTCGCGTGCGATGGGAGAAGCATCGCTGAGAGGGAGCTGCATGTGGGGTGACAGATTCAACCCGCTGCCCCCTTTCCAGCGGTGATGCTTTGTCTGGACTTTGTGATGGGTTGAAAGATTCAATAAGGGAAAATTGAATATTTGTACCAAAACAAAATGATCATAATGTTTATCTAGAGTTATATTGCTAAGCAATATTGGAATTCCCTATGTTCATTTGTCTCCAGCACTTTGACTATATAATGAATTTTTGGTGGAAATAAGTGAAAATCAACTTCTGAAAAGTTGCATGAGTTTAGACTTGAGATATGTGGGGAAACAGGAAGAACATAAGGGAAAATGAAGGAAAGAAACCCAGTATAGTGTGAGAAAGACTTCTGATACAGACCTGGGAATATTCAGGTAAAATCAAAACAAAAAGATTTGGAAATTCTCAATCTTTTTACTGGATGAGCCCTGAATCACACACACACAATTGATATATTTCAGTGGTAATGCTAGCAACTACATTTCATTCTGGCCTGGTACATAAATCAATTAACAAATAAATCCAAATTAATACATATCAAATAATCATATGCCATAAGAGATCTGTCATCTAAAGGGAACAAAATCCACCTGAATGCAATCCCCCTGAAACTTCACAGAATTCAGGGAAGTGAAGAATATGGAACAAAATCAGTTATTTCCATCACATCATCCTCTAAGGTACAAAATAAATAAGGCTATTAAAATGCATATACAATGTGTTGTCTTCTTATTAAGATGCAATTTCATGCATTGAAGTGGTAGCGTAGAAAGACCTCATTTGTGTTCAACAATTTTCTTTGCCTTATAGCAAGGCTGAACCTTAACCTTAAGAATGAATTTAAAATGAACATTTCTGTATTTTGGGACTACAACATGATGTCACACATACTAAAGAATAACAGAACAAAATTCAGGAAGTCTTGAATAGATAGAGTCTATAAAACCAATCCTAAGAATAAGACTTTCATTTCCCCCCCTAAAGAACAGCCAATGTTGCTTCAGATTCAGTAGATATGGCTTGAGTTGAAATGTTTTCTCAGAGCTGTTAAGAGAAAGAATTTCTAATAAAGCTTGGCTCACTTTTGAAATGAGGCCCAGCTGTTAAGAGTGAATAGGTGTTTCAATTCTCACTCTCCCAGGTTCAAAGAAATCAATTCAAGCCTATATATAGTGTGCATGAGTCATTGGTACATCAAATCACAAATCCCATGTATGTTCCTTTGAAGACACAGTCTGTGTTTCTAGGGAAGGATGTTTGTAAGTTGGCCTTCTACATATTTGCAATATATAGTATTACCTCCGTTTTGTCACATTTGCATTGTTGTATCATTGTAGCAAGAATGGATATTAATAATGAGTTATCAGCAACAATGTTAGTCTTATGATGTGTTACATCCCAGTTCTGTGCAGGAGTGAACAACCTTTCTGCTACCATTGTATTCTCCAGCCATGGGTGTCTTGCCCATTTCATGTTAGTTTTTCATTGTTCTTGTTGTTATCTGAATTTCTCAGGAATTGGAGTAGACAAAGCTTTCTAATCTCTCTGAATAAATAATCATGATTTTGGGGATGTTGGAAGGACATATATGTATGGATGTATTGTTGAAGGCTTTCATGGCCGGAATCACTGGGTTGTTGTGAGTTTTCCAGGCTGTGTGGCTATGTTTCAGAAGCATTATTGCCTAATGTTTTGCCTACATCTATGTCAGGCATCCTCAGAGGTCGTGAGATCTGTTGGAAACTAGGAAAATGGGGTTTATATATCTGTGGAATATCCAGGGTAGGAGAAAGAACTCTTGTCTGTTTGAGGTAGGTGTGGATGTTGCAATTGGCCATCTTGATTAGCATTTAAAGACCTAGCAGTTTCAAGGTCTGGCTTCTAGCTGCCTAGGGGAATCCTTTGTTGGGAGGTGATTAACTGGCCCTGATTGATTCCCTTGAGTGTTGTTCTTTATTTACTGTCCTGATTTCAGAGTTTAATACTGGTAGTCAGAGTAGGTGTTTGTTTTATGCTGTGCATGTATCATACCTCTTACACAAAGCGGGATACCAGTGCTTTTGTCTTATGTGAAATAGGCTGATAATTTGATCACTGAGTATTAAACCACTGGGGCTGTGGTCTTTTCAGTTTGAATCCCAAATATTACGTGAACTTCATGGAGGCTGAGCTTGGTTATGTTATACATTTTAGACTTCAGTATAATGATTAAGTGAGGTGCAGCTCAACTAAAAGAAAATTTAAAAATTTAAAAATCCATATCTCTTTACAAATCCCTTCTATTATTGCATTTTTGTCTTTTATTCAATTGAGTGAATAATAGAGCAAAACTAAGAAGCTAAGCCAAACATTTAAGCATAACATCATGATCTTCTCTAGCAATTGTTTCTGAAGGTCAAAAGGCAGATAAAAATGGCCAAATGTAAAACTGAAAAAAGTGTGACAGCCTTAAAATTTAATAGTCTGCAAAGAGTAAATATGATGCAGCTTCAACCAGAATCTACAGGATAAAATGGATTTCTTTGATTACTCTCAAAGGGATAATCTAGTTTTTCTTTTCATTCATAAAATGGGCCACCTGCAAAAGAACTGTGTTGATTAGAAGAAAAAGGCAATTGTTGTTTTATTACATTGTTATTGAGTTTTCTGTGAACCAACTGATTATCCTCTGATATTTATTTTAAGTTGTAGATACTTGAAATATTATGTCATCCATGACAAAGACTAGTGTTGCCAATGAAAAACAGCCAAGTGTGAGACACGTTCTAGAAATGTGATGGCCAGGAATAAACTAGGACAAAGTCAGCCAAATGCTTGACATGAATGTGAGAAAAAAATATGCATCTTCTGGAGGCAAGATATAACTTGGAGAAAACAGACCAAGTTAGGGAAATAAAAATAATAATGTGTGCATTAGCTCTTTGTTGATAGAACACTTATGTTTTCGAGACCTTGAATTCTTCCATATAAAATATGAAGAAAAACATGCAAATGTTGGTGGGTAGTCATTCAGCCATAAGTCTTACATTTAAAGTTCATTTCCATAAGATTTATAAATTTGCAGATTTTAATATGTGTTTTTCAAAAATACCAAACAAATTATCTATTTATATATCTTCTCAACATCTCTTTGGCCTATACTGTTTTTACTTTTTTAAAAATAAAAAAACAAATGTCAACTTCAATTCATGGGATCCAGAATTTTATTCTATTGGTAGTAACATTCTGAGTGGGGGTCCAATTCAGGACACATTCAACAATGGAAAGGGATGGGGTGAGTTTTGTTAATTTCCCCCGGCCCTGCAGCCTGAGAACCACGTTGCACACTATCTCTGAGAAGTTTTAGATTAGATCTTCTGTAGAGGGGGCCACGATAGCTGATTTGGAGGGAGGGAGGGGATGCAAGAGAAGGGAGACATCAGTTAAGACTGCATTCTTTTCCATTTCTCACAAAGTTGAAAGCCTTCTGAGAAACTATAATTGTGAAAGTCTTTGGATAGAGCATAAGAGTCTGTGAAATGGTCAAAAAAGACAAGCTAACTTTGGCTATATAACTAATAACCACAAAAAAAATCAAGAAGAGTGAGATTTCAAGACTTGTTGGTTAAAACTACTATTACTCCCCTACATATACACTTTGTGATACTTATTAACCCCTCACTTAATCTCTGGATAATAGGGCAGTTGGATTTAATTAGATTTGGATCATTCTGGTGGCCGGGGGGAAGAATGATAGTAAATTTTTGTCTACACAATACTAATTTACTAACTAACAGATTAAAGTAAACCTTTAGATTAGTTAGATAATAATTAAAATTTGATTTAAAAGTTCAAAGAATTAAAAGAAATAATTTTCACAGAGCGGGACTCAAATGAAGATCAGCTAAAGGAGAAGACAAGAAGAACATGGAATAATACAGAAAATATAAGAAGATATTACTCTTAGGTTTTAAATTAGATGACAATATTATTTATTTATTTATTTATTATTTTTACAACATTTCTACCCCACCTTTCTCAACCCTGGAGGGGACTCAAGGCAGCTTTACACATAGGCAACTATTTAGATGCCTTAAAACAATAGACAATTAAAAAGAGCATTTAAAATAGAATTATACAAAACATTAAAACAATTAAAACATTTAAAACTATACTTTCACATTTAATATTATTCCTCTTTTTGTTACAGAGGATATGTGGAAGTTGCAATATTTTTAATACTTTAAGTAATGTGTGCAAGGGTAATAGAGATGAAGAATTAGATGTAACAACTATAATTTTGTACAATATCTTTCCCTCTGTCCCCTCAAACCCCTCCCTGTTCCCCAGTGACATGCTAGATATTTGTAAAGAGTTAATCTACTAACAATAATTTCATTACCTCCAACCTCTCTTTTTTCTTTTTATGCAACTGTTCCATTTTCTCCTCTCCTTTGTGTGAAAAAATCTGGAAATATTCAATAAAAATATTATTTTTGGGGGAAAAAACCTTCTGAGGACGAAACGTCATTTGTGTTATTGACGTGTATCCAACATACCATTCTAAAATGATCAAGACGAGAATTCCTTGAGTATTTCGGCTACCATCTACTGAACTGGGCTGACAACACAGCAAGCTCTTGAATCCACGAGGGCTGCATTCTTGGCCAGACTACTGTTACCTGAAATTAAAGATATGACTGAACCATTAACTTTGCTTACCTCTTCATACTGTTGAATTGCATTGGAAGACCTAGAGATGTTTTCTGGAATTTTTCTGGGTCCTCCAATTCAACTCTACGGCAACTTGCAGGGGAGGCATACCATAGAATTGCCTGGAGGACCTAGTAAATTCCCAGAGAGACTATTTTCCCTGGTTGCAGGTAAACAAAACTGCAGTATAGATTCTGCTGTTATAGTACTTCATCTTTATGTTTATATAATATTTACTAGGGTCTCATATATTATTTACTGAAGAAGTAAACCTATAGAGAGTAAATCTTCATTCCTACTTATGCTTTTTAAATAAAATATCACAAGTTTTCTCCCCCAAGTGAGATTATGAGAAGTTTTGCACATTTCTGATGTTTTTTTTGTATTTCTAGCCTTTAAAAATAAATAAAAGCATTTCTGATTTGCAAAGACATAACACTGTTGAGCAGAAACCTAATATGTTGTACACAAAATAAGGCCTTTGTCAAACTCCTTAAATCATCAAAAATATGTCAAACTCTTATAAAATGATATGCAAAGATATAGGATCCTGTAATGGACATATCATTTATATCTGTATTGTTTACTCAAATGAATGTATTATATCATGATTCATATCCAGATGCTATAACTATGGGAGCCTGAAAGATCCTTGATCATATGCAGAAATGAAGAGGGAATGGTAGGTAAGGGGAAAGAGAAGAGCAAAATGTGTTGTCTGAAGTGAGACTCCACTGTATTTGGTTGTATATCCCAGTTGTGAGGTCATAAGAGAAAATGCAGCCAAAAGTAGATGAAATGGAGATGTTATTCTTCCTCCTGCCATCTTTGCAAAAGGTAAAATGGGCAGAAGCCCATTATAGCTAAATTATAAATTCCAAAGTTGTGCCCCTCGCAGATGTAATATACAATCCCTTCGAGTCAGTGACAGAAGTGCTCACTGGACAGGTTATTGAGAATATTATAGTGGAAATTGCATTGTATTGTATTGACAGACAGCAGAATTGGATGATCTAATAGGTTTTTTCCATCTTCAAGTTTTACTACTCTATGAACCATATGATATCCCTGCTTAATGTTAAGGGGGTAGAACAAATGACAAGCATGTATAAAACTGCGCTGTGCACGCAATACGCTTAACAACCTTTGAAGTGGAGCAGCTTTTTTGAATGCAAAACCCATAAGTCACAATCATCTGTTGGAAGTTTGCTTCCTTAGCATGTGGACTCTGTTTGTTTAAATTAATATTTCAGCCAGAATGTACAACATTGTTATCTGGAATGTTTGCAGCTGAAGAAAGGTGGAAAAAGACAATCCTGTTGGCTCCTGCAATGTGAGAACAAAAGAACAAAACTCCTTGAGAAATCATACAGAATTGCAAGCTGGAATGGACGAGGCCACCAGACATTTTGCACAGGACCCCTGTACAAACTAGTTTTTAATTCAAGAATGTTTTCATGATATCATAGGTTCAATAGTATCCTAATATTGTATTTTGTGTGCCACCTTGAATCCCAAATTTTGGAGAAAGGCAGGAAGAAAATAAAATGTGCATATACCCAGAAATAAGCACCAAGGAGTTAAATGGTACAGGATTGCAAATGGTACAGGATTGCAACAGGTACAGTCTACTTTTATGTTTGGATCCTGAGACTTTAAATCACTAAAACCATTCTATTCATGAGGCAAGATAATCAACTTACACCCTCATAAACAGAATGGTATTGGTAACTTAACAGTCTCAGGATCCAAACGTAACCATCAAAACTCAGTGAGATACCACGCATAAAAGTTAGATTATCTATAGCCTAGTACTATATCCTAGAAAGGACTTCTCAAATGTTAATCTACCAGAAATCTGGGAGCCTTTCCACACAGCCCTATATTCCAGGATATCAAGGCAGACAATCCCACAATATCTTCTTTGAAGTGGGTTATCTGAGTCCACACTGCCATAAATTCCAGTTCAAAGCAGAAAATGTGAGATTTTATTCAGCTGTGTGGAAGAGTCTTAGTTTTCAGTTCCTGTAAATCCTGGCCATTGATCATGCTGACTTGGAGTTGATTTCTGGAACATCTGGAGAACCTAAGATTGAGATTTTTTAAAAATTATTTTATCTCATATATAAATATTTCAAATTTTATCTGAACCCCTCTTCAGACTGGCCCCACAGTTCCAAAAGCAAGGCTCTTAACCAATGCCTTGCTTCTTAACCCTCAAGATACTCCCTGGATCTAATACTCAGACTTCAAAGTGACTGATATCCTAGACATGGCTCTGTTTATCAGTGAATTCTGCCTGGTAAAGCATGACCAGTTCTCCCTTTCAGGTTTTAACTGTAAAAAGACACTCATCAGACTAGTAATGATTTATTATATAACAAATTAAATTTAACTTCTAAGGTATTTTCGCATGCCAACCTCCTCAAAGCCGTATTCAGATATTATCATTTATTCTTTTCCTAACTGGTCCTTAACCTTCTAAGGGCTTGTCTACATGTAGAATCAATGCAGCCTGAGGCCGGATCCAGACAGGTCTTAATCCCAGGAGAACCCGCAGATTTTCCCGGGGGCCTGTCCACACCCACCCAAGAAAGTGCACGCTTCCTGGGGTGGATGTTCAGACGTTTTCTCAGGACTAACCCGAGAGAACATTTGAAGCCCCTACCCCCTCCCTCCAACCAAGATCCCTTAGAAAACTAAGAAATAATATGTGGTCTCCATTAGGAGCCTGGCAAACTCTCAGTAGAAATGACGCACCAGGAGAGCAGGGGGAGAGGAGCAATTTTCATCCCTCCTCCCTAGCCCAGTAAACTGTGGGAATACTGTCTGGACTGTAGTATTCTGCAGACCAGACCCAGAAGTAGTGCATTTATCTCGTGCTTTCCAAAAAGGTGCAGAATAAATGCACCAACAAATCAATTTGGCACAAACCAGGGTTTTTTCTGATTTGTGCCAAATTAATGTGGGACTTGCCAAAACTTCAATAAAGGGGCTGCCTGGACAGGCCCCCAGACCATTTTAACTATCATGGCTTGATGCTATGGAATCATGGAGGCTATATTTTTGCAGAGCCTTTAGTCAAAGAGTGCATCAAAAACTACAAACCCCAAGATTCCAAAACATTAATTCATGGCAGTTAGAGTGATTAATTCTGCAGTGTAGATATATCATTTGACTTCACTAACTCATAGCCTTCCCATCCACAGTCTGCACAGGCTCCCTTTCTCCAAATACTGTGATTGACTGGCTCTAACAATATTTGTAATTTCTCCCCTCATAGTGTCTGGAAAAGCAGACTATTATATTCCATGGAAGATCTCTTGACTATCCATGCAAATGCTCAGTGCAGGATGATGACACATGAACATACGCAGCCTTATGCTAGCTCTCTATGTATCTAAGAAAATGTTCATACATACAGAACCAGCAATACTTTTCAATAGAAAAGTCTGTACTGTATATACTACCAATAGAATGAAGGATTTCCAGCAACATACGGAGGACTCTCAGCAACATTTACTAATTGTACTAATTTGGCTTATCAAGTCACTCATCCTTTATTAACTAGAGCAGTCTGCCCAATATACTACATTCTCCACAGAATCACAGATTCTTATGTTCTAATTCTCTTGTCACAGACAAACCTCTTGGGGAACAAATTGAAGAATAATCCTATTATATATACTTAACTTTTATCGCTTTTTTCATCCCATCTAAACTGTGCTTGTGCTTAGCTCAAATCTGCAGAGTTAAGAAAGATGGGCTTTGCCTAGTAAGATTATTAGGAACATTTTAAATAAATTGTGGATATATGGCCAGCCAAATCTTTTCACCTATTAAAGCGGGCACCATGTCCTACCATTTATTGACTATGGCAAGGAAAAGATGAATAATGAGGAAGAGATGCTATAAAAAGGTTTCTTCCTAATTTGTTGTTGGGAATGCAAAATCATTTAAAATCATCAGGATTTTTCAAACGACAACCCACATCATGAAAGGTGGCTTCAATGCCCATCTCCACAAAATAGGTGGAGAACCAATAAAGTTATAACAGATTCATCTAATTACTAAAATCTGTCTAATGATCAATTATTGGTATATATTTCTTCAGACTGTTGTTTTTCAGAACATGTGAGAATAACTTTATAACCTCAAATAAAAAAAAGCAGCACCAGTTGATAAATGTTTTGGATGCCCTGTTATTGACTGCTACAAAAAGAAATCAAGTTTCTTCAAAATTAATGTATCTGTAAAGAAACAACTTAATTCTTATGTTATAGAGACCTTGAAGTGGTTGTTTAGTGAGAACTCTTCTGTGTAATGTGGATACATAGATTAGTGTCACAACAAATTTACCACTGCCTCCTAACTCCCATATTTCTGGACCGTACCATCCCGTCGGAAACTATATAGGATCTCTCTCTGCTCTCTGGAACTCTTTTGGAATTGCAAAGGCCTGTGAGCTTTAGCACAAATTAAATCCTAAAGAAATTAAATGTCATTGCAATTGTTGAAAAGCAAATGTCTAGTTCCCCATGTTCTTCTCCTTTTACCTTATTTTCTCAGATATGTCCATCTAGCTTTAGTTCTCTCTTTCTTTTCTCCTTCTTGGGTATTCCTCCTTTCCTACCTTTTTTCTTACCACTTTTCTGCCTTCATCTTAATATTAAATATTTTCAAATTCCTTTCTAGCCTGGCCTGGCTCTCTATTAAATTTCAGAAACTCAGTCAATAGCAGCCAGAAATTCTTCTCTAACATCAGAGGAAGTTAATCCATTCACTACCAGCATCAGTATCAAATATTTCATGGTTCACAACTTAAATCAAAAGTGTGCAGCTCGGAGACATTCAAGCTAAGAGGATATTAATATTGGGTTTTCAAAATTACAACTCAGATCTTAGATCCATCATCATAGATTCATCAAAAATGGTTTGGTAATTATTTGATCAACAATAAGGAGATGACTACATATTGCATGTGGTGGCTCTCTGATCCAAAGCTCCCTGTGCAAACATATTTGCAATGTCCTGTTTCAATTGAATTCCCATTTGATCAGAGTTGGTAGTACCTCCTCATGCAAAACATGACATTGCTGTAGACCTTGAAAATGATACGGAACCTTTCTTGCGTATGTGGCAAATCTGTATATGTAAGTTAACCTATTTTTTTTCTCATACCCATCAGCACATGGCTATAACAATCAACACAGAAAGGAACACTAAAAATGATCTCTGATGTACCCTTTTGATGTAGAACGTCTTTTAAACTGAAAATATTGACAGACCTTTTCTTAAAACATTTGGCAACTGTTGTTTAGTGGAAACAAACATGCAACCCCCAGAATCCTATTCCACTAAGTAAGTATATTTCCATACATTACACAAAGTTACGTGCACATTTCTTCGCCTGTTCCTTATGAAGAACACTAACAAATGCCACAGATATGCAGGAAACAGTTTGCAGCTGAGACAAGCTTAGCACATTTCCTACAGGTTCAGCCAGAGGGAGAATCTTTCCTGGCTCCCTTGATAGGAGTTATGCCTTTGAACCACAAGGGTTTCCTCTTGAATCTTGGCTGAGGTTGTACAGGGCCAAAGACCAGCCACACCCACTAGACAGGGGACTCTGCTAATTGGTTAAGATCGCTTTAATGTCTGGCCACCATTTGGCAGACCCAAGAGGCAGCTGCACCACTCATCTCGATTTATAAGGCACTCTTGATTAACACCATATTTTAATACAAGGCCAAATAAAGTCTTATTAGAGCCAAACATCTGTATTTGCACATTCCTTCACAAGAACTATCTCTTTTGATTTGCACTGTTTGCTCTCGTGCCTTTTTGGAAAACATATGCTGTAACCTGGCTTTTGTTCTTTTCCACCATGAACACGGAGATACTAACTCCAGATTCTCACTGGTACTTTACAGCTGTCAGCTCATCCAGCAAACCACTTTCAGCATTAGAGTAGTTCTAGTTACTTCGGTGGGATTCTCTTTCAACTTTGTCCACAGTCATAAATGTTCAGCTGAACAGAGTCATACATTGCTTTCTCTATTCCATACTAAACAGAAGTCCCCTTCTATCACGTCTAACTCAGTATTCCTTGCCCATTCTTTAGCCATCACTTTCTTAATTTCTCTTAATATAATTACTGCTGTATTGTACTGGTTGTTGCTTGGATAGTAAACCAGCTTCAAGATGTTGGATATCACTGTCTGTTGGAGTATGAAATACGTTCAACACCGTATAAGGCTGTAGATAGTTCAGAACAAAGCCATAGATAGTTCAGAACCAGGCTGAGATACTTCCTTTCCCCATGTAGACCACCCTGGCATTTACATTTGAAGTACGATCTGCTTACTGTGCAAGGGTGTGTAGAGGGTCATTGATTGGTGTAATGGACGACCTTTTTCTCTTTTGTGAGGGAAGGCTGCCCTATTTTTTCTTGTCAATTGCCTAACAATCTAAATTTGACTCAAAATAATATATATTCGAAAATGAAGTAATTGAGGGGGGGGGAGAAAGCGGACAACATATAACATATGGCCCCTTCCACACAGCTGTATACATCCCACATTGAACTGGATTATATGGCAGTGTGGATTTAGATAATCGAATTCAAAGCAGATATTGTGGATTATCTGCCTTGATATTCTGGGTTATATGGCTGTGTGGCCCTAAAACACAATTGGGCTCTTTCGTTTCTGGCTCTAATTGAAAGGAAGGGGGTGAGTATCATTATATATTTACATAATCCTACTAAAATTACTAATAACCACAATCACAGATTATTACATCATTAGATTTCTCACACAATCCATAAACAGTTTCCAGACTTTCAGAAAGTCTTCAGTTGGCTTATCATTAAGAACCTTATGATTTAATTTGGCCCAAGTCAGCAATCTTAACAATATTCTCCCATTGTAGGTGTTTCAATCCATTTCCAAGTGTGAGCAAACAGTATTCTTGCTGCTATTATCATATATCAAAGAAGTAATTCATATTAACTATCCAATGTTTTATTTGTGGTGCCCACCTGAAACATTTTTGAAAGCATTACAAATCTATCTTTTCAAAAAAAAATAACATGTAACTCTTAAAACAGTAACTTTTCACCTTCTTACAAGTCCACCAGACATGAAAATTGAGACTGTCACAACTTCTGAGAATGCCTGCCATAGCTGTGGGCAAAACATCAGGAGAGAATGCTTCTGGAACATAGCCATACTGAGAAAACACACAGTAACCCAAAGGACTGTCATGTTGTGATTTTCCTCATCCAACAAAAATATATTGGCATTGGTCCATCAAGCTTACTACTGTCTTCACAAGGGCTGGAAAGCACTGGAACTTTCCTTATACCTTAGCAATGGCTCTGGTGTCAAAGGATGGTGCAATTTGCAAACCAGGACTATCAGAAAGAATGCATGCTTCCTAGTCCAAGTCTACACTGATTTACAACAGCATTTCAGGATATCTACCTAACTGGGAATTTTTTACATTGAAAGAGTGTGGGTTTTTGAACACTTTCATTCAGAATAGTGCCCAAATATGTGGAAATGTTCATGTAAAAGGAGAGACTGCCCTTTGTTCTTTAATCTGCTTAAACTACCATTGCCTCTTTTTAGTTCTGCTAATCAGTTTAAAAGGTTTACACAATGATTAACTCTAATGTAATTATGTCTATCAGTAATAACTGTAATAATAGAATCTAAAGGAAGGATTAATATATCCTAATTGAATCAGATTAAATGTAGTATAATCTACTAAAGTCTAATCTTTTTGTCATTCGGCCATAGAAGTTAATCCCATAGTCTAAGCAGTCTTCAAATAATGAGATCCAAACTTATTTTCAAGCAAGGAGATTTTCAAGTTCTGACTATAAGAAATTAACCCTTGCTTTCTCATGTACTTTGAAATGTCTTCTTCTATGAACGCATTGGTAGAATATTGCTTGAACTGTTCAGGAGATACACATGAAGGTGCCTTCTGAGAAATTAATCTAGTTTAGCATGGTTTTCTTCAACTGCAAGATCTCCCCAAGGTATAAGGTAGATGGCTTCCAGATAGATTGGCAAGAGATTCCAAGTTCAAAACCTACTGCTTTAAATATGCAAAATGTATACTTTTAATATGCATTCAATGTGCAAAATTCTACCCAGAAGTTGGAGCTGCAGCCCAAAAAACCAGTCTTACCAAATTTTGATGTTACCATTGAGATTTATTACTGGAACCTGGAACTCTTTGGATAGCATTGGAGCCTTTGACTCAATACTCAATCCTTTTAAAACATAGCCAAGATAGACAATGGTAAAAAATCATGGGGCCTACAGTACAAAATTCGGTATATATGTTCCTACTCTAACAACTGATGTTTCATTTACAGTTTTAGTTTACAAAACATTCTCTACAAGAAGATCAATTTTACTTTGAATGCTATTGGTTTTCCCAATATGATTAATTCTAATAAATCAGTTGTTGAAGGGTGAATCAACAAATACATTTCATTTATTCAACAAGTCTACTTGAGACTAACAAAATAATTCAGGCATATATATTCCCTAAACTGGAGCCCTCCAGATGTGCAGAGCTACAGTTTGCAAGCATAATGGTTAAAACAACACATATAGAACATAGAAGACTTAAGTAGCTTCTATTCATATTCCTTGTGTCGCTTTTCAATTCTGCCGTGTACTATTTTAATGGCAAAGGTGACAGAAATAGTTTCATTCATCATATTGGACATTTGCTTAATGTAAAGGCACATTCAATACATTTGTTCTTGAATTTAAAAAAGAACCTGTCAAATTGAACTGGAAGGCAGACTCCATTCAGTGAGACAGATGTGACGCCTTTCAGGAAAGTGGCAACATCTGTTTTCAAAAAAAGACATCTGTTGGGGAAGTGAAGAAAGCTGCTTGTAGATAATGAAGAAATAATTAATTACAAGGGGAAAAATAGAAGAAGATTAGAATCTGCACATAATTAGCTGTACTTAAGATGCCAAAACATGGCTTGAGAAACATAATTAATGAGTTGGTAAGAAATCTTGGCAATTCCTTCTAAAGCAGACGTAAGAAGGTATTACCATCTGCTTGGAACGTCTGCTGGGCAAAAGGCTGTAGAGTTTCAGTCTACACTTGCCAAGAAAATGCTAGAAATGCTTTCTCGCTATACTCAAACTCATGTCAGCACAAGGGAAATAGTATAGAAGGAACAAATATATGGGGAAAAGGTGTGTGTGTGTGTCAGAAAGAGAGTGGAGGTAGATAAGAGGGAGGAAGGTAGATTTGTAATCATACGGTATATACTTGTGTATAAGTCAACCTCATGTATAAGTCAAAGGGAGATCTGTGGGTCCAATTCATGATAAAACTTAAGGGAATGTAACAAATCTTGTCCTCTTCTTTTTTTTAAATGTATAAAGGGACCATACTTAACAGGGGCTAAAATGAGAAGATCTGTCCATTTGAGAAACTATAACTTTGGGGGTGAGCTCTAGACCTCCGTGCTTTGAGTGCTTTGAATGCGATTTTCCTGCTTCTTGGCAGGGAGTTGGACTGGATGGCCTACAAGGTCTCTTCCAACTCAAGGGGTCTATGATTCTATGATTCTATGATCTGCCCAATGCTAGAATCTTGGTGGAATCATAGCCCAAGGCTTCTGCCATTGAGTCAGCCCCTATACAAAGGAATGGGTTCTGCATCTTTGACCTAGTATGCCTAGCGCTCCATTGTTTGGATGAGACATAGTTATTATTATTATTATTATTATTATTATTAACTTTATTTGTACCCCGCTAGCATCTCCCGAAGGACTCGATGCGGCTTACACAGGCCGAAGCCTCAAAACACAATACAGTAAAAACATAACACGACAGTAGAAAACACAGCAAATCAAAAGTTAAGCAAGCAACAACGACAATAACAATACATCATGACACTTTAAAACTGGGCCGGCCAGCACAATGGGGTACAGGGTTAAAAGTGCTAGAGTGGCAGGAGGAGCATACGAATAAAAATAGTACGGTGTGCAGTAATGTTAATTGTACTAAAGTGCTTCTAGGACTTGGGTGGGGGATTCCTAATCTGAGAAGGCACATCGGAACAGCCAAGTTTTTAGGTTCCTTCTGAAAGCTGCTAAAGTAGGGGCCTGGCGAAGATCTTTAGGAAGGGCATTCCAAAGTCGGGGGGCCGCCACAGAAAAGGCCCTGTCTCGTGTCCCCACCAAGCACGCTTGCGACGTGGGTGGGATCACGAGCAGGGCCTCCCCAGATGACCGGAGCGAGCGTGTGGGTTCGTAGATGGAGATGCGGTCACGCAGGTAGGGTGGTCCCAAACCGTTTATGGCTTTGTTGGTGAGCACCTGCACCTTGAATTGGGCTCGGAAAATAAATGGCAGCCAGTGGAGCTCCTTAAACAGAGGGGTAGACCTCTCTTGATAATGAGCCCCAGTTAGCATCCTGGCTGCTGCCCGCTGGACCAGTTGGAGTTTCCGAGCCGTCTTCAAGGGCAGCCCCACGTAGAGCGCATTGCAGTAATCCATTCTAGAGGTGACCAAGGAATGGACCACCCCGGCCAGATCAGCCTTCACGAGGTACGGTCGCAGCTGGCGCACAAGTCTCAATTGTGCAAAGGCCCTCCCGGATACCGCCGATGCCTGAGCCTCAAGTGTAAGCGACGAGTCCAGGAGGACACCCAAACTGCGGACCTGTGGCTTCAGGGGGAGTGTAACCCCGTCCAGCACAGGTAGCCACCCTATACCCCGATCCGGTTTACGATCGACCAGGAGGACCTCTGTCTTGTCAGGATTGATTTTCAGCCTGTTCTTCCTCATCCAGATCGACACAGCGGCCAGGCACTCGTCCAGCACTCGGGAGGCCTCCTTGGCATTAGGTGGAAAGGAGTAGTAGAGTTGTGCATCATCCGCATAGAGATGGCACCCAACTCCAAAACTCCGGATGACCTCTCCCAGCGGTTTCATGTAGATGTTAAAAAGCATGGGCGACAAAATAGAGCCTTGCGGGACCCCACAGGTCAAAGGCCAGGGGTCCGAGCAGGCGTCTCCCAGCTTCACCATCTGGGTTCGACCCTCCAGGAAGGACCGGAGCCACGATAGAACCGCGCCTCCGAGGCCCATCCCAGAGAGACAACCCAGAAGGATACCATGGTCGATGGTATCGAAAGCCGCTGAGATATCCAAGAGAACCAGCAGAGTCACACTCCCCCTGTCCAGCTCTCTGCGGAGGTCATCCACCAAGGCGAACAAGGCCGTCTCGGTGCCATGACCAGGCCTGAAACCAGACTGTGACTGATCTAGGTAGTTGGTATCATCTAAGAAGCTCTGGAGCTGGGATGCGACCACCCGCTCCAGCACCTTACCCAAAAAAGGGAGGTTGGAAATTGGCCTGTAATTGCTCAGCACCGTGGAGTCAAGGGAAGCCTTTTTGAGGAGTGGACGAACCACAGCCTGTTTCAAGTTAGATGGAAAAATCCCTTGCTCCAATGATGCGTTGATAATCAATACAAACCAATCAACCAGCCCCTCCCTGGCTGATTTAATGAGCCAAGATGGGCACGGGTCTAGAGGTGAGGTGGTCGCCCTCACAGCCCCAAGAATCTCCTCCACGGTTTCAGGAAGAACAAGCCTAAAAGAATCCCACAAGGTTGGACAAGCAGATGTCTCCGTCACCTCTTCTGGCACTGCGATGAAATTGGAGTCGAGCTCAAGGCATATCTGGGCGACTTTGCCTGCAAAGTGGTGTGCGAAATCGCGACACCGAGCTGCTGGGTCATCAGTGACCTCCTCCACCGCAGGTGGGTGGAGGAGTTCCCCCACGACCCGAAACAGCTCCGATGATCTATTTGCTGCAGACGCTATCCGGGTGGTCGTGAATGATTTCCTGGCCACCCGTATAGCCACGGATTATGCCTTAAGAGAGGCTTTAGCCCGTGCTCGATCAGACACGACCCGAGATTTCCTCCATTTGCGCTCTAGCCCCCTTCTCGCGTGCTTCATCACAGTCAGCTCCCCGGTGAACCAGGGAGATGGCCTGTCACGACGCAACGAGATATGGCGTTCGGGTGCGATCACATCTAACGCCCTGGACATCTCCCCATTATAGAGAGTCACCAAGGCGTCGATGGAATCGCCAGGCTCCAAGGCAGGAAGAGCCCCAATATTCCTCAGGAATCCATCCGGATCCATCAGTCTCCTAGGGCGGACCATTTTAATCTGTCCTCCACCCCTGCGGAGGTTAAGAGTCGCAGCAAGTCTAAAACTGATCAGATAATGATCAGACCATGACACCGGAAGGATGTTTTGATCTTCCACTCTAATCATTTCGTTGTCCGCCACAAAAACAAGGTCAAGAGTATGTCCAGCTTGATGAGTGGGACCAGATATTATTTGTGACAGTCCTATGGTCGTCATGGTGGCCATAAAGTCCTGAGCTGCACCAGATAGGGTGGTCTCGGCGTGGATGTTAAAGTCTCCCAGCACCACCAGGCGCTGGGAGACCAAGGCCGAATTAGAGATCACCTCCGCTAGCTCAGACAGGGAAACTGCTGGGTCGCGGGGTGGGCGGTACACCAGCAGGAACCCCACACTGTCACGGCTCCCCACTTTCAAGTGGACACACTCAAACCCAGAAGCCTGCGGAACAGCGCATCTGATCACGGCGATGGATAGCCGAAAGACTACTGCGACCCCTCCTCCCCGCCCCCCTTGTCTGGCCTGCTGATGCACTCCAAAACCTGGTGGACACAACTGAGTGAGATTTACTCCCCCCAGCTCGTCCAACCAGGTCTCGGTGATGCATGCCAGATCCGCCCTCTCATCCAGGATCAAGTCCTGGATGGCCGCGGTCTTCCCATTAACGGATCTGGCATTAATCAGCAGGACCTTAAGACCAAGGGGGCTGCCATGGAGCCTACCACTACCTACCTTCTCCAGGGTCGCAAGAACTCTATTGCGCTTCTCCCTGGGATGTTGGTGACCCGCTATTCTCTTCCTCCACACGACTTGGATGGCACCCCCTTCCCCCAGAACCCTCCCCCCCCCCTACATGGCCAGGATCTGTAACTAGTCAGCTCTCAGAGGAAGAAGTCGGGCTGGGGAATAATCTCCCTTGGGTGTTAGGTAGGGATGTTTCTGATGATGAGGTAGATAATGAAACATCAAGGGAGCTGAGTGGGCTGAATAAGGGAAGTGTTCTCGAGCGAAGGAGTGTGGCTGGTTGAGTGGGAGCGACCGGGGCAGATGGGGTCTCAAAATGGTATGAACCGGGAGGGGGGGAGGGGGAGGCCCTAACCGGGGAGCTAATTGTGGAGTTCACACGGGACCTGATGGAGCATGGCGAAAAGGAACCCCGGAAGCAAATAAGGGGCGTATCTGAGGGTCCACAACTACCCTCCTAATGGTAATGCCCCATTTCTTTAAGCCAGAGCGCTTTGCCATTATCTCTCCAAGCCAAGAATTGTCTTCTGGTGTTATTTGAAGACGGGTGGAGCGGTCAGATGATTGGTAGTCCCTCCATAACCACCCTATGGCTTCTAGTCTTATTTCCACATAGCTATGTGCTGCTGCAGTTTATCATCCTCCTTTACCTTTCTGATCTGTTTTGGACCTTTTAACAAACAGCTGTAGTGTTTTGAGAGCTAACTGTAAAGCCAAAAACATCAGTGCCTGCTGTGGATGATCAATTTTGGAGCCCATCACCAACTCACTGACTCTGAGGGTGGTGAAAAAGGCCCTATAACCCTGCCTTCCTTAACTTCATAATTGATTTCATGTTGAACTAAAGCTTCCATTCCTTTACAATGACAAATTTGTAGATCAGGAAACAGGTAAGCCAACTGGCCCAGTTCTGGTCAACTTTTCTTTTTTTGATCTTCTCGTTATGTTCCTCATCGAACTCATTTTTTTTTCTTTTTATCTAGCTCTCTGAAGAGAAGTGAGAATATGTCTCTATATTCAACTCTCAAGATCTTATCAATTGTCTTTTGTGCCAGATGTCCACCCAACTATTGTATTGATCTGGTGAGATACCACCAACAGCCAACTTTGCATGCCCCAGTATTGGTATGCTAGGCCCGGTGCCTTCATTACCACCTGACCACCACTGTCTGCCCCTGGCCCTTGTTGACTAACAGGAGGTGGGTCACTAACTAAGGCCCGTGACTCTACAGGTAGAGTCTGGCATGTAAAAATCTTCTGGGAATTAGGAGAGCCCCATGGTCTTGTGTTTGATTTGTCATTAACTCAAGTTGTGATGATGGTGCCAGTCACTGTTGGTGATGGTCCAGATTTCAGGAACAGCTGGCTTGACCACTACTTATCCCTCAGGCTCTCCTTTCTTCATTGTGCTCTGCCTCTAAAGCAGAGACAAGTGAATAAACCGTTTTTGTTAAGAGGGCTTTACTGGTCAAGCGAGCAGGCCTGGAACTGAAAGGGGCAGAGCCCCCTCCTCTTTTAGCAGCCTGCTCACATGGGTGCCCGTGAGGATTGCAGAGTGGGTGGTTGGCCAACAAGGCCAGCCCCACCCACCCCCCATCCACTTACAGAGTTCTGAGATTATGCTGCTGCCTGGTCCAGTGATGAGATCAGAATGAGCTGCAGGGGCAGATTGCATGCCTAAGCCAGTCAAGCCCCCTGAAAATAGTTCTGGCTGGAACTATTTTCCCCATGGTCTCTCTTGGAGGAGATGGCAAATCACCTCCAACTCTCAACAAGCAAGGGTGGGATGTGAATAAACCAGCCCTTGGATCTTGGTCACAAAATGTGCAATTTATAGACTAGGCTAACAGAACACCTCTCTAGTGGTCTGCTGGACTGAGGGAATTATACATGACATTTTGAAATATTTATGTGTAACACTTAACTGTGTTACCTGCAATAACACTAAATTACAAACCCAGGATAAACTTTGTTGTAAATGGAGATGATAGTGCTGTGAAAAATGTTTTAGTTTTATGGAAATATTGAAACATTTCTGAGGTACACATTTAAGATAAAGAAAATTGGTAATTAGTTCTAATTTCTTGCCTAGATATATAGGAAAGCCTCAGCAAAGTGTACAACAGGGTAAAGAACTTGTAGTCATCCAGATATGGTTGTATCACGATTTCTATTAGTCTATTCTTCACATTTGGTGGTGAGGAATGCTGCCCATGGCACCAATCCCTAAAAAAAACAGCCTTACACAACTGCATTCATGCATTACTCTTCTTAATATGCTATAATGTCAGTGTGAAAACAAGCAATACATAAATAGTAGGTTTAGTGACACCTTTGAGCTTATCAGAAGTCAGTTATAGTCAAGAACAAATATCTTCACTTGATTTATCAACCTACCAAAAGGCCCACTACAAGCAAGGCAGATGTGTTTTTTGTTATTTATATGCTATAGTGAACTCTGATCTCTCAATTTATCAGCGTGAATACAGTCTAAGGTCCTCATCACTGTTGCATAGTGGAGGAAACCCATCAGGCAGTTAGGGAAACTGCATCGCTCGCAACACCCCCTTCACCATTACCTGGGGGAAACCACTGCTGCCTGGCTTCCCCCCAAGCTGTCACCAACTGAGCCCTGAGAACACGGGTAGCCACCCATGTTCTCAGGCCTTCATCCTACAATGCTGCCAGGATGGAGCAAGGATAGAGCCCTGCTGGAAATAGCCCTTCATCCTGGCTCCATCCTAGAAGCAACCTAGGACAGAGCCCAAGCTCCATGCAATGAGGTCATAAGATTGGTTTTGATTTTGAGGAGCTGGCAAAGGATCCCCTGTTATTTCCTCTCTTTTATTTGGGCATTTCTTCTGGTTCACCTATTGGCAGTGGCAGGCAGTTAGGGCAAGGAGCCTCCATTTTAATTTCCCTCTGTGCTTCCAATAGATTGGCAGTCTGTATCATTATAGGGCATTAGAATGGCAGCTTGCATACCCAGATATGTTTCAAAGGGCAGAATAAAGCAGACATTCCCAGTGGAGGTTTTTGGGACCCTAGCACTTTCCAAGGATGTCATGTGTGAATGCCAGACCTCACATTATCAACTGGCTACTTGCAGAGGGATTAATGGATCTGTTTTTGCTGCCCAGCTGGTACAACAAAGCTGACTATCACTTATAGGTTGTTCAGCATGACTAGTAGGATATACTCAGCCTTGTAGGCCACAAGTTACATAGTTTTGGCTTGGCTCCATTGTTTTCATTTGAAGCCTCCTGATGTTTCTAATTCTGAATCATAACATAATATTGCTTTATTGTTGTTCTTAGATTAGTCTTATATATCCTTTATGCCACCCTTCCATAAATCTTTTTTTCTATAAAAGACCATCATGGATATTTGATCAAATACTTCTTGACCATAAACAAGCCTAGACAAATAATGAAGCAGGGTTTTAAAAGTGTGTGGTCCAATGTGCCCGGCTATAATATGGAAAGCACTGGTTTCAGTACCAACTAACTTTGAGGACTTGGCCTCCACTTACCATCTTTAAAATATAACTATTCATCATGTTCACATGTGCTTGGGGGATAATTGAGGTAGAAGTTATAGAGCACTTTGTATGCTAAAAGTGTAGTAGTAATAATAATAATAATAATAATAATAATAATAATAATAATGTTAAGTGGGCATCCCATTTATTGTACAGTGAGAGAACTAAAATCTCCATCCCCACAAAGGTTCTTTCTTCAACGATAAGTTTAGGATTGGGATAATGTATTTGAAGTCATTTCCCGTACCAGTTGATGTAATACATCTTCACAAGGTCTTTACAATCAGGGAAATAAAGCACAGTGGAATGGTTAGAAAACTTACCTGATTTTACATCTAAATGGTTGACATTATTCTTCTAAAACACAGGGGTAATTGAGAATAGGCATCCTTGCATGCCCAACATGGGAAACCTATGTGAACCTGATTGTATCTGTTTTTCTACATTAAAATGAATTCAAATTAAAATAGTACATAACCGAAATTATGGGAAGAAGCCATCAATTTGTTATTTTTGTAAAATGTCCAAGAGTGAGGGATAGGCACATTGACTAAGTGAAAATAAGTAACTAAATAAGTCTAGCCATTTCTAAAAATAACCTCCAAGCCAGCCATGGAAAACAGAGGTATTTCACACATAGTCCCCTTCAGCGTCTTAGACCATAAGAATCAGAGATGGAGAAGAACACTACTCTCCAAATTCCATTTCCCATAAACCACAAGCACTAAAAATTTGGCATGCCTACATATGTCTTATCTCCTCAATCAGCACCAAAGGATTCAAGCTGTGAGCTTTTTTTAAGGCTTTGAAAAGTGCCTGGCTATTTAAATTGCAACAGAAAAATAAACTCTTGTAGGTAATGGTGTTCTGTGCACAAAAAAGGACAAAGGATGCCTATGCTGAAGTTGCCAGAAATCAAGGTGGAAACTCTAAAATATGATCCAAAAGCAGAAGTATTATGCCAATCATAAAGTTCAGAGAAGGTGCAGATTGGACACAGTCTTTTGGGAAAAGGCTTCTACTGAATGCATATTGTAAAAAAACACTAATTCCCACAAAGCAAGCGCTTAACTTTCCACTGAACCTAGCAGAATCTTACCTTTATACATTATTAAGGAGGCTTTGCATGAAAACGTACCTGGCAAACCTCTCCTTGGATTGGATTGCATAGCACAGTGGTTCCCAACCTGTGGACCATGGACCATCAGTGGTCCCCAAAAACTAAAATATGGTCCACGGCCTCACCGTTACTACACCATTGCAACTACAGTGACTGGTCTCTTGAAATCCTCTTATAGTGCTGAGGCTACTGGAATGTCAGAAGAGGAGAGGCTGACGACCCATGGAAGGTGCAACAAAAAGCCTCCTGACTGCTTCTCCTACTCCTCCCTTCTCCTGAGCAGAACCGTTCCATGCAGCACCAGGAAGTGGGGGCACCTTGCTGTCATCACTTTTGGGCCTGTTCCTGGGTTTATTTGGGGTGCTGATTCAGAAAATTGCATTGAATAGACCTCATCACCTCTAGATTATTAAATATGGTTTTCTGTGGGTGAGCAAATGGCGACTACTGGATGGCATATGTTCTGAATCAGAAACTAGAGTTGTTGTGGTCTATCCAATAAAATTTTCTGAATCAGCATCCCAAATAACCAAACTGAATCTAAATTGACCAAAAACTGATTCGTAACCCTTCTGGTACTAATATTGTAGAGTGGTCCCTGGTCAAGTGGTCCCTGGTCAAAGTGATCCCTGGTCAAAGTGGTCCCTGGTCAAGTGGCTCCTGGTCAAAAAAAAAGGTTGGGAACCACTGGTATAGCATGAAAGAAATTAGTAAGAATGCTTCGACTATATACTGAAAGTCCTGTGAGACATCTTTCATCCACATACTAATACAGAAAAGAGGTATTGAGCATCTAGAAAATAGAGGATTTGATTAATCCAAAAAGGAACTTTTTCAAGCTCCTATCCTTTGTTCAGTTTTGTCTGTGTCAGCCATTGAGAAACGCATATTTCCCATTTCTTTCATTTGCCTATTTCTTTTTTGGATTCACAGTAAATTTCCCCATCAACCACCATGGTTTTTTCCCCCCTATGGCCCATGAATTACTGCACAAAATCACAAACCGTTCCTTGGCTCAGTAAAAGGCTTCCCCTCATACTTTATTTTAGGACATTGTTTCCTAATGGTTTACATTTTTCTAACTTGGAAAACTCCACCCTGTTTACTTTGTTTCACATAGAAGTTTGTTTAGTCAATAGCATCACGCTCGAACAGAAAGCCTTGTGGGAGGCAGCAATTGCAAAACAAGAGCAATTAATAGAAAGCAGACATTCTGTATAGATTAGTCCTTATTAAGGATTGAGGAAAGAATAATCTTCTTTGCTAATGTATTGTCGAAGGCTTTCACGGCTGGAATCACTGGCGTGTTGTCATTTTCTAGCAGCATTTTCTTCTGACTTTTCGGCTGCATCTGTGACTGGCATCTTCAGAGAATATAATGATTTCCTGCACCAATATGGCCCTTCCTAAATGTATGTCCCCTTCAAAATCATATGCATTGTTTTCTTATATCATTGCAGAAATCTGGTTTGTCCATTAACTTATATCTGTAGCCCTTGTCTTGCCAAATTCCTATCTTTTAGAGCAGTGGTTCTCAACTTACCTAATGCTATGACCCATTAAAACAGTTTCTCATGTTGTAGTGACCCCCAACCAAAAACTTATTTTTGTTGCTACTTCATAAGTGTAATTTTGCTACTGTTATGAATCATTATGTAAATATCTGATATGCAGGATATATTTTCATTCACTGGACTAAATTTGGCACAAATACTCAATGCACCCAAATTTGATTTTGTCATTTGGGAGTTGTAGTTGCTGGGATTTATAGTTCACCTACAATCAAAGAGCATTCTGAGCCCCACCAACAATAGAATTGAGCCAATCTTCCCACACAGAATCCCCATTATCAGTAAAAAGTACTATGTTTTCTGATGGTCTTTGGTGACCCTTCTGACACCCCCCTCACAACCAGCCCCCCAGGGGTACCAACCCCCAGGCTAAGAAACATTGTTCTACAGACAACTTGTATGTCACATATTTTTTTTACTTTGGGAAGAGTATATGGATCATACATGGATGCATCCACAGATAAGGAGATGGAGATAGAATTCAAAAGAATATTTAAATGTGAAGAATTGTATTGGTGGAGGTCATGCCTTGCTGTCCACAATTCATAAAACACTAATAAAATGGTGTATTTATTTGGCAAATAAGTGAAAAACACTTTCAGAACACACAACAAGAGCCAAGATATACTTTTGATCACCACCTTTAGAAGTATAGAGTCAGAACCAGCATGGTCTATTCAAAATCTATGATCTATCCACATGTCATCTAAGATAACCAAATCTACTCATGTCAGTATTGTCATGGCAGTTGGACAGTATACTAGCAGTTAATTTTATTACATTCATAGACATTTGCCAATTTTAAATATGTATTACCTATATGCATACTTTTTAAAAACATTTCTTTTTCCACTTGTGCAAAAATGTAAAAGTATTTCACTTGGCCCTGGAAGGTTTCAGATTGTCAAGGGAAAAGGTCAAGTTAATCAGAAATAGTCACTCCAGAGGCTAGATAACAATCTTCTAAATTTGCTTATTTGTAGTTTCAAACTGCTTAAAGACACATGCACAGAAGTCTTGAAGCCCTGCATCCTTCTCATTTTTACCTGTCTACTGCCATCTAGTGTTTCCAAGTCGCCTCTGAATATTGTTAAACCAATAGTACAATGCATCCACCTCTGTCCAAAACAGAGAAGCTACAAAGACAAATAGTTGTATAATACTCAAGGGGAGAGCCTACTTAGTGAGGAAATGGAATGGCTCTTAGGGCACTCACATTTATGGACATTTTAGACTTTAAACTAAAAAATATCATTGTGGTGAAATAGCCTCCTTGTTTAGAAATAAGTTGCAAACAGTATAATGCTTACAACATTTTAAATCTGTTGTTCCTTTTTTTTTTTTTTGCTCAAGTATCAGGAATGCAGAAGCAATTATAGCAGAGGATGAGAAAGCGAAAGAAAAGTATATTAATTGTGTGCTGTACAGATGAAGTAATACACAAGTCCATATAAAGTTCAAGTTGCTATTGCTGAGAAGATCCTACTTCTAGGGGAGGATGAACAAGTTCTCATATACAATGAAACTGTGAGCAAAATCTCACTGAAACATCTGATGTGACTAAAGGGGTAAAATTAGAGGCTCTGCTACACATACAGTAAAACCGGAAGAAACCAGGATTAAAGGGGGGTGGCTAAATGATGTTTGGGGAAAGAATGGGTGGAATCTGAAACAGAGTCTCATGTGAGGAACGATCTTTCGCACTTTTACAACCTCCTGAGGGAATCGCTCAACCTTTTGTTTTTTCAACTTAAGATCATGAACGAGAAAATGGACCACCTTTTCAGAGGTTTTGCCTCCTTGTCAGGAATTTCAGTGCAATCCGATCCTCCAAGGGCAGACAATCTCTCGTGTGCAGTTCTGGCCAAGGACTTGGGCCCAATTGGAGAAAAAGGCACCTTGGATCTTGGGGTGGAAGGAGGAATGGATGATGAGATGACTGAGGGAAGGGGAGGGTTGTCGGGCATACATAGGAATGAGAACATCTTGGAGTGGCAGCGGACTTTGAGGGACTCTCAGAGGACAACCAACAATATAACATCAGATCTTACTGCTCAGCCAACCGCAGTTCAGGACCAATATCTCCTAACAGACAATTTTGCGGTAGACATTGCTGACCTAATGATAAACAGAGGCAGATGGACCTCTAGGAGGGCTGTTTGTGACTCCTTGGCCCAAATCCTAGGAAAAAGACCACAGGAAATAAGACTAGAAGCCATAACCTGGCTGTGGAGGGACTACAAGTCACTTGACCGCTCCACTCGTCTTCTAATTACACCAGAAGACAACGTACAGCTTGGCGAGCTTATGGCAATGCGATCCTGCCTAAACAAATGGGGCATTACCATCAGAAGGGTAGCTGTGGACCCTCATATTCGCCCCCTCTTTGACCCTGGGGTTCCTTCCTGCCTTGTTCCACCAGGTCCCCATGAGAATTCCACAGATGGCTCCCTGGTTAGGGCCTTTCCTCCTGATTCATATCAATTTGAGACTCCATCTGCCCCAGTTGTCCCCACTCAACCAGTCACACTCTCCCGCTCAAGAACACTTCCCCTGTTCAGCCCACTCAGTTCCCTCAATGATTCTCTGTCCACCTCAACATTGGAAGCATCTCTACCTGACACCCAAGGGAGACTATTCTCCAGCCTTACTTCTTCTGAGAGTTGACTAGCCACAGTTTCCAACCACGTAGGGGGGGAGGGGGGCCCGGAGATGGGGGGCGCCATTCAGGTCGTGTGGGGGAGGAGATTTGTGGGCCACCAACATCCCAGGGAGAAGCGTAACAGAGTTCTTGTGACCCTGGAGAAGGTAGGAAGTGGTAGGCTCCATGGCAGTCCCCTTGGTCTTAAGGTTCTGCTGATTAATGCCAGATCCGTTAATGGTAAGACCGCGGCCATTCAGGACTTGATTCTGGATGAGAGAGCGAATCTGGCTTGCATTACTGAGACCTGGTTGGATGAGCTGGGGGGAGTAAATCTCACTCAGTTGTGTCCACCAGGTTTCGGAGTGCATCAGCAGGCCAAACAAGGGGGGCGGGGAGGAGGGGTCGCAGTAGTCTTCTGGCAATCCATTGCCGTGGTCAGATGCGCTGTCCCGCAGGCAACTGGGTTTGAGTGTGTCCACCTGAGGGTGGGGAACCGTGACAGTGTGGGGTTTCTTTTGGTGTACCGCCCACCCCGCGACCCAGCAGTTTCCCTGTCTGAGCAAACAGAGATGGTCTCCAATTCGGCCTTGGTTTCCCAGCGCTTGGTGGTGCTGGGAGATTTTAACATTCATGCCGAGACCCCGGTGCAGCTCAGGACTTTATGGCCGCCATGACGACCATAGGACTGTCACAAATTATATCTGGACCCACCCATCAGGCTGGACATACACTCGACCTAGTTTTTGTGGCGGACAGTGGAATGATCAGAGTGGAAGACCAAAACATCCTTCCAGTGTCATGGTCTGATCACTATCTGATCAGTTTTAGACTTTCTGCGACCTTTAACCTTCGCAGGGCTGGAGGACAGATTAAAATGGACCGCCCCAGGAGACTGATGGATCCGGATGGACTCCAGAGGAATCTTGGGGTTCTTCCTGCCATGGAACCTGGCGATTCTATCGACGCCTTGGTGGATCTCTACAATAGGGAGATGTCCAGGGTGATAGATACGATCGCTCCCGAACGCCCCATCTCGTTGCGTCGTGATAGGCCATCTCCCTGGTTCACCAGGGAGTTGGCCGTGATGAAGCACACGAGAAGGGGGCTAGAGCGCAAATGGAGGAAATCTCGGGACGTGTCTGATCAAGCACGGGCTAAAGCCTCTCTTAAGGCATACTCCGTGGCTATTCAGGCGGCCAGGAAATCTTTCACGACCACACGTATAGCGTCTGCAACAAATAGATCATCGGAGTTGTTTCGGGTTGTCGGGGAACTCCTTCATCCACCTGTGGTGGAGGAGACCCTTGACAACCCAGCAACTCGGTGTTGCAATTTCGCGCACCATTTTGCAGGCAAGGTTGCTCAGATTCGCCTTGAGCTCGATTCCAATTTCATCATAGTCCCAGATGAGGTGATTGAGGCATCTGCTTGTCCAATTTTGTGGGATGCTTTTAGGCTTGTTCTTCCTGAGACCGTGGAAGAGGTCCTTGGGGCTGTGAGAGCGACCACTTCAACTCTGGACCCTTGCCCATCTTGGCTCATTAAATCGGCTAGGGAGGGGTTGGTTGATTGGTTTGTGTTGATCATTAACGCATCGTTGGAGCAAGGGACTTTTCCATCTAACCTAAAACAAGCTGTGGTTCGTCCACTCCTTAAGAAGGCTTCCCTTGACTCTACGGTACTGAGCAATTACAGGCCGATCTCCAACCTCCCTTTTTTGGGTAAGGTGCTGGAGCGGGTGGTCGCTTTCCAACTCCAGGGCTTTTTAGATGACATCAACTACCTAGATCAGTCACAGTCTGGTTTTAGGCCTGGTCACAGCACCGAGACAGCCTTGGTCGCCTTGGTGGATGACCTCCGTAGAGAGCTGGACAGGGGGAGTGTGGCTCTGCTGGTTCTCTTGGATATCTCAGCGGCTTTCGATACCATCGATCATGGTATCCTTTTGGGTCGCCTCTCTGGGATGGGTCTCGGGGGCACGGTTCTGCCGTGGCTCTGGTCCTTCCTGGAGGGACGAACCCAGATGGTGAAGCTGGGAGACGCCTGCTCGGATCCCTGGCCTTTGACCTGTGGGGTCCCGCAAGGCTGTATTCTATCTCCCATGCTCTTTAACATCTACATGAAACCACTGGGAGAGGTCATCCGGAGTTTTGGAGTTGGGTGCCATCTCTACGCAGATGACACACAACTCTACTACTCTTTTCCACCTAATTCCAAGGAGGCCTCTCGGGTGCTGGATGAGTGCCTGGCCGCTGTGTCTATCTGGATGAGGAGGAACAAGCTGAAGATCAATCCCGACAAGACAGAGGTCCTCCTGGTCGATCGCAAACCGGACCGGGGTATAGGGTGGCAACCTGTGTTGGACGGGGTTACACTCCCCTTGAAGCCACAGGTCCGCAGTTTGGGAGTCCTCTTGGACTCATCGCTCATGCTTGAGGCTCAGGCATCGGCAGTGACCGGGAGGGTGTTTGCACAATTGAGATTCGTGCGCCAACTGCGACCGTACCTCGCGAAGGCTGATCTGGCCGGGGTGGTCCATGCCTTGGTCACCTCTAGATTGGACTATTGTAATGCGCTCTACATGGGGCTGCCCTTGAAAATGGATCGGAAGTTCCAACTGGTCCAACGGGCAGCAGCCAGGATGATAACTGGGGCTCATTACAGAGAGAGGTCAACCCTCCTGTTTAAGGAGCTCCACTGGCTGCCGTTTATTTTCCGAGCCCAATTCAAGGTGCAGGTGCTTACCTACAAAGCCCTGAATGGTTTGGGACCATCCTACCTATGTGATCGCATCCCCGTCTATGAACCCACACGTTCACTTCGGTCATCTGGAGAGGCCCTGCTCGTGATCCCGCCCGCGTCGCAGGCGCGTTTGGCGGGGACTCGAGACAGGGCCTTTTCTGTGGTGGCCCCCCGACTCTGGAACGCCCTCCCAAAAGACCTCAGACAGGCCCCTTCGTTGGCAGTCTTCAGAAAGAACTTGAAGACCTGGCTGTTCCGATGTGCCTTTCCAGATTAGGAACCCCAATACCAAGTCCTAGAAGCACTTTAGTTGAACTAATGGCCATTGTACACCGCACTCTGCACGTAATTTATAATCCTACATACCCCCTGCCACATCAGCACTTTTAATCCTGTACCCATCACTCTGGCCTGCCCCAGTTTTATATTGTTTCTGATGTCTCTATGTATTGTTATTGTTGTTGTTTATTTTTGCTTAATCTGTTTTAATTTGCTCTATGTATTGTATTGTTGTATTGTGTTTGAGGCCTTGGCCTATGTGAGCCGCATCAAGTCCTGCAGGAGATGCTAGCAGGGTACAAATAAAGTTATAATAATAATAATAATATAATAATAATAATAATAATAATAATAATAATCAGGGTAACAGCTAAAAAGCAAGTGTTGAAAAGGTGTG
Source organism: Anolis sagrei (assembly GCF_037176765.1). NCBI lineage: Eukaryota > Metazoa > Chordata > Lepidosauria > Squamata > Anolidae > Anolis > Anolis sagrei. The sequence goes on from NC_090025.1 coordinate 38,831,142, forward strand.
CTTAAAACCTGATTCTTCCCAAAAAAGTGCAAATCCGCATGTGTGAATATCCCCACAGTCATGGAAAATGGTTGACTTCCTTCCCATCCACTGTGTGGACTGCACCAGTACATGTGTTTTAAAACAGCTGATCGGGCTGTCAAAAATAGAGCCACAGACACACAGGTGGCTAAAAGGAAGCATTAACTGGAAAGCAATTAAAACACTCTGCAACCTTTCTTCTGATGATTGTAATATTAAACAGAGTGTGAATTAACAGCTGTATGAAGAGAAAGATAAGAAATCTACTTGGTGTGTACATTGGTATCTCTGCATGTGTGCATATGAGGTCCTGTGCATCTAGGAGATAATTTTTCAAGAAACTTCTGCTGGAAATCCCCAGTTCCCCCTCCATCTTGATCCACTTCAAAGGAAGGTGTGAAAACTGTAGGGAACCATTTCCCAGGACTGACAGGCCTATGTGTGGACTTGCTGTCAGGTTCCAGGATTATTATTATTTTGCCCCAGTTTTTAAACCTGCATTTGATGCTATCTGGAAGTGCCCTAGGAGAACTTCAAAATGGCGAGATAATGCTGACCGTACACACCCATTTCTCCACCAAGCATACAAGAACCATCCCTGATCTGTGAGAAGCTGGCTGCCTCTAGATTTTTCTGTTGTTTGTATTTGAAGGGTGCCTTTTAGCTTCCTTCTAGCTTCAGAGGCCAAAGTCATATGTAACAACAGTCATGTGGAAGTAGCCTCTGACATTTGTGATTCTTTTTTTTTTCAAAAAGCAGTCACAAATACAGCAGTCTAATGCAGAACCCAGAGAAGGGAAGAAAGGGATCCTACATCCTTTCATTTTATGATCTGTTCACATTTAAATATCTTCTTCCCTCATGTTGGTTGTGTGGTGGTTTTGTGTTCAAGAGGTAAAACATGCAGGTAAAGAGGTCTTAAAATCCTATAATCTTGAAGAGATATCCACTGCTGGTTGTGGTACAGGATTATTTGAGCCATTGACCCATCTCAGTTTAAAATTGGCATCCTTTATATATTATCACATTTGTTTAAATGGTCTTTCCCTAGCCACCAAAACTGACTGCAGATAATTTCTCAATTGATGTTAACAAATGGAACCAATCAAGAGTTATGAAGTATATGTTTTTAACACCAACTCTTATACCATCAAGTTGCAGCTAAAATGTATCTATGCATTCCTGCTTATTCTTCACAATGTTTAGTCTTTGGCACCTCTCGAGAACTATCTGGAGCCATTACAAATAAACAAAAGAGAACACTATGCATTCTGTTTCATTTCTGTGAAACAGAACTATTGTGTTTTTAATGAGAATCTGGGGGAATCCTAATCCATGATCAACACCTCCAAAAATTTTGTAGAGTAATGAAAAGATCAGAAGCCCTCAGAGTCAAATTCAGGTCAATCCACACAATCCGAACTATTGTGTCAAAATTCCAAAATAGCTGGATTGTGCTTTAATCTCAGCAGGGTAAGAGCTGCTAATGACTTTTGAAAGCAAGCCCAGCTACAAGCTGACAGTGAAGTAAGGGAGTCCCAAGCCTGTGGGGTATAAATAAATAGGAGGAGGAGATGCCTCTGTTTTAATGGCCAATCTAACCTGCAGGCTGATACCTTCAAATCAGTAATATAATTGGAGAAAGCCTAGGAAAATTAGGGTGTTTTTTTAGAAAATTGCTATTAGTTACATTTTTGTAACATAAAATTATGGATCCATAACTGCTCTGTATTCACCTATGCTACATATTCATGATCATGGTGCTGTCCCACCCCAAATCTGTGTTCAGTTTCCAATGTTTCTTATGCTCAAACAAAATCCACACTATTTTATTCACTGCAAATTATATTTTTGTCCTGCCATGTGTGTTCCTTAATTTGAGTCCACCTTTAATTTATTTATTTATCATGCCAGAAGTGAATTGAGAATGTAGTTATAATTTATAGAAAAACCACAAACCAAATTAAAAACTTGGCATTGTACTAAATTTCCTTTGACCAGAAGCTGGCCACTTGGAGTGTCTCTGATGTTGCTGTAAGAAGGTCCTCCATTGTGCATGTGGCAGGGCTCAGACTGCATTGTAGTAAGTCAGGCATCCTCAAACCATGGCCCTCCAGCTGTTTGGGCCTTCAACTCCCAGAATTCCTGACAACTGAACAAGTTCATTAGGGCTTCTGAGAGTTGGAGGCCCAAACAGCTGGAGGGCCACAGTTTGAGAATGCCTGTAGTAAGTGGTCTGTGGTTTGCTCTTCTCCATACTCCATGTCATGGACCCCACTTTGTAGCTTTGCATAGGTCTTTGTGACAGTGAAGCAGATTTCCTAATTACATTTATTTATTTATTTATTTATTTATTTATTTATTTATAGCTTTTATAACCCGGTCTTCTCGACCTCCGAAGAGGGATTCAGGCCGGTTCACAACAGGAGATTCATAGACAAATAGTATAAAAACATAACAACATCATAATACATTAATACATAAAGTACATTAAAATACAGATCATACAATTACATATGGCCCGGTCGTCAGAGTAAAATCACAAATTCATCATCATCCATCAATGTGGTCAGCAGTTATTGACTCAGTCATCATTCTAAAAATGCTATATTCCAAAGCCAAGATTTTACCAGATTTCTGAAAGTCAGGAGGGAAGGGGCAGATCTAATCTCTAGCGGGAGAGAGTTCCAGAGCCAAGGGGCCACCACCGAGAAGGCCCTGTCCCTTGTCCCCACCAGACACGATTGCAATGGATTCAACTTATCGAAGTTCCTCTGTACTCCTGAAAATACCCCAGACTGTGGAAAATACCCCAGACTATTGAATAAGGAGTTTTAGTGCAGAGGGAGAGAGTACTTAAAATCCAATGGAAACACTGTCTTTTAGAAGAGGTCTTTTCACAGCAATTATCTCTGTGCACTTTTGAAGGAATTTTATCTCGTTCAGTCCACTGGATCCATTCAGAATACATGGAAAGGTCTACGGATGTACATCCCTAGTTCTAAAACACATTGCTGTTCTGCCTTTACTAAGACAGAACGTGACAGCAGAATTCATTATGGTCATGTATAGATGCATTGTGGCCTGAAAGTGCAAGCCCTTATTCCAAAGCTTTGGATAGATATCAAAGATTCCCAAAAGCTTATTTTTAATGGCTTTTTTCCACTGCCCAAATTAACAAATGTGGGGGATTTTTGTTCCTCTAAAACCACTCAGCTTTGGAGGATCTCAAATAAACAGACATGTGAGAAGGTTTGGTAAAGATTCAGACAACTATTCTAGTTGCCATTCTTTGGGGGAAAATAAAGATTTGTATTTTTCTTAGAGTTCATTCTTTGGTAATAACCTGAAGAGTTTTGGTTTTTCTTTGCTTAAAATACAAATACAAGGATTGACCACAAAGATACCCAAGTACACTCAAAAGATGTATTCAGATTTTATATCTCTTCTGCCCACATTTTTAAACACAATGTTATAAATGAAACAGAGAATGCCCTTCTGCACAGTAACCTGTTCTTCTTTAAGACCATATCATGAAACCATACTTAAGTTTCACACTTTTACTCTTCTCAAACTCTGTATTAATCTTATACTATACAAAAAAAATATTTGGGAAATGGTGTTTAAAAATGCTTCTTGTATGACAAGAAACTTTGATAAGAAGAATCCTGGACTGAGGAGAATGTTCAGAATTTATTCTATTAAAATTTACATGTAATTGTCCTGTGTAGCGAACACCCTTTTCTGGACAGAAAATGTCATTTCCTGACCAGAAAATGCTAAGCAAAACAATCACATTGTGGATTTAACATAGAATAAATACTAAATTCTGGATCACTATCAAAAACTGTGGTTTTGGAAGACTTTCTTGCAATGAGAAGAAAATTGCTAGGATTACTTCTTGCTTCCTTTAAGAAGAAAATTAGTAAAGAATTACATCTCCAATTTATTCTGATTAGCCACTATCTTAATTTTGATTGCTTTCTGAATTCTTTTTCATGCCATATGCTATGCACATGTAAAACTTAGAGCCTTTACTTTTGTTGTACAATCATAAAGTTGGAACAGGCCATCCAGTCCAACCACCTGCCATGCAGGAACATAGAATTAAAGAACCCCCAAAAGATGACCATCCAGCCTCTGCTGAAATACTTCTAGAGAAGGAGACTCCACCACGTTGCAAGGCAGCATATTGCCAAAGAACTCCTAACATCATGAAGTTCTTCCCAAGATTTAAGTTGTATCTTTTTTCCTACAATTTGAATCCATTGCTCCATGTCCTAGTCTACAGAGCAACAGAAAACAAGCTTGCCTGCCTCCTCGATGTGATATCCTTTCAAATATTTAAACATGGCTCTCATGTCTCCTCTCAGCCTTCTCTTCTTCAAGTTAAATATAGTCAGCTCCCGAAGCCATTCCTTACAGGGTCTGATTTCCAGATCTTTGATCATTTTTGTCACCATTTTCTGAACATGTTCTAGCTTGTCAATATCCTTGAATTGTGGTGCCCAGAAATGGACACAGCATTCCAGGTGAAGTCTGACCAAAGAAGAAAAGAGTGGGACTATAACTTCCCTTGATCTCGACACTATACGCCTATTGATGCAGCCTAGAATCACATTGACTTTTTGGCTGCGTCATCACACTGTTGACTCATGTTCAGCTTGTAGTCTACAAAGAGTCCTAGATGCCTTTCATATGTACTGTTTTCAAACCAGGTGGCTCCCATCCTATATCTGTGCATTTTGACTGTTTGGGGATTTTATTTATTTATTTATTTATTGGAATAAATCAGGTAGCACAGTCAATGCCTTTGCTGGTTGGAAGATCACAGTTTTTGTGTATGTGTGTGTCAGGAGCAATTTGAGAAACTGTGAGAGAATTGGCTGTCTGCAAGTACATTGCCCGGGGGACGCCCAGATGTTTTGATGTCCTTGTGGGAGACTTCTTTCATGTCCCTGCATGGGGAGCTGGAGCTTACAGGGGGAGCTCATCTGCACTCTTCCCAGATTCGAACCTCCTACCAGACAGCACAAGATTTTAACCCATTGCACCACCAGGGGCTCTGGAAGATCACAGGAACTAGACACACATCCAAAATAGCCATTTGCCAAGCTCTGGTTGTATGCAGTTTCTACCATCCCACTTACAAATCATTTAGTCCCATTGATTATAGAGTCCCATCATCACCAGCTGACCTTCATTCTACTTGGTAGCAGTAGGTGACTGATTCCAAAACACAGACTCTACTCAGAGTCTGCAGCACAGTGTAATACAAATGCAGTCACTTCCTGAAACGAGGCTTTGTAAGTAGATATCATTTCCTGGTGCCTGAGGTGGGGATTAGAATCCTTTGGAACACACTTCACACTAATTGCCTGCAGAAGGCTTGGACAGTTCCCATATCTAATCTAGCACACATGTGTCTTTTTTTGAGTAGCTAGCAGACCAGCGTGTCGCCAGTAGCATTACACAATGGTGACATGAGGCATTCTCTATCTAGCCACATTGAGAACTGCCAGAAGAAACAAATATGGGTAGAGGTTTCTCCATATACAGTAGCTTCAGTGTTGATTCATATATCTATAGAGGATTGTATTGCAGGCACTTTAAGCACTATTTTGGTAACATGGTAGTATGCTTGCACTAGTTTGGACAGCTGACAGTTTCGATTTCTTAGCATGGGTTTTTCACTAGGCCTTCAGACTCAAACCTAATCCTTAAATAAAGTTTCTCTTTTGAGCCAAAACATACATTCATGATATATTTATTAAGCCAACCAGAATGTGTAAAATGCATCATAATCGTTTTTGAAACTCATTGGGTTCTTCATCAGGCAAAAGTGGTTTTTAAAATTCTGCAGGTTTAGATATTACAGCAAGAGTGTTTTCAGACAGGCAGAAAATTGAATCTCTATCTTAACATCACCACCATTTGTTTTTCTTCTATTTTCAGATCTTTGAGTTTTGTCAATTCCAATAGTGTGGCTTTTGCTTCCCCTGCATACTTACTTTTTTGCCATCTTTGCCTAGTGAAGAACCCAGTGAGCTTCAAAAGTTGGTGTAATTTTTTGCACTTTTTAAAAGTTGCCAACAAAATGAATTTCAGATTGGGGATTTTGTGTAATGCCTGCTTCTGCAGTCTTTTCAGACAAATCCTCAAGTTCCCTGGTTCAGATTTTCAAAATAATGTTCATTGTCACAGATAAGAATGTAGGTTTGCTACGATGTTATCAGGAACATGAAATGAAGATACCTTCAGGCAGTCATCAATCTGTGTTTCTGGTCCCTCAAGCTCTCCACCAGACACAGAATGGCCATTCAGATGACTTATTGCATCATTCTGTGAATCCAGGGAGTGTCACTGTAGAGAATGGAATACCAAACTCCACAAGAAGATATTCACAGGGATAAGGTGAATTTATTCTGGCAGTGTCACTACAGGATGCTAGTTCCTGCCAGCTGGATTGGGGAAGTGCTGCCAAGACTTACTCCTGAAATTGCATGTAGCTCTGTTCCAGGGGTCCACAGATACAATGTGGATGTTCATGGGTAGGGTGCTTTTCCATATATAGCTGGGCACACAGAAACTTTTAGTCAATTAAAAAACCACTTGTTGAAGGTTCTGTCAAGACACTTTTTTGGGAAGTCCAAGAATGTAGCGCATTTTAGATTTATTTATTTATTTATCGTGTCAGTAGCAACCAGACGATTGTATTACATTTTTAACAAATTTTAAACAGACAAAACAAAGTTTGCAAGCATTTTAGATCATTTCTATCCATTTGCTCCTTGAGGCTCACAAAGAAATCTACAACATACCATCAAGATTACTAAGATCGTCTGGAGAGGCCCTGCTCTCGGTCCCACCGGCCTCACAAGCGCGCCTGGTGGGGACGAGGGACAGGGCCTTCTCGGTGGTGGCCCCGCGACTCTGGAACTCTCTCCCACTGGAGGTCAGAACCGCCCCGTCTATCCTGACATTCAGGAAACAGGTGAAGACGTGGTTGTGGAGACAGGCTTTCGATGAATGAGACAGCACCCTAGGATTGTGAATGGAAGATGAGGTATACTTGTTTTTAATATGACGACTGACCACCGTAGTTTTAAATATAGTTGTTATTTTAAATGTGTTATTGTAATTATGAACTATGATATTTTACTGATTGTATGTTTTTATGGTTGTAAACCGGGCTGAGTCCCTCTAAGAGGTGAGAAGCTCGGTATAGAAAACTTTGAAATAAATAATTGAAATAAATATGTTCCTTTTCAAAAGCTACACTGATGCTTTCTCAATGTGATTTCTTCCATAATTGTACACATCTAATCACATCCCGATTCCCTACTATTTTCTTCATGTAGCATATCTTGAGTCTTTCTCTTCTCTTCTTTTCCAATATACTATTTGTTACATTAACATCTGTGGTTTAATCATCTTTCTGTCTAGCTTTCTTTTTCCAAAGTATTAAAATATATTTTATTTTTGTCCTTGATCTTCTTAGCAATGCACTTTTCAAATCCATTATCTATTTAGTTGTGTTTGACTTATTATTAATTTACGTTTGTTGTGCAAGTGTTTGTGATCTTCCTTGTTCTCCATATTTGGCCAGACTTCCATTTTCTCAAGAGAACCTTTTTGCCTTTTATGGCTTCCTCGACTATTCTCATTAATCATACTGGCATCTTCTTGGATTTGATAGTGCCTTTCATGATCTGAAATACCGATTTTGTCGGATGCTACATTAGCATGGTTTTAAATAGTTTTCAAGTGTCTTGGACACATTTGGCCCTCTTTGAGTCTCCAGCTTTCATTTATAGGACACATCATCACTGAAAATCAAATGTGGCTTCCTGGGCAGCATTCCATTAACATCTTTGTTGAATTTAATAGTACTTCTTCACAATTTCCAGCCAGCTCAATAAGCACATCTTGACTCAGATCATCAAAACCATTCAAGATTTAGCCTACAGTCTGAAACTATGTTGTTGTAAGCTTTCAAGTCATTTCTGACTTATGGCGATCTTAAGGTGAACCTTATCATGAATGTTTCTTGGCAGAATTTATTCAGCGAGGACTTGCCAGACTGGATCTACACTGCCAAATAATACAGTTTGAATTGCATTATATGGTCAGTGTAGATCCATATAATGCAATTTGAATTGCATTGAACTTCATTATATTGGTCTACTCTACACCATGCATGGGCAAACTTCAGCCCTTCGGGTGTTTTGGACTTCAATTTCCGGCTGTTAGGAATTGTGGGATTTGAAGTTCAAAACACAAGGAGGGCAGAAGTTTGCCCATGCCAGATCTATACTGACTATATAATGCAGTTCAAATTGCACTATTTGGCAATGTAGAGCCATCCCCATAGTCTTCCTCTAAGGCTGTGAAAGTATGACTTTCCCAAGATTACCCAGTGGATTTCTATAGTAAAGTGGGATTCTAACCCTAATCTCCTAAATCCAGAGATCTTGATATCAATTTTTCCTGGGAGTAAATATGATGGAGTTCAGTGTTATTGACTTCTGGGTAAATATGCATAGAGTTTTCCTTTAGCTGGTTCTATACATTTTATTCCATGTACGGTTTTTCAAAAATACAATCTTGTTGACATTTTTTGTACAGTTTTGATGTGATTTATTCATTGGGCTGTTGTAGGTTTTTTTGAATGTATGGACATGTTCTAGAAGCATTCTCTCCTGATGTTTCACCTGCATCTATGGCAGGCATCCTCAGAGGTTGTGAGGTCTGTTGGAAACTAGGAAAATTGGGTTTATATATCTGTGGAAGGTCCAGGTGGGTGCAAGAACTCTTTTCTGTTGGAGCTAGGTGTGAATGTTTCAATTGGTCACCTTGATTAGCATTTGATGGCCTGACAGTTTTTAGATGTGGCTTGTTACTGCCTAGGGGAATCCTTTGTTGAGAGGTGACTAGCTGTCCCTGATTGTTTCTTGTCTGGAGCTCCCCGTGTTTATCTACTGTTATAATTATAGAGTTTTTTTAATACTGGTAGCCAGATTTTGTTCATTTTCATGGTTTCTTCCTTTCTGTTGAAATTCTCCACATGCTTGTGGATTTCAGTGGCTTTTCTGTGTAGCCTGAAATGGTACTTGTTAGCGTGGCCCAGCATTTCTGTGTTCTCAAATAATATGTTATGTCCACGTTAGTTCATCAGGTGCTCTGCTATGACTGACTTCTCTGGTTGAATTAGTCTGCAGTGCCTTTCATGTTCCTTGATTCGTGTTTGGGCACTGCATTTGGTGGTCCCTATGTAGACTTTTTATTCATTCAGTATAAGAGTAACTAAATCACCCACACCAGTAAAGTTTGCTCCTTTGACTCCATTTCAAAGACATCCTTTCACTTTAAGTTATCTCTATGGATTATGGCTATATGATTCATGTATAGACTGAGTTTTCAACCATCATCATGCAGAGCATTCTTAGTAAAATATTATCTTACCCATGTCTACTGCAATGTAATTGTGGCAAAAGCCTTGGATGCTGTCAAACAGAAATTGGATGGCCATCTGTCAGGGGTACTTTGTGCTTTTCCTGCATGGAAAGGGGTTGGAATGGATGGTCCATGTGGTCTCTTCCAACTCCATGATTCTATAATTCTAAGCTGTGTAGTAATGGGATTTATTACCATGTAACTCTGCCATTCTAAAATTTTCATTTGTACATTTCACAAGGGCTGTGAGATTGGAAATGCTCACCATTTGATGTTACAGACCTCAACTCTTGAAGCCAACAAGATTAACATTAGTTGAAGGATTCTGGGAATTCTAGTCCAAAAATTACCACCCTGAACTTTACTCAGCCCTTACAGAACTTGTATGAGACATTGGTAGGAATAACCTAATTTGGATCCTGATCCGGAAACTGTAGTGAGAAGGAAATTGGAGACATGAAAGCGGTAAGCAAACAGATTTTAGCCTGTTATATCTACATGATTGCAGAACTGGAATTTCTTACACCAGACAAACAAAAAAGAAAACGTAATGAGTTCTTTGATTGTCCATCATGCTCACTTTGTGTTCCAGCATTATTCTTTGTAAAATAATGCATATCAAGCAAGAATTGCTAAACAGTGACAGCTCTAACTGAATGCCTTAAAAAAAAAACAGAGCCAAGAGTATTATAATTGATGTTGCGTGAGGTGTTATGTGCTAGTAATGCCAAATTGGCTTTAGATTGCATCCTTTTTTCCAGTTTACACAGTCACTAATTTGCCAGTCCTACTGGTGACATGAGCGACTAATGGAGATGTTGACAATAAAATAGTGTAGTTAACACATCATGATTTATTGCTTTATTCCCCACATCCTTGCATCTCAGAAAATGAATAGATCTTTTTAGTATCTGGATATGTTTTCATGGCCTTTTTACCAGCATAATTAGTCTCTACACAATGAAACCACCATCTTGAATTATATAATTCTCCAATTAAAATGGCTTCAGACAAGGAACATGTTTGAACATTGCAAGACAAGAAACCCACTGAGGCAATGAAAAATCTGCTGAACCAAATATAATTTCATTTGTACATGTCACAGAATAGGGTCTAGCTAAATGTATGTGTAGTTTCATTGCTAAAGAAATATGAGGGTAGAGATAAAAAACAGAAAGCAGGCAGAAGGGGGGGTGGATTCTACAATAAAGTTCACTGACAGCTGTTCAGTGGAGAATCCATTTCACAGCTTCTTTTAACATTTAAGAAATACTGATTGATTACACAGACCTGCAAATTTGGGGGTTATAAAAATCTTTTTTTTTAAGTATGCTGGCTTTATAGGAATTTGACATTCTAAATCCAAAAATGACCTAAGATTTGCTCTATCACATAGTTTTTTCACAACTTGCTTTGACATTTATATGTTGTAAGATGTGACTGAATGAAATAAGTATTGAAAGTAATAATAATAGTTTTAAAAGTGAAAGAACAGTGTGTAGTACATTCTTATTGTCTTTTTTCAAATGCAGCACACAAAATACATTAAAAACAATAACAATATTGGAAAATAATATCTATAGGCAATCTGTCGTGGCTGATTATGATTGTCTTCCAAGTGGCAATGGGTCCATAGGTGACTATAGAAGCTGATTCTGAAACTGCATGTTCTTTTGCAGTGAGGACATCAATTTGCCAGATGGAAGGCAGTCACAACAAGGGTTGGCTTGATGCACCTTCCTCTTCACACGTTTCTTCACACAGTACTGTTGGTAACAGCTGGCCTCCAGTTAGAATGCTTGAGGCCAGGGCTTCCTAGTTCCCAGAATTTATACCACATTTTTAAGATTAGCTTCAAGCCCATCTCAGCTCAAAACAGAATGTTGTTGTCCACCAACATTCTGTTTTGAGCTGAGAGTAAAGTAATTGCTTGGAGGGATGGTAAGTGGACATTCGGACAACATGGCCAGTTCAGAAAAGTTGATAGCAGAGAATCATCACTTCATACTGGTGGTCTTTGCAGACCTGTCTATTGAATCAGTTCAGCCTCTTGCCTTAATCCAATTACTTGACATAATACCTGGGTTGCTGTGAGTTTTCTGAGCTGTATGGCCATGTTCCAGAAGCATTCCATACATGGCCATACAGCCCAGAAAACTCACAGCAATCTAGTAATTCTGGCCACGAAAGCCTTCAACAACACATTGAAATAATACCATTAAGTAAAATGTTCTATAATGTCAGCAAACACTGGTATTTAAATAAAACACAGTTGCAAATATAAAAACTTTGGTTGGAACCCTCCTACTGACCTTGAGGAAGTCACAATTTCTCAGCCTCAGAGGAAGGCAAGGCAAACCTTCTGTGACCTAATTTAACCAAAGACTCCATGACAGTCCTCCAACTTTAAAAACTACCAAAGTCATTGTAGTGTAGCTTTCCTTTTCCAGAAACAGCCATAGTCAGTATATAAACTGAAGCCTAGCTTTCAGTAAGAGGGCTGGACATGGAGAGTACTCACAAAGTTATCTGTTTATCAGTTCCTAAACAAGGAGTTCAAGAAGAATTCTGAAGATCTCTTTGGCCATAAGGCCTTCATCTTATGTTTCAGTTGCAATTGACTGGCTCTCACCATGATGGCACACATGTATTGTTTCAGGTCTTGCACTGTCATGCCTGATTCAGCAATTACAAAGAAAAACAACCTAGGGTCCTTACATAGTAGACAATCATGGTACTATGAATCAACATTTACTGTCATTGCACATCCTTTGGAATCCTGAGATTTGCAATTGGGTGGGCACTCTTTAGTTCTCAGTTGTAGTATCCCAGCAAACTACAAGATGCCAATTAAATGGAACAATAGCACTTGTGAACTGTGAAAGGGTACCGAGTATCATCAGTAAACTCAGTTCCACAGCCAAATCCCCAAATGGTTGGTTCTCAAGAGTTTCCTATGGATGATCAATAGCAATGCACACAGATAAATTCCCTGCAATGGCCAACAGCAAATTTGACAAGAGTCCACAAACAGTCGTGCTGTACTAATCTTTAGAATGAGTCAAACTTTAGACATATTAATGTGATGAGGCAAGTTCTTGCAAAGTTAAAGCTTTTCTAATGCCTGGTATAGGTTCATCTCTATAAATAAATAATGAAAAATTCAGAATATATGAAAGGATACATAAGCGCTGATGCCTCCTCCTAAACTGAATGCAAAAAAGAAAGTTTCACAACTTAATTTTGCTGATTTCAGAACACAGCTGACATTCACATTTCACAAGTGCAATTCCCACAGGTACTTCAGCCAATACTACATCTGTAGCATTTCACTTCTATTTTTTTTTGAAAGCCAGGTAATTCCAGCAGCGAATGGTGGTCCTTACAGAAAGAACCAGTTCCCCTGCCACTGATATAGTAAATAAATAGAACAGATATAGCAGCCGCTACAATTTCTTGTATAAGCAATAATACACAGCAGGGAATTATGTCAATTTTGAAGGCTACTGTTCTTAATACAGTACCAAGTTGCCAAGGCAATATCCTGTCAAAGAGAAAATCTCATCTGTGGAACAGGAGAGCTGTCTAAGCAATTCCAAACAAGTAAGGACTCTATAGCCTAATAAGTAAGGACTCTGTAATTTTTATAAAGTTCTCAGCATGGCTGCAGACCACATCTATGTGCTGACTGGCGAATATTAAACTAATCTGAAACTCTGTTGTACCTCTGGATTAGACAAGAAGAAAACTTCATTTTGTCAAATGAACATAATTTTGTGATTTTCTTACTGCATTATACTAGTACGAGGTTTCAGAACAATATCCATCCCTAAACTGGATTTTTAAATCAATTCTTAATTAATGTTCTGCCTAAGGCTGCTGGATATAAATGACATTTGCGGTACTGGATTAAATGGTGAAGACAAAACAAAATTAAAAAGTGGGACTGTAGATACTGGTTTGTATTTAATTTCTTAAGGAAGATGAAATGATATCCTAATTTTAGAGAAAACACACTAACTTAGAGAAAGACAGCTAATTATTTTATAGAATAAAGCTATTTAGCCCCTTCTACACAGCTGCATAAAATCCACATTATCTGCTTTGAACTGGATTATATGGCAGTGTAGACTAAGATAATCTAGTTCAAAGCAAATAATGAGGATTATCTGCTTTGATAACCTGGGTTATGCAGCAGTGTAGAAAGGGCCTTAAAGTACAAAATTAATCTAGTTGCATTCTAGGTGACAACTGAGAGGTATTGGCTGGAAGAATGAAAATTATTCCTAGTGTATCAATTCATCCTATAGAGAGGTGGAAACAGGTAGATTGGGATGCAATTTTCACTTCAGGTCATCCTTTCTAACTATATCAACTACTTTGTTTCTAACATTTCTGTGTTTTCTACCATTGTGCTTCTATTATTATTTCATGTCAAAAGCATTGCTTAAATAAGTATAAAACTGATAAAATAGAGGAAGCACAAGCGGCTAAATAATTTTATACCAAATACGGGCAACAGTGACTGCATTGACTGTATCTTTAAAAAAATCTTTCTCTATGCATGAGGCAGGGCATTGTGGTCAAGCATACAGTTGCAGAGTTGTTTGTTCTGCTCCACAGTCGCACAAAGGGGAGGATTCTTCTAGGTCAGTGGTTCCCAACCTGTGGGCCGTGGCTCACTGATGGGCCACAATACCTAAATTAAGGTCTGCAGCTCTAGATTATTAAATATGGTTTTCTGTGGGCAATCAGATGGTGACTACTGGATGGGATATATTCTGTGTCAGAAACTAGATCTCCTGTGGTCCATCCAATGCAACATTCTGAATCAGCACCCAAAAGAACCACACCAAATATAAAGTTGACCAAAAACATATTCATAACCCTTTGGGTACTAATGTTGGAGAATGGTCCCTGGTCAAAGTGGTCCCTGGTCCACTTTGATTCCTGGTCAAGTGGCTCCTGGTCAAATTTGTCCCTGGTCAAAGTGATCTGTGGTCAAAAAAAGTATGGGAACCACTGTTCTAGGTAGTGCTATTTTGCCAAGTTGTCTTTTGATCTGCTCACTCCGCTTCTGAGGGCCCTTCCAGACAGGCCTATATCCAAGGATCTGATCCCAGGTTTTCTGTTTATCCCAGATTATGTGGCAGTGTGGACTCATATAATCCAGTTTAAAGCAGAAAACCTAGGATCAGATCCTGGGATATAGGGCCTGTCTGGAAGGATCCTGAATTTGTTCAGGGACTTCCAAATTGCCCATTCTTGGTTTGCCCCTGGAAGCAGACCCTTGTGGGGAGCCAACCAGTTGAAATTGCTTGATTTTGCCACCCAGAGTGATACTCTTGCTGTTGCTGAGGGACGTTATGAAGAGTGGTGGTTCTCATGAAGATTTTCCTTGGTTTGAGTCTACTGGGAGGAGGCTGGTAGCTATGCAGTGGATGGCTTCCACAGTGTTCAACCTTATTTCTCTCACAATATGCCCAAATTTGAATACTGGTGGAGTTAGGAGGGGATTGATTTTGTCACTTGGGAGTTGTAGTTTTCTGGCATTTATAGTTAACCTACAATCAAAGAACATTCTGAACTCCACCAATGATGAAATTGAACCAAACTTGGCACACAGTAATCCCATGACCCACAGAAAATACTGGAAGGGTTTGGTGGGCACTGACCTTGAGTTTTGAAGTTGTAGTTCATCTACATCCAGAGAGCATTGTGGATTCAAACAATGATGAATCTGGACCAAACTTGACACAAATACTCAATATGCCCAAATGTGAACACTGGTGGAGTTTGGGGAAAATAGACCTTGATGTTTTGTAGTTGCAGTTGCTGGGAATTATAGTTCACCTACAATCAAAGAGCATACTGAAGCCCACCAATGATAGAATTGAGCCAAACTTCCCACACAGAACCCCATGACCAACAGAAAACACTGTGTTTTCTGATGGTCTTTGTTGACCCCTCTGACACCCCCTCACAACCACCCCAGAGGTCCCAACCCCCAGGTTGAGAAACGCTGTTATAGAGAGACACAAGGATATGTGAAATGGCAGGAGGCATGGATTTACACCTAACACTACACTTGAGTTTGTGCATTTTCACATCATCTGTTAAGAGTCCAAAGAAGATGCATGCCTGGAACCAAATCATTTTTTGAAAAAGAATTCACACTTGTGTACATGATTAAAAATTTTGAAAAACAAGGCTTTAATGACTTGAGGTCTTCAGTGTATACATTATGGAAACATCTGCTATAGTTCTGTACATTATATGCTATGCAGGAAGTTGTACTTCACATGTTTCAACACCTTTATTTGGTAAGGATTCTTCTACAGCTCTTAAACATTAATTACTTTCAAGCACATTGTTTAGTTTTCCAACATTTTAGTAAGCTGAAACAAAATCTATACTGTTCTGCTTATTTATCTGAATTCATACGCATGCAGAACTGTTATTGTACTATAGATTTAGCATTGCTATTTTATAACTGTGATACACTGTTTTCTAAGCAGAAAACATTGGGGTTTTGCTCACAACAACCGCATGCAAATTTTGTGCAGAAATAAGTGCCAAACTGTGGACACTTATAAAAATTGTGCAATTTTTGAAAACTGTCTGGCTTGAAAGAATAATGCTGTCAAAATAACTCTTTGCTTCCTTTGAGAAGAAAATGAATGAAGAATTACATCCCTATGTATTATAAAATGTGCTTTTTCCAACATATCATGAAACTGAATGTATAACTGATTTTATTTTATTTTATTATTTACAATATTTATACCCCGCCCTTCTCACCCCAGAGGGGACTCAAGGCGGACTTACAACAGGCAGCAGTTTGATACCTGTTGTACATATAGTGCTACATATATTAATAATATATATTAAATATATTTAAAAATAAACAATTACAATTAAAACCAAACAATTAAAACATATGTATTGTCGAAGGCTTTCATGGCTGGAATCACTCAGTTCTTGTGGGTTTTTTCGGGCTATATGGCCATGTTCTAGAGGCATTTCTCCTGAGGTTTCGCCTGCATCTTTGGCAAGCATCCTCAGAGGTGAGGTCACCTCTGAGGATGCTTGCCGTAGATGCAGGCGAAACGTCAGGAGAAATGCCTCTAGAACATGGCCATATAGCCCGAAAAAACCCACAAGAACTGAATTAAAACATAAATTATTAAACATGCAATATTATTAAAAGCTGCAATTTTCTTTTATTTGGGTAAGATAAGATTTCAGTTTGAAGGTCTTTGTTCATATATCATTTAATCGTATAAGGAAGTGAAGAACAAACTCATCCTGACAGTCAACTCAAAGCCAGAATTCAGCAAGAAAGAGTCCAAAAGTGGCAAGTAAAAACTCAGAACCTCAATCAGTGGCTGATACCAGATGAGCACACAGAAGACTGGGCGACTTGGAAGGTGCTGAACAGACTGCACACTTGTACCACAAGATGCAGAGCCAATCTTAAGAAATGGGGGTATAAAGTGGCATCCATGACATGCGAGTGTGGAGAAGAGCAAACCAAAGACCACTTATTACAATGCAGTCTGAGCCCCACCACATGCATAATGCAGGACCTCCTTACAGTGACATCAGAGGCACGTGAAGTGACCAGCTTCTGGTCAAAGAAAATTTAGCATAATGCCAAGTTTTAAACTTTGTTTGTTGTTTTTATACATTATAACTGTATTCTCAATTCACTTCTGACATGATAAATAAATAACCTCATGAATTTAATTAGGTTCTCTTTAGGCAAGGTTTCCTTCGGAGTGTTTTTGCCAGCTCTCTCCTCTGAAGTACAGCACTTGTACTTGGCATCCAAATATGAATCTGGGCTGACCTGCTTAGCTTTCAAGATCAGATGGGATCTGGTGCTTTTTGGCCTGTTTTTATCAGTTGTGTGCTCATGAATATGCTATATTTGCTATTTTTGTTATTATATAGTATTTCCATTTGTGTATGTGTCTGTCTGAAATCCTACTCAAACATCAATCATTGCAATTCTACACTGCATTTTTGTTTCTATGTTCTAAAAGCATTTGCCTTTTCTTAATAAATAAAGTCAGAATAAAGAAGAACCTGAGAGATAATATTCAAAATGGGGTTTTTTATTGTTGTTTTATTGTTTTATCCCACTCCCACCCTCCCCTCCTTGTACATGCAATTTACACATCAAACTGCAGAAGTTACATTTGAAATATCAATCTCAGTCTTCATTTTTCTACTCCACATTTTAGCACATTCTCTAAATAATTCCTAACTGGTTCCCACATCCTCTTAGTTATTGTAACCTTTTCAATTTTATCTATATTATTCCATTTGCAATTTGTTATTTCCACATTTAACATACTTCTACTAATTAGTCAGTGTCCACTTTGTTTTATCTTTCTAACCCCTCACTAAAACAATTTATGCACACGTTATTAATTTGTCAACCAATTTTTCTTTTTATATATTTCTCACTCCTGTTATCAGTGCATGTAGTACATTTCTCTTAACTATTACTACTTGTAAATTTAACATTCTGTTGTTTTCTCCTTCAATCATTCTCCAGTATTCTTGTACTTGATCACATTCCCATATCATACGATTAATAGTTAAATGATAATAGCTTTTATTTTTAAAATTACATGGTAATACTGGATCCTTTAGCATGAAAAGGTAACTATAGCATGCTGCAAATAATGCAAAAAATAAAAGGTTTTTTTTCTTGTGCCTTTACTTCATTTTCTTACAAAATCACTTAATAAGAGAAGTTTGAAATGTATGTTTCCAAAGTGTTTCAAATTACACAAAAATAATGTGTGAAGTAAAGTATTCACTTTTTTAAAGGAACATCTTTTAGGCATTTGTGCAGATGCAGCTTACTTTGAATTCTGAAAATGTATACAAGATCTTTGAATTAACTTAAGCATTAATATTGCTTCTGTATTCCCCAAGCCTCAGATAATTATGTGTCATAATGACAATCCCGAAGTATATACAAATTAGTTTCTAGAACATGCTGATGATAGATTTGATTATGCTTATTTTGGTTCTGCTCTTGGGGATGAGAACATGATAACAAAGAATAATTAATAGTCATGGGACTATGATATGACCATCATAAATCCAAGAAACCAAAAAGTAATTACAGTTTATTAGCTGCACAATCTGATCTCAACTGGTTTACCAGTCTACGTAAAAAGGTCCACACTGATTTACGGAAAGATGCAAGACTATTTGACGGTAATTGTGGAATCTTTCCAGTATTGTGCTGTAGATGGTTGCCCTGCAGTTCACAAGCTGTCATGGCAGTCTCCAGGCACAACACAGTTCCTGCCAATCAACCATTGCCTGCAGTGATTGGAGAAGGGAGGGGGAAAGGAGGGGCAATTCCTTGTTACCCCATTGCCCTGGTGACATTACTGCAAGTGATGGCCAACTGGAGGACCCATGTCATGCCTGGAGACCACTACGACATTGAGAATGAAAGAGGATGGTAAGAGAGGCCTGGTCATGCCAAACTAATTTAGCACCATTGTGTAGTTAGGTCTCTCTCCTGCCTCTGCAGCAACCAAAGGAATGGTTGTGTAAATCATCCCGGATAATGGGTCAGTGTAGATATATAAAGAGAAAGTTAAGTTCTGTAGACGATAAAGGACCTCATTAGATGGGG
The DNA here is from genome assembly GCF_037176765.1 of Anolis sagrei. Lineage (NCBI taxonomy): Eukaryota > Metazoa > Chordata > Lepidosauria > Squamata > Anolidae > Anolis > Anolis sagrei. Next base: position 38,850,289 of record NC_090025.1, read on the forward strand.
GAGAGCAGGTGGAACCATCCCAATTCTCTCCCATCTTTCCATGTCTTCTGGGATGGTCAGCCATCCCACATGCTTACCATGCTTTTCCTGCCCCCCCCCCCCCCACTTTCTCCTGCATTCTGCAGGAGTTAGGTAACAGCTGACTTCTGAAGATGATATTTAGGTTCTGTTTCCATGCACTTAGGAAATGGAATACCATGAAATCCCACCCATTGTCTGATGGCTTCCATGGGGCTCCGTTTCCTCCGTTCAGAAACATGGGGCTCTGTTTCCTCCATTCAGAAACAAACCCTGAAGACCATTTGATAAAGTCCAAAGATGAAGATTGCCAGAAGTCTAAATGCACCCAACTAAACTGCATACAATATAACCACCTTTGCATCATATTATATATGCATAAATTAACATAGGAATTGATAGGCAATAACTTTGATTTTTAAAATGAATTACTTTATCAGCTTCACATGTATCAACTGTTTCATTGCTTTGCCTTAAACTTGTTACAGAAAATCTTTATGCATTGCAAATGGCACATTCTTTCTGGACAATGAGGTAAGCATGTAACACTAAAGATTGTACTCTTAATAACTATAGTATTCTTGTAGCTATATATAAGTCCAAAATATTGTTAAAGTTGCCTCTGTCAGCAAATAACTTGCATTTCCAATACTGCTTCTTAGGCTTGAAAGAAAGAAGCATGCAGTTCCATCATCTTGTAGACCCCATTGTTAGAGGGGGAGGGTTGGGGAATACAGTGGGCTGAGGTATATGGGTGGAGGAAGGAACTCCTGCCAACTGGGGCAACCACATTAAATTGGGGTTTTGCATGTTGGGAAAGATGGTAGGGTAAAATAAAGAATTAAAGGGGGAAATGTCAAACCAAAGTGAATGAAGATATTGAAAAGCCTTGGGCAATGTCGTTACTTAACCATAATTGTCTTGTTCTGGAATACCCTTTGTAAATACATGTTCTACCATCTATGAAACAATGTAGGTCAGGAAAGAAGCATTTTGTGGCTCTTATTTTCACTGGTTATGAAATTAAATGGCTCCATGACTTCATCCTAAAGTTATACCATCACAGCACAATACATTTGCATGTATACTTTGAAAAAGAAACACTGATAGTATATGGATACTTACTAGTGTTTACATCTGCCATCTTTTTCTTGAAAGCTTTGTTTTTTTTTCCATGCCTCCTTTCTAAAATTACAACAACATAAAGCACATCACTGCTTCCCAGAGTGGTCACTATTACCATTTTAATGGACTTGATCTCAAAAAAGCTACAAGATATGTATCAAATATTGTGTTGTAATTTTTTTTTAAATCTACATGTCCCTATGGGGAAAGCAAAAGAAACAGCTACCCTGTTTACACCAGAGATACCACACAAAATATGGCAATAATATAGTTACTAATAACTGGTTACTTGTAATTATTTCCTTTTTTCCAGTAATAAAGTTTATAATGTAGTGACATAACAACCAGTTTACAAAGTATAATTTCACTTTATTTGTAATGTAACTTTTCAGTTTGCTGATAGCTTAAGAGCTGCAGTAGTATGGTCTCAGTAAACTTTGGAGGAGGAATATCACATGGTTCAAATGCTGGCTCATGCTGTGACTCATTGGGCTGCCTTACACTCTATTTTGCTGCCACATCAAAACCCACAATAGGAGGGAAGGACTGAAATAATATTGTGTGCTCTAATCAAGAGGAATACTGTATATAGATATATTTCTGTAACTAAAAGTTTTTAGTAACTGTATAGTAAAGATTATTTTTTTAAGAATGTTAATCACTATGACATTTTTCTTGTAGATCTTTGAAACACAGCAGCAACAAAGCTCCCCTTTTAAAATAATTTTTCATGTTCTGGTACTGCCAAAAAACATGCTTGATAAATGGACGAGTATAATTAGAGAACAATTATCTAACTAAAGTTGACTGTATTCACCTTTGTTTTGCAGGCGTTCCAGTTATGCCATATTTGGAAACTGCCCAAGGAACTGCTGCATTGGTTTATTGTCACAAAAGCAAGTAAGGAGTACTCCTACATACATTTTCCTGAGAGGCGTCCCCAATAAACTCAATTAAGCTTACTTTAGAGAATATACACCATAATCCTGTCCAACAAATAGACTAAGAAAAGAATAGCAAAGTATTCTTAGGCTAGAAACTTACTTTACTTACTTACGATCCCTCATTGTCCAAGTATGATGGCCTTCCAAGTGTAGTCTCTTGGCGGTGGATACTTAGATGACTGTAGGGCCCTATTCTTGACCCACATATTTTTCTTCAGTGAGGACATCTGTTTCCAGGTAGAAGGCAGGCCCGGTCAGGATTGGCTTGACACGCCTTCCTCTTGGCACGTTTCTCTCCTTCCCTCTCCATTCATGCCTCTTCAAATTCCACAGGACTGCTGGTCACAGCTAACCTCCAGCTAGAGCACTGAAGAGCCAAGGCTTCCCAGTTCTCGGTGTCTATGCTACAGTTTTTAAGGTTAGCTTCAAGCCTGTCTTTAAATCTATTTTCCTGTCCACCAACAATAGAAACTTGAATTTCACTATTGACTGTGGATAAGGACTAGCCCATTTTAGTATCCAGACACATATAGTCCAGTGCATTCTATCTTTGACTGAAGTTTTTTGATGCCTGAGCTAGAAAATCCCACAAATTTATTCATTTTTATTTATTTACAGTATTTGTATTCTGCCCTTCTCACCCTGCAGGGGACTCAGGGTGGATTACAATGTACATATACATGGCAAACATTCAATGCCATAGACACACAACATATATAGACAGACACTCAGAGACTATTTAACATTCCAGCTTCTGGCCACCAGGGGAGCTGTCACTTCACCGTCCGTTTGTGACACTGATAAAGTACTTCCTCATTCTTTGCATACTTTCTGGAGATTTTTATGGCCTCGTAAATCAGTTAAATTAGCCTCCCCACATAAGTGGTACCTAAATTTCCTACTTGACAGATGCAACTGTCTTTTGGGCTGCAAAGGTCTACAACAAGCTACACAATTTTGGACAGAAGCTCACTCCGACTCGGGCTGGCTTCGAACTCATGACCTTTTGGTCCATAGTGATCTTAATGCAGCTGACTCCCAGCCAGCTATGCCATAGACCCTCCATTATCTTCTGTAGTAAATTAACAAACATAATTAGTTAATTGGTTGTCCTTTTAAATAGCACAGTGAATCTGCATTATGTGAAATAACACACTGAAGCTCACTCTGTGAAATGGTAGGGCTGGCCCTATAATTAGGTTAGCATCTAACAGACGTTTCATCACCTGCAACAACCTGGTAGAAAAAAAATGTCCTTAAAAGCCAAAATTTTGGGAAATTGTGCTGTGGGACTATACCTCCCAGTCCCCAACTATCAACTGTGGGATTTTAGGAGTTTAAATCCAAAAAAGGATTTTTATAAGCTGCGCTGAAAACACATAAATCATATTCAACCTAGCAACTACCATTGCTCTATTACCCAGTGTATCAAATAGCTTTTTATTGTACATGGTAGGCTAGAGCAGCACTGGCCCACCCTCACCTTGAGGGCTCCTGGGTTTTTAAAGATACAGCCTTCAACACAAGACCACCTGCTGAAATGCTAAAATACTATAAAAAGCAGAAAGGCATTATGTTGAAATTCAGACTCTAATGCATCCATAAAATATCATTTTTCTCCATTGGGACATTGGAATGTAGTATATTACAAAGAATAGGGATTTTAAAAAAAAAAAAGATTGCTAATGTATCCCTTCATTTTCAGTTGCTTGTGCAGTATTTGTGTTTATATCTACTTATTTGCGAATCTGTTCAATTTTTTAATTGCTCTAACTGAAGCGTGTACTTTGCTGTGCATAATACGCATAGACTTAAATTGCATAGTATATAAACAGAGGCTTAAATACCGTTAATATTAGCTGAACTTAATTGTTGTGCTCTAACAGCTCTGGTCTAAGTGGGATTTTTGATACAAGTCTTCGCTCCATAACATTTCAGGCTTTTGTAGTTAACTTTGTATACCAACCTAAAGGTTCCGTGTTTTTGCTGTCTTTCCTAATATAATTTATAATTGCTTCATTGCTATTTAAAATGTACATGCAGTTCCTTGATTTATCATATGTTCTCAAAAAGGAAGCATTATCACATTTACCGTTGACATAGATGTAAGTTGGTGTTTTGAAAGTGACTTATCAAATCTCTACCTCTTTTATCACACTAGAGAAAAAATCCACTTAACATCCAATTTCCGCCTCCTGCAGAATTCTAGGATTTAGTGAGGCTATTAGAGGCTCCTCCCTAAACTACAAACCACAGAATTCTGCTGGAGGCAGAAACCAGATTTTAAGTGGATTTTTTCTCTAGTATGATGAGACCAAATCTGAAAGTGTAGTTGAGAAAGTGTGACTTGTGGGAAAGTGTGAGTTCCAAGTTAAATACTTCCTCATCCTATTTTGCAATGACTCTACAGCAAGCATTGGCAAACATCAGCTCTCCGAGTGTTTTGGACTTCAACTCCCACAATTCCTAACAGGCTGATATTTGCCCATGCCTGCTCCACAGTATGCCAGGCCATTATTTCTCCAAAAGTCCCGGGGAGCTTTTGCACAATTAAAACTTCTGCACCAGCTGTGCCCGTACCTTGGGAAGTCTGACTTGGCCATGGTGGTCCACACTCTTGTTACATCCTGAATAGATTACTGCAACACACTCTATGTGGGGTTGCCTTTGAAGACTGTTCAGAAGCTTCAATTAGGCAGCCAGATTTTTCACTGGGGTGGCGTACAGGGAGCATACCACCCCCACCCCCCACCCCCTGTTACGTCAGCTCCACTGGTTGCCAGTTTGCTACCAAGCACAACTCAAAGTGCTGGCTTTGGCCTATAAAGCTCTATATGATAATGGCCCAGCTTACTTGTCCAAACATATTTCTCTCTTTGATCCACCTCAGAGGTTAAGATCGTCAGTGAAGGTCCTCCTCTCGCTCCCGCCACCCTAGCAAGTGCAATTGGCTGGGATGAGAGTCAGGGCCTTCTCGGTGGTGGCACCCCATCTGTGGAATTCACTTTCTAATGAAATTAGGTTGGCCCCCTCTCTCCTATCCTTTAGGGAAAAAACTTAAATCATGGTTGTGGGACCAAGCATTCAAACAGCAGGCACAGTGATAATAATGTAAATGACTTATGTGACTGACAATGGAAAGACCTCAGATTATGACTCTAGATTTGTATTTGTTTAAATTTTTAATGAATGTTTATAATTTGATGTTTTTAACTAATGTTTTAATTGTGATTTTATTACTATTTTTTGTTTTGGCATCTAATGGTTGCCAATTGTGAGCCTCCTTGAGCTGCCCCACCCCCACTCCGGGGGGAGTGAGAAGGACTGGATATAAATGTCTGAAATAAATAAATAAATAAATAAATAATCAAAATCTCTATCCTTGGGCCCTTCCACATAGCCATATATCCCAGAATATCAAGGCAGATAATATACAATATCTGGTTTGAACTGGATTATCTGAGTCCTCATTGCTATATAGTCCAGTTCAATGTGGATTTTATACAGCTGTGTGGAAGGGGCCCCATCTTTTGGATTTCTTTGTTTCTCTTCCAATGAATTGCTATGAACCTAAAGAAAGACATAGATCTGGCTTGCAAAGTTACCTTTTTAAGATTGCAGACCTGACCTATTTTCTTGTTTCACATTAATGAAAACATCTCCTTCTTAATCAAAACTGGGTGAACTATTCCTTCTTGCAGAATGAACTCAAACCCCTAATTTGCATTCTATAATTTCAAAAATGCACACAATCAATACATATATGAATATGGCTCAGAAATTAGAAGAGATTAATCTAATGTACCACATAAGAGAAGCCCTGTTCTGTTTGTCATTTAAAATAATATTTAAACAAATCTTCAATGTATAGTCTAGAATACTATCAGAAGTAACATAAGAAGCACAAAGAAACAGTGTGCTATCTTTTTTTTTATTAGTATTATATTGGTGTAAAGCTAATCTTAATTTCAGGGGTTTCAGTAAACCAGTAAAATGCTCCTGGGGATGCAATCTCTTCTGACAAGAGATCAAAGAAGTGTAGATTAGCATACAGTATAATAATTATGCCAGTGATTAGAATTTTAAAAAATCTGAGGCAATTAGAGCTGGCACAGAAGAGAACTAGCTGCCAAACCCCATAAAATAAAATCCTCATTAGCCGAGTAGCATGCTTTTTGCTTCAGTGGCCTCAGCTGGCAGGCTAATTTATTTAATTGACATACAACCAGAATAAGATGGAAAATGTAATACCCAAAACAGATTTGGCAAAGAAAGAGTGTGAGCTTTCCTTCCATTGTTCCAGAAGGCTATACTGTTCTTTGTAGACTCCTATGAACATGGTGCTTTCAGATATAGGAACATCAGAAGCTGCCGTAACCCGTTGGTCAGTTGCCAGCCCTTCTACTAAAACACCTATTAATGGCACACTGTGAATAGCATGCATTCCCATGTCTTGTCAGGTAATGAAGGCGGTAGCAGAATAACACCACCTACACTAGAATCAAAACAACTTCATATTCAGTAATTGGCCAGGCTAGTCACAAAAGGTTATAATTTTATGTATGGCTTAGGTTGCCACAATCACTCTTTAGCTGCTTAGCAACACATTTTTATTGTTGTTGCCATTGGCCATCAAGTCAACTTTGACTTATGACAACCCTATAAAAGGGAGATCTCTGAGATCCATTCTCATCAATTGCCCAATTGTCACTGATGCAAGACACAAGTGTCTTTTGAAGGAAAAACACAAAATTAAAAGAGTCTTCTGCACCAACCAGTTAATGAACAGAAGCTTATCTAAGAGAATTTTCACACAACTCTGTTAAACCGAAATTGTACTGTTAATATTGCCTTTGTCTGGAGTATATTACATGATGTCAAGGCTTTTTCAGTGCTTTACTGTGCTCTATGAATGTTGGGTAAGATCCCCCAGTGGTGCAGTGGATTAAACCCTTGTGCCAGCAGGACTGAAGACCGACAGGTCAGAAGTTCGAATCCGGAGAGAGCACGAATGGACTCCCTCTGTCACCTCCGGCTCCCCATGCGGGGACATGAGGGAAGCCTCCCACAAGGATGGTAAAACATCAAAACATCTTGGCGTCCCCTGGGCAACATCCTTGCAGACAGCCAATTCTCTCATGCCAGAAGCAACTTGCAGTTTCTCAAGTCATTCATGACACACACAAAAATGTTGAGTTATTTAGTCATTGATTATTTACCATTGAATTAATCCCTTACTGACACACATGCCTATCCATTTTGGACATGAATGCCATGTTCTATCTCATTACAATATTGGGAAGATAATGGGCACAGTGTGGCTGTAGTTTCATTGCTCCTCCCTTAGAAATTCTCCAGGAATCCCCAGCAGGGAATGGAGAGTACTTTGGGCTGGACAGGCATCAGAATTCTCAAAGGTTCCCAAGACAACTACTGTACATTTGCTCTCCATTCCCCAGCATGTGTTTTTAATTACTTTATTTTTTTAATAAGAGGTGTAGCAAAAAAAAGGGGGGGGGGCATTCTGGTGTAAATCTATTAAAGTTCAAAAAAGTGTAAATAGTGGCTGCCCAAAAGCTAAAAGAGTGCAATCTGCCCTCCATACTTGTGGGTTTCATTTTTCTGTATTTGATTAAAAATGCTCTCTCTAGAAATATCTAGGTCCTCCAATGCAACTCTATGGTGAATTTCCACCAGAATAGAGTCATACTAAAGGATCTAAAGATTCCTAAAGAAAACACCTTTCTAGGGTCCCATCTACACTCTCATATAATACAGTTTCAGAATGCAGTTTAACTGCATTGAACTGGATTATAAGGCAGCATAGACTCATATAATCCAGTTCAATGCAGATGAATAATAATAATTATTATATTTATTTATTTATTTATTTATTTATTTATTTATTTATATTCTGCCTTTCTGCCTATGGGGACTCAGAGCGGATTACAGTGTAAACAGATACTGGCAATCTGAATCTATACTGACCATTATAATACAGTTCAAACTGGATTACATGACAGTGTAGATGAGGCCCTAGGAATCTCTAGGTCCTCCAGTGTGATTCTGGAGGATTAAAAAAAAGGAGCGTTGTCTTTTTTTTCCCTATTTTTCGCAAGAATGTGCAATAATCCTAAACCTTGTGAATGTGGGGGACTAACTGTAGTATATAAAAGCATACCTTTGCGAGTGTTGATTTATTGAGAATAACATGCAAACAATGGTGAAAGTAGCATAGTGGATTTGTTCATCTTCCTGATCTGGGCAGGGACTGGGACAGCTTCATTATGACATTAAACAATTGTAGTTAACAGAGTTTTTTAAAGTCATGGAGCAACAGGCAAGCAGTCAGGATGATGCAAACGACATATTTCAAGAACCAGAAATCAAGCACAAGGACAAGTACCACTGGAACACAAATCTAGAAACAGGGCACTGTCATTCTACTATTTTTCCAAGTAAAGGAGAAGTGGTTTTCAAAGGAAACAACCAAAAACCACTGATTAGTGTGGCAAACAGCTGAATAAGAAGGCCTTTTGTTTACTGCCAGAAGAAGAGCAAAGAGGGGGCAGCCAAACATCTTTTGGAAGGATGCTGCACAGCTTGAAAGAAGCCATCAAAAAGTTCTTTCACATATTATCACCAAATGTGATTGTGCAATTATTGGGACAAAAAGAAAGCCCTTGCCAAAGAATTCAAAAAATTGGGAACCTCTTAGATAGAGGCTTAACAAATGCTCCAAAGTGGCACTCAAATGGATAGGGAGTCTCATGACTGGCAAGTAAACAATCAGATGCAAAAAACTTGCAACTGAACAGGGTTACCTAAACTTTATACTGGAGGAAAATCTTTGCAAGTTTTTTTAATTCTGCATTCTTTTAACATCTTTTATTTTGATACAACTAAAAGATGTATCATGGTGTTATATTATTTTATTCTATCTCTCTCTCTCACACACACACACACACACTGTAATTGTAAGTAGAGCCAATATGGTGTAGCAGTTTGAATGGTGGTTTAGAAATCTGGTAGACCCTGGTTCAAATCCTCATTCAGCCATGGAAACTCACTGGATGACCTTGGGGGACACATGTTCTCTCAGAAAAAGGACCTCTTCACATGATCCAAAATTTGGTGGTGGCAACAGGGTTTTTTAACTTCAGCCACAGAGCCCAGTGGCTTCCATCACACCACTGAAAAATCTTCCAGGGTGGGTCTGAGGCCAAACTGCCGCAACACCCTGTCACTGCTACAAAATTGCCAGCAGCAGTTGATGGGAGGCTCTCCGTCTTTCCATTAGGAAAGATGGGTCAAGCCAGCTCAAGAAGACTTGAGGTCTTCTTGCATGTGATGAGGTAGGGGGAAGCTGGGAAGGTGCGGAGTGACAGTTCCCCATGCCCCTGTGTTGGTGTCACCAGGATCGCCGCAATTTGTGGCGATACACAATCATTCAGATAGCACATGTGAATAAGTCTTAAGAGGAAATCAGTGGCAAACCTCCTCAGAACAAATTGTCAAGGAAAACCTAGCATGAGGATGCCATCAGTTGGAGTCAACTTGGAGACACATAACAATAGATATAGCTACAATTATATTTGTTTATTTACTATCATCATCATGCTATTTATTTATATAGTGCCATGGAGCTTTCCACATGAAAGAACAAAAATAGTTCCCTGGCATAAGACTTACAATCCATATTTCTCACATTTATTACTAAAACTGGAGAAAAATGAAAGAAAAATAAATAGTAGGTTTTTAAGGGAAAGACAAACTCTAACTACACTAGGAAATCTTTTAGGATTGCCAACTTCCTGAAGATGAGCACATTGCAGCTCTGTTTCTAAGCCATGTGGCTCCACAGTCATGAACAGGCATATAATACCAGCCACTTGCTTCACTCGCTGGTTTATTTGGCCTGCATACATAGTCATGCGGTGGATTCACACTGTTCTTCCAGTTAAAGCAGATCATTTTCAATGACAGATCTTCAGGCGCCCTGCGGCTTGTGATAATGAGAAACATGAGTTTCAAATCAAGGCATCAAAAGAATGATTTTCTTAGAACATTACTGTGTAAAAGGAAAGGGGGCTCTAAAGCTGGGGTGGGTTTTACTATTAATTTTTCTTTCTTTTTTTAATAAGGAGAAGCCATAATCTTTCTCAGTCTGGTGATGCATGTTTAAAGCTTCAGTTTCCATTCTGTATGAACCTGATGAATGCTGCTGTACATGACCTAAGCCCAGATAATAGTTTTTCCCTCTAGTTAATGGCTCTGTTCAATAATGTCCTGTTTCTGCCAACATAAAACAGAACAATTGACTAGATCATCTTCAATAACATTTGTGAATATCATTCAAAGTAAATTTCACTCATCACATTCCCTTATGAGGCAAACATAGCCTACATTTGGAAGTAGTTCTAAAGCTATCTTTGACATTTCAAGTGCTGACTTCTGGCCTTCATGTTGACTCGATTTTTTCCAGTTTTTAAAATAAAAAATAATTATATTCGTTTTGGGATTTGGGTAAAAGACTTAACCAGCTTACTTTAGATCTAAAACCAAGACAGTAAGAAGATGAAAAGACTTTAAAGTTCTGAATATTTTTATGTTTCGCATTACATTCGGAGAACCACTACATATTCTCATATTTGATAGGGTGCTAGAGGCTGACCCTAGCATCTGGTCCCATTTCCACATCAGCAACTCATTTGCCAGTTTCATCTTCAATGTCTGTTTCAAGAATATAAGGGCTATGATGATTCCTCTTATCATGTCCAGAACCAGTTCTAACAGTAGTGTGGCACAATGTGCCTCAAATTATCCAATGTTCAGGACCATCAATTGTTTGATTCCAATTTACCAGGAATGGTCCAAATATGTGAACACTGATCACACTTGTTTCTTTCTTTTCTGAAAACTTGCCAAGATGAGCACTGGTCCAGGAACCACGTTGAGTGGCACTGGTCTAGCAGATGTGAATGCAAAGTCTATATGTACAAGAAAGACAGGAGTTTAATAGCATTCTCCTCCTTCCATTCCATGTTCTCCAGATATTAGAATCATATTGCCTCCAACACTGGTAGCAATACAGAGGCCTCTATATAAAGTAGCCAATAGTAACATTATCATCTGGGAGTTGATCTAATTTCCTTTTGAAAGTGTCCCAAGTTCCTGGCCATTACTACATCTTATTAGGAGCCCCCGGTGGCACAAAGGGTTAAACCTTTGTGCCGGCAGGACTGAAGACTGACAGGTCACAGGTTCGAATCTGGGGAGAGCATGGATGAACTCCGTCTGTCAGCTCTGGTTCTCCATGTGGGGACATGAGAGAAGTCTCCCACAAGGATAATAAAACATCAAAACATCTGGGCATCCCCTGGGCATCGTCTTTGCAGACGGACAATTCTCTCACACCAGAAATGACTTGCAATTTCTCAAGTCACTCCTGACAAGAAACAAAAACTATATCTTATGATACAAATTGCCCAGTTTCCCAGCCGTCAGTGAATCTTCTAGTGAATTGCACAGTTTTAACTATGCACCATATAAAGAAGTGCATTCTTTTATATTTCCTACCTCCTTTATTACTAACATCACATTTTAAATATTATAAAACAGGTAACGTTTCTCATATTCACTTTTCTACATTGTTGTTGCCATGCTATTTTAGTCATTTATATCCTGCCACTTTTGCAGTAATGAGACCCAATGTAGCTAACATATTTAAAACAATACAAATTTAAACTATACAAAATTTTACACACAAACACACAATACAAATTAAAACTATACAAAATTATTAAGGATTAAATATAAGATTTAAAAGCAACTGAACCATTTTTATAGTTCACATGCCAAACCCTAATCAGCTTTCAAAAGTCTGATAGTACAAAAATGTTTTGCCCTTGTAGCAAAAGAGCAAGGATGGGGCGATTCTAGCTTCTCTAAGGAGGGGATTCCAAAGTCTAGAAGGAGTCGTTGAGAAGGTCTTCTTTCTTGTCCCTAAGTCTGAGAAGATGATGGGACAGAGAGCGACTCCTCTAAGCAATCTTGCAACTCTAATGGACCCATAAAGGGTCTTAAAAATAATCTAGATCCAACCCATATAAGATCAAAATCAGTATGTTGAATTGTGCCCAAAAAGAAAAAGAAATGGATGTAGTACAGAAACATTTTGTACAAATTGTGGCAACTCTTATCTCATAGGAATTGTCAGTTTCTGAACAGAGTGTCTCAAACATATGAAGGCAATTGGTTTTGTAAATAAATATGCATTTGTCAAATATTTTTCACATCCCTGATCAAGGCCACATCCCTGATCAAGGCCAAATTACTACTTGGGAGGTCCTCACCTGAGCATTGAGAAAACTCAAGGCTGCTTAACTTCAGCCAAAGATGTTACATCATGTAATTTAAGCTAATGCTTGGGAATCACTGTTCCCACAAGCTGTACTATCATTTAGACTCCTGATGTTCTATCCAGACATCCATGTTCAGGTTGGGGCTGAGTCTGTGGGGGAAGATGGGACTAGAAACAGAGCCACAGTCTTCCAACTACATATAAACCATACAAATTGCATGTGTCTATACTACTGTTGCAAAAAAAATCATGTTTTCTTTGGTGGCCTCTTACAGCACAACTCTAGACAAATCTTTTTTGACTGTGTATCTGTCTACTGAAGCTCTTGGTACTCCAGGAGAACCCTGCAAACCCCCATTCCCTGCCAATATTTTTTTTCCAGGCCATCACCTCATTGCAAAAGAACAAGGACTTTCACCATCTCTGCAAAAGAGGGCTGGTGCCTTACCAACACTATAAGTCCCACTATTCCATAGCATTGAGTCATGGCAGTTACGGTGTAGATGCACCCAGCCTGCACTTTATTTTCTCTCCTTTTCCGTGCAACCAGTTGTGCTTTTTCTGTGTATTCTGGAGTGCTGTTATGATCATTAAGTTATCATCATGTGCTCAGTTAGTCTGTTTAGTGAAGAAGCCAATTTATAAATAACAACAAAGTTTTCCTTGTCCTTATTCCATATAGAGGTTGCATCTGCTTTCTTCCACCATTCTTGTGGAATCATCTAAGGAAAAATTTATTAAATAAAAGCTGCCAATACTGTGGGTTTCCTGTAGAACTGGAATTGGCTTTTCTACAACTGCTGTGGTAAATTTTCAGGAGCCAGAGATGTCCATTCTGAGCACAACATTTCTTGAAACTTATATAATTCCTTTGGCTCTCCAAAGTGCAGTGGTTTCTACTGCATACAAACATGTAAATGACGAAATAAGAAACAAGTTATTGGATTAAATTAAAACCACAAGTTTTTACATTTTAACTTAATTAGGAGAAGACAGAATAAAATCTGTAACTTAGTATCAGTGTTCTATCATGTAAGAGCCAAATTGTGGGAGACATTGAGCACATAATTAGAAGGTAGTAGCATGTTCCGCAACATGGTTCCTTCAGAGCTTTATGCCTGAACAATCAGTTGTAAATGAACCCTATATTTATTTCCTGGTGACCAGTCCCCATTCATACATTTGAACTAACTTATCAAATCTAGAGATTTATACTTATGCTAGGACAAATCAGATTTCTCTTGTTAGTTCTGCATTCTAAATGAAAGTCTCATAACTAGCTAAAGCTATTCTAGTACAGTGTCCAGTTAAGTTCGTGTCACTTTTAAGAAACTAAACATCAAAAAAAGTGTTGATGGCTGCTTCACCTCTCTCCAAACCTTGGAAGGTGAGTTTCAGCCCATAGGTGTTCTAGTTCTATCAAGCTAAGTAGCATAGACAAGCTGATCTAAGGACAGGGTGAAGAGTTATCATTTTTTCTCAAGATGATGACTTGATGCTTACCATCATACCCTTTATAATTGTTATCTTGTGATTCCAGTTTGTAAGGGGCACAAGAACCCGACAGTTTGGATTTGGACAGCGCATAAGAATTTAACTCTTGGTTAGTTTTTCATCTCCAGAGAAACAAAATGGTAGCAAATGGTCTGCATGCACTAGCATTCAATTCATGACTAGAAAGAATGAATTCTCCAAAGATCTGCCTCTCCTTGGTATTACTACTGCAATATGCATAGATATCCTTAGGTTATCTATTAATATGCCCAGTGAGCTGCTGGAGATACAGAAGGGCAATATGAGTTCTCCTCACCTAGTTGCAGAATTATAGCCAGGTGCCCTCTGGCTTTATCCTGTCTCTTCCAGACCACAAATGGCTATGGGCAGTGTACTGCAGATTTTTGAAAGATCCTGGGAGAAGGTTCAGATGTTGCACAAGAAGTTGTTGAATACTACCTTCTACAATATCTGAAAAAAGACATGCAAGTTCATCAGAACCAAAATCACAAACTAACTATGGCTATTTGTATACAACTCATAGAATATTACAAATGATGGTTTGACTAAGCAGAGTACATTTGTACATATCTCATCCAAATTAGAAGACAAATTCTATAATGGAGCAACTGCCATATCTTGTGCCCTGACATTTCATATACCTAAGGTACTTGTGTGTTTTTGGGAGTGATAAATTTTCTGTATGGGAATGATGAATGTTCACATTCACCCCCCCCCCCCACCCACCCACCCACCCACCCAATTGATTGTGGTTGGGTGGAGAAATATAGTATGCAAGTTGCAATGCTGGCATGTTGTTGGCTTTCTCCTCTTTTTTAGATATTACAGATATGATGATCTGGATCTGATGCTTCCATATTTGATTCCAATGTGCTTCAAGATACTAGGCTTCCCTGTCAGCAGAGTTTCACCAGCAGCTAAAGTATCTCTCTTCATATGAGCTGGAAGAGCTTGGGTAGTATGAGTGTTGCCCTTCCTGTTTTGTTGGTGGACCAGTACACTTGACACATACTAAAGCTGTACAATGGGACTTAACTCTGCAGTAGGACTACATGCTGTCTTTGCGGAAACACTATGTTATGATTTGTGTATCTAATACTAAACTAAATGAGAATCGTTGTTTTGATCTGTTGATTTGGTGAACAATGTTTGATGCAGGGAATGCCAGGTTAAGAAAGTGGTAAACCTAAATTGAAATAACTACCTAGGAATGAAATAGAAGTGTGACTATACCAGATAGTGTGAGCTATTCTATTTGTATCCAGGAAGAAAATGGTTAAAATCTCAGAAAGTCAGGGAATGCATGTAAAACAATCCAACTGTAGACAAATTGCTATAAAAGAGGAAGGAGTGGAGATTTAGAGAGAGCCTAGAGGGTGAGTGGAAAAGAGCTTCCTTGGGTCTTGGTGAAAAGTTCCATGTGGGAGAACATACCACCAATGATCGTGGTGATGGAAGAAAATTACAGACCTGTAATTGCTGGTGTCTTGGGGTGAAACACTATGTAATCCAATGCTAAAGAGAGAATTTCAAGACCCCAATATGATCCCATTATTACATAAGGTTACAATGAGTGTAAGGACTATTTTTACACCATATAATAAGGGTCTTTGAAGGTGGGGGAACACCCAGAAACCTTCATTAGAAAAGAAGGAAAATGCAAACATCTAGTATTAAATGACCTCCTGACAAAAACTAGACATAAATGTGGATAACTTGGGGCCGGGGAACCCACTTGTGATAATTTGGGCAATTTTAAGTTATTTTCAGGTACCTTCAGTTATTAAATTTAATTTCCTTCAGCAATCATGTCTGGATCCCTCAGTGAAAGCTCCTGAAAAGCATCTTGTATAAAAGCATTTTGATATTTTAGTGAAGACTCAATATTTCCTTTGGCTCTGCTAAAAACACCCTTTCAAGTTTATCCTTCTGGGATTTTAACATTATTACATATTACTGAATCATAAAACCTACGTATTGAAAAGAAATGTCTGAATATCCTCATGAGAACTGCAAAAACTATAGTAGTGAATTAGTGCATGCTTGCAATCTTTTTTATTTTATTTTATTTTATTTCTCTTTCTTTCTTTCTTTTCTTCCTCCTTTTTTTTTTTTTTTTTTTTTTTTTGAAAATGTAGAAGAAATTATTTTACACAAAGGGCCCAAATCAAGTTGCAGAGTATCAATAGGGATATTCCAAAATCTGGAAAAATCTGAAATCCAAATCACTTCTGATACTAAGCAATTTGGATGAGGAAACTCAAATTTATATAAATAAATACATTTTGGCTAAATGAACTTATCAGGAAAGCAATGGGTTTTTTTAAAAAAATTAATATTTAGTAAAACAAGTAATTACTTAATTTTAGTTTTTTCTATGTTGTTCCAAACCCAATTCCTATTAAGACTGTGATGAGTAGGAATAAGTACCATTGAAATTAATGAGGCTTACTTCCAAGTAAACATTCCTGAGCTTATACTGAATCTAATGTGACAGTTGTCAGTATTTGAATTCAGCCATATGACAAAGTGTTTGAATAATTCTACAGATGCAGAATTATACTACAGCTACAAAAATAATGTGTTCATTTGAAGGTTTCCTAGCACTTTTAAACAATGGAGTGGGGTAGGAATATGAGAGAAGAAGGTTCTAGAGGTTGGACTGAGTGGAAGATTCATTTCAGGAACATATTTTTATGTGACTAAAGAGTAGAATAAAAGCTGGTGAGAGGATAGGACATCTACCAGTAGACCATGACCGAACTTCCAGTTGTACATCAGTTATTCTGTGAAAGAGCATATATGTGTTCAATTTATAGTCAGTGGAACTGACAAACACAGAGAAGCAAATGGCTTGGAATACATCTTCATGTATTCTTTCTGTGCTGTAGAGTTGACAAACACAGAGATGTTGGTAGCTAGGGACCTGTCTTCATGCATCTCCAGAACTGTTTGGTGGTTACATGAATAAGTCTAACTTCCATGTTTCACTTGGTTGGGCTGCACCCAGACAAGTGAAACAACAGATATTTCTGTTCTTCCCAGGCCAGTGACTGCCAAATCCCTCTCCCACTTAACATTATGGTCCCCCATGACTGCACTTTGTGTCTATCTGTTAGCAATTTGTAACTGGCCATTTAGTACCTGACGAGGCCCAAGTTGGTCATAGTCCATATTGAATATGTAACAGAAAGTCTCAGTTAAGCCAAACTGTGTGTTCTGAGAATGAATCAAATGAGTCATCCTCTGAAGGAACTGAACATACATTGCAAGAAACTTTTTACATAATCATCTAAACATATGTGCACAGGAAAGGAAAAATAGTAATACTAACAGAACTGCTCAGATCCTATGTAAGAAATTTCTATTCAATCAACAATACCTATGGATTCAGTCTGTCCATATAGTTATCAATTATGTAATATGGGGTAAACTATTAGCTTATTATAGGGACATTCTGGTTTCTCTTATGTGTTTTTAGGAATTACCTGATTGCATTGGTTTCTGATGCTTAGAGCATCAATCCTTTAACCACGTAATTGAAGAAAGCCCCACTGAGCTCACTTTGGAACAGAACCTATACATTTGCATTAGGCTTGGGCCCAGAACAGTTTGAATGAAAGTGATTTGCAAAATTCAGTGGTTCGTTTTGCATATTCCCCAAAAACAGGGCAGGGGTTGGGAAACAGAAAACCAGCCAAAAGGGATCAAGACAGCAGGATTTTTTGGTTACTGGAGTGGATGGAGTTAAATCTGCAATATACCTGAGGCAGGGGTCTACCACGGGGAGCTCCTGGAGAAGAGGGGATTAACTGCAGTCTTTTTTCCTCCTTCTCAGCAGTAGCAGCATTTCTTCTGGAAAAGTTCCCTAGTCCACTTCCAGAGAGGGCCTTATTGGGCAATTTACTTTCCCAGCAGCACTTGCATGGGGCAAGAGTTCCTCTCAGAGCACGATGGAAGTTGAAGTTTCTCATTCTCTCTCTGTTTCTCAGCCAATAAAAAGCCTGGTTGTGTCCATGCTCTGATTGGCTGAAAATGGACACAACCAGCGACTACAATTCCCAGAACCCTCTCTAGCGGTTTGTCTTATTTAAAAAATATATTATGGTAAAAACTTAAAATGATTCTAAAAATCGGTAGATTGATGAATTGTCCTGAAACTTGGCAGGCCTGCAACTGTAAATGGAGTCTAAAACTGAGGTAGGTTTCATGCAAATAGGTCTTTAAATGACTGAGGATTGAGCCTCTAAGTTTTCCTATTGTAGCCAATGGGCTGAATCTTTGCCAAATGGAAACAGCAACACATCACTCAATTCTAGTAACTTCCTGGTGAAATGAATGCGAAGTTATCTAAAAATGGAACCCGAAACGACAAATTGCACAAGTCTAATTTGCACTATTTGTAACTAATATCTGAATACCTAATATGTGGAAAATAAGTTATGCACATTGCCTTGGGGATTACTGATTTATTTACATGAAAACAGGACTAATGGCATCCTCTCTGAAGGCTGCTCCTTCTATTGGATCTTAAAAACCTAGAAAAATTATATTAGAGGCTTCGTGTTTTGTCATATTCTTTAGTTGGATTCTAACAAAGTCCTGAAGAATCCCACTATTTTTCATCCAGAAAACAGTGGGATTCCCAAATAAAAAAAAATCTCACTGTTTTCCAGATGTATATTTGGTATGTATGTGTATGACTCACAAGAGTGAACCAGGTGTTTATTAAGACTGTTTTCATATAACTCACCTAGAGAATTCCACTTTGTGTAGAAACATTATTTCTCAAAAGGATCTGTTTATATATTTTATTACATTTATCTCCCACTTTTCCTCCAAGCTGCTCAAGACAGTGATAGTATCTAGCTGTTCAACAAAGGATGGTCTGAACATAGCATGAGAGCAGAGCAACGATATTCTGGTTCTGGATTCTGTGTACTATGAATCAGTCCAATAAATTATACAATGAGCCTCAAATCTGATTCCAAAATACATATGGGGCATATCATCTTTGTGGCAGGTCCATTCTAGGATTCCATAGGGTGCAAGCCAAAGTAGTCAAAGTGGAATCATAGCATTAGAACTGTATAATGTAGTACATCTCAAGATATCCAATCTTGAAGACAGACTATTTTCCTACTACACCAGAAACTGTTACCATATTTTTATGCCTAAAAAATTGTTTCTAATTTTCCTGAAAATTCTCCAGGATTTCTTAGCTGATGGCTCTTGAACCAGCACCAGTCCAAAGACTCCCATTTTGAGGAGCACCAATGTAGCATGAAAAGACCCATAGTGTAGTCCACCTCACATATTACTTGTATTCATTTCCCAGTAATATACAGCACTTCCTTTCATCTGCTGCTATTCACAATTGAATAAGAACCAAAAGTACCCATGTCTCTAAAGGTAACTATGGAGCTACTGCACGTGGTTAGAAACACAAAAAGCAGCCTTATACTGAATAAAACCATTAGTCCTTCTAGCTCACTAACATATACTGATTGGAACTATTTTTTTTCAAATAAAATCATTCTCTCTGAAGATGGCAGGGATTGAATCCATAACTTGCTACTGCCAAAGCATGTGCCTTACAGCTGCATCCTTCTCTTCGGGATTATCATCAGCAATATCGGAAATGGAATAATTGCCTTCTCTATGAGAAGCATCCATCTGCCTGTATTTTTCTATATCCTGTCACTCAGCTCCCTCTTTTCTACTTTATTCTCACTTAAAATGAAGTGGGAAAGTAAATTTATGCAAATAGGGCTAATACTCATAAGTATTCTAAGGCAAAATCAAAGTTGGTGGTGGTCTTGTTGCATTTTTTTTCTCTTGAATCAATCTAGATGCCTAATTGTAAAGCAGCAAGGCTTTGGGGGAAATCGTATCTAACTCAGTGTGAGTTCTTGGAGCGATATATCCGGACTGCACATTATGTGAGGTGGCTCAGATATGCTTGAAACACTTATTGTAGGTGGTGAATAATTTCTTCAGTGCCAAGACTGTTCCAGGAAAGGTGATGAGGCTGAACAAAGGAGGTGTTAGAGGAGAATTCTTGCTTGAACTGCAAATTTTGGGCCAATGGCATTGGGAGTGTCTCACTCCTTTCACACCTGATGGCAGATATTTGATTTTATATTTGCCAATTACCCACACCATGGCTAGACTCCTTTAAAGAAGAGGACCACCCATAGCTTTTGTAAAGAAAGGAAAGCACTTGTGATCAACTGAGCTTTGTCAGCATTACATTTCCCATATAATTCCACCCAGCGCTCAGTGTTTGGCTTCATTTCACATATATTTCAAGGCTTCTCTGCGCTTGTTGGCTCTTAGGAGAATACCAAGTATTATGAATGAAAAACAAATGAGTTTGTTCTATCCAAGGAGAATGTGAAAGTTTGAACATGTATAACCAGATGGTTAGAAATATGTTCACATTATTATTTTTGTACTCAGATGGTTGCACTTTAGGCTTCTGTTCTTGATACTCTTGCTGTAGGCCATGACAAATTTTCTTGCAACAAGCATTTCTGCCCACATTGCACATTTCTAATCATAGCAAGGATACTTATCTGGTGATTTCTGTTCTATCAAAGAACATATTTGGCACTTAATTTGCCAAAGGTGTTCCTTTTGAGTGGTAATATTTATAGAAATAGTAAACTGCACCCTGGTTATATGTATTTGGCACATAATATGCCAGAGGTGTTCCTTTTGAGTGGTAATATTTATAGAAATAGTAAAATGCACCCTGGTTATATACATAGATATGTACAATTGGTGCAAATAAAATGTAGGGCATTTATTATTAAAATCAACATCAAATTCTCATTGGTTTTAAATAGGACTACAATTCCTCCTTAGTATTCAGAGTAAAATGTGTCCATATTGCATACTGACCAATTGCTGCTATTTATACCCCATTAGATCCATTGCGCTAAAATGCATATGAACTATTTGAGAACTGGAATATTTTACCAAAATAGAAATGTTCAAAATACAATGATTGAAATATAAAGAATATCACTGTTATTTGTTTCCTGACTGAAAAATGAGTTTTCCAACACTTTTCCAGGAAATAAAGTCGTAAAGAATTTCATTCAAGGTTCATATTATTCTATGCAGAAATACATGTGATGTTTGAACTAAAATCCACTGTTTCAAAACAATCATGTAACCTTTCTTCATAATATTGCTGATTTTCATGCAGAAACCAAGAATCTTGCCCAAAATATCATACAAAAATATTGTTAAAATCAGCAGACTTGCAAAACATAAATATTGCACAACAAAAAATGCTCAGACTACAACACACACACACAAAATGTAGACAAAAACGTGTGCAAAAATAGAGTCATGATTGTGTTGTAAGGGTTGCTGAATTTTGTACAGAAAGTAGAAATCTTGTACAAACCCTATACCCACACACATATAATACACCTGTGGTTGCTTGGAAAACAGTGGCTGCAATCCGCTAATTCAGTTACAAATAAATAACCTAGAGTTATGCATTCATAACTGATTTATATTCATGGTCCCTATGGATTCAATTGTGTTGGGAATATGTAGGAATCGGAAATGTCACTCAGCCTTTACTTGCCAGACAACAGTGACTGCAAGCAACAGGACTCTGTTGTTCTGACAATCAGTTTCAAATTGCATTATATGTCATTGTAGATGAAGTCCATGATTTCATGGTGAGAGTCTCTGTTGTACAGCAAAGAAGTTATAAAAATAATAATAATTTTATCTTTATATCCCACCACCATCTCCCCGAAGGGACTTGGAGCGCTTACAAGCGGGATCAGGCCCAATAAGACAGATTAACCAGAAAAACACATTTAAAAACACAATAAACATATTACAACTTATTAAACAATAAAAACATTTAAAATATAAAAGTTATGATGTTCTGATTTGGTGGTGCAATAACTGAAAAGTGCCTATTGCAATTATTACAATATACAATTCAAATCAGTGCCAGCAACAGTTGAACTATGATTCTCAGCAAACTTGCCAACATAGTGAGGAATGCTGAGAATTGCCATTCTACAACACTGAAAGGCTCATACAATTTATACTTCTCACATACAAAATCATATCGTCTGCATTGGGAGGGATAGCTAATACTCCAGAAGACAGGAGCCAAATTCAAAACGATCTTAACAGATTAGAGAAATGGGCCAAAACTAATAAAATGGAGTTCAACAGTGACAAATGCAAGATACTCCACTTAGGCAGAAAAAATGAAATGCAAAGATACAGAATCAGGGACGCGTGGCTCGAGAACAGTATGTGTGAAAAAGATCTTGGACTCCTCGTGGACAACAAGTTAAACATGAGCCAACAATGTGATGTGGCGGCAAAAAAAAAAAGCCAATGGGATTTTGGCCTGCATCAATAGGAGAATAGTGTCTAGATCCAGGGAACTCATGCTACCCATGCTCTATTCTGCCTTGGTCAGACCACACCTGGAATGTTGTGTCCAATTCTGGGCACCACAATTGAAGAGAGAATGTGTCCAGAGGAGGGTGACTAAAATGATCAAAGGACTGAAGAACAGGCCCTATGAGGAGTGGCTGAAAGAGCTGGGCATGTTTAGCCTGAAGAAGAGAAGGCTGAGAGGAGACATGATAGCCATGTATAAATATGTGAGAGGAAGTCATAGGGAGGAGGGAGCAAGCTTGTTTTCTGCTGCCCTGAAGACTAGGACGCGGAACAATGGTTTCAAACTTCAAGAAAGGAGATACCACCTGAACATGAGGAAGAATTTCCTGACTGTGCGAGCTGTTCAGCAGTGGAACTCTGCCCGGTGTGTGGTGGAGGCTTCTTTTTTGGAGGCTTTTAAACAGAGGTTGGATGGCCATCTGTCAGGGGTGCTTTGAATGCAATTTTCCTGCTTCTTGGCAGGGGGTTGGACTGGATGGCCCATGAGGTCTCTTCCAACTCTATGATTCTATGATTCTATGATTCTAATTGTCTTGACATTGGCCAAAAATATTCATTAGCAACAGATGTCTCAAATGTGTCTGAAACCAATAGAATCTGCAATCCAGATATACGAGGGGGTGCTGATAAGTCTTTGGCTTTGTGTTCTTTTTTTGTTTCTATGGTAACAAATGTTACATCACATGAAAGCTTTATGTGTCTAATATATATTTTCAAAATTTTGTGTTTGTATCTTATGGCAAGAGTGATCTAGGCATGCGGGAAATGTGTTTGTATCTTATGGCAAGAGTGATCTAGGCATGCGGGAAATGGGCCACTTCAACACCAACGATGAGGAACATCCTGGACAACTGAGAGTAGTTGTTGTTCCAGAGATCATTGATGCTGTGCACAACCTAATCCTGGAGAACTGGTGAATTTCAGCTAAAAGAATAGCAGACATCATGGGGATTTCTTGTGAATGTGTTCATGTCATTATCCATGAACATTTGAACATGAAGAAGCTCTCTGCAAAGTGGGTCCCCAAATGTTTGCCAACAGATCAGAAAAGCATGCGAGGGTCCATTTGTCAGCGTTTCCGGACTGATTGGCACTTCGTGGATCAACTGGTCACTATGGATGAGACCTGGATTTATTTGGATGACCCTGAAACCAAGGAGCAGTCAAAAGAACGGAGGCACAGTGATTCTCCTCTTCCAAAGAAGTTCAGGGTACAAAAATCAGCCACTAAGGTTATGGTGCCTGTATTCTGGGATAAGGAAGGTGTGCTGCTAGTGGACTACCTTCAAAATGGTTCCACCATCAATGCAATGCACCAAACTTTTGGACCAATTGAAGGCAGTTCTGAAGGCCAAAGGGGGCGGCAAGTTGTCCAAAGGAATCTTGTTCCTGCAAGACAACACCTCCGCTCACACTACACAAGTGACTATGGCAAAACTGGTGGAGCTAGGTTTCCAGCTGGTTCCCACCTTATTCAACGGATCTAGCTCCCTCCAACTATCCTCTGTTTCCAAACCTGAAGAAACACCTCAAGGGTGCCAAATTTCACACCATTTCTGATGCCATGGCTGTCAGAGTTAGACTCTCCAGTCTCGGCACAGCAAGCGTGTGGTTTCAAAATAAACAAACTCAGGCAGCATTCTTCTTTCAAGGTAGCTTTTACTTAAAGCGTCTATACACAAAAGACTACATGATGGAACTAAAGATGGCGACGAACAAAGCATAGCAAGAAGAAGACACAGCAAACGAAAGATCCGCCCTTCTGTGTTATCTATGTTCTTGGCTGGTACACTCCCTAGTTTTTCTCAGGGCAAAGGAATTTTGTGTTATCACAGTTTCACTGTCTGGCCTGTAACTTTGTAACAATAACAATTCTACTGCATATGTAAACTGCACAATAAATGAACATGACTGAATCCATCTTTAAGAAGCAATACTAATATATTATAATACTAATGCAAACACATTGAAAAACATACATATGAAATAACTATAACTATTCTGACAATGGCTGCTATGGATGATTGGTTTGAGGCACAACCGAAATCCTTCTTTTTGCAAGGCTTACAGAACTTGGAATACCAATGTAAGAAGTGTGTTGATATCAGTGGAATAAATGTAAAGTTTCATCTTCCTATCTCGTTTCTTTCTGGGTAAAGCCAAAGACTTATAAGCAGCCCCTCATATTAGTGAAGAACTCACAGGAATTATTAACTACAGGTAATTTCTTCAGCACTGGAATTTTTGATCCTTTAGAAAATCATTGGAATCTCAAGTAGAATGAACTGGATTTTGTTAAATCAATCCGTGTGTAAGTCCCATTAATTCTAGTTGGGACTAATATTAGATGCAGACTGAGTTACAAACAGTCACATACATTTTGTTATCAAAGAGAAAATATCATTCATTTTATGTGCAAGATTAGAGAGGATGCTATTACTATTGACTTCTAGGGGAAGGAGGTCTCATGTCATGTTGATAAATCAATTGCTCCTTCTTTGTTTGTTATTTAATACATGATATTTGGGCTCCAGCCTTTGTGCTGAATGGAGAAATTATGTGTGTCTAACAATCTGCACCAGGAGGATTGTGATAGTAACCACATGCCATCACAGATTGGTTCCATCTCATTCATTTTATCAGTGATATGTAATGTAAGCTGGGGGTAGTATTTGTATTACTAATATGATTCAGTCCTTGCTCTTTCGCATTTTTGTTTTTGCTTTTAAAGCTTAAAAAATGAGATTGGCAAAACTTCAAAGACTGAAAGGTTCACTTTGAAGAAGAATATTAAATTATAAAATGTAAACAAAATGTAATTGGACAAAATGCTTTAAAGGGGTAACATTAAAGACATTTGCATTGGGGTAGGGTGAGGACTGTGTGGGAAATGCTTCATGTAAGCAATGTCACAATTTATGTACAATTCTTCAAAATAAGGGCTTATTTATAAAACTGGGCATATGTGCTAATAAGAAATAATTATATGAGAAATCTGAATCTGCCACAAAGTGGCAATTTGATTTAAACATTCAGGAAATTGGTTTATGTTACTACTTAACACTAATGCTATTGGTATCGTGGAGTTAAGGTTATGATAGAACTTACAGTGTATGCTATTCATTTAATGTTAATTTGGTGCTCACAAGGAACGTTCATCTCCCTATGCTTAAATACACACGAGTCACTTCCATGATCATTCATACAGAAGCAGAGTTCTCATTGTATTTAGCAATGCATGTTGTGGTCCTTTAGAAAATCATGCTCTTAGTAGTATAAAGGTCGTTCTGAGGTTTATATAAAGCCTTAAATCTAAGTTCGTTCTGTTTTGGGCCTTCCATTGGTAACAGCCATATGTATTTCAGTTTCCACCAATTTCTGTAGAACATTACTACACCATCTTCATGACATGCCCTTTGTGGTACAAAAAATCATGGGTGTAGCATGGTTCTCCTGTTGTGGTGGTTTGAGGACCCATAACTGGATGGAACAAAGAAGAAGCTATGTTTTTCAGAGAAGACCAACATAATAATTGTAAATAGACTGCCAGAGCAGAACTATAGGCTGATCTTGTTTGGTCTTGGTTTCATGGGCTTGTTTGTTAACATGATTTCTCCTTGTGGTTTATGTGTTGAATTAGTTTGAAGTAAGTTTTATTCAAATAGGGTTTTTTTCCCCCAAAGGATAACCAAAACCAAAAAGGACAAGAGGACCTCAAATTGCTACTTTACTATAGTACTGCAATTACAATTAGTAGCAGCAAAAATGACACAATGATTGGGAAGAGTATTTCAGAAACATGAGTTTTTGAATATGGGTCAGTCTTGTTGTTAAGAAATTTGGTGCATCGCTATTCAGCCAAAAGGCCACAGCAAAAGTAATGAGTAAATATAAGTATTAACAGTAATACATTTGTTTGGTGAAAAGAGGAAAGCATGAATCATATTAGTAAAGATAAAGGGCTCCCCTGACATTAAATCTAGTCATGTCTGACTCTGGGGGGAGGGGGGGGTGCTCATCTCAATTTCTAAACCAAAGAGCCGGCATTGTCTGTAGACACCTCCAAGGTCATGTGGCCAGCACAAGGTGGTTCCTATTGATCTACTTACATTTGCATGTTTTTGAATTGCTAGGTTGGCAGAAGCTGGGACTATCAGTGGGAGCTCACCCTGCTCCCTTGATTCAAACCACCAGCATTTCAGTCAGCAAGTTCAGCAGCTCAGTGGTTTAACTCACTGTGTCATCAGGGCAACCAATGGATCATATTATTTATGTTTATTAACATTTAGAGCTCAAATGGTTGTTTTATATGATATTATGAAGGCTGTCTTAGAGATGCTAATAGCAGGTAATTACTTATAATTTGTTCCTTTTTCCTGTTAGAAAGTTGTCTCTATATTATACTATAACTATAGTTTATTGAAATTTAAAAATAACTTTGATAATCATAGGGTGTAAGCTTATTAAACAGTAGAGGATGAACATATCCTAGTTCTGCTATCTTATGCTTTTTGTGGATATTGAGGTAATCATGAAGAAGATGGCACAACAGCTTCCAACATTTAGAGAAAGTCAATATACTACTTTCCTGCTTTCTTAAAGTTAATATATTAGTTTAAAATGATTTGATGTCTGGTGCCTTCAAATTCTAATCATAATTGTTTATATTTTGTCAGTAAGTTTGAGGCACTGGAAATCTACTATTGATTAGTTTTTATAAAAAAAAAGAATACATGCTGGTAGGGCCTTTGGCATTCTAAACTTTTTTGTTCCCTTTCTTATTCCATCTCCCTCTTTTTCTCTATATAATGCATAATATTGTGTATTACTAAACTTTCCAGACATCAAAGGGTTGAATGCTGTTATTCTAGTAATAGTTAAAATTATAACTATCATAATATAGCAAGCACATGCCAGACACTTGACCTCTA
Source organism: Anolis sagrei (assembly GCF_037176765.1). NCBI lineage: Eukaryota > Metazoa > Chordata > Lepidosauria > Squamata > Anolidae > Anolis > Anolis sagrei. Next base: position 38,877,639 of record NC_090025.1, read on the forward strand.
AAGAAGAGTCATAGGTCACGTCACACTTAAACATAGCAAATAGTGTTGTTAAAAGCCAGTGTGCAGTGGAACAATATACGTATTGTTGTTGCAATTGAAACCACATGCTGAGTAACATAACAAAGGTGAGACTTCATTAAGAATGTGAGGATAGTTGGAAATGTTAGTGTATTTTTGGAAAGTGTGTTCATAGACTCATAGAGCTGGAAGAGACCACAAGAGCTATCCAGTTCAACCCTTTGCCATGCAGAAATTCAGTCAAAGTACTCCTGATAGATGGCCATCCAGCCTCTGTATAAAAATCTCCAAAGATCGACACTTCAACACACGACAAGGTCATGTATTCCACTATTACACATCTCTTAGATCAGGAAGTTCTTCCTAACATGAAAGTGAAATCTCTTTTCTTGCAGTTTGAAGCCATTGCTCTGAATAATCTTTGGGGAGGCAGAAGGCAAGCTTGTTCCATCTTCAATAGAACATCCTTTGGAATATTTCAACATTGCTATTGTGTCATCTGTCAACTTTTTTGACCCTAACCCAGTGCCCTAAACCACTCTTCATAGGGTGTGGTTTCCAAACCGTTTACCATTTTGGTCTCCTTCTCCTGGACATGTGCCAGCTTGTTAATGTCATTCTTGATTTGTGGTATCCGGAACTGGATACAGTGTGCAAAATATGGTAGATTTATTATTATTATTATTACTTTTCTTAATCAAGACACTATACATTTCCAGAAGCAGCCTAAAACTGCATTAGCTTTTTTTTAGCTGTCAGACCAATCCTTTGTTTACACGTCAAACAGCCTTCAACAATACATTCAGACTCACCACTGTTTTGCTAGCTAAAGTAGCTCTCTAACTGAACCTTGACGATGATATTGCTTCTGGTGGTCACACGGCTAATCACCTTATTGTGACTCCATCAGAAGTAATGTCACCTGTCAAGCTCTTCCAGGGAACTGCTTTTGGCCAGGAACAGAGTGTGGGTAGCCCCAACGCACTTGCCCCAACTGGCCATTAGAACACCAAAGGGTTTTATGGATATTCTCATGCTGCATCCAGGGCCAATCCAGAGCACTTTTCTTTTCTTTTCTTTTCTTTTCTTTTTTTTTAAAGATATTCGTGTTGTTTTAAGTGTTTACAGGCTGCAAGTTTCACAATCTGCCCTAGAATCTTTCCTGGTGTTGATGTCAGGCTGACTTGACTACCCTGGCAACAAAAATTCTATTTGGCACTGCAGTGATCTCATTAATACCATACACATCACACACATTGTAGTGAGATTGCCATAATCAGCCACACATTTCTTCCTGATGAACTCACTCTGCTGTTAGGGGGTGGTCCACATTTGCAGTCCTTTGTATTATTTTCTACCACACAACCATGGCTGCTCCACTTTTTGTTTCTTTGTATCACCATGCATAAAATATACCATTTTCTTTTAAACAGAGGTCACTAATATTCATATACAAACATTCAAGCATTCACCTACAAGCTCTCTCTCTCTCTCTCTCTCTCTCTCTCTCTCTCTCTATATATATATATATATATATATATATATATATATATTCAGTTCAGAGGAAAACACACTTCCTGGCAGTAATTATTATCTCCCACCAATTGGTTCTGCCCATCACTAACTTCTTGCAACATTACAGCAAAGCAATGCTGCCTGAAGGGTTGGCTATACACCAAAAATTAATTTTCTGTAAAACACTAAAATCAAAGGCAAGGGTTTTTGAGACAGATTAAACCACATTGCAAATAAATTAAAAATACTGTCTGTTCGTTTCTCAGTATCTATGAGGTGCATACAGTTTTTTAGACAAGCCCAATGTGGTAATTGTTTGAGTCCTCCTTAATTTTGTTTTTGAAGATGGGGACACATGCCCTCCTCCAGACTGTTCTCGAGGAATGTTCAAACTTTAACACCAGCAGTTTTGTGATTATTTGTGCCATCATCTGCTTTATTTTCTCCAATTTGAGCACTGTTTTCCTTTGAGGCTTTGGCCTGAGGTTTGGCTTCGAAGCAAATAAGGTGTTAAATAATTCTGCCTTTTCTCTGTCCCATTAGCATTTCACTATCTTCCCAAGACAGTGGCCTTACTATTTTGTTGTTCTTCCTTTTCCTATAGGCATTACAAAAAAAAGTTTTCACCCTGTCTAGCAAAACTGGGCTTGTTCTGCACTTTTCTCACTTGTTTTGCTACTCACACATCCTGATTGTTCTTTGAATTCTCCTTTGGTGATTTCAATCTTTTGCCATTTCTTGTACATGTCTCTTTTAAATCTTAGCTCAGTTGAAAGTTTTTAGATATCTCTCCTGGCTTCTTTGGACTCTATTTTGACTCCTCATTGGTACTGTTTGAAATTATCTCATTTTCAAGAAACTTCCATCTTTTAATATTCCTGACAATAAGTCATATCAAGTATTTTCCTAAGGCTACTGAAATCCACTTTTTTAAAGTCTAGAATGTGTGTCCAACTATGCTTGGCTTCCCCTTTCTGCTGTATAACAAACTCCAGGAGAACACGGTCCCTTCTACCTAAGGATGCTGCAACTTCCATCCCATTAACCATGCCATCATTATTGGTAGGAATTAGATCTAAAATAGCTGATTTTTTTTGTTCCCTGTTCCACCCTCTGGACAATAAATTTGCCTGCAATGCAAATGAGGAATTTGTTGGATGTGATATTCTTGGCAGAGCTTGACTTCCATCAAATATCATGATAGTTGAAATCTCCCATTACTACAGTTGTAATATTATGCCTGTGTGTCTCAAGCATCCTTTACTGTTAAACTCCACTATACCACCAGGCTCAAGGGATGTATCTGGCCAGTGACTCATGCAGTATCATCCATCTGTGCAGAAGAACTGTATCTGAATTTTGCAATGTTCTCTCCAAGTGCTCAAATGCCATTATGAGTCATTAAGGAGTACTGTAATGTAACTTAGTCATATGTCTGTATACCTCAAGAAAGGGGTGGGGTGGAGAGGGCTTAACAGCATTCAGTTGAGCCAAAATGTGTTTGAACACAACCCCACTTTAGTAGTTGTTTATGGCTTTATGGAAAATTCAGTCGCATACAATTGCCTTGAGAGGTTCCCCACCAAATGAAACTTTTCACTTTAAGTTGAAATAAGACATCCTGCTCCTAACAAGTTCCAAAACCAGTGCATTGATTTCTTGTTTATTGGCAAATGGAATGAGCACAGGATAAATATAAAACTGAATTTTCTTCTCAGGAGAAAGCAAGATGGAAATAAGCTCCGGATGATTTATTTGACTACTCTCTGTAAACAGAAAGGAGCCAGGAGCTCTCTCTCACAGATATTTCTTTACAAAGCATACACAAATCCTTACATTACTACTGAGAATCTCTACTGTTTATTTTTGTATACCTGTTATAGATTATAAACTCTGTGGGGCATGGAGTGATTCTATTGAAATGACTCTGAACTGCTGCACATTGTGGTGCCAAATAAATAAACAGACAATAATACATAAACCAAGGTGAGAATGATTTCAGAAATGCTGAGTCTCCTAATGTGAAGCTTGGCATTTTGAAAAGCCCTTTTGTGTATGGCAAGGACACTGAGACAATGTGAAAAGTATGCCAAGGCAGGAAGAGAGCTGGAAAAGAAGATGTGCTATTCCAGTTGACTATTAGTTACACCATTTGGATCTCCTCACTCTCCATATGACCAGAAAGCCAAATTAATAGTCCTCTAGGATCATTCTCCTAGGGGAGACCACCAAAGCTCTTGGGTTTTCATCAACTTTATAAATAAAGTTTTGGCATCAGAAAATGTTTTCTTTGTCACAGAGTTGCAAACAAGGTTGTACAATCCGGCGACTAAAATACTGGCCATTCACACAGAGGAAGCATGTAATTTTCCTTTATATTAAACAATGCTTCAAAAACTCCAGAGCTTGAGTTAGCACCACACTTTTGTGCCATTGACCTTTCATTCCCTTTAACAACTCTATTATCCTCTTAATAAATCTGCTAGCTGATTCCTTCTTTGGCTCCTTCCTTCATCACATTTGCATGATTTTAGGCTGCTTTTTATCATCAAAGAGTTTAGGCAAAATGAGGTTGAAAGTACAAGGCCTGAATCTTGACACTGCAGCAAAGTTTCCTATGTTGTTGTATCAGGAGCCTAAATGTTTCAGTGTTTGAAGTTGTCAAGGATATTAAAGAACAACTCCTTTGAGGACAGTAAAAGAATTGAGGTGGGGAAACAGTGCTGATAATTAGTCACGGGCAATTTAGTATGAGAAAAGGTGGCCATGTTGAGTTCTGAAATGGGTGAGAGAGTTCTCAAGATGAATATAGACGGATAATGTTTATAGTGGAGATTTTGTGTCTCGCTCATAAATTTGGGGTATCACTCTTTCCTTTCACTGAAACTGGAATGTTTAAACATTGGTGTTGGCAAAGTGTATTTAGTTTTTCTGGGTCCAAATCAAAATCTGACATCACTTTTTATTTTACATGCTGTGAAGAAACGTTTAAATTATATAACTGAGACATTAGTATGAAAGTCCATCATAAAATGGGGAGGTCTGGACACTCAAATTGTGCTGGTCACACTTAAATCTTTGTCACTATAATATTTAAAATTAGAATCAATTCAAGAAACCAGACATATTACAAATCACATTAATATTATCACTATTTTATTTTCATAATTTGTTTCATCCAAAAAATGGATCATATGATTCTGACTCACTTTTTCTCTTGCCCAGCTACAGTTGCCAGATCTGGATCATTATAGACTCTGGGGGTGTTCTTGACAACAGCACAGTGCATCGGACCTGATATGCTACACTGTCTACTTAGGGTGCATCTACAACTCTAAAGGTTCCATAGCACTGAGTCATGGCAATTAAAGTAGTGTCAAACTGTATTAATTCTATAGTGTAGATGTATCCTGGTTACATATGCATAAGTAAGCAATGTTCTTGGCTTGACCCAGCCACCCTAGCCATCTTAACACCAAGCATTACAGTGGGTAAAGGAGATTGATGATGTTGGTGATGGTGATAACTGAGCTTCAAAAAGGTATTTACAGCCCCCTTCCACCAAGGAGCAAGGCTGCAACACGGAATTATGATGGGGTCAGCCTCATTCACTGGTGGAGGAGGACTGGAAATGCCATTGTTCTTGCACCCGAAATGGCAATCAAACAGTCCTTGGTGCCCAGTGCAGCTGCTTGCTATTAAAGGGGGGATTTGCATCTTATGGTGCAACCAAATACTGAGCAGTTATAGATCCAAAACTCTAAGTTATGAATCAGTAACTGCAAGTCCAATATCATTAAACATGATAGATTAAGCAACAACAACAGTTGCTCAGAATGTGTCATTTAAGTACAAAACACAAAGTTCAACAAATGAGATGAAGGAAGGAAAGAAAGAGATAGGGTCTTTGGAAAATCTACTCCAAACCAGCCCACCACTGTGGCAGTCAATGATGCACAGTCTTTTTTAAAGTCTTTTCTTTTCAGGGCAATGCTGTTAGCCTGAAGCTAAAAGAACTTAGTCCAAGCCCTGAGATACGTGAACCTCACATCCACCCATGCAGCATACAAACTCCATGTGATCACCATGCACTCAGTGTTTGGTTTCAACAACAGAACAAAAGGCCAGCATTTATCTTGAAAACAAGATGAAGGAGATTCTTCCTAGAAATCCTAATCAATTTGTAAAGAATGCTGTAATGTTGGGTAGTGGCAATAGGGGAGAAAGATGCTATTTCCCTTTAGAACTAGATACTAGAATGTGTGATCTTTGTTTGCAAGATGATTGTGTTTTCCAGGAGCCTCCCTTAGAGCAGTGGTTGCCAACCTTTTTTGACCAGGGAACCTTTGACAAGGGGCCACTTTAACCAGAGACCACTTTGACCAAGGACCACTCTCCTACATTTGTACTAAAAGGGTTTGTCGTTGTTTATTCATTTAATCGCTTCCGACACTTGTGACCTCACGGACCAGCCCACGCCAGAGCTCCGTCGGCCATTACCATCCCTAGCTCCTTCAGAGTCAAGCCAGTCCATATTAAAAGGGTTATGAATCAGTTTTTGGTCAACTTTAGATTTGGTTTGGGGTGCTGATTCAGAAAATTGCATTGGATAGACCACATCAGCTGTAGTTCCTGATACAGAACATATGCCATGGCCAGCAACAGAGAAGGAGTGGCAAGCGGCATGAAAGGAGCAAAAATAAAATAAATAAATAAAGAGGAAGGAGGCTTGCGGACCAGATTTTCATCCTTGCAGCCCACTGGTGGTCCGTGGCCCACAAGTTAAGAGCCATTGCCTTAGAGTACTCTCTTCCAAACCAGGTGGATATTCTTCTTGTGCTGTGCTATAATGCAATATGAGGCTTCTCCTCCCAATCGAAATTCAGTGCTGCAAAAACAGTAAGTCAGCAAAGCCTTTGATAAACTGGGAGCTCTAATGCACACCATCCAGTAAACTAACTTCAGCATTATTTTCTACAAGTTCTACAGAAATTAAAGATTAGCCTCTATACACAGTTATCTGACAGTGTACTCCTTGGAACACAGAGAGACATTCCTCTGAGTGACAATGGATTATGAAAAGGTATGCTTTATTAGTGGGTTGCTGTGAGTTTTCCAGGGTGTATGGCCAGAGCATTCTCTCCTGACATTTCGCCCACATCTATGGCAGGCATCCTCAGTGGTTGAGGGGTCTGTTAGAAACTAGGTAAGTGAGTTTTATATATCTGTGGAATGTCCAGGGTGGGAGAATGCTTTATTACTCTTACATTTCCATAGTTTGAGCCACTCATGCATCAAAAGTCATCATCACAACTATTCAGGGTGGCCTGATTTGTCTGGAATCCCAGTCAGATAAGGTGATACCAAAATGGAATTAATGAACCATATCAACATGTTTTTGGTTCAAATCCATGCAGTATAGCCATAGTCATTCCGCCTACAATATAAAACATTGTTATAAGAAAACCAATATATTTGCTGGGGGGGAAATGAAACATTTACTAGAAAGCTTGAATAGAATTCTTTGTCATTTTTGTGCCCATAGGAGGAGGAGAGAGAGAGAGAGAGAGAGAGAGCTTCTTTCTACCTTCACTGTCTAGGCTGGGATTTAAGAAATCCTAACTGTTTTTTAATCGAGTTAGAATTAAGTGATAGTTTTAGTGAAGGGCACCAGGGCTGCTATAAATGACTTGGGCAGAACTGTGCTGTAGGTACAATGTTCAGTTAATTGGTTTCTAAAGCAATTTGAGATATAGTGAACTAAAAAGAGGTTTTGTGCATGTTGGAAGTATACAATAAATCTCCGAATTCTTGTCACACCATGCTGAGGTAGCTCAGTTACACATTCAGCCACCCTGAATGCTAAGTATCAGGCAGCACGGGCATTTGGATTTCAAACTAAGTCATAAGCTTAGTCTTTAGATATGAGCCTCTCTGAGTTTAAAAAGCCTGATCTTGTTTATGCAGCTACAGGATGTAAATGCCTCCCACACTTTAAGGTTTGGGGGAAGTGAATGGATGAAAGTAGGACACAGGCAGCTGTGGCTGAGATGAAAAGAAGCAGGAACAAAAGTTAGGTTAGCCTGGGAGTCTCTCTCACACTCTTTGTCAGCCATGGCATTTAACCAAGCATTCTTTGAAAGGACTTCCCCCTTCTTAACCATCCAAATTTCACTAGAGTGTACACAACATAGATTTCTCACAGCAAAGAATGCATTCTACATTATATATCACAGTGACTTTAAAAAAAAAACCTAATCACAAGTCATCACAAAACTGTCAAAGACTTTCTGGGACATAATTCTAAATGATTCCATGTATCTCAGTTAAAATAGGGTGTATTGTCCTAAAACCTTGTTTGAAACCAAACTCTCCAATGGACCTTGTAAATCAACAGAGAGATTAGAACTTTTCAAATTTAAAAATTTGTGTTAATATTGATTTTGTTATGATACAGTACATGGGTGCACCTATAGCACATATAAACTGTCTTGTAAATGCAACACAGTATGACACAAATGATTCTACTACTTCTTTCCTGGCCAGATTTCCATGGGTTTTGAGCCAGTTAGAAAAGCTCAGCTGGCTGATAGAGAAGATACAATGGAAATAAAGAAATCTCATTTATTTGCTTCTGTTACCACCACAGAATAGTTGAAAATTTGCCATTACTCGTTAATTTATTTGACTTTGTTAGCACCACAAATTAAACCTGAAAAATTGGCTATTACACATTGTTTGATTGGACTTAACAGGGATTTTTCTCTCCCCATTGCAGGTGAGGGGGTTCCCACCTGCTTCAATACAAGTATATCTATTATAGGTCAATTCTTGTGATCTGTGAGGTACTTATTCAATGGAAGAGGGCATTTGGTACTAATTTGAATAATATTTTAATCAATTATTGGATATCAAACATTCAATATTCCTCAAGGCACTCAATGGCTAAGTGTTCAAGCATGAAAGAATAGGGTGCACTTGCGTTCATCTATTTCTCAGTCAGTTCTTCAATTGTTATCATCAACATTCTCTGTATTAACTTGAACAATCAAGTAAAAAACCTAGTCACCAGGGTGTTAGTCTCAATGAAGGGGGTGAAAATGGGTTAATGCAAGAAGATTTTGTACCTATTATTAGTTTGTTTCTATGTCACCACTCCAAAAATAAGAACAATGCAGAAAAAAGACCAGTTTTTAGAAGTACTTTTAGAAGGGATTCAGTCATCGTAATCCAGCCATGGACTTGATTGATATTTCTATTCCAGAGTGCACCTTGGACGACAACTGCAGTTCCAACCACACCAGCTGGAAAATACTGCAGAGGCCTCCAGAATCCCACAGGAATCCATTAGCATAGGGCAGTGGGCCATTTCAATATATTCCCAATTCTTGCAATGTGGTAAAAATCACTGACAGACCAAACTCCAACAGGAAGTGGCAAAAGATCTGATTTCAATTCCCATGACAAGGGAATAGACATCAGATTTCCCTCTTTCAGATCACTACTCTCCTGTCCAGTTTGCCAAAGTGTGTGCTAATTCATGTGCTAAATTTGTTGAGACATTCCCACTGATGTCACAGGAGCCATGAAACTCTTAGGGAACACAATGAAGGCAGATCCACCATGGATGTTGAATTCCTCCCAGACAATTGTTCTGGGCGTCAACAACATCAAATTGGAGCCTATCACATTAGATAAAGTGGGGAGACTTGTGAAAAGTGATATGGGTGTAATGTCAGTATAATCTTCAATCGGACTCCAATAGGCCAATTTGTATCAATTTGGATCAGATATTGCAGAGATTCTCCCCTCCAGTTGTACTAAATGCCTGTATAAGCACTAAAAATCATTTTCAAAAGGCCCAGATTAAGAAGCTGAGTGAAAAAAGTAATAAACCAGAATGAGAGAGACAGATTCTGACAGCTTTATTATATTGGAAATTTTCAAGTGTTTTTTAAATGGTCTGAAGGATCAGAAAGGGTGTAATTCTTCTTTTTCATGTTGCATTTTAAGATTGCTGGCAAGCAATTCCACCACTACAAGGAATGAAAGAAAGAAGGGCTTTGTCGGGGTGGAAGACTGCTCTTCAAGTTCAAGCATTAGAATGCAAGTTGAATAGAAAAACTACTACTGTTTGTAATTTATGCCTCTGCTTTAATAGCGTTGACGAGATGAAGGCTTTCTGAATTAGTTTCAGAAGACTTGTCACTCACACCACAGCTCTGTAATAGATCCTGTTTGTAGCCCTAAGAGAACTAGAACTTCACATATGCTGTAGATGTTATTTTCCTTCTTGAATTTATAGGCAGGTCACAGAAAGACCAACCAGAGGGGAAATGCCTTTTTAAATGTCGTATGTTAAAACCACTGTTCATTTGCCTGTGCTAAGATGGACTAGTAATACCCAGGCTTGATTTGGAATTGGACTTAGCAAACTCAGCTATTCCCCTCCCACTATTTGTGGATGAGGATGCATCCTCCCCCACTGTGTGTCCATGTATGTGACTTCATGGTGACCCCATAAATTTCATAGCTTTTTATAAGGCAAGGAATATTATGGGGTAATTCTGCTATTTCCTTTCTAACATGTGGGCCCAATTATGTTCCCAGTGACAATAGCAGCAGTGTCTGAAATGCCTCCCCTGTCACTTGTGAGCCTTCTGAGCTAACCCTGCACTTTCCCTCCCTAGTCCTCCATACCTGATGGCTCCAGCAAGGGATATCTTGCCGGAAGCCACTCTGTGGAGCCATCTATAGTGAAACCATAGCAGCATCCCAATGCACCAGGGAACTGTGCCTCACTCCTCAATATAGAATCATAGAATCATAGAGTTGGAAGAGACCTCATGGGCCATCCAGTCCAACCCCCTGCCAAGAAGCAGGGTAATCATATTCAAAGCACCCCCGACAGATGGATATCTGTTTAAAAGCCTCTGTTTAAAAGCTTCCAAAGAAGGAGCCTCCACCACACTCTGGGGCAGAGAGTTCCACTGCTGAATGGCTCTCACAGTCAGGAAGTTGCAGGTTCGAATCCAGGGAGAGTGCAGATGAGCTCCGTCTGTCAGCTCTGGCTCCCCATGCAGGGATATGAGGGAAGCCTCCCACAGGGATGGTAAAAACATCAAAACATCTGGGCATTCCCTGGGCAATGCCCTTGCAGATGACCAGTTCTCTCACATCAGAAGCAACTTGTAGTTTCTCAAGTCGCTCCTGACACACACAAAAAACCAAGTCTCTACACCACTCTGGGTGCATCTTATTTATTTATTTATTATTTATTTCTTGCATTTATTGACCGCCCCTCTCAGCCCGAGGGCGACTCGGGGCGGTGAACAACAACAGAGAAGACGGTGTACAGTGAGTTAAGACGATACAAACCAGACAAATACAACATAACATATACTTATACTAAAAATCCGCTTCGTCAAGTCCTGGGGTCATAGCCAAATTCGTAGTCCTGGTTCATTCCAATGTCATTCAAATACAACTCAATTGAAGGCCTGCTCGAAGAGCCATGTTTTCAGGCCCCTACGGAAGGCCATCAAGGAGGGCGCCTGTCTAACCTCAGCAGGGAGGGTGTTCCACAGCCGGGGGGCCACCACCGAGAAGGCCCGCTCCCTCGTCCCCGCCAGACGTGCCTGTGAGGCAGGCGGGACCGAGAGAAGGGCCTCCCCGGAAGATCTCAAGGCCCTCGTGGGCTCGTAGGCCGAGATGCGGTCTGCAAGGTATTTTGGGCCGGAACCGTTTAGGGCTTTGTAGGATAACACCAGCACCTTAAATTGGGCCCGGTAGCAGATCGGCAGCCAGTGGAGCTGGGACAGCAGAGGCATTGTATGCTCTCTGCGTCCAGCTCCCGTTAACAACATGGCTGCCGCGCGCTGGACTAGCTGAAGCTTCCGGACCGTCTTCAAGGGCAGCCCCACGTAGAGAGCGTTGCAGTAGTCGAGGCGGGATGTGACCAAAGCGTGTACCACCGTGGCCAAGTCAGACTTCCCAAGATACGGGCGCAGCTGGCGCACGAGCCTAAGCTGTGCAAATGCTCCCCTGGTCACCGCTGAAACCTGAGGCTCCAGGCTCAGCGATGAGTCCAGGGTCACACCCAAGCTGCGAACCTGCGCCTTCAAGGGGAGTGCGACCCCGTCCAGCACAGGCTGTAACCCTATACCCTGTTCGGCCTTGCGACTGACCAGGAGTACCTCTGTCTTGTCTGGATTTAATTTCAGTTTGTTCGCCCTCATCCAGACCATTACAGCGGCCAGGCACCGGTTCAGGACTTCGACGGCCTCCTTAGTAGCAGGTGGGAAGGAGTGACAGAGTTGGACGTCATCTGCGTACAGGTGACACCGCACCCCGAAACTCCGGATGATCTCACCCAGCGGCTTCATGTAGATGTTAAACAACAAGGGGGACAAGATGGAACCCTGAGGAACGCCACAGGTCAACGGCTGCGGCGTTGAACAGGAGTCCCCCAGTAACACCTTCTGAGTACGACCCTCCAGAAATGACCGGAGCCACTGCAGAGCAGTGCCCCCAAGACCCATCTCTGCAAGGCGCCCCAGAAGAATACCGTGGTCGACGGTATCGAAGGCCGCTGAGAGGTCCAGGAGCACCAACAGGGACACACTCCCCCTGTCTAGCTCCCGGCGCAGATCATCCACTAAGGCGACCAAGACCGTCTCGGTACCATGTCCCGGTCTGAAACCAGACTGTGCCGGATCCAGATAATCCGTGTCTCTCAAGAATACCTGGAGTTGTGAGGCCACCACGCTTTCCATGACTTTGCCCAAGAAGGGAAGATTGGAAACAGGCCGAAAGTTGTCCAATTTAGTGGGGTCAAGTGATGGTTTCTTCAACAGCGGCTTTATAACAGCCTGTTTTAGGCTCGCTGGAATCTTGCCTTCCCGAAGGGAGGCATTAACCACCACCGTTACCCACTCAGCCAATCCCCCTCTGGCCTCCTTAAGAAGCCAGGATGGGCAGGGGTCTAGGATGGACGTGGTGGGTCTCATTCCTCCAAGTACCTTGTCCACATCCTCGGGTTTCACAAACTGAAAAGAATCCAACAAAATCTGACAAGCAGGTGCTTGTGTCACATCCACGGAGACTGCATCTAATGTGGCGTCCAGCCCGGACCGGATCAAAGCGACTTTGTTTGCAAAGAATCGAGCAAATGCTTCACAGCGCGCTGCCGAGTTGTCAGGGCTCCCACCAGTGGGGGGAGTTAAAAGACCTCTGACAACCCGGAACAGCTCCGCCGGACGGTTCTTTGCAGACGCAATAGTGGCCGCAAAGAAAATTTTCTTTGCGGCTTTTATTGCCGCGGCATATGCCCTCAAAAAGGACACAAACCGTGTTCGGTTTGACTCGCTTGGGTCTGATCGCCACACGCTCTCTAGAACCCTCTTCCTTCGCTTCATCGCTGCCAGCTCCTCGGTGAACCAAGGGGCTGGTTTAGCTCGGTTACTTGAGAGGGGACGTTCCGGAGCGATCATGTCAATAGCCCTGGTCATCTCCCCATTCCAGAGAGCGACCAAGGCCTCGACATCATCGCCTACCGCGGTGGCGGGAAACTCCCCAAGAGCCGTCAGGAATCCGTTCGGATCCATTAGCCTCCTGGGGCGGACCATCTTAATGGGTCCTCCACCCTTGCGGAGGTTAGGGGGCGCAGTGAGCCTAAATCTAATCAGGAAGTGGTCGGTCCACGGCAACGGAGAGATAGACAACTCCTCCACACCGCCACCCTGCTCCCATCCCTGGCAGAAAACCAAGTCCAATGTGTGTCCAGCACAGTGGGTGGGGCCAGTTATTTGTTGGGACAGCCCCATGGTTGCCATGGCGGACATGAAGTCCTGAGCCGCACCTGTGAGGGTTGCCTCGGCGTGGATGTTGAAGTCCCCCAGCACAAGCAGCCGTTGGGACTCCACCGCCAGGCTCAAGACCACCCCCGCTAGCTCAGGTAGGGAGACTGTAGTGCAGCGAGGTGGACGGTACACTAGCAGAATCCCTATTCTGTCCCGGTCACCCACCCTCAGGTGGACGCATTCAAAATTTGTGGTCTGCGGGATGGGGCTCCTGGTTAGATGGATGGTATCTCTATAGACCACTGCGACCCCGCCTCCCCGTCCTCCGGCTCTTGGTTGGTGTTGCACGGAGAAACCTGGAGGACAAAGCTGGGAGAGATTTACGCCCCCCGCTTCATCCAGCCAGGTCTCCGTGATGCACGCCAGATCTGCCCGCTCCTCCAGGATTAAGTCCTGAATCCAAGTTGTTTTCCCGTTGACAGACCTGGCGTTCAACAACACCACCTTCAAGCCAGAGGGCCCGCTCACCTGGTTACACCAAATTACCTTAGGAGACCTATTGGGAATAATTAATTTGGAAAAGCGGTCCGAATCAGGCCGAATTCGAGGTCTCCTTCTCCCGCATCTCCTCCTTCCCACCACGACCTCTATGGGGGCCCCTCGGCTAGTGGAACACCTCCCCCCCTCCATGCCGCAGTTATGAGCCCTAGGAGTACTTTCTCCTGTGCTTGTTGTTAAGTTTATTGGTTCTTGCCAGCATCCCCCCTCCCCCTCCTCCCCCTTCCCTACCACAATCTCAATCCCAGGCTCCGGACCACCTCCACTCCCTCCCCCTCCACCACACCAAAGCAACATAAACAGTAACCAAAAGGGGGCAGGGGACCACATGGGTAGCAACGATACAGGTGGTAGTATTGATATAGCTAGTTCTTAAAGTGCAAGGATTTCAGGAGCAGTCCGTCAATGAGCGGGGATGATCGTAAATTACTTAGCAGCAACACACATTCAAAGGCACATTAATAAGGTGCTAGGTCTAAAGTGCTCTACTTAGCAATATAAAGTGCGGCACAGAGGGACAGGGCAGGGGTGAAAGTGCTGGTGCGATCTAGCAGCAGATGGCAGGCGCCTAGATGTTCTAAATCGTTCTTATTGCAATGATAACAGATGACAAACAATGACTATCGGAAAGTGCTAGTTGATATTATACGACTACCCGTATATGATAGTGGTGGTAGATAACTAAATATTGCTATGACCCCAATGAGACTCTAATGAGACTCTAGACGGTTGGTAAACCAGCGGATAGGCTTCCGGAGTTGATCACTCGGGGGTGGGGCAGCACAGATGGTTAGACCCACTTTGCTCAGTAAATAACAGCGAAGAAGCCTGCTTAAAGATCTAACGGAATGGCTACGCAGCCGTGGCCAGCTCGGATGGCGCTCGGTGAAATCGGACTCGCCCAGAGGTGGAATGGCTCAGCGGCCCAGCAGCGGCCCAACAGCCCAGCGGGCCCAGCAACGATAACTTTCCCACCGGCGGTGGTTGCGGAGGCCAGGATCATCCGGTCTCTACACCCGACGGCCAGCGGTGGGTGGTGGCGGCGGCGGACCGGCGGCGGCGGCTCAGCGGTGGCGGCTCCACACCCGGCCTCTCCAATTTACAGCTGATGGTGGCGGTGGTTTGGCGGTCTAGTAGACTGATAGGTGAGGCCAGGCAGCACTCGGCCTCTCCTTCCGATCAAGCGGCCCTCGATGGTCAGCGGTAGCCTGGCGGAGAGTGGCGGCACGAGGTCTTCTGTGCCGGCGGGCGGACTTGCCCGAAGATGAAAGACGGGGCGGACTCGGCCGCCGATGGGGGAGCTCGATGTAAAGCTCGACTAAGATGGAGGGTGGAGGCGGGCTCGCCTGATGACAAAGCGGGCCAGCGGCCCAGGAGCCCAGCAGCAGCCCAGCAGAGGCCCAGCAGACGCCGAGCAGTGCGGAAGCCTAGCAGAGGCCGAGCCCAGCAGAGGCCGAGCGATGACTCTCCCCGGCCGCGGTTGCGGGGGGCCAGGGGGCGCCCAGCCCCCCCCCCACCCGGCGGCCGGCGGCGGCGGTGGTCCGGCAACGGCGACTCAGCGGCTCAGCCGTTCAGCGGCGGCAGTCTGTCACTCGGCTTCCCCACTTCCACTCCGGCAGCCGGCGGCGGCGATTCGGCGGCCCAGCGGCACGACGGGGAGGCCAGGCAGCACTCGGCCCCTCCTTCCAGCCAGGCAGCAGCAGTCAGCCGCGGAGACTTGCCGGCGGCCTAGCGGCCTAGCGGCAACCAGGCGTCCCTCCTTCAACGCCGTCCTCTTTCAGTGGCCAGCCGCAGCGGTCCAGTGGCCCCCCTGGCGATCTTCTTACCATCCGAGGTGGTGGCGGGGGCCAAGCAGCAGCGGTGATAATCCGGCCGGCCGGGCTTCAGATCTCGGCGGCGAATGCCGATAGGCCGCGGTAAGATGGCGGCGGGTGTTTCCTTCACCTTCCTTCACCTTCACTATCTCTCCAGTTTTTTTTTAGCTTCTCCGGCCTCCTTCCCGGTTTTTTCCCCTCTGTCAGGGGCTTGAGCTTGGGGTTCCTCTCACCCCCCGCTTATGAGATGGTAGGCAGGGGGGGGGCTCCGGATTCCCCCAGATTGGAATTTTGGCCGAGCAGCACAGCGTTTTTGCTGCCAGCCACCATACCGGAACCGTAGAATTAATGCCGATTGACAACTCTTTAACTACCATAGCTAGATGCTATGGAATCTTAAGATCTGTAGTTTGGTGAAACACCAGCACTCTTTGGCAGCGAAGACTAAAAACTTTATAAAACAGCAACTCCTATGATTCTATAGCATTGAGCCATGGAAGTTAACATGGTGTCAATCTGCATTATAGTCTACAGTATGGATAGACCCTCTGGCTCCTAACTTTGGATTAATCTGCCTTTTCAGCACATCACTGGAACAAATCTTTGCTCCAAGATTTGGGGGGGGGGGGCAGAATATAGGGGGGAAAAACATGATCTGCAAATGAATATGTGAGTATTCCTGGGAGGAAAAAAGTGATATTAACATTTCCCCTAACATTTTCACATTTTCACAAACATTTTCCTCATTCAAGTTAAATCAGGGTGTTAAGTAATTCTCCTGTTACTTTTTCCTACCCCAAATGATCTATACTTAAATTAAAAAGCAAGCTAAAGGGAATAAAATACTTTCATGAATAAGGTCTCTTTATGTTTTGGATTAAAAAACTTAAAAAATGATTTTGCCTTGTAACATTTAAGAAGGAGAAGAAATGGTTTTGGCTTTGAAACTCAAACACTTGTAGCAAAATACTGGAAAACTTGCTTATTTTAAATAGTCGTTATTGCAAGTTCTTTGACAGGAAAAAGAAAGAAACAGCCCAACAGCTCTGTAATTTAGTTGGGCACATCTGGAAAAGAAGTTTTCTAAGAAGAAACGCACAGAATAAAGTGCAGATGTCACATTTTGTTTGGATTGTAGCTTCTCTTCCAGTTTGGTTATTTCTAAATTTGGGTGAAGAAAGTATTTTTCATGGGCTGCATGTGACCCTAAGATTGTAACAACTCCTAAATAGAGATGAAGATGCAAATTTGTAAAAAGTCTAAAAAGCCTTACTAAAGATCATATGTAATTCTCCACTGATGCATTACAAGAGCTTTAACACAACTCTCAGTGGAATTGGACCCAAGGTGCTTAAAGTCCAGCCTGATCACAATTCTAGCTGTATTTTATCAATGATTTGTTTTGCCAGAGTTTGGGGATTAAGGAAGTCATAAAATTTCAGTAGACTTCCACACTTGTTGCATGTTGATTTCACTGGCCTCAAATGGTGCCTTCCACATTGCCCTGTATCCCAGGACCTGATCCCAGATTATCTTCTTATCACAGATTACATGGCAGTGTAGACTCATATAATCATTTAAAACAGATAATCTAGGAGTGGGTCCTGGGACAGTGTAGATCCAGCCTCAAATGTTAGCTCTGTTTCTGGGTATATTTTACTGGTTAATTCCAAAAATGACACCAGTATAAGATCTAGTGTTTGAGAAATCTACCAGTTGTCATCTGCTCACCCATAGAAATCCATGATAGTCATATTTTAGAAACTGTAGCTGATGTAGTCTATACAAAGCAATTTTCTGAATCAGCACCCCAAACAACCCCAGGAACAGGCCTAAAAACCAAGACACCAAGAAAAACTTTTTGTTGAGTTGTGTTTTCAAAAAAAACTGTTAGTTTGTTTACTATGATGAACTCAACTATACTAAAATGTAGCCCTCGTGGAGAACATGATGGTGCAATTGTTCATTGTTTTAGGTGTTGTAGATATAACAGCCCTCTATGCAGTCATGCTGGCCACATGACCTTGGAGGTGCCTACGGACCATGCCGACTTTCAGCTTAGAAATGGAGATGAGGACCAACCCCCAGAGTCAGACTCAACTGGACTTAATGTCAGGAGAAAACCTTTACCTTTACCTATCTACTGTTGTGTTTGCATGTGTTATGGTTTGTGAAGAAACTGATATTTCAGAAGATGACAAAGGGTATTTTGTGAGGTCTCAGGAGGAGGGGTTGGGGAATGGAAGTGGCATGGAGAGATGTGTTAGTGAATCTCCTGGTAGTTCTCATGATATTAGGGAAAGCAAAATCTTTTCCCATGAAAATCTGCCATAGTTTGCTATTGAGAGGAATGTGGGGGACTGTGAATCTTTTCCTAGGTCACAGTGGCTGCAGCTATGCCACAAGAATGTGAAAGAGAGACAGACTCGCTTTTCCCAGCAGCTTTGAGATAAGCAGCGAAGAATCAGGTGTACAATGAGTGATGTCATGGGAGGGAATTGAGGCTTTTAAGTGGGCTCCAAGCGTACAGCTCTTTGTGAGAACAACATTGCATATCAAGTGGAAACAACTAAGTTCTATGGCCTTGCTTCAAGCATTCAAGTTTCTGGATTTTGTGTCTTGTTCAGGTTTTCTGGGTTAAGTTTCAATTTTATGGATTTTAATTGCTGTTCATGTCTTCATGGTTTTTGGTCTGGTTTATATTCTGCTTTGTTCTCAAGTTCCAGATATAATTTTGATCAAGTGTATGGATTTTGCCTTGTTTCACTGTAGTGCCTCGAAGTGCAGTTCCAAGTTTTTGGATCATGAAAGTGGTTGTCACCTATACTCTGCAACTTTGGAGTTTCTGGATTTGTCTTTTGAATTTGTATTGTTCTTTTTATGGTGCTTTTTCCTATCACTTAGATTTTTCTTAATACACTTTTCTTAGTGGATTATCTCGTTCCCGTGTGGTATCTGGATGAAAAGGTGTCCCACGGCGAGGGTGCAACATTTGAATGGCAAGTAGTTTTGCCAAATAGCTCCGCTTCACAATAAAGAATATATAGCTTCCAATTGCTTTCAAGGTAAAAAAAAAAATAGCGCCCTTTACATTTAGCAATAAATAATGATGACGAATGAATCTGTGCCCTTTTGCCAAGAAGAATATATGATTCATTGACGTGACAACAAAATTAATCCTGTTCATGGCACATGGCATAAATGTGCTAGATAGGTTTACTGTGGTGCTAATGGGCAAATTGGATCTCTTATTACAGGATACGATGGCTTTTGGCATCAAGCTTCCAAATGATTATTCCATTTGTTTCTGAGTTAGGCAAATGATTCTGATAAACATTGTGTAGCAGTTGAAGGAACGGCTATGAGGAAAAAGCCAACCAGCCAAAGCTGAAACAAAAAAAGAAAACAAATAACTTTTAAAATAAACAGTTATGTAACACATATGGTAAATCAATTATAAAGAAATAAAAGCAAACACTATCTTAGCCTCTGTTTTTCTTAATGTATGAAAGATGGCTTTGGGTTATTGATAGACGTTGTGTTACAATGATCAAGTGTTTGGCTTTGCTGCCTTTCCATTTGTTACATTTTGAACCATGAAACTGTTAGATTAGTTCACTGAGAACATTTAAATATTTCATTCCATGTGTATGAACGTTTGCACACACAGGCTTTCTTTTAGGCACATGAATAGCCCCATTGATTTTGAGGTAACCACTGTCAATGTTCCAGAACATAGAGCAGGACTGATTTCAATTTCACTTATTATAGTTCTGTGTGAACATAATGAGATATTTTGATGTGTAGCCTTTACAAGTTTTCTTGACAAAGCGATTTAACTTCATTGCTTTGACATCATGGTACAAAAGTAACCATTCTACCAAGAGGGCAGCTGGAACCAATCCATTTTTTAAAATGAGCTAATAATATATTTGCTATATTTATATGCCACCCTTCCTTTAGGGCATTCAAGTATTCTGGTTTCTTCCCCTTTTTATGTTCACAAAAACACTGTGAAGTAAGGCAAAGCAACTTGGATCAAGGTAACTCATTGAACTTCATGGTTAAATGGGTCCTTCTATCCCTAGTAGCCCCTCTAATCCAAGGATGGACAACTGGGCTCCTTCAGATCAGAGCAATACCAATATTTCTTTTGTTCAGAAGTTTAAGGACCCTTCACACATGGCTAAAATCGTCAGCATGCACCGGTTTAGCCCAGGTTACCCACGGAGCCCACCAGCTCCCATCAAGCAGCCCTGGCATGACTCCGTGGGTGAAGGAGGATGGAGCCAGCACATGCCATCGTCAAGGCAACACGGGAGGCTTCCCATGTTGCCACTGGAATCCATGGGGGGAAGCTGCATTCTCCATATATGCTCCACACTTCCTCCCATGTAATCACCTTCAGCTGGAGCCAGGCGATGCAAGACATGGGACACCAGATTCCCCACACCAACAGGAGCAGCTCCAGTGGCTATGTGACAAGGTGGTAAGACTCTTTCCGGTTTCTTTTTCTACATGTTTGCTCTACATGGGGAAGCGGGAGTTGAAAAGCATCACTGCATCAGCTCCCATGTTTTTCCACATCACTATGTGCTCGTACTAGCTCAGGCACTGAACTCAACTAAATAAATTCAAAAAGGATGTTCCCATGCACAGCTACTCTATGTAACTGGGCAACATAATTATATGAAATTTCCAGATGTGTACAACATCAACAGATTTATGGTAGTATTCAGTGTGGTCTTTACATATAGATATAAGGCCAATTCAAGGGTGATGTTGTCAAGATTAAGTGCATGATGATATTTGAAGTGAGGACAGCAACATGATCCTTCTACCTGAGCTTGTTATTAATATGTGCTAAAATCTGCTAAAATCATCCACAATCTGCCTTCTTATTTTTATGGCAGCCACACAAAACTTAGTAACTCTAAAAGTGATCAATGGTTCCCTATCCTCTATGAGATGTTTTAGATAATATTCCTCATTTCTACCAGGGATTTGCTGGACATTAGAAGTGATAAAAACAGACTGAATATCCCTATAGAAGTAATATTGTAAAAGGACATGCTTGGCAGTTTCTCCATACTGCATGGACATACATGCTCATGGTAGGTAATCGGGAATGTCAATTTCTGATTAGTACCTCACTGGAGTGAGCAACCTTATAATGTTTTTAATGTCTGGGTATCTGCCCATTTCCCCCAGATGCTCTTGCAGCCTCCCAACCCAGATGTGGTGCTTAATGGCAAATTTGGTATTGTCATATCCAAGTATTATTAAAGTTTGAGGTGTAAACCTCAAGCTTCTTAGCTTCTCCTGCAACATAAGTTTCCATTTTGTCTGAAATCTATCTATTAATGTGAGAGGAGCCAGGCTCAATGGGCAAAAAATCAATTTTAACCAGTAATGGATATTAAGGATCCATACCTGAACCTGAAATGAAATTTGACCCACCTCCATTGGACTGCAGCATTTAAGGCACAGGAAGGGACTCCCAACAGTATGTGCAGGGATTTCACTTGGAGGGTTTCAAAAGTGTTAAATTTTTATAGGGAATGATGTTTTAACTTTAAATCAGATGAATAACCAGTTTAGGTAGCTCTGTGGGCCAACTGAGGACAAACTTTTTTTTCAATTCAGACATGGCCAAAGCTCCATCACAGTGCAGGGAAATCCTGTGACCTGATTAAAAAATGTCGTCATTCCTGGAAGTCTCCATGACACAAAATTCACCTCTAATATGCAGAAAAATACAGTATAGCAGTCTGTGGTATGCTGAGGGCCACAAAACAGCCCTTTGTGGTCCATCCATGTCTCAGAGATCATCTCCAATTTCTGTCCTCTCTTTTCTTAGTACAATAGGAGCAACTTTCTCTAGAGCAGTGGTTCCCAACCTGTGGTCTGTGGGTCACCAGTGGTTCACAACAACTAAAATATGGTCCACAGCCGCACCATTACTACACCATTGCAAAATCACTTTCCCACACTCCATAGAAGGTGAAATAAGGCATTCAGGGTCTCACAAAACCCTCTTATAGTGCTTAGGCTTATTAAATACAGTTTTCTGTAGATGAGCAGACGGTGACAACTGGATGGCATATGTTCTGTATCAGAAACTACAACTGATATGGTCTATCCAATGCACATTTTTGAATCAGCACTGGAAATAACCAAACCAAATCTAAAGTTGACCAAAAATTTATTCATAACCCTTTTTGTACTAATGTTTGAGAGTGGTCCCTGGTCAAAGTGGTCCCTGGCCAAGCAGTCTCTGGACAAAAAAGGTTGGGAACTACTGCTGTAGAGGCATTATCCTTCCTATTGCTCTAATGAGTTAAGTTTAGAGCATGTTCGCTGATTCCTAAAACAACTTCCCACAGCAGAGGGAACCAGAGATAGAGGTGAGTTTCATATAAT
Organism: Anolis sagrei; assembly: GCF_037176765.1. NCBI lineage: Eukaryota > Metazoa > Chordata > Lepidosauria > Squamata > Anolidae > Anolis > Anolis sagrei. Next base: position 38,899,768 of record NC_090025.1, read on the forward strand.
AGTAGTTACTCAGGTTTTAAATTAATGCCAAAGCTGTCACTATGTTCAGATAAATGGAAAAACAAGCACCAGTAATACAAATAATCAGAGCCAAGGTAAATCAAAGCAATTCATCACCCTTGCAACTGACAGCTTCAAATCTATAACATCTTTTCTAATTTAGTGGTTTGAAAAGCAAATAGTGCAAGCTGAACGCAAGGATATCTATCATTATCATTCAATTGTTTAAAGCTCAGCATTTGATGAGATGGCCAATTCTGCAGAGTCTTTTCAGCGAATAAGATATTATTAAAACCACTTAACCGCAGCATGGAAACCAAGTGAAACAAAAAGTGTGTTTTAAGCTTAGGGAATTCGATGCAGGTATGTTGTCAGTGAGAGCCAGGTATGGAGACCATGGTTCAAATCCCTGTTCTATCATGGAAAGCCATTGGGTGAACCTGGGCAAGTAACAGTCAGGGAAAACAACCATGATAAGGTTTCCATATGTCAGAAATAACTGAAGACACAAAGCAACAAAAAAGAAAACCAAGTAATTAGCTTGCTTTAGAAAATTCTTCAAAGAAAGAAAAATGCAATACATTTTAGAAAATGGGTGATATTTTTTTCACCCGCAGGTCACATAAAGCTTTCTAAAGTCCTCAGAGTGGGTCCCAAGTAGCCTCCCATCCATTTTTGGTACCTGTTGTTCCCTTGGTTCATCTAAGAATATTTGGAAGAGAAAGACAAATGAACAAATATATGAACAAATGCATTGCTCGACTTACCGGGCAGAACCGTTGTAGCGGTGGGAGCCCTCTTGCTGGCCATGGCACCTGCAGGAGGCTTCTTCTACCCAGAAGGGCCCTGCGTGGTGGGAAAGTTTCCTGCCGTTCAGCCAGCTTGCCTATCAGTGGTGGACCCTGCCTCACCTCCGGATTGGCCAGGGCCCGCCACCATTTTGGCCCAGAAACCTATTTAAGGCTGCCCTAGGCCATTTCAGGCACTGTTGATGCTTTCATTGATCAATCTCACCCATCCTGCATATTTGTTATGTTTTTAGTTTCAAGTTAGCTTATCGATCCGGGTTACATATCCCCCCCCCCCCCATCAGAAGGCGGGAGCATCCCGTAATTACCAGGGGTACCGCAGTAATGTTAGCTTGGTATAGTGCCAGCAGCACCCTGGCTTGGAGAGCGGGATTGGTCAGCATTGGGCTGCCCAATCCATGATCCAGGACCCATGCATGATGGCCAACCCTTGTAATCAATAAAAAAAGTTGTGGCCATTTTATATCCCAACTCTGTGTGTGCGTCATCTTTGGTTCTGCCAGCGGGAGGTGTGTCACCCATGCACATGAAAATCATCTTTGAATTTTCCCAGTGAACTCCACACAAAATAAAATATAAAGCAAATAAAGCAGCCAATACATAGAACTATAGATCTACCCAGTTTTGATTGCACCACTTGGCATAAGTGAAGGGAAGACAAACTCTGAACTATTAAAATATTTTCTAGGAACTATTAGTGTATAGCTTGTGTCTCATCTTATGTCTGCTGTTGAGAGAATGGGGAAGAAACTGAAGTGGTATCTGACAAACAGAATATTAGTTCCACTCACCAGCAATGTATGAACAAAGCACATTCTCAGCCTCAATTTTAAAATTTAATAAAGAAGGAGTTTGGTGTTTTATTGGTATTAGGTTGCATTAGCAATTATTACAGCAAAGTGCTTCAATTTGTTGGTGGTTGGGGAGGGGGGGAGAGAGAGATTGAACTTCTTCCAGAATTAAATGTTCCCCAGTATTTCATTTATTCTTCAGACTTTTCTTTCACCCTCCCCAACCATTCTGCCCCCTAGTGACTAATACATTCTGAAGGAGCAAAATGTGATGTATTTGATGAAGCAAATAAATCATTCATTGTTCATATAATACATTTGGGAGTATCGAGTCAAATGTTACACAGAAAAATCTGTAATAGAAAAGCTTATCTTTGACAGATGAAGCCCTCAAATTGGTAATCTTATTCAAAGGGTAACTGATAAATATTTTCCATTTTCCAATTATACAGCAGACTTTGGCTTGGAAAGTTTTGTAGTTGTGTTAGGCCATTTAGTCCATGAATGATTGAACTGAAGCAATGAACTCTGTCCATTTTAATGGCCAAATGGGAGGGTGCCTCCTCCCAGGATTTTAGTATTATGTAAGTAGGAAGAGAAACAACTTAATCTAACCCTCTACATTAAATTGGAATTACACATGTCTTGTCATTTATTTGCAGCAATCTTTACGGATTATGCAATTAGGGTCCCAAGAGCATGAGCAGAAACAAGATGTCAACTCCATTACACAGAATCTCCCACCTCACGAATTCTCCAATTACTACAATGCATTAACTTAATGACGATAATACATTGGCTTTCCTTCATTTTTCTCTTTTTGTGATTTTATGCTTTTATTTGGAAGGAGGATTAATCTCAAGTGGTTTTGGTTTTGTTTATGAATTAGTATTCATTAAATTATTATAAAAATGTATCAAATGACATTCTGACTTGTTTGCAACTTCCATATTGAACATATACATCTTTTCGTAGTAGGGAACAATAATGGTTTCACAGATCTGTTGGAAGATGAGCAGCCTATCAGAAAAATAAAGAGTTCCTTTTCGTAGTAGGGAACAATAATGGTTTCACCAATCTGTTGGAAGATGAGCAGCCTATCAGAAAAATAAAGAGTTCCTTTTTCAGTATGAGAAACATGGTGCAGTACACAGATTTTCATATCTAGACTTTGAAGAATCAAACACTCAAAGTCAAACAACATGTATGATAGAACATGGGATTTTTGTGATTTTTTTCTTATTAAAATGAATAACAAGGCTCTGTTTTTAAATTTGTAGTTCTAGACTGTGTTGTTCTAGTTATTGCATGTATATGATAGTAATATCAAAAACCTGCTCTTCTCACTTCTAGGAACTGTAAAACAAATGGCCATGGGTTGTGTGTACCCTTTGGGTGAACTCTAGAAGTAGAACAGGGCATAAAGCACACCCTCTTCATATTTTGCAGATACTTTTCCTCCTTCGACCACAATATAAAGCAGTGGTGGAAAATATCTTCAATTTGGGAAGGGTTTTACAAGCTGAAATTCAGCTAAGTGGGCATAGGCAAAGGTCAACTTTGCTTAACAATGTGGACATCTTTACACAAAGCATACAAGTCATATTTCAATTTTGTGCATGTTAAAACCCTAATGCAATAGCTTCTTGGGCTGCAAAGCATACCTCAATGCCATGAAACTGCTCGCTTTCCTATATAACTTGTGTATGCTTTGATTGTTAAGAAACTGCAGTCCTACTTTTGTGCTTCGTATAATTAGTTCTGAGGTATGCATACTATTACCATGCAAGTCTGTCTCCTTACTGTCCCTTCTTTGACTTTTACTTTTTTCTTTTTTTCACTATGCCTAATGAAAATGGAACAAATGTTAGTGGTTCTTAAATTAAGTTCATTTTCAGAGTTGTCTTTGCTTTTTAGATTAATGCTGTCAAACATACATCTCCCAAGGCTCTGGGGTACACATAGGCAGGATTTATAAAGCACCTGGTTTTTCTGTCATAGTTTTGTTAGCATGGCAAAAGGAAAGGTGCAACATGTTCATGGTCATTTCTCTGCAGATAGGAAGCTTTGGGGTGCTTGATGGAAATTGAGAAATCAAGAATCAAAACTTTTTTGACCACATATGCCTAACTCTTTGTTTCTTTTGCCATATACTTTTCTCTGTAGAAACCTGTAATTTGGTTTGTGGTATCTGTGGCTTCCTAAATGTGTAACGTATACTATACTCCTACATCCGGAAGAAGCAGTTAAAAGCTATCTTGTACCACAAGTGTCCGTTTAATGGTATCCACCTATAGTTATAGAAATGTGTTAAGAGCACTTGGGTTTTAGTGCTCTTTTCTTCACAAAAAGTTTTATATTGGAATAAAGAAATTGCACCTTTTGGATGGAAAATATATTGTTCGTTGTGGAACCATCTGGCTTTGGGCTGTGGGTTTGAAAAGGTGGGATTTTCCCACTCTAAAGGGTGTGGTGATACATCCTATCTTTATATTGAGAAGCAAATTGCGAACATATGTTTGTCAAGGTGCAAGGAGGCATCCTCTAAGAAAATGTTCTTGAAAAATGTACGTTTGGGAACAAGAATGTTAGAAAAAGGAAAATAGAATTTAAGGAAGAAATCCAGAAAGACCTCAGAAATAAAAAAGTAAAACAAAAATATTGTTAAGAACCATAAAAAAGCCCTGCTGAATCAGATCAAAGACATCTTTAGTCTATTCTAATCAGCCTTATCTGTCCAACCCAATGTTCCAGCTAAAAGCCATGAACACATCTCTTGGCTGCAGTTTCTACTTCATATGGTAGCACACCCTATATCAGCAAATGAATCCATTATTTGATGAAGGAAGATATTTCATGAAATGTGTTGCACTCTAGGCTTGGAAACACCTATGACCACCACACCACACAAGAGTTCAGGAGTATAAGCAAATGGTTTCTTGTAAAAGCTCATAAAAAGCATATAAAATCAAGAATAAGAAAGGAAGATATATAATAAAAAAAAGTTTAGCAACAGGCTGTAATCCAACAGTAACCCAAATGTCTCATACAGTTCCAGAGATGACAAAGTCCAGGAACAGCCAGAAATCACAGGTACAGCATAAGTCAATTTGGGACTTTGGCCTGCATCAACAGGAGCATAGTGACTAGATCTAGGGAAGTAATGCTACCCCTCTATTCTGCTTTGGTTAGACCACACCTGGAATATTGTGTCCAATTCTGGGCACCACAATTCAAGAGAGATATTGACAAGCTGGAATATGCCCAGAGGAGGGCAACTAAAATGATCAAGGGTCTGGAGAACAAGCCCTATGAGGAGCGGCTTAAGGAGCTGGGCATGTTTAGCCTGAAGAAGAGAAGGCTGAGAGGAGATATGATAGCCATGTATAAATAGGTGAGAGGAAGCCACAGGGAGGAGGGAGCAAGCTTGTTTTCTGCTTCCCTGGAGACTAGGACGCGGAACAATGGCTTCAAACTACAAGAAAGGAGATTCCATCTGAACATGAGGAAGAACTTCCTGACTGTGAGAGCCATTCAACAATGGAACTCTCTGCCCCAGAGTGTAGTGGAGGCTCCTTCTTTGGAAGCTTTTAAACAGAGGCTGGATGGCCATCTGTCAGGGGTGCTTTGAATGCAATATTCCTGCTTCTTGGCAGGGGGTTGGACTGGATGGCCCATGAGGTCTCTTCCAACTCTTTGATTCTATCATTCTATGATTCTAAGTCCACAAGCTAGAAGTTATAACTAGTAAAACTTGAACAGGAGTACATGATCAAGAACATAGAAGACTTCCAGGATATATTAAGTCCAAAACCAAGACTTGACTTGAACCAGGAACCAGAGAACTCAGGCTTAGCTTCTCACTTTTACACAGCGTTGCCTGAACTGCCCTTAAGGTAAACAACTTGTTGTTTAATAGATACCCATGAAAGCATTACGCCTCCCGTGAATTTTCTTCCCAAGTTTCCCATGTAATCTCTCAGACTGACGCAATCTGTTTTTGGCTCTAATTTGTAATTGGAGACATTTGTTGATCTCTGTTCCCTGGGAACCCTCCTTATCACTCAGCTCTTCACCCAATTCTTTATCTGCTGTTGCTACTTCAGGCTCCTCTGACTGGCATTGAGGCCCTGTACTTTCTGAGCCAGTTTCCTCAAAGAGAGAACCATCATTTCTCAGACCTGAATTTTCAAGACTTGAGGGCCCGTCCCTTTGAGCCACAAGAAAGTCCACAATCCTCTTTAGATCATCTGTTAAACCATCAGTCTCTGTCTGATCCATAAAAATGTCCTTCAATATTCAAGCTTGCTGACCAAGTATTAAAATTGAATCTGTGTTCCAGCAAGTAGCAGAGCAGAGACAAGGAGGAGGAGGAAAGAGGAGGGGGAAGAAGGAGGAAAGAGAGAAGGAGGAGCACCAAGAGGGCTATTCCATTGTTTACTTTTGGCAGGCCATCAACATGGCAGCTATTCTAACAGAATACTCGAACTGTTTTCATCCTTACTTCTCATTATAAGAACCAATACTTGAGGTCATTTTTTTAACCTCCTCCTCTCTTATCTCTTTATCCTTGTGGTCATGACTTTCAGACTGCAAGCCTGGAGGCAAAGAAACCCTATTCTACAAAGACTAGCTTCATTTATTAGCAGTTCATCGTCAGCCCATAATCGGAATTTTAGGGATTATATATGTAAAGAAAGCTAGGGGGTACTGGAATTAAAATATGTTTAAATATTTAAGAAGTGATTTCATAACATAAATTGTGTGTATATCTTCAAAGTTGCCTGTAGATTTATGGTGACCCCATGGATTTTACATGATTGTCTAAGGCAAAGAATACTCAAAGATGGTTTGCCATTGCCTTCTAGTGAAAGGTAGGTTCTAGAACATGTTGTTGCATCCAGATATTAACCAGGCTCAACTCTGCTTCACTTCAAAGATCATATGGGAACTGGTGCCTTCATGAAATTGTTAATTGCTTAAACAATTTGCCAAATAAAATGTATATCTGGGCCCCAACCAGTTGCTTCTTGATCCAAATGATCAGTCTTCATTTTTATTGCATATCCTTTTCCTATTCTTTTTCCCCCCAGAAAAGGTACTGTAGCAGTTTGTGAACATTATGATTTTTTTTCCAATAATAAAGGAGGCAGCCTGACCTTAACAGAGTTTTGACAGGAAAACTCCTTTTGGTTTCAAAAGAGCTTTGTGCAGAGTCGGTAAAGTGCTGCACAAAAAAATGCAAACTTAAAACTTACATATTAAATAGCTAAACAGTTCTTTGGACTATGCCCAAAAGATATTTTTAAAGTTGGTTTTGTGAAACAATAGCTCACTTCCTGCCTATACATCAAAAGTAAAAAAAAGTGTTAGAATAACAGTGGAATGTATGTCTTAGTAAACATGTATTGTTCACTAAATTATTGTGAATAAAAATTAGACTATAGATTAGATTATAACTTGGAGCTACATATTTCTTTGTTTGCTTTTGTCTTTTATTCCAGTAGCTTTGGCTGTTTTCTCAAAATATGTGTGTTACTTTTCCATTAATGGTCTTGCCTAGTTTGCTGGTTGCTAGCTAACCATAGGTAACGGCGCTCCATGCAGTCATGCCGGCCACATGACCTTGGAGGTGTCTACGGACAACGCTGGCTCTTCGGCTTAGAAATGGAGATGAGCACAATACCCCAGAGTCAGACATGACTGGACTTAATGTCAGGGGACTACCTTTACCTTTACCTTTACCTTTAGCTAACCATATAATTCTGCAAAACCCACCAGGTATCAATAAATCAATACCAAATCTATAAATCAATACCAAAAAAACTTGTTACTTTTGAAAGTAATGCTAGGCCTTATTTTATCAATATAGGAATGACCCCAGGCTCTCTGAACTTGCAGAGACTATTGGAAACTTCTGATTCAAGCTGCTCCTTCTATCTACATTGAAGGAGAAGGAGAGAAGAAGTGAGTGAGAGGAAAGGGGGAAGAAGAAGAGGAATGGAGTAAAAAGCTATATTTATTCTTGTAACACTAAAATATGCCCGTATTTGCTTTCTAAATTATAAAAGGATTCACTGAAATCTTTTTAAAGAATTCTTCCAGTAAGATGTCTACCTGCCTCCAACACAGCTCATGATACTACGATGTTGTTAGCCCAAATGGTAGCCTGACCTATCATCATACTGTGCAGCCAAAATAACAAGAAAAAGTGCAAACTAGTAAAACCAGAAGAGAAAGGAAGATGTTTATTAAATATATCCAGATGACTCAAAGATGTCTCAAATGGACCAAGCTTTCACTTTGACTGGTTTCACATCTTTAAGCCATTTTATCTACTAATAATAGCCAACAACTGCTTTGGAGTATCCCTTGTCATCAGCTCTTCTGTTATGATTTCATTAAAATAAACAGACATTTTAACTATGGGGGGGGGGGGGAATCCAAACTGAAGGGATAGTTTCAAAATTGGATTTTTGAAAGGGAAATAGAGATACATAGATGTGAGAATTGATGGTCGAATCTTTGAATGTATTTCCAATCTATTTTGTGCATTATTTTCATGGAGCCCCCGGTGGTGCAATGGGTTAAACCTTTGTGCCTGCAGGACTGCTGATGTGAAGGTTGGGTTGTTGATCTGAAGGTTGCTGGTTCGAATATGGGGACAGTGTGGATGAGCTCCCTCTGTCAGCTCCAGCTCTCCATATGGGGACATGAGAGAAGCCTCCCACAAGGATGGTAAAACATCAAAACATCCAGGCATCCCCTGTGCAACGTCCTTGCAGATGGTAAATTCTCTCACACCAGAAGCAATTTGCAGTTCCTCAAATCACTCCTGACAACAACAAAAATTATTTTCATGGGGCAAAAAGTGTTTTATTTTGTTGTTTGTTTGTTTTTGTTTTTTGCTCCCAAATAGATTCCATAATCCCATATTATGTATGTCTGTTCAAGATTCTTCTTGTGGTGCTCCAGAATAATGTGGATGCTGCAATGATATTGAAAGGGTCTTTGAGCGGAATTTGCAAATACTAAGTAAGGGGTTTTGAATGAAATTAACAGCAAAAGAGAGATATACCCTTTTTCTGTAGAGCACCACAGAAGAAACAAGATGTGACATTTAGAAGGTACTTCTTAAACAGGATGTTTGTGGTTAACTTCAAATGTTGTTTTTGAAGCGCAGAGGCCACGTGTACAGGAGGGTACTTTCCATCAAAAAGGTCAAGAGAGGGGGCTGGAAAGAGAGTACTTTTCCATGACAAAAATGTTCTTGTTTACTTGAGGTTATATATTTGGTGGTCAAAAGCCAAGAGGGCACGGCAGCCACTTGAAGGATAGCTTCTGCAAAATGCTATCAGGCTGTTCATCTTTCTTCATAAAGAAACTAAAATAAAATCTTTTTTTTTTATCTTTCATTGGGACTGTCTCCATCCTTCCGTGCTCCTGGACCTAAAAAAGACCCAATCTAGGGTCTCTAACAATACCACATGTAGCATGGCCTTCTTGGTCATTGCACTTCACTTAGCAATCCATCTGGAGATGTTGCAAGCCATCCTATGAAGAAGATCAAGATATGCATAAAGGAGAAGGAGAAAGATGTGGTGGTGGGGAGCGAGAAAGAAAAATGGCAAACTGAATGTCAGCATTAGGGGGAACTATAGATCTTTACATTTTTTTTCTGTAGGGAGAAGTAGAATATAATGGCTGCTACCCCATGGTTTGAGCATGAGTTCCACATGTACACAGCAGACTTTGGAGACAGTGCTGTATGTTATAGGCTCTGAAGCCAACAAATAGAGAATTCAGTTCCCAACAATAGTTCCATCTTGTTAGTCATGGCTCTTGTGAGAAGTACATGGCAGCGGTTTGTAATCATGTTTGAGAAAGTAGGATCGAAGTCCTTGGGACATACACAGTTTTCCTTTTCATTGTGGAATCAGGGTCTTAGCACAAAAGCCAATATGTTTGCAAGTCCTAATCAAACCTTTAAATCTTCTATGCATTCACAATAAAGTTTGCTACCTCTTGCCAATAGCATCTTTCAAATAAAACATGACTTATCTCTCCAAGACTCTATGTATATCTTCCTTACATCTGCAAGCGCAAAATGAGCATATTATAGTACTTGTTTGATATATTTTGGTTGCTGCTGTTTTTTCATTGTCATAAAACAGTTAATATAACTCAAAGCAACCTCTAGCCATAATTCACAAGCTTAGGACAGAGAGCCATTTGGAAATTGCTTCAAAACGCATATGCATGAAGTGTCCAGATGAATGTAATTGGCAAGTGCAGCATGCAGGCACTTTGTGTGAAAGCAATATCAGTCCAGAGATGTATAGTCAGAGTCCAAGTGATGTATAGTTAGAGTCCAACTGAAGCTCAAAGCAACAGGGCTGTAAGAGCTTAAGACACATGTTGTGTTTTGGCCTGAGAAGCAGACAAGCAGTTCAAAGGCAAAATAGACTCCTAAATAACGAGTACAGGTATGAGAACTTCATAAGTCAGTCATAGACAAGTATTTCCCAAATACGTTCTCAGTGAAAAATGCCTCTTACTGTTTGATCATACTCAAAAGTGAAGTACAAAGTGAGGCCTCTTCCCATAAAAAAAATCTATTATGTCTATGAAGATGTGAACAGATGTTCTGTGTGCCATACAGTTACTGCCTTTTACTCTTCAGTCTAGGCTGTGCATGTGGATCACCAAGTGTTTAATAGCATTCCTATAAGTATGTTTTTACCAATAGTTGTTCCAAGCAGTCACTTAGGAGAGTGCAAAACATCCATGTCTATCTTTATTTGCATGTATTTATCTTCAAAGTCTGAGTCAGTGTTTCCTAAGAGCTGATTCTCACATTACCCGCCTAATGAACAAACATATTCATTTCAAGTCTCCTTCCCTTCTTTTCTGAAATCCAGATGAATGGAGCATATCACTTTACACCAGTGATAATTAGGGGAGTTGGAGAACTTCTTACCTCTATGCTTTCCCGTTCCAGAAAAGAAAAGCTTTCCTAGCACTAACACCTAGCTTTAAAAATGTATTTGCATCTAGTTATTAAAGCAGCCCCTGATATTTCCTGGTATTAAGAGGAGGAAGCTGCTGCCAGAGTAAGTGAGGTGTTGCTGCTATGGAAAAGCCATGTGCTGTTGTCATTGTTGAATAGCACAGAACTTTACAAAATGATGCCACGCTGGAGACTGGAGTGGAGTACTATGGTTTAATATAATGTAGCTCTTCATGTATCTAAACTCAAAACCACTATTGTCCAAGGTTTTAATTGCCTTCTGATGTTAAAAACTCAGGGATCCTCCAGACAAAGCAACAATTGCTGGGGGCTACAGTATTTAAAGCTTTGGTTCACGTCTGTAAAGGTTTTCCCCTGAAATTAAATGTCTTTGCGACTACAGTGGAGGGAGATGAAGGAAGGTGGGGGGAGGAATGATAGTAGTGGTGTTTGAAACCACTGTTTCTTTAAAAGGAAAGAATGTCTATTCTGGCCCTCACTATGTCCAGATCCAATAAGAATAGCAGAGAGGAAAAGCAATGAAAAGATCTGAATGGCGACTGACCAGTTTGTTTACAAATTAGATCTTCCTTTATCTTTCACTCGCCTTTTTGTTGACACTTTCTACATGGACAAAAAAAATCCTTACATGTATAAGGATTTTATTGCACAAGGGAGGAAAACCAGCATTGCAGCAGAATGGTCCTTATTTCAAATTGTTGTGTGCCTCCCATTACTGGTCTGCTCCCTACCCAATTTAACCTGTACTCTTCTGCCAATCAATAGCTGCCAATCTCACTATGCTTCTATCTGATGCAGTGGGGTCTTTTGCCCACTGTGCTGGCAATGCTACTAAAGGGTAAGGACACGCAAGCTAGGGAAGGCTGTGGTAGTTTTCTTCTACCTTAGCCAACTCTTGCTCAGCTGAATGCAAATTACTTTTACACATTGAATTCAGTTTATGGCAACTGAAATAAGCTGAAGACAAAAGGAGAAAGGGGGATGAAGAGGAAGAAACTGGAACTTTTTAAAAGCAGAAGAGTGCAAGTTTGGAATCATGTCTGCTGAAAAATTAAAGAATTTTACTAACTCTAAAAATGCACTTCCACTCATGTAATTAGTAAAAATATATCATCATTAGATTTAAGTCATTCATACTTCCTTAAGTTCCATGACATGAAAGCAAAGTATAAATGTTTAGAAACATTTGGGAAACTCAAACGAATAACATTTGTATGAAGAGCATATATCAGGCTTTTTTATATATCCAATTAATCTTCGCATCAGATACCAGTTATAGGCATAATGGAGCATATGCTCTGCATACATCCTTGTTTCCCACACCTTGTTTGTTCCAATGTCTGTATATGTGTATTATTTTGTAGGCAATGCCAGCATAAATGCAAAAACACCCACATTCCTTAGAGAAAAAATGCTTCTTGTCAAATTCCATGACTTAGGCGATTTTTTAAAAAAAACACACACAGCAACATTTCAACATTTTTAATCACAGATGTTAGTCTCTGAATCCAAAGGTGAACAAAGCCTGCCTGGGCTTTCCAAAAGTCTTGACTCAAATTTCAAAAACATATGGGACTAATTTCAAGGCTGTGTTCAAGCCCTAAATCAATAAGAAAAGAATGGATCACTTTAAATGGCACTTCTAACCAACTAAATGCAAGAAGCCTTCAATCTGCTCCCAGATTCTATTTCTGAGGTAAGAGTTAAAGTCATGGTTGGCCAATAAAAACCGAAAGTAACATCTCTGCAGGTCAAATGGACTGTCTTTCTGGTTGACACCTTTTTCTGGCTGCATCAAATTCTTGTAAAACAAGCCACCGAGCCTTTAGGAACAAGGGCCCATTCAAAAAGAAGAAGCAATTCTCAATGTCTACAGAAACATTCCACTCAAAATTTGCTGAAGGCTTATTGTACTGATTGAATTTTGCTTTAACCGTGAAGCGAATTCTTCCAAACTTCTGCCTTTATTTGTGTCTTGCATGGCACGATTGGACTAGATAGCCCTTCCGAGCTATTATTCTCTGATTTTGTGTAATTTATCTGCTTTCAGATCACAATACAAATAAAGGAGAAAGGAATTGTGGGGAAATGCAAGAAAGAAACACTTTTGACAAGCATGACAAAGCATCCTTTGAACACAGGAAATCTTGTGGTACTAGTGCCAGCCTAGATCACTTTCCTGGAAAATGAAAATAAAATAACAACAACAAATAAAAACCAAAAGACAAAGAACCAGAAATTGAAAATCTGTCAAGTGCTCCTTCCCAGAAAAAAAGAAGAAGAATAAAATGGATGCATCCCACAAAATTAAAACCCGTTCAGGCAACATCTGATTTTTAAATCAGTATTTAGTAATATGGCATGGTATATTTTCTTTTTGGCATCTGATTTCTAAACAAGTTCTAATTTGACTCCACAGAAATGTGGATGATTATAGCTGAAGATTAATTCAAGCATTCAAAAGATTAAGGGTCATCCATTTCCTCACTTTCTAAACTTTTCTTGCGTAGTGTTCTCAATAAAGTACTCCATTGCCTCATCACTTTTGTACAACATGTTTCTTGGGATTCACTCAGTTAATTGTCCCTACTAACATAATCACTATCATTTCTACCACTTATATCTTTACCGCTAATTTTCCCTACAAAAATAAAAGATAAATGTGATGTTGATCAAGCAATAAAAATAGACACCTGCTGAGCCATTCAAAAATTTCTAGAAACATCTTCTAAAAATATTGCAGATAAAAGGATGCTATTTCTTAAAATTTTTGAATTGTGGACATTTAACAAACCAATGCTATATGTCTTTTAGACGTGAGGCCCATTACATTCAATCTGATTTAGTGCCGTGTGAGTATGCAAAATAGGGCAGTGCAAAAATATGTTATTCCTCATAAGTCTTATTAAATTCGTTAAATTCGTGCATATGAATTGATATTAAAAATGTAGGAAAGGGATAGATTTTAGAATCAAAACACTCATCAAATTCAAAAGCCACCCAGAGTCAATTTAATTTTCAGTATCAGCATTAATCAACTTTGGCCAAAAGGCCATTGCTAGTGTTTGAATTAAGACTTTTTTTGCCAGTCGCCATAAGGGAGGGCAGCTGTGGGCAGGACTAACAGAGGTGGGAAGGAGACAGAGAACACAGCATACTGGGAAATGTAGTTTGGGAAGGCAAGGCCCCAGTGACAGAATTCTAAAGGTCCTGCCCTAAACTAGGATGCAGTTCTCAGCATCAGAAAGCTCCAATGATGGCTGCTGCAGCCAGCTGTTTAGAGTGAGTCTAATAATAATAAATAGAATTATTGAATCTGCAGAGAGGATTAAAGTAAGTAAATAATAGTATAAATATGTGCTAAGTTGAAGTTATGTGGTTAATTGTGTGTCATGTAGACAGACACATTCAAGGAGATTGCTGTTGTGGCTTTTTGTCTGAACTTTTAAAACTCCTCAAAATTCCATAGATGTGTGAAACTTTCTGAAACTTCTGGGAATTGATGCTCTGATTATCTTGTGCATTGTATATAAAATTCAAGTAGATATCTCTTGTAGTTTTTTTAATTGTTTGTAAAATATTCAAAATTTCCCCAAAAATTAATTGAGTGTAACATTCTGAAATTTGATGGGCTAATAGAGGAAAGTGTACAATTATAAGAAGTTTCATCACAACAGTTCTAAAAGTGAGGGGGAAATGAGCCCCTGAAGTTTTCCCACTTGCGTAATTACTTAACAAAAAAGTAACAAAATTTTGTTACTCTTGTTATAGTATACTAACCATACTTTAGAACCACTTTAGAAACAAAATGAATCGCACATGCCATTGCAACCTTTTTTCTTTTTTTTTTACAAAAGCCCATAAAAACAGATTGCATGAAGTAAAATGCCATTTAAAATCTCCATCTGGATTTGCATTTGAAAACTCCAGTATGACATATAGGGCCTCTTCCAGACAGGTCCTATATCACAGGATCTGATCCCGGGTTTTCTGTTTATCCCAGATTATCTAGCAGTGTGGACTCATATAATCCAATTTAACACATAAAACCTGGGATCAGATCCTAGGATATAGGGCCTGTCTGGAAGGGTCCTAGATCTTCAAAAAAAATCACAGATATGCTCGCATTAAAAAAGGGGGAGGGGGATTTTGCAATGAATTCCTGCTAATGGGGAAAAATGTCACAGTGTGCAAAGAGCCATGAAAAAGAGCTACCTAAATAAGTTGTTGTTGTTGTTTGCTATTCAGGACCTCATCACATGGAGGCTGAGAAGTTGGGGGACAGCAGGGGAAACTGAGGGAAACTATAGGTCTTCATCCGCTCACCATCAGTGGTCATGGGATCCCAACCCACAATGTTTCCATGCTGCTCCTGGATTCCTCCCGTGTCCTCCCCGGCATCTTCTATGAGGAGACAGGAGTACACCCAACTCTTTGGGGCTTCATGTCTCCGAAGTGCTGGCACGGAGCCCAATGGAGCCCCAGCAGAAGTAGCCTGTGTCATTTGATGGGCTTCAGAGGACTCCATGCCAGCAGTGTGCCGGCAGCATGGAGACATGGAGAAATTCATCCATGTGATGAGGTCATAAGTCTACTTGACTTTATTGTCATCCTATGAACACAAAATCAAGAGTCCTATCAACTGCCCTGCTCACATTATGCCAACCCAAAGCTGTGGCTTTCTTAATCAATCCACCTGTGTAGTGATTTTCCTCTTTTGTTACTGTGCCACATTTCATGACTCACATCACCTTGTGGTATATCCAAAGTACAACAGCTTTAGTTTAGCTACTTTGACTTCTTGTGAAAGTTTAGGACCTAATTTGCTCTAGGTTCCATCTCTTTGCCTTTTAAGAAATCCATGGTATGTATATAAGTATATTACAGCTATATGGTAGGAAGAGGGAGATCTGCAAAGGGCTCTCAGCTTGCAAGAAGATGGTGGTGTTATTGTGGGAACACTTTTCCTAACCACACCCACCAAAGGCTTTGACCACATCCACCATTAAGATGAGACTTGTCCTTACAAGCAGAAAGGTCTGAGTTTATTCCCCAGCATCTCCAATAAAATGATCAAGTAGTAAGTGATGGAAAAGAATTCTGAATCAGATCCTAGAAGTCATGGCCAGCTAGAGAAGAGCGGTCTTTCCCAACATGTCACCCTGCAAATGTTTTGTAATACAGCTTCACCCATCTCTGTTGACTGGGGTGTATGGCAACCTCAGTTTCCATCATCTTGATAAAACACATTACAGTATGGATTGTATCCTGAAGCTGTTTGAACTGGTTTCGTCAGATATGTAACCTTAGCTGGTGTAAGGCAACTTTCTAGCTCTTATAGTCTATGTCCTCATTAAAAGAATGTTAAAAGTGAAAAAATAACCACAAACTATCAGATGAGCCAATGCTGTAAACCAGCACCGTACACCAACTAGAGGCAAGCTGAGTCACAAAACAGAAAACCCCAAGTGTCACTAATTGCAAACATGTTTCATACTAGCTCAAAAGAGCCTTTGCCAATTGCTAAGCCATTTCCTTTTGTTACACTTGTTCCTCTTGTCTTACATTGTTTCATGGACTAAAGGGATTCCCTGTCTTGATAGTAAGCTATGAGCATGATATACATAATTAATTTCCATATCAAACTTTGGAGAAACGACAACTGCAAACAGAACCTTCTCCAGGCTGAAGGCTTTATACCACATGCTAGATAATAGTTTTGAAAAGAGAAAGTTGAAAGAGTTTAGTCCAGAAAGAGTTAACAGCTCTGTGTGATTTGTGCATGAGTGAAATCAGAGTTAACATGAAGCATCTGTTGTCTCAAATTTTTTTTTTTTTAGTTTCATTCTGTCTTCAGTGATGGCAAGGCACTCTTAGTCTCAGGGAAAGTACAGAGCTGAGCCAATGGGAAGGATCGCTGACTCTGTTTTCTATAAACAAAAAGGGGAACATGAATTGCTGCAGGCTCTCATTCCTTTTCTGTCCTTTTCATGCTACTCTACAGCTTTTCCCAAATAAATACAACTGCCCGCTGCGGAAGAACAGCCAGTTGGCAGTGCTATTTTGAAACCCTTCCACTGACTACCTTGTAATCATTTCAATTCAGCTGGAAAGATGGTTATTTCCTTTGGCTACTTCTGAAATGCAACCACTTGTGCAGCCCTTTGGGGCTCCTCTTGGAAGAATCTAGCTGTGTGCCCCAGTCTTTGAGGTTCTCCTAGGAGGCACAGCCCATAATTTCTTGAGTTAGTTGCCCCCCCCCCCTCGCAATAGTTCAGAGTGACATTGCCAACTGAACACTAATTAGATGTAACTGAGAGCAGTATGAGACAGGTTTCAACTGACCAAGAGCCAGCACTTGGAGTTCTCACAAAATAAAGAATCAGACTGACTTATTGACCCTTGCATCCTAGCATGCAAACATATAAGATTTTTTTATTTTCCCCACACTTCAGTCCTTTCCCATTAATACTCTCTGATTTTTCACTGTAAATCAGAGCATCTCCCATCTTTCTTCCTATTTACAGGCCTAGAACTGGTGTTTAGGAATCTCTAAAACCTTTACTTTAACATGCAAAGCACACGGTTTGAGGCTGTTGGTTATAGACTCATGTTTAGAAGCAAGAACTAATGAAAAAGCCATGGGCCTTGGAACTGTTGACTACATTGTTAGGATGATCAATTCTGCATCATGCCCCCAAAAAAGAGGAGGACATACATTTGCATAATATTTTATTATTCTTGTGCTTCATGCATATGGTTATTCTTCTCCATATGTTGTCTGAATAAGAGTAGAAAAAAAATCTACATGTGAAATTGCATCAAAAGCAAAGTAAAACTATTAACAAAAGAAAGAGTAAACTCAGGAAAATCATTCAATGGGGGAAAGGGATTCATTCACAACTTAAACTTCAATCCTATCCATGTTTGCTTGAATTCAATAAGCTTTAGGTTCGAGTAACAATAGAATTTCAGCTGTAATCATAGGTAACTCCCCTTACATTTCTGCATGTGGACAATGTTCTTTTCTATAAAACTGGATGTAAACATCCTTTCTGGCAGTTGACTCTAGATCCCAATAACTCACAGAAAGTAGGAAGGCCAAATGGAAAATATAGATATTGTACAATCATAGAGTTGGGAGGTGATAGAGAGTGCAACATAAAAAGCTGTGGCTATGGAAAATAATATGAACTTTTATTCAATGAAGAGATAGAAAGCTCTGTCACATAAGCTAGAACAAGAGATCTAGGTTAGTTTTTCTTTTGGAGTTGTGTAAGAGCAAAAATGAAGCAGAGAGAAGTGGGGTGATCACTAAGACTATCAGTCTAAAAGAACTTAGAATTGGTGAAACCTCCATTAACCCTATCATGACTATTCTCTCTGACACATTTAACTCTTTAAACCAGTATTTCTCAACCTGGAGGTCAGGACCCGGGGGGGGGGGGGTTACAAGGAGAGTTTCAGAGGAATCACCAAAGACCATCAGAAAACATAAATTTCTGATGGTTCTTAGGGAACCTGTTGGGAGAGAAGGCTAAAGATCTCTCTGCCTGTTGTTCTCTTCCTTTTTGGTGTTGGTGAACTACAACCCCCAGAGTTCAAAAACAGCCCACCCAACCCCAATATTCAATGTTGGCCATGCAAGTAGTGTGCTGAGTTTGGTGCAGATCCATTGTGGACTTGGTTCAGAGTGCTCTTTGAGTGTAGATATTGATAAATCCCAGCAACTACAACTCCCAAATGTCAAGGACTATTTTTCCTAAACTCCACCAGTGTTCACATCTTGGTATATTGAGTATTCATTCCAAGTTTCATTCCAATGATGGATCCAGTATTCATTCCAATGATGGATCCAGATCCATCATTGTTTGAGTCCACAGTGTCCTCTGGATGTTGGTGGACTACAACTCCAAAACTCAAGGTTAATACCCACCAAATCCTTCCAGTATTTTATGTTGATCACAGGAGTTCTGTGTGCCAAGTTTGGTTCAATTCCATCATTGGTGGAGTTCAGAATGCTTTTTAATTGTATGTTAACTATAATCCCGGCAACTACAACTCCCACATGATAAAATCAATCCCACCCCAACCCCACCATTATACAAATTTGGGTGTATTAAGTATTCGTTCAAATTTTGTCCAGTGCATAAAAATACATCCTGCATATCACATATGCAGGTGTGAGAGCTTCCTTTGCCAAGCATGACATCTTCAAAGTTATGATTCATAACAACAGAAAAATTACAGTTATGAAGTAGCAATGAAAATAATTTTATGGTTGGGGGTCTCCACAACATGAGGAATTGTATTAAGGGGTCGCGGCATTAGGAATGTTGAGAAACACTGCTTTTTGTGCTGTTGTATTTCCAGTAGAAGGCACTACAATATACCCTATACACCTGCAGCTTGAAAAAGACATGAGCAATATTTTAAACAATAAGTGCACATTTTCTAGGTATGAAATATGTAATTATAAATGACTTGGGGTATAAGCGGCACTAGCAATCAGATATAGAAACAATCTTATCTCCATAGCTTTGAAGAATGTTGTATGAATAGCATTTTATATATTTCAGTCATTAAACTACTTTCTATCTCCTGTGTATCATGTTAAATTGTTTATATGTATGTTAACACATCAATTATAATTTTAATGAAAAACAGTCTAAAATGTGGGAGGACAGGCTTTGAAATAAGCCAAGCCAAGTGAAGAGACTTTATTTTGTTTTGTTTTTAAGTTATCTAAGTAGAAACATCCATTGTCGGTGTTAACAGAAGAGAAATAATCAAAGAAATAATCTCCTGACAATCAGATATTTGGCAAATCTCTTCAAAGACAGAAGCTTTCTGTGTTTGGTTTTGGTGTGAGAGCTTCCTTTGCCAAGCATGACATCTTCAAAGTTATGCAGAATCGTGAAAATGCAACTACAGTCTGCTTGTCTCATTCCAAGTTATATGACTTAATCCCAAGGTAACCATCCTGTCACTCCCAGCACACGTGTTATAGAGAGATGTGTCTGGTGTGTGTGTGTGATACATCAGCCAATCAACAAAAAGTGCTACCAAAAAATTTGCACAATTTGAATTTACTTTGAGAAGGTGTTTGCCCCACTTTCTTCTCATCTTCCCAAACCTCTTTCCTATCATTAAAAAAATAAACAGACCATTGATTCAGCTATTCAAAATCCATTAATCAAAACAAAGTACTGTGTTTAAATAACACATAACAATGGACACGTTCTTGAATCTGTCTATTCCCTCTTTAAAAACCAAGGGCAACATTGTTTCATAATGCAGCATCTGATTATTTGATTCCTAACTAAAGAGCATTTTAATTAAACTGGCTTATTTAGAAAATCTTAACGTATAACATAAATAAACCAAATTATCCAATCCCCCAAAAAATGAGCCCATCTGTCTACTAGGTGATCTTGTCAACACATCCAGATTTTGTTCTCATGTGCTATATCTGCCTGCCAGCTCCATCTGGTGCAAAGCCTGAAACCCATTCCTTCAGGGGCACCTTTTTCTGACCTCAAGTGAAAATCCAGAAGGCATGATGGAAGCACAGACAGACTGGAGTTTCAGTTTTCAAGGACCCACATAGGAGCAACTTATTCAGTCAAGGACTTTGGACCTCCAACTTGGTCCTTTTAATCTTTTGAGGCAATAGTTAGAAGGAGCAGGTGGTCTTAAACCAGACTTCCTGACACTTCCAGTAGTAATGTACATCAATGTATATGTGAGGACATATTCGACCCCCCCCCCTTGAATGTAAGATAGTATGTAGTGGAGCTTGTCCTTACTGACCACTTGAATAACAAAATAGACACCCCATAACAATATCAAAGTAGTCTGAAAGATCTCCAGCTATATCTAACCAGTAGAAAACACCAAAAGACAAGCTAATGAGCAGGACTAGAGCTGTCATTTGGCAGTTTGAAGCAGCTTCTCTGAACACTGTCATGTTGGTGAAGAAACTGAGAAGTCTCTTAGTGGGCTGGATCTACACAGACCCAAAATGCGGGGTGGATCCTGCATGCTGGAGGACAGATCAGCACTGGGTATGGTCCCCACAGGGACTCCTCCAGCCACTGCAGAGGTGGGAAGGAATCCCTATTGCCCAGTGGCTCTAAACCACATTCAGAGCTGCCGGGCGATGGAGACTCCTTCCCACCTTTGCATTATCTAGAGGAGTCCTGAGCTTGGCCTTCACTGTTTTCTGCTGATTAGATCTCCAGGAGCAACATGGGTCCTACAAGTTCTCTATCATTTGCCATGATGTCAGCTGGGTCCTATGGGATACCAAGTGCAGAAGAAACGCCCTACCCTCCCCCTTCCTTCTCAATGCTCCCCACACTCTAGCTGAAGGAGGCAGACTGCCATTCCATGTCTCTTGGCCACACGAACCCAGGAAACACAGGATGACAGCAGTCAGTTGTGGCAATTCCATTTGGGAACTGGCTCAACTATTTCAAGGGGAAAATCCAAATTCTGTGCCACAATTTGGATTTTGCCACACCTTCAGCTAACACAGTGGCCTTGCCCTGGATCAGACCTGTGCAGTGTTTGGCCACCATGAGGCTGGTCTATACCTACTCAAACCTAAGTGGTAAGTGTAAATGTGGTCTCTATTTATATTCTACTTTTCTCCTAAAACAAGAACTCAAAGTGGTTCACAATAAGAATGTCAGGGCCCTTGCAGACAGCGCCAAAACACAGGACCTGGCTTACTTTTTAGCTGAGGCATCCAAATGCAACATAAACTGAGTTTTCCCAGTTTACTCTGCATTAATTAAACACCTCTAGAGATCCAGACATTAAGCTAAAGAGGACTGACCACCCGGAGTGCTTCTGCAGTCTCAGAGGTCAGTCCTTACAGCCATCCTGCTTCTTTGGGC
This sequence comes from Anolis sagrei, assembly GCF_037176765.1. Classification (NCBI taxonomy): domain Eukaryota; kingdom Metazoa; phylum Chordata; class Lepidosauria; order Squamata; family Anolidae; genus Anolis; species Anolis sagrei. The sequence goes on from NC_090025.1 coordinate 38,921,303, forward strand.
TTCCAAAAGCAGACAACGTCCACCCCCTCCCCTCCAGCCCCCATTTCTCCCCTAAAAAAATTATTGAAGGGGCCTGCTGGCAGTGCAGGCCGCTCTGTACAGGACATGGGAAAATGGCGGATGGGTTAAGGGGGCTGCTGGCAAGTTTTGGGGGGGAATGGGGCAGCTGGAGAGAGGCTGGATGTCATCTAGCCATCCCTCCAGGAAAGCCTAGGGTTTGGGTTGGGATGGGGACTGATAGCCAAGAGGAAGCAGATTGTTTTAACCCACTTCATCTCATGTTTTAGCTTAGTGCAGAAGGGCCCTCAGATACAGATAACTAAAATAATATTAGAACACAGCTAGATTAAACATGATTTTACAAAGATGCCTGCCACATGTTGTGCTTCATGCCATGGTTCCATCTTGTGAAATTTTGGAGATGTATTGAAATGTTCTGTCTGATAATTTGATATACCTTTCCCTGCACTGCAAATCCCAAGATTGCATAACAATAAAGCAAGGCAGTTAAAGGGGAATAATATTGTTATACTCTTGGAGTGTGGGTGAACTCTCAAGCCTGATTTGTGCCATTAATAAATAGTTTGCCTGTTATGCAAAAATGTGCCTAGCCCCCATGCCAACCTGTTTTCAATATTACGATATATTATAGTGTATATTATAAATTACATTTATTCCTATGCCATCAGCATACTTCAGATGTCAGTGATTAGATGGGAAAGGATAGCAAAAAGGTTCTGACAACTCCCCACTTGTTTGCAACACACACATATTTGCCTTTCCAGACTGGTTCTGACTTCTTCTTTTTTTGTAATAGGTTTATATGATCCCATCAATTGGAACAAGAATATGAGTGTGCGAGTGTGTGTGTTTATACTAAATAATTGCTTCCATATTTTTGGCTCCCTCTAGATGCAATGTCAAATTGTTATGATTATTAGCTGCTGAAAATGAGGAGAGTTTCTTTCCATTAAGCTTCCATGTGGATTTCACCTAATTAGAATAACTTCCTTTTTCATTATGGTTCATATGTGCCATTTAACCACTTCATTGAAAGAATGCTTAGAAAATAAAAACAACTTCTACCGAAGATATCTGCAGAGCTTCCATAGACATTTATCACTCAAAAAGCTAGCACAAATCTTAAAAAACATAAAAGCGAGGAACTGTCTCAAGAGAACTAATCATAAAGAAGCTGCCCACCCCTCCCCAACTTCCAGGATTCAGACACAAGTGTACACAGGCTGGATGAGAGTGTTATAAGACTGAAACCACAGCTCAAATCCTATCAAAGTACTACTATTGTTTGGAAGTCCCTGGGGAAATGATTTCCTGGAACAGAGACTGAACACCACATTTACTTATGTAAATAGAACTTCCTGATGTTCCATATCTTTTGCTTCAGTTCTCATCTGTGTTTCCGTCATGGTGCATATAGTCTCTCTTATTAACATATACATCTTTCATCACCTTTCCAAGCAGAAGGAGGTAATGTATGTAATTCACTGGCCAAATACAGACCCAGGGTGATTGTGTTCAACAGGAGCTTGCTATAATCCTGAGGAAACCCAGCTACTGTTTTAGATGTGCTTCTCTTAGTGCACTGCATTTAGCAAAAGTAGGTTCAGGATCCAAATTGTTTGTAAAAGAGAATTCATCCCTCCATCACCATAAAATGTCCAGTGTTTTCTGCCCCAATCAACTGAACAATAATACTTTAGAGCCTGCAGGTATATGAACATACTTACACGTGCACTTTATAGTTTTTCTTTTTGTTGTTGTTGTTTTTGTTTTCATGTCAGGAGCAACTTGAGAAACTGCAAATTGTTTCTGGTGTGAGAGAACTGGCCATCTGTAAGGACATTACCCAGGGGACGTCTGGATGTTTAATGTTTTTCTATCCTATGGGATAGAAACAATAAATGGTTTTTGAATACTATCCATTTATACAAATCTGTTAGCAACAGCATACAGTGTTTACAGTGGATTCTGCAGGAAATGATTCAACTGTACTAAAAAAAAAGAGAAAATCAGCCTGATTAGCAAACCTTGCAAATGCTAATTTGTTAAATTCTGTCATGCAATCACCCTATTTCATTCATATTTACATTCCATTTGTAAACCTCCTACCATTTTTCCATTTTCTTTCCTGTTTTATGCTTAAAACACACCCCTTTCATCATTGTTACAGTTACATCAAGAGGTATTATGTAGTGTCATTACAGCAGGGTTCTTATTGCATTTTAACATTTTGTGCAAAACAGTATTTATCAAATTCTGTGAAATCAGGAGCCATGTAGCTGAAAATACGCATGCAAGGCAATGACAAAGTGTTTACATGACTAAAAGACTGCAAACTTTACAGCTCAGTGTGACCTTCACTGAAACTGACAACCATGAATGTATTAAAGCAATGGAAGCACAACATAGACCCTGCCAAAATTCAAAGCAGACTGGATTTCCAAAGAAACCCATTGCTTGGAGGTCTAAAATATAACTGGAAGTGGCATCCTATGGCAAGTTTCACCCTCGACTAACATTAGTTGCTGGCCTCAGATTTACTTTGCATTTCTGATGCAGCCCTTGGAGCAAATACAAGATGTTTTACATTCTGAGTCATATCCCCAGTTGGCACAATTAAAAATTAGGCCAATGTAGCAACCTTTATTAGCATATAAAGGAAACATACTACGGGAATTCTTGAATGCATGAATTAAATGCATGTATTCTTTGATGCAGATAGAATCTTGGCTGTCATTTCCACTATAGCATGGTTCTCACTTGCTGCCTTAATAGCAAACTGAGACTCAGCAATATGTACAACTAATCACAATAGGAAACAAAGAGGCCACTGAACCTTTTCAATGGCAGCATGATAGCCAAATACTATTAAGATTATATATAGCTATGACCTGATTTGCATTTTCACTTGACTGTTGTGAAGACCCACTGTAACTATTTTTTTTTTAAGGAACAAGGAAAATTGGGAGCGGTGGTATAAATTGATAGTGTATATTAAAAACTTTATTGGAAACTATTTCCTCTGTGGAACATAGGTTAGCCCTTAGTTGTATTGTCGCCAGATTTACTTGAAAGTCCTTGTTCCAAAAACCTTTTTCTGCTACTACTGTGTTCCAAAATCACTTTTTACCTTTTCTCACCTTCCAATTACTCTGAGGATACATTGATTTTATTAGGCATGATTTCTCACTTTATGATGCCTCACACTTTCCAGAGGGAAGTTATTCCTCAACACATGGATTTGGGGTAACATACAATGTTCCATGTCTATGTTGTTTCCATTTGGAATGTCAGCCACACACCAGGAAAAAGTCCTGAGTGATTGTCTTAGTTTGCTTTCTTGATACAGCTTTCATTCCAGTGGCATCTCACAGGGATGACAGTTGAAGATATTGAGTGATCATTTTTGCCCAAGAATGGGTCTCAAGATGGCTTACAGATAAAGTCACATATAGATAAAAACACACAAGGCTAAGATTAAAATAATTTAGTTCTGGAAAAGATTTCTGCAGCTACCATGCACTAGTAAATGGATCCTAGAGCAAATAAATAATAAATAAATGGATCCTAGAGCAAATCAAGCCTGAACTCTTCTTAGAAGCCAAGATGACTAAACTGAGGCTGTTGCACTTTCACCACAAGAAGACATGACTCATTAGAAAAGACAATGACATTTTGTAAAGTAGGAGGCAATAGGGAAAGAGGTAGAATGCATTACAGATGGATAGGTTTTATTTTCTTGGAAGACACCTGTGTGTTTTTTTTTATTGTGTGGAGGTCGGTGCACAGCCAATCAACACAGAGTGAGGGTCCCAACCAGTGGCATGGTTAACATGACGACTGTGGCTTCTCGATCCTTTGCAGCCTTCTTCCGCCTTCACAGCCATTGTAACATGTACCATGTTGTCTTCCGCCTGATCTGCTATTGAGGTTTTCAGGTCTTCAGATTGTGCTCGATCTGGAACCTCTCCTGCAGCTTCTCCTTGGATAGCCCAAAAAAACCTACAACAACCCAGTGATTCTGGCCATGAAAGCCTTCAACAATAAACTTAGAGGCCTCTCATTCTTAAAATTTCCATATGTCGAAATTGTTTTGACAGCAGTTAACCACAAACAGTCTAAGTATTAATTTGAAAGCCTAAATTAAAATATCACAACACTAAAACCGAAAACCCATTATATAAAACAACTGATTCCAAATATTTGCTGGAATAGGAAGATCTTTTCCTAGCAACAAAAGGACAGCAAGGAGAGGCATGTCTAAAACATCGCATTGTTTCGAAGAAGAAATGAGCACAGTCACTACTGAGCAATTTAGACTATCTGCCTTTAGTTTGGACTGGTTAGGTTGCCAGTTTCCAGTTGTATAATAATGAAATATTGCTTTAATGCATCTTCTTTACTTCATTTGGTGAAATCAAGTTAGGTGGTTCGATATAAAATAGTAGTACCCCAGCATGATGATTTAAGTGTTGGACTGGAACTCCAAGAGAGTAGGGCCCAAAACCGTGCTCAGCCATGGAGACCCACTGGGTGATCTTGGACAAGACACATTATTTTAGCCTTAGAAGAAGACAATGCCAAACCCCCTCCTAACAAAACTTGTCAAGAAAATCCACTTATAAGTTCATCCTAAGTCAGAGTCAGCTTGAAAGTGCATAACAAGCAAACATGCAAAGGATCATGCCACCATTGTCACCATAATACTGGTAAAAATACATTGTGAGTAAAATATGCCAGTCAAATGAATTTCATGTAATGCTTACTGTAGGAAAGACCTCTGCCCGAGATATTGGAAACCTGCAGCCAGTCTGAATAGGCAATACAGTCTGTCTTTTGGACAATGCACTCTTTAAGCACTATTCCCAGAATATCTAACATGAAACAAATGGTTTCTGTGTTTATACTAACTTCACATTGAATATCGGTAAGTTATATAGTCATAGCTACTTCTATTTCAGCCAGAATGCAAATACAAGATGGTCAAGACCCAGTACAAGAAAAGGACCATCAGTTCTGAGGCTAAAAGGCAGAATCATAGAATAACAGAATTGGAAGAGACCACATGGGCCATCTAGTCCAACCTCTTGCCATGCAGGAAAAGCACTATCAAAGTATCCCTGACAGATGGCCATCCAGCCTCTGTTTAAAAGTTTCCAAGGAAGGAGCTTCCACCACACTCCAAGGCAGAGAGTTCCACTGTTGAACAGCTCATATGGTCAGGAAGTTTTTCCTAATGTTCAGGTGGAATCTCCTTTCCTGTAATTTGAACCCATTGTTCCTAGTCCTAACAAAATTCATTTTGTTAGTTTTGGCCCAGAAAACAGCTCTAAGCAAAGAGTGCACAAAGAGTTAAGATTGTTCCTCATTACTGGAAATGATATAGCACACTGTTGTTACTGATATCATGTGCTTGGTCTATTTTCCAGCTTATAACTTTAAAAGGCAAAATTTATGCGGGCTGCAGCACCTTCTGCTGAAACAACAAAACAAGAGGAAAGCCATATCTATGTGTTTCCTTTCGTTGCTGCAAACTTGAGTTGAACATGATGTATTTTTAGTAATAGAAATAAAGGGAGAAGAGGTATAGAGGGGAATGTGGCTTTTCCTTCACCACAGTGAATGTTTCCAGTATGCAGCCAATGGATCTGGAATTCTGTTCGCAATCCACAGCTGGCCACAGGTGCCTTTCTGTGAAGGGAGACAATCGCCGTTTGCTAAATGTTAAGCCACATGTGGTAACAGTGTAAGGCTTGGCAGCAAAGATGGAAAATGGTCAATTCATCACCCGCAGTTAAAAAAGGAATGTACGTACAAAACAAAATTTTCATATTTCTGCATCATCCTGTATAAAGAGTAGTCCCTCAGGATAAACTATCACAACTTTACTAGCATTTAAAAATTATAAATGTATTAATGTATGCTTTAAAATGATCCTGGACACTGGACCTCTTTTGCAATTCAAGCTGTATAAAATTAACATTATGATTGTTAATGTGTAGAGACATAACTGAGACTGATTGTGGATTCTTACTTATTGGACTCAACTGGTCATTTCTTTTTCAAATCATTTTTACTGGCTTTTCATAAAAGAAAATGAATAAGACATATATCAAAAACTAACTAGAGACTACAAAAATGACACACATCAAACTATTAAATAGATACACAATGAAAACAAAAATAAGTATAGAATTTAACACGTACCTACACATATACAAAAACTACAATTAACAAAATGCAAGAAAGATGACTTTCAACAATCTTTTCTGCAGATGTAATTTATCAGTTAAGATCCTCTCTCTACTTTATCTATGTTACATTTCACTTTTGTATTTAATTTATACTAATAAACAAAATTAATAATAATCAAATCACCTTCTTTTTGTTTCAGAACCCCAATCCAGGGTTTCCGGACTTTAGCACAGCAGGTTAAGCCACCAGCTGTAGAAAATCTTGCAGATCGAAGGTTGGCAGTTCTAGGTTGGGGTGAGCACCCATCGTCAGCCCAGCTTCTGCTCCCTAGCAGATCAAAAACAGTAATCTGAGTAGAGAAATAAGTACCGCTTTTATTGGGGAAGTAATAAAAGCACCTGTAAGAACATGCTGGCAATTCAATTGGAAGGACATCTATGAACAACAAAGCTCCTCCGCATAGAAGATGGAGTGACAGCACCACCCCATGGCCAGAGTCGAGCACAGCCTCCAGATGCCAGAGATGGAAAAGATGGTAAAGTTTATACCTCTGTTTATGCGTGGTCTGTCCTTGTTAATTGTACAATGGCATTGAATGTTTACTGTACATGCATTCTGTAATCCACCCTGAGTCCCCTCGGGGAGATAGAGCAGAATATAATGAACGTATATTACTATATTACTATTTCCAGTCACTAAAAAGCATTGTATAATTTTACTGTAATTAAAAAAGACAATTTATCAATTTCCACTAAAATGCGTTTACTGTATAATTAATAAGTTGGACACCACTTTAACTGCCATGGCTCAATACTATGGAATCATAGAAGTTGTAGTTTTACAAGGTCTTTAGCCTTCTCTGCCAAAGAGTACTACCCACCTTTCCAAACTATAGATGCATCAAGAGCGATTAAATTTTAATAAGCAATTTTGTTTAATAAATAATAAATCACTCTTTCAGATCATATAATATACTGTCCTCTTTGTTTTCAAATCAATTAACCGTGGCACAATTATCAATTTAATAAAATTTTCCAACTTCCTCTGAATTATTTTTAATATACACAAGCCACTAAGCACTCATATAAAATGTCCACACACCATCTTCTCTGGCAAGAATTCCCCTATTGATCATTTCTAATATGGCAATTTACTACTTTGATGTTTTTCACATCATAATGAGTTTTAGGGTTTTTTCTGGAATTTTCCAAACACTAAGAACTAACATAGGACCCTTTATTCTGGTGGAGAAATGACACCCTGAGATCAAATTACCTCTGGTATCAAGTTACAAGTTGCATTAAGCCTGTTAAATATGTAGCATGCAACTAAATAGCATGTTTGTATTTACTCATGTGTGGCCCTAATCCAGATCGAGAGGAGTAAGTGTAGCAGACTGCAACGTTTTCTTCATCTGGTTTGTATCTATAATATCGGTCTCCCCTGTCCCTTCCCTCACCTACATCCACACAGATGAACTTTAAGTACTAATCCCAATGGAAGTGACATTTTCTTTCTTTCTCTCTGTGCAGGTATGCAAGTATGATTTTCTTTGGATAAAGACCAAATGCTGGACAGTTTTACATTTCCACCTTTGCTGGTCCTAATCTTACTCTAGTACATACATTTACTTGAGAGCAAATAGAAAAGGTGATCTTTTGTTGAATGCTACATGTTGAACATCATCTGAAACTCAAATAGATTTGCCTTATTTGTTATAACACAGATCAGCTTGCATAGAAATTACTCACTTTCATTTTAAAAAATCCAAATTCCTCCAACCAGAAGAAGTTACCATTTTACTCCAAAATAGGTTCAGTGCTCTGGACAAAGGTAAAGGTTTCCCCTTAATATTAAGTCTAGTCATGTCCTACTCTGGGGGGTGGTGCTCAGTTTCTAAGCCAACGAGCCAGTGTTGTCCATAGACACCTCCAAGGTCATGTGGCCGGCATGACTACATGGAGCGCCATAACCTTCCTGCTGAAGTGCTACCTAATAATTTCCATGTTTTTTGAACTGCTAGGTTGGCAGAAGCTGGTGCTTACAGAGGGAGCTCACCTCGCTCACCAGAATCGAACCACCAACCTTTCGGTCAGTAAGTTCGGCAGCTCAGTGGTTTAACCTGCTGTGCCACCAGGGACTCCAACACATTGGATAGCTCATTTAAAATTCAGACTAAAGAACACAGCAGATTCAACATCCTGTTGATATCAGTGCCACCTGCCCTCTTTGAAAGCCATTTTCTCTTAATTTCAGAAGTAAGAAGTGGAGAATTGATCTGTATTGCTGAATCAGTGCATTGTTAGTACATAGATGCTTAAGTACCAGAGAAATACTGTCACTGTGATTGAAGACAAATGTGATTTTAGCAGGCACATTCTGAATAGAAGGAACAGAGGAGAGATAAGAAGAGGAAATGTAAACCAGTAGGAAGTTTCAGTAGCTGGGATAACATGGGTGTGAGCAGCCAAGGAGTTATATTTAGCAGTAACAGTCCTAGACTTTGTGAGTGACAAAGGAAAGCAGTCAATATGATGAAACTAGCCACATGATTTGTTATCTATGCACAGCTACCTGGCAGTGAGCCCCACTCAGTGGGAAATTGTTCATATTTTCTAAGGAGTATATATGTGTATTAATACATTCATATAGAGTTGATCAGCTCATGAATTAACTAATAATATACTTTCATGTAGGGAGGAGAAGGAGGAGAAAAGTAGGGAGGGTAGACTTTTGTAGAATTCATGGTTTACAGAAACTCATCTATGAATGTATATTTGCACATGAAGCGCATAGCTTATGGTTCCAAAGGATAATTGACTCTACTCCTCCAATTACTCCTCTAATTTTGCTTTGGATTTTGGCATGGTTGGACATCTACGAAGTGTTCACCCACCATAGAGGCCTTTATAACCTTCTTGTACAATCAAGTATTGTGTGACCACAGTGATGGTGACACCAAGAAGAACCAGGAAAATACTACTGCCAGCTTCTTCTTTAATCCTTTGTTAGGTAATCAGAAAAGGATAGCAATAATGAAGAAGAGGAATAATTCAAGGTAGGCAACAGCAAAGCTATAAAAGGGTTGTAGGGGGTCAAGTGAGGGTATCTTACCAAGGGTCTTCCAACATGTGGAACTTTCCCCTTCCTGATATCTACTTTGTAAGAATAATATTACTGTTTCAAGGATTACAATTGCAAAGTGCTTTATATCCACTGTGAAAACAACAGTGGCATCTATAGGTCAGTAAGAGTAGCAGTTGGAGTGTTGGATTACAGGTCTGGAGACCAGGGTTTATATCCCTACTCATCTATGGAAAGCCACTGGTTGAGCTTGAACAAGTCATGTTCTCAGCATTGGACAAGGGCAAAGGCAAATTGGAGGCACACAAAAATAACATAGATATTAAGTTATCATGTCAGAAGTGAGTTGAGAGTACAGTGAAAATTCTTTCAAAACACAAACAAAGTTTTAAAAAACTGGCCACTTGGAATACCTCTGGTATCACTGTGAGAAGATCCTCCATGGTGAATGTGGCAGGGCACAGGTTACATTACAGCAGGTGGTCTGTGGTTTGCTCTTTTCTGCACTTGGTATGTCGTGGACTCCACTTAGTAGCCCCATTTCTTAAAGTTAGTTCTGCAGCTCATGGTGCCAGAGTGCAGCCTGTTCAGCACCAGGTTATCCACTCTTGTATGTCCAAGAGTGAGTTTCTCTTTCAGTCTCAGCCACTGATTGAGGTGCTGGGTTTTAGCCTGCTACTTTTGGACTCTTGCTTGCTAAGGTATTCCTGTGAGTATCTCTGTAGATCTTCAGAAGCTGTTTCTTGATTTAAGGCATTGGCATGCTGGCTGGGCCAAAGATGTCAATACCTTGGTCCTTTCATTGCTGAATGCTACTTCCCATTAGATGTCAAGTGGTGCAATACCAGCTAAACAGTGTAATTTCTCCAGTGGTGTTCGGCATAGACATCCTGTGGTAATGCAACTTATCTCATTAAGAGCCTCATCCACTGTTTTAGCATGGTGAGATGTTTTCCACACTGGGCATGCATACTCAGGAGCAGAGTAGCAAAGCGGAAGGGCAGATGTCTAACATAGAGATGAAATGCTATTATAATTAATGTTGTCCAGATCTACACTTCAGTGGCTACTATGTTCTGAACAGAAGTTGCTAATAAAAGTGACATTGTTTCCTGTCACTAGTTATTGTGGAGGTAACAAAGATGTCTTAGTTTATTGTATAAAAAGTAACAGATCCTAACGATGTAAAACAGTTGTATCAGTAGCATTTTAAATTATTTTAACATGTTTTTCAGGTTTTATGTCATTCTGTTATCAAAGCTGTAATGTCCCCACATGTAACAGGACATAATGGAAGCAATAGGTTAATTTTTAATGTATTTTGGAATTAATTACTTTTAGAATCAATAACTTTCCAGGCTCTAGTTCAAAAGTGGTCATAGATAAACTGTCTTGTCTACACCTAGGCAAACGTCCATCTTAAAGCTCTCCAAGTGGCTACTGTTTGTTGCATCAGGATCATGAAACTGAGAAGATGTCACAATGAATTTTCTTGTGAATCAAGCTGGGTATCAGTCTTGCTGGTCTGTAACTGCCTGGCTCAGAAAAGGGAATATGAGCAGCCTCCCAGCATCCTGAAAGAATCAATGAAATTCTGGCAGACAAAGTCCTGGGAGAGAGATAGCCTCTAAATGTAGATCCATGGTCAGGATATAGTTGCACCAGCCCACCGGGTAAGCAGAGACAGCTGTGTGGGATATGTGATCTCAATGCTGATTTGTTTGCCATTCCAAAGGACCCACTACATAGGCCCAGAAATGGTCCAGCTTTATGGGAGAGGTGGCTGTGCACCATTAAAAATCACCAACAAGACACTTGGAAAGATATTTCTTTCTCTGAGTGTTTAAGAGGTGTGAGCCCAGCTGGAGTTGGCACACATATGTGTCCCAGTGCCATTTCCCTCCCTGGCAATGAAAGGATAAAGTATCCAACTTTGGAAAGCTGCTCCAAACAGAATTTAGCATGATAGACCAAGGTTCATAGCACTACATAATGACCGGGGACTCACAGGACATCAGATAATATGCAGTACTACTGAAGCATGAAATAATTTAGTGCAATTTAGTCTGGGAGCACAGTCAGAAATCTGGGCTTCTTTCCATCGCAAATCTATCTGACTCGGAACCTTGGATTTAGGGTTTACTAGAGAAAGAAGAGGAGGAGCAGGGGATATTGCACAGTGTCATTAACATGATTAATTTAAAACACTTGAATTTGTAAGATAAAATTCAACAGAAGGACCAACTACATGTTTAGTTGTAAGAGATAACATTGCTTTCAAAGAAATACAAAACAAAGGAGAAGAAAGGATTTGAAGATGAGAAGTTGCTGTAGTTTATTCATTCACTCATTTCCAATTCTTCGTAACCTCATGGACCAGCCCACGCCAGAACTCCCTATCAGCCGAAACTGCCAGCAGCTCCTTCAAGGTCAAGCCAGTCACTTCAAGGATACAATCCATTCATCTTGTCCTTGGTCAGCCCCTCTTCCCTTTTCCTTCCATTTTCTCCAGCACCATTATATTCTCCAAGCTTTCCTGTCTTCTCATTATGTGGCCAAAGTACTTCATTTTTGCCTCTAATAGGCTTATGGCCTGGTTTGATCTTCTTGCGGTCCAAGGTACTCTCAGAATTTTCCTCAAAAACCACAGTTCAAAAGCATCTGTCTTCCTTTGCTCAGCCTTCCTTATGGTCCAATAGAAGCATTTAATGCTACTTTTGGCCAATGTTTTGCCATCTTGTACAGAAAACAGCAAATGGGATAGTGATGTACTACACAAATGAGACCCAACATGGCTCAGTAGTATCGTATCCTGGAATTTTTAGTTTGATGAAGCACCAGCACTTTTTAGCAGAGAAGTCTAAAGACTTTTCAAAACTACAATTCATGATTCCATAGCATTAAGCCATAGTCGTTGAAGTTGTGTCAAACTGCATTCATTCTGCAGTGTGGACACACCAACAGTTCCATTCTTACATGCTGTCTGTGGACCTTTTCACATGGGTCTAAATAGCCCTGTTTTGGCACTTTAAGCTGGGGCTTGGACAGGGCCTACCGAGCACCATCAAATGATACTCGGCAGGGCCCAACTACATTCCTCCCAAAATGTAGGGGAAGCATCAGAAGGTGCTTCCTCCTCCACCACATGGAGGAGTGTTTTTTTGGGTAGCTCCAATTGAGCTACCCGTACTTTCCTACCCCTTTCCCCATATGATGGGAGGAAGGGCAGTGAGGCAACTCATGTTGCTGCATGTTGCTTCACTTTCTCCCTTCTGATAAGGACAGGGCACCAACATGACCTGACCTGTCACCACCATATGATGGGGGAAGGAGGGAGGGCATGCAGGGGACCATGAGGTATGTCGTGCACCTTTCCTTTTGCCGACAACTGCCAGTGCAACGGCATGGCCCTCACCGGCCATGTGAAGAGATCCTAAACCACAAGGTGCTGATTCATCTTCAGAGGATAATCCTTTCAGTTAAGTTATGACCCCACTCAGTGCAAGATTTGGCCTTATTTCCTCCCTTTATTGATAGTTTTTTTCTAACTTGTTTTTCTTGTACTTGGACAAGACTTCGAGATCCCTTATTCAAGGCTTCTTTACATATTCAATTATATACTTTTTGATAATAGTTGCCAAAGAACTGCTGTGATGTAGTGATTAGTGTATTGGATGAAGTTAGTTTGATCATGGTTTGATCTCTACTCAGCCATGGAAATCCACTCTCCGTCTCCGAGCAGGGCAAAAGCAAAGCCCCCCTGAACAAATCTTGACAACTAAACCTTGTGATAGGTTTGCCTTAGGGTTGGAAACTACTTGAAGGCACTCAACTCTTTTGATTCAAACCACCATGCTTTCCCATTCCTGTATTTCTCCCCCTTTCTCTCTTTTTTCAGGTGGTATGTCTTATGAACAGGGACCATACAACTTTGAGCAGAGTCTGGCATGGCACTGGCATAAAATAAATGTGCAACAATACCAACAAATATCTTCCTCCTAGCAAACCACATCATCACACAAAAATTACTCTGCCATATAGATTTCACTACATTTCAGTAGATTTCAGCTATTGTAGATATTGCTTTTACACTGGTGTAGTGATGGATTGGACCTCCTAACCTACTAGACATCACAACTGTAGCATAGTGCCATATTAAGAAACATGAAATATTGCCAGTTTTCTTTACATTTGGCACATTTCATGGGAGTTGCCATAGCACTTGACTAACAGAGCAAGTTGGTAATCACTCCAAGACCAGACTGCTTTCTCTTATAATGCTTTTCTTTCTTCACAGCAGTTTTTTAAATTATGAAATCTTAATACTCTGTAAAATTGCTTAATAAAGAACCTAATTTATTAACTAGTGTTTTTTAAGAGTCAAGACACTTACTGAAAGAAAAATACGAACTAGTGTTGGCTGAAGATGATGGAGTTTTCCATGTACTTGTATGAATAAACTAGAGATGCTTCATGCTTTAAAAAAAATGAGAAAAGGAAATAACTTTTATTTTAAATGATTAATACTTGCACAGTAACACAAAGAATGGAAAAGAAACTTATAATCCATATGGCTGCTGGAAAAGTTATTTTTAAAGCCTTGGCTTCAAAGCTTCTTGATGAATGAAAATTACGTTTGATTCATTAGAGTGTTAAATATTAAGCAGGGTGTAATTTGCTTTTAGAGTGGAAGGATTTACATTTTCAAATATTTTCCACATATACAAGAACTTTTTCTAACTGCAGTCATGCCAATAAATAGGGTCCAAATCAACAGAGTCGTCTATACATTGAAACAAATTTTGCAGCAGTAACTTTTACCATTGTGCATTTTTTCCCCAAAAATACTTTACAGCTAATGTGACCCTATGTTTCTATGGTTAATGTAGCCTTTGGTGGGTGACATAAAAACAAGGAGACAGCAAACACATTTTCAATTTACTGACCCTTCAAAAAAATCAACCCCTAAACTCCAGACTGGTTACAATGGTTACAATACACACATGCTATTCATCAAAAGTACATTCCACTTCTTAAAAGTAAGCTGACATTTGTGGATAAATTGCTGCTGTGACATGGGGCCTACACTAAATAGCAGTTTTGCAAAGTTCAACTTATGATAATACAAAAGAATAGAATAAATAAAATGATAAGGACATAAGAATTCCCTTGTTTTATCAGACCAAAACCCATTTTGTCCAGAATTCTGTCTCCAGCAGTGGCCAGATGCCTTTGGGAAGCCGAGGGCATAGCTTAATACAAAAAGGATGCTCTCTTCCAGCTATAATTGTATAATGCATAACAATTTAGTAATAGCATGAAAAGCTTGGCTTAAACCAGCAGTGGTCCTAGGTTTTTGGATCGAAAGATTTGGCATATAATTACCCAATTTACTTAAACAATTGCTTTCTGGAATGGATGTAGGAGACATATCCAACTTCTTTCTGGCAAAGCCCAGAGCCCAATCCCATGATTATTTTAGGGCAGAACAATTCAAAAATTTAGAAACCCTGCAGAAAATATATTCTATGTTTTTACAATGGTTTCTGACAGTGTTTCACATTCTACCAATTCCTAAGCATTAAAAACACACACATTTAAGATTCCCTGGGTTGGATTTCAACTTCGTGATGCTTAAAGTTGACCCAGTGGTACTGTTAGTCATTTCTATTTTTTATGGCTAAATGTAACTTCCATGGTTAGAAGCAGAAAGTCTAAGGACCGCATCACACTGAGGTCCAAATCTGTGGGGCAATGGGGGATTTTGTCCCATGTCTCGCATCACTCATTGCACCCCTTACTTCATCCCATGGGGGAAAGCATTGCTGCCTGGCTTCCTCCATTCTTTTCTATGGAACATAGGAAGCCTCCCGTGTTCCAAGAAAAGCATCCTAGAATGCTGCCAGGACACTTTCTCTATGGAGCCCCACTGGAAGTTGCCTTATGTCATCTGATGGTGTCCAGTGGGTTCAGTGAAGGAAGCATCTTGGCAGCATGCTAGGATGCTTCCTACTCTTTGTGTGATGATGTGGTTTGTAGTTTCCTTCATATCCTGTGAAATCAGCCTCTCGAGTGCATTTGGCTGTTCATTCTGAACATTAATTTGAATAAAACAGGGATAGGTAGCTGATAATGACAAGGCAAACATCTGTGTTACAAAAGTAAGGGATAAACAACTTATCTAAAGCGTCATAATATTGTTTGGGAGTCTAGCAGTTAAATATTGGCACAGGGACAAGAACATGAACATAAGTATGTTTGGAAACAAAATATAACTTTATTTATTGTAGCTGAATTGCAGTTGAAACTGTTGGCCTGGTAAGAGGTATGGAGCAGGAATCCCAAATTCCAGCTATTTTCCAAAGGGCACTCATTTGCATTTGCTCCCCTGACAAAGATAATTCGTGAATGAGAGCTAGGCAGAAGCCACTTGGGCAAAAGCCACTGTTTGGTTCCCTAACACCAGAGATTGAGGTTAACTAAACATGAGCTATGATTATCCCTGGTTAACTGCACTCACAAGCAAAGAAGACCAAGCGAACCCAAGAAAACAGCATGATTTTCCAATAATAGAGGGAGATGTGACTACACGGAAAATGGCAGCTCTGATACATGGCATCACATTGTACTGCAGACCACAAAGAGAGTTTTGAAGTACAGTCTATAGACTGAAAGGCATTGCTTAAATGTCCTGCCTTTCCTCCACTAAGAAAGGCAGGATGTATATGTCTGCCATTCCACCTACCTAAGCCTCAGAATAACCAATTGAGATCCATCAAGCTGTAAGAAAGTGATTGGTCTAAAGACACCGCAAAAGTGTCATAGTTGAATGGGAACTACAAACCTCCAGAGATTATAAATTCTCTCATCTCTCATCATTGCTTTTGCTTTCCACTGCTAGTGGAAATTGCACTCCAAAATACACTAGAGGGCTATAAGTTGTCTAAGCCAAGATGGTGGCCAGCTTAATTTCTTCCTTTAAGATGGCTATTTAGTAGAGACGCACAGTCTGCATAATGAGCTGCAAGTGTCTCTCTGCATAATTGGGTAAGCATGATATACACACCAACACACTTGAAGTATCAACGTCAAAGAATGTGCCTGCCAAGTTTAATCTTGGAAAGACTGTTAAAAATACAGCAAAATTACAGCAAAAATACAGCAAAATTACAAACTTCTTTTAAGTTTCCCCAGAAGAGGGAGAGGATTGGTTTTCAAGAGCATGTAAGAGAAGCAGTCTTCAAGCCAAAGTATGGAAGGCAATGAAATAGCTGGTGAAATAATCATTCCCTTGAGCTCTTACTGTATTGAGTGGAATCCAAGGCTGAGCACTGTCACTACATCCTGGAAAGGGATGTCGGCTGCAGCTGCTGCTTTTTCATAGATTCAGTTGTGGCTTTTTCCATAGCTCCATTGTGTCTTTGCCCAGCACTTGGTCAAAAGTCCTTCTTCCATGTTCCAACTGCCATTATTCTTGTCTCTGAGAAAAAGAAACAGGTACAGCTTTGTCATGCCTTGACCCAGCAGTTGGTGGTGGCCCCTCACTTCTGGCTATTGAGGAAGAGAAGATCAGCCACCATTTGCCAGCTCTCCAATATTTCACATGTTGAACACTTTCCAAGTGTCTAGGAATGTGTGATTTATCAGCAAATAATGTGTGCAGATGCAAATAAGGTGACCTTTTTGCAGCTGACAGCTTGTAATTTTGTCAGCACCTATTATTTTTCAGTACAGACCAAGATCTTTAAGCGCTACACCATGCCCGTAGCCAGGATTTCGTTTCGGGGGGGGGGGCCTGAATTTTTTTCAGGGGGGGTTCGGGGGGGCTGAGTTTCGGGGGGGCTGAGTCTGAGTGAAAGAGGGTCTAGCCTAGCAAACCTTTTGTATCATTACCCCAATACCCTCATGCATATGGGATATATTGAGTATGTTTATCAGATCATGATATGAATAAACATAACAGTTTAAATAATGCACCAGTAAGGCCTTTTCGCGAACCACCATGAGAATTTGGGGGGGGGGGCTGAAGCCCCCTGAGCACCCCCCCCCCCCCCCGGCTACATGCCTGCACTACACCTAGTCTGCCAATCACCACTGGGACCACCTTTACTGGCTTGTTCCAGAGTCTTTGCAGTTCTATCTTCAAATTCTCTTATCATGTCAACTTTTCCAGTTGCTTCTCATCAATCCTGCTGTCACCTGGGATCGCAACATCGATGATCCATACTTGGATTTTTTCCATGATTGTGAGGTCAAGAATATTGTGCTCCAAAATTCTGTCAGTCTGAATTTGGATGTCCCAGAGTAGTTTGACGTGTTCACTTTTTGTAACCTTTTCAGGCTTGTGATCCCAGTAGTTCTTTGTCACAGGCAGATGATATTTGTGGCACAAGTTCCAACGGATCTTCTGAGCAACAGTGTTATTCCTCTGCTTGTAGTCTGACTGTGCAGTCTTCTTGCAACAGCTGAGGATGTGATCCATCATTTCATCTGCTTCCTTGAAGGGTCTATACTTGGAATTTGTCATCGACTTTTCAATTCTGGCTTTGATGGTATTGGTGGTTATAAAACCTGATCAGTTTTAGACTAACTGTGCCTTCTAACCTTCGCAGGGGTGGTGGACCCATTAGAATGGTCCGCCCCAGGAGACTGATGGATCCAAATGGTTTCCTGATGGCTCTTGGGGATTTTTCCACCTCCTTGGCTAGAGACACTGTCGATGCTCTGGTCTCTGGCTGGAATAGTGAGTTAACCAGGGCAATTGACACTATCACTCCGGAACGCCCCCTCTCGAGTAACCGAGCTAAACCAGCCTCTTGGTTCACTGAGGAGCTGGCAGCAATGAAGCGAAAGAAGAGGAGGCTAGAGCGCGTGTGGCGCCAGAATCCCACCAATCCAGCCCAAACACACCTGAAGGCCTTCTTAAGGTCCTACGGTGTGGCAATAGAGGCGGCTCAGAAAACATTCATCACAGCCAATATTGCATCAGCAAAGAATCGTCCAGCGGAGCTTTTTCAAGTTGTCAGGGGCCTGTTAAATCCGCCAAAAAGCGAGGCCTCGGATAACTCGGTGGCTCGCTGTGAAGCATTTGCTCGATTCTTCGCGGATAAAATTGAGTGGATTCGGTCAGGTTTCGATGTCATGTTAACGGCAGTCTCTGGGGATGTAACGAGAGCATCTGCTTGTCCAGTTTTGTTGGATTCGTTTCAATTGGTTCAGCTTGAGGATGTGGACAGGATCCTTGGAGAGGTGCGACCCACCACATGCATCCTAGACCCCTGCCCTTCCTGGCTGATCAAGGAAGCCAGAGGGGGTTTGGCAGAGTGGGTGAAGGTGATGGTTAATGCCTCCTTACAGGAAGGAAAATTTCCAGCGAGCTTAAAACAAGCTATTATAAAACCGCTGTTGACGAAACCATCACTGGATCCCACTCAATTCGACAACTATCAGCCTGTTTCCAATCTCCCCTATTTGGGCAAGGTCATGGAACGTGTGGTGGCAACACAACTCCAGGGGTTTCTGGTAGACACTGATTATCTAGACCCGGCACAGTCTGGCTTTAGGCCAGGACATGGAACTGAGACAGCCTTGGTCACCTTGGTAGATGATCTACGCAGGGAGCTAGACAGGGGGAGTGTGTCCCTGTTAGTTCTGCTGGACCTCTCAGCGGCCTTTGATACCGTCGATCACGGTATCTTTCTGGGCCGCCTCATGGACATGGGGCTCGGAGGCACTGCTCTGCGGTGGCTTCGATCCTTCCTTGAGGGACGGACCCAGAAGGTGTTATTGCATGACACCTGTTCGGCCCCACAACCGTTGTTGTGTGGAGTCCCACAGGGTTCAATATTGTCCCCGATGTTATTTAACATCTACATGAAGCCGCTGGGAGAGATCATTCGGAGTTTCGGACTAAGATGCTATCTCTATGCAGATGACGTCCAAATCTGTCACTCCTTCTCACCTGTCACCAAGGAGGCTGTCCAGACCTTGAACCGGTGTTTAGCAGCTGTATCGGACTGGATGAGAGCTAACAAATTGAAATTGAATCCAGACAAGACAGAGGTCCTACTGGTCAGTCGGAAGGCCAAACAGGGTATAGGGTTACAGCCTGTGTTAGACGGGGTTACACTCCCCCTGAAGACGCAGGTTCGCAGCTTGGGAGTGATCCTGGACTCATCGCTGAGCCTGGAACCCCAGGTCTCAGCGGTGGCCAGGAGAGCTTTCGCACAATTAAAACTTGTGCGCCAGCTGCGCCCGTACCTTGGGAAGTCGGATCTGGCCACGGTGGTCCACGCTCTTGTCACATCCCGGTTGGATTACTGCAACGCACTCTACGTGGGGTTGCCTTTGAAGACTGCTCGGAAACTTCAACTAGTCCAGGGAGAAGCAGCCAGATTGCTCACCGGAGCGGCGTACAGGGAGCACACCACCCCCCTGTTGCGTCAGCTCCACTGGCTGCCGATCCAATTCCGAGCACAATTCAAAGTGCTGGTTTTGACCTACAAAACCCTGTACGGTTCCGGCCCAATGTATTTGTTCGAACGGATCTCCCTCTACATCCCACCTCGAAGTTTAAGATCTTCTGGGGGGGGGCTGCTCTCGACCCCGCCAGTGGCACAAGTGAGGCTGGCGGGGACGAGGAGTAGGGCCTTCTCATGGTGGCCCCCCACCTGTGGAACTCACTCCCCGGGGAGATCAGATCGCCGACTTCCCTTCTAGCGTTTAGGAAAAAACTAAAGACCTGGGTGTGGGGCCAAGCTTTTGGTCATGCTGACAACTAACTAAAGAACCTGTCGATAGACAAGGACAATGGAATGGAATGGATATATGGACTCTGATATATGGACTTTGACATGAGATTGTTTTTAGGATTTTATTAGGTATTGATGTTTTATTTTAATTGTTGAATTGTTATATTTTGTATTGTTTGTTATGTGATTTGGGCATCTAATTGTGCCTTCCCTGTAAGCCGCCCTGAGTCCCCCCCCCCCCCCCCCCGGGGTGAGAAGGGCGGGGTATAAGTAAATGAAATAAAATAATAATAATAATAATAATAATAATAACAACAACAACAACAGACAAATAAACACAGTATGTCACGGCAAATGAGATCTACATGCTGAAAGTATTATTATTATTGTTATTATTATTATATAATCCAATTTGATGCAGTTAATCTGTATTCAGAAATTGGATTATATGGCAGTGTAGATGGGATATTAGTCTATCCTGGAAGAACATAAAAGAAGCATTGATTGCTCTACTTTCTGCCATGGTGCTTCTCCTGGCCTTTTTTAATGCCTTGGGTTGTCCCCGAGGCATCGCTGGTGTTTTTTCCTTTCTAAGGAATGACCCTTGAGTTATCCACAAATCATGTCAAAATCCATAAGTTTGGCCTCCAAACTTTCCCCTGATTTATACATGAAGTTGACTTAAAGATGAGTATATATGGTACAAATGGAGAATGGAAAAAGAAGAAAAAGAAACTGTGATCATTTTAAACAGCTGAAAGTGGAACAGCAGAATCAGGACTGTTCCTGAAAAATCTGGACAGTTAAATGATATGCATATGCTGGATTTAATAGCCTGCCCTGCTGTCATTCCCTTTTCCTTATATGTCATGTCTTATTTAGAGTGTAAGTCTGAGGGCAGGAAACTGTCAGAATTCATGATTTGTAGGTTGCCCTGGGAACCTTTTTAGCTGAAGGGTGGAGTATAACTGCTCTAAATAAATGAACAAAATAAATAAATAGATAAGAAGAAGACCACTCTGCCAAATCTGAACACTCATTTGTATAGAAAATGTATCTATAAGCAGAAATTCAGAAAACTACTGGGGAAATCACAAATATATTAAATGTTTGTAGAAGCTTCCAGAAGATTATGCAATGAGGGATCCTCTGAGCAACTTCAGGCATTAAAATACTATATTGTGAAACGAACTTCTCATTGCATCCAAAGGTTAAAGCATTGTATGAAATCCAAGTAGTTGTTTATTCCCTTTTCAATACAGATCAACAAGTCTCCTGAAAGACATAAGCAAAAAAGCATCCCCAGCTGTGTTCACTAAGACCACATTAAGACAGGCGGAGGCCCTAAACTATGGCATATTTCAGAACCTCCATAGCAGTACTTTCAAAATGTACATTATTATTATTTATCTATTTATTTATTTTGATCAAGACCCTTAATCAGGGTTGCAAAACATAAATGTAGAATTATGCATTAATTTTACTGCTGATGGTTGTGGTTGTCTGACAATACTGTGCACCTCAATTAAGACAGCAAAGAAGAAAGCAAATACAAATATCCATGTATATGAATGGTCCATGTACCACATCCCTGTATAATGACACTGTGTGGGCTACCTTAAAATCAATGTAGTTGTAGTTAGTAGAATTATGTATAACATGTATGTATAAATAATAATACACTTTATTTATATTCTGCTTATTTCCCCAGAGGGACTCAAAGTGGATTACAGTACACATATAAGGCAAACATTCAATGCCTTTTTACACATGGAACAACAACATATAATACACAGATAAGGTAAAGGCCTTCCTCTTTCCATCTCCGGAGTCTGGAGGCAATGCTCAACTCCAGCCATGGGAAGTGCTCTTGTTCCATTTTCCATTACAAGGAGCCTGCTGTGCGTAGACATCTCCAATCTTTTGCCAGCATGTCTGCATATCTGCATGGGGCACCCTTTTACCTTCTCACCGAGGCGGTACCTACTGATCTACTCACATTTCATGCTTTCAAACTGCAATGTTGGCAGAAGCTAGGGCTGACAGTTGGGAGCTCATTTTGACTCACAGCTTCGAACTGCTAACCTTCCGGTCAGCAGCTTTTCCTGCAGCTAGCGGTTTTAACCACTGCGCTACTGCGGCCCCATAAATGATTTTTTTGTTCTTGGGACTTGCCATTTCCTGCAGTCCTGTACACAGAATGAATCCTAAATTATGAACAGTCTTTGAAAACTATACAGTTTTTGACAACTTTCTTGAAGCAATAAGAAAAATAGCAAAAGCATTTGTTCTTGCAAACAAGGATAATTTGTATTAAGATTTGCATCGCTAGCATTCATGCATACATTTTGGAGACTGAATATTATTCAATAATTTTTTTCTATTTGTACCTCATGTTGCTGAAAAATGAAACTTATTCAACATTGTATTTATATATTGGGATTTAATACCCTTTATGCCAATGGAAATGCATTCGTTAAGGGGTTTCTGAGAAAGAACAATGCACTGTGACTTAATTTAAGAAATATATATTCAACAGTGGGCAACAAATACGTATTCACATGTAATTTTTTTGTTTTGAAAGGAGATTTCCTTACCCTTCTAGAATTTGATTTTCCTGTTTGCAATTTTGTTTCTAAAGACACTTATCATGCGATTTGGATTTTAAAAGAGATTATTAATTAGCTGTATTTGTTTGTAGTCTAGTGATTATCTCTCCATTCCTTTGAAATAAGAAGATTCGCCAGATAAAAAGATTCTTGTTCTTGCTAAATAAAACCTGTGACTGAAGAATTAAAATAACCAGAGTGCCCTCTTGTGGTAAATCTTGCGGCTCCTTTTCATTAGAAGGCCAAAGGGATCCTTCCATCAAATACAATATTTTATAAACTTTAAAACTGTGTGCAACTCTTTCAAGGTTTGTACACAATCAACAAAAACAAAAATATTAAATGATACTGAAAATCAGAAATTCATACTGTTTTCCCATGTTTAGATAACATATTTATTCTAAATGGAAGACTAGAAAGACAATGATTTTTTAATGTGTAACCTATATTCATATATATGTCCTCAGAAACAGGCATGCAACTATATTATTCACCCTTGAAAAAGCTTCTGAATTCAAGGGAACTGACTCTTGGTAAGAGAAGAAAAGGTTAAGAGATAACAGGACAACCATGTAAAAGGTATCATATTGAAGATTCAGCCAGCTATATTTCTGCTGCTTCAGAGACTATGGCATGGAGCTATGCATTCAAACTTAAGGAAAAGAGATTCCACGTAAATTCTAGGAAGAGCTTCTTGATGATAGGAGCTGTTCAGCAGTGGAATATGCTGCCTTGGAATGTGATGGAGTCTCCTCTAGAGCTTTTAAACAAACCTGTATGGCCATCTGTCAGGAGAGTTTTGACTATAGAGCATAGGGTTTGACGGAATGACCATTGTTGTCTGTTCCAGTTCTGTGATTCTATATCCATTTATAACTTTCTCACTTCAGAAATGCCTGAGAACTAGCCTGAGATTAGTGTCACCTTACACTATAATTTGAAGGCTGTGTGATTTATGGTCATTGTCATAAATTGCATCTTTCAGCATCCTACAACTAAGGAAGTGCTAATACATATGTGCCTGGATATTATTAACTTAATCTGTGTCTCTGGAGGAGTGGATTAAAATCTGTAACGGTTGCTATCTCCTCCTGACTTTCTATATACACAGGAATTGCAATGTTTGAGAGGTCTGTGACACCAAAAAGTTTGGTTTGGGATTATTTGGGTTTTTGAATCGGAACAAAATTCCAGCATCTACAAGGACCAAAAAGTTGGTTGTATGTTGTATGGGGTATAGTGTATGTTGGATTAGGCCATAATAACTCACTAACTGAACGTCAATCAAGTTTCTGATTACTTGGATCAATTTAAATGTTAGACTCTTCCTAGAAACCAAGGTAGCTGAGCAAAGACTGTTAGAACATATCATTACTCACTAGAAAAGATAATAATGCTTGGCAGGCATGTAGCCGGGGGAGGGGCTCGGGGGACTTCAGCCCCCCCCCCCCCGAAATTCTCATGGTGGTTCGCAAAAAGGCCTTACTGGTGCATTATTTAAACTGTTATGTTTATTCATATCATGATCTGATCACCATACTCAATATATCCCATATGCATGGGGGTATTGGGGTAATGATACAAAAGGTTTGCTAGGCTAGACCCTCTTTCACTCAGACTCAGCCCCCCCCCCCCGAAACTCATCCCCCCCAAAACCCCCCCTGAAAAAATTCAGCCCCCCCCCCCCCCCCCCGAAACGAAATTCTGGCTACGGGCCTGATGCTTGGTAATGTAGAACCAAGGAAGATGTCAGTACAGTTGGATAGGCTCATTCAAGAAGGCCTTGACCTTGAGTTTGCAAAACTTATGCAGGGCTGCTGATAGGAGAATGACTTGGCAGCCCATCATTCAAAAAGTTGAATAAGTCGAAGTTGACTTGACAGCAGTTAGCAACATTACGTTTCCTCAGCTAAAGAGTTATCTATACCTGACTCAAAAGACATTTCTGTCAACTACATCTGCCCAACTACATAAGTTGTGCAAGTGTCCTTCTCCACTTCCAACTTTTCCAGGTTCTAGGATAGTTGCTTTTTGAGAACTTCTCCCTGACTTCCACATCCAGTCACACCTGCACCTTAAACTTGAAGTGTCATCACAAACTCGCAGCATGATATTCTGCTCCCCACAGCCATTAATTTCTAATTTCAGAGCTAAGAAACTCGCCAATTCCATCCAGTGACATTCCAGACAATGTTCCAGTAGCTGTTCTGAAAGCTATTCCAGATTGCGTAAAATCACAGCTATGCTCATACATTATACATGTTTTCACTCAACCTGTTGCATCGTGGGAAAATATGGATGTGAAAAGACTTGTGCTAATGTGATGCTCCCACAGAATTCTGACGTTGCTCTCCTCCCAGAAAAGTCTTTATAGTCTGCCTTTATTGTTTTAGCTTATGCCCCATATCATAGGATCTCAGAGCAATGTACAATCAATATAGTAAATATAAGGGTTCTTTTCCCATCAGTCACAAGTCACCTTCAGCTGTAACTTTCTGCTGATCTTCTCAATGATTAACTCTATTAAATGTTTCCAGTTGTTTTGTTTTTTATTAAAATCACTAGTCACAAATTCTGACCAGTTATGTTTCTAGTGGAACCTTTAATGGTCCACAGTGTTTATTCAGACATACATACACTAACCAATATCAGCCAAAGTGGTTTCTTTCCCTGTAATTCACCTTCCTGTTTCCCTTCAATAGCAACCATAATTAAGCACTTTTGTGTTACATAAAGTTGTGGTGGAACTTGAAAAGAAGTTAAACCTTCACTCCTCCCACTTCTGAAAAAAAAAAACATAACCCCACTGCTTTTCCATGCATCACAAACCAGACTAATACACTGTGCCACAAACACAAAACAAAAATCAGGGACTGTAACTCAAGCTCATGATCTCAGTCACAGTCTGTGCATACATCAAGTTAGAAAATATATAACATGCATTTTTGCACAGCACATTAACAAATTGCCTTTTTTCTAGCCTTTTTATAGAAAGCAGCCTTTATTCAACTGCAAATGAGAACACTATTGAATTCTAATTTCCTAAATATGTCAAGTGTTTTCTGTGAGAGTAATTTCCTTTAAAGGTTTCCTGAGAATGAGTCTATACTGGCCAGTAAATCTAGGGCCAATGTAGGGTAGAAAAACTCCAAACTGCCCCTAGATATCATGTGATTTTAGCTTCTGCAAGAACCATAGGTTCAGAGCCCGGCATGTCAAGATTTCCAGAAGGCCAAATGAGTCTCAGACAGGTTGGATGCAAAATCAGAGGCTTTATTCTCAATGGCCAAAGAAGATGTCAGTGGAGTCTGCGCACCAAAGACTGACATACCTGCAATTGCACATACCTGGATTTTGTTATAGTACATTGACAGTGATACAAAACAATAAGACTTTATCATGCCTGTCATTCATTGGTCCAGGAGGGCATTTAGGGTGTTGTTACCTCATTGGAGAAGAAGTTCATCCACTGTCAACTCTGATTGGTTCCAAGGCAAGGTGGAAAATTTCATAAGGTGTCATTGATGAATTTGAAGGCTTATATCTATCTGTGGGTCTGCCCAGGAATTGGATACACCTGGAAAGGATCAAAAGTTAATGGGTATTGAAGTCCCAGTGCTGGGCTTAAACAATGGGTGCCACCCAGACAGACTAAGAGTTGTACGGGGTGTTGTCTAATACTATGAGGATCTCACAGAGGGACCTGATACAACACTATAGATGAAGAAACGTTCCCAAATAAAATCAGATAATATTTAGAAAGCCCTTGTGACTCTTCTAAGAAACCCATTGTATGTTCAGTATGACTTTCCAGGGTACTGAGAAGGGATTATGCACCCCGAAAATCTGGGTTATATGGAAAGATTAGGCAATATTTCAGGGAATCGTTCATTGAAGCTTATCATAGAATTAAGGGAGAGGTCAACACGTGCTCACTCTCTGTCCCAATGGGGTTCATATTTTTGGGGTCTAATTTTTGAGAACATAGAAATAATCACATGCATCCTGCATAAGCTGAGAGAAAAAAATGTAGACTGTGCATGTTGAATAGAGCAATTTTCCATTCAAAGACAATTTATTCTCCCTTCAGTTCAAGTACTTATATAACAAGACATTCACATCAACATGTCTGGCTAAGTAAACCACATATTTGACAATATTACTTTCAGTCTTTAGAAATCCAGTTCCACCAAATATGAAGAACAAAGTGCCTGAAACCATCAAATAGTTACAAATAAAACTCACTTATGACCAAATGAAATCTAGAACTGAATCTCACTTAAGGCAACAACGTTGTCTGAACCTTGGATACTCCAGTCCCAAGTGACCTTTCCAGTTAAATTACAAAACCATTGATTTAGTATGTCATTCACTGCCAAAGCTCTGGCGGGAGAGAAGATAAAAATACTTTCTTGGGGTAATTTGTGGGGAAATGGAACAGCTTATTAGGGATTCTTTTCACTGAAAAGACATAAACAAGAACCATGGCCACACTGGAAAAAAATTCCCAGGACAAAGTTTATGGTCTGATTTCTCCGAAATATACTAGAAACTTAACGACCTTAAAAATGGAAGGATTCTTCACAAAGCTTTGTTTGTAGCCCTGAAATGTAATATAGAACCACACCCAGCAAATATTCAGCCAGACTGCCACAGATTATTCCAAAGTGAATGTACATATCCCTAGTATACAGAGGACCAATTTAATGTCATTTTGGAACAACCAGAGAATACAAGTCCTTCACGTCCATGTTTCAGTTTTCTTTTATTCTTACATTCTTATAGCAAAAGGACTTAGTATTGTTTTCACTGATTTTATTTATTTATTTATTTACTTGCTTGTTTGCTTTGTTTTGCTTATTTACTTTAATAGATTTACACTGCTTGAAACAGTATTCGCCTAAGTGCTGTTGATGTCAGCAAAATGTATTTCTGGGTAAATGTGTATACTATGGATTGCAGGCTTAATCGTATAGTTTGATTAAACATAGGCTCAAATAAGAGGACTTGTAAGGTATATAAGGACAATAACTTATATACATTTGTTTGCATCCTTGCTTACTCACTTCCTCCCATTTATTTAAATGTTTGAGTATTTCTTCATTTATGTACTTTCCTCTATTATGGAAATTGAACAAGAAAAAATTAGATTTATATTTTGACCAATAGGTGGAGCTAATTAGTCTCTTATCTCAGGATATCTTTCACATTATAGATATTTACTTTTTTGAAAACTTCAGAGCAGTAAGATACTGGTGCAGTAATACAGAAATAAGAAATTATTGTGGATAATAAAATACTCACTGAGTCCTAATCCAAAAAAATATAAATAAAAGCCCTCCTTGCAACTATAATATATAATTGAGCCTTTTGTGCAAAATGTATTACATTATAATGGGATTTCACTCACGAGTAGGCATTTACGGGCAAGAATCCATCATCAGCTTTGCTTTTAAAGCAGGACATATAACAAATCATGAAGATGTGTTTGTGTAAAAATAAAGTTGGAATACCTATATACTTTCAGTATTTTATATGCCAAAGAAGTATTCATCATTTCAGTTCTGGGGTCCAGAGGGTCGTCTTGGTGGTGTTTCTTTGGACGGAAAGACAGCTGGCAGATTTATAGCCTTTCTGATTTACTGAATATGGGTTGGACAGGAAAGGCAAAATATTTTTGTGGTTTTGCATGTGGTCAAAATAAGCAAGAAATCTTTCCATTCTATCATACTCCCAAGTACTGACAATTTCCAGATGCTGAAAAAGGTGTTGTATGCAAGACATTGTGGACACTACGGTGATTATATTATTGTTGTTGTTATCAGGATGTATCATGCTGTCTGCAGCTTTCTTGGTTTTCCTTGTTCTCTCTGAACTGAGCTGTAATCCTCATACTAGCTGGGATTTTCCCAGCATAATTTATTGTTAGAAGCTATTCCTGTTGCTAAGCAAAGTATTTTGGTGTGTTTGGGGCTTCGGTAGGTAATTAAGAACAATTAACTTTGCAAAAGCTCCATTCAGAATTCAAATGAAACATAATGGCATACCTCCAGTTGCCAGTGGTTAGGAATAAATGAAAAATCATGGCTACCTTCATTACATTAGATCAAGGAAGCCATTGTCTAGAGATAATGATAACAACAACAACAACAACAACAACAACAACAACAACAATTTATATTCCGCTTTATCTCTCTGGAGAGATTGAGAGCGGATTACAGTGTATATATAAGGCAATCATTCAGTGCCTTTTTACACAATGAACAACGGCATACAATACACAGACAAGATAAAGGCCTTCCCCTTTTCATCTCCGGCATCTGGAGACAATGCTCAAATCTGGCCATGGGAGGTGCTCTTGTTCCATTTTCCATGCTGAGGACCATTTTCCATGCCAAGGACTGCTGTCCATAGACATCTCCAATCTTGTTGCTGACATGTCTGCATGTCTGTATGGGGCGCCCTTTTTACTTTCCCACTGAGGCAGTACCTATTGATCTACTCGCATTACATGCTTTCGAACTGCTAGGTTGGCAGAAGCTAGGACCGACAGTTGGGAGCTCACTCTGACTCGAGACTTCAAACTGCTAACCCACCAGTCAACAACTTTTCCTGCAGCTAGTGGTTTAGCCCACTACCTGCAGAAAAAGTAAATGTATAGTAGAACATCCTCTGGGCATCTTCCAAAAAAAAAAGACTGAACCAGCTGAGGATTGCACTCAATGGGCCGTGGTTGTCTTTTCAACTCTATGAATCTATGAAGCAGAAAATTATGCTCTAGTCTCCAGCAATATAGAATCTTCTCTAAGCAATGGCTCAATTTTCTATGTTGGTAAAGGGACAGCAGCATCCACGACA
Source organism: Anolis sagrei (assembly GCF_037176765.1). Taxonomy (NCBI): domain Eukaryota; kingdom Metazoa; phylum Chordata; class Lepidosauria; order Squamata; family Anolidae; genus Anolis; species Anolis sagrei. Next base: position 38,950,821 of record NC_090025.1, read on the forward strand.
TATGAGTAAGGTATGGCAATGTAGGGGTGTAGGACAAGTTGCATAATGCCAATACCTCTGTCATCCCACATAATACTTATACCTCAACACACACACACACCCCTTAATCTGCCACCTGGGATATTTGGTCTCTTGATAGCAACAGCCCTGAGGCAAAGTATAAGGTGAGTTAGATCTTTGGTCTGATATTGTTATGGGAATTTTGTTGAGAGCAAAGGGAAATTTTGAACTATAATACCCAGAATATCAGGGCTATGCTGGCTGGAGAATTCCTGGAGTCACAGTCCAAAAATGGAAAATTTCAAAGCACTGATTCAACTCCATTGGATTCTAAAGATGTGAGCCATGCAGTACATAAGAGCGATACAGTAAATATGAGCGGTAAACAGGTTCCCCAAACCACAGCGAAGCACTCAGTTCAGAAATATGTTCTTGGCCTCCATTCTTAGCAGGCTCTGGTGTCTTCTTCACATATGACCAACCCAAAGAGCACAATTATGGTTCTGGGTTTAATTTTAGCTGTTTCCTATTTTTGCAGACCTGAATAATGAATATGGTTACATGCTCATTTAGGAGTCATGAGAAAACAAGCCAGATGTCCTTTCCAAGAGACACATATATGTAGCCTGAAGAAAAATCTAATTTGGGGTTTTTGTTTGGTTTCTTGTCTGTTGGCCAATATTTGAGAACTTTTCTGTTTAACAATGAAATCCACAAATAACTTTGATGCAACTAGTTACACATTCTTTTCTCCAATAACCAAGGCATAATTACATTACATTACTGGTGTTATTTAACAAGGGATTGCCTCACTCCTTTTCTGATGTAATATATATATTATTTATTTATTTCAGATATTTGTACCCCGCCCTTCTCAACCCCCTGAGGGGAACTCAGGGTGGCTTCCATCCGGCACATATTCGATGCCTACACATGAAATACAATAAAATACACATCAAAATCCATAATTATAAATAGTTAAAACATTAATACAATAAAGTCTATTTAAAAAGGGAGCCAGTCTAGTGGCCGTCATCCTGTCGAGTTCTGTAATTGTAGTCTCCTTTAAGCTTGTCCATAAACCATTTCCATAGCAATTGTCATCATTATCATCGTCAAGTCTGCAAGATTACCCAAAGGCCTGGTCCCACATCCATGTTTTTAATTTCTTTCTAAAGGAGAAAAGGGATGAAGATGATCTAATTTCCCCGGGGAGCGAATTCCACAGGAAGGGGGCCACCACCGAGAAGGCTCTGTCTCTCTTCCCTGCTAACCATGTTTGTGACAGGGGCGGGGCCGAAAGCAGGGCCTTTCCAGAAGATCTTAAACTCCTAGGTGGGACGTACAAGAAGATATGTTCGGACAGGTACGCCGGGCCAGAACCGTATAGGGTTTTATAGGTCAAGACCAACACTTTGAATTGTGCTCGGAACTGGATCAGCAGCCAGTGGAGCTGACATAACAGAGGAGTAGTACGCTCCCTGTATGATGCTCCCATGAGTAGTCTAGCTGCCGCCCGCTGGACTAGCTGAAGTTTCCGAACCGTCTTCAAAGGCAACCCCTAGATTTTTAATTTATTTTATATGGAGCCCCCGGTGGTGCAGTGGATTAAACCCCTGAGCTGGCAGGACTGAAGACCGACAGGTCGCAGGTTTGAATCCAGGGAGAGCGCGGATGAGCTCCCTCTATCAGCTCCAGCTCCCCATGTAGGGACATGAGAGAAGCCTCCCAGAAGGGTGATAAAACATCAAAACATCCGGGCGTCCCCTGGGCAACGTCCTTGCAGACGGCCAATTCTCTCACACCAGAAGCAACTTACAGTTTCTCAAGTCGCTCCTGACACAACAAAAAAAAATATAATAAAGAGAAAGTAGTGTTGCCAAAAGGTGGACACAGAATATCACGTAGCTTGTGTAATGCCTCATGCTGCCACCCCAAACTGTGTTGTGAGTTTTGAAGCAAAGAGTAGTTATGCAGGCTAATGGCTTATGAAATTAGTTGTGTTTTGTAGCACAGCCATTTTGTAGCATACAGCTGTCTAATTATACTTTTTTTTAAAAAAAACTGCTTTTGAGAAACATGAAAGAGTTACTTTCAACTAGAAAGGAAACTATTTGTGACAGACTTTGAATGATCACTATAACTAAACAGTTTTCAAAAGTAACTCCCAAACCTCTTTAGGTTTTCCACCATGAGAAACCCCTCACACACACCCTTTCCTCAAATCCAGCATCAAGGAGATATTAAATATTTTATCCAGACTGTTGATTTAACATTTTGTCTTGTAATTTAGCAAGCATTTTCTTTTTAAAAATACAGCTGGAAATTTCCAAAAAGCAACATTATCTTCTAAGGATCTTTCATACAGCAGTACACTGCCTATATTTAGCTTGCAGGTGATAGACTATAGGTGCAGGAATTTCTGTATTCCTCTGGAGTGTAGTGAATGTTTATTGCTGACTGTGCTGTCAGAGAGAGTTTCTGTATATGCCTTGACAAGAAGTTTACTCTTCCGGTGACTGCCTTCAGAGAAGAAACCTGAACCACTAACTGGAAGTAACTGTAATAGTGATCCCACTTGGCTAGGAGCCCAAAGCCATATATTGCTTCTTGGTCTGCTCCAGTCCACCACCACAGATGTCATAGTGGTTTGACAGTTCAGACAAGGAAGGAAGGAAGGGTTAAGTTATAAAAAGAAAGAAAGTCTGTGAGAAGAATGTCTGAATAAATATGTATGTGGGTGTAGGCCAGTACAAGGCAACTGGGAGTAACCGGAATGTAAATTAGCTTGCACTTCCCTACCCATTCTCCTCATCCCGTTCACACACAATCAGTGACAACGTTTACCTATAGTGATTTCATTAAGCAGTATTAAGCATTTACTTTCCAGTCTGAAAACAAAAATGCATCTGTTCCAAAAGGTCATAGAGCTGTAGACAGCATTCCAAGATTAATTCTCTACATAGCTTTACTTTTTTTATCCTGCCAGGTAATGCTATATCAACACAATTCGATGACAGGAAGGAATGTGACACACATGGATTACCTTTAGTAAGATTAGCCCTACCATTAGGCAAATTGAAGCAACCACTTTAGCCATCAGGTGCTATTACTGTTCTTTCAGAGTCTTCTTGAGTCCTCTGAACCTTCCTCTCTCTTTCGACCTCATCATATGGAGTCAAAACAATACTTCTCTGTGCTGCTAGCACAAGATCCGCCAGAATCCATCAGATGATGCACGGCTACTTCTGGCAAGGCTTCATGCTGGCAGTGAGCTGGCAGCATAGAGATACGGAGCTCTGAGGAGTCAGGCATACACCCAACTCCTCATAGAACAGTGGTTCCCAACCTGTGGGTCCCTGGGTGTTTTGGCCTACAACTCCCAGAAATCCCATCCAGTTTACCAGATGTTATGATTTCTGGGAGTTGAAGGCCAAAACATCTGGGGACCCACAGGCTGAGAACCACTGTCATAGAAGAAGATGGGGAAGATGCGAGAGGAAGCCATGGACAGTGGAGAAATGTCATGGGAAGGGATCCAATGACCAACCATGGTAAGGGGACGAAGCGGTACACTGCCCCATGGTTTCTCCTGCTGTCTCCCAACTTCTTGGTCTCCATATGATAAGGTCCTTTGACAACATAACATGTGTCTCTCTCAGACTAGTCTGAACTCCTTAAGCATACTTGATACCTCAAAGTGTGATGGAGAATTGCAAACCATTTCCATTGTTGAAATAAAATCCAACTACTAGCCTGGCTTCTGTACACAGAACAGAAGGGATATTATCTTGCCCTTTGCCTTGGGCACCAAAATGTCTTGATAGGGCCTGACTTTTAGAGATATGATTTTCTGTCTTTTCCATTGCTCCATCCAAAATATACAGAGAGATATGGTATAATGTAAAATTGAATAGATGCAGTATATAGTGTCTTATGGACAAAGTATGCATTTCATTCCTTGGTCAGATTCTCTGTTCCTTTCAATAACTATAGATTACTAAATATATTCAACACAAGATAATGAAACACAAGGTCACAACATTCAGACAGGAATATAAATCACTTAGCCTTCCTACTTCCTTTTAGGTTGACGTACAGCAAGCAATTGCAGTGGGAACTGGGGTATTTATGCCCCCCATAGATAACAAAATCCACAGATGGACCGAAGGACTACTGTATCTCTTTTTTTTAAAAAACTGCAAATGGGCTTTTTATCCACCTCTGGATCTGGGTTTTATCATTGTTGGGCATTCTTAGCACTCTGTGCAACCACAGTAGGTTCGGAAGATAGAAAATTAGTGCCTTGGCTTGCCAAAGTTGCCTATTCTTATAATGTAACAAAAACCCATAAAAACGAGCAAAAGGAAAGGACAAATAATATAAAGAGAAGACAAATAATGTGCAAGTCATACTTCATAGCCAGGGATTCTGCATCAATAGATTCAGCCATCCACATCTTGAAAATAGTTTTAAGGAAACCTTTATTTTTGACTTTTTATATAATAATACACTATGTTACGCGTTCTCAAGCTCAGGCATTCGAGCTTTTAAACCTTATTATGATTAACTGGTGCAGATTTTCCTAGGAATGAAATAACCTGTTTGTGATTGAGCCCAGCAGTACTAAGTTTTTTCATGATTATACAGTTGTCCTTTTCATGATTATACAGTTAATTTAACAAAGAATTAAAAGGAGAAATGAGGCACGCCAGTGGGTTTGTTGCCAAGCTACTTCACATTTGACCACTCTTTTGATAATTTTCCTTTTGGCCTGTTCAAGACATGCTTAACATCTCAAGAAACATGTTAAACATATTAGAATCCAGGATATTTGGACCTGAATCAAATACAAATATCTAACCTCAACCCCATCTTGTTGTAAGGTGTGCAGTATGAAATGCAAGTGTGGCAACTCCACTTACTTCATTATATCATAGCTGTAGCCAAAAATAACAAATCCAACCTTGATATTCCTGCAATCTGCAGCCAGTTTTACTGCATCTGCACATCATCATCCCAGCAGACACACAAATACAGTAACATTATATGCTGGCCAAGACAAGAAACTAGTTCAATTCACTCCAATGACACATCAAATTCTCCAGTCATCCCCACAGGAGAGATACCTAGGCAGTTTATGCGTAATGTAAACATAATTTTTCTTCATTAAACATTAACACTGGAAACTTTTGTAATTTTGAAAAATACATGTATGAATAATATTGCAATCTCTTTTCCTCATATAGTATACCACCAGTATATTAATAATGTGATTTATTAATAATGAACTAAGAATGAACTGGAGACGGCTGAGCGAAGGAAGATATACTCTTTTGAATTGTGGTGCTGGAGGAAAATTCTGAGAGTGCCTTGGACCACGAGAAGATCAAACCAGTCCATTCTCTAGGAAATAATGCCCAACTGCTCACTGGAAGGAAGGATATTAGAGGCAAAGATGAAGTACTTTGGCTACATAATGAGAAGACAGGAAAGCTTGGGCAAGAGTATTATGCTGGGGAAAACGGAAGGAAAAAGGAAGAGGGGCCAACCAAGGGCAAGATGGATGGATGGTATATTTCAAATGACTGGCTTGACCTTGAAGGAACTGGGGGTGGTGACAGCCGACAGGGAGCTCTGGCGTGGGCTGGTCCATGAGGTCACGAAGAGTTGGAAGCCACTGAATGAATAAACAACAAACATGAATGATCCCTTGGAAAAGTGAAGAACAACGAAGATAAATTTTCATTCCCTCTGAATATTAGAACCCAAAGTTGCCTTATTGAGTTCATTGCTGACATATTCATGACAGATAAAAAAAAAAACACTTATCCATATAGTGCGTAGGTGAGGGAAGCCAATTCCACAAAATGTGCTCATGGTCACCATCTTCGATTACTGAAAGAGGAAAAGAGACAAATCCATCTTTAAAAGGTTATCAGTTGCTACTGATTATGGTGGCTATACAGCAGAGTTCATAAGAAGCATGCAGCTGAATACCATTTGTCAATCCAAAGTAAGGTATTGCATCCATGTGCTCTATATGGGTTTCCCAGCTGGATCTGCCTAACTCTTATTGGAAATATGTACCTGAAGCCCATTTCTTAAACAAATTTAAGCTATTGCCTCCTTGTTCTCCTCATGGTTCTCCCAGATGGATCTGTTGAACCCATATAGAAGAATATGTGAACAACAAAACAGAAGAAAAGTGGGAAGAGCAGATGAGTCTACGTCACCTGCTATTGCCAACATGTTAAAAAGGATATGTCTACAAGTTTGGCCACCACAAGTGAATCACAGTAAAGTAGGGGCTAATGAAAGAAAGTAATTTTGGAATAAGTTTTTGGGTGGCCTGTGAAAAGCTCAAAACTTTGTTTCATTTCACATGCATATTTTTAGTTTTGGATAAAAGTTTCTTTGCATGTTATTTCTACCTCTGGGAACCAAATTTTCTGTGAATAAGTCATGCCGAGAAACACATTTACTTGTTTCATTGAGTTATACCTTTTCTGGTATTTTGTCCATCATCCTCGTCTTATTTGTGGCATGGTTCACTTTGCTATAGGACCACCCAGAAGTATAGGGGGAACCGAAACTATGGAAATGAATGTGAGAAATTAATTCCTGTCTGTCTTGGAAGTTTGCAGTAGAGGAAAATATACCCACTGTTATGGGTCTGAAAAGTTCCTAGTGGTGCCAAAGATTCACAAGGAATAAGCTGGGACAAGAAGTATGTCATTTGAATATTTTTTTAAAAAAATAGAACAGGTACAAAGCTTTCCATATCTTGAGACTTTTCACTAGTACAAATGTTGTACAGGTTAAATATCACTTATTCGAAATCCTTGGGGCCAGAAGTGTTTGGGATTTCAGATATTTTTGGATTTTGGAATGCCTGTGTTTGTACACATGTACACAGTGAGATATCTTATACATGGCAACCAAGTCTAAACACAACATTAATTTATCTTTCATATATATCTTATAAACATAGCAAGAAGGTAATTTTATACTTTTGTGCATGAAACAAAGTTTGTGTACACTGAATCACCAGAAAGCAATTTTGATTGTTGGTGTATTTTGAAATTCTGGGTGATGGATCTTCAACTTGTATTGATGTACTAATAGATTTACTTTCTACATATGTGTATATAAGACAAATTACATGTGTTTTTTGAATATTTCATAGCACTACATGAGCTACGTTGTTCTTTTTAATATCTTCCTAGATTGCTTCTAACTTATGATAACTTCTGGTTCAATACAAAATACTTTGTGTTAGTGAGAGAAAGAGGCCTATCAATTCTCTTGCTACTTTACAAAGTACAGTATAATGTGTTGTCGGGGGCTTTCATGGCTGGAATCACTGTGTTGCTGTGAGTTTTCCAGGCTGTATGGCCATGATCCAGAAGCATTCTATCCTGACGTTTCACCTACATCTATGGCATGCATCCTCAGAGGTTGTGAAGTTTGTTGGAAACTAGGCAAGTGAGGCTTATATGTCTATGGAATGTCCAAACAAAGGATCCCCAGGCAGCAATTAGCCAGTCTTTGAAGCTACAAGGCCATTAAATGCTAATCAAGGTGCCTAATTGCAATATTCACACTTACCTAAAAAGAGGAGAGTTCTTTCTCCCACCCTGGACATTCCGCAGATATATAAACCTCACTTGCCAAGTTTCCAACCTCTGAGGTTTCGTTTTACATAAGCAGGTTCACCTGTTCCCTTTGTCCTTCCCTGTCTATCCAGCTCTCTTCATTTGTATGTAGAATGTTTCTCAAACAGTGCTCCTCCTGGTGTTTTGGACTTCAGCTTCCAGAGATGACGTCCAAAACATCTGGAGGAGCATAGTTTGAGAAACTCTGACCTAGATCAGAGCTTTCCAAACTGTATGTCAGGACACAGTAGTATGTCACCTATAGCCCCTAGGTATGTTGCATGGTTGCCTGGTGAGAAAGAAGGAAGAGAAGGGGGAAGAAGAGAACCTCAAGGGTCATCTTGTCCAACCCCCTTCACCCAAGCAGGAAGACACAATCAAAGCACCCCTGGATGGCCATCTTACAACTTACACAATCTGTTGATTGAGTTGCAGTAATTGCCTGTAAACATGGATAAGTTTCTAATTAAGAAAATCTGTAGACAGCCACATTTGTGATGAATCACATGGAGCAGCCATAGAATAAACTACACAAGAATCCACTGTAGTACCTAAAATGCCCTTGTTTATACAGTAAAGGTTATATGAAACTTTTATTTATTATATATTGTATGAAACTCTTATAAGGGATTGGTTTGACCTCCAGTTTTCTAGTAAATTACAGTGTCACAAAAGGATTTATGTCTCATAAACATATCACCAACGTGAAAAGTTTGGGAAGCTCTGACCCAGATGTTCACATTGCTTATTATAAAAGTATACAATGCCCATGACTAACTAATGCATGCCAAGTTGTCATCTATAGTCACTCCCTTGCCTCGTCAAATGAACCAAAGATATTTATGCAGAAACCAATAGATAATTCTGTACAACAAATGTTAGAGGTACTGAAGCATCAAGCACTAGAAACTGCTGCTGGACAAAATATATTCTTTAATTTCAGTTGTTATTCTGCAGACTTAAATGGAAACAAGCACAACAAAAATGGCAATGCAGTGTTTTGTATAATGGTCAAGCACTACACAGGTGTTTTCCACAAGTGCCAACTATGTAATGATAATTCCTAGGAGACCAAGTGTTTTATAAACCTGGACATTCAGTACACATTCATCACCAAACAGGCAAGATGCCATGACTGCAAGCCAAAACAAAACCATGAATTTTCTGCCAGACTCCATGGCACATCCAGCAATCACCTATCCTAAAATGGGAAGCAGAATGTTTGTTTTAAAATTATCATGGGAAGTCCAAGCATAGGTTCGCTAAAGCTTGGTTTGCAGATCTCATTCAGAACATCATTCATTTTCTCTGTGTTTTTGGAAGAAAAAAGTCATAAAAATTTTTTCCCCCTTGGAAAGAGAGAATAGCACAAAGGCTTTCCCAAAGGACAGCATGTGTTTCTGTCTCTTATTCTGTTTTATTTGCATATTGCAGAAGGCACAAGGGAGTTGTGTGTCGTTTTACTGTGGACAGTTCTGTCCTCCAACTCAAAGGCTGCTGGAGCAAAGCCCTCTCTTTGGAAAGTCTAAATCTGATTTAAAAATGAAAAGGAGGGAGAGGTGGAGGCCTTAGAATTGGCCAGCCATGCTTAACACCTGGACAGCAGAATCAGCCAATACACAGGTCACTTGGTCATAGCCTTCTTCATGCAGATACATTGCAATTCTGTTTAAAGAACAACCATCACTTCTAATTTTGCATTCGTACATATAAATTACATATTAATTTTATGGGTCTTTCCCTCCTTGTTGTCTTTTATGGGTATGTCATAGCGCCATCACTGGGTATGTGTTTGTTTTTCACATTCAGTGCCATGATACACTGACAAGACAGACAACTGTACATGGATAGAAGTATATATAGACTTTCCCATCTCCAGCGTCTTGGAGGCTTGTGCTCAGTTCTGGCCACCGGGGAGGATGCTGTCGCTCCATCTTCCCTGCCAAAGAGTTTTGTTTTAACCTTCCTCCTTGACCAAATCGCCTGCATTTTTCTGGCATTTCCTTATGGTTACCTTAAATACCTCCCTATTTTAAAGTGGTACCTATTTATCTAGTCATATTTGCTTTCGAACTGCTGGGTAGACAGAAGCTGGGCTAAAGGCCAGGAGCTCACCCTGACCCGGGCTTCGAACAAAACCTTTCCAGAGACACACATAATCATCAGTTACATATCTATAAGTCATCAAGAGGATGCCAGAACCTAAGTGGGCAATGAGACTTCTATGTTGTTGTGTGTCTTCAAGTTGTTTCTGACAAAGCCCTAAGACAAAGCCATCATAGGGTTTTCATGGTAAAATTTGTTCAGGAAGTTTCCAATTACCTTCCTTTGATTATGATTGAGTGTGAATTGCCCAAGGTCACCCAGTGGGCGTCATGTTTGAATAGACCAGTGGATCTCAACCTGTGGGTCCCCAGATGTTTTGGCATTCAACTCCCAGAAATCCTAACATATGGTAAACTGGCTGGGATTTCTGGGAGTTGTAGGCCAAAACACCTGGGGACCCACAGGTTGAGAACCACTGGAATAGACTGTGACTCTGCAAATCCTGGTCTGCAGAGTCACAGTCCAACACTCATACCAGTACGCCATACTGGCTCCTAAGAGCCATATATCTGGACATTAAAACAAACTGGTTAATATTTAATAATAATACATTTTGTTCTTCCAATATGCATATAACTTGCAGCTAAGTGTTTAAATAAAGAGTAGAAAGATTTGTAATCAGCATTATCATATACTATGTATACTCGATATTAATTATAATAGGCTTTGATTACTCATCAGACTGTAGACAATGGCAATGGATTGTGACTATGGCAATGAGACGGAGTCCATTTTTAATATAGCAGGTATTAATGCTGGTTTATCATGTACCGTTGGTTTAGATGAAATTTTAATGGATTTATTATGTGTCATGTATTTTGAATTTGATGTTGTTGCATGTTGAATGGCATCGAATTGTTGCCAACTATTAGCCACTCTAAGTTCCTCAATGAGGGAGAGAGGGTGGCATATAAAACAAAGTAAATAAATTTAAAAAATCTAATGTCCATTGAAAAGCTCTAAAATCAGGTATATTTTTATAATATTCTTTATTTAGCACATAATATCAGTTGCTACACATACAAGAAGGGATGAAGGTGCTAGGAAATCAATATATTCATACAGCAAGTTTTTATAACAAAGACATGGTTTCATCTGGTATCCATTAAACAAGCAAGTTATTCATCAGTAGACTTGATTTCAAGTTTCAACAAATTTCTCCTCAGAGTTTTTTTTTCATCTCATACGAACCGCGCCAGTTAACAACCTTTATAGTAGGACTGGGAAATATATAACATTGATGCCTGGGATATTGGCAAGACACAACGGTAATGCAGCACTTGCTATTCTTGTGATCAGCCTTTCTGAAACATAGTGGGAGGTTCAGTTAGCAAACTGACATTTGTCCAGTCTGCAAAATCTTATGGCTTTCATCATGGTCTAATTTTGCAAATTGCAGGAGGCTAACTTGCAGGAGGTCTTATACCTGTGAGACTGTACAATGAGCTGATCAGAATGAGTCACAAGAACCCCAAGAAAAGCTGTGCTAAATCAGACAAAAGGCTTTTCTCAAATGCCTATGGGAAAGACAGAAGTAGGGCATGAGACACATGTGCAGTGTTCATGCTCCGCAAGAACTGCCAGAGAGAAGTATAATGATAAGTGGATGTTATCATAACTAGGCTGAATTTGAAGCCAAATTCTCCATGATTTTGTTTAATCCCTTTTAAAAGTTGGTGGCTAGTACTGTACTTGTAGTAGTTAATTCTATAGTTTATCTATGCACTTTATGAAGAAGTGTTTCATTTCCTCTATCTTAAACCCCATTCTATTTACAGAGGCTCGATCTGAATGCAGGTCAGCAAAGCCTATGCTCAGAACTATTTACAAATTACAATAGCATATAACAGGATCATAAAGACTAGCACCTCTGAGAATACTCTACAGTTCCTAAAACTGTCATTTCATTTATATTGTATGCGCAGTAGCTAAAGCTGGCTTCTTCAAGGCCATTCTCAGTTGTTGGGATCAACAGGTTCATACACAACAATGCATTAGAAAGAGATCCCTGAAAATCAGGATATTAGAAATGTTTTTTTTATTCATCCCATCTAAATGCATCAGGACATCCAACTGCTAATGATAATAGTAATAGTAATAATAATAATAATTACTGCAAAGACTCTGGCACAAGCCAGTAAAGGTGGTCCCAGTGGAGACCTTGGCCTGCACTTAAACACAATCGCCGCTGACAAAATTACCATCTAGCAGCTGGTAAAGGCCACCCTACTGGGATCTGCTTGCATCATTCGCCGATACATCACACAGTCTGAGACAATTGGGAAGTGTTCAACTTGTAATCCAGTACAACAGCCAGCAGACTGACCTTGTTTGCTATGTACTAATCTTTTTTGTGATGATAATAAGAATAATAATACACTTTATATTCTGCTTTTCTCGCCTAGGAGACTCAGAGTAGATTCTACCATTTATATACATAGGCAAACACTCAATGCCTTTACAACCATATACAATGAGACAAACACAAACAAAGGCAGAGGCTTCTCCTTTCATTTCCGGCTTCTGGAGGCAGTGCTCATCTCTGGCTCTGGGAAGGTGCTTTTTTTCTCCATTTTCAAGCCGAGGAACCTGCGTTGTCACCACCTGGTTGTGTGGTCGGCAAGATTGCTTGGAGCTTTCCTTTTCCTGCCAAAGCGGTACCTATTTATCTACTCACATTTGCATGTTTTTAAAGTGCTAGTTTGGCAGTTGCTGGAGCTTACAGATGGGAGCTCACCCTGTCTCACGGATTCGAACTGCCAACCTTCAGATCTGCAGTTCAGAAGCACAAGGGTTTAACCCATTGCACCACTTTCATTGTAAGCTGCCTGCCATCGATTGTAAAACATACCCTAATTTCAGTATTACCACCACCAAAAAATACATAAGATACACCTACGATTCTAAGATGCACCTCATTTTTAGATATTTTTATACAGGAATTGAGCAAGCATAGTACCTCACCTTTGCCCTAAGATAATACCCTGTTTTCAGGATTGATTGAGAGAATTATCTTTTCATTGTTATTTAGCAAAACTATAAAGCAATTGAACTGAGGACGAAGTTTTACTAAATAGTAATGAAAAGATAATTCTCTCAATCAATCCCGAAGACAGGGTATTATCTTAGGGCAAGGGTGTGATGACAATATTGAAATTAGGGTGCGTCTTACAATCTATGGCAGCTTACTATGAAAGAAATACAGTATCTCTTTCAACATGGGGATGAAATTCAATTTCTGATACATTTTAGGGAACATCCTCCAATAGTAGGTGAGGCAAAAGGCAAGAACAAAAATGTTGGCATATTTCAATATTTATATCTATTGATGGCAATTTCTATACTTTGTATGTAAGAGTAAAATATGGTTTAATTACCAAACCATGGCAACATATCTTTATAAAAAAATCAGGTAAATCTCTTGGTTTCTTCATAGGTGGTCCAAAACAAACACCACTCATATAGTCCCTTCTGGAAGTCAACCTTGATATCACACAGAGCTATCAGTCTGTTTTCCCTATGTTTCGTGTAGGGCAATGTGTTGTCTCATTGCTGAAGTCATTAAAGTCAGTTAAGCTGAACTTTCCTTCCACTATACTTATTTGCAAGCGTACCATGAAACAGATATAGCAAGAAACAACCCTTATAATGGTCTACACAGGAGGCCCTTTTATTCCTGAGACACTGCTGTGCTAATATTTCTTTTTCCCCACACACAATTGCTTCTCAGTGGGCACACATAGAGGAATATTTATTTATAGAAAAATGAATATTTTGTCCTTCTGGAGCATAGTGAGAGCGGCAAACAACAACTGAAACTAGTAAAATTACTGAAGATAAAATATCATAAACAAGCACATGCCTAAGCAAGAAAGTATTTAAAATACAGTGAAATGTTATCCAAGATTCACCTCCCAGAGAGAAGAACATCTCAATCTAATTTTAGAGCACAGTCCGGCTGGTATGGAACAGGGTGCAATATAGTATCATTTATACTTTTCTTGTAATAAGATCTAATCCATGCCTTACATCGTTTGACCCTTTCCCAGGGGTTGCTTCTGCATCCTCAAGGTCATACACTCCAATGCTGGAAGAAGATGAACATTTCCTGCCTTGCTTCCTTCCCCCATAAGAAGGGAGGTGGGCCTGGCAAGGTGCCAGCCTGCACACCCTCCCTCAGGTTCAATCCCCTCCACACCCATCGTTGTAACCGCAGAGGGCACAGAGAGATTTATCAGGTAGGGGGCGGCAGGCCCAGCCTTTCTCCTCTTTCTTTGTTGGGAGGTGTTAGCTGGCTCTGATTATTTCATGCCTGGAAATCCCCTGTTTTCTGAGTGTTCCTCTTTAAAGTCCTGTGTTTTTAAATACTGGTAGTCAGATTTTGTTCATGTTCCAGGTTTCCTCCTTTCTGATGAAATGGTCCACATGCTTGTGGATTTTTAATAGCTTCTCTGTGTCGTCTGACATGGGGGTTGTTAGAGTGGTCCAGTATTTCTGTGCTCTTAAATAATATGTTGTAAATAAAGAACAACACTCAAAAACAGGGGAATTCCAGACAAAAATCAATCAGGGGCAGCTAATCACCTCCCAACAAAGGATTCCACCAGGCAGGAAGCAGCCAGGATTTGAAGCTGCAAGGCTATTCAGTGCTAATCATGGTGATCAATTGCAACATTCACACCGACAGACAAAAGTTCTTTCTTCCATCCTGGACATTCCACAGATATATAAACCCCATTTACCTAGTTTCCAACAAACTTCACAACCTCTGAGGATGCCTGCCACAGATGTGGGTGAAACATCAGGGCAGAATGCTTCTGGAACAAGGCCATACAGCCCAGCAACCCGGTAATTCCGGCCATAAAAGTCTTCAACAACACATTATTATCATCATCCTGCATATTAGATAGAATCATAGAATCATAGAGTTGGAAGAGACCTTGTGGGCCATTCAGTCCAACCCCCTGCCAAGAAGCAGGAAAATCACATTCAAAGCACCCCCGACAGATGGCCATCCAGCCTCTGTTTAAAGTCTCCAAAGAAGGAGCCTCCACCACATTCTGGGGCAGAGAGTTCCACTGCTGAACAGCTGTCATGGTCAGAAAGTTCTTCCTAATGTTCAGGTAGAATCTTCTTTCCTGTAGTTTGAAGCCATTGTTCCATTTAGAGCAGCCAGTTATTCCTGGATGACTTGTTTCCCTATTTGGAGTTCAATTTCCCCTATTCCTTTATCCATTCCATGTTGCTGAGGTTGAGGATGGCTTTCTTTTTGTGAGAAGACTGAGACAAAGAAGGCATTAAGTCGTTCTGCCTTTTCTCTATCCCCTGCAACATTTCCCCATTTTCTCCTTGTAGGCCCTATTGCCTTTTTGTTCTTCCTTTTTATTGTTTTTAATGTCCCTGGCAAGCCTGAGCTTGATATTTACATTACAATTCATAACAGTAGCAAAATTATATTTATGAAATAGCAACGAAAATAATTTTATGGTTGGGGGGCACCACAACATGAGGGACTGTATTATGGGGTCGTGACATTAGTAAGATTGAGAACTACTGCCTTACATGATTTCAGTGGTACAGGCAAGTCTCTATCAATGCAAGTACAAAATATTCCGTGCCATCATAACTGCTCTAAATAGTTCACATATTTCTCTGTATCTCCATTAGACATAATACACTTCCTTGATTGCAGCCTCAGAATCTAAATTTCCATATACTCATAATGAGATATAATTTGAAAGCCATACACAAAACAGACATATACTTATACATGAATGGATTTTAATGAAATAATGATTTATTATAATTTTATGATACATGAAGAAATAATCTTACTGCACTAAGGCTGGCTGGGAATGTTAGAAATAACATTACTTTAAATGTATTTAAGTATTAATATTTACACTGTGTCCTGGGAAAGCAGGGAAAATGATGTATAACTAAAGAGCAGAAGCAGAATTATTATTTGCTCTGGCTCCACAGTCTACTGAATGAAGTCTTGGACCATCGGTAATTTGGATTCCCAGAAATCCTACCACTTCTTAAACTGCAGTTGTTTTCTCTTCCTAAAGATGCTGGATCTCAATGTGCAGGTTTTGATACATTATAAAGTTTTCCCTCTCTTTGTATTTTAATTCTGCTGTCCTAGGGATTGCTACATCCATTTATTGTTGCTGTTGCTCTTAGCATAAAAATTCTAAAGCCATCGGATACTGTTGATTTTGGAAGCTAGGCAGAGTCAGCCCTGGTTATACTTGGTGAGGAGTCCACAAATGAATAGCAGATTTGTGTTGTTGTGTCCTTTAAAGATGTTTCTGACTTCTGATGGCCCGAAGGTGAACCTATCATGGGCTTTGGGGGGCAAGATTTGTTCAGAGGGGATCTGTCTTTACCTTCCTCTGAGACCGAGATAATGTGACTTGCCCAAAGTCATCTAATGGGGTTTCCATGGTCTCCAGAATCCTAGTCCAACACTCAAACATATACAATATACACACTAGGTCCTGTAGGCTATATTTCAAAGGAAATAACTGGCAAAACCACTTCTGAGTCTTCCTTGCTTAAGAAAACCCTCATAATACATGGGGTGGTCAGGTGAATTGAAAATACACATACTCAAATAAGTTGTTGTTCTCGCTGCTGTTGTTGTTTCCCACTGTTCTACACAAATAGACTCCAATTCCCACTTTGAACACCTTATGGATACCATGCCTTCTCATGAGCTAAAGAAGAGGTGACCCCGGTGGCACAATAGGTTAAAACCTTGTGCCAGCAGGACTGCTGACTAAAAGGTCAGCAGTTCAAATCCAGGGAGCAGGGTGAGCTCCCATCTGTCAGCTCCAACTTCTCTTGCGGGAACATGAGAAAAGCCTCCCACAGGATGGTAAAACATCCTGACGTCTCCTGGGCAACGTCCTTGCAGACGGCCAATTCTCTCACACCAGAAGAAGCTTGTTTCTCAAGCTGCTCCTGACACGAAAAACTCAAGAAAGTAGGATTGGAATGCTACTTTGGGATTGCACCCATGAACTGAAGCCTTGGTGCCAGGGGATAGCATTGTGCCAGCAGATGGCATCATTTGTCACCAACCAAGAGTCCTACTCTCACACTGCAGTTTGTCATTCTCATCTCTTGAATCTGGCAGATCTGCAAATGAAGCTACAAACTTTTCACCAGGAAACCTCATATGAAAACATTCTAGCCAGTCGGGCAAAGGTGAGTAAGATCCACATCGAAGATGCACAGCAAACACCTTGGGTTGTAATGCTGTCTTCCTAAAGTTCCAAGTGCTAATATTATGACAGCTGACCAATATTGAAAGGGGGGGGGGAACGGTTTATGGTCATGAAAAGTGACTGCCTGGTTAAAATGTTCATCTATCTTTATCTCTTCATGGATTTTGAATCTGCAAAAACAGAGTGCTGGATATAGTGTTATCTGGTTTTCCATATAGCAATAAGTGACAGTCATGCAGAGCTGACAGCTAGGAAAGAGCTATTAATAAGCGTTTGATCTACATAAATACCAAATGAAAGTATATACACTTCAGCTAGCCATGTGTTTCTCTGTTAAATTTACATATCACCTACATTTATAAATTATATGAGATAAATATTTTTGGATTTTTCGGCATTTTTCAGTGTATGTAAAAGGTAAAGCTTCCTGACCTTCAAATGAGGACATCTCTTACAATTAGAGATAGCTGAAAGTCCTATAAGGGACAAGCTTTTCAATCCTCATATGACAACTATACCTTATAATAAGGAATGCCTAACAACCCTCACTGGATAGGAAGCAGGGTTTTGTTTTTTTTAAAACTTGTAATTAAAACTCAAATTATAACACACTGGCAAACAGACAGGGGAACCTTTTCAATTGTGGATTCAATATTACAGTTTTGTTTTTGTTACTATCATGTTTGATTATATAATTAAACCTTTAGAACAAATAAATCTCGGGGTTTGCATTGTATTAAATTCTATTTCTTTTTTTAAGGAATTTGGAGTTTTTTTATTGATTGCAAAGGGATAAGCTTGCTTTTCTATTCACATTTTGAATTCAGAACTATCAAAGTAAGAATAATGCAATAATTATAATTTGTTGTTTTAAGGAAAGGGTTTCTCAACCTAGGAGTAGGGAGGGAGCAGAAAACACATATTTCTGATGGTCTTAGGAATCCCTTTGGCAGAGAAGGCTGAAGAGCTCTCCGCCTGTTTTTCTCTTCCTTTTTGGAAACAGAAGGTGAACCCCCGCACCAAAAGCCCTTCTCTGCTGAGATTAGCTGGCCTCTCAGCCAAGGGGAGGGCTGTTTCTTAGACTTCAAGTGGGGGAAGGGAGAGCAGGTATGCTCCATGCATGACAGCATGGGCCACATGAGCAGGCAAGGGAGAGCATGCAAGGTTGGTGGGAGGCTCATACCAGTGAGTCCCTTCAAGGCATGGGGGTTCTGTGTGGGAAGCTTGGCCCAATTCTATTGTTGGTGGGGTTCAGAATGCTCTTTGATTGTAGGTGAACTATGAATCCCAGGAACTACAACTCCCAAATGTCAAGGCCTATTTTCCCCAAACTGCAAGATAATTTCTGTAATGTTGGTATCTTTTAAAAGTTACCTTAGATATGTGCAGGCAGTGGCTGAACACAGACTTTGCATACAAAAGGTTTCATGTTATACTTCTCTAAGTAGTATCTCCGAGTAAATATAGGAAAGGATCCTGTCTCAAATCCTGGAGTGATTATTCCAGTCTGTGCCAGTAGCACTAAGTTAGATAAACCTGTGGTTTTGACTATAAAGGGCAATCATGCTTTTATCAAATAAGCAACCACAATGAGTTCCTGTTTACCTAGGATTAGAGATAAAGGTACTAATAATTTAAAAATTGTAATTTGATTGATATGCTTCATTCACTATAAACTGCCTCCTCCTTGCCAATAATGGCTTAACAAAATCTCTGAATACACTCCACGTCAAAAAATCTGTCCTGGAAAATTAGTAATTAAAGTGCAGTACATCAACAATTATACTGAACACAATGCCCTACAGGGGCTAATAATGGCAGAACAAAACAGGTCACTTGATGTCCCATTGCTTTGTTTTGTCTAAACTAGTGGTTCCCAACCTCCGGGTGTTTTGGACTTCACCCCCCCCCCCCCAACTTCTAACAGCTAGTATGCTGACTGGGATTTCTGGAAGTTGAAGTCCAAAACAACTGGAGGACCAAAGGTTGAAGACCACTGCTCTAGACAACTTCGACGTTGACAACTCAAGTCCCATCTATACTGCTACATAATAGAGTTGTATAGTACGGTTTAACTGTATTGAACTGCATTATATGAGTCTATACTGCCATGTAATGCGGCTCCCCAGATTCAAACCGCCAACCTTTCAGTCAGCAAGTTCAGCAGCTCAGTGGTTTAACCTGCTGCACTACCATGGGGCCCAATATCTGTGCTGAATTACTATTGCATTGACACAGTTTTCTTGCAACTCAGTGTACATCAGCAGCCACCAATTTGTGGACTGTGATTGTAAGTACCTCTAGTATGGATGCTCTTCTCACCCAAATTGCCTTTTCACACTACATAGTGGCAGTGCTATGCTTCCATTTTAACTGCCATGGCAACGTTCTATGAAATGCTGGGATTTGCATTTTAGGAATGAGGATTTAGCATTCTCAGCCAAAGAGGATTTTTATGGCTTCTAAAATGGAATTTGGTGCTATAATCCTGTATTGTGAATAGGATTTCACGTCCTCTTTCACTTCACAAATCTCTGTTTTTTTATATATATGTCTGGCTCTATCACCCCCAAACCACCTCACTTTGTTTCCCCAGATGGATGTCATGTTAATTTCCTGGCATCTCCAGGGTCTTTGTCTCTTTTTAAAAAATAAATAAATAGTCTTTGCTGCTTGTTTCAGCCAACAGCTTCCATACACATCCAGCGCTTAGCAGCCATAAGTGACAGTCTAGGATATCACAGAGGAGCAGAACAAAGCAAGCCATATGTTCATGAGCTGGAAATAAGGCAAGGAAGGAACTGGAAAGAGAAACAGCAGCCTTGGCAAGAATTTCTGAGTAGCTTGTAAACATGCAGCTCAAGCGGATGTGTATCATAAAGCAGATGGCTCTTTGCATTAATAGTGAGCCTTAATGTGCAAATTCAGTGTTCTCAGAAACCCTAGATCCAAGTCACCTTTCCTTTAACTTCCTCTTGACCCTTTTCTGTGGCACACTTTCTCCAGTTATCTTCTTTTCCAAACAAACTGTGCTTCCCCTTGATTTGTGTCCAAAAATATTCTGGTTTTGATCTTTGTGAGCAACAAACATCCCCCTCCACACATACGTACACACACACACACACACACACAGGAGTTGTGTTATCTTTTCTGCTTTCCTTGGCTTTTCTAACACTTGGAACACTGTTTTGAGATTAAATACTGAGTCAGAATTCCACACATTTGGTTCCTGCTGAGACACACGGAAGTCCCTGATAGCATTCATTAGTGCTCCATAATCACTGTGGCTAAGAACAAAAGAAAGAAAGAAGCATTCACACTCAAAGATCCTGGGTGGATTATGAGTATATGGCCATCATAGGCAAACTTCAGCCCTCCAGTTGGGACTTGAAGTCCAAAACACCTGGCAGGCCGAAGTTTTCCCATGCCTGGTATATGGCAAGAAAACTAGAGATAGGTGACAGAAAGCTAGAGATAGGTGACAGCTTGTCTACAATCACCAACTCCATTGAGCTACAAGGAAGACCTTTCACATCACACAACTACACAACTGTGATCCCACTGTAACTGTCATAAGTACATCTGTGCTAGTACAGCTGTACCAGGAGCTCCAACTTCCTTTTCTTTCTTTGAGTATTTGCATGTATTCCAAAGTTCCATGCATTTTGCATTAAGGTGACTTAACAACTCATTGTTGAGTTTTTTAGTTCTGCCCCTTTCCCCAGGGTTCAGGAAAGAAAGGGAGCCATTTTAGCTCAGTCTTACAGTTGAAAACTTAGCTACAGGACGTGAATCAGCTCCACCTGTAGATAAGCTTCGTTTCTTATGAAATTCCGGGGGGAAACAGTTCCAAAGGACTCCAACTGGAGAATCTACAAAGCCTTGACTGGTGGGTCTACTTGGGACCCAAGAAGCAGTTTGGAGCCAGGAGTAGAGCCCACACCAGCAAAGTTTAGAAAGTAGATTGCCCAACGAGGGGTTAAAAAGGGTTTTCCTCTTAAAGAAAAGAAACAGTTCACGAAGCCAGTTGCCTGTCCCTTGTGGACAAAATTAAGAAAGCTGCCAGTTGATTCAAAGCCTTGAAGTATTTGTTTGACCTGTTGAAGATCTGAGAAGCATTTGATTGTTTTGTTGAAGACCTAAGCCAGGCCCGTAGCCAGGATTTCGTTTCGGGGGGGGGGGGCTAAAATTTTTTTCAGGAGGGGTTTCGGGGGGGCTGAGTTTCGGGGGGGGCTGAGTCTGAGTGAAAGAGGGTCTAGCCTAGCAAACCTTTTGTATCATTACCCCAAAAGCCCCATGCATATGGGATATATTAAGTATGGTGATCAGATCATGATATGAATAAACATAACAGTTTAAATAATGCACCAATAAGGCCTTTTCGCGAACCACCATGAAAATTTCGGGGGGGGGGGGGCTGAAGCCCCCCGAGGCCCCCCCCCCCCAGCTACATGCCTGACCTAAGCAATAACAAAGGACTTTGTTAAATTTTTCAAGCTTTTAAAGACTTTGTATAGGAAAATCCTTAGGTCCTCTCAGCTGAGGCACCCCGGCTTCCCGCTGGGCACAAAGAGCAGGTCCTCTTCAAAAGCCAATTGCTATAGGCCCAGCGCCTTTGACAGCACAACATCATATATAATTCTATGGTTTTGTTTTTGCTGAGTTTTGGCTGAGAATTCAAAATGCCCTAAATTGAAAATTCTATGATTCCATAAGATGGGATCATAGCAAGTAAAATGAAATTACTATATGTGTATGCTGCATGGAGTGAAAGGACCCATGCAAGGAATTCTTTCTGCTGCTTCTATCTTAGTAAAGCAAGGGACAGAATGACCCAAATGCTAGGGAATGAATAGCAGTGAAGATTTTCAAGTTTAAAATAGGATGCTATTCTAAAATGTAGCTCAAGTCGCAGTGGTTTGCAATAATTTTAGAATATACACCCCTTAATGGACTCTCCCTTTCATGGTTATAATTATTGTTCTCTATACACAAAAATAATAATTTGAGTGAGAGCTATTTGGAAAGTGCATAGAAAGCTTTTCCAGCCAAGCCATCTGAAAGCATTACTTTTTCACTACCTTTTCATGTCTATGATGGTAAGGTGAGTGTCTTTAGCAGGAAAGAAACATATATATGTGTCTAAGATCTTAGAAAAGCCTGTATGACTCCACAAGTAATATTAACAGGCAAACTAGAATAAAATCCCTGTGTTTTCAAAGGGTGAAACACAGTGATTATATTTCATTATAATGGCCTTACAAGCATAAACTAAATGATCTATTAGTAACAGAGCCTAGCTGTCTTTTCAAGTGTAGGGAGAAAGGGGTGGGTGTCCTGTGACTGGGAGATTAATCACTAGGAAATATTAAGAGATTATGAAGAGAGATTAAAAGATTAAAGGGAAAGCAGAAAGAAATCTAAATGTATATATTGTGCCCAGATGACAATATATAGAAGAGGGAAATAAATTTTCTGGGCACATAAATCACATGGGCTATACAAACTAAGGAGTATTAACTATACAAAATAATACTAACGGCTATTAAATAGAAATACAAGGAGTAATCACTCATTTATATGCCTGAATGGAGTGTGACACATTAATGACCCATTGAGTTAAGAATTGGATATTATTATTCGCTCCCCTTCAGTATACTTAGCAATTATATTTGAAGGGAGACATTGAGGGAGAGCCAAAGTCCCCTTCCAGCTGACCAAAGTAAGTACTTTAACATAGGGAGGTGAGACATACAAGCCCAAATCATGTATCACATTTCTATAGCGAAAGGTAAGAACAAGAGCTTCTTTCAATGCCATTCTGATTTCTAATGCTTTTTCTAGTTATCAGAGTTACATCAGGGATTAGACTGCACTTGTCCTCATATTGTGGTGAGCATATGCATGGAGGACAAATTGTGGCTCATGGGAATGTTGTTGGGGCAGCTCATGGTCTCAGTGGAAAGAACTCACACCAAAATGAAGAAGTGACCACCATGACCACCCAGCCATGAACTGCCCTTACAGTTCACATCAAAATTTGCAAACCTCTACATGGGAAGAAGAACAAAAAGAACATTAAGACATCATGCTAAGTTTGTGAGGGTTGGTAAATGTGTATAAGCACAATAAATGGAAGCTTTACTACAGTATTTAAATCAAGGTATATCCTGCTGGATAATAAAATGTCACTCAGGCTTGTGAAACAAATAACAGTATCTTTACTTTGCTTCAAAGTCTCAAACAGGGTAACAATGTATTCATCAGTCTCTTTGAATACAGGCAGGGAACAGAGGAATAAAATAGTCTTTTTAAATAGTCTTTAAAATAAGCCTTAAGCCATAAAATGATCAGTCCTTAAGATAGTTAGCAGCCAGCAATCTCTTCACTGTCCAAAAAGAGAACAAATGGCAGAATGACAGTTAGAACCGTTAGTCTCAGCAGCCAGCCAGATTCAGCAGCCAGTCAGAACCTTGGCCACTGGCACACCCAGTCAATCGGCTGCTGACACATCTCTCTCCAGTTAACCCACTATATCATGGCATCCCTTTTCAAATCCTAACAAAGTTAACCATACATTTTATGTCTTTCAATTATGTAAAATGTCTATTTGGTCTGGAAGCAGTAATTTGACTTGATTAGTGAGCCCTGACATACCATGTGTACTTAATGAATATATTTTCTGGATAAATGAACTACATGTACTCTATACACATCTTTAATGTGTTATTAGCATGCATTACTGTTGCTTGTCCATTTGACTGAGTATACACATACAGCTTCCCAACATGTGTCGAAATTGGCATCACATGTGTGCTCTGGACAATAAACAAGGTGTTTTCTCACATATACTTATTAGCCATTATTTGTCTGTTTGTGTGGAAGCTGCTTCTAGTAGGTTGTGATATGGAATCCATGCAACTGGATGTTGTTGCATGGTTAACTCTAGTTAGTCCTTAAATGGAAGACTGCCAAAAATGCAATGTCCTGTAGGCTATATTTTAGAGCAGTGGTTCCCAACTTGTGGTCTATGGACCACCAGTGGTCCGCAAGAACTAAAATATGGTCTGTGGCATCACTGTTACTATACCATTGCAACCAGAGCAACCCTCGCAAAATCCCCTTATAGTGCCGAGGCTTATTAAATATGGTTGTCTGTGGGCGAGCAGATGGCAACTACTGAATGGCATGTGTTCTGTATCAGAAACTAGAGCTGATGTGATCTATCCAATACAATTTTCTGAATCAGTGCCCCAAATAACGAAACCAAATGTAAAGTTGACCAAAAACTGATTCGTAACTCTTTTGGTACTAATGTTGGAGAGTGGTCCCTCTTCAAAGTGATCCCCAGTCAAAAGAAAGGTTGGGATTGGGAACCACTGTTTTAGGGGAAGGAACTGGCAAAATTCTTTGCATAAGAAAATCTGATGAAGTTCAAGGGACTACAATAAATTGCCAGGCAACTTCAAGACACGGGGGGGGGGGGGGGGGGGTACAAAAAACAGGAATCAAAAGTTACAAAATATAATGAAACATCCTGAAAAAGTTTTTAAAAAGAAAAGAATAATTTATTTTAAGACTGTGACAGTCCAGTGACTAAGAGGAAGGATATCCCAGAACTGCTGCTTTGAGATGAATATATATGCACAAACATATGGCATCTTAATATCATGGGACAAATTCAAGTATTAAAAATGAAATTATGTTTCTAAGGTTCCCTGGCCTAAAATTATCCACTTAATGGAAATATTAAAATAACAACAATCAACAACATAAATAATATAAGTAATAGGAATAATTTATATCTTCCTCTCTTTGGCCTTCTTGTTTAGAATGGAATGATCCTGGCTGGTTTTGAAGATGCAAATGGAACCACATGGCTATCAATCTTGCAGCAGTATTATTTCAAAAACATATTTCCAGACCATCAAAAGTTTATGATGCAACCAACAAGCCTGTCACTAAACTGGAGGTAAAAACAGTTTGCATTCATTCATTCAAAATGTAAAAAATCTTATGGGAAATTTAGATCCACCATATTCCCAGATTTCCAGCTTTGCAAAGATATCCACAGAAGCATGGCTCAAGGACCAGCTCAACCTGCCTAAATAGGACATAAAAGAGGAAGAGGATTTATGGGTTGAATTGGATGGGACAGTTATTATATGAATGCACTAAACATGCATTTTTTTAAAAAATGTAAATAGCCACTGTTGTTCCAGACAGTATGTGAGGGAAAGAGTGATCTTAAATTTCTCCATTTCTCAGTGAGTCTGAGGGGGAAATCCTTCTCTCCCCATCATCCCATGTAATCAAGGAGGCAGTGTGAATTGGTCCAAGAGTCTTTGGTTTTAAGAGCATGCATCCACATTTCTAGTCCTTGAAAATGTAAAGCATGAGTTACAATATGTAGAGCTCCAGAGGCTGTTTTGGTCTACAGCTTCCATTAGCTCTTGCAATCCAGGCAAAGGATGATGGAAGCAACAATCAACAAATATCTGGAAAGTCACAGTTTCCCATTCCTGCTTCTTTGGCATGACTGAATGACTATGTACTTAGCATACCCATGTTGCCAATACTGTAAACTGCCTTGAGTCCCTTTCGGGGTTGTGAAGGGTGATATAAAAATACCGCAAATAAATAATAAATAATAAAAGGTGAAGAAACCAAAATGAAATTACACATACGGCAATTTAATAATTTTGTAGCAGGAAGCAGCTTTTCTTGATAAATGCAGATTGGATCTCATTACTATACATGTTGGGACACTTTGGCGTGTTGTCCTTGTTGTCTTATCCTGTTTTGTTTTATTTTTCAGAACATGGATGTTTAACTCTCATGGTGAATCAAAGA
This sequence comes from Anolis sagrei, assembly GCF_037176765.1. NCBI lineage: Eukaryota > Metazoa > Chordata > Lepidosauria > Squamata > Anolidae > Anolis > Anolis sagrei. The sequence goes on from NC_090025.1 coordinate 38,976,673, forward strand.
CAGCTATCCTTTTCTTTTACGGCTGTACATTGCTCTGGGGTTACCCAACCTATCTCTTTTGGGTAAGACCTTCCAGTTCAAAATATTGATTTTTCCAAAATTGCAAAAAGAGAGAGAGAGAAAGACTACCTGCTGTGAAAGCCTTGATATCCTGAGATATCTTGAGAATTTACAATGAAGTCCTGTCAAAAAATATGAAGTATGATACCTAGCCTTATATTATAGCTCCCCCTGTCACATGATTAATTAGAGGATTTCATCATAGTTATGATGTATGATACCTAGGCTTATATTATAGCTTCCCATGTCACATGATTAATTAATGGATTTCATCATAGACATAGAGAGTTGCGGTGGCGCAGTGGGTTAAACTCTTGTGCCGGCTGGACTGCTGACCTGAAGGTTGGGTTGCTTACCTGAAGGTTGCTGGTTCAAATCCGTGAGACAAAGTGAGCTCCCATCTGTCAGCTCTAGCTTGCTGGGACATGAGATAAGCCTCCTAGCAGAATAGTAACACATCTGGACATCCTCTGGGCAACATCTTTGTAGACAGCCAATTCTCTCACAGAAGAATTAATTTGCAATATGTTCTCAAGCCCTTTATGACATGATAAAAAAATAGACGTTAAACTTTTGCTTTAAACATGGCTTTAAACAGTAAAAACATGGCTCTTTGATCAAGCCTTTGCAGAACCTATGCAATAGATAAATACAGAATTATGTGCAAGGAGTCTTGGAACGGTCCGGATTACGATTATGAATTGTGTGATTTAACAGTGATGATACTGGTTTAATATTTTAAATGTTCTGATGTCTTTTATAATCTTAGTTTAAATGTTTATTATGATTTTACATTGTTTTTAATAGTATCGAATAGCTGCCTATGTTGGAAAGACGCCTTGAGTCCCCTCCAGGGTTGAGAAAAGTAGGGTAGAAATTGTGTAAATAAATAAATAAATACATTTATTTTAGATAAGGGAATATGCAGAAAAACATAAGACAAAGTAAGATAGTAAGGACACAGAGAAATATAGATTACTACAGATGTAGTCCAGAGCTACCCATACATTTGAAGAGAAAAAAGACATGAACTGTACCATTATGCCCTGATCCTTGTAGAATGACTAAAAAGCAAAGCCCATTAGTGTCCGTAAAACTACATTAAAGTAACATCACTTGGCTAGGAAGATACTGTTTTGAGTATTATAACCATACAGCTGAATCAATGCTGAATAATAATATACAAAATGGTTATTTCAGGCAAGTCTATTTCAAGTGTTTCTTGGCCAGCATCCCAGATTATAAGCAATTTCTCTTGCTTTCTAGAGAAGAAAAGAGTATCTGAAAAGACATCTTGAGCGGGTTTGATCTCTACTCACTCAGTGAAATGTAACCAATCTCACTTAATAGTGCTGTATTTTTTAGTATGACATCAGAGGGTTGCGTTTCATCAATAGCATGTAATTAAATTAAGAGACAGTCATCTTCTAAAAGCTTCTTTTTAGTCATGGTCAAACATCACACATGCTTGAGTTCCAGTTAACAGATAGATACTGTAGATAGATTGATTGATTGATTGATTGATTGATTGATCGATAGCTTGATAGACAGACAGATAGCTAGATAGATAGACAGACAGACAGATATTATTATAAGAATATATTGGCACACTTTACATTATTGAATTTCATTGTATTTTGTAGTAGGACCAAAAGTAACCACTTTTACATCTTTACAGTTTTGATATGTATTTTAATTTCTTTAGTACAGTCAACCCTCACATTTGCTGAGCTTAGGGATCCCCACAAAAGTCTAAAACCAGAAAGTAATAAAATTGCTCTTATTTTACATGAGACAACATCGCCTTAGGGATATCTAGTTGCTCCAGCTGGATGTTAATCGTAGAATCATAGAGTTGGAAGACACCTCTTAGGCCATCCAGTCCAACCCCCTGCCAAGAAGCAGGAAAATTGCATTCAAAACACCCCTGATAGATGACCATCCAGCCTCTGTTTAAAAGAAGGCGCCTCCACCACACTCCAGAGCAGAGAGTTCCACTGCTCAACGGCTCTCACAGTTAGGAAGTTGTTCCTAATGTTCAGGTGGAATCTCCTTTCCTGTAGTCGTAGTGAAAGATCTATGGATTCCTAACAATAATAATAATAATAGTTTATTTTTACTCCGCCACCATCTCCCCAAGGGGACTCAGAGTGGCTTACATGAGGCCAAGCCCAACAACACATCAATAAAAACAACAAGCAATAAGCAAATAAATCAATACAATTAATATAACTCACATATAGACAATAACACGCAGAGATTTAAAAACCTATGGCCGGGCCAGATGTAATAGTTAAAAATTTAAAAATAAATGCTGAACAAGAGATTCAACTCCATGAATGATCAAATTAGCAAATGTCAAATTTACAAATGTGGAGAGCCAACTGTAGTCCCATTTCTCACAAAACCTGAAATTTAAAAATAGTTGTCAATGAAAAAACGAGAAGTTGCCACAGAAAATAGAAATGCACTAGAATCATAGAATCAAAGAGTTGGAAGAGACCTCATGGGCCATCCAGTCCAGCCTCCTGCCAAGAAGCAGGAATATTGCATTCAAATCACTAGTAATCTCACATTTATTTTCCTTTCTTCTAGCTACCTTGCCCCGCTCCATAGCCTCTCCACTGAATTGCTTTCCTAAATTATATTTCTAATCCTTTCTCTTAAAATTCTCCAACTTTCTGTCCCCAAACAATAGTGTGATTACTTCACATATCACTCAATGAGGTGGTGCTTTTGCTGCTTTGATCTGATATGACAACTACAGGTCAATACACACATCAATATAGCAACATTATGGAAGCTACTTCCTTTTCACTCAATACCTTGCTGTTCCAGTGCTATATGTAGAAAGGAAACATGAAAGGCAGACTGAATTATGTAACTACTGGGAGTACTGATGCAGAAGGAATCCTATAAATTGCCATGCCCATATGGTTCTTTCATAAATATATTACTAGGAAAGTTATGCCGATGCAGTTCACAGCCACTTCAACATACAAATGAATGTTATATCTTCACTTCAAAGCTAGTATATTATTAAATCCTCATTTTGAAGGTGGTTGTTCAATGTCCTCATGAAGCTATAGATATAACATTTGTCTTTATGTGCAGACTTAAAGTTAATAATTGGCAATGGTGGGCAACTGTTAGACAATGTGAACCAGCTCTGAGTCCCAGATTGCTGCTTTTGCTTCCTAGCACTAGTTTTGTCAAGAGAAAGGAAGCTGGGAAGGAATGAGTTCTAAGTCAGTTGGCCCACCCAGTTCTACTTTCTTAAGTTTTACATTTTAAACCAGCTGCTCAGTTATGAACATACAAGGTAATCTGTTTGTGTGTCTATCATGTGTCAAGTGTATTATACACACACACTTTGGCATTTTTGAGCAGTGTTTCCCTGTGGTCCGTGGACCATCAGTAGTCTGCAAGAACTAAAATATGGTTTATGGACTCACCGTTACTACACCATTGCAACAAGAGTGACTGGTCTTGCAAAACCCTCTTATAGTGCCAAGGCTTATTAAATATGGTTTTCTGTGGGCAAGCAGATGGCAACTACTGGATGGCATATGTTCTGTATCAGATGTGGTCTATCCAATGCAATTTTCTAAAGCAGCACTCCAAATAACCAAACCGAATCTAAAGTTGACTAAAAGCTGATTTGTAACCCTTTTGGCACTAATGTTGGAAAGTGGTTCCCTGGTCAAGTGGTCCCTTGTCAAAACAAGTTTGGGAACCACTTTCCTAGAGGATCTCAAGGTTAGAAATATGCCCACACCATTCTAGATTGAGCATCAGATTATGTCAAGTTGCACAAAACAGTTTTACACTTTTACCTGTCTTCTGCATCAAAGTGATGACATTAATATATTTTCATTGTACAGATCATACCATTATCTTTTAATACAATGTGGTATGTTCATATTACCTTCCTCCTCGGCAATGCACTGATGTGGTTCTTCTTCTTAAGAGCTTCGATAATGAGTCCAGGTTTCCTTCCTCAAGACACAGATGAATATTTCAAGGTCATGAGACAGGTACATTTCTTATACACTTGATCCCTCCTGTCCATCCTCTTTTGCATGTAACACGTAATCATTTTCTTTGCAATGTCCACACACAAAATTGAATTAGTTTTGCTTAACTTATTATAATAAAATTAAATCAAAATTGTATGTATTATAATGGACACAGCTAGCAAAAAAAAAAAAGATGATCTGGGAGCTAAGCAATTAGGAAAACAAAGGAGTATATAAGACCTGGCAATACTACCGTATATACACTTATCTTTGGGTAATCCAATTCATCTCAATGAAATATGTTTCTGATCAGGCATGTACAATATAGTATATAGTATAACACTGGGTGACTGACTTCTTAAAATGTGTCTTGACTAAAAACAACTAAAAAGTAAAGCAATTTTATGCTATTTTAATTGGGGAAAAATATTATGGTCCAGAACAGGAGAGTGCACCAGCCACAAGAGCCAGTTTGGATCACAATCTGGCAATTTTGAAACCTAGATTCCTAACAGAAACTAAATTTCAATTTTAAAATCCAAATCTTTGTACCTCACACTAGCAATAATAGGAGAATAAAAAAATTACTATATTGCTTGCTGATTTGAAAAATTTAATGAAATGTGGAGTTGGAAACTTTGCAAATAGCTTGTGGGCTCTTTGTACTGTTCATCGATAACCATTATTTTAAAAAGCTAGAACTGCCATTTTTTTAAAATTTCTTGTCAAATTTCAGTGAAATTCTAACAAGAATTTGTCTGAGGTGAATAGGTATAGAAAGTTGTGTGCAAAAACAGCCTTTATTTTTTGTAATTTCTTTAAAGGGGGGCATTTATCCTCCAGCTATTTTTTTGTTGTCACTGTTATTGTGCTGTGAAAGTGACATAAAGAATACATGTGGCTGTATGTACAAAACCAAGGAAAAAATTAAATAGGCACAGAGATTTGGTGAAAGGAAAACAATTGTTCCTCTTCTTACATCTCCCACCTTTTGTGGGTTTTGAATTGGGTTGCTTTGGGTTTTTTAAATAACTTTTATTATTAGTTTTCATATAAAAATAAAATGTTTGGAAGAAAGGGAAGAAATAAAAGAGAGAGTTGTAAGATATAGAAAAAACAAAGAAAAGGGTAGTGGCTTCTAACTTTTTTCAAGAGTTATCCATATTGTTGTTGTGTGCCTGCCTAAACATAATATATTGATATCTCTCTTTCTTTTGTATACATTTCCTGGTAATCCAAACATAATTATTGTCAAAATCAAATGTTATCAAGTCATTTTCTTATTTCTGCAAAATTTGTGAAATATTTTCAATTCTTTTAAAACGTCTCCAGCTATTTCTTTCAAATTAAAATCAATAATTGATCCATTTCACCTAAATCAGTCAATTTCAACAGCCATTCCCCTTGTGCAATATTAAATTTTCCCATCTTTATGCATATAGAAATCTTTCTGTTGTGGTCATATGTTGAATTAATGTCTTACGACTCTTTTCCAGCTGTTCATTAATAAGTTCTCAAAAGGAAATGTTTTGGTTTTAATGTTATATTATCTTTAAGACTGTCTGCTTCTGGATTGTACTGGCAATTCATATGAATGTCAGGTGTGTTAGAAGTCATAAGAAAGAAACCTAATAATTTTCAGAAGGATAGATAGAGAGAATAGGGAGGTAGCCATATCTTGTGCCCTGATTAGCTCATACATGCAGATTCAGTGCCTCCAATCTTCCGGTTTCGGAAAAAGTAGTTTATTGTTCTTCCTGTGACATTTGTCATGCATAATGTAAGTTCACCTTCAGATATTACAGTGGAAGCGAGAACAGCAGGGTTTTCAGAATCGAAGCTGCTTGTCAGAGGCAAAGTGCATAAAGAAAAACGTCACATCACTTCGGTCCAGTTCAATCATTAATTTTATATTCTGTCCTGGATATCATTTTTAAGGTGGATTCTCTTCATTGTTGGGAAGAGGGTGAACTCTTGTTGAGCAGACTGTGTCACAGATGCCATCTTGTGAAGCCTCTCCGAGCAAAACACTGTCATATTGTCAACCGCTGTATGGCTGGCTTTGATCATTACTGCCCTTTTATCTACAACAATGTGGGATACAGGAACAGGTACAATATAGTGCTGTGTTTACAAAACTGCTTTGTCTTACTTACAAATCCTTAGTTGCTTTTTCACAGCGAAAGTATGATGACATTATTATTAAAAGACGGTACTCATAAAATTTCATAAACCACATAGATCACCGTGTCTTAGGATCACCACTGTCACTATCAATAAACAAAATCAAAACGATGGAAGAAGAAACGTATCAGCTGTCACATGACATGCTCAGATGTTGGGATTTTGTTTCTGCCTTAATTGCAAATAGCAGAATCAGCAATGTTACATCTACACATTGTAGATGTATCATTAGACATAACTACATTGGCAGAGCTCTGTTGTCATAGTTAGGGACGTTTCAGGAAGAAGCAGCTGAAGAAAACTCTTGAAGTTCTGCTGCACTGCTTCTTTCAGACAGTCCTAAGACCAGGAGAGCATTGTAGATATCATTTCCCAGAACCTTGGAAAGCCCACCTTTGAAGCACTGCCTGGTTGGAAAAAGCAGAGACTATGGCTTCACAACACTAATTAATAATTGTAAAACGGAATCCCCAGCAAGTTCAAGATTGTAAGACCAGTAACTACAGTGACACTACAGTGACACTTTGACTTAAGAGTTTAATTCATTCTGTGATTGCGTTCTTAACTCAAAACATTCATATACATTCCAGCCTCCCTCCCTCTCTTGCTCTCTCCCCCTCTCTCTCTTCATGAAGCCAAACATACCAGGAATAAAAACCACACAAAATCAACTACCCCAAAGTCCTTTAAAGCACACAATAGCAAAGCAGACAGCAATCACTCAAAGCGGACAAGAGCATGAGGCATGGAGGCACGAAAGCTGCTCACTTGAAGCCCTAAAGACCTGTACTCTGACAATAGCGGTCCTTCTGATGCTAGCTCTTAACTCAAAATGTTGTTCTTATGTTGAAGCAAAACCCAGGCCAAGTGACAGCTCTTAACTCAAAGCACTCTTACATTGGGGTGCTCTTAAATAGAAGTTCCACTGTACTGAATTGGATACCAGCTTAGGATAGTCTTCCAGGATCAGTATTCTTGTGGATCCGTAGGTGACTGTGGTGCCCTATTCTTGACCTGCATCTTCTCCCACAGTGAGGGCATTGGTTTCCAGGTGGTAGGCGGTCTCAGTTGGGGTTGGCTTGACACGCCTTCCTCTTGGCACATTTCTCTCTTTCACCCTCCATTCTTGCCTCTTCAAATTCTGCAGCACTGCTGGTCACAGCTGACCTCCAGCTGGAGCGCTCAAGGGTCAGGGCTTCCCAGTTCTCCGTGTCTATACCAGAGTTTTTAAGGTTGGCTTTGAGTCCATCTTTAAATCTCTTTTCCTGTCCTCCAACATTCTGTTTTCCGTTCTTGAGTTCGGAGTAGAGCAACTGCTTTGGGAGACAGTGGTCGGGCATCCGGGCAACGTGGCTGGTCCAGCGGAGTTGATGGTGGAGGACCATTGCTTCAATGCTGGTGGTCTTTGCTTCTTCCAGCATGCTGACATTTGTCTGCTTGTCTTCCCAAGGGATTTGCAGGATTTTCCGGAGGCAGCACTGATGGAATCGTTCCAGGAGTTGCATGTGACGTCTGTAGACAGTCCACATTTCGCAGGCATATAGCAGGGTTGGGAAGACAATAGCTTTATAAACAAGCACCTTGGTATCCCTATGGATGTCCCGGTCCTCAAACACACTCTGCTTCATTTGGAAATATGCTGCACTCGCAGAGCTCAGGCAGTGTTGTAATTCGTTTTATATCATGCACTCAAGAGACAAAAATGAAGTAGACTTTAATAAAAAATAACATATTTCATTTCCTCACAACCTTCATGTGTTCAGCATACACAGGTACAAAAGCTATCAGTCCAGTTTCAGATATGTTTGAAATCATTTTCTGTGCCATCCAGCTAAGGCATCTCTCTTATAACAAAACAGCTATCAACAGGTCACGTAGTCAAAAGGAGAGAGAGAAAAAGAACACGAGGTCTGGAGCCCCTTTCATAACTTCTCAGGAACCATAGAATAAAGAAAGCTGTATACCAGAACGTACATACAGGAAACAGTAAGCAACAGGATCATAGATAAACATTACTACAGAAGGCTTGAAGAAGGTTGTCCTTTACAACAATAATGTCACCAGTTTATGTGTTGTAAGAACCTTACTTAGTTTTTGTTTTATTTTATTCTAGGCCATATTTTGTAGGTTTCCTCGCTACTATGTGCCTGAACTCTCTAGCTGGGATAAATCTGTGCTGGAACTGGTTTCATGTCATGGGACGTAGCATTTTCATTGGGACTGGATTTCTCTTTCTTTGCATCATCGCAGCGATTTCAGCAATCATGACATCCATGTGTGTAAGTCAATTTGTAAACTGAAATTAAAAGATATTTTACCGGCTGTTCTTTTGAACTCTCTTATGCTCTCTTGTGGAGATATGCTGAAATTGCTCAGTTTGAAATGCAGACATCATCTACATCTACCATTCCGTGTGTCTTTACATGGCATGTTTATATACTGCCAATAAATTTGATTATTAATAATGAATTAAATGTTTCAAATGCACATTCACTCACGTCACTGGCTTTGTCATGAAAACAAGACTCTTTTCTTTTTGTCAGTAACACAGGATGTTAAAAAGTGGTACCAGGAGCTGAATTTAGATAGAAACACTATTGCCCTCTACTGTTTCTTTACTGAAAATCATAACATTAAAAATCGATTATTCAGTGGGATTTTAGTGCATTTTTAATGACAAAGTGAGATATTAAATACCGCCACGAGTATTAATACAAACTATAAAACATATAAAGCCATGGGGAAGTTTATTGAGAACACAATTCAGTTGTTTTACTGTAAAGTGCCATGGACATTTGAAGGTCCCTCAGAAATAAACAACAACAACAACTTTATTTTGTATCCTGCGTCCATCTCCCCGAAGGGACTCAGGACGGCCTACACGGGGACAAGCCTGATTAACATATTTAAAATATAACACATTAACATTCATAAAACAGTATCATAAAACAATATAAAACAAACAACATAACACAGTGTAAAAACAACCATCGAGCAAAATATATGGCGAAAGCGACCTGAATACAAAACTGCTCATAATGAGCTATGAAGCAAATGCTGTTTAAACATGACCTTCCATTTAGTTAATACTCTCAAGTATAAATCAATCTCATTGGATATAAGGTGCCAGATAAGTGTAGCATCAGAGATAAAAGGAGTTAAAACCACTAAAAAGAATAAGAAATAAGAACAACAACAAACAGAAGGCCTTCTACAGAGACTCTCCAGAAGATGTTGAAAGAAAATCTGAATCTCTTCTTGGAAAGATTTCATGATATGGACAGGCTCATATATGGAGGCATAATCATTCAAACGATTGCATTCACAATAATAATCATAATCATCATCTTTATATCCCGCCACCTCTCCATAAGCACTCAGAGCAGTTCACAACAGAATCAAGTCAAAAGACATACATAAGCATAAATTTAAAAAGATAAGACATCGTATAGAAATCATGATGCAGTATTTTATATGGGGAATTAGCCTCATGAATCCCATTACAAGAGAATCATGCTTCCTTGGGGAAGTATAAAAAATGGGAAGTACTGAAAAAGTTAGTTTTTTGGATAGAAATCCTGTTGGCATCTTATTCATAAATTCCCTTAGAGAAATGCAACATCCTCTTTTAGTTCAATGTCATGGAAGCAAAGCATATATGCATATGTAGATGCATATGCCTAGCCAATTTGTATCCATCTATCTTTTTGATATTGGCCGCAGTTCATACTCAGTTGTGCATTTGCTTCTATACATTTCTCCTTCTTTCAGTATATACTCAAACATTTATTAATGTAGTCATGCTGGCCACATTACCTTGGCGGTGTCTACGGACAACACTGGCTCTTAGAAATAGAGATGTGCACCAACCCCTAGAGCCAGACACAACTAGACTTAATATCAGGGAAAACCTTTACCTTTACCAGGTTTAGCATTGCCAGCTATTGCCACTGATACCAGATTTTGAAACAGCAATATGGGACAGTCAAAATTCATGGTGTCTGCATTCATAAAATATAGAATGTGCACATTTGCATTTTCATGAAGGTCCCACATTAAAAGAGCCCCTGGTGGCAAAGCGGGTTAAACCGCTAAGTTGCTGAACTTGCTGTCCGAAAGGTCAGTGGTTCAAATCCAGTGAGCAGGGTGAGCTCCTGCTGTAAGGCCCAGCTATTGCCAACCTAGCAATTTGAAAACATGGAAATGTGAATAGATCAATAGGTACCGCTTTGGTGGGAAAGTAACGGCGCTCCAGGTAGTCATGCAGGCCACATGACCTTGGAGGTGTCTACGGACAGCGCCGGCTCTTTGGCTTGGAAATGGAGATGAGCACCACCCCCCTGAGTCGGACACAACTAGACTTAATGTTGAGGGGAAACTTTTACCTTTACCTTAGCCACATTAAAAATGCAGGATTTTGGCATTTTAGTCGGTCCATAAATAGTATCGTTTTCCAGCCTTCAATAAAGGGACATCTCTTATAATAAGGAACAGCTGCCACTTTGATAAGGGACAAGTGCTCCAGACCTCAAGTAGGGGTCATCTGTCATCAAAAGGAATACCTATTGAGGTTTCACAATATCTGTACATGCAAAAAAAATCACAATTTCGTGGTTTAGTTGGTTGGCATGTCACCTCATCAGTCTTATTTGGTGTAACATGGCTTGTGATAATGCTCAGAATAGCAGTGCAAATTACTTTGAAACCCTGAAAGTTAATACACCTATTTTACTTATAAAGGTTTATATGGCTGCAGTCAACTTAACTACCACAGAGTGTCTGAAACCTGCTAAATGTACTTATCTTCTGAACAATCAAGGACAATTCTTCAATCCGTTTGATAGAGGAATTATACTAAACATCATGGAATTCCTCAACGTCATCAAGCCTCTAACTGAGAATGGACCGAAAAGTGCGGAGATGACATCAGTCTGAGAACAAAGGACTTATCTGCAATACCAGGACATTCAGATGTATCTCACTTGCTCCTTTACTAATGAAACTGTTGGTATTTGGTGTTAGCCATTTTGGAGGATACCCTGTCTTCAGTAAATGAGGGGGAAATTATGAGCATTTTTTATTGTTAATTGCCGTCAAGACAAGTTTGATGTATGGTGACCCTGTGAATGAGAGACCCACAAGTCACGCTGCTATAAGATTTTGCAAATTCAGGGCTGCAGCTTTTTTGATCAAGTCCATCCATCAGTAAAGTTGTTTCCTTCTTTTCCTACTGCCTTCTATGGCCCCATCTACACTGCCATATAATCTGGTTTCCGAATCCAGATTATCTGCTTTGAACTGGATTATGTGAGAGTGTAGACTCACATAATCCAGTTCAAAGCAGATAATCTGGATTCAAAAACTGGATTATATGGCAGTGTAGATCCAAGTTACCATTCATATCCTGCTGATGAGCTCCAGGCACAAATTTGTTTGGCTTCTGTTGGAACAAAACATTGGACTAGACAGTTTTTTCATCTGATCCAGCACTGCCATTCTTATTTTCCTATTGTGTGTCTCTATAACAATTACATCCTTGTAAGTCAAATGTGTCAGAAATATTAAAAATTAACTAGGTATTTTTAATTACAAAAATGTGAGTCAAGCACTGAAAGGCTTAAATGGATGCAATGGCTCAGCAAAAACTGCAGTTCAATATAAGCAGGTGTACCTGTAACTTTGTATGGCTCTGTGTTAGATGCTCTCAGTATGAAGAGGCTTCAGTCTAAGAAAGTCCTCAGTCTGAGAGAGGCCTCAGTGTGAGGTAAACCTCAGAGTTAGTAAGCCTCAGTGTTAAAGAGACCTGGTGTGAGAAGGCTTCTGTGAAAGAAGCCCTAGGTTGAAGGTTTCGTGTGTAAAGCTCCAGTGTGAAGGCTGCTGTGTGTAAAAAAAAAACTACTGTGTGTAAAACTGATGTGTAAAAAGCTACTGTGTGAAGCTCCTGTGTAAGTTTGGTGTAAGAAGAGGCTCTGTGAGAGCGAAGTTGTTTATCTACATGAGAAAGAAGCCCAGGAGAGAAGAAAGTGTAAAGGACTTTATTTGTGTAATGGAAACCTTGTTCTTGTAAATAGTGCAACCAGAATATTTTACTATAAAGAAAAGCCCCCTATGGAAGAGATAACATTGGTCTCTGTGTTTGTGTCCTTTTTATCACTGGTGCTGGATCACGCTGCTGCTGATAAGTTACTCTGCTAGATTTATGAGGAGGGTCTTTTGTTATGAAGGCCACTTGCCAACAGAATGTGCCCCGTTGCCTAATGGAAGCTTTTCCATATGCATGGAATAGAAGAGACCCCGGAACGTGTCTCGATAGTTAGATATATGGATGAAGGAAACTGGGACTTTTCTGCACTTCTCCCTGCCAATAAATAAATCATTTAAATGTCATCTTTCAGGCATGGATGTTGCACAGCTGTCAAACTAGTCATAATTGAAAACATTGATTATCCTATAGCAATTGCAGCCATCTGCCCTTTGGGAGGAAAACTCCTACACAACACATAGTTAGAATTAGTGAAGCAACAGGCAGATGCCAGCAATAAGAAATCCATTATGAAGTTAATTAGCCAGCACACAAGCCACAAACCCAAAAACATAAGATTTGTTTATCCTGCGTAATTTGAATTGGGTTTATTTCTTTATTCGCAGTTGTAGAAAAAGGGCAGCACAGTTTGAGCATCCTTTATCCAAAATTACAAAATCCAAAATACTCCTAAATATAAAATTGTCTACATGGGTAGCTGAGATAGTGGCGCCTTTTCTTTCTGATGGTTCAGTGTACACACATGTTGCCTCATCTACAAAATTATGAAAACATTGTATACATTTACCTTCAGGCTATGTATATAAGAGATATGAAATATACATGAACTTCACGTTTAGGCTGAGGTCCCATGTACAAGATCCATTATTCTCTTCTAAAGTAATTAAATGTTTTTCTTTCTTATTTTTTCTCTTCTCCCCCCTCTCTCCTCATTTCCCTACTTCCCTTCTCCCCCACCCCAAGCCCATATACTCTTTTAATTACATTTCATGCTAATGATTAATGACCCTTCAGATGTACCCTCTAAAACCCTCAATTATATTTATATTTATATATATATATATATATATATATATATATATATATAATATGACTGATTAATAGCAATTCAAATAGATATTCCAATTGTATTGCATGGTATGCAATTTATATCTAAAGCCTGGATAGGATACCATTAATATTTTAAAAAGAAAATATTACTGTTCAACACTAGGTGGCAATGGCTTACCTTAAAAAAAATATAAAGTTGTACACATGAATGTAAGAATTATTATCAAATAAAGGAGTGGCTTTCTTTTTTTCACATGTAGTAATGATTTTACAGTCAACTTTATTTAGAAATGTGTAACCTTATGCCAATTCACTAAAGTCATACATATTGTTCCTATACATCAGTGGTTCTCAACCTCCCTAATGCTGCGACCCCTTCATACTGTTCCTCATGTTGTGGTAACCCCCAACCATAAAATTATTTTCATTGCTACTTTTGGTACTAATGTTGGAGAGTGGTCTCTGGTAAAAGTGGTCCCTGGTCAAAAAAAGATTGGGAACTACTGCTCTATAGTCTAGGCTAGAAGAGAAAAGGATGACGTTGGACCAGGACCCACATTTTCTCCTTTAAATAAGTTGCAGTATCCTCCCCTGCAGTGTTTTAACATAATCATAGAATAATAATTCATAGAGTTGGAAAGGGACCACATGGGCCATCGAGTCCCACCCCCTGCCATGCAGAAAAAGCACAATTAAAGCACACCTGACAAATGGCCATCCAGCCTCTGTTTAAAAGCCTCCAATGAAGGAGCTTCCACCACACTTTGTGGCAGAGGGTTCCACTGCTGAACAGCTCTAAGGTCAAGAAGTTCTTCCTAATGTTCAGGTGGAATTTCCTTTCCTGTACTTTGAACCCATTGCTCCGAGTCCGCAAAAACACTACTTTCCGAACAATAGTAGATTTCCAGTCATTTCCAGTTTTTCTTCTTTATTTGTGTCTCCATTTTGATTCATTTTGGCATTATGTGTGTGGTCCGAGAATATCCAAGAGGCACAACATTGTTGCACAGACCAGGGAGGTTGCCCATCTCTTACATTTCCTATCTTACTTGGCAAAGCATTCAGGACTAGGATTCAGATTTGGATCAAGGCTGCACAAGAGAAGTCCACAGAGCTATGAGACTGAGTTGCTTTGAATTTTCCGGGCTGTATGGCCATGTTCCAGAAGCATTCTCTCCTGACGTTTCACCCACATCGATGGCAGCATCCTCAGAGGTGGTGAAAAACCTCACAACCTCTCAGGGTGCCTGCCATAGATATGAGCGAAACATCAGGAGAGAATGCTTCTGGAACATGGCCATACAGCCCGGAAAACTCACAGCAAACCAGTGATTCCAGCCATGAAAACCTTCAACAACAGCTATGGGGCTGATTGGCACAATTTATGAGTCATGATTAGTAAACTGTTGGCTCAGTTTCCCTCCAACATTTCACAGATAACATGAAAAGGCATGTTGTCTTAGGGAAAATATGTTTGCTGAAACATGTTTATCTGTTATTCTCTTTTGTGATGTAGGAACTACTCCTATTCTTTCCATATTCTCTGTCTCTGGCACTTAAGTTGGGCTTAAGTCGAATTTATATGTAAGTCAGAACAGGTGTAAGTTTTAAGTGTAACTGCAGCCACAAATATTTATTTTGCACTTTTGGGTAACATAGGGAAGGATAATACCCCTGTGGTGTTTGCTTTGCTTTGATATCACTTCACTTTCTGCTCCTGTGATTGGATTTTGAAAAATTTGGCTTGTTGTGGAAATAAAGATCGGCGAGAAAGCTTCAGTGGAGACCACTTTCCTCATGATAACTCTTTCAGGAAGGGTAGATTTCTCTCACCCCCGTTCTTAAGAGTGAGTCATTTGTAAGTCGGATGTTTGTAACTTGGGGACTGCTAGTATACTTCTTGTCTTACCAATGGGCAAGCTATTCTGTTTAGATGGAAATATTTAGGATTTAACTTACACCAAAATGTAAGCTCCATTCTGCTTAGTGGATCTTTGACCTTTTCCTCAGGATACTTCAAACATGGATCATTGAAATTACTTTGCACTGAAGCTACATGTTGGAATTTGTGCAACCATCAAGTAAGTCTAACAGCAAGAATTGAATTTTAAGCCCAACACTTGACCCTCTAACCTAGTGCATTTCATTCTCTCCCTATGCTTTGAGGTGTTTTGTTATATTCCTGCAGAAATACAATAAAATAGCAGTCCTTGGCTAATCCTATGACTAAATAACCCTAAACTTACATTTCCAATGCTTAGCAACAACGACAACAAACACTGCCAATGTCAAAGGTGAGAAGAATTGAAGGAAATATGTGTGAGGATTAGTTTTCCCCTGTTTGAAGGAAGCTTCTTTTTAACTCCAAGGCTTTTTTCTGCAGGTGGGAATAAATAAACAATAAATGAAAGCAAATGCATCGTGTTGTTGAAGGCTTTCATGGCCGGAATCACTGTGTTGTGAGTTTTCCAGGGCTGTATGGCCATGTTCCAGAAGCATTCTCCCCTGACATTTTACCCACATCTATGGTAGGCATCCTGAGAGGTTGTGGGGTCTGTTGGATACTAGGAAAGTGGAGTTTATATATCTGTTGAATGCCCAGGGTGGGAGAAAGAACTCTTGTCTGTTGGAGGCAAGTGTGAATTTTGCAATTGGCCACCTTGATTAGCATTGAATGGCCTTGCAGCTTCAAAGCCTGGCTGCTTCCTGCCTGGAGGAATCCTTTGTTGAGAGGATTTAGTTAGCCCTGATTGTTTCCTGTCTGGAATTCCTCTGTTTTCTGAGTGTTGTTCTTTATCTACTGTCCTGATTTTAGAGTTTTTTTTAATACTGATAGCCAAATTTTGTTCATTTTCATGGTTTCCTCCTTTCTGTTGAAATTGTCAACATGCTTGTGGATTTTAATTGCTTCTCTTTGTAGTCTGAAATGGTGGTTGTTAGAATGGTTCAAAGCCAACCTTAAAAACATTTGCATAGACACTGAGAACTGGGAAGCCCTGGCCGTTGAGTACTCCAGTTGGAGGTCAGCTGTGACCAGCAGTGCTGCAGAATTTGAAGAGGCATGAATGGAGGGTGAAAGAGAGAAACGTGCCAAGAGGAAGGCACATCAAGCAAACCCCGACTGGGACCACCTTCCACCTGGAAACCGATGCCCTCACTGCGGAAGAAGATGCAGAAGATGCAGATTCTTGGTTGCTGAGGTGTTCCTGTGAGTATCTCTGTAGATCTAAGAAAACTATTTCTTGATTGGTGTGTTGGCTGATATCCGAACAGGGGATAGGCCGGAGATGTCATTGCCTTGGTCCTTTCATTATTGGCTGCTACTTCCCGGCAGATGTCAGGTGATGCAATACCAGCTAAACAGTATAATTTATCCAGTGGTGTAGGGCATAGACATGCTGTGATAATGCTGCATGCCTCATTAAGAGCCACATCTACTGTTTTAACGTGGTGAGATGTATTCAACACTGGGCATACGTATTCAGCAGCAAAGTAGCAGAGCGCAAAATCAGATGTTTTCCCTGTATCTGGTTGTGATCCCCAGGTTGTGCTACTCAGCTTTCATATGATGCTGTTTCTAGCACCCATTTTTTGCTTGATAGTCAAGCAGTGCTTCTTGTAAGTCAGAGCACGGTCCAGAGTAACTCCCAGGTATTTGGGTGTGCTCCAGTGCTCCAGTGGGATTCCTCCCCAAGTAATTCTCAGAGCTCAAGATGCTTGTCTGTTCTTAAGGCGAAAAACACATGTCTGTTTTAGATGGATTAGGAATCAGCTGGTTTCCCCTGTAATAGACAGCAAATTCACCTAAAGCTTCAGAGAGCTTATATTCTAACATTTTAAAGCTCCCTGGGCAGTGATGGCATGATCGTCAGCATAGATTAAACTCTCTGTCCTTTTGATGTGATAAATAGATAGATATAAATCACATCATATGGTCAACAGTATCTAAAATGAGATAGCCATGCTTCACAGGAAAGGGTTTACCATGCTATTTCTGTATCTCCACAGAATTTCAAAAGTGGTCCAGACAACATTAGCCAAGATATTATTCAGCATTGGTCAGAGGCAAGGCTCTGCTAATATGCTTACACTGGAGGTCTGGAGGGTGTTGGCTGCTATTATTGAAGAATATGATCCTGCTACTTCCCCTTCGTGAACTGTTCCATTTAAACCAGTTCCGCTCATTCCATCTATATAAGGTGTGGCCAGAATGCAGCCCTCCTGATATCGAGCTGTGTTTTCCATCAGTCCCAGCCAGCATACTCCATAGTGAGGGCTTGCAATCAAATGACATTTGCAGAACTGCACTTTCCCACCCCAGTCCAAATGCTGCTGAGTTAATACCAACCATATGTAATTTTAAGGAGATTTTCCTTACTAGACCTCTAGATTGGATGTCGTTGCTTTCTTAAATGTCCTGGGATCATATATATGTATATGTATGTATGTGTATGTGTGTGTGTGTGTAGGTAAAGGTAAAGGTGTGTGTGTGTGTGTGTGTGTGTATGTGAACTGTAAAATAAGCTGATTGGCCAGGAAATGCCCAGGGTAATGGCTGAGCCTGGGACTTTTTGTTACTGTTACATTTTTGTTCAGGCTTGAGCTATGCATGGGTTCAGCAGACAAAGAGAAGAAGAGAGAAGCCGAAAGAGATGTTTTGGCATGTACTCTTACTTCATGAGCTGTTAAAGGAGTTTATTCATAGGGACAAAGAAAGAGTATTTTTAAATCTCTCATAAAAGGGCATTATGTGAGCTTTTAAACAGAGGCTGGATGGCCATCTCTCAGGGGTGATTTGAATGCAATATTCCTGCTTCTTGGCAGAGGGTTGGACTGGATGGCCCATGAGGTCTCTTCCAACTCTTTGATTCTATGATTCTATGGTGCAACTGATCATATTGTACATATGTTGTTCTGAACTAAGAAGAGTAAACTACTTGTTCTTTATTGTTCATCTACATGGCGTATTTTTTCCCTTGGCAAAACAGTGTGTGGGCTGATCAAATGTGAACTGCACATGGTTTATTTAAATCCCAATGATCACAGGGACAGAAAGTGAGGTGAAATCTTTTGAACAGGGGCACAGAGAGCAGAACAAGCACTACAGGGGTCTTATCCAAAGTTAGCATTTATATATATTTGGCTGAAGTACACTTTAAAATGTACCATATTTTCCGGCATACTAGACAACTGGGTGCATTAGACAATTCCCCAACTTTTCAATTTAAAATTTCAATTTTTGGATATACTTGTTGTATTAGACTACCCCTCTTGCCAGCCCCTTCAGCCATCAAAGCCTCCTTTTCTGGACCTTGAGGCGGCTTCTTGGCTCCATAGAGGTGGCCTACCCTCCACCGGCAGCCAGGCCCTCTGCAGCCAGCCAACCACCCTGCTCATCGCTTTGTGTTTTGGATCCAAAGCAAGATAGAGGTTCCTAACAGGCAAGAGAGGTGGGCAGCTGCCCTGTGCTGGAGCAGGGAACCCGAAGCAGCAGCAGCTGCTGTGCTCCTCCAACCACTGCTGCCGGGCTTCAGCCTCCCCGAGGGGCTCCTCCACTCCATGCAGCGGTGGCAGAGGAGGAAGAGGTGATGTGGCCACCCGGTGACTATATAGCCTCCTCCTCTGCCGCTGCACTGACAGCCGAGAAAGGCATGGAGTGAAAGAGCCACTTGGGGAGGCTGAAGCCTGGCAGCAGTAGCCAAGCAGCACCAGAGGAGCGCGGCGGCGGCGGCTGCTTTGGACGCCCTGCTCCAGTGCAGGGCAGCTGCCCGTCTCCCTCAACTGTTGTCTAATACACCAGAAAATACGGTACCTGTTCCGATTTACATACAAATTCAACTCAAGAACAAACCGACAGAACCAATCTTCTTCCTAACTTGGGGACTGCCTGTATATGAAATATTCTCTCTTTCCTTCTTTAAAACCTGCTCTATATCACAGACCTCATAAATTTTGGACATCAAAATACAACAAAATAATTGAGATGTAGCCAACACCTTCCTACCATCTGCCAAAAGCTTTTGCAGGAAATGGGGAGAAATCCATTGTGTTTCCTGACATCTTTTATTTACAATGTTGGCTGCGCCTATTCCAAGCGCATATTCTTCTCTACTTGTTTAATTGATTTTTATCTATTGAATTTTGCATACTGGAGTTATAATAGTCTCGATAGTCCCAAATGGCATATAAAATTTATATAAAATTGCAATGGATTCTCCACAACTGCCAAAAGTGCTGTTTGTGGCAAAACCACATGGCCCTAATCTGAATTAACACAAAGATTCCCTTTGATTGTTTTTGTTAGAAAAAAGCACAGTTTTCTAACAAAAACAATCATAGGTATACCATTTTCATAAAATAGTTAATGCAATGTCATGGACTTTAGGTGACCTTTTTACTGAAGTTGCCAGGAATGTAACCTTGAGACCTTTTGCATTAGAAGTACGCTCCTTAATCTTATTCTGCTTTCAGAGATGTCACTTTTGTCTTGCTAACAGCTTGGAGAATGGTATTATCAAGAATAATTTTAGGACATTTACAAGGGAGAAGCATAAATGAGTTTCTTTTCTGTTCCTTCTCTTTCTTTCACTCGCACCATGAAATACCGGAAATCATGATCCATATAAGTAGGAATATGATATTTAATTTTCTTTTACATTATTTCTCAATCTTATGAAATGTTTTATGACCTGATTTTTCTTTGTGAAAGGCCATTATAAAGAGATGAGATCTGCGTCTTGAGAAATAGAGAAAGCTGGTAACTGCCTGTTTCTCCCTCCAAGTGTTTTTTAATGTGATTTCCATATGTATTGAATATTTAGAAGATTTATATCCAGCCTCTCACTTATAAGACTCCACAAGTTATCTTTTTTAATAAAAAACCTATTTATTTATTTTAATACTTATATCTTTTCCTTTATCATAGGATCTTAGGACAGCATAAAAAATAAACAATTTCAAATCCATCCCGGGCTTTAGTACAACAGGTTAATCACCAAGCTGCAATAAATCTTGCCAACCGGGGAGGTTGAAAGTTCGAAACCTGGTCAGGGTGAGCACCTGATCTTTAGCCCAGCTTCTGTGTACCTAGCAGTTCAAAACCAAATCCAAGTAGATAAATAGAAACCGCATTAAAGCAGGGAGGTATTAGGCATGGTGTTTCAATTAGAAAAAGGAGGAAGTTTACAACTGAAGAAAGCTTTTCGACAAGGAGATGGAGTGACCATCTGAACATTAGGAAGAACTTCCTGACTGTGAGAGCTGTTCAGCAGTGGAACTCTCTGCCCTGGAGTGTGGTGGAGACTCCTTCTTTATTTATTTATTTATTTGATGCACTTATTAACCGCCATTCTCAGCCCATAAGGGCGACTCATGGCGGTGTACAGTACACATAAAAGACAATTACAAAAAAGCCAGTTTCAACAACATATAAACTATACAACAATTACAGACTACACTAAAAATCCGCTTCGTCTCTTAGTGGAATCATAGCCAGTCTCATATTCCTTGTTCCATTCCAGTTCTCATTACCGTATTGTTTAGCACTTAATTAAATGCCCTCTCGAACAGCCATGTCTTAAGGCTTTTTCGAAAGGACATGAGGGAAGGCGCCTGTCTGATGTGTGCAGGGAGAGTGTTCCACAGCCGGGGGGCCACCACCGAGAAGGCCCTCTCCCTCGTCCCCGCCAGCCGTGCCTGTGAGGCAGGCGGGACCGAGAGAAGGGCCTCCCCAGACGATCTCAAGGTCCTCGTGGGCTCGTAGGCCAAGATGCGGTCGGAAAGGTATTTTGGGCCGGAACCGTTTAGGGCTTTGTAGGCCAAAACCAGCACCTTGAATTGGGTCCGGTAGCAAATCGGCAGCCAGTGGAGCTGGGACAACAAGGGCGTTGTGTGCTCCCTGCCACCCGCTCCAGTTAGTAACATGGCTGCCGCGCGCTGAACCAGCTGAAGCTTCCGGGCCGTCTTCAAGGGCAGCCCCACGTAGAGAGCATTGCAGTAGTCCAGGCGGGATGTGACAAGAGCGTGTACCACCGTGGCCAAGTCAGACTTCCCGAGATACGGGCGCAGCTGGCGCACGAGCCTGAGCTGTGCAAATGCTCCCCTGGTCACCGCTGAAACCTGGGGGTCCAGGCTCAACGATGAGTCCAGAGTCACACCCAAGCTGCGAACCTGCACCTTCAAGGGGAGTGCGACCCCGTCCAGCACAGGCTGTAACCCTATACCCCATTCGGCCTAGCACTTTAACTGATTCGATACACCTAGCGTTGAATAAAAGTCTCCTTCTTTGGAGACTTTTAAAGAGAGGCTGGATGGCCATCTGTCAGGGGTGCTTTGAATGCAATATTCCTGCTTCTGGATGGCCCATGAGGTCTCTTCCAACTCTATGATTCTATGGCCGGAACCCAGCTCAGCCTCCAAGTATGCCAAGAGATGGAAAAAAGCCTATACATCCCTCGATCTGTTGTCTGTCTTGTCATTGTATAATCGGCATTGAATGTTTACCATATATCTGTTCTGTGATCCGCCCTGAGTCCCCTTCAGAATGAGAAGGGTGGAATATAGTAAGGTAAAGGTAAAGGTTTCCTCTCACATTAAATCTAGTTGTCTGACTGTGGGTTGGTGCTTATCTCCATTTCTAAGCCGATGAGCGGTGTTGTCCATAGACATTTCCTAGGTCATGTGGCCAGCATGACTGCATGGAGCACTGTATAAATACTGTATAAATACTATAAATAAACCATCTTCAGATACAAGGCAGTGTAGAAGGGGCTTGGGGCACCACAACTTAAAAGAGTCTCTCCCAGTTCTCCCATTTCCTACTGCTCCCACTCATGGGGCACAGAGACTGGCTCTCCTGCAGGTTCCAGTTTTTAGGCAGATATATATAGAGAGAGAAAGGTGCTCCATTCAGCTATTGAAGTCTCAAGCCATTTAGAACTTTAAATATCCTTACCACCTTGAATTCAGATTAAAAGTGAATTGACAACCAACACAGTTTTGTTGAAGTAGTGTGGAGAGGTTGTTCTTGGACTAAGGGTTCATCTACATGTAAAGTTAATGCAGTTTGACACCACTTTAACTGCCATGACTCAATACTATGGAGTCCTGGGAAGATCAAACCAGTCCATACTCCAAGTAATAAGCCTGACTGCTCAATAGAGGCAAAGATGAGTACTTTGACCACATAATGAGAAGTCAGGAAAACTTAGAAAAGAGAATGATGCTGGGGATAATGAAAGGAAAAATTGAAGAGGGGCCGACCAAGGGCAAGATGAATGGATGTTATCCTTGAAGTGACTGGCTTGACCTTGAAGGAACTGGGGGTGGCAATGATTGACAGAGACCTCTGTCATGGGCTGGTCCATGAGATCATGAACTGAACAACTGGGGGGAAAAACAATAACGTGAGATGTGTAGTTGATGAGGCACCAACACTCTTTGACAGTGAGGACTAAAGACCTTGTAAAAGTGCACTTCCCACAAGTCTATAGCATTGAATCATGACAGTTAAAGTGGTGTTAAATAATATTAATGATATAGTTTAGTGTAGATGAACCCTAGAACTCTAGGCTACCAGAGTTCAAGTTCCTACTCAACCTTGAAAATCCATTGGGTGACCATGGGCAAATAAAACTCTCTCAGTCTTAAAGGAAGACGATGGCAAATCCTTTCCGAATGAATCTTTCCGAGAAAACTTTATAATAGTTTATAATAGCCATAATTTATAATAGTTCACCATAAGATAGAAACAGACAGCAAATCCTCCCACCGAAGGCCCTCCTCTGTTGTGATTGGCAGGCCTCTCAGACGGCCTCTCAGCCAAGGGGAGGGCTGTTTCTGAGACTCCATGTGGGGAGGGGAGAGCAGGCGTGCTCAGCAAAAGGCAGCATGGTATGCATGTGTAGGCGAGGGAGAGCATGCAAGGCTGGAGGGAGGCTTGCGTCCTTCAAGGCATGGGGGTTCTGTGTGGGAAGTTAGAGCCCACCACCTCCGGAAGACTGAGTCGGCCACCTGTGACCAAATTACTGCCACCTTGCATCTCGCTGATCCAATCCTGGACAAACTGTGTTGTTCGTTGTTAACCCGTCTGTTGTGCTGATCCTTTTGACCTTGTAATCCATTTTTCGAGTGTGCTAATCATCTCTGATTGTATTGACCACTATCGTAAACTGTGTTGATCATCTTAATTGTGCTGACCTCTTCTGATGGTGCTAACTAACCCTGATTGTATGACCACCTTCTCAACTGTGCTGTCTAAGTTCAGTTGGGTATGCGGAGCTTTCCATTAATTGCGTGATCTTAGCACTTTATGCCATTAGCACTTTAAATTACTTTTTCTGTGGCACTTTAACCAACTCTAGCACTTTAACTGATTCGATACACCTAGCGTTGAATTAGGCCTCCATGACGCACTTTATTTAAACACTTTGGGGTTAATTGTCAAGCCACCGCATTTTAATTGTTATTCTATCGTGTGTGTTGACATAAGTCTCCATCTGTACTCCAAGAGCCTTAACCAACCCTTGACTGTGCTTAACAACTGTTACTCATGTCATTATCCACTCCTTGGCACCTGTTAATTTGGTTGCTAATTGTATATGTGGGTCAGAGGGAATGGAGTAGCTCAGGGGGACCCGAATATAATATAATAGGAACGGGAAACGCTTGGAAGGCAAAGCCATGGCAAACTGGAACTGTAATATGTCAAACAATCTACAATGATCCTTGGGTTGTTATTATAGGTGTTGAATGCGTCATGGAGGAGGGAGAGGCTTCCGTTAACCGAGGAGCCCTCCCTATAGAGATAAGATCAGCCACCTCGCTGATGGCATTTCGGAAAAAACTGAAAACATGGATGTTTGAGCAAGCATTCGGCTAATCCGATGCGATGAAGTTTTTGATCAAGGACTGGCAATCATAGACAACGAAATTGGATTATGATTTTAATTAAGAGATGCATTGGTCTGTATTGGTGGCCCAATACTGTGTATTGTATATGTATGTGTTTTATATTTTTAATCGGAATTATTGTTGTTTTTAAATGTTGTAAACCGCAATGAGTCGCCGTTTTAGGCTGAGATATTAGCGGTATACAAGTGTACTAAATAAATAAATAAATAAATAAATAAAATAAGTTTGGCCCAATTCTTTCGTTGGTGGGTTATTTATTTATTTAGCAGTTTTGTATCCGTTCGAGGGACTCAGGCTGGTTTCCAACATCAATATTACAGACAGTCATTAAAACATCATATTCTAAATCACACTAAAACATTAAAATAGCAAAATTCAATCATATAATTACAGTGGTCAGTCGTCATAAAAAATCAAAACTATAAACTATAAACCTCAACAGCTACAATTCCCAGATGTCAATGTCTATTTTCCCCAAACTCCACCAGTGCTCACATTTGGGCATATTGAGTATCCGTGCCAAGTTTGGTCCAGATCCATCATTGTTTGAGTCCATAGTGCTCTCTGGATGTAGGTGAACTACAATTCCAAAACCTAAGGTCAATGCCCACCAAACCCTTCCTGTATTTTCCGTTGGTCATGGGAGTTCTGTGTGCCAAGTTTGGTTCAATTCCATCATTGGGAAAGTTCAGAATGCTCTTTGGTTATAGGTGAACAATAAATCCCTGCAACTACAATTCCCAAATAACAAAATTATATATATATTTTGAGTGATGGTCACTCATTGGGTTAGTGGGTGTCTTGTGGTCAAAATTGGTGGCAATTCGCCCAGTGGTTTTTGAGTTATGTTAATCCTACAAATGGACATTATATTTTTATTTATATTTGTTGTTGTTCATTCGTTCCCGACTCTTCGTGACTTCATGGATCAGTCCATGCCAGAGCTCCCTGTCGGCCGTCCCCACCCCCAGCTCCTTCAAGATCAATCCAGTCACTTCAAGGATACCATCCATTCATTTTGGGCTTGGTCGGCCCCTCTTCCTTTTTCCTTCCATTCTCCCCAGCATAATTGTCTTCTCTAAGCTTTCCTTTCTTCTCATGATGTGGCCAAAGTACTTCATCTTGGCCTCTACTATTCTTCCCTCCGATGAGCAGTCGGGCTTTATTTCCTGAAGTATGGACTGGTTGGATCTTCTTGCAGTCCAAGGCAGTCTCAGAATTTTCCTTCAGCACCACTACATAACTACAAAGGACTTTATTTCTTGAAGTATTAGAAGATAGATTTAGAATCCATTGCTGCTGCAGTCAATGGGAGGAGCATCACCCCTGTTGTGTTTATGTTTACACAAGATTGCAGCTGGATGTTAAAGGGGTTTATAATCCCTCCCTACTCGTTTACAGCACAAAAGGGAGGTCTTTAAGACCTGGGAGAATATCCTGGGAAGGAGGAGAAGGGAAGACGGAGAAAGTACCACCTGCTTTGCAAAGTTTTGCATTTGGATCAAAGTTTTGCGGTTGTCGCCGGAGATCTCTTGTCTTTCTCTCTCTCTTGCAGATGACCATAGATCTTTGTCACCTATCTTGAGAAATAGTTGGGAAGTTGTGGTTTTCAAGGAGGAGCTGGGATCGCAAGGAACTCCGTTTCCCTTCGCTTCTCTCTTGCTGCTGCTGCTTTTGCCAGGGCGCTTGGCAGTGTATACATAATATCCATCCCTGCATGAAATCCGATGACTTCTGTGGGCGCCGCTTCCTCCGAGTGCCATGAAGGGAAAGGCGAGGAAGAAGAGGGGAAAGTCGTGCCTCCTTCTGCAGCATGTTCCGCGTGAGGCAGCCCAGCATCCCCAGGCCCTTCGCCAAGAACCTGGAGGCTCTGGATTCAGTGGAGAGCATCCTGCTCCATAGGTCAGTATGAATCCCGGCGAGACACGGCTTTCTCAAACCAAGGGACATCTACACCAGGCATAGGCAAACTTTGGCTCTCCAGGTGTTTTGGATTTCAACTCCCACAATTCCTAACAGCCGGTAGGCTGTTAGGAATTGTGGGTGTTAAAGTCCAAAACACCTGGAGAGCCAAAGTTTGCCCATGCCTAGTGTATCTGCATCCCAGCACTGGCAATGTATTGTCGAAGGCTTTCATGGCCAGAATCACTGGGTTGTTGTCAGTTTTCCGGGCTATATGGCCATGTGCTAGAAGCATTCTCTCCTGACATTTCGCCTGCATCTAGAAGCATTCCCTCCTGCATTTTCACCTGCATTCTGAGGATGCCTGCCATAGATGCAGGTGAAACATCAGGAGAGAATGCTTCTAGAACATGGCCAGGTAATAGTATGAACGCTGGGTCCGGAAGCTCTGAGCATTATGCCTTTTCTGCTTCGCTTCTTCGGGAGCGCTGTTTGCACAACACAGAACAGAACACAGATATTATAGAAGGAATGTAAGAGTTCTTTAATAGTAAAACCCTTACTCGAACCCTAAACCTAACCCTTAACCCTAATCCTAACCCAAACCCTAATCCTAACCCAAACCCTAAACCTTACCCTAACCCCATCCCAAACCCTAATCCTTACCCTAAACCTTATCCTAACCCTTCCCTCCTCTCTATCCTTCCACCAAATGCAACTACGATGTATATTCCCACCCTCAGTGTGCCACTCTCCCCTTCCCTTATTCACAACTGCCGTTGTGGGTGCGTAATGCTCGGAACTTCCGGACCCAGCCATCATACTATCACCCATGGCCATATAGCCCAAAAAATCTCACTTTTCCAACATAAATGGGCCGGCAAAACACTAGATAAGCAAAAATGTTGGATAAAAAGAAGAGATTAAGGAAAAGCCTATTAAACGTCACATTGTGTTATGATTTTACAAATTAAGCATCAAAACATCATGTTTTACAACAAATCGAGAGAGAAAGCAGTTAAATACATGGTAATTCTATGTAGTAATTACTGTATTTACGAGTTTAGCACCAAAACATTGCAGTGTATTGAAACAGCAGTGGATCTGGGTGGGAGGCAAACTGTGTTGGACAATACAGAATGTTGGATGAGCAAAGGTTGGATAAGCAAGACTCTCTTGTGTGTGTGTGCGTGTATCAATCAGGCATAGGCAAACTTCGGCCCTCCAGGTGTTTTGGACTTCAACTTCCACAAATTCCAGAAATTGTGGAAGTCCAAAACACCTAGGGAGCCAAAGTTTGCCCATGCCTGATATATATCTTTGGATAGCATAGGGAAGGGTTAAGAACCCTGTAGTGTTTGTTTTGCTGTCTGTGTCCCTGTTCAGAAGATTTCACTTCATTTTCTGTCCCTGTTATTATTGGATTTTGAAAAAAAAAAGGCTTGTTGTGGAAACAAGAATTACTGAGAAAGTTTCAGTGGCAATACCATTCCCACATGATAACTCTTCCAGGTATTAACTTCATTTCCAAGGGGTAATTTTCTCTTACTTTCTGTTGTCTAACCCTTGTTCTTAACTGTGAGTCATTTGTAAATCGGATGTTTGTAACTCAGGGACTGAATGTACAGCCTTAGTTTGCATGTGATATTGACCAGACTTCTTCGCATTATTGAGCCCATGAGATTCTCAGTGTTTTTTTTTTCCAAACAAAAAGATGCTTGTGCGCATTTTGATATGTTTGTTAACTATTTAACTACTTAGAGAAGAAGAAATGTTGTGTTTCTGTACCTACATCTGTATGTTAAAGATTGAATGGTTGCTATGGCCTTTATTCTTCTTGGGGTGCACCTACACACTGTAGAAGTAATGCAGCTTGACACCACCTGAACTTCCATGACTCAATGCTATGAAATCGTGGGAGTTGTAGTTTGGTGAAGCATCAGTACTATTGGCAGAGAAGGCTAAAGACCTTGTAAAATGATAGCGCCCATGATCCTATAGCATTGAGCCATGGCAGTTCAAGTGGTGTCAAATTGAGTTAATTCCGTAGTGCAGTTTCACCCTTAGTTTTTGAGATAAATCAGTATTAATTTTTCTGAAGACAAAACATTGTGTCAGAAAAAGAGGGGAAAGGAAGAGCTCTTTTTAAACCTCTAGAATTCCATGATAGGGTCATCATAAGTCAGAAATGATTTGAAGGCACACAACAACAACAACAACAACAACAACAACAACAGCAACAGCAACAGAAACAACGAGAGATATATGCACAGAGGTAAAACTCAGTCGCAAACTAGTTTTCCTGCTCGAAGTAGAACTGAAAATGAGATAATATTTTATTTGCACTGTGGGAAATCTCCAGTGTGTTTTTCTGCTTGACTATGCAATAAAGGAACTATATGGTTGTTTTCATTTAGTTTAATTTATAGACCCTGGACATACAGTTGAGGAGCAGACCTTGGCCTCTATGTAATAAGAGAAGCATAATGCTGTTTACAGAAGTGGCAATTCGGCACAGCTACTGCTGTGGTTTGACATGACTAGCTGAAATGAAGCCACGACTGGCAGTTATTAAAGTAACACACAATGACTATGTTTGTTGAAATGATGAGTCGCAATGTATATTATGACCCTGAAATTTATCCACAAGGCTGATCAATGTAATACTATAAGAAAAGAAGCAAGAAAAATGTCATGGGGGTGGCTCTCTTTCTATAGAGAGTAGTATGTGAGATTAGAACAACAACAACCAAAGCTTTTGAAGAACTGTAGAGAGTAAATGTTAATAGCAATAGTAACAATGGTATGCTGTAGAATTAATACCGTTTGATACCATTTTAATTGCATGGCTCAGTGCTATGCAATGATGGAAGTTGTCATTTGGTGAGAAACAGCACTATTTTGCAGGGAAGGCTAAAGACCTTGCAAAGCTACAACTCTCATGATTCCTACAGCATTGAACCATGGTAGTTAAAGTGGTATCAAACTGATTTATTCTATAGTGTAGAAGATGTATCCAAAATGATGCATTTGGCAGTGCTCCAATTCAGGAATCCAGCACCCAACCAAGGCCTCTCCCTGTTGTTTCCTGCTCCGGTTTTCCCTGACATGGCCACTCCGCTTTCTTAGTTCCCACTGGACTACATTATTTCCCTCCTTTGAGACTTTTTGTAATTATTCAAACCCTGGAAGCCTGCAGTGTTTTCCATAAAGCAGCACGCAGAGGGAGATGAAATGATTATAATCTGAATCTACACTGGAATTTTTAGGGAACGTGTTAACCATTCAGATAACGACCTTCATTTTTATTGTTATAATAATAAATAACATTTTTATTTTCTTCTGATGGGAAAAACAATGTTCTAAAGAGGAGGAGAAACTGTGTTGTGCCTGTCCCCTTGCTCCCAGCAATCCATCTTGTCCTCAGCTATTATGGCTGTCTTGCACGAAGACGACTTTGTGGTCAACATGGCTTGCTGCCATAACGAAAGGTTGAGGACCAAAACAGGGCAGTGTGAAACAGTGCTGTTTTCATACAGAGTGGATACAAGGCAGCAATGTAAACAAGTAAGGCCATGACCCTACACAGTTCCATGGAAGGAAGCACCATGAAATCAGTAGGGTTTACTTTTGAGTAAACACACAGGCTATCGGTCTTGGGGTGCATTTACATTGTAGAATCAATACTATGTCTGGCTTTACGCTGGGATATGTGAGTGGATCAGCCATGGTGATCTACACAGGGAACTAGACAGGTGGAGCATGTCCCGGTTGGTTCTCTTGGACCTCTAAGTGGCCTTCAATATTGTAGATCACAGTGTCCTTCTGAGACGCCTTGTGGGAATGGGGCTTGGGGGCAGTGTTTTGCGGTATCACTGGTCCTTCCTGGAGGGCTGTTTCTCAGAAGGTGTTATTGGGGGACTCCTGCTCGGTCCCACAGCCTTTGTTCTGTGGGGTCCCACAGGGTTCAGTATTGTCCTCCATGTTGTTTAACATCTACATGAAGCCTCTGGGAGAGATCATCCAACTCTGTCCTTTCCATCTGTTACTAAGGAGTCAGTTCAGGTTCTAAACTGGTTCTTGGCAACAGTGATGGTCTGGATAAGGGTGAACAAATTGAAATTAAATCCAGACAAAACAGAGGTACTCCTGGTCAGTCGTAAGGCCAAACAGGCTATAGGGTTACAGCCTGTGCTGGATGGGGTTACACTCCCCCTGAAGACACAGGTTCGCAGCCTGGGAGTTCTCCTGGATTCATCGCCGAGCCTGGAACCTCAGGTTTCAGAGGTGGCCAGGGGAGCATTCACACAATTAAAGCTTGTGCACCACCTTGAGAAGTTAGACTTGGCCACAGGTTCCCTGCAGAGTGGGAAAGGTGGGGGTATAAATAAATAAATAAATGTTGTTTGATGAGACACCAACTGTATTTGGCAGAGAAAGCTAAAGACCTTGTAAAACTACAACTTCTAGGATTCCACTGTACTGAGCCAGGGCATTTAAAGTGACGTCAAGCTGCATTATTTCTACAGCAGTGTTTCTCAACCTTCCTAATGCCGAGACCCCTTAATACATTTCTTCATGTTGTGGTGACCCCCAACCATAATATTATTTTGCTACTTCATAACTTTAATTTTCCTCCTGTTATTAATTGTAATGCAATTATTTGATAAGCAGGATGTATTTCCATTCACTGATATGCCCAAATTTGAATAGTGGTGGGGTTGGGGGGGGGGGGGGGATTGATTGATTTTGTCATTTGAGAGTTGTAGTTGCTGGGATGTATAGTTCACCTACACCCAAAGAGCATTCTGAACCCCATCAACAATTGAATTGGACCAAACTTCCCACACGGAACCCCCATGACCAACAGAAAATACTGTGTTTTCAGATGGTCTTTGGCAACCCCTCTGACACTCCCTGGAGACCCCACAGGGGTCCTCACCCCCAGGTTGAGAACCACTGTTCTACAGTATAGTTGCATCCACAGAGAAAGACTTAAGGTGTTTCTACACTGCAGAATCAATGCAGTTTGACACCACTTCAACTGATGTGGAGCAATGCTATGGATTCCTAGGAGTGGCGGTTTGCACTCTTGGGCAAAGAAGGCTAAAGACCTTGTAAAACTACAACTCTCGGGATCCTGTAGCATTGAGCCATGGTGTTTGAAAGAGTGTCAAATTGCATTCACTCTGCAGTGTAGATGCATTCAGAGAATGACTTCTTCCTAAAATTAAAAACTGCAGTTGAAATGCCCTCCTATAATATCTTATTTCTCTATATTACAGAGTCTATAAACCACTAGCTATATGACGCATAATATTCTATTTATAGAGGAACGTATTTTTTGGGTAGGCTTAGTTGACTTGTTTTGTTAGCTCTTCTGTGGTTCCCATATGTTTGCATCCTTTTAAAAAATGGGTAATTATGGTTTGCTTGCTAGACATTTTAGGCAGCTGGGCTGTGCAATACTCTAGATCAGAAAGCATCAATATAATGATATAATGGAGCAACCCTGAGCATGTTTAGAGGACCTAAATCACCTAGAGCGCCAGATCCCATGTGATCTTGAAAGCTAAGCAGGGTCGGCTATGGTTAGTATTTAGATGGGAGGCCATCAGGGTAAATTTCAGAGATAAGACGTGACAAATTCACCCCTAAGAGTGCATTTACGTTGTAGAACTAATGCAGTTTGGTATCACTTTAACTGTCATGGCTTATATCAGGCATGGGCAAACTTGGGCCCTCCAGGTGTTTTGGACTTCAACTCCCACAATTCCTAACAGCCTACCGGCTGTTAGGAATTGTGGGAGTTGAAGTCCAAAACACCTGGAGGGCCCAAGTTTGCCCATGCCTGCTCTGTATTGTATCCTGGGATATGCAGTTTGATGAGGCACCAGAAAAGGCTATTAAATACCATGTAAAACTACAACTCTCAAGAGTTGTATAGCATTGAGCCATGTCAGTCCCATGGAGCTTGGGATGTGTAACTTTATAGAGAATTTATCTGTCTCTGTCAAAAAGCTCTGGGGCCATGGCAGTGAAAACAATATCAGGCAGAACTAGAGCAACAGGGAGGTGTTTTGAATCCAGAGAAAGGCTCCACGCAGTAGGCCCCATCAGAGCTTCTTTGGTTGCCATGACTCCCGGCCACTTCGGCCAATGGGGAAGCCGCGCCGGAGTCACGTGCTTCCCCTCAGGCTTCCGGCTCATGGCGGCGGGATGCTGCGGGTCTCTCTCTCTGCTGAGGCTGAACTGTCTTTACTATGGAGGATCCTCTGCCAGAGCAGCTTGGAGGCCGCGGAAGCCCTGTTTTGAGCGAAAGTAGCCGCTCGTCCTCGTCGTCTTCGTCCTGCAGCTCAGAGTAAGAAGCAGAACAGGGGCCAGGGTTGCAATTGAGTGGAAAGATGAATCAGGCCTCTTCCCTTCTTTGGGAACTGCATTAGCACTGTAGAATGAAAGCTGTTTGACACCACTTCAACTGCCATGGTTCAATGCTATGGTATATCCTGGGAGTTGTAGTTTTACAAGGGCTTTAGCCTTTCTGCCAAAGAGGTCTAGTGCAGTGGTTCTCAATCTGGGGTCCCCAGATGTTTTTGGCCTACAACTCCCAGAAATCCCAGCCAGTTGACCAGCTGTTAGGATTTCTGGGAGTTGGAGGCCAAAAACATCTGGGGACCCCAGATTGAGAACCACTGGTCTAGTGCCTCACCAAACTACAAATCCTAGGATACAATTTACAACCATAATAATTAAAAGTAAAAGTTTTCCCCTGACATGAAGTCCAGTCGTGTCCAGTAGTTGAAGTGATTGGACTTGTCTAAAATTGTAGACTTGGCCAAAGAACTTGTGGCAAGTTGAAATCTTTTGACATAAATAGAGTCAGGTTGGGAGAGGGGGCAGTTTGAAATCCCTTAAATCTCCAGTACGGGAGACCAATTTGGTAATGTTTGTCCTGTAAATAGGATTCAGGAAGTATAATTTATCTTTGGTTGTTTATCTGTTAATCATTATAACTGGAACAGCAAGAATAAAATATGAGGTTCTTGTGGGTTTTTTCGGGCTATAGGGCCATGTTCTAGAGGCATTTCTCCTGACGTTTCGCCTGCATCTAAGGCAAGCATCCTCAGAGGTAGTGAGGTCTGTTGGAAATAGGACAATAGGAGCTCTTTGCCCCACCCCAGCCATTCCACAGATATATAAACCCATGTCCTATTTCCAACAGACCTCACTACCTCTGAGGATGCTTGCCATAGATGCAGGCGAAACGTCAGGAGAAATGCCTCTAGAACATGGCCCTATAGCCCGAAAAAACCCACAAGAACCTAGTGATTCCAACCATGAAAGCCTTCGAAAATACAATAAAACATGATTTTAAAAATGAGAGCCATTTTAAAATTGCTATTCAAATGATATTGTTGGTCCTACAGAAACTATCATAAGCTGTGTGTTGTAATCATTCCACTGCTTTCGTTGTATTCAAAAATATTTTATTACAGATGCCTTACTGTTTGTGAAAAAAATTCTGTCTAGAATGTAGCTATTTTAACTGGTGGCTTAAATGCAAGAAGTTATGCTGTCCTAAAATTAATGGAATATGTTTACTTTATAAAGTAATGGTGAAGCTTTCCCCTGAAATTAAGTCTAGTTGTGTTCGACTCTGGGGGGTGGTGCTCATCTCCATTTCTAAGCCCAAGAGCCAGCGTTGTCCGTAGACACCCCTAAGGTCATATGGCCGGCATGACTGCATGGAGCATCGTTACCTTCCTGCCGGAGCAGTACCTATTGATCTACTCACATTTGCATGTTTTCGAATTGCTAGGTTGGCAGAAGTTGGGGCTGACAGTGTAAGCTCACACCGCTCCCCGGATTCAAACCTGCAACGTTTTGGTCAACAAACTCAGCAGCTCAGCATTTAACCGGGGGCTCCTTTTAACAATTTTTCATTTTAACAATTAAAATGGGAGTCAGAATACATTAATTTTACAGTGTGGTGCAGGCATGGGCAAACTTTGGCCCTCCAAGTGTTTTGGACCTCAACTCTCACAATTCCTAGCAGCCTATCGACTGATAGAAAATGTGGGAGTTCAAATCCAAAACACCTGGAGGGCCAAAGTTTGCTCATGCCTGGTGTAGAGCCAGTCCTTTACTCTTTTGAGGTACCAGCATCCCCCAGCTGTTGTTCCCAGAAGTACATTTTCCACATTGCGCTCATTCATATGTGCAGTTTAGGTTAGCACTCATTTCTCAATTTTGGGGTTTAGTCTAGAGAGCAGCATATTCTGGAGTAATTTGTTCAATGGTTGTGAAAGCTGAACAGTAAAGAGGAAGCAAAAAAACAAAAAAAAGGCTGATAGGAAGAAAATCAGCTCAGTTGAGATTTATTTATTTCATGTCAAAAGCGTTGCATAAATAAATAAGTATAAAACTAATCAAATAGAGGGCTAAATAATTTTAGACCGAAAACGACCACAGCGACTACATTGTCTGTAGCTTTAAGCAGTTATTCTTCTGTGCATGAGGAGAGGCATGATCGGACTTCCAAGTTGCCCACTCTTGGTTTGCCCTGGAGGAAGACCCTCATAGGGGGCCATCCTGTTGGAATTGCCTGATTTTTCTACCCACAGGGATATTCTTGCTGTTGCTGGAGGAACATTAAGAGGAGTGGTGGTTGTCATTACATTTTTCCTTGATTTAAGTCTACTGGGAGGATGTTGATAGCCACACAATAGGTGGGTTTCACAGTGGCTCAGCTCAGTTGTAAAGAGATGCAGGAAAAAGGATTTCACCTAAAAATTAGGAAGAACTTTCTGATGGTAGGAACCATTTGGTTATGGAATATCCTGCCTTGAAGGATGGTGGAGTCTTCTTCTCCAGAGGTTTTTAAACAGAGGTTTGGTGGCTGTCTGTCCAGAGAGTTTTGATTGTGTTCTCCTGCATGGCAGAATGGGTTTGGACTTTTCAAACTGTATGGTTCTATGGCCCATGTGGTCTCTTGCAACTCTATTATTCTCTCTGTGTGTATATAATTTTTATTTAAGCAAACAAAAATCCAAACATAGTAACAAACAAAAAACATATGCAAGAAAGAATATTGAATCAGTATGTTCACCGAGAAAGTACACCATAATAATATATTAATAAGGTCAACAAGTAATGTCAACAAAGATGCAATCATTTTACATAATAGCATAAAATAATGATAGGAGTAATAAGAAGCATTTAATTTAAAACTTTCCCCGTCTAAAGTATACTGCACTTATTGTTCTAATACCATTCTTCTAATTACTTTAGTATGTTAAATCCCCCCCAGTCCCTTCTCCTTGCTTTGTGCCACTTTCACCTGGACCAACATGTCTTTTTCTTTATCTCCAGAATTTCATTGATTCTGTTGAAGGTTTGTTCCCATGTCCTTCAGTAAATACAAATTCTTCAAATTTCCCCCATATTTTCCAGAAGACCCTTTGCTTCTATATTCCCCTTTTAACCTTAATGTCACAAGTCAGTTTATCGTTCATCGCTATGTTCCAAATTTCTCTGTACCATTCTTCTAACTGAATTTCACTTTTGTATTTCCATTTTTAGCAACTATCAGTCTTTCTGCCGTTAATAAATTGAAGATTAATTCCTTCACTTCTTGTGAGGATACAGTATTGTCATATAATGATGATAATAATGCTGCTTCTGGTGTATTCTTTATCTCTATTTTTAATATTGCTCTTATTTCCTTAAATACTATCTCCCAGATTCATTGTATACATTTACAAGACCACTACATATAGATATATGAGCATATATATTATTTATTTATTTGAAACATTTGTATTCTTCCTTCCTCATCCCAAAGGGGACTCAGGGCAGAGCACAACGCATGCACGGCAAGCATTCCATTCCAGAACATAAGATAACAAAAAATATACACAACATATGAGCATAGTTATTGGCATATGATAAATAAATGGCTCGTAGAGCAAATCAAGCCTGGATTCTCCCTAGAAGCCAACACAAGACAGTCACACTTTTTCCATATTATGAGAAAACATGACCCATTAGAGAGAGAGAGAGAGAGAAAGGAGAGCCTCATTCCAGAGGAACAGACTTAATCAAGGAGACCAAAGACCTGAGCAGAGCTGTTGAGGAGAGGGTGATTTTAAGGTCTCTTATTCATTGGTCGCTCATAGTCAACATTGATTTGAAGGCAGGTAACAACAACAATGTAATATTCTGTTTCTCTCTTCAAGAATAGTCTTCTCTTTGGCATCCTAAAATCTCCACCAGACCTAGATAGTGTATTCCCAAAGAGAACAATGTTCTTTTCTCTATGAGTTTTGAGATATGTGTATGTGAACCAGAATGCTTAATGCTCCTGATTATATTGTGAACAAAAACATGGATCTAGTGAGAATAAAGGAGACACCACCTCCCATTATCCTGTTGTTTCAGCGAATGATGGAAAAGATCAACAACTTGAACAAAGCACCAGGTTTCTCACCCCATCACCCAAAAGCATTAATCTGTGCTTTGCTAAGAGTGATGGTGGTAGGGAAGTATACAAATAAGAGAAGGAGCAGCTGCTTTTACTTATTTTATCTTTTTCCTTTTTCAGAACACATCTACACTGAACACTTAAGTCAGTTTCAAACTATTACTGAAGGAAATGGCTTATCTGTACAGATAATTCCATAGTTTTGAGGCCTGGGTGGTGATTATACAAACCACAGAGCACTTATGCACATTCATGGCTTTCTTTCATATGCTTCTGTGGGCATTTGTTGTCCAGCCACCACAGAACTGTGCTAAATGGTTAGTAGAGATGGAGCCTCAGAGTGCAACAGCAGTAATGATTTAGCCTACATTTCAGGCACCTCTGCATGCTTGCTTATCAGTCACTTTCTTCTGATCATCACAGCATGGATGGTTACCACCTCATATGTTCACTTGCTTTTATGCCAAGTGGCGAACGCTTGGGGGTGCAATGGGTTAAACCCTTGTCCTGGCAGGACTGAAGGCCAACAGGTTGGAGGTTCGAATCTGGGGAGAGCGCGGATGAGCTACCTCTGTCAGCTCCAGCTCCCCATGCAAAGGCATGAGAGAAGCCTCCCACAAGAATGGTAAAACATCAAAACATTTGGATGTCCCTTGGGCAACATCCTTACAGACAGCCAATTCTCTCACACCAGAAGTGACTTGCAATTTCTCAAGTCGCTCCTGACACACACACACACACACAAACTTCCAAGTGACTTGATGTGGGGAATTGGAACCAGCTACTCAGTTCTCAGAGAGATACAGTAAGCGAACAGGCTAAAGTGACTTCTCCTTGAACTAGCAGTGCTCTTTTGATAACTCACTCCATTTCTTCTATGCCATATATATGGAGGAAAGCAGTGTAATATTGAAGATGCCAAACACAACCAAGCTGATACAGGAGAATATGGTCCTTCAGTTAATCTAGACCTAATTGCATAGGACCTTAACCAGTATTTTGAATTGTGGCCAAAAACTGTCCAGATGTCCTTAGTATAAAGAGTAGATGGATGCTCCAATGCAGGTTATCTTACCACATCAAGATGATATATAAGAGGAACAAACAAGCGGAGCATTTTAGATTAGCCATTTTATTTCCATTGACAGAAGTAAAACCTAAAATTATGAGGGAGTGCTTTTTCTAGCTCTCTATTTTCTATCATCTTAGGCCCTTCTACGCTGCCATATCATCCACTTCAAAGCAGGTAATCTGGATTTTATGTGAAAGTGTAGAAGGAGCCTTAGATTCTTCTTGGGCAAAAAGTATACGGAGAAGACAGTATTAACTATTTTGGTCTTACACGTTTTCGTCAGGGTGGATTTGTCATCTCCTCAGTCACTCTTCACACAGAGTTGATCAAGGAAAGAGCAGCCCGTTCTTCCTCATTCTTTCTCTTGCTCACTTTCTTCTAAACCACACAGTAGTGGGCTTTCTATTCAGTGAATCAAATCTTTTCTGCTGGGCTGTCCAGTAAGAAGATCAGAGGAAGAAGAATTTGCTGTCCTCTCACACTGGCACACCCTCTTGGTCATTTTTCAGCTTTCTCTTTATGTCCATCCTAAAGGCTTGTGGTAGCCAGCTGCTCAGAATGCTATTTTTCACTTTCAGAAGTCCCAATGGGATGCAGCTTTACACTTCAGGAAACTTCACACCTCATAAACCGAAAATGTGTTGCAGATGATGCCTGAGAATTTTTCAGCCTTTAGGAGCTTTGTAAAGTATTAACAGTTCCAAAATGCAAGCAACTGAGTTCTCAGAAGACCATTATACTTTTCTTTTTAATACTACAGATCGTAGTAAAGTTGCCTAGCAAGAATAGATTAGAAGAAATATCTCTCTTACATCAGTAATCTTCATAATTAAGTTTAGTTGTTAGCATTTAGTGATGGGATATGCTTAGATTCAGTTGTTTTGTTTAACCAGAATCCTGAATATACTCTTAATCATTTATATTAAACCATCTTTTTAAAAACATATTTTATTATGTTATAAACACAAATCAATAAGCCAAATTCCAAGTGTTATGTATAAATCCTGAGTAATTTAACAAATATTAAAGAATTTACACTGGTGTAATTACATTTTTCCCACCCTCCCTCTCCCTCCCTCCCTCTCCCTCCCTCCCTCCCTCCCTCCTCAATCACAGTATATAATCACAGAATCCAAGAGGGTGTCCTCTTGGATTCTTCGCTTACACTTGAGGCTCAGGTGTCGGCGGTATCCGGGAGGGCCTTTGCAGAACTGAGACTTGTGCGCCAGCTGCGACCGTACCTCGTGAAGGCAGATCTGGCCGGGGTAGTCCACGCCTTGGTCACCTCTAGAATGGATTACTGCAATGCGCTCTACGTGGGGCTGCCCTTGAAGACGGCTCGGAAACTTCAATTGGTCCAGCGGGCAGCAGCCAGGATGTTAACTGGGGCCCATTATCAAGAGAGGTCTACCCCTCTGTTTAAGGAGCTCCACTGGCTGCCATTTATTTTCCGAGCCCAATTCAAGGTGCAGGTGCTCACCTACAAAGCCCTGAATGGTTTGGGACCACCCTACCTGCGTGACCGCATCTCCATCTACGAACCCACACACTCACTCCGATCATCTGGGGAGGCCCTGCTCGTGATCCCACCCACGTCGCAAGCGCGTTTGGTGGGGACACGGGACAGGGCCTTCTCTGTGGCGGCCCCCCGACTTTGGAATGCCCTTCCAAAAGATCTCCGACAGGCCCCTACTTTAGCAGTTTTCAGAAGGAACCTAAAAACCTGGCTGTTCCGATGTGCCTTCCCAGATTAGGAATTTCCCCCTTCCCAAGTCCTAGAAGCACCTTAGCACAACCGATGTTACTGCACACCGCACCTTTTAATCCATGTTCCTCCTGCCATCTCAGCATTTTAACCCCTGTACCCCAGTGCACCGGCCGAACCAGTTTTAATTGTGTCTTGAGGTAGTTATTGTTGTTATTTTGCTTGATTGCTTTGATTTGCTTTGTTTAGTATTGTGTATGTCTTTTATTGTATTGTGTTTTGAGGCTCCGGCCTGTGTAAGCCGCATCGAGTCCTGCGGGAGATGCTGTTGTTGTTGTTGTTGTTCATTCGTTCAGTCGTCTCCGACTCTTCGTGACCTCATGGACCAGCCCACGCCGGGGTACAAATAAAGTTAATAAATAATAATAATAATAATATTTCTACTAATCTTGCAGATCCAGCCACTGGTAGAGTCTTTGTATTTTTTTTTCTTTGATGTGGTCGTTGGCTAAATTAAACCATCTTGATCTGAGGGAATATTTACTCATAACACCTGATACTAGAGATAAACAACTGGATACCCGTGAACATCTGAAAGGCACTTGTGGTCACAAAGCCACCTCTGATTTTCCATGTGTAATATACTAGCAGTTTCACAGCCAACTGTCCCCAGATTTCCTTTTGTGCTCTTGTTTTTGAAAGCAGTGCCAGTCACCTTGCATCTGAAATTTTATATCTGGCTTTAACAATAGTAACAAGATTGTGTGCTCTCAGATATCAGTACATCTTTATTGGCAACACATCAGTGGTAGCAGAATGCAATAAGTTCTAGTTTTCAAAAAAAAGAGAGAAAGAAATCTGATCTTGTGCTTGCATCAATGCCATATCACACTATTTAAATATTTTAAAAGTGAGTATTTAGTGACCATGGTACACAACTGTCAGAACTATGTGTTTATTTGACTGCTTTGTGGCCATATTGTAGCTATTAATAAAACAGTAGAGGAGGGTTCAGTTCAACTTGATGCAATTGCTTCACTGTGCAGAGATCCTAATTTATACAGTCTCAGTATACAGACACTTGGCCAACAATGCAATAGAAAATATTCTGAAATTTTAATTTGATTTACTATTGCAAATTAGGGGCTAGTTGAGTGAATAATCTGTAAATAAATCTCCCAAGTTAACGCATTAGTAATAATTATTGTGGTTAGATTGAGATAAAGGGATGAATCCTCAATTAAAAATCTTCTCTGGAACAAAACATATACATTTTATCTCTTTATAGCTTGGGGCAAATAGTAGTTTTGAAGAAACAAGTTGTAAAGTTTAAACAACTGTTTAAATATTCACCCAGAGGAAAAATGTTCTTACCATACATCAAAAGAACCACTGACTGCATAGGGAAGCTGATGAAGAAACACAACCTATAAACTATCTACAGACCCACTAAGAAAATCCCACAAATGCTACCTTCAGCAAAGGACAAGAGAGAACCTCTCACCTCTGCAGGAGTCTACCATATACCATGCAGCTCTGGAAAAATCTACATAGGGACCATCAAACACAGCATTGCCCAAACACTAAACAAGGAACATGAAAGGCACTGCAGACTAATTCAGCCAGAGAAGTCAGTCATAGCAGAGCACTTGATGAACCAACCTGGACACAGCATATTATTCGAGAATACAGAAATGCTGGACCACTCTTAACAACCACCATGTCAGACTACACAGAGCATTAATCCACAAGCATGTGGACATTTTGAACAGAAAGGAGGAAACCATGAAAATGAACAAAATCTGGCTACCAGTATTAAAAAAAACTCTAAAATCAGGACAGTAAATAAAGAACAACACTCAAGGGAATCAATCAGGGCCAGCTAATCACCTCCCAACAAAAGATTCTTCCAGGCAGGAAGCAGCTAAGCTTTGAAGCTGCCAGGCAATGCAATGCTAATCAAGGTGGCCAATTGCAACATTCACACTTGCCTCAAACAGACAAGAGTTATTTCTTTCACCCTGGACATTCCACAGATACACAAACCCCACTTTCTTAGTTTCCAACAAACCTCACAACCTCTGAGAATTCCTGCCATAGATGTAAATGAATCGTCAGGAGATAATGCTTCTTGAACATGGCCGTACAGCCCAGAAAACTCACAGCAACCTAGTGATTACGGCAATGGCCTTCGACAACAAACTATTTAAAACTTGGAAAATCTTTGAGTGGTCCTGTGTACAGACCTGAATATCATGTTTGCCAATATGCTACATTCAACACATTTAGAAATGCTTTCCAGCAGTGAGAGCAATTCAGACATGAAACAAAGTTGTGAAAACACTTTATTTGGAGCAGCCTTCCCTAACCTGATGGCCTTCACATTATTTGACCACAATGCTTGGCATTCCTGATCATTGATTATGCTAGCAGAAGCAGAAGGGATTTGATGAGTATCTTTGGCAAGTTTCACTGCAGATGAATATCTACAAGGAAATGTATTGTTTGACATTTCTGCTGTCCAATAAAGGAAATACACAAATAGATTTACAGTTCTGTAGTACTAGACAGAAAAAGTGGAAATGGTGGCTGATGAAAGAGGAAAAACAATATTGTCCATGCATAAGGAGAGAGATGCTATGTTTTATTAGTTCCAGTTTTAACACAATGGTGTTAAAATTGGAATTATCCTGGTTAATGTCTTCTTTCATTGATTTTCTTGCAGATACAGGGAGGGCCCTTCCACACAGCTCTATATCCCAGAATATCAAGGCAGAAAATCCCACATTATCTGCCTTGAACTGGGTTATCTGAGTCCACACTCAACAATCCTCCTGTTGTGTCAGCTCCACTGGCTGCCAGTCTGCTACCAAGCACAATTTAAAGTGCTGGCTTTAGCCTAAAAAGCCCTAAACGGCTCCAGCCTAGCTTATATGTCTGAACGTATCTCCCCTATGAACCATCTGGAGATTGAGATCATCTGAAGAGACCCTGCTCTCGGTCCTGCTTCCTTTGCAAGCACGGTTGGTGGGGACGAGACACAGGGCCTTTTCAGTGGTAGCTCCTTGGCTATGGAACTCCCTCCTTAGTGATATTAGATCAGCCTCTTCCCTCCTGACTTTCAGGAAAAAAAGGTGAAAACATGGCTTTGTGACCAAGCCTTCGGCAACTAATACAGTTCAATAGATGACTTAGATTTATGTGTAACGATCATTGGAATGGCCCAACCTTGACTATGGATAACATCATTTTATAGCTGTAAGTGGTATTGTTTCTGTTTAAATCTCATTTAGATTTTTAACTAAATGTTATTTAATTGTTGAATTGTTTAAGGCATTGAATTTTGCCTCTGCTGTAAGCCACCTTGGGTCCCCTTTGGGGTTGAGAAAGGCGGAATCTAAATATAGTAAATAAATGAATAAAGAATGTGGCATTTTCTGCCTTGATATTCTGGGATATAGGGCTGTGTGGAAGGGCCCGGAGACTTAGTTAGAGGGAGAGGGCCTTCTCGGTGGTGGCCCCCTGGCTCTGGAACTCTCTACCAAGGGAGATCAGACTGGCACCTACCCTGTCCATCTTCTGCAAGAACTTAAAAACATGGATGTTCCGCTGTTCCTTTGATTAGGCAATTCCAGAGAATTGGCTAATGTTACCTAAGTTTCTGGCACATTAGCATGACCCTCCACTCTATAATTCTGACATTTTAACACCCAAGAACACTATTCTCCCACCCCTGCCTTACTGAATTTTGCACTTTCCCATAGCTCTAGGAATTTTGCACAAACTCAGAGCCCTCTGAACTCTGCATTTTATTGCTCAGCATGGTACTGTTTTTATGATGTTATGTTTTATTGTGATATGTTTTTGTTTTGTTTTGATTGAGGGTTTTAACTCTGTGTTCTTTGGGCTTGCCCCTTTGTAAACCACCCTGAGTCTCCTTGGGGAGATGGAGGCAGGGTATAAAATAAAGTTATTATTATTATTGTCCCTATCTATCTTGATTAAAAATTATTCCTTCTCCATTGTATGCTATGAATCAACCACTACTCATATTGAACATTAAAGTTGTCATTTTGGTAGTTCTGCATTTCATCTTGATTCCCTGTTATGGAAAAATGTATTGTTTCTAAATTGAATTGTTTAACCAATCCAAGAACAAGTTTAATTTAAAACAAAGAGACTGTTTGCCTATTTATGGTGTCAAAATAAGAACATTTTGGGACAAAGTACCTTTTAAAAGAAGTCTTTAATGCAACACAGCTTTCCTTTCCATGTTGTTCACAACAATTATTTTCTTTCCATTGGTTTAGATTTCTTCTTACTCCTTTGATCAAAAAGAAACATTTCACTCAAACTGATATAGTTGATTATTAGACCTGGGTCTATAAATTAGGCTTTATTAATGTTAGTTTCAAATTATAGATGCTTTTGTAATGTCTGAATAGAAAGTGTGTTGAATGTTGTTTTGGGATCA
The DNA here is from genome assembly GCF_037176765.1 of Anolis sagrei. Taxonomy (NCBI): domain Eukaryota; kingdom Metazoa; phylum Chordata; class Lepidosauria; order Squamata; family Anolidae; genus Anolis; species Anolis sagrei. Next base: position 39,020,576 of record NC_090025.1, read on the forward strand.
TCCTCCCACTCTTTGAAAGTAGATTTTGCTTAATATGAACTGGCCCCAATGGCTACAAAATCAAATTGTCAGTCTTTTCCTGCTTGATCTCATTCCAATCCCATTGTTGTCTTCTGCAGTGGCCTTGAACCCGAATGGTTGGACAGCGTGCAGAAAAATGGAGAATTGTTCTATCTAGAACTGAGTGAAGATGAAGAAGAAACTGTCCTTCCTGACAGCACTCTCAATGTACCTGTGGTGAACCATGTCAGGTTTCGTGAAAATGAAGCTGAAGTTATTCACGAGAGATCTCGAAAAAACAGAAAGAGTAAATGCAGACTGGAAAAGTTCACTAAAATGTTACAGAATAAAGGCCTTTTGTTGAGACAGTCTGATAAGAAGAAAACAAGCGTGCAAGGTCATGGCCCTGCCTCTGGTCCAGCCTCCATATTGAAACACCATTCCACTCCGAAGGTGGCAAATGTCGTCCAACAACAGTACAAAGATATCTGCATTTATATAAATCCAAAGAGGCTATCGAATGTAGAAACAGGGGAGGAACTCAAACTTCTGGAATCATTAATAGGGATTATCCATCAATCTCCATGGAAAAAAGAGGAAAGGTATAGAGACAGTTCTAATGAAGACAAACTTGTGGTACATGGGTTGATACCAGGCAGCCCAGCAATAAAATCTGGTCATATCTTGAATGGTAAGTGCTACACTTTATGGATTTCTGACAAGTATTGCATGATGGGATATTACCACATCATCATTCTGTGTAATTCTGTAAAAACTTTCCATTAATATTACATAGTTCTTGCAAAACCAGTATTGCGGAAGATGAAAAGAGTGGCTTCTTTTATTTCAAATGGCAGTGCTGTAATTGGCATGCACATGGCCCTGTTCTAAATTGGGGAACTTGTGCAATGCTTTTCCCTATATATTTTTTAAATATATACTTTTTATTGATAAAATATAAAAAATAGGGAGGGGTACCGGAATTGTTTTTAAAACATCTTGATGGCTTCTTCCATCGTTGCCTAATACAAAAAGAGTTACTATAATGTTTTTAAAAAGAAGAAGAAAAAGGAAACATATTTTATCTAGTCTAAAACAAACATATACAAAGGAAGTTGAGTGTGTAGAAACATAGAAGATAGGAAAGTTAAGAAATAGAAAACAGAAAGTCCTATCTAACACTTTCTGCCCTAAGAATGTTAAATAATTAGGAAATAATTAGGAAATCAAATCATGGAGTGATTTTTTTTTCTAATCTGAAAATGATGTCATCAATAAAAGTACAATTAGCCCTACACTTCCACTGGGGTTAGTGGTACTGGACCCTCATGAAAGTGGAAAAAATGTAAATTTAAATACTTTTTTTTAACCTGAGAAAACGCCTTTCTAGAAATCCCTTGGACTTCCAGGGCAACTTTGTGGTCAACACCTGCTACATTGATTTGATTTGATTAATGCATTTTCTCTAGGAATCTCTTGGTTCTCCAATGTGGTCAACTTCTGGCAGACAGTTCCCCTAGAGAACCTAGAGAGAACATATTAATCATATACGCCCCGGGGGCACAGTGGGTTAAACCCTTGTGCCGGCAGGACTGAAGACTGACAGGTCGGAGGCTCAAATCCAGGGAGACCATGGATGAGCTCCCTCTGTCAGCTCCATCTCACCATGTGGGGACATGAGAGAAGCCTCCCACAAGGATGGTAACACCCGGGCATTCCCTGGGCAACGTCCTTGCAGACGGCCAATTCGCTCACACCAGAAGTGAGTTACAGTTTCTCAAGTAGCTCCTGACATGAAAAAATGTGAATAATCTAATCTTAAATATGGAGGGCCAACTATATTCTCTCTGAATAAAAGTTTCATCATAATTCCCGCTGGGTTTGGCACTTGGGAAGGTGGGCGCTTTCAGGATCATAATGTGGGCAGCCTGTGCCCCCACTACTCTGACCTCTGTGGGAGCTGGCAGCCTGCCACAAAGGAGAAGGTGAATAGTTGTCAAGGAAAGTGAAAACTGAGATACCAGCCCTGCAGATACAGGGGTTATGTGCTGAACTGGCTGTTTGCAAGCAGACATTTTCACAGGAAATCTCAAATGGTGGTCATAAGGTGTTTTAAATACATCATATTTTGCTGTTTCACTGTATTTTGCAAGGACTTTGTATTTTTTACACTGTTAAATTCAAACACATTACTGAATATTGACTTTTGCTTTTGTCATACAAATCTTCTCAATTTCATGTGTGATTCTGGGAATGGCAGTCTCCCTGCTGATTATTATGTACAGACGTATAATCAGTTTTGAATGTTACTGAGAGTGAAATCCATTTCCAAGGTTTTTGAGCCATAAAATAAAAATATTACTATATATACTCATGTATAAGTTTGGGGCCAAAAGTAGTGATTTGGTATGAACCAAGGGTAAATCGAGGGTTGTTTCATGGCAAAGGGAAAACACCAATACAATCCTTACCATTTCCCAGCCCAGACATTAAAAAAAGTCAGAAGTGGTGCCACAGAGAAGAGAACAGATGACAAACACTTTAGGTTCTTCTGGGATGAACTAAGCTCTAGCCTTTTGCCACACCACTCAGGAAAGTGAATGGTTCCTTTTTTGGTAAGAATTAAAGTACAGTACTCACATTGATCCATAGATAAGTCAACCCAAGTTTTTTGAGTTGTTTGTTTGTTTGTTGTTTTTTGTTTTGCTTTTGTGCTTTTTACTAAAATTTCTAGACTTATACATTATGAGTATGTACTTACTTAGGTGATCCCTCATGGCCCAAGGATGATTCTCCTCAAAGTGTAGTGTCTTGGCGGTGGGCCTGTAGGTGGCTGTGGAGCCCTATTCTTGATCCGTATGTTCTCCTGCAGCGAGGGCATCAGTTTCCAGGTGGAAGGCGGCCCCAGTCAGGATTGGCTTGACGTGCCTTCCTTTTGGCATGTTTCTCCCTTTCTCCCTCAATTCGTACGTCTTAGAATTCTGCAGCACTGTTAGTCACAGCTGATCTCCAGTCAAAGCGCCCAAGGGCCAGGGCTTCCCAGTTCTCAGTGCCTATGTCAGTTTTTAAAGTTGGCTTTAAGCCCATCTTTAAATCTCTTTTCCTGTCCACCAACATTACATTTCCCGTTTTTGAGTTGGGAGTATAGTAACTACTTTGGGAAGAGGTGATCAGACATTTGGACAATGTGGCCAGTCCTGTGGAGTTGATGGCATCGGAGCATTGGTGGTCTTTGCTTCTTCCAGCACGCTAACATTTGTTTCTAGACAAATATATGAGTATATAGTGTACTTTGACAGTGAACTACTTTGTAGAAAGTTTATGTAGGCATGAAGTAATTGGATAAAATGAGAGAACTAAAACTAGTCTTGTTTAAATTGGGAGTTTTAAAATTGTACTATATTATCCTAAGCCATCAGCTGTGATTTTATGGTCCAGTCGTTTTAGCTTATATCATTATTCAGTCCTTTGGCTTTAAACTGGTAAATCGACTGCATCTATTGCCAACACTTATAAAAATATATGATTTCTTTATAAAATACTTTAAATTATAGATGTGGAAGGAACACTGGGTACTTTTAGAACTAAATGTGGCACAAAGAAAAATGTATGTGCTGTATAAAATTCATGGGTTTTATTGCAGTTGGCAGAAATACCTTATAATTAAGCCCAAATGCATCACTTTTTAGTGAACTAACTTGATCAGATTTTGCTTCTGGGACAAAAATAAAAGACATGTTACCATAGTGTTTTTGGAACAGGAGATGCTCTCCCATTTTTTAGAAGAAAAGTTTTAACGTCTTGATTTTTAAATGAACACTTGAGTTTAATATTTTAAAATGGATGTGACTGTGGCATTTAACAAAACCTTATTTTTAAACTTCAAGAAACTTCTCTACCAAGTTGTTCCAGATTCAAAGGTCTGGGTTTGATGCAAAGAAGATAATAAGTAAGCATGCATAGAAAGTAGCATGTAAATAGTTGGTATTTTGTGTTTAATGTGGTTGCCATATTAGTTTTCATTGCCAAAGAAGCAAGTTGTTTTTTAAACAGAGTTTAAAAAAAGTTGTAACACAGTAATCATGTACAATTTTAAATGTTGCTGATCCAGTGCTATGTGTCTATGTCATAATACCTCATATCATTCAAGAGTATGGGTCCACAAGCAGAGGCCCTTTTTGGAGGATCTACTTCAAAACATAGAATATACATATGCAAACTTTTGAAGCATCAGTAGCTTTTTCGTCAAAGCAAAGGTGTTAACAATCATACAGAAGAAAAATTGTGATGATGTTAAAGTCAAAAGCCTACATTCTGTTTAAGATGGTGTCATTTAAAGGGATATTGAGAGATTTCAAGCCCTTTATTGCCATTGTGAGAACCGAGGAGAAAGAGCCAAGTCAGATTTTTCCATTGTTGGAGTAATTTCTCTTCAAATCCAGCTGTAGTATCTAATGTGGGTAGTGCTCTTGGCCCTGCTCTCAATCCCACCCCTGTCTCAATCTCAGCTGGTGGGAACAAGAGAGGGGGCCTTCTCTGTGATCATTCCCCATCTCTGGAACTCCCTCCCTAAAGAAATAAAAACGGACTCCACCCTCCTCTCCTGTAAGAAACTTTTGAAAACGCACTTATGCACTTTAGCATATGGAGAGGAGGAGGACTAAGATACTACTTCCTCTGAATGCTGGAGAGCCCATTTGCACTATATGATGGCTATGATACATTTTTAACAAACACCTGTGTTAGCCATCTTAAATACAATTTATTTCTAATTGCTTTTAATGATATATGTTCAATGTGTACTCACGTCCTAGTTTATTGTCTAACTGGTTTACTGCTACTTAGTCCCCATATTTTTTTTTAATTTTTATTATAAGTTTCTTATTATAAGTTTATTGTTATTATTGTGCATTATTTTGTATTATTTCTGATGTTGTTTATACTTTTTAAGGCATTGAATGTTTGGCTATCTCTGTGTGTAAACCACCCTGAGTCCCTTTGGAAGAGAGGGCAGTCTAGAAATAAAGTTTTATTATTTATTATAGCAAAAGTAGTTAGAAGTATCTGACAGGGCTGTCCAACCCCCCCCCCCCCCCCCCCCCGCTATCTGCAATGGCAAGATACATTGATCCATAAAGTGTGGCAACCAATAGCCTAAACCCTAATGCAGAAATAAAACAATTGAATTGGCTAAATTTATCTACTTTGATTTTAAGATGCTATCATTTGTCAGATGCATTCTCATTTCAGTACCATCAACAGGAAAAAAAGCTTTATTTATATATAATAGAAAGCAGTGCGCCCACAATGCTAAGACGCACCCCAATTTTATAGATGTTTGTATGGTGGAGAGAGTGTGTCTTAGAAATGAAGAACTAAAGTATATTTAATGGGTCTGCTCTAGTTGGAACTAAACAACAGGATTTCAGTCAATATCTGTTGGGTCATAGGAATTGCAGTTTAAAAGAATGGGTGTCTGACCTTTTGGAGACACATAAACTAAAATATGTCTAGAGGCCAACTTGCTATTAGACCTTATTTTGCCAGATGAATTTTGGGGAAAATTTGGTAAGGCACTCTTCAGACCTGCTTTTATGTACTGAGAATGAAGTTTCTAACCTGACCTAAGAGGCCTCTCCCTTTATCATCATAAATTGGCTACATTACCTGTTCTTTCTCTACTTGGGAAAGAAGCAACCATTCTGCCATCAAAAATCTCATTCCCATGGGATCATAAAAATCTTCCAGCTGAGTTAGGAACAAAATAGTTTGGTGAGAAACAAAGAAATAGTAATCACATCTGTCTTTTACAGATGCGTTAGCCTCCACTAATATAATTTGGCAGTTTAGCAATAGATGAAAGGATGTGTTTTGTCATAACTCCTGTTAGGTTAGAATTATGTTTAAAAGATGGGTTCAGTAATCAGTCAGGTCTCTTCTACACTGCCATATAATCAAGATTAACAAAGTAAATAATCCACAATATCTGATTTGAACTGGATTACGTGAGTCTACACTGCCACATAATCCAGTTCAAAGCAGATAATCTGGATTTGATGTGGCAATGTAGAAGGGGCCTCAGAATTCTATATGAACATCTGCTAAATTGTTGTTGTTCATTCGTTCAGTCGTCTCCGACTCTTCGTGACCTCATGGACCAGCCTACGCCAGAGCTCCCTGTCGGCCGTTACCACCCCCAGCTCCCTCAAGGTCAGTCCAGTCACTTCAAGGATGCCATCCATCCATCTTGCCCTTGGTCGGCCCCTCTTCCTTTTGCCTTCCACTTTCCCCAGCATAATTGTCTTCTCTAGGCTTTCCTGTCTCCTCATGATGTGGCCAAAGTACTTCAACTTTGTCTCTAGTATCTTTCCCTCCAGTGAGCAGTCGGGCTTTATTTCCTGGAGGATGGACTGGTTGGATCTTCTCGCAGTCCAAGGCACTCTCAGCACTTTCCTCCAACACCACAGCTCAAAAGCATCGATCTTCCTTCGCTCAGCCTTCCCTAAGGTCCAGCTCTCACATCCGTAGGTGACTACAGGGAATACCATGGCTTTGACTAGGCGGATCTTTGTTGCCAGTCTGATGTCTCTACTCTTTACTATTTTATCGAGACTGGACATTGCTCTCCTCCCAAGAAGTAAGCGTCTTCTGATTTCCTGGCCACAGTCTGCATCTGCAGTAATCTTTGCACCTAGAAATACAAAGTCTGTCACGGCCTCCACATTTTCTCCCTCTATTTTCCAGTTGTCAATCATTCTTGTTGCCATAATCTTGGTTTTTTTGACGTTTAGCTGCAACCCGGCTTTTGCGCTTTCTTCTTTCACCTGGATTAGAAGGCTCCTCAGCTCCTCCTCGCTTTCGGCCATCAGAGTGGTGTCATCTGCATATCTGAGGTTGTTAATGTTTCTTCCAGCAATTTTCACCCCAGCTTTGCATTCATCCAGCCCCGCACATCGCATGATGTGTTCTGCATACAAGTTAAAAAGGTTGGGTGAGAGGATGCAGCCTTGCCGTACGCCTTTCCCAATCTTGAACCAGTCTGTTGTTCCGTGGTCAGTTCTGACTGTTGCTACTTGGTTCTTGTACAGATTCCTCAGGAGAGAGACAAGGTGGCTTGGGATGCCCATCCCACCAAGAACTTGCCACAATTTATTATGATCCACACAGTCAAAGGCTTTAGAATAGTCAATGAAGCAGAAGTAGATGTTTTTCTGAAACTCCCTGCCTTTCTCCATTATCCAGCGGATATTGGCAATCTGGTCTCTCGTTCCTCTGCCTTTTCTAAACCCAGCTTGAACATCTGGCAACTCTCGCTCCATGTATTGCTGGAGTCTTCCTTGCAGGATCTTGAGCATTACCTTACTGGCATGAGAAATAAGGGCCACTGTACGGAAGTGGTAAATTAGTAAATTAAATTAGTAAATTAGTAAATTAAATTAGTAAGTGCTAAATTAGTAGGATAAAAAAATCTTTTTCTGATGGGGAAACAAGAAGAACTTCTGTACATTTTGATTGCTTTGCATTAAAATTGCCAAGAAAACGTAGTCCTTTGTGGAATTATGCTTTGGCCACCTTGAGTTGATTCAGTGTTTATTACTTTTCCATTATGTGATGATGTTGAAGTATCAGGATGTAGGAAACTGAAACATTGGTTTGTCTTCCATACTTAGCATAAGCTTAAACAATTTTGTGGGTGGGGAGCTTGAACTTGCCAGTTAGGGTTGCTTGTGTGAAGAAGCATGGCCTCTTTATTCTTTGTTTTCTTCTGTTTTCAGGAGATGTCCTTGTTGCAATAAATGATGTTGATGTAAACTCTGAAAATATAGAAAGAGTTTTATCCTGTGTTCCTGGTCCTATGCAGGTACACTGCTACTTATTATTGTAATATATATTCTTATATTTCTTTTCCCCAAAATTGGGACTGGAATAGCTTTATGTTTATTTTTTATTATTCAAAGCAAGGCTGGGAGAAGTGTGGTCCTCCAGGATTTCCCAACCCATTAGTTTATTCAGAATAATGCGACCGACTTTTTTTATTTACAAACTACATCTTACTAGGACTGAGAAAGTATATCTTACTGGAACTGCTTTAGTTGGAACTAAGAATTGCATCTGGCCCTTTATTTTACATCTTGCTTCTAATGCTGCTTTATTTTGGTTGTTTTAATTTTGTAAATATAATTTTCTTTCATTTACTAGTTGGAATATATGCTGCTGCTTTTAAAAGATTTCATAATAATAGCTACTGATGTGAATTAAACATTATAGCAATTCAAAATTAATCGTATAATGGCCAAACTCAGACTGCTTCTAATACAAGTTTTCTAATTTCTGTATTAAATTTCATGTATTCTTAATGTACTAAACATTCAAGCTAGGTCAGAATCCAGTTTCCTAAATGTAAACTTCTGGAGAATTGTAAGTAGAAAGTGGGTTGTTGAAGGTTTTTTGGGATGTATTGCCATGTTCTAGAAGCATTATCTCCTGATGTTTCGCCTGCATCTATGGCAGGCATTCTCAGAGATTGTGAGGTCTGTTGGAAACTAGGAAAATTGGATTTATATATCTGTGGAATCAACCTGGACATAACATATTATTTGAGAACACAGAAATGCTGGACCACTCTTAACAACGGCCATATCAGGCTACACAGAGAAGCCATTGAAATCCACAAGCAAGTAGACAATTTCAACATAATGGAAGAAACCATGAAAATGAACAAAATCTGGCTACTAGTATTAAAAAAAAACCCTCTATAATTATAACAATAAAGAAAAACACTCAAACACAGGTGAACTCCAGACAAGAAACTCTCAGGGACAGCTAATCACCTCTCAACAAAGGATTCCCCCAGGCAGTAACATGCCACACCTAAAAACTGTCAGGCCGTCAAATGCTAATCAAGGTGGCCAATTGAAACATTCACATCTAGCTCCAACAGACAAAGAGTTCTTTCTCCTACCCTGGACTTTCCACAGATATAGAAACCCAATTTTCCTAGTTTCCAACAGACTTCACAACCTCTGAGGTGTTAAATATGTTGAAAGTGACTATATATAGTGTATTAGAGACTGTTTTAGGAATATAGTGAGTTGCCAAAACTGTTGATCTGACTGTACTAAATCAGACTGTTGGTCCCTCTGATTCTGTGGTGCCCACACCAGAAGTGGGCAGTGTGTCTCTCGAATCCAAATTTTGTGGCTCCTGAATCCCTCCCCTCCCATCTTATTGGGATTATTTTAAAGTAATATTTTCAAGTAGCTTTTCCCCTGAGAACCATACACAAAATCTATGTAACACATGGAAACACGCAAAACTATGCTCGCCCACCCATGTCACCAGAACCCTCACTACCTTCAAACACTCCTGTTTTCTTCCATTGTTCCTCTCAAAGTGGTGACGGGGTGAGACCACATCACTTCCAGTTGCCATTTTGAAAAGAACCACATCAGAGTGTTAGTTTGGGATAAAGTTTTCTAGTGATGTTGAAATCAGCACATAACATCTTCTTTCATACTGGATTAATTTTTTTCAGTGTTGATAACATGTATGTATTGTCCACTGAAACCTTTCTTCTCCTGGCTGACTACAAACCAAAGATAATTAGGCTTTATGTTATGCAATATTACATTTTTTCAATAGGTAAAACTGACGTTTGAAACATCAATCTTTGAACCACCTGCAACATCCCAACATAACTGTAGGCAAGTAGAATCTTCCATGACTAACCTGCTGAAAGTATTGTGGAAAGATCAAAGCAGTGATCCTCAGTTCTCTATCCAAAGTATACCACATATTATTATGTATCTGTCACTTAAATTGGATTCTGATTCATCAAAGGATGAGGTAAGTAAACCTAAAATAAATATCTTCATCCGGAAAATTACTAGTCATTATTTGGAATTAGTAGACACAGAGAGTAAGGAAAATATGTAATATATTTGGAAAATATATTTTAGTGCATGTGGGTATTTATTTAAATAGCTTAATGGCTGTTAGTATTGTTTTCAGTTTTAAATAAGTATTTCAAGCTGTTGTTGCCACATGTTGTAGTTGTGCTTAATTCATTTTGACATATGTGCCTTAACCGAATAAGTACTGCCAGTGGAAACCATATTTTAGTTTAGCGCTGAAGGCCTTGTTGGCTTCATAAACACTTTCAAGTACATAAATTCTAAAGTTTTCATAAAATAGCCCTGTTCTAATGGGATGGATTTGCATAGAGGTTACACTTCCTTGTTTACCACAGACCAGCAGACTATTGTCTCCTTTCAGTGTGAGAACCTCATTCTTTAAGAAAGCATCTTTTGTTGGAGCCCAGTTCTTGGAGTCTTTCAGCCGCTCAGCTCTGTGTTAAGAATTCTGTTCAGCTCTCTCCTAGCGCCAAGGCTCTGCTGATTGGGAGTAACGCTCTTCTGCATAGTTCATTACATCAGACATGAAGATAGCTGAAATAAAAATGCAATTTATTGGCTGTCAGGCTTGTTCATGGAGAAGTATTTTGTCCAGAAATCTCTGCTTTTACAGCTGCAGTTTCTTTTCACTTACTATATTCATTATTCCTGGTCTTTCCATTCATTAAACTCAGTGACTCCTCTCAGTTTGCTTTGATAAACATAAGACCTTCCCAACATATCAAGGTTGTGTAAGGTTCCTGGCCCCAACATTAGGATCTTGTATTTTCTTTTTCTTTCCCTGAGAAAGTGTATAGATGTTTCACAAACGAGCATTGTTAAAATTCATTTGTTTATAAAAAGGAGTAAGATCTTTTCTCTTCCATTTCATGGAGTGTTGTAATTAGGAAAATCTCTTTTTTCCCTTGATGTGACAGATTAATTCATGGAATCCTTGTTAGCTGGGTGTTTTAGAAACAAATAATTAAAATGGGTAAAGAAAGCACAGCCATCCCAGTTCCATTCAACAATGGGATTCAAAGTTCTTTCTAACATATTTGAAAAGAAAATTTTCCCAACCAATTTTGGCACTGCTTGTATAGAAAAAGAGAGACAAGGTTCAGGACATACTAATGCTGCTTATTTACAAGTAACAGATTCAGTCTGCAATCCTAAACAGATTTTTTTCTAAATCCATTCAATGTACTCAGTGCAAAGTAAATGTGCACGGATTTGCATTGCATATCAGAAATGTTCTGATCTTGAATTTTAGTTTGCAGTTTTATATAAATTATTTTTCTTCTGGAATGTGTTTGCAACCTGATCTGTGTTTGCAAGGCCTGAGCAGGGTAGTTGATGACTCGCTCTTAGAGATCAATCTCATCTATAATGTTGTTTCTCTCTTTTCCTGCTGCTTTCCATTTCATTGTCTTTTCCCATGAGTCACATCATCTCATTGATATGTCCAGAGTACAACAGTCTTGGTCTAGTCATCTTCGTTTCCAGTGAGAATTCAGGTTTGCTTTGCTCTAGGACCCATTTATTTGTTTTTATCACTCCATGCCATCCATATAACTCATCTCCAGCACTCCATTTCAAATGCACCCCGGTTCAAATAGAGGGAGAGTGTGTTGAGCTCCCTCTGTCAGCTCCAGCTCCCCATGTGGGGATGTGAGAAGCCTCCCAAAAGGATCAAACATCCATGTGTCCTCTGGGCAACATAGACGGCCAATTCTCTCATGCCAGAAGCAACTTGCAGTTTCTCAAAGTCACTCCTGTCATGAAAAAAAATGGGAATATGCTGAAGACCCATGATGTCATGGGTAAAAGTATGTTATTTTAATGATGCCTCTATGTGAATTTTACTAGGAAGAAAGAGATAGGAAGGATGTAAGGTAATGCATTGGGTGTGAAGCGACCTATTCTATTTTTTCTTTATATATATTTTAAGGGCGTTGTGTCATTTTTATCTGTTAAATGTTGCTGACTATGAACCTTTCATGGCTTAACTGAAAGACAGTCTTCAGACATTTTTTAACTGGTACCCTAACTGGCATTTTTGACAGCAAGAAATCCTTTACCAATACCCCATATCAGAAGCCTCCCAAAAATTGAAAAGTGTAAGAGGCATATTTCTCACGCTGTGTGATATATTGGAAAATATGACAGGAACTCATATCATTAGGTAAGAATTTCCTTTACATTTTTGACTTTTTATATTTATGTACAGTATTTGGAATATTTCTATATTTGCTATCCAATACGATAGACAAACGAAAATAATTAAAGCAGTGCAAAAATAAGGAACATTTTACAATGGATTAAATGCACTTTAAAGACTTTAAAAAGCAACATTAAAAACAGCCTTAAAATACAGTTTTAAAACAATTTAAATTGGGCAATTTCAAGCACTGAAAGCCATGCAGAACAGTACTAGGACCGGCCACACTAATTTTAGGCTCAAAATCCCAGAATTAGCTGTCAAGTATGCAATCTATTTTTCATTAGCAAATAATTTACTGTATACTCTCATGTATAAGTTGAAAACAGTTTTGGGGGCCAAAAATTATGCATTTTGACATGACCTGTAATTCCACTAAGAGCGGAAAGCACCAATTGTCTAAGAGGAGCAACTGCCCCTGGCTGCCACCACTATTTCCCTACTTAGGCATTCAAAAGGACCAGAAGCAATATCATGACAGAGGGAATAGAGGGGGCTGGCACCTTTTTAGGTTTTCATGGAATAGACTAACTTTACCTTTCGTCACTTAGAGAAAAGGATAGCTCCTTTTTTTGTCAAGAGCCCTTACATTGACCCTTGGATAAGTCAACACAGGTTTTGGGTGTTGATTTTTCTGACTAAAATTTCTAAACTTGTACGTGAATGTATAGGGCAATTCATGCAGAAGGTACTCAAAATCATATATTTCTGTGTTAAAATTTTTCATAATATATTATAGTCTTGTATATATTGTCATAATATAGTCATAATATATTACAATCTTATTTAAATAGTTCTTCCATGTTTTTGTGTGGGAAACTGATCCATGTGGCTTACTGGAAGGAATCTGACAAGCTTCTTGTCATTGGTCTCCCAGCTGAAAGGTATGTTTACAAGATGGGTTTTCTTCTTTTCCTCCTAAATTTACATACTGGATCCACTCCACCAGCATCCTAAATTATGATCTACAAAATTACCCATATAGTAATAATAACAACAAAATGACAACAACAACAACAACAACAACAACACTTTATTTATATTTTGCCCTTCTGCCCGAGGTGACTCAAAGTAGATTACAGTATATAAGCAGACCCAGGCAAACATTCAGTGTCTTATTGCAATGACATACAATGAACACAAACATATAGACAAAGGCTTCTCTTTTCATTTACGGCTCTGGAGGTGGTGCTCAACTCCAGCTCTGGGGGAGGTGCTCTTTTTCCTTTTCCAAATTGAGGAGTCTGCAGACATCTCCTGGTCGTGTGGCCGGCATGACTGCTTGGAGTGTCTTTCTGCCTTTTCTCGCCAACTCACATGTGCATGTTTTCGAACTGCTAGGTTGGCAGGAGCTAGAGCTAACAGTGGAAGCTCACCCTGTCTTGCGGATTCGAACTGCCAACCTTCAGGTCGGCAGTTCAGCAGCACAAAGGTTTAACCCATTGTGCCTCGACGGCCCCCCATTTTAGCTGTTTATTCTCCCCCCTTCCCATATCATAAACGAGGGTTCTTTCCATGACAGTTAAATGGGTAGGGAATAATAGGAAAATGAGGAAATTGTTTGAGTCCTTCAACCTAAAAAAGAGGTGGGTAGGTAATAGGCAAAATGTAGATTTATGCTATAATACATATTTACGCAAGTCTCATGCAATGTCAAATCTAACACACACCTCAATTTTCAAAACTCTGAAACCAAAAAAAAAAAAATGCTGGTGAATGTAATGCACAGCAACAAAAACGGCATCCTTTGTCATTTGCCCAAAAAACATGTGCATTACAGTGGCCACATGTTTGTAATTCCTTCTTTAAAAACAAAAGTATTAGTACACCTAAGCTTTCAGCAATGGAAAATAAAACCTTGTGTTGCATCCACTTTAATTGTATGAGGTCATGGAGGCTGTAGTTTGGGATCATGGGGGCTGCCAAAGAATGCTGATGTCTCGCCAAACTACAAATTCCAGCATTGCATAGCATTGACCACGGCAATTAAATTAGAGACGAGGTCCCTCAAATAGGAGTTCTAGGTGCCTTGAATATCTTCCCCTTTTGCTTTTGCTCAGCACAAAGGTTCTCATATTAGGTGAATGTAGTGAGGACCCTAATTTTTGAAAGGTAATTTAGGCAACAAAAAGAAAACCAAACAAAACAAAACCAAGCATTAGCTTTGAGTCAGTACGGTATTTGGAAGTATAATTGAAATCAAAGTATCCTAGTCCCTGATTTTTTTCCCCTAGAAAATATGAGCATGTAAGAAATTATTAGCTAAAATATCTAACCCAAATCCCATTCTATGTCTAACACACCTACTTGGTATTCATTATGTCTGGACTGTTTACACTAAAATGAAGAATTCACCACCACCACCACCAATTCTTTGTATTTATTGCATTAAGCCTGCATAACTCCAGTGATTCTTTTGGTTTTCTAGTGTACCTCTTTCTCAGCTAAGGAACATGATTATTGATGTTGTCCGAATTCTGACATTCATGTACAGTTCTCTGGACAGGTAAATATTCCTTATAAACTGCAAATATAAACTTTCTTGCTATGTAATTTAAATTTGTCTTTATACAGACTTCATTTAAATGTCATAGCTGATCACTGTATTGCAAACTATTCTTCAGAGTTCTGAGAATTTCAGATTCTTTGGATCACAGGAAAGCTATTCTGGAACCTCTATAGTCATTTTTGATGTGTAGAATTAATTGAATAATTAAGCCCATAACATATAATTTATGTTTTTCTTTGAAACTATTAACTAACCTGCTTCGAATAGAATTTCCCACCGAACATCATAATTTCCATTTCATTTTAAGTTCCTGAAATATCATATGACAAACATAAGGCTCAAAGAGATACTTCAAGCTTGTCCAAGAGCTTGCATATTATCCTGTTAACAAACTTTCTTTGAATAGCAAGAACCTATGCCATTCTTCCAACCATTATTAAAGTAGTTCCTATTGTTCCACTTATAATGTTTGTAATATGTGGGTTCAGTAATGCTTATTTCAAAACAAAGTAACATTGAGTGCTATAATCACACAAAGGCTAACACAGGGTCAAGGAACATGGGGATTTGGGCCAATGAAGAGGGACCTTCCTCCAAATTCCAAAATCATCTCCTCAACTAGGATCTCTCTTGAACCAGGTACTGTTTTTCCCTGTCACACTGAGGTGATTATTTGTAACGTGGACAATTTTTCCTTCCTATCAAGTACCTTTTGGTGGAGAAGGCAGGCATAGATGTGTTCTGTCTTCAAAGAAAGTGACTTTATCAGGTTAATTATAACACTAGCCAACACTTACTGTACAGGTCGAATATCCTTATCCAGACTGCTTTAGGTCAAATTCTTTTGGGGGGATGGATTTTGAAATACCAATAGTTGCACATACATAGATAACACTGGCCAACACACATTTTAGTTCCTCAAATGTTAGATCTGTTTCTGGGTTTATCTTTCCTGCTGATTCCAAAAATGACACCAGTTTTCTCCTAGCAGCACTAGTTTTTGAGATGCAAAACATCTACCGTATACTAGTTGCCATCTGTTCACCTATAGAAAACAGTGACAACTATATCTAAGAAATTAATACTAATGAGGTCTATCCAATGCAAATTTCTTAATCGCACCCCAGTAATCCCAGGAACAGACATGAAAATCAAAATACCAAGAACTGGGGGGGGGGGGGGGGGAGGTGTAATCCCACAAAAAATAATAGCTAAAAGGAATCTTCACTTGTTTTAAGTATTTAACTAATTTGAATGAAATTCTGTAATGTGTATAGCTTATTTTAAAAATCCCACTTGTTTCTCATGCTATTCATTCTATTTATACCCTTAAAATCCAAATGCTTGCCCCATCTAGTTGTTCTTTTTTATTTTCTGACCATTTACTTCCGCTGTATCATCCTGTTATGAAGCATTTTTGCTGTACAGTTAGCTCATTCAGAGAGCTTGTATGTTCCTTGTTGCTCTGACATCTGCTTTATGTTTGTTCAGTGCTTTTTGTCAAGTAGAAAACACTTCGCGGTTGGATCATTTCTTCAGCCTGTTCTTCCAGCAAGCCCTTCAGCCCAAAAGGCTTGACTCAGATGCCAGTCTAAGTAGTCACCAATATGATAGCTGCAGTGCGTTACTTTTATACAACTTTCCAGGAGTACGGTGGCTATTGTTGCCACAAGAGATTAAGGTAATAATGCCTATGGCTTTCTAGAGATAGGTTAGCAGAAGAAATGAGATAGTAGTAGTAGTTAAAGTTCTCTGTGCAGAAATTTCCAAATGCTTGTGGTATATTAACTTCATATTTATGTGCTGCATGTATTTATTGCACAATTTCTACAGAGAAGTTGCTTCCATCCTGAAATAGACAGGATATGCTTTCATCGCTGGAAACACTGGGTTGTTGTAAGTTTTCCGGGCTGTATGACCATGTTCTGGAACATGGTCATACAGCCCGGAAAACTCACAACAACCCAGGATATACTGTTTCTGTTTTGATGAAGAGTTGCATATTATTGATGCATTTCTTTAAAAGCGTAGTTTATGCCAGAAAAGTGGGTCATCCTGTTATTACATGGAAAGATAGCATCAATCCATGAAATAATATTTAAGAAAATACTATTGTTCTTTCTGGGGAAGAGATACAAAAGAACAGAGAAATGCAGTGACTTGAATGCCAGCTGTGTGGCTTGCCATTCTGGTAAAAACTAATGTTTCTCACTGAGCCTTCTTGTTTACATGCTTTGTTTACATACTTTTTTACAAATTATGTTCTTCTAGGTATAGAGTATTGTTTTGGCAATTACTTGGATCTATCAATAAGAGTGAATATTTGCAAAACTGAGTCTAACCAGCTAGATGCTGAAGTGTGCAAATTGAATACTTAGATAGAACAAAGATAGCATGTGATAATGTTTTGGAATATTTCCATAGAGACCAAAACTGAAGCCAGAATGAAAAAGATTTTTTAATAACTCTGCTGGATACTAAAGCTTTGCCAGATCTCAGGGAACCCTCATGCTTTGTTTTAATCCATGGAAAAAAAGGGTGATTGGCAGGTCCTTTATATTAAACAATAAGTTTATGGGCTGAAAAGTAGAATGTTTTTCTTTCATTTCTGAAGGGGGAAGTATGGTGCTACCAAATCTTTCCGTTTGATCATGTTTACACACATCCAAAACAGTGTGATGCTGGAGTTTGCTTTGATTCTGGAAGGGAGAAAATTACTGTTGCTGACTGCGTTTTGGGGCATTGTTTTATTATTGTGGTGTAGATTAATGTCTTCACCATTTCTGGGAAATTTTGCTGGTAAAATATGTTCATTTACTGTGTATATATTTCAGGTAGAAATCGATACAATTCTTAGTGACTTGGAGGCAGCAGACTTTGGAGAACTGGTAAGGAATCTGTTCTTAATACAATATATTACATGTTCATGCCAGTCTGTTCAGAGCTCACCTATTGGTGAGGGACACTGCGTTGTAGTTGCTTATTTCAAAGTGAATCAACCACTTTTAGTCTTAAGGCCAGAATGAGAAGGGAAGCAGTTCATCAGAAATCGTAACAAGCATCAGGTCATGACAAGAGTTCCGCTATTGATATTTACAACTGCTTCCCCCATTCTGCTTTTTGTTGCTTCTGCTCTTCTTTATATGTTTTAGAAGGAAAGGATTGAGTTCATAGTTGCAGAAACAAAGAGGAGAAACATCAGTGGTCTCCTCTTTGCTTTTTTTCCTCTCCATACCATGCTACCAACTTTCACATGGCAGGCAAGCAATGACTGCTCCTTCTGCTCCTTCTCCTTGCTATCAGTGTCTTTTCCTCTCATAGGAGTGGGAGAAACTAGAGCGAGCATCCTCAAACTGCAGCCCTCCAGCTTTTTGGGTCTACAGCTCCCAGAATTCCTTACCATTGAACCAGCTTGGCTAGGGCTTCTGGGAGTTGGAGGCCTTTAGTTTTCAGTGTCAGTAGTTCTGTCTCCCAAATAATTCATGTATGGGTTTCTTCTTATAGGTATGTCATTGACTGCAGGATATTTAGTGGAAGTGATTGGACTTGTCTAAAATTGTAGACTTGGCCAAAGAACTTGTGGCAAGTTGAAATCTTTTGACATAAATAGGGTCAGGTGGGGGGCAGTTTGAAATCCCTTAAATCTCCAGTACGGGAGACCAATTTGGTAATGTTTGTCCTGTAAATAGGATTCAGGAAGTATAATTTATCTTTGGTTGTTTATTTGCTAATCATTATAACTGGAACAGCAAGAATAAACCATGATTTTAAAAAATGAGAGCCGTTTAAAAATTGCTACTCAAATGATATTGTTGGTGAATAATGTGTATTGTCCTACAGACACTATCATAAGCTGTGTGTTGTAATCATTCCACTGCTTTCGTTGTATTTAGAAATATTTTATTATAGATGCCTTACTGTTTGTGAAAAAAATTCTGGTGACTTAAATGCAAGAAGTTATGCTGTCCTAAAATTAATGGATTATGTTTCTTTTATAAAGTAAAGGTAAAGCTTTCCTCTGAAATTAAGTCTAGTTGTGTTTGACTCTGGGGGGTGGTGCTCATCTCAATTTCTAAGCCGAAGAGCCAGCGTTGTCCGTAGACACTTCCAAGGTCATGTGGCCAGCATTACTGCATGGAGCACCGTTACTTTCCTGCAGAAGTGGTACCTATTGATCTACTCACATTTGAATGTTTTCAAACTGCTAAGTTCACAGAAGCTGGGCCTAAGAGTGAGAGCTCACCCCGCACCCCAGATTCAAACTGCCAACTTTTTGGTCAGCAATTTCAGCAGCTCAGCTGTTTAACCCACTGCATCACCAAGGGGCCCTTTAAAATTCATTTAAATGCAGAAATTACCATTACTTGTTAGAAGTGGTATCATAATCAATAAATAAGTTTGAGATATATGTCTTGTTATATTGTATTGAAGAAAGCTGTAGAATGATTACAACTCTATCATTATGGCTTCTATTTTAAATATAATTTACAAGATTTTTAATTGTTACAGTCATAAAAGGTTATATTTTGGTATTAGAACTGTGAAAAGTCCATCTAGTGGCAAGAACCATGCTAACACTGTTGGATATTTATAACCTTGAATAGTATTCAAAACTTGTCAGTCCTATTCTTCTTGGACAAGGGACTTTCAGTTTTATGACAAATATGAATATATAAGAGGATGTTGCACATTTATTTAAAATGTGTGTGCTAGTCATGTAAGGCATCCATCCTAAGGAATTAGAATATTTTGCAAAAAATATCCTTTCTAAGAAAATATTTAAATGCCAAAACTCTTATTTTGTTTTGCTCTTTTCTGATAGTCTGAAGATTATTATGACATGAGACGATTGTATACCATTTTGGGCTCCTGTCTTTTCTACAAGGTAGGACTTTGAAGATGTAATTGTATGTTGGAAAAATTGTTAAACTCAAAATATGCATTTTAGATCATTAAAAAACAATCTGATTATATTTTCTAAAAGTATTGGGTAAGGAAAAAGTGAAAGTGATTGATAGATCACTCTAGCAGTCCTAACTATTCTGACATAGTTAAGAGACAAATGCAAGATAATCCACTTCGGGAGAAAAAAATGAAATGCAAAGATACAGAATGGGGGACAACTGGTTTGACAGCAGTATGTGTGAAAAAGATCTTGGAGTCCTCATGGACAACAAGTTAAATGTGAGCCAAGGATGTGATGTGGCAGCGAAAAAAGCCATTGGGATTTTGGCTTGCATAAATTGATGTATATGTCTAGATCCAGGGAAGTCATGCTAGCCCTCTAGTCTGCCTTCTGGTGAGATCACACCTGGAATACTGTGTCCAATTCTGGGCACTGTGATTGAAGGGAGACACTGACAAGCTAGAATGTGTCCAGAGGGTGGTGACTAAAATAATCAAAGGTCTGGAGAACAAGTCCTATGAGGAGCGACTTAAATTGCTGGTTATTTTTAGCCTGCAGAAGAAAAGGCTGAGAAGAGGCATGATGTCCATGTATAAATATGTGAGAGGAAGTCATAGGCAGGAGGGAGCAAGCTTGTTTTCTGCTGCCCTGGAGACTAGGATGTGGAACAATGGCTTCAAACTACAGGAGAGGAGATTCCACCTGAAAATTAGGAAGAACTTCCTAAGTGTGGGAGCTGTTCAGCAGGGAACTCTCTGCCCCGGAGTGTGGTGGAGGCTCTTTCTTTGGAGGCTTTTAAACAGAGGCTTGATGACCATCTGTTGAGGGTGCTTTGAATGAGATTTTCCTGCTTCTTGGCAGGGGGTTGGCCTGGATGGCCCACAAGCCCTCTTCCAACTCTGTGGCATAGTATTAAAATTGGATTAATCTGTTCTTAATCTTGGGTTGTTGTTGGTGACTGTACTAGATTTCGATGAGGCATATATCAGTCATACACTAACAGACTAGACAGCCTAGAAAAGTATGATTGGAGAATGTAACTTTGCCTCTGAGCCCACCACCATTCCTGTTAATAGGGTTTGTGCAATAAAATTAATTGTATAACTTTAGTAAAACATTTCAATAAATGTGAAGTACAAATATATCAACACAGTGATTCATTGTTACAGTAAAATGAGCTACAAAATACCTTAAGGATTTTTAAATCTATATTAATGTTGCATTTGGTGGGATGCTAATGAATACATAATTTTATTTTGACAAATAAAATATGTAAAATAATCAAACAATGGTAGTATTTATGTATAATTTGGGTTTTTTCTTTTTTATCAGGGATATTTAATTTGTAACCACTTACCAAAGGAGGACCTCATTGATATTGTCTTGTATAGCAGGCATTATGGCCTCTTGCCATTGGCATCAGAACAGCGAATAGGTCAGTTAGTAGTATGGCGAGAAGTGTTTCCACCACATCATCTTCAGCCATGTAAGACTTCTTATGAAGGATACAGAGAACCCAAAGCAAGATACTTTTTACTTATAGTTGGTTTGGTAAGTCTTGTTTGGGGTGGCTATGGCTTCATTTTTCTGTTAGCCAATAAGATGGATGCTGAGATTCCACAGTTGTGATCCATGAGCAATTTCCTTGTTGTTTATGCCTATCCAGAAGGTTTGGTTTGCACCTTTATCATTTTCTTTTACAAGTCATAATAAAACTTCTCTTGTATGTCAAGGATTCATAGCTGTTGTATTGGTCTTTGAAGAGTTACTTTTTTATTGTTACCCTGAATTCTGATATTTTTTATAATTGTTATATAATATAACTAGGGTTCTGAAAAAATATTAAAGTGACATGGACTGTTAAAGCAAATCTGCTGCAAAAGTGGTTTTCCTTTTTCTTACAGAAGCACTTCATGTTGAGTGTCTTGCTGGAAGCAGGAGGCTGTTCTTCCAAAGCCATTGGAAACCCTGGACCAGATTGTATATATGTAGATCAGGTCAAGGCAACTATCCTTCAGTTGGATGGAATAGATTTGTGCATAGATGGGATACTTGAATCCCCTTCTACTCCGCTGGTGTCCTGTGTAGATTGGTTCCTCCCTTCTTCCCATGAGAAATTAGAAAGTTTGACCAATTTGTCTCTTCTCAACAAACTGCACCGTACAACAACCTCCATGACTTCTTCAGGAAACAAAAGAGTGGTTTCTGGCAGTTCTGGGCCTAATCCATTAAGAAATAGTGGGTATTCTGATATCAGCAGCAGTGGTCTTGAAGTAGGAAGTGGAAACTTGAACCCACATGCTGGGCAACCCAAAGGCCATGGTGGATTTGATGAAAGTAATAGCCTCTTTAAGGTACTATTAGTCTTTTTCTTATATTACTTACTTACTTACTTACTTAGGCGATCCCTCATTTTCCGAGGATGATTGTCTTCCAGTATTCTTGTGGGTCCGTATGTGGCTGTGGAGCCCTATTCTTGCTCTGCATCTTCTTCCGCAGTGAGGGCATTGGTTTCCAGGTGGGAGGTGGTCTCAGTCGGGGTTGGCTTGACGCGCCTTCCTCTTGGCACGCTTCTCCCTTTCGCCCTCCATTCGTGCCTCTTCAAATTCTGCAGCACTGCTGGTCACAGCTGACCTCCAGCTGGAGCGGCCAAGGGCCAGGGCTTCCCAGTTCTCAGTGTCTATGCCAGAGTTTTTAAGGTTGGCTTTGAGTCCATCTTTAAATCTCTTTTCCTGTCCACCAACATTCCGTTTTCCGTTCTTGAGTTCAGAGTAGAGCAACTGCTTTAGGAGACGGTGGTCGGGCATCTGGACAATGTGGCCGGTCCAGCGGAGTTGATAGCGGAGGACCATCGCTTCAATGCTGGTGGTCTTTGCTTCTTCCAGCACGCTGACGTTTGTCCGCCTGTCTTCCCAAGAGATTTGCAGGATTTTCCGGAGGCAGCGCTGATGGAATCGTTCCAGGAGTTGCATGTGACGTCTGTAGACAGTCCACGTCTCACAGGCATATAGCAGGGTTAGGACTATTAGTCTTTTTCTTATATATTATTTTGTAAACCTTACATTTCCTGCTATGGTGGGGGAAGGAACATTAGCTTCTGAAGATCTTTCACCCCCTCTTTTTAGTCCCATAAAGTAAACATTTGATCTACTACATTTCCCACAGCTTAGAATAAGGGAGAATTGCCCAAGTACAGGTGTGTATTATAGGAGTAACATGCACTTTAAACTTAGTCAGGCCCTTATACTACAACACTTTAGGAAAGAGTTAAAAACTTGGTTTTTTTTTTCAGCAGGCATTTGATCATGTTTAGACATTAATCAGAACTGATTGCCAATCACTTAGCACTTTATATCTACATTCTGTGTATTCAACTGGGCTGCTATATTGATTACGTGGATCTTTTAACTGATTCTGTTTTAATAGAGGTTGTTTTATCCAATTTATATATCTGGCTTATGTAATATATTATTGTTTTCATGTTGATATATTTTATTTTATGCAACTTGTAGTTTCTCAAGTTGCTCCTGACACGACAAAAATTTTTATGCATTGTGTATTTTCTATATGGCATCTTTGTGTGCTATTTTGTAAGCCGCCCCGAATCCCTATGGGAAATGGTGACAGGGTTTAAATAAAGTTATATACTTTAATATTATTCTTATTATTTAATAGGAAGATTTTATGGCATGATTATAAAACCATTTTTACAGCATATTAGATATTCTAACTATAGGAGGAGTAAATGGTTCCTGTTTCTTCCCTGGTTTTCAAGGGATATCCAGATATGTTCCTGTTCCCATTAACATGGCTGCCAGCTTTCCTCCCAGCTACAAAATATTTCCACCCTGTTCAACTCGAAAAACATGTGGCGAAATCCTGTGTTGTAGCAATTGTAATTCTAGACCAAATAATTCATGGTATATGAAAATGTAGTCCAAGTCAGTTTAACTTATTAAAAGTGTAGAATGTGGCTCTGTGCTGAAATCAACAGTGCTTCTTTCCAATAAATAGCAGAAATTAGATTAAAGATATAAAATGTACACAGCATCTTTCAAAAGTAACTTTATATGTCTTCTAGCACTTGTACCTCAGCATAGGCTCCACCACATTCTAAGATGGGTCAATAGGAGCAGCTTCTGACTTATGACTTAAATATAAATATTATAGTTTCCTTTTTGTTGTTCTGAGCTTTTATTCTTGTTTTTTCAGATCACTAAAAAGAAGAATATTATTCCTAACCCATTTAATGTAGGATCCTTGAAAAGGAGCCTTTCAGATAAAGAAACGGAATTCTATAATGTTATGAAGTAAGAAAACATATTATTGTTACCATCATTTTATCAAAATCATTGTCTCTGTCACCACCATTATTAGCCTGAATTATATTGGTCAGACCCGTTGAATAATGAGTAAAGGTAAAGGTAAAGTTTCCCCCTGACATTAAGTCTCATCGTGTCGGACTCTGGAGGATGGTGCTCATCACTATTTCTAAGCCGAAGAGCTGGCGTTGTCCATAGACATCTCCTTGATCGTGTGGCCAGCATGACTGCATGGAGCGCCATTACCTTCCCACAGAAGTCGAACCTATTGAACTACTCACATTTGCATGTTTTCAAAGCGCTAGGTTGGCAGAAGCTGGGGCTAACAGTGGGAGCTTACCCTGCTCCCCGGATTCAAACTGCCAACCTTTCGGTCAGCAAGTTCAACAGCTCAGCGGTTAAACCCTGCATCACCAGGCATCAATGAGACCACATGTAATTAACATTGATTTGCGGTAATTGGTCTACTATTGTATTTAAGATGAAATCGGATTCAGGCAATTATCATCCTCTTGTAAGGATATTTTCTGGCTATGTTCATATCTTATATAAGGAAGTATGCAGATACATAAGTATGGTTAGGATGCCATTTAATTAATGAACAATAGGAGAGGTACAATTCAGGAAGCCACAGATGCTGTCACATGTGGCAGTCCATCTTTATAATACTTCAGAGCATTTCTTGCTAATGAATGTGCTCTGTCTGTGTGTGTCCTCCCCATTACTTTTCATTTGGAAGCAGTTGCATGTACAATATATTATCTCAGAGGAATATTTCTCTGAATTACCTTGTCTGGGGTAAAGAAGTGTCAGATTAAATATCATAATTCCATGAAACTCTGGCATTGGAAAAAAGGAACTGTTTTTTGGGAAATGTATACGTTTGGAAACAAATGTGACCACTCATTGTTTAATTGTTTGAGATTCAAGGCAGATATAAATTGATTTATAATTAAAATGACAGAGTTTTTTTTTGTTTTTTTTGCTTTTGTTACACTTCTTTTTAACTAATACTTTAAATACCTGGTCTCCGAGAGACCCAGTCCATTACTCAAACCGCTGCATCAAATGGGCGCTCCTTATTGCTTAAGTTAAGCCCAATTCCTTGTCTGTCCTTCCTTTTCTGATCTGGGATCATAGAATCATAGGATAATAGATTTGGAAGAGACAACATGAGCCATCTAGACCATCCCCCTGCCATGCAGGAAAAGCGCAATCAAAGTATCATTGGCAGATGGCCATCAAGGCTCTGTTTAAAAGTTTCCAAAGAAGAAGCTTCCAGCAGGGCTCCCACAACATGGTCCATAGTGGGACAAGGGTCACTACAAGAAGTAGAGTGTTTTGTGGATTTGCTATGACCATGGATACTTTATTAAGTGACCCTGTCGACCACTCCTAAAGAACACACTATGTTTAGTATAAATTTATACCAAAGCTGCTAAATTGTAGAAGTGGTAGCTGTTCTGCTTCTTTTTTGTTTGGACTGTTGAATCCGTTCTGGGTCTGAATGAACTATCCAACGTGATGATGCCTGTCCCCCAAACAGGGAAAGCATATTGGAGAGCATCTTCCTTATCATTCAGACTAAAACCCGTAAGACATTCACAACATCACCAACAGGGAAACCTGCAGCCATTGAAGCTCAGTAAAATTTATTTTACGGTGTCCTGTTGTGGATTTGTTCTGCACTGAAGGATAATTTCTTACTCTAAAGTTGATAGCCCAATAACTTCTGTCTTCTGTTTTTGAAGGCTGACATCTGGTCCTGAGAACACCCTCTTTCACTATATTTCTTTAGAAACAATGCATGGAATTTTTATTGCTCCAACACATGCTGAGGTAGGACAGCTGGGAGGGACAATCCATCCTCAACTCATCAAGAACTTCCATCGCTGTTGCCTTTCCATCCGTGCAATTTTCCAACAAACCATGGTGAGATAAGTATTAAACTGTGATCTTTATTTAGAGGAAATTATTATCTTACTTACAATTCAGTGTTGTATTCTTTATTCAGAAGTGGGCATCATAGAACTCTTGAGTGATTGAGTACAGAATTGTCGTGTAAGTCTTCTTGCATGAGAGCAAAACTATAGTTAGAAAAATTGACTAAAGTGAAGAGATGTGGCTGCCTTGCAACCAGAAAACTTTGGGTTTTTTTTACATTCTACCAGTGATTGCATTATTTTTGTAAAACAGTTGTTAACTAAGGAAATCTTCTCTCAAGTTTAAGTAATAGCAGAAGAACTGGTATTTGCAGAGTTCGAATTTCTGTATCTTGATTTATTGCATGTTGACCTTGATCAAGTATGCCAACAAACTTAATATTGCATGTTACAAGAAGCAGACTGAAGTCTGTAGTTCTCCTCCCACCCCCACCCCCCAATATGGAAGAGGAAGTACTATCATTACAGTGAACTGGAACTTCCAGCATCCCTCAGCTTAGTTTCTGTGTGTAGATAACACAGGGCATCTTTCTTATCATCTTAATATTCCATAATCTAAAGCATCTCTCTATTCTGAGAATCTGTCTATCTACACAGAGAAACTAAGCTGAGGAATGCTGTAAGTTGCAGTGCAGCATTGCGAGTTCACTCTTTTCTAAAGCATTTTGTTTCTACAGATTTCTAAAAGCATACTGTTCCTATTGGCATCTGAAAGCATACTGTTTCTAAAGACTTCTAAACTGTACTGTTTCTAAAATGGAATCTGAGTCCTGAACGATCTCAGTTCTGATCACATGGTCTGCAGCCATCCCCACAACCTAGAGTTAAGAAAAACTACATACCAATACACACATATACAATACAGTACCCATTCTGAATTATATACATAACTAATAACTACTGGAGGCTTGAAGAAGGTTTCTATTTCCAACAGATGCAACTTTGATTACCATCTCAGCTAGACTTCTAAACATTTTGTAACATCTCAGACGGGCTGCTGGTATGATCTTGTTAGTTCGTTATTGGGATTCTTTTAGCAAGGGGCCTAGAGATGCAGGAGAAGGACCAATTACAGCAGCTAAGATTATGAAGAAACCATTGGAAACCTATTTCCATTTGTCATTTTTATTGTTGACTTCATGAAATTTCCAAGGGGGTAATAAGTCTTTCTCTAGAAGAAAGAGAATGTGCATATTGTGCTTCGCTATGTCAGCTGGTCTCACAAGAACTATTAATCCCAGAGTCCCTCATACAGAGGTGAGAGGGAGAGACATTAAGGGGCAAAGCACCATATTTAGATTCTTATGGAACAATTACATTAATCTGTTGAGGAAGAACCAACAGAGAGTCTATGACACTTCAGAGGCTAACAAATCTAAAATGTCATAGCCTTTCATGAAGAGATGCATGAAATATAATCCTCAGTTGGCAAATATAACATGAGGCTGATGAATTTCTGTACCATATAGTTAAATATAAAACTTCCCGTTATAAGTGCTTCTAGAGGGAAGTGGCAGGTAAGAGATACAGCTCCTAGTAAGATTTGCAAAACATAATATATGTGAGTAAATGTCCAGCCCACATTTTAAGGTAATTTGAACATACACTCCATACTACCATGTTTGGGGGTTGCAGGAAAAGACTGCACAATTCCTGGTACACTTTTATAAAGGAATACAGTCTTCTTTCATATTTAGAGGATGCAATGAGATGATGCTGTATCTGAGGGAAGGTTGTCATGCATTTGTACTAACCACAGATAGTTTATACACAATGTTCATCAAGTATTCTTTTTAACAAAGTGAATAAAGTAATGCATAAATTTTACTACATGTATTTTTATCTCAACATTAATGCATGTCTTGTCAAAACAGATGTGTTCTTATATACTGTTTTGAAATAACACAAACATAATATTTTTCGGTGTATGCCAAAAGCTGAGCAAAGTAGGTAAAATGTGCTTTCAGCAAAGTATTTCAAGTGATAGGTTCAGCAAGAAAATCTACCTGTCAGGTACATTCAGTGATCATTTTTCCCAGCACAATTTGCAACATTTATCTGTGGCATTGTGTCCAGTTTTAATCATATTTATAGCCAAGTTACTTTGGGAGTAAATATTTAAATAAGAAGAAATTATACAAGGTACTGTAGCTTTTGTATCTGAAGATCTCCAAAAGATAGCTAGGATAGGTCTGGATGAAAGCGAATAAATTGAAATTGAATCCAGACAAGATAGAGGTCCTCTTGGTCAGTTGTAAGGCCAAACAGGGTATAGGGTTACAGCCAGTGCTGGATGGAGTTACACTCCCTCTGAAGACACAGGTTTGCAGCTTGGGAGTGATCCTGGATTCATCGTTGAGCCTGGAATCCCAGGTTTCGTTGCTGGCCAGGGGAGCTTTTGCACAATTAAAACTTGAGCACCAGCTGCAACTGTAGCTTGGGAAGTCAGACTTGGCCACGGTGGTCCACGCCCTGGTTACTAGATTATTAAAATGTTCTCTACATGGGATTGCCTTTGTAGATTGTTCGGAAGCCTCAATTGATCCAACTGGCAACAGCCAAGTTGCTCACCGGAGCGGCGTTCAGGGAGCACACAACCCCCTGTTACGTCAGCTCCACTGCCTTCCAGTCTGCTACTGAGTACAATTCATAGTGCTGGCTTTAGCCTATAAAGCCCTAAACGGTTCCAGCCCAGTTTACCTGTCCGAACATATTTCCCCTTATGAACCAGCTCAGTAACTAACTAAGATCGTCTGGGGAAGCCCTGCTCTCGGTCCCACCTTTCTTGCGAGAGCAGCTGGTGGGGACAAGACACAGGGCCTTCTTAGTGGTGGCCCCTCAGTTGTGGAACTCCCTCCCTAGCGATATTAGATCAGTCTCCTCCCTCCTAGCCTTCAGAAGGAGAGTAAAAACCTGGCTCTGGGAGCAGGATTTTGAAAATAGTGCAGTGCAGTAATTTTAATGTGGAATATTTGCAATTGATTACGGAATGACCTTAGACTCTGATCCCTGGATGGTGTGTTTTAAACATTGAATGTATTTTAATTATGTTAAATATGTTAGTACTTTTAATCCAGTTTAGTTTTAAGTTAACATTGTATGTTTTGAGGCACCGTGCAGGTGCCACTTGTAAGCCACCTTAAGTCCCCCTTGGGGTAGAGAAAGGCAAAATATAAATAAAGTAAATAAATAGACTACTGTTTTGAAATATAAATTTCCATGTAAAAATGTTCCTGGAATCATGCATTTCAGGGTATATTTAATGATTTCATGAACTATTCATTATGTTTCATACAAATTCGTTTTATTGATTATCTGCTTTATTAATATTTATTGCAGAGTAAAAAAGCTGAGAAAAAGTCTGGATTCAAAAAAGCCTCTGACTTGAATAAAGTGAAGGAACATGGTGTACTCTTTGAATGTTCTGCTGACAACTGGACTGATAAAAAGAAACCCCCACCAAGTATAATGTACTGGGTTGTAGGGTATGTGAATGATGTCTGATTTATTTTCCTGCCGATGTGTTGTACCGTGCTAAAAATCCTCAACACCACCTTGCCGTAGTGTTATAATTCAGCAAACACTTCTTGTACAAGGGATCCTTAGTCTTCACATTCCAACCATCTATTTTAGTATACCTTTTGTTTCAAAACAGTACTAAAATGTAGTAAAAGCTTTAAATACAGTTAGCTGTCTTTAAATACAGTTAGCAAAAAAAAAAAATTGAAATGCCTGCTCTAGACTTTTGTCAGTTTTGACATCTGTATAGCTCTATTTTTAGTTCTTTTGCAAGCCATTATAAAAATAGACTGGTTTTAGAATTGTCTAAAAACCTTGTTCTAACACTGAGGTTTGTTATTATTGTTTTTCCTACAGGAGACTTTTCCTAGATCCAAAACCTCGAGAGTTTTATGTCTGCTTTCATGACTCAGTCACAGAGATTGCTGTTGAATTGGCATTCAAGCTATCCTTTGGCTTAGCACTGTAGATGGGTTTAGCCGTACAGCCACTGGAAAAGGAGCTCTAAAATTTCCAAGGAAATCAATTGTGCATATATCCTTCAAGACCTCAACCATGCAGTATGTAATAGACTAGGATCTTTGTGGCACATTTGGAATCCTGGGGATAAAAGTTCAATCGGGAGGGGAAGTGTGAGATATTATTTCTTCTCAGGTTATCTTATATACTAAAGGAGTGACTACCTTACTTTAAAGGGCTAAAATACTTTGTAATACAAAATAATACTGTATATACTTATGTAAATTTTAAAATATTACTTGTTATAAAGTAAAGTTGAATGAGGCAAAGAAAGGGAGGGATTTACCATTTTGTTTTAGAAACCTGTTTGTAAACTATTTTTATATTTTTTTACAATAAAGGCACATGTTTGCAAAACAACAGTGTGCGTTTTGTATTTTATATTCTCAAACATCTTAATGATTTTTAATTATATATCTATAACATCCTATTCAATATTGTGTTGTTGGCAGATATGTTGCCTATTCAAAACTGTCCATGTAATACCTGTAATTCTTCCAGTTCCTCACATGCAGTCATGGTCTCTATTATTATAATACATAAAATATGTCAAATGCAGGGCTGCAGGAAGGGAGAGCCAATGCAAATTACCAGACCCTGGAGGTCTGAAGGATTTATTTGTTTTTTTGTTTTTGTTTCGTTTTGTTTTTTTGGCAACCCAACTGCACAGTTCTCAAGAAATTCTGTATAAGCCATGTATGTATGTAATTGTTTATTATATTTATACTCTGCCCTTCTCACTCTGAAGGGGCCCTCAGGGCGGCTTACAAGTAGGCAACAATTTGATGTCACGTAAACAGACATACAATAAAATAAATATATACATTAAAAACCAAAAAATTAAAAACATCTCAACTTTAAAACAAATTATTAAAAACCACACAATCCAAAATCATACTCCAGGAGCCAATCCAGTCATAATTGCACTATTCTGTATTCACTTATTGCACTGAAAATTACTGTCCAAAAGTTTGGTCCCACAGCCACATTTTGAATTTCTTTCTAAAAGTCTGGAGGGAGCGTGCTGATCTAATTTCACTGGGGAGGGAGTTCCACAGCTGAGACGCCACCACTGAGAAGGCCCTGTATCTCGTCCCTACCAGTCGCACCTGCGAAGGAGGCGGGAACAAGAGCAGGGCCTCCCCAGAAGATCTTAACCTCCGAGGTGGTTCATAGAGGGAGATACGTTCAAACAGGTAAGCTGGACCGGAACCATTTAGGGCTTTATAGGCTAAAGCCAGCACTTTGAATTCTGCTCGGTAGCAAAATGGCAGCCGGTGGAGTCGGCATAACAGGGGAGTTGTGTGCTCCTTGTAGGCCACTCCAGTGAGGAGTCTGGCTGCCGTCTGTTGCACCACTTGAAGCTTCCAAACAGTCTTCAAAGGCAACTCTATGTAGAGCACGTTGCAGTAGTCTATTCGGGATGTCTCAAGAGCATGGACCACCAAGTCCATGTCTGGCTTCTCAAGGTATGGGCACAACTGGCAACAAGTTTTAATTGTACAAAAGCTCCCCTGGCCACTGCCAAGACTTGAGGTTCCAGGCTCAGCGATGAGTCCAGGATCACTCCCAAGCTGTGAACCTGTGTCTTCAGGGGGAGTGTAACCCCATACACCACAGGCTGTAACCCTCTACCCTGTTCGATCTTCCAACTGACCAGGAGTGCTTCTGTCTTGTCTGGATTCAATTTCAATTTGTTCGTCCTCATCCAGATCGTCACAGCTGCCAAGCACCGGTTCAGGACCTGAACAGCCTCCTTAGCCTATTTCCCCAGATATGTACATAAGTTGCTACTTTAATTGACTTTATGGGAGGGCACAAAAGCAGCTTAAGAGTAGATTTGGTAACGTTGGAAAATTACCTTTCTGTGCTGGTTTCAAATATTTGTCCACATTCTGTGTTTCAAAATTCTCACTTTACACTTTAAAAATTATTACTTAATCTTGGAGTCATTTTTAAGATGTTTGAAGCATGCAATAAATGTCTGCTGAGAATCTCATTATAGATGTGTTTCTGTGTTGGCAATCCAAATAGTTTACATTTTTAAAATCTCCATGGCATACCTTAATAATATGTCCAATGATCTCTCTTGTAATGTGACCTAAGATCTAATATGACCTAATATAATATAATATAATAATATAATATAATATAATATAATATAATATAAATGATCTAATGATCCACACCACCATGAAATATCTTTTCCACAAAATATATGAGCAAACGCTGCCTGAGCTACACTGTAGAATGAAAGAAGTTTGACCTCACAACCTCTGAGGATGCCTGCCATAGATGCAGGCGAAACGTCAGAAGAGAATGCTTCTGGAACATGGCCATACAGCCCTAAAAACTTACAGCAACCCAGTGATTCTGGCCATGAAAGCCTTCGACAATACATTAAGTTTGTCACTACTTGAAGTGCCATAACTCAGTGCTATGGAATCAAGGACTTGTAGTTTGGCGAGGCATCCACACCCTTGGGAAGAAGAGGTGTTGTAAAACTGGAAATCCCAGGATTCCTTAGCATTGGGGCATAGCAATTCAAGTGGTGTCAAACTGCATTAATTCTATAGCGTGGATGCACCCTTGGAGGTACAGATTGAACCACTACAAGTGAAACCTAAGTTCAGAACAGTTAACCACAACTGTAGAAATTGATGCAGTTTGACACCACTTTAACTGCCATGGCTCATGTGAGTTGCAGTTTGGCCTTGGAAAGAAAAAGAAAAGACCTTGCTTTCCCCTGCCCTGGTTCCTGGTTGCTCATTTGTAGGCCTCACAGAGCTGCAGCCTTTAGCAACCACTCCTTCCAATATCTAGGGGACCAGAATTTTCTTTGCACAGGGATGTTCTGATTGGACACTTCTGGGTCATGTGCCTTGAGAATGAATGTAACTTCTTCTGGGAGGGGGGAAGAACCCATGAGCTCAGTGGCAGTTAGGAGAGTTGCCTGCTGTTGTGGGATGCAGCTTGGAGGTGGAGGTTCTGCATCTACCAAAGCTTCTGTATCTCAACCTGGTTGGCACCATGCTGGCAGCAGAAGGGCAGCAGCTCTTTGATCCCGTCTCTTTTGGGAAGGACCTCATGATTGGTGGGGTGGCGGCCGCGATCTCCAAAACGACAGTCGCACCCATCGAGCGGGTGAAGCTTCTCCTGCAGGTCCAGGGCTCGTCCAAACAGATCCGTGCTGACCAGCAATACAAAGGCATGATTGACTGCTTTGTGCGCATCCCCCGGGAGCAAGGTAGGTCTGAGAGCCATTATAGTGTGTATCTATCCATAGGCTTAAAGCAGGCATGGGCAAACTTGGGCCCTCCAGGTGTTTTGGACTTCAACTCCCACAATTCCTAACAGCCAGTAGGCTGTTAGGAATTGTGGGAGTTGAAGTCCAAAACACCTGGTGGGCAAAGTTTGCTCATGCCTAGCCTAAAGTATGAGCTGTTAAAAATCTGACCTGTACCATGAAGACAGAAGTCCTTTGACAAGACAGTGGGTGCATCTACACTGTAGAATTATTGCATTTTGACACCACTTTAACTGCAATGGGTCAGTGCTATGAGATCCTGTGACATGTAGACCCCATCAACACTGAGCAATTAATGCAGTTCAAAGTTAGCTTTGACCAAAAACTCCCATAAAAGCAAAAGAAAGTCATGAATGTGCATCAGTGTTCTGTGGTTTGTGTAACCACCATCTAGGCCTCAAACTCTTCCTAGGATTTCCTATGAAACCATCTGCGCAGCAAAGCCACTTTATTCTATACTGGTTCGAAACTGCATTCATAATCAGTGTAGATTAGGCCATAGTTTGATGAGACACCAGCACTCTTTGGCACAGAACACTAATTACCTTGTAAAACTACATAATATACCAGGATTCCACAACACTGAGGCATGGCAGTTAAACTGGTGTCAAACTACATTAATTCTACAATGTAGATGCACCGTTTCCCCAGCCCAGCAACAACATGGCAATTATTTTATTTATTTATTTATTTATGACATTTATATCCAGCCCTTCTCACCCTGAAGGGGACTCTGAGCCGCTTACAAGTTATATGTACATAATAATAATAATAATAATAATAATAATAATAATAATAATAATACTTTATTTGTACCCCGCTCCATCTCCCCGATGGGGACTCGGTGTGACTTATATGAGGCCAAGCCCAAAACAACAATTACATAAAATAAAACAAAACCGAAAACGCAAATAATAAACAATAATAAAGCAATTACATAAAACAAAAGACAACATAGCAATATAAAATTACAATAAACACAATCACAATAACACGGGCAAGCTACATGTAATGGATAAAAGAAGACTGGGTAAAAACAGATTAAAACATACAATATATTATATTAGCATAGCATAAAATTAATATTATATATTACTATATTGTACTATTATTATTATTTATTATTATTATTATTTACAGCTTTTATATTCCACCCTTCTCACCCTGCAGGGGACTCAGGGCGGATTACAGTGTACACATATATGGCAAACATTCAATGCCAATTTTGACATAAAACATATACAGACATAGACAGAGACTATCTAACTTTTTCTGGCCACCAGGGGAGCTGTCACTTTCATCGTCCATCTGCGACATTGATGAAGTACTTCCGCATTCCCCGCATGCTTTTTGCTAGAGTTCTTGCTGAAGTCTTTTTTTTTAATGGCCTCATAAATTAGTTAATTTAGCCTCCCCACACTTTAAGGTGTTACCTAATTTTCCTATTTGGCAGATGCAACTGTCTTTCGGGTTGCAAAGGTTGACAACAGGCTACACAATTGGTTGGAAACCCACTCCAACCCGGGCTGGCTTCGAACTCATGACCTTTTGGACAGAGTGATCTTACTATTCCACTGTACTGCAATATTGTTAGTAATGTTACATGAAATATAAAATATATAATTATATTATTATTATATTGTATTAAAATATTATGTTCAATATTATACTGGGTTGTTGTAGGTTTTTCGGGCTATATGGCCAGGTTCTAGAAGCATTCTAGAACATGGCCATATAGCCCAAAACACCTATAACAACCCAGTGATTCCGGCTATGAAAGCCTTCGACATTAATATTATACTATATTATTATTATATTATGATCAGTAGTATGATCAATAATACTGTAACAATAGCAACTGATTGGTCTACAGTTCCCAGGATCACTGGTAGGACTTTTCTTGTAAATCAGTGCCACAATACTGTAATCCTGGCCTACCTTTCTGGGGGAATATAAGGATTATTGAGAAATGCACGTGAGGCTTTAAAAACTTCCCAACACTTTGAAGTTCCTGGTTTGTATGTGTTCTCAAGCCATTCCTTCGGCCGCATTTTTGTAGTCCTTTTTTTGTAGAAAACAGTTCTCAGGGCCACCCTTAATAAGAAAAGTGTCATGTTCTGTTTGGTCCATATTGTCTCAGTTTCTCGACCAATATGATTCCCGTTTCCTTATTGCGAATTCGTCCTCTGATTTTAAGCTGTCGTTCTAAATAATTTGCTAGAAAATGTTCTTGGAACGTAATGAGATAAACCAAGTCAATATGCTTTAGAACAGAGCTGATGTTGTTTAAGATGTTGTTTAAGCCCAGCCCCAGTTTTAAATGTTTCATGATGTATTGTTTTGATGTTTTACTGTTATTGCTTTAATGTTTATTGGTTTGCTCCATGAGATTAATTGTTGTATTTGTTATGCTGTTGTTTTTATTGAGGGCCTTGGCCTTTGTAAGCCGCACCAAGGCCTTTGGGAGATGTTAGCGGGGTACAAATAAAGATAATAATAATAATAATAATAATAATAATAATAATAATACAGTAATAATGTGTGATAGGGCAAATAACACATTGCACCTAAATGCAAAATTGAATTTTAGAGGGTTGTAATGGGACACATATTTACAAGATATTCTGGAAATATTTCAAGATATTCTGAAAAATATTTGAGAGGTCATGCTTTGACTTGATTACTGTCAAATGGTAAATAATAATAAATAATAACTTTATTTATACCCTGAAGGGTGGCTTCCAGAAGCACATACAAATGCCATAACACATAAAATAGAGAAACATTTACATCACGTATTAAACAACGATAACATCAGTTAAGATAAAAACAACACATTACAAAAAAGTCCAATTTAAACATCAATAAAACACAGCACGAATTGCCATAAAAACAAATACAGTAGAATCTCGCTTATCCAACATAAATGGACCAAGAGAATGTTGGATAAGCGAAAATGTTGGACAATAAGGAAGGATTAAGGAAAAGCCTATTAAACATTACGTTATGATTTTACAAATTAAGCACCAAAACATCATGTTTTACAACAAATCGACAGAAAAAGCAGTTCAATACACTGTAACGTTATGTAGTAATTACTGTGTTTACGAATTTAGCACCAAAATATTGCAATGTATTGAAACAGCTGTGGATCCGGACAGGAGGCAAACTGCGTTGGATAATGCAGAACGCTGGATGAGTGAAGGTTGGATAAGCAGGACTCTACTGTAATACAGCCTCCCAGCCACAGCCCAATTCAACCATTA
Organism: Anolis sagrei; assembly: GCF_037176765.1. Taxonomy (NCBI): domain Eukaryota; kingdom Metazoa; phylum Chordata; class Lepidosauria; order Squamata; family Anolidae; genus Anolis; species Anolis sagrei. The sequence continues at coordinate 39,056,981 of NC_090025.1, forward strand.
AAGTCCTAGCAGATGTCAACACAAAGGATAAATCCTTTGTGTTGCAGTCTGAAATATTTAGTTCTCGTTATTCTTCATTATAGAATTAAGAAGTCTGGGTTGTTGTAGGTTTTTTCAGGCTATATGGCCATGATCTAGAGGCATTCTCTCCTGACGTTTTGCCTGCATCAATGGCAAGCATCCTCAGAGGTAGTGAGGTCTGTTGAAACTATGAAAAAGGGTTTATATTTCTGTGGAATGACCAGGGTGAGACAAAGGACTCTTGTCTGCTGGAGCTACGTGTGAATGTTTCAACTGATCACCTTGATTAGCATATAATGGCCTGACAGTGCCTGGAGCAAACTTTTGTTGAGAGGTGATTAGATGTCCTTGTTTGTTTCCTCTCTGTTGTTGTCCCTGATCCCATGATTTTCTTTCTTATTTTTTTTAAAAAAATACAAAATAGTGCTGATTTAAGATGGTCAGGTTAGAAAAAAATGATGAGAGCTATAGTTCGTTCTTTAAGTTGAGTGAGATAATAAATTCCTGGCTGCCCATATAAATCACCGTCATATAAATCACCGTATTTCAGAGCTTCAATAAAAATAAGAGTGCATTGCAAAAGACCAAACTTTATACAGTATTCTGTATTGACATGCCTTTTATGTTAAGATGCCTTGAAGCACAGAAGCAAATCTCAGTAATAACAATTGCAACGAAGGACATTTATAGAAGTTTAGAAGCCATTAATAGACAACAAGCCCTTTCACATGCACTAATGTGTTGTTAGGCAATGCAGTTTCAGATCAATATTTCCCTGTCATTTCACGGCCACACAACAGATCCAAAACATGTCATTGTATAGCCAATTTCCCCTTAACAAAAAGAAAGGGTTTTTTTTTTAAATGTCAGGAGCGACTTGAGAAACTGCAAGTCACTTCTGGTGTAAGAGAATTGGCCATCTGCAAGGATGTTGCCCAGGGGACGCCCAGATGTGTTACCATTCTGTGGGAGGCTTCTCTCATGTCCCCGCAAGGGAAATTGGAACGGACAGACAGAAACTCACCCCACTTCCCGGATTTGAACTGCCAACCTTTCGGTCAGCAGTCCTGCCGGCACAAGGGTTTAACCCATTGCACTACCAGAGGCTCCAAAAAGGAAGTTGTGGAAGCTCTAACTCTTCGTCTATTCAGTCAACAATGCAGGAGCATTTATGATAGGGACATGCTAACAAGAGTTACTTCTTGTTGCAAATGGCAAACGTTCAACAATTTCTTCTGGGATTTGGATTAACCATCTTGAACAACTTTACTGTCATTTATTATGGTATAAGCATCTGTGAATGTATCTTGGGAAACAGACTAGCTTCGCAGACGTTTTCACAATAATAAATGTATTATATGCAGCTATAAACACTTTTTTGCTGGTTTGCTTCCAACAGATGAACACACGTAATACCTCTGGAAATGTTCATATTATGGGAAACTTACAGAAACTTACAGAATACCCCTGGTGGCGTAGTGGGTTAAACCGCTGAGCTGCTGAACTTGTTGACCGAAAGATTGGCGGTTCGAATCCGGGAAGCAGGGTGAGCTCCCATTGTTAGCCCCAGCTTCTGCCAACCTAGCAGTTCAAAAAAATGCAAATGTGAGTAGATACTGCTTCTGCAGGAAGGTAATGGCACTCCATGCAGTCATGCTGGCCACATAACCTTTGAGGTGTCTTTGAACAACGCCAGCTCTTCGGCTTAGAAATGGAGATGAGCACCACCCCTCAGAGTTGAACATGACTAGACTTAATGTCAGGGGAAAGTTTAATCCTTTACTTACAGAAGTACCAAGTGCTTCATTATCAGGAAAGAAAAATGCCCGTGATCTATTCTTTGCTCCCTGTTCCTCTTGGACACAAAGTTTGTCCTTGCTTTAGCTCCCGAAGGTCAGCAGTTCAAATCTGTGAGACAGGTTGAGCTCCCGTTTGTCAGCTCTAGCTTCCCATGCAGGGACATGAGAGAAGCCTCCCACAGGATTGTAAAATATCCAGGTGTCCCTTGGGCAACTTTCCTGCAGGCAGCCAATTCTTTCACAGCAGAAGCGACTTGCAGTTTGTCAAGTCGCTTTTGGCATGATTTTAAAAAGTTGCAGAACAATTCATTTTCTCTGGGGATCCCCTTTCTGACTTGAGAACAACAACAAAGGAAGACTGGAAAGAGAAACATCAGAATTTGAACATATCCACAAACTCCATTCCACTAAAAGTGGGCTGAACAGAGATAATGGTTTCCTGGGACACTGCATATATTACAACACTAAACAACTTAGCGTCATGGGGGCCCTCTTAGCCAATTTATCTCATCTCTGCTTCCCAGTCAGGATTCCAGTACTCCCTCCTCCATTCATATTGCTATCCATTTATCTTGCTTTAGGCGACATCTTTCTCCCTGCCTTTGTCCCTGCGTGATCACAGCTGAAATTGAAAATGTTGCATCATCATAAGTTTTGCATTTCAATTCCTTGGCACTTAATTTCATGCATCTGAGGACATGAGTCTGCAAAAACCCATGACAGCAACTTTTTGCTCTCAGTTAGTCTCTAAGGCAGTGTTTCTCAACCTGGGGGTCGGGACCCCTGAGAGGGTCGCGAGGGTGTGTCAGAGGGGTCGCCAAAGACCATAAGAAAACACAGTATTTTCCATGTGGGAATTCCAAGTGGGAAGTTTGAGCCAATTCTATCGTTGGTGGAGTTCAGAATGTTCTTTGATTGTAATGAACTATAAATCTCAGCAACTACAACTCCCAAATGTCAAGATCTATTTTCCCCAGATTCCACCAGTGTTCACATTTGGGCATATTGAGTATTCATGCCAAGTTTGGTCCAGATCCACCATTACATGAGTCCACAGTGCTCTCTGGATATAGGTGAACTACAACTCCCAAACTCAAGGTCAATGCCCATCAAACCCTTCCAGTGTTTTCCGTTGGTAATGGGAGCCAAGTTTGGTTCAAATCCATCGCTGGTGGAGTTCAGAATGCTCTTTGATTATAAGTGAACTATAAATCCCAGCAACTACAACTCCCAAATTACAAAATCAATCCTCCCCCAACCCCACTAGCATTCACATTTGGGTGTATTGGGTATTTGTGCCCAGTTTGGGCCAGTGAATGAAAATGCATCCTTCATATCAGATATTTACATTATGATTCATAAGAGTAGTAATATTACAGTTATGAAGTAGCAATGAAAACAATATTATGGCTGGGGGTCACCACAACATGAGGGACTGTATTAAGGGGTAACGGCATTAGGAAGGTTGAGAAACACTGCTCCAAGGGTCCTTCCACACAGCCATGTAACTCAGAATATCAAGGCAGAAAATCCCACATTATCTGAGTGTGGAATCAAATAACCTAGTTCAAAGCAGATATTGTGGGATTTTCTGCCTTGATATTCTGAGTTACATGGCTGTGTGGACGGGCTCTAAGGTTCTATAAGATCCCTTGGCATATCAATATTCCAGCTATGTCTGTTGCACTCCAGAACAGAAACGATACCCTCTGACTTTAAAACACACCACACATTGAGTGAAAAACCAATCCTTTTTATTGAAGCTGAGTAAAATAGCCAGTAGAAAGAAATGCTTGTAAAAATAGGAAAATTTCAAAATGTAAAAGATCAGTAAAATACAGGAATTCAAAGCAATGTCCACAAAAGATATAAAAACAACCCAAGGCAGTATGTAACCAGACAGGAATCAACAGGTTACAAAGATAATCCAGAAGGTGCTAGATCACAGTGAAATGGTAAAATCTCTATAAGAACAAGACCCCTTGAACAGGATTTCCATGGCACATAAACATGATTTCCAAATAATGCCTGATCTAACAAGCTTTCCCTTGAAGCAAACCTTATATCCCAAAGCCCAAAAATTGGTTTCGTTTCCCCCCGCTCTTGCCTCTTATCTGACAAAGCCTTTCGGAGCGACGTAAACATTGAGTTTGTTGTCAAGCCTGGCTGAACTCTAGCCGCCTATTTTTCAACTCCATTTCTGGCTGCTCATTAAAATTTCCAGGTGTCAGATTGTTTCCAAACTCAAATTTTGAGAGCTCACAGAAAGAGGGAGTAAACCATCATCCTTAAGCCCAGCAAGAATATTCTCATGAGAAACTGCCCTTTGCACTGGGGCCTCTCTGTCATTGTCTGCATGAAAATCATTGACCAAACCATCTCCATCTTGCACCTCAGCACCATCATTTCCCACATCAAGAGCATCATGATCCTGAGCATCATGAAACACAAACACAGGCTGATTCCCTACAATGTCTTTGAATTCGCTGCTCATGATACTAAAAGTCTTAAAAAACCCCTCTGCTGGTTAAAAATATTAGACTTAAAAACAACAATTGTACAATGTCAATTTAATAGTGCCTAGAAACTGCTGTGTCTTTGACTGATACATAAGCTCTAGCACATGCTAACATCACGATCTGCTAACAGCACCCTGTTTCCTTATCCAGTCTCTGGGTCTTTAAAGTAACACCCATAATATTACTATGAACAATGTCATCGTCTCGTTTTTATCATCCATGTGCTTCTCCAGGAATTATTTTGTGGTCTTCTTTTTAATCAGTCCTGGGATAAACTTCACACCCACCAACATATCAGAGATATAAATCTGGGACATATGTGACCAAGCTACATCAAGTTGGGAAAATTATTAAATTAGGAAGAACCCTAAATTAGGAATACAGTGTTGCCTCGCTACTTCGCGGTTCACTTTTAGCGGACTCGCTGTTTCGTGGGTTTTTGAAAATCTATATAAATAAAATGTAATGTTTGTTTGTGGGATTAACAGAACTCAAAAATCACTGGACGAATTAACACCAAATTTGGACACAAGACACCTAACAACCCAATGTATGTCCTCCACTCAAAAAAAAATATGATTTTGTCATTTGGGAGTTGGAGTTGCTGGGATATATAGATCACCTACAATCAAAGAGCATTCTGAATCCCCACCAACGATGGAATTGAACCAAACTTGGCACACAGTTCTCCCATGACTAACAGAAAATACTGGAAGGGTTTGGTGAGCAGTGTCCTTTGGTTTTGGAGTTGTAGTTCACCTACATCCAGAGATCACTGTGGACTCAAACAATGATGGATCTGGACCAAACTCTACACGAATACTCAATATGCCCAAATATGAATACTGGTGCAGTTTGGGGAAAATAGAATCTTGACATTTGGGAGGCTAGTTTTCTGAATCATTGCCCCAAGTAATTCCAGGAACAGATCTAAAAACCAAGACTCCCAGAAAGTCTTGTGGAGGGGGTGAGGGGGGGGGGGGGGCTGTATAATGGGATATCTTGAAGATGAGACCCAAATCTAACCACAAAATTAATCTCTGATTCATATAAATCTTAATTTTATTAATTAAAAATAAATTTGTGCATGTGTACATTGAGGTACCAGAAAGCAAAGATGACACCATCTCAGCCACATGTGTGTCCAATTTTGAATTTTGGAATTCCGGGTAAGGGCTACTCAACCTGTATATATGAAATGGAATCCATAGTGCCTTATGAAATATTAATATTTTTAACATTCAATGGTGCATCTGATTAAAACACCTGTTTTAAAATGGTAAACAATGAATGCACTTAAAAATACATACCACAGATTGAGAGAGCACAGCCAATTCCACATCACTCCACCTTGGGAAGAGCGATCCTATCTCGGGAAGGTGTTCCAAAGCCTTGTAGCCACCCACAGACTTTCATTTTCCATTTTGTAACCACATCTGTCTAACCTGCACAGATTTGACTTTGATGTTTTCTTCCCTTCTCTTTCAATTCTATGATCTCATTAATTCTCATAAGCTTATATCTTGTTCCAGAACTGGGTGTAGTTCGAGACCTCTCCAAGAGTTCTTTTTCTTTTTTTGGTGCCAAACAGTGATCTGTTACTGCTATAGCATAAGCCGTGTTGGTAAAAATGATGCCACAGATGGTACACAGCAGAGCAGCATTCTGATCTTTTCAGTGATGGGATCCAGCACCACTCAGAGCCAATGATAAAACTCCCTGGTTGGTTCTCAACCTCGATATCTTTTCCTGGCCTAAAACTGCACAGGGAATGCAAAAAATATCCAGTAAGGTCGTCAAGTTAACTCTTTCATCCCATTTACATTTGGCTGTGATGCGAAGAGCAACTCAAATCCATCTGTCTGGTGGCAGAGGGTCATCTTAAATAATCTAAATCGGCAGAAAGGGACTTTCAAGATGCTCCTGTTTTCCGCAGGGAGAATCTACAGGAATGTTCTTGTATTTTTGCAATTTGCTATCTTCTAGTTACTGGTTGTTTTCTTGTATATCACCTTAAGTTATGGCGTAATGTTAAGTTATTATTGTATTGCAAAAAGAGAAGTTAGCAAAATTATAAATACGATTTATGTTTAAAGTGTGGTTTTATTATTGTAGTTGTAAGGCATTGAAATTTTGCCATTATCTATGTGTAAACCGCTTTGAGTCCCCCTGGGGGTGAGAAAAGTGGTATATAAATACTGTAAATAAATAAATAAATACAATTATTAAATCCAGAGAAAATTCCATGATATTGAGGGAGACATAGTTTTAAAAGGGATTTTTCAGGGATGCTTCCAATGACAATAAGTCGCACTTGTCCTGATTTATTGCCATATATGTGTCTGCTTTTGCAAAGGGCCTTTGTTTGGTTTCAAATTGGAAATTTTGTCATTGTTGATCCAGTCATTTTCTCGTGGTACTACATTGCTTGAAGTAACTTCTTATTTATGCCAACCATAAGGCAAAAACAATCATGGAGTTTTCTCAGCAAGATTTGTTCAGAGAGGATTTGCCTTTGCCTTCTTCTAGGTCCGGAGGGGTGTGACTTGCCCAGGGTCACTAAGAGCCCCTTCAACATTGCCATATAAAATCCAGATTATCTGTTTTGAACTGGATTATATGGCAGTGTATACTCATATAATCCAGTTCAAACCTGCCCTGAGTCCTCTAGAGAGGGGGGGCGGGATATAAACAAACTTATTATTATTATTATTATTATTATTATTATTATTATGTGGATTGTCTGGTGCTGTGAAGAGAAACAGCAAAATACTCCTCAATAATGAGAGCAACTCACCTTAATCTGGAATATATGGCAGTGTAGAAGGGGCCTCGGTGGGATTTTAATGGCTGAGCAGGGATTCAAACTCTGGTCTCAGCTCCATACTCAAACCATTAGCTCTAACGAGTAACCTGTTTTATCCATCTGAAAGGTTCCTGGGAGACTAAGCAAAGCCAACCCAAAATGATTACCAATACCCACGTATAGAGATAAGCACTCCAAAGTATACTGTATATCCAAGAAAGAAATTTACATTTTCTGAACACCATTGCCATTTCTGTTATATTCAGGTATGAGATGCAGTTGCCAAATTGATATCTGAAGCAATTCATAGTTCTAAAGAACACTGCTTAATAAAAAAAAAAATAAGGAAGCAATCTAAAGGGGGAACAATTCTCTGTTTTAGCAGCTTGAAATAACTCGAGTCACATGAAATAATAAAAATATAGTCACGCAATGGAAAACATTTATGATAATGCAAACTGTAACTTGTTAAATCTGTCCATCTAGGATTTGCCAGTTTCTGGCGTGGCAATCTTGCCAATGTTATCCGATATTTCCCAACTCAGGCCCTAAACTTCGCTTTTAAGGACAAATACAAGCAGATTTTCATGTCTGGAGTGGATAAAGATAAACAAGTAAGTCTGGTTTAATATCAAATTTACTAAAAACAGATGTATATAGTTGTCTCAAACCCTTTTGTTTCGTCCAGTCTTGCAGAAATGAATACTTTGGGGAATTTTTATTATTATTATTTCAGACTCACACTTATGAAAGCTTATCAAATAATGTGGTGTCTTGAATTTGCTCCCACTGATGGAAGAGTTTCATACATGGAAAAAGGAGAGTTAGCTTTAATTGATTTTCCTTCTCTGTATTGCCCTTCCTTTCTTCAACTCTCAAAACTATTCCTGAATACTGTATGTATACCCTAACTCCTGACAGTTGAACCCAAGGCCTCATCAGACTCGGTCTTCTATGCGTCTTTGCTTCGTTTTCAGGCACTACTATGCAATATCCCAGAATACTTGTAGGGTATCAGCAAAAACACAAAACAATCTATGTGTAATGTCAAAATATAATGTCAAAAGAGCATATAGTATGCTATTTAACAAAATCCCGAGTACATAGCTCAATTCAGTGGCCCAAAACAAAATCAAAAGGAGCAACCGCTCTCAAATGTGACAGTTCCAGGTCTGAACAGGGGTACCACTGTATATAGGCTTCGGGGATACATACACTGAGACCAATCATACACAAAGTGAACACAGAGTCATGAGGCTATAATGTATACTGAAGTCAATAATGAAGATGGAGATTATTTTTACTTCTGTAATTTTGCTGGAGAATACTTGTTACTCTATGTTATGTTATGTTATGTTATATCTTATTATAGATAAGAGTCTAGAGTTGCTGATTACTTCAACTCCTGAAGAAGGGGATCTCTTTCCCCGAAACAGGGTACAAAAATACCCGGGCACCCCTGTTGAATACCATTTGGACTTCTCCTACAGAGACTTATTTTGAGAAGCAGTGCTCCATTTTCACTGGACTTGATTTGGATTTATTCCATGAAGATTTTTGAGAGTGGTGCTCCATCTTCATTATTGACTTCAGTATACATTATAGCCTCATGACTCTGTGTTCACTTTGTGTATGATTGGTCTCAGTGTATGTATCCCCGAAGCCTATATACAGTGGTACCCCTGTTCAGACCTGGAACTGTCACATTTGAGAGCGGTTGCTCCTTTTGATTTTGTTTTGGGCCACTGAATTGAGCTATGTACTCGGGATTTTGTTAAATAGCATACTATATGCTCTTTTGACATTATATTTTGACATTACACATAGATCGTTTTCAGGCACTGGCAAAACAGAGTCCCACAGAGGCCATCCCAACCTGCCCATAGGAATTTGTGTTGCCAGTACCTGAAATCTGAGAGAAGACTCCATTTTCAGGAGTCGGTACTACCTGACTCCTAATTGGAGAATGCAGGGAAAGAACAGCAGATGACAAAAGAGGACGTGGGATGGTTGGCGATCCAAGAACATAGGGAAAGCCAGTATGGAACGCTTTCCCTCGCATTCCCCTGCCTGTCTAATGAGGTCCCCAGTCTTCCCATTCTGTTTTAAGGTACAGACTAAATTAAAATTTAACATACTTTGCTTTAAGATGCAAAGCTAATTAAGGAGAGAGTTGAAATTAGACCATTTTAATTTTAATTTTTTGGAATGTCCACCCAGTCTTCTTTGTCTGGTGCCAGCTGTCAAGAGAAACACTGAAATTCTTCTCAATAATGACAGCAACTCACCTTAAGCATATCTTTTGTCTAATTCATAGGGCCTGCTCAGCCTGTTCGTCCCATCACATGGGATGCATGGGTGAGCAGAACTAGTTTGGAAATGATTGTCCGCTTAATAGTACTGGTGGTACTGATTGTTGCTTCCTCAGTAGCACCTTTTCAGAGTGTAAATGTGGTTCAGTGGTGATCACACATTTATTTGAGACTGATGTTGCAGCCAATTAAGAGTGCTTCCAGACAGGCATTTATCCTGGGAACATTCTCATTTAAAAAAACACGAATGTCCTGGGGGCCCATCCACAGACACCCCAGAAAATGCATTCTTTCTGGGGTGAGTGTCCAGATATTATCCCAGAACATTCCAGGAAAACACCTGGACACTCTAACCCCCTCCCCAAAAGCCTTTTAAAAAAACAAAAGAACTTACCCAGACTCCATTAGAAGGGTGCCGGAACTCTCCTGGCGCCTAGAAATGATGCGCTAGGAGAAAGGGAGGGGGAGGAGCGATTTTCCTCCTCTCCTCCCTTTCTCCTGGTGCGTCATTTCTGTATGCCAGGAGAGCTCCGGCACCACTCAAATGGACGCCGGGTAAGTTTTGAGGGAGCAGTCCAGACAGCGGAAGTAGTGGGTTTATCCCACGCCTTCCAAGAAGGTGTAGAATAAACCCAGTAACAAATTTATTCACCACAAACCAGGGTTTTCCTGGTTTATGGCAAATTAATTAATGTTTTTCGGGGATGTCATCTGGACAGCTCCCTTTTTAATTGCGGGGACTCCTGCGTTAACGGGGCTGTCAGGATGAGCCCTCAGATTTTCATTTTTGCACTTGAAATTTCTCTAACCTGGATGGTCCTTCATATATTGTTGGACTATACCTCCCATCATCCGTAATCAGCATGCCCAAGAGTAGAGAAAATTACGTACCCCTTCTCTTACAAACATCTCGAAAATGCCTGTGTTTTAATCAGGTTTTTCTATCAATAATAATAATAATAATAATAATACAGTTTATTTATATTCCACTCTATCTCCCCAAGTGGGCTTAGAGCGGATTACAGATACATATATGGCAAATGTTCAATGCCGTTATACAACTGACAGAGACAGACAGCACATAATCAGAGGCAAGGCTTTCCTCTTTTCATGTCTACCCCCGCCCAAAAAGTTGTGCACAATAAATCAGTGTAAAAAAATGTAAAAATCTCTGGAAATTAAAAAAAACCCCATATTTGAATGTAAATTGTTAATTGCTATTACCAACAGATGGAATTTCCTCCAAAATTAAAGGCAAAAAAGTCTCTGTTCGAAATTTAAGCTTAACTTATTATATCTGAGCATAGAATTTGGGTTGAGAATAGTTTTCATGCACCTTTGTAGGTATTTGTTTTACACACGATCCAATTGGCTCCATAAGAATCAATAGAAATGAGAATAACCTATTCCAATCATATATACCATATATACTTGTATATAAACGAACCCGAATATAAGCTGAGGCACCTAATTTTGCCACAAAAAACTGTGAAAATGTATTGACTCAAGTATAAGCCGAGGGTGGGAAATGCAGCAGCTACAGGTAAATTTTAAAAGAAAAATAGTTACCAATGAAATTACATTAATCGAGGCATCAGTAGGTTAAATGTTTTTGAATATTCACATAAAACTGACATTTAAGATAAGATTGTCCAACTCTGGTTAATCCATTATTCTAACCTTCTTTGATGAAAATGTGCTTACGTATCCTTCCAATAATAATAGAGTAAAATAATGTTGTTGTTGTTCATTCGTTCAGTCGTCTCCGACTCTTCGTGACCTCATGGACCAGCCTACGCCAGAGCTCCCTGTCGGCCGTTACCACCCCCAGCTCCCTCAAGGTCAGTCCAGTCACTTCAAGGATGCCATCCATCCATCTTGCCCTTGGTCGGCCCCTCTTCCTTTTGCCTTCCACTTTCCCCAGCATAATTGTCTTCTCTAGGCTTTCCTGTCTCCTCATGATGTGGCCAAAGTACTTCAGCTTTGTCTCTAGTATCTTTCCCTCCAGTGAGCAGTCGGGCTTTATTTCCTGGAGGATGGACTGGTTGGATCTTCTCGCAGTCCAAGGCACTCTCAGAACTTTCCTCCAGCACCACAGCTCAAAAGCATCGATCTTCCTTCGCTCAGCCTTCCCTAAGGTCCAGCTCTCACATCCGTAGGTGACTACAGGGAATACCATGGCTTTGACTAGGCGGATCTTTGTTGCAAGTTTGATGTCTCTACTCTTCACTATTTTATCGAGACTGGACATTGCTCTCCTCCCAAGAAGTAAGCGTCTTCTGATTTCCTGGCTACAGTCTGCATCTGCAGTAATCTTTGCACCTAGAAATATAAAGTCTGTCAGGGCCTCCACGGTTTCTCCCTCTATTTTCCAGTTGTCAATCATTCTTGTTGCCATAATCTTGGTTTTTTTGACGTTTAGCTGCAACCCGGCTTTTGCGCTTTCTTCTTTCACCTTGATTAGAAGGCTCCTCAGCTCCTCCTCGCTTTCGGCCATCAGAGTGGTGTCATCTGCATATCTGAGGTTGTTAATGTTTCTTCCAGCAATTTTCACCCCAGCTTTGCATTCATCCAGCCCCGCACATCGCATGATGTGTTCTGCATACAAGTTAAAAAGGTTGGGTGAGAGGATGCAGCCTTGCCGTACGCCTTTCCCAATCTTGAACCAGTCTGTTGTTCCGTGGTCAGTTCTTACTGTTGCTACTTGGTCCTTGTACAGATTCCTCAGGAGAGAGACAAGGTGGCTTGGGATGCCCATCCCACTAAGAGCTTGCCACAATTTATTATGATCCACACAGTCAAAGGCTTTAGAATAGTCAATGAAGCAGAAGTAGATGTTTTTCTGAAACTCCCTGCCTTTCTCCATTATCCAGCGGATATTGGCAATTTGGTCTCTCGTTCCTCTGCCTTTTCTAAACCCAGCTTGAACATCTGGCAACTCTCGCTCCATGTATTGCTGGAGTCTTCCTTGCAGGATCTTGAGCATTACCTTACTGGCATGAGAAATAAGGGCAACTGTACGGAAGTTTGAGCAGTCTTTCGCATTTCCCTTTTTTGGTATGGGGATATAAGTTGATTTTTTCCAGTCTGATGGCCATTCTTGTGTTTTCCATATTTGCTGGCAAATGGCATGCATCACCTTGACAGCATCATCTTTTAAGATTTTAAACAGTTCAGCTGGGATCCCATCATCTCCTGCTGCCTTGTTGTTAGCAATGCTTCTTAAGGCCCATTCAACCTCACTCCTCAGGATGTCTGGTTCTAATTCATTCACCACACCGTCAAAGCTATCCTCGATATTGTTATCCTCCCTATACAGATCTTCTGTATAGTCTCGCCACCTTCTCTTGATCTCTTCAGCTTCTGTTAGGTCCCTGCCATCTTTGTTTCTTATCATACCAATTTTTGCCTGAAATTTACCTCCAATGTTTCTAATTTTCTGGAAGAGGTCTCTTGTCCTTCCTATTCTGTTGTCTTCTTCCACTTCCATGCATTGCTTATTTAAAAATAGTTCCTTATCTCTTCTGGCTAACCTCTGGAATTGCGCATTTAACTGGGCATATCTCCCCTTTTCACTGTTTCCTTTTGCTTTCCTCCTTTCTTGGGCTACTTCCAGTGTCTCAGCAGACAACCATTTTGCCTTCTTGGTTTTCTTTTTCTTTGGGACATACTTTGTTGCCGCCTCCTGAACAATGTCGCGGACTTCTGTCCATAGTTCTTCTGGGACTCTGTTTACTAAATCTAGTCCTTCAAATCTGTTCTTCACTTCCACTGTATATTCGCTAGGAATGTTAGTGAGATCATATCTAACTGGTCTGTGTATTTTCCCTGATCTCTTTAGTTTTATTCTAAATTGGGCAATAAGAAGTTCGTGATCTGAGCTACAGTCAGCCCCAGGTCTTGTTTTCACCGACTGGATGGATGTCCGCCACCTTTGGCTGCAAAGGATGTAGTCAATCTGATTTCGGTGTTGACCATCTGGTGAGGTCCATGTATAAAGCCGTCTTTTAGGTTGTTGGAAGAGAGTATTCGTTATACACAGCGAGTTTTCCTGGCAGAATTCTATCAGCCTGCGTCCCGCTTCATTTTGTTCTCCCAGACCATGCTTGCCTGTGATCCCAGTTGTCATTTGACTTCCCACCTTGGCATTCCAGTCTCCTGTAATGAAAATAATGTCTCTTTTTGGTGTATTATCCAGTAGGTCCTGCAGATCCTCATAGAACTGATCTACTTCTGCTTCTTCAGCAGCTGTGGTTGGGGCGTATATTTGGATCACTGTGATGTTGAAAGGCTTTCCTTGCACTCGAATTGAGATCATTCTGTCATTTTTTGGGTTGTATCCAAGCACCGCTTTAGCAAATTTCTTATTAATTATGAAGGCTACTCCATTTCTTCGATGTTCCTCTTGTCCGCAGTAGTAGATCTGGTGGTCATCTGATGTGAAGTGGCCCATTCCAGTCCATTTCAGTTCGCTGACCCCCAGAATGTCTATCTTTAGTCTTGACATCTCACCAATAACAACATCCAATTTGCCCTGGCTCATAGATCTTACATTCCAGGTTCCTATGGTGTGTTGATCTTTAGAGCATCGGATTCGTCGTTCACCTCCAGTACCGTCGGCCGCTAGCCTTCCTTTCGGCTTTGAGCTAGCTGCGTCATCACATCTGGGGCTAGTTGAACTTATCCTCTGCTCCTCCCCAGTAGCATTTTGGCCATCTTCCGACCTGGGAGTCCCATCTTCCAATGGCATACCGACATATCTCTGGTTGTACTGGTCCATTTAGTTTTCTTGGCAAGGATACTGGAGTGGTTTGCCATTGCCTTCCCCAGGGATCACGCTTGGTCTGACCTCTCTGCCACAACCGTCCCGTCTTGGGTGGCCCTTCACGGTTTCGCTCATGACATCATTGAGGTGCTCAAGCTCCAGCGCCCCGACAAGGCGGTGATCCTTTGCTGGAGAGAGTAAAATAATAAATGTAATAAAATAATGGAAATGTGATAATAACAGTAATAATAGAGTAAAATAATGAATTTAAAATAATAATAATAATAACAACAACAGAGTAAAATAATAAATAAGTTTGACTCTAGTATAAACCAAGGAGGGATTTTTCAGCCTTAAAAAGGGGCTGAAAAAATCGGCTTATACTCGAGTATGTACGGTAATTAAAAAATCAAATTCCAAACCCTTAAATCTGAATGTTGCCTGCCGGATATTGAAGGTTATTTGCTTATGTTTACATTTGATCATTTAGAAAGTTTAGAAAACATCATGCAGGTCAAACCTGCATGATGTTCCTTTTTTGTTTTTTGTTTTTGTTCTTTTATTTTATTTTGCGATATTTATTAGGAAGGTTTGGGAAGTGATGTTGAACTCTGTTTTTGAATTGATCACAGTGTTTTCATTTCAGTTTGGACGGTGGTTCATTTCAAATCTGGCTTCTGGTGGAGCAGCTGGGGCAACATCATTGTGTGTAGTGTATCCATTAGATTTTGCACGAACTCGATTAGGTGCTGACATAGGAAAAGGTAAGGACATTGGCGTAATACTATTTTCCAAGTATGCCCAGACTTGCAGTTAGTTGGTTAGCGGGAGGGTGGTTGTGTGTGCTTCCTCTGCTACTGGCTGTCACATTTGGAAAAGGTGAAGTACGTATTTTGGCATTGACTTTTGGAGAAGACAAGTGCTGGATTCTTGCAGGGTGACATAATGCAGTTCTACATAGACACTTTTATCCCGGGCAAGTCTCGATCAGCCCCAGGATAGTTCTTTTCACAAGCCTCCAGGCCGCTGCAAACGCTGGGGCAAAAAAGGCCTTAGCATCTCCCTCCTGTTTCTGTTGTAGCAGAAGCCATTGCTTATCACTTGGAGTGACGTCAACTGGAGCATCAGAGCAATGTCGTAGAGGGGGGAGAGGAGGAATCATACACATTCCTTGTTCAATCACCCTTGCGCTCTTACCTATGTCACTCCAAATGACAAACAAGGGCCAGCAGCCATTTTGTGTGCAGTGGCCGCTGCTACGGCAAGAACAGGAGGAGAATGGAAAATGCCATCCCATGTCCCTAAGCCATTCAGACCTGGGGAATATGGAATGGCCATGGGAACAGTTGTGGCCTAGGAAACCCACAGTACAGCTCTTTTACCTCTACACCTCCCAAACATGTAATATTCCATAACACAGTACTCTAAATCTGTGCTAGAACCAGAGTGAAGGAGATGAGCCAGGAAGACAGAGTTCCACCATGTCTCCTGGGTTATCATTTGGGAGCTCCTCCACCCCAGCACCAACTGACTCTCCGGGGCCAGAGTGAAGAAGAGAAGCCAGGAAGACAGAGTTCCACCATGTCTCCTGGGTTATCATTTGGGAGCTCCTCCACCCCAGCACCAACTGACTCTCCGGAGCCAGAGTGAAGAAGAGGAGCCAGGAAGACAGAGTTCCACCATGTCTCCTGGGTCATCAATTGGGAGCTCCTCCACCCCAGCACCAACTGACTCTCCGGAGCCAGAGTGAAGAAGAGGAGCCAGGAGGACAGAGTTCCACCATGTCTCCTGGGTCATCGATTGGGAGCTCCTTCCCCCCCCTCCCCCCCAGCACCAACTGACTCTCCGGAGCCAGAGTGAAGAAGAGGAGCCAGGAAGATAGAGTTCCACCATGTCTCCTGGGTCATCAGTTAGGGACCCCCTCTCCCCAGCAATAATCCTAGTATTGTTCTGTCCTGATATTATAATATATTGTATACACATATAATGTTGATATTGATATTATAATGTAATACACTATAATACTACTACTAATAATAATAATAATACAATGTAATAATTACATATTTTATATTACATGTACTATTACTAATAATATTACAGTATAGTGGTATATATATATATATATATATATATATATATATAGCAATATATAATTCTAATATTGTGCTATGCTAATAATATAATATATTGTATGTACATATAACTTGTAAGCCATTCTGAGTCCCCTTCAGGATGAGAAGAGTGACATGTAAATGTCATAAATAAATAAAATCTGCAAGTTCCACATCAGAGCCACTGGTATACTTGAGTGGCTGACAATTGGAACTACCCCTTCCTGTTAGCTGTTTTCATTTTTTTCTCAATCTGTCACAAATATCAATTTTCTCATTCTTCTTCAGAAGCTTAACTTCGCACCCTTTCCTTCCAGGTCCAGCAGAGCGACAATTTACAGGCCTTTTAGATTGTATTGGTAAAATTGCAAAGAAGGATGGAATTACTGGCCTGTACCAAGGATTTAGTGTTTCAGTACAAGGAATCATTGTGTATCGAGCATCCTATTTTGGATGTTACGACACCATAAAAGTAAGTTTCCTGATTTCACATGTCACTTTTACAGTGTATTTATAGTATTTATCATTTCTTAAAACATGCCTGTTAGTGATGGCATTAATTCTGCACCATAGACCAACAATTGGCATCTTGGCACTAAACTCAATTGATTCATAGTCACAACAGCGGTGATACCAGCTTTATATGAGATAGATTAGTCCTTACTTTGATGTTACACCGCCTGTCACCACTGGTCACATTGTGGCCAGTGTTTGACGCATTGCCATTGGTAAACCTAGACATTCCTGTTCCTGTGATGCTTCTCTTTAGCTCCCAAAATAGTCAGCCACTTCATGCCTGTGGAGGAGGTTTTTTTTAATCATGTCAGAAACAAGCAGAGAGTACAGTTGTAATGTATTTAAAAACACAAAGTTTAACACTTGGCATTATACTAAATGTCCTTTGACCGGAAGCTGGCTACTTGAAGTACCTCTGGTGTCTCTGTAAGAAGGTCCTCCATTGTGCATGTTGCAGGGCTTAGGTTGCATTGTAATAGGTGGTCTGTGATTTGCTCTTTTCCACACTCGCATGTCGTGGTCTCCACTTTGTAGCCCCATTTCTGAAGATGGGCTCTGCACCTCATGGTGCCAGAGCACAGTCTGTTCAGCGCCTTCCAAGTCACCCAGTCTTCTGTGTGCCCGGGGAGTAAGGGGGCTCTAATTGGTATCAGCCACTGATTGAGGTTCCAGGTTTTAGCCTACCAATTTTGGACTCTCGCTTGCTGAGGTGTTACTACGAGTATCTCTGTAGATCTTCAGAGCTCGAGATATTTGTCTGTTCTTAAAGTAAAAGCACACATCTGCATTTTAGATGGATTAGGAATCAGCTGGTTTTCCCTGTAATAGGCAGTAAGATCACCTAAAGCTTCTGAGAGCTTTTGTTCAACCGTTTCAAAGATGGGTTGTTGTAGGTTTTTCGGGCTATGTGCAGAGTCAAGTTCAGCACTTGTGATGAGCAGCTTTTGCTTTTCTGGAAACCAGCTTGCTGTGGAATCATACATGGGTGTATTTTTTTCCATCATTCTATGCAAAATAAGTCTTTCCAGAAGCAACTTGCAGCACTTGTGAAGGGAGTGACCTGTGGGAAAGGGTCGCTCTGTAACTCTGTTACTTATAATACTGTCCACTGACTTCAAAAAGAATATGGTTAGAAAAGTATGCTACCAAGTGACTGAAGGTGATATGACAAGCTTCAAACAAAATTGATTAAGATATTTAAACAAAACAAAACCTTGAATCATATGCTTTGGGTCTATTTAGTATACTTGCCAAGTCTGAGGTTCCTAAGATTCATGTTCTGGTACCTATGAGTCTGACAGACTCATACTTCCTGTTACTTTACATGATTCTTTGACACCTTCAAAAGGAAGAAATCCTTTAAATTACACTGAAAATGTGAAATTATTCATTATTCTCATTTCTGCTTTCCTTTCTTAGGGAATGCTGCCAAATCCAAAAGAAACACCATTCATTGTCGCTTTTGCCATTGCTCAAGTTGTTACTATATTTTCTGGGATCCTATCGTATCCCTTTGACACTGTGAGAAGACGCATGATGATGCAGGTAAACAACATATTTAGCAAGCATTGCTTTGTTTACGATTTAGTATATATTGCCACTTATTCTTTCTTGATGCTGTTTATCCTATCAAAGTTGTCTCCTTCTGTGCTTTTCCCCAAAACAAATGAACCACATTGTTTTATAGCAGATACACAACACCATATCTAAAAAAGGTGGGGGATCCCTGGGTTTAGGAACATTCGTGAGTGTATTTTATTGAATTTCTGTCTCTTAGATAGATGGCAGATAGAGAGATAGATACTTGAAAATCCTGCATTAAACAGGGGCTTGGACTACAAAGTCTATGAGGCATCTTCCAATTCTATGAGTCTATGCTTTATAACTCTGCCTACTGTTGCTTTTGGCATTTTTTAGGTTTTCTGAGAGGAAAGCTGTGATAGTTCTTTTACGTAAAGAGGACAGAGACAAGGCTCAAGTGAAGAATTATAAAACAATGTCATTGGTCAATAAACTTTAGCAACAGGTTGAAACAAATTTTAGCAAAAATAATGCATAGGAATCAAGCAGGCTTCCTCCCAGGTAGATATCTGAACCAAAATGTGAGAATGGCAATAGATATAATTGAGTACACTGAACAAAACCCAAGCAGAGAGATCGTGTTACTGTTCTTAGATGCAGAAAAAACATTTGATAATATGCAGTGGGACTATATGATTAAACTACTGAACCATTTTGGAGTGGCTCAACACTTTAAAAATTCCATAGGAGCTATCTATTCAAGACAAAGGGCCAAATTAAAAATAAATGCCCAAATGTCAAATTATATAAAAATTCAAAAAGGTACAGGCTGTCCCTTGTCACTGCTACTGTTTATTTGGATATTAGAAATTTTGAACAGCAGAATTAGAAAAGCTAGTGAAGTTAATGGAGTTAAAGGCTGGTCTGAGTCCCTCTACGGAGGTTGAGAAGATCGGGATAGAAAAGTTTTAAATAAACAAACAAATAAATAAATAAATAAATAAAGGGTATGCATTTAAAGGGAAGGCGTATGCAGATGGTTTGGTGTGTTTCTTAAGGGACCCTTTAAAAAGAACACAAACTATATTGGAGATTATCGCCAAATTTAGCATTGTGTCGGGCTTTGAAATCAATAAGGAGAAATCGGTATTTCTAACTTTGTGTGTGTGTGTGTGTGTCAGGAGCAACTTGAGAAACTGCAAGTCCTGGTGAGAGAGAATTGGCCGTCTGCAAGGATGTTGCCCAGGGGATGTTTTGATGTTTTACCATCCTTGTGGGAGGCTTCTCTCGTGTCCCCGCATGGGGAGCTGGAGGTGACAGAGGGAGCTC
This sequence comes from Anolis sagrei, assembly GCF_037176765.1. Taxonomy (NCBI): domain Eukaryota; kingdom Metazoa; phylum Chordata; class Lepidosauria; order Squamata; family Anolidae; genus Anolis; species Anolis sagrei. The sequence goes on from NC_090025.1 coordinate 39,076,683, forward strand.
ATCCGCACCCTCCCCAGATTCGATCCTCTGACCTGTTGGTGGTTCGTAGAGGGAGACACATTCGGACAGGTAAACTGGGCCAGAACCATTTAGGGCTTTATAGGCTAAAGCCATCATTATGAATTGTGCTCAGTAGCAGACTGGAAGGCAGTGGAGCTGACGTAACAGGGGGGTTGTATGCTCCCTCTACACCGCTCCGGTAAGCAACCTGGTTGCCGTCCGTTGGCCTAACGGAACCTTCTGAGCAGTCTTCAAAGTCAACCCCACATAGAGTGCGTTGCAGTAATCTATTTGGGATGTAACAAGAACCTGGACAACTGTGGCCAAGTCAGACTTCCCAAGATATGGGCGAAGCTGGCGCACAAGTTTTAGTTGTGCAAAAGCTCCCCTGGTCACCACTGAGACCTGGGGTTCCAGGCTCAGTGATAAGTCCAGGAGAACTCCCAAGCTGCGAACCTTCAGGGGGAGTGTAACCCCATCCAGCACAGGCTTATTATCCAGTTTAATCCAGTCCTTTAGCCAACTAAAATTTGAAGCTTCATAGCAATATCTGCCAGGGCCCCTCTGCCTTTCCCATAAATAAAGTTCCTGTAGGCAATTCTGGCTCTTTTGCCTTTCCAAATTAATTTGCCCAGCTCTCTCTTTCATTTTTAAACCCCTTTACTCCCTTAATAATTGGCAAATTTTAAAACAGAAGCAACATTTTGGGTAATACCATCATTTTTATCACTGCTATCCTCCCTAATCAGGTAATTTGAACTCTGCCAATTTTCAAGATCTCCTTCCATCTGTCCCTTCTGTCTATTGCTTCAACTGGAATTCCTCTCTTATCTGGCAGGGTACAGCTAGTTTTTAATATTTTACTAATCTTCCCTTTAAAGATATTGACCAGGAGATATGTTTATTTGATTTATTTAAACTGTGTTTAGAAAATCACGAAACTTTCTTGGTATTTTGTTTACTGAAACTGGAATACTTCTGTGTGACATTTGAGCGTGACACAAAACCTGAGAAAGCCACATTCTGCATTTTTGCAAAAATCTAGATTTCCCAAGTTTGGTATGTGTTCATGTTGAAAACGGTCAGTGTGAAAATTAGCAAAACCTTGCTGAAGAATAATGTTCTAAAAACATTCGGCAGACATTGTCCAAGAACAGCTTGCTTCAGAAATGCCCAGAGGAAAAAAGTGACCTCATTTAACTCTGAAGCTTAAAGAAGCATCACAAGAAGATCATGGGCTTGCTAAATTTAGCTGCAGAGGGCTAAGTAGGGAAGCTACTCATTAAGGTTCTTATATCTAAAGAGGCAAAATTATTGACAGGTATTTCTAGATTTATTATTACAATGCCTCACACTACAGAATAAATGCCATGTATTGTATTGTGAGTGTATTTGAGCCAGTGTATCTACTTCTTTTTTTTTTTTTTTTTTTTTGCACACAGAGTGGTGAGACTGAACGTCAGTACAAAGGAACTATCGACTGCTTTGTCAAGATCTATGGCCAGGAAGGAATAAATGCTTTCTTTCGAGGAGCCTTCTCAAATGTTCTTCGTGGGACAGGAGGTGCTCTCGTATTAGTCCTGTATGACAAAATAAAAGAGTTTCTTAATATTGATCCCTCATTAGGCGGAGGGTCTGACTAGATCCACCAATGTACCTGTATCTCACCCAGAGAGAGAATTCTTGCTCTTCTGAATACATTCATTATTAGACCATAGATGATGGGAATAGTTAGGTTTTTTGCATGGCTCTGTTAATTCTGTATGTAGTCTACATGATTTATTTCCTTTCATTAAAAGTTGTGTTCACTTGTTTTATAATTTGTTTGTTGTTTTTATATGCCAGGTTTTCTTATTCCAGACTCTTCCATTTGTCATTTCTTCTCATTACCCAATCAAAATCAATATTGTCGCTGTGTTGTCGAAGACTTTCATGGCCGGAATCACTGGGTTGCTCTGAGTTTTCCGGGCTGTATGGCCATGTTCCAGAAGCATTCCCTCCTGACGTTTCACCCACATCTATGGCAGACATCCTCAGAGGTTGTGAGATATGTTGGAAATGAGGCAAGTGAGGTTTATATATCTGTAGAAAGTCCAGGATTGGAGAAAGAACTCTTGTCTGTATGTGGCAAGTGTGAATGTTGCAATTGATAACCTTGATTAACACTGAATAGTCTTGCAGCCTCAATGCTTGGTTGCGCCCAGCCTAGGGAAATCCATTGTTGGGATGTGATTAGCTGGCCCTGATTGTTTCTTGTCTGGAATTAGAATCATAGAGTTGGAAGAGACCTCATGGGCCATCCAGTCCAATCCCTTGCCAAGAAGCAGGAATATTGCATTCAAAGCACCCCTGAAAGGTGGCCATCTAGCCTCTGTTCAAAAACCTCCAAAGAAGGAGCCTCCACCACACTCCCAGGCAGAGAGTTCCACTGCTGAACAGCTCTCACAGTCAGGAAGTTCTTCCTCATGTTCAGATGGAATCTCCTTTCCCCTGTTTTTGACTGTTTTTCTTTATTTACTTTCCTTATTTTAGAGGTTTTTAATACTGGTAGCCAGATTTTGTTCATTTTCATGGTTTTCCTGGTTTCAGGGGAATTCCAGGCATGAAACAATCAGGGCCAGCTAATCACCTCCCAGCAAAGGATTACCCCAGGCAGGAAGCGGCCAAGCTTTGAACTGCAAGGCTATTCAATGCTAATCAAGGTGTCCAATCAAGGAGCAACTAAGCATTGAGGCTGCAAGACTATTTACACTTTCCTCAAACAGGCAAGAGTTCTTTCTCTCATCCTGGACTTTCCACAGATATATAAACCTCACTTGCCTCGTTTCCAACGTATCTCACAACCTCTGAGGATGTCTGCCATAGATATGGATGAAATGTCAGGAGAGCGTGTTTCTGGAACATGGCCATACAGCCCAGAAAATGCACAGCAACCCAATAATGTCGCTATTTCATGCCACAGGCAAGACCACTAAGACCATTGCATTACATTTGTCAAAAAGCTAGGATTGCAATTCCCTTTGTAAAAGAAAACAGAGGAAAGAGGCCTAACCAGGCAAGATAATACACTGCTATTAAATTTGGCGGCACATTGTCTTATTCTCACTGATGAAATGTTTGGTTGTGAATGTAACTGTGCTGCAGAATGGTAATAATATGGTATTGTCTGATACCTCAATTTTTCCTTTGTTTAATTTTTGCACCAATGCTGTTGAAGAGAAAGGTATTGTAGGGGGAAAGTGAGGTATGGGGACCAGTTAATCATTTGGAAGTCTACTGGGATGGTGTCTTTTTAAAGTGGTTTTAAAAGAAAACAGCTTCTTAATGTGATTCAGGAATTTCAAGCTATCATGGCTAACAAAGATGGTAATTCTCAAGCTTTTTATTCTACAATGAACCATTTAAAAACTCAATGGGACTATTTTGGTGTAAATTACAGAAGTGAGAAGTTAATAACAGTCATTAGACAGAGCCTATTGTATTTCCTAGGCAGCTTGTTTGCATATGTGTTTATTTACAGACTTTCTGTCCAGATGGCTTCAAGTTGCTTAAGATATGAAGCACTGAAGGACAATAAAAGCAGCAAAAATAGGAAACGGCAAATTAAAAGTGCAGATAAAGCATCAGATAAAAGCAGAAAGTGAAATTAAAAGAAAATGGCAATTACCTCCACTACCATTAAAGCCATTACAGACAAAGCAAACAGAACAGACTTCATCTGTTCAGATTCTGGAGGAGCTGCCAGAAAGATCTGTTTGGGAAGGGGGTTCAATTAATTTGAACAGCATCTTGGAGAAATCACTCTATCATGGGGAAGAGAGCCAAAGGAAAATCTTAGTTCAGTTGTTCTTAACCCTTCTTTTATCAGGAACTCTCTTTAAACATCTTTAGTTGCTCTGAACTCAAGATTTAAAACCCTAAGGTGCTTTTATTTAAAGGTGCTCATCAGGAGTCTTCATCTGAAGAGAGGGAAGAGAGAAGTAAATGCAAACACTCCTAGAATAATATTTTTATTGAAATTATTCCATACAAATTTAATAATAACAATAACAATCCGGGTTGAGTATGGGTTTCTGTGAGTTTTCTGGGTTGAGTATTCTTATCCAACAGGTTTGGAAATGTTTCAAGTTTTATACCTATGTTTACCTATGGTCTGTAGTCAACTGGTCCCTTGTCAAAGTGGTCCCTGGTCAAGTGGTACCTGTTCAAGTGGCCCCTTGTCAAAACGGTCCCTGGTAAAAATGCCCCTGGTCAAAGTGATCACTGGTCAATTGGTCCCTGGTCAAAATGGTCCCTGATCAAAGTGGTCCCTGGTCAAAGTGGTTCCTGGTCAAGTGGTACCTGTTCAAGTGGTCCCTGGTAAAAATATAAAAATGTCCCTGGTCAAAGTGGTTCCTGCTCAAAGTGGTCCCTAGTAAAAATGTTCCTGGTCAAAGTGGTCCATAGTCAAGTGGTCCCTGGTCGAAGTAGTCCCTGGTCAAAGTGGTCCCTGGTCAAAGTGGTCTCTGGTCAAGTGGTCCCTGGTCAAGTAGTCCCTGGTCAAAGTGGTCCCTAGCCAATTGGTCCCTGGTCAAAGTAGTTCCTGATCAAGTCCCTGGTCAAGTTGTCCTTGTTCAAAAACAGGTTGGGAACCAGTGATTTAGGGGAAAGTAACATCTTTCAACAATTATGGATATAAAGTCATGTAAGATAGCACAAGTGACTTCAAGCATCATAGATTGTGTTCAAGTGGAAAATGCATTCCAGATTTGACCAAGGATCTTCATTCAATGTTTTTTAAAAATCCCAAAATTCAATGAAAACATACACTTGACATGACAGGTTGCCTTGTTCACCAGATGTGAGAAAAAGCTATATAATCATGTCCCAAAGTGAATGGCTGATTTCTAAAACCTCTGCTACCTAAAAATTGAAAATTAATAACGAGAAAACCTTCTTTTCACTCAACAGATGGCACGTGTGTAAAACATCCTACTATGTTAACCAGCAAGCTTGCAGGGGAATGTTTTCCATATGCATACCTTTCATTCTTACAGAGTGAAACACCTGTGGTGGTAACAGATGCTCAGTTGACTTATCCTGAAATCATGTTTGAGAAAGAACAGAACAACAGGATCATTTCAATATGCCAAGTTTCCATTCATCTTTCCATGTTAAGGAAACCAAAAAGAGGTCTCAGGAGCCTAGGATTTTCAATTATTTCTCCTTGAAATCTGGACCATTCTTTCCTGTTTTATACCCTGGAAATTTGTGTCATTAAAAAAAAAAAGATGTGGGAAATTCTGTGAAGGAAGGATCCTTTGGAGGCAACTTCAGGTTCTTTTTTTCTCCTCCGCCTGCTTTGAAAAGGTTCCCACCACTCTTTGTGTGTTGTCCTTGAATGTTTCACTTTACATAAACTATACTATCAGCACAGTACACGTCTGGGACCTTATTGAGAAGATTATGCAATATTCCGGCCAACATTAAGGGCACAAGATCTAGAAATTCAGCTTTGCGGTTACTACAGCAACACAGCAAAACTTGTTTTGCTTGGGAATGCATTTCATACAAATGCACAATGTCTTATGTGCAGTGGTTTATTTTTCATAAGCATTGCTACACAGTTAAGGGCTCTTGAGGGAGACATAATGTTTGAAACTGAATATGCTGATAAATTGATTTACAGGCTGCTTCACAGAGATGTCTGCAGCAGAAAAAAGTTCCTAAGGAAAATGGTTGCTCAAATCACAAGGTACCACTTCTTTAGTGAAGTGCTTAGACAGGCATCTCATCTCTCAAGATGAGCTACTATTGCCAAGAGACTGCTGAGTGAGGCGGGAGCATTTTTTGAATGCCCTTTGTTGGAAGCATTTTGGTGAGATTCCAACATAGCTTTAAAAATCTTTTTCATTCTCTTTCATAGGTTTATGCTCATAAAGTCAGATGTGTTAATTTTATTTGAAAAAGTAATTTGTTGGTTTTTAGTTTATATAGTGTTATTTATAAAGGGACTTTATCTGAGAGACGGCAAGCATATCTGGTGAAGTTGTTGTATACCTACAAAGTCATTTCCGATTTAATGGCAATTCTAAGGCAATTCTGTGGTTTATTCGTTCAGTCACTTCCAACTCTTTGTGACCTTATGGATCCCTTTCAGCCATGAACTCCCTTTCAGCCATGGCCACCCCCAGTTCCTTCAAAGTCAAACCAGTCACTTCAAGGTACCATCCTTTCATTGTGCCCAATGTCCTACCACAGAGTTTTCTTAGTAAAAAATAGTACCAAAAGGATTACAAATCAGTTTTTGGTCAACTTTAGATTGAGTTTGGTTATTTGAGGTGCTGATTCAGAAAATTGCATTGGATAGACCACATCAGCTCTAGTTTCTGATACACAACATATGCCATCCAGTAATTGCCATCTGCTTATCCATAGAAAATCATATTTAATATTCTAGAGCTGATGCAGTCTATCCAATGCAATTTTCTGAATCAGCACCCCAAATAACCCCAGGAACAGGCCTAAAAATGAAGACACCAAGGTGTCCTCACTTCCAGGTGCCACATGGAACGGCTCCATTCAGGGAGGGGAGGAGAAAGAAGCAGTGGCCAGGAGCTTGTTGCTGCACCTTTCCTGGATAGTCAGCCTCTCCCCTCCCGACATCCCCATTGCCTCAGCACTATAAGAGGGTTTTGCAAGACCAGTCGTACGCATTGCAATGGTGTAGTAACGGTGAGGCCATGGACCATAAAATTTAGTTCTTGTAGACCACTGGTGGTTCACGAACCACCAGTTAGGAACCACTGTTTTAAAACAATAATGCATTTAGAATTGCACTGTAGGCTGACAATGTATTCAAACTTTCCATTAAACTCAGCAAGCAAGCCCAAAGTGTTAATAAATTTGTCTCCACCATCATCATCAAGTAAAACTTGAGAAGCCAGATCTGGCCACAGTGGTCCATGCCTTAGTTATATCCCAGTGGATTACTGTATCGCGCTCTACATGGGGCTGCCTCTGAAGAGTGCTTGGAAAGTTCAGCTGGTCCAAAGTGCTGCAGCCAGGTTGCTAACGGGCTGGCTACAGGGAGCAGACAAAGCCCTCTTGCAGCAGCTTCACTGGCTGCCAGTCTGCTTCCAGACACAATTCGGAGTGCTGGTTATGATCTTTAAAGCCCTAGCTGGTTCAGGTCTATGCTGTTTGTCCAACCGCATCCCCTTCTACGAACCTTCTCAGACCATGAGATCTTGAGGAGAGGCTCTTCTCTCGGTCCCACCTCCATCTCAAGCTCGGTTGGTGTGAACGAGAGAGCGGGCTTTCCTTCTCAGTGGCTGTCCCTCGACTCTGGAACTCCCTGCCCAGGAAAGTCAGAATGGCCCCTCCCTGTTGTCCTTCTGACAGAAGGCTAAAACCTTTTTATTTAGTCAGGCTTTTAAAGATGAAGATGTTTAAGATCTACTCAGGGGGTGCTGTGGTTTTTAATTCAGGGGGTGCTGTGGGTGGGATTGGGGGGGGGATATGAGTTTTAAATGCCATTTTAGTATATCTACTCTATTTTAATTTTGGTTTTACCACACTGCTACGGAACAATGGCTTCAAACTACAAGAGAGGAGATTCCATCTGAACATTAGGAAGAACTTCCTGACTGTGAGAGCCGTTCAGCAGTGGAACTCTCTGCCCCGGAGTGTGGTGGAGGCTCCTTCTTTGGAAGCTTTTAAGCAGAGGCTGGATGGCCATTTGTCAGGGGTGATTTGAATGCAATATTCCTGCTTCTTGGCAGGGGGTTGGACTGGATGGCCCATGAGGTCTCTTCCAACTCTTTGATTCTATGATTCATTGATTCTATAATTGCTTTTAAATTGCTTTTTAAAATTTGTATTGCACCTTTTAAACTTGCCTAGTGTGGGGTGTTAATTGCCTTGAGTCCCCATAGGGAGAAAGGCAGGGTATAAATAAAGATAATAAATAAATAAATGAATAAATATATTTGAGACCTATCTGCATTTCCTGCTAATTTTTCAGAAGCATTGTTTAACAGCCTGGATGCCAGCAGTCTGATGAATATGGCCACACAGAAAATGTGTGGGGGGAAACAGTTATAAAATGTCAAATTAAAGGGGTTTCTTCTACCATTTGGATGATCTTGGGCAAGTCACACTTTCTCATCTTTATAGGAATCTTGCCAAGAAAACCTTGTGATTGGTTTGGCTTAGGATTGTCATCGATCAGAAATGATTTGAAGGTGCACAACAACAAAAGCAAGGACAAAATTTCTTACCAGTTGTATATAAGAGCACAGGGGTTCGTCAAGAAATTAAGCTGCTTATGATTTCACACATTAATAGACTAAAGCTTGCTTGATCCACCGTGTGGCAGTGTAGACTCATATAATTTGATGCACCTTAGAGTAGATCCATCTTGCTGAAAAACACCAAACTGCACACAGCCAGAAATCTTTATGGTTTATTAAAAATAAAAGATAGAAAGTTCATAAAAGCAAAGGTTAATGTTCCAAAAGATCAGGGTAGCATAGTCCAATAGGCATCAGCAAAGCAAGACCAAAAGAATATGACAAAGTCCTGGAACCATGAACACAAAGACTGCAAGATAATCCAGCCTAGCCTAGGCAAGCTCCTTAGGTAAACGCGAAGTTGCTTGGACAAAAGATCTGGCCTCAAACACCCTGTTTAATACCCTTTGCAAAACAATGAAGGCGTTTCTCTGGCCTCTGGCCTCCCTCTTGTTTGCTATCCTCTCACTCCTTTGAACATGGAATTCCAACCGATCAGCCCGATCTAAAGTTCCCATATCATCAAGGTCAATCTCCTCATTAGTTTCAGCCTGTTTTCCTGCTTGCTCATTATCAGGCTGAGAACAAGGCAAAGAACTGTCCTCCTCAATCTGCACCTGGCTAATTTCAGTATCAATACTCTCATGCCTTGCTGTGGGAAACTGCACTTCTTCTTCACTGTCTATAGCAGGGAGATTTTGAACCAAACTGTGAACCTGAGTCCCATCATCCTCGTCAGAAACACTCTCTGATTCCAGCTGTGTCGCAACATAATTCAATTCAAAGCAGACAATGTGGATTGTCTACTTTGATAATCTGGATTATATGTCAGTGTAGAAGGGGTCTTAAAATCTTAGGTTGTAGCTGTTGGGATAAGGTTTGACACTATTTTTGTTGCCGGGTCTTAGTAATTTTAAGAATATCACAACAAACTGAAATCCATTATATGTACTTCCTGCACACAATTTCCCCGCCATTAAAAGGCAGCAACACTGCATTAAGAAAAAGGATAAAAAACCAGCCAGTTTCAGTCTATGACCTCTTTAAATGGAGATTGTAATAAAAGATACTTTTTTTCTGCCTCCCAGTGTATTTACACTTTGAATAATACAAGAGAGCTTTCATGTCTTAAGATGAAAGGTAATGTCCTACAGTATGAATTATAATTACTGTTGACATGAAATAAGATCTGCTGAGCTATATTAATCTCTGTAGTTACAGAAAATGAATTAATAGGTAGTTGTTGCTAAACCAGGAAATGACTCAGCCAAATTGAAATCCTTGGGTCATTCGTATAAGAATTGAGATATTGAAATGATTAGGGCTATTTTTAAGTGGAGACCCATATCTTATTCAGACCTATAATATAGTATAAAATATTACACTATGTAACAAAAGTTGGAAGAATGTGTTCCTGGTTTGAAAGTATTATTCCTATTTAATTGCGCAGTACTTACTTTGAAAGTAGTTGTTATACTGCAGGAATGTTTTTATGGCTGCTACAAACTATGTTGAATTGGTTGAGACTCGATGAGATATTCACTGAAAAACTATAGCAACAATGTGCTGCAGGATGTCCTGGAAAAACAAAGTCTTTGCAGTTTAATAAACGTTTTCCATGTTTTGATGGTAGAACCAATTAGGAAATGACATTTATAACCCAGGAACAAAAACCATGTTACATAGTGTTATAGATCATAATTTTCTAGTCTTAAACCCATTGTAAGTGAAGAGTGTTATTAAAGGTAGATTAAAGCAGATGCACACAAGATGTTTTAGAAGTACATAGAGCCTTTTCATGTGTCTTGAGAAAAAAGATTTTCTTTTATGTAATTTTTAAAGTCTAATTTTGTATCTAGAAACATGATTCACAATACTCTATGAATAATATTTCTGGGCTCAGTGAATTCTTATGCAAAAGGGAAGACATGAACTCCCATGAAGAAACCGATGGTGCCTAAATGGCAATTAAATCAAAGGAAGGAAGCAAGCAAATCCAAACATTTGAGGATCTTTCCACACAGAACAATACCCCAGAATATCAAGGATGAAAACCCCACAATATCTGCTTTGACCTGGGTTATCTGAGTCCACACTCAGATAATGTGGGATTTTCTGCCCTGATATTTTAGGATATAGGGCTGTGCAGAAGGGCCCTGAGTCAAGAAATAGTTTTCTTAGTTCTACAGAGACACTTGCTGGAACACCTCAGCAAGCGAGAGTCCAAAAGTGGCAGGCTCAAACCCAGAACCTCAATCAATGGCTGATACCAAATGAGAGGCTCCTCCCTGGGCACACAGAAAACTGGGCAACTTGGAAGGCGCTGAACAGACTGTGCTCTGGCACCACGAGATGCAGAGCCAACCTTAAGATATGGGGCTACAAAGTTGAATCCACAACATGTTGAATGTGGAGAAGAGCAAACTACTGACCATCTGCTGCAATGCAACCTGAGCCCTGCTACATGCACAATGGAGGACCTTCTTGCGGCAACACCAGAGGCACTCCAAGTGGCCAGATACTGGTCAAAGGACATTTAATCAACTACCAAGCTTGCAAACTTTGTGCTTTGTTTGTTTGTTTGTTAAAAATGCAATACAACTGTTTGGTTTGCTCCTGACACGATAAATAAATAAGCATATGATAGATTTATTATTCCCCCCCCCCCCTCAAAATAGTGTTTGATTTTTGCTAATGTGAATGTGCTTGTGCAGGTACAACTGCACCAGGAGCTCCAATTTTGTTTGCTTTGCATTTAATGTTTGTTATAGTCCTAAGTTTCAGGGACTCTGCAGATAGGTGGCTTCTTTTGGCTGCAATCATAGGGCAAGCCACCTGTCAATTATAGTTAGGTTCCCTGGTTGCGCCCCCTTTGGGTTTTTGGATGGAATAGGAACCAGTTTGGGTCCAGTCCACACAGAGAAGCCTTTCATGCAGGACATAATACCAAGAGCTCCTGTAGAAAGCTTCGTCTTCTACAGCTTGGCCGGGGTTATACAGCCCACAGCTTGGCCGAGGATTATACAGCCTTACAGCTCCTTCGCTGAGGGACTTCAGTCAGCCATCACTGAAACCTGAACTCCTTTTCCCCTGGAAGTCTACAAAGCTCTGCTTGGTAAGGGTTTCTCACGGAAGCCAGAAGCAGTTTGTACCGGGTGCAGGGGCTCCACGCCAACAGAGGCAAAGACAGACTGCCCAGATTAGAAGTTAAGGATTTCCTCATTAGTTACAGTTAAGAGGATAGTGCCTGTTCCCTGTAGACAAGATTGAAAGAGCCAATAGACCAGGGGTCCACAAACTTTTTAAACAGAGGGCCAGGTCACTGTTCCTCAAACTGTTGGTGGGCTGGATTATAATTCGAAAAAAAAAAAACATGAATGAATTCCTATACACACTGCACATATCTTATTTATAGTGCAAAAACATTTTTAAACAATACAATAATTAAAATTAAGAACAATTTTTAACAAATATAAACATATTAGTATTTCAGTGGAAAATGTGGACCTATTTTTGGCTGATGAGATATGATTGTTGTTGTTGTTATGTGCATTCAAGTAGTTTCATACTTAGGTTGACCCTGAGCGAGGGCCGGGTAAATGACCTTGGAGGGCCGCATCTGGCCCCCGGGCCTTAGTTTGAGGACCCCTGCAATAGACTGTTAAGAAAGCCTTAAAGTACCTGTTTGTTTTCATTAATAAAGAACTTTGTTGAACCTTTAAGCAATCTAGAGACTCTGTTTGGGGGAATCCAAGGGCCTTTAATCTGAGGCAGCCCCGGCGTCCCGTTGGGCACACAGAATTTATGTCCTGTCTACAGTCTTATGCACAGGCCCAGCGTGCGACAGCACACTGCTGCTTAATTGTCATATAATTAATGTGAATGTGTTACTTTAATTCCCTTCTGGGACAGTCCCTTTGGCTACTAGGATTGACTGAGTGAGGAGGACAGCTGCAGTAACGCCCACTGGCCAGTAGATGGCGGAGTCTCGCTCCTCTCCTCCTCCCCCCTCCCCTTTCGAGATCCTTCCAGAGAGGGACTCGAACGTGCGCGCGGAAAGCGCCGATGCCGCATTCGGGAGCCTTCGCGGCGTCGAAAGAGAGAGAGAGGGAGAGAGCGCGAGCGAGAGGGAGGGGGGAATCCGCGCCTGCGCAGTCGGGAGCAAGTGCCGGTTGGCGTCTGTTGCTCCGCAGTGAGAGAACGGAGCGAGGCCGGCGAAGGAGGAGGAGGAGAAGCCGCCGCCGCGCCGTTTGCCTCAGCCTCGCCGCCCTCCCTCCTTCTCCGCCCGGGGAAAGCAGGCGCAGGGCAGGCAAGCCTCCTCGCCGTAAGGAGGGCCGAGAAAGAGATCCCGAGACAGGAGGAGAGGGAAAGGCCGTCGTCGTCGCCATGTCTGTGGTGGGCATCGACCTGGGCTACCAGAACTGCTACATCGCGGTGGCGCGGAGCGGGGGCATCGAGACCGTCGCCAACGAGTACAGCGACCGCTGCACCCCGTGAGTATGGCTGGGCCTGGCTGGGGAGAGGGAGGCCTGGCGGGCCGAGGCCTCGAGCCCCGTTCTGGACTCTCAGCAGCATCAGCGACGTCATCAGCATCAGTGACGTCACACCTCTCTTCTCTCCGGCTGTCAATCAAAGGGAGCGCCTATGTCAGGCCTGGCCCAACCAGGTGTTTTGGGCTTCCACTCCCACCATTCCTAACAGCCTCAGGCCCCTTTCTTTTCCCCCTCAGCCGCTTAAGCGGCTGAGGGGGAAAAGAAAGGGGCCTGAGGCTGTTAGGAATGGTGGGAGTGGAAGTCCAAAACACCTAACACAAGGGCCTAAGTTGGCCCATGCCTGCCCAAGATGTCAGGCAAGCTAAAACCTTTCTAATGAAAATACAAAACGATATTTTACATGTATAAGCCAGGAACAAACATCTCAAATTAGTTACCTCTAGACTGGATTGTTGCAATGCACTCTTTCCTTCCTTACTTACTTCCCTCTTTCCTCCCTCCCCTCCCTCTTTCTCCCTTCCTGCATTTATTTATTTACTTTATTTGTATACCGCTCTTCTCAGCCCTTAGGCAACTCAGAGCGGTTTACAACAGTTTAGATATACAGAATACAAAATCATTATGCATTTAAAAACAATTACTAGTATTATATTGCATTACATTACAATATTATAAATATTATATGTATATACAATATATTATATTGTAACATATTATTAGAATAGCACAGGAGACAAGGTGGAACTGTCCCCTGGCCCCATTCCCTTACACTCTTCCATCCTTCCTTCTCTCTTTCCTCCCTCCTTCGCTTCCTTCCTCCCATCCTTAGATGAAGGGTTAAAAGGCATGATCATCAAGTTTGCAGACGACACCAAATTGGGAGGGATAACCAATACTCCAGAGGACAGGAGCAGGATTCAAAACGATCTTGACAGATTAGAGAGATGGGCCAAAACTAACAAAATGAAGTTCAACAGTGACAAATGCAAGATACTCCACTTTGGCAGGAAAAACGAAATGCAAAGATACAGAATGGGGGACGCCTGGCTCGAGAGCAGTACGTGTGAAAAAGATCTTGGAGTCCTCGTGGACAACAAGTTAAACATGAGCCAACAATGTGATGTGGCAGCAAAAAAAGCCAATGGGATTTTGGCCTGCATCAATAGGAGCATAGTGTCTAGATCTAGGGAAGTCATGCTATCCCTCTATTCTGCTTTGGTTAGACCACACCTGGAATATTGTGTCCAATTCTGGGCACCACAATTCAAGAGAGATATTGACAAGCTGGAATGTGTCCAGAGGAGGGCGACTCAAATGATCAAGGGTCTGGAGAACAAGCCCTATGAGGAGCGGCTTAAGGAGCTGGGCATGTTTAGCCTGAAGAAGAAAAGGCTGAGAGGAGATATGATAGCCATGTATAAATATGTGAGAGGAAGCTACAGGGAGGAGGGAGCAAGCTTGTTTTCTGCTTCCCTGGAGACTAGGACACGAAACAATGGCTTCAAACTACACGAAAGGAGATTCCATCTGAACATTAGGAAGAACTTCCTGACTGTGAGAGCCGTTCAGCAGTGGAACTCTCTGCCCCGGAGTGTGGTGGAGGCTCCTTCTTTGGAAGCTTTTAAGCAGAGGCTGGATGGCCATTTGTCAGGGGTGATTTGAATGCAATATTCCTGCTTCTTGGCAGGGGGTTGGACTGGATGGCCCATGAGGTCTCTTCCAACTCTTTGATTCTATGATTCCTTTCCGCCCTTTAGTCGTTCCTTCCCTCTTTCCTCCCTCCTTCCTTCTATCCCTCTTTCTCATTCCTTCCCTTTCTTCCTTCCCTCTTTCCTCCCTCCTTCCCTACTTCACTCTCCCCCTCTTTCTACTTCCTTCCTTCCCTTTTTTCTTTCCTTCCTTCTCTCTTCCCTCCCTTCCCTTCCATGCTTCCTTCCTTCCATCCTTCCCTTCCTCCCTTTCTTCCTTCCTCCTCATTTTCCTTCCTCCTTTACTCCTGGGGGATGTTTAGCTGGGAGAAGAGAAGGTAGAGAAGGAACATTAGAACCATGTTTCAAGATTTAAAAGGGTGTCCCATTGAGGAGAAGGGGGAAACTGACTTTCTGCTGCTCCAGAGACCAGGGCACAAGGGAGGAACGGTTCAAATGGCAGAGAAAGTAATTCGACTAAAAAGATTAGAATGAATTTCCTGGAGACATAGGCTGCCGCAGAGTGTGGTGGAGTCTCCCTCTCTGGGGGCTTTTTTTGCTGAGGCTGTCTTATCAGGAGTGCTTTGGTTATGCCTTCCTGCATGGAGTAGGTAATACAGGGTCTAAAGGATACACTTTTTCTCTCCCATTCACCATCTCATCCTGACCCTTTGGGGATCCAAACGTTTTCTATCTTTCCTTCACTTTCTGTCTCCGAAAGAGAAGAGGAAGGTGAGGAAAGGGCAGGGAGGGGACTTGGGGAGAACCTCTTGTCCCCCTGCAATGTGGCCTCCAAGTTAGAAAATTAGCCATGCTTCCTATAGATCAGTGGTTCTCAACCTGGGGTCCCCAGATATTTTTGGCCTTCAACTCGCAGAAATCATAACAGCTGGTAAACTGGCTGGGATTTCTGGGAGTTGTAGGCCAAAAACATCTGGGAACCCCAGGTTGAGAACCACTGCAGATATATGTCCTGTCCCAGCAACATGTCCCCTTAATCCTAAAGTAAACAAGCTCTTTAATCTAAGTATTATCTTGCAATTAGCAGCGTGCCAGGACCACAGTTTTGAATGCAGCAGGCCCTAGGTTTAACTTAGGGCATCTCCAGGTTGGGCTGAGAAAGACCCATCTGAAATCCTTTTCAGGCTGTGGTTTTTCTCAGACCAGCCTGAAGATACCTGAAGTTGTACTTAGAAAGGGGCCTGAGGCTGTTAGGAATGGTGGGAGTGGAAGCCCAAAACACCCACTTGCATTCAAAATTGTGGTCCTTCCACTTTTTTCTCCACGAGCAATATCGATTTATCTTTTTTTCTCTGGAGCTGTTCATCTTTCTTTTTCTGACCCTGCTTTTGAAAACATTTATTGAGAGCATTTTATATTCTGTCCTGCAGTCGAAAAGATTTGCAAAGCAGCTTACTTTATACAGATTTGACAGAAAAAGAAAACATTTAAGCAAAAGTTCCTAGTCTTATGGGTCTCTTCATCCTGGTGGAATAATTGCTAGTTTATATTTAAAAGTTCTGATGGGTAGCCTTCATGCCCTCTGTTGCTTTTGTAGATAGTGTAGTGCAGAGCTTCTCAAACTTCACAATTTCTAACTGCTGGAAAGCTGGCTGGGATTTCTGGGAACTGAATCCAAAACACCTGAAGGAGCACAGTTTGGGAAATACTGGTGTAGTTCGAAGTAGTGCTTTTAGTGCTGGATTGGGACTTGTCAAGGCCAGGGTTTGAATCCCCCATCAGCCCTGGAACCCCATTGGATAACTTTGTACAAGTCACACTCTCTCAGCCTTATTAAGCCTCTGGACAAGTCTTTCCAATAAAACCCTAGGATAGGGTTGCTGTAACTCAAGAGTTAACTTGAAGTTTGTGCCTTGAAGTCATTTATGACTTACGGTGGCCTCATGGTGACCCTGTCAGGAAATTTGCTTAGCAAGATTTGTTTGGAGATGGTTTGCTTTTGTCTTCCTCTGCGGCTAAGAGAGCGCAGCGTGCCCAAGGTCACCCAATGGGTTTCCATTGCCAAGTGGGAATTCAAGAGTTATAATCCAAGACTCAAGACACTACACCACTTACTAGATTCTACTAGCAGATAAAGCTTAACACATTGCCGTAATAAAGAATTATTTTCGGTTTTTGAAGTCAGATCAGAACCTTCCTTGACAATGATCCTGAGCCTCTCCAGACTTTGAGTCCTCTATTAACCTAGACCTGCACCTGTTGCTGTTGTAGCTGCTTCTTTGCTTGTGTTGTTTCTATCCCCTCTTCAAATTTAGTGCTGTTGTTGCCACTGTAACCCAGTTGTAGTTTGTAATATCTAGTGATTCTGATGCAACTGTTTGTTTATTCCATGCTTACCTTGTTTTTTATTTGTGTGCATCTGCTTTCCAAAGTAACAAATACGGATTTTGCCAGAGGCAAAATAAATAAATTTGTACTATTGGAAATGGTTCTGAGATTTGGGTACTGAAGCTCATCTTCCTAAAGCTCAAGCTAACTATAATATTTCATTTGAGTGACCAAATACTCCTGTTGAGGGTAGTTCAGATTACATTCATAAGGAGCATTTATCAACATTTCAGCCTTAGAAATCTGCCTTCTAGTTTTGATGCAGATTAGAGAAAGGCCTTATAGAAAGGATTACTGCTCCTCCACCCTACTGCCTGACCTGTTACTGCCTGTTCTGTTGCTTCACCTGCCTGTCAAGCACAGTTGATGATGTCAGAGTTGGTCTGCTGTACAGATAATCACAAGAGTGTGTGGGAGAGGGTAGAGATTCCTCACTCTCACTTGTTTCCATGGGTTACATCTGAGAGTTGTAAATCAGCACTCTGTCGAATTCTTGCAGAAAGCAGGCAATCACATAATAAAAAGGACAGAAATTAGGTTCACTCTATGTTCTGTCCCTCTAGAAAGCAATTTTGTTGCTTGTAAGGCTTACAGCAGTTACATGAAATGTAATATGATAAATGAAAACAAAAATACATTAGTTTAGGGAAAAATTGTGTAACCATACAGCAGTCGTTCTCAACCTGGGGTCCCCAGATGTTTTTGGCCTACAACTCCCAGAAATCCCCGCCAGTTTACCAGCTGTTAGGATTTCTGGGAGTTGAAGGCAAAAACATCTGGGGACCCCAGGTTGAGAACCACTGCCATACAGGAATATTTATACTAACATGAAAATTGCAGCCGCCTTGTTTCTCCTCATTTCACATTTCTACTTTTGAATCTGGAAGTAGCTTTTATACAAGGAGTGGAATCACAAGACCCTCAGCACCCTCCTGCCAAAAATTCAGATGAAGAAATTGGCTTTAAAATGCTGTCGAGGTTCTCCAAAACAGGGGAGACCCTTAGGTCTCTTCTACACTGCCACATAAAATCCAGGTTATCTGCTTTGAACTGGATTATATGACTATGTAGACTCATACAATCCAGTTCTAAGCGGATAGTGTGGATAACCTGCTTTGATAATATGGATTATATGGCAGTATAGAAGGGGCCTTAGAATCACCCCTACAACCAAACGGGGTGATATGGCCCAACTTCTAGTCTCTAGAATGACAGATCACAGCTGGCATTGTGAATTTCTTGAGCCCAAGACACCAGGATACAAAATTCCAGAGGTTTGCTTTGAACAAAACCGTTTAAACCAGTAGCTCAGTTTTGTACATATGACTAAATTCAATGGGAACTACTTCTGAGTTAACATGCGAGGATTATACTGTAACTTTTTCTTTGTGTTGACTTCATTCTCTTGGATTTCATCATCTTCCATCATTTGGATTCATCAGAAAACTTCACTATGTTGCTATCATACTGGGGGAATTTTTATTTTTAGTGAAGTAAGACAGATCTGACTTTAGAGGACTGCACTGTTTCTTTGTTCTGTTTATATGTATTTGTCAAATTCGACATTATCTCCCTTTATTGACTTCTTAATTCAGTGTCATCTTTTAAAACTTAGGTATGGAGTACAATCAGTGGATAGCACTTGCCTAAAGACATAATTTTTGTAACCAGAAATTTGGGGTGCTAGGGATCATTTTCAATTTTTTGCACTTCTAGGTCTCCTCAGCAGAAAGTGCGAATAGCATATTGCCTTCTCAAGTTTTGTAGCATGAAATATTTTACTTGTGTAAAAGAGCCAGAGATTCAGTGGGGAAAAGAGTTCAAACCCTAAAAAAAGGATGTAGACTAATGTGAAAGCCAACTCTCTTCTCAGAGATTTTATACTGAGTCCGTTAACTGCGGACTCGCTGATTCGCACTTTTAAAAAAAATAATTTAAAATACAAGTAGCATGCAAATAGAGGAAGAGAGGGAGGAGGGGGAGAGAGGAGTGGGCGGAGCTATACTATCCATATACAGTATAGCGTCCCTACATTGCGGTTTTTCACTTATCACAGGGGTTCTTGGAACGGAACCCCTGCAATAGGTGAGGGAACACTATAGATCCAGGAGTGATGATCATGTAGACCTGACCTCCAGATGACAATGAACTTAAACTTCCTGTGGAGTTGGCTGCCACAGCCAATGATAAGCAATCTTAGGAGTTGTGCTTCAGCATCATGTGGAGAGTGATGCAGTTGCCACTCATGTTAGTGTCTGATAACGGGGAAAGAAAGGGATGGGGCTGGAATTGTAAAAAGACAAATGTTATTAGATATGTGTGTGAGTCAGTACAAGTCTCTCAAGGCCTAATGCAATCTATAGGATGGTAGCAACAATCATACCACAACAAGCTCATGTACTCCTGTTCCCACCATCCAGCTTCAAAGTAGTACAAGGAAGATTTTAAAAGTACAACTGTCACAGTTTAAATTAATAGGTGTCTGCTTGTTGGCTGTGAGTAGAACACTCTGGTCATCTTAAGCTGGAGTGGGCAAAGCACAGCTTATGGGCCGTGCTTTATTTCTGAGGATTTTAAAAATTTTGTTCCAAAAATGCTCTGGGATGTGTGGAAGGCATATCCCCCACACCTGGAGCCGTTCTGGGCCACCTAAGAGTACAAACAAACAAACAAAACCAAAACCTCTTTGCCAAATTGTACTACCTTACAGGAAGGCCCGAAACATGGTGAGATATTCACCATGTGCCCTGGAAGCATTTGGAGCAAAAGATAACACCCCCCCCCCCCCGCTAAGGTTTTCTGGGGTCCTAATGTGCCCTCTTAGCATTCCTTGGTTGCTCACCCGTTTCAATTTTTTTTATTGAAGCAAACCAAGAGAATAAATCACAGTTTGATCTAGGCTTGTTTCAGTAAGCCATAATTGTAAGCTAAATGGTCTGTCTTTGTTGGATAAGAAAGCCGGGGGGGGGGGGGAGTTGAAGGAGGAAACCATTTCCCCCATTTCCCGTTCTTCCCTTCCCATATCATAAACTAGGGTTGTTTCCATGGCAGGGACATAGGTGAGGGGGAATAACATAAAAACAGGGGGGGGGGTTAACTCCTTCAACCCACCCTCCACCCCAATAAAATGGACTATCCTTCTCTCCAGGGCCCCCAGTGTTCTCCACCCAGATAATGGAACAGTACTGATAAGTGTTCTATTTCTTTACAGGTAATGGTATTCAAGACAGTGGGATAAATGCTCTGCTATATCCTTTTCAGAGAGATAGGTCTAAAATACAATGTCACTGTCAATATGTTTATAACTCAAGGCTCACATGAGTGAAAGTTATTTCTTGGCACTAGGAATTCTGTAAAGATTCTGTTCTCTAGTGGGATGAAGGAACAATCCACAACACATGGGTTGGGGCAAGAATCTTCAAAATCCAAACCATTCGAGCTGTGTCGTCCGGTTTCTTGCCCTCAGTTTTTTTTTCTTACCTATCTTGCCAACCAGTTAAGTTCCTATCTTTTCCACTTCTTTCCTTGAGCTAATTAGGCAGTCATATGGCTTCTGATTTAGTTAGTAAAACAAAATGCTTATGAGGCCTTAGATGGCTTATTAAAATTTTTTCCACTTTAGTCTTTTCATAAAGAGTTCAGATAATGTTTTAACTGATGCTGATTTTTTAAATGTTGGCTTTGGGTGTTGATGTTTTATGACTTTCTTTTTTAGTGAGCTACTTCGAATTCTAAAAGTAGGATGCAAATAGTTTATATGATTTTTGTAATTGGCTGGCAAGAAGCAGTCGTGTTGATTTTGCTGGGCTCAGAAGATTCATTTTAGGGAAAGCTTTACTAATACCAAACTTTAGTATTGCTTTGTATTTTTTTTTCTGTGGTGTTGATAGAAATGTGACTATAGAAACATGACTTTCTTACTTGATTTAAGATGCACATTTCTTAGTATGCTAGTTCACCAGTTTTTGAACAACACTTACCGAACTGTGCATTAGCACCTGCCCTTTACATTTGAATGGTCAGAGCTTGGAACACTTTTTTAAAAAAAAGTTAAATACTTGTTGCCCTTTTTAAAATAATCTTAAGCAACAGACAGTTATTTTGTTTGTAATACCTTACTTACGAGTTCAGTGTATGCCAAAGGCAAATTGGCTGAATTTGTGTACTTTCATGGTTATTGTTCAGAATTTTACCACACAGATTATATCAATAGATCTGTATCAGAAATTCTGAAAGATAAATGAATCTCTTGAACTGTCTGCTCGATTGCTACTCCATAGCATTGCAGTGACTTATGCATGATGTCATTACTGGTGCAGCTAACAGCACAATTTTAATTTTGTGCTATGAATTCCTAGTATGCTTGTTTCAGATAAAAGTCTTCATATGTTTATAGCTGTTTGATCCTTTCAAAGTCATTTAAGAATTCTTTTGTATTTCAGAGCTTGTATATCACTGGGTTCTAAAGCACGGACTATTGGAAATGCAGCAAAGAGCCAGGTAAACATTTCACTGTACTTAACTTAATGAAATATGTTGTGTTTTCCAGCCATGTTTCTTAACTTTTCATTGGATTATTTCTACTAAGTCCAAATGTTTGCCATTGGAAATTGTATTGGAATAATACAGAAAGCAAATTTAATGGAATTAACTTTATTTAAAAAATCACCATGTCCAGATGTTATCCAAGAATTCTTAAAACCATAACTGTAAAATTGCTCCTCCTGTCATATATTTTATTACTTGTTCCCAAGATATGCATCTGAAGCATTGCTGAAAAAGAATCAGGATGACTTTTGCAAACCCTTGTCATATTAATCTTTTAGCGTTCTATGAGAGTTTTAATAAGTATGTGGACAGGGCTGATTAAGTACACATTACTTGGATATTGAAGGGCTTTTGATAAAGTCTTCAGCAAGAACTACTGATAAAATTTAGATAAGAGAAGTCCAATTGTCAGTTGCTAATAGAAAGTAGAGAATCAAAATAAAACACCAGTTCATTTACTGGGTGCATGTAAAAGAGTATATTCCACCATAGATTGGGGGGACGGGACGACTGTATTTTTTAACTTGTTCCTATATGTTCTCGAAATGAGGTGAGGAAGTAGCCCAGTTTGTTAATGGCACCAGATTATTTAAGATTATTAGAACAAAAAGTGATTGCAAAAAACTCTGAGGTATCTTGCCAGATTGAAAGAACAGTCATTAAAATGACAAATATAGGTCGGAGTAAGTGATGCATGTTAGAGAAATGAAATCCCAACTTTGCATATACGCTGATGCAATATGAGCTGACAGTGACTAATCAACAAGGGTGTGGTGGATTGCTCAAGGAAAGCATCAAACCATTGTCTGCCAGGGGGGAGGAGGAATTAAATTCATTGTTGAGCATAATTAGAAAAGGAATAATTATGAAACTGCCTTTATAAAAAGATAGGCATGTTGTACTACCCATATATAGTTTCTTAGTGCTGCCTCATATAGAACATATGGTTCTGGTTTCTGAAAAAGTGTATTGTACACTCATCCCTCCACATTTGTGGTTTTGACTTTTGTGGATTTGATTGATCATGGATATGATTTAAAATATTCTCTCTATGGAAATCTAGGTCCTCCAGTGTGACTCTATGGTCAACCTCCTCTAGTCATGCTGGAGGACTTAGAGAATCTTTGGTCAGTTTCTAGAGGAAGTTGACCATAAGAATTGTGCTGGAAAACCTAGAAATTCCTAGAGAGCTGTTCTCTCAGGTAAAAGAAAATAGCTTTTTTTAAAAAAAAAATTTATGGTGATCTTATGCTACTAACCCCAGCAACTGTGGCACGATGACTGTAAAATTAGAAAAAGTGGATTGGAATAGCAACTCCTTCAGAGAGTTTACAGTGTTTCAATATGTGTAGCTTAGAAAAAGGCAAGTGAACAAAAACTTTTAGGTTTTTTTGAAAGATGATCATCAAGGTCATGTTGGATACATATTATATCAGTTTATCACAGAAAGTATATAATCTGTTGTGAAACATGAGTGGGATTCTGTTGTTGTTCTGACCTTGCCATAGGCAACAGGTTGACCATTCCGTCAACAACATGTTGGAGCAGGTACATTGATATTTCTTTGATTAATATAGTATCAAATATAACAAAGAGGGATTGCAAGTGGAGCTAATATGCTTATGTATTTATTAACTGGTAGGAAAGTTTGCGTGGGTTAAACTCCCTCTTAGTTTGATTTGCTACTATGTCTGAATGAAGACATTATTATTGGTACCCCCATGTGCACCAGCTGTTGGGGGAAGCAACCTTCTCAATCCTCCTCTATATGATGTTTGTCTGTTTTGTAATGTTTCATTTTATAACCTGAAGTATATGTCTTATTTGAGTTACACATTCCTTATTTCTATATACCTAAAGCACTGGGAGGGGCTGCAGGTCACATGACTGACTCAGTGACAGTTTCGAATGCTTAGGATTAAACAGGATGACAGTTAGGGAATGTCCATTGAGGAATGACAGAGAAGTGTGTTGGTTTTTGAATGAGCTTGAGTATAGAAGTCTGCCAGAGTGCAGAAACTCATGTTGGGAAGTTAGAAACTATTGAGGCTTGTGTTTTATTTTAAAATAAACTATTATTAAATAGAGCTGTATAAAACAATATAGTTTATACTGTTAAAGATTATAAATTAAAGATACAAACTCTCTGAAACATTACTGAAGTTTTTAACCTTTGACAAGAAATGTGCCTGTATCTTTAAATACATGAAGATATCAGTAAATAAATCTTGTTATCTTTAAACGAAATCTGCTTGCATCATTGTCTGCTGAAAGCATCAAACAGAAACAAAATATCTACATGCCTAGCAGTCCTCCATTACCAAATAAACTCTACTACCCCGATTAGGTTGTGATCCTAACAGTTCATGATCTAAACCCCAATGGTTAGTGATCCTAACAGGTCATTCATTATGCCCCAATACCAGCTAATATGGTCTATCCTTTAGTCTTATGACAGTGGTGTCTCTTTAGGTTCCTACTCCCAAGTGTGCACTGAAGAGGTGTGCACAGCAGGTGAAGAGATAACCCTATTCTTCTGTTAACCTGCTAATCCTAGGGCCCTTCCACACAGCCCTATATCCCAGAATATCAAGGCAACCCCCCCACATTATCTGAGTGTGGACTCAGGTAGCCCATTTCAAACAGATATTGTGGGATTTTCTGCCTTGATATTCTGGGATATAGGGTTGAGTGGAAGGGCCCCTAGTGTTAACCTAATTTATCAACTTATTTGCTAGTTAGGCAAGTCTGCTGCTAAAATGGACTTGCCCATTTCAGTTAATTAAAATTATGTTGTTGTTTTTTTAAGTAACAGATGTCTGGAAAGTTTCAAGTATCTAGGTTTCATAGTGTCATATCTGCAACTCTGACATACAAGTGTTTTATTTTCTTTATTATTTTTATTTCATATCTTTGATACCCATGTGCTTTCTTAGTAGTTACCAGTACATCCCAAAATGTATTTAATCTTTACTCTAGCAAACTCATAAAATTATTGCAGAATTGTGAGGTAACCAAAGATATAGTATATATCTTCAATAATTAGTAATGGCTGTATTATACTTCCATAGATGATCACCAATGTTAAGAATACATTACATGGATTCAAAAAGTTGCATGGGAGGACATTTGATGATCCTTTTATAAAAGGTGAAAGAATGAGACTGCCGTATGAACTTCAAAAGTTGCCTAATGGAAGTGTGGGAGTAAAGGTGAGCTTTTCATCTTCTATTAGAAATATCTACAAATGATTTGCTTAACAAATTATCTCTCTAGTTTGTCTTTCAAGATACAAAATTTAATAAATGGGTGGATCTGGAAAAACTGGAAGAGCAAACTTGTATTGACATCATCACCATTGATTCCCAGTGTATGTCATGCCTTATTTTGTCATCAAGATAAATGTAACTTATTTAACAGCCAGGGACAAAAATAACTTGTACGGGCCACTAGACTTCTGCACAAAATTAAACATAAGTTTGGTGAATAAATTTAAGATCGGTTGCTGCAATTAAATCAGTGTGGATCCAAATATATTATGTGTTCAATTTATCTCAAGAGCAGACATAGAAACACAAATGCTGTGTTCTCTAAACAAATATGAAATATTAATACATATCCGAACAAACATTAAAGATTTAGTGTCAAAAATGTGTAATCTTTCTATCGAATCAACATACCCAGAGGGATTCAAGAAGGCATGGGGCACTGATTTACATACAAATGTGTCAATGATAAATGGAAAACATTTTGGAAAAGTCTTCCAATAATATCTGTGTCTTCCCATATGAGAGAACATGCTTTAAAATAATATATTGTTAGTACCGAGCACCAGTAAAAATGGAATACCATATTTGCTTTAGTATAATGTACACTTTTTATGGCTAAATTGTTTAGCCAAAAGTGATGCACATATTACAATCGATAGTATTTTAGATTCGTAAGCATGCCTGATGGAGGAGCGGAAGCTTCCCAACTGGCCTCATTCACGAGGCCTTCAAAACCTCCCACTCAGTTTTGAAGGTCTCCTGAATGAGGCCAGTTGGAAAGCTGGCAGCCCTCCATCAGGCCAAAGCTGGCGCCCCTTCCCTTGCTTGTCAGCCGAGGCTTAACAGCTGACAGTCAAGGGAAAGCCACATGCCTCCATCAGAATGGTATAAAAAACCAGGGGAATAGCACTTACAGTAAAGCTGCCTACTGTACAAGATCATAAAAGTGACAAGTCAGAACTAAGCTTCTTTTCAACATGGTTTCCTTTGTTCATTTTATCATCAACGGTGAGGAGTTTCCATCTCCATAGTTACATTTGGGCCTATGGGGAGGTGCTTTAGTCAAATGTAAATTTATTGTTATTTTTTCATGCTATGAACCTATGAACCATTAAGATTTTGCTTTTGGGGAAATGCCATATTACACTGAGTCTAGGAAACCATCATTTGTAGAATGCAGCCCTTTATTGAACTCAGACTTTTGTGTGTGTGTGTGTGGGGGGGGGGGGGGTCAATTGCAAGACTTGCCCCTTTTATTTGTTTTTTAAAAAACAAAATTATTCCTAACTCCAACTTTACTTGTTTGACTGCCCAACTGTCCTGGCCAATTCTTGGAAAGACTTCCCAACCCTCCACCATGCTGCCTGCACCTCCCAAACCCTTCACTTTCCTTTCGTATTGCCACCGCTATCTCTTCCCTCTGCTGGTCTGGGCATGCTGCCCTTGCCTGGGTTTGTTTTGAAGAGAGAGGATCACAAGGCGGTGGTGGCTCAGAGAGCATTGGGAGCTGCATAGTAACTTTTTCTATCTCTGTGTGCAATGTTTCTCTCAATTTCTGTCTCTCTCCCTTATCCTGCTTGATGCCATTGGGAGTGAAGGCTAGCGGGGACAGGGAGACAGATGGAGGAAGCCCTATGTGCCAGGAGTGCAAGGTAGTGGCAGTTCTTCATTGCTCCCTCCATCCCCCTCAACGCTGTCCTCTACTCCCAATGGTAGCAAGCAGAATAGGGAGATAGAGAGAGAGACTATGCAGCTCCAGTGATCTCTGAGTCCCTTCCACCTCAAGATGAGTTAGCCATGAATCGCTGTTAATGAAACGATTTTTAGTTTTCTGAGGGCCATTTTCGTGTAATTTCCAAAAACAGAAAGGAGAAGAGAGAGGAAAAGACCATTGAAACGAAGTCAGAGAGACTATGTTTTTGAAAAGAATTAAGTTCACAATATACCCGAGGCAGGGGAATCTGTGTCGTCTTTTTCTCTCCTCAGCAGAAGAAGTCTCCTCCATTTTTTCTTGGAAAGATTTAATGAAATACAATAATATGCAGTGCCTAGAAAATGTTTTGTTTGTCTTGTAAAAATGTTACATTACTCCATTGTGTCACATTGTTAATAACTTATATAAAATCAAATCAGTAAATAATAAGTAGTAGTAAATGGATCTGGGGTCCGGTTTTTACCATAGATTATTACATAAGCTTTAATAATGTCAGTGTTTATTTTAATGGGGTTTCTTTAGGTCGCCACTAAACTGTCAAGGGAAAATCCTTTAAAGAAGGTGTTTCCTGCTTATATTTGATATGTTTCTGTGAAATCAGTATACTTCTGAGCCACAAAGGTGGTTCTGGATGATATACAGGGCAATGACTTCCTGGAACCGAGAATGTATGCAGAAGGGAATGAAGGATAATAAAAATGAGACAAGTAGAGACTGGAAATGTGGCATACTACAACGCAATCCTCCTTGTGTTCTGTGTTCTTTCATTCTCAGGATAACTTGGAGAATAGTCCACTACAGATGGGGTTTCCCATGTGCCAATGCAACTGCAGGAATCCACGTTCTTTTTCTGTTAGTTCCATTGAAACCCCTTTCTTGTCTTTTGTTTTTTTATCTTTTGCACTGCCAAAGAGATGTGCTTTTAACTTATCCAAGATAGATTTATTTAAAGGAGGTAAACAATTAATAATACAGATGAATTTGCAGTACAGTCCTGGCCTAAGAAACAAACTGTCCAGTTAACACTTTCTCAGCGAGTCACTGCAGATGAGTGAAAAGGGAAGTTTAAGAGAATATTTATGACCTAGAGTGAGAGTCAAGCAGAGGATGTGAAGTCATCCAAAGGCTCAAAAAGTAGCAAGGAGGCGGGAAAAAGAAAAAGTGGTAATGTAAATGAAAGAACTGGAAAAACTTAAGTTACTGTCTCACCATGGAGAAACAAGCGGTCGGTAGATTCTCTGGAACATAAAATATATATTTTCAAAAGCAGCATACAAAGAGAGCATGGCCCATGACCAACAGCCCCAAGAAGCAGAAACAGTACACACAGGTGAGGAGATGTCACCTCCAGAAGATGTAGACTCCAGTACTGACAGACAAATAGCTCAAGTGGGGTGAGGACTGATGCTTTGGTGACATTTCACATTCAATCTATTGCTTATTCAAGTTGTTTCTTTGGGGTACTAATTTTTATTTGAGGCCAAACCAAAAAGTAAGTATCTACCTTGTCTGGTGCAATAGAGGCTGTACCGGAAGAGTAGTTTTATCCTGGCATTTATTCAGTGTTCCTCGCTGTACCAATAGGCAATAGTACTCACTGCCCCATGCTGCAACTTGATATCTTAATGCTTTTGTGAAGCCCGGGTGCAGATATGCACTGGTGGTTAGATGGCTGCATGCTTTTCCACCAATACAGATAATTCTGAGAGTATTGAGGACAATATAACAGGAAAGAGCAAGTGTGGTAACTTATTAGCCACAGAGACCTTGGTTGCAGTTGTCAATACAGGAACCTCTAGATTAACCAAAGGCTTAGGACATGTTAATATGGTCTAGTAAAATATCACGATCTATAGTGGTTGAATCTGAATGTATGGATACTGAAAGGATGAACTTGAAGACATGTGGATACTCGATGGCAGTAACTGATACTATTACAGCTTTGAGAAAGAGATAAACTCTAAACAGCTATAACATTACCTTGAGGACATTTGTTTAGTGAAAGGAGCTAATGGGAAAAAACATGAACTTCTGCAGTTGGGTTGGCACATGGGATTGGCACATGGGATTGCTCCTCCTGCTCCTCCAGGACAATCCTTTCCTGCAAGACTAGTCTTTTATTCTGGCACAAACAGTAAAGCTACTAAAAATTCTCACCTCTCAAAACAAGTTCCTAATACTTTTGTTTGTAAATAAGGCTATTGTGTATTTGTGTGTAGTTATTACACAGTAAAAGAACTATCCAAGTTGTTTACTATCCTGTAAGAAAAGTGTTTGTCTCTGTGAGATAGAGAAAGCTAGTTTTCTTAATTGTACACTGAACAGAACACAATGACCAATTCCTGTTTTACTTACCATATATCTGTATATCTATATCTATGTATCTATATTACATTCATGCTTCACTTATTAGGTTTACATATAAAACATTTTCGTGTACATCCTAAAGAACATTAAAGTCTTAGTAGGTTGTAGTACGTATTACGTAATTTAGAAAAGTGTTACTTTTATAGAGAGTGCTTTAAATATTATTATTTAAAAGCTTACATTTAATTTTTGAAAATATAAAATGAAACACTTCTAAAGATGTGTTTACATGGATATAATTCTTTTACATTATAGGTACGATACTTGGATGAAGAGAGATTATTTGCGATTGAACAGGTTACAGGCATGCTATTGGTTAAACTTAAGGAAACATCAGAAAGTGCACTTAAAAAACCTGTAGCAGATTGTGTTATTTCGGTAAGTTGGCATTAAGATACTTATGAACTAGCAGCCTTATGCATTCCTGGGGAAGATCAACATGAAAGCTGTTGCTCAAAAGGAAACTTAGTACTGTATGTTTCCCAGATTACTCATAGATGTTTCATTGAATTGTTTTCACAGGTAATTCTCATAGAAATGTATTAGCGACATAAGTCTTGATACATTGTGTGTTTGTAAAATCTTGAAGAGAACAGTTAGTGACTTGTTTGTTTATTGTGCTGTTTTCCATAGATTAGGATACTTATTATTAATTAAATAGAAAAAAATCAAAGCAGGGAGCATATTTTAAGTATGAATACTATACAGTGTTTTGCCTGTGCAAGGTGTTCTGTCTTTCATCTCCAGCTAAAAGGGTCAAATTGCAGGTCATGCAGGATAGACAAATAGTCTAACCTGAATACTTCTTCCATTAGGACTTGTCTCCAAAGGCAATCTTCAAAACATTTAATTTACATGCACTTTATAAAGGAACCTGGAAATCTTACACATGCCAGTTCTACTTGCATTATAGGCTTTCTTTACTATTTTTTCTGCTGTTTATGATGACAATGACATGTATTCTGCATTGTACAAATGGTGACTGGAGATAGTTTAAACATACTGTGTAAAGATGCATTAAAAAACTTGATATACTGTCCTTTGGTTTTACAAGGATTCTTTAGCAGAATGCTGAGACAGGCCTGCCATCAAGCTTACAGTCTAAAAATAATTGTGACAAAAATAAAATAGAGATTTAGGGAGAAATAAGCAGATGTTCCTATCTGCACAACCTTAGTGACATGTTCAGAGAACTCTTTCACATGGATGGTATTATTATTATTATTGGATTATTTGATGGCAAGATTAGTACACAGCGAACAAGATCACTGTGCTGGCTTTTGTATTTGATCACACGTCAGACACTTCCCAAGTGTCTAGGACTGTGTGATGTACTGGCGAATAATGCATGCAGATCAGAGTAGGGTGATCTTTTGCATTGGCAGATGGTAATTTTGTCAGCGCCAATTGTTTTTAAGTGCAGGCCAAGTTCTTTAGGCACTGCATCCAGTGTGCCGATCACCACTGGGACCACCTTTACTAGCTGCTGCTGCTTCTTCTTACATTTATCTCCCACAGGAGACTCAAAGTGGATTAACATAAAAACATCAGCATACATATCTGTTCACAGCGAAGCAATTCATGCATTCTTTCATTATTCCCTGAATACCAAGGGTAGGCCATGAGTGTATGGATTGCGCCTCCTGTCATTTATGATATAGAACAGCCTTGAATTCTGTTCTTTCTTTTTCAAACTACTTTCCTTAACTCCTCGTGATCCTTCGCATTCCTCCTTACAGCCCATCCTTTTGTAAGCCTTTGAGCTCCATCCCTTACGCTGAACTGAACCACATGCAACTGAAATAAAGACACAGTTTTGCTCTATTTATCTCATTTCCATTGTAAAGCTCTTGTATTTTATAGAACATTACACATATAGATAGTTCTTTATAAATTAGCATCAGCCAAATAGTGGTGCCTAATTTCTTCCATCAGGTGGATTAAGATAATTTCTCTTCCCCAGTGCACTAAACCTCCACAGCATTGTTTTTAGGGCTGAAATTGGGGGCTTTTGGGAGAAGGAAGATTTTCACAGTGCAGTGCCAGCATGATGTTGGATTTAGCAGCAGATTTGAAGTTGATGGTTTTCATATTTTAGTATATCTAATTATTGGACAATTATATTGAAGAAACCAGTATGTGTTTATGTGTTTAAATCTACGTAATCTGAGTATTTGCTTTACAATGATGTTTTTTCCCAATAAAATGGATACAATTTTTCCAGTTTGTTAAATTTTATTAAAATGTTTTTTCAACAGATACCAGGTTTTTTTACTGATGCTGAGAGAAGGTCAGTAATGGCAGCTGCACAAGTAGCAGGTTTAAACTGCCTGAGGCTAATGAATGAAACTACAGCAGGTATGCTAATGGTTTTAACAATTATTATGTTGAAATAATCTTTATTTAAAATATCATTTACCCAGGAGAGCAAGTGTATATCTAGAATACTATTTGAATTACACAGAGTGTCATGCTTCTACAGGAACTTACAAATAAACTACATTAGAGGAGTCTCCGTCATGTGCCCCCCCCCCCCCCCGGGCATAATTTTCCTGTATATAATGTATACTCTCATAGAGCAATCTTATACTTGGGTAATTTACTCACAAATAAATAGCATTTGAGGGATTTCCCCCCAGAATTTTCTGTTTATAATGCGGACTCATAGAAAAATCTTACCTATGCTTACTCAAAAAAAGTCATCTTTACCTGCCAAAACGCATCTCCCTCCATGAACCATCACTAAGATTAAGATCCTTTGGGGAGGCCCTCCTTTCCGTCCCACCACTGTCACAGGCGTGATTATTGAGGACTTCTCAGTGATTGCCCTTTGGCTATGGAACTCCCTTCCTGGCGAGATTAGATCAGCCCCCTCCTGTCCTTCAGAAGGATGACAAAAACTTGGCTGTGGGACCAAGCCTTTGGGACAGTGCAATAAGGCAGCAATAGAAAATCCTACCATGCCAAATGGATTTGATAAGGATGATTGAGACAGTTTTAAACAGTGGATTTTAATGTTGAGATAAATGATTTTAATGTTGATGTATGTGTAGTGTCTATTTAGGTCGCGGCATTGAATGTTGTGCTCCACCCTCAGATCCCTTCAGAATGAGAAGGGCAGAATAAAAATGCTTTAAATAAATAAATAAATATTGCTCCCACATAAGTGTATAATGGAAAATGTTTAAAACAAGTGGAAGATTATATGTGCTTTATCATTTCTATTAGGTTCTGGAAGCTTTAATTGTTTTAAAAATGACTTATATTTCCCAATGTATGTTCTTTACGTTCTTACAGTTGCACTCGCCTATGGAATTTATAAGCAGGATCTGCCAAGCCTGGAGGAAAGACCAAGAAATGTGGTTTTTGTAGACATGGGACACTCTGCATACCAAATCTCTGTTTGTGCTTTTAACAAAGGAAAATTGAAGGTAAATTTTTGGAGCAGCATGTAATTTAGGGTTTACAGGCAGTCCCCAAGTTACAAACAAGATAGGTTCTGTAGGTTTGTTCTTAAGCTGAATTTGTGTTAACTCGGAACAGGTACATTTTTGAAATGTAACTCCACACACACACACACATGCTTTGGATAGTATAGGGAAGGGTTAACTACTCTGTGGTGTTTGTTTTGCTGTCTGTGCCCCTGTTCAGAAGATTTCTCCTCACTTGGGGACTGCCCATATATAGAATTGTCACAATTATTGAGAATGTGTATTCCTTCGTAAATTTGAAAGGGGGCTGTAGAGACTACATCTAAAACATGTTGCCCACATGTTGCAAACACAAGAAATTTTCTCACAACCTGATCAACTGAATTGTCATGTCATATCTTTAACTTTACAGGTCCTGGCTACTACATTTGACCCATTTCTGGGTGGTAGAAACTTTGATGAGGTTTTAGTGGATTATTTCTGTGACGAGTTCAGGACTAAGTATAAACTGAATGTGAAAGACAATCCTCGAGCACTGCTTCGCTTATATCAGGAGTGTGAAAAGCTGAAGAAACTTATGAGTGCCAATGCCTCTGATCTTCCCATGAATATAGAATGTTTCATGAATGATGTTGATGTCTCCAGTAAGATGAACAGGTATTGAGTTCAGTTCTAAAATGTTTAACTAAGATGATAGCTCGTTCTTTCTGCTTTACGCAACCCTTAATGATCTTTCCTTCTCAAACAGGGCTCAGTTTGAACAGATGTGTGTATCTCTTCTCAACAGAGTAGAGCCTCCTTTACGAGCAGTGATGGAGCAAGCTAGTAAGTAAAGGCTACATCAGCTTTTTTGTTTCTATATTACTTACATGTTGTTATATTTTATGTTTGATTTTTGTTTGGTCAGTTTAGGTAGAAACTATTGCATTAAGAGTTGTTAAATGTGACAAACCATTCAAATCCAACCAAAATCATATCTCAGCCAATCACATATACTCATCCACTAAACATGTACTTCCATAGCCAGAACAAAAGCATCTGTATGCAAAAGAAAAAATCATAGCACATTCGAGAAATAGAAAAAGTTTTGCTGGTAGTCCTTTCAGAATAAAGGGGAAAGTGCTTGATGCACCAGAATTGTAATGCTCAGGGTTAACATCGCTTTCAGTCTTAGTTCAGGACTAAATGTAAATATATTATAGAAACATATTTGCTACAGTCATGTAGAAAGTAGAGGAAGTCCTAAAAAAGACATATTGGCAGTTTTCTCCAGATATGTTTACACTGGTTTTTTTTCATCAATGGAAACTAACACTCGTGTTTCCTAGAACTACAGCGTGAAGATGTATATAGCATAGAAATAGTTGGTGGAGCAACTCGAATCCCAGCAGTTAAAGAACAGATATGTAAATTCTTCTTTAAAGATATAAGTACCACACTAAATGCAGATGAAGCTGTTGCAAGGGGCTGTGCTTTACAGGTGAGTTTACCTAGTGTCATTATGTTGGTTAGTAATTTACCCAATATTTCTGAGATTTGTAATTTGAGTGGCTCACCAGTTTCTTTTATGAGTTTTAGTGCATCACATAATTATTAAAGCTTTATCAATGTAATGTGTGTGATTAAAATGTAGTTGAATAATGCTTGATAAAATTAAAATAATTGTCTCAGTTGTATGACTGGCTGATACTTTTTCTCTTTTGTAGTGTGCAATTCTTTCTCCTGCATTTAAAGTCCGTGAGTTTTCCATCACAGATGTTGTTCCTTATTCAATTACTCTGAGGTGGCAGTCTTCTTATGAAGAAGGAACAGGGTAAGAATTCTGAGATAAAAAGGCACGTAAGAGCACCAAATATACAGTTGGTAAATCTACATATCAGTGAATTGTGATATCATTTGTGATATCAGTTGTGATACCTTGGCTCTCTAATAGGCATGTGCATTCGGGCCAAAAGGCATGCAATTTTCAGATCCGTTTTTGTCTGACCCCTCATTTTGTTTACCAGAAGGTTACCTGAAAGGGGGGGGGGGGGTTCTCTGTTTCATTTAGCAGAGATTCAGCCCATTGGCTACAATGGGAAACTTTAAAGGCCTATCTTCATGAAACCTACCTCAGTTGTAGACCCCAAATGTAGCCTGCCAAATTTTAAAACAACTCACCAATCTACTGATATTTTTTTAAGTTTTAACCATAACATTTGGGAATTGTAGTCATTGGTTGTGTCCATTCTCAGCCAATCAGAGCATGGACACCACCATGCTTTTATTGGCTGAGAGACACAGAGTAACTAGGCAGAGGTTACAGTTGAATTACAACTTCCAAAAGTTTGAGTTAATAGAAAAATAAAAAGTATCCTGTTTTCTAGATCTTAACTGGTGTTTCACAGTGTGTATACATTTGTAGTGGAAAGGTACTCAGTAATCATAATTTGGCCTGTATGTTTCAGATCTGAAATAGGACAATAGTTCCATTGATAGGACTGGGTAATTTCATGTATTTCTCATATTGTGGCTATTCATTACTTGTGATTTACTTGCAATCTTACTGGATTTTAACTGTTAACATTTTCTTCTTCGACAGCGAATGTGAAGTATTCAGCAAAAACCATGCTGCACCATTCTCAAAAGTTATTACTTTCCACAAGAAAGAGCCTTTTGAATTGGAAGCATTTTATACACATCCACATGATATCCCATACCCTGATACAAGAATAGGTAAAATGTTTATTTACTATTTGAACATGGTGTATTCTAAATATCTCAAACAAATATATTTGTGTAAGAAAATTAGGAAATCACAAAAATTGAAACTGATGTGTGTGTGTGTGTTATAAGTAATCTACTATGGAGATATAAATGCATGGAATTAAGTTCTGGAACTTTCTTGAGAAGAGATAGACATCACGTGGCTCTCCAAATACTGTTGGACTGCAACTCACAGCACCTCAACCACAAGATAATTTCAAATTACGTTACTAGATAGACGTATTTCCACAAATGGTGTTATATATTTCTTAAAATATGTATTAAAATAATACTTAACAGATTTGTCAAAAATGACATGTAGCAGTATTTGTAACAACAACAACAACTTTATTTGTAATCTGTGCTATCTCCCCGGGGGACTCAGGGCAGTATTTTTTCAACAAATATGTTAAATGTCATTGTTGATTGTACAGAATCATTCTTGGCAAATCTACTATCCTTGCCATAACATGTTGTCCTTCTTAAGTGTAACTTTATTTCCATAAAAGTGGAGCATGTTGGTTGGGAGTGAGAAGAAGGGAAATTACAATAGTGCCTTTGGCCAGCAGAATTAAGGTACCAGACACAGGATTTAATTTGAAATGGGTGGACAAGTTTGGATAGCAGTGCATGGGAAGCTCTCCAACCTATTTTTAATGTGAATTTCCAGAAAAAGAATTGCCTGTGTGGTGTCGGTGTCTCCAAAAACAGCATTGGGCTCTTCATGACCTAGAAGTACAAACTAGAGATTGCCAGTTGTTAACACCTACATGTTTTTAGATCTGTATTTGACCAGTAACTTGGTAACTAAATGAACAAATTAAAGAAAGACATTAGTATGTTTGACACAAGAAACAAATGCTAGCTATTTGTTTTATATTCTTCAGGTCATTTTGTTATTCAGAATGTTGGGCCCCAACATGATGGTGACAATTCAAAAGTGAAGGTTAAAGTTCGTGTTAATATCCATGGGATTTTCAGTGTGGCTAATGCGTCTGTAATAGAGAAACAAAGTACAGACCATGATCCCGGTGAAGTACCTATGGACACAGAATTGTCCTGTAAGACTCAAAGCAAAGATGAACTGGTAAGCTAAACCGTAAAGTCACTCCTGATAATAGAGGTTGAAATGGGCAACATCTCTTAATAACCATGCAAGAGTAATGTTATAAAATTGAGTGAAATCTGTAAAAGTTTTTTTTCAATGAAAGTAAAGTTACTGAATTTCAATCTTGATATACTGCACTCTAGACGTACTGATATTTCAGAAACATATTCTTTTGTATCATTCTTCCCTTCAACTTTCTCTTCATTGACTTGTATTTCTTTTGTTTTGCATTCTCTTCATTGTCTTTTTTCTTATGTATATTTGTTCATAAAATTATAGTTTACATGCATAAATATCTTTAGCATTTGAAATCTTTG
Organism: Anolis sagrei; assembly: GCF_037176765.1. Lineage (NCBI taxonomy): Eukaryota > Metazoa > Chordata > Lepidosauria > Squamata > Anolidae > Anolis > Anolis sagrei. Next base: position 39,112,985 of record NC_090025.1, read on the forward strand.
TTTATTAATTTGATCTTACTGAAGAAAATGATTTTAAGAAGCAGGAACAGCTTAATTTGGAACAAAACAATCCCGAAGCCAAACATTGTTGTTTGGTTTTTGTTACAGTTGTTTCCACAAATAGATTTTAATTTGCAGATTTTTAGGTTGCCTCCTTTAGCCTTCTTAAACTTTCATGAATTTAAGAAATATCAAAAGCAAAATATTAAAATCTGGTCTGTCTAGATTTGAAATATGCAGTGTGAAAAATTACTTATTCATTCAGCCTCTTTCTAATATAAAAGCAATGTGAACAACTGTCTTGGATAAAGAATATAGAAGGATAATCAGTGCAGTGCAAAGGCAACCATTTTTAATGTCTAAGACATGTTTCCTGTGGAAAAGCTACTAATTATATTCTGTTTTTACTATGATGCTTGTCAGCAATTACCTTTCATAATTGAGGATGAACCCCTCGACTCTGAGGATGAGGTTTGTTAAACATATAGCATTTAGTAGCTTTAAAAAAAAGTTAATATTCTGCCTTAATGTTCCTTTTCTGAGTAGAAAAGGAAAGTCTTTGAACTTGTGAAATAGCTGTGTATTTCAAAAGTAGACTATTGTTTGTCTTTGTGTGTTTTAATAATGTGTTCTTCAAATCTGAATATGCTGCAAAATAACTTGACCTTGTACATTTCTACCAAATTAAGACTAGCTGTTGGGATTATGGCTAGATGTTAAATTAAGAATAGTGTCAGATCATTTAGGTACATAAACAGAATCAAAACCATTCAAAAATACTTCGCAGTTTCCACAGAAGCACTGAGATTACTTACATTGAGAGAATAGTACAATGTCCCTAAGCTTTTCTGATTCTGCATCACTATATGAATCTTTATGTATTACATCATATACTTGTTGGCCCACTTCCGGCCATGCTGTTTCCCCAGCATTTGCATACTACCTGTTCACTTACTTATTGCAGTGGTTGAGCTTCTTACATTGTCACTCTACATCATTATGATAGAAAAGACCTTCCTTAGTTTCACTGTGTTTCTCTGGATTGCATTTTAAAGGGCTCTGCAATATTGTGTTAAGGAGATCAGGTAAGGGTAGAGGTAGCTGGAAATTAGCATTTTGCTTATAAAATATATAATTACATTTCATATATTGTAACAAGTATCGGGCATAGTGTTTGCCTTCATTCGTGTTTGGTTGCTTCCATACTGCAGTTCTTTTGTTTAGTATTTTGATGTATTTCCAGAGTACAGCCAGTTGTCTATAATATCCTTAAACATTTTAAAGGAATTAAGGCTTGAGAAATCTAGACTAATGGACTTAGTTAAGGGAAGAGATGTTTTTTATGTGTTGTTGATAAAAAGCTTCATGTTGTTAATTAGAAAAAGACACCTATATGTATGTAAAGTCTAGTGTAAAATTAAAAAATGTCTTTTTATAGGCTAAAATGCAAGTTGATCAGGATGATGGTAATCACAAGAACCAAACTGACCAGCACAATCAAGCAGAAGAGGATGCTGATCATATAGTGGCCGAAGGAAAGGTCAGTATGCAATACAAGTAAAGACAGGCTGATGATGATGATAATGATGATATTTATTTATTTATTTATTACCTGCTTTTCCTTTCAGCTCGAGGTGTGACACAACATAGTTAACTACATCTGTAAAGTCACATATTAGAATACACCCATGAAGGATACATTAAAACATATAATACATATTAAAATATATGAGACAAAAGTTAAAACACAATAAACATAGAATGTGATTTAAAATTCATAGTTAAAATTGACTAGGTAGGTCTGCCAAAAGAAATAGGTTTTAAGTTGTGTCTTAAATTCTGACAGCTCATTTAGCTATCGGAGGTTTTCCAGCAGGTCATTCCACAGTTTTGAGGCGGCTGATGAAAAGGTCCTCTGATTGGCAATCGCCAGTTGGGTTCTATCCTTATTTAAGGCTGTTTTTGAAGACATAGACTTCAATTTTAGGATAGGGTTGACTGTCTTGCCATATTGCTGAGAGCTATTTAAACAAGACACTACAGTCTGAGAAGTCTTCCATAACTTAGTTGTCTGTACGCATGAATTTTGATACCTTGAATATGTGTGTTTCATTACACACATATGCAGGGACCAGTAATCTTCATAGTGTTGTTTTGATAAGGGGGATTAAGTTTACCACATATGGTTCCTGTAGATACTAACAGGCTGGCTATTTTTTGACTTTTAATCTAAAGCCCTTCTGATTGAATTTTCTTTTCAGTTGGTTCTTAAAGTATTCTTCTTACTTGACTTGTAAGTATTCTGTAGGAACAAAAATTACCCTGTATTGTCAGGCATTAAATAGCACTGTCTTTAATTATTTTTCCATTTTAAATCAATAAATAAATTGAATTTTTAAGAATTATGAACAGACTTGTGGCTGTTCAAAATCACAAAGAATTCCATCATGGCCTACAGAAATGGCAATAGTGCCAATATATTGGTTGGTATCATTTCTGTATCATTAGATTTTTGGATACCATGCTCAAGTGTTTCAGAATGCTGAGAGATAATTTTATTATGTCATTGTGCAGACTGCTTCAGGAGACAAGCTTGATGCAAATCAGTCCACTAAAGCTAAAGCAAAGGTCAAGAGTATTGATCTACCTATTCAGGTTAACCTGTACAGACAAGTGGGACAAGACCTTATTAATTGCTTCATTGAAAATGAGGTAAGGAATGACTGTGACATTATAGTTGTTCTCACTCTAATTTAAAAGAATTAAGAAAAAGAAGAGAGATGAGGATTATTTGTGTGTTTTCTTAGAACGTTGTGATCAAGCAATTGATACATGAAAAGAAATATAAAAAGGAATAAAGGATACTGAGGCCAGGAATTTTTGAGTTCCAAAATGAAATATTTCTTATACACAAAGCTCCATCCCAGTCCTCCCACTATCCCCATTCTTTTCTTAATTTTAGCAACATGAATTAGGCTGGGAATGGCAAATGAGTGTGTGTTTTGCTATTGAACAATCAGTATTAAGAATTCTTTGTCAGTCTATTGAAAATCACCGAATAGATCCCTTCTGCCTATCCTTGCTGTAAATCATCATTAAATAAATAAATTTCAGGCAATTGTTACATTTTAAAATATATTTGTTTGCCAGGTACAGGGTGTATAACAGCAGTGTTTCTGGTAAAAAGATATTAGTGATTTTTGTTGTGGGAGATTATGAAATCATAGTTGAAAATAATAACCTCTTTCTACATGCAAGAAATGTAATATTTAAATGGCAAAATAAATCAACGTGTCACATTTACATTTATTTTAAGAATATTATATTCTTACAGGGAAAGATGATAATGCAAGACAAGTTGGAAAAGGAGAAGAATGATGCCAAAAATGCTGTTGAAGAATATGTGTATGACCTAAGAGACAAGTTGTGTGGCGTCTATGAAAAATTCGTAACTGAGGATGTAAGAACCTTCATGTTTTTATAACATGATAAATTTATTCTATTAGTGATAGAATTTAATACTAAAGAGACTACTAAATTGGACATATCACATTGGGTCATTCCATATTTATTTGTTCATAGATCATGCAGATCAGTAAGATTTAACTAAATCTGGAAGCCGGCTCTGGGTATCTTTGACAGCTTTACATTAATGCCATTGTCAATTGTCATGGCAAGTCTTAATAGCGTAGTATCGTATTCCATGGTATACCTTCCATATCCAGCATTGTTGGAATTGGGCATTTTCTTGTCTCCCATGACTACTCTCTAGAATTATCCTCAGCCCTCTGGATCAGATTTGGTGTGCACTTACAAGGGAAGACAGAATTGGAAATTCTTGCAAAAGGAATGGGGTTGGGCAGAAGAATAGTAATAGGTCCTGATCACAGAGAAATGTATGAAAGATTGCTGAAGGAATTGGAATGATGTTAACCTGTTATTAGTCTGGCTCCTACAGCAAATTAGCCGTATCAGTGGATAGAATACACCTTATATTTTCTCAGAACACAGACCATAGGGCTATGAGAACAAAATACAGGGATCTGAAGGATCATATTATAACTTCTAAGTATTTCTATTTCCCGAGCTCTGTTTATTGAATACATTCATTAGAATATGCTTACTATTGTGCAATTTGTTTTATTAGAAACTGAATTGGTTTTTCGCTATGGGCTGAGAATAAAATCTCAGGCTGTCTTCAAATGAAACCATTTTAATTGATTAAATGATTAACAGGCAGATAATTTGATTTATTTATTTAATACAAATGAAAGGCTTTGGCATGATTAGTGGGACTCTCGGGGTCAAGTTCTCAGGCTGCTTTGATTAGAAGGGATAATGCGATGTTTGCCATTAGACATCCTTTAGACATCCTGTTCCCTCTGAGCTGCAGTCCTCAAAATGGGGGAGGATGCCTTCCCAGCAATACATAAATAATGCGATGTTTGCCTTTAGACATCCTGTTCCCTCTGAGCTGCAGTCCTCAAAATGGGGGAGGATGCCTTCCCAGCAATACATAAATTGTTTTCTGTGTTACCTCAACTCTAAAGACATTATTTTGAAAAACAGGACTATGCTATAACTTGAAATAAATAAGTCCTTTTTTGAATGGAAGGACATCTTTACATTTTTTTTCTTTCCTTGTATTTGGTTTTTACATTTCATGTTTTTGTATTTCTCTGTGTTATAACATGATAATCATTGGCACTTTAAGATCATTGGGTTTTTAAAATAACAATCTCAAGTATCCATTGGCAGAAGAAATTAACTGGTGTGTGTCCTTTGCCATGAGTACAGATTTAAGTGTTAAGTTTTTAAATGTGCTGAAGTACATAAGTATAGATTAAACTGAACTAGAAAGGTATTTCTGAGAGGTGTTTAAGTGGAATTACAGCTTTCCTATACATCTTGATTAATTGACCATTAGACTTACTTTAGTCAGTTATATTCTTTACTCTGCCTTTCAGAATATGAATGCATTATACAAACAGAAAAAATGCAGAAAATGTGTGTGAAGGGTTGCCTTTAGAAACAAGAGTATGGTATCCTTGGAATACCTATAACAAAAAAAAACCTTTCCATGAATTTCCATGACCTGTTAATATATCTTAGCACAAGTTTCAGAAGTTTGTGGCTCTCTGAATGAGTTAAACTACAGCTGTGCCCTTTCCCACTTAGCTTAGGGGTGTCATACTTGTAGTCCAACATATGAAAAGATGCCATTTCCTCACCCTTTCCTTAACAAGACCATGAGATAATTAGCATGTATATACTATTTTGGTATTTGTATTGTTCTTCCTAGGATTCAAGAAAGATATCTTTAATGTTGGAGGATACTGAAAACTGGCTTTATGAAGATGGAGAAGATCAACCAAAACATGTATATGTGGAAAAACTTCAGGAAATGAAAGTAAGACCTGTAATCATGGAACTGTAATTCTTGAATTTACTTGCTTTTTCTCAGCCATTCAGTAATCCTGTATGACATGAAGTACCTGTGACAAAAGTAAATACCATATATACACAAGTATAAGCCAATGTTTTCAGCCTTTTTTTAGGCTGAAAAAGCTTCCTTGGCTTAGTCAAAGTTATTGATTATTTTACTGGCAAGAAGTACAGTCATTCCTCAATATTTGCAATTCTCAGCTTTTGATTTTTACAGACTTTTCAGTTCTCACCTCTGGACTAAATGGATGTGCAAATGAGAATGGGGGCTTCTTGGTGCTGATCCATTTCCCCATCTTTGTTTGAAGAGTTTCTAGCCTTAATTTCCAAAAGTATCTTGCATTCCTATGCCAATAATTATATAAACTTTCTTTATTTTGAGCATATGAGGAATGGGTCCAGACGTAAACAAAAGTATAGTCACATAAATTAATGCAGTTTAAATTGGTTGACCAACATAAGCCTCACTGAAGCCATTGTGTCTCTTCTTTGTATTACTCAGTTTCACTCTACTCTATGGTGTTTCCCCCACATTTTATCCACTTTTTGTTAAGTATTCTGCAGCTTATCAACAATCTTTTGTATGTATTTATAGAAATTGGGTGGTCCTGTTCAAGATAGATACATGGAACATGACGAAAGGCCAAAAGCATTAAATGATTTGGGAAAGAAACTCCAGTTGCTTATGAAAGCAGTTGAAGGTTACAAAAATAAGGTAGGATCAGTATGTTGCATGTTTCTAACTGCATTCTTCTGTGACATTCTTATTTGTTCAGAAGCAAGCTAACCATACATTCAGTAAGACTTACTCAGCACCCAAATAACAAGGAATAACAGCTGTCAAAGTGATTTGGAAACCCAGGTTGAACTTGTGTTCTGTTTTTCCCAATTTCTCTGCCAGTAGTGAAACATTCAGATGTCACATTATTGAGCTTCCTTAACAGTAGTTTAAGGTTACCTTAATGAATTTTGAACCCAATTTTTCTCTCTCTCTAGGATGAAAGATATGACCACATTGATCCTGTTGACATGGAAAAAGTTGAAAAGTATGCCAGTGAGGCTATGAATTGGTTAAACTCAAAAATGAATGCACAGAACAGACTGAGTCTGATGCAAGATCCTGTTGTGAAAGTGGCAGAAATAATAGCAAAAGCTAAGGTAAATAATGGGGGGAAAATGTTCATGTGCACAGATGTCTGAGGAATAAAATTATTATGAGCAATCGTGAGGAATGAGCATTTAATAAAAGGAATTCAGCAGGGCATTTTAATCCCACAATTTTCTTGTTATTCGACTAACTACAAATTTATTGTTTATTTCAAACATTTGTACCCCGTCCTTCTCAACCCCCCCCCCCCTTGGGCAGGGGGGACTCAGGGCAGCTTACAGCCGGCAGCAGTTCGATGCCAACACATACAAGCAAAACAATATAACACACATTAAACATTAGTTAAAACATTAAGTTATAAAATATCCATTTGAAACATTATTCACAACAATATAGCCACATCCAAGTCCAATTCGGCATCCAGACACCCAATCCAAAGCCTGTCCACTATTATCCTGTCCAAAGGATCGATTACAACTAACTGATAGGCTTTTAACCATGAGTGATAAGAGCTTCTATTTACTTCTTTACAGTAAAGACTACAATTTTTACTTTATGTATATGTGTGTGTTCATGCAAATGCTACAGAAAAGAAAGCAGTATTGCAGTTCTGAAACTCCTATAGTCTGATCCTTCGCATCAAAAGATTTCCACAAGACTGGATAATTCTCGCTTTTTTAGATAAGCAGGAGAGAAACAATTCCTTTTATACTATTGAAAGACAGCAAGAGCTGTTTTATATGTATGATTTTACTTGAATAATAAAATTGGTGGATGCTCAAACCCCATTATATACAATGGTGTAGTAAAACCATTGACGGTTGAATCTGTAGATAAGGAGGGTTGACCATATCTAGTTTAGCCAAAATAATTAAGGGTAATTTTCATTACTGGAGGATTTTCAGGCTGATTTACAGTATATATGCTTGTTTATATATTAGAAAAGGTATGGGCAAGCCCAAGCCAGGGGCCAAATGTGGCCCCTTGAGCTCTTTTCTCACCATCCTATCCTATCCTTCCTTCCTTCTCTCTTTCCTTCCTCCTTCCCTTCCTCCCTTACCTCCCTCTTTCTCCCTCCCTCCTTCCCTTCCACCCTTTCGTCCTTCCTTCTTTCTCCCTCCCTCCCTCCTTCCCCCTCTCTCTTTCTCCTTCCTTCCTTCCTTCCTTCCTTCCTTCCTTCCTTCCTTCACTACCTTTTGTCTTTCCTTCCTTCTCTCTTTTCCCCCTCCCTCCATTCACTTCCTCCCTTTCTTCTCTTTTTCCTTCTCCCTTTCCTCCTGGGAGATGTTTAGCTGGGAGAACAGACTGTTGAGAGGGAACATGAGAACCATCTTTCAAGATTTAAAAGTGTGTCCTATTGAGTAGGGGAAAAACTGACTTTTTGCTGGGCACAAGGGAGCAATGGTTTCAAATGGCAGGGAAAGAGATTTGGCTGAAAAAAATAGGAATGACTTCCTGAGAGTAACTGCTGTTGGAGAGTGGTGTAGGCTGCCTCTGAGTCTGGTGGAGTCTCCTTCTCTGGAGGCTTTTCCACAGAGACTATGTATCAGGAGTGATTTGATTGTGCCTTCTTGCATGGCAGGGGGATGAACTGGAAGGCCCTTGGGGGTCTCTTTCAGCTCTAGGATTCTAGGAATATATATCAGGAGTAGGCAAAACGGGGTCTAATGGATACACTTTTGCTCTCCTGTCCACCATCTCATCCTGACCAAGGCTAACCCTTTTTGGGATCCAAACCTTTTCTGTCTGTCCTTCACTTTCTGCTTCCAAAAGAGAAGAGGAAGGGGAGGAAAGAGCAGGGAGGGGACTTGGAGAGAACCTCCTCCCTCCCTGCCCACCCACCCTGCACAGCAGCAAAAAGTGCACTCTTTGTAATTTGGCCCAAAAAGATGTGCATTACAGTGGCTGCATGCTAAGAAAACAAAAGTGTTAGAACACCAGAGCTTTCAGCAGTGGAAAAGAAAACCTCGGGGTGCATCTCTGCTGTAGAATGGATCCATTTTAGCTGCCTTGGTTCAATGCTATGGAATCAAGGGGGCTGCCAAAGAATGCTGATGCCTCACCAAACCAAGATTACTAGATTATGCGAATCTATTGTATACCCTAATTTTGGGAATATTATTTAGCCAAAAAAGATGAGCATTACATATGAGTAAACAGAGTATATAACTTTTTGTTTTGTTTTGTTTTTTTAAACAGGAACTGGACAATTTATGCAATCCTATTATTTACAAGCCTAAACCCAAGGCAGAGCAACACCAGGCAAAATCAAATGCTGAACACAATGGACCAATGAATGGACAGAGTGCTGCTGACACAAAACCAGAGGACTGTTGCCAACAGCCCAGATCATCTGAAGAAATGGACATGGACTAAGCTTTACATTTCTTTCAGTCCATTAAAACAGTGCAAGTAATCTGAGGGTCCATCTTTCTTTTATGTCTTATCCACACTACAGATGTTCAGTTACTTAGTCAACTTTCTGTCCTTTGTTCTTTGCAGTCAGTTTGAAAGTGGTTTTTTCCCTCTCTCTTGAGTGCATTCCCATTGTTCATTCCATTGATGCGCTTATGTGAAGCTTTAGTTGAATGTAGATTGTAAAAGTCAGTCCAAGCTTTCCCAATCTATTTTATATTAAATAGGCAGAATTGTTATATACATTACAACAATCTACCTTATTTAAAGCTTTTATTGTGGGTAAGCTTCTGCTCCTTTATTCAGGAAAGGCCACCGTATTGCACTATTGATGCTGAAGTGTAGACCTTTGCATCTTTATTTTGGGAGATAGTGGATTTGATGTGGCTTAAACTTTGCCACTTGAAGCACTGACCTTTTTCTAGTTGTTGAACTGTTCTGATTTAAATATTAAATTAGAGGTTAGCTGGCAAAACTAGTTCATCCTGTTGATGTACCATGAAAACTTGTAAGAACCTTTTAGGAAAAAACCCAACATCCAAGGCTTGAAAGAAGCTCACACCAGCAGCATTCTTTGTTATAAAACTTAGCAACATGACTCTAAATAAAGCTCATGATCTCCATGTACACACAGTCCTGTATATGATAATCTGTGTTAATTCTGAGACACTCTTGAAGTTATTATAGTGCAAAATGTTAGGAGAATTTTAACAGCTGACAGTGGGGAGAAGACATGTTTTCATTTCTCTTAATTACCTCTCTAACTTGCTGGTTTAGCTTCATTCAGAATGCTGCCTATGCATGTTTCTCAAATACAATCTCCTCACAATTAAAAATAGAAAATATGTGCATAAAATGGTTATAAAATTGTATTGCTCTTACCTTATGTGTTTTTACCACATGACAAAATGTTACTCTGTTTTTACATCTGACGTTATGAAAAGAAGCAAAATCTGTTAAAAGTGGTTCATTTTAGAGCAGTGGTTCTCCACCTGTGGGTCGCCAGGCGTTTTGGCCTACAACTCCCAGAAATCCCAGTCAGTTTACCAAGTTGAAGGCCAAAACATCTGGGGATCCACAGGGTGAGAACTACTGTTTTAGATGGATCTGCATAAGAAAAGGAAGAAAATGGCAGCTCATCTTTTTTCAGGAGGCAGGGACAATTCACCATTAAATCAGAAAGACAGTGCAGACAGGTTGATGGTATGCTGGTGATACAGTATAACCTTGGTATTGCATGGTCTACAGTTCCACTCTGTGACCCTTTTCCAAACCTTTTAAAACAGGTAAATAAAGGAACATTCAACAACATTTTTTGCTAATTTTTGACAAGAGGGATAGTCTTCTGTAAATTTAGGCAAATTGTTTCACATGGAGCATTTGGCACTAAATGGAGCAAGGCATCCTCACAACACATCAATGCACATTTGTTAGTGCTGCATAAATAAACAATAACAATAGCATCCTAGTACAACAGTGTATGTACTTCATGAAGGATGGAAGTGTTCAGTATTTCCTTATACAGCAGCCAACACCCTTGTCAGTACAATATCTATTGGGCAGGACATGTCCATAGCCAGAGAGGTGCTGCCTTTTAGGCTGCATATAGCTGCAAACTCCACAGCTAAGGCAAAAGAAAAGCCAGCACCCTCCCAGATCTCCAGCATATGCAAGAGTACATCTAGAGTACTCGTTGGAAATCTAGAAGGATGGTGTCTCTTCTTCCAGTTGAAGAAGTGCAACCAGACACTCCTATAACACTGAAAATATGAAGTAAGCTATACCAGAATTAATATTGGCTGTTGTTGAGTAATGATTTATTCCTAAAAAGGTTTGGAAGAGAGAGTACCAGGCTGTGACTCTGGACTGACTCACTGTTTTTCATATGGACCATACTGGCCATGGGGATGGATGTTTGGTCATGGTGACTTAATGACTTCAGTCGGTTTGAAGTGCTTATATCTTTACACAATGATCAGACTGACTCACAGAGAACTTGTGTGTTTTCAACAAATAGCATTACCAATATTATAAAAGTTGCCAACCAAATTCTCTGTTTGTTTTATCTATATACTGGTCATTATGAAAGTCTTGCCTCGATCACAGAGCATCATCCATTCGAATGTTATCTGAATGGCCATCCATGATCAAATCTCATTTTGGAAACTTTCTCTGCACTCTGATTTCTATTGGACTTTATAGCTTATTACCCAAATAAGGCCCACAAACAATATTGACAGGAAATATTGCTATAAAGTGCTTGATGGAAAGAAACAACTCAAACCCATGGTGAACAACAATGAAATGCCTGGAAAGCTGCATACATGTTCACTATGCATGCCAATCTATAAGAAAGGAGAATTGTTCTGGAGTCCGAAGTAAGCCAGAAGTTGCATTTCGGTACAAAACATCAATTGTTACTGAATTTTCAAGGAGTTCACCTAACTTAACAGATCTTGGTTAGGTTACTGTTTAATTTTCTCTGGCTCTTAATTTTAAAAGAAATTTTGAAATCTATCATTTAAGTGTCTTTCATTTTAATTTGGTGAAATTTTAAATTAACTATAGTTGTTTACTTAACTTTTATTCTTACTTAAACCATTGTTGGTTTTTTTTAATCTTCCATTTTCGAGAATTCTGCCAGCCTTCATTTGCTTCCTGAAAAGAAGTTCCTTAACTAAAAGGGCTGGATTAACAAACTATAAATATAAATATATTATCCTGAGAGTACAAGCTTCTCTAAATACTTTTCTTGACTCCTTTATTGCATAAAGTGGGTGTTCACAGGTTTAAAATCATGCCACAAAGCATGTGTGTATGTTGAATCTGAAAACACAAAGATCATTCATGGAAACATTTTTGCAGTTATTTGTATTTGGAGAAGAGAAACTTGCAAAACTGAAATCATTAGTTAACAAACAAGCTTCTATGTTAGTTTTTACAGCACTGTAAAGTTGTATGGGGAACTGTCGAGTGAAGTACATGTCTTTGCAAACTGGGAGTACTCATCTTAAACATACTGACTGATGATGAAATGTACCCAAATTGTGAGGTCTCTTCATGACTTTAGGCACATTTTACCCAAAGTATAGAAATATGTGTCTGAATTGGAGAAAACACATTGACACAGGATGTCATTCAACTGCCATTGCCAAAGTGATCACTACAACAGATGTTTTATATTTAGCAAGTGTATTCTCATGTAACTATTTCAGTGGGTCAGAGGAGAGTCTGCTCAGCGTTCATAAATTTATGCCAGTGTTCAATGTATAAAAATGTTTGCTGTATTATGAAAATGGATGGACTCCTACCTAGCAACATGCACAGATGTGACAAATATGTCAAATGATTTCTAAGTGGCAACACAGATTGCCAAAGGTTGTGTGTAAATATTTATAATAAATATTTAAATCTGCTGATTGAACTATAAGAAACAGTCACATGAGACATTTTTATTGCCAACTCTTGATGGGATTAAATACTGGTAGGTTTAATGTCCATGAAGAGGGGATTGATCTGTTAACAGAAAGTTAAAATATGTTAAAACATCAAGACTAAGCTTTACTTATCTACTACTTTTGATCATTGTACATTGGAGAAAAGCAGTTGAGCTGCCTGAAATTGCACTCTAGACTTTAAAGGTATTTCTGTCAGAGCTCAAAAATCCTTCCCAGTCTGGATTATTAGCAGCCACAATTCTTCTAATCAGTATCATTCTGTTTTGACATGAGAAATGACTGACAGTGTGGGAAACATCCACTGACTTCCCCTTCTTCAGCTATAATTATCATGCCAGATCAGATTCTGGTTGAATGTCTTAATGATACCTCAGTTTTCAGGGCTCTTCAAGGTTGAATCTGGAAGGAAGGAGAGGTGAGGCTAAAGCCTCATTTTACAAGAATAGGGGTTTTTATGCAAGACATTGCAAGTAAAGGGGAAACTGCTTGGAAGAGTTACTTTTTGGACTATAAAACTGAGAATACCTTAATCAAGAGATTAAATATCCCAATCTCAGAAAACAAGACATGTCGACACAACAACAAATCACTTTGAATACTGGATAATATGGCAAAGTCAACAGTAGAATAAGCGAAACTTAATGTTTGCATAGCCTTCTTTCAAAAGCGAGTTTCTAAGTTATACTCTACTTCTCTTTTGTAGATGTTACTTCATAAGTAATTTTTGGAACAAACTTGCATGGCCTTTATATTCATCTACACACAAAGAATCACATAGATAGTGTGATTGTAATCACAGGCAAAGCACTTAACTATGCATGTTTGATTCACTCATCCTTATATAGGCATTTACCATATATATTTGATGATCCAATAAATTGTCCCGCTGCAAGACTATCCACAATTGTAATGAAATGACTCACATGGCATAATAGACACAAAGGGAGCCCTGGGTAAAAAAGAACTGGCTACATCAGAAGGCAAAACAACGTGCCCACTTCACCTGACAAATATTGGGACAAACACACTTTATTTTTTCCGTAAAGTTGTTTGAAGGGGAGTAGAAGATGGATCAGATCAGGGTGGCAATGGTTATGTATTTTAAAAGTATATTAAAAGGTATTTATTTTAAAACAACTTTAAAATAAAAATAGAATGCTCAACTGCGAACTGTATGCAATGCGTACTAAAAAATGCTGTTGGAATTGTGTCTTTAGATCATTCTTAACTGACAATCTTCCAGGGACATGTGCATTTTCATAACTCAGCAGGACACCATTGGGAGCAAAAAAGCAGCTTGTTATGACTGCCAAGCACCAGCAGTGTGTGATCCAGGTGTTGTTGTTTATTCATTCAGTTGCTTCCGACTCTTTGTGATCGCATGGACCAGCCCATGCCAGAGTTCCCCATCAGTCATTGCCACCTTGCCCCTGTTCCCTTTTCCTTCCATTTTCCCCAGCATCATTGTCTTCTCTAATCTTTCCTGTCTTCTCATTATGTGGCCAAAGTACTTCATCTTAGCCTCTTAAAATCCTGCCCTCCAGTGAACAGTCAGGCTTTATTTCCTGGAATATGGACTGGTTTGATCTTGCTCTCTCAGAATTTTCCTCCAGCACCACAGTTCAAAAGCATCTATCTTCCTTCACTCAGCCTTCACTCAGGTGGTAAGAGTTATTGAGGAAGAGCACACAAGCCAGGAAAGACTGCAGCATTTTGCTTTTGCCTGAGGCTACAGAAATTGGCAAAATTCCACTCCCTCTCATCTTCCTGCTGATTTAACAACTTTTGCACTTTAAACTCACTTTGCAGTAACTTAAATAAACAGGACAAAGGGACAATAGCACACTCCCCATACCTATTGGCCCTCTCCCTCCCTCCCTCTAAAGCTACCAGCAACAGATAACTTAGGGAATGACGGCAGTCCACATATTACCATTTTACAAAGCACTTCCCTAAAAGCTCTGAGTTCCACTGCACATCTATCTGCAGTTTCCATTGTACTACTGTCATATTTCTTTCCCTGTGTTTAGTTTTACTACAGTATGCATGTTTTCTCTTTACTTCCCTTCACATTTTGCTCTCACTCTGTATTTACCCACAGGTGTCTTGCACTTTTTGTCTTCCATTCTCACTCTGGTTTGCTTCCATCATGTGTACACATATGTGGGATATTTCCATCCGCTCACGCCTTTATGCACCTCCTTACAGAGTTTGTAGTTGTGTGCCTTCAGGTCATTCCTAATGCATAGCAACCTGCATGGAAAGCTATCACAGGGATTTTTAAGAGACGAAAGTACATGATTTGCCCAGGATCACCCAGTAAATTTCATGGCTGATGGGGGCATTCGAGCCCTGGTCTCCAGTAGTAACTCAACCCAACTGTTAGATTACATTGGCTCCCTTTAGCAATCCATGTCCTGAAAATAGCTGGGGGGGGGGGGGCAAATGTGGTCCTGTACTGCAGCTACTTGACTGCAACAAGATGTAAAACTTATTTGTTATCTGTTTGTTTGTTTCTTTATTTATCGTGTCAGGAGCGAACCAAAACAAACAAACAAAACACAAAGTTTGCAGACTTGGTATTCTATTAAATGTCCTTTAACCAGTAGTTGGCCACTTGGTGTGCCTCTAGTGTTGCTGCAAGAAGGTCCTCCATTGGGCTCAGGTTGCATTGCAGTAGGTGGTCTGTGGTTTGCTCTTCTCCACACTCACATGTCGTGCATTCTACTTTGCAGCCCCATTTCTTAAGATTGGCTCTGCATCTCATGGTGCCAGACCACAGTCTGTTCAGCGCCTTCCAAGTCGCCCAGTTTTCTGTGTGCCCAGGAGGGAGTCTCTCATTTGGTATCAGCCATGGCTTGAGGTTCTGGGTTTGAGCCTGCCACTTTTGGACTCTTGCTTGCTGAGGTATTCCAGTGAGTGTCTCTGTAGATCTTAGAAAACTATTTCTTGATTTAAGTTGTTGGCGTGCTGGCTGATACCCAAACGGGATGTGCCGGAGATGTCACTGCCTTGGTCCTTTCACCATTGGTTACTACTTCCCGGCATCACCTTCCCGGATGTCAGGTGGTGCAATACCAGCTAAACAATGTAATTTCTCCAGTGGTGTAGACATCCTGTGATAATGCGTGTCTCATTAAGAACCACATCCACTGTTTTAGTGTGGTGATATGTGTTCCACACTGGGCAGCAGAGTAGCAAAGCACAAGGACAAATGTCTTCACTGTGACTGGTTGTGATCCCCAGGTTATGCCAGTCAGCTTTCATATAATTTCTAGTGTCCACTTTTTGCTTGATATTCAGGCAGTGCTTCTTGTAGGTCAAGAGCATGGTCCAGGGTAACTCCCAGGTATTTGGGTGTGCTGCAGTGCTCCAGTGGGATTCCTTCCCAGATAATCCTCAGAGCTCGAGATGTTTGTCTGTTCTTAAGATGAAAAGCACATGTCTGTGTCTTAGATGGATTAGGAATCAGCAGGCTTTCCCTGTAATAGGCAGTAAGAGCACCTAGAGCTTCGGAGAGCTTCTGTTTAACCATCTCAAAACAGGGCGCTTGAGCAGTGATGGCATGATTGTCAGCATAGATGAAACTTTCTGACCCTTCTGGCAGTGGGTGCTCATTTGTGTAAATGTAAATATTCAAAACCTTAATTTTCACCATATGCCAAGCACTACTCTGATGCGTGGATAATACTCTGCTGCAAACTCCAGATCTCTGAACAAACCTCTGAATACAGGCAAAACGTCAGGAGATAATGCTACTTTTTTTTTGTCGTGTCAGGAGCGACTTGAGAAACTGCAAGTCATTTCTGGTGTGAGAGAATTGGCTGTCTGCAAGGACGTTGCCCAGGGGACTCCTGATGTTTTATCATCCTTGTGGGAGGCTTCTCTCATGTCCCCGCATGAGGAGCTGGAGCTGACAGAGGGAGCTCATCCACGCTCTCCCCAATAATGCTACTGGAACGTGGCCATAAGGCCCGAAAAACACACAGAAGCTCCTGGTATTTAACAGATTCTCAGGCTATCACTGGTTTCAGATATTTTCCATTTTATATTTTCACTTATATAATGTGGGTCCATTGGGGACAGGTTGAAGGGGAAAAGGAAAGGGCTTGAGGCTATTAGGAATTGTGGGAGTTGTAGTTGGCCCAAGTTTGCCCAGGCCTGGTCTAGATGCATCCTAAGGCAAGCGAAGAGGGACACTCAGGGTGATTCTATTGCATCTCTCAAGATCAGTTACGGGCGGCATCACGAAACCAAAGTTGTTCCTTTGAAGCTTAGTCTGTGTAGGTTTGTAAACGACATCTGATTGGCCGTTGCTGGGAAACAAAGAAGCAGGCGCCCGCCCGAGTCAGTTTACGCTCCGAACCCGTAGGACCAAACACAGATTTTATGCAGCTTTGTTGCCTTCATGCCACTAGAGGGCTGAGGAAGGCTCACTCTGCGCATGCGCTTTCCTCCTCTTTTTTTTGAGTGTCAACATTTCGCAGCGCGTGCGCGGTGAGTGGGCCACGAGGGCGGGCGCGATGACGTCAGGCGCACGTAACGTCCCATTCGGGGCGAGACGGCAACGCGCGGCTTTTTCAAAATGGAGCCCCTCCAGGAGGGAGTGTCTCCCCGGCCCCCTTAGCGGGGAGGGAGGGAGAGGCCTGTGGATCCGCGGCGCCGACAGCAAGAAACTTGGATTAATGCGAGAGTGAGAAGAAAAGCAATAAAGGGCCGCCGGGGGAGCGAGGGCCGTCGCCATGGCCACCTGCATCGGCGAGAAGATTGAGGTGCGGAAACGGCCGTTACGCCTCCGAGAGGGAGGGAGGAGGAGGGGGAGGAGCGGAGGACGGACCCATTCTCGGGTTGAGGGGGAGCCTGGGTCAAACCATTTCTGAGCCGTAGAGAGCGGGAATGTTTTCTTTTCTTCCCAGAGTTCTGGCCTGACAGATAGGGAGGCGCTCCCATGATTGCTAATCACCAACTATACTTTTACACACAAAACACTGGACTCCACCTCCTTCCTTTGAGACATTGTACGATTGATGCAGTTTGACATCGCTTTAACTGCCATGGTTCAGTGCTATGGAATCCTGGGAGTTGTAGTTTTGTGAAACTCCAGCACTCCTTGGTAGAGGAGCATAACAACAATAATAATAAGCTTTATTTGTATCCTGCCTCCTCTCTTCAAAGGGAGTTAAGGCGGCTTACAACAAAACAGCAAATACAGTAAATAATGTAACAAAATAATCACATATCAATAATAATGATATTAATATATTGTCGAAGGTTTTCATGACCGGAATCACTGGTTTGTTGTAGGTTTTTTCGGGCTAGAATGCCTTGGGGTGGCTTACAACAAAACAGCAAATACAGTAAATAATGTAACAAAATAATCACATATCAATAATAATGATATTAATGTATTGTCGAAGGTTTTCATGACCGGAATCACTGGGTTGTTGTAGGTTTTTTCGGGCTAGAATGCCTTGGGGTGGCTTACAACAAAACAGCAAATACAGTAAATAATGTAACAAAATAATCACATATCAATAATAATGATATTAATGTATTGTCGAAGGTTTTCATGACTGGAATCACTGGATTGTTGTAGGTTTTTTCGGGCTAGAATGCCTTGGGGTGGCTTACAACAAAACAGCAAATACAGTAAATAATGTAACAAAATAATCACATATCAATAATAATGATATTAATGTATTGTCGAAGGCTTTCGTGACCGGAATCACTGGGTTGTTGTAGGTTTTTTCGGGCTAGAATGCCTTGGGGTGGCTTACAACAAAACAGCAAATACAGTAAATAATGTAACAAAATAATCACATATCAATAATAATGATATTAATGTATTGTCGAAGGTTTTCATGACCGGAATCACTGGGTTGTTGTAGGTTTTTTCGGGCTAGAATGCCTTGGGGTGGCTTACAACAAAACAGCAAATACAGTAAATAATGTAACAAAATAATCACATATCAATAATAATGATAT
Source organism: Anolis sagrei (assembly GCF_037176765.1). NCBI lineage: Eukaryota > Metazoa > Chordata > Lepidosauria > Squamata > Anolidae > Anolis > Anolis sagrei. Next base: position 39,131,396 of record NC_090025.1, read on the forward strand.
TAATGTATTGTCGAAGGTTTTCATGACTGGAATCACTGGATTGTTGTAGGTTTTTTCGGGCTAGAATGCCTTGGGGTGGCTTACAACAAAACAGCAAATACAGTAAATAATGTAACAAAATAATCACATATCAATAATAATGATATTAATGTATTGTCGAAGGCTTTCGTGACCGGAATCACTGGGTTGTTGTAGGTTTTTTCGGGCTAGAATGCCTTGGGGTGGCTTACAACAAAACAGCAAATACAGTAAATAATGTAACAAAATAATCACATATCAATAATAATGATATTAATGTATTGTCGAAGGTTTTCATGACTGGAATCACTGGGTTGTTGTAGGTTTTTTCGGGCTAGAATGCCTTGGGGTGGCTTACAACAAAACAGCAAATACAGTAAATAATGTAACAAAATAATCACATATCAATAATAATACTAGTAATAATAATTCAATATTATAATTATATATTTACATTACATGTAATATTACTAATAATATTACAATATAATGGTATAGTGCAATATAGTAATATATACTGATAGTGTACTATGCTAATAATATAATATATTGTATGAAAATATATATTGTAAGCCGCTCTGAGCCCCCTTCGGGGTGAGAAGGGCGGCATATAAATGCCGTAAATAAATAAACAAATAAATAAATAAATAGAACAGTGGTTCTCAACCTGTGGGTCCCCAGACGTTTTGGCCTTCAACTCCCAGAAATCCTAACATCTAGTAAACTAGTTGGGATTTCTGGGAGTTGTAGGCCAAAACACCTGGGGACCCACAGGTTGAGAACCACTGGCCTAGAACATGGCCATACAGCCCGAAAAAAACTTCAACAACCAAATCATATTAATAACTTTATTTTTATACCCCGCCACCACCTACATAGGGATAAGCCTGGAAAAACACAGATTAAAACACAACGCAATAAAATAACATGAAAATAAAAAAATAACATCACAATAACATAACATTATAAAAGCAATCCCTAGCCTGGAGGGGCCCTGCTCTCGATCCCACCAGCCTCGCAAGCGCGCCTGGTGGGGACGAGGGATAGGTCCTTCTCGATGGTGGCCTCTCAGCTCTGGAACTCCCACCCACTGGAAATTAGAACTGCCCCTTCTCTCCTGACTTTTAGAAAACAGGTGAAAACCTGGCTCTGGAAACTGGCATTTGACGAATGAATCAATAACTCGTGGCTATATGGATGGATGGTGATGAACAACGATTTTATTGTGACGACTTGGCCATTGTAATTATATGATTGTATTTTGGGTATTTTAATGTGTTAGTGTATTATGGAATGTGATGATTTTAAAAGATTGCTTGTGATATTATTGTTGAGTCCCTCCAAGGAGGTGAGAAGACCGGTATACAAAAGCTCTAAATAAATAAATAAATAGCCTGAATAGTAGTAAATACTGAGTTCGGAGGGCTAAAAGTTTGTGCAATCGTTTTAGGACAGGGCTAAAGGAGAAGTGCAAAATTCGATGAAAGTTAGTTTTGTCTAATGTCATTTGGCATTAGACAAAATGGTACAATAATGTAAACAATAATAAATAAATAGTTTTAAACTGTTTAGCCCTCTAATCATCATGATCATCATCATGGGACACAAAGCGGCTTACAACATATTAAAATCATGTAAACGATTGATAATAAGTATAAAAGATCATAAAGTAAGCAGTTTAAAACAACAATAATATGCATTCACATTCTTGTGGCATCATGTCAGATTATATTGCACTTCTAAAACAGTTTGTGTGTGTGTGTGTGTATAAACACAGATTAAAACCAGCCAGTTCCTGTGCTCAAGGTATCCAGCATTGTATGTTATAGTTATGATAACAATTTAAAGTCCTATTTGATAGGGTGGTTAATACTCCCATTTAGTCATTATCAAAAGCCTGCTTGAATAGCCAGGTGTACAACTCCTTGAAAGTTTTGAGGGTGGGTGCTTGTCTAATTTCCTTGGGGAGGGCATTCCAAAGTTGAGGGGCCACTACTGAGAAGGCCCTCTCCATTGTCTCCACCAACCTCAGCTGATCTTAGAGTCTGAACTAAATACATTTGGGAATGCCAATTGTTTTATGTCTATGTGACTGTGTGACTAGTCAGTCCAATTTTGGCTTGTTTGAAAGTAAGGGTACACCTGCAGGGTAGAATTAAAAGTAGGGTAGTTTGACATCACCGTAACTGCCATGTACATGTTTAACATATACATGAAGCCATTGGGAGAGATCATCCGGAGTTTCAGGGTGCGGTGTCATCTCTACGCAGATGGTGTCCAACTCTTTTACTCCTTCCCACCTGCTACTAAGGAGGCTGTTCAAGTCCTGAACCGGTGCTTGGCCGCTGTAACGGACTGGATGAGGGCTAACAGATGGAAACTAAATCCAGACAAGACAGAGGTCCTCCTGGTCAGTCGAAAGGCCGAACAGGGCATAGGGTTACAGCCTGTGCTTGACAGGGTTACACTCCCCCTGAAGGTGCAGGTTCGCAGCTTGGGAGTGATCCTGGACTCATCGCTGAGCCTGGAACCCCAGGTCTCGGCGGTGGTCAGGGAGCTTTTGCACAATTAAAACTTGTGTGCCAGCTGCGCCCATAACTTGGGAAGTCTGACTTGGCCACGGTGGTACATGCTCTGGTTACATCCTGTATAGACTACTGCAACGCTCTCTACGTGGGGTTGCCTCTGAAGACTGCCCGGAAGCTACAACTAGTACAATGAGCGGCAGCCAGATTACTAATGGGAGCGGGGTACAGGGAGCATACTACTCCTCTGTTGCGCCAGCTCCACTGGCTGTCAATCAGCTTCCGAGCACAATTCAAAGTGCTGGTGTTGACCTATAAATCCCTAAACGGCTCTGGCCCTATTTACCTGTCTGAACGGATTTTCCCCTATGAACCATCAAGGTTATTAAGATCTTCTGGAGGGGTCCTGCTCTTGGTTCCACCGCCTTCGCAATTGCGTTTGGTGGGGACGAGGGACAGGGTCTTTTCGGTGTGGCCCCTCGGCTTTGGAACTTCCTCCTGATGGAGATTAGATCTGCCTCCTCCCTCCTGACGTTTAGAAAGCTGGTAAAACATGGCTTTGAGATACTGCATTTGCAGAATGATGACTGTGTCAATAACTGCTGACCTTTCTGGTGGATGGCGGTGAATTTGTGATTCTTTTGGACGAACTGATTTTTGCTGTAAGCTGTATGAATTGTATAATTGTATTTTATATTGATGATTTATAATGTTTTTCTTATTGTATTGACTCTTATGTTGTAAGGCGGCCTGAGTCCCTCCTTGGAGGTTGAGAAGACCCGGGTATAAAAACTTTAAATAAATAAATAATGGCTCCATGGTATGGGATCCTGGGAGTTGTAGTTTGGTGAAGCACCAGCAGGCTTTGGGAGAGAGAGACCCTGCAAAAGCTACAACTCCCAGGATTTCTTAGCATTGAGCCATGGCAGTTGGAATGGAATTAATGCAGTTCCACATCATTTTAATGCCATGGCTGAAATCTGTGGGCTCCTGGGAGTTATAGTTTAGACGGTCTTGAATCTCACTCCCTGCTTCACCACAGGACAGCCCTTAAGTGATGTCAAACTGTAGTAGAATTAGTACAGTGTTGATCAGGCATGGGCGAACTGGGGCCCTCCGGGTGTTTTGGACTTCAACTCCCATAATTCCTTACAGCCTACCGGCTGTTAGGAATTGTGGGAGTTAAAGTCCAAAACACCCGGAGGGCCCCAGTTTGCCCATGCCTGGTGTAGATGCATCCTGAGGATGGGGCAGGACTGCGCGGGGCGATAACTGGATTGCCCGCGGAATCTCTCTGTTTGTGTGTATGTATGCATACACACACATATACACAAACACAGAAACTTGTATGTTGTGGTTTGGCGTCCCCACGGGGCATTTCCTTGGCGACTGCTATGGCAGCGGGAGCCAGGGAAGCGGCGTCTCCCTGGAGAGCGGGAGGAAAGGCGGCAAGGCAAGGCGGGCGGCCCCTCTGCCTGGCCTCGCTACTGCTGCTGCTGTTGCACTCGTGTCGGGCTCCTTCCTCCTCCTCCGAGCAAGATGCCGCAGTGGCTGCTCAGCCTCCTCCTCTCTCCGCTGCCCAGCGAGGCTGAGTGCCCCGCCGGCATGTCCCCCTTCCTGCCCTGGGAAGAGGAGCAGCAGCAGCAGGAGGAGGAGAGCTCCATCCAGGTAAAGCCCGCTGCTTCGCTCCCTTTCCGCCCCTCCCAACATCGCTGTCACTTGGATCCGGTCCCTGGCACTGCCCCCAGTTGCTTGAAAGTGTTCTCCCAAGGCTTGGACGGGAGAGGTTTTGTTTTGTTTTGTTTCTGAGAGTACCTCTTGCAGTATAGAATTAAGACAGTTTGGCTCAATGCAAGGGAAATCTGAGTGTTGTAGTTTTACAGTATCTTTAGTCTTCTCTGCCAAAGTGTGCCGGTGCCACACCAAACTACAACTCCCTGTAGTTGTAGTTTGGTGTAGTTAAAATGCTTAAATTAGTGCCAAACTGCATGAATTCTACAGTGTAGATGCATTTTTCAAGTAGAACGGAAAGAAATAAGTCTTTTGCAGGGAAACAAGGGGCAGCTGGATTGAAACTTTCAACTACTGCAGTTATTCTCAACCTTTGATCTGCCAGGTGTTTTGGACATCAATTCCCTGAAGTCCTAGCCAGTTTATCAGGTTTTAGGGATTTTGGAAGCTGAAGTCCAAAACACCCGGAGGACCAAAGGTTAAGAACCATTGAACTAGCAGAAGAGTCTAATTTTAACACAGAGTACATCTACACTTATAGCCTCAATGCGGTTTGGAACCACTTTAACTGCCATGGCTCAATGCAAGGGAAGCCTGGGTGTTACAGTATCTTTAGTCTTTTCTGCCAAAGTATGCCAGTATCACACCAAACTATAACTCCCAGTAGTTGTAGTTTGGTGTAGTTAAAGTGGGGCCAAGCTGAACGAATTCTACAGTGTAGAAGTAGAAAGGAAAGAAATAAGTTTCAAGTAGAAAGGAAAGAAATAAGTTTTCAGCAGGGAAACAAGGGGTGGCTGGAATAAAACTTTCAACTAATGGAAAAGTCTAACTTTAACACACAGTGCATCTACTCTTATAGCATCAATGCAGTTGGGGATCACTTTAATTGCTATGGTATCCTGGGTGTTGTAGTTTTGGTGAGACACCCACACATTTCGGCAGGAAAGTCTAAAGAGCTTTTGGAACTGTACCTCCCATTATTTTACAAAGCACTGAGCCATGGTAGTTAAAAGTGGGGGGAAACTACATTAATTCTACAGCAATGTTTTGGTCTTCAAGGTGTTTTGGACTTCAGCTCCCACAGTTCCTAACAGTTGGTAAGCTGACTGGGATTTCTGGGAGTTGAAGTCTAAAACACCAAGAGGACCAAAGTTTGGGATGCACCCCTGGGTATCCCAAAAAGTCAAGAGCTATGTCTTAAGCCACCAAAGGTTTTGTTTGATGATTTACATGATATATGTCCTCTCCTTACTCCACATGATATATTTGTACCATCAATCCAGGATGGAGTTTGGGACTGACTAAGAGGGCAAAATTCTTTAAGAGTAGATATGGAGGCAGCAGAGTTGTGTATAATTATCACAAATTCTGGAAACTATACTGATTGGATATATCTTAAGAAAGGCCATGGAGGTAAGGGAGGGGAAAGTCAGACCCATTCATCCTTTCTTCGCCTCTTCTCCAGTGCTTTTGAATAGGGAACGGAAAAAGGTATCCCTTCCCACATTTATAATGTACTTTAGCTATAATGTACTCACAGTTTTATTGTATAAAAACCTTGGGACTTTCTTGGTTTGGAACAAGGATTAATTTTAAGTAAAGGTTACTTAGATCAGTCATTTACACTATAGCATATGGGTGGAGGAGAATTACAATAGATTTTGCAAAATGAGAAAAATCCACATAGACTAAACTTTCAGTGGCCAGTACAAATAAATATGCAAATCATAAATGACCATTTGTAATAAAAACTCTAACACATGTCATATTTAATATTGGAATGGCCTTGGACTATTATTTTCAGATCATATGATTTTAATGTTTATATTAATATGTTTTTAACATCACGTTTTAATGTTTAAAAGTTACTATGTTTTATAATTTAATTGATAGCTATATGCCATTGTTGTTTCATGTTAGGTTTTTCGTATGTATGTTAGGCATTGAATTTTGCCATGAATATATTGGACACTGCTTTGTGTCCGTCGCCCTCGCCTTGGGGGGGGGGGGGGGGCGAGAAAAGCGGTATATAAATGAAGTAAATAAGTAAATGTGCACTCTCTGTCTTTTCCAGGATTTCAAGGTGGGGAACCTGCTGGGTAAAGGTTCCTTTGCAGGAGTCTATAGAGCGGTATCCCTGAAAACAGGCCTAGAGGTGGCCATCAAAATGGTAAGTAGCCATTGGATCAGAAACCTACATAACTAGCCTGTAGTCATTTGAGAATTTGGAATGACAAATTACTGGTGGGAAGGAATTCATAGCCACATTTCATTCTTTGAACCCTTGGTTTGCCGCATTTTGGCAAATTCTTGACATTTTTCATGTTTCTGATGATTTGCATTACTATTACTATGGTTGTTTTCTACTCATATTTAGTTCAGTGTATTTAACTGCAAAAGAACAAAACATCCATGAATACTTACCGTATGTCTGTCTTACGATTCTAATCCAGCTTTGTTGACTATTGGTATGTAGAGGGGTTGGTTTTGTAAATTACTTTGCATAGATAAATAGAAGGGCCTTTCTATAAGGATACAGATTAACATTCTGTGTTGGGACTATTTGTGGTTTGACTATCTTATTGTCTATGGATGGATTATTACATTTATTTAAGTTCTGCCTTTTTTCCAGATTGGACTCAAAGTGATTTTCTGTTATTTTGTTGCTCATTGAGGTGAATTCATTCAGTCTATATAGCCTTATTGAATTTTAAATAATGCAAGCTAGGGGGCAGACTAAGATTTGGACTCTATTCACAAGGAGAGGCTACAGGCAGTATAGCCAACAGTGAGGGGATAATAGGAGTTGCAGTTCAAAAACATGGAATACTGTTGCTGACACTATTATGTCCCATGTTATTCAATTGGACTTGTTTCTTAGATATTAAGATTTCAGCGTTAAAGTCACAAGCTGAGGAAAGCAGGCTGGCATTGGCAGTTATTCATTGTAGCTCAAATGTTCATCATGATATTCTCAACTCTAGAAATAAAGTATTATTATTGTTGTTACTATTTTTGTCAGTTTAGTTCCAATGCCAGATACAGTGTCAGGTTATTTAATCTTGCATATATGAAGAATTAAGAGAATCAATTCTGTTTTTTCCCCAGATTGATAAAAAGGCAATGCACAAAGTTGGAATGGTCCAGAGAGTTCAAAATGAAGTAAAGATACATTGTCAGTTAAAACATCCCTCTATACTTGAGGTAAAAATTTACACTAATAACTTGAAATATTTCTTATCACATTCATGACCAAACTTTGGTTTATTCCAACACTTTTTTTCTTTTCCAGTTGTACAATTACTTTGAAGATAGTAACTATGTGTACCTCATATTAGAAATGTGCCACAATGGAGAACTGAGCAGATATTTAAAGAACAGAAAGAAGCCTTTTGCTGAAGAAGAAGGTAGGATGGAAATATGTTTATTATCACACTGGTCAGCAGATAAGTAGGTTAGGATCCAAAGAATCCTTCAAGTAAAATAAGTAAAATAAGTGGGATCACTTTGCTGAACAATGGACTTGTGTGTCTATAACACAGAATGTTTGAAAATGACACTTGTTTTCACTGTGGTGACCTGCTGCTGTGACATTCTTTCTTTTAAGAGAGTTTTAGACCATAGCAAGTTACATTCTTGATGGTCTGATCTAGCTGTCTCTCCAGAGTATCCTGATTTTCATTTATTGTTTCTATTGACCACCAATATCAGTGATAAAATAAGAAAGAACGTGTTTTGATGTCTTTTCAAAGTATACTCACAGTCTAATAGCTAGAGGCTTGACTTCATGATATATCATTTTGGGGAGTTTTATCCTCTGTTTTTTAATGAACTTGCTTTAAGCATTTTAATTATAGGTTGTTTAACTACATTGAGTAATATCTTTAATAACACAGAAAAAAGTTTCTGTGTATGTTTTCAAAAGTGCTTTCGAGGTAGTAGTTTTCATTTGTGTAAGTTTCTTTAAGCTCCAATTTTGTAGAAGACATCGGCTATAAATGAGTAAAGTATTATGATGTCTGTTGAAATATACCATTGGGTGGCTTTGTAGTAAACTGGTGCTGACATCTCATTTTGATTTGAAGGCCTGGGTTGTAGTTGACTCCTAAACATAAATATCTGAGTCAAAACAGTCCCAATTTCTCAATTTATACACTGGCTATGTATTGTTTTGTTTTGTTTTGGTTTATTTTTTTGTAATAGAATAATCATTAGTATAGGAAGACTATTAGATGAGATATTGGAGGGTATGGGATCACTATTTTTTTAGATTTTTAATGTCAGATTTGTTAAAATCACTTTTACAACATGAAGCTTATGAGCTCGTATTCAAAGCCTTCACTTCCTAATTTTGCTTTAACATTATGTTCTAGAATAATCTAAAGTTTTCCTGGAACATTGTCTATGACATGGTTATTTTCAAGTGGAATACTGCATATTATAAAACAACATTTGTGATTCCTATTGCTCTTTTGATTGGGTTATGAATATGCATAAAGGAACAATTTGCATGTAGCTTAATTAATTTGTGAAGGTTATCAGCTTGTTTCAGTTTCAGGAGGAGCTCGGTTTCCTTGCTGAAATATGGTAATAACTATATTACCGTGAAAAAAATGTGCAAGGATTCTAGAGAACTTTAGAAAATCCTGGTTAAATATGTAGCATGTTCATTTTGCTCCATCTGCTAATACTATCACTAAACAAAACAAGAAAAGTTTTGTATGGTGTATTGTTATTAAAAAATACCAAACAGGATTAAATCAAGAACAAATCCTGCCTTACATTTCTGGCTAATAAAGAGGATGGCAAATAAAGATCCCTTGTTTGGAAAATTTGCTAAACACACCAGTCAAGTGAGACTGAACGGATTGCATGTATCAACGTGGGAGTTCATTTGCAGTATGCTGCATTCCCTGCAATCATGATTTATCATTCTCTGTGAATGCATTAAATACTCTGTGGTGGTCTCAATTACACAAAATGGATTTGCAAACAAGTTCAAAGATATGATCATAAAATACTTTTTAACCACTCCCTTACTTTTTATTCTCTACAGTTCGGCATTTCATGCATCAGATTATTACAGGGATGTTGTATCTTCATTCCCATGGAATATTGCATCGAGACCTCACACTCTCTAATCTGTTACTCACCAACAACATGAATATCAAGATTGCCGACTTTGGACTTGCAACCCAATTGAATATGCCTCATGAAAAACATTACACAATGTGTGGGACTCCTAATTACATTTCTCCAGAAATAGCAACAAGAAGTGCGCATGGCCTTGAGTCTGATGTCTGGTCTTTGGGCTGTATGTTTTATACTCTCCTGGTTGGGAAACCACCTTTTGATACTGATACAGTAAAGAACACTTTGAACAAAGTGGTGTTGGCAGACTATGAAATGCCGGTATTTTTATCCGGTGAAGCTCAAGATCTTATTCACAAGTTACTTCGCAAAAACCCAGTGGATCGTTTAAGCCTTTCATCTGTATTGGATCATCCTTTTATGTTGAAGTGCAGCTCAGGAAGAAGTAAAGACCTGGGAAATGTAGAAGACTCAATGGACAGTGGAAATGCCACAATTTCTACTGCTTTTACTTCCTCCCCCAGTGTCAGTACAAGTGGCTGCTTAAAGGAAAAGAAAAGACTGTTAGTGGGCCAGCCACTTCCTAACAAAATGACAATTCTCCCTAAAAATAAGAATTCCAGTGATGTCTCATCGGGTTGTGGAAGCACATCTCATAGCAACTGGGGAGTTCCTGCAAAAGAAATTGCTACTGGTAGGGGAAGAGCAATGCAGCTGATGGAAGAAAGACCCCATTCACGCTACCTCCGGAGGGCACACTCCTCTGACAGATCAGGCACAAACTACAGTCGAGGGGAGGCACATCATGTGGAAAGATGCCATTCTCTGGAGATCCTTTCAAAAGCCAGAGGAGGGCCAATAGAAAACATGAAGGATTTTTCACCTGCAAATAGCCATGGTGATATTCCTGCCATATTTAAAGAAAAACTCCCGACTAGTTCTGGCTCAATGGAAAAAGAACTTTCCCCACCTGTGAAGGATCAAATTCGGTAAGATTCAGTCTCTTATATCTGCTTTTTATGTTTGTCATAAATAGTTTTTCTTTTATACCTAGAGGCCATTCTGTAATATGCTACACTGTGGTTTAGCATAGAGGTGAGAAACTACATGTTCCTTCAGGTGTTATAGGGCTAAAACGTTGAGTGTTGCTTGCTAATGGTTGTGCACAGACTCAAACAACACATGGAGGCTTGCATGATCCCAATGTATGGTTTATTGCCATACGAATGAGTCTCAGGCTCATCAACTATCCTCTCCATCCCCAATAGAAAAGAGACTTTTGCTTCATTAAAAAACCCTAATTCTTGTGTAACACTGTCAAATTTTGGACATATTGTGGGTTTATCTTGACTATAATTGAGAGAAACAAGGCAAATTCTAAGTAGTGTAAACTATTAATATTACTTCTACCTGAAATAGATGTGATCTTTATCCTTTATAGTAGCAGTACATCATTTATTCCATAATAATAGTAGTAGTAATAATAATAATAATAATAATAATAATAATAATAATAATAATAATATTCTTTATTTATACCTGACACCATCTCCCAAAGGGACTCAGGGTAGTTCATAAGTACTCAAAGGTGCTAACACACAAAATACATCAGGTGCATAAACAATAACAGAAAAACAATAACAATAAGAAGGAACATAATATCATAAAACCCCACTGATTAAAATCAATACAGTGCAACATTAACTGGAAATATAAAACAATTAAAATATAACGTCTTTTAATGTTCTTATTTTAAAACATTTTTACAAAGAATATTTATGAATTCTTTTATCCCATTGTTTTAGTTCAAATTATCTCTGCCCAATGAAACCCAGTGTTGGCTTGTTAGGGATGAAGTCCCAAACTGAAACAATGGAGCAGTGGCTTGGAAATATGCAACTGAATGGTATGAATGTATTTTATGATTTTATAATTGTTTAGTTTGATTATTAACTATATTAGATCTCATCTGGTAATTCCCATAAGCAAGAACAATAAGAGATATTGGATATCTGTCCAGAATTTGAAATATTATATTTACCCTTTAAAGAAATTCCATCTGGGCAGAGGCTGCCATTGATTCTTAACATGTATTTTAAAAATGTGGGTCTTCATGTTCATAAAGAGTATGGGACTTTCTGAAAATTTTGGGTATACATCTCACTTTTCTGAAAGTTGAAAGATGTCAACTTGATTACATATATAAATATAACTATTCCCATTTCTACAGAAGGGATGAGGAAAATACAAATAAGAGGAACAGAAGGGGAGGAGGAACTTTCTTTATCCTGTATTATATTACATAATGTACTAAAAGAGTCCAGACCACTGCAGTGATTTAACCAAGGATTACTTAAATCTTTTCTGACATTTTCTTTCCTTTTGATTCACCAGGAATGCAGTGGGGAATTGTAATTGTAGGACATGTAGCAGGGATTATTTGAATCGTATAATTTTCATCTCAATTTTATTTAATTGCTTCTGAATGTTGACAGATGGGGTATATGTGATAATTCATACATCTTACTTGGACAGAAGTGGTAGTGTTGTTTTGATACCTCCCCAAATGCTTCATCACCACTCCCCTACCATCTGGTAGTTTTAAAGGCAGGGACAAATAACATGGTGCTTAATGTCTTCCAGTACAGCTAGAATTGTTTTCAAATAAAAAATGTGACTTTTGAATATAGGTGGTAAATGTAAGGAATTTTACTAAAGATTTGTAATATGCTGTTCTCATTCTTTGGCTTTGAAAATACTCAGAAAATGAGTCACATGATACAGTACCTGACTTATCACTCGTAATGCAATACATTGCACCATCAGGTGGCTTATTGCAAATAAACTGCTCTAATGTACGAGGCAGATCCTTAAAGTGGATAAAATGATATATTGCTTTTGTCTAGAAAGATTTAATTATCAGAATTTCTTAGAAATGAAATGTTTGTGCTGTAGTTGTTGAGAAAAATCCTATAATGCGTTTTTAAAATCACTGAAATACTTTTCTTACTTCAGCTCAGATTTCAGAATCTTCATATAACACAAATGGAAATTTTCAGTTCCATCTTAATGTGCCTCAAGATACATTGAAAAATGCATGGAATGGCTTAAAAGGGAAAAGGCCTCCTGGGTATACACACTCAACTGTGACCTCGGGGGGAGCACCGGACACAAAAAAATACACTGTTGGACTTCCATGTGAAGGTGAAACGGCTCTGCCGCCATCCTCATTTGATCACCCTCTTGTGTCAGAAATTGCAAACAGGGCCAAAGAGCCACAATATGGACACCCAAAACCTACTCTTCGAAGTATTGTATCTCCCCTGAGTGCTCACAGATTAAAACCAATCAGGCAGAAAACAAAAAATGCTGTGGTATGTATAAAATTACATGTCAGAACTATTATTAAAGAATTAAAGTTAATAATTACATGAACAACAGATTATTTCCTCATCATTTTGAAATGGTTGGTTGTTAAATACACAAGATGTGACCATCGAAGTAAGAGCTGATGGCTACTGCTATCATCAGCAGTAAGGTTGCATTACAAGTGTGTTTCAGGACTTGAATGATCAAGTCTTTATCTAGCTTTTTTGTAACGGTGGCCAATTGAATCAATTCTTTAAACCTGAATCACTGGCATTAATCATTGGTGATAACAGAATATGCAATATGTTGTTTAGTTTTCCATAGAATTTGAGAGGAAATATGGACCACATTCTGGTGGGGAATATTAAGCTTTTGATAAGAACCTTTTGTATTATTTTATTTTAGATTGTATGTCTTTGGCAGGACCCATTGATTTGGTTGTTTTACTGTAAAGTGCGGTGTACGTTTGGTGGCACTATATAAAGAAACCTATTCCTACAAAGTGTTAAAGAATATTGGATAACGGGATTTTCTTCTGGCAGAAGACAGATCATGAATCCATTTCCTTTTTTTTCTTTCAGTGTGATTGCCCTTCACACTCCCATCCATTTGGTTTTGCTTTTATTGTATTTTCCCGTTGAATCTCCCATTTGCTCTTTAGCTATTTTCATAGCATTTATAATTCTAGTAGGGGTTGAACAGTCTGCTTAGTTTGATCATAGGTTCCCAGCAACCTAATAATTCTCTCTGCTTTTTGACTGTATTTTGCTTAAATTGTGTTCTTTTTCCAATGTATTCTAGGTGAGTATTCTAGATACAGGAGAAGTCTGCATGGAATTTCTAAAAGAATATAATTTGCAGGAGTTTGTAAAAGAAGTTCTGAGGATTTCTTGTGAAGGAAGTGTGGTGAGTAGTAATTAATACTATTTCTAATTCTGCAAATTTGAAAGACTCTCATTAATCTAATAACAGCAACCCTGATACTATGAATATCTTATGCAACAATTAGATTATGGTGCCACAAGATTTCTGGATATGTAGTTAGTTTCTCTTAAAATCAGTACTGACACGTTGCTTCTGAATGTAAGCATAAGCAACTTAAGTGTTACTCTCTTCAAAGAATAGCATTTGATTTTATTGGGGTTTTTTTTGAGGTTTTAAATTCTATTGTATCTGTAAATTTGCTTACTGCAGATAACAAATAGTTGCTTTTGAGAAAATGGAAAATTTTGGTTGATAACACTAATCACCTTAAATTAGCAGTAGATAGCGTTGAATTACCACTGATTACACTGTGTAGCACACATTTTGATGCCTCAAATGTTAGACCTGTTTCTGGGTATATTTGATCTGTTGATTTCGAAAGTAGCCTGTTTTCTCCTGTCAGATCTTGCTTTTGAGCTAGAGAATATATGCTATATGTTAGTCTTCATCTTTTTGCCCACAGAAAACCGTGATAACCATATCTAAGAAGCTAGAGTTGATTCAGTCTATCCATTGCAGTTTTCTGAATCAGGGCCCTTCCACACAGTCCTATATCCCAGAATATCAAGGCAGAAAATTATCTGAGTATGGATTCAGATAACCCACTTTAAAGAATACATTGTAGGATTCTCTGCCTTGATATACTGGGATAAAGAGCTGTGTGGAAGGACCCTCAGTGCTCCAAATAATCCCAGGAACAAGCCTAAAAACCAAGATACCAATATTTTTTTTGGTTGGGCTGTCTTATTGGTAAAAGAAATGTTAAGCACATAACCCTTGACTGTGTAATTCTGTTTTTCTATGTATGAAGGTCACTGTTTACCACCCAAATGAAGGTAGAGGCATTCCTCTTAATGACAGACCACCACCACCTTCTAAAGACAACAGTGTGTATACATTTGACAACTTGCCAGGTAAGGTTAATTTCCTTGATCTTTTTCTAGAACAAAATCATGAGTTCAAATAATCATTAGGCAACATTTTTCCACCTGCTACTTACAGGGTTTGTAGAAATAAGTAAGGTTTAATGGGTGTTACATTTCTTTACCTCTCTGTGTGAAAAATTCAGAAGATGATTGCTTATCTCTTGTGTGCCAAAGCTTGTGTCATGTGTTTCAAAGGTGCATATCTATAATTATAACATTGACATAAATTATATGTGGATGGTCTCATATTTGGGTAGGGACAGTAGTGAGGGCACTCAAGCACTGTTAATTAATTTCTGAGAAATCTCTTTGCAGGGATTCATAGCAGGCAGAATTTAAACATTTATTAAATGTTCCATAAGTGGACAGCACTTGAGTTATAATAGCTTTCTGTTGTGTTTATTTTCTGACTTTAGAGAAGTACTGGAAGAAGTATCAGTATGCTGCCAAATTTGTGCAGTTGGTAAGATCCAAAACTCCAAAAGTTACTTTCTATACAAGATACGCCAAGTGCATGTTGATGGAAAATTCTTCTCCTGCAGATGTGGAAATATGCTTTTATGATGGTATGTATCCTTAAACTGTTCTGCATATTTCCCTTCAGCCATTCAGAATACACGTTGAGTATCCCTTATCCAAAATATTTGGGACCAGAGGTGTTGTGGGTGATGGTTTTTTTCAGATTTTGGAATATTTTCATATGTACAATGAGATATCTTGGAGATGGTGTCAAGGGTTAAACATGAAATTCATTTATGATTTATATGCACTTTATATAAATAGTGTGAAGGTAATTTTACCAACAGTATTTTGGGCATAAATGATGTTTGTGTACATTGAACCATCAGAAAGCAAAGGTGTTAGTATCTCAGCTACCCATGTAGACAAATTTGTATTTTACAGTTATTTCAGGTTTTGAATTTCGTGATCTGACATACTCAGGCTCTATATTACTAGTCAACTACGACTGTAAAACTAAACCCATTAGCTAACAAAAACTTCCACCTAGTATTTTTAAAGGAATGTTATTAACTGACTTGTTATATTCACTTAAAGTAATGTAGTAGATTGAATACCTCAGTGATGGCTGGAAAATCTATTCTTTTAAAATGCTTTCTGGAAGTTGATTTTAAATATTTGAGAGTAATTGTAAATATTGAGAACTGAAAAGAAGTCAAATAATTGGTACAGGATTGCTATGTGCAGATAACCCCTGGTGTCTGATGCTCAAAGGCCACAACAAAGAATTTTGGGCCGAAGGTACTTGTGCTGTTGGCAGATGGACACTGTTGTATTTCACTGTCTGAAAGATACTCCTTGTCATATTACTTGGATATTCTTCCTTATAATTACACCTATTGCAATAATTTTATTTGAATTGTGAATAATTGTAAAATGCCACTTTTTAACTAGTTTATTTCTGTTAGAATGGAACAGCTGTGTTTATGCCTCTGTTGCTGAAGAAATACTTGCTTTTTTTTTAAAGGAGCAAAAATACATAAGACAGCAGGTATCATTCGAGTCATAGAAAAATCTGGCAAAGCCTACACAATAAAGGAAGAAAATGAAATGGGATTACAGAAGGATATCCAAATATATGTGGATCATGCAAATGAGGTAAATAATATAGCGAGTATAATGTTGCTGTTGTTTTGAATATTTGGGATGAATAAAGTAACTACTTCCAAATAACAAATTAGGGTACTGGACCTCTACTGGAGGAACAGCAGAATCCAGTGCGAGACAGTCTTTTTTATTGCAAAGCAGTACCACCCCCCAAACCTGCTCTGGTGACCCGGGAAATCCTCCAGACCAGTTTTTGGGCAGTTCTGCAGTTTTGAGCTGGAAGAAAGCTCTATTGTGCTGGTGCTATAGTGCCAGTGCCTTACTGGATTTAGGCCCTTGCCCCCATCCTGTATTATCCCAAGTTAACTTATCAAAGTTAACTGGAAGAAGATCTAGGAAAGATATATACATATACTTTAGTAGAATGTTTCAAATTATTTTCAACCTTCATTTTAATGCCACAGTATTGCACTTTCGAAGGGGTCAGCATATTTGACTATATTTTAAGACTGAGCCAGGAAGTGCTGTGTTTTATGTAATTTAATAGATTTGTTCAATGGTTGAATTGTTTTTAACTATGTATTTTTAATATTTCTATGTTTAATTCTATTTTAATCTATTTATGTTAGGTTTAATTCACACATCATATAAATAATAATAATAATAATAATAATAATAATAATAACTACATCACACAGTCCGACATGTGATAAAATACAAAAGCCAGCATAGTGATCTTGTTTGCTGTATACTAATCTTGTTATGTATCAAATAATAATAATAATTTATTGACCTCTTCTTGTAGTTTGTAGTGTTAGCGGGGTACAAATATAATAATAATAATAATAATAATAATAATAATAATAATAATAACAACAATTCAAAAAAACTGATGACAATCCACTACCATTACACCCATGCTTTACAGAGTGCAAACAACATCAGAAATAATACAGAATAATGCACAATAATAACAATAAGCTTATAATCAAAAAAATAATGTAAACTTTTAACTGGAGACTAGGTAGCAATAAACCAAGTTAAACAATAAACCAAAGACATGAGTGAACATTAAACATATATCATTGAAAGCAGTTAGAAATGAATTGCATTTAAAATGGCTAACACAGGTGTTTATTAAAAAATATAGTGCAAATAAGTTTGCCAGCGTTACAGTATCTTAGTCCTCTTCCTCTCCATATGCTAAAGTGAATAAGTGCGTTTTAAAAAGGAGAGGAGAGTGGGTGCCATTTTAATTTTTTTAGGAAGAGAGTTCTAGAGACAGGGAACAATCACAAAAAGCCTCCACCAGCTGAGCTTGAGACGGGGGTGGGACTCCTCCGCTGACTGAAGTGCACGGGATGGCCTATATAGTGAAATGCAGTTGGACAAATAGCCTGGACCCAAACCATATAATAATATTATTATTGTAACTTATTTTATTTTTTAACGCAGGGACATCGGATTTGCCTTGCACTGGAATCTGCCATTTTGGCAGAAGAAAGAAGCGAAAGTGTTCCATTTTTCCCCATTATTGTTGGGCGGTAAGCTGTTTCTTGTTTCTGAAATGTAACTTCTCACAGGCATTTTCAGTTCCAGCTTCTCTGTAATGTTACAGAAAGTCAAAAATATGGACATCATTTTCCTATCCCCAGGAAACCAGGAAACCCTGAATCTCCAAAGGCTTTGGTGTCGCCACCTCCTTTACAAGATACAGCTTCGGTGGTTCAAACAGCCTCCATGAAGAGAGGTCCTTCTGCCAGATCAGACTCTTCAAGTGAAGTATCCAACATCCATCCACATGTAAGTAAATACGCCTTTATTTGCATGATTGAAATTTAGCTTTTCATCATACTGTTAATGCTTCGGTTTTTAAAAGGAAGAATAATGACTGGAGGGTTTTTTTAAGTCTTGCATATTTTAACAATGAATGAAACCTGTACCCTGTGTTTGGTATATGTTTTTATAGTAGTTTTTATGTATTTTATTTTATATAGTTGATGTTCATATGTTTTGACTCAGTTGTTAGGAGAGGCGGGTAATAGAGGTATACTTATTACAGTATCCAGAGAAGAACAATATTTTTACGACTGGAGTTCTCATGGCGATATAAGGCCCAACTGCAACAATATTTTTGTAATTACTTCCCAGATGTCTTCATATGGAGGATCTGCATTCACAGCAGATGTGACTGAATCAAAGAGCTCAACTGGTCTCCCAAATGAGCATCCTGGAAATTCACCTCAACTGTTGAAATCGATTTTTGTCAAGAATGTTGGTTGGGCTTCTCAGGTGAGTTGATGTGCAACCAAGTGAAAAAGTCATAACTAGACAAGGTGCTTTAGTTTTGGTGCTCTAGTTTTCATGCTTCTTCTAAAGAGTAATTTATAATATGGTGTGTGGTGGATGTATATGGGGTGATTCCTGTACCTAGACTACTTTCTTAATCTTCATCATTGGCAAAGCAAGAAGGAGGTACTGGAAGAATGCTAAACCTGGTTAACTTCTGTATTTCAAATTGGAATATGTCCAACAAGGAAAAAACAATCTACATATTGATAGACTAAACAAAATGCTGGATATCCGCTGGATAATGGAGAAAGGCAGGGAGTTTCAGAAAAGCATCTACTTCTGCTTCATTGACTATTCTAAAGCCTTTGACTGTGTGGATCATAATAAATTGTGGCAAGTTCTTGGTGGGATGGGCATACCAAGCCACCTTGTCTCTCTCCTGAGGAATCTGTACAAGGACCAAGTAGCAACAGTCAGAACTGACCACGGAACAACAGACTGGTTCAAGATTGGGAAAGGCGTACGACAAGGCTGCATCCTCTCACCCAACCTTTTTAACTTGTATGCAGAACACATCATGCGATGTGCGGGGCTGGATGAATGCAAAGCTGGGGTGAAAATTGCTGGAAGAAACATTAACAACCTCAGATATGCAGATGACACCACTCTGATGGCCGAAAGCGAGGAGGAGCTGAGGAGCCTTCTAATCAAGGTGAAAGAAGAAAGCGCAAAAGCCGGGTTGCAGCTAAACGTCAAAAAAACCAAGATTATGGCAACAAGAATGATTGACAACTGGAAAATAGAGGGAGAAACCGTGGAGGCCGTGACAGACTTTGTATTTCTAGGTGCAAAGATTACTGCAGATGCAGACTGTAGCCAGGAAATCAGAAGACGCTTACTTCTTGGGAGGAGAGCAATGTCCAATCTCGATAAAATAGTGAAGAGTAGAGACATCAGACTGGCAACAAAGATCCGCCTAGTCAAAGCCATGGTATTCCCTGTAGTAACCTACGGATGTGAGAGCTGGACCTTAGGGAAGGCTGAGCGAAGGAAGATTGATGCTTTTGAGCTGTGGTGTTGGAGGAAAGTGCTGAGAGTGCCTTGGACCGCGAGAAGATCCAACCAGTCCATCCTCCAGGAAATAAAGCCCGACTGCTCACTGGAGGGAAAGATACTAGAGACAAAGTTGAAGTACTTTGGCCACATCATGAGGAGACAGGAAAGCCTAGAGAAGACAATTATGCTGGGGAAAGTGGAAGGCAAAAGGAAGAGGGGCCGACCAAGGGCAAGATGGATGGATGGCATCCTTGAAGTGACTGGACTGACCTTGAGGGAGCTGGGGGTGGTAACGGCCGACAGGGAGCTCTGGCGTAGGCTGGTCCATGAGGTCACGAAGAGTCGGAGACGACTGAACGAATAAACAACAAAACAAAATGCTAAATATATTGCTGAAACAAAAACATACTAAAAGTTTGCCAAGATTAAATAACAGGCAAACACTCTTATGTTGCATAATTGTCAGGCGGAGATAAGAGGATGTGAAATGAATCAATATAATATATATGCTCTCCCTATAGTTTTAGCCTGGGTCCTGGAGCCATATTCTTACTGTGAAATCAGTTTATAGATCACCTAAATTAGGCCAGAACTTCCTCTTCATGATGTGATCTTTATGTAACAGTATTATCTGTCCTTGTTAATAAACTTCAGCAAAAATAAACCATGTGTAAAGAGTTTTTTAAGAATATTCAGTGTATGAATTGATCAATGACATTTTTCCCTTGCCAGCTAACTAGTGGAGCTGTGTGGGTTCAATTCAATGACGGGTCCCAGTTGGTAGCTCAGGCTGGCATTTCATCCATCACATACACATCTCCAACAGGTGACACAGTCAAGTGAGTACCAGACTTAATATTGGTTCTCTGTGTTTCAGAGGGTTTGTAATTGTGTAAATCTATAGGGCTGTAGGTTCACCACCTATTCAAACAGATAAGACTTTTTTTCTAATTACTGGGGGCAAGTGCTCCTGCTCAGAACTCTAAACTTTCTGAAAAAGGGCTTATCTCATTCTATTAAATCTACTTACCAGAAATTTTTATTATTTCCTAGGTATGGTGAAAATGAGAAATTGCCAGAGTACATCAAAGAGAAATTACATTGTTTGTCTTCCATTCTGGTGATGTTTGCCAATCCGGTTGGCCCTCACTGACATTGTTTTGATACAGAGCCTTTTTAGAAAGCTTAATGTGAAATACAGTGAAAAATCAAAGAAGCAGAGCTTAATGAACACACAGTTCGCCCATCTTGGCTGGAGTAAATATATGATGGAGTTATGTGAGTGTGGCTTAGGTTTTAAAATCATCATCTGTTGGTAATACTGTGCTTTATAACAGATTGCAGGTAATTGCTGTGACTTAAGTTCTCTTATTTCTTATGCCGTGTGCCTGAACTGTATATATGTGTGTGTTTTCCACTCGTCTTACAAATGTGCCTGTAAATAACTTATATTTTAGTCTCGGCTTGTATGTAAAATGTATTGTTTTATAATTGTTTTATATTTTCGTAACTTTTTCTAATGAAATATCCCTGCAAATGCTTAAAAAAATAAATGCAGTGGTAACTGTTTAGATCACTTGCTTTATTTAACACAACTGACTAGGTAAAGTCCAGTTGAACACTAACAGTAGTTGAGACAGTAAAACTCCACCTCTGCAATAACCTGTAAGCCTCTTTACACTTGAGCACACTGGGCTTTTGATATATTGAATAAGAAGGAATGGGCCCAGTTCACTGGCAAAGCTAAATAACAGGGATTGGTTCTATTAAAATAAGGTTTCTGGCTATCTCTTTGTAGCTCTGCTTCTTAAAATACACAAATGAAGTAGCTAGGCTGGGTCATTATGAGAAAAAAATAAAATAAAATAAAGAGTAATAAGCATATTAGGATTAGCTAAAGTTGGAAAGCGATAAGCAAAATTTATTATTATATTTTGGTTAGTACCAATAAAAGCCCATAAGTTGCATTGTGACTTTGTTTTAAATCTTTTTTATTGGAAAATCATGGTTAATATAAAATCCAAACCACTAAATTAGCTTCTACATTTTTTTTCAAAAGCACATTTATAGATGAAGGTCAAATAGTAACTTATTACTAGAGAGTGGTAAAATGAATTCTGAAGTTGAAAACTATAGAGTTGTCAAACTAGTAAATGGTATACAAATTTAACTTCCTAATGATGTTAGCATATCCTCCAAGACATTCTAAGAATATGAGTATTTTCTGGGGTTTAATTATGGCTGTTTTATTTAACTGCTAGAATTAGAGAGCTTTTTGAGCACCTCAAAGTTTGAAAACTTTATAAAATCTTTCAGGATGTTATGGAAGACTTGCCACAACTTAACAACACCATCATCCTCTTCCTTCCGCTGCTGGCTTCATCCGCCACCTTCACTTGTATTGGATTCCCTCCCCCTCTCATCAAAGGTGGATCATCTGGGACCCATTCCTACTCAAGTGCTATCTTTTATTCTATCTTTACTGCTATGGTTCTGTCCTCTGTACACCAGAATTTGGCAATTTAGGAGGAGCCATTTAGAATTCTCAGCCAGAGCCACCAGTGTCTCAACAAACTACAAATCGCAGGGTGGACCAATGGCAGTCACAGCAATACTACTGCAGGCAGTCCCCAAGTAATGAACAAGATAGATTCTGTAGTAAGTTAGAACAGGCTCATTTTAAAATGTACTCCAGTCAAGTATATATATTCATGCTTTGGATCGCATTGGGAAGGGTCAAGACTTCTTTGGTGTTTGTCTTGCTCTCTCTGCCTCTATTTAGAAGATTTCACCTCACTTTCTGTCCCTGTGATAATTGGATTTTGAATAATTTGGCTTATGGAAACAAGGATTGATGGCAAAGTTTCAGTGGAGACACCTTTTCCCCATAACTCTTTGAGGAGTGAATTTCTCTTACTAGGAGTAGATTTATTTCACTTCTTGTTGTCTCACCTTCATTCTTAACTATGAATCATTTGTAAGTAACTTGGGGACTGCTTCTACTTTATAGTGTGCCTGGGGCCTGAGAAGAATAGGAATTCCGTTGCTTTACATCTTGCCCTAATGCTGAAATCTCCCTTCCTAGACTGATCTTTATGGGTGCTTTGGAATTTCAACATCCATGTAGAGACTGGATCTGTTCCAAGTGATACTGTATTCCACAGATGCTGTAATCCATATTCTGGAACTAGTTTTTTCTGCTTGATGGAATAATGATAATCTGGATAATTTTCCATAATTTCATTGACACATGACATCACCACCTGGTGGGCTTTAAATTTATTGATTCCTTTCATTTGTTTCTCAACTACTTGGTTTGTGTGAAGACAGTGGAACATCCTGACAATCTCTTTAAGTTTAAGATGCTCAAAAAGCTCTAATGATCAGGTGGGGATTTCTTTTAGTGTCAGGAGAGACTTGAGAAACTGCAAGTCAATTCTGGTGTGAGAGAATTGGCTGTCTGCAAGGACGTTGCCCAGGGGACACCTAGATGTTTTACCATCCTGTGGGAGGCTTCTCTAATGTCCCTGCTGACAGATGGGAGCTCACCCCATTCCCTGGATTCGAACTGCCACGTTACTTCTTGGCAGTACACTTAACAAAGTAAGAACAGAATGTAATACTTTTGTAGCTGGGAGGAAGATACAGCTCATTTCATTTTAATAATCACAAAGGTTTGTGCTTAGGTTCTATTGAAGAAACTGTAAAACTGTTTTAAATACTAGTATGTTACAGAAATTAGAATTTTATGACAATCCCAGTGCAATTTCTTGTAGTTTTATTAAGTAGCAGATAAATAATTCAGACAATAATACAATTCTCTATATTTTTATAGAAATGTCTGGAGAACAGTGAATGCTTTCATTAGTTAGTGGCATCAAATGTTGTGTTACTTTACATTAGCAGCAGTATTTTGGACAAAGAGGTTATTCTCAATTACATTCTTACTTGCTATCTACTGGCAAGAGCTGACAAGCAGCTATAACTAGAGCCACCAAGTAGCTGCAACTAAGTTGAAATCAAAGCTCCAGAAAGAGCATGACAAATTATTGTTCTTATCCAGTTCTATTCTATTCACACACATATTCATCAAGATAAGGCATCTACAGTGAGATACGTTTACCTGCAGCATTTTCTGTCAAGCCTTGTTAAGATCTATTAAAATTTAAGAGGTCTCATATGCTTTATGAAGCATAAAGAATTCAAGTTCAATATGAAAAACAGTTTCATGAGACCTGATTCACAGAATCAAGATTTTTAAAAAGTATAAGTGCATTAGAAAGTGGAGTCAGGGTTCTTGTGTCATCTCTTCAACTATACGTATTAGAGCTTTTGGTACTACTTTGATCATAGTCGCCAATCATGTTCCTTATTGAACACAAGGCGAGTCTCCTAATCAACATGTTACTGTAATTGCACTTCTGCACTAACAGTGGTGCTCAAACAGATCAGCAGTTACCCATAGTTAAAAATGTTGCTCTTGTAGCCTCTCGTGTCTGACAGAAAATGCAACAAGTCTCTTATACACTACTTCCAAGAGTAAGAGAGAAAGGACAATAATTCCACAGATGAAGCTGAAAGCCCAGCGAGGTCCCAAGTGTGTGTAGAGTTGGCTGACAAAGACTGGGCCAAGTATACGGGCAGCACTTCCACAGGCAGTTAACCAGCCCATGTAAATTCCCTACAAAAGACAAGACAACATCAATATTCATTGGGTTTTGCCCACTTCTGATATGTTCAGATACAAAGATGCTAAAACTGACTGAAAAGTCCAGAAATGTGAAAGAAACACACTCAACTTTAAACAGCATTTACAATGGTTTATATAGCATATGGCTGCCATATCTGTGGAGCACATGTGAATTCGTCAAACTACCGCTAAAAGTGAACCCTATTTTCAATAGGACAAACAATGGAGTCACTAAGTTGAGTGTGTTACTTGTACAGAAGGTCCTAAATGAATAAGTGAAGCTATTGAAAAATGTAACTGTAAACTTTATACTAGTTTTACAGATACAGGAGATGTATTGTACATTGTGAAAGTACATAATGCTGTCATTCAATTTAGGAATCAAGACCACTGTATTAAGCAAGACATAACTTAGAAATCAGTTATCAATTCATTAACATCAGGTTTTTCTAGAAATTAACAAAAAAAACTTATATAAATAAATAATATCAAAATAACGAATAACATTCATTTTTCATCTAGCACTAGAGTTCAAGAACAGCATTCACATTCTTTTTTTACGTTTCAGTAGTGATTGAAGAGTTAAATATCTTCACTGGCCTCCTATACTACCTTTCACATGATGTAACTGCATAGTAGAGGCACTAATTAACCTGGTTACTGAACTGTAAAGATATATAATGGTACACTTTCAAGATTGTCCAATGCACACTGGGCTCAAGATATATTGGGCACTTTGCTAGCTCAGCTATGTAGTAACATAATAGCAGCCGTGCACTGGATACAGATGTTACACAACTGTGTAATTCTAATTCCCACAGATTAAGTCGCAATGACCCAACAAAATTCCCACCACTATTTAATGTTTGCGTTACAAGTTGCTCTTTGTGCAATCAGAACTCTTGAGTAAATGAAGGTGTTGCTTTTCTATACTGAATTGAGAAACCTTAAACTTCCAAGAAAGGTGCTTGCTGGAAACAGAAGTACTGCTACCTCATGAGGTGCATCGTTTTGAAAGTTTGCCAGTGGTGTCCTGCCACTGCTGTGGAAAATTCAGGTCTGCTTGGGACAACAGTTTTAAAAAATCTGTTCTCTAGAGCAGGGCTGCTTAAACCTTTTCACCTGTAATCCCTTTTGGCCTGAGATATGTTTATGGCATCCCAGGGTATATAAGTACATAAAATAGGTGTAAAACCCAAACATTTACTAATAAATCAGCATTTGCAAGGCTTGCTAAACAGACAGATTTTCCTTTTTATGAAGTACAGCAGAAGTATCTTCTGTAGAGTCAACTGTAAACACTGCACAACACACTTGTGTAAATGTCTAAAACAGCCAATAGGTAGAATCCAGAAAAAAAGATCAGGACCCCAACATTGAACTACGGCAGTGGTTCTCAATCTGTGGGTGCCCAGATGTTTTGGTCTTCAATTCCCAGAAATCCTAACACATGCTAGACTGGTTGGGATTTTTGGGAGTTGTAAGCCAAAATACCTGGGGACCTACAGGTTGATAACCACTGAGTTAAGGAGGCCGCATTTGGAGTCGGGACACCCAGTTTAAGAAACTGTGATGTGTAGCCTCCTGACAAGGAGGTTTCCACATCTCCCTGGTGACAGAATTTCTTCAGAAGATAGACTTACTAAACATTTTCATAAACGAGATATTAAATGGACTGATGAAATAAAATGCCTGCAATCAACTTGTGAAGGCTTTAGTATATACTAAATGCTACAGCTGCATAGCTTTCTCTCCTTATTCAGTCAAAGAACATCTTCAATAACAAGAACACCAAGATGATGAAGGCTATTCCAAGTTTAGCAAGTTATTACTTCCAGCACTTCTATATCAATTACTGCTTCAGTGGTTCCTAAAATATGGCCTTACCATTGCATCAAGAGCGACTGGTCTCACGAAACCCTCTTATAGTGCCGGGACTTATTAAATCTAATTTTCTGTGGGCGAACAGATGGCGACTACTAGATGGCATATGTTCTGTATCAGAAACTAGAGCTGATGTGGTCTATCCAATGCAGTTTTTGAAACAGCATCCCAAATAAGCAAACCGAATCTAAAGTTAACCAAAAGGTGATTCATAACCCTTTTATGTTGGGAGAGTGGTCCCTGGTCAAGAAAAGGTTGGGAACGACTGTACTAGCTAAATGTTTATTTGGAGTGTAACTCTTACCTGAGGCTTTGGTCCTAAGATCTTTGAATACAAGGTGTACGACATAACACTACAGGCTGGATAACCCAGACCTATTAGAATATCTGTAGTGATGTATTGACCCAGATGGATTACTGGAGTATGGAGGCACCAGGTCTGTGTAATAGGGCACCCAGTGGTTTCAACCGTATTATTGGATGGAAGCTGGGTTTGCAGTGTCCAAAACAAGGCAAGAGTTTCACTGAAGGTAGTTCTTGGAATAGAATTATTCTTCACGTCTATTAAAATAAATACAAATTCCAGATCAAGCCACATATATTGAAGAGAAAAATGAAGTAAACTTTTGATATTGATGTTTATACCTTCCCACTGGATATTAGGTAACTGCTTTCCCCAAGGTAATAAGATAAAGAATCCAACCAAGATAATCACTAGGCCTCCATAAAGTATAGCACGTTCACCAGTTCTGTTGGACAATAAAAACTGGAGTTACAATATTCATACTTATGTGTTAAATTTGAAAATCACATACACAAAATTAGATCTGTACACCTGGATTTCTTTTTCCTACATAATGATAAGGAATTATGACCAGCAGCAGTATGGTAACAGTGCATATAAAAGGTAAAGATTTTCCTTCCATATAGTAAGGAACTATTTTGGAAAACCCAATTTATGAATCACTACTTGCATCACTACTTGCACTGCAGAGTTCTCCAAATCATCAAACTGTATCTCAGTCATTTACCTTTTAGAAAGGGAGTTAACTGCTACAAATACGATGACTGATTCAATACCAAGTGCACCAAGGATTATGCCATTGACAAACACTGCTTTTTTCCTGGTCCAGGAATACATATCCATTGTCAATGGTGTAGCTATGCTGGAAAACAAAGTAAGTGATATCAAAATCCTCAGGCTTTAAACTTGTGTATACATCTAAAAAAATTATTAAAAGCAACCAACCCCAAAATCTGTTCAGCTGGCATTTTGCTTATTAGCCGGTGTCATAAATCAAACCCTATACACAGAAATACAGCTTCCCATGTAAGTTTTATGAAGACATACAATATGAATCAAGAACGTGACTCCATCTGACATTCTTGTACTTATATGCTACTAGAGCACTTCAAAACAGGAAGCAAGTATTCAAAGAACAATATCATAGGAGAGCCATAGGCCATATAGGGCAGACTTTGTATGCTAAAGGTACCCAGTTCAATCATTGGCACCACTAGATAGGGATAGAATTTGTTTTGCGTGAAACTTCTACAGCTGGCATGGGCAAACTTTGGCCCTCTGGGTGTTTTGGACTTCAACTCCTACAATTCTGGCTGTTAGGAATTACGGGAGTTGAAGTCCAAAACACCCGGAGGGGCGAAGTTTTGCCAGCTGTAGGGGGTCGCATCACTACTAGACCAGATGGGCCAATCTGATTCAAGATAACAAGGCTTCTAAGTTTACTTACGTTTCAAAGACTGCAAAAACGAATAAGATGACAAAGAAAAGGAAATTTGTTGATACAACAGCCACATGATCAATGTTTGCTTGGGTTTCCTGATCCACTTCATCATTTTCTGTGTGAAAAAAATAGTTTGAGATCAGTGCAACAGCAAAGGAAAGGCATGCAGTGAAAGAAACTCAGGTGTATTCCAATTTATTACATTGAGATTTGATCGTTGTACCTGTACATCATTCTCTACACATCACTCACATCCCATAACAGAAAAAATAAAATAAAATCTAGAATTTGTTATATTTTGACTTGCAAGCTATAACACTATGTACTCAATTTTTGTTCCTGTGTTTTAAATATCACTTCCTAATTGATTCTGTCATAAAAACATGGAAACTTGGCTTTTGCGGGACATTCTGTAGCACATTTTGCTGTAGTTTTTCTATGAATATCTCCTCGAGTCTCAACCAATTCAACAAAGTTGAATTGCCACAAAAACAAAGCTTATGGAGTATAACGACTACTTTCAAAATACAACACAATTAAATAGGAATAACACTTTCATACCAGGAATAGGTTTTTTTCTCCAAATTTTGTTACATAGTGTAATATACTTTGTTTTCTGAACAGAATATAAATCCAGTTTCTTAATTCAGTTACAACACGTTATAACAAGTCCTAAATGTCTTTAGCATATAAGTGATGGAGAAGTGTGTAAGGGAAAACTACCCAAAAATATAGCAGAGCATCCAAAATACAAACAGGATACTAATAGTTGAGCAATCAGCTCACAGCAAGCAGAGCATGAAGTGCCGTGTGATGTGGCTGTAAAGAATTTAGAGTTTAGGAAGGAAAGATGCAGAGTCCTGTCTTTAAAACTCACAAAAAGGTTTATTTACAATAAAAATAACTGCATTTTTTATTAGTCTGACCTACTCTAACATCCGTCTCTTCTAAGTTTCTTAAGAGAGGGGAAAAGTCACCAATCACTACATCTCTCCTGACACACAAGCAGAGAGAGATCTCAAAGCCTACAGCACATACTAAGATGAAAAGCTGAAGTCAAAAGTAAAGGCCTGCAGTAGAAAAGTATCCATTCTACACAAGCAAAATAAGACCAGAAACAGGAGAGAAGAAATAGAAATTTCACAATGCTGTATTGCTTGTTTCAGCAGAGATGTACTGTGAGGGTTCAGTTCTGGATCCTGGTGCAGATATGTAAAAAGGTGGATGATGATGTCTATATTATTAAATCACAACAATATGAAGATGCATACTTCAGTGTGCTGGCATTCACATTGCCATCATTTAATATGAGACTTAATGATCTGTGGTCAGTGGAAATTGTAGATCCGGAGCTTGCAGATTGAGAGGGCCGATCTCAAATAAGAACCTCTTTTAGATGTAAAGTGTGGTGCATTCAAATTAAGAGCCATATGCATATAGACAAGCTAAGTACACACCAAACTACTGTATGTGTTAGCCCTCTATTTAAATAGGCCTTTGACGGTCATTTACTACTAAGAACATTCTGGATTGGTCATTTATGTAGCCGAAAATAATCTTTCCCTCCTTGCCTTCAAGAAACAGCTGAAGACGTACCTTTGCTCACTTACGAGGATGAGGAGTTGGGAGTTTGTAAAACTAACATTATACCTCAGATTAATAGCTACCATCCGTATACATGCCCTGTTCACCCCACCAGCTCAATAGGTATCTTGAGCAATGATCAATCTATTTGCCCCCAAGGAACTGGGAAATTGATGCTTCTGTTCGATGTTTAATGTTTTGTCTTATGTCTGATATAACAGGCTGTGTTTTTTTATTTAATTTTAGTTGTTAAGTCATAATTTGTTTTTATATGTTGGGTTGCCAAATTTCATTACTATGGATGTATTGTTATTGTGTTTGAGCATTGAATGTTTGCCTTTCATATTGGAATCTGCCCTGAGTCCCTCCAGGGAGATAGAGAGGAATATAAATAAATAAATTATTATTACTATTATCTTTGCATGGCAGAAGAACTAACACACACTAACTATGGAAAGGCACTATAAGACTAAAGTCGCTATTATGGTAAACTGCAAGTACTTTGGCGGGAACTGAGGAAAGAAAACACATTTTAGGGACTTGTTTGAATGAATTCACCTTTTCTTGTGGAGGAGCACATGTACAAACCACCAACACTATTTGCCCTGAACCATTAGCTCACCATTAGCACCTGCCAAAATTGTCTCAGCTTGCCTAGAATTACCTTTTGCTTCACAGTTAATGCTATTTTGTGGCCATCCCAAGTCGTCTACACGATGTTCTCTAAAAATAAAATTAAAAAATCATTAAGATGCTTGTATACATTAATTAGTTAGTAAGACAGTACACAAGTCTGAAATAAAATCATAACATAAAAATCAATAACAAAACTGTTAAAACATAAAAGCAGTAGCATACTAACAATAATAAGAAACATCTTTTCAAGAATGCAAAGCAATTTTGTGACACTATTAGTCCATAGTCTGAAAATGGAACAGGAGAAATTCCTTTCCCAAACGCTAACAAATCCCCTTTGAGGGTTAGATATTGAGCCCTGAACGCATTGGTGTAAAATTAATTAATATATGTCAGTATGAACTTAATATTGTGAAGGTCAGAAACAATATTATTTTTTTAAAGTTTTAAATGGGTCTAATATATGCACTCATGTTTCACACGTCACCTATCAGTTTAGTTAGTTAATAATTAATATGGCATGAGGATCGGATCTTCAAAGCAAAGGTGGAACTACTTCCAAGCTTTTAATGGTTGCTGTATTTTGATCTTTGTGCCATATGTTTTGGTATACAGTATGCATGTTATAGTGTGTGTTTTGATATATGTATTTTGTTGTATGTATTTTACATTCATTTGTTTTGACTGTGTTGTATCCTACATTGAGCCGTGAGGACAGGTAACAAATAATACGTGTACTGCTAGGGGGCGAAACGGGGTTTTTTTTGTCAGAAGTAACTTGAGAAATTGCAAGTCGCTTCTGGTGTGAGAGAATTGGCCATCTGCAAGGACGCTGCCCAGGGGAGGCCTGGATGTTTTACCATCCTGTGGGAGGCTTCTCTCATGTCCCCACATGGGAAGCTGGAGCTGACAGATGGGAGCTCAACCCATCTCGCAGATTCAAACCGTCAACCTTCAAATCAGTGGTTAAGCCGGCACAAGGGTTTAACCCATTGCATCAACGCAGTTCCTAGGGCCTTAGGTGAAGTCTGTCTATTCAATGGACACAGAAATATAGCACAGTTCTTGCTTGTCTGGTGTAAAGGCAGTAGTATATTTGAAACTTCTTTCCAACAAATGATAAGAAATACACACAACCATATGCTGGAGATTTGTGGGTTGGGACTGGGGGAGTTAGGTGACTAGTTTGTTCCATAGGGCAGCATGGTCTTTTAATGCTACACATCTCAAACTTTTAATGTTACACATCTCAAAGGCATGCTTTTTTTTTTGCAGTGTCAATTCCATATTTGTTCTCAATGGCCACATATTTTTTCTTTTTTCCTGCAAACTTATCAGAGACAGACAGCTATGAACTATTCATATACGATCATATGTTACACTATTTTCTTTTTCTTCTTCCATCTGGTGCCAAAAGAAAATGAAATACAGTATACAAGGAGAATAAATACATGCATACACAAAAATGAAAGTCAAATATTTCATTCAATCTCTCTTCAGAAATAGCCTTAGTTTGCAGTTACCTAAATACAGCAACTATGAGAACAATGTTAATAATTCCTAGAAGAGCTCCAAACAGAACAGGTGCGGTGTACATGTTCACCTGGAGATGAATGGTTTTCCAAGTAAATCCGTTTTCTCCAATGAGTGTAAAAAGAGTCTGGAAAACTAACAAAAAATTGAATTAATTACAATAGAACTCAAAGGGGGATATTTAAATATTAAGATTAATTGCAGATAAACCACTTAAAAATCTAAAAAAAAAAAAAGGAAGAAGAGAAAGTATGTCTGCTTATGCAACTGTAGCTTTAAAGAAAAAAATTTTTTACATCATACACTGCCTTGGTAGCTCAAGAAGTGATAAACACATTTCATGAATAAAGTTTTTTCATTCATGTCTAACATAAGAGAAAACCTGGTGTCCTGAATGAGGAATACTTATTAGTGTAACTTCATTTGTTCACCACTTCTCCAGCCACCAAAGTAATGTACAATGTAAACATGCTTTAAACATTATATACACAGAAAGCCCCCTTTAAATATATTTCTAAAGCCACAGACATATTTTTTAAAAGTAAAAATAGCTGAAAATAGCCAGAGCAGTTATCCCTCATTTTAAGAATGAGGAAGTAATTAAGTCATGACCAACTGTGGCCTTATCTACATTCCTTTGGAAAACCCAACTGAGACTGACCAAATGTACTCCTGCCCACAATAATTACCTGATGTTTCAAAAGCACCCACAAGCTATGAAATGGATATTTGTAACTTCATACAGAATAGGTGGTATTCCCAACACCAGGTTAATTTCTTCCTACTGACCAAAAACTGACCATCTTGTCTGGGTTCAACTTGTTCACCCACATCGAAACTGCACTACCACCACATCCATACAACAATTCCGGACTTCCACGCTTATATATTGTACCTGGTCCCAGTATGAATCCCACTGCTTGACATGCACTAGTGTTTGCCATAGCACCTGTTCGTTCGGCAAGAGAAGTAGCACCTGCAATGTATGACCGAACTACTGCGACATTTCCTAAAAATATGAACAGAAGAACGCATGGTTAGTTGTCACTGATACAACCTGAAATGCATCTCTTACTTAAACACGCAATACTAACAAAAGGTCCGTCAACACAGCAGGCAAAAGAGTTCCTCCTTTCTCTGCTTGCTTTGCCTATTTTCAATTTCTTGAAATTTATGTAAAAGAACCTTATGGAAAGTACAAATGAAATAACTGGATATATAATTTGTACTTTCTTAAAGCATGAGTCTCCTCAAAGGTCAGTTATCTGCCCTCCACCTCACCCTAAACGACTTGAAGGCACACAACAACACCTAATTAACTTGACTATCTCATCAGCCAAAAGCAGGCCCACACATTATGTTGGTTAAAATTGTTATTCATTTTAAATATTGTACTTTATTTCATGTTTGTTTGCCCTACAAACAAGATATGTACAGTGTGCATAGGAATTTGAGGGTGCTTTTTTTTTTTCAAACTATATGTTGTATACCTAGCCCTGAGGCACCTGTCACCCAGCACCACACCAGAGGCCAATAGTCCAATACTGAAGTGATTATTGAATAAAAAAAACATACAAAAAAGGGGAAAAGAGTTATATCCAAAAGTAGCAGTCAGGATATAACTTGCAATACATGAAATAATCCAGACTTCAACAAAAGTCTTTCAAGAAAGCCAAGAAAATGTCACAGAAGCTAGAAATCCAAAAACAGAAATAATCCAAGGTAATTCCAGGAACATGAACACAGAAAACTCTTCCAGGCAAATATCTTCAAAGTTACATAGGCAAAGGCAGGAACATGAAACAAGAATCTTGACATGGACTTGGAAACATGAACAGCAGATTCTTTCCCCTTTAGCAAAGTTGTCTCCTCTGAATGCTTGGAACTAAACACCTAATTTAAGCCTGTCCAAGCTCCCATGAAATCATGACGGAGGCACCTGGATTTCAAGGCCTTATCTTGACCCTCCCGGCCTTGGGAGGCGCTGGGAAAAACTAGTCTAATTTTCATGCCCTGCTTTCAGAGATTTAATTTACACTTTCTAGTGACCTCCTCACCCTCCCCGTCTTCCCAAGGCCTTTTCTTCAGAGAAATTTTAGTTTTACTTTCCCTGGTTGCTAAGGAATGATCTAATCCAGTATTGGCCGGGTTAGGCTGACCTGTCTGCAAATCTCCCTGAATGCTCTCAGAATCTCCCTGAACACATTCAGACATTTCATTTTGAAACTCCTCATCCTCAGAATTGTATGGCTCTTGCAAGGTTACATTACTATATGCTGGACCCCCAACAGTCTGAGACACTCTGTTTAAAAAGTTTGAGGACCCCTGCCTTAAAGTGATCAGTTTCCCTTAAATTGATTAATATTGGTTCTCTGAAGTCTGGCTATTTCAACTCATCAGCAGAAAAACACAACCACTCATGGTTCTTCCATACAGCATTTTTAAAGTTCTGAAATGTCATTAAGATAGAAATGGCCTTTGATGTTAATGCCCAAGAAATATGAAAACCATTATAATTTTTCCCAACTATTTTCAGGATCTCTGTTGTCACAACAGGCCTCTGTTCTGCATGGGTCAGCTACTCCAAACACTAATTTAGGCTACTGCTAGGCACTTTCTTAAAAATTAACAACAGACATGGGTGACCAATCTGGTAACTGTGCTAATGGGCAAAGCTTTAAATATATTTATTTTGAGGTTAAGTCATGAACCTTTATGCTAACAGCTTCTACACATACTAGCTGACATAGCTATACAGAATCAAGACTTTTGTAAAAAAAAAAAATCCACAGGTGCTTATAAGAGCTTGATTAATGTATGACCAATGTTTTAAATGGTGTATAATCTCAGATCTCCCAGTTTTCAACATAAACTAAATCAAAATTACCTGCACCAAATCCCACCAGAGCTCGAGCAGCCAGCATGTAGTATTTGTTGTGAGAAGTGGGTAAATGGACATAGGAATAGAGGCAATTAGCAGCCACAGAAATAGCAGTTGAAACTATAAGGGGCTCTCTTCTTGGACGGTAGTTCGACCATGCTCCAAAGAAGGGGGAAGCTATCATCTGACCAATGCTATATGATGCAATAATCCAGCCAAGGAAGCTTTCATCTGCAGTTTTATCTATCTAGGGGAAAACAACAGAAAAGCAAGTTTAAAACCAGCAGCATATTTTCAGGCTTTCAACAACAGTATTAGAAGTTCCAAACAATATATAGAATATAAATATTTATCTTTCTCCTGAAACATAGCCAGTTTCTCCGCTGACTAAAAGTGAAGATGCTAATTTAAACTAACAACTGAATTACTTATTAATATCTGATGTTATAGAAATAATTTCTTAAGGAACTATCACAAGTTAGGCATGTACAAACTAAGGGAAATGTCTGGGGAATGTACATCTGGCAGGTTATGAAACACCATACTTTCCCATGGCAATATTCACTGAAATGACTGTAAGATGTTATCTTAGTTGCACCCTTGAGATAAGAATACTGCTTTTGAAATTCAGACAGCAACTATGGTAGTAAGTGAATCACCACCACTTTTAAATGCATTTAGTAGTTTAGGTGAAGAGAATGAGATTTTGGGATGAAAACTACAAAACTTGTGGGAACCCGCTACAGTTTTCATATCTAAGGACACCAGCAAAGATAGCAGTTCCCTACAGGAAGTCACTTGTCAACTTATAGTGACTTAACGATCTTAGGATATCCTTAGGCAAGGAAAACTTAAGAGGTGGTTTGCTAAGTCCTTCCTCTGAAATAAAGCGTAAAGCACTTTGTATTCATTGGTGATATCCAATTCAAGTACTCAACAAGGTTATCCCTTCTTAGGGCCCTTCCACACAGCCATATAACCCAGAATATCAAGGCAGAACTGCTTTGAACTGGGTTATATGAGTCCTCACACTATATATTCCAGTTCAAAGCAGATAATGTGGGGTTTTATTCAGCTATGTGAAAGGGGCTTTAGTTTCCAAGAACAAACAGGACCTGGTGCTTTCAGGCCTCAGGGATGGGAGCAGGGTGGCGGTGTGGAGGAGTTGTCTATCTCTCCGTTGCCATGGTCCGACCACTTCCTGATTAGATTTAGGCTCACTGCGCCCCCTAACCTCCGCAAGGGTGGAGGACCCATTAGGATGGTCCGCCCCAGGAGGCTAATGGATCCGAGTGGATTCCTGACGGCTCTTGGGGAGTTTCCCGCCGCCGCGGTAGGTGATCATGTCGAGGCCTTGGTCGCTCTCTGGAACGGGGAGATGACCAGGGCTATTGACAAGATTGCTCCGGAACGTCCCCTCTCGAGT
Organism: Anolis sagrei; assembly: GCF_037176765.1. NCBI lineage: Eukaryota > Metazoa > Chordata > Lepidosauria > Squamata > Anolidae > Anolis > Anolis sagrei. The sequence goes on from NC_090025.1 coordinate 39,167,333, forward strand.
AACCGAGCTAAACCAGCCCCTTGGTTCACTGAGGAGCTGGCAGCGATGAAGCGAAAGAAGAGGGTTCTAGAGAGCGTGTGGCGCTCAGACCCAAGCGAGTCAAACCGAACACGGTTTGTGTCCTTTTTAAGGGCATATGCCGCGGCAATAAAAGCCGCAAAGAAAACTTTCTTTGCGGCCACTATTGCGTCTGCAAAAAACCGTCCGGCGGAGCTGTTTCGGGTTGTCAGAGGTCTTTTAACTCCCCCTACTTCAGGTGGGAGCCCTGACAACTCGGCAGCGCGCTGTGAAGCATTTGCTCGGTTCTTTGCAGACAAAGTCGCTTTGATCCGCTCTGGGCTGGACGCCACATTAGATGCAGTCTCTGTGGATGTGACACAAGCACCTGCTTGTCCGATTTTGTTGGATTCTTTTCAGTTTGTGAAACCCGAGGATGTGGACAAGATACTTGGAGGAATGAGACCCACCACGTCCATCCTAGACCCCTGCCCATCCTGGCTTCTGAAGGAGGCCAGAGGGGGATTGGCCGAGTGGGTAACGGTGGTGGTTAATGCCTCCCTTCGGCAAGGCAAGATTCCAGCGAGCCTAAAACAGGCTGTTGTAAAGCCGCTGTTGAAGAAACCATCACTTGACCCCACTAAATTGGACAACTTTCGGCCTGTTTCCAATCTTCCCTTCTTGGGCAAAGTCATGGAAAGCGTGGTGGCCTCACAACTCCAGGTATTCTTGAGAGACACGGATATTCTGGATCCGGCACAGTCTGGTTTCAGACCGGGACATGGTACCGAGACGGTCTTGGTCGCCTTAGTGGATGATCTGCGCCGGGAGCTAGACAGGGGGAGTGTGTCCCTGTTGGTGCTCCTGGACCTCTCAGCGGCCTTCGATACCGTCGACCACGGTATTCTTCTGGGGCGCCTTGCAGAGATGGGTCTCGGGGGCACTGCTTTGCAGTGGCTCCGGTCATTTCTGGAGGGTCGTACTCAGAAGGTGTTGCTGGGGGACTCCTGTTCAACGCCACAGCCGTTGATCTGTGGCGTTCCTCAGGGTTCCATCTTGTCCCCCTTGCTGTTTAACATCTACATGAAGCCGCTGGGTGAGATCATCCGGAGTTTCGGGGTGCGGTGTCACCTGTACGCAGATGATGTCCAACTCTGTCACTCCTTCCCACCTGCTACTAAGGAGGCCGTCGAAGTCCTGAACCGGTGCCTGGCCGCTGTAATGGTCTGGATGAGGGCGAACAAACTGAAACTAAATCCAGACAAGACAGAGGTACTCCTGGTCAGTCGCAAGGCCGAACAGGGTATAGGGTTACAGCCTGTGCTGGACGGGGTCGCACTCCCCTTGAAGGCACAGGTTCGCAGCTTGGGTGTGACCCTGGATTCATCGCTGAGCCTGGAGCCTCAGGTTTCAGCGGTGACCAGGGGAGCATTTGCACAGCTTAGGCTCGTGCGCCAGCTGCGCCCGTATCTTGGGAAGTCTGACTTGGCCACGGTGGTACACGCTTTGGTCACATCCCGCCTCGACTACTGCAACGCTCTCTACGTGGGGCTGCCCTTGAAGACGGCCCGGAAGCTTCAGCTAGTCCAACGCGCGGCAGCCATGTTGTTAACGGGAGCAGGACGCAGAGAGCATACAACGCCCCTGCTGTCCCAGCTCCACTGGCTGCCGATTCGCTACCGGGCCCAATTTAAGGTGCTGGTGTTATCCTACAAAGCCCTAAACGGTTCCGGCCCAAAATACCTTGCAGACCGCATCTCGGCCTATGAGCCCACGAGGGCCTTGAGATCATCCGGGGAGGCCCTTCTCTCGGTCCCGCCTGCCTCACAGGCACGTCTGGCGGGGACGAGAGAGCGGGCCTTCTCGGTGGTGGCCCCCTGGCTGTGGAACACCCTCCCTGCTGAAGTTAGACAGGCGCCCTCCTTGATGGCCTTTCGTAGGGGCCTGAAAACATGGCTCTTCGAGCAGGCCTTCAACTGAGTGTATCTTGAAACGACACTGGAATGAACTAGGACTATGAATTTTGGCTATGACCCCAGGACTTGACGAAGCGGATTTTTAGTATAAGTATATGTTATGTTTGTATTGTCTGGTTTGTATTGTCGTGATTTTTGTACACTGTCCTTTTTTGTTGCTGTTCACCGCCCCGAGTCGCCCTCGGGCTGAGAGGGGCGGTCAATAAATGCATAAAATAAATAAATAAATAAATAAAAATAATACCAAACCAACCCCCACTCCCATCACTGTCATTTACATTTCAGCATAACTAATCTAAATTCAAATTGTTACAAACCTTTTGAAGATATGGCCATATTGACATAATTACAATAGAAAAACCTGCAACACAAAGAGTCAATGTTATTTTGACTGCTATTCATTAAATGAAGATCTGTATAAGTTGCCCTAATTAAAAAAAAACATGAAGTTCAAAAATATAAACAACTCAACATCCATTTTAAGAAAAATGTTCATACTATTCAATTAGCTTTAAGTGGCATACGTGATCTCTTTTCTACTTATATTGAGATCAACAATACCAAGGTAGGGAGCCTAAGTCAATTAGGTTGTCCACAAATAAATTACATATGTATAAACAAAACTTTTTGTATCACATAATACTGAATTTTTGGTTTATGTACTGTCTGCACCAGTACCTAAGGCAGTAGTTCCCAACCTGTGGGTTCCACAGGCGTTTTGGCCTACAACTCCTAGAAATCCCAGCTGTTCGGATTTCTGGGAGCTGAAAGCCAAAACATCTGGAAACCCACTGATCTTGTTAACACTTTAAAAATATCTTTTCAAAGAAAAAAATTGCAACTATTAAAAAAAACCCTTAACACAATTATATTGCAATGAAGAATATCAGTAAAATCAGCATAGAAGTACTCTAACCAATATAGGCAAACCACAGATTTCATTGGAATCATTCCGTCATGCACAACTTCAAAGGACTTCTCTTAACGAGGCTACAAAAACTAAATTCAGGCACAGTATGACAAATATCTCCATGATTCTCCCGGGTAAACCTGTGGCTGTTGGGGGGAAAGGGAGATAAAATCATAGAATCCTGGAGTTGGAAAAGAGCACAAGGGCCATTCAGTCCAAATACCTGCCACGCAGATACTAAAGTTATCCCTTTAGCTTTACTGCATTAGAGCATCATATAATAATTATAGCAAGAAAACTAAATTGCAGAAGCAAACTAAAGACTTCAGCTAAACTGCATATTTTAAAGGAAAGAATTGAATTTCTAGTTTCCCCGATGAGTGCACACTAAGAGCTTATTCATCTATACCACAGCAACCAGGAAAGATAAGAGGCATCTCTATCACGCTCCATGGTTGATTTTTATGCCTATTTTATATAAGAAATCCTGGTAGTTGGTTTTTTTCTAGATTTTGAAGAATTAGGTATAGACACATGAACCAATGTGTGGAAAATTCCCATGATTTTTTAAAAGCACGCTTTCATTCAGAGCAATCATGAAACCAGAAAACACAGCACTGGGTTGACATCGGTTTTACAAACCAACACTGCTGAAGAACATGGTAAGGTACATTATCCGAATGGCTCTCCATCGGCTCTTATAATGCTGTAGCGTTTCCATAACATCTCCAGATCTGTAACAAGCAATAAATGCAATGACATCTTAAGCAAAACAGGCAACCTGTGACTACAGGTTCTTATCAGATGAATCAAGCTCCACCTTTCAAAGATGAAAACTTAACTCTAATTAAAAAGCGCACAGGATAAATAAACAGGATTTACAGTACAAACAGTGTCACAGACATTATAGGGGAAATTTCAAAATACAGCAGAGACACAACTAAATGAAGCCCTGGCACAACACAATAATCTTGAAGGACTAGTTTAAAATCCAGCTTGAGATGACCAGAGATTTATTAAGAAGCAATCTTAAATTTTAATACTCTTCCAATATTAAAAGGCTGTGTCTAGTTCTGGAGACCACAATTCAAGAGAGGAATTAACAAGTGTGGTCAGAGAAGGGTGACTAAAATGATCAAAGGTTTGGAAGACAAGCCCTATGAGGAACTGGGGAAGCCTGAGAGGGGACATGATAGCCATGTTTATATATCTGAAAGGATGCCACATTTAGGAGGAGGCAAGTTTGTTTTCTGCTGCTCTGGTGACTAGGACACGGAGACATAGATTCAAGTGGCAGAGAAAGAGACTCAACCAAAAGAGAGAGAAAAGAAAAGAGATTCCTAAACATTAGGAAGAATATCTCAACAAGAAGAACTGTTCAACAATGGAATATCCTGCCTTGGAATGTGATGGAGTCTCCTCCTCTGGAAGATTTTAAGCAAAGGCTGGATGGCCATATATTGGGAATGCTTTGATTCAATGTTCTTGCATGGCAGAAGAGGGTTGGACTGGATGGCTTCTTCCAACTTTATGATTCTAAGAGTAGCCCTTATTCAAAATGCTTGTGATCAGCAGTATTTTGGATATTGTTTCATTATCCAGACAGAGGCCAAAAGGGGACCTAGACAGAGAAGAATAGTCCATTTTACGGGGGGGGGGGGGGGGGGGGGGGGTGTAGTTTGAAGGGGCTAAACTATTTCCCCCTGTTTTCCTTGTCACCATCGTCAAAACAACCCTCGCTTATGGAATGGGAAGGGGGAATAACCAGCAAAAACAAGGGAAATTGTTTCTCTCCTTTAACTACTCCCCCCCCCCCCTCCCACAATAAAATGGAATATCCTTCGCTGTCTAGGCCCCCTTTCAGAATCTGTTCCTAGATAATGGAACAGTACCATATTTTGCACTTTGATTTTTTTTTAGATTTTGGAAAACCTGTCTTATGCACAAAAACAGTCTAAAAACAAAATGAAACTTGAAATTTCATTTTGTAATTATATGTATTGTAACACAGTTTTCTTATGTTATTTTATCATATATTGAGTTGTTTTTGACTTTGTTTATTATTGATGGCATTGAATGTTTGCCTCTGTGTATTTGTTGTCAGCCGCCCTGAGTCCCTTCAGGGAGATGAGGCGAGGTATAAATAAAGTTTCATTCATTCAAACAATATTCATGCAAGTTTCACATACACATAGCCTGAAGGTAATTTTATACATATACACAATATGTTTAACAGTTTTGAGCATGAAACTTAGTTTGTGTACACTTTGAGCTTCATCTGGGTGCAAAGATGTGAGATAAAAATACATATAATAATAATAATAATAATAATTTATTTATTTATTACAACATTTCTACCCCGCCTTTCTCACCACAGAGGGGACTCAAGGCAGCTTTACATACCGGCAACAATTCAATGCCCTGAAACACAATCTACACTTAAATAAATACTAAAATAGAATTTAAAAGCACATTAAATCAATTAAAACATTTTAAAACAATGCAAACACATTGTTCAAAAGTACATTGAACTATCTCGGCAACTAATGTGGACAATTTTGGAGCATTTTGAAAAAAAAGTATGAAAATAAAGTCATCCCTCTTTATTTGTGGTTTTTGATTACAAATGTTATTTCTCTGAATCCCAAGGTCCTCCAGTGCAATTTCTATAGTCATCTTCCAGCTATGTTCAACATTTATGCTGGGAGACCTAGTGCCCTTCCACACAGAATATCAAGGCAGAAAATCCCATAATATCTGCTTTGAACTGGATTATCTGAGTCCACACTGTCATATATTCCTGATCAAAGTAGATCCTGTGGGATTTTATTCAGTTGTGCGGAAGGGGCCTCAGAGATACTGAAAAAGGATACCTTTCAAGGAATCTCTTGATCAGTGGTTCTCAACCTGTGAGTCCCCAGGTGTTTTGGCCTACAACTCCCAGAAATCCCAGCCAGTTTACCAGCTCGTAGGATTTCTGGGAGTTGAAGACCAAAACATCTGGGCACCCACAGATTGAGAACCACTGCCGTAGTTCAATGTTAGGGTCCTGATCTTTTTTTCTGGATTCTACCTATTGGCTGTTTTAGACATTTACTCAAGTGTGTTGTGCAGTGTTTACAGTAGACTCTACAGAAGATACTTCCGCTGTACTTCATAAAAAGGAACATCTGTCTGTTTAGCAAGCCTTGCAAATGCTGATTTATTAGTAAATGTTTGGGTTTTAGACCTATTTTATGTACTTATATACCCCGGGATCCCGTAAACATATCTCAGGCCAAAAGGGATTACAGGTGAAAAGGTTTAAGCAACCCTGTTCTAGAGAACAGATTTTTTAAAACCGTTGTCCCAAGCAGACCTGAATTTTCCACAGCAGTGGCAGGACACCACTGGCAAAACTTTCAGAACAATGTACCTCACGAAGTAGCAGCACTTCTGTTTCCAGCAAGCACCTTTCTTGGAAATTTAAGATTTCTCAATTCAGTATGGAAAAACAACACCTTCATTTACTCAAGCGTTCTGATTGCACAAAGAGCAGCTTGTAACACAAACATTAAATAGTGGTGGGAATTTTGTTGGGGCATTGCGACTTAATCTGTGGGAATTAGAATTACACAGTTGTGTAACATCTGTATCCAGGGCACGGCTGCTATTACGTTACTCCATAGCTGAGCTAGCAAAGTGCCCAATATATCTTGGGCCCAGTGTGCACTGGACAATCTCGAAAGTGTATCATTATGCATCTTTACAGTTCAGTAACCAGGTTGTTGTTTTTTTTGTCGTGCCAGGAGCGACATGGGAAACTGCAAGTCGCTTCTGGTGTGAGAGAATTGGCCGTCTGCAAGGACGTTGCCCAGGGGACGCCGAGATGATTTGATTTTTTTTATAATCTTTATGGGAGGCTTGTCTCATGTCCCTGTATAAGGAGCTGGAGCTGATAGAGGGAGCTCATCCACCTCTCCCTGGATTCAAACCTGTGACCTGTCGGTTTTCAGTCCTGCCAGCACAGGGGGTTAACCCACTGAGCCACCGGGGGCTCCGTAACCAGGTTAATTAGTGTCTCTACTATGCAGTTTCTTAAACTGGGTGTCCCGACTCCAAATGCGGTCTCTTCAACTCAGTGGTTCTCAACCTGTGGGTCCCCAGGTATTTTGGCCTACAATTCTTAGAAATCCCAGCCAGTTTACCAGTTCGTAGGATTTCTGGGAGTGTAAGGCCAAAACATCTGGGTGCCCACAGATTGATAACCACTGCTCTGATTAATTTGAATCCATTTTCTGTGGAAAATGACGACAGAGTTGTTCTAGAAGACCTAAAAATTCTGAGAAAAGTGTTCTCTCAGGTAAAAATAAATGTCTGCAGATTAGTAGTTCCCAACCTTTGGGCCTCCAGGTGTTTTGGACTTCAATTCCCAGAAATCCCAGCCAGTTTACCAGCTGTTAGGAACTGTGGGAGCTGAAGTCCAAAACACCTGGAGGCCCAAAGGTTGGGAACCACTGCTGTAGACCAGTGGTTCTCAACCTGTGGGTCCCCTGATGTTTTGGCCTTCAACTCCCAGAAATCCTAATAGTTGGTAAACTGGCTGAGATTTCTGAGAGTTGTAGGCCAAAACACCTGGGGAACCACTGCTGTAGACAATAAAGAGGTCTTTATTCAGTCATCATAGAATCAAAGAGTTGGAAGAGACCTCATGGGCCATCCAGTCCAACCCCCTGCCAAGAAGCAGGAATATTGCATTCAAATCACCCCTGACAGATGGCCATCCAGCCTCTGTTTAAAAGCTTCCAAAGAAGGAGCCTTCACCACAGTCTGGGGCAGAGAGTTCCACTGCTGAACGGCTCTCACAGTCAGGAAGTTCTTCCTTATGTTCAGATAGAATCTCCTCTCTTGTAGTTTGAAGCCATTGTTCCGCGTCCTAGTCTCCAGGGAAGCAGAAAACAAGCTTGCTCCCTCCTCCCTGTGGCTTCCTCTCACATATTTATACATGGCTATCATATCCCCTCTCAGCCTTCTCTTCTTCAAGCTAAACATGCCCAACTCCTTAAGCCGCTCCTCATAGGGCTAAAATTACAACTACACAACAGTCATGTCCACATCTCCCCCAGCTTCAAACCCCTACCTGCTTCGGTGTTCGTCCTCAGGCCCCAATAAGGGCTCCTCCAGCCCTTCCAGCACAGGTTCCATCACCGCCACGGCCATCTTCCAAACACCCGGAAGTCAAGGCGAGGCCACGCCCATTATGCTAATGAGGAAAACCTTCCCACGCGGTCTGGAACCAATCCGCAGCGTCGCCCATCCTGTCTTTAAAAAGCACGCCCCTCCGTGCATGCGCAAGAATACCTCCCACATATCAGGTCACGTGACAACAACCGCTCTTCTTCTTTCTTGACGGTGCTGATCGCGTGAAGCGCGTTGACGGTATCTGATTGGTTGGAGGAAGTGTGTTATTTTATTTTTTTCAAATCCAAACCTCGTTATGTTTTCTCGCGATGACAGCAGCAGCGGTGGCGGCGACCTTCTCGCCTCGCTCCTTGTGGCGGGACGGCGGAAAGCCCTGAGGGGAGAGGCCTCCCTCCCTCCCCGCCCAGAGGAGGCTCTTTGGTCCACCTCCGGAGCCTCAGGTTGGGCGTGAGGCTGAGGCGTCTCTCCGCCAAGGGAAGCGAGTGGCGGAGCAGCAGGTGAGGACACACGTTCGCCGCGGAAAGAAAGAAGGCAGCTCTACCATCCTTGCCATAGGCCAAGCTGCGTCTCCGCACTCGAGGATGAATGAAGTTTGACACCACTTTTTCTGCCAATGGCTCAATGCTATGGCATCCTGGGATCCAAAAGCTTTATCAGGTTTTGAGCCCTGGCAGTTGAGGTTTCAAACTGTGTTAAATCTACAGTGTAGATGGGCAAACTTCGGCTCTCCAAGTGTTTGGACTTCAACTCCTAATAGTCTAACGCAGTGTATTGTCGAAGGCTTTCATGGCCGGAATCACTGGGTTGTAGGTTTTTTGGGGCTATATGGCCATGTTCTAGAGGCATTCTCTCCTGACGTTTCGCCTGCAACTATGGCAAGCATCCTCAGAGGTAGTGAGGTCTGTTGGAAGTAGGAAAAATGGGTTTATATATCTGTGGAATGACCAGGGTGGGACAAAGAACTCTTATCTGCTGGAGCTAGGTGTGAATGTTTCAACTGGCCACCTTGATTAGCATTTGATGGCCTGCCAGTGCCTGGGGCAATCTTCTGTTGAGAGGTGATTAGATGTCCTTGTTTGTTTCCTCTCTGTTGTGCTGTTGCAATTTTAGAGTTTTTTTAAAAACTGGTAGTCGGATTTTGTTCATATTCATGGTTTCCTTCTTTCTGTTGAAGTTGTCCACATGGCATTTGATGGCCTGGCAGTGCCTGGGGCAATCTTTTGTTGAAAGCTGATTAGATGTCCTTGATTGTTTCCTTTCTGTTGTTTTGCTGTTGTAATTTTTGAGTTTTTTAATACTGGTAGCCAGATTTTGTTCATTTTCATGGTTTCCTCCTTTCTGTTGAAATTGTACACATGCTTGTGGATTTCAGTGGTTTTTCTGTGTAATCTGACATGGTGGCTGTTGGAGTGGTCCAGCATTTCTGTGTTCTCAAATAATATGCTGTGTCCAGGTTGGTTCATCAGGTGCTCTGCTATGGCTGACTTCTCTGGTTGAAGTAGTCTGCAGTGCCTTTCATGTTCCTCCAGCAGACAAGACCTACTAAGAAAATCCAACAAATGCTACGTTCAGCAAAGGACAAGAGGGATCCTTTCACTTCTGCAGGAGTCTACCGTATACTATGCAGCTGTGGACAAGTCTACATAGGGACCACCAAATGCAGCATTGCCCAAACACGAATCAAGGAACATGAAAGGCACTGCAGACTACTTCAACCAGAGAAGTCAGCCAGAGCAGAGTACCTGATGAGCCAACCTGGACACAGCATATTATTTGAGAACACAGAAATGCTGGACCACTCTCACAAGCACCATGTCAGACTACACAGAGAAGCCATTGAAATCCACAAACATGTGGACAATTTCAACAGAAAGGAGGAGACCATGAAAATGAACAAAATCTGGCTACCAGTATTAAAAAACTCTAAAATTACAACAGCAAAACAACAGAGAGGAAACAAACAAGGACATCTAATCACCTCTCAACAAAAGATTGCCCCAGGCACTGCCAGGCCACCAAATGCTAATCAAGGTGGCCAGTTGAAACATTCACACCTAGCTCCAGCAGACAAGAGTTCTTTGTCCCACCCTGGTCATTCCACAAATATATAAACCCACTTTCCTAGTTCCAGCAGACCTCACTACCTCTGAGGATGCTTGCCATAGATGCAGGCGAAACATCAGGAGAGAATGCCTCTAGAACATGGCCATATAGCCCGAAAAAACCTACAACAGTCTAGTGCAGTGTTTCTCAGTCTTCCTAATCCCCCCTTAATACAGTTCCTCATGTTGTGGTGACCCCCAACCATAACATTTTTGTTGCTACTTCATAACTGTAATTTTGCTACTGTTATGAATTGTAATGTAAATATCTAATATGAATGATGTATTTTGTAAATTTGGCACAAACATCTGAAACACTCAACTCTCAATACTGAAGGTTGATTTTGTCATTTGGGAGTTGTACTTGCTGGGATTTATAGTTCACCTACAATCAAAGAGCATTCTGAACTCCACCAGCAAGGGCATTGAACCAAACTTGGCACATAAAACTCCCATGATCAACAGAATATTCTGGAGGGTTTGATGGGCATTGGCCTTGAGTTTTGGACTTGTAGTTTACCTACCTCCAGAGAGCACTGTGGATTCATGCAATGATGGGTCTGATGGACCAAACTTGGCACAAATACTCAATATGTCCAAATGTGCAGCCTCGTGGAGTTTGGGGGAAATAGACCTTGACATTTGGGAGTTGTCGTTGCTGGGATTTATAGTTCGCCTACAATCAAAGAGCATTCTGAACCCTACCAACGATAAAATTGGGCCAAACTTCCCACACAGGCCCCCCATGACCAATAAAAAATACAGTGTTTTCTGGTGGTCTTTGGCAACACCTCTGCCACCCTCTCATGACCCACCCAGGGGTCCCGACCCCCAGGTTGAGAAACCCTGGTCTAATGTTTAAGCAGCTGAAGTGGAAAAGGAAATGGCCTCAGGCTGTTAGGAATTGTAGGAGTTGAGGTCCAACACATCTGGAGGTCCCAAGTTTGCCCATGCCTGGTGTATATGTACCCACCATTAGAATCATAGAATATTAGAGCTGGAATAGACCACGTGGGCCATATAGTCCAACCCCTTGCCATTCAGGAAAAGCACAATCAAAGCACCCCAGACAGATGGCCATCCAGCCTGTTCAGAAGCTTCCACTACACTCCCAGGCAGAGCGTTCCACTGTTGAACAGCTCATACAGTCAGGAAGTTCTTCCTAACGTTCAGGTGGACTCTCCTTACCTGTAATTTGAATGCTTCGCACTCAAGGTCCTTCCACACAGCCATATAACCCAGACCAAAATTTGCTTGAAGTCCCCAACATCCGGACTTATTATCTGTCCTCTACTAGGCAGAGAGCCTTCTCAATTGTGGCCCCTTATTTATGAAATGCCTTGCCAGTTGAAACCCGAACCTTTCTTTTCCGACAAGCTTTCGATGGGTGAATAACTCAGAACTATGTCGGATTATTATTATTATTATTATTATTATTATTATGTGGGATTTTATTCAGTTGTGTGGAAAGATTCCTCGTTTCAAGGGCAGCAGAAAATAAGCCTGCACCCTCTTCCTTATGACACCCTTTCACTTGTTTATACATGGCTGTCATGTCTCCTCTCGACCTTCTCTTCTGCAGGCTAAACATATCTAGCTCTTTAAGACACTCCTCATAGGGATTCATGGTCTCCAGTCTTTGGATCATTTTAGTTGCCCTCCTCTGGACACCTTCTAGCTTGTCAATATGCCTTTTGAACTGTAGTGCCCAGTACTGGACACAGTATTCCATGTGATGTCTAACCAAAGCAGAATACAAAGGAACCATTACTTTCTTCGATCTAGACCAGTGGTTCTCCATAGGGTTGGCTTAGAATCTATTCTTTTTTAGTTTTATTGCGGCATTACTGCAAATATACTTCTGCAATGGATCACCAAAATTTTGCTTTTCCAGTCCTCCTGCTAAATTAAGAGGGCTAAGGAGAAAAAATGGCGAGTGGGTGTAAAAAAGACTTTGTACAAAGGATTTTTAAAGCAGAAGCTTTGTTAACAGATATATCTGTATCTAGGTGGTTTTGCAGTTTTGCAGAAATGGACCGTCCTGGTAAGGGTGTAAGGGCTAAACTGATGGAAGGCTAATCTACAATGCTTTTATGAAACACGTTGTTGTATGCCTTCATGTCAGTTCTCATGTATGGCATATGGTGAAGCTATCATTACAAGATTTGTTCAGCAGGGGATTACCTTTAGCGCTTTCTGAGGCTGAGAGATTATGACTTGGTCATCCAGTGAGTTTTCACAGCTCAACAGGGATTTGAACCCCTTTCTCCAGAGTAATAGTCCAATTCTTAAGCCACTAAATCATTGAAACTGCTCACTCAACAGTATATGTATTTTTCATGATTTCAGTTAATGTGAAAAATTGTCTCTCTTTATCCTTTAAAACAGCAGATACATCAAATGAAGAGGCTTAACAAGATCGGGCTAGAAAGATCTGCAGGTATAATGAATCAATAGCATTGTACTATAACTTATGCGGAGGGTTGTCAGCTACTCCTTGAAAACCTTGTTAGATGTGTGGGGAAGGCACTGGCATAGAAAAATTAAAAGCATTCATTTCTTTCTGTTCATAAATTATGTGACTGATTTTACTACTTTCAAGATAGTTGCACTATATTTCTTATAAATAACTGCTGGCGTTGTTTGCATAAGCTATTTTAGCAAAGTACTGTTATCAGCAAGCATTGCTCTCTTCTTTATTGCTGATTATACAACTGCATACAATGTTCTGACCTTCAGTAAGTCAAAGATGAATAGGATGTCCAAAACATGACTAATACAGATTCCTATGATGGTTATAATGAAAGCTGTCATATTCATTACCCACTTTTCTATTTGAAGACATCCTTACAGCATCCTCTGATTATTAATGCATTTATTTAGTCTTCGTGATATTCTAAACAAAAACATAATAATAGTGCAATACTATTCTTTGTTGATCCTGGACCTATTTTTGCAGATATGTCATAAATGCTACCAAATGTTTTGTTTTTGTTTATCTAAACCTAGAATATTAAGGAAAATGGTACGTAATTAAGGAAACTTTTGAGTTTGTGACCACTGGGAGTGCTAATATAACATTTATTCTGCTTTTGGCAGCATACCACTTCCCTAGCCTAGTCAGTGTACAAAGCACATGTGATGCTTCAGTGGAATTATACTGTAGAAATGGAGAGTGTTTTATTTATGCAATAAAATATTTCTACGAAATCTAATCAAATTCCCTATGGTTTAAAGTAACATTAACATGCAAATGTAAATGGTGAAGTAGACATCACAATTAGTACAAACTTGCAGCCGTCCACAGGAATTCAAAATATGGCCTGTAGGATATACTGTCAGCTGAATATGTACACAGTTACAGCACTGGAACTTAATAGTCATAACTATTTCTTGGACTCCTGAGGTTCTGAAAGCCTTTGGGAAGTCACTCCTCATAGTGAGTATAACTATATCTGACAGTAGCAAATATTGAGAATTGGCTGAATGGTTAGTCAGAACTAGTATAGAGGTATGCTGTCTAGCAAACTTAAATCTCTTATTGTCCAGACCTAAAGGATATTAATTCCTTAGTTAATTTTTCATGCATTGTTGTACAGGTTAAGTGTCTTTAAACTGGAAATCCAAAATACTCCAATATTGTCTACAAGGACGAGCAAAATAGTTTCATTCACAACATTATTAAAATAATTGTGTATGAAGTTATTTTCAGGCTATGTGTCTAAGTACTATATGAAATAAATGAATTTTTCTGTTTAGACTTGTGCCCTATCCATAATATATCTTATTGTGTATATATACAAATATTCCAAAATCCAAATCAATACAAAATTCAAATACTTTTAGTCCCAAGCATTTTGGATAAAGGATACTTTCAGGCAGCCGGAAAAATAGCTATTTTAAAAGCTGTCAGAATCTTTCATGCAAGTAAGCTAATCATATGATCCTTTTTTGTTTCTAGACACAGGCTTGTTATGAGGAGCAATGAGCAATGTGGTAAAATGAGAAGACAAATGGCACTGGTTAAATATTAACTGAGCAATTACACTGTGTCAAAGGGTAAAGCAGCTTAGTGTTTGCTTTCTCTGGCACACAGTAAGTGAATATTGAAGTGCTACAGAAATCATTACAGTGGGCCCTTGGTATTCACTGGGGTTTTGGTTTCGGAATCCACCATGTATGCCAAAATCTGTGGATGCTCAAGTCCCACAATGTACAATGTCAATGTAAAATGGTGTCCCGTATATGACATAACAAATCAAGGTTTGCTTTGAGTGTGTGTGTGTAATATTTTTATGCCATGGATGGTTGAATCTGTGGATTCAAAATCCATGTTTACAGAGGGCAAACTATTTCATATCTGGGTCAAGAGAAATTTGACTTCCCTTCCCCTGTGCATTAATAGAATATTATTTTAATTTATCAGCTTCTTTTTCTTTTTTCAAACAAGGTCTAATTTATTAGTATGTTGCTGAACATTTAAAAAACATAGTGACTCTATTTAATATAACATTCCTGTAACAAAAGACAGAATTCCGAGCCTCCATCTTCAACATGGAGAAAACACCCCTTTCAGAAACCAGTTCCATGTAAAATTGCACTTTTATGGTTTATGAAATAAGAAATAGCATGCAATTTTTCAACAAGACATGTAGCAGCTGTCTCTCCTCTTTTTCTAGATGTGTTTTACTAATGGGTGTGAGCAAGCTAGATGTGTTATACAGACGCCTTCTTCTTACTAAGCTCTTCATTCAAGGATGGGGAAGACCTGAAGATTTGAAAAGGTGAATTGTATTATGTTATAACTCCAGTGTTAAGTGTCCAAGTGTTTCTTCTGTTAAAATGATCTCATGTCATAAAAAACATACATGTGTCTTCTGCTTATTCGGTGGGTTAGGACCAGAGCACTGTCAAAAAATGGAAATAATTGAAATGTGGAACCGAATAATATATATCCTAGTCTTAATAGGCAGGTAGATATAATTATCACTGTTGTTATATATTACAATATATATTATGAGCACAAATATTACATGTCCAAATATAGTACTATGTGAATACTGTATTTTATATACAAATACTGTACAGTAATATATAAGGGATACACAGCTCAAAAACCAAGATTCATCATGGACTGAGTAAAGCAGTGCGTAGTTTCAAAAACATTTGCAAACAGTGATTAAAAAGCAGACTATGCATTCAACATATGGGTTCTAGATAGCATTTAGAATGATCAAAAGAGTATGTTATTTTAAAAGCAGTCTAAAAGCAGGGGACACCTGTATTTATGGATTTTGTCTGAAATATCTGAAGCTTGTTTTCTCTTTTTTAAATAGAATATTTGAATTCAGAAAGCTTATTGGAAACAGGGAAAAATGTCAGAATTTGGTTTCAAGAGACTACCCAGTGCATATTAACAAGGTATTGAAACTAATGAATATAACTGTAACTTAAGATTCTATGTTTACCTTAAATATGAATATTATTTTAAAAAAATACTTATTATGTGTTGAAATTAAGAACACTATATGCATAAGTGAATTTGTGTACATTGGCAATATTCCAAACGTGATTTTGTAAATTTTGTGATGGAAATTGCTATACTAACCATTTATTTATTATATTTCCTCAAAGTCATGGGAGGTACCCTACTGTTTTGGGGATATAGGAGGTACTTAATGAAATCAGACCTTGGGATTTGAACTGGAATGAACTGGAATGTTCTGAGTCCAACTCAAGATGTTGGCTTTTAAAAGACAGAAATATTATATTCCGCGCCTCCTGAACTGTATTTAGTCACTTGTGTTAGTTCTTTCAAACAGCTTTGGCTTTTGTAATCTATACTTGAGACAATTTCACACTGTTAGCATTTTTTTCCACCTAAGATACATATCTGATAGCCACAGTAATAATATCACAATTTTCCTCTAGGTTGAAGAGCAATCAGACTGTAAGATCCTTGATGGACACTTCATTTCCCCCTTGGCTCATTATGTTCCAGATATCATACCATCAGAATCGGTTACAGCAAGGTAAGAGCAACCACAGCAAGTTATAAAATTGCTAGCAGATTGAAATAGGTTGCTAACAATTGCTTGTTCCAAGGATTCTCAGAATGCATAGAGTGCAGATGGGAGCCTCTCCTGATTGTATTGTATTGAGTTCTGATCTGTGAAGGGCCTTCATTTTATTATGCTGGCTGCAGTTACATCTCACTACATACCTTATCTATCAGTACAAGGAGAATAGAGTTGGGACAAGCTCATATATTCCAACCTTCCCTCATATTCTTTTCCTGTTAAGAATTCAAGTATTGTGGAAGGGTGGTACATCAGTCTGTCCTGTTATTGAGCAAAGTGCATATGGCTTTTAAAGTTCTGTCTTTATAGTCATGCTGGGAACAGCTAGTGCAGTCACCCTTAATTGCATATGCTGTCAGAGGCTTTTCATTATTTTGTTGCATTTGTATGTCACCTTTGTTCCAGAATAGGAGCCATTATTCTGGCTTTGAATGTGCACAGACAACTATGTAATATGTGAAGAAAGGCTTAAATCCAGTGTCAATTTACCAAATTTTCATAAACACATAAAATAATAATAATAAGATTTATATCCCACCACCATCTCCCAAACGGGACTCAGGGCAGCTTACAGAAGGTATGCTGTCCTGGGTACGACCAATTGCAATGAGTTCAAAGTGACCGGTATCAATTCTCACTATTTCATTACCTTCAAAGTAGGTTTGTGTATTTTGGCTGAACCTTGATCCAATTCTGCTTGTCAGATACTGGAAGCCTGCCCCCCTCCCCCCCCCCCCCCCCAATCCATTTTCTTTCACCTCCTGAAAACGGGCGCACTGCCAAATTAGCATTTTTGTTCTGCATCCAAAAAAGCTGCTCTTTTCGGCCCATTGGTGACAGTGGGGAACTTACAAAGCTCCTCTTTCCCCTGGGAGCCTTTGCTTTTTTCCCTTCTGGGGAGCCTGAGTGTCAGCAACAGGGTTAAGAAATCACCCTATCCATCCCATTATGCGGGAACTTCCCACAGGCTCCCCTTCCATAAGACCCGGATTTTAAAAAAATCAGAGTAAGATACCACTCTTTCTGGATGCTTTACCTTCTGTTTATAGAGGAGACCAGGTTTAATGCTTATTAAAGCTGTTTCTACTCTAGAGGAAACAAGCTTTCATGCATGCTTTCTCTCCCAGCGGCAACAGAACACAACACAGCTTTCCAAGGCATTTTAAGGAGGCCCAGGTAATGAAGAGCGATGACCTGTAGCTCATTGGAGCCAGCTATTCTTCCTGGACTACCTTAAAATCCCCTCTGTTCTCTATACTGCCTGCAATCTCTTTTCTGCTTGGCATTTTGCTTCCTTAAAGCTGTTTCTGCTCTCTACTCTAGAGGAGAGGTAGGCTTCTCTTTTTGTTTACTGGAATTACTATTATTATTATTATCTTTTAGAAGTATTTTCTGAAGGAGAGGAAGGGAAGGAGAAAAAGAAGGTAAAAGAGTGACTCTCCAAGCCCCCAAACGCGCATACACCCCACCCGCTGTCTTTCAGTTCCCCAACTCCCAGTCAGTCCCACTAAATAAAAAGAATCAGGAAAATAAAGGAAAATCAGAAAGATTAAACTGTGATGCCGGATAGGAGAGGAGGAGCCGTGATTGTCTATTACGTTGTCCTATTTTGGATGGGAATCCGTGACAGCTGGCCCCTTGCCGTTTTGGGCATCCAGATGAAATGGATAAGCCAAATGGCCAAAGGCTAAAAACGGAT
This sequence comes from Anolis sagrei, assembly GCF_037176765.1. Taxonomy (NCBI): domain Eukaryota; kingdom Metazoa; phylum Chordata; class Lepidosauria; order Squamata; family Anolidae; genus Anolis; species Anolis sagrei. The sequence goes on from NC_090025.1 coordinate 39,185,278, forward strand.
CCCTGCACAAGTATACTTAAAAGTAGCCTTTCCACTCATTCATTGAGTAAAAAATTATTGATTCGTTGAGTAGAAAATTTTGGATTCCTCTTCTGGACATCCTTTCCAAATTTGGAAATTATTTTGATAGATTTCCTGTTACCTTTTGTATACCAAAGCTCATGACATACATTGTGCATGCTAGGTTAATGTGTATTTATTGTGAAAATGCGTATTCTTCCACCAAGCTTTGCAAGGTACCTGAAAGGTTTTTTTTTTTCCTAGTAGAATGTAGCACAGTATGGCTTTAGTAATGTGACCCTCAGTTCAAATTCCTCTGTAATGCTGTTAACTTTGTTTTATACAGATTAATTTCCAAGAATTGCCTTCTTTTTGATAGGTTTCAGTTTATAGTACCAAAGAGATGGAACAGCAAATACAGACCTGTGTGTATTCATTTAGCTGGCACTGGAGACCATGTAAGCAAACAGAATTACTCAGGCTTTTTAACTAAACCTATTGCATTGGTGGTATTCCTATTTAATTCCTATTTAATCTTTATTTTCTAGCACTTCTGGAGAAGACGTACTCTAATGGCTCGTCCAATGATCAAAGAAGCATGTATGGCTTCACTGTTGTTAGAAAACCCGTATTATATCCTTTTCATTTGAGGAAGTACAGTCGAACATAAGCATATTTCTAGAGGGTGGGCTGTGAAGAAGTTTCAATATTTAGTAACGCTTTTATTTTTCATTTTTATTTACAATGCCATAGCATCACATACAGTATATATAGGAAATATATTTACATTACCTGTGAAAAATCAAACGTCATCAATAAAGAAAAAATAATTCCCAAAAAGGTATTAAAATGTTATGACTTTTGACCCACCCTGTATACCTTTTTTGCATGCTTTCTTACAAATAGGAGATCTGTATAGAAAAGAAGAGCAAGCCACAGACCCCTTACTACAATGCAGTCTGAGCCCCACCACGTGCACAATGGAGGACCTTCTCACAGCGACACCAGAGGCACACCAAGTGGCCAGCTTCTGGTCAAAGGAAATTTAGTATAATGCCAAGTTTTTAACTTTGTTTGTGAAATATATATACACACACTCAATTAGCTTCTGATGCAATAAACAAACAAACAAACAAACAGGTATTTTATAAAAGAGTTTTAACACTGGCCCATAATCTAATATGTTGTAATATGATTCATTTTGGTTGAAAAGAGATCAGATTAGGGTTAAATATTATATGTGGAAATATTGCAATTCATATTTCTTGAGTAATATGTTATCTCATATATATGTTACATATATATGTGTGTGTGTGTATCTATGCATAAAACATCTTAGAGATATTTTGTTTCAGTGGCTGTGTTCATAGAATCTGGATATTTCTATCTCAAATGCCCTGTTTTTAAAAAGTGGGTAATATTATGAAATTATCAAAGTGAAATCAATGGGATAATAGTTTGTATAGACCTTACTTAGAACAGCTGCCATGGCAGATTCCCATGTCACATCTCAAAATAATTATAGAAATCAGTTTAAAGAGTTTTCTTGAGACTGCTGAGAAGCAGACGCACAAGTATTTTATCCCAGGCAATCTCCAAATCTTGTTTAGAAAAAGAAATAAGAGAAATCATTCTCATTCCCAAATTAATGTGGCAGATTTTTATTTTGTATAGGTCTTTAAATGAAACTGCAAATCATTTTTGTATTATGTAAACTGCTATACTGCAATATCCTGGATTCAACTTTGTTTATTTGTCAAAGTACTCGTTTAAATTATGATTAGCTCTGTTAAGTACAGGGAGTGCCCAATTGAAGTTATTAGAAATTAAAACAACATTTGAATATTAGCGTGCATTTTTATTTGATTTTAAACTTTTAAAATAATAGAATTTTATTGAAAGTTTGAAGCCCAGAATGTATATGTATTTCTATATTAACTTCTTTGACTCATACATATACATGGCTGCAGAAAACCTAAAGACCAAATGTAAGTATTAACCGTATCTTACTAATTGCCTCCTTTCCTCCATCCTCCAAATATTTGGCAAGATTTGTACAGACAGGGCTTGCCTTTGCCTTCCTTTGTAGCAGAGAGCCAAGGTCTTTGAGTCTCCTTTGTGGAGAGAAAAAGTAGGGTATAAATAAACAACAGTAACAACAATAAGGTCATCCAGAAGATTTTCATTACTAAATTTGGATTTGAACCCTGGACTCCAGAGTCATAATCCAACACTCAAACTATTACATCACGCTGTCTGTATATCCGTTATACAGTGAGTTAAAATAAATTGACCTGGGGGGCTGGTACAGAAGCCTGTAATTATACCAGGAACTGACAAGAAATATTCTGGGATGAGGAAAATAAAATACATCTCCAAAATAAATTGAAATGGATAGGAACAATTGGCACCTATACTGAAAGTTTTGACTAATCAGGGTTTTCCTTCAGCTCCAAGTTATGGAGCTACATTTGTAGTATTGCTTTGCGTTTGCCACAGCTGCTTAAGTTGCTGTATTACCAAGGGGAGGAAATCTTTCTCTTTCGCAAGTAGTATACAAAATCTGTTCAAGGTTGTAATAGCACATATTGGCAGTGAAGTAATTCTGGATTGCACATTTTATCCAACAACCCATGGTAACAAGGCTCACAACATTTCACCTTTGGCATGTATTTCTACAAGATCTGTATGCTATGGGTTTGTGTTGTTCTGAAACAGTTTGACAGGAAAAGTGGACAGATTAGTTTTTTGTGAGTTTTCCGGGCCATAAGGCCATGTTCCAGAAGCAGTCTCTCCTGACGTTTCACCCACATCTATGGCAGGCATCCTCAGAGGTTTTGAGGTTTGTTGGAAACTAGGCAAGCGAGGTTTATATATCTGTGGCATGTCCAGGGTGGGAGAAAGAAGTTGCATCTGGTCTCACAACCTCAGAAGATGACTACCATAGATGTGGGTGAAACATTAGGAGAAAATACTTCTGGAACATGGACATATAGCCTGGAAAACTCACAGCAATCCAGTGATTCCAGCCATGAAAGCCTTCAACAACACAGTGGACAGATTTGTTGATTGTAATCCAACTTTGGCAGCTATTATTGGGCTAACTAATTGTCTCTGAGCTTTTCTTTCATTTGTTTATCATGTTTTAACATGGGTTGGAGTTGAAACTTATTTCATGAACTACAGGAACTTACTTCAAACTCCAGGAAAGGGGATTCCACCTGAACATTTGGAAGAACTTCCTAACTGTGATATTTGTTCAGCAGTGGAACTCTCTGCCCCAGGGTGTGGTGGAAGCTCCTTCTTTGTAAGATTTTAAACACTGTCCATCTGTCAGGGATGCTTTGAATGTGATTTTCCTGCTTTTTGGCAGGGGGTTGTACTGGATGGCCCACGAGGTCTCTTCCAATTCTATGATGAGTATGGATTTTTAATGCATCCTTTCTGAAAAGTAAGTGTATTTTTCTTTATTTGGGAGGAAAGAAGATCATGTCTAAAAAACGTGTCTGACCTGTTTGTGATGGGAGGAGCTCTTGTGCTAGAATCAGCAGCTCTTTTACACTGGTTGGAGAGAGAAGGCTATGGACCCCTTGGGATGACTGGAATATCTATGGGAGGACACGTAAGAGCTTTGTAATAATAGTCAAAGTAGTAATTCTAATGAGGTTTGCTTATGTTATTTAGTATTGTACTTATACTTTTTAGATTACCGTACAAGTTTTAAAGAAAGCAGCAGTATGTGAGCCACCTAATATATAACATTGATAAGAAAAATAAGATGTACAGATTTGGATATCTCAATTTCATATTCTATTAGAAATAAAATTGTAAGTTTGATTGAAAGCCTCTTAAATTTCAAGGCCATGTCACAATGCTAATTTCCTTTTAGAGTTATAGCATGATCCCCTTGTCCATGGGACCGATATCAGTAGTTTCATTTATGCATGTTTCATCTTTCAGCATTTTCTAGGTCCCTCAGTGCAACTCTATGGTATTACTGGACCAGAAGCCCTTTATTTCAGTAAATTCACTATTATCTGTGAATATCCCCTGGTGGTGCAATGGGTTAAACCCTTGTGCCGGCAGGACCGCTGATCAAAAGGTCAGTGCTTCGAATCCAAGAAGTGAGGTGAGCTGTTAGCCCCAGGTTCTCATGAAAGGGCATAAGAGAAGCCTCCCACAGGATAATAAAACATCTGGGCGTCCCTTGGGCAACATCCTATTATCTGTGTTTTTGTGTATCTGCAAAGTTTGAGAATGTATCTCCCATAGATTCAGGGATTGCACTGTTAGTAAATGTTATTGATATATAGATCAGATTATTGTTAATGCAGTGTATACAAAACCAATATGGACTGAATCCTATTAAACCTAGATTAATACAATAAAATGTAGATGCTGTCCAGACAATAACAAGTAATATCCATCCTGATACAATGTTTTCCTTTTTCACAGATGGCATCATTAGCCGTGTCAAACTGGCCGAAGCCATTACCACTAGTTCCTTGTCTGTCCTGGTCTACAGCCTCTGGTGTTTTTACCACGGTAATTCATTTGTAGTTAATAATGGATAATGTTAAGTTGAAACCATGAAAAGATTCAAAGCTTTAAAATTAGAGATCGAATATGTTAATCTTAGAATATTTTAATCTTAATCTCAAGGCAAATGCTAATGTTGTACTAGTTCCCGCTATAGCCCTTAGGACGTCATGATAATTGGGTCTTGAGGATTTCTTATCCTCACAGAGCAGGTTTTAGAGGACCAAATGTAGCTGCACTGGGGTAATTACCCCATCTTGCTTCTATTGGATGCTGCAGTTCAGTTTTAAACCTGCCTTTCATGTCACTGAGACAACAATAGAGTTTATCCTTTATTTTAGCTCTGGGGACAAATTTAAAAACTTGCTCTAGTTCTACAGTAATGGTATGGGAGTCAGAAGACTGAGAAATAAAAGGCCAAAGGCTCATGGATGAAAAATGCTTTCATATTTCTGTAATCTCTTTTTGTTTGGTGATGGCTCAGAAAACGTCAGGAAAACATAATCATTGGGAGAAGAACTTAACAAAATTACCCTCTTGAATATAAATACTGTTTATATATACACACACACACACACACATATATAGTTTAAGAAATCTATCATTGCTTCATACTACAGTTTCCAGTCTTTAGTTGTGCATGAAATAACTGCCTATTTATATTCCAGGGTGTGCTGAGCAAGGCTGTGAACTGGAGAGAACTAGAGAAGCAGTATTATACGCAGAGTGTTTATGAAGAAGAAATAATTCAAATGCTTGAATACTGTGGAGTAAGTATACCCTCCTTATTTTCAATTTATTATTAATCTTAAACTGTATTTTAAAAAGGTTCAATATTACAATGCTCAATCACTTTAGCAAAAAAAAACAAACACATTAAATATGAAGCCTCTGGGATTTTTACTACCTCTGTGCTATAAATTAATTTCACACTTGAGTACATCAGCTATTAAGTGAAAGTGATATCTTCTTCAAGTTTGGGACAGAGTAACTAGGGTACCAAACTGGTCAAATGGTTCTATAGTTTCTTAGCTGTAGCACTGACATCAATTAAGACAAAAAGAAACCCAAAAAACAAAAATACCAAGCCCATACAAAAATATTTCTATTTATGTATTGCTGGTGTATGAAAATCTAATCTTGGTTACATATCTTCCGACTTTTTCATAAGATGACACAATAAAATAATATTGTATAAAACCATTTCCAGGGTATGTCTATAATTGTATTATGAAACATAAATGGATGTCATGTTTAGACATGGGTCCCATCTCCAAGATAGCTCAATCTGTACAAATATGCAAATACACCTGTTCCAGAATCCAAACAAATATGAAACCCAAAACACATCTGGTTTTGGAAAAGGGGTACTTAACCTGTGTAGTGAGGTTTATGAATATGCTTTAGTTGGCCTCAAGATAACAATTGAAAATAGTAGTAGCAATTTTTCAAACTGCGATTAAATAATAAAGCTGAAAAACATCTTCGAGACCACATCTCTTTCTATGAACAAGCACTAAGATCTAATGGGGAGGCCCTATTCTCGGTCCCACCCCCATCTGAAGTGTGGTTGGTGGGGACGAGAGTGAGGGCCTTCTCGGTGGTGGCCACTCGGCTTTGGAATGCCCTCCTGAGGGAGATCAGACTAGCCCCTACTCTCCAAGCCTTCTGTACACAATTGAAGACACTTTTTTCCGACAAGCCTTTGACCATACAGTAGAGTCTCGCTTATCCAACCTTCATTCATCCAACGTTCTGTATTATCCAATGCAGTCTGCCTCCTACCCAGATCCACAGCTGTTCCAATATATTGCAATGTTGTGCTGCTAAATTCGTAAATACAGTAATTACTACATAACGTTACTGTGTATTGAATTGCTTTTTCTGTTGATTTGTTGTAAAACATGATGTTTTGATGCTTAATTTGTAAAATCATAATGTAATTTGACGTTTAATAGGCTTTTCCTTAATACCTCCTTATTATCCAACATTTTAGCTTATCCAACGTTCTGCCAGCCCATTTATGTTGGATAAGCGAGACTCTTCTGTATTTATATTCCCTTAATGAATATACGTGAGGACCTATAGATTTTTTATCAAGCACTTTACAATACTGAGACTGATTACTGTTATTTACCTGCAGCTATCGCTGTATTTTATTGATTTAAACCAGGGGGCATTGTGAAGTTGTGATGTTTATGCTGGTTGTTTATTGTTTTATGTTGCTATGTTTTTTCATTTTCTGTATTTTGTGTGGTTGCACCTTTGAGTGCTTTGTGAGCCGCCCCAAATTCCTCTGGGAGATGGTGGTGGGGTACAAATAAAGTTGTTGTTGTTGCTGTTGTTATTAAACCATGGGGCCATATGTGTGTAGGCATTTTCACCACAGGACTTTGTGGTGAGATTCCCCCCCCCCCCTCTTGTTTGTATGCAGGAGACAAGTTTGGTAAGTGATTCCCGGTAGAAATTAAATCATTTTTAATAAGAGAAACTCAACATTTAAGACTAACAATTTTACCGTATAAAACCAAAGAGCTGTTTCGAACATGCTGGCAGAGCTACCATATTAGATTAATGTCTTGTCTAGTTGGTTTTTTTAAAAAAGAAAACTTAAAAAACTGATTTAATGGATAATTTATACATACATTGACATTTGTGAAACATGCCTTAATTGAATAGGTATTTCTGTTTAGGCAGATTCATTCAAGATGGGACAAGACTTTGTTAAAAACTCCCCCAGCAGTGTGGACAGTTTGAGCCATCTGGATCTGAATTCCAGTGTGCTGAACCTCGATATCAGAAGCGAAGTTCTGTCTTCAGAAGGCTGTTGCTCCCTTAGCTCTAACAGGAACACTCTAAGTGCCTCTGCAGAAGGACTGTTAGTGCAAGAGGCACCCAAAATGCAGTGCATAAACCAAACCTTTTCAACCAGCAGCAGTAGCAATAAGAACTTTTCCAATGCGGAGAAGAATCTTATAAGTGGAAAAAGAGATCGCTTGCAAAGAGAATCTCTAATGTTCATGAAAGGAGTGATGGATGAATGTACCCACGTAGCTAATTTTTCAGGTATATATAATTTTTAATACGAGTTTTAACATTTCTTTCTCTTACCATTTTCCTGTACTTACTTCAGCCCTATCTAACAATATTTTCTTTTGTATCTTGAGCAGTCTTCCTTAAGATTTTCTTATATGCTTTGCTAAGTAATCACCTCTGTGCACACATATCTCTTACATTTGAAGTTCCTCCTCTCTTACACACTTATCTCACTCCTGCTTCCTGCTTGCCGAGCAGGACTAAGAGTAGCTTATAATGAAGACAACATAATGTTTTTATAAAATGTTGTTTGAAGGATAGCATGATCACTAGCAGACTTAATGCCAAAAGAACTAACAGGTTCACTAAATATTTTAATAAATTTTAATAAATCACTAGTAGTGTGATGAAGGAGATTTCTAAGGCTCAACTATAATATATTGAAATAATAGGGTACAGCATCTCATGTGTTTGTGTGCTACTTACAGGAAAGATATGTAATGCTGAAAACAGACTAAAAGGTGAACCCCAAACTATTATACAGGCAGTCCCTGAGTTACAACCATCTCACTTACAAATGACTCGTAGTTAAGAACGGAGGGCGAGATAGCAGGAAGTGAGAGAAATCTACCCCTAGAAAGGGAAATTCCCTCCTGAAAGAGTTATCATGGAGAAAAAAGTATATCAGCTAAGGCTTTAACACCAATCCTTGTTTCCTCCAACAGCCCAATTATCACAGGGACAGAAAGTAAGATGAAATCTTCTGATCAGGGGCACAGACAGCAAAACAAACTCCACAGGGATGTTAACCCTTCCCTGTACTATCCAAAGCTAAAGAATATATATTTCGGCCTGGAGTTACACTTTAAAAAGTACCTGTTCCGACTTATATACAAATTCAACTTAAGAACATATCTACAGAACCAATCTTGTCCATAACTTGGGGATTGTCTGTACAGTATATTATAGTTTTATATTATTAGTACCCAGTTGCCTTTAACATTATCCAGAGATTAAGGTGATTTCTCACTCAGTGGGAGTACAGTGCCAATTCAATTCAGATTATTCTTTATGCATGTATCTTTTTCTATATCACTCTTTCCGGTAATTGGCAATACTACTTCAGCAATTAAAACCAAGCCTATACTAGACAATTGCCATTTTTTGAAGAAAATACTTTAAATCTTTACGGAATTAATTCAGCAGTTTTAACAAACCTATTTCAAAGATTGCCTCTAAAACGAGAACATCGTTTCAGGATGTTTTCCTTCTAATAGCATATTTTGTTCTCAGTTCCAGTTGACCCAACACTGATCATAGTTGTACAAGCCAAGGAGGATGCTTATATTCCAAGAACGGGAGTGCGTAGCCTGCAAGAAATATGGCCAGGATGTGAAGTCAGATATTTGGATGGAGGTCATGTTAGTGCCTATCTCTTCAAACAAGGATTATTCAGGTTAGATGTTCAGAGAAAGCGGTAAATAAATGCAACTTTTGGTTAATGTAAGTTTTCCGGGCTGTATGGCCATGTTCCAGAACCATTCTCTCCTGATGTTTCACCCACATCTATGGCAGGCATCCTTAGAGGTTGTGAGGTTTGTTGGAAGCAAGGCAAGTGGGGTTTATTTATCTGTGGAATGTCCAGGGTGGGAGAAAAAAACTCTTGTCTGAGGCAAATGTGAACGTTGCAATTGATCGCCTTGATTAGCATTGAATAGCCTTGCAGCTTCAAGGCTTGGCTGCTTCCTGCCTGGGGGAATCCTTTGTTGGGAGGTTATTGGCAGGCCCTGATTGCATGAAATGCAACTTTCATGCTGTAACAGTACTGTATTTCTTAAGTGGTAAGTATGGATTTTCTGTAGTGGCACTCCTGTCCACATTCACTGTTTCCAATTATGTGAACAAGCAGAGTTGAGCTTTGAGCTCATGTTTTTTATCTCCTGGCTTGTTTCAATAGATTTCTTCCTGAATTTTGATGTAATGATAAACCCCAGTTTAACAAATAAATAACTTTTTGTGGATAAGCTATTTTGGTGTCCAAGGCAATTTGGAAAGAACCCATCTCAAACTCTAAGATTGACAAATGATTTGAGAGACTTGTGTATTTAAATATTCTCAAAGCATTTTTTTTGTTAAACACTGAATTTTGAACGTGTAAATCATTGTTATGCTTTCATTAGTGGAATTAATACTCTATTTCTTTTCTTTTTAGGCAAGCAATATATGATGCATTTGACCGTTTTCTAAGGAAATATGCTGTGTAGTCCTGTCTTGATAAACTGTTGAGTGTCTTTTATACACGGATTTCCATGGTAACATCATACTGAGAATAAGCCTGCTATAAGTTCAAAGTCACCAGGTTGATGGATTATTCAACAGTGATTAACACATTAAAACGTAATCCCTAAAGGTTAACTTTGAATTTGCATTAGTCATAGTTACGGCGATTTTAGCACAATTTGTTAATGCCGAGAATGTCTGAAAGTTTGTAAGATATTTATTACTTTTGAAAAGTTATTTTATTTGGAATGTCCACACATCCCTTGAAGAAGGACCAATATAATATTGAAGATTGCTTAAACTTCTTGTCCCAACACATCATTAGAAGTTCAAAGAAGTAGTATTAACAATATGCAGCGTAGCTTCTGGCAGTATACAAACTAGATTAATGTTAACTGGCTTATTTAAAGCTTTATTCCTAAAACAATCTATGTCAACTCAGAAAGTAATGAGTGATTTGATGCAATCTCTTGTGTAAACTGGTTGAGCTACACATGTTCCATCATTGGTTATTAAAAGAAAAGGACTTCTCAATGTCCAACTTTAATAATTTAAAGCAGAAATATAATAATTTATTTTTAAATAATATTGAGGTAGGATAGAGGAAAGACAATGGGCATATCTGTCCCAGAGAATTTATAAAACCTTTTTATTTAATTAGCTGAATGCCCCACTGGAAATAAAAATAAATATGGAGCCTTCCAGACATATTGCATGTGTTAATGTTTTGATAAATGTTTCCTTTCTAAATACATACACAAAGCTGTTTCACCTGGTGAACTGGAATTTTTTTTATACTACCACACATATAGTGTTAATTTGATAGATGTATATCTGGCATCCTCAAACTGTGGCCCTCCAGCTGTTGGGGCTTCTGGGAGTTGGAGGCCCAAATGAGCTTGTTCAGTTGTCAGGAATTCTGGGATTTGAAGGCCCAAACAGCTGGGGAGCTGCGGTTTGAGGATGCCTTATAGATTCAATGATAAAAAGTTACTCTTCATGATAATAATGTCAATCCTACTTAAAAATTTGGAGAATTACAAATTAAATTTATATTGGGTTGCTGTGAGTTTTCCGGGCTGTATGGCCATGTTCCAGGAGCATTCTCTCCTGACGTTTCATCCACATCTATGGCAGGCATCCTCAGAGGTTGTGAGGTTTGTGGGAACAAGGCAAGTGGGGTTTATATATCTGTAGCATGTCCAGGGTGGGAGAAAGAACTCTTGTCTGTTTGAGGCTAGTAATTGATCACCTTGATTAGCATTGAAAAGCCTTGCAACTTCAAGGCTTGGCTGCTTCCTGCCTGGGGGAATCCTTTGTTGGGAGGTGATTAACTGGTCCTGATTGTTTCTTGTCTGAAATTCTTGTTTTTGAGTGTTGTTCTTTCTTTATTGTTCTGATTTTAGAATTTTTTAAATACTTGTAGCCATTTTTTTTTAAATTTTCATGGTTTCCTCCTTTTTGTTGAAATTGTCCACATGCTTGTGGATTTCAGTGGCTTCTCTGTGTAGTCTGACATGGTAGTTGTTAGAATGGAAGAAAAACTAGGGGAATTCCAGACAAGAAACAATCAGGGCCAGCTAATCACCTCCCAACAAAGGATTCCCCCAGGCAGGAAGCATCCAAGTCTTGAAGCTGCAAAGCGTTTCAATGATAATCAAGATGATCAATTGCAGCATTCATACTTGCCTCCAACAGACAAGAATTCGTTTAGTGGCACTATATAAAGAAGAAACCTATTCCTACAAAGTGGTAAAGAATATTGGATAATGGCATTGTCTTCTGGCAGAAGACAGATCATTAATCCATTTCCATGTTTTTCTTTCAGTGTGATTGCCTTTCACACTCTCGTCTGTTTGGTTTTGCTTTCATTGCATTTTCCTGTTGATTCTCCCATTTTCATAGAATATTAATTCTAGTAGGGGTTGAACAGTCTGCTTAGTTTGATCATAGGTCCCCTGCAACCTAATCATTCTTTAGTCATCCTCAAAATTATCTCGGCTTTTTTGACTGATAACATATATTGCCCTAATTCAAGTTTGCCTTGGGCAAGCAGAAGTGCCTTTCTGCTGTGTAAGACACCTTTAGATCCACGCTGTTTTGTATATTGCACAAAATTCAAAGTTTATATATAGAAGGTTGAACACAATTTTGTCAAAATCTTTTAAAAGGGAGAGAAGTCATTGAAGCATGTCTTAATGTACCAAAAAGGCAAGCAGCATTCATTTTTATATGTTAATGAGTACTAGGTACTGTCATTTCCAAGTAGATGCCAAACTTCTTTTATAAACTGAACAATTTATTTTATAATAAGAGGAAGTGTATATGGGTTATCTATAAATTAGCCAAAAGTTTATTTGACAGTATTGTGCCCATTGCATCAATGCTGTAATTGTCTCATTTGCCTCGAAGTTTTGAGTAGATAGTATGAGACTGTCTGTTATCAAGGAATATTCTTGAAAGAACCAAAACCGAAAGTATAGACCTCTCAAAGACCAAATAGAAGTGTTCACATTTGAGAAGCTGTATGAAATGGAATTCCAGGTTTTAATTACACTATTGTTCATACATCATGAAGAAATACATTGTTTCTTGATGGACTGTATGTTACAGTACAAGAAACATTATCGAATTGTTAAATTATAAAGTCCACTGAAATTATTTCTCTTATCAGTTTTGTGTATCCAAACCTACAGCTACATGAATGTACTTGCTATTTCCTTTGGACATGTTTTGATTTTTAGACTTCTGGAACACTGATGTAAAAAAATTGAGGAACATTTTGATGAAAGGTATCTGCCAAAATTGATAAGCACATAATGCCTTTTCTTGATGGCACAACAGCATGTTCTTAAAGTGGAAGAGTAATATCTCTGTGGTGGGCATCCTGTTGGTCAATGCCAAATAGAGTAAAACCATTCAGTCAGTTGCTAAAATAGTGAGTCAACATGTAGGTAAATCCAATTATAATTAAAAAGGTGTATTCTAACCAAGAATAACAAGAGGATTTAGGCCTACATCTGATACGAAATTTCTTTGCAGGTACAAATACACTAGTCAACTGGAGACAGGGCATGAATGCTTTCGCAAGCCAACTCATAATATCCGCACCAGAGATTAAAATTGTAAAGCAGAAGTATGTTTTGACTGAATGCCTTCACAAACTTTCCTGCATTCTGAAACACTGAATATGGTTTTGGGGAGCATCAAAAACCCTATCTAAACATACCTTCATTATATGAAGATAATTAAAATATGTATTGTGAATAGTCATGGGTATGTACTTTCACTTCAATAAAATGTTTACAACGTAATTCCTCTTAGCTTAAAAGGTATTCTCTGTGTTACTACTATTCCCCCTTCACGGATTGGTAGATAGTCAAGGAGAGGCTAACAAAGAATGTGTGGCCTTATGAGTCTATGTTTGAAAGTCATCTGCTCTCAATCATTTCTTTCTTACTAGAGGTGGACTAATGTGAAATGAAAACGAATTTCCAAATTATGTATGCTTTTTATTTGATTGTATTTTATATTTTCCAATAAAAAGCTTGCAATGTTTAACCCTTTTGTGCCGTTACTCTGTATTGTGAAATGCTTTCTTGTATATTAAGGTGAGAGTTATGACTCTCCAGATTTTGTTTTGGTAATCCTAGCCAATACAGCCAATTGTGAGGAATGTTGGGGGCTGCTTTCAAACAATACTGGGTGGGCTGAAGAATTCTTAGATCACTACATTGCCTAAATGCTAGGCCTCAATGAAATTTATAGAAGTGAATGACCAATCCAAGCATACTTATGCCTACCTGGCTAAACATTTGGGTTATTTTAAAATTATTTATTTATTATGAAATCTGTTTCAAGAACTCGGACAGTCCCAACCAAGAATTAATATCTCCAGGATAGGCAATTTAGGCCCTTTTTACAGTGCCATATATATCCAGATTTGCTTTCAATTGGATTCTATGGCTGTGTAGGCTCATATAATCAAGTTCAAAGCAGATAATGTGGATTATTTGCTTTTATCTGGATTATATCGCAGTGTAGAAGGGGTCTTAGTGGTTTACAGATTATTCAACTACAGTTCTTTCACCATACTGACCACGTCTGTCAGGAGTTTAGCACATGGAAACCTAACTCAGTTCTTTTTTATTATTATTATAATATGTATTATTTATTTCCAACATTTGTTCCCTGTCCTTCTCAACCCCCAAAGGGAGACTCAGGGTAGCTTACATCGACAACAATTCAATGCCAACACATACAGAATACATACACAATATATCACAACATTGCACATTAAATAAAACCATTAAGTTTAAATCAATTTAAAAACATTATAAGTAAATGTCATTTTGTGGTACATGTTATATGAAAGCAACTGTTCTTAAAAACTGGATAAAACATGGGCCGAAATAAATTGAGGTCTTGATGATGATGATGATGATGATGATGATTTTATTTCTTACCCGCTTCTCATGGTTCAAGGTGGGCTACAGCATTGCTAAAACACATAATAAAAACATATAGTCATTTAAAAACACTTTGAAAAGCACACATATTAAAACATATTTCCTTAAAATACATAATAAAATACACAAAACAAAAGTTACAGCATGGAAGTTTAAAATTCATCATTAAAACTGGCTGGGCAGGCCTACCAGAAAAGATAGGTCTTCACTTGTGTCTTAACTGGCAGGTCATTCCACAGTTGTGGGGTGGCCACTGAAAAGGTCCTCTGGATGGTGGTTGCCAGTTGGGTTCTGGCAGGCTGGAGCAGACGCCCCACAGAGGACCTAAGTGTGTGGGGCTGATTGTATGGGAGAGGGAGATCCTGTAGGTAACCTGGACCCAAATCATGTTAAAGGTCAAAACCAACACCTTGTACTTTTTCCACAAACAATTGGCAGCCAGTGGAGTGACTTAAGGATAGGTGTAATATGCTCATTCCTAGATGTGCTTTTAACCAATCTGGCTGCCATATTTTGAACAAACTGGAGTTTCTGAGCTGGTACAAAGATAGCCCAATGTAAAGTGCATTGCAAAAGTCCAACCTTGAGGTTACCAATGTGTGCACTACCATCTTAAGGTCCTCCAAATCTAGGAAGAGGCGCAGCTGGCATATCAGCCGAAGCTGGTAGTAAGCAATCCTGACCATCGCATCTACCTGGGCTGACATTTGGAGAGACAGATCCAAGAGCACTCCTAAGATGCGAACACAGTCTTTCAGGGCGAGTGTAACCCCATCCAGAACTGGTTGATTAGGATCCTTGATGGCAAGCATCTCTGTATTGTCTGGATTCAGTTTCAATTTGTTTTTTCTTATCCAGCCCATTACCTCCTGTAGGCATTCATTCTTAGGAGACACACTATCTTTAGTTGAAGCTGTTTTTGAAGGCATGGGGTGTCATCAGCATACTGATAACGCCCCATGCCTACGGATTATCTCTCCCAGTGGCTTCATGTAAATATTAAACAGCATTGGGGATAGAATGGCACCTTGTGGAATATCACATAACAGCTCCTTTTTTAAGGAGCTGCCATCCTCAAGCACCACCATCTGGAACCTGCCTGAGAGGTACGACCGGAACCACTGCATCACAGTGCCTCCAATTCCCAGTCCCTCTAGGCATTCCAGAGGGATACCACTGTTTATGGTATCGAAAGCCCGAGAGGTCTAGAAGCACCAACAGGGACACAAAGCCCTTGTTAATGTTGAGGTGGAGATCATCTACTAAGGGGACCATAGCAGTCTCAACTTCCGTATCTTGCTCTGAAACCAGTTTGAAATGGATCAAGGAAGTGTGTGTCATCCAAGACCTTCTGGAGTTAAACTATTATGTAAGATTATTCTTTTTTCATAGGGTTTAAGATGTATTTAAACTTTTATACTGAATATTAGGATTGCTATATGGCATCTAACTGCACACTGATCTGCGTTTCTTAAGTATATTGACTGTGTATTGTTGAAGGCTTCCATGGCCGGAATCACTGGGTTGTTGTAGGTTTTTTCGGGCTATATGGCCATGTTCTAGAGGCATTCTCTCCTGACGTTTCGCCTGCATCTATGGCAAGCATCCTCAGAGGTAGTGAGGTCTGTTGGAACTAGGAAAATGGGTTTATATATCTGTAGAATGACCAGGGTGGGACAAAGAACTCTTATCTGTTGGAGGTAGGTGTGAATGTTTCAACTGACCTGGATTAGCATTTGATGGCCTGGGGCAATTTTTTGTTGAGAGCTGATTAGATGTCCTTGATTGTTTCCTTTCTATTGTTTTGCTGTTGTAATTTTAGAGTTTTTTAATACTGGTAGCCAGATTTTGTTCATTTTCATGGTCTCTTCCTTTCTGTTGAAATTCTCCACATGCTTGTGGATTTCAATGGCTTCTCTGTGTAGTCTGACATGGTGGTTGTGAGAGTGGTCCAGCATTTCTGTGTTCTCATTATGCCGTGTCCAGGTTGGTTCAACAGGTGCTCTGCTATGGCTGACTTCTCTGGTTGAAGTAGTCTGCAGTGCCTCTCATGTTCCTTGATTCGTGTTTGGGCAATGCTGCGTTTGGTGGTCCCTATGTAGACTTGTCCACAGCTGCATGGTATACGGTAGATTCCTGCAGAAGTGAGAGGATCCCTCTTGTCCTTTGCTGAACGTAGCATTTATTGGATTTTCTTGGTGGGTCTGTAGATAGTTTGTAGTTTGTTTGTAGATATATTGACTGTGGTTTGCATTTCTGCTTGGCAGAAATGGAGGCTGGACTAGATTATTCTTTGGGGTCCCTCTTGGGGATGCTCTAAAGCAGGTAAGGGCAAACTTTGCCCCTCCAGGTGTTTTGGACTCCAAGTCCCACAATTTTGCCTATACCTGCTTTAGAGCGTAACCTTTGGGCCTCCCATTCCCAGAAGTCCTCGCCAGAAAGTCCCATAGTCAGAAATCCTGAGAGCTGAAGTCCAAAAACACCTGGAGGGCCCACAGATTGTGCAGAGAATAGAACGCATACATACACAGCGAGAGAGAAACACATTTATGGAATGTGATCCAAGGTCAGGAACAAAGAGGCTCTCATTCAACTTAGAACAAAGAGCCACACAGAAAGTATAATATTCAGATAAAGACACTCATTGGCTTTCTAAACCACCAAAATGTAGCTTGTAGTAGTAAATATAAAGGCCTCTCGGAATAAAAACCTCCAAGGTTGAATGGCATTGCTGCTTAAGGTGGGTAGAGAAGCTTCCCAACTAGTCAAGTGCTAAGTGGTGATTTACTTTCCCTCCCAGAGGCTAAGCAGGTATGGCCAAACGTCGGCCCTCCAGGTATGTTTGCTGTTGGTTTTGACTTCTGTTTTATATTATGCTTAATGTTGTTTATGTTGTTTTAAATTGCTGTTGATGCACTTTGATGTGCTATGTTATTTGGACTTGGCCCCATGTAAGCTGCCCCGAGTCCCTTCGGGGAGATGGAGGCGGGGTATAAAAATAAAGTTGTTGTTGTTATTATTGTTATTGTTATTATTATTATTATTATTATTATTATTATTATTATTATTTTACTGACACAAAAGCACAGTATGTCACAGCAAACGAGATCTATATGCTGGATTTATTATTATTATTATTATTATTATTATTATTATGAACTTCAACTCCCACACTTCCTAACAGCTGGTAGGCTGTTAGGAAGTGTGGGAATTGGAAGTCTAAAACACCTGGAGGGACGAACTTTGCCCATGCCTGCACTAGAGGGAAAACTGACAGGAAGAGTAGTGTCTTCTATTGGCTCAGCTTAATGCATTCAAGTTCTTTCCAATAGCATGATGGATGGGTTTAGGATGCTGATCGTTGCACCTGGGGAAAACATCAAGGTAAATAAGGATATCTAAAATACACTCCAGCAAAGGATCACCGCCTTGTCGGGGCGCTGGAGCTTGAGCACCTCAATGATGTCATGAGCGAAACCGTGAAGGGACACCCAAGACGGGACGGTTGTGGCAGAGAGGTCAGACCAAGCGTGATCCCTGGGGAAGGCAATGGCAAACCACTCCAGTATCCTTGCCAAGAAAACTAAATGGACAAGTACAATCAGAGATATGTCGGTATGCCATTGGAAGATGGGACTCCCAGGTCGGAAGATGGCCAAAATGCTACTGGGGAGGAGCAGAGGATAAGTTCAACTAGCCCCAGATGTGATGACGCAGCTAGCTCAAAGCCGAAAGGAAGGCTAGCGGCCGACGGTACTGGAGGTGAACGACGAATCCGATGCTCTAAAGATCAACACACCATAGGAACCTGGAATGTAAGATCTATGAGCCAGGGCAAATTGGATGTTGTTATTGGGGAGATGTCAAGACTAAAGATAGACATTCTGGGGGTCAGCGAACTGAAATGGACTGGAATGGGCCACTTCACATCAGATGACCACCAGATCTACTACTGCGGACAAGAGGAACATCGAAGAAATGGAGTAGCCTTCATAATTAATAAGAAATTCGCTAAAGCGGTGCTTGGATACAACCCAAAAAATGACAGAATGATCTCAATTCGAGTGCAAGGAAAGCCTTTCAACATTACAGTGATCCAAATATATGCCCCAACCACAGCTGCTGAAGAAGCAGAAGTAGATCAGTTCTATGAGGATCTGCAGGAACTACTGGATAATACACCAAAAAGAGACATTATTTTCATTACAGGAGACTGGAATGCCAAGGTGGGAAGTCAAATGACAACAGGGATCACAGGCAAGCATGGTCTGGGAGAACAAAATGAAGCAGGACGCAGGCTGATAGAATTTTGCCAGGAAAACTCGCTGTGTATAACGAATACTCTCTTCCAACAACCTAAAAGACGGCTTTACACATGGACCTCACCAGACGGTCAACACCGAAATCAGATTGACTACATCCTTTGCAGCCAAAGGTGGCGGACATCCATCCAGTCGGTGAAAACAAGACCTGGGGCTGACTGTAGCTCAGATCACGAACTTCTTATTGCCCAATTTAGAATAAAACTAAAGAGATCAGGGAAAATACACAGACCAGTTAGATATGATCTCACTAACATTCCTAGCGAATATACAGTGGAAGTGAAGAACAGATTTGAAGGACTAGATTTAGTAAACAGAGTCCCAGAAGAACTATGGACAGAAGTCCGAGACATTGTTCAGGAGGCGGCAACAAAGTACGTCCCAAAGAAAAAGAAAACCAAGAAGGCAAAATGGTTGTCTGCTGAGACACTGGAAGTAGCCCAAGAAAGGAGGAAAGCAAAAGAAAACAGGGATAAGGGGAGATATGCCCAGTTAAATGCGCAATTCCAGAGGTTAGCCAGAAGAGATAAGGAACTATTTTTAAATAAGCAATGCATGGAAGTGGAAGAAGACAACAGAATAGGAAGGACAAGAGACCTCTTCCAGAAAATTAGAAACATTGGAGGTAAATTTCAGGCAAAAATTGGTATGATAAGAAACAAAGATGGCAGGGACCTAACAGAAGCTGAAGAGATCAAGAGAAGGTGGCGAGACTATACAGAAGATCTGTATAGGAAGGATAATAATATTGAGGATAGTTTTGACGGTGTGGTGAATGAATTAGAACCAGACATCCTGAGGAGTGAGGTTGAATGGGCCTTAAGAAGCATTGCTAACAACAAGGCAGCAGGAGACGACGGAATCCCAGCTGAACTGTTTAAAATCTTAAAAGATGATGCTGTCAAGGTGATGCATGCCATTTGCCAGCAAATATGGAAAACACAAGAATGGCCATCAGACTGGAAAAAATCAACTTATATCCCCATACCAAAAAAGGGAAATGCGAAAGACTGCTCAAACTTCCGCACAGTGGCCCTTATTTCTCATGCCAGTAAGGTAATGCTCAAGATCCTGCAAGGAAGACTCCAGCAATACATGGAGCGAGAGTTGCCAGATGTTCAAGCTGGGTTTAGAAAAGGCAGAGGAACGAGAGACCAGATTGCCAATATCCGCTGGATAATGGAGAAAGGCAGGGAGTTTCAGAAAAACATCTACTTCTGCTTCATTGACTATTCTAAAGCCTTTGACTGTGTGGATCATAATAAATTGTGGCAAGTTCTTAGTGGGATGGGCATCCCAAGCCACCTTGTCTCTCTCCTGAGGAATCTGTACAAGGACCAAGTAGCAACAGTAAGAACTGACCACGGAACAACAGACTGGTTCAAGATTGGGAAAGGCGTACGGCAAGGCTGCATCCTCTCACCCAACCTATTCAACTTGTATGCAGAACACATCATGCGATGTGCGGGGCTGGATGAATGCAAAGCTGGGGTGAAAATTGCTGGAAGAAACACTAACAACCTCAGATATGCAGATGACACCACTCTGATGGCCGAAAGCGAGGAGGAGCTGAGGAGCCTTCTAATCAAGGTGAAAGAAGAAAGCGCAAAAGCCGGGTTGCAGCTAAACGTCAAAAAAAACCAAGATTATGGCAACAAGAATGATTGACAACTGGAAAATAGAGGGAGAAACCGTGGAGGCCGTGACAGACTTTGTATGTCTAGGTGCAAAGATTACTGCAGATGCAGACTGTGGCCAGGAAATCAGAAGACGCTTACTTCTTGGGAGAAGAGCAATGTCCAATCTCGATAAAATAGTAAAGAGTAGAGACATCAGACTGGCAACAAAGATCCGCCTAGTCAAAGCCATGGTATTCCCTGTAGTAACCTACGGATGTGAGAGCTGGACCTTAGGGAAGGCTGAGCGAAGGAAGATCGATGCTTTTGAACTGTGGTGTTGGAGGAAAGTTCTGAGAGTGCCTTGGACTGCGAGAAGATCCAACCAGTCCATCCTCCAGGAAATAAAGCCCGACTGCTCACTGGAGGGAAAGATACTAGAGACAAAGTTGAAGTACTTTGGTCACATCATGAGGAGACAGGAAAGCCTAGAGAAGACAATTATGCTGGGGAAAGTGGAAGGCAAAAGGAAGAGGGGCCGACCAAGGGCAAGATGGATGGATGGCATCCTTGAAGTGACTGGACTGACCTTGAGGGAGCTGGGGGTGGTGACGGCCGACAGGGAGCTCTGGCGTGGGCTGGTCCATGAGGTCACGAAGAGTCGGAGACGACTGAACGAATGAACAACAACAACAAAATACACTCCCATTCCTCTTGAGTGGCATTGCCTTTTGGGGATTGCCTGTTCCAGTTGGTAAAGCTAAAGGTTTCCCCCTGACATTAAGCCAGTCGTGTCCGACTCTGGGGGTTGGTGCTCATCTCAATTTCTAAGTCAAAGAGACAGCGTTGTCCATAGACACCTCCAAGTTCATGTGGCCAGCATGACTGCCTGGAGCAACTACTGCAGTGCACCACCATGGCTATGGAATCGTGGGACATGTAGTCAAGTCAAGTCAACTCTATTTAAATCCTGTCCCATCTCTCCCTTGGGGACTCGGGGCTGTTTACAACATCAGTGGCAGCCATTCATTGCTATACTTTATTTATTTATCGCATCAGAAGCGAATTGAGGTACAGTTATAATGTATTTAAAACCAGTACAAAGATTAAAACTTGTAAAATGTCTTTTGACCTGAGTGCCTCTGGTGTCGTTGTGAGAAGGTCCTCCATTGTCCATGTGGCAGGGCTCAAGTGCCATACAACACAGTGAAACTAGTAAAGGACATTCGTGTCTGACTCTGGGGATTGGTGAAAACCTCCATTGCGAAGCCAAAGAGCCGGCTTTATCAGTAGTCACCTCCAAGGTAAGGTGGCCGGCATGACTGCATGGAGCACCGTGCCGGTATCTATTGATCTACTCCCATTTGCATGTTTTCGAACTGCTAGGTTGGCAGAAGCTGGGGCTAACAGCAGAAGCTCACCATGCTCCTCGGATTCGAACCTGAGACCTTTCGATCAGCAAGTTCAGCAGCTCAGCGGTTTAAGCCACTGCGCCACCGGGGGCTCCACACAGTGAAACTACATATACATAATAAATTAAATGCAAATAATTACACGCAAATAAACAATGTAGTAGTCTGGCGAGGCAGTGGAGAAGGCTTGCACAACTCCCAACTCATGGGATTCCATAGCGTTGAGCCAGGGCAGTTAAAAGCGGTGCCAGACTCTAATTGGAGTGGGTTGTTGTAGGTTTTTCCGGGCTATAATTGGAGTGTTTCCCTTCCAAAGCGGCTTTGGACTTCAGCTCCCAGAATCCTTCAGCATTGGCCGCGGAAGCCGGGTCTTCTGGGAGTTGAAGTCCCGGAAGATTAGAGTGGACAAATAAAGCCGAGGACGTTATGACGTCACAAGGTATACCCATTGGAAGCGTTGGGAAGAAGAAGCCCCGCCCTATTCAGTGGGGGAGGGTTGTCCTTTCTGGGCTTTGGCCCCGCCCACAATCCCGGGCGCGAGGAGGGGCAGAAAATAAGCCCCGCCCCTTCTAGCACGCGACAGCTGTGACGAGGCTTTAGAAGAGCAAGAGAGAGAGAGCCGAGGCTATACTGAGCTTTGGCCCCGCCCATCATCCCGGGCGCAAGGTGAAGGGGAGGAGGGGAAAACAAGCCCCGCCCCTTCCAGCACGCGACGGCCGTGACGAGGCTTTGTCCTTAGAAGAGCAAGAGTAGAGCCGAGGCTATGCTGAGCTTTGGCCCCGCCCACCATCCTGGCCGCGAGGAGGAAGAGGGGAAAACAAGCCCCGCCCCTTCTCCTGAGAGCAAGCGGACCTTCTTGGGCTTTGGCCCCGCCCATCATCCCGGGCGCGAGGAGGAGGAGGGGGGAGAGGAGGGGAAAACAAGCCCCGCCCCTTCTCCTGAGAGCAAGACCTTCTTGGGCTTTAAGCCCCGCCCATCATCCCGGGCGCGAGGAGGAGGAGGGGGGAGAGGAGGGGAAAACAAGCCCCGCCCCTTCCAGCACGCGACAGCTGTGACGAGGCTTTCTCCTTAGAAGAGCAAGGGGGCCCTTTAAGCCCCGCCCACCATCCCGGGCGCGAGGAGGAGGAGGAGGGGGGAAAGGAGGGGAAAACAAGCCCCGCCCCTTCCCGCACGCGACAGCTGTGACGAGGCTTTCTCCTGAGAGCGAGAGACACAGCAGAGGCCCATTCGCTACTTTCCGTCGCCGGCTCTTCCATCCTTCGGTTCGCCCTCCCTCCGTGTCGGCAGCGCGCGCTTGCTTGGCTCTTCTCAGAACGCTGCTGTTTTCCTCCCCCCCCCTTCCTCCCGCAAGACGGGGCTGCTGGCGGTTGGAAGCCCTGGCTGAGTGAGGCGAATGAGGAGCGTCTGAGGAGAAGGAAAAGGAGGAGGAAGGGCGGGCATGTCCTCCTCGGCTGCCCCTCAGCCACCAGTTCGAGGAGCGGAGGAGGAGGAAGACAAGAAGGCGGCGACATCTTCTTCTACTTCTACTACTACTACTACCGGCGGCGGGGCCTGTGCGGCGGAAGAGCGCCCTTCCAAGCAAGACGAGAGCAGCGACGACGACCAGGGCCCGGCCTTTCCACCTCCTCCTCGCCGTCACGTGACCGAGGCCCCCCTCCCTAAGGAGAACCCGTGGGCCCGCCGCTGCTGGAAGCCGGCCTCGGCCTCCTCCAGCTCGGCTTCCCCTTCCAGCGCTTCCGCCGGCAGCGAGGGCGAGCCTCACGACCCAGGTGAGGGCGGAGGAGAGGGGAAGAGGGGCGTCGTGGGTTGCCACACTCTTTCCCGCCTTCCTTCTCCTCTACAGCAGGGATGGGACAACTTAGGCCTTCCTTCCAGGTGGTTTAGACTTCAAGGCTTGGGCCTTCCTTGCAGGTGTTTTGGACTTCAACTCCCACCATTCCTAACAGCCTCAGGCCCCTTCTTTTTCCCCCTCAGCCGCTTAAGCTGTTAGGAATGGTGGGAGTTGAAGTCCAAAACACCTGCAAGGAAGGCCCATGTCTGGAGCACTTGCTCTCCTAATGGCGGCGACCCCGAATGACACCCAATTCGTGGGAAAGCAAGGCACTTCCTGGCGCCCTCCTTCAGTAGAGCAGAGCAGCGCGTCGCCAGATTAGGAGGATGAACCTGAGAAGGGGTGGGGCCTGCCTTAGAAGTTGTTTTACGAGAGCGAAACGGCTGAGACAGGGCTAAGTCGTGGTTGAGGTTAGCGTCTGGAAGCTACAGCTGGCGTTCAAAAAAAGAAAAAAAAAACACTTAAGAGGGGAATGATATCTTGGGGCCTTTCCACACAGACGTAGAACCCGGAATACCCAAGCAGATCATTCACCATGTCCGCTTTGAAGGGGAATGTCTTGAGTCCACACAGCCATAGAATTCAGAATAGCAAGGGAGATTCTCCTCAATACCTGATTTGGACTGGGTTATAATAATAATAATAATCTTTATTTATACCCTGCCACCATCTCCCCAAAGGGGACTCGGAGTGGCTTACATGAGGCCAAGCCCAGCGATTCATTACAGCAACATAAAATATAAACAAAATAGCATCACTGCCCAAGAACCCAGAATAGCAAGGGAGATCCTCCACAATACCTGATTTGAACTGGATTATAATAATAATAATGATAATAATAATCTTTATTTATACCCCGCCACCATCTCCTCAAAGGGGACTCAGAGCGGCTTACATGAGGCCAAGCCCAGCAATACATTAGGTTAAAGGTAAAGGTAGTCCCCTGACATTAAGTCCAGTCATGTCTGACTCTGGGGTGTGGTGCTCATCTCCTTTTCTAATCCGAAGAGCCGGCGTTGTCCGTAGACACCTCCAAGGTCATGTGGCCGGCATGACTGCATGGAGTGCTGTTACCTTCCCGCCTGAGCGGTACCTATTGATCTACTCACATTTGCATGTTTTCGAACTGCTAGGTTGGCAGAAGCTAGGGCTGACAGCGGAAGCTCACGCCGCTCCCCGGAATCGAACCTGCGACCTTTCGATCAACAAGCTCAGCAGCTCAGTGCTTTAACCCACTGCGCCACCGCAAACAAAATAACGTCACTGCCCAAGAACCTAGAATAGCAAGGGAGATCCTCCACAATACCTGATTTGAACTTGGTTATAATACTAATCTTTATTTATACCCCGCCACCATCTCCCCAAAGGGGACTCGGAGCGGCTTACATGAGGCCAAGCCCAGCGATACATTACAGCAACATAAAATATAAACAAAATAACATCACTGCCCAAGACCCTAGAATAACAAGGGAGATCATCCACAATACCTGATTTGAACTGGGTTATCTGAGTTCACACAGCCCAAGAACCCAGAATAACAAGGGAGCTCCTCCACAATACCCGATTTGGACTGGGTTATAATAATAATCTTTATTTATACCCCGCCACCATCTTCCCAAAGGGGACTCGAAGCAGCTTACTGGATTATTTGAGTCTACACTGCCATAGAACGCAGAATATCAAGGTAAATAATCCACAATATCTGATTTGAACTGGAATATCTGAGCTTGCTGACCGAAATGTTGGCAGTTCGAATCCAGGGAACGGGGTAAGCTCCCGCTGTTAGGCTCAGTTTCTATCAGCCTAGCAGTATGAAAACATGCAAATGTGAGTACTTCAATAGATATCGTATCTGATTTGAACGGAAATATCTGATTCCCCTTGGTGGCACAGCAGGTTAAACCACTGAGCTTCTGAACTCGCTGACCAAAATGTTGGCAGTTCGAATCCAGGGAGTGTGGTGAGCTCCCGCTGTTAGGCTCAGCTTCTGTCAACCTAGCAGTACGAAAACATGCAAAAGTGGGTAGATCAATAGATACCACTTCTGTGGAAAGGTAATGACGCTCTGTGCAGTCATGCTGGCCACATGACCTTGAAGGTGTCTATGGACAATGCCAGTTCTTTGGCTTAGAAGTGGAGATGAGCACCACCTCCTAGAGTCGCACACGACTAGACAATGTCAAGGGAAACCTTTACCTTTACTATCTAAGTTCACACTGCCATAGAACCCAAAATATCAAGACAAATCATGCACAATATCTGATTTCAACTGGAATGTTTGAGTCCCCTGGTGGCATAGTGGATAAAACAGATGAGCTGCTGAACTTGCTGACTGAAAGGTCGGCGGTTCAAATCCGGGGAGTAGGGTGAGTTCCCACTGCTAGCCCAGCTTCTGCCAACCTAGCAGTTCGAAAAAATGTAAAAGTGAGTAGATGAATAAGTACCACTTTTGCGGGAAGGTAACGCTGTTTCATGCAGTCATGCTGGCCACATGACCTTGGGATTGTCTATGGACAACGCTGGCTCTTCGGCTTAGAAAAGATGAGCACCACCCTCTAGAATTGGACACAACTAGAGTTAATGTCAGGGAAAACTTTTACCTTAACCCACAATACTTGCTTTGAAGTGGGTTATCTGAGCCCACTGCCATAATAATAATAATAACTTTATTCTTGTTCCCCGCCTCCATCTCCCCGAAGGGACTCAAGGCGGCTTACATATGGCACAAAGTGCCTAAAATAAAGCATAAAATGAACACACAATACAATACAATAAAGTAAAACTATACCATATAAAACAACAATTTAAAACTCAGGACAACGGCCAATGACTTCTGGTGAAAACTACTGTAAGGCATGACCAAACTTTAAACAAGACGAAGGAATGGAATAGTGGGGTGAAAGTGCAGTGCTGAATATTTAATTGCGAACCATTAGGGCTAAACATTCTCAAAGGCTTGTTTAAACAACCAAGTCTTCAGAACCCAGAATATCAAGCCAGATCATCCACAATACCTGCTTTGAACTGGGTTATCTGAATCCACACAGCCGTAGAACCCAGAATACCAAGGCAGATCATCTGCAATAATCTGCTTTCAGTTGGAATATCTGAGTCCAAACAGCCATAGAACCCAGAATATCAAGGCAGATAACCCACAATCTCTGCTTTAAACTGGGTTACCTTGGGGATGGAGAGATGAAAAAAATGTAATTTGGGAAACTGGAATAACTATTTATTTGAGCAAATAGAATTGGACATTATAGCTTGTAGTTCGGGAAAGTACACATGAGGACAAAATAGAAGAAATTAAAGAGAAATGGGAAAATTATATGAAATGGATAGATGATAATGACAACAGTATATATATTGTACAAAGATTAAGAAAATGGTGTTCATGATTAAAGATAAAGATATAGATGAAAATGTGGTAGGGTGGGGGAAGGGAGGGTGGAAGGAGGAATAAGAAATGTAATGAGAAGAATCAGTTTTGTAAAGAAGGTGAATAGACAATATGGAATCATTTTAATATTTAGAATGTATACATTCAACAGTTAATTATCTACTCACAGATTGTGTTACTAAGAACATAGTAAAAATTAATTTGTTTAAAGGAGGAAATGGAAAAATTAATAGGGCATAAACTGGTGTTGAATAAAGAATTCTTCACCCAGAAACTAGACAAGAATGAAAATATTAAGGATTGGGTGAAAATTATAAAATACATGACAGTCTCAGCCCAAGCAACTGTGGCCTTGGGCTGGAAAGAGCATAGAAAGTGGGAAATTAAAAATGGTTTGAATATCTAGCTGACTACATGCTCCAGGATTATTACATCCTTGAAAGGAGAACCAAATACACATCAGGCTGAAACAAGAAGAACTGAGATCTGAAATGGGGAAGATTGATAGATAAAGGAAAAATATAAAACATTGAACCACACTCTCACCACAATTGATCAATTAAAAATATTTGAATGAAGGAAAGCACCGTTGGGGGGAGGGAGGGGAGTAATACTGATAGACACAGGTGGGAGATAAATGTGGAATCGGCAATGTTAAGATTATTAAGAGAATAACATTCTGTATGTATTTTGAAATGGTGACTGATTTCAATATTATTCTACCCATGTTTACAATTAAAAACATTAATTAAAAAAAGGAGGGAATGATATCAAGAAAGGGGCGGGGGGGGGGGGGGGAGACAACAGGAAGTGAGGGAAATCTGCCCCTAAAAGGGGAAAGTCACTCCAGAAAGTTTTATCATGGGGGAAAGGTGTCTCCACTGAAGCTTTCTCACCAATCCTTGTTTCCACAAGTCAATTTTTTTCAAAACCCAATTTTCACAGGGACAGAAAGAGAGGTGAAATATTTCAAACAGGGTAGAACAAGATAGACCTTTCCATTTACTATCCAAAGCTATAAAATACATATTTTTTTCTGGAGTTACACTTAAATATGTACCTGTTCTGACTTGCATACAAATTCAACATAAGAACAAACCTACAGAATCTTGTTTGTAACTTGGACTACCTATATATTTTTCTTTAGCTCATCCTTTCTTTAGTCATGTGTGCCAATATCCCTATCCTTATTTGTTATGTAATGCAACCTATCAAAATCGTATCGGCTTCAACTGGGCTTTCAGTCTTTTCCTTTGCAAGCCTTTGAAAGATGAGGATGGCAACTTGTGACCTTTCAAATATTGTTGGATTGCAACTCCTATCTGGAATAGAGAGTGGGGAAGCATGCTTACTTACAATCCAGTTTATATGTTGCTACCTCTCCAACTTGGAAGTTAATGGGATAACTTCATACCAGGATATATGATAAATCAGTGCCAAATAAGTTACCTTCTATTATTTTGAAATGATGTCACATTGAGGAGGGAGCAAGCTTGTCATGGGAGTTATAGCTTTGCGAGGCCTTTAGCCTCTGCCAATTCGTACTGATGCCTCCCCAGACTCTTGGGAAGAAAAGACTAACAAGTTTATAAAACTGCGATTTCCATGATTCTACAACATCGAGTCATGACAGTTAAAGTGGTATCAAAATGCATTAATGGTACGGTGTAGATTTGATTTTTATTGTTTAGACACGTTCCATTTTGCTGTATTGTTGGTTTTCATCCTTTTAAAATCTGGTTAAGGAAAGCAGATTCACAAACGTTGCAACAGGTCGAGTGCCCCTTGTCTGAAATGTTTGGGACCAGAAGTGTTGTAGATTTTGAATTTGGGGAAATTTCAGGACATCTGTATTTGCATATGTGTACATAATGAAATATCTTGGAGATGGGCCCCATGCCTAAACACTAAATTTATTTATGTTCCATACACACCTTATATACATAGTTTGAAAGTAATTTTGCACAAAATATTTTTAGTAATTATATCCATAAAACAGTGTGTACATTGAATCATCAGAAAGTAAAGGTGTCTTATCTTAACCACCCATGTGGATAGTTTTGGAGTAGTTTGGATTTCAGAATTTCAGATTAGGGATGCTCGACCTGTACTGATCTTATTTCCCACATTTGTATATGAAACTGTATTCCTGGTTGCATCAAAAGTGGTGATTGTCTACTGTAGTAAAACAGTGGGTCTGCTTATGGTAGTGTTTATGGTTAGTGTGTGTGGTACACTGCAGTCGTATAAATGGAGGCTCGTTGCACAAGGTTTTGTTGGGTAATAGCCTTGTGATGCTATTAAATACATTCCTAAATAGAAATCAAAGTTTGGTATGACATAGCTTTTTGTTTGTTTTTGCACATTATATTGTCAACATTATTTAAGGTAAACATGAAAACCATAGGTTTTCATATATATAACTCCTCATTAAACAGTACATTAGAAGCCATGATTCTTTGTCCGTTGAATTAACTTTTGTTCATTTTTATTGAATCAGGAGTTGTTATTCATAGTTGATTCAGGCTCATGAGAAAGTATGCTGATGGCAGCAAATTTATTCAGCAGTTGGCTGGATTATAGACTGAATCAATACAACATGAAGCTCTGAAATAATTTTAGTTGATAGCAATTAAAAACATTGTTGGCTTGGTAACGTGCTTTTATGGTTGACTTCAGAAATATTTCTTGACATACTTGCCACAAAGTTAAATCCATTTGATCACAAAAATTGTGTGCAAAGGGGGTTCTTCCATCTGTAAGTTTGGTAAATGTCAGTCTTCTGATGGCACCGAACACATAAAGTTAGAAGAAGACAAAGCATTGTAATATAAACTCATGCGTTACTTTGTAGTCCATGCTTTGTGGTCTTGCAAACAACTGTAATGTTTTTATCACAAATCAAACGAAGATCCACATAGTCAAAGCAATGGTATTCCCGTAGTAACCTATGGATGTGAGAACTGGACCATAAGGAAGGCTGAGCGAAGGAAGATAGATGCTTTTGAACTGTGGTGTTGGAGGAAAATTCTGAGAGTGCCATGGACCGCGAGAAGATCCAACATTCCATACTTAAGGAAATAAAGCCCAACTGCTCATTAGAGAGAAGGATATTAGAGGCAAAGATGAAGTACTTTGGCCACATCATGAGAAGACAGGGAAGCTTAGAGAAGACAATGATGCTGGGGAAAATAAAAGGAAAAAGGAAGAGGGGCCAACCAAGGGCAAGATGGATGGATGTTATCCTTGAAATGACTGGCTTGACTGGCTGAAGGAGCTGGGGATGGTGACAGCCGACAGGGAGTTCTGGCGTGGTCTGGCCCATGAGGTCACAAAGAGTCAGAAGTGACTAAACAAATAAACAACAAATCACTGTGGTATCTCGAGCAGGAATGATCAAGAAATAAAATTCTGGCAGATGTAATATTCATATTTTTGGAAAATTGCATTTATAACCTTTTGGAAAAAAATATCTTTTGGAAATCATAATTTTTAAAGAAAAGCATGACCTTTCAAAGAGAGCCAAAAACTCTTTAGAGTAGAATCTTACCTTGTGGTATACAATCAGATATAACCTGTTGTCTCTGATCTGTTAGAAAATAGAGATTTTGCCAGTGCATAAAAACAGCAGAGCTGTAGAAGTGTTTTGCAGTGCCATCTATCTCACAATTTTTTTATATCATGCACTCCAGAAACAAAATGAAGTAAAATGATTTAAAAAAACAACCTTCATGTGTTCAGCATACACAGGTACAAAACTGATCAGTTCAGTTTCAGATATGTTTGAGATCATTCTCTGTGCAATCCAGCTAGGGGATCTCTTATAACAAAACAGCTGTCAACTGGTCACATACTCAAAAAGAGATAAAGAGCATGTGGTCTGCAGCCCCTTTTATAGCTTATCAGGAACCATAAAGCAAGCCACATACCAAAACATACATACAGGAAACAGTAAGCAACAGGATCCATAGATAAACATATTACTAGAGAAGGCTTGAAGATTTCCATTGACATTTCCAACACATATGATCTTGGAAATATCAATATTTTTAAGGCCACATTGATTGCACCATCCTCAGCAGATCTCCTTAAGCTGACCAGAGTTTAGATGCCTTGGACAGGTGTAATGTTGAGGACACGTGGTTGCCTCTATAAGATGGCAACAACAAAAACTAAAATGGCAGCAACAAAAACTTAATTGAGTACCTTAAGTCAGCAGTATGATAAATATGATAGAAGATATAAATATACCATAACCAGAGGAGTTTTGTGAATGCAAATTCAAGAATTTACTCAATGCCCAAAAACACACACATTCACACAAAATGGAGCACACGTTTTGAGTAGTTCTCAGCCCTCCTTGTCTTGCTAAATATGCAACCAGTAGAAATGCAAAAGATTTTATGGGACAGTTTTTGTCCCAGCTATTTTTATCTGTAAAAAACCAATTGTATATGGCAGATACCTGTAACAGAACAATGTGGCAGTTTTCCAGGTGAAAATATAATCAATTGTCTACTTTTTAACCATAGTTCTTTGAAAATTCTATGGCAAATCATGGTTCTGTGATGCTAAACTTTCCATCTCCTTAGATGAAAATTTATTTCTTCATGTAATGTAGCTTCATATTTGTGTTTTTTACATAATTAATAAAATGTTCCTGTTACTTTAACTTGTTGGAAAGCACCCATATTAACTCTCACTCAAATTATCATATTGTAAAAAGGGGGTTAAGTGTGGTTGACTATATTGTATTGGAACTTGAGTCAGGAAATCCCATTTCAGATTTCTGCTCATTCATGAAATATATTCAGTGACTTTTAAATATTCACTATTTTTTTAGCTATCTCACCATACTCATTTTAAAGGAAAAGTGGGTATGTAGAGAATAAGCATGTCTACTATTTTCTAAACCAGGCATGGGCAAATTTTGACCCTCTAGGTGTTTTGGACTTTAACTTGGCTACCAGGCTGTTAGGAATTGTGGGAGTTGAACTCCAAAACACCTAGAGGGCCAAAGTTTGCCCATTCCTACTTTAAACCCTTTGAAGGAAGAGTGAGATTCATAATAACAGAAATATTAAAGAATTAACTTATTATGTTTTTAACCATCTTCTATTGTGGCTTGCAAGTACGACTCTCAAAATGTAAATTTCTTGCGGAAAATTGAATTGGCATTGTAGTATTTATGTTATTGTTTCAAGTTTATTTATGTATTTATATGTTCACTATAACGAAATTTTAAAGCAGTTGCTGCTATACTGCAAACATTAAAGCACATGAAAAATGTATAACAATAAAATAGATCAGTAACATCAGTGTGTACTGTTTGCTTTTCCATATTATCTGCGTTATAATTTATTAGGAACAAGAGCATGTTTTTTCTACTACATATTATCAGTAGGTGTCCATTTTAAATATGCATTATGGAATAATGGAGACATTAGAATCCATCCCACTCAAAGGGATATTTGTTTCATAGATTCTGAGAGATCCCAGTTTCAACTTATAAACACTCCACTTAACCAAAATATAAAAATAATAGATTAGCTACAATAAATTGCTCAGGGAAGGGAAGTAACATAATGTGACTTTCCTTGCTCTTGCTTTTTCCTTGAATCACTCTGAAGACTGTTTTCATAGGATTAAGGGATCATGCTGAATGGAGAAATTAATGGCAAAAGAATCACTGTCTGTGCCTTATTTTTATGGATTGTCATCATTTTTTTCTAGATAATTTATCCAACAAAATACAGCTTTCAAACATGTTAGTATACCAGATACAGGCAGTTACAAACATCTGACTTACAAATGGCTCATAGTTACAGACCGGGGTTAGACAACAGAAAGTGAGAGAAGTTTCTCCCTTGGAAGAAAAATTCCCTCCTGGAAAAGTTCTCGTGGGAGAAAGGTGTCTTCACTGAAGCATTATCACCAATCCTTTTCACAACAAACCAATTTTTTTCAAAATCCAATTATCACAGGGACAGAAAGTGAAGTGAAATCTTCTGTACAGGGACACAGGCAGCAAAACAAACGTCATAGGGTTGTTAACTTATCCCTAGGCTATCCAGAACACACTCTCTCTTTTACACACACACACACAGAGAGAGAGAGAGAGAGAGAGAGAGAGACACAAATTCAACAAACCTATATATATTTGGCTAGAGTTGCACTTACAAATGTACCTGTTCCGACTTACAAACAAATTCAACAGAACCTATCTTGTTTGTAACTTAGGGACTACTTGTATTTAAAAATCTGATATTTTTCACCAATTATAATAGAATACATTTGAAAATGTACATTACTCAGAAGTATTAAACTTCTCTGAAGAATAATAGCTTGCTTCAAATAATGTATCTTCTTTTTAGAATTGCAGGGTTCTGCTAAAGTCATAAGGGCAGGAAAATCAAAGCTAACGAAATCCAGTAAGGTATGTATTGAGGAGAAAAACAGTTTCACGATTTGTTAATCTGACTTCCAGTTGTTCAATGTATTGTTGTACAAGTAACACTACCTCTGTTTATTAAATATAAAAACAGGGTTGTTGTTTTTTTACTGTAACTACTTACTATGTGCACAAGACTGCATAGCTTGAGCAGTAAATGTGTTACTCTGATTATTTGAAGGCTTAGTGGCAACAAAGCATATAAGTCATTTTTGGATGTAGATTTAAGTTATAAGCTTACCTGATTTTAATTTCTTGCTAATTATTGGCTGTGAATTTTAGAAATGGAATGTATGCAGAAAGTATTATGTTAAATGATTTTAAGCAAGAGAGATGAATTGTTATTTTAGAAATGCAATTTTTTTGAAAATACATGTGTATTAGCTGACTTGTGTTGAACAAGTCATTCACTACTGTATCTTGATTGTTGAATCAGCTGTTCAGTTTTCGAAAGGTTCAATATTCATAGGAAATAAACAGCTTCCCTTACCAATTACTTTAAATACAAGTAGTTGAAAATAAATAACAAGCAGGAAGGCTGATTTAACAAGCAAAATTAAATTTGCATATGATTCTTCAAACTTTGCTATCCTATTAAGCACTTTGTAAGTAGCTTCATAGCGCTACTGTCCATTTGAAAAAATGCCATCTTTGTGTTAGTTTTTAAAGGGATATGTAGAATTGAAACTTATGTAATTTGTACATCTTATGTGCGCGAATTTGATATGTTTCCATTATTTTAAAACATACCTTAATCACAGATTGTTATTTTTTCCATATTATATACACAGAAAACCAGATTGAGATGTTGAGGCAGATTTGGGTTCTAAGGCTACTAAACAGCCTGCTGACCAGATCTGTGCTGAAATAGTTGATGCGTCTGGCTATAAAATAATAACGATATTTGTTTTGATTAATATAATGTGCTAGGGGTTGTGAACTCAAGAAAAGTATCTGTGAATTGTCTGGAGGATTCTAACTGCTATAAAAACCATATATATTCCACCTGTCAGATGTAGATACAGTTGGCTACTTA
The DNA here is from genome assembly GCF_037176765.1 of Anolis sagrei. Taxonomy (NCBI): domain Eukaryota; kingdom Metazoa; phylum Chordata; class Lepidosauria; order Squamata; family Anolidae; genus Anolis; species Anolis sagrei. The sequence goes on from NC_090025.1 coordinate 39,219,670, forward strand.
ACACACACACTCATGGTACATGAGCTCAGATGACCAGTATGACTACATTGAGTTCCCAAAAGTAGTTCTCTCCCTGGATGCCAAATCTGGTGGAAAGCCTGACTATGTGGAGCCATATGTCTCTCTCAGCAGAAGAAGGAGGCAAAATCCTTTCTTGACAAATAGAAGTAACAGAAGCCTGGCTGTTCTTCTCTCTTAGCAGAGGAAAGAGGCAAAACTTTGTTTTTTTGGTGAAGAGGGATGCATGTCTCTGCGCAGTCAGAGTTTCTGCTGGATTTGGACCTGGGGAGGGGGCTGTTTCAGGACCTTAGTGTAGCAGCCAGATTTCCAGAACAGATCAATTGCGTATGATTTGGGCTTTCAGTACTTATTTCTTTGCTCTTAAAGAAGTGGATCTCGACAGACAATTAATTTGTTGTTATCATTGTTACAGACAAATGACTTCAGTGATGCAGCAAACTGGCCAACACCAAGTGAAATCGCAAACTCTGAAGTAGGTACACTAGAGATGTTGTTTATCACTCCCCTGTGGCAGATGTTACTTGTTTCTAAGCATCTGAAATCAAACGTTGTACTTTGCTCTTCTCACTGTTTTATTTCCATGTCTCCTTTCTTTGGGGCTGTGTACAGTATGCTACTTTCCTGGTTATTTATAACACTAGAACTTCTTCCAGTTTCAAAAGACTGGAGTAGGCAAGAATGATAAGCCTATCAGGATGGTATCAGGTATCAGACAGATTGCTGAGAGACAGGAAGATACTAATACCCTCTTATGTGGGGACATGTCCCCCTCACACTGCTGCTGTAAATGTACTCTACACGAATACAGTAACGTTGATAAATAATAGGTATGTGAGGTGGGGATGGTGGGAATGGTAGTTATATTTTAAATTATTTTTTTCATTTAGTAAGATTCAGTTTTCTTAAAACAATTAGGTAAGAACAGAGCAGGGGTCATTAATTATAATTAATTATACAGCTTATAATTTTACTCCATAAATATGTTAAGATCCGTGTATGGGGATGGAATATGAGGCAGCTCTCAGTCTGCAGGGGGCATACATTAAGTCTATTCCTCACTCGCTCTAACTTGCTTTTCTCTAAAACCCAAAACCAGAACAAGGCAGTGAATAGAGGGTTTGGGGAGATAGAGTCAATTAGAACAAGGAGTCCATATGTAAGGGATCATAATATTTGTGACTTTAAAATTAATCTGAAAACAATGAGAGTAATTGCTTGTTATAAGCATACATTACTATTAAAGCTACATCTCTCCATATAGATTATATTAAACAATAGTGTACTTCTGCTTTATGATGAATTTTCCTCACTCTTGATTTAAACTGCTGTGCATACCGCATTTCTTCGCATAATAGTCATTGCATAATAGTCACATATTCTTGGGGAAAGGCAAAATGGGTATTTAGCTCTTTCCTGCAAAATAGTCACTCACTTAGTTCACTCACCCAGGCAAGTGAATTAAGGGTGTGGCTGCCCTTTTGATGTTGTGGGGCTTGACTTACGTCCCAGCTGAGTCAAGCCCTACAGCACCAAAAAGGAAAGAGGGCACCCTATAGGTGGAGGGTGCATTCACTCCCCCACCCACTGCCGTCTTTCCCTTTTGGCAAGGGCTCAGCCACACAGGCAGGTGAAGTGTCACCGCCTATAGAGCTGCTTCCTATGATGGTCCAGGGGAAAACATCACCCTCCCCTTGTGGCTTAGCCCTCACAGGGACTATTTCACTGTGGAAAAGTCCCTCAAAGGAGACTTTTTTCACGTGTAATAGTCACTACTAGGCATGTGCATTCCATGGTTCTAAATGGTTGTAAAGTACTTTAAAAAATAAAGTTCTGGTTGTGAAACTAGGTGGCGCTGGTGCTTTGCTTCTACAGTGTTGTTAAAGTTCTGGTGGTGAAAATTTCAGAACTCTTAACAAAACTTTCAAAATTTCATTATTATTTCATTATTGGTGATTTTTATGACAGAACCTATTAGGAACTGCCATTTATAATGAAATTTTGAAAGCTGTGTTAGAGTTCTGAAAGTTTCACCACCAGAACTTTAGCAACACTATAGAAGCAAAACACCAGCACCCCCTAGTTTTCACCACCAGACCTTTAGTTTTGTAAGTACTTTACAACCATTTAGAACCATGGATTGCACATGCCTAGTCGCTACCTCATAACAATTGTACCCCTCTTCCCCTTACCAAGGAATGTGTGTGCATGTGCAACTATTATGTGGTGAAAAATGGTCTTTCAGATCAAACCCTTGAAATAAGTGGTTTATATATCTAACATTATGTCCAAGTTTGAAGGGAAAATCGGCTATAAGTAGTTGGTGAATTTGAAATAGTCAAGTCTAATATTTCTGCTCTTCTTTTCCAGTGTAAAAATACAAGTAATAATAATAAAAAGACGCCAATCAAGAAGGAGAAAGAAGAGAAGAATGAAAAGAAGAGTAACAGTAAAATCAAGGAAAACTTGGAAATAAATCCAGATATTCCTGGAGAAAATGTCAGTGAAGATGAGGCGCAGATTAACAATCAAAGAAAAAAAGGTTGTTTAGAATTTATTAATACTCTCTATAGCTATGTTTAACAAATTGAGTTATGTTATTCATTTGTACTCTGTTTCTAACATATGTCACATGTAATTGTCATTGAAACAATTAAATTTATACGCTAAGAAGTATCCATTGTCATGTTCCTTGGGGTTGCATAGTATTGAGCTTGGGCGCACTTCTTGCGGCTACTCAGTGTATGTCCAATATATCTGAATTTAAGTTATAGCAACTAAAATTAAGAAATAATTTGATCAATTATATGGTCAATATTTTTAATAAGATCATTCTATATTTTATACTTGAAGGTAACAAGCACAGATGGGTGCCACTTCCTTTAGATGATACCAAGCCAGAGAACCAAGATAAACCAGGATCTCGGAACAGTTTAAGATCTCAACCAGAAACTAATAAGCTTGTGCCGCAGAACAACAGACGCAGTGAGACGAAAACTAGTATGTCACTTAAAATTCTACTGATAACTTTTAAACATGTAATGACTTCTGCATATTAAAACTTCCATTGTATTACTGCAGGATTTTATACTTCTCCTATTTCCAAAAGGTTGGCGACGGGAGAGGGAAAAACGAGATGATCATGATGAAGTCTCCAGTGTGAGAAGTGAAGGTGGCAGTGTTCGAGGATTTTACAGAGGAAGAGGAAGAAGCAGGGGAAGGGGAAGAGGACGTGGAAGAGGAAACCCTCGAAGTATGAAGTCAGAAATTATTAATAAATGATATTGAACAAAAATATGTTACACTGTAAACTGGTCTCTTATAATGTGGAGTGGCTAAAACTTACTGCCAGATCATAGTTGTCTATATGAGTAAGCCCATTGTTTCCCTTCCTGGATGCTTCAGTCACTTTTTCATCCTTTCCATTGTAAGTGGCAAACCAAAGTTTTAGATTAGTTTAGAATGTTGATTGGAGAAGGTGATCCAACCAGAAAGGATTAAGTTTTCTTGATTCAAGATGCAAAGCCACTGTGATATATTTTCTCTCTTAGAGTAGTTCTGAAATTTAGTAGCTCTTTCTCGCAGTCTTTATTTTCCTATTAATGTTTAGTCATAATATGACTGTGATATTAGAGACTAAGTGTCTCATGAGTTTATTTGAAACTGCCTTGTCCATTGACATAGAAGCCTAGTACACTGCATTAGCCAATGTTCTTGCCAAAGTTGTTGCTACATTCACTCTTGTGTCTGCCTTGATACACGTGTGCTGCATCAGTAGCTAACCAGTGTTGCTCAGGGAACTCGGCACATTCCAGTCCTGCTGTTCAAGGTCACCTTTCATTCTCATTTCATGCTATAATGGCAGACATGTTTTCTCAATAAATAGAGCAGGGACCTTGCATGACACACCAGTCTGTATTTCGTGGCCTTTGGCTTCTTTGCAGTGCTCTTGTTACTGATTCTGCATAGTTGAATAGCAACCCGGTTCTGTGCTATACTTAGTATTAATAGACCCTTGTCATCCTTGCAGTTCCTGAAGGGAAGTCAAGTAGGCATCAAAGAGGGTTTTTTTTTTTAAGGCTGAAGAGCTTTCCTTTGTTATACCATTCCTCTCAAAGTCTTTTATATCTTCTAGTGACAAGATCAATTAACAGAACATCTATAGGAACTAGACCACACCTTTCTTTTTGACACCCAGAGTTGAACCTGCTCTGTTGCAGCAGGAAGGGCTACTTAAGGTTTCTGAAGCCTTCATGAAGAATCGAAGGCACAGCACAAGGATTGAACTTATCTGAATCAGATTGTCTGAGGTTTCATTTCAAAATAATCTGCCTGTTTGGCAGTTAACTACCTGCTGAACCCAAGGTGACATCACAAGAGAAGTGGGAAGAGCTCTTCAGTTTTCAGCAGCAAATTTCTCATTCCATATCCTCTGCATTTTGTGTGAAGCTAGAGCTGAGAAATGGAAGACAAATGCTGTCATTGCAAGCACTTGAAGTTTTATTCCTTTCTGCCGCTTTGTTGATAAATGTTATGTCCTGATAAGAATCTTAGGCATTAGAAATAGGAACAGCAGTATAAGAAGACTTGTTCTTTTCCTAATTTGAAATTAGGACTCAAAAAAGTGGTTGTAGTGAACTACAAACTATGTTTGCAACCTTTACCTTGTTGAGAGCAGGCTGTGAGTAGCCATATATCCTGATCATTATGTTATTGACAGCAAGGAAAAGAAGGGGTGCATAAGCAGAGTTTGCTCTCATGATTCCAAGTCATGGTTTGGCATTTGTTTGAATCAACACAAAATATCTCACTTCAACTTCTTATAAATTGTACAGTTTGGGTACAGCACAAGAGGGAAATTTTGTGGCTTCAACTTGAATTGTAGCTCAGACCATTCTCTGCCATTGGCTGTGCTGACTAGGGCTGTTTGCAGTCCAGCAGCACCTGGAAGAAGCCACACCTTTACCAAAATGTTGACTTACCATATTGGATTTTACTCAAATGTTAATTTGGTTCGGTAGTGTTGTTTTAAGATAGTCTAGATCAGGGGTCCTCAAACTATTTAAAGAGGACCAGGTCACAGTCTCTCAAACTGTTGGAGGGCCGGATTATAATTTGAAAAAAGCATGAATGAATTCCTATGCACACTGCACATATCTTATTTGTAGTGCAAAAAACACTTAAGCACAATACAATAATTAAAATGAAGAACAATTTTAACAAATATAAACTTATTAGTATTTCAATGGGAGGTGTGGGCCTGCTTTTGGCTGATGAGAAAGGATTGTTGCTGTTGTGTGCTTTCAAGTCGTTTCAGACTTAGGTTGACCATGAGTGAGGGCCATGTAAATGGCCTTGGAGGGCTGCATCCGGCCCTTGGGCCTTAGTTTGAGGACCCCTGGTCTAGATGCTGGCTCATAAATCACGTAGCTACATTTACGTTGTTTTTTTGCATGTGGTAGTCCTGGATAGTAGTGGGTCACCTCAGATTTCAACATAGCAAGGTCTGGGAAGGGTGACCCTATGTTTACCAGTGTATGAACTTGGAGTGTGATTCACAGTCAGTCCTACTTAAATCTTATTAAAGCTAAATGTCTGAGCAGAATACATATGATTCTCTTGAACATCACTATGGCTAGTTAAAACGAATGAGTGTACATCAAATGATATCAAAATGAAGACACATACTTAGTAGAAGACTTCAAGCCTAGAGCCATCACTTTGAAAATGGAGCATAAAGGAGCTTACTAAGATACTCATCAAAGAACCCATTATAAAATATACTTACTTTCATCATGAGGAAAAATATATCCCATGTTTTATATCTCTGCTCACAGATTGACTAATAATACATAAAACTTGAGTGAAGAAAGGCATGTTTCATGTACTGGAATTTCTTTTTCAATCCTAAATAATATTTTTAATTCTATATGTCCAGTTTGAAGATTTAAGTTGCACTTTAAGATACTAGTAGTTTGAACATGGTTAATGACCATACCATAATCCTTTGTAATTTATTATTTGTCAGTTTTCAGATTTAATTGGAAGCTGTCAAATCAAAATTTATCAGTAAACATATTGAACTCATGTTACTTTTCATAAAGATTCATCTTTGTCTTTTACCTGCTAGGCTTATTGGCCAAGGGACACTTAGCAGCTATCATAAATATGTGCAGTATTACATGCAAAATGCTAATAAGGCTTTCAGAACTCTCGGTTTCAGAATGAAAGATATAAATGTTACTGCAAGATCAGTAGCTTATTAACTCATTCCAAAAAGTTAGATGAAGCTGTTGTAATTGGTGGAGATCCCCCCCCCCCCCACACACACACACACACTTATTCCCATAAAAGAACTGGTACAACTACATGTTATCCTTTGTATAGGTATAAGAAAGGGAATTTCTCAGAAATGTACTCTGATAAGTACAAACCGGGCCACAAAATGGAACTGAGGCATACAGGAGAGTAGGTAGTTTTTAAAAGTGCAGATGGTTCTTGATTTTACAGGAGATACATCCCACAGTTAGATACCCCCATATATGAGATAAGAAGGAACTTAACAGTGAGTACAAATGTTCTGTTCTGCTCCATCACTCTTACCTTCATGTTGACTTAAGAGAATTCTAAACACTTAGCAAAGCAAGGATTCCATTTTTCAGATTCCTATACCTATAATATAATTTTATTCACTTTTCTTCCCCATATCAATTCCACAGTGAACCATGAATATTCATATGGTTATCGAGAACAATACAGTGAAAGAAGTGATCAGCCATTTCAGTCAGATCTTAATACAAGTATGATGTATTATTATGATGATGGAACAGGAGTACAGATGTATTCTGTAGATGAGACGCTGCTTAAAGAATACATTAAACGGCAAATGTAAGTAAACTCAGCGTGTTTATTACAAGTGGGGAAGAGAGATTCTGTGCAAAGTTTATCCTCAAAGATGTTCAGTTGAAAATATTTGGCTTTGAAATGTTTCAGTAGCATAACTTTTAAAATGCATGTGAACCTTATAATCCACATTACAGATATTTTTACTTAAATTTCTAATAAGAATAGTTCTTAATTTTTTGGTGCTGTAAATTACTTTGCAACAATAGATTTTAATTTGCTGGCATTATAATTTGTGTGCTAGCTTACATGTTCTGGTAGAGCAAATCTGTAAGAATATGTTATCTCTGATTATGTAATGATAATGAATTGGTGTAATTTCTGCACTTTTAAAATTAAGTACGTTCATGTTTAGTCTTCATTATTGTATTTAGAAACAAATTACTTTTAGCCATTACAAAGCAATATAAAGCAGTAATTGCAGGGAAAGGTGAAGACATTTAGAAAATTGGCTATTTTAAAGAGCCATACTAGTTGAAAAATCCTGAAATCTCTTATGAAGCCTAGTTGTTAGACTTCATTTTTTACTAAAGCTATTATCCTGTTTTGCTTTTGTTTGTGGCTTTTATTGCCCTTATATTCTATGTAGCTCATTGTACTCTTGCTTTCTTTGTTACAGTTAATGCAAAAATGAAGAGCAATAACATCTTTTAAGGGCAAAAAGTGTATGGGATGAGGCTATCCATTTCAAATTTTATTGCATTTTTCCTGTTTCTTGGTGTTGGGCCTTGTGAGACCTAACACAGAACAATAAGTTTCATGTCAGGAAAATCTGCTGGTTTCCAGTAACCTCAAACAAGTGTGGAAAGGAAATAGACTTTGCTTCATTGGTCAGATTTCTGAGCTTGCAGTATAGAATCCAGACCCTCTTAAGGTAGGACATGGTGATATCCCCCTCTGATACTCACCAAATGTCAGCATAACATTGGTCAGAGCTTCAACTTCCATGGTTACTAATAGGATTTTGTCAAAAATCTTTGACGGAGCTGAATTACTCATACCCTTATTCCTAATGGGATTGAAATACACAATTGCTTTTTCAAAAGTTCTAGTATTCCAAAGATTCTAGTTTAAAGACCTGAATTTTTCTCTCTTCCAGAATGAACTGGAAGTTCTTATGGTTTCACATTGTTTACTAATCAGAATCTTAATTTTACTTTCTAGTATCTTTCTGTTTTCTGAAACATCAAAGGTAGAATATCAGAGTCCCTGATGTCTTGACATTATCGGATCTTCAGCTCTAGAATGTTCTAGTCTACAGGACTTTTTAGGTCATTCTCTGTTCACATAGTTGTTTTACTGACCATAATTGTAACTATGTGTTTGGTTTTGAAAACATTTATTTTGTGAACGAAATCAATTTATTGAGTGAAAAATCATGTCAGATAGAAAATTAACATATACATGCATTAAAAAAAATTCTAAGCATCTGTTGTCCTCAATCCTTTTATGGAATCATCTCATTAAAAGCACTTTTGTGTATTCATCATAGTGGGTATCGAAAGGATATCTTGTAAATATCTTGTGAGTCCCCTTGGGAAGATAGGGTGGAATACAAATAAATTATTATTATTACTATTATTATTATCTTGTAAAAAAACCTAATCTACATTGTGAACGGTCCACTTTCTGAAATTAATAAAAGGAGATTTGATATTTTCAGTAATACATATCACCTGTTGATGTTTTCCCCCATGTGGGAAAAGTAGTTAAATATTTGAGTTGGTTGTCAGATCTTTAAAACTTTGTCCAGGGTTCTGAATGTTGTTTGGAATTCAGTACTAATATTTAGGTCCTTTGTTTTGCATTTCTATTATGTGCAAACCTGTTGAAGGAAAAGCCTTTCAATTTCTAGGCCATCTTTTATTCCCACATTGTCATGTGGAAAATTTCACATTTTCTAACTAGCCTCACTATTATTGCTCTGATGCTAAAATTAAGCTGTCTGTGTAGTGTCACATTACATCACCAGTTTTCTCCCATCTGTGGGGAAAATCCATGTTATAGATAATCTTATTACAGATTCAGTAATCATTCCTTTATTAGAATCTGTCATGGACTCATTTCTCCTGTGTCAACATTTGTTCTCTTAAAATCATTATAACAACTTTCTGTTCTTTGAGCTTCTTTATAGCTATTGATAAGGTTGGGTGGGGTTTGCAAACTCATTTTGTTTACATTTTACATAAATTTTCGCATTTCTTAGTAGAAATTCCTTGAACTGTTTACCGATCCATGGCAACATACTTTTGAGAACGGTTTCTTTGAAATGTGAATATGAAGTTTAATTTCTTTTGTGATAGGTTCCAAATTGTCATTAATTCCTTCTCCATTCCTTCATCCTTTGATATGATCTTTTTTAGTAATGAGAATCTGCAAATACTGAGGATCACAACTCATTCCATGCTACTTTTAAACAAAATGCTTTCTTGTTCATTGAGGTGCCTCTTTCATGGTTGCAGAGCTTTCTTTTCTTTTATACATTTTAGATTTGGTGATTTGGTTTGTTTACCATATTTGTTCCTTGTTGTGAAAATGTAACTTAAGCTTTCTGTAAATAGTTACATTCTTTTCCTTCTGTTTTTCCCTTCACCTTTAATTAAACCAGTAATATAAACATATTTAAATATACATATTCATGTTTTGCAGATAATTAGAGATAGGTTTATACACGCTTTCCTTTTATATTTAATGGCTTTGTAATGACTCCCATATATTAATACTAAATTACACATCCTCGAAGAACAAAATGGAATTTATTTGTTTTCTTTTGTATGTTTGCATTTTTTTTCTTTATAGATGAAAGTGGTAATAAAACTATGCCACATAGAATAAAAGAATAATAGAGTTGGAAGAGATCACATAGGCCATCTAGTCTAACCCCCTGCCATGCAGGAAAAGCACAATTCATTTGTGCATTTTGTTAGCTTTTAATTTTAAAAGACCATTACTTTACGCTAAATCCTTCGTTGTTATTCTGTAACATTAAAGATAACTTCATTATACTCAAATTGTATATTATGCTGTTTTCAGTGCCTTTATGATTTTTTTGATAAGTGATTTCATTCTTTAGTATTCTACACCAATACAAAACATAATTTTAAAGCTAGTAAAGTGATATAGATGAGTATTTATAATGAAGGGGATCAATGAGCCATCTTTGATAAAGGGTATAACCCTTTGATAAAGGGTTATAATAAGTTAAAAAAATAACAGACTAATTTACACTTTTTTCTGTTTTCAGTGAGTATTATTTCAGTGTAGAAAACTTGGAAAGAGACTTCTTCTTGAGGAGAAAAATGGATGAGCAAGGATTCTTGCCGATTTCTCTGATTGCCAGCTTTCATCGTGTGCAGGCTCTAACTACAAATGTTAACTTAATATTAGAGGTAAACCAAATTCAGTTTGTGGAGTTTACCAACATGAGTCATAAAACCCATCAACTAAAATCTAAGGACAAGGCTAAAATTGCAATGTTGATGACACTTATTGTCTTAAACCAGACAAGATATAAGTGTTCCTGGTGAGTCAGACTTGCAGATTTGAGAAGAGGGATTAATCTTGGGTTGGTTGAGATTACACTTCCCCTAGAGGCACAGTTCCACAATTTGTGTGTACTTTGAAGCACGGCCTGAAAAGTTAGGTGAACTTTGCCAGGAGTTCGTTTAAGTACATATATGTACCAATTGTGCCCGTCAGATCTGGCCCCACACATGCCTTAGTTACATTCTGCTAGGATGATTGTAATGCAGTATTCTTAGTGTTGGAAAACTTTACGTGGTCTGAAGAATTGCATCTGGACTGTTACTTAGGGCTAGCTATAGGAAGTGCACAGCTGCCTTACTGTTATGGCTGCTAATCCATTTCTGGGCACAATTCAGAGTACTAGTTGTGACCTTTGAAGGCCTATAAAGCTAAGATCCAGTGTATTTGAAGGAGTCTGTTTTCCTTTACAAGCCTACTGGTATTTTTGAGATCTTCCCGGAAGGCTGTCCTCTTTGTATACCCGGTAGGAATAGAGGAGAGGGCTATGTTGGTTGTTGCTTTTTTCTATACGCAGGTTAAAACATTTGTTTCAGCAAGCCTTAGAAGGCCGTATTACTTGAGTGGGAAAGGCCTTGCATAATGTGTTGGATTTTCTATTTTCTGTTTTTCTTTTAATGGCTTGTGTTTTTAACAGTTTTCAATTTTTAATAGTTTTTTTAATTGTACGGTGTGAATTTTTAGCTATGTTTTAGCTGATGTATGCCAACATGAGGTCCAAATAAGGATACAAAAAGTGGCATGTAATTACAGTACTAATAATGAAAATAATGGTTTATTAGCATATTTGTTAACAGTGTTTATTTACATGTATCACGTAGGCCTTAAAGGACAGCACAGAAGTAGAAATTGTCGATCATAAGATGAGAAAAAGGGTGGAACCAGAAAAATGGCCAATTCCAGGACCAACTTCATGCAGGCGTCCACAAACAGACTTTTCTCAGCTTATAAACTGTCCAGAATTCGTACCAGGCCAAGTGTTTGGTTCACATACAGGTAAGGTCCGTTCCCCCCCCCCCCCCCCCCGGCCGCAATCAAATTGTGATGCTAAATACTTGCACCTCTTATTGTCTGATATGGAAATTGCTTTTTTAAATAAGAGACCACACCCATGTTTCTGTTACTGGTATACAGCATCTGTTTTTAAAATATAATTCTATCACTTTTTCTGCTTCAGTTTTGGAAGGAATAGAAACTGGGAGATACAATTTGATCTCACTTGGCAGAGTTAGGCAACACTTCCAAATCTGGATAAATCCTTTGACTTGGGACCTGCTGTGATATGGACTTTCAACAAAAATGGGCTTTTGCTTAACTTAAAAATGACGGCAGATTCACTCTACCTATTTAACACCGCCCCCCCCCCCCCCCCCGAAACAAACATCAATTTTAGTAAATCAAGACAGTCATCTTGGTTTACTTGATAATTGTGTTTTCTGAAGACTTGCAGAACTGTAATTCTCCTTTTTCATTATACCTCCCATCCCCGCAATCTGCCAGAAAAAGTATTTTCAGCTGAAAAGCACATCATGAATATTTGAAAACTGTTGTGGATTAGTAGAATGCTGTTTTGGAGGTGGAATGTTTTTTTTATTTTTAAAAACTTTATTCTAAATACAGAAACAATTTTCTCAATTTTAGAATCTGCACCAAGCTCTCCAAGAATGGGAAGTCAAAGTGCTAAGAACACCACTGAAACAAGTAGCCTTCAAGTGAGTAAAGGGTTATCAACAAGCTTGCCAGATCTGGACTCTGAACCTTGGATAGAAGTAAAAAAAAGGCACCGTCCTTCCCCAGCTAAGCCAAAGGTATTCCACTGTATTTGAGATATCATGTACAAATTTATTTCTGGCTCTGTTCCTGAACTAGGAAAGATTAAACACATGACAATGATATCTGGATATGTTTTTAGAGAGGGGATTGTTTCAAAAAATATAAAAAGAAAGAAAGAAAAGGTGGGAGTAGTTGCTTGTTTACTTATATTTATATCCCACCTTTTAACAAAAGGTTTCCCAGGGCAACAAATCATTACTGTTCCCTGCTTTCAGTCTTACCATCTACATAAGAAAAGATGCATAAAGAAAAAGGGATGGCAATTGGGGTTGGAATTAAGTCCGGCATTTCCTGGTTGCTCTTCTCTAGATCAGCAGTCAGAGCATGCATGTTTGCTCTGGAACATATAGGATATGAATATTAACTAAGCATGTGCTTTGATATAAGCTTGCCACATTTCAAAATACATATTCTCAAGTATGCGAGCAATTTAATTTCTGTAAGTTTCACCAACACTGTGAGTCAGCAGATTACAGAAGGTGAGTAGTACAATGTGGTTAATATTAAAATTCAAATGTCAAACAAGCAACATGTCTCCCATGTCAGGAGCAACTGCAATTAAATAAAATATTTATTACTTCAAGTAAAAGTGAAACTGAGAGCCGGTCTCAGCAGCAGTGCAGAATACTAGAGAAAACCAGAGTCAGAGGCAGTACAAAGCAGTAAAATGAAGAAAAACAACAGGTTTAAATTTAAAATTGAAAACACACCTTGGAAGCACATTAAGAGTGGCAAGTACTCCCAACTACTCAAAAGAAGAAAATAGGAAGTACTACAGAAACTCTTCTTTCTTACTTCAAAGAAAGAAGAGTTTCAGCTCTTTTAAGCCTCAATGAAAGGAGCCCCTGGTGGCGTAATAGGTTAAATGCTTGTGCCAGCAGGACTGCTGACCAAAGGGCAGCGGCTCGAATCTGGGGAACAGGGTCAGCTCCTGTCTGTCAGCTCCAGCTTCTCATGTGGGGGACATGAGAGAAGCCTCCCACAGGATGATAAAACATCGAGCATCCCCTGGTCAACGTCCTTGCAGACGACCAATTCTCTCACACCAGAAGCGACTTGCAGTTTCTCAAGTCGCTCCTGATACGAAAAAAAGTCTAAATGGAATAGATCTGTTCTTCAGTTTTTGAGCAGCAAAGTCAGCAAGAGAGCAGGAGAGGAGCTGACCACTTCAGCAGGAAGACTATTGGGGTGAGGTCTCCTCATTTTGGTTATCTGTGCAGTTTGATAACTTCAGTCAAGTGGGTCCTGGACACAGTTTTGTCAAGTTACAACATTCCATTTCAGAGACCAAAAGGATGCTTTCTTGAAAAATGTGTTTAAAAAAGAGAGATTGTACAAATAAATCATCCTTTGGAGATAGTGGCAATAAAGTGGGCATGTTTAAATGAGAGGTTTAAAGGGGTTCCTTATTTTTCACAGTGCTCAAATACAATATGGGACCACAGATCTGCCTTAGACCTTAAGTACCTCAATAAGATTGCTCAGTACGGAAGATTCAAAATGGAAACATTACAAACTATCATAAACAACCTAGAGTTGGGCAACCTCTATATATTTGCCAGGAGCATATTTGATTGTTCCCATGAATCCATTATGCAGACAGTTTCTCTGTTTCAAATACATCAGTTGTAATTACCAATTCACAGCTCTGCCCTTTGGCCTAACAATGGCTCTGAGGGTTTTTACCAATGTGCTACTCCTAATCATAGCATACTTGAGAAAGCAAGTAGTTTACCTATTTCCTTATTTGGATAAAATTTTGGTAAATGTGAGGAGTTGAGAAAGGATGGAGTCAGAGGTCAGGATGACTTTAATATGTCTAGAGCAGTGGTTCTCAACCTGTGGGTCCCCAGATGTTTTGGCCTTCAAATCCCAGTAATTGTAATAGCTGGTAAACTGGGAGTTGGAGGCCAAAACACCTGGGGACCTACTGATTGAGAACCACTGGTCCAGAGAAACATAGATTCATGGTGAACTACAATAAACATCATCTGGAGGCGACAAGGAGCATAACTCACTTGGACTCAGATAAATACAAAGAAAGGTTGTGTTTTTCTCTCACAGGAAAAAAGCTAATGATGTCAAAATTAATTCAGAAAAAGAGAAATGATGTAATGATGCACTTAGTGAGAGTATTAGGTGTTCTCACATTGACAATTCAGTTGGTTCCTTTGTGAAGATTTTATACATGGCCTCTTTAGGTTTTCTAAAACCATTTCCATTGTCAACGAGAAGAAATAAATGTATGTTAGCAGTACTATGGCATGTTCTGAAATATCTGAAATGGCTGATCAAGGTCAAATTCGTGATCAATGGGATTTTCCCCCATTAATTTTGTGTGACACACCACATTTGAAACTTAAAATGTAAATATAATGTAGGAATAATTGAATTATACTATTTTCCCCACAAAAGCTTGCAGTTAATCAATCTGTTAATCTTTCCGTTTTAAACATACCAATATTATTTCAATAATAGTGATTAGGTTGTTTCTTTGATTCTCTGAAAATGTGAAGGACTCTTGACTTTTCCAGGAATCTCTGCCTAGTGCTGAGGAAGTATTGGGTCAGCAGCAGCCTCCACTGCCTGCAGAGGAACAGGAAGAACTTGATTTTTTGTTTGATGAAGAGATGGAACAAATAGAAGGCCGTAAAAATACATTTACAGAGTGGTCAGACAGTGATTCAGATTATGAAATCGATGATCAGGATTTAAATAAGATTTTAATTGTAACACAAACACCACCATATATGAGAAAACACCCTGGAGGAGATCGTACTGGCAACCATGTGTCACGAGCAAAAATTACATCAGAGCTTGCTAAAGTTATTAATGATGGATTATACTACTACGAACAGGATTTGTGGACAGAACAGACAGAAAATGATTGCATTGCTATGAAGGTAATTATGCATTTGAACTGTTAAGCTGAATATTGTTTAATGAATTGATTCCTTATCACAAATGTTAATGTTAGGAACTTACCACAGATTCGCACAGAAACATTAAAATTCATGGAGTGGATCCTCTCCCTTGGAGATATACTTCTATGTGGTCTGTCAGTACTTTCCACTGCACATATTTGTTACTGCTGTCAAGAACACTATTTCCAGTACTAAGATATTCTCTTTGGACCTTCTAAAGAACCAAGATTGTTACCACAACACATGGCCTCCATCAGAGGCCATGTACACTAATAATAATAATAATAATAATAATAATAATAATAATAATAACAACAACAACAACAACAACAACAACAACAACAACAACAACTTTGTTTTATACCCCACCAACCATCTCCCCTAGGGGACTCGGGGTGGCTTACAAGGGGCAAGCCCAAAAATTACAAATAAAACACAACAGCTTAAAACCAGCAGATAAGATATAGAAACAATCACAATTGTAAACAACATCAAAACAATATGGCTGGGGAAAAAAAACATAGCTGAGCTACAAACTCACTGAGTACAATACATTCTGAAGGGAGCACAAGAAATGTGCAACAATCAAGTAGGCAGGGCTAGAAATACTGTCATCAAAAGTGTTGAGGAAGACAATAAGAGGGCCAACGTAATGCATACATATTTTTTCTTGCCAGGAGGACTTTACCAAGAGCTCAACTAAACATGCAAAAGGCTTTGTAACACCTTATGTACCACCAGTTCCAAAGCCACATTTCCTGTCTAAAAAACACGATCTAAGAGTGATAAAGATTTTAGAATGTCTTATTTTCTTATAAAATATAAATTTGATGGTACTTACACCCATTCTGGAATTCAATATTCCCTTCATAGGCATAGCTCCTTGCACTTAATTTCAACGGTTGATTCTTCTTTGTAAAAATGACACTGTTGTTCATTCGTTCAGTCGTCTCTGACTCTTCGTGGCCTCATGCACGAGCCCACGCCAGAGCTCCCTGTCGGCCGTCACCACCCCCAGCTCCTTCAAGGTCAGTCCAGTCACTTCAAGGATGCCATCCATCCATCTTGCCCTTGGTCGGCCCCTCTTCCTTTTACCTTCCACTTTCCCCAGCATAATTGTCTTCTCTAGGCTTTGCTGTCTCCTCATGATGTGGCCAAAGTACTTCAACTTTGTCTCTAGTATCCTTCCCTTCAATGAGCAGTCGGGCTTTATTTCCTGGAGGATGGACTGGTTGGATCTTCTCGCAGTCCAAGGCACTCTCAGAACTTTCCTCCAACACCACAGTTCAAAAGCATCTATCTTCCTTCGCTCAACCTTCCCTAAGGTCCAGCTCTCACATCCGTAGGTTACTACAAGGAATACCATGGCTTTGACTAGGCGGATCTTTGTTGCCAGTGTGATGTCTCTGCTCTTTACTATTGAGACTGGATATTGCTCTCCTTCCAAGAAGTAAGCGTCTCCTGATTTCCTGGCCACAGTCTGCATCTGCAGTAATCTTTGCACCTAGAAATACAAAGTCTTGTCACGGCCTCCACATTTTCTCCATTTTCCATTGAACACTAGTTCCTCCAAAAAAAAAATCCCTGGCAATTTAAACTCACAATTACAGGCAGTCTCCAAGTTATGAACAAGATAGGTTCTGTTGGTTTGTTCTTAAGTTGAATTTGTATGTAAATTGGAACAGGTATATTTTTATGTGTAACTTCAGCCTATATATATATATACACACACACACACACACGCACATACGCACACACACATATACACACACCTTTGAATAGCGTAAGGAAGGGTTAACACCCCTGTGGTGTTTGTTTTGCTGTCTATACCCCTGTTCAGAAGATTTCACCTCACTATTTCTGTCCCTGGATTTTTATTTTAAAAAATGGCTTGTTGTGGAAACGAGAATCGGCGAGAAAGCTTCAATAGAGACACCTTTTTCCTGATTATAACTCTTTCAGGTGATTTTCCCTTCCAAGGGTTAGATTTCTCTCACTTCCTGTTGTCTCACCCACGTTCTCAACTATGAATTGTTTGTAAGTCAGATGTCTGTAACTCGGGGACTGCCTGTATATTGATTGGGAAACTCAAGAGAGTGTTGTGGTTTGCATTTCTCCTTTGAAGAGATGGGGTTGGACTAAATGACCTCTTTGGGTCCTTCTTGTTAGTGCTTTAGAGCAGGCCTGCATAACCTGTGGCCCTTCAGGTGTTTAGAAGTGCAACTCCAAGAAGTCTTAGCCAGCTTGTCCAGTGGTCAGGAATTCTGGGAGTTAAAGCCCAAAACACCTGGAGGGCCGTAGATTGGTCAGGTCTGCTCTAAAGTATTCCTGCTTTTGGAAATGAGGAGGCAATTACAGCTTCATAAAACTAATATACCTGAGTTTTAGGGAGAGTTTTGATTCTTGCTGAAGGAGGACAGTTCAAACTGTGTATATAGAGTGGGCATACTTCAGAGCCTATTTTGTGCTCTTCTGGAATTCCAGAGGGTCACAGTGTGCCATTTTGTCCACTATTTTGGGTGACAGGGAACAATGTCATGTTATTTCTTGTTGTCTTTTGGCTTATTTTGAGGGTTGAGAGTTTTGTTTTATCGCGGTTGTAGGGTGGATGAAAAAACAGCAATTTAAAACTTTTAAAAGTATTTTTAATTAGTGGTTAGTATTTTTTCAACCTGAATCAACCCTCTTGGCTGAAACACTAGGAGTGGTCAATAAGGGCCCAGAGGCTACACTGGAAACACACCTGGCCAGCAGGTTGCCAGATTCCCAGATCTACTTACACAATTTCTGTATAGTAACAGAAATAAATATTATAGGTACCCTTTTCAGTTGTCCATGGAAAATGACTACAAATTTGTGGTGCTAGTGTATTTAGCATGTCGGTTCTGGCTATTAGTGATGTGATCATGGGATATTGACACATTTTGTCTTCTGGATAATAAAGTGATTGAGTCCTTTGTATTGGCAATACTCTTAAATCAGCCTTGCTACAACAATCTTTCTATAAAAGTTTTCCTATATTTGAGATGTAAGGCATTTAAATGCTTTTTATTTTATTTGTAGTAATTTCCATTTTATTGTCTTTTTGAGGATGATACAGTCTGTACCAGCTGATATCCTAGAATATTTCCCTCATATTACCTCTGTCTGAACTAAATTGTTGAACAAATAATTCGTATTGGCATGGGTTATTTTAGTAGGACATTGTGACCAGGATGCAAAGTAATGCTTCCACTGATGGCACCTTCCCATCAATTGAACTCTTAAGTTATTTATCTTCATCTGCAGTCTCTGTGTACCCGTAAAACCAGCCCCAGAAACAATTTGTGGCCAGTGCAATGGCTGGTAGGTGGGAAAGAAGAGAAAGAACAGTCCATCATTCTAGTAGATTTGTGTTGACCTGTTGCTTGATGGTAGGCCTCTTTACAATTCTGTAACTCATAGCAGATTGTTACTGAAGTCTTTCTCTCCATTCCAGCAAGAAATTGAAAACTTTAAAAAGTTAAATCTCATCAGTAAAGAAGAATTTGACAATCTTACACCTGATGAAATTGATCCAAATCAAGAAGTTCCTCCTAGTCCTTCAAGATCTCAACAAGGTATCTACAACATTACTAGAAGAAAAGTGTTTAGGTTGTCTGATACTTAGTACAGTCCAGCATGATTGAGAACTGTATGATTAATACTCTGAGACTATAGGAAAAAGCTTTCTGGAAATGGGTTACCTCTTATTGCCATCCCAGCCAAGCAGGAGTCACATGCCATATTATTAGCTTTCCTCATTCACTTGCAGTGACCTTTATGTGTATGTACCTGTAACATTGAATAGTTTGAGTAGTTACTGACATAATTAAAGGGCAGAAGCTCTTGCATATAATGAATGCCTGTGAATGAGAGGTATAGTCTAAGCGCATGTGTATTTGATTAAGAAATTCTTGTTCATGTTTTGTATTGTGTGCCTTCAAGTCATTTTGGACCTATGGTGACCCTATCACAGGGCTTTCTTGATAAGAACTATTCAAAAGAGGTTTGCCATGTCCTTCATCTGAGACTGAGAGAGTGTAACTCAAGATCATCTAGTGGGTTTTGTGACCAAGCGGGGATTCAAACCCAGGTCCCCAGAGTTATAGTCAAATGCTCATACCACTTTGTCACACTGGCTCCTAATTTAGTTGTATCCCCTTTGAAAGTCCGATAATTTCTCAAGCACCAAAGAAAGAGAAGGTTCTTGATGAGTTACAACATTATTCAGATTCGTTTATGAAATTATAGGGGAAATAATCATGGGTGAGATCTAGTGGGACTGGTAGGGCTGTGAGAATGGTTACCAGAAGCAGACTCAAGAATTCACTGGAGACAAAGTCAAGTACTTTGCTATGCATCCTCCTCTCTTGTTAACATCCTAAAGACACTTTAAAGCATGACAAGTATTTGGCATGCAACAAAATATTCTCTTACCTTGGAGTTAGTGCCTGTTGGGTTGGAAGAAAAACTATGTGACCTCCACCACCCTTCACAAACATTTGTATCTTCAAGTTAGAGACACCACCTATGTGATCAACTCCTCATTCTCAGACCTTTCAGAAGTGGAACTTGTGTTGTCTTTAGTCTTTAGATGGGTTGATGTTTTCATGGTTTTGTGGACTGGGAGATGATATTGCAGCTAAGGACATTCTTAGAGTTGCCTCAGGAATATGAAGGTGGCCAGTAGACTATCTCAGCATTTGTAAACAGTGCACATGTTCAGAATCTCTCAGAAATGCGTTTTTGTGTAACCTAAGTATTATGACTTTTTAGGAAGTGATTTCCTAGAAAGCATGGTCTGAAAGATCAACAGCAGGTGCTTGATCTTTCAGATCATGCTTTCTAGGAAATCACTTCCTAAAAAGTCATGTTCTGATGCTTTCTGTAGAGTCCTTTATATTTAGGAAATAGCATTCCTATTACAATTCTGTCATGTATACAGTCTTTTGTAGTGCTGGATAATCCACAAACAATTACAAGAAATTTAAGCCTCAGTTAGTGTTAGCCATTGCTTTATTTCCAGCTAAAAGCATTACTTGTTTTCTAGCAAATTAGAGTTGCTAATTTTGCTAGAATTGTTGCTAGTCCTTGATAAAAAAAGCTAGTTTTAAATGATCTTAGAACACAGTATCAATTTTAGATTTAATTCCTGTTGCCCCAAAATGAAGAGCGCTCTGTGTGGGTTTTTTTGTTTTGTTTTTTCATTTATGCCGTTACATCAGCTGAAACTTACTATAAATCCTATGAATGAGTGACTCCCCCTCCCTCCCGGTTACAATTTATTAATAATATTGCTCGGGTCTTATAAATTCATTTTCCCATCGTGGTCAACTTTCTTGATTTAGTCAGTTCAACTATAAAGCATTCAATCTCTTTGCCTACTGTCTTCAGCTTTACTGAAGTTGTCTTTCCATGTTTATATTTAGGCATAACTAAAGAGCAGGCTTGTAAAGTGTTTGGTATCCAAGAAGTACCTTCTGGAGCAGTGGCTCGTTCACTTCCAACAGCTGTCCCTGAATCTCCTAAAGTCCACCCAACCAGAACACCTAAAACACCTCGTACACCAAGACTTCAGGATCCTAACAAAACACCCAGATTTTATCCTGTGGTTAAAGAAGCAAGATCTATTGATGTTAAGGTAACTGAAAATAATCTGCAATATTTTTGGGTTGAATAACTTACTATTAATGTCTTCAGAGAGATTAGCCTTTGAAATGCCCGTTGTTTAATTTCTTTTTTTTTCTTTTGTTGTAAGAAATCATACTTTTGAATATAGAGAGCTTTTAAAGGCGTCTTAATACTTCCACTTTTAACTGCTCAAGTTAGGTAGTTGAGTGGTCATGCTCAGCTTTATGACCTCATAATGCATATGATGTATAGTGTGAAATTTTATAAAACTTGACTTTAATTAGACTGTGATTCTTCAGAAAAGTGTCTCCAGTCACATCAGGAAAATATAATGCTTTATTTTGCTTTAGACACGAAGGAAAAGAAAAACACGGCATAGTACAAACCCCCCATTGGAAAGTCATGTTGGCTGGGTAATGGATTCTAAGGATCACAGGCCAAGAACATCTTCTGTAAGGTATTATTAATTATTCATTTGCTAATTTAATCGAAATTAGAGATTTGTAGAATCAGTGAAATAATTTATGGTTTCATTCCATCATGTTGCAAAACAACAAAACGAGGGGAAAAGTGCAGAAGGATTAGAAATTCCCTAAATGTGTTACATATATTCCTTTTGTACTTTTAGCGACCATTGTGACTTTTTGGCTAATTCAAAAAGTTCTTTTTTTCCAAGAAAACATATGAGCAGCTACTAATGTGAAAACAAAACTGAGAAAGGTAATGCATGCAGTTAAGAAGGATGACTTTGTAAATTCAAGGTAGAAAGCTCCTTTCAGATGTTCAGTGGCCAGTCCTTGAGTATGGTCATACTAATACTAAATCAGACTGATGACATGCTGGAAGATCCAGGAAGATCCAAGAAGATCCCATTGCTTAAAGACCAGCAACATACTCTGAAAATATATTTCTGTAGGGTTTTTTTTGGGGGGGGGGGGGGGGGCTCAGTGTATAGGAATGGAATTGAAGTCTTTTCCAGAATATAGCTGTTTGGATCCAGACTTAAACACGCAGTAAATGTGGGCCTGTTGAAAACAATAGAATTTCTTTATGGGTTAGTCTGGAAGCAACACACCTACCCAACTGTAAAATTTTAATCTTAAAAGTTGTGCTAAGATATTTGCTAGTCTTTTTTGTGTTTTGAATGATATTTTATTTTTATCTGGTTAATTTGCAAGCAGTAGAAATGGTT
The DNA here is from genome assembly GCF_037176765.1 of Anolis sagrei. Classification (NCBI taxonomy): domain Eukaryota; kingdom Metazoa; phylum Chordata; class Lepidosauria; order Squamata; family Anolidae; genus Anolis; species Anolis sagrei. The sequence goes on from NC_090025.1 coordinate 39,241,735, forward strand.
ATTGTGAAAGCAGGAAATATCACACTGTCCCAAGAAATTTCTGAAACGTAATCTTTTAGAGGTATGGTAGTTAATATACCAATGATACTTACTATTATTACCTTCTAAGTTTTGAAAGCCATTTGGAAACTACCAATTCATCTCTTTGTAATGGTACCTAGGAAGTTGTTCCATATCTGTTATATCAGAACCTAAAGGACATTTGCAGATATGCAGCAGCTAAGAAAGAAAGCCATTAACATTTTTTATCAGCAAATGTAGATAAAATCTGTTTGTTTGTTTTTTATCTATCATCTTTGCCATAATTCCAACTTTTTTTCGTGTCAGGAGTGACTTGAGAAACTCTGTGTTCTTATTCTATTAATTTCCAACCTGAAATTCATACAATAAGAACAAATTTAAATTCTCAGAACATTGGCATAATTCTCTTGGAGTATACATACTACCTGAGGATACAGGCAACATTCAAAACATTTCCTGTATGTGAACTGTATATATTTTCACTTTTATTTAGCCTTCTCCATGAAAACCTGGTGGCCACATACAACATTCAGGCTTGTCAACTGTATTCTGAAACCAGTGCAGTTTTTAAAGAATATATACTCCTGCCAATTCACAATCCTTCAATTGATCATGAAGTTATAGAAATAGGTTTTGATACCAACATTGAAAACTGAGATTGGTTCACTTATTTAATTTATTTATTTACCACACTTGTATGCTGCCCTTCTCATCTCAAAGGTGAGAAAGGGTGGCCTCACAAAGGCAAAATTCAATGCCATATACACATATTGCCAGTCAAAATACAATGTTCTGTTAAGTGTATTATCACCAAAAATACAGAAAAATCTCAAGAAACTGGTTTCTTATATTTTCTTCAGCAGTTCAAATGCTTCGCCACTGGAAGGTGCTCCACTATCAGGAAGTTATGGCTGTACCCCGCATTCTCTTCCGAAATTCCAGCATCCTTCTCATGAACTTTTAAAGGAAAATGGTTTTACACAGCAAGTCTACCACAAATACCGCCGTAGATGCCTAAATGGTAAAAATCTATTTTTTTGTAGTTCTCTGAAAATAATTATAGAACCTACACAGCTTTGTTTCAAGAGCTATCAATATGCTGGCTCTATTTTCTTTGTTCATTCACAGTGTGTAAATGTTCAACAATATCTATTCCAATAAGTACTTTATGATCAATTTTTTTCAGTGAAAAATAATGTTAACATTCTTGTTTCTCTTTTACCTTGGGAAGCAGAGTTAAGTGCAGTTTAGCTGTTTAACAATTTTGCTCTGAGCAGTATGAAAAAGCATCAAAGTGGATAAGTGATCACATAGATAATAGCAAGTTGATGAACATATAAAAAAAGGTTGACAGTGTCTAAAATTCATAGGTTTTGCGTTATAGAAGCATCAAATCGAAATTTTGACACTTGGATCTTCGAGACTTGGAGACATATTGTTGAATGAATACATAAATAAGTGTCACATGTAATGTTAACAATTTAAGCAAAATCTTTTCAAGCTGTATTGTAAGATGTGTGCTGTTTGCCCCTTTACTGCACATTTTGATACAAATAATTTGTTTAACAGACAGTCTCCCAACTACTACTGCTACTGTTGTATTTTCTTTACTTTTCAGAAAGGAAGCGTTTGGGAATTGGCCAGTCCCAGGAAATGAACACACTCTTTCGTTTCTGGTCCTTTTTCCTCAGAGACCACTTTAACAAGAAAATGTATGAAGAATTTAGACAACTTGCTCTTGACGATGCGAAAGAACACTACAGGTAAGATTAGATATTTTGTTAGACCTGTACAGTCAAATGTGGCACAATAGTGAAGTCCCAGGAGCGGCTTTTCTGACTGTTTTAATTGTGTGTTTCTGTTTTAAGAGCCAACGTGGTGTAGTGGGTTGAATGTTGGTCTGGGATTTGGAGACCAGTCATGCTCATCCATGGAAACTGACTGGGTGACCTTGAGCAAGTCATGCCCTCTTAGGGCCACAGGAAGTCAATAGTGCACCTCCTCCGAATAAATCTTGCCAAGTAAACTTGTGATAGGTTTGCCTTGGGTCACCATAAGTCAGAAATAACTTGGAGGCATACTACAAAACAGAATTTTGTAACTTATTTTGATTTAAAGAATGATTACACTACATAACACAGTTTTTGTTCCTGACTTATAAATGTCATTTCCTAATCGGTTCTATCATGAAAACCTTGAAAAGGCTTATTAAACTGCAAAAAACTTTGTTTTTACGGGACAGCCTGCAGCACATTTTGCTATAATTTTTCAGTGAAGTTTTTCATGGAGTCTTTCAACCCTTTCAAACCAGGAACAGATTCCCCCCCCCCCCCCCCCAAATTTTGTTACATGCTTGATAATGCCTGAGGCCCTAGTAAGCTGAGAAGAAATAAAAAAGCTTAAATTTAAAACTAAAAGGAAATCGTAAAACCAAGAATCAATTCTTAAGTGAAGTGAAGCCCTGGAAGTTCATATGCCTGAAAGATGTTGATAGATATTTTCTATATATGTCATGTCCATTTGCAGTTCCTTATGTACATGTGTATTTGCATAAAATCATCTATCAAAATAACAAGGTTTTTCCCCCTGAGTTCCAGCCTGTGATAATTTCAGAACCTATTTTTGTATATTTTAAGTAGGAACTTTTTTTGACTAAAGTGCATCACTTATGTTTACTCAGATTGAATCTCGCTTAGAAAGATTGTCTATATAGCTCTGATCTGCACACTTAGCCATTAATTGCTCAGTCTTTCCTCCACTTAAACAGCAATTATTCCCAAATACATTTTTAGGGCTCCAGTAGCTTGCTTCATTATTTTGTATAGCTGCCTACTGTGTACTTTCATATTATTTAACCACATACTGATCCACAAAAGGATCTTCTACAGATATTCCAGTTTAATACCGTACTCTTTTCCATCACTTGCGTGGTACTCTGTTACGTAGAAAGAAACCCACATAGTGGATAAGGACAAACACTGCCAAAATGTAACTAGAAGATGCCATAAGACTATAGGCCCTTATAAAGAAGTTAGGGTCTGAAGCAGAGGGGAGGCAGCAGGTATTTGTCCCTCTCTCTATCTATGGGATTTCTTTTGCTACAGTTTCAGAGAACTCAGGTTCTCAGTAAGGATTCCAGAGCTCATACAATCTATTTTATTTATTTATCATGTCAGAAGTGAACCGAGGGTACAGTTGTAATGTATTTAAAAACACAAAGTTAAAAACTTGGGATTATACTAAATGTCCTTTGACCATTAGCTGGCCACTTGGAGTGCCTCTGATGTTGCTATAAGAAGGTCCTCCATTGTGCATGTGGCAGACTCAGACTGCATTGTAATAGGTGGTCTGTGGTTTGCTCTTTTCCACACTCTCGTGTCGTGGACTCCAGTTTGTGATCCATTTCTTAAGGTTGGCTCTGCATCTCGTGGTTCCAGAGCGCAGTCTGTTCAGTGCCTTCCAAGTCACCCAGTCTTCTGTTTGCCCAGGAAGGAGTTTCTCACTCTGTATCAGCCATGGATTGAGTTTCCAGGTTTTAGCCTGCCCTTTTTGGACTCTTGATTATTGAGGTGTTCTTGCGAATATCTCTGTAGAAAACTATTTCTTGATTTAAGGTGTTGGCGTGCTGGATGATATCCAAACAGGGGATGGGCCGGAGATGTCATTACTTTGGTCCTTTCATTGTAGGCTGCTGCTTCCCAGCGAATGTCAGGTGGTGCAATACCCGCTAAACAGTCTAATTTCTCCAGTGGTGTGGGGCGTAGACATCTTGTGATAATGCGGCATGCCTCATTAAGAGCCACATCCACTGTTTTAACGTGGTGAGATGTGTTCCACCCTGGGCATGCATATTGAGCAGCAGATTAGCAAAGCTCAAGGGCAGATGTCTTCACTGTGTCTGGTTGTGATCCCCAGTTTGTGCCAGTCAGCTTTCGTATGATAGTATTTCTAGTGCCCACTTTTTACTTGATAGTCAAGCTGTGCTTCTTGTAAGTCAGAGCATGGTCCAGGGTAACTCCCAAGTATTTTGGTGTGCTGCAATGCTCCAATGGGATTCCTTCCCAGGTAATCCTTAGAGCTCGAGATGCTTGTCTGTTCTTAAGGTGAAAAACACATGTCTGTGTTTTAGTTGGATTAGGAATCAGCTGGTTTTCCCTGTAATAGACAGTAAGAGCACCAAAATCTTCAGAGATCTTCTGTACAACCATTTCAAAGCTCCCTGCTTGGGCGGTGATGACATCTATGACAGACAAGTTACCTGTAGCCCAACTGCAGCTCATGGCTGAATGTGGCCATGAGCTGAACCTCCTGAACCCCTGCACTACCTTAATTGGGGAGTGTAAATTGAAAATAGAAATACTTAGGCTTCTGGATTATATGATTTTAATGTTTTATATTAATATGTTTTAATTCCATGTTTAAATGTCTAGATGTTGTTGCTTATCTGTTGAATAAAGTTTAATTTAATTTATAGTTATATGTTACCGTTGTTTTATACTGGGTTTTTTAGATGTTGTAAGGCATTGAATTTTTGCTGTGAACTTGTTGGACACCACTTTGAGTCCTCCTGGGGGAGAAAAGCAGCCACTGAGAAGGTGCTCAACCAGGTCCTCAAAAGACTTACTTGTGTTAATGATGGAACTGAGAGAAGGCTCTCTTCCAAAGATCTTAAAATACAGGCTGATTCGTAAAGGGAGATCCAATATTTTAAATTGTTTAGATCAAAATAATAATATTCCAATGAATTTTGAATAAAATATTTTGCATGTTTTTCTGCATTTTTATTCACTGTCCTACAGATATGGTCTGGAATGCTTGTTCCGATTTTATAGCTATGGTCTAGAAAAAAAATTTCGACAAGAAATATTCCGGGATTTCCAAGAAGAAACGAAAAGAGATTACGAATCTGGTAATGTCATCTTCATAACTGTTTCTCATGGTACTGTTTGATTTCATACTTAGCTGTTTCAGGCATTTCAATATATCTTTTTTTTATTAGGTCAGCTCTATGGATTGGAAAAATTTTGGGCTTATCTTAAGTATTCCCAGTCTAAAACTCAACCTATTGACCCCAAACTTCAGGAATATCTCTGCAACTTTAAAAGATTGGAAGATTTCAGAGTTGATGTAAGTAGTCCGCATCTTTACTTTTGTGATTTTATTAACATAACTTACTGATTTAAGTTGCATAACTCCTAAATGAATGAAAAACCATGAATTGTCTGTTGCTGTGACTGGGTTTAGCTTTTGGGATGCTTGTATTAATAGAGACATGTCTTTATTTGCCCAGATAGACAATCTATCATTTAGGACCATCTGAGAAATGGTATGGCTAGGCATTTTCCCTCGAGGTCATTGATCCCACCGCAATTTTCAAATGTTGAAGTAACTGCAGTCTTTGAAAACAGAGATGAAGTCCTAATCGAGTCTTCTTCTTCATGGTCTCTGTGGCTCACACACAAGGCCTCCTTCCAAGTCTATGATTGTATGGGTTGATCTTCACCTGTGTGTTGATGACTGGAACTTTCTAGAGCTATAGAGTGTCCTTAAAAATAGGGCAACTCCTGGCTCCATGTACATGGGTCTTAAGCATTAGTTCCTTTTTTTAATCACTAAAGCAGCAGCATCAGGAAGGGGAACTCTAGAGTACGTCTTCCTTTTCACTTTTTTCCATGTCATTTCTTCCTGTTATTTTTGTAGTTATCTATTTCTTTTTTTAAGAAACGAAACAATAGTTTAGTAATATTTTTTCAGCTATTCCTTTCTGGGCCTAATTGTAAAATAAGCAATATTTTTAAAAGTATGTCAGTTATACAGGTAAAATACCAGTATCCAGTGGATATTCAGCTGATCTTTTTGCCTTAATGAGTTCTATATTAGGGGCAAGTGTGCTCACTGTCAAGTGCAAACCAAGACAGTTCAGCCTCTTCTTAGTCTTGTGGCAGTCCTACTTTTGTACTGCCCTTTGCCCACCTCATCCAGCACTCTCTAGTTCATGCCTTATACTTGGGACATGATCATTTGTCCATGATTCTCCATCTTCCTCTTTCCATATGGAAATCACTCCACTGGTAGTCCTGATACAACCTAGTGGTGGTGATGCTCTTTGGACTTTGCCTATCCATCCAAACTCTAAAAACAAATGCTTCCCTCATGGGATGAGGCCTCTACCACCTTTAATTGAATGTGTACCCTCCACGTTAAAGCATTGGATTTTTTGGCAGTCTCCAAGGCTTCATGAGCATTTGAATTCTTGATCAAGAACTATGCAGTACAGATCAGTTAGAACAGTAATTCTTACAGCACTTCACCTACCCAGAGTTACAAATGCTGTGGCAGACTCCCTCAGCCTGAGATACATTTTTCTTTTACTAGATTGGCTTTCGACTCAACGTATTTCCTCCCATTCTTCTCATCACCAGGGTCACCATCAAGTTCAGTAACAATGAAATATCAGAGACTGTAATAACAACCCAGTGGCCTAACCATTCTTGGTTTGCCCTTCATTCAAAGATCTTGAATGACCTCATGACCCAAGAGAGGGGTCGGATTTATCTGCCCAACCTTGACACAGACTGACAACAGTGTGCTTCTAGGAAGAGATCTGAAAAGCAATGGCCTCTTCTCACTGTCCCTCAACTCAGTAGTCATATGTCATCAAAGGGGCTTCCTTTCTTCAGACAGAAGGAATTACCGTGGAATCAGCAGATACCTCTCACATCATAGTGTTTCTTCCTTCATTTTCTTTCTTTCATCTTTCCTCCCTAACTTGCCATCATCTCAACCAACCTAAAGCTGGCACAGGGTACGACGTGGTTTTCTAGTCCATATGTTAAGACCTTCTTAAGGGGCTTCGTTAACCTCCATGCACCATGATCAACAAAATCAAACATTTGTTCCAGCCAATGTCAAGAGCTATTTCTACATGTGCTACTTTGTTTTCTATGCCCTTTCTATATGGCATGGATGGGAAAAAAATATTTATTTAATAAAATAAATTCTTAAATCTGAGGCTTAAAGCAGGACTTGAAGGAGTCATGTGCACAGACCCAGAACCACGGCTAGTTCTTAAGATGCTTACAGCTCTAGAAGGTTCTGACGGTTGCTGTGCAGGCACAGTACAATACATGTGTCTAATTTCACAGATGACCACTCAAAGAACCACAGCTACAGGTAAGCAAGCTGTCCTTAACAGAATGCTGCTCCTTTGTGATTATGTCCATTATCTTTCAGCCTCCCATTAGTGAAGAATCTGGGAGAAAAAGGCACTCAACCGGTGAAGAAAGTGATCATCACAAGCATCAGCCCCATTCTTCGAAGATCCTTGCTAGTAACGCCACAGCTGCCACACAGGCATGGGTCCCCATAAACTTTCCCACTACAAATACTGTACAGGAATTGAGTAACAGCGTACACCAGAACAGTACTGCTACAAAATCAAGAAGTGATATATCTGAGCAGTAGACTTAAGCTGGAACCTTGCAATCAACTCCTAATTCCAGTATTTTAACCCAAAAGATCTTCAGGGAAAGCTATTTTAAAAGCTTGATTAAAAACAAATGTCTAGGAAATCAAAGGATTACATTTGCTTTCTCACAAGACCTAAAGTTCTAAATTCTTTCCCATGATCAATTATACTGGGCTTGGAGGCCATCAGAGACATCCTAGGGAAATATACCTTAGTTTCAGTGTTACTGTCCCTGATTTATTGTTTACACGAAATGCATTCCAGTACTATATGCAAAAATACTTTGGGATGCCTGATTGTCCAGGTCATACTTCTTAAAGAAGTTATGATGTGCTCCTATGACCTAGAAAGGATTTTCTATTCAAGTTTTCCACAATATTTCTACTTTAAAAATCCAAAAAGAAAGGACATACTGTTTCCAATGGAGATAAATGATTTAAGTTGGTAAATGCATATATTACTACCAACATTTTTTTTTCTTTTTTTTCTTTTTGCAAATAGTAGAATGCACACTCCATTCTATATAGGACTGTGCACATGTCTTGGGTGCTAACATCTTTTCTATTTCTTCTGTTTCAGAATCTGTGTGATTTTAGGTTGAGTTTTCAGTTAGGCATCAATCTGTTTCGGTTTTAAGGGTGTTTTATTAGTCTTCTTATTTGTACTTAAGCAGTAGATTGCTGAGGGGAGTATGGCTATATTGTCATAAACCATTACAATGGCAGATGACTCTTTAATCACCCTCCAGTTAGGAGAGAGATTTGTGCTTTTGTTTAATTTCTGTACTTCAGGGAGAGATTATTTTAAATGATTACATTTAATTGTAATATAATATTTGGCGGTGCTTTAATTCAAAGGGCAATTAGAAAAATGGCATCCAGTAAAACTGTCAATGTGAAGTTGGGTTGGAATAGAATTAAAATTTAGTGCTCTGCTGATCTGAAATTAGCCAGGACCTTGCTTTCTGTACGTGCAAATGATTGATTTAGGCTATCATTAGTCACGATGGGAGGTGGAAGTTGACAGGCTACATCACCTGTAATTTTCTACTGGTTTCAGTTACTGTGATTTTAAATGCTTAGAATAAGGAAACAGAAGGCATCCCCTTAAACTGGATGGTAGAAATAGGTGCACCTTTTTTACTTACGAGCAAAACAGTTTTCAAGTACCTTTCTGCATATAAAGCTTAACACTGTTTGATGCCTTATTACTGGGGAGATATCCTAAATGATCCAACAGTTAGTTTAATGGAGATTTTTTGGCAGATATTGATGAGGTCGATTACATTTATTTCTGTCATATTGCCTTGTGAATCTGAATAGAACAATTATGAAAGTAATGTGCATACTTGTATAGGAATATGAGGATTTCCCAGTAATTTATACACACAAACTAGCCTTTTAGAACTGCTCAATTTTGCAAAGAAACTAGGAATTAATGATTCGAGTTTTATATAGCATCTTTTCAGTGTGCTCACATTATACATCTCAAACCTGTGTTCGATCTGTACCACCTCCTCCATGAAAATGATGCAATTGTAAATTTGGATTTAAACTGTATATAAAAGAAATATATTTACTTCCATTTTTTGAATGAAATGTGTGCATATTCAGCTTTTAGTATGCATAATTTGTGATACCTTTGCAGATTTTATAAAAACACCAAAAAAATTATATGTGTGTATTGTATGGTTTTTAAATGATTTTCATGAAACTTGAGTCATTGGTTTTTACAATTCCATTTGAGCTAAAATGTTCAGAGCTTGTTGCAGCATTCCATCGACTAATAATGGCAATGGGCTTGAATTAGGCAGCCAAAATGCTTTAAATTGTGAAGGCATTGATATACATTTAGATTTAGATTATCGCCTTCAGAATTTCATATATTAATTGGATATTATTACAGTAGAGTCTTGCTTATCCAACATAAACGGGCTGGCAGAACATTGGATAAGCCAAAATGCTGGATAATAAGGAGGGATTAAGGAAAAGCCTATTAAACATAAAATTACATTATGATTTTACAAATTAAGCACCAAAACATCATGTTTTACAACAAATCAACAGAAAAAGTGGTTCAATACATGGTAACATTATGTAGTAATTATTCTATTTACGAATTTAGTATCAAAACATTGCAATGTATTGAAACAGCTGTGGATCTGGGCAGGAGGCAGACTGCATTGGATAATATAAAACATTGGATGAGCGAAGGTTGAGTAAGCAAGACTGTACAGTACTCATAAAGCACAGCTGAGATTGTTGCTTTTGAGCAGTTGTACTAGGTATGAGGAAGAGTGTAAGGGTTAGTCAGAGCTGATGGTATATATATGATGATGATGCATACCCTGTTTATTCTCTCCACAAAGGAGACTCAAATCGGCTTACATTAAAAGTATTTCAATAAATTTTAAAATCCAAAAATATACATTTAAATACAATTAAACATCAGTGGTATTAATTAAAAATTAACAGTTCAAATTCATAAAATTGATTTTAAATGTATTCAAAGCTCATATATTGTTGTGTAGCTGCTAGAAATGCCTGGATATGATAAGGCTTTAACTAGGCATGGCACATACATTCCAGAGCTTTTCATTCTAAACATTCTGCTGAGTGGCAACTTCTGGTATTAACATTTGACATTCTTTCCTGTCGATAGGAAGCAAAGCTGTAGAAAAAGAATATCCTTTTTTCCAAAAGCATCTTGTGCAACATGTGGCCACTAATTCTTGCTAGCATTTCTAGTTTTGCTCCCTCTCCGAGACATATTTGTCAATGGCTGAGGGTCTTCATTAGACTAGATGAGTATTTCTCAACCTGTGGGTCCCCAGATATTTTAACCTTCAACTCCCAGAAATCCTAACACTTGGTAAACTGGCTGGGATTTCTGGAAGTTGTAGGCCACAACTGGCTGGGATTTCTGGAAGTTGTAGGCTGGGGACCCACAGGTTGAGAACCTCTGGACTAGATGGATTGTGCTGTACTGACCAACCTTTTCTGCTGTTTGTTGGCAAAGCTATTGTCCCAGTCTGGGGTACATACATACAGAGCTTGAAAAAAAGTAATTAATTTCTGCTACAGTGATGAAAAGTAAGGTTACATTTCTTGTTGTGTCCTGATCATTACTTTTTGATTACTTTGTGTCATTTTTAAGACAACCTCCTGGGGTTTATAAGAGACTAACCCAAACCTTTAAAAATGCTGTGAAGAAGTCTCCAGAATGCACATTAGTTACCTTTAAAAAATAAAAATATTTAGAAAACATTACTCATTATACCAGTACAAGAATTCCACTCGTTATGCAGCATGTCTTTTGAAATGTGGTATAATAACACCTCACTCACCCCACCACATATATAGGTAACTATATTACCCATATCTCTTTATTTCCAGTTTATTTGGTCCTCTAAAATATATCCAGGATGACTAGTTCAGTTAGTTCAGGTCCAGTGGATATCACCATGACTCCTGTGTATCCTTTATTATAGCATATATTTGAATTTTTAGTGTGAAGATGTGAACAGGAAGAATTGTTGAAGAGGTGAAAAACCACTCCATGCCTACCTGATCCTTGCCCTTCCTAGTTTATAAAAGCAGCCAAAGAGACAATGGTTGGATGTGTAAGAGAAGTGACAAGTGTCTCGCTACAGCAAGGCAACTTCTCATCCTGAAAAGAGACACTGATAAGATGGTTACTAAAAAGAACCCTTCCTGAACCAGTGAAGTATGAAGAGTATCAGTTTTGTTTTGTTCTGCAAGGTTCCGGAACACGTCACCCTCTTTGTTCTCTTCACCTAGCTAAACATGCCTGGCTCCTTTAATTTTTCATGTTTCCTGCTTTCCATGTTTCATTATCATCCTTAGCACCCTTCTCTGAACTCACAACTCATTTATATTCTTAAAATGAAGCACTTGGAAGTGATGAAACCTGACCAGTGCAGATTATAGTGCAACTATTACTTCCTTCAGTGTGTCAACCATGTTTGATGCAGACTAAAAGAGCATTTTCTTTATTTGCTGCAGCATTGCAATGCTGGCTCCTGTTCAAGTTACAATAATCTTTTTCACATGTACTGCTTAGCCAGGTATCTCACAATACCTTTGCATCTGATTTTGGTGGCTTAAATGAAAGATATTTCATTTTTCATTTCACCTGCATCTGTGGCTGGCATCTTTGTTAGGAGAAAATGCTGCTAGAACACAGCCATACAACCCGGAAACCACACAATACCTCTGTGATTCCGGCTGTGAAAACCCTTTGCATTTGTCTTATTAATTCCAGCTGTTTTGTAGTTTATCAGAATCTGCTTACATTTTGGTTCCTCCAGGGAGCAGGGTGAGCTCCCGCTGTTGGCCCGTTTCTGCCAACGTAGCAGTTTGAAAACACGCAAATGTGAGTAGATCAATAGGTACCGCTTCGGCGGAAAAGTAATGGTGCTCCATGCAGTCATGCCAGCCACGTCCTTGGAAATGTCTATGGAGACCAGCTCTTCGGCTTAGAAATAGAGATGAGCACCACTCCCCAGAGTCGGACATGACTAGACTTAATGTCAAGGGGAAACCTTTACCTTTGCTCAGAGCTAACTAGGCCTCTGTTTTGTATCATCCATACATTTGATTAGGCTTTGTTTCACATCATCATCACAACCAGTGTTTTCCAAACTTATTTGGCCTACCCCCTGGAAATCAATTTTTCTAAATCTCCTATCTTTTATGCTTTCATCGCCCCCAAATGCACTTGTGGCCATTACCCCCCCCCCCCCATCACTGCAGCACCCACCAGGGAGCGGTAACGCCCACTTTGGGAATCACTGATCACAACCATTGCTAAAATACTGAAGTGCTTAGGCCCCAAGATAGGCACTCCCCTTGAGACCTCCTTCCAATTTGAAGCACAGTAAGTAATGACAACTTTATGTATACTTTATGTATATGGACATTTAAAATTATGTCTGGTATAGTTAAAATTGGATTTGCCTATGAACCACCGGTAGTTCTGCCAATCTTTTTGCCTATTTCTTTTGCTCACGGAAGTCATAGTCAACTTCGCCAACCATCAGGAATTTGGGGAGATGACTTTCAAAACATCTGGTTGATGAGTGTAGGAAACACAAGAGTTTGCAAAACCTAAAGTCTACATACAACCTATTGTTATGCCTAACAATGTATAGATTCTGTATACCCTTCAGAAAATCACTTTACCATCAAGATGTCGATATTTCATCAGGTGTAGGGGGCTGCTTTTATCAAGGAGCAGCATGAGCCACTTGTAATTATTTATCATTTTAGATCAGTGGTTCTCAATCTGTGGGTCCCCAGATGTTTTGGCCTTCAACTCCCAGAAATCCCAACAGCTGGTAAACTGGCAGGGTTTCCTGGGAGTTGTAGGCCAGAACACATGGAGACCCAGAGGTTGAGAACCACTGTTTTAGACCCTATCCATCAGCTTCAGATTTCTTTTGGAAAGGAAGGTCAGCCCCATGGGAAAACATGCTGGGTTAATTTAAAAAGTAATATTGCCACTTATTATAGTGTTTGTTAAAAGGTGCTAAGAAAATAAAAATGGGTTCTTAGAATTTAAAAAATCTCCCAGCAGCTAGTGCAGCATGTTCCAAATAGAACAATCACGTGCAATGGTATCCAACAGACTGACCAGTCATAAAGGAACTTCCAATTCTTCACTTTTCCTCATCATAATCACGAGCCTAAGGTTTTTGTTACTATCTAAACAAGAGGGTGGTTTCCTCAGATGCTAATTGTTTGTCCCCAAGTAGGAAACTGATGTTTGCTTCGAACACCGTTATCCTGAAAGGAGGTAAAAATGACAAAAACACACCAACAATGTATCTACAGAATACTTTATTTTTAAAAAAGGGAACACAGGTTCTTCACTTCTTGAAACAGACTGCATAATTTTAATTATGGAATAAAATTTTGGAGTAGAGGAGTTGTAACTGTGGCTCATCAATAAAGGCTTTAAAACATTCTCAAATTACCAATGGACAGCAGTATGATCACACAAAAGAAAGAGACATCAGGTACAGAAAAATCTTCCTTGGGGACACCATGTGGACAGTCTCTAACCATGAGTCAACCAGAACATGAGCTGAATTGTTTGGTCACGATGGATGGACAAGGATGTTACTTGCTTGAGACATCAGACAGAAAACAGCAAAGTATGTTTAGCATACTCTATAGACACACTGATGTCTTTCTACATAGTTTTCCTGGTTAATGATGGTTGCCAAGAATGGCTTAGTGTTTTACTGGCGGGATAATAGCAGATTACTTCAAGAAAGCATTATTGGTTTTGGATTTACTTGCCATATTGGCAAAGTCTAAAGAAGCTGTGTCATTAAATACTGAAGGGGAGAAGAGGAATGACAACCTTTTAACAAAAACTGATTACCAAAACATTTCTACATATAGATATGCTCCATTGTTGTGTGCCATTGCACTCATTACATATTTATATAAACTGCCCAGTCACATCTTGCTGTGATTTTCTCGTGATGACTAAATAAAAAAGATAGCTGGGTAAAGCTTTATTTACTAGCAGTGCAAAAATATTCAGTATCTCCCAAGATTTCTTCTTTCATACAGAGTCCTGGCAACCAATATTGGTTTAACAGCATCTACATAAAGTCTTGACAGCACATTTGGTATTTTACATGCTTTATTAAAATGGTATTCATATTTACAGTATCTGTACGAACCATCCTCCCATCTCTTGCATTCAAGCACCCATGCACACCCTTCACTTTACAAATATGAGGGTAGGATCCTTGAATTTTCAGGAGTTCCTTAGGGATGGAAAAGGGAAGAGGGTTTATTTAAAAAGCAAAGGGGAATGCATTTGGCCATTACACTGCTAATTAAGTTCGTGTATATTAACATATATATATATATGGCAGTAACACTGAGTATTCCTTTACATCTATATACAGAATGACATCAATGTTTTCCAGTCAACTGAATAATTAACCAGTCCTCAATGCTGCTTTTAGTGACTCATGTCACGTTTGGGCTTTTCCCTTAAAACAATTCAAGTCTCTAAGTGAAATAAGGCACAATTCTTGTGATTTGATTGAGGGGAAAGAAAAGCATAAAAGGCAGGTTTCAGATGACAGCTTCTGCAGAGAAATTTTCCTCTTGGAGAATCTATCTGACACTCCATAATCTGCAGTCATATGGGCTAGTTTTTTTGCCATGGAAACCAGTGGCCCACAAAATAGTTTTGAGTATTCCCATTTCATTAGCCAAATTCACTTGGGAATCCATAGAACTATTTTTTTTCCATTTAGTGCTGAAGGAGTAAAAATGGCATATGAAACACTTAAGCTTGTAAATAAACTGTTCAAAGGCTTCAACATGCTAAAAGGAATAGTTTTCTTTGCATTTCAAATCCCTGGCCCCACATCATTAATGAAGCCTTTCAGACTTTACAGTTTTAACTGCAACAACAACAAAAATGTTTGGCAGCACAAAGAGTGCCTAGTAATGAAATCTTCACCGAAAGATGTTGTACAAAACCCATCATGTTTTATGCAGCAGATGAATTGTACCCAAAGATGTAGGGCATTCGATGACGGGAAATAAGAGATTGCAGTTCCAAAGGCCCCTGACTTTGGTAATTTACAAAGTTCAATCCTGCTTAGTGTGATCCTTGGTATCTTCCTCATCTGTATATTCTGACGGTTCCTCTCCTGGCTTTAGGAGTCTACCTACATAGTCATATTTTTCTGGGAAAAGACAAAAGATATGTTGCAGTCAAAAGAAGCTGAATTATACAAAACATACTTTTAAAGTTCAAATTAACAGACAGCATAATATGCTGATTTGCTTCTGCAGTGTATTATGCACTGGAAAGAACATAGAAGAGATTGGGACTGAAGCTGTTGTGCATGAATGATTTGCTAGACAGAATGACTAGCTTCTGAAATATCTAGAAGCAGGGCATAAAATTGGAAATTGAGTGGTACTGGGATTACAGATGTGCTCCAGCTGTCTATGAGCACTTCCAAAGCTGCAGTTCGACTTTCTCTAACAAGAGTTCAACACTACCTAGTCTACAGAAACGTATGAAAAGAAGCTGCCACTCAAATTGTGAGAAAATAGACTCAAATTGTTACCTCAAATCAGCAGTGAGATGAAGGTGAAGACAACTATTAGGAGCAACTGCCTTCACATTCTCTGACCTGTTATTATTTTAAGTACTAGAGATCTTGTTGTTATTGGGCCATGCCAGCTTACAAGTAACAATGCTCCATATTCTGTACCACATACTTCATACTTCACATGAAACTAATGTTTACATAAACTGAGTCTGGAATGACATTTGAACCTGAAAGTCATTACCATTACCAGCAATTTCTGCACAGTAACTGAGGAACCTCTTTAAATAGCACCCCTGGCTATGCAATTACTTTTTTTACTGGATGAAAGAATTGTGAATTACAATATTACCTTTAAATTGCATTTCCCATTCTCTAACACTTTCCATTTGTACTGCATTTAAGTCTGATAGGTCATCGTATTCATCTCTGAGTGCATCTTTATCTAGACAAAAAGTTGCTAGTCCCCTTGAGGCATCTCTGCCAGCAAATATTCCATAAGGCCCCTCTGAAAATAGAAAGAAAGGGACATTCAGTAACTTAATTACACATTAGATAATTCCATCCTTTCAGGATAATACTGTTGCCTTCTCTAAAGCAGAATTATAAATTTAGTAGACAAACCCCACCCCAAAACAAAAGAACACTGCAATTCCCTCTAAATGCTTGGCTTTAGCAAATAATCTAGCTCTTTAATTAATTTATTTTAGGGAGCTAAAAATGTCCCCAGAGTTAGCCAATTCTCACACTAAATCAATGAAGCTCCACACTTTTCTCCCCTATTAACACATGATAAAAGATCAGATCTTATATTCAAAGTTCAGTAAACTTGAATGGATAAGCTTATTCAGGAAAGAAAAATAATTTTGCACCCAAACACTGGTATATCTCTGGCCTCATCTACACTACCATATAATGCAGTTTGAAACTGCATTATATGGTCAGTGTAGACTCATGGTGCATTTCAATGCAGTTAAACTGGATTGATATATTTTAGACTACTTTTAACAGAAAATGTGGTACAAGAGGAAGAAATAACATGGAATTAATAAAGAATTCAAAATGCTTTAGCAACTTAACCCCCCCCCCCCAAAACCGCCCAATATCCACAGGTGAAATGGAACAGGAAAGTTGTATATGTAAATGAAAACATTTTCAACCTTCTAGAGACCACATGTAAGCTTCTTCAAAAGTATCCAGAGATGACATTTTTTTCACTATACCCATTTTTCTTAAGATATTAATTTTGCTGACAAAATTTACAGATTTTTTAACATGCTGGGGAAAGCTGCTGAGGCAAGATTATCTGCTTTCCCTCTCCTCCAGCTCTGTTTTGCTGTTCATACATAATAAGGGGTTCTGGAGACAGATGCTATTTACTTTGCCTATTTTAGGCAACCACACACAACTACATAGGATTGGTGAGAGAAAATCCTGCTCTTTTCCAGCTTATCTTTTGAAAGTGTTGGCAAACTGGGCCTGTTTCTTGGTACCTAAGGACTTTGGCAGTCTGCTGTAATGGAATTTGGCAACACAACTAATATTTATCAATTTAACCTTTGGAAATAATTTAACTGGAATCTTAAGATTACACAATAGGCAGTAAATCACTAACTAGTCATTAGAAACAGAATGCAGAAATTAAAACTAGAGGAAATGAGCCTTCTGCTTCAAGGAAGATGGATTTTTAAATACTTATACTGAAAGCACCTATTAGGATCACCACATATTTGATATCATATGGACATTAGGAGGACAAAGTGGTACAGGACCAATGTGTGCTAAAATGAGAAATAGAAAAAGGCAAGAAAAGTTTAACTGGCTCTTCCAGAAAATGAAATATGATTTTTTTCCCAATATACAATATTTTGTTATTTTAAGTGAAGCATTCTGAAATGATACTTCTGCAAAGCTAAACAGATGTTAGGTAATACAGAACAAATAACTTCAAGTTTAATGTCAGAGTCAGACATTTAATTTAATTACTTCTGAATAAAAGGGGTGGGTTTATTTTACTGTACTAGCAGCTACCGAATAAAAACAAGATAATTTTAGCAAATGTAAGATAGTCAGTGTCCCATATCCATGATAAGGAAACAGTGAGAACCAGTGTGGACTTTGAGCAAATCACACAGTCTCGGCCTCAGAGGAAGACAAATGTCACACAACAACAACAATAAGAGAAACAACAGATCTTTTGTAATCTTAAATTAGTTTTGGACAAACACAATTCTTGAAGAAACTGTCTGATAAATACAAAGAGGATATGTGCATCCAATCTATAAATACACATTTACAACTTATGACAAAGTGTTGAAAAAATACTCAAAAATATCTCAAAGTTAAAAATGTTTGGATTTCAGGAAGGCAGGCATACATATCAAAGATGCATTTTTCAAAACCACACCTCTCCTCAAAATAGACACAGCAGAATATTGCATAGCTACATCCTTCCAGTACTTTTATTTACATTTGCAACATTTATAAAACAATAAATCTCTTTAAGTTTAGCAAACATTCTCACTTTTGTTGTTCTTATGACAAACAACACAACCAAATATACTATGCCTCCCATATCTGCAGGGGATAAGGTCCTGAATTTACAATGCAAACAGGAAATTCTGAGTAACAGTGAACCTGATAGAAACAAATGACTTCCACTAGCATTACCATAGCATTACCATAGATTTGCCTTGAAGGACCTAGACAATTCCTAGAGAATTGTCGGATGTGTGTATGGGGATCATACTATATTGTATTACATTTCCCCTAAAGAAGGAAGTAAAAACTAATGATAATCTAATTACAGATTACATTTCTGAAAAATGGACTGACATTGTAGTTAGGGATTACATCCTTGTTCCCACATCTAACAGCTGAGAGGGCATTAAGAGGAATATGCATGTATCAACTAGTAAAACATATCCATTTACTCTGGATTTCTAGGACTGACATTGTTCATATCCATATCTAAGTGTTATGAAACCCTTTCAGTTACTAAAAATGAATTCAATCAAAATAAGTTTAAACTCACAATACAGGCAGTCTTCGAGTTACAAATATCCAACTTATAAATGACTCAGAGTTAAGAATGGAGGTGAGACAAAAAGATGTGAGAGAAATTTCAAAATTCAATGATCACAGGGACAGAAAATGAGGTGAAATTTTCTGAACGGGTGCCGAGACAAGAAAACACTACAGAGGTGTCAACCCTTCCCTATGCTATCCAAAGTGCTCTCCCTCCCTCTCCCCCCTCTCTCTATGGCTGGAGTTACACTTTAAAATGTATCTGTTCTCATTTACAAACTAAGTCATCTTAACAAACCTACAGAACCTATCTAGTTCGTTACTTGGGGATTGCTTGCAGTAAGTAGCTTTAAGCAACTTAAATGCAGTGACATGCACTGAAACATGGCTTTATCGGTATATACTGCTGAAAAAAAACCTACTAATCTCATGAAGATCACAAGTCATGAGTCAGATTTAGATTTCAAAGAATGGAAGAATAAAGTGTGGCCAAATCTACACAAGATGGAGATTCATCTTCCACCTCTTCTGTGGCTACTTTCTTATGGAGAAGCCCCCTCCCCATTTAGACAAGAGACTACTATTCTCACTTAATATTAGGCAGCATAGTAGCAGTTTTCATGGCAATAGGATGATGACTCTGATCTAGATTTTAGATTGAATTTTAAAAGAGCTATCCAAAGCACTGAAACTATTTTCACTAACTAGCAATAGACTCAACAGTCCCAAGTAATACTGTAACACAGAAACAATGAGATACACCTTAAAACGTCTAAAACCAGTTATTTTTCGTTTAGAGAAGGCCTGTTCACTGCTACAAAAGAAGAGAGATCACCCAGAAGTTTGTAAGTTTTAGATTGTAATGAAAGCCATCAATCTAGCAGGTCTTTTCTGCATGTATGAAGAGCATTGGGCACACAGAACACACTACGCTGGATAATACAACATAGGGAAAGACCCTCCAAACCATTCTATGGTATACTTCTACTGGAAGTTACCACAGGGTTGCCCTGGAGGATCTAATGAATTCCCAGAGAGGGCATACAGATACTGGAGTTGTACTGCATAACTATTTTTTTGTGGAAATAATGTTTCATTATTAAAGAAGTTTATCAAACAAACTCCAGATCTCTCCCCCCCCCCCCCCCCCCATTTATAGATATGATTTCAGTAGGACAACTGATTTGTTTACAAGCCAATTCTTGCCCCCAAACCAAATTCCAATGTTTCAATGGAAACTTTCTGGGCAGCTGACCAAAAGAAAATATTACATGTATCATCCTCCCTCCTCAATGCAATTTAATATAATTTTGCATACTAGTGCTCCCACTTAGTTCAAGAGATTGGGGCATAAGCATAAATGTCACTGAAACCAAACGAGCAGCAAGAATGGAAGGTTGCTTACCTGTAACCGTGGTTTCCTGAGTAGTTACCTGTGAATACGCACATTGTGGTATCCCTGCGCCAGCGCAGGCCAGCTTCGGAACCTTCTAGAAAGCTCAAAGAATTGTATCCCCCTCGTGGCTCCACCTCCCCCTCCTCGAGTATATAAGGCCCTACGTGGAGCCCGCCCTCCATCCTCTTCCGCCGTAAAAGCTGATAGAGGAAGTGGCATGAACTCGAGGGGAGGAAGGGAGGGTATGTGCGTATTCACAGGTAACTACTCAGGAAACCACGGTTACAGGTAAGCAACCTTCCATTTCCTGTCGTAGTTAACTGTGAATCGCACATTGTGGTAGACTAGCGAGCTATACACCGGACGGTGGGCTCATGCCACTGCCGAAAACAGCACCGCTCTACCAAATCTCGCTTCTCCTCTCGACACACAGTCCAACTTATAATGGGAAACAAAAGTGGAAGGAGAAGCCCAAATAGCAGCCCTACAAATCGTCTCTAAGGGAATGCCCTTCATAAACGCTGTAGAAGCTGCTACAGCCCTCGTCGAATGGCCCTTAACCTGACGGGGTAGTTCCTTGCCTGCTAGTCTATAAGATGTGCGAATAGCAGAAACAATCCATGCTGACAATCGTTGAGAGGAAACTGGGACACCCCTAGTGTCCCTTCGATACTTAACAAACAATCTTGGGGATTGTCTGAAGTCAGCAGTTCTTTGCATGTAAAAGGCTAAAGCCCTTCTCACATCGAGAGAATGCAGAGCCCTCTCCATAGTAGTCTCCGGGTTCTGAAAAAATGCCGGAAGAATTACCTCCTGAGACATGTGGAACCTTGTGGCTACCTTAGGTAGAAACGCTACATCCGTGCGAAGAACCACCTTATCCTTGTGAAATTTGAGATAAGGAGGATCTATTCTAAGTGCACAAAGTTCACTAGCTCGTCTGGCAGATGTAATAGCCACTAGGAAGGCCACTTTCCATGTAAGGGGCCCAAGCTCTGCAGTAGCCAAAGGTTCGAAAGGAGGTTTCATCAGAGCCGAGAGAACCAGCTCAAGGTCCCAAGAGGGTGCAATTGGGGCTACAGCCGGTCTAACATTACCTAAACCCCTCAAAAACCATTTGACTAGTGGGTCAGAGAAACATGACGGCAGTCCCATTTTCCTCCTAAACCACGAAATGGCTGCGAGGTAACATTTTAGAGAAGAATTAGAAAGTCCTGCATCATAGAGTGAAGACAGAAACTCCAGAACTGTGGAAATAGGGGCGACCTCCGGTTCTTGGTTCCTAGACCTAGCAAACTCCTTAAAACGCGCCCATTTAAATAGATATGATCGCTTAGTAGAGGGTCTGTGTGCAGCCTCGATAATTTGTCTGACACTCTGGGGAAGATTCATGACCCTATCTGTTCTTGGGGCAGAATTAACCATGCTGACAGTTTCAGCTGATGAACATCCGGGTACAACACCTGGCCCTCCTGGGATGTTAGAAGATCGACTCTCTTCCCCAGTCTCATGTGGTTCCCTCTCGATAGTTGTAGCAGAGGGGCAAACCATGGCTGGCGAGGCCACCATGGAGTGATCAGAATGCAATAAGCGTTGTCCCTTTGTAGTTTCGCCACTACTCTCATGAGGAGGGGAAAGGGTGGAAATGCATATGCTAGCCCCCCTCCCCATTGCCTGAGGAACGCATCTCCCAGGCATCCCTGTTCCCTGGGAACTGGTAGCCTTGAGCAAAACACCTCGCATTTCTTGTTGTCGTTGGTGGCAAACAGATCGATCAGAGGATACCCCCAAAGACGAAAAAGTCTGGTCGTTTCCAGGGGGTGAAGCGACCACTCGTGGTGACCTAACGGATTTCTGCTCAAGGTGTCTGCCAATGAATTTTCCTGGCCCGGGAGATGGGTAACGTATAGGTATATCTGTCTCTGAATGCACCATTCCCAGATGTTCAACGTTAGTTTCAATAGTTGGGGGGAATGTGTGCCTCCCTGTTTGTTCAGGTAGAAGACGACAGTTGTGTTGTCTGTCAACACCTGAACGACCTGGCCGAGAACGAGCCCTTCGAATGATTTTAGCGCTCTTTCTACGGCCAGCAGTTCCAGAACGTTTATGTGGAGGGTGGCTTCTTCTGGAGACCATTTCCCCTGTGCTACCAGTCCCTGTGAGTGGGCGCCCCATCCAGTCAGTGACGAATCTGTTGTAACCACTCTGGTGGGGTATGGGAGTTGGAACGGAAGGCCCGAGCAAACAAATTGGGGTTGTAGCCACCATACTAGGGACATACTGACCTCCCTGGGTAGTATAAACCTGAGTTTGGGACAATCCCTGATAGGGTTGAAGACTGACCCAAACCATGATTGAAGGGGGCGCATGCGCAAGCGTGCAAAGGGCGTCACCGCTGTAGTGGAGGCCATGTAACCCAAGAGTGTCTGGACCTGTTTGGCCGACACTGTGGTAGAATCCAGGGCCGACTTCACCTGCACCTGTAGGTTGTAGAACCGTTCCGGTGGAAGATAAGCCCTGCGCGTCACTGCGTCGAGGAATGCGCCAATGAACAGGATGCTGCGGGATGGTTCCAAGGAGGACTTCTCCACGTTGACGACCAGGCCCAAGGACTGCAGGAGACACAAAGTGATATGCACATGTTTTTGTAGTTGGGAAGCGGATCTTCCAATAATAATCCAGTCGTCAATGTATGGATAAACGACTATTCCCTGAGTTCGTAAGTGTGCTACTACCACCGCCATGCACTTTGTAAATACTCTGGGCGAGGTGCTAAGTCCAAACGGGAGGACATTGTATTGGAAGGCTCTGCTGCCCACCATAAATGTCAAGAACCGGCGGTGGTGAGGTGCTATTGACAAGTGGAAATATGCGTCTCGTAGGTCTACCGTGGCGAACCATGCGCCCTCTGGTATGAGGGGCATGATAGACGACAGCGTCACCATACGAAATTTCTTTGGAAAGATTGCTTTATTTAGGTCTCTTAAATCCATAATCGCTCTGAAGCCGCCGCCCCTTTTTGTAACTATGAAATAACGCGAGAAAAAACATGAAGGGAAACTTGAAACTGCAACAGGTGAAATAGCGCCCTTCCCCAAGAGAATGTCAATCTCGGAGAGTAGCGCCTCCGAAGGGGCGGTACTCCTCACCCTGCCCACCTGCGGGATACTTTGAAACTCAATTGCATAACCATTCTGAATGATAGAAAGCACCCACTTGTCCGTGGTGATGCTGGCCCACCTGTTATAAAAGGCCTGTAGCCTATTATTATAGTTAGGGGGGGGCGGTGGGGGCATGACAACTGGGTACGGCATCAGAGTCGATAGAAACCGGTAACTGGGGGGATATAAACCAGGGATTGGGTGAACCGTCGTATTCCCTGGGAGCTGTCTCAGCAGAGGCGTCAAAGACGCTTCCTTGAGGCACCTTGATTCTTAGATCTGGCCTGGTATGGCTGATACCTTGCCTTCGAAGAATAGGAACCTCTCTTGTTGGTCTGAAATTTGGGGGACGGTGGGCCCCTACCCCTGGCCGGCCCAGAGAAGGAATTATTAAAATTCCTGCGGTATTGGTTTGAAGGAGCTTGCCATCTAGGGCGGCTTTGGTTGTACGGCTGCCAGGCGTAGCCAAACTTACCAGCAGCTTGTCTGACCTCCTGCTTTTCTTTTAGGGTCACGTCCGTTTCTGGGTTGAAGAGGCCTCCCTCATGCAGAGGGAGGTCCTCTGCCAGGGCCTTGCCCTCTTCAGATAAGTTGGCAGTGCGTAACCACGCGTGTCTACGAATAGACGTCGCCGTAGCGAAAAGGTGGCCCGCTGACTCCGCAAGGTGCTTTGCGAAGTCTTTCTGGACCTTTGATAACAATAAGGCCTCTGTTTGCAATGCCTTTGGGAAGCGTTGTTCCTCAGGCGGGAGTTTGTCCAGATGAGGGAGGATTTTGGTCCATAGGAATGTTTGGTAACCGGACATATAGGTAGCGTAGTGCGCCATCCTAGTAACTAATCCTGCCGCTAAATGGGCCTTTTTTCCCAGGAGATCTAATTTCTTGCCCTCTTTGTCAGGAGGGGCTGAAAGGGTGCTCTTTGGTTTCTTTGATTTCACCACCTCAGCCACCACTGTGTTGGGCTTCGGCGGGTTAGCCACCCACTTAGCAGTCGAGAGGTCGATCCTGTATAAGGAGTCGACTCTCT
The DNA here is from genome assembly GCF_037176765.1 of Anolis sagrei. NCBI lineage: Eukaryota > Metazoa > Chordata > Lepidosauria > Squamata > Anolidae > Anolis > Anolis sagrei. Next base: position 39,265,951 of record NC_090025.1, read on the forward strand.
TGGGTGTGGCCGGGACGCTAGTCGGGGCAGCGTCTAGGATTTTGGCCAGCTTCAAAAGATATGGAAGCATTGGGAGTGATGTGGGTGTAGGGGTGGCCTGTTCCTCGGACGGGAACATTGGGTCCTCGACATGTTCCTGTGCCTTTGGTGCTGATATGTCGAGAGCCTTAACCATTCTATCTATTAGCGACGTGAATTTATTAAAATCCGGTGGCAGTGGTGTAGGGTCAGGTGTCTCCCTAGCCTGAGGGGAATCAGATGGTTCAGCAGAGGAATCTGATTCCTCTAGCTCCAGGGCGGTCTGATCACCTGAAGGTACTGTCAACTCCTGGATCACCTGAGGGGTGCTCGGTGGTGCAGGAGGGTTAGCATTCACAGAATTAACAACTTCACAATTTGACGGGTCAGTACATGTCAAACGTTCAACACAAACACTTTGCTCAACACAATTAGAGCCCTGCTCAGTATTAGCAATTTGAGTGGAGCTCAATTGTCTTTGTCCACCAGTAGGGGGAGCAATCAATGATGTTGAGGCCGATGGTGTGGGGGGAAACACAGTGGTTGCAGTTCCACATCCCCTCTGCTGGATACCCTGGATTGCGTCCATGCCCGCCAAGGGGGCGAAAGGGTGGGTTGTATGCTGAGCATACATGAAATGTCCAGCAGGGCCCAAGCTCCAAGGTCCTGCAAACGGATAGGGTCCTGGGCCATAGGGTCCCCATTGAGGCATCGTGGGTTGAGTCCTCTGGCCCCGACGAGATCGCCTGGAACTCCTCGCTGTGGAGGCAGAGCGAGCAGACTCAGAGGAGGAGGAGGAGGAGGAGGAGGAGGAGGAGGAGTCACTCGAAGAGGAGGAGGAAGACGAGCCCGCGCGAGACCTGGCCTTCGATCGTCGGCGCCGGGACTCAGCGCGCCTCTTGCTGTGACGAGAGGGAGAGCGGGACCTTCTCCTCTTGCTGGTGCCTCGTTTTTCCCTTTGCTTCCTCGGTCTCGGAGGAGCAGGGACCGCGAACTCCGCCTCCGCTGCCGGCGCCGGGGAAGCCCCTGATGACATCACGGGCCTTTCCTCCGCCCTCCTGGCGGGAGGGGCGAGTTGCTCCCAATCTGCGGCCACGCCCCCCGGGGAGGGAGGCATTTGGAGCTCGAGCAGGTGGAGCTCGGCCGAGCTCGGAAGATCGATGCCGGCGGAAGGCCGGGGAGCCTCCAGGAGTCCTTCGGCCGCATCCGGCTCCCTCACCAAGGTAGGAGGGGATTGCATCGGTGCCGGGGAGCCCGCCGAAACCGGCGATGGCAAGGTCGGCCCAGGGGACGGTCGGGTCTCCATCGGTAGCCGCTCGGCTAGCACCAAAGGGCTTTTCTCTGCAGCCGCTTGGAGGGCCGGGGAAGTCTTTCCCGCCCTTTTCCCGGAGGCTGTCTCTTGAGCAAGCACTGGGAGGCCATCTTGCCTGGCCTTCTCCCCATGCTTTTTTGCCTTCTTCTTTGGGACCACGGATTGTGGCTTGGCCCCAGGCAACAGAGTGGTTTTCTCTCCCAGCGTGCGGGGGCCTGGGAGGTCAGGCATCAGGGCCCTCTCATACAAGGCCGCCTTTAGTCTAAGCTCCCTGCTTTTTCTTGTCTGCGGCGTGAAGGCCGCGCACACAGCACAGGACTGGGTGAGGTGTCCCTCGCCCAGGCAAGTCAGGCAGAGATTGTGCCCGTCTGCATCGGGGAGCACGTTGGGGCATGCTGAGCACCTTTTGAAAGAGGTGGTAGCCATCTTGCCCGTCGGGAGCAAAGTGGGGATATCAAAGAAGAGTCCTTGTACCAGTCCGGGTCGAGGGGGATTAGATTACCTTGCTAATTCCGATAAACAGTCCAATAGTCAAGTCCAAAATAGCTGTAAGGTTCGATTTAGCTGTCTGCTAACGGCGGAAAAAAAGAGGATGGAGGGCGGGCTCCACGTAGGGCCTTATATACTCGAGGAGGGGGAGGTGGAGCCACGAGGGGGATACAATTCTTTGAGCTTTCTAGAAGGTTCCGAAGCTGGCCTGCGCTGGCGCAGGGATACCACAATGTGCGATTCACAGTTAACTACGACAGGAAAACAACATTTTGGCTACATTGTACCACTGTGTCCTTTTCAACAGAATAGTAATGACACCAAACTTACAGACTGTACTTTACCTTGGATTCAAGTTATCTGCTTTGATCTTTCTAATGATCTGGTTTACAACCCTAAACGTCTTTCAGCGTAATATTGATTCTGGAAGTGATGCCATTTATACTGTAGCATTAATGCAGTTTGTCACCACTTTAACTGCCATGGTTCAATGATATGGAATCCTGGGATTTGAAGTTTGGTGGGGCATCAGCACTCTTGGCCAGAGAAGGCTAAAGACCTTGCCAAACTACATCTCCTACACTTCCTCCGCACTGAGCCATGGCAGTTAAAGCATGTCAAGCTGCATTAATGCTACAGTATAGATGCATCCTAAGCTTACTCATTTCCTATTCAGGTGATACTTTGCTTAAGACCCAAGAAAATAGGACATTTTTATTCAGATTCCTTTAGCTGCCTACTAGTGACAAAAGGATGAAGGCTTTCCACCTCATAGGTCACAGTTTACATCAGGGGTATGAAATGTGCAACACTCCCATGGGTAACTCCCATGTGCCCTAGCTAGCACAGCCAATGCTGAAGACTGATGAGAACTGTAGCACTATTACTTCTGAAGACTCACATTTTCCTTTTTCTTTGTTCATAGCACAACTGATACAAATCTATTGTTTATCTTTAGCAATAAATCTTTCCTAGAAGATATTTATTATATTGTTTAGTATATTGTTGCTGGCCAAATTAATTTTGTCAGGTATGAGGCATGTGTCATTTACAGTGGTGACACATGCCTCTGAGAGCTGTTCATTACACTGTTGATGGGCAAAAGAACCTTCCATATATATACTATATTCTAACAACATATGTTTAAGAATTGGAAATAACATGTTTCCAAGCTAAACATTCACTTACTAAAGGACATATTACTCTCTATTGCAGAACCCAGATATCCCAGAAGACCAGGTATTAACTCAAATATCCAGATGAATAAGACTCAGCAGCCCGAAACACACTAGCTATTTGTACTCACCACCCATTTCACCCCATAACTACAAGTGACGAATCTGTGGTGTGATTGTGAACATAAGATATTTAAATAAATAGGTCAGTGATATCTGATCAATTATGCAGATCAATTAAGGACCCTACAAATAAAATTATTGTCTTTCTTCAAATCTAAGAGGCACTTTTTCCTATATAGGTAGTTCCCGAGATACAAACATCCGACTTACAAATGACTCTCGGTTAAGAACGAGGGTGAGACAACAGGAAGTGAGAGAAATCTACCCTTTGGAAGGGTAATTCACTCCCAAGAGTTATCACAAGGAAAAGGAATCTTTATCATCAATCCTTGCTTCCACAACAAGCCAAATTTTTCAAAATCCAATTATCACAGGGACAGAAAGTGAGCTGAAATCTTCTGAACAGGGGCACAGACCACAAACAAATGCCACAGGGATGTTAACCGTTCTCAAGGCTATCCAAAGCTTACATAGATACATACGTATGGGACTGGAGTTACACTTTAAAAATGTACCTGTTCTGATTTACATTCAAATTCAACTTATCTACAGAACCTATCTCGTTCATAACTTGGAGACTAGCTGTATAAACATAGCCAAAAATGGGGTGTGTCTTAGAATCACAAGTGTGTCTTACATATTTTTGGTGGTGGTACAGAAATTAGGGTGCATCACAATGAACTGAAGAAATACACTAGTTATAATCACAAAAGTCTGTAGTAGCTGACTCAATCAGTAACTTTTTATGTTTGGCACAACCCACAAAGTTGATAATATCAATTTAGCTCTTGCACTTCTGTTTTTTTAGCTAAATACTATGTATATCAAGAACAATCTTTGTGATCATATTACAATATAGTAATAAAACAAATGTCTTTTAATGACTGAATTAAATCTCTGTGAATTTGGCAGGAATTATATTTCCAAATCAGTTCTTGCAAAATTTGGACTATTAGTACTACTACAACTGTGTGATGAGAGGTCCTCCTTCAGGTCTCTTTTGCTGAGCAGAGGAAGAGAAGGAAGGGAAGAAAACGGAAAGAATGAGAAGGAAGGAAAGGAAGAAGAGAGAAGAAAGGAAAAGAGAAAGGGGAGGAGATGGAAGCATCCTGCTTCTCACCAAATGTGCGGAGCACAACCTTGTCATCACCAACACACTCTTCCGCCAGAAAAACAAGTTCAAGACATCATGGAAGCACCCCCGGTCAAAGCATTGGCACCTCTTAGACTATGTAATCACACGTGCCAGAGACCGCCGTGACGTGCTCCTCACAAGAGCCATGACAGGTGCTGACGACTGCTGGACTGACCACAGGCTAATTCGATTCTCGCTGGCTATCAAGATCGCTCCCAAGCGCAGACTCCAAGGAAGGAAGACAAGGCGCAAAATGAACACCCAAGCCCTTCAGGAGCCCTCCAGACGAGCCCATCTCCAAACAGCACTCAAGGACCATCTACCTACAGTACACCCCGAAAATGTTGAGGAACATTGGAACAAACTGAAGACCTCCATCATCCAAGCCTGCGAAGAAACTATTGGATACCAAGCCAAGAAACATCAAGACTGGTTTGATGAAAATGACATCGAGATCCAACAGCTAATTGACAAGAAAAGGAAAGCCTTCCAAGCATGGCAGAGAGACATCAACTGTGCTGCTAAGAAAAAGATCTATGCCAGTGCAAAAGCTGAGGTCCAAAGAAGGACAAGAGAACTCAAGAACATCTGGTGGACAAAGAAGGCCGAAGAAATCCAACACCTGGCAGATACCCATAATGCTCAGGGATTTTTCAAAGCCACAAAGGTCATCTACGGACCAAGAAACCATGGCATACAGCCTCTACGCTCATCAGATGGAACCAAACTCCTGAAGGACCAAAACGCAATTGCACTACGTTGGAAAGAACACTACCAAAGCCTCCTGAACCGCAGCTCCAAACGTGACCGAAGAGGTCCTCTCACAAATCCCACAACAACCAACCAGGGATGAGCTTGCAGCACTGCCTAGTTTGGAAGAAGTCAGCAATGCCATCAGCCAACAGAAGAATAACAAAGCCAGTGGACCAGATGGGATCCCTGCTGAAATCTTTAAAGAGGGAGGACCTGAGCTGACACACCAACTCCACCAGCTCATAGAAAAAGTGTGGGTGACCGAGAAAATCCCAGCAGATCTCAAGGACGCCACCATCATCACCCTCTTCAAAAAAGGGGAAAGAACAGACTGCGGAAACTATCGAGGTATCTCCCTTCCCTTTCCGCAGGGAAAATCCTCGCAAGAATCCTTGCAAACCGCCTTCTGCCCCTCTCAGAAGACACCCTCCCAGAATCCCAGAACGGCTTCCGCCCCTCCAGAGGAACCATAGACATGATCTTCACTGCACGACAGCTCCAAGAAAAATGCAGGGAACAAAACCAACCTCTGTACATGGCATTCATCGACCTTGCAAAGGCATTCGACACAGTGAATCGCAGCGCTCTCTGGACCATCCTCCACAAAATCGGGTGCCCTAACAAATTTGTGAACATCCTGCGGCTCCTCCATGATGACAAGATGGCAACAGTCTTGGACAGCAGTGGCTCCCAAAGTGACCCATTTAAAGTGGAATCCGGTGTCAAACAGGGATGTGTTATTGCCCCAACTCTATTCTCCATCTTCATCGCTATGATACTTCACCTTGTTGATGGGAAGCTTCCCACCGGAGTGGAAATCATCTATCGGACAGATGGCAAGCTATTCAACCTCAGCAGACTGAAAGCCAAAACCAAGGTTACAACAACATCTGTTATAGAACTCCAGTATGCCGATGACAATGTCATCTGTGTGCATTCAGAAGAAGATCTACAAGCCACTCTAAACACCTTCGCAGAAGCATACGAGAAGCTCGGCCTGTCACTGAACATTGAGAAAACCAAGGTGCTGTTCCAGCAGTCACCAGCCAATCCCTCTCCAATGCCAGTAATACAGCTTAATGATGTAACATTAGAAAATGTGGACCATTTCCGCTACCTTGGCAGCCACCTCTCCACCAAAGTCAACATCGACGCCGAAATACAACACCGCCTGAGCTCTGCAAGTGCAGCATTTTCCAGAATGAAGCAGAGAGTGTTTGAGGACCGGCACATCCGTAGGGAGACCAAGGTGCTTGTCTATAAAGCTATTGTCCTCCCAACCCTGCTCTATGCCTGTGAGACGTGGACTGTCTACAGACGTCACATGCAACTCCTGGAACGATTCCATCAGCGCTGCCTCCGGAAAATCCTGCAAATCTCCTGGGAGGACAAGCGGACAAACGTCAGTGTGCTGGAAGAAGCAAAGACCACCAGCATTGAAGCGATGGTCCTCCAACATCAACTCCGCTGGGCCGGCCACGTTGTCCAGATGCCTGACAACCGTCTCCCAAAGCAGTTGCTCTACTCCGAACTTAAGAACGGAAAATGAAATGTTGGTGGACAGGAAAAGAGATTTAAAGATGGGCTCAAAGCCAACCTTAAAAACTCTGGCATAGACACTGAGAACTGGGAAGCCCTGGCCCTTGAGCACTCCAGCTGGAGGACAGCTGTGACCAGCAGTGCTGCAGAATTTGAGGAGGCACGAGTGGAGGGTGAAAGAGAGAAACGTGCCAGGAGGAAGGCGCATCAAGCCAACCCCGACCGGGACCGCCTTCCACCTGGAAATCAATGCCCTCACTGCGGAAGAAGATGCAGAGCAAGAATAGGGCTCCACAGCCACATCCGGACCCACAGAGAAATCCATAACGGAAGACCATCTTACTCGTCCAACGAGGGATCGCCTAAGTAAGTAAGTAAGTAAGATGAGAGGTTGCTAAGTGGAAGTTAAAGGACAAGTAGAACTTCAAAATTACTTCTCCGCCTACCTATATTAAATTTCTTGCTGAAATGAAACCAAAATATACTTGTGTTGAAAAGTCCTGCACAATGACAAAATAACTAGGTTTTTCTGGAAAAAAAAACAACTTGGTTTTAACTAGAACAATCTTGATCAGATTGCAGGAAATTACATGTATGCATATTTAAAAGTAAATGGATCAGATAATATGCCTCAAAATTTGAAAAGGAAATGTTGAGAAGAAAAGCATAACCAAAACTCAGTTCACATTGGGTGGGTCCTATAAGTGCCCAAGGCACTTAATGAAAAACAAACAAACCCGACTTTAGTTAGAATTCCAACCAAATTTCAAGAAATTACATGTATGCACATTCAAAAGTAAATGGACTAGACAGGAGGCCTCAAAATCTGAAAAGATAAGCAGGTATATTTGAGTCTAGGTGAGAGAGACTAGGGGAAGTCTAGTTCTTACAGATGTTTTTAAATTGACTTTCAGAATCCCTAACCAGTATAGCCAATGCTAAGGGGTTATGGGATCTGCAACCCAGAACAATACCTGGATCAGTTTACAACCCAGGACTGCACACTTAAAACTACTGGAAGCATGAAGAGTTAGAGCCAACACTGTCCTACACAAAAACAATGACTACTTGGATGGGAGGCCATCAACAAATCTAAGGTGCCATAGGCTGTATCTCATAGGAAGAAACTGCCAAAACCACACCTAAGTATTCCTTGTCTAAGAAAACCATTTGGCAACAAGAGATTTCTAGACAGACACACTAGGTTGTCTGTAGCACTATGTTGTTTATATTGCTGTTTGCTCTAAATACCCTAAAGACATCAGACCCTGTTTGTTCTTTGAAGTATCAGCCCTATTTAGTACTTCAATGAAAGGCTGCCAAGGGACGCCAGGTGCCATACAGTATATTTCGTAGGAAGGAACAGGCAAAACCACCCCTGAGTCTTCCTTGACTAAGAAAACCCAACACGGGTGCCACAAGGTAGCAGGCGATTTGAAGAAAAATGTTAGATTGTTGTCTGTAGCAGTATGTTGTTTACACTACTCTTAGCCCAAAATACCCTAAAGGTATCTGATCTTGGAAAGGTCAGCCCTGATTAGTATTTGGATGGGAGGACATCAATGATTCCTAGGTGTTGTATTTACCCACGTGAAGGAACTGGCAACACCACCTCTGAGGACTCCTTACCTGTGAAACTCATGGAGTGGCCATATGGCAGCAGGCAACTTGATAACAGAGGCAGAAGGGGTACATCTAACATAGAAGTAATACAATCTGATATCACTTAAACTGCCATGCCTCAATGTTATGGAATCATGGCATCTGTTGCTTTACAAGGTCTTTAGCCTTATCTGCCAAAGACTGCTGGTGCCTTGACAAACTACCAATCCCATTATTCCAAAGCATTGAGCCGTGGCAGTAAAAGCAGCTTCAAAGTGCATGAATTTTACAGTGAGCAATGTAGATTCACTCAAAGTTGTCGGGGGTCTCTACCACACAGCTGAATAAAATCCCACATTATATACTTTGAACAGGAATATATGGCAGTGTGGACTCAGCTAACCCAGGCCCCTTCCACACAACTGAACAAAACCCCACATTTTCTGCTTTGAACTGGAATTTATGGCAGTGTGGACTCAGATAACCCAGCTCAAAGGAAACACTGTGGGATTTTCTGACTTGATATTCTGGATTATATGGCTGTGTGGAAGGGCCTTGACAGGCTCATCTGACACCAGTTCCCTGTATGTGGGTGTGTAAAGCAACAAGACTCTTCCTCACAGGTGTGTGTCCTGTTATTACTGCGTGGAGCATTGCTTGTTTCTCCGCCAGCCCATAAACACACCGGTTCAAAATACCAAAGGGGATCCCCGCCTGAATCAGGCATCCTCCTTTAAAGTATAATCAAAAAAATAATCCAACTGTAAAACAAAGGTGGATTCTTTTTTGATATTTGAAAGGAGGATGTCTCATTTGTTTTACATGACAGTGGCAGCTCGGATAGTATATACTAGATATTGGAAAACCTCAGATACCTCCCTTAGAAGAATGGGAAAAATACATTACATATTTGCTAATAATGGATGAAATAACTGTACTATTAAGACAACCATGAGATAACTTTGTTAATGAATGGTAACCAATAATTCAACATCTCAATGTAAAATTAAACTAAAAATGTACAAAGAGGATTCGATAAGACAGTAGACAAGGAGGAAGCTGATATTAAGTTAGAGCCTGTGATGCCTTTATATGTATTATTTAAATAAAAGACTGAGAAATGATTATAGAACAATAATAGTTGGAAAGTATTGCACTGTAAAAGCAACAAACACGTACAAATGTTTGCCTATTGGAATAAATAAATAATTTGAGAACACAAAAATGCTGGACCACTCTCACAACCACCATGTCAGACTACACAGAGAAGCCATTGAAATCCACAAACATGTGGACAATTTCAACAGAAAGGAAGAAACCATGAAAATGAACAAAATCTGGCTACCAGTATTAAAAAAATCTAAAATTAAAACAGCAGAGAGAAAAACAGGCAGGGACATCTAATCACCTTTCAAGAAGAGTTTGCTCCAGGCACAGTCAGCCCATTGTATGCTAATCAAGGTGGTCAATTGAAGATTCACACCTAGCCCAACTTACAAAAGCCCTTTGTCTCACCCTGGTCATTCCACAGATATATAAACCCCTTTTTTCCCAGCTCCAGCAGACCTCACCTCTGAGGAAGCTTGCCATAGATGCAGGCGAAACGTCAGGAGAAAGGCCTCTAGAACATGGCCATATAGCCCGAAAAAACCCACAAGAACTGAGTATCAAAATTAATCTTCCCCTTTTCAAACTGTACATATTTTTAACCATCCAATTCTGAATTTATTCTAGTATCTATTCCACCACCTTAAATAAAAGCACCGGGGATAATAGTAGTAATGTTTGACATTATTATAGCTTGCTGTTATTTTATATTATTATTTATATATTTATATTCAGATATAAATGATATCCTTATGATTTATATATTTACATGTATATATGTCTATTTATTACATTATTTATTATATTCATATATAAGATCATTATTTCTGTTATTTATATTTAGTTATTTAGTTATTATGCTATTTATATTCTTTATATTTTTATTATATGAGCAAACTTCAGCCCTCCAAGTGTTTTGGACTTCAACTCCCACAATTACTAACAACCTGGAGGGCTGAAGTTTGCCCACACCTGCCATGAGAGCTTGTTTGGCAGTGGAATATGCTGCCTGGATGTGTGATAGAGCAGCGGTTCTCAACCTGTGGGTCCCCAGGTGTTTTGGCCTACAACTCCCAGAAATCCCAGCCAGTTTACCAGGAGTTCTGGTAATTGAAGGCCAAAACATATGGGGACCCACAGGTTGAGAACCACTGCTCTAGAGTCTTTAAGCAGAGCCTGGATAGCTATCTGTAGGGATGGCTTTGATAGTGTACTCTTACATGGCAGAATGGAGTTGGAATGGATGAGCTTTGGGTGCCCCTTCCAACTCTATAGAGAAGGCCTCGGTAAACTTCGGTCCTCCGGGTGTTTTGGACTTCAACTCCCACAATTCCTAACAGCCTACAGGAATTGTGGGAGTTGAAGTCCAAAACACCCGGAGGACCGAAGTTTAACCAGGCCTGCTCTAGAGTAATACACTGCCTGGGCGTGTGGTGGAGGCTATCTGCCGGGAAGGCTTGGCGTGGGGTCGGTCTGGATGGCCTTTGGGGCCTCTTCTCTGATGCTCTGCGTGGGGCCTCCTCCTCCTTTCCTTCCCTCTCTCACCGGGCCCGTAGAACTTGCTGCCTTTGGTCACGTCGAAGACTTTGCCGTTGACGGCGAGGAGGAGGCGCGGCGTGCGGGCGCCGTCGTACTCGCGCAGCTGCTCCAGCGTGAAGTCCCGCCGCTTCATCCGGGGCAGCGCGTCGGCCGGGCTGGCAGGCGCCGCGCCCCCCGCCCCGCTCCGCTTCGCCCAGCGCCTGTAGAGTTGGTAGGCCAGGAGCGCCGTCAGCGCCACAAACGCCAGGCTCAGCAGCATGTCGAGGGCCCCGCCGCCTCCCAGCCAGCTCCCGGCCGCCGCCACCTCCTCGGCGCCGCCTCCCCCTTCTTCGGCGCCGCCTCCTTGCTCAGTCCTTAGCTTCCCACCGCCATCGTCCGCCATCACGGCCTGCCTGAAAGGAACCGCTCCGCCCCACCCGGGGAGGCCAAGGGGGGCGGGGCCACGCGCTGAGGTTGCTTTCCCAACCCGGCTCTCCGATTGGACGCCGGGAAGGACACGTCATCCGCGCTCGCTCGCGCCCGGGAGGACGAATGAGAAGCAGGCGCACGCGGCGGCCCAACGGTCTGCCTCCCTCTTGCTTCCCCTCCCCCTCCCCTTTTAGGGGAGCTGCGTTTGGGCGGGAGGCAGAACAGGAGAGGAAAAGGGCTGTTGGGGTGCGCGCGCACGCACGCACGCAAGGCGGGCTCGCGGGCGGGTTGGCTGCCTTGCGCACGCGCTCTTTCTCGCTCTCGCGCTTGAGACCCTTTGTCGCGGGCGGGGAGGGGGGGGGAGTGTGTCACGTGGTGACCCCAGCCAGGAATGCGGCGCGCGGGAATCCCACTCGGAAACTGGAATTAGGCGCGCTCGGCTAAGAGCAAAGAAGAAGAAGAATAATATATTATTATTATATTATATTAATTATAATATAATTAATAAGAAATGCAATTATTAATTTTATATATATATTTAAAAATAAAATAAAAACGAATATATATATATATAATAAATGCAATTATTTTTATATATATTTAAAAATAAAAAACGAATTTATATATTAATATAAATAATATATATAATATAATAAATGCAATTTTATATATATTTAAAATAAAATACGAAGGAATTTATATATTAATATAAACAATATAATATATATTAAATATAATATAATGCAATTATTTATATTTATATATATATGTAAAAATAAAATAAAACAAATATATATTAATATAAATATATATTAAATATAATATGATAAATAAGAAATGCAATTATATATATATAATATATATTATAAGAAATAAAAATGCAATTTTATATATATTTTAAAAAAACAAATGAATTTATATATTGATATAAATGATATAATATATATTAAATATAATAAATAAGAAATGCAAGTTTTGTATGTAAAAATAAAATACAAATGAATGTATATATTAATATAAAATATAATATATATATTAAATATAATAAATAGGAAATGCAATTATTTATATATATATTTAAAAATAAAATACAAATAAATGTATATATTAATATAAATAATATATATATTAAATATGATATAATAAATAAGAAATGCAATCATTTTTAGATATGGAAAAATAAAATAAAAATGAATGTATATATATTACTATAAGTAATATAATATATTTTATTGAGAAGGATGAGGTATAAATATTCTAAATAAATAAACAACAAATAATAAATATATATGAATATGATTAATAATTAAATAACAGTATTTATATATGAATAAAATAATGTATTAAATGATATAAATGTAATATGTATTAATAAAATAATGTAATGAAATAAATGTATTTACTTTTTACTCGTAAGCCACTCTGAGTCCCCTTCGGGTGAGAAAGGCGGCATATAAATGTCATAAGTAAATTATATATATATAAAATAAATAACAATGTAATAATATAAATATAAATAACATAAATAATGATATATATTAATATAATAAGTAACAATATACATATAATATACAGTAACAACAAGCCATAATAATGGCAGATATTACTACTATTTGTTGTGGATCAACAACAAAACTGGCGTTTGAACTGGAGACAGTAAAGTAAAGTAAGATGTGCTGTGAAATCCTCAACAGGAATAAACTTCAGTGGCACCCACTGGCACATGCAGTGAGATTATCAGTTTCTTCTGGGATTTACTGATTCATGAGTTTTCTTCTGCAATGCCAGTTGTGGAAAATCTCAAGCTATGAGGGGGGGGGGGGGACACAAAATATTTCTTTATATGAGAACCTTCTGAGATTTTGCATCTGGCAGCTAATCAGTAACGGGTCAAGTGTGAGAAATTGGTTACAACTATTCATTATCTGGTATTAAAAAGTATGATTTATAACCATTATGGAAAAGTTGTCAAGATAGATGGAAAATTAGACCAAAAATATTCTATTTAAGGTGGTACTTCCTTCAATGATGAAACAGACACTAGAATAAATAAATTCAGTATCGGATGGTTAAAATATATACAGTTTGAAAGGGGAAGTTTAATTTGGATATTTTAGTTGTCATCTTTTATTATGAGCTTTAGTGCTGTGATGTTATAATTTATATGAAAGCAAGAAGTTTATACAATAACCAATTCCATACCAGTCTTCCTATTCCCTTTACTTTGTTGCATTATTTGTTGAATGGGGAGGAGGAATAAGGAGGATGTTAATCTTACTGTTGTTTACTTTGGTTTCTCGATTGCATCTCAATCAAGATATAAATATAATAATAATGTAATGATTGCAAACTCTTTAAATAAAGCAAAAATGAATAAAACAAATCCCACTTAGCTTGAATGCGTTTACAACTAGGCAAGTGTGTATAGCTTTTTAACCTAAAACACACTTAAGAGACAGAAAAGAAAGAGAGGAAGCTGTGCAAATTAGCATTTTTGTTCCTGTCTGCTTCACAGAAGCTGTGAACTTTGACTGTCTGCTAGGAATAGTTAAACTGTGCCTCCGCCTATTATCTGCTTATACATTTGCAAACAAACTTTACAAAGCACCATAAAATTCCAGGAATTTTTTTCCCATGGAAACCCAACCTGGGTGAGTATTGTTCCCCAGAAATTTCTCACCACTACTCAGTGTATTGTGATTTCTATCCTACGTTTTGATCCAGAAGGATGCCTAACAAATAATTTAGTACAATATTATTGCTATTCTAGCTATCCTGGCACATGAGATAGTTTTGGTGACATATATTCTTCCTTTCTCCTAGTACAGTGGTTCTCAACCTGGGGTCCCTAGATGTTTTTGGCCTACAACTCCCAGAAAAACATCTGAGGACCCCAGGTTGAGAACCACTGTCCTAGTAGAATATGGAAAGTTACTTGTATAAACTCAACAATCTCCAGGCTGTATGACCCTTTATCCTGCCCAGTAATTTTTTTCTGTTTTCCCCTGATTGCATGTTTTTTCACTGCTGAAGCGAAAAGAGATTGGCGACCTCATCACACTAGGGCAGCGTTTCTCAACCTGGGGGTCGGAACCTCTGGGAAGTGGGTTTGGAGGGGTCACCAAAGACCATCAGAAAACCTATATTTCTCACAGTCTTAGGAATCTCTTTGGCAGAGGATGAAGATCTCTCTGCCTATCCTTCTCTTCCTTTTGGAAATAGATGGCAAATCTTCCCACCAAAAGCCCTCCTCTGCTGTGATTGTCCGGCCTCTCAGTCAAGGGGAAGGCTGTTTTTGAGACTTCAAGTGGGGAGGGAGAGCGTGCGAGGCTGGAGAGAGGTGCGCGCCAGTGAGTCCCTTCAAGGCATGGGGATTCTGTTGGGAAGTTTGGCATAATTCTATCATTGGTGGGGTTCAGAATAGTAGGTGAACTATAAATTCCAGCAACTACAACTCCCAAATGTCAAGGTCTATTTCCTTCAAACTCCAACAGAGTTCAAATTTTGGCATATTGAGTATTGGTGCCAAGCTGGTCCAGATCTATCATTGTTTGTGTCCACAGTGCTCTCTGGATGTAGGTGAACTACAACTCCAAAACCCGAGATCAATGCCCACCAAATCCTTTCAGTATTTTCTGTTGGGTCATGGGTGTTCTGTGTGCCAGGACTGGTTCAATTCCATTGTTGGTGGAGTTCAGGATGCTCTTTGATTGTAGGTTAACTATAAATCCCAGCAACTCCAACCCCCAAATGACAAAATTAATCCCCCTCCAACCCCACCAGTATTCAAATTTGGACATATTAGGTATTTGTGCCAAATTTGGTCCAATGAATGAAAATACATCCTGCATATCAGATATTTGCATAACAATAGCACAAATTTGGGCATATTAGGTATTTGTGCCAAATTTGGTCCAACGAATGAAAATACATCCTGCATATCAGGTATTTACATAACAGTAGCACAATTACAGTTATGAAGTAGCAATGAAAATAATTTTATGGTTGGGAATCACCACAAAATGAAGAACTGTATTAAGGGATTGTGGTATTAGGAAGGTTGAGAAACACTGCACTAGCGAATGAATCCAGTTTAAATTTGGTTGCTGCCTCCTGCAGAATTCTGGGGTTTGTAGTTTAGGGAAGAGCCTTTAACAGCCTCACTAAAATAAAAACTCCAGAATTTTGCAGGAGGCAGCAACCGGATTTAAAGTGGATTCATTCTCCAGTGTGATGAAGTAGTGAAGCAAGTGTTACTTACTGCCAGCCTCTGATAACCAGCTAAGCAATCAGAGTAAATGGATGCTCTATTACCTGGCAGTGCAACTTTCTCCTAAAAAGCTCTTTTCAGTGCCCCAGGGCTATCATATTTGAAGTAAACCTTTGATAGTTTGCTTTCGAGAAAAATGACAGGACATTTCCAAATGATTCCGATACAGCAGAGAGCCGTGATTGCCTACAGCTGCATGGCCTCCATCCAGTAAATATTTACAGATGGCCAAAAGGCAGCTGGTGGAAGACCCATTATCACAGGGTGGCTACTCCATTCTTGTTTTTTATGGTCACACCTCCCACAGCTGCTCCAGGTTATTTGTAGTCATCCGAACACTGGATTCCATTCCTGACCAAAGTTCAGTAACAGAATTGCTCCCGTACAGCCCACAGCAACTACAGGACAAGTGGTTGTAAAACGGAAAATAGATGATCAGCCCCAGGAATAAGTGATTCACATGACTCTCCTGTAGACAGGAACCTTCCTTTTATGCTTTATATTGCATTACTACTCTGTCCTGCATCTGGGGGCACAGATTGTAAATTAGTCCTCCAAGTACTTCCTGGAACAAAGACAAGTCCATAAAGTGGCACCGGAGCATTAATTTCCTTTTGAAAGAAAAAGACTGGAGACTCTCAACATTTGACCTATTGGGGAAAAAAAAGATTTTATTTACAGATAGGCAAGCAGAGCAGAGAGCAAAGCTATTGTTGCAGCATCTGATTCCCAAAGAGATGGTTTCCAGGGCTGCATTCTATGTAGCTCTCCAAAGCTTTGGGTATCTAAGGGCCCTTTCACACCGCTCTATATCGCAGAATATCAAAGCAGAAAATCCCACAATATCTGCTTTGAACTGGGTTATTTGAGTCCACACTGCCATATACCCAGTTCAAAGCAGATAATCTGGGATTTTATTCACCTGTGTGGAAGAGGCTTGAGTTAACAAGGAAGAAAGAAACAGAGTCAGTCCTCTGTGTTTGTGGATTTCGCTTTTATAGTTTCTATTATTTATGGATTTGATTAATATGTTCTCTCTAGGAATCTCTAGGTCCGGTGTGACTTTACGGTCAACGACTACCAGAGAGTTGCACTAGAAGACCTGCAGCTTCCTAGAGATAACTTTTCTCTAGGCATTTGTAAATCCTCCAGTGTGATTCTGTGGTTAGCTTCTGGCAGATGTTGGCCACAGAGGTGTGCTGAAGAGCCTAGAGATTCCCAGAGAGGAATGGCTTTTTATTTGTTTTTTTTCTCCAGGATTGTGTGGGTCCTGCATCAATTTTAGTGAATGTGAGAGGCTGACTGTATTAAGAAAACCGAAAGAGGGACCACAAATCTATATTAATTAAAATGTAATGTTTGTTTGTGGGATTAACATAACTCAAAAACCACTGGGCGAACTGACACCAAATTTGGCCGCAAGACACCTATCAGGCCAACAAGTGACCATCACTCATAAAAACACTGAAAAACACACCGGAAGGGACTTAAACAGCCAAAAAACAAAAATTACATTACAATGCATGGGCAAAACCACACACACACACACACATGCAAACAAACATATACACATACATATACACACAAAAAACACATATACACCGACTGGGCCACAGCGACGCGTGGCAGGGGATGGTTCGTGAGTCATATAATTCTATTGTGGCAGATAAAGCCATCTAGATAGTTAAAGACTTTCTATTCATTGGCGTAGTCATTAATCAAAATTGAGGTTGTTGTCAATAAATTTGAAGGCTGAGCTTTAGAAAGGGAGATACGAAGAAATTATATAATATCCTTGAGACACATACATTCCTATTAGTTTGTGGCATTAACATAACTCAAAAACTACTGGACGAATTGACACCAAATTTGGACACAATACACGTATCAGGCCAATGAGTGACCATC
Source organism: Anolis sagrei (assembly GCF_037176765.1). Taxonomy (NCBI): domain Eukaryota; kingdom Metazoa; phylum Chordata; class Lepidosauria; order Squamata; family Anolidae; genus Anolis; species Anolis sagrei. Next base: position 39,283,329 of record NC_090025.1, read on the forward strand.
ACTCATAAAAACACAGAAAAACACAGCAGAAGAGACTTAAAAAGCAAAAAAGCCAAACACATTATAACGTATGCGCAAAACCACACATACACATATATATACGCAAACACACATATATACACATATACACAAATATATACACACATATATACACACAAAGCACATATACACAGACTGAGCCACAGCAACATGTGGCAGGGAACGGCTAGTGTGTGTGTGAGAGAGAGAGAGAGAGAGTTCCAAAGTCAGAATCATGCCTGCCACAAAACGTCTGATTGCTTGGTGATTCTGCAAGACAGAGGTTGAAGAATAGTGAGAAAGAAGATCAATTGAAATATGGTAGTGAAGGAGAGTCTGTGGATACCAGGCACTGCCAAGAAGGGGAATAAATGGGTCTGAGAACCAATCAAGCCTGAAGTCTCCCTAGAAGCCAAAATCATTATATTAAGTCTATTGCACAGCATGAAATAAGACGACTCATTAAAAAAAGCTAGTTAAGCTTGGTAAGATAGAGAAGGCAGTACAAAACGAAGAAGGCTGCATTAGAGGTGGAAAGACTCAATCAAGGAAGACACACTTTTAAGCCTGCAAAATCTTAGAAGAGCTGTTAATAGCAGGGGCCAACATTCTGTTCAGTAGTGACCAAAAGTCACCCTAAAACTGGCATTATAAACCATGTATCCCCCAACATACAACCATTTTCTCAGTTGTCTGAGAAATGGGAGGGGTGACTGGAGAGACATCAAATCCTCTTCAGGTAGATATGTACAACGCAACAGGCTTGTCACTACATGCAGACACATGCAAGGCCAGATGATGGTCTTGCTTACCTGATGTGTACCTGGAATCTCAGAAAATCCCAGCCAAACAAGATATTGGCAAATATAGCAGAGGAAATGCTTTCTGGAGTAGAAAGAATAGATTAATATGGGAAAGAGAAAAAAAAGACTGGAAAAATGAAGAAGCAAAATATTGATTTGAATGGAGGTGGAGGAATATAAAGCAGAGGCACAAAAATTGGGAAAACGTATTGACTTGAGTATAAGCAGAGGGTGGGAAATACAACAGCTACCGGTAAATTTCAAAATAACAATAGATACCAATAAAATTACATTAATCGAGGTATCAGTAGGTTAAATGTTTTTGGATATTTACATAAAACTGTAATTTAAGATAAGGCTGTCCAACTCTGATTAAAGCATTATTCTAACCTTCAGTGTAAATGTGCCTACATATCCTTCCAATAATAAGAGAGTAAAATAATAAATGTAATAAAAATAAAAATAATAGAATAAAATAATAAATGTAATATAATAATAGAGTTAAATAATGTAAATGTGATAATAATAATAATAAAAATAAAAAGAGTAAAATAATAAATGTAATAATAATAATAACAGTAAAATAATAACTAACTTTGACTCAAGTATAAGCTGAGGGAGTTTTTTTTCAGCCTAAAAAAGAGCTGAAAAACTCAGTTTATAATTGAGTATATACAGTAGATGTAGATATGTATATGTATATGTATATATATATATATATATATATAGAGAGAGAGAGAGAGAGAGTATGATATATAAATTTCATATAATCTTTATTGTTGTTGTTGTTCATTCGTTCAGTCGTCTCCGACTCTTCGTGAGCTCATGGACCAGCCCACGCCAGAGCTCCCTGTCGGCCGTCACCACCCCCAGCTCCTTCAAGGTCAGTCCAGTCACTTCAAGGATGCCATCCATCCATCTTGCCCTTGGTCGGCCCCTCTTCCTTTTGCCTTCCACTTTCCCCAGCAATCTTTATTGTACAGTATTGATTATTGATTATTGTACAGTTGATTTTTATGTATTTTCCTCTATAGCCACTCCATGTAGTTCATCACAAACATCTTTGGGTTGTTGTAGGTTTTTTCTCTCCTGACATTTCGCCTGCATCTGTGGCAAGCATCTTCAGAGGTGGTGATATTCTATTATTTGATAATTGGCAACCTAGGGTACAATAACTAGGACAGTGGATCCCAACCTTTTTTTGACCAGGGACCACTTTGACCACGCTCCAGCATTAGTACCAAAAGGTTTACAAATAAGTTTCAGTCTGGTTATTTGGGATGCCGATTCAGAAAAATTGCATTGGATAGACCACATCAGCTGATACCATCCAGTAGTCACCATCTGATACTGTTTCTGATACGGAGCATATATCATCCAGTAATCACCATCTTCTCGTCCACAGAAGACCATATTTAATAAGCCTCAGCACTATAAGAGGGTTTCGCAAGACCAGTCACTCTAGTTGCAACGGTGTAGTAACAGTGAAACCGCGGACCATATTTTAGTTCTTGCAGGCCACTGGTGGGAACCACTGGACTAGGGCATGGAGCCACCTAATTACTGGAGGAACACAATGACAGTGAATCAACAGTGCAAAATATGTAGGAGATAATTCTTTTTAAAGGTTGGTGCAAGAGTGGCTACAAAGAAAGACTATAAAGGTGAGCCAGGATGACCATTTCCATGTGCAATAAGATAATATTTTATTTTATATTGTGGATTTTTCCCCTCTTGCTATGATAAATGATTTGAGACTTTTCTTGCATATTTGAAATGTCTAGAGAAAAGTATTAGAAATATAGGAATAATCTGCAGGGTGTTTTCAAAATCTAGGGCAGTAAAAAAAGCCATACCCACAACAATCTGATAGGGTAACATTTTGATAGAGCACAGGGCACTGAAGAAAATGCAACACTCTTTTAGATGTGAAAAAGCAAATGTAAAGGAAGACATGTTGTTGTGTGCCTGTAGCGCATCTGCATTGATTTCTGTACAGTGTCAGCAGGGATTCTCCCAGGCAAATGCAAAGTAGATGTCTGCTGCAGGGCAGAAATACTGGGTCAGGTGCGCCTGGTTCATGTTTCACACTGATAACAGTGGGCAATAGTTGTCTTATGACAACATTTTCAAGGACAAAATAAATACACCTCACCCCCCACGGATCTACTTACAGAAAATAATCAATTGCATCCCAGGCATGAGGTGGGATTGATCAATGGGAAACAGTGGGGCCATATTTTACTATTTCAGAAGGAAGAAGCTTGGGGATAAACTCAGATATTCTATAGTGCAACTTCTTGCTATTATATTTATTGTGATCGTGAGATGTGGCTGGAAATTACTAGGTCTTTTGTGCTGTCTTTTTTACCAACTTGGTGGAAGGTAGATTAAAGACATTGAGATTAAATAATTCTAAGACATGTAAGATATATCTAATATCACACCTAAGACATTTGTGGTAAGAAAATAGTAGTTTATTATAAACTAAGCATAATTAAAGGGGTGGAGTAAAAAGGTAAAGGTTTCCCCTCGACATTAAGTCTAGTCGTGTTCAACTCTGGGGGGGGGGGGGGTTACTCATCTCCATTTCTAAACCGAAGAGCCGGCATTGTCTGTGGACACCTTCAAAGTCATGTGGCCAGCATGGAGCGCTGTTACCTTCCCGCCGGAGCGGTACTTATTGATCTACTCACATCTGCATGTTTTCAAACCTCTAGGTTGGCAGAAGCTGGGGCTAACAGCAGGAGCTCGCCCTGCTCCCCGGATTCGAACTTGCCAACCTTTCGGCCAGCAAGTTTAGCAGCTCAGCAGTTTAACCTGCTGTGCCACCGGGGGCTCCATAACATTTTACACAAATGTGTAAATTTTTCTGTGGAAGACATTGCTAAACAATGCACAACTGCTGTTTCAGTTCACAGAAATAAATCTCAACATCAAGTACAGTGGTTTTGGGGGTTATAATCCTAGGTGATATTTATCACAGTCCCAAAAGATATGGAGGAGGGAAGTTATTCAAAACGGTCTGGGTTGGATATGTGCAGTTAGGGATATCAATATATTGTATCTTGGATCTTAGATATGCATTAGTATGAATCAGCACCTATTAAAGAACATTTAGTAAAAAGCAATAAAATGAGAAAATGGTCTTTGAAAGGGTTTGTCTGCTGCTGCTCCATTGTGGGGTGGAAAAGACTTCATGCAAAAGGAAGGAGACTGCTTTATTTCATTAATGCCCTTTGAAAACTATAAATCTTTTGGGGTGGGTGGTCCTGTGTTCAATAAGAGTTGGACTAGCACTTTGGGAGGCCAAGATTAGAATTCCCACTCAGCCATAAAACCCAGTTGGGTACGTCACACTCTCTCAGCCTTAGAGGAAGATAAAGCAATCCTCTGAATAAATCTTGCTTATGTTAATATTTACATTAAGAAAACAAGCAGCCCACAGCTGTACTTTCACTTGCTGCTCTGAAAATGTTTGTGTTATATTCCATCTCTTTTGAAATGGATGGATTTGGGTGATTCCTTTGTGATGACAATAAAAGGTTACGAGAAGACTCATAGCAGTTGTGGACATAAATCGTTTGGATTTTCAGAGATTTAATAAGGAAACAAGATAAAGATATCAATTGTTACACTTTTACATAAATAACTGAGCATGGAATGCAGCAGTGGGGCAACTGTGGCCTGCTATTCACATGTGGTCCACAGGGCTGCAATTTCCAACTCCCTAGACCTCTCAACGAAGATCCACAAAGTTAAAGCAACGGTATTCCCCATAGTTACCCTATGGATGTGAGAGCTGGACCATAGGGAAGGCTGAGCGAAGGAAGATAGATGCTTTTGAACTGTGGTGTTGGAGGAAAGTTCTGAGAGTGCCGTGGACCACCAGAAGATCCAGCTAGTCCATACTTCAGGAAATAAAGCCCGACTACTCATTGGAGGGAAGGATAATAGAGGCAAAGATGAAGTACTTTGGCCACATCATGAGAAGAAAGGAAAGCTTAGAGAAGACAATGTTGCTGGGGAAAATGGAAGGAAAAAGAAAGAGGGGCCGACCAAGGGCAATATGGATGGATGGCATCCTTGAAGTGACTGGATTGACCTTGAAGGAGCTGGGGGTGGAGACGGCCGACAGGGAGCTCTAGCGTGGGATGGTCCATGAGGTCACAAAGAGTCGGAAACAACTGAACGAATGAACAACAACAAAACCTCTCAAAGACTTTAGGAAGTTGTGACGGCATGAGTGCCACCTGTGCGTAGAACTTTAAAGTGCAAAGGTGAAAACTGTATAACATGCCCAGACCTGCCTAGTTTGTAAATGTATAGTTGGATTGATTGGATATTTATAGCTGTCAATCAATGTTGTTTGCACCAGTTATATTGCTTCCTCGGCCTAACTGCTTGGCTCCACCTCTTCCTGGAGGAGGGCAGAGCTTTCCCTTTTCCATTCTAACATCAAACTTTCTATCAGATAGACGTGAGAAAGAGACTTGGCTCTAAAGCCTTTAATTAAGTCACCTCTCATCACCAATTCTAAGGTTTTTACCCTTGGGACTCATACTTCATGCCCAGATCACCCTGGACAACGTTGAGGAGACCCAAGCGCCTTCAAGCCGGTCCTTTGGCATCAAAAGGAAGACTCTGTACCTTCAACATAGGCCATTGGACTGGGAGTTGTGTTGTTCCGACTTTCACAACCATTGAGAAAAGAGGGAACAGGAAAAGCTTATCAGCTGCAAAAATCTCCTTGGACCGAAGACAACCAGAGACTGTAATGTATATTTCCTTTACCCCCTTTGAAACTTCCAGCTTATTGCCTTAAAGGGATAACTCTTAGTGAACAATAAAACCTATTTTGAGTTATCTACAGTGTTTTGGTCCTTGGGAGTTCCAGTTCTCTAAAGGAAGGCAAGAAGCAATCCCCTGGGGGAAAGATGTCACATCTATGTCTCTTTCACTAAGAGTTATAGCCCCAAGGCGCGACGGCATAGAAGCTTTAAAAAAATCTGTATTCCCTAATGGGTTAAAACAATTGCAAAAGTTTTGCCCACGTGACAAATGAGAAACATGGGAAAATGGGCAAAAACAAAACCATAAGTGTGACTTCTAGTTGTGTCAGGCACATTGTTGTGGCCTGTTGGAGGAATGTAGACATGGCACTATTCCCTATGCAATTGCCCACAGATACTTGAATTGCCTGCCTCAAGGCATGTCTGGAACTCTAAAGGAATAGATTTAAAAGACAAGGAACATGCAGCTAACCTTCTTATGGAAAATGTTTCAGTGTTTTGACAATTCCCGTCAGCATGGTAACATTATTTTTCACAAATATTCCAATGACAGGCAGTCCCCAAGTTGCAGACAAAGTGGGTTCTGTTGGGTTTTTTCAAAAGTTGAATTTGTATGTAAGTTGGAACAGGTAAATTTTAAGTGTAACTCCAGTCAAATGTATATAATATATATTATAGCTTTGGATAGCATAGAAAAGAGTTAACACCCATGTGGTGTTTGTTTTGTTGGTTGAGGTCCTGTTGAGAAGACTTCACCTCACTTTCTGTCCCTGTGATAATTGGATTTTGAAAAAAAAGGCTCATTGTGGAAACAAGGATTGGTGAGAAAGCTTCAGATAGACCAGTGTTTCTCAACCTTCCTAAAGCTGCACCCCCTTAATACAGTTCCTCATGTTGTGGTGACCCCCAACCATTAAATTATATTTGTTGCTATTTTCATAACTGTAGTTTTGCTACTGTTATGAATCATAATGTAAATATCTGATATGAAGGAGGTATTTTCATTCACGGGACTAAATTTGGCACAAATATCCGATACACCCAAATTTGAATATTGGTGGGGTTAGAATGGAGGATTGATTTTGCTATTTGGGAGTTGTAGTTGCTGGGATTTGTAGTTAATCAAAGAGCATTCTGAACTCCACCAATTATGGAATTGAACCAAACTTGGCACACAGAACTCCCATGACCCACAGAAAATACTGAAAGCATTTGGTGGGCATTGACCTTGAGTTTTGGAGTTGTAGTTTACCTACATCCAGAGAGCACTGTGGACTCAAACAATGATGGATCTCGACCAAATTTGGCACCAGTACTCAATATGTTCAAATGTGAACAATGAGGGAGTTTGGAGAAAATAGACTTGACATTTGGGAGTTGTAGTTGCTGGGATTTATAGTTCACCTTCAATCAAAGAGCATTCTGAAACCCACCAAGGCTAGAATTGGGCCAAACTTCCCACACAGAACCCCTATGACCAGCAGAAAATACTATGTTTTCTGATGGTCTTTGGTGACCCCTCTGACACCTTCTTGTGATCCCCCCCCCCAGGGGTCCTTACCACTAGGTTAAGCAACACTGGTGCAGACACCCTTTCCCCCATGATAACTCTTCCAAGAGTGAATTTCCTTTCCTAGGAGTAGATTTATCTCACTTCCTGTTGTCTCAACCCCATTCCCAATTATAAGTTGTTGTTTTTTGTTTTTAACTTTCTACGTGGAGTGTGATCAGGTCTTGTCAGACCTTGTTGTTCTGTTTCTTATTGTGATATGGCCTAAGGGCTAATCAATAAAAATTACTACTACTATAAGTTGTTTGTCAGTCGGATGTTTGTAACTCAGGAACTGCCTGTAAACAGACCTCAACATTAAAACTGAGATTAAAAGCCAGCATATGGTTTGAAGTCATTCCCAATTTACTGTGAGTCTAAGGCAAACTTCTTATGGATTTTCTTCCTTGCCAAGATTTGTTGGAAGGGAATTTGCTTTTTTCTTCCTTGCAGGCTGAGAGAATGTGACTTGCTCAAGGTCATCCAGTAGGTCTACATAACCAAGCCGGGAATTGAACCCTGATCGACAAAATCCTAGTCCAAGGATTGACCTTGAAGGGGCTGGGGGTGGTGATTGCAGACAGGGAGCTCTGGTGTGAGCTGGTCCGTGAAGTCATGAAGAGTCGGAAACGACTGAAGACATAAACAACACAACAACAGTCCAATAACTAAACCATTAGAGGAAGAGTCAAAACTATGACTATTTCTGATTAATAATAATATAATATTCTTTATTTATATTCCGTTTATCTGCCCGAGGGGACTCAGAGCGGCTTACAGGTACATATATGGTAAACATTTAGTGCCAGAGACAGACAGTACATAAACACAGGCAAGGCTTATCTCTTTTCATCTCCGACATCCAGGTGTGCCCGACTCAGCTATGGGGAGGTGCTTTTGTTTTATTTTTCATACTGAGGAGCCTGTCATCCATGGATTCCTGGTTGGAATTTTGCCAGCATGTTTTTTCCGGATGCCTTTACATCTCTGCTAAAGCAGTACCTATTTATCTACTACCATTGTTGTTTTCAAACTGCTAGGTGAGCAGAAGCTGGGCTGATGATAGGAGCTCACCCTGACCCAAGCTTGTATTGCCAACCTTTTGGTCAGCAGGATCTTCTATAGCAGATGGTTTAAACTGCTGTGCTAGCCCACCCCTCATTAAGCAGATTAACTGTTGCAAATGCATGTGAACGACTAAAATGTGTATTTCAGGCTGTACCTCGGAGTCTCTGAGATCTTGATGATAAGTTGACTTGGAGGTCTCTCATCCATACGGTTGCCATAAGTCAAGGTCAAATTGTTGGCAGCTAACAACAAAGAGATGGAAAAAGACTGGTATTTCTTTTGTGCCAAAAGATATCTTATTGTAGTGTGACATGTGTTTATCCTAGAACTGCTTAAGATTTGGTGTCTTCATGCTCTGAGTTATATCTCCAATATGCTGTTTTCTCTTGCATTCAAGCTTTTTGTCAGGATGATACATTTGGCCAATTTGCTGCATGAAAAGATAAGGAACTATTCAGAGACCTCTTCATGTGAGGGAAGCATATCACAGTGGCAAATGAAGCCCCACTTATAATAAATAAGCACAGACAACCATTCCTAGCAAGAAAAGACATTTATATTGGCTACAGCTGAAAACACTGGACTACAGCACGGATATGCATTGAGAGAGTGGTTGTCCACCTTCTGGCTGATGAAAATTCATCTCACCTGCTCAGTACTTTTGAAATGATCAATGAGGAAATCCCCATGGGTGGAAGCCATGCCATGGTTCTTTGGTCATTTAGATATGGGGTAGTACCTTGTTTCCCCTAAAACAAGACCTACCCATAAAATAAGTCATAGCAGGATTTCTAAGCATTTGCACAATATAAGCCATACCCTGAAAATAAGACATAGTACAAGGTCTATGCGGCGTACAAGGTCGGCTCCCCATCAGATCCCAGTCATTCTGTGCATGCTGCAAGCTGAAGCATAGAGAGAAACATAGAAGGTGAAAGTAAAGGTCTCTTCGGTGAAGTGAGGAACAGGACGCTATGCTTTAGATATTGTGTGTCCTCAGGGGAAAGAAGTAAAGCTGTGTCTGCCATTTTACTCAGCACTGTAGGTCTCCCTTTCCCAGTACCAATCAGCAACAGTCTGTGGATCTCCCTCACCCCACTCAAATACCACAGGATAGGGGGAAAGCTTCAGCAAGTAGTCTGCTACTGAGCCAAGAGAGATCATCCCATAAATGAAGATTGTTGTACCATATTTAATAAAAATAAGACATCCCCCGAAAATAAGCCATATTGTGTGTTCTTGAGGAAAAATAAATACGACAGTGTCTTATTTTCAGGGAAACATGGTACCACCTTCCCCTGAGCTGGGAATTTCACCATTTTGCCCTTAAGGGAATTCTCAACTGCGTCTAATGGGTACCATTATATAGGATCTGACTTTGATATTTGCTCATAAAGGAGCATCCCTGTGTTTTGAAAAACCGGATAAAAAGTGACTGAAGAAGAAACCTTACCCTACCCCATGTCTATCACACTGTCCTCTCCTAATGCTGCCCTGGAGAGCTGTTTTTGCATTACCACATTACAGACTCCAGTAAGCATTTCAATCAATTAAGAAATTATACATTTTAAACACTGAGGAAATGTGGTGGCTTATTTTGAATAAAGCATATAATTTTAACAGGCAAGCCCTCTTATTATGCCTGCTTGTGTTAATTGCTAAGGTACCAATAATAGTTTTGACACCATGATGACCACATTCTGTCTAGACGTAAAGCTCGTGATTCAATGTACATCAATTGTAGGCATGAACAGATGAATGAAGCTACTTGTATTTCCAGGTATATGTGACTTCAAAATAGAAAACATAGTACTTTAGGTGCTATACAAACAGGATGTTAGCTATGGCTGCAAATCAAGGCTCAGAGAATACTTGGTGGAAGTTGGTGGGATATTGTAGGTTGTAGGTTGCAGTTATGGCTCTTTTCTGTCTTTTGGGATAAGGCTGCCATCAGGCAAAGGCGGCCCTAGGTAATGTTCAACGGTAAGCAAACAGTATTTTGCCCCCCCCCCCCCAACCAATCACTGATATATATTTTCTGTTCGTCGTGGGAGTTCTGTGTGCCATATTTGGTTCAATTCCATCATTGGTGGAATTCAGAATGCTCTTTGATTGTAGGTGAACTATACATCCCAGTAACTACAACTCGCATATGTCAAGGTCTATTTTCTCCCAAGAGCGCCTCAAGAGTGCCCCTGGGCAAAATCAACTATACTGCAAATGCTTACTTTGTGTAATGGGTTGAGCCGCCCCTGCCATCAGGTCACCATGCATCAGAGAAGACTTGGAGGCATAGGATGACTCCTACAAGGTGAATATTCCTATATAGTCATCTCAGTTTTTAGTTCTGAGACCTCTATAGTTGATGTGTTTGAGGCTGCATCCAAAATCCATGGTGGCTGAGTGCCCCCATACCAAAGATTGAGCACTTGTAGATTAATACAAAAATTTCAGGTGAAATTATCTTTTTGCAATCTCTCTACTTTGATGTGGATAGGGAAGAAAACAAAACTTCCTATTTGTAACAAGGTTTTTCCCCGGAGGGATCTGTTTTCTTGCGCACACACTCCAGCACATACTGTATAAACTCAAGTATAAGCTGACCCAAATATAAGCAGAGACACCTAATTTTGCCGCAACAAAACTGGGAAAACTTATTAAGTCGAGTATAAGCCCAGGGTGGGAAATGTAGTAGCTACTTGTTGCTGTTCTGAGAGAGAAGAGGAAGGCATGCAGCTTCTCCTATCCTCTCGGCACAGCAACCCAGCTGGGTTTTTGTGCTGAGAAGAAAGGCCAGACCTGGCTCAGCAGGAAGGTGTGTGACTGGTGAATCATGCACCTTCCTCTCCTCCTCTTTCAGCAGAGAGACCCAGCTGGGTTGCTGTGCCAAAAGGGGAAGAGGCATGCAGCTGCTACAAGCCCTGCAATAACTTTATTTTTATACCCGGCCTCCATCTCCCCAAAGGGGCTCAAGGTGACTTACAATGGAACAATTAAAACATAACACATTAAAATGCATATCAAGAAAATGATAACAAAAACAATAAAATAAGAACAACATTAAGCAGTATATAAAAGTTACATCAAAACCAACACCCAATAGCAAAGTTCAATGTCTTGCGTGGGTGGGTGGACTGGTGCTTCAACATTAGAGGATAGAACTAATGTGTAAGGTGCAAATATCAGATAGTAACACTGAGGAGAAGAACAATTTACCATTAAGGAATAAGATATAACCATTGTAAAGTGCTTGAGGACAAGATATTTTTTGGGGGGTGGGGGTCCTAATTGGGGCCATTTATACAAGGAATTGCCTAGCCAAAAGCACAACAGAACATCCACTTCTTAAGATCCTTGTGGAAGATGGACAGCAAGGATGCTAGCCTGATCTCCTTGGGGAGAGAATTCCAGACCTGGGGGGGGGGGGGGGCACGACTGAGAAGGCACTCTCTCTTGTCCCCACCAACCATGCCTGAGATAGAGGTGGGAGTGGAAGAAGAGCCTCCCCCCACCCCCGCCAGAAGATCTTAAAGAGTGTGTAGGTTCATAGGGAATTATGCAGTCGTGAAGATAGGCAGGTCCCGAACTCCATACCTTCCCACCAGGATCCTTACTAGTATAAGCTGAAGGGCCCTTTTTCAGCATTATGCTCAAGTATATACAGTAATTCATGATATCTGTTCAGGTACAAAATGCCCTAATCCAAGCTAGTTCATGAACTTTTTGTGATTCCAATGCAGGTTGCATTATTTGATCTTATTTTAAAAGTGCTAGCAGAATCAAAAGAGATACGGTGTGGTTCAGAGGTTTGGATGCTGAACTAGGACTCTGAGAGATCAAATTTTGGATCTCTGTCCAGTTATGGAAGGCTACTATGTGAAGTCTGACTGATGACATACCCTCCACTTCAGAGCAAGGCAATGGCCAACCCACTCTGACTAAATCCTGCCAAGGAAAACCTGTGATAAAGTTGCCAGAAACAACAGGTTCAAAATGCACAGACATACAAGAAAAGCCTGTAGTTCAAGTAACAATAGATAATTGTTTTAGTTGGAGAATGTTCCAGGTTCAGTCTATGTATTGATACTGAAAAATATTTTAGGAAATAGGTCTTCTTTTTTAAAAAGTCTTACAACTGATAATACTGAATTATGTGGACCACCATCTGACTTCACATATTTATAAAACCCCGAATAGTTGCAAATAGGCACTGGTGTACCTTTAAAAAAACTGAGCGGTAATCAACTGTCTGAAATGTCACAAGACAAGAAGCATTAGTCAAAGTACACTCAGACACATGCTGTGCTTAATTTGGCTTCAGTATTATAAACGTCTCAACTGAATTATGAAGTCCAGGCTTCTTGTTGCAGCATGGCCCTCACTGTTAAGCAGAGTTATAGCGAGGATCACTTTTATCTAAAGCAGTAGTGGTTCGTATCTGTTGCTCATAACAATATCCATCATGCCTAGTTCTGATGTTATGGAGATCATATGGAATGAGAGGTAGCTTCTATGGCCATTGGGCAGTAAATGTATCCAAAGTGCTCAACCTTAGATGCAAAAGTAGGGTGCTTGGATCATACCTTGAATTGCTATTTGAGATTACAGATTAAAACCTGAAACAAATGCAGCATTCTGCTGTGCTCCATATTGAACAAAAAGGAGTTAAGTTAAATAAATAAATGAACATATAATGGTGTCTGGTACCTCCAAGGAACCATCTTGGAGTTTAAGATCATCTGGGGAGGCCCTGCTCTTGGTCCCACCTCCTTCGCAGGCACGATTGGCAGGGACGAGAGACAGGGCTTTCTCAGTGGTGGCCCCTTGGCTGTGGAATTCCCTCTACAGGGATATTAGATCAACCTCCTCCCTCCTGACCTTCCGTAAGAGTGTGAAAACGTGGCTCTGTGACCAAGCCTTTGGAGAACCTATGCAATAGAAAGATATGGAATGACGTACAATGACTATTGGAATGACCTAGATTATGCCTGAGGATTACGTGATTGATTGTGAAATGTTTTTAATTGTTTTAATGTATTGTCTTAAGTGTTTTTAATTGTTTTAATGTATTTTATAATTCTATTTACATGTTTATTTTAATTGTGCATTGTTTTAAGGCATCTAATAGTTGCCTATGTGTAAGCTGCCTTGAGTCCCCTCCGACATGGGGAAAGGTGGGGTAGAAATGTCCTAAAAATAAAATAAATTAATAAAGGTTGGTGCGGTGTTGAAGCTGAAAAAGTTGTAACCCAAACTTTAAAGAAGTTATCCAAGGTGCTGAACAGGTGGCTCTGGCATTCTGTATTGCTCCCTTAAAAGTTTTGACTATAATCTGCAGCCGATTCACTGAGCCAGTTGCAGTATTTGGAAGCTATTAGAGGCCACTGCCAATGGACATAAAAGTCACCAACTGCCCTTATTGTCAAAGTGTAGATATGTGCCAGGGGCTTCTGGTGATAAGTAAAGACCAGTGTATTGCTATCTTATTCCTGAAAAAACTGTCTCGATCCCATCCTGAATGCAGCTTCAAATAACCTGACCACTGCTATGCAAATAAACAAATAAAGGAATTCCATTTATCCTCAGGAATTTCCTCACATAGAATTAGTTGAAGGGTTCCAGACAAAGGTAGCAATTTGGTCAGACTGGCTCACAGTTCATTGACGAACTAGTTTCTCTGTTATTGTAAAAATGTGTTAATTGTTTGGGTGTGGAAATACTGGATACCTTGTCTTAAGTATGTAATTGCCATTGCCTAATTTTCATGCCCTTTGTAAGCAAGGACAAATCCCACACAAAAAATGTTTCCTGTGTGAATAAATGAATATGTTTCACTTTGGAAACACACTCAGCCATCCTGTGGGCACTCAAAGAATAGACACATTTACTTGGAAGGAAGTTCCACTTACTTCTCAAATCTAGAGGACCTGTGAAATGGGGCCTCAACCTTTTACAAAAACTAGTCTCATAAATAAGTAGTGTAAGGAGCATCTTTGGCACTCTCTCATCTCCCAATGTATAGCTTTCTTTTAAAAATTATGACTTACATGTTTATGATATATGTAGTTCTTATAATCACTTACCTTGATATATGTAGTTCTTATAATCACTGACCTTGAGGGAGCTGGGGGTCGTAACGGCCGACAGGGAGCTCTGGCGTGGGCTGGTCCATGAGGTCACGAAGAGTCGGAGACGACTGAACGAATGAACAACAACAACATAATCACTTAGTAATGAGTCTTCAACTAAAACCACATTCTCCAGTATTTTATTAGACTTTGGAAAAGTTAATTTTCAGAAATTTACCAAATGGAATTATGAGAGTTGCAATTCAAAAATTGATTATTATTTATTTTTATTTATTTATTATTTACGTTACTTTTATCCCGCCCATATCAGCCCGAAGGCAACTTAGGGCGGCGAACAAATCAGCACAATTAGATGCCATACATCTGTTGTTGTTGTTGTTATTGTTTATTATTATTATTATCATTATTATTATTATTATTATTATTGCCCTGCTTTTTCTCTCCACAAGGAGACACAAAGCGGTTAAATCTAAACTTTCCAATTTTTAAAAAAATCCAGAATGAATTTCAGTAGAGTCTCTCTTATCTGACATAAAGGGCCGGCAGAATGTTGCATAAACAAAAATTTCATATAATATGGAGTTTCCTACTGTTACTTGTCTGTTGTGGCACTAGACACCTGGAATGCTAACAACAGGGACTCAAAGGGTTAAGGCAAGTCAACACCTCGTGGCTAGAGCAGCCCAGAAGGAAGTGCCCGTATATGGAAGAGGAGCGTGGAAATCACAGAAGGAGGGAGGGAGGATGCTTCCGTGTCCAGTCCTGCCTCTTTCCCCCCCTTTCATCCCTCCTCCTCCTCCTTGTGTTGCCTTTTTCACTTATTGGAAATGGAGAGAGAGTTGGGGAGCACTCCTTTAATTGAAGGAAAAATGCTGGAGGAAAAGGGGAGCATCAGATAAGAGCGTCGGATAAGATGGAATGTCAGATAAGCGAAGGTCGGATAATCGAGACTCTACTGTACATTGAATTGAAAATTGAAAACATGCTTGAAAACTAAAGGGTAGAAGTTAATTGTAGTATCAAAACAAGATGCAATAATTCAAAATAAAAGTGAAAGATACTACAACTGACCTCAGGGCATTTGGTATACAACTTCTATTGAGCTGAGATAGGTGATTCCTTCAGCTTGGTGTCCTGGGGAAACATTTAGCTCCCTTTCCCTGAGGCCAACCTTGTGCCATCTTCTCTGCCTAACTAATGGTTTAACTGGTGATCTAAAGCATGATTTCTTGGTCGCAGTGGACATACCATTAGGGCCCTAAGATTGTCTCTTCTTTCTTTTCCTCTGTGCAATATACTGGCACTGTCATGCCTACCTGTAAGTAACTGGTTGTAGAAAGAGAAAGGGTGGACTCATGAACATAGGGAGCACATTGTCAAAACACTGCTTATCTCTGGCACACAGTCACTCTATCTAACACATCTGAACATATTCATGGGCTATCTTTTCTCCCTGCCTGACTCTCATCTCTTCTGCCTTTTTATCTACTACAAACCTTATTGACAGGAGGCTTACCCACATTCTGTGCCACAGCCCAAAGCTGAAAGATCCAGTATCCCCTACTATCTCACTGTTCCTTCTTGTAGTTATAAGACCCCCATTGTTCATCTCCTGTGACAAATGGTGCCTTACTTTGCTTCAACCATGGTACCATCCTACTAGTTATGTTTCTATTGAGCACTGACCAACTATTGCTGCAACCACACTCTTCCTGAATTAAATTACAGAGATGTTGTGCCTTGCCCACATACACACACTAGGAATGCATATCTTTCAGAAACACCTCTCTGGTTTGTAGATTATCTGGGCAGCATAGATCTACTCATAATGCCCTCTTATCTATATCCTCCATGCTTTAAGTTCACACAACAGTGTCTGGTAGACAATTATGTCTGTCCCATAAGACGTTTTCCCTGAGAGCAATTCTCAGTAGAAAAACTAAGTTTTAATCAAAGGTGATTTTTAATATGGGTGTAAATTGGAGCCCCTGGTGATGCAGTGGGTTAAACCACTGAGCTGCTGGACTTGCTGACCGAAAGGTCAGTGATTCGAATCCGGTGAGCAGGGTGAGCTCTCACTGTTAGGCCTAGCTACTGCCAACCTAGCAGTTCAAAAACATGCAAATATGAGTAGATCAATAGGTACTGCTTTGGCAGGAAGGTGATTGTGCTCCATGCAGTCATCCCAGCCACATGACCTTGGAGGCACCTACAGACAACTCCAGCTCTTCAGCTTAGAAATGGAGATGAGCACCAACCCCCAGAGTCAGACACGACTAGACTTAATGTCAAGGGGAAACTTTTACTTTTTTAATTGGGTTGATGTTTAAAATTAAACATTTTAAAAATGATTTGCTTGCCTTTCACAATAATGTGATCCAATTCATGGGGTCTAGCCATCCCATAAACCAGAAGTGGGCAAAGTGCAGCCCTGGGCTATTCTTATTACCTCCCAAAGCTGTTTCTTGTGGCATTCACCTTTCTCCAGACTCTTGAATCATTTTTTGACAAAACATTTGCGAAGAAGAAAGTCCTTTACTGCTGCCAGTACCAAATGTGGGAACCTCTACTTGTCCTCTTCTCTCATTACCACAAAATGTAAGATCTTTAAAAAAAAATCTATCCAACTTGGTCTCACCACATGTGCAGTTCTTTCCTTGTCATCCAAGTCCCTGTGTGAGAATTGCTATTTTTGTAATCCCACCACTGGGTACCATCTGTGAGCCTGGCAATCAATTATTCAGACCGTTGCTCTATTTTGTGACATCTGACTTTGTGGATCTCTTTCCTGAAACCCACCAACAGGCACCAAAGTTAATCCACGCAGCTGAACCATCAACACCACAGACACACTATGTCTGACTTACGATGACTGTAATACTATTGTAGCATTCCAAGAAGCTAGTTCCTATATTGCAAAATATTGATTAAACAGAAGCTAAATACAGAGGTTAAGATTACATTGTGCACTTACTCACATAGTTACAAAGTTCAGTGGCATAGTTGTTGTTGGCTATTTATGTATCTTATACAACCTATATCGATCACACATATCACCCTCTTGCCCAACTGAAACCAGTACGCTGATTATTCTTTTCACCACTATCTAAATTGTTCTTCTCCTCTGACCCTAACTAATGGGACTGACTGATTGCTCATCTCTAATTGAACTGATTGAAAAGATCAGCAAAATCTCAGATTTCATTCCTGTCCTTTCCCATTTTGATTTGGAGAATCATACATATTTTATCCCAGGTCTTAGTATGATTAGAGAATTTTTTTATACCAGTTTCCAGGTCAGTTTAATAACAAATCTGTGACATTTCAGTAAGTTTGGATATCTGACTTGCTCACCTTTCCAACTCTCATACAGATTCCCAGCTAATTGTCAGTCATCTCATGTTCCATATTCTCACCTGCAGCTTGCCCCATTTTTCTACTATATACACATCAATTAGCAATACTACTGCAGCTACTGCAAAGATAACCACTTGAAGCCTAATCCTGCCAAGACACAAGTGTGTGCTTCCCTCCTATGGATCCGTGAAGCCAACAGGAAATTGAAAGTTACATGGGAAGGCAAAGAGCTCGAACACTGTTTCCATCCTAAATATCTTGGTGTCACCTTAGATTGGACACTAATGTTTAGGAAACACTGCATTAACACCAAGCACAAAGTTGTTGCACACAATAATATCCTGTGGAAACTTAGTGGCAGCACATGGGGTGCAGACCCAAAATTAATAAGAACATCAGCCCTGGCCTTGTCTTACTCAACTGCTGAGTATGCCTGCCCATTTGGCATAGGTCTCCACATGCAAAGCAGGTGAACCTAGCATTGAATGAAACATGCAGAATAATCACAGGGTGTCTTAAACCGACACCTGTTGATAAACTCTACAAGCTAGCTGGCATTGCTCCCCCTGCTAAAGTTGCTGCTAAATGTGAGAAAAATAAGGTTGAACACTGTGAAAGCCATCCACTGCATGGCTATCAGCCTCCTCCCAGTAGACTTAATTAAAGGAAAAGCTTCATGAAAACCACTACTCCTCTTAATGTTCCCCGATCAACAGCAAGAATATCCCACTGGGCAGCTAAACCAGGAAACCCCAATTTGATGGTCCCCTACTTGGTTTCCCTCCAGGAGAAAACCAAGGATGGACCACATGGAAGTCCCTGAACAGACTCAGAAGTGGAGTGGGACAACATGGCAAAATGGAACTACCTAAAAGAATCATCCACCTTGTGCAACTGTGGAGCAGGACAAATAACCCTGTACCTGTATGCTTGTCCGCAATGCCCTGCCTCATGTACAGAGGAAGAATTGTTTAAAGCTACAGACAATGAGGTTGCTGTTGCCTGATTTTAGTCAAAAATTATTGACTAATTTTTGATCAGTTTTATCAGCATGCAATGCTTTTGATACAAAAAAATAACAATACTTTATTTTCTTTCCATTCATATCCCTCCTGTAGCATGGGAGACCAGAACATCATAAACAGCAATTGACCATTCACATATATTACAGTGTTACTTTCCACTGTTTAACATAAAAACACATGTTTTCAAAGCAAATGTGATCTTCTGACCACTTTCAAATTTGTGGGGCAGGATATTTGGAAGGCTTTGTAATCCCCAGGGCAGAAAAAATTATCCTCAGACACACCACAATAACTCATGACCTACCAAAGAGGCTATTGCACAAATGTCTATATTTTGCTAGCATCCAAACCTAAAGTACTAACATGTGTGAACACAATATGAATTACGAGAAATGTTTCCTCACTCTTCTGTAAGTCACTGGTTCTCAGGCTTTGGTCCTCCAGATGTTTTGGACTCTTCACACTCAGGAGCCCCAGCCAGAATATTCAATTCTCAAGTCTTCTGGGAGTTGAAAACATCTGGATGACCAAAGGCTGAGAGCCATTACTCTGAAGTGGAAACTAGTTCACTGCCAAGTAATAACGGTTCTTTCCTGTCTATAATTATATACTGTTTAATGACATTTTAATGCAGACACTGTACAACAGACCAGGCTTCTCCATTTATTTCCAGTGAAATGAGAAAGAAACTTCTCTTGACTTGTGTTTTGTTTCCATGTACTTGAGCAGAAACATTTCCATAGCAAATGTCTCTTGGCATCTATAAGACAAAGCCCTTTGGCTTTGGCACATCTGTTTAACAGTTGCTGTCTGGCAAAATCTACTGCTTCTTCAATCTCCACCCAGTGACTGTTTCAATCAGGCACATTTCCTCCAAAGAGTTAGCCATTCATCACTGTATACTTCTACACGTGATGTAAATAAATACTTAAAATAAATAGAGGATAATGTATACTACATAAAAAGTTTAAAAGGATACATCATTTTATGATTACTTATGGTTTAAATGTGTTTTACTTGTTTTAACTGTGTGTGTTTTTTTAAATGTTGCTAGCTGCCATCAATCTTTACTAATGACAGACCTTCAAGGCACCCTGTCAGCAACAGCCCTGTTCAAGTCTTGCCGATTCAGGACCATAACTAACTTGATTGTGCCTTTCCATCTGTAATATATCTATTTATTTATAGTATTTATATGCTACTTTTCTCACCCCTGGGGGGACTCAAAGTGGTTTGCACAGAAATAGTGGCAAAATTCAATGCCTTGCATACGTACACCAAATCACAATCAACACCATATAACTAAGCATAATATCAATAGGACAATTCCTCATAAGATAAGATAAAAGCACATTTAAACCATGAAATATAAGAATTAAAACAACTAATAAAAACATTAACATCACATGCTCCAAGACTGGGCTGTTCCAAATGTCTATTGCACATGTTCCATATTTGCTTCTTGTACTGCATTACTTTACTAGTCAAAATCTTGGTTCCATAACCATGTCTTTGTTCTTTTTCTAAAGGCCAGGAGGGAGGGTGCAGATCTAATCTCACTGGTAAGAGAGTTCCAGAGCCGAGGAGCTACCACTGAGAAGGTCCTGTCTCTCATCCTCACCAACCACACTTGCGAAGCATGTCGGACTGAGAGCATGGCCTCCCCAGAAGATCTTAACCTCCTTGATGGTTCAGACACATAAGCTGGGCCAGAACTGTTGATAATCTTCCTCCTTTTTTAATTTTCTTTTTGCTGCCCTTTACTCTATCAAAATTACTGTATTTTCAATGAAGTCATGTTTTCTCATGACTCACTATAAGTTCAGGCTTGATTTGCTCTTGGACTCATTGGTTTGTCTTTTAATAGTCCCAAGTATACATAGAACTCTTCTCCAGAACCGCATTTCAAAGGAGTTAGTTTTCTTCCTATCAGCTTTGGTAGGTCATAAATTGTCGTCTTGCTCTAGGAGAATTCTTTAGCAAAGTGCTAGTGCTACATTTTATGAAACAGCATGTGTCTTGACAGGTCCAGCATTGTGATTTGCCAGCCTCTGAGGTGAATCTGGGCTGCAGTGGGGTGGCAATGGGGCAATCCTGGTGCCCCAACTGCCAGCTGATACTTTTCCGTTTCACGCTGGAAAGCGTTGCCACTCTGCTGACACCTTGATGTTCCTAATGGAGCATGGGACAGCTTCCATGTTGGCAGCAGGAGCATCTTGCCATGCTGCCGCCCCACTTCGTCCACTGAGCCCCACTGTAAGTAACCCTATGTTGCATGATGGGCGATGTGGGGCTTCATGAGTGAACTGGGGAAGAAGCATCCTAGGACACTTTTGCTTCATGTGGTAAAGTTGGTTTATCACACTGGGATATAATCCGTTTTTATCAGTATGCATCCCGTTGCTTTTTCTAACTGATTGCATACTGTCTTCAGACAGGATGCATACTGACCCCACCACACCCAAATACAACAATTGTTACATTCAGAAAATACTCTGCTTTGACACATCACACCACAGAAGGCTGGCTCCTCCAAATCTGTATGGAAGACTCCCTATGTGACTTTGTTTTTTTTAAAAAAATCTAAAACAGCAGTGATGTAGCCTCAAAGTCCCAAACTACAATTCTTGTGAGATTCGAAAATGTTCTCGCTTCTGTGCAGCAAACGCGCTCACCTGATCGCTACCTTTTGATGCAAAATCTAATAAAGAATTCTGAGGAATCTAATCTCATCGGATTTCTAAACAATATATTATTGATTCATTAGATATAGCTACTTTGCTGCATCTACTGATGCTGCTGCTATGGTTACTACTTCGGTAGTGGCAATTGCCAATTTCCTAAATCCCACAGATCTTTCTCCTTCGATGTCCCAAATAGAAATGGTGGCTGTTTCCATTATGAATAATGTGGGATCAGAAGACTCCACCCCCAGACATGCGCCCAAATTTCAAGTCATGCCATACATGACGGGATGCATATTGATTTCCCAATCACGCACAAAAACAATGCTTCAGTGATGGAAAACTTTGTAGTATTTCAAATACAATGATTAAAATCCCGTGAGCAAGTACTCAGTTTCTCAGATGTTTTGCAGATGGATTATGTTGCACTCCAGAGCAGGATCCCCTCTGACTTTACACACCACACAGTTGAGTTAAACTAGCAAGCAATTTATTGAAGGCAATAAAAGCCAAAGCAATAAAAAGAAATCCACAGTAAAAAGGTAAATCCAATTGATTAGGGAGAAAAAGAGCAATTAGTCCAAAGAGAAATAGTCCAAAGAAGTCCATTAAACTAGAGGCTTGGTTTCAAAGGCAAAATAACAGCAAAGGCATTTAAAACAGGATTCAAACAAAGACAAAGCTCCAGGAACTTGTCATGAAGAACTTATCATGAATCCAACGTTGCTTCGTCTGAAGCTAGATTCAGTACTTGGCACTTATATCTCTACTTTGTTTCCCAAACAGCTAAGACCGGATTTTTCCTTAACTTTGGTTTCACTTCTAGCTTCTGCTCTAATTTGGCTGAGTACCTGAATTTATGATTTGTTTGTCTTTGCTGGCTAAAAGCACTTCTTCTGTTCAAGGCTTCATTAAAATTGGCACCTGGAAATAACTGACCAGGGGACTGCGGCGCAGAGCCTTTCCCAGGCTCAAGACCTTGAGTATCCCTTTGCAGCAATACAGGCCTCTCTAACCCATTCACTGAACTGTATTCAGGCCCCACATCTCTAAAACAAGCCCCAGTAAACAAACCATCATCCCCATTCCCTTCAGAAACATCTTCATGGACAGCATCTCCATTCCCATCAGAGGAATCAACTTGAACATGAATAACATTGTCAGTCCCATCATCCAAAGCAACCTGATAATTAGACAAACCATTATCATTCCCATCATCCAAAGTAACCTGATCATTAGACACAATCACAGGCTGAACAGGCTGACATACAACAGATTACTGAAGGGATGAGGTGAACATCGTGTGATGAGCCCCATTCGAAATAGTTCTCAAACTGTATAAGAAATGGAGTATTTCCTAATGTGATGAGGTCCTGACTGACAATCTTAAATATCTAAACTACAAATTCCAGGATTCCATAGGATGGAGCTGTATGGTAGTGAAAGTGGAGCTATAGTTTTCTAATTGGAATCTCTAGAATCTCTTCCAGTTCTGTGATTTTATGATTCTATTCATAGGACAGAAATGTAAACTTCTTTTATCGTTCCAGATTAATACTCCTATGCTTGGAGCAATCTTCCTTAATGTAGAATGCCAGCTCTTGGGTCCAGTGTTTATATGTTGAGTTATCCAGATTTTATTTAAAGGTTACAAAGTTCCAAGTCTGTTTTGCAAACTTTTGGTCATGACACAGTCTGTCTACTTATTAGGAAAAGCACAAATTGAGACAGCAGCATGTGGAGCTGAGTCATAACTTGGCCTGGATCCTCTGCATTTTTGTTTGGGTGGAACACTCTTATTTATTGGCAGTTTTTAATAGATTTCTTTTCAGCTGAATTCTTGCTGAGATTCACTTTTGTGCTTCTAAAAATGCAGAAACTATTTCTACCAGCCCCATGCCTTTAAGCCTAGTTGGTGGCTATTTAGCTTCCAAATGCTTCCCCATGCGTCCCCAGGTTGATTCACACTTATAACTTCATGTATGCTTTAGAAATGCCCATCACATAGAGAGATTTTCAGCAAACGCAACTGCTTTCTAAGAGGGTTTTTTAACATTCATAAATGGCCTGGACTGATATATTTTAATACACTAATATTTTCTGAAACCTCATGCATGCCAATACTAAAATATATAAAACCCCCATCATCCCCAATATGGAAACTTTCAAAAGAAATAAACATCTATAGGTACTAGGGCTGGGCGGTTTCGTTTCGTTAATTCGTAATTCGTTAATAATTCGTTATTTTTTTCAATTACAAAACGATAATGAACCATTCTGGAGCAATTTTTTTAAAAAACGAATTTTTAAACACGTTTTGTAAATGCTTCGTATTTCGTTATTGTATTCGTTTCGTTATTGTTCTGAGGTCGTTTCGTTATTATTTCCGCATGTCTGGGGCAAGTTTTTTGTTTAATTAGTGAAAAAAAATTATAATATCACACCAACAGTCAACAACAGAGGGAGAGGGAAGCTTCAGAAGTTTTTGGAGGTTTTTTAGCGTATTTCGCGGTCGCGTCCGCCATTAACGAATCGATTCGTTATTGTTTCGGAAATCGATTTGTTAATGTTTTGTAATTTTTTTCACATTTACGAAATTTCGTAAATACTGAACTTTTTTAAGGGAAAATTTTGTAATTATTTTAAATATCAAAACAAAAAAACCCCCCAAATACAAATCGATTTTAGAAACAAATTTTTCCGTTGTTACCCAGACCCAATGGAGGCTATTCATTACCTACCCCTGTGGTAGTGATGCAGGAGACTATTAAATAGGAACCAGCTAAGTAAAGGTAAAGGTTTCCCCTTAACATTAAGTCTAGTCATGCCCGAATCTCTAAGCTAAAGAGTTGACGTTGTCCATAGACACCTCCAAGGTCATGTGGCTGGCATGACTGCATGGAGCTCCTAAGAACCATCTAATATCCTCCAAATGCCTTGATTTGAAAGGATGTTCCCAAATAAGCCTCTGGCTCCTTCTACGCCTTATATCCCAGGATCTGATTCCGGGTTATTTTCTTTGAATTGGATTATATGAGTCCCCACTGCCATATAATCTGGGATAAACAGATAATCTGGGGTCAGATTCTGGGATACAAGGATTCTGTAGAAGAGGCCTCTGTTATCTTACTCTTTCAACTGGTTTTAAAATGCCCAAGTTCCTCCTCCCACTCTCCCCTTTGGCTTCTGCTTAGAACTAAAAATAAATTCAGTTGCAAAAGTAGTTTGCACTCAGCTCAGTTGGAGGAAGAGGAGAAAGTAGAATCTTGTCAGTTTGCTGAGGCAAAAACAAACTGCTTTTGCCTTTCCAAGCTTGTGCTCATCCTAATTTTTAAATTTGTCATCTTCATCACATTCCGATGTCGATTGCCCCAATTTTCACCTATGAGTATGGCACCTGGAGGGAGTAAACTTCTCTAAACAAAGGCCCCTTCCATACTGCTGTATGAAATCCCACATTATCTGCTTTGAACTGGGTTATATGGCAGTGCGGACTCAGACAACCCAGTTCAAAGCAAATATTGTAGATTATCTGCCTTGATATTTTGGATTATATGGCTATGTGGAAGAGCCCCAAGTGGAAGGACCTCAGTCCTGGCTGGGTCTGCAGATATGTGTTTGAGTACAAAAGGAGGAGAAAGAAGAGGAGGAAACACTAGGGCACGTCTACACTAACTCTTTATCCCAGGGCTGGTCCAGAGTGTTAGATTCCGATCAACTCTGGGATAATTTTGACTGCCAGTCCCCCAGCCTCTGCAGAAATAGGAAGAAGTCCAGACTGTCCAAGCGGTTTGGTGCTACTGGATGGCCACCTTTACTGCCACCTCCTGATCTTGTCATAGCCGCGGCCAATGGGCACCACATGGCTGGTAGTCATCATTCATCACCTGGAGTGATGTTGGCCAGGACACCAGAGCAACATGAAAGAATGGAGGATTTGAAACAGAATCGCCACCTGTTTTCCCCTCCCTTTTCTGATTGTCCTGGCATCCTGGCTGACATTGCTCCAGGAGATTAGCAATACTCACTAGCCATGTTGCACCCGCTAGCTGCCACCACAATGAGAATCAGGATGGTGAGTACCATCTCGTGTCCCCAGGTTGCCCGAACCGAGGAATACAAGATGCATGTGTGAGCAGCTGTGGCCAGTTCTATCTCAGAATTAACCTAACTTGATTACACAGGCTCAAAGTTGTGGTTTGCTCTGGATTCTGAGGGTGAATCCAGAGCAAACCATGGTTCAAAGCTGTGTTAATACAGTTCAAGGGTGCATTAACCTAAATCAGCTCTGTGCTTTGTGCAACCACCATGGAGCTGATTATTCCCACCCTGCCTTCAGGATAAGGTAAGTTAGATATGCTCCTAATAACCTAACACAGAGACAGGTATCTTCAGGTACAGGTATTATTCTGATATGTAGCAGGATATATCCTGGGGCCGGGGGGAGATAAAGACACAAAATGTAAAAGATTGCTCTTAACTTTTAGTCCCTATGACTTTATATTAATAGCTGATTAATAGTGACAATAATACTTACCAACACACATTTTGGTGCCTCAAATGTTAGACCTGTTTCTGTCCACCATGGAAAAATAGATTATGCAGAAAATGTATGTGTTATTTTTTAAAGAAGCAGTTATGACCCACCCTCATTCTCCAGCTGAAATGTAAACATAGATTTATGTAAAGGCTCATGATCAACCACAGCTTTTACCTCCATAAAAACATTGTATTCTTCCGTATAATATATTTTTTGTTCACAATCCTACATTTCATAATTATTCCTGATGAGTTAAAATGTAAAACCATTAAAGTATTAATATATGTGTTCAGAGGTTTAAAAACATCTATGTAGGAATTTGGCAGAGTTATTGATCTGTTTAATTTTATTCCACTATATAGTTTACTTGCAAACTTTTTCCATCTTTAATATTTACAACAGGCTCTTACTCTGTATTGTTGAAGGCTTCCATGGCTGGACTCACTGGGCTGTTGTAGGTTTTTCAGGCTATATGACCATGTTCCAGAAGCATTCTCTCCTGATGTTTTGCCTGCATCTAGGATGCTTGCCATAGATGCAGGTGAAACGTCAGGAGATAATGCTTCTGGAACATGGCCATATAGTCCGAAAAACCTACAACAACCCAGGTTCTTACTCTGCTATATAGTTCTATCCTATTCTGGGTGTTGAACATTTGACCAGGGACCACTTTGACCAGAGATCACTCTCCAACGTTAGTACCAAAAGGATTAAAAATCAGTTTTGGTCAACTTTAGATTTGGTTTGGTTATCTGGGGTGCTGATTCAGAAAACCGCATTGGATAGAGCACATAAGTTGTAGTTTCTGATACAGAACGCATGCCATCCAGTAGTCACCATCTGCCCGCCCACAGAAAACCATATTTAATAATCTAGATCTGATGTGGTCTACTCAATGCAGTTTTCTGAATCAGTACCCCTAATCATCATAGGAACAGGCCTAAAAATGAAGATACCAAAGGGCCCCACTTCCAGGCACCCATGGAATAGCTCTGCTCAGGGGGAGGGAGGAGGAGATGCAGCACTCAGGAGGTTTGTTGTCGCACCTTTCGTGGGTAGTCAGCTTCTCCCCTCCCAACATCCCCATTGCCTCGGTACTATAAGAGGGTTTTGTGAGACCAGTTGCTCTCATTGCAACGGTGAAGTAATGGTGAGGCCGCAGACCATATTTTAGTTCTTGGGGACCACTGGTGGTCCATGGACCACAGGTTGAGAACCATCACTCTAGGTTAATTAGACATGTATGATACTCTCTACCATTGTAAGACATGAAACCCAGGATCTATATAGCTGAGCTACATCAAAGTGTGCTCAGCATGTGACAAGAGGACAAACTTTATTCAGGAACACATAATACTAGTAAAAGCAGAAAAATCCTGAAATGTATGTTCTGGCTTTAGTGAGGGCATGACTCCATCCCTCTTCTTCCTCCTCCTCAGGTTAGATCTACACTAATCTATATCCCAGAATCTGATCCCAAATTATCTGCTTATCCCAGACTATTTGGCAGTGTAGACTCATATAATCTAGTTCAAACAGATAATCTGGGATCAAATCCTATGATATAGGGCAGTGTAGATCCAACCTAAGGGTGCATTAATATAGTTTGATACCATTTTCGCTGTCCAAGCTCAATGCTATGGAATCCCAGGGTTTGTAGTTTGGCAAGGTACCAGCACTCATTGACAGAGAAGGCTAAAGAAGATTTTGTAAAACTATAACTCCCATGTTTTTATAGGATTGAGCCATGGCATTAATTCTACAGTGAAGACGCACCTGAGGCCCCTTCTATACTGCTACATAATCCAGATCATCAAAGCAGATAATCCACATTATCTGCTTTGAACTGGATTACCTGAGTCTACACTGCCATATAATCCAGTTCAAAGCAGATAATCTGGATTTTATATGGCAGAGTAGAAAGGGCCTTAGGATGGATCTACACTGCCACATAATCTGATTATCAAAGCAGATAATCCACATTATCTGTTTTGAACTGGATTATATGAGTCCACACTGCCATATAATCCAGTTCAAAGCAGATAATCGGGATTTTATATGGCAGAGTAGAAGAGGGCTCAAACTGTCATGGCCCAATTGGGACAGCTGGAGAATGTGTAATATGTATTAATGTGTATTATATATATATTATATTAACATACATTAATAGGAAACGCAGTTCCCCTAATGCAAGCCCTACATAACCAATGGGGAAGGACCCATGCATGTAGAAGAGTGCAACATTAGCACATTTTTGGAAAATCAGTCTTCAGAGGTTCAAAAATGTATTTGAATAGAGAAAGTCCCCCGAAATCCCAGTGAGAACTGAGCATGCTCAATAAAATAGAATTGGAGCACTCTACAAATCAAATCAATACACACCTCTACATTTTGTTGCAAGGACCACATGTATTAAGACATTTTTTGTCTTATGTATGCACAATTTTTCATCATGTAAGTACAACACTAAAGCCACAAGGGGGAAGCCCGAGCTGCTTAAATTTCTGCAGTATGTATTCATTTTCTCTTCTTCCTTTTGGCTGTTTTGATGCTCTGTACAGTTAATTTGAAAATTTCTGTAGTTTGTTGTCTGTTAGTTTACCAGCATAGTGAGACATTTGAAGAGCAGCACTATCGGGTTTAAGTTAGGTAAAAGATCTAACTGTATGATATTCACATGGTTGTGTACCAAGGTACAAGTGGAACATAAATGTGTATCTATACTAAAGGTGTATCTAACATACTTAATTACAGCAGGCGGATAGTACTGCTTTCAGTGTCATTGCTCTATCTAATGGAATGGATCCTCGGATTTGTTGTTTGGTGTCCATATATTTCAGTTTCTTGGTGTCTATGCCACAGTTTTTAAGGTTGGCTTTAAGCCCATCTTTAAATCCCCTTTTCTGTCCACCAACATTTTGTTTCCCGTTCTTGAGTTTGGAGTAGAATAGGTACTTTGGAGACCGTGATCGGGCATTCGAACAATGTGGCCAGTTTAGTGGAGTCGATGGTGGAGGAGCATTGCTTCAATGCTGGTGATCTTTGCTTCTTCCAGCATGCTAACATTTCTCCTCTCTTCCCAAGAGATTTGCAGGATTTTTTGGAGGCAGTGCTGATGGAATTGTTCCAGAAGTTGTGTATGATGTCTGTAGACAGTCCACGTTTTGCAGGCATGGGTTGGGAGGACAGGGAATGGGAAGCCCTGACCCTTAAGCACTCTAACTGGAGGTTAGCTGTGACCAGCAGTGCTGCAGAATTTGAAGAGGCAAGAATGGAGGGCAAAAGAGAGAAACGTGCCAAGAGGAAGGCACATCAAGCCAACCCTGACCGGGATTGCCTTCCACCCGGGAACCGATGTCCTCACTGCAAGAGAAGATGCAGATCAAGAATAGGGCTCCATAGCCACCAACGGACCCACCACCAAGACACCACAGTTAGAAGACAATCATCCTCGAGTTACAAGGGATCACCTAAGTAAGTATTTCAGTTTCCTTGCTAGAGAGTTTTAGTTTGCTGCCCTGACCTATAGCGTTATAACTCTAGTAGAGATTCTAAGGGCCCTTCCACACAAACCACAATATCTGCTTTGAACTGGATTATCTAAGTCCACATTGCCATATTATCCAGTTCAAGGTGGATTTTATGCAGCTGTGTGGAAGGGTCCTAAATATATCAGAAAACTACAAATCCCGGGATTCCATAGGATAGAGGTGTGGCAGCTAAAGTAGTATCATGCATCATGTGGATATACTCAAAGATAAATTCCTAAAAGGTAATGGGCCTATTAGAATAATAGAGGTGGAAGAAATGACAAGAACCATCCAGTCCAGCCCCCTGCCAAATAGGAATACACAATCAAAGCACCCTCAACAGATGGCCATCCAGCCTCTGATTAAAAACCTTCAGATAAGGAGAGTCCATCACACTCAGAGGCAGTAGCATATTATATTGCCGAGAGCAGCTCTTACTGTCAGGTAGCTCTTCTCAATATTTAGGTGCAGGCATGTAGCCGGGGGGGGGGGGGGGGCTCGGGGGGCTTTAGCCCCCCCCCCCCCCCGAAATTTTCATGGTGGTTCGCGAAAAGGCCTTAATGGTGCATTATTTAAACTGTTATGTTTATTCATATCATGATCTGATCACCATACTCAATATATCCCATATGCATGGGGGTATTGGGGTAACGATACAAAAGGTTTGCTAGGCTAGCCCCTCTTTCACTCAGACTCAGCCCCCCCTGAAACTCAGCCCCCCCGAAACCCCCCCTGAAAAAAAAT
The DNA here is from genome assembly GCF_037176765.1 of Anolis sagrei. NCBI lineage: Eukaryota > Metazoa > Chordata > Lepidosauria > Squamata > Anolidae > Anolis > Anolis sagrei. Next base: position 39,313,529 of record NC_090025.1, read on the forward strand.
TCAGCCCCCCCCCCCCCCCCCCCGAAACGAAATCCTGGCTACGGGCCTGTTTAGGTGGAATCTTTTGCTTGCAAAAAGGATTATCTCACATCAGAGCCACAAATAAAAAATTGAGCCTCATTATTCTTCCTTTTCAGGCAATATGAGAAATGGTTTTCTATATCTCTTGCTACACAAAATGAAAAAAATATATATGTGGCAACTAGGGTTCTGAAATCTTGCCACCGTGAAACAAAATGTGACAACAATGCCGCCTGTCAATGTGTTTCACAAACTGTGGAGTATTTGCGTACCAATCCATTCTTAGTGGAATTGGAAATTCACTTTAATTTTATCTCTGCTATCCTGCTGATAATATAAGTTTTAATACTTGCATAACCTTAACTTTAATAGATGTGTTCATGTGCATTCATTACTATTGGATTTGTTGTCAAAGCCTTTCATGGCTGGAATCAGTGGGTTGCTGTGACTTTTCCGGGCTGCATGACCATATTCAAGAAGCATACTTTCTCATTCATAGCAGCCTCATTAATTTCAATGGATTTTCTTCAGCAAGGAATACGGAGAGGTGATTTTCCCAGTTTTTTTCTCCTAAATATTCCCAATATATCTGGTATTTAATAGCAGCTTCCCATCCAGTTCATAACCAGAACTGACCCTGCTTCCTTTCCAACAAGCGCTAGCACCATTAGGGTATTTTGGTGAACCAAAACATATATTTAAAATATTTGAGTAGCATGGTGTTGGATATAACATGAATACACATGGAAATTTTAATTTTTTAAAATGATCTTTATCTATAATGCATACTAATTAGTTATAACTTTAAAGATATCATAACTTGCCCCTTCCACACAGCTATAACATCCGCATTGAACGAATATAGCAATGTGGACTCAGAAAACCCAGTTCAAAGCAGATATTGTGGATTATCTCCCTTGATGTTCTGAGTTATATGGCTGTGTGAAAGGGCCCTTTCTGGGCCCTTCCAGTCAGGCCCTATATCCCAGGTATAGGAATATCTGTTTATTCCAAGTTATCTGGCAATGCGGACTCATATGATCCAGTTTAAAGCAGAAAACCTGGGATCAGTTCCTGGGATGTAAGGTCTGTCTGGAAGGACCCTCAGTTGTGTGAGTCTGAATCTACACTGCCATATAATCCAGATTATCAAAACAGATAATACATGCCCCTTCTACACTGCCTTATATCCCAGAATCTGATCCCAGGTTTTCTGCTTTGAACTGGAGTATATGAGTCTCCACTGCCAGATAATCTGGAATAAGATCCTGGGATATAAGGAGTTTCTTCTACACTGCCATATAATTCAGATGATCAAAGCAGATAGTCGAACTGGATTATATGAGTCTGCACTACCATATAATCCAGTTCAAAGAAGATAATCTGGATTTTATGTTTATTTTATATCGCAGTGTATTTTTTTTTGTCGTGTCAGGAGCAACTTGAGAAACTGCAAGTCACTTCTGGTGTGAGAGAATTGGCCGTCTGCAAGGACGTTGCCCAGGGGACGCCTGGATGATTTGATGTTTTTATCATCCTTGTGGGAGGCTTCTCTCATGTCCCCGCATGAGGAGCTGGAGTTGATAGAGGGAGCTCATCCGCCTCTCCCCGGATTTGAACCTGCGAACTGTCGGTCTTCTGTCCTGCCAGCACAGGGGTTTAACCCACTGCATCACCGGGGGCTCCATCACAGTGTAGAAGGAACCATATTCAGGATTTAACAGAAATCTTCCTTCTGGTCATTATTTGAGGACCAATATAAGATGATATTACAGTTGTTCCTGGATGCTTGTAAATCTCAAATGGAAACTAGAATTCCTTAAAAGTAGCTAGATGTCTCCGTACTATCTTTTTATTGCTACTTGGGGTGCCATTCTTCATTTCACTGTTTATTTTATTTTCATCACATTGAGAACTATTTTCCTTTGGGGAGAAGGCACAGGTAAAGTAGATGTCAAGCCGTTCCATCTTCTCTCTTTCAGCCATTCGCATTCTCCATTTTCTTCATGTAACAGATCTACCACTTACATGTTCTTCTTCATGCTTTGAACAGAATCGCCATCTCACATAGTATCTGCAAGCTTTTCTTTCCAAGTCTGAACTCTTTCTGAGATTTAAACCTCCTGACCTCCAACAAATAGTGGTTATTTGTTTGTGCTCTTCCTTGGTAATTTCCTCCATTCCCCATTTCTATTACATGATTCTTTTAAGTGCCAGGTATTCTGAGAGCTCTTTGTTTCATTGTCCTGCTAGTTTCTTCAGATGCCTTCCATTTCTCTTTTTTGTCGAAATTGTTTGTGATTGTGCCCGCAGCACTTCACTTTTAAGAAACCAGTATCTCTCCATCATGAACCCCATTCTATTTGAGTATGTTTGATCACAGAACTTGTCCCATTATTTCTTTTACTTTGTTGCAGTCAGTTTTCCTAAAGCCTAGAGTGCACAATTGCAGAACTTTCCCTCAAAATAACAAATCACAGAAGGTATGGTCATTACCCCAATGGGTTCCCCTACTGCAGGGGTTCTCAACCTTCCTAATGCTGCGACCCCTTAATACAGTTCTTCAGGTTGTGGTGACCTCCAACCATAAAATTATTTTTGTTGCTACTGCTAACTGTAATTTTGCTACATAACAGTTTAAATAATGTACCAGTAAGGCCTTCTCGCGGACCACCATGAGAATTTCAGGGGGGGGGGCTGAAGCCCCTATAGCCCCCCCCCTGGGCTACATGCCTGCCCTACTGGATGGGGGATTTTGGAATTGTAGTCCAAAGCCCCCAATTTTTTCAAGCTCTGGCTCTACCACTGAGGTACATTTCTTCTCCAAGGGAAATTTCATGTCAAAAATGCTTTAAATTACAATTTGAATGCCACATGCACCAGCCTTCAGGCTTCATCATTCCACAGACGCTGCCCTGTCATTAAAGTGTCTAAGAAATATGGCATTTACAATGACCATGACAACGAGGGCAATAATTAAAAGGTAATTGTGTTGAAGGATTATTTTGGATAGAATTATTTAATCTTGAATTCATTCCTAGCCATTTTTGTGCGCTGTTACTGTGCCATAATTTTCCTACAATAATTGTGTGTTTTGATGCATCAGACTGAAATACTCTAGTCATTGTTCTGGCAATACATTTGTAGTAACTGTGAACTGTGGCCACTGCAGTATTATCTCTAGTAACTGGAAAGGAACTAATGCAACTCAAAGAGATGTCAAAACAGTCAAGACTGAAATGCCGATCTTCATCAGGTACTTAAGATACAAGGAAGTACAGCAGATATAATTATCCCTAATTTAAAAACACCGGTGTAATCACTGAAATTCAAAAACAAGACTATCAGATTGCCAGTTCACTTGTAAAAAAGCAGGTGATTGTGTAGTGCCAACACACTGACTGTACAAAGGTAGGTTTAGGCTGGTTCTTCACTGCCAAATAAAGCAGCTTGAACTCCATTATATGGTCTGTGTAGACCCATATAATGCAGGTCAATGCAGTTAAATTGCATTTTATGGTTCTACACTTATTATTGAGCACCGACCCCCCTCCCAGGTAAAAGTAATTAATATAATCAGAACTGTGACCGAGTGACCAGCGGAGAGTGGGAGCCTCCGGGCTGACTTATCATGCGGAGGAGCGTTGCAGCAGCTACTGAGACTTAGGATATTTTATATTTGAACCTCCTCTACAAAGTAACCCCCTAATATTACAAAGTAACCCCCTAAATAAACATACATTGCAGTGTGTTATCCTAATTTCTGATTCTTTGTGTCCTTTCTGCCTCCTGTGTCTTTCTCTCTCATTTTCGACTCTTGCAGCTTGCCCTGGTAACCGCTTGGGCCCCGCAGCCTCCACAGCCCTTGGAGGGGGACTTTCTCCCCTCTTCTCCCCAAATTATTAACCTCCCTTACTCTAACTAACGCCGAATTAACCCACATGCCTGTAGGTACCCCAGCTTCCACGACCCTCTTTTGTGTGTGTAAAATGATATGTATGTGTTTTATATAAAACTTTGGAGATATGAAGCCACCGATAAAAACTTGGGTATCCTTTCACCAGCACCTCTTGACCCCAAAATTCCCTCCAGCATTTTCCATGTCATCACATCAATAATAGATTCAAGCGCCCATCATCTCTGGAACCAATCCATCTTGATTGGTTCTCATAAGACTGGCTGTACAATGGATAACAGGAACCAGAGTGACTGGCCCACCCTTCCTTTGTGCAGCCACATGGTCACAAAAAGAACATTAATCACCTGGCACTCTTCCCTGATACTGGGAGGTCCTTCCCCGCTTTCCAAGGTGCGATTTCTCCTTTTCCCAGAGATGAATTTCATAATCCTATCACTTTGGACAATACCCTGACATGGACTACTATGGACATGGGCACCACAGGTGCCCGACTAACAGTACAAAGGACAAACCCATAATCATCAGGGACTTGGTGGCCCCACTTTGTTCATCTCAGGATTGAGACAATGTGTTTCACCCAAAACTATGTATTCTTTTGTCCTACGGGTCATCTTGCCTCCTGTCAGCCATTGGAGAGCAGAAATCTGTATCGGAAGTGGGGGACGGTCCCTGATTGACTGTCCTGTCTCACAGAGAGAATCAATCCTCCTAGCTGGCCATGACATCAAGACTAGCTCTGCCAATCAGCACAAAGATGGTCCCAGCTGGGTGTGCACAGGAAAAACTAAAGACCGTACAGTATAAAAATGTATGTTTTACTTGTATCAAACATGTCAGCTTCTTTGGCCAGTTTACCGCTAGCTGTCATCTGACTGGACTGATTAAACTTTTCGGTGGCTTCTTCTTCAACTGGTGAGAGTTCTTTTGATTGAGAAACATTGGGTCATAGCTTTTCATCTCATCAGGCATGGATGCTCAGTGGCTCACAGCTGAGTTTTGTTATCTGCCTATTGGATCTCAATATCCACGAGTCGGGTCTCACTATCCGTGGTTCGGATCTCGCTATCCACAACCGCATTAAATTGCTCGATTTCACGCTGACCATATAATGAAGATTTAAACTGCATAATATTGCAGTGTAAAACCAGCATATGAAATAAGCCTCTTCTACTACCAGAAAAGCCCTTCTGCTATTAGAACATTTCTCTGATGGCTGTTTTTAGAGATCTGCTTACATGGCAATATCCTAGTAGAATTGCTTTGCAGAAGAGTTAAAAAGAGGGTGACAAATGGTAAGACAAGGAAGGAGACACTTTCACCCAGATCCAGACTCCTTCAGCCCAGGGCCACAGACAAAACATTGAAACAAATTTAGGTCTCAGGCTGGATCTACACTGCCCTATATCCCAGGTTCTGGTTCCAGATTATCTTCTTATCCCAGATTATATAGCAGTGTACACTCATATAATCCAGTTCAAAGCAGATAATCTACGATCAGATCCTGGGATATAGGGCAGTGTAGATCCAACCTCAGTGAGCACAGCCTTAAGTAATTTCCAAAATCCTTCGGGTGGAAGGACTTTAGGTTGAACGCAATGTTATGCAACATACGAAACCTTGAAAGTTGTAGGGGAAACAGGACAACAACAAAGATATACTGCACATGAGCCCACCTGAGCCAATATAATAGAAACACTACCTTGATTAGCTTTTAATGCCCTGGAGTTTCAAGGCCTGGCTGGTTGCTGCCTGAGGGAATCCTTTGTTGGGAGGTGTTAGTTGGCCCTGATTGATTCTTGTTTGGAATTCCCTTGCTTTTTGGGTCTTGCTCTTTGTTTGCTGTTCTGATTTTAGAGTTTTTTTAAATACTGGTTGCCAGATTTTGTTCATATACATGGTTTCTCCTTTCTGTTGAAATTGTCCACATGCTTGTGGATTTCAATGGCTTCTCTGTGCAGTCTGACATGGTAGTTGTTAGAGTGGTCCAGCATTTCTGTGTTCTCAAATAATATGCTTGGTTCATCAGGTTGGTTCATCAGGTGCTCTGCTATGGCTGACTTCTCTGGCTGAAGTAGTCTGCAGTGCCTTTCATGTTCCTTGATTTGTGTTTGGGTGATGTGGGTGAAACGTCAGGAGAGAATGCTTCTGGAACATGGCCATACAGCCCAGAAATCTCACAGCAACCCATTGATTCTGGCCACGAAAGCCTTTGACAACACAAATCAGCCATTCTTGTTCTCAAAAAGTGATGAAAGGGCAAATTTCTTGAATTCTTAGCATTTTCTGATGAAACTGATATGAGGCAAAATATGTCTATTGAACCTCAGCCTAATCTAATCACTACAAATATGCTTTCTTCATAAGAATCTCCAAGCTTTTTAGAAAGATACGCCTGCAAATCAGTATAACCCAGAGATTTATTAATTCACTGGCATGCGATGTTTTCATATTTCTTGATTTATAGTGCAGATTTCATACTTGTTTATATAGGTTTTGGATTAGCTTGAATGTTTGTTTTGGCAATTGTGATCTCACAAAAAACCTCCAGCTACTTTCCAGCCAGAGCTAAAACAGGGAATTGGGGAGTGTGGAAGATTATCTTTTTTATATGCAAGTCAGTGGCGGTAATCATTTTTCATCTTTGCTATTTTTTTTGTATGATTAAGGATGAAATATGAGCATCTAGAGATTTTAAAACAAGGAAATACTATTAGTTTGCTACAGTCAACAATGTGCAGGATTATTCTAATCCCTTTCCTCAGTTTTGGAAAAGTTCCCAAATACCAGGAGCTGAAGAAAATCTTGAGCATTTTCTTCAAACAATTTAAATCAAGTATATACATGACACACATATTCAAAAATGCCATATATCTTTGTTTAGAAAATAAACATGCTATGTAACTAGTACAGAAATATTCAGAAATACCAGAAAAAGTATATAAAATTTCAGACTTCTTCATTATTACTAATAAACTCTGACCATGCTTATTTTTTACAGATAAAAAGGACGTCTAATTTTAAAAGAGACAGCGAAATCCTTTCTCACTCCATAGCAGGAAGGATCTGAGTCTTTTCATTTTAGTCTACTCTCGCTTTAGATTCCGGTAAATGGGAGAGATCACAGGAACAGGCAGCCAGTCATTTCAAGTACACTTCACTTGGTGCAGAAAGGATATATAATGTTTATATTTCCATTTTCTGCAAAGTTCCAGCCCTGTTGCTTTTCTTGTTCTCAGCCTTGGCTCCAAATAAGGAAGTCAATGAGGAAATATTTATCCTGTAGCTCTACTCAAAGTGTAACTGGCTAGACTGGGCACCGCAGGGTGCCTTCCAAACTCCCTGTTCCTCCTCTATATATATTAAAAATAATGTGGGAATCTGGGAGATCAAGGATTTGACTCATCCACTTGGCCGTGGAAACTCACTGGGGGGCTGAGGAAGGCAATGAGAAATTAATAAATCTTGCCAGAGGGGCACCTTTGGGACACTCTAAATCAGAACTGAAGGCACACAACAACAACAACAAAAACTACAGCAACAGCAACAAATTCTAAGTATGACAAAGTGTGGATCCAATTCCAAGTTTGCAAAACTCATGCTTTCAAAGCAAGGCAAAGCCCTGCTGCTCTTTGGGCATCTTTCTTTTTTCAAATAAGGACTTCTTCACATGGCCCTTTCGGGCCGTGCCGCAACGGCTAGTAAAAGAGAAGACGTGAAGGGCAGCTCATGGCACCCTACATGCCCTTTCTCGCATCCTCATTGCATAGTGGGAATGGGAGAGGGTGCTTTGGCACCCTTTCCTTCCCCCCATCAGATGGCAGAAAGGGCGGCAACATGCTTTGCCCTGCTGCCTTTCTGCCATCACATGGCAAAGTGGAGGAAAGTGCCGGTAGTTCTGTTGGGGCTACTACCCAAACAACACTTTCCTCCCCATAGTTGAAGAGAAAAGACCTTTTGGCACTTCTCCTTCACTTTGGGAGGAATGCAGGCTGGGCCTGCTGTCCGTCAAGTGATGGCACATGACAGGCTTGATCCTTGCCATGCATAACAGCAGCAAAACAGGGCAAAAGTGCCCCTTGTTAAGAGGTCCTTGGTGTGTCATGATGATAATAGTTCTCGGTCCCACCCGATCACAAGCAAGGTTGGTGGGAATGAGAGAGGGGTCCTTCTCTGTGATCGCTCTTCATCTCTGGAACTTTTTTCCAAAAGAAATAAAAACAGCACTTGAAAACGAAAACGGGGCCTTACGAATGAAACAAACAGAAACGGATAGTGATTCTGTACAAATGCACAAGACTACATGACAGTTCTGAAATGTTTGTGCACACCTACTGAACTGCATTACCTGCATAATTTTCCTGATTACTTAGTTTAGCATGTTTTGTTTCCACTAATAGACTAGTATCAGGACCACATTATAGCTTGAAAGGTTATGGATGATAGAAAATACCACTCAACTTAGACTTTAAAGAATTAGGCTAGTTTGTACTTCTTAGATCGATATGTGGACACATTCTTCTTTATATTTGTTTTGGCTCAATAAAACGGATAAAGACATGTGGGTGCTTGAAAATGTATGCGTACACAAAATTGATATTAATACTAAATCTGGAAGAAATTTTTATGAAGATACATGCTAATGCAATCATACATATACATGACTAAAGTGCAGAATTCAGTATGACTAAACATCATGTTGGATGACCTTTAAAAGATATCATAGTTAATCAATGCATGGTAGTCAGGGCTATCAATGTCAACTAGTAAAGTGATGACTACATATGATCGCTTCTAGATTTAGAGAATCCATCTTTTTGTATATTAATGGCTTTGAAATGTGAAATGAAGCAGGTACATCCAGTTGGTGAGCTTCTTATGGGCAGCTAGTTGGTCATTTTTTGATTCAATAGAGCCTTATTCTAGTATAGCATGACTATTACTATATTCTTATGTAGTTTAGGGAACATTGTGCACAAAATAAATGAATTTTCTCAGATTAAAAAATATTAAATGGATATGGATATCTATCCCATCCTTAGGCACAAGGAATGTGGTAGCAATGGCCAGCTCTATATGATTGCATAATAATAATAATAATAATAATAATAATAATAACAATACTTGATTTATATCCCGCCACCACCTCCCCAAGGGGACTCGGGGCAGCTTACATGAGGCCAAGCCCAACAACACATCAGTAAGACAATAAAGCAATAAGCAAATAAAACAATACAATTAATATAACTCGCATATAGGCAATAACACACACACACATATAAACCCTATGGCTGGGCCAGATGTAATAGTTTAAAATTTTAAAATAAGCTCTGGGTGTGAACAGAGGTAAGATGTATCTAAGCAGGAGGGTTTTAAAGGAAATGTAGGGAGAGCAACCCAATAGGTAGTTAAAGTGCTTCTGAGGACATTTTGCAGGGAATTGGTCAAAGCAGGGTATTTTTTTCCTTTATTCAGGGAAGGCACACTGGAACAGCCACATTTTCAGGTTCCTTCTAAAGACTGCCAATGTGGGGGCTTGCCTGATATCCTTGGGGAGTGAGTTCCAGAGTCGGGGGGCCACCATAGAGAAGGCCCTCATTGTGTATTATCATAATGATAATACATTGTGTGAATCGGTCTGTATTTATTTGTATAAACAGTTCTTTGCATGTTTCCCACTGTGCTATTGGGGAGAAATGCAAATACTAAAAAAACAAACCCATAACCAAATGTCTGGAGGAAAGTTACTTCCTACAAGTATCTAGCTACATAGAACTATTTAGACAAGGAAAATCAAATGCACCAATAACGGATGAGTAACACGTTGCTTGACAGCAAGATGTTTGAAAAAGATCCATAAGTCTTAGCAAATCACAAGTTAACTATGTGGTTTACAGAAAATCAGGAAGAAAAAGTTACTGCAGTTCATCAGTGGAAGTATAGGGTTCAGATCAAGAAATGTAATACTGCAACTCAATCCTGCTTTGTTTAAAAACTTCCTAGGTTTCTGTGGATTTCTGTACTTGAGTTGAAGAAGGTGACCTTTGGAAGTTCTTTCCAACTCTTCAGTTCTATGGACACAGAGAACTAGTTCAAGAAAGACCACCAAAATACCAGTAGTCAGTCAAAGATAAGCTTCATATACAAATAATATGCCACTCTTTCTCTTTTCCTTCTGTCTACTTATTGTCTGTCTCTTTAATGGATTGTGTTTAATCCATTAGCATTCAAAGTACTTATCTTTATTATATCCATTATAGAAAGAAAAAGGAAACAAGAAAGCACTGAAGAAAGAAAAAAAAAATAGGGCAACACTTGGAGATGAAAGAAGTGATTTTTTTTTTTACTACATTCCTTCCGCCTGCTGGTCTTCTTTGGTCTAGATGAGTGGCATCTATTCGTAATATTTCAGTTTTAGTTCCTTCTGTTCCATGTGTGACCCTTTCCAGTTTAGGTTTCAGTCTCTCTGTTTTGCTGAGACCGACAGTATAAGGAAGACCCCTCTGTTCTCAATGTTATCATCAAAGGAAGCACAGGGGTAAAGAAAGTTGAGCCTCTTCTTGAACTTCAGAGAAGGAAAGGGCTCAGCCCCATTCACTTCACTCTTTTGATGTTACCATTATACTCAACCTTCTGCTTAGTTCATGATCAGGGAAAGCTCATGAATTGCTAGCATCACATTTAATCTGGTTCTGTTATTTCTGTTTTCTGGAATGTGATAGTTTTACTCTTTTTTTTTTTGAAGTCACTTAAGTTGGCCAAACTAGACAAAGTGGGCAAAGTCATACCCATTTGGAAATGCCCCAGTTTAGCTCCTACCACCAGCACAAAGACTGTCAAAATATTCCTATACACACAGGCTTTTAATGGGCATACTAGGGAATGCCCCCACTCTGGCAGCTTTTAAGAAAGATCTAAAAACCTGGTTCTTCCAATGTGCCTTTGGCAAATGAATATATATTCCACTTTTAGTCTGTCCCTATTACAGCTCTGTCCTCATGATGCACTTTCCCCTTCCCCTAATGAAGGCTTTCCCCAATGTTTAGCCTTTTCTGACTTCCCTCCTCAGAAACATATTCTCCCTTAGAAACATATTCTACTTATCTCATCCAGCTCTTTATCAACTTTTATCAAAGTTATTTCTAGTACATTTGGCCCGCTCACTTTGTTCCCATTTTTCTTTCATATCATTCTGGAACTGTTTATTTTATTTCGATATCTTATGTATGTATTTATTTTGATGATATTTCGCTTATTTGTATTTTATTTTGTTGTATTTCTATGCCATCTGTTGAAATTTTGGGCTTGGCCTCATGCTAGCCGCCCCGAGTCCCCTTTGGGGAGATGGTGGTGGGGTATAAATAAAGATTATTATTATTATTATTATTATTATTATTATTACTAGTAGTAGTAGTAGTAGTAGTAGTAGTAACGTGGGGCATGGTGGGGTGGGGACTCTGCCAAAAATGCTTCTTTCTGGTACTGGAGGTTTTTTTGATCCCAGCCTAATCCTGCTCAATTAACTTTGTATTGCTCTTCTTGTCACTTTTTCTTCCCACTGAAACAGTGAGTAAAATTGGAATATTCAATGAGATTTCGTTACTTTATTAACATAGCTTACAAAGCGAGTTATAAAACAATGAATACATATAAAGCGCACAACAGTAAAATTCATATTTCTCATTTTTTATAATTGAAAAAATATTGCACTTCTAGTGTCTAAGATTGGTACAGGTTGAGAGAGTCACAATACAACATAGACCTATTGAATATTGAAATATTATTCATAATATTTCAATATTATTCATAATAACCATATAGAGTTGGTCTGGCATGACACAAAGATCCCATGAAGAGATAACCTGCTCTTATGGTACCACTAATAACCATATAGAGATGTGAACAAGGAGTCTATTTATAGTACACAGTTATATGCCTATCACCCCACGAGTTTGGCCTGAGCCTAGCTGCACACTCCTAAAGTCACTTAATAGTTACAAAAATAGCTGTAGTTATGGTCATGATCATCATATTCCTGACTTCCTAGAGTCACAAAGGAATCTTAGGATTTTCTCACACGGAGGTGGCAAACCAGCATATAAACTGGACCACCAAAGGTAACAGCCCTTATTTCACAATGCCATTGGAAACCCATTCTCAGTCCACCATGAGAATGCCGCAGGATAACAGCAATAAGCATCATGAAATCTGTAATCATATTGATTGAAATCCAACTTCACAGCTTAACAAAAGCTTAACTATACATTGCCCCCTGCCTAAATAGCCAGCAGCCACGCCAAGAGATGGTGTGGTGATTAGGACACAACAGGATGATGTCTCCTGCCCCCTCCTTCCAGAGATCTCTGGTACAACAAAGATTTGCAATGCTGGTACTACTTTTGCTTCTTGCACTGGAGATCTTTGATGGGAAGGGCCAGGAAAATCATCTTTCAGCTCTGATCACTAGCAGACCAGACTGGAGCTTGGTACTGCTGTTGGCTATTAAATTAGGCTGGGAAGAGCAAACGTGTGACATTGGAAGTGATATACACAAGAGATGGATCTAGATCTTTTTAGTTTCATCAAAGTATCTGCATTATGCACTTTCAGATCACAGTCAATTATACTGTTTTATATGAACTTGCATAACCTTGCACAAAACTGAATTAATGGCTGTGGGCAATACATTACCAGCCATTACTGAAGTCCATCGTCTTTGCCTACAGTAATTTTTAAAATTTGGCTGCATTTTCAAAGTTACATTTGGGAAGTTATGTGCACTAATCCCATCATAATAAGAGGATTTGTGCCTCCAGCTCCACATGCAAAGCTTTAACAAAGTAAGTGTAAAGCGACTAATATAGCAATCAAAATAATCTGTAACACCTTAGACTGTGTGAAATATGAAGGATTTTTTATTTCCAAAAGTGACCTATGTCCTAGCAATTCTTGATGCTAACTAACTCACTTCTCAGTTCGTATTTGAAAATGAAGTATTAAAGACTCAAAAAGAACATCTATATTTCAAAACAATTTAGAAATCTGTTTTGTAGTTATAAAATATCCTAATAAAGCTGTTAGATTTTTCTTCCCAGGAGAAAAGTTTTATTTCCTCATATTGCTACTGAGGCAGGGTACCTCTCCCCACCAGCACCCAAAGACTGACAGTTTATTAAGAGACAACATATAAATGTATGATTTTTTTTTCTTTTCTGGAGATCCAAAGTTGCAAAATGTCAAAGCTTTAGAAGATTGGGAATGGACCTAGCAGAAGATGTACCCCTTAAACTCAATCTGTCCGAACGCATCTCCTTCTACGCCCCGCCTCGGAGTTTAAGATCTTCTGGGGAGGCCCTGCTCTCGGCCCCACTTCTATCACAAGTGAGATTGGTGGGGATGAGGAGCAGGGCCTTCTCGGTGGTTGCCCCTCGCCTGTGGAATTCGCTTCCCGGGGAAATTAGGTCATCGACATCCCTCCTTTCTTTTAGGAGGAAACTAAAACCATGGATATGGGATCAGGCCTTTGGGTAATCTGGCAGACAGACAAAGGACAATGACGACTAGAATTGGATAGGATTTGACAATGCGGAATGAATTTACGGATTTTGAGCTTGGCGAACTTTGATCATTAGATTGGTTTTTATTAATTGTGATGTATAACTGGATTGTTTTAATTGTTTTATAATTGTTGTTGATATATGTTTTATCTTGTTATCTGTTTTGCTGGCATCGAATTGTGCCTTTTGTAAGCCACCCTGAGTCCCCCCTCGGGGGTTGAGAAGGGCGGGGTAGAAATGCGCGAAATAAATAATAAATAAATAAATCATATTGAACTCTTTAATAAAATGTATCAATTTAATGATTTCTGTATAAGTTGTATCTTTTTACTGTGTACTGAATTAATTTCCTATATGAAGTGTATAAACTGTTTTTACCTGTATCAAAACATAACTTGAAGGCAGCCACCTTATCGTACCCTGTGTACATAATCCCTTGGGAACAGGGACATTGGCCAAATCCCTCCAGCTATTTCCCAAATCAGATAACTTTTAGATTCTTGGTGTGTATTTAAAGATAAATGATATTCTTTACCAGCCAGAAAAAGCTCAGGAAGTTTGTCTATTTAACCTGAGGCTGAGAGCCTGCCACTTCCACGGAAGATGCATTTATTAACTCTCTATACTGACAGCCAGGCCCTTGATTACCTAAGATCAACACCTTTGTCTGTTGATCTCCATGCCTTTGTTTCACATTGAACTGGACATTTGAAATAATCAAAACCCATCTGCATATCTGCATCATTATTTCTACATGGACTGTGTACTCCCAGAGGGTGGCTCACAACTGACTGGCTCCTTGCATAGACTAATCCCTGGCTGCCATTTCTCCCACCTTGGAAATCCCTGCCTGAAGGTGGTGACATCAAGGGCATCCTCAGCCAATCCTGGCACAGAGCTTGTCTGGCCCTTTCCTTAGCCAATCAGGGGAGGGTGCAGGAAGTTTGAATTGCTGTCAGAACTGTATAGGGCAGTGGTTCTCAACCTGGGGTCCCCAGATGTTTTTGGCCTTCAACTCCCAGAAATCCTGACAGCTGGTAAACTGGCTGGGATTTCTGGGAGTTGTAGGCCAAAAACATCTGGGGACCCCAGGTTGAGAACCACTGGTATAAGGTGTTTTGCATTTCTCTGTATGTTTATGCTTGTACCTTTTGAAGCAAATTGCTTGTACTTGCATTTCTTTTGGCCAAGTTGTAATAAACTTCTGTATTTTGTCTTCAACCTGGTAATTTTGTTTCTCTGTCCTAACCTATCTGGTTTAGCTTACCTTTGCCAGGCACGGACTCTCTAACCACAGACCTAGCTAAATCACTACAACACGAAAAGAATGAAATCACTTTCTTGGATTACGGTTTATTTTAGTAAATAAATTAGAATAGAGGATGCTAATTAAAATGGTAGGGGATGGATTTTGCTATATACTGTAGCTTTGTTGAAATATTATAATTTCTGGGCACACACATGAAAAAGGAAAGCACTCTGTGGGCACAGATTTCCGAGAAATCAACAAGTCTTTTAAAAAATAAAATAGTAGTCTTCTTCACCTCATAAGACCAAAGAGTAGTCCCTACAATGTGAGTAATAATCATGCCCGAAAAACTATTGGAAAGTGCCTGAGGACAAGGTGCCCTTTGTTGTCTTCCAGTTTGTGGCAACTGGGTTATGCACATCCACCAGTGTGGTTAGCACCCACTTTTTGCAAGGCCATTATAAACAGATGAAGCAATAGCAAGAGGGGTTTTCACCCCTTGTTTGGGACAACCAGGGAAACCAGAGATGGGCAGGTTTACTCAAAAATGTGTTTTTATGAATACATAGTAAGCCCTGAAAGAAGACAAGAAATGTATGAAGAGACGCTGATTGAAAATGATAAATCTGAATTAAAGCTTATCGTACCCTCTTTCTTACAGGATAAGGAATTTTGTGACCCTTCAAATGTTGCTAGAGTACAACCTCCTCAGTCCCTCACCCTTGGCTAGCCAGATAGGATTCCTGAACATTGATCTCCAATAACATCTGAAGGGTCCCACAATTCCCACCCCTTGATTGACTGTCATGTTTGTTTTCTATTTACTGTTAACACCCCATATACATCATTTGATTGGCACATTGGTCTGTTTTAGGGTTGTTTCCCCATTAAGGAAGACAACTGTCTAAGAATAGACATTATTAGGTCAAGGTGAGGAGTCCTGAACCAAGCCAAGAGATGTTTTTCATAAAGTGCCCAAAAGGTGGCAGCTCTATGCACTGTAAGTGGCGACATATAGCTACTTTATACATACAATGCTCAGCTTCTGCTTCTAGCGCTAGAAAATGAAGCAGTTCAAAATTCATAGTTCAGCTGAGAACTGATTTAATATCATTTAAGATCACTTGACTTCTTAAGACCCAACTCTTGAGATCAGTGGTGCATATCATTAATTGCTTCCTCACTCTGCAAATACAGCTCTGGAACTTCAAGGAAGAGATATATTTCTTTATTTCTTACATTTACAACCCACTCATCAATCAATGAGCTTCAATGAACAAAAAGTGGCACAGGGCAGATCTATCTAATGCAGGGGTCCTCAAACAAAGGCCCGGGGGCTGGATACGGCCCTCCAAGGTCATTTACCCGGCCCTTGCTCGGGGTCAACCAAAGTCTGAAATGACTTGAAAGCACACAACAACAATAACAACAACAATCCTATTTCATCACCCAAAAGCAGGCCCACACTTCCCATTACAATACTAATAAGTTTATATTTGTTGAAATTGTTCATTTTAATTATTGTATTTTTGAAATGTTTCTTGCACTACAAATAAGATATGTACAGTGTGCATAGGAATTCATGCATGTTTTTTTTTCAAATTATAATCCGGCCCTCCAACAGTGTGAGGGACTGTGACCTGGCCCTCTGTTTAAAAAGTTTGAGGACCCCGATGTAACACAACGAGTGCAGTTTAGCCCAGATCCCAGACTTGACTTCATCACACTAGAGAATGAATCCACTTTAAATCCGGTTTCTGTATGGCTATCAGCCTCCTCCCAGTAGACTCAAATCCAGGAAAAGCTTCATGAGAATCACCACTCCTCTTAATGTTCCCCCAGCAACAGCAAGAGTATCCCTCTGGGCAGCTAAGCCAGGTAATCCCAATTGGATGCCCCCCCCCCCCCCACAAGGGCAGGGGCAAACTGAGAATGGGCAAGTTGGAAGTTCCTGAACAGACTCAGAAGTGGAGTGGGCAGATCAAAAGACAACCTGGCAAAATGGCACTACCTAAAAAAAATCCTCCACCTTGTGTGACTGTGGAGCAGAACAGACAACTCTGCATCTCTATGCTTATCTGAAGTCCTGCCTCATGTACAGAGAATGAATTGTTTGAGGCTACAGATAATGTGGTCGCTGTTGCCCGTTTTTGGTCAAAAGATATTTAGCTGCATGTGCTCCTTCTATATTTATCAGTTTTATATTAATTTATGCAATGCTTTCATAATAAATAAATAAATAAATCCGGTTTCTGCCTCCTGCAGCATTCTGGGGTTTGTAGTTCAGTGAGGCTGTTAAAGGCTCCTCCCTAAACTACAACCCCAGAATTCTGCAGGAGGCAAAACTGGATTTAAAGTGGATTCATTCTCTAGTGCAGTGGTTCTCAACCTGTGGGTCCCCAGGTGTTTTGGTCTACAACTCCCAGAAATCCCAGCCAGTTTACCAGCTGTTAGGATTTATTTATTTACAGCATTTATATTCCCCCCTTCTCACCTCAAAGGGGACTCAGGTTGGATCACATAACACATGCATGGCAAACATTCAATGCTGTTAAACAGACAGGACAGGCATCAGATAGAGGTATATGTTGGCATTTTCCCCAACTTTGCTGTCCTGGAGGTTGTGCTCAGTTCTGGACACGGGGTATGTGTGTGTATGTCTGTGCTGTTGCTCCATCCTCTATGACAGAAAACCCTTGATTACTGACTTCCTCCTTCCTTTGATTGCTGGCATTTCCTGGTATTTCCTTCTTATGGTGTCATAAAATAACTGGCAGCTTAAGCTCATTTTTCTACTCACAGCTGTTTTTGAACTGCTTAGGTGAACACTGAGCTGGGCTGAAGCTCAGGTGTTCACCCTGACCTGAGCTTCAAACTGCCAACCTTTCGATTGGTGTGAACTATTGCTGCTAGTGATTAAACAGCTGTGCTAAAGCCCGAACCATTGAACTCCATGGTGAAAGTACAAAGAACGCATCACTGCTGCTGAATTTGGGCCCATGTGAAGAGGTCTTTAGACAGACCGACCGAACAGATAAACCTGTCAGAATTTAAAATCATGGTTTTTGGTTTTCTCTTTTGCATAATAATAATAATAATAATAATAATAATAATAAATGGATCAGCATCTCCCCTTTTGGTTTTGCCCCTTGGACCAAATCTGAATTTCACATCTTTGCATAACTTTCTTATCTACATGTGAGTTCATCTCACTATCTCCATGAAGAAAACTGAGAAGCCAAACTCCACATATGTGCTGCTTAATGCCTGCAATTAATCAACTGATTCTGGGGCAAATCCCACTGAAACAATCACGATTACATGTAATACTGTATGCAAACATTTATAATCAAAGATGGGTTGAACAGCCGCAAAATAATCCCTCCTTTTTAGATTGGTAACTTGGGATGGAAGGGGAGCTGTGGTGCCACTCAAAAAGAGCATGGTGTGTATCTTGCACGCTCTCTAACTATGCTGATTTGACAAATACAATCCTGATTAATTCTCTATCATAAGACTATTCTTTTTAGTTTCTTTTTGAATGTCTCAGTTTCTCTCTCTTTGTTGGCTTAAACTGAATCCAAAGTGGAAAAGTACTTTATATTCCATTAACAAGGAGGAGAGGAAAGGACTGGGCTGAATCTGCCCTTCCCACTAGGCTCAGAAAAAAAAGAAGCCACTGCTTATGTGTTCTTCCTCACTAATATATCTTGCCATCTTGACTACACTCTGATGTTGCTTGGCCACATGCATTGCAGTTTTCATCTGTAAAATTTTGGAGGGATGATTTTGTGAAGACAAATCCCCCCTTTATTCTTTCAACAACCTTTAAAGGGATAGGTGAGGCTGAGGAAAATACATGAATTGGCAGTGCTCCTTCCAAAAAAGAAGATAAAATAAAGCTGAAGGGGGCAAAGGGCAAGGAGGATTAAGGCAGTCTTATTTTAATCTTGCCTTTGCACTTGTGTGCATTGCTTACAGCACTCCTCTTTTTTTAAAAAATATGGTTGTCAGCTTTTCTGCATGTTTAAACAAATTAGACATGTATCCCAAAAGGTGTACTGCAATATTAAAGTCCATTTTATATGCTCTACAACATTTCCCCCCGTGGGCACTTGTAGCCACATGTATACTTGGGAAGTAACCACTAGCGTTGATTTTGTAAGTTACATGAAGCTGACATGGCTAAAATCTCTTCAAGAGCTGGGAAAAAGCCTGGAGGATATATCATAAGATCAGCTTCAAGCTGTGCTTATGAGTAAACAATATTAATCCCTTTAGATCGGTTTATTAAAACCATTTCCTGAAGATGTACAGTACATCGTGTTTAATGAAAGTGCCATTCCTATTGAGTTATGATGAGTGCCTGCCCCCGTGTTCAGAATAATTAAATGTGTCTTTATCTGTTATCCCAGAATTTGAATACTGGAAAAGAAGAGAGGCGTGAAAAATGAGCCAACTGAAAAACAGCTACAGGGTAAGTTAAGCAGGAAAAAAAAGATCAGAATATGACTAGGATATGCCTCAGGATGTAGAAGAAGTTCATAAAGACACAATCTATTTAAATGTTCCTCTGCTTAATCCCCACTGAAATGAAGGAGTTCCATGTTGCGTTGTGACAACACCCATGTTTTGTTCTGGAAAACAACCTTGCAAAATGTGTTGAGTTGAGTAGCAAAATGTTCTAACATTGAATATGATACAGTTAGCATCAAGTAGTTCCACTGACAATGACAACTTTTGACATATGACACAGTAAGAAGGAGATCCGATCGCTTTCTAGATGTTGTCAAACTGCCACATACTAGGGTTATCTGGAAAGTAAGGTTACAAGGCACGTAGTTCTCATGGGGAATTTTCTCGGGGAAGTTGGTATCACTGCTGTGTAGAGGGAAGCCAGTGGAAGTGAACGAGCAGTGCCGGTTGTCAGTAGCTCATCGACTGGCATTGTGGTGAAGATTAGAGATGAGTGTCCTCATTCTGTTTCCCTCCAAGTGTGAAGTTTGCGCTGTAATTTGCTAGGAAAAGGCTAAGGGCATGAACGCCACTGCAATTCATCGTGAAAACATTTCAGTTTACGGAAGGGATGTAATGTTAAGATAGCATGTGACAAAATGGGTATGGAATATATTGTGAGACCACGGAGAAACTTTGCAGACCCATCCAAAACAAATGTTGTGGGATGCTGACGGCGGGAGTCTGTTTCCTTCATGACAATGCGCGTCCGCACACTGCTCATGCAACACAAGAGTTGTTGACCATTTGTTTGGGATGTTTTAAGCCACCCCTCTCACAGCCTTGATCTTGCAGCCAGTGACTATCATCTGTTCACTAAATTGAAGGAACACCTTGGTGGAAAACTGTTTTTCGACGACGATTGGGTGAAAATGGAAGTGACGAACTGGCTGAAAAAAGTGGAGAGAAACTTCTGTGACACAGGCATCAAAAACTTGTCCCATGGATGACAAAATGTATTGAACTGAATGGTGATTATGTGAAAAAATAATGTAATACCTATGCTACAATCCATGTAAGTTTTATTAAAATATATTTACTCTTTGTATTTTTTAAAAAATCTTGTAACCTTACTTTCTGGGTATCCCTCATATATTGTCCTTAACTATCATGTTCATTCTCCTTTTTTTGCTGCTGATGAGGACTGATGGGGAGGTGTTGCTCAATCACACTGAATGGGCCACACACACTCTTGAGTGTCTTGGTTTTTAAACCTGTTCCTGGGGTTATTTGGGGTGCTAATTCAGAAAACTATATGGGATAGGCCATTCAAGATAAATGTCAGGTATAGATATGGTTCTCATTATTTTCTATGGGTGAGCAGATGATGGCTGTTATATGGCATATATTTCATATCTCAAAAACTAAAGCTGATCAGGGAAAACAGGTGCTATTTTTGGATTCATCCAGTCAAATATACTCAGAAATAGGTTAACGTTTGAGACACCAAAACATGTGTTGGCCAGTATTATATATGACATTAATTATCTTGATGCAATTGATGCCAATCCATTTCCATAGACCAGACTGAATTTAATACTCTGAGACACTATTTGTTAGCAAATCATTGTTAAGATAATGATCAATATTTGCATCTTGTGCTTTTTAATTCTCCTACACCCCCTTTCCATGTATATAAATATCTTTCAACTGAGGTAACACTTTCATAGAGTGATGAAGTCGGTTGCAGTCAGTTGAAGCTCATAGCAAATAAAACGTGCTAGACTTTAAGATGGCAATAGAATCTGCGTCCAATATTCCACATCAACTATCTAGTTACTTCTGCATAATTAAAAGTAACATCTCCTGGCCCTCAACTTGATTTAAGATCCTTTAGCTGGATTGGGCAAAGGAAGTCTGTTCAGTTTCCAATCAAGACACAAGGAGGAGGATGTTTCATTCTGCCTTTGGGGTCTGGCTTCTGATTTTCAAAGCCTTGCTCACTTGTGGAATGGGGTGAAAATGTCATTGCACCTGTGTCCCAACTGGAAGTTTAACTGATCTCCTTCACTCAAGGGATTCAACTGGATGGGAGCTTACAAAATGGCCCTGGAGTTGTAACTGTAGGTCAGCCTAGGAGAACCTTCATTATGATTCAAAAAATGTTTATTTCTTATTTTAGATGAATGGATACTTACCTGCCCAACTCAAGGTTAATCTCGACTGTAAAATGAATGGCGTTCAACACCGCTTGAATTGATCTGGCTCAATGCTATGGAATCCTGGGATTTGTGGTTTGATGAGACACCAGCACTCTTTGGCAGAGAAGGCTAAACACCTTGCAAAATTCCAAGGACTCAATAGCAT
This sequence comes from Anolis sagrei, assembly GCF_037176765.1. Taxonomy (NCBI): domain Eukaryota; kingdom Metazoa; phylum Chordata; class Lepidosauria; order Squamata; family Anolidae; genus Anolis; species Anolis sagrei. Next base: position 39,335,094 of record NC_090025.1, read on the forward strand.
TGAGCCATGGCAACTCAAGTGGTGTCGAACACCATTAATTTGACAGTGTAGATGCACTCTTCGTGAAGAGTCACTGATATTGGTATGTTATGTAGATGCTTACAGCTTTTAAGCACAAGTCTTCTCATTTTCAACTTCTAAACCAGGACAGCACAGGATGCTATTTATGTCTCTACTCATCTGGGAGTAACTAAGCAATGACTTCAGATTTACTTCTTACTCATGAATGTCCAGAAACCCTGATGTTAGCTATCCCCAAAAAAGAGAGATTGCATGGTACCAGCTACTGGCTAATGAAAGCCAGAGACAGAAACATATTAAAAATAAATTAGTGCCCATAGATTAGAATAAATTATTACCTCTAGCTCTAACAAATTTGCTGATGCAGGTTTTTCTTTTTTCGTACTGCAGCTCTTCTGCTTTTAGTTTGTCTTTTCCATATTGTATGAGAGAGATCTGCAAATGCAAAGGGAGTGGGGGTAATTTTTCACTCTCATAACCTCCAGGGGCCACATTAGTGGTCCCGATATGAGGAGTTTTGCTTTGGGAGCAATTCTCAGAAAATTGGGGGAATGTCGTGAAACTACTTTAACTGCTATGGCTCACTGGAATGGGATTATGGGAGTCGAGGTTTTCAAGGTCTTTAGCCTTCTCTGACAAAGAATGATGGCTACAATTCCATAGTATTAGCCATAGTAGTTTAAGTAGTGTCTAACTGCATTGATTCTGCAGTGTAGATGCATCCCTCATCCCATCTGAACAGAACTTCTAAACGGAACCTCCTTGAGTCACCTTTGGCCTGAGAAAGTTGGGACAAAAATGCTGTAAATAAATCAATAATAGAAAGCTATTCTTTTAAACAAATCATTACTGTTCTTTATTGCACTCATGCATCCAGTACTCATTATTGGTACTAATTTCCTATTTTCACAAATTACTAATTTCATTTTTGAACATTTTAAATTTATTTTCTATGTAAAACTAAATAATGAATGGCTTAAAATTTAACTTCTTCAAATATCTCTTAAAGTATTTTGTCCACCAAAAGAATAAAAAGTAGCACTAATAAATAATTGTTGGAAATAGCAACCTTCTTCAAGCCTCCACTAGTTATTTGTTTGTATACAATTCAGATTGCTTACTGTGTTGTATATGTGTGTATTGGTTTCCAGTTTTTCCTTAACTCTTTGTTGTGGGAGGGGCTGCAGACCATGTGATCAGATCTGGGACTATTCCGATCTCAGACTCCATTTTAGATCTCAGACACCACTGGATTTTCAAATTACACAGAGACTCTATTAGACTCTCAGAACAAAGAGATGCTTTAGATTATGGACTGTTGGTTATAAGAAAAGATGCCCTGTGTTATCTACACAGAAAAACTACTTCAAATTCTATTTGTAACTGGATTGATAAGCAAAGTACCTGAATGCTGAATACATGACGTTTGTGAGTAAACCAACTGTGTTACTGTAGAAGAAGCCTATTTATTTTTGTCTCTTGAGAACATGATTTAAAGGCAAATATATTTTAAGGGAGAGTAGATGTTTTTGGGTAACTAAAAAGAATATATGTTATATATGTGTATGATTTTTGTGCATTTGCATATCTTTGTCCCTAACAGTTCAAAGACATTTCTAGGTACATCAGTTTAACAGCTGAGAAACCCAATTGCCTTGCATAAATGCCATTTTCCCAAAAGGTTAAGGCATCATTTTCAAAATGACTTCTAACAAGGTCATGCCTTTCCAAAGATCATAAAATCTCCAAAAGGTTATGGAGATTTCCATTTTCCAAAAATATTATAGTAATAGACATCCCTCATCTTACAAAAAAGGACATTACATAATTTTTCAACACACCCATAGCATTCCTCCCAAACTAAGCTGTTTAGGGTAACAGTGGCGATATATTATTACAAAGACAGCTCCTTAATCATATTTCAATATAGTTATGTCTGCTTGTGTGAAACAATCTCTCCAGCCAATTTAAGGGTGACCTGGAGCCCCATCTGCACTGTCATATAATTCAGTTTGCAACCAAATTATATGATCAGTCTATACTGACAATATAATGCAGATTCAAACTGCATTTTATAGGAATGTAGATGGGCCCTGTATTGTGTGAATGCACGGAACACGTTTTCACTGTATCAATAGCTGCGACAAAGCCTGAGCAGTTTGAATAGACAGATGGAGTCAGGATGGGATAGGATTGGAAAGCATAAATTCTTTCTATCCTTGAAAGATCACCTCTGTGATGATGCTATTTGCATTTTAAGAAAGGATTCTATTAGTGCCAATGGGAGTTTCCCTTGAAATGCAAATATTACTGTGTGCAGCAAACAGGCAAGCACTGCAATCACAGTCTTAGGTGATGATAATAATAAAGGCAATTTCAAATGTATCCAGAATTGCAGAAAAAGTAAAAATTAACCTCCACTGCAAGTTAGTGTCAGATAGCCAGATGAAGAAGGTAGAAAATTAACTTTTTGAGGAGGTGCTGAAATTTATCCTCTGATGTTGCCATCTTTTTTCCTTAAGTATCCATGACAAAGGTTCATCCTACTTCTTATCAAGCTGTTCAACAGATTTATAATTTTGCACAAGCATTATACCTGGCAGATTGATTAACCTAGACAAAGCTGTGGATAATTTGATTTTTTTTAAAGAGTGAGTATCACTTATGCTAAACTTCTCTGTGAACCACATCTGTAATGGCATACCATACATTATAAAAGTCAATCTCTATGGGATAATGGGGTCTTTGTATCTATATTAATTACACATTTTAGTGGATTAATGCTGCTTTTTCCAAATTGCTATACTACAGCCAGAATCTTTCTGGTATCTTCCATTCATGTTAAGTTCCTCTACTGAATCAGTTGAACATTTTTGCCTGATATACAATATCTATATTCAGTTCACATTTGTGAGTAAAATTACAAATAGTACTACGTTGGAAATAGCAACCTTCCAAGCCTTCAGTATTTGTTTGTTAATGTATATATTTGCTAACCTGTATTGTATGTATGTAGATAGATAGATAGATAGATAGATAGATAGATAGATAGAGGGATGATAGATTTGCCAGTTTGACTAACCTCTTTGATGTGGGAGGGGCTACAGACATGTGATTATACTGAGCATGTTCAGACTCGGGACTCCATTTTGTTATTCAGTATGATTTTGGACTGCAGTATTATAAGTTTGCTTTAGATCTCAGTGGAGGTGGATCAGTATGTTTTTGGACTTCAGTGGAAGCAGTTTGCATTTGGACTTATGCAAGAACAGTTTACTGTATGTTTGTTTTGAGAAGCAGTGAGTACAGTTATACCATTTGGACTTTCATAAGATGTATACTTAAAGACTTTGGACTATGGACTTTTGATTGAGAATGATGCCCTGTGTTCTCAACACATTGAAACTACATCCTATCTATAAATGTGCCTGAATTAAAATAAGATGTTTATGAGTAAACAAGATATGTTACTTTTAAAAAGAAGACTTTGTTTTTGGTCTCTGAGTGTATATTTTAAGCTAAGTGGTTTCAAGGGAGAGTATATGTTTTTGGGCAACTGCAGCCGCAATTGCAACTTCAACTTCAAACATTTTAAAAACTCTGCTAGCTAAGTATATGTTTTTTGTGTGCAGTGGTATGTCTTTGTCCCTGGTAGTTCAAAGACGTGGTTTATCAGTTTAACAGCTGAATTACCTGTGTGCCATTACATGAATGCTTCTGAACATCACTTTTTCAAAGGGTTGACTTCTGACAAGGTCATTCCTTTCTCTGACTAGTGGTTTCCAAAAGGTGATTTCCAGATGTTCATGGAGATTCACATTTGCCAAAAGAATATGACATCATTTTTCCTTTTCACAAAGGTTATGAATGCCATTTTCCTAAAAACTATGGCACATACATATTGGGTTGCCCATTGGGTTGCATATTTTAGTATCCAAGAACAGTAATTCTCATTTTGACTCCCCTAGATTTAAGGAGATAGAGATTCAGGAGGGACACACATGTGCTCTTTACCTGTGACATACATATGAAGCTTTCCTTACCTCAAAGCCAAATAAGAGTATGCTCAGCAGTGCCACATCGCATTCCCTTTGCTTTACCTGTATTTTTGTAGTTGTTGTGTTCATCCTACTTCTAATCAATGGTCATGTCATTTTTGACTTATGACAACCCTAAGGCAAACCTATCTTGGCAAGATTTGTTCAAGGAGGATTTGCCTTTGCCTTCCTCTGTGTTTGAGGGAGTGTGACTTGCCCAAGGTCATCCAATGGATGTCTGAGCAAGGAGCCAAAGCCAGGTTTCCTGGGCTCAAACTCTCTACTATCCTAGCTCTCTACATATATACAAATTTATCACTCAGTTTCAGGGAAAATGAAGAAAAATGTAGTATTGACTTATTACAGTAATAACTTTCCCTATGTAGTAACAAACTGTTCATTGGAGAATACTCCAAACAGAAGTTGTGGAAATATATGCAAGCACAATGCCAATATTTAATGTTCATTTTGTTTAATTGTAATGTCCAATGTTTAGATTTATTTTTTTCTTTTATTGGCTAACTACGTGTTGGCAGTATCAGACTAACCCCCTGCAGATAATATTGCCTACAGCAATCCTGTGTTGAAAGCTATAATAAAACTATGCTATCAACAATCTCTTTTCCAACTCCCATTTTTGTCACTGAAACATGGCTTGCATGATAAAATATGCAAAATGAACACATTTTGATATAGCCCAATTCTTTAAAATGTAGGCATATTTTATGGAGGAAATATCTCTTTATGTGAAACGTTCAACTAGGAAGAGGTTTTGATTTTCTGATTTAAAAATCTTGCTCGCCTTCTTGAAAATTAATCTTTTTGGTATGCATTGAACATATTCACAGGAAAAAATGTTTTAAGCATAGTCAGACTCTCTTAGAATAATTGAATTGGCTGTTTCATATGCTGTAGAAACTTGAGGTCATTGAAGAGATAATTTCAGGATGGCCACCTTTTGACTTTGGAGTTTGAATCATCTTACAACACGAAAGCATTAAAAGTTGAGAGCGAAGGAAAAAACCCAGCACTTGTCCTCTTGGACTACATGTTGAAAAGACAGCCACATAAGAAATAACCCCATAAGGAAGGAGAAAGGGAAGCCACAAATTGTGGAATGGCTATTACTAATGAAAGAAGGGTAGCTTACTCATGATCTTTCATCTTATTTATCAAACTATTAATAAGAGGATGTGTAGAGAAGGTGTGTAGAAGATAGCTCTGGAAGAAATCTCATTCATATATGAGGCTTTCACTGTGGATATGTCCCCTGACATCAGAGAAATAAGTGTAATTTGTTATAGGATGAATTTTCTGGCTTCTTGAGGAAAAGATAAGTCATAGCACTGGCTCCTATGAGATGTGGATATTGCAAATGTCCCTGGTTGATTGAGTCATTACTGAATTGTATCTGTAACAGGTCCTGTTCACAACAAAAGCTTGCACCAGGCACTAACAAGCCGCACCACACAACAGCCAGGCCATCAAATGCTAATCAAGGTGGTCAGTTGAAACATTCACACCTAGCTCCAGCAGACAAGAGTCCTTTGTCCCACCCTAGTCATTCCACAGATATATAAACCCTTTTTCCTAGTTCCAACAGACCTCACTACCTCTGAGAATGCTTGCCATCCCACAAGAACCTAGTGTTTCCTCTCTGTTGTTTTGCTGTGGTAATTTGAGATTTTTTTTTAATACTGGTAGCCAGATTTTGTTCATTTTCATGGTTTCCTCCTTTCTGTTGAAATTGTCCACATGCTTGTGGATTTCAATGGCTTCTCTGTGTAGTCTGACATGGTGGTTGTTAGAGTGGTCCAGCCTTTCTGTGTTCTCAAATAATATGTTAAAACAGTTTTCTTACTAGAAATGTTGCAAGTCACTTCCAGACGCTTCTGGAGTGAGAGAATCGGCTGTCTACAAAGATGTTGCCTAGGGGGTGCCCAGATGTGTTGTAATCCCGCAGAGAGGCTTCTCTCATGTGGAGAAGAGCAAACCACAGACCACCTATTACAATGCAGCCTGAGCCCTGCCACATGCACAATGGAGGACCTTCTTATAGCAACACCAGAGGCACTCCAAGTGGCCAGCTACTGGTCAAAGAACATTTAACAGAATGCCAAGTTTTTAAACTTTGTTTTTCTCAAATACATTGGTTTGCTCCTGATACAATAAATAACATACTAGAAATACAAGGCATGAAATCATGTTATCTTCATGTTTTTCTACCCTCCTCTTTTGCAAGGGGCAGGAAAGCTGAGCAAGATGCTTTGTTTATTTCTTTATTTATGGACCACCTTTTCTCCAATGAGGTCAAGGCTCTTTTCCACTCTTCATCTTACCCTCACAACAACCCCTGTGAAGAGAGGTCAGTCTAAGAGAAACAACTGACCCAAAGTAACCTAGAAACGTTCATGATTCAAAGGGGACTTGACCGTGATCTCTGAGATCTCAGTCCAACTCTGACCATTGCTCCTCACTGTCACATTACAAATGTTTACCTCCAAATGTTAGTGGTGTGGAAAGAGGAGAGAGATACTGGGTTGAATGACACCCTACATCATGTCATAGGTCCATTTTGGAGCTGAAAAAGCTATTGTATAACTTTGACAGCTTTCATAGTAAGTCATTGTGCGTACCAGGCTGGTCCTGATAAAGGTATTATTTATTTACTCTGTGAGTTTAAGCAGAGTAGAAACTCAAATAAAAAACAAAGAAACACAGCATCATAGACACAAAACACTAAAGGTTTAAATCAGGCTTTAATCAAGATGAATGAATGCAACTGTAGCTGAACATACTGCTGCTTTGCAATAAGAGTTCTTTTTTAAAAAAATGTGTATCATATGCTGTTGATCTCATAATGTGAACACATGGAGCTCATATAAAGATTAAAAAGAAAAAAGTGCATGAGAAATAGCACAGATGCAAAGCCACATAACCCCACACCTGGAAATCTCCCATATGCTAGTTCCGAATATTTAACTATCGCACAGGGATAAAAATGGGCTCAGGCCATTGATCATGTGATTGCAAAGAATATATTGATTCTGGCAGTAAGAATGCAGTCCCTTTAAAATGGCCAAGAGGTACATCTGGGAAATATTTGGATATTATCTTACCTCAGTCACCCTGAAAGCATATACGTGACAACTTGCAGATTGCATAAGGAGGAAACTATAGCCCGAGAGATAGAAAGTATGGCTGCCACATATTAAAAAATGTTAGGATTTTGATGCACTGACTTCTATATGGATGATTAGCCTCCTAAGTAGAGTCTAATTCAGTGGTGTAGGAAGGAACACATCAAATAAAACAAAGGCGACGAGAATGTTAAGAAGAAGGACTTCTGAAAGACTATCAATGAGGCACATCTACCATAAAAGAGATGGTGCATTCAACGTTTTGGACAATGAATCTCCTCTTATTGCTCATTTGCAACCATGAAGATCTTATTTTCAGTGGTCTACATTTTGTATTGTGTTGGTGGACCAGAGAGAACCAAAAAAATATGTCCAAGAGGCTGGCTGGAGACTGAAACATTTTTTAAAATACTTTCCAGGAAAAACTCGAAGAAGTCCATTGTTTCAATACTTAGAGAAATGCTGATGTGCAATGTTAGTGAAGTCTGCCTAACTTCTCATTGTTTTCTGATGTTGCTAGTCTGAGTTTTTATACTAGCCTTTCACCCTGTAATACAGGCTACAGAGAAAGGGGCTGCTCACTTAGGCCTTCACACAGGATCGTCTCCTCCCAGCTCAACCATCCACGAGACTAGAGGAAGCAGGAGGCATTGTTCTTAAGGCAGACACCACATCTTTCCATCCCCTCCCAATCTCCTTACTCTCAAGGAGACAAGAGGCATTGTTCTACACCATTTCTCTCCTTCCTCCCAATCGCAGAAGTCTGAAACAAAGTTTAAATCTAGCAGTACTGCAAAATCAGAAGACGTTTACTTCTTGGGAGGAGAGCAATGACTGATCTCAATAAAATAGTGAAGAGTAGAGACATCACAGTGGCAACAAAGATCCACATAGTTAAAGCAATGGTATTCCCCGTAGTAACCTACAGATGTGAGAGCTGGACCATAAGGAAGGCTGAGCGAAGGAAGATAGATGCTTTCGAACTGTGGTGTTAGAGGAAAATTCTGAGAGTGCCATGGACCATTAAAAGATCCAACCAGTCCATATTCCAGGAAATAAAGCCTGGCTGCTCATTGGAGGGAAGGATATTAGAAGCAAAGATGAAGTCCTTTGACCACATAATGAGAAGACAGGAAAGCTCGGAGAAGATAATGATGCTGGGGAAAATGGAAGGAAAAAGGAAGAGGGGTCAGTTAAGGGCAAGATGGATGGATGGTATCCTTGAAGTGATTGGCTTGACTCTAAAGGAGCTGGGGTGGTGATGGACAACAGGGAGCTCTGGCGTGCACTTGTCCAGGAGGTCATGAAGAGTCGGAAGCGACCGAATAAATCAACAACAAGAAGTGCGATTTCAAATGATTAAATTTGAATCAGCCAGTGTTTACCTTAAAATCAATTCAGCCAGTGTTTTGATTTTGAGTTAGACACAAGGCCTGAGTCTCTGGTCAAGTCAAGTCTTGGTTTTGGATTAAAGTATTTTGGAAATTTTCTATATTCTTGTTTTATTATTCTTGCCTATGGTTTTTTCCCCTAAATATGCCTTTTGCTTATGGATGTACCTGTGTTTTTTGAATATTCCTGGACTGTATTACCTTTGGATTTTTTCTGAGACATTTGGATTCCTATGTGGCTATCACTTATTGCTAAACCTTTTTGGATTCTTCTTCTTCTTTCTTTAATCCTGCTTTTTCATATGTTTTATGTGTTTTTACAATAAACTCTTTGCTTATACTCTGGACTCTTGTGTGGTGTTGTGGTCATAGGTGGATCCAGGCCTGGAGTGCTACAGTGCAGGAAAATGCACTAGAGTTCCCTATCAGGAAAATCAATTATCTCATCAAATTGCTGATTCCATGATAATTAAAGCAGTTTGAAAGTGGTACAGTTGTATAGTGGAGACAGATTTTTTTTGTCAGCAGTAGTGTTATCTAAATGCTAGTCTAAAACAAGCAGGCAAAAAGCAAAAGCTTAAGGAACCATGTTGAACATGTACATTAAGAATCAATTGCAGTGTGTGCTTTCCACGAAGAGACAGGTTTTGAGTACCCATCCCCCAGCAAGAAACAACATTTTTATTAAGAAAAGTTTCCCAAGAAAAACACTTTCCAGACATTGGAGAGGAAAAGCCGCTTCCGGTTCAAAGAGCCCCCAGAGTCAATTGGACAAGATTTGGCTGCCCACCAAGAAAGCATGGATTCTTCACTGCCAGCACCTGAAAGGAAATACACGCATTGTCTACAAGGCTAAAAGCTATAAGAGCAAATAGCAATGAAGAGCACTGAGCCAAAATTTAAAATTATAATTTGGAGGAAGCAAATGGATGACCTAGGAGCTACATTATAGAGTGCACCTGGATGTGGAGTATACATTTAGAGAGGACAGAATAAATCTTCCCATAGTCTCATAAAGATGAACAACGTCTGGGGAGAAAAAACAAAAACAAAACCAAAAACATTGAAAGCCCTAAAGTCTGTTGACTGTAACCAACTAATGCAAGGATGAAGTGCAGTCAAGAGAACATTAATGTACTTTTTTACACTGACTAATTAAGTAGATTGCCAAGTAGGAAAGTCTGTGCTTTTTTTAAAAAAAAGGAAATAGGATTGTCATTCTGACCTGGCCAAACTGCTGAGGGTTTCTTTTCTTTCCGTTACAAAATGAAGCCAGACAATTCTGTGGCAAGGCCTTGATTTCTCCTAATGCTGTACAATTAAGGATGTTTTGACCTTGGTGTCCATTTGTTAGAACCATAGGAGCTTTGTATATAAATATCTAAATTAAGTCAAATTTTCCCCTGGCTTAATGACTGTATTCATTGGCCACATTCCAGTAACAAACAAGGCCAAAGGTTAAAATGTAGGTCCAAAATATTAGGTGTAACGAAGTCTTGGAAGAAAGCATGTTAACCTTTTAAAAGAGGGAAAGAAATAGGTAGACACTGAGAAACCAGCAAGAAATGACATCATAGGGCAGTGTGTGCGTGACTATTTTGGGAAATCCAAAAGAAGAAGCGTGTGCTAAATTCAGTGGAATAAATGAAGGACAGGCAAAAATCTTTCCCTTACCAGTATTTATTTATTTACAGCATTTATATTCTGCCCTTCTCACCCTGAAGGGGACTCAGGGCAGATCACAGAACACATATACGGCAAACATTCAATTCTGTCAAACAGACAGAACAGACAACAGATAGAGGTATATGTTGGCATTTTCCCCAGCTTTGCCCTCCTGGAGGTTGTGCTTAATTTCAGACAAGGTGTGTGTGTGTGTGTGTGTGTGTGCTGTCGCTCCATCCTCTATGACAAAGAGCCTTGATCACAGACTTTCTCCTTCCTTTGATAGCCACATTTTACTGGTATTTCCTTTATGGTGCCATAAAGTACCTCCCCGCTTAAGCAGTGCCTAATTTCTCTACTCACAGCTGTTTTCAAACTTCTTAGGTGGACAGTAAGCTGGGCTCAAGGTCGGGTGCTCACGCTGACCTGGGCTTTCTATTGATAAGATCTATTCCTGCTGGTGATTAACCAGCCGTGTTAAAGCTTAAGCCCAGTAGGTTGAAGGGGAAAGCACACTGATGTAGCCCCTCTTAGTTTATGTGTTTTTCCCCATTCATAACTTTGACCTTCTTTGTTGAGTGATTTCAGCTATTGCTAAGCTTGGGTTTGTGAGCCAGGCATATCACACAGCCAGCAGGTCAAATGAGACACAGATAAGTGTGAATGTACAAACAGAAGTCTTTTAATCTCAATGGCCAAAGAGGATGTCAGCAGAGCTAGTGCTCAAAGTACTGGCATAAAATATTGAAAAATACAGAGTATATTTATTTAGTGGGTTGTTGTAAATTTTTTCGGGCTGTATGGCCATGTTCTAGAAGCATTCTCTCCTAATGTTTCGAGTGCATCTATGGCAAGCATCCTCAGAGGTTGTGAGGTTTGTTGGAAACTAGGAACATTGGGTTTATATATCTGTGGAAGGTCCAGGGTGGGAAAGAGAACTGTCAGGCCATCAAATGCTAATCAAGGTAGCCAATTGAAACATTCACAGACAAGAGTACTTTCTCCCACCCTGGACCTTCCACATATAAATCCATTTTCCTAGTTTCCAACAAACCTAGTTTCCTGTGGCACCAGCAATATTTGGTAGAGAAGGATAAAGACCTTACAAAACCACAACTCCCATGATTGCATAGTATTGAACCATGCCAGTTAAAGTGGTGGCAAACTGGATTAATTCTACAATGTAGATACCATGAAGGAGCCATGACTTACTGGAAAAGGCAAGAAGACTGAGAAAAGTTAGAGACATTAGGGAAAGAGGAAAACCCTATTACGAATAAAATGACTAAATAAAGAAAACCTGGATTTGCAAGACTAGAGCTGTTAATAGCAGGATCTCTTGGGCAGTTTCATATTACAGGGTTGTCCTAAGTCAAAGCTAATTTGGTACATGACAATAACAACAACTGCTAAAATGGAATAGGGAATGCTTTGTAGTGCATGCAGAGGAATGATAAACTGGTCCTGCACACATTTTTAATGTTTCTTTTGTTATTCACAAGATTACAGGAAAAGGGAGTAACATGAACTGAAGTAAATAGGCGACTGCTTACAGGATCTAATTGCCTTGTCCTTTGCATTAGCAAGAATTCGAAACAAGTCAACAGGAATTGGTTTTTTGATAGTGTGCATCTGCTTGCTTGGTGCTTATTTAACTAGTTGGCATGCTTTTTTTCTCAAGTGACCTCTTTAATGTTGGAGATTTATAGCCAAGTGCACTTTCATTATGTATCAGTGTTACCATGCTGCCTCTCTGTCGGAGGAGGAACAGAGAGTTTCCATGACTCGGCCCTTAGCCATGGCTTGAGGACATACGCTTTTAATTAACTAGCATGAAGAAAAGGCTCAACCTTTTCCCATTTGGAGGTTAAAGGGGAAAGGGGTTTCCCAAAAACAGATTGCTGTAAACGGTTGGTTGATCTGACTAGCGTTTGACTTCAAAATGCAAAAGGAAACTGATAGCCTTTTAAAAATTATCTCATCTTGAAAACAGTTGTCTGCAAACAAATAGTTTGTGATTGGTTTGAGCACATCTGGAACTGAGAATAAGATACCACTGAGGATAATATCTGGGCTTGTGATGAATGTTCTTCCAATTTAATTTTCATATCAAAAGTTGTACTGGAGGTAAGCGAGAGGATGACTTTTTCCTTTCTTTTTCCTTCCCAAAGCATATGGTGAAAATCTTCACCTTTCCCCATTCTTTTTGCAGTTCTGTCTCCTTGAACCAGTGCTGTTTTGGTGGCATTTTGTGACAGATTATCCTGGATTAGTTCCATAGGACGCTTCAGCCAAATGGGACCCATGTAATGAAACAGCAGAAGCTGGTTTGTTTCCTGTAAATAGAATAGTGAATATATTTTAGGTTTTAGTCTAAACTTTAAAAGAACTATCCAAGGTGCTAACCCCTACTCTCTTTAGACCAGTAGTTCTCAACCTGTGGGTCCCCAGATGTTTTGGCCTTCAACTCCCAGAAAGCCTAACAGCTGGTAAACTGGCTGGGATTTCTGGGAGTTGTAGGCCCAAATACCTAGGGACCCACAGGTTGAAAACCACTGCTTTAGACAGTTCCTTTAAAATTCATACTAAATCCAGATCAGATTCATTGCTCCATTGACATGGAACACATAAAGTACTGAACATTATGATTATGAATGCAAAGAAACCAGTAATCCCGAAATGAGAAACAAAACAACACAGAGAGCCAATGGAGCTCATTTTCTAAAAAGGAAACACATTAATTTATAATTTTTATATTTCTATATAAATGAAGAAAAGCAGAACAAAACACAAACAATAACATTGGTTACATAAAACCCATGTCACAGTAGATCTTAGGGCCCTTCCACACAGCCCTCTATCCCAGAAGATCAAGGCAGAAAATCCCACAATATCTGCTTTGAACTGCGTTATCTGTGTCCACACTCAGATATTCGTGGGATCTTCTACCTTGATATTCTGGGATATAGGGCTGTGTGGAAGGGCCCTTAGAAGGAATGAAGAAAGAAGAAAGGGTACAAAATTGGATGGTATTTATGGACATATGTTGTATGACTGCATTGATCTATCCTATATGCACAAGAAGCATGAAACTACATGTAATTAACCAAGTAGTCTACAACATCTTATTATGGTCCAAGAACCCCTTCTCTCCATAGGTGTACAAGGTGTACAGCTGACTGATTAGACAGTTAGTAGTTGAATAAAATTTATAACAGTTAAAACTGCTTAGAATACGGGGTTAAAACTGCTTGATGCCTTACATGATGGTTAAAAACATAAGTTAAAGGCTACAAAGGTACTGACATGTTTGAGTCTGTGTCTAAAATTGGGAATTGCCTAATTCTGGTTGCCACAGAAAGAAACTTGGCAACTGCTAAGGTCACGTGGGGAAGATTGTCACCAAATAGTAACTTCACATAAATTTTCACTGAGCTAACCGGTAAGTTTCTCAGTAGGAGATTGATTATGTGTGCTCAGGTCTGTTCATAGAAACTGCATGACAGTAGAATATGATAGATGCATTCTACTTCCTGTTTATTATATGGGCAGAGTCTTTCTTTATATGGGATACCTGCAAATCTCCCACACAGTAGTTCGGACAGGAGCACATTACATCTTGCTTTGGAAAATAGACAGTGGTAGTTGGCCACAGTCAAGTTCTTTAAAGTAGTTTGTTGTGTGGTAAGGCCTGACATAGTGTAAGGACAGAGCACTTGGGAAGCAAGATACATATAAATGAGAACATAGCTCACAAAAGGCAATGTCCCACAGTCTCTGTTTGATTTGAGAGCCATATCAAAGCCATTATCAATTAACCAAGTAGATGTGTTCCTGAGCATTATTGTTTAATAAAAAATTTGGTGCCCAAGGCAACCCCCCTCAAACCCCCCTAAAAAATGAAAAAAATAGACATGTTGTCCTACTCTTCCTCGCCACCCATTATCTTCTCAGTGCTCATGATAATAAAAGACACCCAGATGGACAGAAGGAGAGGAGGAAAAGCAAGGCTTGGAAAACATAAAATACTTTGCAAAAAGAACCTTCTTTCTTAGCGGCTTTGTTAATTCAAGGAAGGCTGTATTTCCCATTTGTGTTAAAAGCATAATTTTATAAAGCAACTTGGGTTATTGAGTGGTGAGGTAAAATGGATAATATAAGTAAGAGTAAATAATCAAGTACATACAAACCAGAACCTGTCAGATCTGCTCTTTTTCTGCATACATCCCATGGGAAGAATCTGGCTTTCCCATCCCTAATGCAGCTGATAAATGAAGGGAGGAAGGAAGGAATGAATGAAGGAAAGAAAGAAAGAAGAAAGATAGGTTAATTTACTACAGACTGAGCATCCTTCATCTGGAATTCCAAAATCTTCACTTCCTGATGGTTCAGTGGATGCAAATGCAGTTTCATGCACAAAAGTATTAAATATATTATGTATAAAATGCCCCATAGGCTGTGCATATAAGGTGTATATGAAAAATGAATGAATTTTGGGTTTAGACTGGGGTCCCATCTCCAAGATGTACATATGTCCATAGCGTTCCAATAAATGTCCATAGCGTTCCATAGCATATGTCCATATGTCCATAGCATTCCAATAAATTCCTTATCTCCCATTTTATTTCCAGCCCTATTTGCTTTGGCCCTGCCCAGCGAAATCTTTTGTGTTTTAATGTCTGATTTTATATTGTTGTGTTGCTTATTACATTTATTTATTATTTATTTACGACATTTATATGCCACCCTTCTCACCCCGAAGGGGACTCAGAGCGGCTTACAAGGTATATATACATACAATATATTATTAACATAGTACAATATCAATTTTAAATATTGCTATATTGCACTATATCAATTATACTGTAATATTATTAGTATTAGTATTTTAACTTTTGGTTTTATTATGTTCTTGTGTTATATTGTTGTGTATTGTACTGATGGGAGTGGCCTCATGTAAGCCGCACCAAGTCCCCTTGGGGGAGAAGGAGCGGGGTATAAAGTATTATTATTATTATTATTATTATTATTATTAATACTTGTATTTAGTCAACTGTAGTTCCTTGAAAATGATTTGAAATGCTCAAGGTTAGTGCTTTCATCAATGTTCTTGTTTTCTCTGGGATCTCTAATGTTAGGCCTATAGTGATCTCTTGAATTTCTGGAAAAAGCGGTAGGGGTATATTTTTGTTTTGTTCTGTTCCATTGTACATATATACAGTGTACATATAGGTATTCCGAAATCCAAATATCATAATCTTTAGCATCATCTGACATTCACAAAACTTCTGATCCAAGCAAATATAAGTATCCTAAAATCTAAAAGAATCTGTTATCCAGAACACATTTGATCCTAAGCATTTCAGATAAGGGGTACTCAACCTGTCGTTGGTTTGCTTCTTATCCCATCCTTAAGGCTTGCTGACTGCCTTTTAAAAATTTTTTGCATTGTACAGTGTTAAAAGACTGTTCGAACATTTATTCAGCTAGATAATTATTCAGCTAGATATTTCTCTCCCCCTTTTAAAAAGCAAAATTATTCCCCTTTCTCGATATTGAATACTGATCCAGAACAAGGGTGGAAGTGTGTAATTGACATTGCAATGGTTCCATTCCATCCTAGCACAGTAGGTCACGGCTGCAAACCCACAGAACCAGTTCTGCATAGGCTCAGTTCTTCAACAGGCTCTGTCAGCCTCCATAAAGCTGTGTTCAATCTGCAGCAGTTCAACTGCTGAAATAATGTACATCTGGACGCACCCCAAGCTCTACTGTGTTTTAATGTTTTGCTCTGAGACATGCACACAGTTCTCTCAATGACAGATTCTTGGCTTTGGTTTTGTTCTAAAATTAGTATTTTACTTGGTAGCTCTCTGCAAATGGTTACCCATCTTGTGTTATCCACAGAATATTCATGTGATATTCTCCCCAGTTTGCTTTCCTTTTTGTGACCAATTTTAATTTTGCCAAGTTTTCAAATTAGCAGCCAAAATTCATGGCATGCAGGGTTGACAATAAAGAAGTCGCTATTAACAGGTATGTGTTCTACCTAAACACCAAATAGAAATATTGATTTCAGTTAACTCCCAGCATGTGTTTCTCAGTAAAATTAATGTATTGTCTAGGTTCATAAATTACATGATGGTATATAAGCCCTTCACAAAGATATTTCTATTTGTAAGTTTAGTTTTATATGACATTTTTCCATACTGGAAAGATCTCAGAAGGAATTCTGCAAGTGCTCAGAAGGAGTGCACTGTTTTTAAATAATTTTGTGCTGTGGTCACAAGTATTCAGGAGGCAGAATGCCACAGAGCCTGTTTTATTGGTTGCAGGAAAGATGAGATGCTGTATCATCCAATGACAGCTTCTGACAAGGATGAAATAGCTTAAAAGACATTTGTTTTGTTATTCTCACATCATTCCAACAAAGGCTTTGCATATGTGGCAGTAATTTGACAAATTTGACAAATATTTTAGACATCGAAGCCTGTTTAAAAAACGAAAACAAAAAAAAAAACCCCTATCTGAATAAGAATCTTTTGTTTATGTCATGGAATCATGAATTACTTGGCCCTGTAAAGTGCCACATCACCAGTTGAATTCCAACTGTACATGGTGTACAAGAAATGGAAATGACAAGCATCATTTCCCATAATAATGCTAGATGAAGTTGCCTTGCCAGATCAAGATAACATCAAGGAAGGAACACCATGAACCATCAATGTTTTGCTATATGGAAATCAAGGAGGGCCCAATAACAGCTGGATATTCAGCCACTTTAGCCAAATGTTTTCAGGACAGCTGATAGCCTTTTATTTTTACTCATTAGGACTATCACATGCCTCCAAAATGCAAGTGGAATTGTTAATATTCAGTTGAGAATGTGAATGTGATATGCCATTGTTAAATATCTATTACCATTAATCACTCTTGAACATTGCTAAGGAGGGATGATGGGACTGGAAATTCCATAGCATTTCAAAGTCCATGCTTTCCTCACCCTTATTGTTTGGATTGCAAGTCCCATCAGCCCTAGATAGCATTAATGAGGGATGATGAATATTGTGATTCATATTGGACCTTTTTTTAGTCCAGAGCCCAAATACAATTTCAGAAATGTTCTTGGGGACATAGTGGACACTAACAAAAACTTGGGAAAGGGATTTCAAACATTTAAAATTAGGAAAAGGATCTGTACTAAAACTGGGAAACAGTGAAGTGAGGTTATCATACAAATGGGACACATAGTGTTTTCAGTAATCCAAAGAGCCAGAATGAGATCCCCAGAGAGCCATATTTGTTCCCAGGTTCTCCATTTTGAGAACCACACTTCTCAAACTTTGGTCCTCTAAACTTTGGGACTTCAGCTCACAGAAGCTCAAGCAAAAATACGAATGGCTAAGTTGAAAATATCTGAAGGAGCGAAGAGTACAAGCCACTGCCCCTCTTTATGAGTATACAGAATAAAACCCTCAAAATTCTGCAATAATATGCTGCTCGTATAAACATTTGCGCTACAATTTATTAATTACTGAAGTTATGGTAAAATGCATGATCATTCACCATCTTCTGTGTCCATACATTTCTATACATTTATTGAAGCCACTCATTAGTTCTTTGTGATCTGAGGTTTGTAAATGAAGAACCAGAACCATGAATCCTGGTAGTGGATAGGTTTCATTTCAATGGAACCATTACAGTCTACTCTCCTTATTTATGTATCTCATTTCTGAGGATTTTATTATTCACAAATTTGATTAAAATGTTCACTCTAGGAATCTCTAAGCCCTCCAGTGTGATTCTGTGGTCATCTTCCATGGAGGTTGACCATAGCCATACAACCCAGAATACTGAGACAGAAAATCCTACAATATCTGCTTTGAACTGGGTTATCGGAGTCCACACTGCCATATATTCCACTTCACAGCAGATAATATGGGGTTTTATTCAGCTGTGTGAATGGGACCCTAAAGATTCCAGGAGAGGTGTTCTTTCAGGTTAAAAAGAGTAGCACTTTCATGGTGGTCCTTTTTTCCAGCAAATATGGAGGGCATACTATAATACTGTCTGAGTTTAGTCTGAATTTTAGAAGAGCTATCCAAGCTGCTGAATGTTTTCTCCCAAACAGATTCTGTATCTTGGATGGTTTCTTTACAGTTGAACTATACTTGGAATGAATTTACTGCCAAGCTAGCATGGAAGTCATGAGCAACTGCTACCCATGAGCATAAAGATTTTCTTACTTTGACAACAAGTGTTGGGTAATAGCAAAGCTTTTTAGCTAGGATATGGTCAGTTTTGGCCCCCCTGGTGGTGAAGTATGTTAAACCGCTGAGCTGCAGAACTTGCTGACCAAAAGGTTGGCAGTTCAAATCCAGAGAGCCGGGTGAACTCCCACTGTTAGCCCCAGCTTCTGCCAACCTAGCAATTTGAAAACATGCAAATGTGAGTAGATCAATAGGCATTGTTTATGCAGGAAGGTAATGGTGCTCCATGCAGTCATGTTGGCCACATGACCTAGAGGTGTCTGTGGACAATGCCAGCTCATCGGCATAGAAACTGAGATGAGCACCACCCTCCAGAGTTGGACACAGGAGTAGCATTTAACATCAGGGGAAATCCTTACTTTACCAATGACCACTTTATATTGCATGCAGTTAGAAAATAATAATAATTAGAGGATACTTGTGTATCCATGTGCAAACAGATGTTTGTCTTTGTAGTTATTAGTAGAGACAAGAAGAGTAGTATGGCAACTGGCCTGGGAAGCAAGCAGAATAGAGGCAGCTAGCAACATCTCTCTGCTCCGTTGCTCTTGCCACCTGCCCTGGCATAGAAATCTAAAACAAGTGTCCTTGATTGCTCTGCCTCTATTCTGACATGCTGGAACAAAGGACATCCCCTTTCATTCAACCCTTTAGATTAAGAGGGACCTGGAATTGCTAGAGGACTTGAAGGAAAAATAATTTAGATTGGCCTCTTGTAGCAACTTAAAAATCTGATTCCCCCTCTTAATGTCATGGCACCCACTCTAAAAGCTGGTTCTGCTATTGTGGGTATGGCATCAAAGCATTACCATCTTACTTTTCACTGATAGGGGTCGGTTTGCCTGTTAAATTGTCCTGGGGAATAGTTTGTGTTTCCTGTTACACAAATCTATGAGGTTACAGATTGAAAACTGTAGAACATAATGAGTGCAACCTGAAAAGCAATTCCATGGATTGCAGTACTTTAATGGTAATACATTCTGGATTTTCACTGTGGTAAAGACACAACTTTCTCTTCTTGGTTTCTTATTTAGATGGAACTTTCTTGACATAACATGCCTCACCATGTGACTACTAGTGGTAGTAATTTTCAACTGGAGCAGTTGCTGAACTACATAGGAAGAACTTATTTTTCCAAGGCTGCCGTGGTCTACATTAGCCCACCCCATACATAGTCACTTCTGTTGAAATTGACATCTGGGGGACACTAGGCGAGGAAAGATTTATCTATGTGTTTATGTGGCTGGAAAGAAAAAGGGTGGAGAAAGGACAAAGAATAGGTGTGTATGGGGATGGTGGTGGTAAGACCATTGTTCCTTTGTAAAAAATTTGCTCCCTTCCAATAAAAATTTTCTTCCATCTCCAAATTTCTAGGATTGTGATGACTTTAAACTTCAGTTGAGCATCTAGGAATACAGATTTGTCATTCAATGAAAAGGACCAGGCAAAGTGAACAGGTGAATGCAAACATGCCCTCATGTTGCCTCCTCATAGCTGCAGCCCTGACTGAGGGCCCTTCCACCAGCCCTATTGAAGAGTTTAAAACTCGTAAGCTAAGATACTTCGTTGAAAAGGATGATTATAAATTTCTGCCTGGCAAAGCCAGCTGGCTCCCTTCTTCTTGCACACTTGACTTATCAGTTTTCTGGCTGGACACTCCTACCCCCAACCATTTAATGGCTGATGGAGGATGGCATGCAGTGAGACAGCTAGTGGGCCTGTTCCTCCAGTTAGAAGCAGGATGATGATGTAATCCTCTTGGACATTCAGAGGAACTCTGTGGAAGTTGCAGGAGGTATACTGGAGACCACCCATAGAAAGAAAAGAGCATCCTCCTGCAACTGGCTCCCATCACACACTGAAAAAGTACTTCAGTGGCTGTTCCATGGTAAAAGTGCCAAAAAAAACTCTGCTGCCACTGAAAAATAGTTGGTGGTGCACGATGGCAGGCTTCCTGTCTTTATATGGAGAAAGATGGGTTGAGCTGGCATCCTGAGGCTTTCCACCATGTGATGAGGTAGGAAGGAAGCTGGGACAGTACTGGGTACGGGGCGACGGTTCCCCATGTTCCCTGGGCAGGCATCGCTAAAATTGCCACGATCCGCAGTGATACTCAGTGATTCCAGTGGCATGTGTGAGGAGGTCCTTACTTGACACTTGGATAAAATATCTTTTGGGACTTTCATGTATTGAAGACAATGAAAAAAATCCTAGAGAAACTTTGCCATAGTTGACAGATGATATGGAGCTGACTCAACATATGATAGTAATGAACAATATTGGTCAATAGTATAAATCTAGGTCAGGATTCATTAAGGGAGTTAGGAACATGAAACCTAGAGTTATACATTCATGACTTATTCATTTTCATGATTTCTATGTCTTCTCTAGTTTAGATAACATGTAGGGACAGACCCATAGTCTTCACTTGCCAGGCAACAACCCTGATTCAACAAGGGTCTGTTCTCCTCTCTATCTGGAAGCAATTGACTCACATTTTCACACATAGGCGCAAAGGGTGAAACCCTTGCACCAGCAGGACTAGTGAATGAAAGGTTGGTGGTTTGAATCCAGGGAGCTGAGTGAGCTCACGTCTGTCTGCTCTAGCTTCTCATGTGGGGACATGAGAGAAGCCTCCTATAGCATGGTAAAACATCTGGCGTCCCTGAGCAATGTCCTTGCAGACAGCCAATTCTCTCACACCAGACGCGACTTGCAGTTTCTCCAGTCGCTCCTGACATGAAAAAAATAATCTAGTGAATGATCTCTGGTATAGAATCATAGAATCATAGAATCAAAAAGTTGGAAGAGACCTCATGGGCCATCCAGTCCAACCCCCTGCCAAGAAGCAGGAATATTGCATTCAAATCACCCCTGACAGATGGCCATCCAGCCTCTGCTTAAAAGCCTCCAAAGAAGGAGCCTCCACCACACTCCGGGGCAGAGAGTTCCACTGCTGAACGGCTCTCACAGTCAGGAAGGGGAAATTGCATCAGTGATCTGTCTCTGTCAAGTGGTGAAGGTGGGGACATCAGTTAGCTGCTTTCCAATCAACAGGGGACAGATGGTTGTGAAGTGCAGCAGCTACTGCCCAGTAAGTCGCAACTGAGGGATTCAGGCTGAGAAACACTGTGTAGCTATGTAGCTAAGGTGGTTAGACATTTGTAAATGCCGTAGTGAATTACAGCTCTAGCTTTTTGTAATTCTGGTATGCATAATGAGCTCTGATGTGCCAGAATGGTAATATGCTTGTAAGTAAAAATGTGTTAAGAGCTCATTTCTTTTTTACGTCTACTTGGTCCATGTATCTGGCATGACTAACAAGCACAGGTGCTATCTTCCATCTTTACATATTTCAGAAGCTGCTTAATTTAACCCTCCCATTTCCCGCTACTGACATAGCTTGCAAAAAAGCACTTTTGAAAATTGGTAGACAGAGAATGATCCAATTTGATGTATAATATTGTGATTGATAGGAATAGCGGATGAAACCCTCTATGCCATGTCCCATGATACTCTTTAGTAATGTACCAATGTGAAAACCTGTTGGATTTTTCAGCTGAATTGATGGAGTAGCCCCCATTCACCTTCTGCGCATGACGGACTACTCTGTGTTTCAGGTTTGAGTTCTAACTTGATGTGACAGGAACTCATATACATACATTCAAGTTAAGTAAAATCATGGTAGTGGGGACAAAAGATACAGTTTAAAGAGTAAACAGGATGGCTGAGAGGGACTGAACCCACTTCCTGTCTTCCTGCCTTTAATGTCTCTGTAGCTTACCACCCAAGTTATCTTTCTTTTGGTTATAATTGGTGTTGGTAATAGAGCTCTATATCAGGTAAGATGCTGAGGGTTAGATTATCCACTGGCAGGTTCTGCACTCTTCACTCACACATTCATTTTAAGAAGAGCCCCCCCCCCCACCCCCCATCCTCTTATTTTTATGCATTATCTCAATTTATATACACCAGTGGTTCTCAACCTGTGGGTTCCCAGATGTTTTGACCTTCAACTTCCAGAAATCCTAACAGCTGGTAAACTGGCTGGAATTTCGGGGAGTTGCAGACCAAAACACCTGGGGGCCCACAGGTTGAGAACCACTGATCCACACAGAAGTACCTGTCATAATCTAGTTAGGTCCATTTCTGCAGAAGAAATACTGCTGAAAAAGAAAATGACCTTATTCAAGATACTGGCAGCTATGAACTCAGAGTCCAAACCAGAACATCCACAAATGCTTCTCTTTGAGTTTGGAGATCCCTCTCTACAACATATGATCAGTACCTGTGGAAGAGGAGCCCCCGGTGGCGCAGTGGGTTAAACCCCTGTGCTGGCAGGACTGAAGACTGACAGGTTGCAGGTTCAAATCCGGGGAGAGGCGGATGAGCTCCCTCTATCAGCTCCAGCTCCTCATGCAGGGACATGAGAGAAGCCTCCCACAAGGATGATAAAAACATCAAATCATCTGGGCGTCCCCTGGGCAAAGATCTTGCAGACAGCTAATTCTCTCATACCAGAAAAGACTTGCAGTTTCTCAAGTTGCTCATGACACGACAATAAACAAAACAAAACAAAAACAAACCTGTGGAAGAAGCCACAGAAAGGTGTGCGAGTACCCATTTTCAAAAAAGAGGAAAGTTCCTCAGATGGATGGGTAGAGTTAGGATACATAGTTTGGGCAGAGAGAACTATAGGTCCTCAGTGAGCTACTGTTTGAGGTCATGATAAGATACTCTCATTGTCACATCCAGCTTGGCCCAGAGTTTAGGATCAGCCCTGCATGATTAGGTCATTGTTATTACTATTGGAAGCTAAAGTGTGGAGATAATAAAGAAACAAAAGCTATCTTGTGAATACATGGATGAGCTGAGGACTAAATCCAGGTCTAGCTCTGTATCCATGGGGTCACCCTGGCTCTCTTCTAATTATCTTCTAATTGCATTGCTAATTTCCTTCCTTATCCTTCCACTACACTTCTCATATTAGCTATGCTTTCTTTATGACCACAGACGTTTCATATCCACAGCCAAATTCCTTCTCAGTTGTCCTAAGGAGCATAAATAATCAGCTGCAAAGCCCCTGCGTAGAAAATGGGTTAGCATGAATTCAATATCATGGATAGAATCATGACTCTCATGAAGCCATAACAAACTTCTAATTGACTTCAGTGGGGTCGAGAAGTTATTGAGTACACTCTTCAGGGAAAACTCTTGGGCTGTTACTGAATGAACACAATGAAGTCTTTTTAAATAAACTTGCCTAGTACATTTGCTTTGGAATGTCTCAGCTCCTAAAAGAACTGATTTCAAGTTAATAAATTTTCAGTCTGTACCCAGTAGAACTACACCTGGAGAACAGATTAAACTGTGATCTGGTTTGTAACTTAGAGACAGTAGCTAAATTGAACCACGCCAATTAATAATTATGATTACAGAACAGGAGCGGACAAAGTGCAGGCCCGGGACAGCATTTGCCCTCAGGGTTGCTTTTGCAAATCTTGATCTCACAAAAAGCCCTGGATTGGTCCTTTTCTGGCCTGCAAAAGAAAGATGTGAGTCTCCCACACCCTCCAACAGTTTGCAGGGTAATACCAGAAAACCTGTGGTCCAAGCAATATCACAGTGTAGTCAAGATTGCAAAAGCACAAGCTAAGAGAAGCTGCAGCAGTTTGCTTTCGCTTCAGTCTACTGGGAAAAGCAAAAATTTATCCTTACCTCACATTTACTTCTACTCAGTTAATTGAGTGCAAATTACTTTTACGTTTTGAATTGAGTTTGCACCAATTAAGTTAAACTGAGTATGAATGAAAAATGTGGAAGAATAGAGGGAAACTTGGACATTTTAAAAACAGCTGAAAAAGTGGGATGTCAGTGGATTAACCAGGACTGTCAAATTGAGACAGTTGAAAGTTACGCTGTCCTGGAAGTCTCCAGCAGTGGTCATTCAAAAAAGTTTGCAGGAGCTCTTTCAACTATTTAAGATTTTAAAATACCCAGAAGTGGACTTCCAGCTCCTTGAATTTTATTATGACTATATTTCTTCAATTCTAAGGCACACTCCCCTCCCCATAAACATACAGTAGACTCTAGCTTATCCAACATAAATGGACTGGCAGAACGTTGGATAAGCAAAAATGTAATAAGGAGGGATTAAGGCAAAGCCTATTAAACATCAAATTACGGTATGAATTTACAAATTAAGCACCAAAACATCATGTTTTACAACAAATCAACAGAAAAAGCTCAATACATGGTAACGTTATGTAGTAATTACTGTATTTATGAATGTAGCTCCAAAACATTGCAAAGTATTGAAACAGCTGTGGATTGTGTGGGAGGCAGACTGCGTTGGATAATACAAAATGTTGGATGAGCGAAGGTTGGATAAGCGAAACTCTACTGTATCTAAAAATGGGGTACATATTAGAATCGTAGGTGTATTTTATATATTTTTGGTGGTGGTACTGAAATTAGGGGGCATCTTGCAATCGATGGTGTCTTCCAGTTGAAAAAATACAGTATTATTATTGTATTGTCGAAGGCTTTCATGGCCGGAATCACTGGGTTGTTATAGGTTTTTTCGGGCTATATGGCCATGTTCTAGAGGCATTTTCTCCATTTTCGTCAGGAGAAAATGCCTCTAGAACATGGCCATATAGCCCGGAAAAACCTACAACAACCCAGTATTATTATTGACAATCCGTTCAGGTCCTGGTGGATCCTGGGGCAGAAATTGTAGCCCAGATCTTCCATAGATACTGTAGTTTAAAGGTATCTGGCTGCCCACTGTTGGAAACCAGGGAAGACAATGGTAGGAGTGGGGAATATATGGCCCTCCATATGATCTTGGATTGCAAGTCCCATGGTCCTTAGCTAGCATAGCGAGTAGTGAAACACAATGGGAATTGCTTTATAGCAGCATCTGGAGGGTTAAAACTTTCCCCTTTCTAGACTATGGTAAGAACTATCAAGGATATACCTAGACTATTCTTCTAGAAAGTGTTTTCCAAGGCACAGCACAGAAAACATACTAGGGCTAGCAACTCCTTCATGAATTATGATGGTGTAAATCTGACTCATGGTGAGTACTAAATACCCTAAAGGCACCAGATCCTGTCTGATCTTGTAAGCTAAAGGAACTCTGGTTAGTACTTGGATGAGAGACCATCAATTAATATCAGCAACTGTAAAGTTAAAGGTTTCCCTTTGACATTAAGTCTAATTGAGTCCAACTCTGGGGGATGGTGCTCATCTCCATTTCTATAACTAAGAGCCAACATTCACCATAGACGCCTCCTAGGTCATGTGGCCGGCATGACTGCATGGAGCGCTGTTACCTTCCCGCCAAAGTGGTACCTATTGATCTACTCATGTTTGCATGTTTTCAAACTGCTAGGTTGACAGAAGCTGGGGCTAACAATGGGAGCTCACTTCATCCTCGCGTATTCATTTCCGGTCAGCAAGTTCTGCAGCCTAGTGATTTAGCCCATTGCACCCAGCAATCAAGCGTAGGCTATATTACAGAGGAAGGAACTAGCAAAATCATCTCTGACTATTCCTTGCCTAAGAAAGTTCATGGCAACTTGAAGGCATACACACACACAACTCTGACTCACACCGTTGCAATCCACATTCACATTTGTTGTACAACTTTCAACCATACAAAGACCAAATATCTCTTTTACTGCAACCCAACATTTCTTTGTTGCTGGAGAGGAGGGGGATCAGTGGGGACACACCCATCCCTTTTCTTGTAACTGGATACACTCAGGTTTGCCCACTTGTTCCTGATTCCTTGGAACTGACATAATACAGTATTTGACTGATAAAGCTAGCCTGTGGTATGGCTCACTGAAAATGATTTAGAACTTACAGTTCTAAGGAAAATGGACAAGGCCACATTAAGCCCAGTGTAATTGATGAAAAAAATGCATATTCTTCTAAAAGAGGCCGTTCTGGTTAACTCACTTCAACTTCTCATTTGTTTACCGAGCAAAAGGGTGAATCAGAGGCTGAAGACAAGCAACAGCCTTAGGCAAGACTGGGAGTTGTTGATTCATCACTCTGCCATATGGGAGAAGAAATCATGCAAACAGTATTTGCTTTTATTTGATTTTTGCTATGCAAAATGGGCAAAGTGCAAGAGTTCTAGGTATACAGACGTGACCTGTGCGTGAGTCAGAACACTGAATAAGATTATTGATCCCACAGGACCTTACAATGGTTTGTCTGTGTAGACTGTAGACACTGCTGCTACACACAAAATATATTTCTTAAAGTAAAGCAAAATCGACACACAAGAACAAATAAATATAAACTTTTAAAATTGCTAGATCCTGTTGAAACAGCTAATAGTAGTTTAGCTGTTGGGCTGGAAGTTGAGAGTTCCTTCTGAGGCATGAAACTCAAAGTCAGTTTGACTTTCCACATAGCTCTGTTGCGAGGATAATGGTGGGAGAAGGAGAGCCATGTACACCACCTATTGCTCATTGGAAGAAAGGCTGGATATCAGTGTAATGCATGAGTACATATACAAATGAATAATAAAGTGGGTCTCCTCATTATACAAACCAATCCTTTGGGTAACCAGCAGTGATGAAATGGTTTGATTGTTGCCTATGACTTTGGAAATTGTTGTTCAAATCCCTGCTCAGCGATGGAAACTCTCCAGTTGACTTTGAGCAAGCCAAGTTCTCACAACCTCAGAGGAAAGTAAAGGTTAATTTCTTTTGAACAAATTTGCCATGATAGATTATCCTTAATGTTGTGATAAGTCGAAGGCAGCATGAAGGTGAATGAGACCAATGAACCAACAGAATCATAGGCCATAGAAGATGTCTAAGATTATTTTGTTGTTGCAAAAAGCCATAGTTGTGAAGTGCATCTACATTGTAAGATGCAATTTAACACTATATTAAATGCTTAATGCTTGGGAATCCTGGGAGCTGGAGCTTGGTGATGCATCAATGCTCTTTGGTAGAGAAGGCTAAGGATCTTGTAAAACAACAACTATTCCATAGTATTATGCCATTGCAGTTAAACTAGTATACAATAGCATTCATCCTATAGTGTGGATTCACCTCAGGTCAAAAAAGGGATAAAATAATCTCTTAGTTGTTGGCCATGGAACTAGAAGGAGCTATAGAGTTAGAAAGTACAAAATTAGCTATAATTTTGTAATTTCCCTGCTAATAC
The DNA here is from genome assembly GCF_037176765.1 of Anolis sagrei. Lineage (NCBI taxonomy): Eukaryota > Metazoa > Chordata > Lepidosauria > Squamata > Anolidae > Anolis > Anolis sagrei. The sequence goes on from NC_090025.1 coordinate 39,362,816, forward strand.
TGGGGACAGCATAAGTGAGAGCCTCTTGGGGCCTAGAGTTTTGTCTCATTTGAAGAAAGTTTTTTTTTGGCTGGCCTAATGTGAGGGCAAATGTTAGAAATGAGGTGTAGATCAGTGTTTCTCAACCTTTCTCATGTTGCAACCCCCTAATACAATTCCTCATGTTGTGGTGACCCCCAACCACAAAATTGTATTTGTTGCTACTTCATAACCGTAATTTTCCTACTAGTATGAATCGTAATGTAAATTTCTGATATGCAGGATGTATTTTCATTCACTGGACCAAATTTGGCACAAATACCCAATATACCCAAATTTGAATACTGGTGGGGTTAGAAGGGGGGGGGGGGTTGACTTTGTCATTTGGGAGTTGTAGATGCTGGGATTTATAGTTCAATAACAATCAAAGAGCATTCTGAACTCCACCAATGATAAGTCAAAAATTGAACCAAACTTGGCATGCAGAACCTCCATGACCAATGGAAAATACTGGGAGTGTTTGGTGGGCATTGACCTTGAGTTTTGAGTTGTAGTTCACCTACATCCAGAGAGCACTGTGGACTCAAACAATGATAGATCTGGACCAAACTTGGCACGAATACTCAATATGCCCAAATGTGAACACTGGTGCAGTTTGGGAAAAAAAGACTGTGAGATTTGGGAGTTGTCGTTACTGGAATTTATAGTTCACCTACAATCAAAGAGCATTCTGAACCCCACCAACAACAGAATTGGGCCAAACTTCCCACACAGAATCCCCATGCCTTGAAGGGACTCACTGGCATGAGCTTCCCTCCAGCCTCACACACTCTCCCTCACCCGCACATGAGTGCCAAGCTGCCATGTGCCGAGCACACCTGCTCTCTCCTCCCTACTTGGAGTGTCAGAAACAGCTCTCCCCTTGGCTGACAGGTCAGCCAATTGCAGAGGAGGTGGTGGGAGGATTCGTCGTCTGTTTCCAAAAAGGAAGAGAAGGACAGGTGGAGAGATCTTCAGCCTTCTTTGCCAAAGGGGTTCCTAAGACCATCAGAAATATATGTTTTCTGATGGTCTTTGGTGATCCTTCTGAAACCCCCTTGTGACCCCCTCTCCCTAGAGGTCCCAACCCCCAGGTCTTTGGAACTGCAGTAATCAAAATAGCATTCTTTGAATCCCAATGAAATCAACCACATTTGAGCAGCCTTGCATGAATGCACCACAAGTGTTACTGAAAGCAACGGCTGGAAACTAAGCAAAGCTGGTGAGAAAATGGGATTGCCATACATGTCACTCAGGATTCCAGTGAAGAAAACAACATTTTCTGCAAAATAAACCTATTAAGAGGCTTATGTTTTGTTTGCAGAAGTTTGTTTCAGAAGCTCCTCAGAGCCTTTGCTTTATGGGGATATGCAGGTGATACAAATTTATTGTCCTTGTTCTCTTATTTTGTTAGAAATGAATAAATAAACAAAGGACTTTAGAACTGTATTTCTTCCCACCTTCCACCAGCTAAGCATTGGCTTCTTTTAAGACTTCACACTAACATGTTTTCGTTTCCTCAGAATAGGTTTCTTTCCCAGAGGATGTTCATGGGAAACTGATATATAATGTGTTTTCAGGTAGATTGCACAGATGTGGGAGTCATTATCATATGATTAAAAAAACAAGGAGAAGAATCTCAGCATAGAAAAGGTGTCTGAAACACTCCACAGTAGATCATGTTTTGTGTCTACTCACCACAAAAGAAAAGGTACCACAAGAGAGAATGAAGCTGGAGTGGGAAATAAAATAGCACTTTGTGAAGCTGAACAGATGAGATTCACTTGTTTTGAACTGGTATTGACAATGAGACAAAAGATAATATGGCATAAAGGAAGAGCTTTCTCCATTGTGCTTGGAAATGCACATCATACCCAGGCTAGTGATCGGCGGGAGGCTGGATTATAGGTCGTCCCCAAAGTATCTTGGCTACCATTCAGGGAATTTAGCTGTTCACTTTGAACACTAGGTTGTGTACAAAGCATGTCTAAAAATAATCCATTTCCCAGTGTTGGAATAGGGGAAGTGAAGTGAGTGGCAATTGCTCCATTGTACATGACAGATTACAAGCAAGTTATCCAGTGCTGCTTTATATGCAGGGCTAGTCGTGAAGGCTTCATGTGGGCAAGCTACAAATAAAACAAATGAAATAAAAAACAATGCAGCACATTTACCAAAGTGACGCATGTGACGGTTTTGTTTATGTGTGCTCTGGAGATCTTGTATGTACTAATGACAGACAAATGTGCATGTTCCCTTTGCTGACAGTCAAAGCTCTCTCTCGCTCGCTCTCTTCCCAACAAAGCAAGCAGCTGAAGTGAAGGACTGGAGCTAACACCCACTTGAGAGTTACGGATGTGACAGTTCTGTGGCTGCTAATGGCAGGATTACTGTGGCTGTTGTTATCCAGAAGGTTTTTCACACACACACCCTTCTCAGGCTGAATGTAGGGAAAAGCAGGGCGAAGCATAGGGTTGCTGGTTCTTCAGACGGTTGACTTCCCTTGTAAAATTGCTTGCTGTTGCTTGGCAGAAGGAGCCCTTTTGTATAACCTGGAGTTTGTCACTGTCACTTCAGCTGCAGGCAGCTCCCTTGTCTCTGGTTAAAGAAGCATGTTGGGTGTGAAGAGGGTAGATTTGCATCGCTGGAGGTTTTTGTTCGGGCAGATCTTTGCAGCACCTGCAGCTGGGAATTCATATTTTAGCCATATAAATGGAAAGGGAACAAATCCTCAAGCTGCAAATATTGTTTTGCAGGAAGGAAAAGAGAGATTCTCCTAAGCATTTGCATTCTCCATTGCAAGCAAGCTATTCATCTGCTGCTATTGCAGTGGTTCTCAACCTTACTAAAGCTGCAACCCCTTAATACAGTTCCTCATGTTGTGGTGACCCCCAACCATAAAATTATTTTTGTTACTACTTCACAACTGTAATTTTGCTACTGTTATGGATTGTAATGTAAACATCTGATATGCTCAAATTGGCACAAATACCCAATATGCCCAAATTTGAATACTGGTGGGGTTGGGGGGGGGGGATTGATTTTGTAATTTGGGAATTGTAGTTGCTAGGATTTATAGTTAACCTACAATCAAAGACCATTTCCACCAATGATGGAATTGAACCAAATTTGGCACACAGAACTCCAACAGAAAATACTGGAAGGGTTTTGTGGGCATTGACCTTGAGTTCGGGAGTTGTAGTTCACCTACATCCAGAGAGCACTGTGGACTCAAGCAATGATAGATCTGGACCAAACGTGGCATGAATACTCAGTATGCTCAAATGTGAACACTGGTGGAGTTTGGGAAAAACAGATCTTGACATTAGGGAGTTGTAGTTGCTGGGATTTATAGTTTACCTACAATCAAAGAGCATTCTGAACCCCACTGACAATAGTATTGGGCCAAACTTCCCACACAGAACCCCCATGACCAAAATACTGTGTTTTCTGATGGTCTTTGGCGACCCCTCTGACACCCCCCTCATGACACCTCCAGGGGTCTCAACCCCTAGTTTAAAAAACACTGTGCTATTATGACCTTTACCCTCTCACAAGTTTGCCATGACAGTAACTTCTGCAGACATTCACGAATCCTTTCACACTATACAGTTATAATATTATGATTCCAATTTAATTGCCATTACAACATCCTATGGAATACTGGGATTTGCAGTTTAGGGACAGGTACTTAGAATTCTCAATCAGGGCACATTTGTGTCTTGGAAGTTGCCATGGCAATTAAATTGGAATCATAGTACTCTAATTGTACAATGTGAAAGCACCCAAGGTGACACGTATCCTAGTGTACAGCTATAGTTAAAGGAAAAGTGATGCTCAAGAGTTCTCTAGCTGAGAATTCTTAATGTTCCTCTCTAAATTTCAGATTTCAGAATTACATAGGATGCTGCCAATGCTGTTAAATTGGAATATAGCTTTATAACCATGTAGCATGATAAGGATCTTATTTGATGAAATGTTGCTAACAGTGGATCATTATGAAACTTGGTAGACTCCAGGAATAGCAATTGTAGGTGGTTTCCTTTTTCTTCCTTAAATCTGCCTTGGAATGAATAGTAAGTAACACAAATATTCGCCCATATTTTGAATGCTTCACTTGAAATCCTTATGTCTGTCATGACAATATTTACAATCCATACCTAAATCCAATTACTAGCCCTGACTAAACTCACCGTATCAATGGGAAATTGATAATCAGGTGTTGTAGATTTCAGTGATTCTTTTGAGTCTACACTACTGGCAACTCGAGAATTGTACAAACCCATGTGAGTACAATCTACTGCACGCACTGGCAGAGTAATAAGGAAATAGACAGAAGTGTCCCTATTGATGGTTCTCCATTTTTTTATTTATTACACCATGAGGTTCAGCAAAGGTTCATCATATGCAACTTCTTGCAACCATGTAAATTATGTTTCTTGCATTATTAATTATGTTTAAATATGCAGGTCTCACCACGTTTGCGGTTTTGACTTTTGAGGATTTGATTATTCAGATCTAATGAAAAATGTTTATTCTAGGAATGTCTAGGTCCTCTAGTGTGACTTGATGACTAACTTCCTCCAAACATGCTGGAGGGGCTAGAGATTTAAAAAGAGAAGACCTTTCTAAGTAGCTCTACATCCGCCAATGTGATTCTGTGGTCAATTTACAGTGGAGGAAGACCTAGAAACTCCTAGAAAATGTTCTTAAGTTTTAACCCTAATTGATGTGGACTATACATGTAAAATGTCAGTAAAACATGACAGTAGACATAGTATTGTTGGAAGTAGCAACCTTCTAGTGCAGGGGTCCTCAAACTAAGGCCCAGGGCCAGATAGGCCCCCCCAAGGTCATTTACCCGGCCCTCGCTCATGGTCAGCCTAAGTCTGAAACAGCTTGAAAGCACACAACAACAACAATTCTATCTCATCAGCCAAAAGCAGGCCCACACTTCCCATTGAAATACTAATAAGTTTATATTTGTTAAAATTGTTCTTCATTTTAATTATTGTATTGTTTTAAAGTGTTTTTTTGCACTACAAATAAGATATGTGCAGTGTGCATAGGAATTCATTCATGTTTTTTTTCCAAATTATAATCCGGTCCTCCAACAGTTTGAATGATTGTGACCTGGCCCTCTGTTTAAAAAGTTTGAGGACCCTTGTTCTAGTGATTTGTTATGTATATAATTCAGATTGCTTACTATATCGTTTGTGTATGTATTGGTATGCAGTTTTCCCTTAACTCTATGTTCTTTCAGATTGTGGGAGGGGCTGAAGATCATGTGATCAGATCTGGGACTATTCAGACTGAGACACCCATTGTGGAAGTCAGTGTTCAGTCAGTTTTGTATAGTCAGTTGCATTTAGGTTGTGTTTGCATTAAGAGAGTATTCATAAAACATAAGAAAAGAGACTGAAACAGAATGCCTTAGAGAACTTACTGTTTAAACTTTCAACTGATAAGCAATGTACTTCTATGCTGAATAGATGGCATTTGTAAGTAAACCAACTATGTTATTTTTAACAAAGACTACTTATTTTTATCTCTTGAGAGCATGATTTAAAACCAATACATTTTATGGGAGAGTAGGTATTTTTGGGCAACTGAAATAACGCTTCTGAAGATCTGCTATATATTTTGTACATTGGCATAATCTTTGTTCCTAACAGTTCAAAGAGATAACCAGGTATATCAGTCTAACAACTGAGAAACCTAATTTGCCTTACATGAATGCCTTGCATGGATATTTAGCACCAAAGAAAAGATTCATTCAAATGAGTTTTTAGCTCTTCTCAAGAAGACCATACTTTACAAAAGGGGTTTGATCATTCCAAATGGTAGTGAATGCCAATTAATCTCCAAAAGGTCACACTTTCAAAAGGCTTTGGAGATTCTGGTTTTCCAAAAGGTTATGTTCTCAAAGGTCATCTTTTTCCAAAATGCACTATGGCAGTTCCTGTACATTATGGAAGGAAGGTAAGGCACGCATCTGACCATCAGAATGCTGAGCTTTTTTAATGATCCGAGGTGGCCAGGGGGTGAAGCTGCTAGTCTTCTCATCTATTAGCCGATCTATACCGGCTAATAAAACTGTTTCTGATAGGCTGACCCTCTCCTACTTCTCCAGAGTCTATAAAATATACAGGCTTCTGGAAAATGAAAAGTCTGGTGTGCCAAGAGAAAGTGGCAGTCTGCCAGCACTCTGTAGCTCACAATGGAGTTTCCTGGTAAGCTAGGAGGACTGTTTCTTCATTTGATACTTACGACTATATTAAACCACTAACAGTCATCTGATATTTGCAAATGAAAGTGAATTTGCAAATGAAACTCCTATTCATGTTTCTTGAGACAGTACTTTTATCGGCTGTAAAGATTTAAGAAGCTGTTTTTATGCAAGATTAATGTGAGGAACACACTTTTAATTTAATACTTTTAATTCCAAATAAACGCAAGGGAGAAAAGGAGCAAAATATTATGTTATCCCCATGAATGCTCCTGATTTGACACCTCAGATGTTCCTAACTATATTATTCATTGCTGGTTGTGTCAAGTACAGGTCCCATGGGCATTTGATTCACTCCTTTCTTTCTCGCACTGAATATAAATTATTTCAGATACTACTGTTACTATTTCTACAACAGCCAGAGCCTTGTGATTGCCACCAGCTTCCAAAAGAGAGAGGTCTCTAAGGAACCTTGAGCCCAAGCTGTTAATGATTTTGTAGCTATAATAATGCTATATTCCTTCTATGTTTGCTGAGCAATAGCCTAGCCTTGGCTGTAGATCTGAGGTATTAGTGTTCAGGTTTCTCAGCTCTTGGCATTATGGGGTTATAAGAATGCAATGAAGAATACTAAAAGAGCAATTCTAACAATCTAGAGAATGTTCCCCAGTCTGACAAGGGATGTGGTTCTAGTCTGAATGTAAGGATCTTTTTAAAAAAATGGAATAAACATAGAATGATCCTTATAACTTGGACTTTGAGTAATAAGACAACATCTCAACAACTAAGTCCAATTTTACTATGCCCAGAGTAAGCCAGTTGCTCAGACAACAGAAACTGAGAGGAGGCAGAAAAACATTAGAAGAGAAAACTACTTTTTCAACATAGAACTGCTGGTTGTGGATCCATTTGACAAGGAATTTGCTGTGAAACAAATTCTAAGGATTGTGGATATCACCGATCAAACTTATTTTTCATTCATATCGTATTATCTAATCTATTACTCCATCTTGTTTGAAGGCCTTTATAATTGTTCCAGTACCAAAGAAGTTCCCTACCAGGAAATTTCAGGACTACAGACCAGTGGCACTCATGTCCATCATCATGAAGTGCCTTGAAAAACTGGTCTGCAGGCATATTATTTTTTGCCTTCCACATGCACTGGATAAACATCAGTTTGCATATAGAGCCAATGGATCACAGAGGACGCAATAGTCATCATGCTCCACACTGCTCTGATCCACAATCTTTCCACACAGACTGGATTATGGACTTCTTGTCTGGACGTTCTCAGAGGTTTAGATGAGGACACCACACCTCATCAGCTCTCACTTTTAACACTGGGACACCACAAGTCTGTGTGTTGAGTCCTCTGCTTTTCACTTTATATACATATGACTGTACCCCCATCCACCATATCAATATAATTACCAAATTTGCAGATGATACAACATGGTGGAGCTCATCTCTGAAGGTGATGAGTCTATCTATCGGGATGAGGTAGATCGGCTGCTCTCGTGGTGCAGGAACAATAATTTGTTTCTTAGCATCAACAAGACCAGGGAACTCATAGTGGATTATAGGAAGAACAGACCAGAAATTCAACCCTTGGTCATAAATGGAGACCAAGTGGACCAGGTGGTCAGTTTCAAGTTCCTGGGTGTCACTGTTAAGGAGGATCTGACCTGGGGCACCCATACGGCAGCGTTGGTTAAGAAGGCCCAGTAGAGACTTCACTACCTGAGACTCCTAAAGAACCACCAACTGAATGATGACTTTCTACTGCTGTACTATAGAGAATGTCCTAACCTACTGTATCTGCGCATAGTTTGGTAGCTGCACAGTGGCAGATAGGAAGATAGGCAGATAGGAAGGCGCTCCAAAGGATCACCACTTCTGCACAGTGAAGAGCTGCCCTCTCCCTTTGTTGGAAGAGCTTTATAATTTCCACTGCCTTAAGAAAGCTCAGAGCATTCTTGGGGATCCATCTCACCCGGCATATTCTTTCTTTTTAAATTATTGCCACCTGGTAGATGGTACAGGGTGACAGAGACAAGGACAAACAGACTGAAGGATAGTTTCTATCCTAGATCTGTGGCTGTGTTGAACTCTGTGGTTTCACATCGATGTGGCATTGGGGGCTATGTGGTGGTGGTGGGGGGGATGCATGGGATGAATGTGTTGTTTTGTGGTGTGTGTGGAGGAAGGCATGTAATTTCATTGTGCAATAGCACAATGACAAATAAAGCTATTCTATCATATAAGCAAAGCTGTCAACATCAACCTGAGCAACATCTTTTATTTTATTTTTTTAAATACAGAAGATGTAGGGATTCTTTTTCAAAAGGTGTGAATCTTTTAAATGGTGTGTGAAAAAATTGTCATATTTTAATTTTGTTTGAATGCAGGTGCCTTTGTTGAATAGTAGCATATGCATAAAATGCACCAATTCTGGCTAAAAGGAGTCATGGAAAAACTTATGTTTCTTCTTACTGTAGAGATTATGCATATCATTCCTTGTTCTTCAACCCCTCCCACACCACCAGACAATTTTAGAAGGGAATAAATCGGAAAGATTTCTTCTTTTAAGAATGGCCTATTTTGCAATGTGAGATGGCTCATAAAGATGTACAGGCTATTACCATTGCGCAGCGATTGTTGTATGACTGTTTGAAACATCTTTGATATTCTGTCCTTCCCATAATATAGAAGTAGGACATAGCACTTGACTAAATAGCTGTAAGGATATATTTCATATAATGAAGTAATTGCTGAAAATTTGAGCAGCCCAATAAAAACAAAACACTTCTGAACTAGATTTAGAGTAATATAGTAAATTACTGAACTACCCAACAGAGAGAGACCTGGAATGTGATAAGGGTGCATTTTTGTTTGAAATTGCTGGATGATAGATGGTTTTCTGTTGTTGACAACATACAATTTTGTGTCACTCCTGCAGATCTTCGGTTCTTTGGGTCAACAAGTGAATGCAGCTAAAATTCTTTCCATTTCCAACTCCTTAACATGTTTCTCAAAAAAAAAATAAAATCAAAATCCAGTCTTCAGTGTCTTCAGTGAGGCTCATTCCTGGATACGATTGTGGCCTTAGACATTTCATCTGTCTTCTGTATTAAAAAAAATGCATTACTAGTCTGAGAGTTTGGTTGTGGCATATGCACATTTTTACATGGAAGTAATGAAAGCTCAATTCACATTTGTCACAGTGGCAAGGGATTGCTCCATAAGAAGCCTCATTTTTAAAGGATAAGTGCTTGATCCCAATGGGGCTGTTTTCCACAATTGAAATGCTTTTGAAAGAATTTCTAGGCATATACATCAACATATTTCTATTTGGATTGCCTGAACTACTCTATAGCAGTGTGAGCACCAGGCCTCTCATTGGATATTGTTGAACGGCAACTCCTTTCTGTCTAAAATACAAAGTAGCTGCATGCAATCACAGCCTGTGGAAACTTATTGTCAGAGCATGGGGTGCAGGCCCAAAATTAATAAGAACATCAGCCCTGGTCTTGCCTAACCCAATTGCCAAGTATGCCTGCCCTGTTGGCATATATCTGCCCATGCAAAGCAGGTGAACAATAGCATTGAACAAAACATGCAGAATAATCACAGGATGTCTGAAACCTACACCTGTTGATAAACTCTACAAGCTTGCTGCCATTGCCCCCCGATGTGTAATGGGAAGTTTCTGCTAACTGTGAGAGAAGGAAGGCTGAACACTGAAAGCGATCCACTGCATGGCTATCGGCCTCCTCCCAGGAGACTCAAATCAAGAAAAAGCTTCATGGGAACCACAATTCCTCTTAATGTTTCCCCAGCGACAGCAAGAGCTAAACCAGGAAATCCCAATTGGACCCCCCCCCCCCCCCAGGGTCTTCTTCCAGGGGCAAACCAAGAATGGGCAACTTGGAAGTCCCTGAACAGACTCAGAAGTGGAGTGTGCAAATCAAAAGACAACCTGGCAAAATGGCACTACCTAAAAAAATAATCCACCTTGTGTGACTGTGGAGCAGAACAGATAACTCTGCATATGTATGCTTGTCTGCAATGTTCTGCCTCATGTACAGAGAATGAATTGTTTGAGGCTACAGACAATGCGGTAGCTGTTGCCCATTTTTGGTCAAAAGATAGATATTTAGCCAATTGTGCTCCTTCTATTTTATCAGTTTTTATACTAATTTATGCAATGCTTTTTGATAGGAAATAAATAAATAAGCTCCCAAGAAGATATTAACCTCCAAGGTGGTTCATAGAGGGAGGTATGTTCGGACAGGTAAGCTGGACCAGAACTGTTTAGAACTTTATAGGCCAAAGCCAGCACTTTGAATTGTGCTCAGTAACAGACTGGTAGCCAGTGGAGCTAACGTAACAAGGGAGTTAGTTGTATGCTCCTTGTACCCTGTTCTGGTGAGAAATCTGGCTGCTGCCTGTTGGACTATTTGAAACTTCTGAACAGTCTTCAAAGGCAACCCCACATGGAGCACATTGCAGTAGTCTGTTCGTGATGTAACAAGAGCATGGACCACCGTGGCCAAGTCTGACTTCCCAAGGTACAGGCGTAACTGACACATAAGTTGGAATTGTGCAAAAGCTTCTCTGGCCATCTCCAAGACCTGGGGTTCCAGGCTTAGTGATGAATCCAGGAGGACTCCCAAGCTGCAAACCCATGTCTTCAGGGGGAGTGTAGCCTCATCCAGCACAGACTGTAATCCTATACTCTGTTTGGCCTTACGACTGACCAGGAGTACCTCTGTCTTGTCTGGATTCAATTTCAATTTGCTTGCCCTCATCCAGATTCACTCAACCTAATGGAAATTTCTTCTGAATAGATATTTATAGACTTGCAAAAATATCGTCCTTTTCATTAGCCCATAAAATCAGTCCTTAAGCATATTTTAGACGTATGAAAAGAAGTGACATGTTGAAAATAAGTATTCTTTATTCAGTGTCTGTTCTGTAAATGTAACTGCTTTGTTTATAGCGATAGAGACATATGCTGGCTGCTAATGTTATGCCATATGCGAAAAACAAAATGCCTTTCATGCAAATGGACGTTTCATCTTCGTTACAAGCTCAATATTACACAGGACTAAGATATGGTGAGAAGTGTAAAAACCTGTGTCTATTTAGAATTGCTTAAATTTGAGAGAACTCAACAGCAGGGTTGAAAGGTAGGGAATTATATTTCTATAAACAAGCAAGGGATATTTCTCCTAAACTGAGGCTTGGTGAAAAATTGTTTAAAATGCTTCAGTTGTATATGTGGCTGGGATTTTTGATGCTAACATAAACAGGTGCTAAGAGAAAGAGCTTTGCAATAATCGGCATGCTGAAAGCACTTAACAGTTGAGAAGGGCTGGCAAAGGGCAAATTGTTTTACTACTGTATTTTTCAGGCAAGGGAGAAATGGTAGGTCAGTACATCTGTTGTAAAACTTTCTTAGTGACTGAACAGATGTACTCCCTATTATTTTTACATACCTGGAGAGACTTTCAAGGCTGGGCTGTAGCAACATATCTACACTAAATAATGCACTGGGAAGGAATAGGATTCTCCTCTAGACAGTCTTACCATAGCAGTATGTGTCTATATCCAACAGGCAAGGCTGAACAGCAGCCACCTCCAAAACACCTCACTGAGCAGAACAAAGAGAAAAGGGGACAGTACACAAGCTTAACCTGAGTTATCCCTATTGTGTTAAAATAGCTGACGTTTGACTGAAGTTGGAAACAAGAAAGTATAAAAACAAGGAAGTGTTGGCTGATGAAGAAAATAGTAACCGCTGGATGCATGTTGGAATTGTTTTGTTTGCTAATGCAAGACTTGTTCTACGTGCTACTTTTATTCCCCATATTGTTTGTTTTGAATGAAAAGTTTGCTGAAATACGTTGAATTCTGAAAAGAAATAAAGTTTTGTTATTTGTCAGGTGCAATTTATTTTTCCACCTATGCAGATTGCAATAGTGGTTATGCTTATAGTTGTTGTGGCTAATTTGTCACCTAAGCTAGTCCACAGACAGTAAACATATAGTGCTGGAAACCTTACCAATTCGGCAGAAGAGTCGGACTTTGTGCTTAGCAACAGTGACAACAAAATGGCTTTTTCTGTCTCCTTTTTGTCTAATTGGAAGGGGAAACAAGTTTAGAAAATGAAAGACTAGATTTATGTGGCAAAAGATTTGCATGCATGCATATGTTTCCAACATGGTAAAAGACTTCTTCAGCATGTGCTCAGCAATTACGCATGACTGTTGGCTAAACTTTGTGCTAAACTATATCTATGGAGCTTTCTTTCTTTCTCTTTCTTTCTGCTTTCTTTCTTTTTTAAAAAAGTCTTAGTACCATAGAATCATAGAATTGGAAGAGACCACATGTGCCATCCAGTTCAACTTCCTGCAATGTAAGTAAAGCACTATCAAAGCATTCCTGACAGATGACCATCCAGACTCTGTTTGAAAAAGGCACCTCCACCATACTCCAAGACTGTGAATTCCACTGTTGAACAGCTCTTATGGCCAGGAAGTTCTTTCTAATGTTCAGGTGGTTTTGATTTAATGGACAGCAGAATAGATTCAGGCAGAAGCTTTAAACCTCCCCTGTTTCATAGAGTGGTCTTGATCTGATTGGTCTGCATGAATGTACAGTTAAAAAAGGAAGAGAAATTTTGATGCACATTATAACCTTATGTACACCATTTGGAGTCATGCCTGATTTAGTTGTTAGACCTCAGGGTTCTAGTGAGAAGCAAAGTAAATCCCACAACACTCATGTCTACCCACTGATGCTGTACTGGTATGAATATTCTTTTATGTTACTAGCTAAACCCGACCACACTTTGCTGTGGCTCAGTCTGGTTTGAAATGAATGAGATAGTAAATAAAAGTATTGTTGCGAACATAGATTCACCAAAAAACACACAATTCAATTCAATACCCCCCTTGCCTTGCATAGACAATACCCTCCTTGTCTATGTTGAATGAAAGGATAGGAAAGAAAAAGAGGGTTTTTTTTTCATAGAAATCATTTTTTATTGTAAAGCTAGTGGATTGACTACATTTTTGGTTTGTCCGTTTGCTGCATAAACATTAAGATCAGATGGTTTACCAACTCTTGAGCATGTGATGTACAAGTGCCTGTGAGAGAAGCAATTGTTTTCTAAACACAAACCGCACACTTGCAAAGATTACCCCTGTGCTTCATTGATAGGCATAGGTTGTTATTTCTTTTACTGCTGAGGTAAAAGGAAAGCTGCGTAGCAATTGGTTGCTCATGTTCAGGTTTTATTTCTTATACTGCTGAAAGCTAGGCTGTGAGTGGTTGCTTTGGGCATCACAAATTCCACTCTTTCTATTCCCAGACTGCTAGTTTTACTCTAAATACACGTGTATATTTGAATGCAACGCTGTGTCTAAATTTCAATGCTCAGTTTTCATTTCTTATACTGTTGAGGTAAAATGAAAGCTAGGCTGTGAGTGGTTGCTTTGGGCATCACAAATTCCACTCTTTCTATTCCCGGACTGCTAGTTTTACTCTAAATACACGTGTATATTTGAATGCAACATTGTGTCCAAATTTCAATGCTCAGTTTTCATTTCTTATACTGTTGAGGTAAAATGAAAGCTAGGCTGTGAGTGGTTGCTTTGGGCATCAGAGTGCTCACAGATTCCACTCTTATTCCCGGATTGCTAGTTTTACTCTAAATACATGCTTCATTGTGCAGCATTGTGTCCAAATTTCAGTGCTCAGTTTTCATTTTTTATGCTGCTGAGGTAAAATGAAAGCTAGGCTGTGAATGTGAATGGTTGCTTTGGGCACCACAGATTCCACTCTGTCTATTCCCGAACTGCTAGTTTTACTCTAAATAAACATGTGCATTCAAATGCAACGTTGTGTTTCAATTTCATTTTACTATTAAAACACACGCGTATTGGAATGCAATGTTGTGTCGAAATATCAAGTCAATCAACTGACTACTTTTTGAGTTTTGCGAGCACAAACATACGCAGGCTGAGATTTTGTATATAAAGAGTATTCAGTGGCAGTTCATCAAGGTACTGAACAACGACGGATCCACTTCCTGCCAGCAAGGCCAGCTGCAACAGGACCCTGCATTTTCCAAATGCATTATGAAATTCATAACATGTTTATTGCCTGGAAGTGGCAGGAATCCAACATGTCAGGAACTGACAGGTCATGTAAAACTAAAAAACTTAACAAACCCTGATTACTTATGACTTCTCACTTAACATCGATTTGGCTACCGCAGAGGTGGCACCAACTCACGGGAAAAAATTACACAGTCAAGACACAGAAAACAAACTGCATGCCTGAGTGGGTTAAATATTCTATATTTCTGGAAGAGAAACTATACTTTATTTCACTCAAACACACCTATCCTTATCACATTTGCTATGACGTAAGTCCTGCTGATTTCCATGAATTAAGTTTCATGTAAGCATGCTTGGGATTATAACTTTAATTTGATTCCACGTTTGAGAGACAGCTGTAATATCTATGTGAAACCATTGATGTAGTTGCCTACTTTTTACTGGTATATTATCTCTGGGGTCATATTTAAGTTGAATCAGTTGAACAAAGCCAAACTATTCTAAAACCTAACAATGACTTCCTCAAGTACTAGCTTTCCTGTTCTTTTGTTTCAAAGAGGATTAGAATCAGACAGCTTTTAATAGACTAAACATGTGGCATTTAAATATTTTGTTTCAGGATGCTGACTTTTGTATTCTCAAACCATTAGTCTATATATCTCAGCCTTATCTTTACTGACTGGTCACTGCTTTCCATGGTTTTAAATCAGTGGTTCTCGACCTCCCTAATGTCGCAACTCTTTAATACAGTTCTTCATGTTGTGGTGACCCCCAACCATAACATTATTTTGTTGCTATTTCATAACAGTAATTTTTTACTGTTATGGATTGTAATGTAAATATCTGACATGTAGGATGTATTTTCATTCACTGGCCCACATTTGGCACAAATACCCGATATCCCCACATTTAAATACTGGTGGGGTTGATTTTGTCATTTGAGAGTTGTAATTGCTGGGATTTGTAGTTAATCTACAATCAAAGAGCATTCTGAACTCCACCAACAATAGAATTGAACCAAACTTGGCACACAGAACTCCCATGATCAACAGAAAATGCTAGAAACGTTTGGTGGAGTTGTAGTTCACCTACATCCAGAGAACACTGTGGATTCAAGCAATGATAGATCTGGACCAAACTTGGCACAAATACTCAATATGCCAAAATGTGAACACTGGTGGAGTTTGGGGGAAATAGACCTTAATATTTGGGAGTTGTAGTTGCTGGAATTTATAGGTCACCTACAATGAAAAAGCATTTTGAACCCCACCAATGATAGAATTGGGCAAACTTCCCACACAGAACCCCCATGACCAACAGAAAATACTATGTTTTATTATGGTCTTTGGGGACCCTTTTGATACCTCTTGTTACTCCCCCAGGGGTCCCAACCCCCAGGCTAAGAAGCACTGTTTTAGATGGTATGTATGTGCTTCATAGATTTACCTTGAGATGCCACAGATTGAATCTGGGCATGCAGAAGATATGTCTAACACCATTTTGATCCATAGATTGAGCAGGAGAAGGCACTCCCTTTTATACTACATTTTAGGGTGAGGTGCCGTCTCCTCCTTTCCATGAGCTGCCTCTGTCTGTTATTGAACCTAAGCCTGATGATGGTACATTGCGGCTTGCATGATGCATTTTGATAGCCTCATTTGCTCTGTTTTTCACCACTCTTTAAAGTGCCACATTTACCTCAGGGAACCAAAAACATATAGGTCAGGAATAAAGATCTGTAAAAATTGACCCATTTTCATTCTGCACATCTTCTCTGCAAACTTAGCTTTCACCCCTTCTTTCACAGTCAATATCCAGAGAAGGGAATTATGATCAAAACAGCAGCACTTATTGGATAAGTCTGCAGATCTGCAAACTGTGTGTGTAATGAAACAAATACACTGTAATAGATTATATGTTACTAAGATGGAACATTGGTAAAGTGGAAGGATAACCTTGAGCATATGTTTCAGGTACCACACTGGTGGCAAGAACTCCCAAAGTATGTTGCATATTTCAAGGCTGGTGTATTAAGCTTTATTTTCCTGGGTCTCCAAATGAGAGTAAAATCTCAGGACCAGCTATAGTGAAAGAGGGGAGTGTTTGGGAGAAACGTCACTCAGTGGTTTTGATGTCAGGGGTGGAGTGTATCTGCTCAGGGGTTTAATGCAGACATAAAAGCAGTTATCCAAGGTGCTGAAGCCAAAACAAAGTGGGGGGGGGGGGGAGGACTGTGGGGAATGAGTCAAGCTGCATGCACCTGGAGCCATCAAACCATATGGAGCAAGGCAGCTATGGTGACCCAGTGTCCAGACTTATAGTATTTCAAACTGTTTTGTTCCCCAAAAACCCCAGGCAGGAGCAATGCAGAGCCTAGGGGTGGTGGGATTCCTACGGATCGATGCTGAGCTTTCCTCAAGCTCCAACAGCATCATAGTCACCAAAAAACCCTTCCCATCTTTCATCTTGGCTGCAGATGAGGCTGTGTAGAATGCAAAAACTGGCAGAAAGGCAGAGATATTGTAGTTTTTCCAGTATTTGAATGGCTCGTATGATTGTTACTATTCCTTTCAAGTCAATTCTGATTTATGGTAATCCTAGTATAGAGGTATTTTTGATCATCTGTGTAAAGGAGGTTTGCCATTGTCTTCCTCTAAAGATGAATGTGATTTGCCAAAGATCACACAGTGGTTCTCCATGTTGAAGCAATTGCTTGACCCCAGGTCTTTGAGTCCCAGTCCAACAGTCATACTAGTACCTCATGGTCCAGGGAACTAATGCTACCCCTCTATTCTGCTTTGGTTAGACCACACCTGGAATATTGTGTCCAGTTCTGGGCACCATAATTCAAGAGAGATATTGACAAGCTGGAATGTGTCCAGAGGAGAGCAACTAAAATGATAAAGGATCTGGAGAACAAGCCCTATGAGGAGTGGCTTAAGGAGCTTGTTTAGCCTGAAGAAGAGAAGACTGAGAGGGGATATGATAGCCATGTATAAATATGTGAGAGGAAGCCACAGGGAGGAGGGAGCAAGCTTGTTTTCTGCTTCCCTGGAGACTAGGATGTGGAACAATGGCTTTAAACTACAAGAGAGGGGATTCCATCTGAACATTAGGAAGAACTTCCTGACTGTGAGAGCCGTTCAGCAGTGGAACTCTCTGCCCCGGAGTGTGGTGGAAGCTCCTTCTTTGGAAGCTTTTAAGCAGAGGCTGGATGGCCATCTGTCAGGGGTGATTTGAATGCAATATTCCTGCTTCTTGGCAGGGGGTTGGACTGGATGGCCCATGAGGTCTCTTCCAACTCTTTGATTCTATGATTCTGATTCTGCTATTGTTGTTGTTGTTGTTAGTGTCCTGAATTTTCTCCCATCTGGCAGCTTATAAAAGTTAAAAGCAAAACAGCTTTAATATTTATATTGTACAATTCACAATATAATTAAGCTAACAATAGAATTAAAAACAGTTAAAACTAAAACCATTAAAGAACAGCACAGCACATTCTGAATGGACCTTCCCCTTAAACCATATGTCAAACACAAGGCCCACAGGCCGAACCTAGCCCGCCATGCCATTTTATGGGGCCTATGAAGCTTTCAATGCCAGGGCAACATAGGCTGGATCTACATTATTATCCACATTATCTGCTTTGAATTGGATTCGCTGAGTCTACACTGCCATATAATCCAGTTCAAAGCAGATAATCTCGATTTTCTATGGCAGTGCAAATGGGACCTCAGTCTTAAACAATTTAGCCATTATAGTTTTGCTGAAACAAAATGGTCTTTGCCTCTTACAAAAAGATAGGAGGGAGCTTTCAAGAGGCTTTTTATAGAGCACCTTTCTCAACCTGGGGGTTGGGACCCCTGGGTGGGGGTTGTGAGGGGATATCAGGGGGATATCAGTATTTTCTGTTGGTCATGGGGGTTTTGTATGGGAAGTTTGGCCCAATTTATAACAGTAGCAATATTACAGTTATGAAGTAGCAATGAAAATAATGTTATGGTTGGTGGTCACCACAACATGAGGAACTGTATTAAGGTGTCACGGCATTAGGAAGGCTGAGAAACACTGTTCTAGAGCCTGGGAGCATCCACTGAGCAAGTCCTGTTTCTTATTGAAGCATTGGAAAATGTAACACCCGCCCTCCTGCACACAATGATATTCACCTATTGTAGTTTTCAGTGCAAATGTGGAAATTATCATCAATATTTGGCTGTGACTAAAATATCTCCTCTCTATTTTTCTGAGCTTTTCAATATTTTTTTTAAAGTTTCAATGTTATTCATTTTAATATCTCATTATCCAGGAAAATTATTTTTCAGTAAGTATTGATATGTATGCATTGTCTTAATTTCCTGACTTTCTTTCTTTTCCTTTAGCTTAATGTGTGCCCTGTCAATGCCAGCATAAACTTTTCTACAATATAGATACTTTTCTTTTCTAATCCAGATTATGAGATCAGATAATCTGGATTTTTAAAAAGGCCTTTCATACATTGAGCCACCATTCACACCTTCCTACACCAAAAGCATAATCAAAGAAAAGGAAAGCCCATATGAGGAATAAGTAGTAAAGAATATTGAAGAAAGACCAGGGAAACAGTTACTTTGAAAAATCTTCAATAGTTGAATGCTCCCCCAATCATTCTAACACTTTGAAGTACCAAATGCTTCTAGCATTACTCATTCAAACCGATAGCAGTGACCTGACATTTTGTAATTCTCTCCTTCATGCTTTTCTTCACTTCAGTGACGTGGCCTTAACTTCTCAGTTGTTTTGGTATGTCTATATCTATATCTATATTTAAAGAAGTCAAAAGGCTGTTCCTCACACAGCGCTGCTACCCCCAGTAGTGCAGTTAGATAATTTTAGACCCTGGCCTAAATCCAACACAATGTTAACAGAGTGGAAATCTCTGTTAGCACCATTGTGCTGGATGACACTGCAGAGGCTTGCGCACGGTCAACTGTATTGGATATCGTACTTGTATTAACTCTAAATAGCTACAACTGAGAGTGCAATAGACCTCATGCTACTACAATATCATTATTCCTATTGAAGAAGGGTAAGCCATTGTATCCATGGAAGGAGGGTAGTGGTTTGAGTACTGGACTAGGGTGTTGGGAGACAAGAGTTTAAATTCTCTCTTGGTTGTGGAAACCCACTGGATCATGGTGGGTTGGGCAATGTATCCCCTCTCAGTAGTAGAAGAAGGCAATGGCAAACCCCCTCTGAACTAGTCTTGTCAAGCAAATCCTGTGATGACTTGCTTTAGGGTCCCCATATTACAGAAGAAAGTTGAAAGCACAACAACAAGGATGTTGCAGCATATTTACATATTTTTTAAAAGTAAAATAACTCATCTTGCCTTCTAAAGAGACCTCAGTGTGAGTTACTTCACTGAAAGCAATAAAGATGTGTTTGTGGGTGTCCCATTCATTCTGAATGGGACTTTGAATTTCTGGCCAGAGTCCTGTCCTGTCACCTTCCAAAGTTGAACCTTCACATTTCTTTACATGGACTACTTTTGTACTTAGAGTTATACGGGGCAAGTGCAAGGTTTCCTGATGCCTGGAGCAGTGTATCATATTAACTAACCCAAAGATAGCCCTAGACTTGGGTCACAGCATGCATTGACAATTTTACTATTTACTATTAACTGTATTATTTTATTCCTCTGTGAAACTGCATTGAGGGAGAAGATTTTAGCTATAATAATTTAAAGACAATATGTCCCTGCTTGTCATGGGCCCCTTCTACATACATTATCATATAATCCAGATAATCAAAGAAGATAATCCACATTATCTGATTTGAACTGGATTAAATGAGTCTACACTGCCATATAATCCAGATGATCAAAGAAGATAATCCACATTATCCGCTTTGAACTGGATTATCTGTGTCTACACTGCCATATATTCCCATTCAAAGCAGATAATGTGGATTTTATATGGCAGTATAAAAGGAGCCATGGTTGCACCGTTTGGTTGATATTAATTCTATAACATCTCCTTTCTTCACGTTCTTAAGCAGTTGAAATACACCTTTCCTACAATTGTGTTCTTACAATTCATCTTTGTATTGTGTTTGTAACTTTAATAAAAAGGAGTTTTGTTTTGTAAAAGAAAATATCTGTATGTCTGCCTATCTTTGGTTGCTAAAATTAATTGGAATATCACCCTTGATATCTCAAAAGTTTTTTAGTTGTCATCCAAGCTGCACAATTGAGTCAACATTTAAAAAAGGATCACCTAGAAGCAGAAAAGGGGGACCAAACAGAACTCATTGGGAAATCAAGGCAGCTCCCTTAAATTTAACAGAATGGTTTTAGTTGTTCGAACTCAATTGGCCTGTTTTAAGCTGAGAGTTCAAGAAGGAGATTCCTAGAGGAAAAAAGAAAAAGATGACCTGCCAAAACTCATTAACTAGAAAACAGGAGAGACTCTCTGCTAGGATTCCTGAGGCAGGAAAAAGATTGAAGAAGCATTGCTTCTAGGATTTATGGGGTTAAAAGTGGTGGGGAGGAAATTAAAAGAGAGTTGTCTGAAGTACTGATGAAGATGCTCAAGCCTGCAAAAAAGGTGCTAGTGGGGGAAAACGGGGGCACTGTGGACCTCTTTTGGGGTTTTTAGTTACAGATCCATGCAGCACCAAATACACCTCGGGGCGGTTCCACACAGGGCTTTAACCTGAGTGCAATCGAGTTTCTTGAATGTGATTGCACCTGGGTTGAAATCCAGACATCTCCCCGCAACATCCACACTTTCCTGGGGGAGGGGTGTCCAGATGGACACAACCCCCCCCCCGAAAAGCCTTTAGAAAAGAAAATAACTTACCTGGCTGCCATTCCCCCTTCTCCAGAGCTCTCCTTGCCTGTAGAAATGAAATGCCAGGCGAAGGGGGGGGGGCAGGAGCGATTTTCCTCCTCCCCTCTTCTCCTGGTGTGTCATTTCTATGCACCAGGAGAGCTCCTGACAAGTGGGAATGGTGGCCAGGTAAGTTATTTTCTTTTTTAAAGGCTTTTAAAAGGGGTTTTGGGAGGGGGTGGGGACTGTCTTGGGTTTCTTGGACTCAAGATGGCCACTGAAAGTCACGCGGCACAATCCCAGTTCCCATCTACGCAGCACCCACAGCTTTCCAGCATCAAATTACTTTGGCACAAAGCAGGGTTTTCCTGCTTTGTGCTGAAGGAATTTGTTTCTATCTGAGGCGTCATTTGGACACACCAGGGGAAAACGCAAAAGGGTGCACTCTTTAGGTGCTATCTGGGTGTATCCTTAGTACTATCAAGTTAATTGTGCATTTCCAGCTGGTATACTTATATGTTTGCAACTATATTGAAATTTTGGAAGACAAAATAAAATTCTGTAATGGGGGATGCTCTTTTTAAATGAAAATCCAGAGTGTTAAAATATTATTTACTAAAATTAGAAAAACAAGCAATGCAGAAGCAACCTAACCTCACAGACATTTCTGTAGACATATGACTTGCATCTGCTTAGCTTGAGTCTCTAAGAAGCTTCCTTGTGGATCTGAGACAAAGTGTTTGTTTTCCTCAGAGAAAACTCTGTTAAAGTTAACTATGTCCTGGCAGCATCAGAAAACGTTGTGTATTTATAACTATGGAAAGGACATCTGAATAAAACTAACAACAGAATGGAAAAATGCATAACCTTTAGCCAAGATGTCTGAAATGTTGCTGAAGAACAAAAAAATATAAAGCAGGAATGGTCGACTGCAGTTGGTTTGAAACCAAGTTATTGCCCTTGAGACCCTCCCTTTGGATTGCCAAAAGTGCCAAACAATACAATACAAAAAACAAAAACAAAAGTCCAAAATCAGACGTCTACTTCTGGTTTTCAAAAATTTGTATTTTTTTTCTTTCAAAAAAGAAGGATGGGCTCTTCAACCTATAGTAAAGGCAACTGCCTTTTCTGAAGATTTCTAGGGGCATATTCACATGGACATGTTTATATGAGCCACAAACTCCAAATCAGGGCAGACGTTGCTCCAAGATGTCCATGGACCTCTAGTTCCTAACATGGAGAAAAATGCTTAACCTAATTTTGCCCCGTTAAGAAAGGTTGAGAAGTGCTCCAGAGCTTCCTGGAACAGTTTTGCACTTCAGGGTTGGGGTGAGCAGCTGAACCAGTTTTAATTTGAACCAGCTGTTCACACAGGCCAGTGCTGCCATCCTTGTTTTTCCTGTGCTTGGCTATGCAGGAAAAAGAGCGCGACACTCACCTTTTCTGTCATTTGTTATCATCGTAGTGGATATGAAGCTCCAAAGAGCGCCTGGTCATTGCTGGTGCCTTTACTGATGCCAGGAAAAATATCCACATTACCTGGGGAAAGGAGGAGATTTGCCGGTCTGGTTAAGATAATTCATACTCATTTAAATGAAGTAGGGGAAGACAAAATACTTCTTAGACTACTGTTTGAAGCTCTTAGTTCTCACCTAAAACTGAAGTGCTTTGAAGAAAAACAGATGATTTGCCTTTCTCTAGAGCAGTGGCTCCCAACCTCGTTTTGACAAGTGACTACTTGACCAGAGACCAGTCTCCAACATTAGTACCAAAAGGGTTACTAATCAGTTTTTGGTCAACTTGAGGTTTGGTTGGATAATTTGGGGTGCTGATTCAGAAAATTGCATTGGAGAGACCACATCAGCTCTAGTTTCTGATACATATCATATGCCATCCAGTAGTTGCCATCTGATTACCCACAGAAAACCATATTTAATAACCTAGAGCTGATGGGGTCTATCCAATGCAATTTTCTGAATCAGCGCCCCAAATAACCTTAGGAACAGGCCTAAAAATGAAGACCCCAAGGCGCCCCCACTTCCAGGTGCCAGGGGAAGGGAGGAGGAAGAGAAGAAGCAGTCAGGAGGCTTGTTCACACCTTTCATGGGTAGTCAGCATCTCCCCTCCTGATATCCCTGTTGCCTTGGCACTATAAGAGGATTTGCAAGACCAGTCACTCTCATTGCAACAGTGCAGTAACGGTAAGGCCATGGACCATATTTTAATTATTGGGGACCACTGGTGGTCCATGGACCATAGGTTGGGAACCACTGTTCTAGAGGGAAAGGAAAACCTACACTGACATAGTCCCATGGGTCTACATGATACTGAAAATGGATTTCTACCTCTTTTCTAGTCCTGAATTGATACATGACTTTCATTGGTTCAAGAATAAAATCCAGTCTCCTTCCAGTCCCCAGGAAATTTGTTACAGTGCAGATCATATATATATATATATATATATATATATAGAGAGAGAGAGAGAGAGAGAGAGAGAGAGAGATTCACCAGTTTAGGTTTACCTTTGCTCCTACACCCCAGGACTGGCAGCAAGCAGGTCTCACATGTTTCAGAGATCACTTGGTGTTTAATTGTTCAAGTGTTACTGGTTTTATTATTTTTCTGTTGGAATTTCTTTTTCTCTTTATCACGAGACCCCACACATATATCCATCATTGCATAAGTCTCTGTGAAAGATAGATTCAAGAAGAGATTTAAGATATGAGGTAGATTCCACCAGGTAAGTCCTTTCAATGTTTCTTCTACATTCCTGACTGCTTTTGGCAGCCTTCAGAACAGAAGTGTCACAAAAAAGGCACCAAACCATTCCCAAATGTATCAAAATACCCATTTGTGACCTGATCCTATGCATGTATATATAGGAAAAGAAGTCCTCATTATTCAACACTTTTGAATTTAAAAAAACTTGACATATTTCTGAGTAGATGTTTTGACTGTTATAACCTCTTGTTGGTTGAACATCTGCTAAAATAAACAAAAACTCCTGTTGCAGTTTTAAGACTACCAGATAATCACAGAAGGAGCTGTTGTGGACAATAGCCCACTTCATCAGATGCATGAAATGTTATCCAGAATTTCAGAAAGACACAGAGAGAAAACAAACATGGCAGAGCAAGGGATTCTAAAAGAAAAGGGTAAAATCTAATTATTAGTCCCAACTACGGTAGGCCTACTGAATCAATGGAAACTTGGTAAAAAACAGTTGTGCATGTTCTTCTGATTCAATGGATTGACTTCGGTTGGGAGTAACAACTGGATTTAGGCCAATGAGGTCAGAGAAAAATTAAATGCAGAAAATGCTAAATAAGAGCTCTCACTCTCTCTTTTTAAAAAAAGAGCTCATTGCATGTCAGCATTTCCTTCCTTGAAGTAAATAAATGAGAAGAGACTCGGAGAAAAGGTCTGTGCCAAATGCAGCTTGGCACATTAATTCATTGCATAAGCAGTATTTTCTATGTCACTTTTTATTGTGTGTAATTAATCCAACAAGAATTTTATTAGAAACAATGAAAATGTCTATGGGCCAAATAATCATGCTGGATCACTTCCTTGCAATTGTATTAGTTAACCATGAAATTTGGCGAGAGGATTAATGCCTCCTGTAAATTCAGGAGGGGCTGCCCTTTGCTGTTAATGGTCCCTTATACATAGTTTGGCACCTTATTCTTCTGGGAACCTTGAAACAGTTTGCGTTGCATCATGACTTGATTAATGTTATCTTCTTTACCCAACCGTCAGCACATTCCATTCACTGGCTGCTTCTCCTCTAACTCTTGTGATACCATGATCTTTGTAAATTTGTTTTTCTTCTTAATTTTATATTGCAATTAGCAGTTTAGCCTGAGCCTAAATAAATGGTGCTCTGATTCTTTCTGTGTCTTTAGCTATTGGGTGCTAAAATTAGTTTTCCAAATTCATCCATGCTTTTGTGACTTTTCTGTTCTTGAAACTATCTAACTGGTTTGGCGTTGTATTTTAAAATTCCAGTTGCCTGTTTATTGTATTTGCGTGGTTGATTTAAATTTGTGTGCTGATCTACATTAGCCATCTTCATATCTATATCTACACACAGAGAGAGAACATTTCAGATATATTCAAAGTCACTTTCAGTAACCCAGAAACCACGATAAAACAGTAAAAAGAACAATATAGAACAGTAAAAATCAGCACTAAAAACTATCAGAGCAGGAATAAAAATACACCAGAAGTTCAACCCTGGAAAGCTTTGCATGGCAGGAAATATTAACAAAAGTACCAGTTAAGACTCCCCATGAAGAGAATTCTACAAGTTGACAATTTCATCCTAAAATGTCAATATTTGATGGCCACCCAGCATGCTTTCAACTGTGAGGATACCTGCAGAAAGGTTGCTGAGGAAAGTGTCAAGGTATGGATGGACTGACATGGCATAAGATACTCTCTTACTTATCCAAGTCCCCTGCTATGTATGGTTCCCAATGAGTTTTTAATGAGCATGGGCCATATCACAATTTAATGGCAATGGTATGATCGTCTCCAAGGTATTGAGAAAGCATTATCCTCCATTTGTCTCCACCAGAAAAAAAAAATCTGAAGTTCAGAAGCACATTTCTCTGAAGATATGGATGTTCTATAGTACTTTGCTCTTGTTGAGACTTGGAGGTGAGGGATAGCTTTGACTTTTGCAATAATTGTCATTCATTCTCTCTACATTCCTAATTTCAATCCTGTGAACATACCATTTCTTGCAAACATTCATCCGTACATCTCTTACATCTATACACATATCTTGAAAAACAAAACAAGAACTCACTTCAAATTACAACAAGTTCACCATCCTGGCATTTGCTTGGCACTTTATGTCTGTCTATGTCTTCATCAATGTCATTCAGAATAGCAACAACACTTTCTTGAGTCTATATGTATAATAGTAGAAAATATACCTGCAAATGTTCCTCACTATTACAAATGATATTGCTTTGCCACCATGTACTGGAAGTACTGCATGCATCATATCACTAAATCTAAAGAGGGGAAAGTGATGTGTGATGTAGTCACCACTTATAGCTACAAAACAATGGAATGCTATTGTTATGCTAGGGGTCAGTAAGGGGTTTGAACTACCTCTCTAAACATAGATTGCTGAATTACTTTCACTGCCCCAAATATTTTCATCCTAAAAATGCAACATCAATGCAATCTGTGTTACTGGACTTAATGAGTCTGGTTTCATGTACACAGCAGCTCAATTTATTATTGCAGAACACAGGAATACCAACGTTATGATAAGAAAAGTTAAGAATGATAGCAAATTGGGATATTTTGAAATTCAAAGAACTCTGCTGTAGTTTTTTTTTTAAAAATACTGGTATATATATTTAAACCTCCTGCAACTCCTGTATTGAAATAAGGGAACAGGAGGGATAATACAAGGGATGGATAATACAAGGAGGTAGAAATCAAGCACATCTCATTGTGATCCAATTACTGATATGGATAGACAGAGTAGATCCTTTGTAGTAAAATATAACAAATCACATAAACAACACTATGTTGCATTTCTGCAATTAACAAAAACTAGAAAAGCAATTTGGTGGGTAGGACTAAGCAGTTTTGGTGAAAATATCACCCTCACCCAGTATCTCGTATTTTGGTGTGTGAAGCAGAAAATTCCCATAGGCAACTTTTATCAGCAACAAAAAGTACCTCAATAAATAACTAAATGGCCCAAATACCCCAAAGGCACCAAATCCTATCTGATTTTAGCAGCTCTAGTTGTACTTGGATGGTAGGCTGCCAACAAATATGTGCTGTAGGCCCTATTTCAGAAGAAGGAAATGCCAAGACCACCTTTGAGTATTCCTTGCTTAAGAAAACTCTATGAAATTCATGGAGTCATCATAAATCACCAAATGACTTGAACGCATAACTACATAAGTAACTAAATAACTAAGCATTTGTCACCCTGTCATGATAACCAAAACCTTCTTCCTGAGGCAATCAACTAATTTCGCTTTATGATACCCCGCCCCCCACCCCCATTATATTATACTGCTTGAATTAAGAAAGCTTGGAAGAACCAGAAATGATATCTGACATTTAAGGGCTGTGAGCTGTGTGCATTACATGCCAACTATTCAAAACAAATTCCTGGATTCAGAAATCTAAAATGTTAAGTGCAACTCTTGCATGGTGGAATTCGGGGCTCTAATTTTTTTAAAAAGCAACTCCACCAAGCCTGAAGCTTGTCCACCCCTCTGTAATGACAGAGATGGATAAAAAATAACATCTCCGATTCCATTCCCCCCACTTTAGCAAGAGTGTAGCCCTTTCAGAACCACCCACCAACAGTACATCAAACTTGTCAATCTTGTTCAATTTGTTGGCCTTCTTCCAGTGTCTCATTGGCTCTAGGCAACAATTCAAAAGATATTTTAGGGAAAAAGTGGAGCATAAATTTCCCAAACACATACAATGAATGGGAACCTTCTCACTTAATTTAAAACTCTCTTCTTGTATTTTCGTGTTGGGCTTTATTCTATGCATGGTAAAACTAGGGGTTTTGAAAATTAATTTTCCTAATATATTTTGCTATATAGGCAAAATTTACCCCATCTGCTTAATATCCCATTATGTTAGCAAGAAGAATACACACACACACACACCGTATTTCTTTTGGCAGTTGCAGCTATTCACTCTCTTAATCCTAGTAATTGACTCAGTTGTCCTCAAGTCAAAGACAAAAACTACATTACACATTGTTCATGGTGGCTCTAACACTTTTTTTTGCTACAGTCTAGGCCCTTTCAGTCTTGCTGCTATGTGTTGACGTGGACTTCATCAATAGGATATGTAAGCAACAGACATATAATGCTCCCTCTCATATCTTTGAGCCAGCTCTGTTTTTGCACATGTCTTTAATGATGGTACAATAGACTGCTTCTCACAGCTTCATACTTCATGAAGCTTGAACAATTTTTTAAAATTGTCCTACCACACTTTCTTGGCATGTTCTTATAAAAATAATACTTTCCCTTGAGCAAGATGGTAAAATATATGATAATCTATGTCTCCGCTGCGTCAAAATTGTAAATAGTTGCATTTTTCCCTAGAAGAGAAAGAATGTTAAAGTTATAGAATGGTAACACATTGATAAAGTTATAGAATGGTAACACATTGAGTCGCCTGTTAAGGGCTGAAAAATGCGGTATAAAAATGAAGCAAATAAATAAATAAATAAATAAATTAGGATTTATTGCCATTCTGTGGCTTTTCTTAAGAGAGATTAAAAGGAGTCTTCTGCCTTCTATAGTAAGTGGATATTTGTTATTGTCCAGTACAAGCTTTTGGCCAAAATAAAGATAATCAGAAGTATATGACCACATTATCACTTGGTGATGAATGAGAGGCACTCCATCTATGGCATCAAAACTGTTCTGTAGTGTGCAGATTTTTTAAAAGAAGTAGTGCACACTTCTTCAGCTCTTACTGGTGATGTCGGCTGAAGAATATGCATTGCACCTTTTATATTCCTGGAAGCACATCTTATCAAACACCATTTTCCTTTCTTGATGCTAGACCTGTCACTGACACTTCAAACAAAACGATCTCAATTTTTTCTTCACAATTATATTTGAGGCAGAAGAGATGTTGAACTAAAATGTCAATAAAATCAAAATATACCTCAATTCATGGAGCAAGTTGAATTTTTGAATATATTCAGTTGACAACTGACAGTGTGAGTCATTTTTGGTGGTTCTTTAAAAATGTATCCTCTTCTTTAGTAAATGTAACTAATGCAGGTAATAAATGCACAAGTGTTAGTCACACATTGTAGGGAGGAAAGCAAAATGCGTCTGTAAGTAGTGTGGCTTTAGGCTCTGCATCTGAAGAAACAGATGTTTATCCATTACCAAAAATTCGCCAGTGCAAGCAGATTGAACATTTTATTTAACAACAAGAATATGTACAAGGTCAAAAGCGGTTCGTTGAAAGCCAAATTTAATGGAGTCATAGTACAAAGTTACATTTCCTCTCTAATTGGCTTTGGCCAATTTCATTGGTGGACAAAGTGGGGAAATAGCTGCAGTGCAGAATCACTTTCTAGGAACTGAAAACAAAGGTCCGGGATAGGCAACATCCTTTATAAAAACAATCAAGATACCTCAGAAGTGAGGCATGAATGGAACATGTGTGAATTCTTTCCATTGGATATGATGGCTGGAAAATGGAAGGAGACAGGAAGAAACAAAGAAGTCCCCAAATCTGGTCCAGTGGACTGGATATTGTAATTGTAATTCTCAGTGAAGAGAAGAACATTCCCCGACTCACCAGGGAGAGCCATTTAGAACTTGCTAAGAGGCAGGCAAGGAAATTGCTGTTTCCCCCACTGGTGGCACCTTTTCCTTTCCAGAAGACTGTGCAGAGTCCTGGACTCTAGGGAAAGGTGGAAAAACCTGTCATATGCCTTCCTATTGGCTTGAGGGCAAGAGTGGAGAAGTTGAAGTACAAGCTTGAGTACAGTCTGCAAAAATTGGCTGAAGCCAATCTCCTTCACCCCTCTCAACAATCAGCAGTTTTGTCCCCACCCTTCTTCCCTTTATATTATTGTTCATGTTTTTTTGCAGGGGAAGTACACATTGACTTATTTGGAATCCCAAATCTATCCTTCCAAAGGTGTACCCAACAAGAAGGCTTAGTAATTGGTTCCCATCAGCAAACAATTTGACAAATGCCTGGATCTGGACCCATGCTGAAGTCAAGTTTTTATAGCTGTATAATTAATAGAAAGTTGTGGCCTCTTATATCCCAACAAAGGCACGTTGTGTCTTTATTGCAAAGTGGAGTCTTAATCACTGCTGGGCCTGTAAGAGGTGTTAAAGCATTGCTGAGATGAAATAGGTTAAGGGGTTCTCGCTGTTCAAACCTCATTTATATCATTTTACTGTTTGATTTACATCTCAAAATGAGGTGGTGTGGGAGATCCACAGACTTGGATTTTCCATTAAAAAAAAGAAACAAACCCAGCAAAGTAACTTGAAAACAACAGGGAGGGGCTGGAGGTGGTAGACTAGGTCAGAAGCATTTGGAGAAGGGTTGGCCCTTTGCCCCTTTCCCTCCACCATTTCTTCTGAATCAATCACACCTTTCCAAGATGCTGTTAGTCCCACTGTCTGAGGGAGATACATGCACAGTAAATTATTTGTCTCTCTGCAGAAGTGCTGACAGGAACTGGAGGCGGTATTTCAAACATGTAAATGTCATGAAGAGAAACACTTAAATAGCTCACTTCTAGCAGGGCTTCCTCACAGCAATGCATCCTCTGGCCCATTTTGAAGTTTTCAAAAATCTTAAGTGATCTGGGATTCTTTCAAACTGGTAGTAATCAGTGCTACCAGTCAAAAGATGTTGGCTTCCTCTGGCAAATGTATGAGGAGGTTGCTGGAAGTTCCAGTACTTATGGCTGTGGTTCTTGAGTTTTTCAAAATGATGCTTCACTTGTCCCATACTATGTTTCTCTTGTCCCACACTATTTCCTGATTCCCCCCTTGATGGATTGTCATCTTGTTGGGGTGAAGGGGATTGCGTGTTCCAATGAACCTGTGGGCATAACCACCGGTGTCATGTAACCATGGGGTCGCAGGGGAGGATCCATACCAAGTACAATCTGAAGATCCAAGGACCTCAACAGCAGAGCAGGCGGAAGATAACATGGTACATGTTACAATGGCTGTGAAAGTGGAAGACTGCAACAGATTGAGAAGCCACCGTCATTGTGTTAACCATGCCACTAGTTGGGACCCTCACTCTGTGAAGACTGTGTATTGATCGACTGTGCACTGACCTCCACACATTAAAAAAACTCACGCACCAGAGCAGGAACACCTTTGACCTTAAACAACACACCAGCTTGGTAAAATCAGCAAGCAGTTTATTGAAGAATATATG
The DNA here is from genome assembly GCF_037176765.1 of Anolis sagrei. Taxonomy (NCBI): domain Eukaryota; kingdom Metazoa; phylum Chordata; class Lepidosauria; order Squamata; family Anolidae; genus Anolis; species Anolis sagrei. Next base: position 39,393,949 of record NC_090025.1, read on the forward strand.
TAGGCAAAGCAGTAAAATTAGCAAAAATAGTAAAGTTTAAAAAACAATGGATTGTCCATGAGCTTCAAGGAAAAATAAGATCCATTGGAACAACAATCCATAAAACAAAGCAGCATGAAAAATCCAATACACAAATCAGGAGCTTGGCACATGAAACTTGCTATATGAAACACTTGAAAGCAAGACCATCATGAAATTCCAATGTTGACTCAACTGAGGCAACTCTTTCTCATGAATCAATATAAGGCTTTTCCAGACCCTAAAACAGAAAGGAAAGCATTTCTCTTGACCTTACCACCAGATAAAGCTTTCTTATCTCTCTTTTCTTGTAAATGAACTGTTCTTCTTTGTGTCCGAGCACTCTGTCTTTGTTTACAAACGCCTTGTCTTCTATCTACACTCTCATTAACTTGATTCCCATTAACCTCTGCATCTGAAAAATCATCTTCAGACTTGACTCTTATTACCTTCTGCACCTAACAAATCATCTTCAGACAGCTGCTCTTACAAAGACTGTGAAGGGCCTTTCTCAGGAATGCAACCTTGTAAATCTTCCTGAGACAGCTTGGGCCTCTTGTCTGAGCTTAACTCAGGCCCAGGCAAGCCCTCATCCCCATTGCCAACAGACCCAGGCCCATCATCAGGAATATCACTCCATTCCCATCATGAACATCAGACACAATCACAGGCTGAACAGGCTGACATACAACACCGGCGACTTCCAAGAAAAATAAAACCAAACCAAAAAGTCCCTTGGTGATCAGTGAGTGGCGACGGGGGCAGGACTGTGTAATCTGGAAGCCCCTAGTCACAGACTGGCACATGGACAGTGGATTCAGTCATTCTACCTCAAGGTCTAAGGCAGTTGAGTAGTCCGGCAGCTGAGTATCCATGACTCAGCAGCCCTTTTCAGGACCTACTCTGCTCACCCCACACAGGGAAGGGGCTAGAAAAGGTGCCCTAAACATAGTCTGCCTTTCTTATCCCTGACTGGACTGCTGTGTCTAGAGGGGTCGCCACCCTCCAGTGAAAAAAGAAAAAAAAAGAACTTTGGAACTTTTCTGACAGTTTCTGGCACCAGTGGCAGCATTCATTCCCTTCTTGGGTTTTTTTTGAAGTCTGAAACTTATTAGAACAAAAAATTTCAATTGTTCCATCATTATTACAGCCTTCCTCTTTGGTAGCAAGGAAAAGAAAAAAAGTGAAAATTATTCAAAAGTTAAAAATGAAAGATAAGATTGGGTGGAAAGTTTTATGAAATTCTTTGTTTAAAGCAGGATAATTTCATAATGAAAGCCTCAATTGGAAATAACTATGACTCCTGCATCCACAGGACCAGTATCCACAGTTCCATTTATTCACATCTGACAAAATAGCATTTTCTAGGCATAACTGTATTATATTCTTGGGCTAGAAGTTCATTGTTTCAACAGGGTTCCCTACTATTCACGGTTTTGCACATCCATGCAAAGTATCTATCCCCTGAGGATATGGACATCATATTGTATCTTTTATTATCTTTCCCATGACATAAGTTTATAGGTTTCCCACATCTTCAGATGCTTTGCTTCCTGATGCTTTGCTTTTTCAACACTTGCAAATTACAGACAAGTTCTATTAATTTGATGAGTCTCCTCTTTCATCAGTTCGTGCCTATGAGGTTCTCTTGGAATTCTTCACAAAGTATATGGTAGTGAGTTATTTTCATTTTTGGGCAGCCAAAATGCATTTGCAAGTTTTTTTAAAAAAACTCTGGGTTCCACTTTCCATCCAATTTCACTTTTCAGCAGTGCTTGGTCTCTAACATTTTGGCTAAACAAGAGCTTCCCATAGCTCCTAGGCCCTAGAGTGGATTGTGTGAAATGTCAGTACTCCAAGGCTTTCTGTCGTATTAATTGGGGGGAAAAATGTGGGGGAGATTTTTTGCACATTTTCTCCACTGTTACATGTTTTGTGTTTTTAAATATATATAAGTGAAGGAGAAAAGAAGTCTGACACTGTTTCAGTCTCCATGTGCCCCTGAGGTCCTGAAATTATGACCTAGCTAAAACTGAATATTGAAGCATATCTGCAATTAAAATAAGTGTTTGTTTAGTCGTTTTTAAGACCGTGATGTGCTCATAGCAAGGCAAGTGAAATAAAACAAAGCCCCCCTATCATTTACTTTGTAGACAAGAGTCCAAGTTTACTTGGGAAATGTGACGAGATTATACTGTGAATAATTTTGTTTTGGAAAAACTTATTTTTCTACTTAAGTCTGAATGATACATCAGTGAATCACCCACAGTATGAATTGTATCAAGATTATATGTTATACCCTTTGGTGAATCAACATGAGATTTTTGTTTTTCTATGGTATTTTTTTAAGATGCAGATTGTCACTAGAGAGTAAATAGTCTGTTCTAGCAGTTGAACAGTGACTTTTGAATTACAATTTCCAAGCTATGGTAACAATTTTATCTGGTACACTGTATTAAATTCTTTTCTTGTGTTTATGTCAGATTGCTCTTTGGGAAATGTGTTGATTGTTCAATGCATGTGATGGCCTCCTACTTTGATGTTTTTGTCTTTTGTTATGATGTACTTTTCTTTCATCGATTCATCTGTTCTTGTGTTGATGAGCTGGTTCTTTTACAAGTTCTACAGCAATGTGGTTAATTCCCAGGGCAATTATTTTGTATGTTTTTTTATTATTGTACAGTTACTTTTAAAAATGCCACAAGAAATGTTTTTACTTGACTAGGGCCAGAGGCAGCCCTAGGTAATTTTCAACGGTAAGCAAACAGTATTTTGCCCCCCCCCCCCCCCAACCAATCACTGATATATATTTTCTGTTCATCATGGGAGTTCTGTGTGCCATATTTGGTTCAATTCCATCATTGGTGGAGTTCAGAATGCTCTTTGATTTTGGGTGAATTATACATCCCAGTAACTACAACTCGCATATGTCTAGGTCTATTTTCCTTCAAGAGCGCCCCTGGGCAAAGTCCACTATACAGCAAATGCTTACTTTGCATAATGGGTTGAGCCGCCCCTGACTAGGGCCGGTTCCACACAGGGGAAAAGTCCATTCCGCTCTGGTTTCAAAAAACCTGGGTAGGGGCAGCCTTCTTGAAAAACCTGCACTTTTGGTGAGGAGGGGGTGTCATTTCTATGTGTCAGGAGACCTCTGGCAGCAGTTTAAGGTTGGTAAGTTGTTTTCTCTTTTGGGTTTTTAAGGGGTTTCTGGGAAGGGATTTGGTGCCCTTTGAGTTTTCTGGACTGATTCAGCCCAGAAAACCCGTGAGGGCTGTGCAGACTGCCCCCTTAGTAGTACCAGGATTATCAAGGGGGTAGTCCAGACAGGGTCCATACTGGATTAGACCCGGGTTTTTCAGGAACACTCAGGTCTAATCCAATACCTAATTAATTTGGGACAAAGCAGGGTTTTCCTGCTTTCTCCTGAATTAATTTACTTTTGCCTGAAGTATCATTTGGATGCCTCCGGTAAAAGTCCGAGAGGGCCTGCATTTTGGGTGCTGTGCAGATGTGCCCTAGAAATTACTAGAACTAATCTGACAAGACACAGCATTAATAAGATTCAAATATCTCTAATCTGTGAATATTCTTAAATCATGAATGAGTTTATACATAGGTTTGGATAGAGTACACAATAACAACTTATAGATGTGAGTCATGTACTCTTTCAAAATATATATTATTAGACAGAGCAGATAAAAAACTAACCAAAGAACTAAACTGTTGCGCAGGCAGGGTCCTATCTTAGGAAATCTTTATAGGTTTTCCTGTTTAGGAGGGTCCAATTGGCCAGTCTGAGTAGGTAAAGTCAGTCAAGAAGCTGTAACACTTTATTACCTAGAAAGATGTTCCAAATTGTAGTCTGAGCGCATGCATGGAGAGCAAAGAGTTCCTGTTTCCCATTCCAGGACCTCTTGGCAATACTCCATTCCTGGAAAAGTGCATCCCTTTTCAGTCCTTAATATGACTAGATTGTGCCCCTAGTTTTTGTGTTCTGGCATCAAAGGCCATTGCGGTGGGAGAGCCAAGACACACCATGATCCATCTGGGTATTGAAAGGCCACAAGATAATTCATAACAGCTGTATAATGTTGGCCTAGCATGAGGCATGGATCCAACTTGGCTATCAGCCAATAGTATGCATCTAGTGTGCATCACTGATATACCTAGTGAAGGAAATCTCTGGAGTGACATCCATGGAAGCTATACAAGTGCACAATCATTGTGTAGTTTTGTGTCACATGGAAGTGAGGCATGCTAATTGTTTTTGTGCTGGGATTGATCCTAACTGCTCTCACCCAAGGTCTCTTTTAAAGATCTCCCATAAAAGGTATACTGCACATGTTCCCCCAAACTGGACACAGCCTCATGCCACTCCATCAAAACTGTGACATAAAGAAATAATTTTAGATGTATACCAACGGTGAGTGCATGGGAAGGCAGCCAATGCCAGACTGCCAAAGGCATTCTTAGAAAGCAAATGTCAGACTTATGGGACAAAGACCAATGAACAGTGAGGCAAAATGGTGATTCATTGCTACCCTGTGCCACTTAACAGCCCTGCAAATCTGCTTGCTTGGTAAACCAGAAGCCAAGGCTTATCATGCATTAGTCATCAAGGTGAAGATAAAAGGTGAAATATGACAACACAGTGTATGTGGGTGATTTGTTTATTCCTATAGACAAATTGTTCATAGTTGCTTTTATGCAAGAAAGCCTATTACAGTATGACTTATCGTTTTCTTAAGATACAAAAGATTCCACCAAGGCTTGATTGTCCTTTCCCTTTTTCATAAACATGAAAACTTTGATAGAATTGCTTTGCTATCATTACAAACTATGGCCCCATTTACACTGCCATATAATGCAGTTCGAAATTGCATTATATGGTCAGTAGAAACTCATCTAATGCACTCTCACTGAATTGAACTGCATTATATGAGTCTACACTAGTGGTTCTTAACCTGTGGATCGCAGACCAGCAGTGGGCTGCGAGAATGAAAATTTGGTCCACGAGCTTCCTTCCTCTTTATTAATTTATTTTATTTCCACTCCTTTCGTGCCACCTGCCACTGACCATGGCTTATGTTCTGCATCAGAAACTAGAACTGATATGGTTTATTCAATGCAATTTTTTGAATCAGCACCCCGAACCGAATCTAAAAGTGACCAAAACTGATTCATAACCTTTTGGTACTAATGTTGGAGAGTGCTCCTTGGTCAAAGTGGTCCCTGGTCAAGTAGTCTTTGGTCAAGTGCTCCCTGGTCAAAATGGTCTCTGGTGAAGTGGTCCCTAGTAAAAAAAAAGATTGGGGACCATTGGTCTACACTGATTATACAATGCAGTTTCAAAATGCATGACATGACAGATGGAGCCTTTACTCCACTCCTTAATCTGATACAGCTGACTAGAGGTTTTAATGTCCTTAATAGGTTTCCCTGCTGTTAACCCATGTAGAATAGAAAGTTTATGATCTGGGAAAGAGGATAACTTTCCAAGAATATGGGATAATAGAAGAATAATAGGTGATACCTGAAGAAGTTGTAGGTCACATGACTGAGTGTAATTTTTTTAAAATAATCTAAGGGTTTTTATAACTACATGGTAAGAGATATCATGAAAGATTTCAGATCCAAAAGGAGAAGCAGCTGTCATCAGGCAAAAATGATATGAAATAAAATACATGAATGTGAATGTTTTATGAGTAAAACTTCAGAGTTATATTTTCTAATAACAGCTGGTAATCTACATCCACTACCCGCACTGTGTCCTGAAGATTATGACATTTTGGAGATCTTTAAATCATTTATGTTCAAACTATTGATGGTATAATCTGATTCATACACAACGGAACTTAATTCTAGATAACTGAATATAGGATTGCAAAATGACTTTACTCTGACGAATATACTTTCAGGACTTTAGTCTTAATCTTGCATTTTAGAAGGGGACGTCTCTCCAGCTGGACTAATTTAGAAGGAGTTTAATAATTGAGCACTTTGAGCAGTTCAGAGCAAGGACCAAGCATCTTCACTTGGGAATTCCACTAGTCTAACCAGAACAGCTGCATAGAACTTGAGTGTGAATAAATAATGTTATCTCTACAGATAGAGGATCACTTCCACTTTAAATATATGGGTGGGAAACACTTCATTATCAAGAATGACCTTGGCTGTTCCTGCCTCTGGCTGTGAATGGTTTATCTCGAAGCCATGTGCTCTAGAGATCCAGGAGGTGTCCTTCAGGACTAGTTTTCAATTAGCCAGATGATACAGAGGGCTAAGGGCAGTAAAATATTTTTTCTCTTGCTATCAATTTTCATTCAGTGACTCAGTTTTCGGGCTGCCTTAACTTCTTAGCTCGATTATTCCCATTTCCCACTGTGTTATTATACAGCATTATTAAACACTTAGAAAAATCTAATCCAGCATAGCCTCTAGCCATCTATAGGTATTCCTTGTACCTGTGTTGAACAGTATAAGCATCCAACAGTGTGGATTTACAACTGCAGTAGAGTCTCACTTGTCTGACATAAACAGGTTGGTAAAATGTCAGATAAACGAAAATGCCGGATAATACGGAGTCTCCTACTGTTACCCGTCCAATGCTGTGGTAGATGCCTAGAATACTGACAACAGAGACTCAAAGGGTTAAGGCAAGGCAATGCCTCAGGGCTAGAGTGGCCCAGCAGGAAGTGTCCAGATGTGGAAGAGGAGCGTGGAAATCACAGAGGGAAGGAGAACAGAAACTTCTGCTTCCAGTCCCACCTCTTTTTCTCCTTTCCTCCCTCCTCTTCCTCCTCGTCTTGCCTTTTTCACTTATTGGGAATGGAGAGAGAGTTGGGAAATGCTAATTGAGGGGGAAATACTGGAGGAAAAGGGGAGATGTCTGATAAGAGTGTTGGATACGATGAAATGTCTGATAAGCGAAGGTTGGATAAGCGAGACTCTACTGTACTTCAGTCTGTTACAGTGCAGAAATTCCATAAATTTGATACTGGCTAGTTAAAGATGCTTGTCCAGATAAAGACATGAGTTGCTAGCAGTTATTGGGAAAATTACATATTTACATCACAACTTTGGATCTCCTCCCACACTAGCACAGCCAAAATCATGCTAGCAGGGATGTTCATAAAGTTTCTTAAAAAGTTTGTTGATTTCATGCAATTTTTATTTGGTGCCCCAATTTTCCATAGCAGTTTGGATGAAGAGAACATGGGTTCATTGTCCCTAGCCCAACCAGGTTTGAGTGTTAACACTCTGGACTTGTTGCAACATCATCTATTTTCCTCTCTTTCTAACAGCCTTGAGACATTGCTTATGTGTCTGTCTGTATCTCTAGTGTGGGCTGTACTTTGTGTGTGATTTTTTTTTAAAGAACTTGAATAAGTATGATGGCAGCTGTGTATTCTCATAGATCAACAAGCCTTCTTGAGAGCCACTCTGTATTATCACCACTTTTACTTTTTTTCTCCCACTTCATATTATAGCTAACAATCTGATACTCCCTTGCAGTGTGTGAAGAAGGGCACAGATTAAGGACTCTGGAAGCCGTTATTATAGTGAGAAGAGTCAGTTTGAACTCTGAGCTGTTCGGTCTGCCTCTTTCATGTTGGTTCTGCAATATGGATCATCTGTCAGTAACCAACACTGAAGTAGCATCAAGCAGGAGAGGTGCAAACAGAGGTGCTACATTTCTTATTATACTTTCCATGCCCTATCTACCATACTATGAATGCCACACTGCCAGGGTTAGCTTTTAAACATTTCCTCATGGGGATACTTGACCAGCAGTTACATGAATCATGTGCATTCATTATTCTATAATTCATTATAGAGTACACAGAATTTGTATATACAAATGCTTGCCAGCTCACTTGTAACCAATGCAAACCCTGGGGCCATAGGTCCCTAGACATGTTCCTCTTGACGTTTGTTTCCAACAGAGGGGTTGCAATAGGTCATTGGTTTTCTCATCACAGAACTACGTGCTGGTTGCTTTTGCCACAATATCAAGCTACATTCTTGTGTTCAGGTGATTGTGTACAATGACTCCAGGCAGACCTATTCTCAGAAGAGAAATGCCAGCTTGAAATATAAATGAGGCTTGGACTGGCAAAACAGAATGATGCTGCCAGCCAAGTCAGTAGTACAGATGCTATTGTTTTCAAGACTGCCTGTCTTTCATTCTCTGCCCTGCTATTTTTTCCCAGTATAGATTTCTAACTCAAGTGGGTATACTCTTTATTATTGTAGTAGTGACAGCAAGAGAAAATGGCAAGCTCTCTTAGGTAGTTGTTTTGTTTATGAAGTCAAGATGCACCGCTAGTAGGCAATTCTCAATGTCCATGTCTTTCGTGTGTAAAGAATGGATTTCCCAACTGGTCATGCCAGTTGTATCTTTAGCCAGAGGCTGAAGGGAAAGAAGGAGCTTCTGTCATGGCCTTTTAAAAGTGGGCAGGAAAGTGAACAAACTGAAAACAAGGAAATGGCAAAGCAAAATGTGCTCTTAGTGTCAGCCATACCATTAGGTAAAATGAAGCAGCTGCCTGAGGCTGCCTGTACTGATGGCTCTCAGCAGCCCTCCGCTTTATCTTTTGCTCCACTATGGACTTCATCAAAAAGGCCCATGGATTGGCCCCATGTCAAGACTCCCAGCGGGGTGTATGGAGACGCCACCGCACCACGCATCGCATCGTCTGCCTTATCTTGCCCCTCTTCCTCACCACCCGGCTTCCCCCTATTGCTGGTAAGGCAACATGGGAAGGCTCCCGTGTTGCTACAGTGCACTGCTTCCTCTACCTTTTTTGCATGGAGCCTGACCCGAAGTGCCTTGTGTGAAGGGCTCTGTGTCGAAAATGGATGGGAAGCAGCATACAATGGGCAAATTGGCCCATCTGATGAGGCAGTTAGTGTGTCAAGTGGTAAATGGATTGAATAGAATGGAGGCCATCTTGCATAGTACCCCACTCACCAATAAAAAACACCAGGAAACTTCCAGAAATTTCAATTCTATATTTTTGAACAGAAAGCCTATGGTCTTAGGGCCTACAAAAAGAGGAGGGGAGAATGCAACCCATAGTCCTGTGGTAATTACTGTGATCAGCATACAATAAAAAAGTTACTCAAATTGATTTTGCAGACATTCTTAATAATATAGTTTCTGTCACTGGCTATGTCTACAATCGCTACCTAATCCAGGGCCAGTCCAGAGCAGTGTCCTCCAAATTGGCACACAGGTCCTGAAGGGACCATTATTGTCATCAGCCTTTCTGAGACTCCATCAAGCCTACAGCGCCATAACATTGTCATCCATGGTGTGGATGCTTTCCCTGTCAACCATGGAACTCTGTGTGAGTGCCTGGCCATTTCAGTTGCTATTGCTGATGTCATAATGGGATACTCATGCTACCAGAAAGGAGAGTTAGAGTGACTCCTTTTTTCCGATCACGCTGGTACCTCATTCAAACATCAACAGACATGACCAAAATGGTCAGGTACTTCCTGGGAGCTCTGTGGCTGGTGGGCAACCACTGCCTTCCTCCTTGCTGATCTGAGCAGAGAAAGGATGGGGGTGGTGATGTCCTACTGTGTAGGGAATCAGACTGAAATGAACCCAATCCAGCTGCCCAGATTGCTGTGAAGCCTACAGATACCCTGTAGCTCCCAAGTATTCCTAAACTTTTCCCAGAAAACTCAGGATACTCATCAGGAGTGCTGAATTTGAGATGAGTCCAGGTGTTTCTGTTCCTGTAGTCCACCGGACTACATTTCAAACTCAATAAACTGTATTATTCTCCACTCCATCAGCATGTATGCCAAAAGACACTTTCTGCTCTGACCTGGGAGTCTGTAATGATTTTCATGTTCACATGTATCACTTCCTTGTTTGTGCAAAGATATTCCATATTCTAAGATTGGGGGGGGGGGGGGGAATTAAAGGCCAGTGCTGTGGGAACAGAACAAGCACTCCACATGAAGTTGTTCACAGTTAATTATACTGCAGGTACATGTTCTGGTCAGGGACCAGTTCTGTTGCCTATTCAGCATAAGGGTTAATTTGGTCCTGAGCTGAAATAGCTCTTCATCCTTTAATTACAAAGAAAGCAAATAAATTAGCACACGGCAGGGGTCTTCTTATTAGTCCTACTTGCTTAATAACTCATCAATCATGTATCTCAGTTCAATTCATGAACAGGGAAAGGTGACGGGTTTCTTCATGTTCACTTGCTTGCTTGTTTCATGTATTCCAGTATCTGTTCATTAAAGGCAGAGGCCAAGAGGCACCTATAGAAGTTATATCCAGAAGCTATAAAACACACTGATAACTAATATGTGGAAAGAGCAGAAAGCTATGTTTGGTATCTTACAAATATCATGAAAAGTGGGCACACTGGCTGAAAGTTCCTAACTTTTTTTTAAAGTATTTTTTTTGAAGTTGTATGACCTTTGTCTTTTATTGAGAATTTTATGCAAATCTTATGTAAATACAAATTGTATGTGCTCATGGGTTCTACCTGCAGGGTACCAAAATCCATACTACCACTATTAGATCATCATCGTGGTCTTCATCATGATGACCACTATCAGCACCAAAATTTATTAGATACATTAAAAAAGAAACCTGAAGGAAGAAGCACCCTCTGAACTTCTCCCACAGACGTTTCTCTAAGAAAGATCTGAAATACATGGACATGATTTAGACTCAAGTATGCTTGAGTACATGTTGTATTGTAGCCTTATATGAAAAGTACTGATTCTTTCCTGCTTTGGAACATTTAATGCATACCCCCATTGAATATATAACTACGGTATATGCAAACATTAATAAAGTTATTGATTCTAAAATACTGAAAAGTTGTTAACCTGAAGGACACCTACACACTGTATCTAGCAAAGTCTACCTAGATTTTTTGGGGTAAAGCATATTTGAGATCCTCCATTTATTCAGCTGTGGAATAGTCGGCCCTTAGATATCAATGGATGCGGGAGTCTTACTATATCAGTGCTTTCCAACCTGAGGGCCATGGCCCAGCAGTGGGCCGCAAGAACAGAAATCTGGTCTGTGAACCTCCTTCCTATTTCTTTTATTTATTTCAGCTCCTTTCCGCAGAGCTGACCAGTCCCGCCCCTTTCAGTACTAATGTTGGAGAGTGATCCCTGGTCAAAGTGGTCCCTGGTCAAAAAAAGGTTGGGAACCACTGCACTATACAATGGCAAAGTGAAATGGCAAAGTTAAAGTTTGCTTTTTGGAGTTTTTTAAAAAATATTTCAAGTTTTGAGTGGACGAATCCTTGAATTCAGAAGATATGGGGGGCCAACTGCACCTTATTTTTCAATGCATTTGTAAACTATAGAAATAATAATAGTACACAATATGTGTACATCATTTCTCCTGTTGTGCAAAGCGAACTAACTTGAACACTAAATGTGTGGGAAAATTTTAAGCAAAAATGAAGGACTATAGAATGCTGGCCATGCAGGTGGCTGGTTTATTTCAGAAATGAAGGTGAACTACTAATATTTGTACTATTATTTAGCACTAGTTCACTTGTGGGCTTAGTAGCTAACTGCATACACCATGATAGAGAATCCCCAATCCACCACCTGGTTTATTACCTGCTATGCTAAATACAACTACACATATCCATCTTTAGTAGGAGTCCATCCTGAAAATTCATAAAATCAAACCAGTTTTTTTCAGCCTTGGGATTTTTATCATTGGTCTTCAAAGCAACATTTGGACAAGCTTACTTATTTTATGCTAATAATTCCTTAACAATATGCCAAATCACATTAGTATTCTTTGAAAGAACGTCTGGTGTGCCTGAAGGCGGAAAAAGATGATGATGATATAGCACAATATGATGCAACAGCAACAATGATTCATTTATGTCCCACCTTTCATCCAAGAATCTCCTTTCAACAACTGTGGATTTGGCAAGGCCTGGGTAGACAAGTATGCAGACAGGCATATGCAGAACGCATCTCCTGCCCAATTTTGTTGTTCCCACATCCTCCAGAAGCTCCTCACGGGTATCTTTTAACATTAAAGAAAGGAAAATCATACTCTGGCAGCCTCTAGGCAATGTGATTCTTCCTTAATTAAAAACCCAGCCTCCTCATGCCTTCTTTTGTTCCAAATTTCAGGATTTTTTGGAAACCATATGTAGACTGCTGGCCACTTTGAGATTTAATTTGGCATGTGTCTGGCGTATGATGGATTTTGGGAGCTGTAGTGATCCAGGGTGAGCCTAAGAGCTTTATGACCTAAAATATACTTGTACTTGGGTCTCCCCAGCATAATGGTTGAAACCCTTTTGTCGGCAGGACTGAAGACCGACAGGTCAGAGGTTCAAATCCAAGGGAAAGCATGGTTGAGCTCCCTCTGTCAGCTCCAGTTCCCCATGAAGGGACGTGAGAGAAGCCTCCCATAAGGGTGGTAGAACATCAAAATATTTGGGCGTCCCCTGGACGTCCTTACAGATGGCCAATTCTCTCACACTAGAAGCGACTTGCAGTTTCTTAAATCACTCCTGACACACACACACACACACAATCAAATGGTTTGACATAACAAACTCAGCCAGGTGATAAGTGCCACAGAGAAGGCTTACTGAAATATGCATGATCTACTGCTTTGAATTTTACTTATTTCCAACAAAGCCCTGGTACAGAACTGGGCAAAGTGCAGTTCATGGACTCTCTAGGGGAATTTTGTGGCCTCTAGGGCCCCCTAGGGATAAAAATCTTTTAGGGAGAGGAATCCCCAAATACCACCCTACAAAGTGTTTTCTGATCACTTTCTATTGCTAAAAGGAGTTTCTCAGCCTAATTAAGAAAATTGGGATGATAGAGAAGTTCCAAACAGGGGCCCCTTTTGTTCATATGTCTGAGTAATTCTTGGATTTATTTATGAATAAGAAATAAAATGTAAAATACAGTAACCAGTAGAACAAAAAATCTTCATGTGCAAAACCATTTTCAGTCTTTGCTGCTATCTCAGTATTGTTGCCAGACTGAACTAATGGTACTAGGCTAGATGGAAGTATAGTTTGAAGCAGTATAAGTCAGCTTCCCATGTCTACAGACCTCCTACACACCTGCTGTTTCCTTCCCTCTGGAGATGTTTTGTCAACCTAAGGCTGCATATTCAGAGAATAAATTTGATAATAATATATAGGTTAAATAATAACGCTTGCACCATACTATTGGTGCAGCCTTCTGAAAATTAATAAGTAAAAAGTAGGAATGTTCGTAGTGACTTTAAATCAAACAAAGGTGGATAAAATCACCATACTCCATTCGAATAATATAAGGATGTTTTAGGATTTGCAATGATGAAAAAGGAGACCCATTTTCTGTTTTCTCACTATGAAAATGAAATTGCTTTCTGAACGTGTAACAAGTTGGCAATGTGTGTGGCAAAGGTGTAGGTGTATGATACGCTTGGATGAATTACTCGGTTATTATAATGTATAAAGAGCTGTTCCTCTGCTGAATCAGATTCTTGAGACAGAGCAAACAACAGTCATTGCTTCCCTTGCTACTTAAGAAGCGATCTCCTTCTCTCTCTTTGCTTCTCTAAAAACATTCCTATCCTCCTTCATTCTGATGCCTTCTGGCATCACTGTGTTGAATAAGGTGTGACTTTTTTTGGCACATGGAGTAAAAAGGTTGCCAAAGGGGATGCGTTACCCTATAATTAGTGCGCATTAACTGTGCTAGAATATATATTTCCCCCCCAACAGGCAAGCTTATTTTTTTCATGTTGAGATTATGATAAACCTAGAGCAACATTCTTCCTTAATTTGGCAAGAGATGCTTTGCAAAAGACACACGCCTGCTTTTGCCCAAGGGAAAAATGTAAATTCATTGATTAAGGAAACATGGCTTCGGCCTGCCAGTTTTGCATTTACATTCCATGTTTTGGAGTGCTCGAAATATTGGTGTCATGAAATTCAGGTTGGCTGCAAGTAGCTACTGACTGGGTTGTTAACAGATGGTGACAATGCAAAGCAAATGTCTTGAGAGGAGAGTTGCCAACTTTTTTGACCAATCCTACTCCTATTCCTCTTAAGGGCAGCTGGATCTACAGACATTTGCTAACAACAATTCCCGCCTTCACGCCATAAAAAGTGTCAGCTGTTTTTTTTTAATATAAAAAAATCAAGATGCTATTAAAGACAAGATTTTTCTTTCTTTCTTCAGTTGGTGAACCAGTTTGAGGACTTCTTTCAATGGTGGAGTTCTGACTAGAGCTAGTAACATAATCTATGTAATTGTTGCTTTAAGACCAACTCCTACTTAATAAACAGGCTTTTATGAATCATCTTGCCTCTGCTACAGCATCCTGACCTAAAGGAAGTATTACAATTAAGGTGTATTCCTAACCATAGGGCAAAAATTGAATGGGACTCCCTTAGAAAGAATCATGGTTAGGATGGCACTGTGATTATATTTGATTAAGCATTGTTCCTTTTTAAAACAAGCTACTCAAATTGAATTTATGCTTATTTCATAAGCTGCTCCTCCTGTAATACAGACTATGTATGGAATCTCCAAACTACAAAATGGCAGTAGTTTTTTGGTTAGGGTCAACAACAAAAAAGTCACAAAATTCTTATTATTTGCTCATTATCATTTTGTGACAATTTGGTGAGTTCTCAGACACTGGAGAAATCCCAGGACCAACAGGTCTGTATGTGGACCCCTTTTGAAGTCCCGGGATTTTTTATCCCTGTTTTCTTCTCTAGTCCTTAGAGTGAGAAAACTTGTTATTCATATTCTGTTTTGTTCTCTTCAAAACCATATTTTTAAACAATCTAATCTCTTTCAACTATTTATCAATACAAAAACTATTGAAAGCTGTGACTTTCTAACATTAGTATCCCATTTGGTTTAATTTTGTATTCCTCTTGATCCATCTCAAAAGATTTTAATGAATTATCCTTCTTTCTTTAGCTTTAGAACCTTTGGTTTGTATCTTTTTTGTTTTCTTAACAGAGCATGTCACAAAACAAAGTGATCGTTAAAAGCTACACTCACTGTAGTCTTACCATACCACAAAAATCTGCAATCCAACCCTAAGGTCATGCCTTCCTAATTCTAATTCTCTCTTATTACTCAATATTATCCTATCTTTTAATCAAACCAAACAGCATGCAGAAAAATCCAGTTCAAATCTGATAACATGTTTTTCAAGCATTGAGAAACTCTGATGTAAAGAATCCTGGACTGGAGATAATCTTTGCAGTTTGTAACCTATTCTGCTGAAAATTTGCATACAGGTACACTGCATACCATAGATTAGCTCTGTGAGATCTAGAAAATGCCTAAAGTGTTCTTTCTAGGCATTTAGTATGATTCCATGGTCAATTGCCAGGGAGCTTAGAACAGAACTTTGGAGCGTTCGGATCCTGGGCTTTGACATGACTCTAATTTATTGCATAAATAATGTCATATCCACCCTTTTGTGCGTGTGTTTTATACAGAAAAAAATCTGCTTAGGAACTGTTTTATCACTCTAAAGCAGAAGTGTGGTATCTTTCCTTCTGAAGATATTTTTAAATAACTTCCTGTAGCCCCAGCCTGTATGAATAGCAGTAAGGGATTGTGGAATATGAAGTACGGCATTTCAGCAGCTGGGATGCAAACTCCGCCATGAAAAAAACCCTATATTAGTCCACAGCATTCTTACAATTTTTGAATGTCTCACAATGTTGCAAAGGAACTATGTAAATATAAATAACTATTCTGCAAAAACGTGTTTTGTCTGCAAAAACTATTTTCTTTGTATGTTCTGTACAGAAACAGTATATTGCCCCAAATGCCCATGTTTTTCTCCATAGAATAAGTCCTTTGCAATACTTCAGAATGCCAAATACCAGGAGAAAATTGTGCCACATTCCTATTAGTCTTCCCAATGGGGTTTCCTGATTTGGGAACAAATAATTACAAATATTCTTTTCATTCTTAATCTTCTAGGCCAAGATTTCATCACCTCTGCTGGAAAGTAGTCTTAAATGTTCAGAGAAGGAAGGCTGTATTTGGACAAAGGAAAGTTAGTTTTCCTCACCCTTCACTGGGTATTGTTGTATGTTAATGCCCTTCACATCTGTATAATGGGAACCGCTTCACAGTGTTTGTGGAAATATTTGTTTGTATTGTATTTCTATATTTGTAATTAGCTAGGTGGTACATGGTTCATCTATCCTCTGCCTTTGCTCATGATAAACCCTCTCTCATACACACAGACACAAGGTTTGACAAGAAGGGCTCAGAGGTGCATGGATGTCATGTGTAAAAAAACTACAATTTTCCTGTGTTTCCCTGTGGATCTGGTTCAGTACTTGATTCCAAAACAGATTCAGGGTTACAAAGGGCATGAACTGCAAACTCTGAAATTGTCCAAACTGCATAAAATCCCATAGGGAGCCCCAGAGGTTCCATGACAACAGCCTGGCCTGGCTCCAAAACCATTAATTCTTCACACTGGGCCTGCAGAGATAAAAAAGAGGGGAGGGGAGCAAGACATCAGTGTAAATACAAATAACTATGAAATCATAAAGGAAAGCTGGATAACATATGAATGAATGCCATCTCGTTCAAAAGTGTTTCCCACCTCCAGGAGTCCCTTGAATAAAACATTTAAAGAATCCTCTGGTTTCTTGCAGAAAAGGATGACATTTAAATTATTTTCTCTTCAGTTCTTCATGACGACCATTATTTGCTTTTTTTCACCTTGGCTTCCCCTATATCTCACCTAATTTTAAACAAGTGTGTGGATATAAACGTATATGTGTATATAGATGTATAGCTGTGTATGTATGCAGTGTGCATCTATATGTCTGCATGTATTCCTTTGGACATCATTCCAAGGGATGTTACTATTATTGCTTTTTCTTCCTTTGCCTCCCCTCATGCCTCCTCCCCTACTTTTATACATGTGTGTGGATACAGATGTATATACTGTATATACATGTATATGTGTGTATGTGTTCAATGTGTATCTCTATTTCTATATATCTTCCATTGGTAGATCATTCCAAAGGATGACATGACTATCATTTGTTTTTTGATTATCCACTACTAATTCAGCTTTTCTTTTCTTTGCCTTCTCTAATTTTATATGTCTGGATCTAGATGTATATCCGTATGCGTATATGATGTGTGGATATATCTATTTATCTATCCAACCAAAGGATGTGACTACTTTTGCTTTTTCTTCCTTTGACTCCCCACATCCCACCTCCCCTAATTTTATGCACTTGTGAGCTTATAGCTATATATGCATATACGTATTCAGTGTATATCTATATATATATCTTCCTTTGGTACATTACTCCAATGGATGACATGACCATGATTTCCTTTTTGAGTCTCCATTAATACTTTTTCTTTTTTCTTCAACTCCTCTTATACTTTCTTCCACAATTTTATCCTTGGATATAGATATATATGCATGTATGGGTTCAGTATATATCAACGGTGATATGACCATGATTTCCTTTTTGAGTTTCCTTTACTACTTTTTCTTTTTTGCTTCAGCTCCCTCTATACCTTCTTCCACAATTATATACTTGAATATAAATCAGTGGTTCCCAACCTGTGGTCCGTGGACCACCAGTGATCCCCAAAAACTAAAAGATGGTCCGCAGCCTCACTGTTACTACACCTTTGCAATGAGCGCGACTGGTCTCGCGAAACCCTCTTATAGTGCCGAGGCAACGGGGATGTGGGGAGGGGAAAGGCTGACTACCCACGAAAGGAATGACAACAAGTCTCCTGACTGCTACTTCTTCTCCTCCCTCCCCCTGAGCGGAGCCATTCCATGTGGCGCCTGGAAGCAAGGGCGCCTTGGTGTCTTTGTTTTTAGGCCTTTGTTTTTAGGAGTTATTTGGGGTGCTGTTTCAGAAATTTGCATTGGATAGACTACATCAGATATAGATTATTAAATATGGTTTTATGAAGGTGAGCAGATGGTGACTACTGGATGGCATATGTTCTGTATTGGAAACTAGAGCTGATGTGGTCTATCCAATGCAATTTTCTGAATCGGCACTCCAAATATCCAAACCGAATCTAAAGTTGACCAAAAACTGATCCATAATGTTTTTATTACATCTTTTTAACTTTTATGTTTCATGTTTAAATGTCATCTTATGGTAAATTGTCCTATTGAATTTATGCTTAGTTATATGCTGTTTGATTTATGATTGTGTTTATGTATGAAAGGCATTGAATTTTGCCATTATTTTTGGTAGACTGTTTTGAGTCCCCAGGGATGAGAAAAGTGGTATATAAATAATGTAAATAAATAAATAAATAAATAAATAACCCTTTTGGTAATAATGTTGGAGAGTGGTCCCAGGTCAAAATGATCCCTATTCTTCCCTTGAATATATCACTCCAAAGAATGACATGACCATGATCTGCTTTTTGAGTCTCCATTAATACTTTTTTTCTAGGTCTCCCATACCTCCTTCCACAATTGTATACTTGGATATAGATCAGGCATTGGCAAACTTCGGTCCTCCGGTAGGCTGTTAGGAATTGTGGGAAATTTCTGAATCAGCACCCCAGAGGGTGACATGACTATAATTTGGTTTGAGTCTCCATTAATGCTCCCCCCCCCCCGCCCCAGCTTCCCCCTATATTTCCTTACGCAATTGTATGCTTGGACATAGATGTATATGTATATATGGGTTCCGTGTGTATCAATATATCTCTGTATGTCTTCCTTTGGATCAGGGGTCCTCAAACTAAGGCCGGGGGGCCGGATATGGCCTTTCAAGGTCATTTACCCGGCCCTTGCTCAGGGTCAATCTAAGTCTGAAACGACTTGAAAGCACACAACAACAACAACAATCCTATCTCATCAGCCAAAAGTAGGCCCACACTTCTCATTGAAATATTAATAAGTTTATATTTGTTAAAATTGTTTTTCATTTTAATTATTGTATTGTTTTTAAGTGTTTTTTGCACTACAAATAAAACATGTGCAGTGTGCATAGGAATTCATTCATGCTTTTTTTCAAATTATAATCCGGTCCTCCAACAGTTTGAGGCACTGTGACCTGGCCCTCTGTTTAAAAAGTTTGAGGATCCCTGCTTTGTATAGATCACTGCAAAGGATGATATGACCATGATTTTCTTTTTGAGACTCCATTACTACATATTTTTTCTTCAGCTCCCCATATACCTCCTTCCATAATTGTATTCTGGGATATAGATCAGGCATGGGTAGGCTGCTAGGAATTGTGGGAGTTGAAATCCAAAATGCCCAGAGGGCTGAAGTTTGCCCATGTCTGATATAGATGTATATAGATGCATGTAAGGAAATACTGTGTATCGATATTTATATACATATGTATGTCTTCCTTTGGGCAGATCACTTCAAAGGATGACATGACCATGATTTGGCTTTTGGATTCTCCATGTCTTTAGCTTTTTTGCTTCCCTTAATTTTACACATGTTGGCATTTAGATGTATATGATGTGTGCATCTACTCATCCATCCATCTATTTATGTATCACTACCTACCTACCTACCCAACCTTCCTTCCTATCATTCCATCAACAGGTGTCTCCATCTACATCTGTTGATAAATTCTACAAGCTAGCTGGCATTGCCCCCTCCCCCCAATGTGTGATGGGCAGTTTCTGCTAAATGTGAGAGAAATAAGGTTGAACACTGTGAAAGCCATCCACTACATGGCTACCAGCCTTCTCCCAACAGACTCAAATCAAGGAAAAGCTTTATGAGAAATAGAACTCCTCTTGGCGTCCCCCCAGCAGCAGCATGGGTATCCCTCTGGGCAGCTGGATGCCCCCCCCCCCGAGGGTCTTCCTCCAGGGGCAAACCAAGAATGGGCAACTTGGAAGTCCCTGAACAGACTCAGAAGTGGAGTGGGCAGATCAAAGGACAACCTGGGAAAATGGCACTACCTAAAAGAATCCCACACCTTGTGTGACTGTGGAGCAGAACAGACAACTCCGCATCTGTATTCTTGTCCACTATGCCCTGCCTCATGTACAGAGGAAGACTTGTTGGAAGCTACAGACAATGCAATTGCTGTTGCCCATTTTTGGTCAAAAGATATTTAGCCACTTGCGATCCATATCTTTTTATCAGTTTTATACTAATTTATGCAATGCTTTTGATACGAAATAAATAAATCTTTCCATCCCTCTTCCTATCCATCCATCCATCCATTTCATCCTGTTTAGATAAGACTCCAAAGGAAAAGACCTATCTATCTATCTATCTATCTATCTATCTATCTCAGTGTTTCTCAACCTGGGGCCGGGACCCATGGAGGGTGCCATGAGGGGGTTTCAGAGGGGTCGTCAAAGACCATCAGAAAACACAGTGTTTTCTGTCGGTCATGGGGGTTCTGTGTGGGAATTTTGGCTCAATTCCATCATTGGTGGAGTTCAGAATGCTCTCTGATTGTAAGTGAACTATAAATCCCAGGAACTACACATCTCAAATGACAAAATCAATCCCCCCTTCTAACTCAGTATTCAAATTTGGGTGTATCAGGTATTTGTGCCATATTTGGTCCAGTGAATGAAAATACATCTTGCAGATCATATATTTACATTACGATTCATAACAGTAGCAACATTACAGTTATGATATAGCAACAAAAATAATTTTATGGTTGGGGGGTCACAACATGAGGAACTGTATTAAGGGGTCGCAGCATTAGGAAGGTTGAGAACCACTGAACTATATCTATCTATCTATCTATCTATCTATGTGCCTTTTTCCTTTGACCAGGCAATGGCATGCCCTTCTCCAGGTGGTAGCAGCCACCCTTTGCTAAAGGAATGCCAGATCTCGATCTCTCTCTCTCTCTCTCTATTTCTCTCTCTCTCTCTCTCTGTTTTTAGGATGCAAACACAAGGTGAGGACCTCCTTGTCCTCCCTCCTCCTTCTCCTGGGGAAATGGAGCAGGACATCTTCCGTGGTGGCCTCCCACGAGGGTCTTCCTCCAGGGGCAAACCAAGAATGAGCAACTTGGAAGTCCCTGAACAGACTAAGAAGTGGAGTGGGAAGATCAAAAGACAACCTGGCAAAATGGCACTACCTAAAAGAATCCCACACCTTGTGTGACTGTGGAGCAGAACAGACGACTCCGCGTCTGTATGTTTGTCCACTATGCCCTGCCTCATGTACAGAGGAAGACTTGTTGGAGGTCATTGCTGTTGCCCATTTTTGGTCAAAAGATATTTAGCTGTCTGTGCTCCCTCTATTTGTATCAGTTTTATACTAATTTATCGGGGCGGCTCAACCCATTACGCAATGTAAGCATTTGCAGTATAGTTGATTTTGCCCAGGGGCGCTCTTGAGGCGATCTTGGGGGGAAATAGACCTTGACATATGCGAGTTGTAGTTACTGGGATGTATAGTTCACCTACAATCAAAGAGCATTCTGAACTCCACCAATGATGGAATTGAACCAAATATGGCACACAGAACTCCCACGACGAACAGAAAATATATATCAGTGATTGGTTGGGGGGTGGGCACCAAAATACTGTTTGCTTACCGTTGAAAATTACCTAGGGCCGCCTCTGTAATTTATGCAATGCTTTTGATACGAAACAGACAAATCTTTCCATCCCTCTTCCTATCTATCCATCCATCTATTTCATGCTGTTTAGATAAGACTCCAAAAAAGAGACAATTCTATCTATCTATCTATCTATCTATCTAACTAACTAACTCTATCTATCTATCTATCTATCTATCTATCTATCTATCTATCTATGTGTCTTTTTCCTTTGGCCAGGCAATGGTGTGCCCTTCTCCAGGTGGTAGCAGCCAGCCTTTGCTAAAGGAATGCCAGATCTCTCCCTCTCTCTATTTCTTTCTCTCTCTATCTCTCTCTCTGGGGGAGAAACACCCTCTCTGCCTTGTCTCTCTCTCTCTGTGTGTGTTTTTAGGATGCAAGCAGAAGGAGAGGAACCTCCTTGTCCTCCCTCCCTCCTCCTTCTCCTGGGGAAATGGAGCATGACATCTTCCGCGGTGGCAGGGCCTCCAAGAGTTAAAAAGAGACAGTTTCCAAGTGCAGTAGTGTCTCTCTCTCTCTCTCTCTATTCTCCACCCTCTCTCTTTTTCCCCCTTTAGTTTTGGCAGGGGATTAAAGTAGCTCCCCCCTGTGGCAGCAGTGACCCAGAAATGAGTTTGATTCACCGAGTCCTTCCTCCATAACAAGTAAAAACGTCAGTCAGGGAGAGAGTCTCTCTGTCTCTCTCTCTCTCTCTTTGGATATCTCTCTCTCTCTCGCTTGTGTGTGTGGCTGTGGGTCTTTTGCAAGGAGGGGGAACACAACCTTCTCCCCCCTTTTTTCCCTTTTTCCTCTGGATCGATGAACTCAGGAGGCAACACGGAGCCCGGAAAGTCGAACCTCGTTGGCAACCATTTCAGCAAAAGCAGCCAAAGCAGCCAAAGCAGCAGCAGCAGCAGCAGGTAAAACTGCAAGCAACCGGGGCGCCGCTTTGCAGGAAAAGAGCCGCCTTTTGCACAGCCATATTTGATGTTGTGTGTGCCTTGGATAATGCGTGTGCATGTGTGTGTGTGTGTCGCCTTTTCCTCGGGTTGGTTGCTTTTGCTTCGCTTTGGAGTTGTTCTCCTCCAGCTCGAGAGCGGTTTCGTGCCGAAAGGTCGCTGCCTAGTGGAAATAATCTAGTACGTCATTAACATGGCGCCAAAAGATTGGGTTCTTGATAGGGGAGGTGTATATATATATATCTCAGTAATATATAAATATATATATATAGAAAGATGGGAGGGAGGACTGGGGCTTTGCTATCCCACAAGCAACTTGAAAGGGAAGGCGAGAAAGGAAGAAATACCCAACATCATTGCAATATACATTGGGAAGCAATGCAAGTGTTTTATGGAGAAGCCCAATGGGTGGGTGGGGGTCTTGGCTGCGTTTGGGAAAAGCTGGGGGTTTTCCCCCACATTTCCCAAACAATTTGAATGAACTCTTACGACTTTCACTATAGTTTTTCTTGCAGGGCTTTTTTTGGGGTGGGAAGAGACCTTTCTTTCTTTCCCCAGTCATTGCAACAACTTAGAAGATGTACAAGCAGATGGCAATGGCAGGTCCTTTTTGCAGAGGTCTCTAGTCCAAAAGAAACAGAGTGCTGGAATTGGGATGCGTGGGGGTGCTTTTTCCTCGTCTAGACACCCCAAAGGGCAAACAGAATGGAAGTGGACCCACTAAAGTGAAACTTTACCACATCCATGACCACTCCTCCTTTCCCCATGGAGAGAGAGAGAGTCCTTTTCAGTCGTGTTTACAGGCTGTTTGAAATGAGGGATCCTTTCAGTGATGTTGTTTATAGGGTTGGAATTGTGCTGGGTGTTTATAGTATTGGGAGTCTCCCAGGGCCCGTCCACACAGCCAAATAACAGAATATCAAGGCAGGAAATCCTACAAGATCTGCTTTGAACTGGAATATATGGCAGTGTGGACTCAGATAACCCAGTCAAAAGCAGTTATCCTGGGATTTTCTGCCTTGATAATTCTGGGTTATGTGGCTGTGTGGAAGGGCTCATAATTGGTTATTTTGCCTTGATAATTCTGGGTTATGTGGCTGTGTGGAAGGCCCATAGTGGGTTAGTCTGCCATGATATTCAGGGTCATATGGCTGTGTGGAAGGGCCCATAGTGGATTAGTCTGCCTTGATAATTCTGGGATATGTGGCTGTGTGGAAGGGCCCATAGTGGGTTATTCTGCCTATTCTGGGTTATATGGCGGTGTGCAAGCCCCATAGTGGGTTATTATGCCTTGATAATTTTGAATTATATGGCTGTGTGGAAGGGCTCATAGTGGGTTATTCTGCCTTGATAATTCTGGATTATGTGCCTGTGTGGAAGGGCCCATGGTGGGTTATTCTGCCTATTCTGGGTTATATGGTTGTGTGGAAGGACCTATAGTGGATTATTCTGCCTTGATAGTTCTAGGTTATGTGGCTGTGTGGAAGGGCCCATAGTGGGTTATTCTGCCTTGATAATTCTGGTTTATGTGGCTGTCTGGAAGGGCTCATAATGAGTTATTCTGCCTTAATAATTCTGGGTTATGTGTGGAAGGGCCCATAGTGGGTTATTCTGCCAATGATATTCAGGGTCATATGGCTGTGTGGAAGGGCCCATGGTGGGTTATTCTGCCTTGATAATTCTAGGTTATGTGGCTGTGTGGAAGGGCCTATAGTGGGTTATTCTGCCTTGATAATTTGGGCTATGTGGCTGTCTAGAAGGGCCCATAGTGAGTTATTTTGCCTTGATAATTCTGGGCTATGTGGCTGTCTGGAAGGGCCCATAGTGGGTTATTCTGCTTTGATAATTCTGGGCTATGTGGCTGTCTGGAAGGGCCCATAGTGGGTTATTCTGCCTTGTTAATTCTGGGGTATGTGGCTGTGTGGAAGGACCCTGAGTTAACTAAGTCCCCACTGCCATATATCCCAGTTAAAAAACAGATAATGTGGGATTTTATTCTGTGTAAAATCCACATTGAACTGGATTATATGGCAGTGCGGACTCAGATAACCCAGATATTGTGGGATTTTCGGCCTTGATATTTTGGTTTCTGTGGCTGTGTGGAAAGGGCCCTGGGTTATCTGAGGGCCCTTCCACACAACTGTGTAAAATCCACATTGAACTGGATTATATGGTAGTGTGGACTCAGATAACCCAGTTCAAAGCAGATATTGTGGGATTTCAGCCTTGATGTTCTGTGTGACATGGCTGTGTGGAAGGGCCCTGAGTCCACACTGCCATATATCCCAGTTCAGAGCAGATAATGTGGGGTTTTATTCAACTGTGTGGAAGGGGCCTGAGGTAAACCTCTGACAGACTTCTGGTGCTGCTGAAGAGAAGCCTTGGAGGGAGACACTCCTCAGCAAAGAGGGCTTGTTTATATATTGGATGATTTTGTGGACTATCTAAGCAAGCCCAGCATAAAGTGGGCAGATGCTCTCTCTCTCTCTCTCTCCTCCCGCCCCAAGTTGTAAGACCCACGTGTTTGAACGTATGGACACAACGTGGGAGCGAGGGGCGTGTGGGGAAGTGTCGGGAGCATTTGCTTCCCGTCTGGATGGAAGCGGGTTTCCCTCCGTTTTTGGCGCTGAGGGCGAAGGAGGGGGAAGGCCGCGTTGCCCTGGCATCCGAGTCGCCTCAGAAGGGGCTGGGAGGCTCCATGCGTTGCCCTTCCTCCCTTCTCCTGAGAGGAGGGCCTTGCTCTCCCTGGGGCTGCGCTTCCTCAAGACTGAAGAGGGAGGCGGGCAGGTGCACGGCCTCGGCGGGTGTGTCCACACTGTGGAATTAATGCACTTTGACACCCCTTTAACCTCCATGGCTCAGGGCTCTGGAATCATGGGAGACGTAGCTTGGTGAAGCGCCCTCTGGCAGAGAAGGCGGCATGACATGGGAAACAATCACAGGCAGGCCTGGGCAAACTTGGGCCCTCCAGGTGTTTTGGGCTTCCACTATTCCTAAATTAGGAATTGTGGGAGTTGAAGTCCAAAACACCTGGAGGGCCCAAGTTTGACCATGCCTGTGCAAGTGGCAGTTAAAGTGGTGCCAAACTGCATTAATCCTGTGTAGATGCTCCCAATTTTTGTGTGTGTCATAGGGCCCTTCCAGACAGCCCCATATCCCAGAATATCAAGGCAGAAAATCCCACAATATCTGCTTTGAACTGGGTTATCTGAGTCCACACTGCCATATATTCCACTTCAAAGCAGATATTGTGGGATTTTTCTGCCTTGATATTATGGGATATAGGGCTGTCTGGAAGGACCCTATGATACACACGAAAAGTGGGTTATTTGAGTCTACACTTCCATATATGCCAGTTCAAAGCAGATATTGTGGGATTTTCTGTCTTGATATTCTAGGATATAAGACTGTGTGGAAGGGCCCCTGAGTCTACACTGCCATATATTCCACTTCAAAGCAGATAATGGGGGATTTTCTGCCTTGATATTCTGGGATATAAGGCTGTGTAGAAGGGCCACTGAGTCCACACTGCCATATATTCCAGCTCAAAGCAGATATTCTAGGACATAGGACTGTGTGGAAGGGCCCCTGAGTCCACACTGCCATATATTCCAATTGAAAGCTAATAATGTGGGATTTTCTGCCTTGATATTCTGGCATATAGGACTCTGTGGAAGGGCCCCTGAGTCCACACTGCCATGTATTCCAGTTCAAAGCAGATAGTGTGGGATTTTCTGCCTTGATATTCTGGGATATAAGGAAGAGCCCTTGAGTCCACACTGCCATATATTCCAGTTCAAAGCAGATATTCCAAGATATAGGACTGTGTGGAAGGGCCCCTGAGTTCACATTGCCATATATTCCACTTCAAAGCAGATAATGTGGGATTTTCTGCCTTGATATTCTGGGATATAAGACTGTGTGGAAGGGCCCCTGAGTCCACACTTCCATATATTCTAGTTCAAAGCCTATAATGTGGGATTTTCTGCCTTGATATTCTGGGATATAAGGCTCTGTGGAAGGGTCCCTGAGTCCACACTGCCCTATATTCCACTTCAAAGCAGATAATGTGGGATTTTTCTACCTTGATATTCTGGGATATAAGACTGTGTGGAAGGGCCCCTGAGTCCACACTGCCTTATATTCAAGTTCAAGGCAGAACATGTGGGATTTTATTCAGCTGTGTGGGAGTCTCAAGGCCCTTCCACACAGCCATATATCCCAGAATATCAAAGCAGAAAACCCACAATATCTGCTTTGAAGTGATTTATCTGAGTCCACACTCAGATAACGTGGGATTTTCTGCCATAATATTCTGGGATAAAGGGCTGTGTGGAAGGGCCCTCAGTTATAATCTAGAGAAAGAAATGTTGATTGTGGGTATTTGATACAATACAGGGAAAAGCTTACACTCTGGAATTAATAATAATAATACTTTATTTATTTATTGTATTTATATACTGCCTTTCTCACCCCTGGGATGGATTCAAGGCGGTTTACAACATATTAGTGGCAAAAATTCAGTCCCAACATACAGTAACACAAAACAATCATAATAACTAATTACTACATGTAACTTTGACTTAAAATAATTAAAACCATTAAACATAAGACATAAACAACATTTAAAACAGTCAGCATTTAAATCCTAGTATAAATATTAAAATCTCATAATCCAAAAAAGTAAATAATAATAATAATAATAATTCACACTTGCCTCCAGCAGACAAGAGTTCTTTCTCCCACCCTGGACATTCCACAGATATATAAACCCCACTTGTCTAGTTTCCAACAGACCTCACATTCTCTAAGGATGCCTGCCATAGATGTGGGTGAAACGTCAGGAGGGAATGCTTCTGGAACATGGCCATACAGGATGGAATACTCACAGCAACACAATAATTTTATGTCTTACCCACCTGTCTTCATGGTTCGAGGTGGCTTACTGAACAATTAAAACACATGAACACTGCAAAAATACCACATATACACATACCTCTATGAAAGTAGTTTGCTGTTAATTAACTGCCATGGCCCAATGCTATGGGATCCTGGGAGTTGTAGTTTGGTGAGGCACTAGTATTCTTGGGCAGAGAAGGCTAAGATCTTGTAAAACTACAGTTCTCAGGATTCCATAGCAGTGAACCATGGCAGTTTAAAAGTGGTGTCAAATTGCATGCATTCTACAATGTAGTAGAGGCACTCTCAAAAGCCCAGATGGAGCTAGTGCGGGTTGTTAAATAAGCCAGAATGTTTTACTATATTATGATATATTATAATGTGATAATGTATTGCAAATGTAATATAATATTATTTTGTCACAATATATAATAATATATTATCCTATTATAATATATAGGATATTTTAGATTATATATAATATAATAACACAGTAAAGTCTCTATTCCCAGTCTCTGCCTCAAGTAAAAAAAAAATCGGTTGTAGGTGGTGGTGGTGTTTTCAAATGCCTGCATCATTGCCACCTAACGGTCTGTCTCTCTCTTCCCTGCCTCCAGTTGTAAAGGAAGACCAAGAGAGAAAAACAGGAGAATGCAATTGGAGAGCTCTCAAGCTCCTTGGTAGAAATGAAGACAAAGCGGTGTCTTCTCTCCCCATCAGTTTGCCTTCTTCCCAAACACACACATCCTCCATCCCTCGCCTCATACCCTTTGTGGTGTGTGTGTATTATGGGTAAAAATGATGTGTGTATTATGTGTGTATTTTCCCTTTTCTCCCGTGGGTGGAGGCCAGAGGGCGTTTGTTTGCTTGCTTGCTTGCTGGATGGCTTCCTGTGACAAGAGGTGATTCAGTTTCCAGAACTGTCGGAAGAGTGGGAGGGAAGGAAGGAGGGCATTCATCTCTGGGGCTGCCCTGTCCATGCCTCTCCATCCTCTCCCTCCTCCTTTCCCTGCTTTTTTTTCTTCCTCCCTTCCCCAGACATTGCAACATGGAGATTTGGGCGCGCAGGGGGCGGTGAGGAAGAAGAGGAGGTGGCTGCATGTCTGCTTGGAGAGGTGGATTTTTGGGAAAGAGCAGCAGCACCAAGTTTGATTTGCAACTGGGGCCTGAGCGGATTGGTGAAGCAGGGAGGAGGAGGCGGAGCGGAGTGGAGGAGGGAGGAGGAGGAAGGCTGGGTAGTTTCAAATGGAGAGCCCAGGATGCTGGAAGGTACCAGCCTCTTCTTTGCTATCCACTCACTATCTGCCACCGTTTTTCCTCCGGAATTAGGTTGTCTACCACCCTTTGATGGCTTCCCTTTATGTTTTTGAATGCATCATTGTGTGCATGTTGTCCTTTTCTCTTGCTACTTTCCCCAGCATTCAGTGCTTGGACACTGCAAAACCGGCTGGCAAAATATGGCTTGCTAGCATTGAATATTGGGGGGGGGGGGGGGAACCCCGTTTAGGTGGGTTCTGTAAAAATCTGGGAGGTTGTTGCATCTGCAAAGAATCTTTGAAAGTATCTATTGAAGGCTTATATATTTTTAAAAAGGGAAAAATCTATTTTCAGAATACTTCTTCATGTGGCAAAGGAAGCTTTAAAAATACTCACTTCTCAAACTTCCCTCCTGGTTAAACTGGTGGTAGAGTCAGATCCCCAGGATTTTAGCAAATGCATCATATGTATGATACTAGGCATTCTTTATTTCTTGGAATCTTCATTGCAGACTGACGTAAAATAGAGCCACCCATGTTTCAATCTGTACGTAAACAAGGTGGGAAGTGGAAGTGGGAGGGAGTCTTTAAAAGCCTAAACTTGATTCTTGTATCATAGTAGTCCTATAGAATCAAAAATAACTTACATAATCAATATTTATATGTAAGCTCCATCGGTTTTGTGCAGTGTTTCTCAAACTGCTCCTCTAGGTGTTTTGGACTTCAGCTCCCAGAAATTCCAGCCAGCTTACTGGCTGTTAGGAATTGTGGGAGCTGAAGTCCAAAACAAGTGGAGGAGCACAGTTTGAGAAACTCTGATTTAGTGGGTTTGCTGTGATCAGACCAAACACTTTGATTTAAGCTTTATAAGGGTGCATTTACACTGTAGAATTAATGCAGTTTAACAGGCTCAATTCTATGGAATCATGGCAGTGGTAGTTTTACAAGGTTGAGAGGAGATATGATAGCCATGTATAAATATGTGAAAGGAAGTCACAGGGAGTAGGGAGCAAGCTTGTTTTCTGCTTCCCTGGAGACTAGGATGCGAAACAGTGGCTTCAAACTACAAGAAAGGAGATTCCAACTGAACATGAGGAAGAACTTCCTGACTGTGAGAGCTGTTCAGCAGTGGAACTCTCTGCCCCAGAGTGTGGTGGAGGCTCCTTCTTTGGAAGCTTTTAAACAGAGGCCGATGGCCATCTGTCAGGGGTGATTTGAATGCAATATTCCTGCTTCTTGGCAGGGGGTTGGACTGGATGGCCCATGAAGTCTCTTCCAACTCTTTGATTCTATTATTCTATAAGGTCTTTAGCTTTGTCTGCTAAATCATACCGTTGTTTCACCAAACTACAAACCCCACGAATCATGGCAATTAAAGTGATGTCAAACTTGATTAATTCCATAATGTAGATGCACCTTACCTTCACTCTGTTTGTGTGTGTGTCAGGAGTGACTTGAGAAACTGCACTGTCAGCGCAATGGGTATACAACAACAACAATATTTATTACAGTCCATAGATCCATCAGTAAAACCAACAGTCTGTTATACCATGTTTACTCAAATCTAATACTAGCCTTTTTTTGGGCTACATTACCTTCCCAAAATTAAGGTGCACATAATATGGCAATATTAGTGCTGAGCCAAAGCAAAAGGGAAAGCTA
The DNA here is from genome assembly GCF_037176765.1 of Anolis sagrei. Taxonomy (NCBI): domain Eukaryota; kingdom Metazoa; phylum Chordata; class Lepidosauria; order Squamata; family Anolidae; genus Anolis; species Anolis sagrei. The sequence goes on from NC_090025.1 coordinate 39,424,306, forward strand.
TTCAGGAGCACACGGAGTTCTTATTTAAGGGATGTCATCTCTACTTTGGTGCAATGGACTGCTGACCGAAAGATCAGTAGTTCGAATCCGGAGAGCGGGCTGAGTTACTGTCTGTCGACTCCAGCTTCTCATGTGGTGACATGAGAGAAGCCTCCCACAGGATGGTAACACATCCAGGTGTCCCCTGGGCAATGTCCTTGCAGATGGCCAATTCTCTCACACCATTTGACTTATTTATTTATTTATTTATTTACTTCACTTGTATACCGCCATTCTCAGCCCTAAGGCGACTCATAGCGGTTTACAACAATCAAGCAAAACAAGGCGAACAATCAAGCAAAAATTCAATGCAACAGGTACTTAAAAACAGTTAACACAGGAACAGGTTAAGCAATTAACAATAATAGACAGTCAATCAATTGGCGTCTCATAACTAGAATCATGATCCAAACTCGTCAGTCGTAGTTCCATTTCCTGAAATTCATTGCACTTTTTATTCAAACGCCTGTTCGAATAACCAAGTCTTCACTCTTCTCCGGAATACCATCAATGAGGGGGCCAATCTGATGTCCGTGGGAAGGGCGTTCCACAGCCGAGGGGCCACCACCGAGAAGGCCCTGTCTCTCGTCCCCGCCAGCCGCGCCTGTGATGCAGGCGGGATCGAGAGCAGGGCCTTCCCGGAAGATCTCAAAGTCCTGGTGGGTTCATAGGTGGAGATGTGGTCGGATAGGTAACTTGGGCCAGAACCGTTTAGGGCTTTATAGGCCAATGCCAGCACCTTGAATTGAGCCTGGTAGCAAATCGGCAGCCAGTGGAGCTGGTACAACAAGGGGGTTGTATGCTCCCTGCGTCCCGCTCCTGTTAGTATCATGGCTGCCGCACGTTGGACTAGTTGGAGCTTCCGGGCCATCTTCAAAGGCAACCCCACGTAGAGAGCGTTGCAGTAGTCTAGGCGGGATGTAACCAGAGCGTGGACTACCATGGCCAAGTCAGACTTCCCAAGGTAGTTTCTCAAGTTGCTGCTGATACACACACACACAAAATTGCCATGGCTCAGTGCTATGCAATGCTGGGATTTGTAGTTTGGTAAGGCATCAGCATTCTTTGGCAGCCCCCATGACACCCCTCCCCCCCAAATAACTCCATAGCATTGAGCCAGGGCAGTTAAAGTGGATTCATTGTACAGCAGAGATGCACTCCAGGATTTTCTTTTCTGTTGCTGAAGGTTTGGTGTTCTAACACTTTTGTTTTTAAAGAAGGAATTACAAGCATGCAGCCACTGTAATGCGCACCTTTTTTGGCCAAATTACAAAGAGTGTACTTTTTGCCGCTGTGCATTACATTTGCCAGTAAATACTTTTTTTTTGGTTTTAGGGTTTTGAAACTTGAGGTGCATGTTAGATTCTATGGTGCATTAGACTTGTTTAAATATGAGTATTTCTGAAGAAGTACATACTCAATATTGCTTATCAGGAATGTCCTAACCTCCATATCCAATGAACTGGTGCTACTCAATCATAGAATAAGTAAAGTATGGATGGCCCTCTCTCCTTTCATAACTACATTTAGACTCTTGCCTATGTTTGAAATTATAAACAGCTTGCTGTTACACACTCAGATCCCACAGGAATGTTATATCTTTATTAAGTCCATCAAGAATTCCACAAAAGTTTGCAATTTTTCCGGTTCTGCAGGACTCTTAAATTGGAGCAGTGATACAGACTCAGGGAGATTCTATGAAAGAAGGAAAGGGAAAAATTAGCATGAGTATTTTAGTTTACTTTAATCCTAAAGTAAAGATAGCTGGTAGTTTGTCACTGCTGTAGGCTACCTTTCAGAGGAAGGAACTGACAAAACCACCTCTGAGTATTCCTTGTTTAAGAAAACTATGAAATTAATGTGGTCAATTTACATTGGTAGGCAATTGAAGGCACATGTATACATAGTCACTAATAGGTGTGCATGTGCCTTAAATTTAGACACTAACACACAAGGTGGCATTGCGAGATTCAAGATTACGCAGGCATATTTCAGTCCAATAGCTACTGGACTGAAGTACACCTGAGTCATCTTGAATGTTGCAATGCAGCCTTGTATGTTAGTGTTTAAATCTTTCTCACCACCCTTATTAATAACATTCAGTGCAATATGTACATCTCTAGAAGTGGCAGCCTGTCTGTTGAGTTTCTGTTGTATTCATTAGATGGCAAAGGACACCATTTAGACACAACCCATGTGCAACTTTGAATAGAATAGATTTTTCAGTCTTTGCCATTAATAAATAAGAATAAGAATAAAAAAATCTTTATTTATCTCCTGCTTTCCCCCCTCACAATACCCAAAGCAGCTTACAGCATATTAAAATGATGTAAACAACAATCCAATACATTGATGATTATGAAGACGTTTATTTATTGTATCAGGAGCAAACCAAGGGTTACAGTTGTAATGTATTAAAAAAAACACAAAGTTTTGACCAGAAGCTGGCCACTTGGAGTGCTTCTGGTGTTGCTGTTAAGAAGGTCCTCCATTGTGCATGTGGCAGGGCTCAGACTGCATTGTAATAGGTGTCTGTGGTTTGCTCTTCTCCATATTCACATGTTGTGGACTCCACTTTGTGGCCCCATTTCTTAAGGTTGGCTCTGCATCTTCTGGTGCCAGAGCACAATCTGTTCAATGCCTTTCAAGTCGCCCAGTCTTCTGTGTGCCCAGGAGGGAGTCTCTCATTTGGTATCATCCATGGATTAAGGTTCTGGGTTTTAGGCTGTCACTTTTGGATTCTTGCTTGCTGAGATGTTCATCCGAGTATCTCTGTAGATCTTAGAAAACTATTTAGTGATTTGAGGCGTTGACGTGCCGGCTGATATCCAAACCAGGGGATGGGGTGGAGATGTCACTGCCTTGGTCATTTCATTGTTGGCTGCTACTTCTTGGCAGGTGTCAGGTGGTATGATACTGGCTAAATAGTGTAATTTCTCCAGTGGTGTAGGGCACAGACATCCTGTGATAATGCAGCATGTTTCATTAAGAGCCACATTCACTGTTTTAGCATGGTGAGATGTATTCCACACTGCGTACAGAGCAGCAAAGCGCAAGGGCAGATGTCTTCACTATGTCTGCTTGTAATCTCCAGGTAGTGCCTGTCAGCTTTTGAATGATAAGGCAGTATATTTGACTTCAGTATATTTGATATTCATTAATGTCTTTAAGAATGTGTGCCAGCTACTGTAATGAAACATCTACACATCTTTGCCATGGCATAATTTTGCTTAACTCCAGTCTTCCTTAAATAGGTTGTCTAGGACCCTTTCCACACAGCTGAATAAAATCCTACATTATCTGCTTTGAACTGGAATACACGGCAATGTGGACTCAGCTAACTCAGTTCAAAGCAGATATTGTGGGATTTTCTCCCTTACTATTCTGAGTTATATGACTGGTTGCATGTCTTTTCTCCATTTGATAGTTTCATCTGATAAAATATGCCCTGTTCCTAGAAAATACTCTACTCTGTGGGATATTGCGCTGCACACCAAGAGGTGTACATTTTAGTGACAAGATTCTTCCTCCAGCTTCACATTCTGGTCCAGTTCTTCTGAGCTGTTAACACATATGTTTAAAATAAAAGCCCCTCTTCCTCTCAGCTGCACATTTCCCTTCCAGTATCTCTGGTTTCCTTCCCAGGGTGCAGAACTGTTACACAGCAAAATCCAGCACCCTCTCAGTGCTCACTGCTGCGACATCATGCTGCTATTTCCTGCTGAAATGGATTCAGGTGACAGCTCCCTCCATGCTTAGGTCGCCAAATAAATCTGGTGGGTGAAAGGTAGATTAAGCTAGACACACGTGGACTAATTCATCACTGCCTGAGTCCTTGACAGCCTTCAAAATCAAAGTAAGTTGGTTGTCCTCTTCATGGAGGTTTAAATAGCTACAAAGATTCAGGATAATGTTGAATTATCCTGCTAATATGTGCATATTCTGTGCTGGTGCAAAATAAGGGAAAACATCTACAGAAGTCAACTGAGTGTAACTGAAGGGCACCCATGCATATATTACACACTGGCTTTAGGTGCCATTAATTTACATGTAGCCCACAACTAGAGAGTGTCCTTTTTAGCACATATATTAAAATGGTTTCAAAACGTTCTCTAGCCTAGATGTGCTAATTAGGTCCCAGTGTAACCAGCATTGCTTCAGTTCATGGGCTATTTTAGAGAAAAGCTAATGGCTTAGTCTTAACTTCAGGGTGTACATTTGCATTCTCACTGTGCTGTGTGGAGTGGTTTTGTGAGGTTTATTATGGAGGCAACCGTTAACACTGTTATAGTTAATGATCTGTCAGAACTTGAATTATAATTCCTGTTTACCCAGGGGCTTATGGAAGTCATTAAAAGTACTCTGGGAGGAAACACAGGTTATAAAAGCTTTGACCTGGGGATGTACATTTAATGTCCATATAGAAATCTCTTTCTTTTTAGCTATTAAAATAATAATTGTATATTTTCTCTGCATGCTGGTGGTCAACTTGCATTCTGGTGGTCAACTACATTGACAGATATATATTAGTATTAAAGATGTGTACCGACCACAGGATTCTCATGTGTTCCTGATTCAGCTCTTTAGAAAATGGCCCAATATGAAAGTTATTGGATTTGACTAATACCTTAAATGTGGGTTGAAATTTAGAAGTTTCTTTGGAAATCTAAGAACTGTTGTTCCCACCTCCCTCCATTTGTCAGACATGTATGAAATTTGTCATATAGTAGCTCCTTAAGAGTGGATTGCTCTTTCTAAATTGCTGACAAATAGATGACTTTGTTTCCATAGAAGTATGTATGTGTTCTTAAGTCAATGGGATTTTATTTTCTTGGCAGAGCGGAAAGATATTTGCCGGCATGGTTGCCTTTCTGTAGAAATCAAGGATGGCACATGTCAGATGAATAGGTGGACGAGTTTTTGGACAAGATTCATGTGTGATACTGTTTAAACAGATTTTTATAGAACCCTCGCTGGTGCAGTGGGTTAAACCTTTGTGCTGGCAGGACTGCTGACCGATAGGTCAGCTTTTCGAATCTGGAGAGAGCGGGTTGAGCTCCCTCTGTCAGCTCCAGCTCCCCATATGGGGACATGAGAGAAGCTTCCTACAAGGATGGTAAAACATCAAACATCCAGGCATCCCCTGTGTAACGTCCTTGCAGATGGCCAATTCTCTCACACCAGAAGTGACTTGCAGTTTCTCAAATCGCTCCTGACACACACACACACACAACCAGATTTGTATGAAAGCAATTCAGTTCTAGGTAACTTTAGGAGTTAATGATCAAGAGGTGGTTTACTTAGTAGGTGGTGCTCACTTATGAAGGAAAGATGATCTAGAGGGCCAGGGAAATGTGAACGTTGAATAACTGAGGTAGGTGTAATATGAAATCTTTCATTCTGAAAAGAAGAAAACTGTTCCTGTTAAGCTAGGTTTGGTATTTCTCAACATGAGTACCTTTGTACTATCCAATTTTGAACTTGGGTTGTTTCTTCCTAGTAATAAAAGATGCTGCCTTACTGCAGGATATATAGTTTTCTTCAGCCTGATATAGTTGACACAGATTGGTAGGACCAGTTCTTGGGCCAAACACCTTTCTCAATAATTCAGTTGATTCGTGAAGGATATGTAGCCAGATGTCACCCCCCCCCCTTCCAGTTTTTAGGCAAAATGAGGTATATAAGTACACCCGAGTTAATGAAATAGATGTATTGCTGGGCATTATATCCTTAAGAGATATTTTAATAATAGAAGCATAAATAACACAGAAAGACTAGAGAGATATTTCTCCATCTTTCTCCACCCCAGAAAGCAGTTCTATTTGTTTCAGCAAACGTTTTATCCGAGGCTAATAATGTGCACATGTAAATTGAAACAGTCAAGTCAAGTAGGTCTTCTATAAGTAAACAAAAATATTTCCAACCCTCCAGAGTTTCTTCCAAAATGCATCCAATAATATTTAGATTTCTTGTCAAATCCTCCACCTATCTTATGATTTCTGTTTTGCTGGCCAAACTGTATAGATTTGTGATGTCTGTTTTCTGACATACCGAAGGAATCTGGCAAAGTATGCTTCTCTGTTCTTTTCCATTGATATTTCATCCATGCTTAGTAAGAAATTTTGGAGGGTGCTGCTGTATTGTCTGCAGGTACACATAGCTGCAGTAAGATTAGCTAGTGTGTGTATGTGCCTTCAAATCACCTGTCAATTTATGGTGACTCCATGAATTTCATAGGGATTTCTGAGGAAGGAATACTTTGAGGTAGCTTTGTTGGTCTTTTCCTCTGAAATGTAACCTACAGCATCTGGTATTCTTTGGTGGCCTCTCATCCAAGTACTAACCAGGGCTGATCCTATTTATTTGTTTCTGCATTGTTTATAGCAGACACACTGCAGCAACCTGATACTGAAAAAAAAATCGTAATGCTCCAGATTCTCATGCTGCTAAAAACGATACAGCTAGAGAGAGGATGAAGGAAAAAGAGTGGCTGGGAAGGTAAAATATTACTGTTAAAAGGCGCTTCCCTGTCAGATACTTTGTCAACTGCATTTGATTTGCAAATGTTGTTGTTTTGCTCATCACAGTATTTCCTATATTGTCAATTATTGACTGGAAAGATTTGTGCTCCAGTGTTAATCTTTGCTGTGAAAACAGGCCATAAGTACCTTACTCTACTTTTTGTTGATTTACAAGAAACTTCCCTTCTCATTACTGTTTCAAAACTCAACCTGAGAGACAGTTGGGAAATGTCTTGAGATTCACATTTGATTCTAAAATATAGTGACTAGAACTGTGTTTCTGCTCTAAAGTACTATGTCAGCAGTTTTATTAAAGTTGAAACTCAGTGTACCTGATTTATTCTTTTGTCCATTACTTTTTGCCACTCACCAAATTATAATGAATTTGTGTGTCGTAGTTTCACTTTGCAAGATCTTTGTTGACTGTTCCTTAGCATAAGAAATTCGACTGGTTTGTTCTCAAGTTTCATTTTCTTATTACTGAGAAAGTGTGACATGCCCAACTACTTGACCATAGTAACAAGGTGTATGTATTTGTTACTTTGTGTATGACATTTGGAATTACCTGATGTAAAACACTGCTGTATACCTAATTGAAATCTTACTTTTGATGACTATGGATCTGTAGAATAATGGCAGTCACTGATTTGTTAATGTTATGTGCAATAAAGTCGGTTTCTGGGATTCCATGAATGTGGGAGGCCTCCAAGCGATCATATTGTCAACAGTCCTACACAAGTCCTGCAAACTTTCTATTGCCTTCCAGATTACCAAATGCCACCAGTTTCCTTTCAAATGAGTCATGGCTTTATTGGACACATCCAACATGCAGTAGCCTCGGTGTAGACGTTTTGGTTTATAGTGAGAGTTCAGATTTGATTTTTTTTTGACCCATTTATTTGTCTTATTTGCAGTCTACATAGGTGCTCAATACCATATTTCACATGAGTTGATTTGTCAATTTTCTTCATTGTCCAACTTTGATATCTATAAGTTTCTGGTTCCAATTCAAAGTGCAGGTTATCTCCTACAAAGCAGCCCTATATGGTTCAGGCCCAGCCTATCTTCGCAACCACATCTCCCTCTATGAACCTGCTCGAGTGATCACATCTGCCGGGAGGGCACTCCTCTTGGTCCCTCAATGTCCATGCCAAGACCACATTATTGGGAGCAGCTCCAGACTTCATGGCTGCCATGACAACCATGGGGCTGTTGCAATTGGGCCCATTCCTATAGGACTTGGTTTTTAAAGGTGGGGGTGGGGGATGAGGGGATCAGTGTGGTTGAGCTTTCCATCATTCTGTTGTCATGGACCAATAATCACCTGATAAGTTTTAGACTGACTGCAACCCCTAACCTTTACAGGGGTGGGAGACCAATTAAGATGGTCCACCCCAAGAGAGTTATGGATCTGGATGGATTCCTGATGTTTCTTGGGGATTTTCTTGTCATGGTGGCAGGGAATCCTGTTGAAGCTATGGTGGATCTTTGGAATAAGGAGATGAAGCAGGGCAGTAGACACGATATGTCCTGTTGGGACAGGGCAAAATTCCAACATCCCTGAAAAAGGCGGTCGTAAGATCAATTTTGAAAAAAATATCTCTGAACCCTTTGGTATTAAACAACTATCAGCCTATTTGTAATCTCCCCTTCTTGGGCAAGGTTCTAGAGTGGGTGGTGGCTACTCAATCTCCAGGGATTCTTGGATGAAACTGATTATCTTGACCCATCACAGTCTGGGTTTAGGCCTAGTCATGTGATGGAGAAAGCTTTGGTCACGTTGGTAGATAATCTCCGCGGAGAACTAGACAGGGATTGTGTCTCTGCTGGTCCTCCTGGATCTCTCAGCAGCTTTCATTACCGTCGACCATGGTATCCTTCTGGGCTGACTCTCTGGGATGGGACTTGGGGGCACTGCCTTGCAGCGGCTCTTCTCATTCCTGGAGGACTGGACCCAGATGGTGTTGCTGGAGGATATCTGTTCGGACGCCTGGCCATTGGTCTGTGAAGTCCCGCAGACTTTGATTCTATCCCCCATGCTCTTTAATAACTACGTGAAACTGCTGGGCAAAGTCATCTGGAGTTTTGGAGTTCGGTGTCATCTGTAAGCAGATGACAATTTATTACTCATTTCCATCCAAATCCAAGGAAGCTACCCAGGTATGGACCAGTGTCTGACCGCTGTGATGGGCTGGCTGAGGGCTAACAAACTGACATTTAATCCAGATAAGACAGAGGTCATCTTGGTCAGTTGGGAGGCTGATCATGGTATAAGATGGCAACCTGTGCTTGATGGAGTTACACTCCCTCTGAGGACACAGATCTGCAGCTTGGGGGTCCTCTTGAACTCAGCGCAGATCCTGGAAGCCCAGGTGTTGGTGGTGGCTGGAAGCTTGTGTGGCAACTGCACCCGTACCTTGATTGGAAGGTTGTGCGGCAACTGCACCCGTACCTTGAAAAGCGAGATCTGGCCCTGGTGGTCCATGCCTTAGTTATATCTTGGATAGATTGCTGCAATGCTCTCTAAGTGGGGCTGTGTCTGCAGACGGTCCAGAAACCACAACTAGTACAAAGATCTGCAACCACCTTCATATTAAAGCAGCTCCATTGGCTGCCTATATGTTTCCGGGCCCAATTCAAAGTGCAGGTTATGGCTTACAAAGCCCTATACAGTTTTTGTCCAGCCTATTTACGCAACTGCATCTCTCCCTATGAACTTGTTCGGACTTTAAGATCCATTGGGGAGACCCTTCTCATGGTTCCACCTCTGTCACAAGCTGGTGTCTGCACTTTTGAACATTGTACTATGGGTTGATCCTACTAGAAGTCTATTTGGACCTCTCTGACATACTCAAGGGCAACAGCCACATTAATGTATACATCTGAGAGACGACTGCTTACTATAGAAATCTGTTGTATAATAGTGTGGAGGAGCCACCAAAGTGTTACAAGCTCTGGGAAATACATAGAGCCATCAGCAATAAATCAAAGGTTCTCACTCTCAGGTTTGTAACCTTTGATATAGAACAGTTTTTTAAAGCATCGTTTGTTAGTCTTGGGGCAGGTGGAGCTTTTCTGAGGAAGTATCAAAATGGTATTTTTATTTGCCTCATACATGAGGAGAAAAGGTGTAAATAGGAGAATGTCAAGTGTAGAAGTTCGTTGTTGCAACCATTTGGAGATGTTACTACTTGTTTACTCAGTTGTAAATTATGTACGCTATATGGCATCTAAGAATGATTTGACATCTTAGATTATTGATGATTCAAGACGAAAAATTCTCACATTCATAAGGTGTGTGCTATGACCATGTGTGATAGAGGTCTGCCATCAACATTTTCACAATGTTTTACACCATCAAGTGTTGTGTGAAAGCTAAGTGGTGTATTTAGATGTAGCATGCAGCGTAACCATAGTGCAATATCCATTCAGATTTCTGGCTATCTGCATTTGAATACTCTGGGTTGATCTACAATATTTTACAGCCTGAATAAAAAAATCAGATAGAATCAATGTATGTTCCATACAGAAAAACAGGACTAGCAATTGAACCTTTCTTCAACATTGCCAATGGGATATTTTCTTCTACTGCACATAAAGTATGGCTTAGCAGGTGCAAAGCCAATTCCATAGCATACCTCTTTCGTTCTCTGTATTGATGTGCCACCTATTATCTGCTGCCTCAGATGGCAGCCTCATTTTATTCATTGAATACTCTTCTCTTAAAAATTCCTACCTAGTAGAAATCTAGATTTAAATCCTTTCCTTGATGTACTAATTATCTACAGGTGGAGAGTCTGAGAAGAAAATTATGAGAAACTAGTATTCAGTGGTGTTATTTTTCACTCATCTATGTGTTGACATTTTTTATGCTGTGTGCCTGTGTGTGTTTATGTGTTTGGTCATTAGCATCCAACACTTCTTAAACAAGAAAACAGACCTGTGACAGTTGTAGAGTGAGGGTGTAAAATTAGGCAAAAAAGCACTAAAACAAGCAATAAATATTTTAATGAGAAATTGTGTTATTAATAAACAGAAGATCCCCTTTTAGGTAGCATGGCTTTCTTCCCTTTTAGATATAACACATTTCTGTATTCCTGATTCTAATCAGACATAATTTTCACAGAAATGTTGGGCAGAGATATATGATGAACACTAGTATGACCTCCATATCCATGTGGATATCTTACAAGATACACATAGGATACCTGAAATCATGGATAATAATGTAGCCTATATTTTGACTACTTGGTGCAGAAGCATACCATAGAATGTGACTGGAGGAACTAGTCAGACCCACAAACACTTATGGGAGGAGGGAATTTGGGGGGGGGGGGTCATCGTTAAATAAAAATGGGTATATTGAATCTGTGAATAAAAAGGTTTTTGCTGTACTTCACTTGACTGAAACTAAAACTATATGATAAACATTGGATATGTTTATACACACACTCTAGATCCTAAAAATACATTTTTAGGTCTTTACACAGAGTCGGGCCATCAGTTTATCTGGAGCTTGGAACAGTTAGATTTTATATTACACCTGTATGGCAGAGAGGTTGGACTGGATGGCCCTATGGTCTCTTGCAACTCTGGGCCCTTCCAGAAAGGCCCAAAAATGTGGACCTGTCGGGTGTTTACCTGAGGCATTCAAACAACGCTTCAGGTAAAAGTAGGTAAACCCTACTTTGCCCAAATTAATTAGATAACCCATTAGATCTTGGCCTTCTTGAAAGGCCCAGGTCTAATGGGGTATTGGGCCTGTGGGGACCACCCGGGGGTGAGTCCCCACAGCCATCTCTCTTCGTTGGGCTTCCAAAAGCTCAGAGGAGTGAGGGTTAGGGTTAGGGTTTTTGGACTGTATGGTCATGTTTCAGAAGCATTCTCTCCTGACATTTTGCCTGCATCTATGGCAGGCATCCTCAGAGGTCGTGAGTTTAAATGTCTGGAAGCTCCCTCTGTGTTCTGCGAGCTTCCAGAATCTCCAACTTAGCAAAGCAGCAATTCATGCTGGCTGATAGAAATTGAGATTTGTAGTTTTAAAATAACTTTTCCAAGTCTAGTTCTTTTTGTTTAGTGTGATATTGTCTTCATTGAGTAGTAGGGCTGCAGTCTCCAGGTTTTCAAGCAAATATTTATCCTATATTTCTATGCCCTTGGGTATTCCAGGTTGGATAAACATGTAGTTTAGTTTTTAACATAGCAATAAATAATTGTTTTCCTGTGCATTAATTTTTAAAGAGAAATGTTGATAACAGAGGCAGAAATAATATAGAAGAAATGGGTAAAGGTTTCTACATCCCAAAAAGTAGAGCAGTTCAATTTGTTTCTCAAGCCTCTTAAATATTCTCCTGCTGCCTATTCTGCTAAAAAGACATCTAGCTAGACAGAGGAAAGAATGAAAAAGGAAGCTAGGAGATCATCAAAAGACTTTGTAAAAAGGAGCTTTTTTGTAAGAGTCTTTCTGACTTAAAAATGTTTTTTTTAAATTATTTAATGATGTGTAGCATAAACAAATGTTGGTGCCTGTGTTCACTTTTTAAAGAAATGGGGACTAATATAAGTGGCTTCATGTTGAATGTATAGAAACTGTCTGCTTTGTTAATACTTGCCACAGAATTTGTTTTTCTGCATTCCTTGGTTCAAATGCATAATAGTCCATTAAAAAACCCAGTAACAATTTGTGAGCTATTAGACTTCAGCATTTCACAAAATGATTGCTCTCCAAATTATTGGAGCACTTTTGTCTTTCTTTATGATTTATTGCATCCTGTGTTGTCCATGACATAAAATCAATAAATTGAGTGAAGTTGTAAACTCTGCCTTTTTTAACACTTTAGGAGCCAAATCTAGTACTAGAGCTGCTGCTGGAACATGTTAATTAAAACTAACTTGAGCCCCATTGATTTCATTGGATCTTGGATTTAACTCAAGATTATGTGCTTGTCACATGTTAACTCAATTTCATCTCCCTACAGCAGGCATCCTCAAATTGCGGCCCTCCAGCTGTTTGGTCCTCCAACTCCCAGAAGCCCCAACGAGCTTGTTCAATTGTCAGGAATTCTGGGAGTTGAAGTCCAAACAGCTGGAGGGCCGCAGTTTGAGGATGCCTGCCCTACAGTCTCTTCCATTAGCTATGCTGGTGTGATGGTATTGCAGTACAGTATCTGCAGGATGATACGTTGTCCGCACAATTCTTAATCTATATAACACTGAGGCTGAAACAACTGAGTTGAAGCCAGAACATCATATTTAAAGCAAAGGCTATTCAGATTTTCCAGGCTCTGAATTGCATCCTGAGGTAGTACATAAGTCGAGGAGTTTCTACTTTACTACCTCTGCAATGTTGTACTACTGTACCTCTATAATATCTAAATGCTCAGGACTTCTAATTAAGTTGTTTACTTTGGACTTCATAAATGCCAAGTATGTCTGAGAGGACAGTGGATTGTGTAGTCAAACCATGTAAAAATGAAATGGTAATATGAAACGAGTAATTTTTCCAATGTTTGACCTAGCATGATCAGTGTGCAACCTGTGGGGAGAAGGCTGGTAAAAACTGGCCCTAGGTACTTGTGTAATTGCTCACTCCAATCTATAGTAACATTCAGTTTGAGAGATATCACCTGTGTTTATATATGTATAGCTGCAGTCATTTGTTACTCAAGAGTATTTACTCAACAAATGAGAAAAGCGCTTTTTTGTTGTATCCAGTTCAGTCACCTCTCTACCTATGGAGGGAATCATACTGAAGTGAGATTCTCTATGGCAATTACAACTCACTAGAGGTTTTATTTAATACCGATGCACTAAGGTCCTTTGACACTATTCACTTATAGCATTGTGATTCCATTGTGAGTCTCCTTGTGGAGAGAAAAAGTGGGGTAGAAATAAACATCATAATACTATTATAGGGCCCATCTACACAGCACCTAAAACATGGGATTTCCCGAGTTAAAAGGGGAGGAATGGCTACATGATGCTAACAGTAAATACTTTCCGATTTGCTACAATGGATGAAAAACACTTGGTAAACAGGTCCCCTTTTATCCCAATTCCAGCTGGAAAATGTGCATATTCGTATTACTGTATCTCCTTGCACTCGCAAAAAAATACGTGATTGCCTCCCCTCCCCGCTGTGGAGACTGCTCCAGCACATGTCCACTTTTTAAAAGCCTGAAACAGCTGATCAGCTGATCAGGCTGTGAAATGGACACACAGCTGATTTAAAGGAAGCATGAATGTAGAACAGATAGAACTCTCTGAAACTCTTTGTTTTAAACTTTATAATATTAAACAGAGGTGGAATAAACAATTGAGGGAAGAGAGAAATCTGGCAGAAGTTTTTTTTTAAAAAAAATTTCCATTATGTGCGCATGTTAATCTACTTGTATTTATATTAAGATATTTACATGTGCAAATATACGGTCCAGTGCATAACAGAGTGATTTAAGAAAAACAACCTTTCACTAGATGTCCACCCTCCATCTTGTTCTGATACAGAGGAAGCCTGTGAGGATGGCGGGGAAGAAATCCTGGGACTGACAGGTCTGTGTGGGGACATGTTCTCAGGTCCTGAGTTTTTTTGTCCTCCATTTAAAACCCACATTTTTGTGCTGTCTGGAAGCGCCCATAATTGCTTCTTATAGAATTGTTGTTTGTAATTTGGTGAGTCACTACGAGATAATTATAAATGCCACGCCCCCCCCCCCCCCTGCCAATCCCAGAATTTCATAGTAGAATCATGGCTGTTAAAGTAGAAGCACATTGCTAATGTTTAGTATGAAAGTACCTAGAGAAGCCTCAATGAATGGCAGAGATTCTCTGTTTCAGAAGCAACACCCTCCATGCCTGTTGACAGGAGGGGACTGTGGCTAGCGTGCTTATTCTCATGTGTTGTTAATAAACTTAAAACATGCCTACATTGTGCTTTTTTGTTTTTATCAGTTCCACTATTTATTACTTTCCCATGCTCTACCCCAGCTGGTTAATTGCAGCTGGGCATATTCTCTGATTTTTCTTGGCTCTGTGTCCTTAGTGCAGCCAGTGGAGCAGCATATTAGAAGGTGCCACTTGCATGAGAATCTAACTAGTTCAGCCTCTGCGCACCAAACTAGAGGCAAATCAGCTTGGCAGCTGTTTCTTGAAACTGCACCTGGAAGGCATGCCTTGGGATTTTACTGCTAATGGCTTGGCCAGTCCTCATTGTCACTAGAAACCGAAACATGGCAAACTAAGCCTCAAGAGATTTGATACATGTCCTATAATACTTGTCACTTTAATTCACACCGAACATGCTTTGCTTCTTCCCCTTGTTGTGTAACATTATTTCTGCCTTTTTAGCACTTTTCCTATATGGTCTTTAGGCTTTTTGGGTGCTCGGTGGCTATTATTTTGTAACTGAGAATCTATTCATTGCATAAAAACACTCTGAAGGATCAGTTCTGACAGTGGGACCTTTTAGAATTGAGAATTTTTCATCTCAAAAGACTGATTCTTGTAGTTATGTCGAGTGTGCAAGCCAGTATGTGCTGGAGAGATCTCATGGATATTTGTCATTTTACCTAGCTTTATGAATGCTCCAGTGCATGCCCAAGATGAGATGTGTTACAATGTCGTTCTATTAGTTTTCAATTGATTATTTTAGAAAATGGAAAGTCATGATCTGAATATGTGTTCGAACATTCATAAGGTCAGGCTGTTAAATCAACAATTGTTTTCAGTAATTGTCAAGGAGAATTTGCTTAAGTACAAATTTTGAATGCATTGGTGATCAAATAAAAAAAATTACATGTGTATTTTATTTATTTATTTAGTTAATTTATTGACCAGATGGAGGCCATGAGGGGGCGCTAAACAGAGAGGGGTAGTCCATTTTATGGGGGGAACGTGGGGGGGGGGGGTTGAAGGAGTAAAACTATGTCTCCCCTGTTTTTCTGTTATTCCCCCCCCCACCCATGTTGCTGTCGTGGAAACAATCCTAATATATGACATGGGAAAGAGCGGGGAAGGGAATAACCAGCGTAAACGGGGAAAATCGTTTTCTTCCTTTAACTCCCTCCTTGTAAAATGGACTATCCTTCTCTGTCTAGCGCCTCCTTATGGCCTCCGTCCGGATAATAGAACAGTACCCATTTATTTATTGAATTGCTATTACACAATAGGATTCAAGGTAGTTTATAAAACATTTTCAAAAAGTTAAAGTGTTAGATTACAAAAGTTAAAAACAAAACACCCAACAATATTACTTAAAACATGATTAAAACTGTTAAAACGTATAAAACATTTAAAATATAATTCCTAGTAAAATATTAAACCCATTTTCCTTGATCTTTTTTCCAAATGACCAAAAAGACCTCTGTCGTATCTGGATTAAAATTTCAATTTATTCACCTTCATACAGTCCATTACTGGAAGGGAACACTTGTTTATTACAGAAACATCTTCTCGCAATTGGATGGAAACGAGAAATAAAGTTGGATGTCACCAGCACACTGATGACAGTGAACTCAAAGCTCCAGATGACCCGTCCTAGCAATTTCATGTAAATATTGATCAAAATGAGGGAAAGAGCCAAGCCCTGGATAACACCACAGGATAATACCGAGGTTATTGAACAGGCATCCCTTAACACCATTTTCTGAGCCTGTCCTTTCAAGAAAGATTGTCAACTTTATAAAACAGTGTCTCCTATCCCACCCGAAAGAAATAACCCGGAAAGATACCATTTGCTATTTGATAAAGGCAAAATAATTTTCAGGCCGCTGCCACCTATTAATGATATTCGTAGGAGCTTGTACTATTGAATTAGGCTACCACCACAGGCAATAAGGGTTTTTAGTTATTATTTGACCAGTGTGTTGGAAGCTGGATTGTGCTGAATTGGAACTCAGGGCGCAGAACACTGAGGTGGATATTATTGAGATTCTTCTAAGTTGCTGTCACCAATCTGGAAACTCTGTTTCCCTAACTTGTTATGGATACTTCTTCTCACAGAGGCACACTGAGGCAAATGTTTGTTAACAAAGAACAAAGGTGTTTATTTGTGTAGTTTTAAAAAACAGGCACTTAAGCGTATCGGTTGCAAGAATAAGATGAAGCTTATTTGGTTTCTTTAAATCAGTTCAGTACTTGGTTTCAAAACTCTTAACTCCCTCTGGAAACTAGCAGTCTTTCTCCTGACTAGAATCCTTTTACTTCAAAAACAGTTTTTTTTCTGGGGTCTGTTTGTAATCACTATACCAGCTATTCTTCCCTAATAGCTTTCTGAACTCTAACTTCTTTGGCTTCTCTAACTTCCATTCTCCTTTTCCTAACTCTCTCCTTCAAACACCAGACCCTGACTGTCTGTCTTCCTCAAAACCCAGAACCTGACTGACTTCAACACCCAGAACCTGACTGTCAGAATTCAAAACCCTCTCCTCTTTTTCCCCCTACACTTCAACCAAGCTCCGCCCACTTTCTCCCAGCCAGTCACCAGGGTTCTTCACATTTCCCCCCAGGCTGCTTCTAAGCTCCGCCTCCACTAGGAAAGGACTAACCTAAGATGACTGTCTCGAGGCACCATACAAAATGGATGCCAAAAAGCTGGGCCCTAATTCCTGAGCTTATTCTGGTCTAAAGGTAGGCCATTCGTCACAGTCATCTACAAAGGCAACCAAAGTTGTCTCTGCCCCATAGCCATGCCTGAAGCCAAGAGAGACCTATTATGGCTGTTCGAGCAGGTGTTCGAATAATGAGTGCAATTATTGGTTAATGAACACTGGAATGGATCATTGGATGACGAATCTGGATCATGTTTTTGACGATGAGACGATAGTGAATGGCTATTGTAGTAATTGTTAATTGTTTATTGTTTATTAATTGTGCAATTGTATTAAGTTGATAACTGCTTTTATACTGTAACATTGAATTCTGCTGTCTCTTGTTGTGAACCGCTGTGAGTCGCCTTCGGGCTGAGAACAGTGGTATATAAGTAAGGTAAATAAATAAATAAATAAATATTGTTCCAGAGATCTAATACAGAATCCTAGACAATCTTGCTGATTATGCTGTTTATTGAGTTTTTGGAAAGATCCTTATGCATTGTACATTTGCAGTATTTTATAGTATAAATGAAGTAGATAAGCAAAATATTTTATGTACTGTATTTTTCCTAAATTGCTGTATTACTGCGCATTCCTTTCTGACATGGTGGTCACATCAGTGAGTTATTGGTACCTGGAATCCTGAACAGATACAAGTGGTTATGCAAAATTGGTGTTGATAGCTTTTTACCTTTTTAAGAACTTAGAGCAATCTTAGGATTCAAGGACTGGTCTTACAGCAGTAGTGCCATTTATAAGGAACGTTTTGATATCCTTCAGTATCCCATCTCCAGGGATGGGTTTTTGCCTGTTGTTTTTGCAATGAAATAGATAAGAGTTTTGTTTTTTAAAATGTGAAGACACACATAAAAATAGATTATGTGAAATGTCCATTATAGTTTTGGACTGTGTCCTGCATGAACAAAAAACAAAGCTTGATTGTATTCACTTTTACATCTGGTCTTGGTTGTATTGTGAACATCCCTCCTCTTAACTCAAGATCTACTTCCATCCAGAGATTGTAAAAAATTTAGAACATTGTGATTTTAGCCCTATTTGGGTCTGACATTCCCTTCTGTTTTTCTGTCTTAAGTTTTAGTTGGGATAAGTTCCATAGTTTTGCCTCTGCTGCTTGATCTATCAAGGTCCTTGTTTGAATTCCTCCCATAGCTGTATAGCCTTTCAGAACACTACAGTATAAAGAGAGGAAAACTATCTGATCTGTTGGAGTTGCGTTATTAAATATTAAAACTAAATTTAGAGGCAAAGGTCTTGGGATGAATATATCTATATAGGCATTATCCATCTTCACATCTCCTTTTTGCCTATCCCAGGTGATAATGTTTCCACTGAAATATCTTTAGGATATTTATGCTTTGTATTCATGCTTCATGGTACCATTTGTTTTCATTTTTGGGCATTCAGTCCTGGAATGGTATTTCCTACAAAAACTGATGACTGTTACTGTTGGGGGTTAACTTCTGTTGTATTGCTTCACAGGCTGCCTGCTGTTACCTGGGAAGATCATGAAACGAGGTCGATTTCCCAGCAGCAGTGAGGATTCCGACGACAATGGCAGTAAGTGTTCTTTTTGTTGTTGTGCTTGGATCACACCAGGATTATGAGTTTCATGAAAATTCCATTTTTAATGTGACATTTTAAGTAACAAAGTTGGTTTGCATATCAGCTGGATAGAGTATTAATATGAAACTACTTTGCTGAAATCAAACAGATTTCAACAGGTGAATAGTGGTAAGGCATCCTAAGGTTTTGCTACTGATTACACAGCATGGAATAGTAAATCCCCTCTTTCAAAAAAAGAAATTAACCTAACTCAAGCTCCTTAGGTACATAGTGTTCAAGATATGTGTATAGTATTAAGTTATTGGTATTGTTGAATGTTCAGTTTATGATAAAAAAATCATTTGCAGCTACTTGTCAGACTAATTTCACAATTTTGGCATAGGATTTATGTTACGTTTCCAAGTTAGTATTGTGTTTATACTGAAATGCAGTTTACTGTCACACAACACATACACACATATTTTAAAAACCAACATATTTTTGAGGTATTTAGATTGCTGCAATTGCAAAAGAAAAATCTAGACTGACCCTACAGATAGGGGTGTGTTTCCTTGTATTTGTTTTCAGCATCTGATATAGCTCTGCTGGCTTTGCAAAACTGCATGCCGCTTGATTCAGTATTTATAAGTGTTCCTTTTTCTTTATCTCTTTGCATATACCATTAAGGTAGAGTTGTATAACTGGATTTCATTGTAACTGTTGAATGGTTGGTAATTGGAAGATTCAGTTTGATTTGCTCCCTAAATAAGTCTTTATATTGAATGCCTGCTCCAAGGAATTATGCAAGAATGTCTGAGGAATAACCATTGAAGTAAATTTTGCTTGGTGTAAATTTTGCTTGGTGTAAGTTTATTGGTGGGAGAAAAGGACTGCCTAAATTCATCCCTGGAGAATAAGTTTCCTTTTTGGGTAAGAAACAGAGGATCTTGTGTACTAAACAGTGCTGTTAGAAACTTATTTATTCCAGATAAAACTAGCCAGATAATCAAGATTTTGGAAAACTCTTCATGGCACCAACTTTGAGGACATATGCATGGAATTAAGATAGCAGATCAAGGGCCAAATGTTTTTGGTGATTTATGGCTGCATAACCAGGGGTTATAGTTAAGTCTACAGTCACTGAATTCCTAGTGTAACTATATTGGCAGAACTCTGTGCTTCTTCAGTGCCCAAATGATCTCAACCTAAGGTCCCTTCCACACAGCTATATAAAATCCACATTGAACCGGATTATATGGCAGTGTGGATTCTGCCATATCAAAAAGATATTGTGGATTTTTTTTTGTCATGTCAGAAGTGACTCCTGGTGTGAGAGAATTCACCGTCTGCAAGGACGTTGCCCAGGGGACGCCTGGATGATTTGATGTTTTTTTTTAATCATCCTTGTGAGAGGCTTCTCTCATGTCCCCGCATGAGGAGCTGGAGCTGATAGAGGGAGCTCATCCGCCTCTCTCCGGATTTGAACCTGTGACCTGTTGGTCTTCAGTCCTGCCGGCACAGGGGTTCAACCCTGGGGGCTTCTCGCAGATTGTGGATTATCTGCTATGATATTCTGGGTTATATGGCTCTGTGGAAGGGCCCTCAGATAATCCAGTTCAAAGCAGATATTGTGGATCATCTACCTTGATATTCTGGGTTATATGGCTGTGTGGAAGGGCACTAAGTGTCTGGTATCCTGTTTGTGTTATAGTGATTTTAAGGAATATTTTACTAAAGTACAGTGTCTGCTTGTGACACTTTTAATGTGGTTTTGTAATACATAGTATAGGTTTTATTGTGAACTGAGCCTATGTTGAAGTACTCACAGGGCAGCATCCTCATGTATGTGGTTCTACACAATTTTCCTAAGAGTAGGTTAATGTCTTGGATTAAGTCCTGAAATGGCTGGAGGCAGGATCATAATTGAGAATATTCTCTTAAGGGAGGAAAATGAGGGAAGAAGTCAAGAGAATTAGCATAAACTGCCTGAATTTGTTTTTCCTCACTTAGTAAAATTTGATCAGGGAAAGACAAAGGGAGGCCCTTTCTACACTGCCATATAATCCAGATTATCAAATAAAACAATATACATTATATGATTTGAACTGGATTATTTATGTCTACACTGTCATATAATCCAGTTCAAAGCAGATAATCTGGATTTTATATGGCAGTGTAGAGGCTCTTCCACACAGCCCTATATCCCAGAATATCAAGGCAGAAAATCCCACATTGTCTGCTTTGAACTGGGTTATCTGAGTCCACACTCAGTTAATGTGAAATTTTCTGCCTTGATATTCTGGGATATAGGGCTGTGTGGAAGGGCTCTTAAAGGGGCCGGAGATGGACTAAACTCTGGCAATAGTTGTGCACTGATCACTAAGAGCTCTTTCCCCCACTTGGATTGAGCAAAAGTGACAGCAAGAGTTTGTTCAAAATTCAGAAATCCTAATGGAACATCTGATCTGAAGGGAGTATTTTGCCATTTTCTTGTCATGGTAACAATCTTGTCATGTTTTCCACCCCCACCCTCCCGATCCTACTTGCTCTTTAATTACTAATGCTTCCTTTTTCTTAAGTAATATAAAATCCATTGCTTGACCAGCAAACTAGCTTGGTTCTGTGAATATGTTCTACCCATAGATTTTAAAAAAAGATTTGTGAAATTAACATATTTTTTTGCAACTTGTTAATGAGTTCATATAAAACAGGGTGGTCATGGTGAAGCTTATAGGTTGTGAATTAATGGAAATGGTGGCATTCTGAAAAAATGTTTTTCATGTTTAGACAAGTACATTACTTATTCTCTGTATCATTTGCCTAGCTCTCAAAGGTATTGTACTTGGTTTAACATAAATGTACATCTCCTGGGGTAGAAGGTGCTGTTGAAGTGCAGAGTCTTCAAAGTCTGTATTAGTAGCAGAGGCTGAGACATTGAATGATGTATTGATGTCTTGGAACATTTTTCATTTGCAGTTTAATATAGATCTGAGCTATTGTGCTCTTTTAACCAAATGACAATTGAAACTCCCAATAAAGTTTTTAATGATTTATTTGAAGTGAGTGTTAATTTCTTCCTTTGATGTTAGCTCACTGAGATGTCCTGTTCAAAGAATTTGTACTTTCAAGGAACAGATTCTGTGATAGAAATAAGTTACATAGAATTGCTTGTTTGTAACATTTTTATTTTTTATTGTTAAGAACTGGTTAAAAAGGCTATTAGAGCTGATGGTCATGTACTGGATTCTTGGTCTGTGCTGCTGGAAAATATAAACTCACACTAGCTTCAACTTCTGGATACTAACTGCATTTGTTCAAGACCTGTCTTTGTCATTTGAGAGATGGAATTCTTTTGAGGAAAAGAAATGAAGACAATTCTAAAAGCTGCTTTCCATTGGTCGTGGTTGTTTTGTATACAACCTGGGGGCAGGGACCACTGGGAGGAGCAGGGGGGTTTCAGAGAGGTCTCCATATTTCTGATGGTCTTAGGTGTCCCATTGGGAGAGAAGGCTGAAGATCTCTCCGCCTGTTCTTCTCTTCCTTTTTGGAAACAGATGGCGAATTCTCCTGCCAAAAGCCCTCCTCCGCTGTGATTGGCCGGCCCTCAGCTGACCTTTCAGCTAAGGAGAGGGCTGTTTCTGAGACAAGTTATATGTGGCAAGTTTACTAGTTCCATTACTAGTTTGGTACAGAGTGCTCACTGAGTGTTGGTGAATTACAACTCCCAGAATTCAAAAACCGCTCCCCCCAACCCCACCAGTATGCAATGTTGGCCATGTAGGTAGTGTGCCAAGTTTAGTGCAGATCCATTGTGGGCTGAGTTTACAA
Organism: Anolis sagrei; assembly: GCF_037176765.1. Classification (NCBI taxonomy): domain Eukaryota; kingdom Metazoa; phylum Chordata; class Lepidosauria; order Squamata; family Anolidae; genus Anolis; species Anolis sagrei. Next base: position 39,446,843 of record NC_090025.1, read on the forward strand.
CACTCTTTGATTGTAGGTGAACTATAAATCCTAGCAACTACAACTCTCAAGTGTCAAGGTCTGTTTCCCCCAAACTCCACCAGTGTTCACATTTGGGCCTATTGAGTATTTGTGCCAAGTTTGGTCCAATCCATCATTACTTGAGTCCACAGTGCTCTCTGGATGTAGGTGAACTACAACTGCAAAACTCAAGGTCAGTGCCCACCAAGCCCTTCACAGTTTTCTGTTAGTCATGGGAGTTCTGTGTGCCAAGTTTGGTTCAATTCCATTGTTGGTAGAGTTCAGAATGCTCTTTGATTGTAGGTTAACTATAAATCCCAGCAACTACAACTCCCAAATGACACCCCCCCCGAAAACCATTGAGTATTTGTGCCAGATTTGGCTCAGTGAATGAAAATGCATCTTGCATATCAAATATTTATATTACAATTCATAATAGTAGCAAAATTGCAGTTATGAAATTGTAACGAAAATAATTTTATTGTTGGCGGTCACCACATAATGAGGAACTTTATGAAGGGGTTGTGACTTTAGGAAGGTTAAGAACCACTGCCCTAGAGCTTGGAAAAGTTACTTTTGGACTATAATTCTCTACATTTCTCATCTAGCATGGCTGCTGATCAGGAGATTGTTAGCATAATAATCCAAAACAAATATGGACTATTATTTTTCCAAACTCTGTAACCCCTTGCTTACCCTTCAAAGGACATCCTGATGGTAAAGGTAATAGGTTTATTGCTTTAAATATTCCTGCGAATTAAAAGACAAAAGTGTTCTTCCTTGTTCTTTTGAAGTGATCACGATACTATAAATAACATTTCTAAGTGCCGTGCTCTTTAATTAGCTCTTTTGATAAAAATGATTTTTCAGATCTCCTTTTTCTGATTTCCTTTCAGAAATATGTTAATGAAAATCAATGACAGTGACTGCTGAATGAGTTGTTGGAAACAGGAGTGTTTTTCAGATTAGTTAAGAACAGCTTCTTTTCTTGAATAGTTTCTGTTTCTGTTCTGTTTTTGCCCTTGTCACTCTTACAGCTGCATATTATTCTGGGAAAAACCTGTTTGTTCCACCTCTTTGCCTCCTCCATAACTTTTTGGTCTCCTGTCTAGAAAAAGAAAGTTTGAAGAAGAAAAGGCAGAAAAGGGGTAGAATAATCATAAGAAAAATCATATTTAAAAAAAGAATATCATAGTTTTGATAAATGCTAAGGAAGAATAGGCTTTCCTAGTAAAACGCCCCCTGCTTTTTTCTTCTGTTGAGTCATGACATGCTTGATTTCTTTCGATCTACTCTGAACTTTGTGGTCCTGCGGCTTTACAGTGTAATATTGCTTGCACTGAATGAATTGGCAAACCCTCATTGGCTTTAAGGAGAGTGAGTCTCCTACCTTTTAATAGTGGATTCTGAGGTTGAGGGCTTTTCTGCAATGTTCTATGGTCATTATTTTAATATCAGACTAAACTGATAATTTTTGGGTTAGGGCTAAATGCCAGCAGATATTTCACAGCCATCTCTGTAAAAGTAGTTCATAAAATATTCTGTTAAAGGGAATTGCTAAATAAAATTGTTGACTGAAGTAAAAACAGTAGGTCCTCCTAGAGATTATTAGAGAGAACATATTAATAAAATCCACAAATAAAAAGTTACTAAAATTAAATCTGTTAATGTGGAGGACTGACTGACTATATTTTGTTTTCTGAACATGTCTGCTGTTGTTATGGAAACATATATCACTTCATATATTGGACTGCAACTTCCATCATCCCCCACCCAGTGTGGATAATAATCAGAGGTGGTGGGAGTTATAATTTAACAAAGTTCTGAAGACACAGATCCAGATAAGGCTGGCATAGAACTGTGGTGTTGATAATATAATGTTATGTCGTAAACAGTTGCATTTAGTTCAGTAGGAAGAAAAATGGCTGTTTACATAATTTTTTGTTGGCAGATTATATGGCAACCAGATTACAAAATACCATGGAAATAAAATATCATTATTGCAAAGGTATGCAATATATCATATCATATCATATCGCGGGTTGGGAGTACATTATTGTAGACATGTCCATGCTGAGAGTCAGCATGGTGTAGTCCAGACATGGGCAAACTTTGACCCTCCAGTGGTTTTGGAGGTCAACTCCCACAATTCCTAACAGATGGTAAAATGATTAAGATTTCTGGAAGCTGACGTCCAAAAGTTTGCCCATGCCTAGGGTAGTGGCTTGAGTGTTGGATTACAACTTTATAGAGACCAGAGTCTGAATCCCTGTTTAGACATGTAATCCCACTGAGTGACCCTGGAAAAGTCATATTCTCAGCCTCTGAAGAAGGCAAAGCTGAAGAAATGTTGCCATCGACCTCTGGCCCTGCAGGTGTTTTGGACTTCAGCTTCCAGAATTCCTGACCATTGGCTAGGGCTTCTGGGAGTTGGAGGCCCAAACACCTAGAGGGCCACAGGTTGAAGAGACGTGCCTGTCTCTATAAAACAAAAACCTCTTGAAGGCACACAACATCACTTACCACACCTAGTGTGGGGACATAGGGCATATGGCTTTACGCTACTATCAAAAGGAATTTCTGCTTGAGTTGACAGAAATTGTGTCAGATCTAGTGTTGAATATTCAAACTTGAATAAGTATTCTGAGTCTCCTTGATTAAATGATTCAAAAATTCATGATAACATTGAGGCTACCTTGAAGTCTTTCTTCTTTCACATGTAGGAGGGCACAGAAATTCAACAAGCTTTCTGTCTAGTTAGGATTTTGGTAATCTGGTATATGTGTTGTCACAGCTAGATCATTTAACCGCTTATTAAGTGATCAGGCTGTGACAACACATATAAGTTTTGGATTTCAATTGATTCCTAACCTCTGCAGGCTAGTAATTCTTGGACATGGGTGTATTCTGATGGTTTTCTGCTGATACATTTAGTTCTGTTCTAGAATCCATGATTAACCTCTGGAACACAGAAATGAACACACATGTCTGACTCAGCTCTCTTAGCCACTGTATAATTAGAGGCCAGCTGGCTGCCTCATATATCACAGAGCTTTGGATAGTGAAATAGCAGGGTTGACAGGTAGAATGCAGTGGACTTGGCGATGATGGCAGCACAGAGAGACAGTCATTTCATCTGTTTAATACTGTCCAGAAATCTCCTTCCCAAGAAACCTTGGGCGGCTATGTCTTTTAGCAGCACTCTGTGACTTAACATTCAGAATATTCTGTGGTTAAAATAGCAGATTTGCTCTGATCGTGGTGCCAAAATAATTGAAGTGCATTGTGATTTTTAATGTGAAGAGGCAGCAGCATAATAACCTCTCTTGACCGTCTGATTCACATTGCAGTCTCAGCAGCATTATGTATTTGACAAAAACGTCTGAAATAAGAAAAAGAAGTGCGTGAGTGGTGTAAAGTGCAACACTTCTCTTGTCATTTAAGAAATGCTGTGATATTATTACACAGCTTGGGTTGCACATCTTTGCTAATACAGTAGAGTCTCACTTATCCAACCTTTACTCATCCAACGTTCTGTATTATCCAATGCAGTCTTCCTCCCACCTGGATCCACAGCTGTTTCAATACATTACAATGTTTTGGTGATAAATTCGTAAATAAGTAATTACTTCATAACGTTACTGTATATTGAACTGCTTTTTCTGTTGTTTTGTTGTAAAACCAAAACATGTTTTGGTGCTTAAATTGTAAAATCATAACATAATTTGACGTTTAAAAAGCTTTTCTTTAATCCCTCCTTATTATCCAACATTTTTGCTTATCTAACATTCTGCCAGCCCGTTTATAAGCGAGACACTACTTTTTCTACATTGGTTAAATAATGTCTCTTGGCCTAATCCTTCTTCCCCAGTTCCTTTTAACATTGGATGAAGTAGGTCTGTTCAGCTGGCAGTCCACATGAGGATGTGGCCAGTGAGGCTGCAACAATTGGAAGCAAACCTGTCACAAATCTTTCCTGTAGTCTTACTTGGTGGCAGGAAGGGTTTGAAATGTCATCCTCTTTACACCCCAACCATGAATTTTTGAGACCTTTGTCCAATTTCACTGAAAAGCTCCCCCTTCCCAGGTCTGTTTTCTTTAGCCTCCCACTGATAAGCTAAGGAAAAGGGACCCCCCCCCTCTTCCCAGGACCATTTTATTTAGTTTCCATTGAGAGGCTAAAGGACAAGGACTTCTCCTCCTTGCCCCTTCCCAAGTCCTATATCTCTGACAGAGAAGTAACTCATCTGATGCTCAAAAAGGAAAGATGACTTCTGAATCCAGAAGTCCCAGAGGAGTTTGCTGTGTTCATTCTCTGTAACTTTTTCCTGCTTGTGATCCCACCAGTTCTTTGTCACAGGTAGATGGTATTTGTGGCACAAGTTCCAATGAATCATCTGAGCAACTGTGTTGTTGTTGTTGTTGTTGTTGTTATTGTTATTTTTTCTTCTTCTGTTATATTGTCATAATGTTATAAAATGCCATATGACCATAATGTTTATAATCTTTATAGGTCATAATAAACACTCAGAATTATCCTTAGTACCTTCTAACAAAGGTGAAAACATCTTGTTTGCTGTTAAAATTATGGTTGAAATTAGGATTTTCTACTTTCTGTGGGCACTAAGATGGTACTGTTCAATGCATGAGTGTAACATGAAACCCTGCTTCTCTTTCCTTCTCTTTGTCGTTCTTTTAAGGTTCCTTGAGGGAAGGGTTACCTGATGTTCTCCATTGCTGAAAGATTTGGTGGTCTAACACTTATTTATTTTTAAAGAAGGAATTCTTAAGCACACAGCAACACCTGTTTGGAACAAATTACAAAGAGGGCACTTTGTGCTGCTACGCTTTACATTAACCAGCAAATCCTTTTTTTTGGTTTCAGGGTCTTGAAAATTGAGGTGTGCATTAGATTTGATGGTGCACTAGATTTGAGTAAATACGATAATAGTTGCAGCAGTTGTTATTGCAGATGAAGCTCTACTTCTCCATACTTAACTAGCTGGAACTCAAGGCTACAAGAAAAATTGAGAAACTAGGCAGTCTTTAGGTCTTGTACAGAAAGAATACCTCTAATGAATGAAGGGGCCCTAGTGCTAAAAGCATGGAAAGTGAAGAAAGCAGAAAAAGTAAAGGGTACAAACTCCCATTTACTCTTTCCAGTTAGGCAAAAGCATTCCAATAAGAGCTAAGTTCTGCTAAGGTTAATACTGAAGCTGGCTCTGGTAGGTAGAGATTAATCCTTCTGTGCCATTGAACACCTGTATTAGGTTTGTTGGTATTCTATGCACCCCCAAACCCATCTGCCTTGTGGTAGTATCATGTTCACTATTTAGATAAATGTCACTCTAGGAAAAACAAATATTTCATTGCAAAACACTGCTTTATAATATTTTGTGAACAACTCAGTAGATTCAGAAGGATACTTCAATATTTTATACATAACTATCATGTATGTGACATTCATCAACTTTACACTCTTTTCAGCCAATTTCTCAGGAGCTGCAAATAAATCTTGACTGCACCCACTGCCATCAAAACTGCTTATAGAAAACAGGGCACAGAACAGAAAACTTGGCCCATATTTATATTAAAATATGTATCCCTTGCAAGAATAAGTGGCATGATGAATTATGTCTTTTGCTTCCTGAGGATTCATTGTTGCTGTGCCCTTTGTTGCAGAGGACAGAATACTGAGTGAAGGTTTTAAAATCTGATGGATTTTGCCTTTTCATATCTATAAAATTAAATCACAGATGCAATGTTTGTATAATAAGTCAGATTGTAGAGAACCTTGACTATCATGGATGCTCCACATGGCTGGTGCATGCAGTCTATCTACTCCTGTTTTCCTTTGACTTTTTAGAAAGGAAAAAAAAAGTGAAGATCAACAGAAATAATTGAAACATAACTCTTACTATCTCTCAACGTTGGCTATGTTCGTTAGGGCTAATGGAAGTTACAATCCAGTTATATTAGAAGGCTGTGTCATCCAAACAATGGATCTTGGACTAGTGTTCCTTCTAGAGCAGAAATGGAAATTTTATAGTTCAGAGAACATATTGAGGCCTTTGGATGCAGTATAGCCCTTGGGATCCTCACTGACCCTTTTCTCCAGTCAAAGCAGCAAAAACGTCATATCAGAATAGAACAAAGCATTGCATGGGCAGTTCTTTGACAAAACTGAAGGAAAAGTTGATAAGGAGAAGACCTGGTTATGGCTCACGAATGGCACACTGAAGGAGACAGAAGGCCTAATTTTTGCAGCCCAGGAGCAAGGAATCAGAACTGCAATGAAGGCCAGGATCAAAAAATCAGCTGATGACCCAAAATGCAGACTGTGCAAGGAAGCTGATGAAACCATTGATCATATCCTCAGCAGCTGCAAGAAAATCGCACAGCTGGACTACAAACAGAGGCACAACTATGTAGCCCAAATGATTCATTGGAACTAATGTCACAAGTACCACCTGCCAGTTGTAAAGAACTATTGGGATCATAAACATGCAAAGGTAGTGGAAAATGAACACGCAAAAATATTGTTGGACTTTTGAATCCAGACTGACAAAGTTTTGGAACACACTACATCAGACATCACGATTGTGGAAAAGAAAAAAGTTTGGATTATTGATGTCACCATACCAAGTGACAGTTGAATTGACAAAAAACAACAGGAAAAACTCAGCTGTTATCAGTACCTCAGAATCGAACTGCAAAGCTTTGGCATAAACCAGTACAGGTGGTCCCAGCGACAATCGGCACATGGTGCCGTGCCAAAAGATCTCAGCCGGCATTTGAAAACAATAAGCATTGACAAAATCGTGATCAGAAGGCCACTTTACTTGGATCTGCGCGCATCATTCGAAAATGCATCACACAGTCCTAAATGCTTGGGAAGTGTTCGACTTGTGATTTTGTGATACAAAATCCAATTATTATTATTGTTATTATTATTTTACAGACACAAAAACACATGTCACACAAATGAGATCTATATGCTGGATTTATTATTATTATTATTATTATTATTATTATTATTATTATTAAGTTGCTCCGATTTCTACTGATGGTTATTGAATTAACAGAGATGGTGTCAGTATTTCAAATATCACATTATGTTTTACACACCATGTAGTCTTAAGTATATCCTTCATGCAATTTGAGCTCTTAGTCATTTTTTTTAAGCTCTTAGTCTTTAGGTGACAAATTGAATGGTTTTTCCAACATGAAAATACTACTCTTTGCCCATAGTTCTCTAAGTTACTTTCAGAGCTTTCCAGCAGGGGCATTCCAGTTTTTTAAATGATCGTATTGTCTTTGTAAACTTGATGCTAAGGCCTATGGGCAGTGGGAATCTTCTGTGGATTATTGTGGTACTGCTGGGAGAGAGGGGAACCCACAGAAATCCTTTACCTCATTAATAGAGGTGATAATGTAATTTCTACTAGAAAGGTAGCATTAGCTTCATATTAAGCCCTTCGGCTTTTGACAAGAAAGAAAAAGGCAGGCGTTCTTGTTGAGTTAATTAAGCAACTGCCTGCTAGTGTGGTGGTTAGCAAGTGAATTATTTCCAGGGGAATCTGGCAGAATGCCTTATCCTGGAGAAGTTTGGAGTAGTAAGAAGAAAGCCTCTGCTGAAACAAGTCCATATCAAAGCCTGTTTGGAATTTACAGAAAGTGCTCTATTATGATGAGATCAAAACTGAACTCTCTGGTCTTGTCATAAAATGCTATGTGTGGTGCAAATCCTGCAGTAATCAGTGCTTGGAAAATGGTAGCCTAATGGTAAAACATGGATTCGACAGCATTGTATTGTTGAGATTTCGTCTCAGCAGGGCCTCAGACACTAGTCAGGAGTTAGAAGAAGATAAATGGAGCCAAATACACAGGCCAGTTTAAACGAGTGAAACCTGCTTGTTCTGCAAGGGTTGGGGACAAGGTTCCTCTACCAGCAGGACAATTATCTTAAGCAGCTGAATTAGCACTGGAGCAGAACAAAAACCTGATTATCTTAGAATGGACTAGTTAAAGCCCTTCAGAGAAGGGTGACAGGAACTTTTGAAGTTGGTTTTACAAAGTATTGAGTACCTTTGCAATCAACAGGTGCCAGTTTGTTTTTGCTTACTTAACTTTTTATACCACTATAAAAACTATTTTGCACTTTCACAGTGTTGACTACCTTGTCTCACTCATTAAGTGATAATGATGCCAGTTATCAATTTTAGGTGTTAACAAAATTTGGGAAAATCTAATACAACGCAAAGCACCACAAAAGGAAGTATTTCTTTCATAGTTAAATGGTGGAATTTACTATCATAGGGATATACGTGGCTATAGACTTGTCCAACTCTAAAGGGGGAATCAGACTAATTCATGAAGGCTATGAAGGGCTATTAATTATGATGGTGTCTTTGTATTACATTTAAATACACAGGCAATAAGCCTCTGAGTATCAGTTCTGAGAAACACAAGTGGAATTCCAGGTGAGAACAGAATGCTTGAGTAGATGAGCCATTGATCTGATCCAGTATGGTGCTTAATAATTTTTTATTTGGTTCTGTTTTGCAATAATTTCCACATCATATCAGTACTACTTTCTCTTGTCAAGGAGGAGTGCCTAATGAAATATTTCTCAAATTGCAGAAGAAGAACAGATAAAAGACTGTCAGGTAAAATGGGCAAAGGATATCAGTCACAACATATATACACATCAATGGGAAGAAATCTGGAACAAAAAATTAAAATATATGGCAGCCACCGATATACAAGAAAACTGGTATAAAATGCAATTTAGATGATACTATACCCCTGCTGAATTCTAAGTTTCTGTTAATCACATAAATGAACCACACTGACCACATACATCTGCCTCGACCCTCAGGGAGAAACGGGTAAGAAATAACATTGTTGTTGTTGTTGTTGTTGTTGTTATTATTATTATTACTTTTATTTTAATAATGGCTCTCTGTAATGATTTAATAGGTCTAAATAACCTTATCTATCTGATCTTGGAAGTTAAGAAGGATCAGCTCTAGTTAGTACTTGGTTGGGAGACCACCAATGCATACCACGAGCTGTAGACTATAATTCAGAGGAAGGAACTGGCAAAACCACCTATGAGTACTTACAAATTCATGAGGTTGCCATAAGTGGAAATGTGAATTGTGGCATAGATGTATAATGATGTAGCATTGAGAAATGATGCATTGTCAAACTAATTAAGGCACACCTTCAAGAGTATGGCAGGGCTAGAGAAATAAGGATTGTAATGCTGCAGTCTTCAATGTAGATACTGTACTTAAATCTGCTGTGCTTAATTACCTAGAGCTTCTGCTTAATTATTTGCTAGTCATTTAGAATTGAGAATCTGTGTGGTGTGATGGTCTGAACATTGCACTAGAACTCAGGTATGGAAACTGACTGGATGACTGTGAGTAGGTCACACTCTCTTGGCCTCAGAGGAAGGCATAGGCAATCCCATATGAACAAATCATGCCAAGAAAACCACATGACAGGTTTGTCTTTGGTTTGCCATAATTCACAAAGCCACCACCATTTGGAATTCCCAAGTTTTATAGCAGGCCATTATACATCCTATTAGGTTTGTTATAGAGCAGCAAACTGTTCTGTGCTTGTTTTCCCACCAGATGCTGCTACACACATTTTGTATTTATATAAATATTTGTATCCTCGTCTACATTTGTGGACCTCAGGGCAGTGTACAATAAAACCAGTTTTATTACAATATGTAATAGTGAAGATTAAAAATTTAAAACAACATTAAATATTTTATCACTTAAAACAAACAATTTAAAACAAACTGTTCAAAGTAATACCAACCATAGTATATGTTCAAATATACATATATGATACCTTTGTATTCATTGAAAAAATATAAGTATAAAGGGTAATATGAAAAGTTGTCCTACTTATTGTGCTTGTCCTTTTAAAAGAAAACACACTTTGTTAGAACAAGAAATTGAATATTTTCAAGCATGTAAATAAGATATGTAATGGTTGGCTGAGGCAGCTATGAATCTCTATCTCAACTCCACAATAGAAAGGGTTTTATTTTCCCCCCCAAAAAGAACCAGACAAGGGTGAACTTTTTTTCTCCTTTGAGACAATCAGTGCACCACGAACATGTAAAATGCTGACAGATAGGCAAATGCAGTTCTCGTTCTAGGTAAGTGTCTTTTATGGATTCGTTATAAGCCAGAATGTTCAGAGTAGTGTTGTCAGTTGACCAGTAGATATGCCAGCAATGATAATGTCAGCCAAGACACCTTTTGAGATGTGAAGGGTTATACATGGTGCTGATTTTCTGTGCACAGAAAGCTCTTGTGTAGGCTTTTGTAAATAGAGGAGAATATGGGTGAGATTATCTTTGTGAATTCCTCCTTTTTTTGACGTTCCTGGCATATTACCCTGAATGTTGCAGAGGATCCTGAACCTAGATTTTTTTGAGGGGAGGGTGTGTGAAGAATAGTCGACTTCAAAGGGAGAATTTGTGAAAACTCCATCCCCGCTGTTCCAATTCATGGAAATCTTTACTAAAACAGCAAAAGTTCATTAACCGCAGGACAGCAATGGCTACAAACTGAAGAATTCTTATTTTTATGTAATATATACCAGCACTTGCATCTACTGTAAGTAGAATACTGAGTATAATTTTGGGTATACCCACATCATATACTCTCTGTAGGTTCTCTGTCTTTCAATTTAGAACAGTCTGTTTTGCATAAAGTTTTCTAAAGAGTATTTCCCCCTCTGGCTGTGGTTCATTGTGGCTTCTGTTGCATGGGATGGGCGACTGGGTTGTCTGTGATTCCATGGTCTTGGCAGGCTTAGAAGGAAGTCTGAAATAAGGTTTTATGATGATGGGCTGGCAGGGCAGACTGTTCTAACCAATTCCATTTTCTGCTCCAGCTGCATGGCTTTTTCAACAAATTGTGCTGTTGGCAACTGCCCACTCCCACTCAGAGAGAGCCCAGAAGGAAGCTCGGCAGATGGAAATACCAACATGGAGTGGGAGCAGCAGCTATGCATGCATCTTTGCTGGAACCTGTTGTGTGCTGTCTGATGTAGCAGTGTAGAAACATTGTTTTTACAGTTGGGGGGAAAAGTGTGTGCTGATTCCAAGAGTGCTCAGGCTTTGAAGTGTCAATGAAGAGATAGCAGCCTGGAGCACTCCTGGGACACAGCTGGATGCTCCACAGCTGGTTTTACAACAGGGTTCTGTATTATGCACTCTGTAGCTAATTATCTGCCATGCAGCGTAACATATTGTTTGCTGGGTGAAGTCCCTGGGATACTGGATATGTTATGGGCGCTTATGGGTACTGATTCATTTTGAAAATACGGAACTCCCCCCCCCCTTCCTGTTCCTTTTATTTTTTTGGAGGTGGGGTGTGTGTGTGTGTGTGTGTGTGTATGCAGATATGCATGTAGAACTACATGCAGAACATTCTTGGATGAAATGTGTGTGCTGGATTTCAAAACATTTCTGCATGTGCAGTTCACCTTTTTCATGTTTCTAAGGTTTAGACTTCCAAACTTCATCACTTTTCTATTAGTATTTTTTGCATAAATATTCATGTATTACACTATTTTATACGATATTTGTTCCTTGCCTATACATATCATTTTCTAGTTGGTTCTATCATAAAAACATGGAAAAAGTTTATTAAACTGCAAAAACCTTTGTTTTTGTGGGGCATCCCGCAGACATTTTGCTATAATTTTTTGATGACTACATCATCGAGTCTCAACCAATTTAACAAAGTTTGTGGCGGCCATAGAAATGAAGTTTTTGGAGTATAGCAACTACTTTCAAAGTAAGTGCAGTACAGGAAAAACACTTTCAAACCAGGAACAGATTTTTCCCCCCCAAATTTTGATGTAGTGTTATCAATGCAGTTGGATTGATTATGGCTCCAGATAAAAATTTATTGAGTGTTTCTGCTGTATTGTTGTTCCTTGAGCGCAGTGCTCCTTATCAGTGCTATTAAGGCCATGCCTATCTTGGGGTTTTTTGTCGTGTCAGGAGCAACCGCTCCTGTTGTGAGAGAATTGGTCGTCTGCAAGGACGTTGCCCAGGGGATGCCTGGATGATTTTTGATGTTTCATCATCCTTGTGGGAGGCTTCTCTCATGTCCCCGCATGAGGAGCTGGAGCTAATAGAGGGAGCTCATCCGCCTCTCCCCGGATTCGAACCTGCGACATGTCGGTCTTCAGTCCTGCCGGCACAGGCATTTAACCCACTGCGCCACTGGGGGCTCCATCTTGGGGTGAAATCAATAAGATGGAGTGCAACTTTACACTCAAAGAATTCTGCAGTAGTTATGCAGCTTTGCCTTGTTAGAGAATGCTGATGTTGTGCAAGCAAATCAAGAACAATAAGCAATTTACACCTATACAACTTGTCTCTTGCTACCTTGAACTCAATATGAGTATTCTGTGTCAGAATAAACATGTCCAAGCTATACTCGCATCTGTCACCAGCAAATTGCCAACCTGGGCTTTTGTTGAAAAGACTGAACATGTCCAAACTATACCTGCATCTGTCACCAGCAAGATGCCCACCTGGGTGTTTTTTTAAAACAAAAAATTGTTCTCAGCGTGTTTTAAGGCAGGAATCTGTCTAGAAGCTACTAAGAGGAAGATTTGAATTCTTTGCCATTTGTTTGTATCCATGATATTCAAGCCATAAAAGACAGTACAGGCTGTCTCCAAGTTATGAACAAGTTAGGTTCTGTAGGTTTGTTCTTAAGTTAAATTTGTATGTATGTCAGAACAGGGACGTTTTTAAAATGTAACTCCAGCCCTCTCTGTCTGTCTGTCTGTCTGTCTGTCTGTCTATCTATCTATCTATTTATCTATCTACGCTTTGAGTAGCATAGGGAAGAGTTAACACCTCTGTGGTGTTTGTTTTGCTCTGTGTGCCTCTGTTCAGAAGATTTTACCTCACTTTCTATCCCTGTGATAATTGGATTTCTTTTTTAAATGGCTTGTAGTAGAAACAAGGATTGGTGATAAAGCTTCAGGGGAGACACCTTTCCCCCATGATAACTCTTTCAGGAGTGAATTTCCTTTCCAGGGGGTAGATTTATCTCCCTAACATGTCACCCCTGTTCTTAACTTAGAATCATTTGTAAGTCAGATGTTTGTAACTCAGGTACTGCCTGTACTCTTTCAAAGTCTATTCAGAAATGACTTTTTCTTGTTATTTACACTTCAGTGGCCATACTTTAATAATGCCAGATCTATGCTTTTTTTTAAAAAACAAAACAAAACACCCTGGTTGGGCAAAAGGAACTTGAGTATCAGAGGCTCTGTTAAAGGAGGTATTTCTGTATATATACTACTAGACCAATGTCCATTTTAGTAAGATGCACTCATGAATGATGTCACAGGAAGTGCCTTTTAAAATATATGTTACACAATTTAACTAGCTGGTGACCAAATATTTCTGCACTTTTATTGAACTAGTTGGTGATATATTCCAAATTGCACTTTTACAGTACTTCCTCTGTCAACAAGAGGTAGAAGTAGAATTAATTTTCAATGTTGAGGCGAATTTCTTGCTTCAAGGAATCATATCAGGCTGAAAATTGACATGTTTGCTTCTAAATTCCTGAAATGTGCAAGCAGTAGAGAAAGGAGCACGAACTCTTGACACCTGGTACTTGATAGTTCACGGAAGGCCAGAATTATTATCTCCCTTGAGAAGTCGGTTAGGGCAAATTCCTGAAGATCAATCTGTGGCTATGGATCTCTTAAATGTTAGTCTGAGCAATATGGGTACAATCCAGTATAAATTTCAGTTGAAAGAGAGATATGCAATTAGTCCATTCTCTTGGGAAACAAATCAGAATGGTTCTACCTAATCCATACAGGGAAATCCATACTATTTGAAATAGGTTGTAACCAATAAAAACCAATATGAGAAGGCCAGCATATGGCAGTAGCAGTCACACAATAATAATAATAATAATAATAATAATAATAATAATAATAACAACAACAACAACCACCACCACCACCACCTCTGGGGATGCTTACCATACATGCAGTCGAAACGTCAGGAGAGAATGCTTCTAGAACATGTCTATATAGCTTGAAAAACCTACAACAACCCATCTTCTCAAATCTCAGCAACACATCCTAGTTTGACATGATATTCAGATGAAGTGGGATGTAGTGTTCATTTCTTTACAATTTACATGTTAATTGGGTACTTCATTTGTATGATAGGTTTTTTTTCTTTAATCTGTTGTTATCCAGACTAAGCCCCTGGGAAGGATTGAGATTGAAATTGAACTAAAAGAATCTTTATAGGGCACAAAGCTAAGCATTTTTAAGTCTCATTGCTCTCAGAGGGAGAGATTTAAACTTATTCTTGAGTTTCCCATTAAAACTAATGGGGCTTAAGTGCTTAACTCTGGCTGGATTGTGCCTAAGAAAGGAAGTTATCATATACTCTGAAAAAGCTGTGATGTTGACACCTGGTTTTGATTGGGTTTGGGAAACCATCTCTGGTAATAAGCTATCATTCTTTTAGCCTGAATTTTGTAACAGATATTATCATGTTCCTAAAATGTTTCTTCTGCTTGGCCTTCTCTTACACTATTGGGAACAGTTCCAGACCAATTAATATGTATGCCTTTTTAAACACAATTATAAAATGACAAAGAGTGAAAGTGAAATACTCAAGGCGCAATTGCAAACCGTGCCAACAAAGAGAAAAAATAGGACAAGTGCAAAGAGGCCAGAATGGATGTCCAAAGAACTTCTAACTGTGCTAAGACACAAAAGAGACATGCACAAGAAGTGGAAAAAGGGAGAAATCACCAAAGAAGAATTCAAACAAATAGCCAACACCTGTAGGGAAAAGGTCCGCAAAGCTAAAGCAAAAAACGAGCTCAGACTTGCCAGGGACATTAAAAACAATAAAAAGGGCTTCTATTCTTATGTCAGTAGAAAAAGGAAAAACAAGGAGGCGATAGGACCTCTTCGAGGAGAAGATGGGGCAATGCTGACAGGGGATAGGGAAAAGGCAGAACTACTTAATGCCTTCTTTGCCTCGGTCTTCTCACAAAAAGAGAGTCTTCAACCTCAGCAAGATGGAGTGGATGAGGGATTGGAGGACATCCAACCCCAAATTGGGAAAGAAGTCGTCCAGGAATACCTGGCCACTCTTAATGAGTTCAAGTCCCCAGGACCAGATCAACTACACCCAAGAGTATTGAAGGAACTAGCGGAAGTCATTTCGGAACCATTGGCAACCATCTTTGAGAGTTCTTGGAGAACGGGAGAAGTTCCAGCAGATTGGAGGAGGGCCAATGTGGTCCCAATCTTCAAGAAGGGAAAAAAGGACGACCCAAACAACTACCGTCCGGTCAGCCTCACGTCGATACCGGGCAAGATTCTGGAAAAGATTGTTAAGGAAGTGGTCTGCAAACACTTAGAAACAAATGCAGTCATCGCTAATAGTCAACATGGATTTATCAAAAACAAGTCATGCCAGACTAATCTGATCTCTTTCTTCGATAGAGCTACAAGCTGGGTAGATGCGGGGAATGCCGTGGATGTAGCGTACCTGGATTTCAGTAAGGCCTTCGACAAGGTCCCCCATGACCTTCTGGCAAGGAAACTAGTCCAATGTGGGCTAGGCAAAACTACGGTGAGGTGGATCTGTAATTGGTTAAGTGGACGAACACAGAGAGTGCTCACTAATGCTTCCTCTTCATCTTGGAAAGAAGTGACGAGCGGAGTGCCGCAGGGTTCCGTCCTGGGCCCGGTCCTGTTCAACATCTTTATTAATGACTTAGATGAAGGGCTAGAAGGCATGATCATCAAGTTTGCAGACGACACCAAATTGGGAGGGATAGCCAATAGTCCAGAGGACAGGAGCAGAATTCAAAACGATCTTGACAGATTAGAGAGATGGGCCAAAACTAACAAAATGAAGTTCAACAGTGACAAATGCAAGATACTCCACTTTGGCAGAAAAAATGAGATGCAAAGATACAGAATGGGGGACGCCTGGCTCGAGAGCAGTACGTGTGAAAAAGATCTTGGAGTCCTCGTGGACAACAAGTTAAACATGAGCCAACAATGTGATGTGGCGGCAAAAAAAGCCAATGGGATTTTGGCCTGCATCAATAGGAGCATAGTGTCTAGATCTAAGGAAGTAATGCTACCCCTCTATTCTGCTTTGGTTAGACCACATCTGGAATATTGTGTCCAATTCTGGGCACCACAATTCAAGAGAGATATTGACAAGCTGGAAAGTGTCCAGAGGAGGGCGACTAAAATGATCAAGGGTCTGGAGAACAAGCCCTATGAGGAGCGGCTTAGGGAACTGGGCATGTTTAGCCTGAAGAAGAGAAGGCTGAGAGGAGATATGATAGCCATGTATAAATATGTGAGAGGAAGCCACAGGGAGGAGGGAGCAAGCTTGTTTTCTGCTTCCTTGGAGACTAGGACACGGAACAATGGCTTCAAACTACAAGAAAGGAGATTCCATCTGAACATTAGGAAGAACTTCCTGACTGTGAGAGCCGTTCAGCAGTGGAACTCTCTGCCCCGGAGTGTGGTGGAGGCTCCTTCCTTGGAAGCTTTTAAACAGAGGCTGGATGGCCATCTGTCAGGGGTGATTTGAATGCAATATTCCTGCTTCTTGGCAGGGGGTTGGACTGGATGGCCCATGAGGTCTCTTCCAACTCTTTGATTCTATGATTCTATGATTCTATGAAAGAGTAGCCATTTGGGTTACTTTGCTTTGTAAAAGCTCATTTACTTTGCAGTGTTCAGTTTGTTGGCTCAACTTGAAACATAGCATGCTTATCACTGGTAGTTTTAATAAAGCAACAAACGCACGATTATCTTCTCTACTTAATATTTTTTGGAAAATGACATAATATAGTTTTATTAGTTTTTTTGCTAGGTGGTTTGGGGATAGTTTCAGTAAATTCTTTAAATGGGATATTTTAACTGTTTAGTGTACAGCGCTTTTGTGCACTTTTTCTCCCTCAGTTCTCTGAATCTCCACCCTTACGTTAAAGCTATATCATAATTAACAAAGATTCTTCTAATTTAGGATTCCTATATCCAACAATAGCCAACCAGAAAGTTTTGAGAACTGGCCTTTAGTATGGCAGATTTAGTAATACTATACTCATTTTCTAGTATCTGGTTATTTAAAAAGTTTTTTTGTTTGTTTGTTGCATTTTAGTCTTACAGAAGAAATTCTTAGCTATTGATGAGAAGGCCTGACTGCTTGGTTGTATGCCTTCATGTGGACAAACATAACATTGAACCAAATGATCATAGTTACAGATGGCAGCAGTATCAATTTCTGCAGTTCTTTTCCTAGAAGACATAGTCATGCATATTGCTGTTGGCTGAATCCATTCCCTGGCGTTATACATTACTTGTTAGTGCAAGAACATGCCCAAGGTGCTCAGGTTTCTACATGCAAAAGAAAGCATATTATATGACCTATCCCTGAAAGTTGGGTTTAGCAGAAGATGATAAATATAACAGTTTCTTTGGATTTACTAAAGCAAATGGAATTTGATGTCATCATAGAAATTTTGAATAACCTTCTGGAAATAACACTGTTCAAAAATGCGAGTATGGTTTTTTTTCTCCTTACACAGTCCTTCCTGCAAACATTTGGTATCTTTCCACTCCTTACAATGCTTGTAATATTGGGGTCCATACAGTTTTGCTATGCTAATAAGTGACATGAGGAATATTTGGAAAATAATGAAAGTGCTGGAAAAACGGATTGGGATTTAATTTTATTTTTTGCTACACATAATTTTAACACACTATATTCCCAGATATTGCAAAAATATAACAGAAAACAATATTTAACTGTGAACTCAGATTTATTCACCACCTTCTTCCTCCATATTAGAAGAGCTCACAAAAAGCTTAGCCGTAATCACATTTTATGTTCACATATTATGTGAACATATGAAGAAAGGGAGTGCCTTTGCCTTGCCCTGCTCTGTCATCACTTTTGTCATCCTCTACATGTGAAGGGCAATGAGTTTGAAGGGGGAGATGTTCCCATGTCTCTGACATAAGCCTGAAACCTGGAAAATTGAGTTATCTCCATTGCAGACTCCATCTGTATGAGGGCAAGGACAGTGGAGAGAGGGGAGCCACAGGATTACGAATTCCCAGTGACTTCACAATTCCATTTTGCTGTCCAGTTTGCTTGTCATTTGATGTCATCATCTTTGGTCTAACATCTCTATACATATTTGTAATACTAATTTGATAGTTGTAGGTTCTTTTTATAAAGGCATTGATGTTACTTATTTTGTTCATGCCATTACTGATATTTAGATTTTGCTTTATTTATCTGAACTCAAATGATTCCTTTGACTCAGTCTTGGGATTGTGTAATAGCTGGTCTATTTTAACCTTCATTTTAACCTTCGTTTTTAATTGTTGTGGTATGAAATTTTATCTTGACATTTTAATGATGATATTTTTGTTATCTTTTAACCTAATCAGGTTTAAATGTGTGTTGGTTCGCTGTTGTGGGAGTCTTGGGATGGTGATTGTTGCCTGTTTGTGCACGTTTCTGTTTTTGTTTTTAATGTTGATGCGGTCAATAGACTATTCAATAAACTTTGCTTGCATATCCTTTGACTCAGCATTTTGGAAGTTCAGGAGCAAAGATCTCGGTTCATTTATAGCTCAAGTATCTTTTTAACCAGTGTTTCCCTCTAGTTTCTGTGGTCACTTGAACTATTCCTAAGGTTCACAGTATTCACCCATCTTGCTCAGTAGACATTGCTGTCTTGAACTTAATTATCCACAAACCCAATTTTAGAAGTTTTTTTTTTTAATCAAGCCATGCTTCTGATATCTTTGCCAGTATGAAGGAATTCATCTGGTCATCTTCTGCTGACAGGTTGTAAGCAAGATGTGAATTTCCTTTTCACTCTTGGTTCCAGAACTTTAGAATTATATCTCTGTAAAATCTCAAAGTTCACTATATAGTTCTTCTTTCCATTGGTGCTATTGATTTTTCTGTTGAGGAGATTATTCACAGTTGAACTCAGATTTCATCTCTAAATATTGTTTTCTGTGACAGACCCATTATATTTTTGCAATATCTGGGAATATAGTATGTGTTAAACATGTACAAAAGGTATGTTACAAAATGATATGTTGCAAAAAAAAATTACATCCCATGTCTGCCTATCTTTTAGCTCACTTAACTATCAGAAATAAGTATATTTTATTCAGATAATTTGGGGCAGAGAAAAGCCCAGATGGGTAATTTACAGAATTAGTGTAGTAAAGGGGAAACATATCTAGCCAAGATTTTGACCTATCCTATTCTGTAATATAATAGGGTCTCTTTGATAAGAGGCCCTATTATATGTAGCAGTTTTTATCAGCTTTTGAAATACCCTTTTGTTGGTATGTGTGTGAAAGCTGAAATAAGAAAAAATTGCAACATAAACGTTTTGTTAGTTGCAGTCATATCCTAACGTGGTAGTTGGTTTAGGAAAAAGGTATTGTCTAAAACAGGGGTTCTAAAACTGTGCTCCGTGGAGCCTTTGGGGCTCCATGAGTGATAATCAGGGGGTCCACAGTGCTTTCTGCCTCCTCTTTCCTCCTCTTTCCTCTTCCTCCTCCTCGTGCTGCTACTGCTGTTGCTGTT
The DNA here is from genome assembly GCF_037176765.1 of Anolis sagrei. Lineage (NCBI taxonomy): Eukaryota > Metazoa > Chordata > Lepidosauria > Squamata > Anolidae > Anolis > Anolis sagrei. The sequence continues at coordinate 39,466,542 of NC_090025.1, forward strand.
CCTGGGAAATTTAAGTTTTTTGCTGCTGCAGCGTCCTCCTGGGGCAAAGACCCTTTCTCCCCTGTCTCCCTCATTTCCCATACTCTTTTCCTTGCCACCCAGATGTTCCCCCCCCCACCTTTTTTGCTTCCAAAATCCTATTTCCCTCCCAACTCTCAAGAAGTCGCTCAAGGAGTCTTTGATTGTGGTTTTCCAGAATGGCAGAAGGGAGTTGAACTGGATGGCCCTGGGGTTGCTCCTATTACTGTTAATAGTACTACTCCAACTACTATTACTACAGAGGCTGGATTGTCATCTGCCACTGGCCTTTTGTTCTTTCCTGACTGGCATAAGGGCTCCTATTATTAGGGGGTTGGACTGGATGGCCCCTGAGATTCTCCACTGAAATACTGTTAAGTTTATGTTGGTTAAAATTATTCTTCATTTAAAATTTTGTATTGTTCTTTCTTTCCTCTTTTTTTGTGCTACAAAGGAGATATGTGCAGTTATTTTTCAATTAGTTCACATCTGCCTCTGGCCCGGCCTGTCTGTCAAATTTTAAAACACAATGCAGCCCTTGTGTTCAAATGTTTGCCCATGCCTGAGACACACACACTACACACACAACAACAACAACAACATAAACATTTATTAGGGGTCCATGATAAATGTTTGCTTCAAAAAGGGGTCTGTGACTGAAAAAAAAAATTGAGAGCTCCTGGTCTGAACTATTCAAGCACAGAATGGTGGCCACTAGTGCCATTATGTAATCTACAGAGAGTTAGGAAATTATCTGGAAGTAATGGAGCCAGTGGTTTTTCTCTTGCAGGTCCATTATGAAACAGAGTGATATGTGGAATGAATAGTCAGACCTTGTTGGCTTTAATAAAATAATTCCAGTAATGTCGGATAGTGTGTGGGAATGGGGACAAACCAATCACTATTGGATCAATTTGTGTTCAATTCTTATCCCTGTGTTTCTTTCCTTCTCTAGGCTTGTCAACCTGGTCCCAGCATTCTAGGTCTCAACACCGGAGGAGTTCATGCTCTAAGCACGAAGACCGAAAACCATCAGAGGTACTCTTTTGTTAAAGAATCCATGCATCTTGCTGAAACAAAGATATGTCTCCTTTTCCTAATACTTCTTTTTCTTTCCTTTTCTGCTCCGTCTCAGCTGGCACCCAACAACCTTTCTTCTGGCCAGGAGATCAGGGAGCTCAGCTGCTGCCACAGTCCCTGCCAGCATCAAGTTAGTTATTTAGCCATGAATATTGGGTTAGTTTGGCACTAACCCAACTTAGTTTTTTTTAGTCCTTTTCTTTCTGTTTTTTTTTTTTTCCTTTTAAAAATTATATCGGGTGATTTGTTTTTTGGATCATGGTAAACAGTGAAAATGTATTTTTAGGAGTGCTTTATGTAATCTCTTAGCTATTACGTGGCACTGATGAATATTGTTATTCAGAGAGTAGAAATATTTGCCTCTTTCAGTTTTTCATGGTTGTCTCTTTGAGAAATCAGATCAGAGAAGGAAATAGAATTCAAATGTATTTTTTTCCCAGTGGATCACCAAATGCTAAATTAATGCAGATTGGCAGAAGAACTTTGGGAGAAAAATAATACTAGAAGGAAAGGGGTTTATTTTTGAGGGTTGAACTTCACTGCAATCGCATATCTTAAAACGTTATGGATTTGGGCCAAGTCATATTTCCTCTCTCCTTTGTTGTTCGTTGTCTTCAGAATTACCCTGATGCTATTATAGCCTTCTGCCAAATTATTCTATTTATTTACTAATTTTTTAATCTACTTCTCCGAGACATAACCTCTTAAACCAGTTTCTGAGAAGTGGGTGGTAGTGATAGATGCAAATACTCATAAATATGCAAACAAATTCCAAGTTGTTGAAAACAGATTGCACATGTTATGGTTTAGTAAGAAGTCCCTGTTTGGACAAACAACTTCCCAAAGATTTCATAAAGTAATTTTTTCATGTCAGGAGCGACTTGAGAAACTGAAAGTCGCTTCTGGTGTGAGAGAATTGGCCGTCTGCCCAGAGGACACCCGGATGTGTTACCATCCTGTGGGAGGCTTCACTCATGTCCCCGCATGAGAAGCTGGAGCTGACAGACTGGAACTTACCTTGCTCTCTGGATTCGAAACACAGACCTTTCGGTCAGCAATCCTGCGGCACAAGGGTTTAACCCATTGTGCCACCATGTGTAAGGTGCATAGCAGCAGGAAGGGAATCCAATGATTGTGGGAGTAGCTAGAGCTTGGGAAAATTTCATTTTTGTACTACACCTCCCATAATTCTCCAGACATTGGCCATGCTGTCTTGTGGATTCAAAGTCCACAAGTTCAAAAAAGATTTTTTTTCAAACTTAGGGACACAGCTACAAATAGCCTGCTCTATTGCTCACTATTATAGCTATTCTAGTTGGTAAACACATGAGCAGAGATGTAGACAATCTTATTGATCAGCTTTAGAAAGATGTAGATTGTCTGATTTATTTTTTCTAATGGTGGGTACAGATTTGCTTGTATAAAGGAATGCATACAGTGGTCTGCTCCTTCCATTAAAATGAATGGGAAAACCAGTTATTTGACCCATCCTTAGAATACATAATTTAGTTGGAGTGTTGTATATTTGACATTTCAGGTCTCCCCTCCGCATATGTGCAGAACTAAATGTATAAGAGCTAAATGTATAGGATCATATATTAAAAACATTTGTTCCTACACTTTAGTCAAGGAAGCTTCTAGAATGCCTGTTTAAAATTATTGACAAAATGCCCCTTACTCTCAGGCTCCTCATTTGAAACATGACACAGAAGGGAGGAATAAAGCGTTGATGAGAGGAAAGGAAAACAAAGCACAAGTTCTTAAATGTTATATGTGCGGATACTTGTGCCAGTAACTGTTTTAAAGATCAGTAATTTTACAGTGTTGGCTCTGGGCATGCCAGTTGCATCTACAGAACTGTCTGGATGGCAATATGGGGCAGTAATTCTTGAAATTATATTCTTGATTATCTATTAAATTCTTCTTTGTCTTGCAGCCAAAGCAACTCACCACAAATGTTTAGTCCTAACAGTATTCACGCCCTATTTTTCTCCCAGACATTTAAGACAATTTCTTAAAAGATGTCTGAAATGTTGTACTTGGCATAGTCATTAGAGAAATGTTACTCTGTAGCTCGTGATATTTGCTAACATTTGTAGACACCGCCAAATAAAAATGGCTTGATATTCCAGTTTCCTACAAATACGTTTGTCTACCTTTAACTTAACCAAAGCCTTTTAAATAAAAAAAATCAATCTGTGTAGAGCTGTAACATTATTCTTCCTCTGTAAAGTACAGCTGTGGAACATGTGGTCTTCCAGATGTTCCTGTATTGCAGCTTACATTCACCTAGGCCCCTTCTACGCTACCATATAATCTAGCTCAAAGCATATAATATGTATTTTATATGGCTTTGTAGATGGCGCCCTAGTCAGCACATCCAATGGTGAGGATTGATGGTTGTTGCAGCACAACATCTGAAGGGTTATTTGGAATCCCTGCTGTAAACAAAGAATATTAATAAAATTGAAGTCTCTTGCTCTGGAATTGCAGGCTACAAAGGTTGATTTTTTTAAGAGGACAGGAGGATAGGGCAGACTGTATTCTTCTCCAACCTTTTTCAAGCTAGATGGAGACTTTGGATATGTTACTTTCTGGACTACTATTCCCTTGTCACTACACAGTCACTGTCTGTATTGTCTGGTGATTCTGGGAGTTGTAATCTAAAACTAATTTCCAGTTTGGGCTATATGTGATATAGGAGTTAGAGTAAAGATCTGCCAGTCATGGCAGCATGGGTAGTTCTGTTGTTTCTTTGTTCCTCATTTGAATTTGACTGGTTTCGGTGGGAGTTACTGGGACTCTCTGTGATATCTTCAAAACCCCCTGCTTTTAATTGCTTACATCCCAGAATCAATCCAGCCAGCAATATTACCCCTTTATTTATATTTTCAGCAGGTTGGGGGTGTTAAAATCTCGACTGAGCTGAAGTGTCATTAATATACCTGCTTAATCTGCCTGTAGAATTTGCACAATTTCTGGTCTGGAGAAATCTGTGACTATTGTGATAGAATAGAACTGGAAAGCCTTATGCAATTATTTCATTGTACTAGAGCAGTGATTATATATAAACAGTATGCAAGAAACAGATTTATATGATCATTCTGGAACATTTGGAAAAAATATTCTGCAGTACTCCAAGCATTGACAATGGATCAGTCCCCAGTAAATATCTGGAATTAAACCATACATGGTTTGAGGTTTTGAGCCAGAATAAACAATATTTTGCTGCTATTCATTCCATCCTGGGCAGTCTGTTTGCAGCTTTTTAAGTATGTGGAGCAAAACTACCATATTAGTGTGCTGGCACTAAATTGAAGAGGCTTCAGATGGACTGTTTTAGAGATGCTGTCTGTCTTGTGGTAATCTTCGTTGGCTCTGCATGGAATGGTTGATTTATTTATTATGCCTTTGTGAAAATTATCTAACCCTGGGCTGGAATCATGTTGCAAACTATGCTAGTTATTACACTTGTTCTGGGGTCACATGGTGGTGGCTAAGCAAAAAAACAGAGGCTTTGAGCACCCCCCCCCAACCCCCCCCCCCCAATTCCTAACAGAGGTGGTGTAAAAATTCAACTGCAGCATCCATGACCTGTTTTCTCCTGCTTCCACTATCTATAATGCACCAACAAAATTCCAGCATCTACCTCCTTCCCCTATGGTAAATCTTACTTTGGTGCACATGGCATTCAACGGTTCTTGTTAATGCAGAAGCTTGAAGATGCAGTGTGAAGCATGAATTATATGTGGTTGCTTTGTAATATTTTATTGGCAGAAGTGTGTGGGGAGAGGAAATGCATAGTCTTGCTCTTTTTAATGCCTGTCACTTTGTGGCTTCTATTTTGCTGATCAGCAGTGACAAATCAGTTTGACTGAAGCACATGCAAGCGCTGGATCTTAGGCTTTTCCCATACATGGATGCTCGCTTAATTCATGACAAAAGCTGTGTTAGAGACCCCATCCTGCTTGCTTGTGGCTAATAACTTCCTACAACCTCCAAGATGTCTGACTAGTTTAGACATTCCTTGTGTTCAAAGCAAAGTTTGAACTGTGACTGGGAAGTAATTGCTAATCTGGAGGACAGATGGTGCTCTAACAGTGAATACTGTGGAGCTGCAAAAAAAATCTTGGCTATAAACTTGCTGGCTGATATGTTGGCAAAATGAAAGAAAACCATCATCTATAGCATGTCCTCTGGCGGACAGTTTGGTGTACAGCTTTGTTGCTAGGCTGATGCTCAGATGGTTGTAAGATTGTCACCTGCTTTCAGCCTGTGTCTTCTACTTACACTTTCACTATGGCTCACGTTTTGCCAGGGCCAGTGATGCTCATTTCTTAATCAGGCAAAGTGCCAGAAGAGAGTGGCACTCTGCTGTATTGTCTATGCTTCATCAGGCACAAATCTTGCTATAATCAGTATCACCGTGCAGAAATGAATTAAAATGCAATTGATGGAGTGACCTCATGATCACATGTTCATTCATGTGAGTCCCCATGCAGTGATTTCTAAAGCATCAGACTTACACATGGGATCATTTTTATTAACACTTTAAGATTTATTCATAAAGGTTCTTTACGTTCAAAACACATGTCACCATCGCTGGCAACGACCGTGATTCCCCAAAAATAAGACATATCCATAAAATAAGCAAGATTCCTAAGCATTTGTGCAATAGAAGCCATAACCTGAAAATAAGACATAGTGATAGGCATGGCTATGCAGCATGCTGGCGCAGAGCAGTAAAGAAGACAGGCAGTCCTTCTCATCTGTCCCATCGTGACAGCTGCTATCTCTGAAGGGACTTCCCCAAGTCTCCCTCCTTCTCACTTTCTGCCTCCTCCTCCTTTTTCTCCTCCTTTTCCTCATTCTCCTGTTCGTTCTTCCCTTTGGGCCAGTCCAGGCAAAGCAAGGCTTCCTCCCAAAGTAAGTGAGAAAGAGGGAGTGAGTCATCCGCTCCAACGGGGCCACGCTTGGCGGTGCTGCTTCCCTTCAGCCCATTGCCTGGGAAGTCTCCTCAGTGAAGTGAGCAGGATGCTCTGCTTTGGGTATTGTGTGTCCTCAGGGGGAAGATGTAAAGCTGTGGCTGCCATTTTACTCTGCGCTATATTTGGACAAAATAAGATGTCCCCTGAAAATAAGCCATAGTGTGTCTTGAGGAAAAATAAATATAAGACTGTCTTATTTTGGGAGGAAATACGGTATATGCCACGTTTTCTTTGGTGGAAGGTCTGAATTGAGATCTCTGTCGACAGCTTTATCTGTAAATGTTTAAAGTGCACTGATGAATAAGGCTTTGGTTTGAGCTAGTAATGACCTGATGATGGAAGAGTACTGAAAGCCAGAATTTTCTTTGACAAAGTGAATATCAGCTCTTGCTACAGGAGGAATCAGGCAAACCATGTGTCCTCCTTACTAAATCATTGTGGTAAAATCATCTTGAGAAGCAATTTTTAGCTTCCACTTATGGATAGCATATGCAAAAACTACTGTCTCATTCCAACAACCTTTTGCCCATATCTCTTCGTGAGAACCAGAATTAGGTACATTGGACTGAAAGGAGGCAGTAAGATCACTTCAGTTGAACAACAAAAGTGTGAACTTAATGGAATACCTGTAGACATAATATGTGTATTAATGCTATACGCTTTGCTTCTTGCTGCTAGTCATGTTACGCACACAAAATTTCTTGTCCGTACAAAGTTGCTGTCAAGTTTAAATGACTTTTAGAGAAATTCTCTTATGGTCACCAGTTCAAAGTTGCCTAAACAGTAGGCCAGTACTTTGTGGAGGTATCAGGAGCACCTTTATCCTGACCAGACATTTAGCCTACTACCAGTATTTAGCCTTGTCAGTTCTGACTGGCATTTCTCAAAAAATGGTAGCGGCAACTTTTCTGAGATGTTCAATGTATTGTCCATGGCTTTTCTAAAATGTTGGGAAGTCTTAAAAGGACGTGCCTGCAGAGATGTCAGTAAAAAGTGGCCGGCACTCAAAGATTACATGGTTTCTCCTTATTTGCTTTTATATACCACTTTGAGTAGTTACTTTATTTTGTACTACAGCTCCATGATTGAGGGGTTCTGGAAGGTGTAGATTCAAAAAGAAACTTTTCAAAGTTTAGCTTTATAATGCTAGTAAACATTATAAAAGGAGGGAACAAGGTCTTTCTTATTTACCTGGTATTTTAATAATTTATGTTCTGGGAATTATGACCCTTTTGCTCAGCAGTATTGTGTTTACTAAGGAAGGCAATTGATGGAACTTTAGGCCCTGGATTCAAGTAATGGGCTTTCCACCTCTGTTTCAGCATGCTGATGTGGTTAACCGTCTGGCTTAATAGGCCGTGTTAGTTTAGTGTTGAAACAGTGACCTTGTTGTGCACTGTACTCCATGGTTACCCTGGAGCTGTGAAGCAAAGAATGTAAATATCAAATGTCAATGCCTCATCTTTCTCTCTCTCTCCCTCCCTCCCTCTCCGTTTCTTCTGCAGGTGTTCAGAACTGACCTGATCACTGCCATGAAGCTTCCTGATTCATATCAGCTGAACCCTGAGGAGTATTATGTGTTGGCAGATCCCTGGAGGCAGGAGTGGGAGAAGGGGGTTCAGGTGCCAGTCAGTCCTGGGACTATCCCAGAGCCAGTAGCCAGGTATAGTTTGGTGTAGTCGCTTGGAAATCAACCAATACATTTGCCTGATTTTTAAAGCAATTCTAGATGTCTGTATTTTGGATTTCCATTCAAGTTTGATTCTTAGTGTGATCATGTGGATCTAAGAATCTTCAAGGACATGATTAGGGATTTCTGGAGTGTGTTTCAGTCATTTTTTTATACGATTAATAATTCAATAAAGGTAACATAGCTACAATATTGCATCTGTATTACAGAATATCTGTATTACATGAACAACCTTGTACCACTTTTACTTACATTTCCCCACTAAGATAAAATTTTTAAAAAAACCATTCCTGCCCCTTACTCCCTTCTTTCTTTCTCTCTCTATTTTTTAAATAGGATAAAAAAACCTAAAAAGTATTAAAACTGATCTCCCATCTACCTACTTGAAAGGCATCTATAGAAACACTAAGTCATCTTCTTGTTATTAAGTAAAACTAAAAATCTTAATTTCTGCCCTGTATTGTATTGTATTATATTGCAATGCTTTTAATGTTAGCTGCTTTGAGTCTCCTTATGGAGAGAAAAAGCAGAATATTAATAATTAATAATAATTACATAATTATTATTCTCAGCATCAGAACTCACAAGTATGCAATTTTTTTAAAGTCATGAAAACTTTTTATCTATGCATGTTTTATATGTGCAAATGTTTTATTTTATTGTATTGTATATTGTGCTCAGTTTTATGTTTGTTTTTAGACACTTTGTGCCATCTGTAAGCTGCCCCGAGTCCCTTCAGCTAGATGGTGCCGGGATATAAGAATAAAGTTATTATTCCCAAAATTTCATGGTTTCCTAGCATTTTCACCTTTATCATACTAGCTAAATTTTACTTTACTTGTTCTAATTGATAACTCAGGTGGCTTTAATAGACTACCGCCCTCCCTATTACCTCCTTTTACAAGCTTTAAGTAGCCTGCGCCCTTTGGCTCAGAATTCTTTCCCTAAACTATAAATTCCACCAAGAACAAGTGACAATAGCAGGAATTTTCCCATTGTACAGTTGTAATTTTTTCTTGTAAAAAATTCCAGATAACTGTTATCTCCATCCCTTGTTTTGAACTTGATTGTCCCACAATTTCTTCATGTTACTGAAGACTAAATTCATGTTGGCATGCAGATTTGAAGGTGTGGTCTTAAGTTATGGAGCAGATCTATGGTTGCATCATTTATATTGAATGTGCTATATTGTCTGCCTTCTAAACTTGATTTTGTCCACATTCAAATAGTCTACACACACGGAACAGAGTACATCTGACTCATTACTTTAGATACAGATAGGAAGAGTAGTTTATAAACATTTTAAAACAATGTTGAAATGTAAATATGCCGAGTTTGCTGCATGTATTTTCTGTCTTCATATTTTTACACTGTTATGCCTATTTCATTGTTTATGTAGGTTTCTGATTCCTTTTAGAATGTTACAATTATGGGTTTCCTAGATGACTGAGTGGAAAGAGGGTTAGATTTCCTGCTTTCTCAGTATTTTACTGATAAAAGTTTTAGTGCTGATCTTTGTGGTTTGTGGCAAATTTATTAATGTCAAGTACAAAATGCATAGCACACATGTGCTGAGAATTTTCCACCTGCTCTCATAGGCAGCACTGCACATAGGCAGTACAGTCATCTGTTGGACATAATTGGAAGCCTGTGAATGCCTTTCATACTCTGATTCAGGTTTCTTGCACCATTTGAGGCATTTTTTGTATGTCAGAAGACATTTTCTTAAGTTCATGGAAATCCTCAGTGCATGGGTTATTTTGCTGCAGTGGAACTGTGCTGTGTTTTGTAGGGGCCCCTTAATACTTGTAATTTTATGCTGATTGCTAGTGAGAGCAGAAGATGGAGAGCAGAACAACACATAATGTACTCACCATACCCTCCTTCACTACACAGATTAAAGTCAATATCATCTTTGTACTTTGGTCCCATTCATGGATCACCATATGACAGTTACAGGTCCCATGTTGTTGTGCGTAAAGTTTATGTTGCATAGTGAATATATCATATAGTAATTGAAATATGGTCTATGCTTGCATTTGTTGCATTTCAGCTATTCCTTTATCAGTTTAGAAATGTGTTGTCGAAGGCTTTCATGTCCAGAATAACTGGATTGCTATAAGTTTTTTTGTGCTGTATGGCCATGTTCCAGGAACATTGAGACCTCACAACCCTTGAGGATGCCTGCCATAGATGCAGGCAAAATGTCAGTAGAGAATGCTTCTGGAACATGACCATACAGCCTGACAAACTTGCAGCATCCCAGTTTATAAATGCATTAACACATAGGCAACGAGATGAATATTTTGATAAGCCCTGAAGACTAAATAACTTTCTCTCTACAATGTTAATATTCTGTTTCTTTGCATTTTAATAATATTTTTGGAATTTTATTACTTTAAACCATTTAATAAATACTTTAGAATTTTGCTTATTGAAAGTTGATATAATTTTAAACATATTGAAATCTTATTCACATTCTGGAAAAGAAAGGCAGAGTATAAATACTTTCAATAAATAATAAAAGTGCATATTTTTATTTTGTGATAAACTGCCTTGGGTCCTGTTGAGAGAAAAGTGGAGTATTAAATGCATACATTTGTTATGCAGTCATATCACTTTAGTCAGTGTGATTGGATGATGAGATGGTCTTTGTGAAATCTTGGACAGTAATTACATAAGAGGTTTCATAGCCTTCAAGAGAATTAAATTCTAATATAATTAACACCTTCTATTTGCTATACTTTCAGAGTTGTGTCTGAGACAAAAGCAGTCATATTTACCAGACCTCGGAAATATATCCTTTCCTCGGGTTCTGAGCCCCCTGAGCTTGGGTATGTCGACATCCGAACTTTGGCTGAGAGTGTATGTCGGTATGACCTTAATTACATGGATGTAGCATGGTTGGAACTGGCCAATGAAGAATTCAAAGAAATGGGTAAGTGAAACATTCAAATGCAGTGAGCTTTGGGTGGAGTTTTGAGAGAAGTGTTGGAGAACAGGCCAAATGGTCATAATATTACATCTACCTCTTTGTCTTGTACATGGTTGTACATTCAGGAGAAAAAGAAGTGGCCGGTGTGTGTGTGTGTGTGTGTGTGTAAAGGAGTGCATCCAAACAAGTTGTATATTTTTATGTTTATTGGGAAGGAGTAATAGATGTGATGTGATGATCAGTAGACAGAAAGTGGCAGTGTAACAGCTATCCCCCCTCCCCAAAGATATGATTCCTAGGACTTGATTGAAAAGTAAGAAAAAGGGAAACCTGTCTGAGAAACAAATTCCAGATTATGCTGAAATGAATTAATAGGCTAATTTATTAAATTTATGAAATACCCCCGACACGACAAAAATGATGGCATGCTCAGTGAAGGCTGCTGTTAACAATAGCCAGGGATCTGCCAAATACAGCTTTATCACTTGGTCACTGATAGACAGTTTGGGTTTCCCTGAGTTCAACCTGGTTGTTACTTAGCATAGAGACAAAGGAACAATAATGAAATAATAAAACATTATTATCCGCCTTATCTTTCCATTATTATCCGCCCTGCCTTCATCATAAGGCTGTCAATTCCTCCTCAAGAGCATGTAGAAAGAGCCTAGCTATACCTGCAAGCAAGTCAATAGCTATGGAGATGTAGTTGTGCCTAGCAGCCCAGTGACTGTTGCATGCTGGGATAGAATGGGGGAATGCATGCTGGCTATCTCCTTCCACTAGGTTCAAAAAAGTACCTAAATAGATTTAATATCTAGTTATATCTGTATATGTTACCTAAAAGATGCTGGCCTATATGGGGATTATGTATGTGTGTCAAGATAGTGAAATTCTTGTGGAATGTTCTAAGCACATGTTGATGGTTGGGTGAAATTGGCCTTGATTGTTTCATGTCAGGAATTCCCCTGTCTTTTGAGTGGTCTTCTTTATTTACTGTCCTGATTTTAGAGTTTTTTTTAACTACTTGTAGCCAGATTTTGTTCATTTTCATGGTTTCCTCCTTTTTGTTGAAATTGTCCACATGCTTGTGGTTTTCAATTGCTTCTCTGTGTAGTCTGACATGGTGATTTTTAGAGTGCTCCAGCATTCCAGTAATATGCTGTATCCAGGTTGGTTCATCAAGTGCTCTGCCATGGCAGACTTCTCTGCTTGAATTAGTCGGCAGTGCCTTTCCTGTTCCTTGATTCATGTTGGTATACGATAGAGAAGATATTCCTGGGTACAGCAGCTAAGAATGCATTTATGCCCTGGGCAGTTTAATGTAATTCCAAAATTATGAGGCTGTGCCCACCTGATATTTTGGATTGAGACTCCCGTAATTCCTTGCTAAATCAAATAGGGCATGGCTGATGGAATTTGTAGGCCCAGAACCTCTGGAAAGCCAGAGTTTCTAATCCTGACATAAAATTGGCACAGGAATCTGTAGCCACCATTGCCTTTATGTCGTAATTGGCAGCCGCGTTGTACCCTATAGAAAGAAAATGGCAAGACATAACTTAAATAGATAAATAAATTGGTTTTTTTAAAAAAAGAAATGTTAATTGGATTGATTTCCCAGGGATGCCTGAGCTGGATGAATACACCATGGAGAGAATCATGGAAGAATTTGAACAGCGATGCTATGACAACATGAATCATGCCATTGAGACTGAAGAAGGACTTGGAATCGAGTATGATGAGGATGTGGTTTGCGATGTTTGCCAGTCTCCAGATGGTGAAGATGGCAATGAGATGGTGTTCTGTGACAAATGCAATATTTGTGTTCATCAGGTACAGCAGACAGATTAAACCATAATTAATATTGAGACTACTTTGTCTGGATTTCTCCATCGCAAAGAGTAGACAGTGATGATTTTAAACATTACCAGTATAAGGATCTTAGATGAAATACATTTGTAGAAGTGAAAGAGATTATGTTGGAAGGAGATTTCTTTGGTAATTTGGACAATTTATTGGTGGCTGCCTGTTGGAAGCTTCTCTCTGCTTCTCATGTTTATAAATTGGGGCAAGTGATTTCCAAAAACAGAGGGCCACACCTTTTTGGCACTTGCACATTCCTTTTCTTTGGAAATCCATAAGATTGGGTGCATTTTTTCTTGTAGGCCTTTCCTATAGATCCACTCTTCCTGAGCTGATCTACTCGTACATTTCTTAACAAATGGGCAGCATGTTCCAACATGTTTAACTCCAGGATTAGATCAGTTCTTAGAAAAGCTACTTGTGTGTGGACTACAACCTGCAGAGTCATCCAGGGTCATACAAGATATAACTGGGACGCTATGGGAGTTCTAATCCATAAAGAATTCCCTGTTTCACATTGGACTACATAGACCATCATCACCAACCTTAATGGGCTTTGACCATCCTGGTTAAGGTTGATGGAAAATTATTCTCACACTTCAACAAGTTAAGCATGGCATATCTAAGTGTTTTTTTAATATACGGTATATGAATTGCATCATTGCTGTTCATATTTAAATTAAAATGTTCAAAGAGGCTTCACACTCATAGAAAGATTAATACATCAATACATCTTAAAAGAAATTGGTTCTGTTTATTTATTTAGATTTATTTATTTACTATATTTATATATTGTCTTTCTCACCCTGGGCAGTGGGGGAAGGGGGGGGGGATCCAAGATGGTTTACACAACATAGTCATGGCAAAAATTCAATTCTAACATACATGTAGAGAGAAAAAATCATAATAACTAAACACTAACATATAACTATAAATTAAAATCATTAAAACAATTAAACATAAGACATAAAAACATTTAAACATTAAGACAAAGCATTTTAAAATATTAAAATCACATGATCCAAAACGCGTACGCCATGGCCATTCCGATTGTCTTTGCACATATTTCCTAATTATTCTTTCTCATTTGTTTCTCTTTCTCATTCTTTTTCCCTTTATAAAGATCATCAGTTACTTCTCTTGTCTATATGCATAACAAGCATTTGTTTTATACTTTACTGTAGGCGTCTGAGGTATTACAGCAGAGCCTACAATGATAAGTGCTTTGAGAGCAGAACAAAATGTAGATGACTATTTTTAATACATCAGCATTTTGTGGTTGGCTATTTCCTGTTGAGGGAGTCCAGTGCTTGCTGCTATTTATTCTGCCATTTCTTGGAGCTTGTCTTTTTGCCAGTAATGTCTGATAAGCAATTAAGGGGTACTTTTTAGGTTTTGTATCCAAAGGCATATAAATGTGTCTACAGTAGTGAAAATTACGTTATTTGGTTTATTTTAAAAGGCATCCACTTGATATACTGGCAACTATTCCTATAACATTCATTACACTGAACCATACAAAGTTAAAAACTGTCAAAACAAACTAAAAGTTTCCAGATGGACCCTGTGCCTGCTGAAGGAAGCAATGACAGTGCCACAGATGTGGTCACCCTTTCCTTGGGACAAAAGTTGAGCCAGTGCCCTGAGTAGTATCATTTCTGCTTTTGGAACACCCTCTCTATTTTTTGCTTTCGCCTTCTCATCTTTCAGGTGGACGAAGATATAAATATATCCTGTTCTTATTTCAGTTTCAAAGTTGTGGCTCAAGTCCAGGTGAGATAATGATTAACCCACCAGGATTCCCCTTGCTGACATAGCCGGTTTTAAGATTGTCCCTCTTTGGTTCTTTCCCCTTTTTTCTAAAGTAGGACTTGCTCATGTCTGGAAGAACTGTTCCGGTCTGTTCAAGACATTAGCACAGTCTCTGTTTGCCGAGTAATGCAAAATCAATGTTTGGTAGTCATGCTACAAAGAGGGACAATCCTAACCAACTATGTCAGCAAAGGGAAGATTGGACTGGAATTAGCTTCAGGGTTACTTAAAGGTGGCATTGCTACTAAAAATGTATTCTGCATGACTAGTCATCTGCAGTCTGTGGTGATGGTTGGAGTTGATGTCATACATGGCTTTGCCAGATTACATGATGGCTCATGCATTAGATTAATTTTCTAACTGGGTCCATATGATAGCATAGAGAAGCGGATCCCTGAAATCTCTTAGTCACTTGGAGTCCTGACCACTCAGAAAGCACTTTACCAATGATCATATCATGCTACACTATGCTTGAAAGGTGTCACCGATATCACCTGTAGCAATTCTTGTTGTGGCAATCCTTTAAACAAGTCCTTTCCTCCTTCCCTCCCTATTAGAGAGCAAAGTTAAAGAGACATATGGCTGTGGGATTCTTTTAAGGCATAGTTCCTCCTGCTACACCAAATGAATATTCCTTATTTTTAGTTTTATTCTGTTTTAAATGTCTAAAGGAGCCCCCGGTGGCGCAGAGGGTTAAACTGCTTAGCTGCTGAACTTGCTGACCAAGAGGTTGGTGGTTTGAATCCGGGGAGTGGAGTGAGCTCCCGCTGTTAGCCTCAACTTCTACCAACATAGCAGTTCAAAAAAAAAAACATGCAAATGTGAGTGGATCAATAGGTACTACTCTGACAGAAAGGTAATGGCGCTCCGTGAAGTCATGCTGGCCACATGACCTAGGAGGTGTCTACAGACAACACTGGCCCTTCATCTTAGAAATAGAGATGAGCACCAACCTCAAGAGTCAGACACGACTAGACTTAATGTTGGGGAAAAACTTTACCTTTTTACCTTTAAATACTCTAATTCAGTTCCTTCCTCGATCACCTTTTATTTATTTGTTTATTTGTTTATTTATTTATTCGCTGTATTTATATAACGCTTTTTACACCCCTGGTAGGGGACGGGGGGACGGGACTCAAAGCGGTTTACAACATAATAATTTGGCCAGATTCAATGCCTAACATACATATTAAACTATAAGACAATTAAACATAAGATAAACAATATTTAGACATAGGAAATAGAATTGAAACCACTTCATATAAACATAATCACACGATCCAAGATTGTAGACTAGGGCCATTCCAGTTGTCCATTTCATCTTTTCCCTGAATTGATCTGTTCTAACCATTCTCAGCTCCGGTCCGTGTTTGTAATGTGACCTACATCAAACATTTGTAGATAGAATGGATGAGATGATTGTAATAACTATTCTGTATGCTATTGAAGTATTAACAAAACTGTTGTGCAAATGAAGTGTCTTTTTAATGATAATGTTTTTAACAACCAGCCTTTTTTTCCTTCCCTGATTTTCATTGTATCTTATGAAACAACAGGCTTGCTATGGCATCCTCAAAGTCCCAGAAGGCAGCTGGCTGTGCCGAACCTGCGCTCTTGGTGTTCAGCCAAAATGTTTATTATGTCCCAAGAAAGGTGGAGCCATGAAACCAACCCGTAGCGGGACGAAGTGGGTTCACGTTAGTTGTGCCCTCTGGATTCCAGAGGTGAGTATTCAGGAAATCAGATTTGTCTATCTGTGCTTTGAATGGAGAGTCCTTCCTTATTGAATCATGTTTTATAACAAGAGGTGACATGTGGAAATGCAATAGACAGTAGCAGCAAGGACATCAGGGGAGCTGAACCAGTTGGGAAAAATGTTCCCCTGCCTGTACTGAATGTGAAATAAGAAAACTTCAGGAAAGGAGTAAATTATTTTACCATCATGTGGTTTGGATACATCGTGAGACTTCTAAGTGGTGGAAGGGAGGACTTCAAGAGCTGCACATTCTTAGCAAAGAATATCCACTTCATTTCTTGTCTGGTGTGTTCACAACTAATTGATTGATGACTTTTTTGTGTGAGAGTGAGTAAAGGTACAACACCTTTACATGAGGTAGGTGATTTATGGGTCATTTTGACCCATAGTGGGATTCACTAGAGCATTGAGGGGTATAAAAAACCTGATTGGGAGCCTCAAGTGGCCTGTGGGTCTTAAGTTGCGCACCCCTGTTATAAAGGCAGGAACATGCCCTTGGGGGGTGGGGGGCTCTTCTGATATTCTGACAAAGCAAACAAGCCTGTCCTGGAAAAAGCGCAGAACATTCCTTGGGAAGAAATGAGTTTAATGTTCATATAGCAGTTCACAGAGCTTTTCACCTAAAGCAAAAAGATTTCAGAGAAAGTCAGATTAAGAGAAACTATTGATTCAGTGCATTCTGTAGGGCTCATCCAGACAGTACCTTAATCCCAGAAGATCCTGCAGCAAACAGGAGGGTGGTCAGATGCCAGTCCCTGTAAATGCGGAAGCAATTGCTACAAACAGAATTCAGAATAAAATTAATGTAGTTCGGCAGATGAGAAGACAATTTAGATTAAGACCTGTTCACTAGTGACTCTGACTCAGGGCTGTGGTGGAAAGTTAATATTTCACTGCCTAGCTTACCCCTCTGTGCTCCTTGGGAGGGGTAAAAATAAAACAATGGATTTCTTGTCCTTAAAGTAGCTGTGTTGTTGGATAGATAAAGATGAACTTTTGGAAACACAGTTAAGCATTTTTCTTCATAGTTAACTCAGTATGGTTGTTTCCCCCTTTCTTTGTTCACTGCTTGCTTTATGTTAATGTGTGCTTTGTGTATTTATTCAATGAATTTAGGTGAGCATTGGCAGCCCAGAAAAGATGGAGCCAATCACCAAGGTCTCCCATATACCAAGCAGCAGGTGGGCACTGATATGCAGTCTTTGCAATGAGAAGATCGGAGCATCCATACAGGTATGTTACCTGAGTGTTTACTAAAGATTCCCTCCCCTCCAAATGCTCGTGTAGTGAGGTTCACCTTGGTAAAATTATTTTCATTAACTGTTTTATAGTGTGCTAGCATATATTCCTGGTGTTGTCAGGTTAGGTATTTTGTAATGCTATTAATTAGAAATACTCATTGTTTGCTTTTTGATTTTATGAATTATCCCATTAAAAAATGTATGTCCATATAATGGGACCTTTTCTGAA
The DNA here is from genome assembly GCF_037176765.1 of Anolis sagrei. NCBI lineage: Eukaryota > Metazoa > Chordata > Lepidosauria > Squamata > Anolidae > Anolis > Anolis sagrei. The sequence continues at coordinate 39,484,151 of NC_090025.1, forward strand.
ACTGTAGAGCTGTTGGGCTGCATCTTCCATCTCTCCAAGACCTCTGTCCTACACACTTTCCTTTGTCACCTGCACGAAGAGCATGTACTAGTTGCAACCTTTATGGCCTCATGATGAGAGATCGCTAGTTCTAAACTGGCACGACAAGTGGACATGAGTAGGCAATGTGGAAAACCCTCTTGAATTCTGTGCTCTTTCCCATACATAAACACCCTGTTTATTCAAATTGTATGTAGCGACAACAGATCAATGCCAAAACGTTCTGTAAACTGCAGAACACAAAATGCCTTATATTGTGGGACCACTATCTTGTTCTGTTTATGTGCTGGGAGAGGCATCTAGCAGTAATCATTGGACACTCTGTGTCCCAAGTGGTAACAATCTTTCATGGGTGGTTCATGGTAGTAGAAAGTTTGGGTTAAGGTTGTGCATTTCACTTTTGTACTGTGGCATCTAATCATTGACAAGGTTGTACAATGTTGCTATTCCGCATGGGAACTGCATAGTGTGACATGCCATTTATCTGCATGAGGATATTTATCGTCTACTGAGGGGGGTGTTGGATTGCAGCCACTATGTATGGTGATGTGGTTTCCAGATGTGTTGTTTATATCCTCCTATACCGCAGCCCTTTTCTCTTTTCTGTCTATAATTATTTTATTTGTCGCAGATTAATGTTCCATGCCTTGGTTTCTTTCCGCAAATGGTGTTGCTTTGCTTAAAATAGCTGTCCCCACTCATTTCATTTATTTTTGGTATATCTTCATGTTTGTTACTGTCTTCAATCCCTTCTCTTTTACTGTTCCTTCCCCCCCTTTAAAATTTCTTGCTTATGAACAGGAACAAAAACAAACGTACTCTCTTCAATTACCATGTTTTACAGCACAGTATTGAGATTTTTAAAAATGGTAGCATAAACAGCAATGGCAACATAGATGAGATGAGGTGATACTGGTTTTGAATGTGGTCAGTTACTTGTCTCTGTGCCTTTGAACGATAATATGAAAGTGGATTTTGAGGCTGCTGATGCTGTGGCTGTGTAGCTTGGAAAGAATAAGGAAATCTTGAGTTTCTTCCATTATCTCCTTCAGAGATAGGCTGGGAAAACGACATGTGAATGTGATTGGTCGTTTGGGGGCACAACTATCTTGTTTGCAGCTTCTACCTAGAACTGACTTTTTTCTCTTTGGGTTATTGTGAGTTTTCTGGGCTGTATGGCCATGTTCCAGAAGCATTATCTCCTGATGTTTTGCCAAAATCTATGGCAGGCATCCTCAGAGATTGAGCAGTCTGTTGGAAACTAGGCAGGTAAGGTTTATATACCTGTGGAATGTCTAGGGTGGGAAAAAGAACTCTTGTTTGCATGAGGCAACTGTGAATGTTTCAATTGGCTACCTTGATTAGCATTTAATGGCCTTGCAGCTTCAAAGCCTGGCTGATTGCTGCCGTGGGGAATCCTTTGTTAAGAGGTGTTACCTGGCCCTGATCGGTTATTGTCTGGAAATCCCCTGCTTTTTAAGTGTTGCTGTTTATTTTCTGTCCTGGTTTTCGAGTTTTTTAAAAAATACTGGTAGCCAGATTTTGTTCATTTTCATGGTTTCCTCCTTTCTGTTGAAATTGTCCACATGCTTGTGGATTTCAATGGCTTCTCTGTGTAGTTTGACATGGTCGTTGTTTTTTCTCTTTGCTCCTTATTTCTCTCTGCATGTTCTTCTTCTATCTATAGTTTTTTGTAGATTTTATTGTTTCTTCTAGATACTTGAGCCTGAACCTTTCTAATTTAAGACCGGTAATGTTGTAGTTCTGTCAGGGCTTGGTGTATATTGCTATGATAATAGTGCTTTATGACAATGTAAGAACTTCTCTTCATCTTCTAATGAGCTCTTCCAGTTTCTAGGTGAAGGGTGTTTTTTCCCCTCATTGTGATGCTCCATTATACTTTATTCCACTGAACTTTATATTCGAATAAAACTCCTTTAGTATATATGTGATATATTAGAAGTCAATCCATGTTAGCTTCCTGTTCAGCTATCTGTTCTTTCATGTTTATTCTTTCATGTTTATGCATAAAATATTTATTAATATAGAGGAATCATTTTGTGTTGCTTGGATTTTAGAACACTAATAAATGTTTTATGCATAAAACTGAAAGAAAGAATTGCTATCTAAATTGTGAGCTAGCATGACAATGTCCTAGTCTATTCTGTTGTATTTATTTTCTTAAAATTAGACATTGCTCTTATGGAGAAAAGGAGCTTCCGGTGGCGCAATGAGTTCAACCCTTGTGCCGGCAGGACTGCTGACCAAAAAGTCTGTGGTTCAAATCTGGGGAGCGGGGTGAGCTCCTGTCTGCCAGCTCCAGCTTCTTATGTGAGGACATGGGAGAAGCCTCCCACAGGATGGTAAAACATCTGGGAGTCCCCTGAGCAATGTCCTTGCAGACAGCCAATTCACTCACACCAGAAGCGACCTACGGTTTCTCAAGTCGCTCCTGACATGAAAAAAAATGGAGAAAAACATAGATCTATAATGGAGAAAAACATAGGTACATAGGAGAGTAGCATGAATTATTTTCACAGATTTACAAATAGCTACACTAGAGACCTGAACATGTGTAAGAGTTTTGGTGTTTTCAAATTATGCTTTAACCTCACTTACATTTCTTTCTTCCAAATCAGCGAGATGACAGAACTTCAAGAGTGAATCTGACCAGTTTTTCAAGTGTTATGTTAGCCTTCATTTATCATTCCTCTTCCAGGGGAATCATAAAACAAATGCTAAGAAAGTGAATTCTGTATGCATAAGTGGAGCGCAGTGGATTAAAAAATAAGTACTGATTGTCCCTACAGACCAGTGGTTCTCAGCCTGTGGGTCCCCAGGTATTTTGGCCTTCAACTCCCACAAATTCTAACTGGCTGAGATTTCTGGGAGTTGTAGACCAAAACACCCAGGGATTCACATGTTGAGAGCCACTACTATAGACTGTTTTTGTTCATTTGAGTTTTGGAGCAGAGAGTGAGCTTTGCCCATATTAAGAGGAGGCATAATAGTCATGTGTTACAAATTTGAATTGATGTCATATTGAAGATAAAGGGTTCAAACTACTGAAAAAGAGATTCCACTTAAAGATTGTTTTAGAGAGGGGTTGGAAAGATAAAACAAAGTGGACTCTGACAAATTGGTACAATTATAAAGTAAATATTTAAATGTGGAAATAACAAATTGCAAATTGAACAATATAGACAAAATATAAAATGTTATGATAATTAAAGAGTATGTGGGATCCAGTTAGGATTTATTTAGATAATGTATTAAGATGTGGAGTTGAAAAATTGAGATTGAGACTGATATTTCAAATGTAATTTCTTTAGTTTATTATATGTTTATTGCATGTAAATTGTATGTCCAGGGGGAGGGGTGGAGGGTGGGAGTGGGATAAAACATCTTTAAAATATTTTTTTAAAGAAAGACAATGCAATGGTATCATGGAATAAGCAAGTGGGTTTAATCTGTGCAAACTGTGTCTGTTACTACTTTTGAATATTCGGCTAACTAGTCATTTTCACCTCTTGCAGTTATTTATTGAGCTGTGTCTGTATTGGGACACTAGTGCAGAAAGAAAGTACTTCTGCTCATATAATAGGTTGTGTGGATACTGTGCATATAATGAATCAACTGGTTTTCTATTTTCTGTTGATGGCTTTTTGATGCTTCCTCCCCCAAGCCCTTGTTGTGTACTATATTGGAAAGTACCTCAACAAATAGGAGTGAATTTTGGAAATATGCAGCTGCAATGAGAAATTTGTTACATCTACAAATTTTCATTCAGATGTCTTAAGATACTATTTGTCAATTTTTCTCACCTCATTTTGTACTTGAAGAAGCTCAGGATTAGTAATTGTCTTTTTTTTAAATGAAGTCATAGAAATAATTGTTGTGATAATGATTTTACTTTAAACAGATGCCATTTCAGTGCTTCAGATTTGTCACTCTTTTTTCTGCTTCTAGTGCTCAGTGAAAAATTGTCGGACTGCCTTCCATGTCACTTGTGCATTTGATCGTGGTTTGGAGATGAAAACTATTCTGGCTGACAATGATGAAGTCAAGTTTAAGTCATACTGCCCAAAGCACAGTTCCACCAAGAAGCCAGATGAAGAAAACCTAAGTGAATGCACCAGCCAGGAAAATGAGAATGGGGCACAGGACAGTTCTCCTGATGCTCACATAGAGCCCTTTGACAGTATGGATCAAAACCAGGAGGAGGCCCACAGAGTCAGTGTTCGAAAGCAGAAGCTTCAGCAACTGGAGGACGAGTTCTATGCCTTTGTTAATGCTTCAGAGGTAGCTAAAGCCTTGCAGCTTCCAGAAGATTCTGTAGAATTCCTTTACCAGTATTGGAAGTTGAAGAGGAAATCAAATTTCAACAAACCTTTGATCACTCCAAAGAAAGATGAAGAGGACAATCTAGCCAAACGGGAACAGGATGTTCTGTTCAGGCGACTACAGCTTTTCACCCACCTCCGGCAGGATTTGGAGAGGGTAAGTTGCTATATTGTTTGGTATATATGGAAAACAGATTTTGCTTTGTCCTATAACAAATGGTTGATGCCAGGAATGAGAACCGGGCAGCCCACAGGCTGCATATGGCCTGGAGAGAGGTTTCTGTGTAACCTTGAAGCCCTCCCTCGACTTTTTTGTCAGTACCAAAGAAATTAGAGAATTGTGCTTCAGTGGATCTTCAGAAGTCTTGATTCTTCATTATAGCACTCTTGCCACCCCCTCCCTGGTAAAGGTCTGAAACAGCCCAAAGGTGCAACTGTAAGTGGCTGGAGAGGTACATTTTAGTTTTGAATTCCAGGACTAATGAAATGTGTATTATTATAAAGGTTTTCACAATAAAATGATTTATATATATTAAAAAGGGACTAATAAAATGTGTGCCTATAGTGATGGAAGAAAAGATACTCTTTGCACTTGCATAATGCAACTTACCTTCCCTGTTGAGGAACCATAGCCAGCCAAACATTTACGAAGAGGAGGTACATTTTCTTGCATAGAAAGACTGAATCACCATCTCTTTCCCTCCATTTTTTAAAATAGCTGCTTTGTCTCTTTAAATCCTTATAGTTGAGATTTTATGTCACTTGCTTGTTCAAGAATTCAACTGCTTTTTTGAATTCTTTTAATTTCTGAAGATTTGTTTTGGTAATGTTTGGAAACAAATTTTTCTTTTTCCAAAGCAACTTCAAAATAATGTGATTTTCCTTTATGTGAACCTCAGGTGTAGTGTGTGTGTTGTACTTTTTAGGTGCGAAACCTGACTTACATGGTGACCAGACGGGAAAAAATTAAAAGATCTGTATGCAAAGTCCAGGAACAAATATTCAATCACTACACAAATCTTGTGGAGCATGAAAGAGTCTCAGGTGAGTTGCCTTTATTTCAGAGCATAGTGTGGCAAAAGTGCTGATATAGTAGTGGTCTGGAATTTAAAATCTGTAATGTTTTTATACTAAGAGCCAAAATGGTGTGGTGGTTTGAGTGTTGGACTAGGACACTGGGAAACCAGGAAGTGCAAATCCCCATTCATTGATGAAAACCAGTTGGGTGGCTGTGGGGAATTCCTAACTTTCTTACCCTTGAGGAAGACAACGAAAAACTTCCTCTGATTATATCTTGCCAAGACTTGGATAGGGTTGCCACAAGCAGGTCTGTTTGAAGGCACATAACAACAGCAAATGTTATACTGCACTATAGTAAATGCCATTTCTTCTTACATTTTCCCATAGCCCTCTTTCTATAGGTGGCATTGTGTAGATCAGGATCCAATATCTAAATGCTGAATCTGTGAAGGAGTTACTCTGAGTTATTGAGGGTCTTGGGGAACATAATAAATATAGTAGATCAAGTTTTCTAAATATTGTATATGTAGGTCTATGACTGTTGCTAACTGTCTCCGTAAGTTTGGATTGTGGTTATCTTTCCCCCCTCTCTAAACCATAACATATCTGCAGCTCAGGTGGATTAATTGGTGTAGACCTGCTGTTAGCACAATCTTATTTATGACTCTTTATATATTATGTGGTGATTTCCATTGTGGGGCACATTCCATAGTATAGTGTTATCGAGTTTGATGGTCCCTGGAACATTTCCAGGAAAAGATGGAACAACTGGCACCCAGTGACACAGATTTTGTCCCTGGCATGTTATGTGCCTTCAAGTTAGTTGATTATGGTGATCTGAAGAGCCAGCATGGTATAGTGATTTAAACATTGGATGATGACTCTGGAGACCAGGGTTTGATTCCCTGCTTGGCCATAGAAACATTTTGGATGATCTCAGGTAAATCACTTACTCTCAACCCCAGTCTGCATGCCATTGGTGGGTAACGCCAAAGCCAAGAATAGATGGAATGACAGGTTTTACACCCTCTTTCGTTTTCACCCTTTCTCTGTCCATTCTACAGTTTGCTGAGTTAAAAAATAGATGGTTGTGGCCAGAGGACTGAACCACCTGTTTGTAGAGGCTTTTGAAATTAACTTGAGGGCTGGAGGTTACACACGCTTGATGTCAAGCATATCATGAATCACTTAATCTCTTCTAATCTTTTTTAAAAATCTAAATATAAATCTTTCTATTTTTAGATTTTGTGCAGGGCTAAATATTACATGGTAGTTATTTTTCTCATACAATATTTAATTTCCATTATCTAGGTTTTTAAAAACACATGCCCTGCTTCAATTCTTTATTAGATTTGTGCTTTTGATTCACATCTTTTGTTTATTAACTTAAGACTCTAGAAGTGTTTTCAGTGTGTTGTTTGTAGATTGTTGATAATATAAACAATGGCTGCTTAAATGAAATCATCTGTCTAATGTAGCCCGCTCTTTCTTAATTAATTGTGTAGTAATAGCTTTTGAAATCAAGCATTTTACTGTCGTACTTGTTGAACTGACCTTCTAACTATGAAATCAAAATAATTAATGTTCCCTTTACATTGGGTTTATATGAACAGTACGGATTTTGTTCATACCTGCATAATTTGTTTTTTAGAAATAAATCCAATAAAGATTTCCCTATAGGTTGAATAGCAACTTAGTTAATTAGTTGAAAAGAGATTTCTATCCCATAGTTATTTTTTAAAAATGGCTTTCTTTAAGAACTGGCATTATTTTTGTGCAGCTAGAGCATCTTTTATCAGTTTTTTTATATTGAAAGGACACCCTGAACTAATTTTTGAACCCTTGAATAAAAAATATTATGTTTACAGCTGAAACAAACTTTATTTTTCCAATCGTGATCTCTCATGGCATCCCAGGTGACCTCTAGTAGAATCCTAGTTCCAGGGAACCCTGATTGAGAAATCTTGAGGTTTTTGTATCACTTTAGTCTATAAATACATTTTATTTTGTTTGTGTTAGTGTTTAGCTACTCCTACTACTAGTAATAATAATAATTTTATTTTTGTACCCCACCTCCATCTTACATATGGCACAGTATCTAAAACAACACATAAAATCAACATATAATACAATATACAAATAAAGCCAATAGAATATAAAACAATAATTTAAACTCAGAACAAGGACTAGTAGAACAAAGAGAAATGGGAAAAGATTTCAAAATCCACCCTGCATTTCTTTGATCCAAATCCATAACTCTCTTGTAGAGAGCACACTGTCTCAAAAGCTAAATAATCTCAGTTGTCACAACTGAATTATTCTGTATGAAAATCAATACTTTGGGACAATGTATATATATTCTACAATTTATTTAATCTTTGCTATTTCTATATGATGAAGCATTGATTTTTTATGCTCTTGCCCTCTCCAGTTTGCAATCATCTGGAAGATTTTTTTTTTATTCATAAGCAGGGTCATACATGTTATAAAATAATACTTGTTCGCTATACTTCTCTTATAAATAGTTGGCAACTTAACTCTCCTAACCATAGCCAGAATTCATCAAACACCGTTGCGGGAAAATCTGAGCAGGAGTTGTTAAAAATGAATTAAAATTGCTTTGAAGATATTAAAAAATGAAATTGAACATTAAAAAAATTGACTTGCCAGTCTGAATGTGCTTGGAAAGACAAAGAAATAGCTGATTTGTAAATGTGTATTCTTCAAAGGCAGGCAAACACCCATCAATCAGGAAACTGCAACAGCTGGATGACCTTCTCGTTCCAATCATTAATCAGTTACCTCAATGTAGTAGTCTCAAAGCCCTATTTCATAATATTGGCTCCATACTTAATCTGTGGTATGGTTGCAACAACCATGCAGTGAGACTTAATTCCATTTTGAGACTAGATACAGGTTCCTCTGCTCTGCGAGATGTTGTGTGTGTACTATGATTTAGCTCTAGTTGTAGCATGAAACCTGACCACCTGTTAACCTTGGAACTACTCTTTTGTACAGCTAGGCATAGGGCATGAGAACTAGACCATAGTTTCATACCAGGTTCTCACTAGTGAAGCAAATCCCACCATGTATCAAGTCTTGCCAAGTCCTTGATCCTCTTTCCAGGTTTTTGCAGTTTTAAGTCAGGGCACAAAACCAGGTCAGCAGAGCTCCTGTATATACATTTGATGGGTTTGATAACATAGTTTCAGTATTGGTGAAAATCAAAGAATTACTCAATAAGCAAACTTACGTATGTAGGGTTTTCACATCCTAATTGATTTTCTCTGTATGAGTGTTAATTATAATCTTGTCTATACTGTAAACTTAATCTACTTTTAGAACACAAGTGTGACCGAAATGTTGATCTGTCTTCAAGCTATTTATGATTTATGGTGATTCAGAGGGAAACACATCACAGGGTTTTCTTGTCTGGATTTATTTAGTTTACCTTTGTCTTCATTTGAGGTAGAGTGTGTAGTTTGCCCAAGGTCACCCAGTGGGTTTCTATATCTGACTGACAATATTTATTTATCATGTTAGAAGCAAATTGAGGGTACAGTTTTAATGTATAGAAAAAACTTGGCATTACACTAAATGACCTTTGACCAGAAGCTGGCCACTTGAGAGTGCCTCTGGCGTCGCTGTGAAAAGGTCCTCAATTGTGCATGTGGCAGGGCTCAGGTTGCATTATAATAGGTTGTCTGTGGTTTGCTCTTCTTACACTTGCATGTCGTGGACTCCACTTTGAAGTCCCATTTCTTAAGGTTAGCTCTGCATCTCGTGGTGGCAGAGCACAGTCTGTTCAGTGCCTTCCAAGTCGCCCAGCCTTCTGTGTGCCCAGGGGGGAGTTTCTCATCCGATATCAACCGCTGGTTGAGCTTTTGAATTTTAGCCTGCCACTTTTGGACTCTCACTTGCTGGATGGCCCATGAGGTCTCTTCCAACTCTTTGATTCTATGATTCTATGATTCTAGGTGTTCCTGCGAGTAGAGTACCTCTGTGGATCTTAAGAAGCCATTTCTTGATTTAAGGCATTGGCACACTGGCTGATATCTGAACAGAGGATAGGCCAGAGATGTCCATGCCTTGGTCCTTTCATTGCTGGCTGCTACTTCCTGGCGGCTATCAGGTGTTGCAATACCGGCTAAGCACTAGAACTTCTCCAGTAGTGTAGGGTGCATTGTAGGTCTCTTAATGAGTCTGACAATATGAACCCTGGTTTTGAGTCATAGTCTGACACTGAAACCACTATATCACACTGGCTCTTGGTTGAAAAGCAGAACAAGGTAAAAAAGAAGATCTGCAGTTTACAGCTGCATATGGTTAATATTATCTGAACAGAGTGAAAATATTAACTTGATGTTTTAGCTCTAAAAAAATATCTTTAAAGGTTCAGATTTTTTTTTTTTTGGCCAAATCCCATTAATTTTACTGGAACTTCATTTTGACAAAACAAAGATAATTCAGTTGCACTTCAGTACTGGAAATTCCCATATGTTTCTGTGTAAAAATCAAATATGCGGTTAATCTTATGCAACTGAAATAAACAAGGCTCCTGCTGCACATTTAAAAAGTGCAGCCAGAAGCGTGTTTATGTTAAATTAATGGACTTAAGTTCAAGTGGCAGCATGAGATCCCATACATTTTCTGTTTAAATGGGTTTAATCATAAGTATTTGAGCATCACAGATTGCTTACCTTTGACTGATGGTTTAAGTAGGATATTAATGTCTACACCAATGTTTCTGGTGTTGCAGTTGGATTTTTTTTTATAAATTCAATAATACTATTAAATGAAAGAATTCCCAGGCATAATATATATACACACAGGCTGAATACTCTAACCTTCATGTTTGATTTTTAAGATTTATTTATTTATTTATTTATCGTGTCATCAGCAACCAGACATTTGTATTACATTTTTAACAAAAAACAAAACAAAACAAAAAAAGCCTAACAGACAAAACACAGAATTTGCAAGTTTAGTAGTTGATTAAATGTCCTTTGACCAGTAGCTGGCCACTTGGAGTGCCTCTGGTGTTGCCGCAAGGAGGTCCTCCATTGTGCATGTAGCAGGGCTCAGGTTGCATTGCGGCAGGTGGTCTGTGGTTTGCTCTTCTCCACACTCGCATGTTGTGGATTCCACTTTGTAGCCCCATTTCTTAAGGTTGGCTCTGCATCTCGTGGTGCCAGAGCACAGTCTGTTCAGCACCTTTATTAAGAGCCACATCCACTGTTTTAGCGGGCATGCGTACTCAGCAGCAGAGTAGCATAGCTCAAGGGCAGATGTCTTCACTGTGTCTGGTTGTGATCCGCAGGTTGTGCCAGTCAGCTTTTGTATGGTATTGTTTCTAGCACCCACTTTTTATTTGATGTTCAGGCAGTGCTTCTTGTAGGTCAGAGCACGGTCCAGTGTAACTCCCAGGTATTTGGGTGTGCTGCAATGCTCCAGTGGGATTCCTTCCCAGGTGATCCTCAGATGATATTTGTGAATATTCCCAGTTATTCTCTATGTAGCTAAATAGAAAGACATCAATCAATTCCTGATATAAAAGACCATGTATTTAACAGGAAAACATTGTTTTCTTTTCAAAAGACCAGAAAAACTTTAGTAAAAAATCTGCCAGCTTTTGAAAACATTGGAGCAAGCATCTTATTGCCACTTGTTCTCTGGGTTATGAAACTGGTGGCCTTTAGTTTCCATTATGAAATATATTGGTTTGACTATCATTTTCACTATCCTAAAGAAAACCTTTATATTTATGTTTTACTATACTTTTTAGAGGATTGATGTAGCATCACTTAATTGAACTTAGAGATCCTTTTGGCATCTAGAGGGCATGAGAGTCATTATCAATAGCTACTGAAATTAAGAGGATTCAAGTCCAACTAAATCTAGATCTAACTTAGCGCTTTCAGAAATTGTAAAATTTGGACATTAAGCTCAGCTGCCATCATAAACCTGCTTCACATAACACATTTATTTGTGTCTTTCCAGGCATGCCATCTTCCTTTTCTTCCATGGAAAACATGGTGCTCTTCAACAGCTCACCCCTTGGTCCTGATGCACCTAAGATAGAAGATTTGAAGTGGCATTCTGCTTTTTTCAGAAAGCAAATGGGCATGTCATTGAATCACTCTATGAAAAAAACACAGAAGAGGGAGCGAATGAGGAGGAGCTCTGGGCATAATGATAAACCCTTACTCAAGCAGACCAGCCAAAGGGAAAGCCTTAGTGGTAGCTTTTTCAGCTTCGAAAAGTCCTTTGAAGAAGCACAAGCTGGATTAGCAAAACAGAAGAATGGCGTTGTTACAGCAGACCACAGGAAGAGGAGAGACAATCATTCCCATTGCGATGTGATGCAAATTGGACTGAAGGAAAAACCTCCCAAACACAACCACAAACCCCTGAGATCCAACGATCTGTCTCAGCGACAATTAGACAACAAAAGGGCTGTGAACCACCCGAGTGGGAGGTCAGCGCCTGGAATCCGGAGGGATATGGTGCCTAAATGTAATGGATCCTTTTTCAAAATAAACTATAACCCAACTCCGGTTAAAGTGCCTACAACACCCAGAAGCCCTGTGAAAAACTGGGGAGGATTCCGAATTCCAAAGAAAGGGGAGAGACAACCGCAAGGAGAGGGTCAGGAAGAGGCATGCCACCAAACATCTAACTACTCTTACTCGGTCCTGGGCCAAGCTTCCCCTAAAGACAGGGCAAAAAGCAACCTAAAGATGGATAGTGAGAATGACGGGTATGCGCCTGATGCGGAGATGAGTGATTCAGAAACTGAGATGGCAGAGAAAAAATGCAGGCAGCAAAGGCTTGCTTCCAACAGCACTATTCCCAGAAGGACAGACATTATTAGGAGAAGCATCCTTGCCTCCTGACTGGAAAGTGACATACAGTAGCAGCACTGGAATCAGTGAAGCCCAAGCCTGGACAAAAAAGCTCCACTCTTACGTTATTTGTTGGTGAGTCAAGGAAGAGGATTGTTAGACATGGCTAAAAAATCAGTCAACAATGGACCTGTTTTCCCTGGGCTGTAGAACGATGTTTACGTGCACTTGACTGAGAGCCCCGTGCCCATCCTCGTGTTTGTGAGCCTTGAGTCATCTTTAGTTGCAATTGTCGCCAAGGAATTGTTTGAGAAAATGACATGGCTACTCCAATTTATCCAATAGGCTTAACACTAATAAAAATGATATAAAAACGAAACACTTAATGGGGGTAGATTTTGGCTTGGGGAGACCTGGTTTAGGTGGATAGCACTGAGAATTGTCCTCTTCGTCCTTGAAAAGCACAAGCAATTAGTATACAAGAGGATAATGAATTAAATATGGTGGTTATAACCATCCTGCACTGCTTAACCCATTAAAATTGTCACTTTGATCAGGCTGTTTAAGGACTAAGTCCAAGTAGTCTGCCATTTTTTTCTTCTGGAATTCAAGGGGTGTGGGGTGGTAGCTGAAAACAGTGAGAAACCCCTAAAGAATTGTCATACAAAGCCCATCAAGCAGATACGACAATACTATGACTACTAGATACCTGAAGGGATAGGTTCAAGCTGTCCCTAGTAAAAAGGAAAAAAACAAAAACAAATCGGAAACCAGTGACCCACACACAGTGCTATTTTGGATGGACCCAAATGACAAATGGATGAAAACAGCCCTTCAAGTTTGGAGGGCATTTGTGTCTTAAAGTATTTTTCTTCTTGTGAAACAGAAAGTAGGTTCTTTCAAGTGGTGTATTCTGCTGGCACCTGACCATTTGAAATATGACAATTCAAGTGGGAAAGACCAAGCACATCTGTATTGCAAATATGAGTAGGTTTTGCTGTCTTGGTGCCCTTCCTTTATTCAATTCCCCTGCCTCACTCATCAACCTAGGAGCTGTAATTCTGTGATGAGTAAGATATTCCACCCCCCAACTAAAGTATTAGTACTTAACATCAAACTTGCTAATATACCCAGGCTTCCTTGGGAGAAGTCATGACAGGTAGACGGGTTGAAATTTGCCATGATGATATGCCCACATTTCTAAAGGCACTAGCCAGTAACCTTTCCCAATGTGCACTAATGGAATGTGTTGGGATATGCAAACGTCTGACACAAGGGTTAATTTAAATACAAAAAGAAGGATGTAATAAATATATATGTATATTTTTTTGAATAAAATGGAAAGGCAATAAGATGTAAGAAGCGCTTTACATTCAAGCCAATTTAACAACATGATTTCATGCTATGGATTAGATTTGACAAAAAAGGAGCTTGTGTTCTAACTACATCTTTTGTAAAGAGAAAATCTGCAATAACTAGAGAGAGTAAGCCATCAGCAATAATGTGAACAGAAAATTAAGAGTCTATATTTTGCACCCAGGAGAGTGCATCTATCATACATGTGACAGCCTAAGTTTTAGGCTGCTGTAACCTTTTGGGACTCAACTTGGATATAGAAACAGACATAACCTAGTTAAAAGTTTTAGCAGCAGTAGCTTTTTTTAAAAAAATAGTCAGCCCTCCTATAATTCATCAGCATCCAGTCACTTACTATAGTTTTGTTGTAGTCCCTTCTCCAACAATAGGTGGATTTATATCTAGATAACTAATGTTGCAATTTGACTCGTCTTCCAGGGATTGCAGCTGAGAACTGGATTGTTGTTGTTCCATCTTGCTATGCAAATCACTGAATGATCAAGAACACAAGTATATTGGGGGAGGCTAAACAGTAATTTTTTCCCCCTAAGTTGGAAGCAGTCCTTATTCTGGGTTGGAGAAATGTAATGTGTGAACCTAAGAATTATAGATATTATTAAGAGCAATGAACATATCATTTGGGAAGTAGCCATCAAAATTCACCCCCATTTCCTTCAGAGCAGTCTTGAGAAAACAAAGCTTTGGGATTAGTGAAATCAGATGTAGTGCTCCCATCTCTCCCTTTGCTTTAGGCTTTTCTTTCAGTGTTTGTACCAGAACCAACATTTTCCAAACTAGAGTCATAAATCATAATTTGAAGTGGTTGATTGCGGTTTTAAGAGATTTGGCTTTTGGTTTGAGGATTCAGATGTCAAATTATGATTAGTACAGACCAGAAAACTGAAAGGAGACCCAGTTTTTATGACCTAGTATAAAGTTTATGTGTGAGGATAAAGTGAGGAAAGAAAGGAAAGAGAGTGTAGCTCAGTAGACTGTTCAGACTTCTGAACTGTAGAGAATCTGAGCTTTAAAGCACCTGTAATAGACCCTCTCCAGTAGCTGTTTATACCTTGGGGTTCTGGTGCACGCACAGACATCTGTTTAAGCAGAGGCTACTTCATGTCTTTCTTTGTGAGGGAAACTCTCACTGAATAGTCTCTCCACCATCATCTCCCAATTTATTCTCATTCTAGTCCATGCATAGTTTTTTGGTCTGGAGGATAGAATAAACAATCAGGTTGAGACTGGAGCTTCAGTTCTAAATGTGATTAATATACTGACACCACTTTAGGCTAGGAAATGATTGATATGTGAGAGGTAGTTTTATAAGGCTTTATTGCTTCTGATTAAACTACTTATATTTTTCAGGTTTGTTGGCCAGGTCTGCTGCTTTGCAAGCAGATGTGTTCTTGTTAAACATAGGAAAAGAGGGATGTGATTAATTCACTTTTCAATAAGTAGGTTTTTCAGGTGAGAGTTGGATGAAATATTGGTTAGCCTGCCCTGTAGGGAGTTGTTCATCAAGCCATAGAAAGAATAAAATATGTATGATTCTAAGAGAACATTATTCAATGTTACAACTAATTTTAAAAGAAGTACCAGATAACATTTGCACTATTAGGAATGATAGCATTTGTGCAGAAAGAATTGCCTTATCTGTTTTGCTCCCCACCATATTTAGGTTAATAAGCTTTCTGATATTTTGAATAATGCTGAACCAAAAACTTAAAAAAAGAGGAAAAATAAGTAGTGCTTTCCCCCACACCTTCTGATTGCAAAAGTAGGGAAACTTACAGTATAACTGTATGAGTTTCACACCATACTTAGAACCAGTAAATGAAGAATTATAAATAAAGTAATTGTTACCTGCTATTGCATTCATTTTGTTGATATGGAAACAGTTGGTATTTCTTGTTAAGCTTCACCTTTTCCTTATGCAGACTGCCCAAGAAATCCTTTGATTATAATTGGTGCACTACATTGAAATGGAGGCCAATAAAACACTTTTGTAATGTTGATTAGACTGCTATCTTGTTAGGTTCTGCAGAGAGGCAGAAACACACATACCCATACCAATCTATAACTGAATACATGTCTCATATGTACAAATCTTAATTTACAAAAAAATTGAAAAAAAATCTGTCATTACATTTGTAAAACCTTGTATAGAGGATTTTTCACTATGTGCCTAGCTTTGGTGTCCATTTTGCTCAAATTTGAAAACAGGTGCATGATGAAAAAAAAATAGAATCAGAAATAAAGTATATGTAGAGATGACTATTTTATATTACATGGCCCAATCCTGTATTTATTTTCCTCCCTTTTTGAAGTATTTATAAAGACCTAGTTGAAGATTGCTGTATTTTTTGTTAAAATATTTAGTAGAATTGTGCCTTTGTCTGTATGTGAATAAATGCTGTACATTTTGCAATACACTTCAGTGTAATGGTCTGGCATCTGTGCTTTAAATTCCCCAAGATTCCATTGGAGCAGATATTCTGACTTGTCTCTCAGAGCTCTGGGCTGCGCTCTAGTCCTTGGATCCCTTCTCCTAGAGTTCTTACATGTGCAGGCCAACCAAAGGGCCTGGCATTTCCTTCTTGATTTTCCTCCTTGAGAGGTTTTCCAGTCCAATGCTGAGGATTCCTCTTTTTCTCTGTTGCAAGCCCCTTTTCTCTCAAATGTCCTGAATCCATGGGTATCCCATCCTCTTCTCACACTTATTGCAGTGTAGTTACTCAAGGCTCCATATTTTTTCTCTTAATGCTCTTTTTTTTTAGTATAATGTATTTCATCACATAATAGTTGTACCCCCCCCCCCCCCCCGAGTCCAATTTCAATATTTTATGATCCTTCACATAATAGTCACACCCTTGATTTAGACTGCCTCCTTGCTGTAAACAGGTGCCCATCCACTCACTTGCCCATCCATCCATTTAGCCACCCCCTTCCAGGAATGGCGGGTGGATGGGCGTGTGAGTGGTTGTGTGATTGGGTGGCCAAGTGGAAGGATTTTAATAAATAGTTATTGTTTTAATACAAAAAAGGCACCTTTGGTGTAATAGTTGCACTTTCCTCACTCCTTTATAAAAAGAGGAGGGAAAGTGTGACTATTGTCTAATGAAATACAGCATTTGTTTTGTTGGGAATTTTTTACATCTCTGTTCAATTTTTCCTTCTTTGAACATCTGTGATATTCTTCAATTAAACTAAAAATTCTTCTTCTGCGTGGTACTGTGAAATCCACACCTGTGGTATTTCCCTGCGTCCACGCAGCTGACTCGGATCTTTCTTGAAAGCTTTTCCTAATTAGGGACTCCAGCCCCGCCCATCTACTCCTAATAAAGCCAGGCAGCGGGGCTTGGAGCCTTAATTCCTTTTGTCCGCGAAAGGAGCAACAACTCGGTGTTCTCTCCTAAAAACAACTATTGGTTTGACTCAAGGACTCCAGTTTGACTACTCTAACAGACAGCAATTCCAACTTGTGTTCTGGGACCTTTGTTTATCCTATTCAAGCCAGCATGGCATTTTCTTTGAAATGTATGGCTTATGGGGGGAAGTTGCTCCAGAGTGACTCCCACCCCCTTTGTGTTTCTTGCTAGTGGGAGGACAAACCCACTCCCTCCCTCTAAAAAAAAAAAGGAATAAAAAAAATGCTGTGTCCTCTGAGGCACAGGCTTTTTTGCCTTTGGCAATGGGCAGTAACTTACCTTCTTTTTCTTCTGTTCCCCTCGCTCAGAAAGCAGGAGGGAAGAAGACTTTTACCAGCCTACCACCCCTTACAGACCCAGGAACTGGTAGAGCTTGTGGCAACAAACTGCCACTGTGGCTTTGTGCCAATAACTTTGTTTTGGGTTGCAGCCACGCCTCTCAGCTGTCTCTGTTTTTTAAGGACAGCTTGCTCTCACTGCCCGTGCTTTCCCTGCCCCATTTACCCCAGCAGGCAGTGGACGCTGCAACGATCCCTGCCATGCTTTTGCCCCCCTCAGGGGAGGGGAGGCTCAAGGCAGCCACACCACCTGTGTGAGTGATGGCTAGCCAAGGCTTTGCCTCCACGCCCATGGCATATAACGCCTTGGAGGGGCCTTCGGGTTGCAACAATTCCTGCCATGCTTTTGCCCCCCTCAGGGGAGGGGAGGCTCAAGGCAGCCACGCCACCTGTGTGAGTGATGGCTGCCAAGGCTTTGGGTCTAAGCCCATGGAATATAACTCCTTGGAGGGACCTTCGCGCTACTATCCTCCCTCTGCATCATGCCGCCTGGGAGCTTCAGTGACGGCTCAGAATGTAAGTACTGTGTCTTTTGGGCCCCATCTCATCATCAGAATCTGGGACGGGTATACCATAACCATCAGTGCCATTCATCAAGAACTCTCTTGCTGGCTCCCTCAGTCAGACAGTTTATACTGACCACTAATGGTCCCTTCATCCTTCCCAAGCATGGGAACTCTTTGTCAGATGGCAAACTCCCCTTCTGGACTTGTTTGCCTCTCCCGCCAACATGAAGTGCCAATTCTTTGGAGCACGTCTTACCTCCACCAGACAGGCTGTTGGGAGTTGCCTTCCTCCTGGATTGGACATCCACCCTCCTGTACATCTTTCCACTATTGCCAGTGCTGTCCAGCGTGGTCTCTCGTCTTCAAGCAGAGCAGGTAGATTGCATTGTCATCACACCATGGTGGCCCCGCCAGCCATGGTTTGTCATTCTGCTCCAACTTGCAGGCAGCTGTTACATTCAGTTACCACTCAGACCAGACTTGCTGGCTATGGGCAACAGCCCAGTCCCGTACTCCCAGATCACTCAGTTCCGGTTGACGGCGTGGCAGCTCCAGCCTCAGCCCTCTCAACCAGTAAAGGGCATTTTGGACCTTGCCCTGAGACCTGCCACTAAACATTGTTACATTTGTAAGTGGTGTCATTTTTGCATTTTTTCACAAAAGCAAGGGGTTCAGCCTCTGTCTGCTTCCACTTCCCTCCTCCTGGATTTTTTGATTTCTCTGTCAGATTCAGGACTCTCATTATTATTCTTGAAGGTCAATCTGGCAAATATAGATTCGTTTAGAAGCGAGCATTCTCTTCCCTCTCCTTTATCCGATCCTCTTGTAAAGAGATTTCTGCAAGGCTTTAGAAATTTCTGGCCCCAAGTAGGCCTGTCCCCCCTCTTGGAGGTTGGAGGTTGTTCTTTTCGCCCTTACGAAACCACCATTTGAGCCAATGGCCACTTCTGACATGTTCCATCTATCATGGAAAACGGCATTTTTAGTGCCTATTACTTTTGCTTGTCGCGCTAGCGAGCTTATGGCTCTTGAGTCGATAGTCCTTACCTGAAATTTCATAAGGATGTCATGCTGGGCACAGACATTCCCTTCTTACCTAAGGCAGCATCATAGTTTCATATGTCTCAGGAGATTGTCCTTCCAACCTTATTTCCAAATCCTTCTACGCCCCTGGAGCAGTCTTTGCACCTTCTTGATGTGCGGAGGGCTCTTGCTTTTTATGTCCACCGCACAGCTCCATTACGGAAGTCACTACGACTTTTTGTTAAGTACCGTAGGGATACTGTGGGCCTTCCTGTTTCTACCCAGAGGTGGCGGCCTGGATAGTTGCAGCTATCCGGCTAGCTTGTGAAATGGCAGGACTGGACTTACCTGTTCAGATCCATGCTCATTCCACTAGAGCATTGGCAGCCTCCATGGCTTTTTTGCACAGTGTGCCTCTGCATGATATCTGTCGGGTGGCCATATGGTCAACACCGCATACTTTTGTCTCCCATTATACATTGGATTTAGCTGCCAAGAAGGAGACGGCTTTTGGGAGAGCAGTACTTTTTTCTGCACTAGCATGACACCCACCATCCGTGGGACTGCTCGCTAGTCTACCACAGGTGTGGATTTCACAGTACCACGCAGAAGAAAGTAAGGTTGCTTACCTGTAACCATGTTTCTTCTAGTGGTAACTGTGAAATTCACACAACCCGCCCATCCTCCCCACATTCTGTCATGCCTTTTATCTCCGACTGTCTTTCGCGGTACGGAATTAAGGCTCCAAGCCCCGCTGCCTGGCTTTATTAGGAGTAGATGGGCGGGGCTGGAGTCCCTAATTAGGAAAAGCTTTCAAGAAAGATCCGAGTCAGCTGCATGGACGCAGAGAAATACCACAGGTGTGAATTTCACAGTTACCACTAGAAGAAACATGGTTACAGGTAAGCAACCTTACTTTCTATAGTGTTAGTTTTAAGAGCCAGCTCTAATGGATAAACCTGCTATTTTGGCAAGAACAGAAGTGGACTTTTTTAAAAAAGGAGCGGTAACCCAAGCATCAAGACTAAACATCTCTCTACAACTGATCCTGAGGCACCTACTCCTGAATTAAGCTTTGGAGGTTAAATCTCTATTTTGCTAAGCCATTGCTTTTTGATAACCGGATAGTGAGACTATATTTTGCAACAAACAACTTTGGAATAGCAATTGGTGTAATTGGCAACATTCATAAAGTTACAAAAATACAGGTCTGAAAAGAGTCGAGTTTCAATAGTTTCCAATGATTGTCCAAGAACAATGTAATACATTCGTACTTGGTAGTGATGTTACAAATATTTACGCATATAACATTATTCCTGTTCAGCAAAATGATTAATAGTCAGAATTTCAGCTTTAAAAAGCAACCATAATAAAGTACCATCAAATAAAGTACAGATACTTGCTAACCAAAAAAGTGTAGTAGTCTGTGTTTTAGACCAGCACTCTAGAGCAGGATTTTTTCCACTTGCGGCCCCTTTTCGCCAGGGAATGTTTTATGTGACCCCAGGTATATAAAATATTTATAAAAATAAAACATTTACTGATAATAAATCTGCATTTGTAAGGATTGCAAGACTGGCTGATTTTCCTTTTTGTGGAATACAGCTGAAGCATTTTCTCCAGAGTCCACTATACATACTGCATGATGTTGCTAACAGATTTGTTTAAATGGGTGGCATTCAAAAACATTTTTACTGTTGTCAAATTTTGCAGGATCCCAACATTAAGCTAAGGGGAACTCGCTTGGGATTGGGACCCACAGTTTAAGAAGCATTGATCTAGAAATGCCCACTCAGTCAAACTCATGGGTGACATGAGGCACGTTGTACATTCCCAGACACAGAGGAAGGCAATGGCAACGCTTCCCTGAATAAATCTTGCAAGGAAAACCCTATACTAGAATTGTTATCAGTCAGAGCTGATTTGAAAGCATATATAAATGACAAAAAGCTTCCAATTCAGCAGCTAGATACATTTCTAATTTGTAGGTAAACTGCTGTACATTTTTTCCCATTTTAAAGCCATAAAATAAAACATTGTGGTGTATGGTACATTTATTTTTACATGCAGATAAAGGGAAACTACCCTTCCATCTGGCTCTGGTTTCATTCATCATGTAGTTTTTGGCGTTGCTTGTTTAATGTTTATTGGGAGAAAGCCACAAAAATGTTTTTCTTTGCTCAAGCAACAAGAGATTTTTTTGTAAAAAAAAAAAGTCAATCCATGATAAGGTTTAGTGTTTCAAGTCTGCTCTTCAGTCTTAAGTATATAAACTATGGAATAACACATATTTAAATATTTTCCAGCTCTATTGAGGAGGCAGCCTTTTTTTTCTGCATGATAACTGCACCAAGCTGTAATGAAAAACAAAACAATAATTAGTTTCTTTCTTCAAACAGGATCTTTAAAATAATTGGATTATAGTGCAAGCAGCAATAGAGATGAGATAAAGGATTATTTTATTTAATTCCTGTCATCCATTTAAGTTATAAAATGGAAGGTTTACCATAGTCCTCACCACGATGAATACATTGAGAGAAGCTGCAATTAAAAGTTAAAAGAACTGAACCCCACTCAAGCAAAGTTATTAGGATATTAACTCCAAAACATGCTAGTTTTCAATATATAGCTAATCTGCCACACATTCCAACTGAGAACACTGATTCCTTTATACTTTCCTGGGTAGACCTGCTCTGATAACAAACTGTGGGCCTAAAGGCATCAGTATGTTCCTGAACAATTTCTAATACTGAATTTCATATTCCATCTTCTTGCCAAATGCAATTCAACACTATGGCTTTCAGTCACGACAGCAACCATGTATGAATTGATGTGTGGTGATGGTAATGGGGAAGAACTACTTATCTAGTTTCTAGATATATAGTGATAAGATATTTACTATGCCTCTCCAACCCAACAAGTGTGAGGTTAGAAGATTATGACCAAATCTGCTTAAATATGGTAACTTAAGCTGCAATATGCAAAGCTGGTTGGAATACATGTTTTGAAATGAATCTACAAAGTCCAGCTAGGCATCCATCTTTTATTAAACTCTGTACAACATTTGTAATTCTGTATATGGATTAATTATAACAGCACTAGTAAGTACACTTTTTGCCTTGGATCACACATTTTGTTTCTTGGGGAAAAAAATAGAAGTGTAATTTTGGGTAATTATAAAAATGCTCATCTCACCCCTGTATTATGGGCATTGCCTTTAGATACCTGTTGAGATGCTGCAGCTGCCCTCTCTTCTGCCTGGCTTAATCGCCTTTGAAGTCTGTTGACTTTTTCTTGAAATTCCATCATTATTTTTTCATCCTATATAAATGAAGCAGCTCATTACAAATGTAACGCTCTATTATCAATTCATACATATTGAGAATGCATGCTGTAATGAAATCACAATCTACTAGGTCAGTATATCACCAACTAACAATGTGTATCTCACCGCTGGACACCAATATAAAGGATTATATGTAATATACCACTGCTGGACAATAGTATGGAGGAATCAAGCCCAAGCTGATCTATATTATGGTAGCAGTGTGATATATATTATATGTGATGGTAGGGTGAACACTGCTTCAGTCTTCTTTTCGTTTAGTGCTGCCACCACCCAAGATGTCTTAGGATTTTTAAAATGTCGCTCTGAGGTAAAAATTTTCCATCTTCTGCCACCACTGCGCTCCCTTTAACTCCAAACAGATGATTGTCAGGGTTAGAGTTCTTTTTGAGATATCAGGATGATGAACTGACTGAAAAATTTACTCAAAGATTACTGATAGAATGAGTAACGATAGAGGCTTCTTAAAAGTCAAACAGATAAAAGATAAAACAGACAATAAAAACAGACAACTGACTTAATAAAAACAGACAACTGACTTCTTTTGAGAGGCAAAAATGCTTGACTTGTTACTATAGCACAATATCTTAATGGTTGCTTAGAAAAGAGTTTCTTGACTTGGTTACAAACAGAGCTAATCTCACAGATATAGCTACTGGTTACAAAAAATCCCTCACTCTACTTCAACGAAATAGCAATGAGATCTTGACTAACCTATCCCAGGCTGTCTTCTGAGCCAACTCTCCCCCAGAGTTCTTACAGCTAACTTACCAAAACTAGAGAGCAAATCCCTTGTGTTATCTTACACAAGTAATCAGGATGCTGCCTGTCCTTTCTTGTCCACTAATCAGCCCTGCCAGACATACACACTCTCTCTCAGAAATACCCAGTCTCAAAACCCATTTCTTCGCCCTCCAATTCTCAAATCTCTTCTCTCTCTCAGAAGCTGAAATCTTTTTCCCTCCCAAGACTTGGTTCCTCCTCCTCTGCTCTAGCCAATCCCAGGAGACCTCCAACTCCTCCCATCTTCTATCTATCCACCCACCCTCAAGATGGCTGTTTTGCTGGCAGACACTCTCAAAATGGAGCTTTGCCCTACTGTCTTCCCAGGCTTCTATTCTGGCCTATTAGGTAAGAGTCATTACACATGCGTAGAGAGACAGAAAAAAATCTAAGCCAATGGCAAGTCAAGGAGTTATACAATGTCAAATGCAAACAAGTCAGGTTGATCTGCACCTGAGGAATTTCCAATCCTCAGTGAGGGAAAATTTATGCACATATACACACACACCATATTTCATTGCATGATATTTTAGGGTCCTGGTTTGGTATTTCTGTTTTTCTCGCATGATAGTCGCACCCTTGATTTACCAGTGTAAGCCTCCAGCTGCTTGCCCACCCACCCACGCACCCAAAGATCCACCGTCCCTCACATCCACACACTCATCACACTTGTGCGCACACACTCACTCGGATGCCCATTCTTCCTATTATGTGATTACTGTTATGCAATGAAATATGGTATATCCACATACAATGAAATATAATTTGAAGTTAGAAACAAACAGTAATGTTAACTTTATACATAAAAGGACTTGGTACAGTTGTTCTGAAATGCTTTTAGTATTATTAGCCTTTGGTGAGTATTAAAACAGATGGGCGAGAAGTGAGTCTGTCATCATAGAAAACACTTGAAGAAAATAGTGGCATTTCTAGCTAACCCCTTTCAAGATTAAACTATGAAATTGTGTGAATGTGGATACCTATATTTTGTTTTTAATAGCAAGCAGCTATATTAATAACTTTGTAGCATTTTCTCCCAATGTGTGTGATCAGAAACAGGACAGGATTTTTTGGCTATGAACTACTTGGAAAAATTTGCCAAACCCTCAAGCAATACTTAAATCAATGGTTCATACCAAAACAGTTTTAACACTGTTTCAATATCTGCAGGATATTCAAACATAATATCTGGATGAGGTTAATTATCCTACCTCAATAATCTTTTCGTTTGCTCTTTCCAGCTGACAAAGTAAGTCCTGGGTGTGAAGTTTCTGACGACTCAGCTCACTTCTATAAAACAAAACAAAATAATCTTATTAATAAAAGTCAATGTAGCTGTTGAGGTAAATGATTACAGAGAAATTTGGGGCAGTTACATATTTCTCCTTCACATACTGCCAAGTTCTTATTTTATTACAGTTTAGACATATTCACATAGTACTTAAATGAGGCACTAAATCCTGTCTCATCCTGGAAGCTAACCATTGTCAGCCCTGGTTAGTATTTGGATGGGCGACCATCAAGAATGCCAGGTGCTACAGGGTCTACTTCAGAGGAAAGAACTGGCAAAACCACCTCTGAGAATTCCTTGGTGAAGAAAACCTGATGAAATTCATGCAGTCGCCTATAAATCAAATGATCTCTATATAGATGCATATTTGCCCACTGCAGAGCTGCATTTGGAAACTCACAAAGCTAAGACGTGGGAGTAGCTGCTGTGGCATCCTGTGCTTGAACAGCTTCTCAAAGAATGTTATTTTTTATCACAAGACTCATTTAGAGGTTACTTATTTCATTTTTCTCAATTACATTATACAAAGTAACTCCTTCAAAACGATGTTTGCACAATGGTTTCCAATCTCTGATAGACACATCAGTCTTCTGTGCGTTGACATAACATTAGGTTTGTACTCACTCCCTTAAATTTACTAAATATGAAAAAAAAATGGAATTTCATGTCTTTGCGAACAGGTTTTGCACATTGTTTAGATCTATGCTATGTTGCAAACCTTTATATTGTGTTCCATCTGAGATTCATTTCAACCAGGAACTTCACATTGTGTGAATCTGACAGTATTTATTATACTTGTATTCCACCTTTTTCCTGGAGCATTGCCATCAGTAGTGATCATAGTTTGTGCCCTTTGATCCCAACTAATGGTCTTGTTTGGTGTACTTTACACCTGAGCTTCTATAAATTTAAAATTGGGATGATTACACTTTACTCTTTTCCTTCCTACCTGGTTTCTGAATACACCTCTCAAGATGTCCAAATAAAAGGATCTTCTGAATAAGATCTACTTTGCTAAAGTATCTCATTTTGGTAAACAACAAATCAGTGCTATTTCACACCTGAGAGACAGCCTTGTGTTGTCATTCCCATCTCTTACGTATTGAGGATTTACTCTTCAGTCAGAGCTTTTGAGTTTTGAAGAACTCAAGTAAATGATATGTGAACATGTCAAGAAAGTAAACTTACAGAATTATCTCTGGAATCCTGTGAACCTTACTAGTTCCAAAAGAGCCATGTATGTCTTTGAATAATTGACTTCAGTATTGTATGAACTGTCATTTCCAGTATTACACCATACTAGTTGAAGAAAGACCTTTTGCACTTTCCGTTGTCTTCACAGAAGTTACAGAAATAAAGGGATACTTGTATGATTGCTCCTCATTGGTATTCTTCTTTACCTGAGGTATATTGCTATAGGGTCACAAACCTACCTGTGAGAACTCTTCTCCAGAGGTCTACTGTACCTCAGAAGTTATCTTTCAGGAGCAGCATGCTGGTGATAACTGACTTTGACTCATACAATCCATTCACACAACTAACACTATTCATTACTCTAATACTAAAAGAGCACATAGGGAGTGCCTTGTGTAAGAAACTAACAAAAGAATAATCTGTTCAGTGCATTTTTCTCCAAATTCTTCATCACTGCTCTATGATATGCAAACTGTAGTTTCCACCAACTAGTAAAGTAACAGGCTTGAAAGGCACGAAGTAAATGGAAGAAAAGCCACAAGATGGTCAAGTAAACTAAAAAGAGATTCTGTTTCTAAGACTTTATCTTCTGATCTCAGTAGGTTTATAGTGTGCACCATAAGGCACCATGGGTCTTAAAAGCATCTAGCTATCATTGAGGATGGCCTACATTCATTTGTTAAAGTGAGAGATTGCGGAAGTCTTCATTGCAGACATATTATGTGCTTGTTGCCAAAGGAAGTGATCTGGAGGGAGAGAATACTTTGTCAGTCCTCCGTCAGCACATTCTACTTCCATGCTGGCTGTGAAAGAAGAGGCTTTTTTCAACTCTGCAGCCAGCATAGAAGCTGATGAAGGATGTATCTTCTCATGACTAGGCTGTCTGTGCAGCTCGTGCAGAATGCATCCAAAAAGGTTTTCTTAAGTACCTGCTACACAGCAGATGAACACATAAAGGGGAGGTTTTATGTTGGATCAGAGTATTTTGGAGACTAATGGTTCGCTTAACTGGTGTGCTTTAGACAACAGCATGATAATTACATGAGAGAGAAACAGAACACTCTAGGTATAGTTAAATGATATGAATAGGGGATCAAAAGGAAAAAGGTTGACTTTCTATTAAAAAAGGCCTATGACTGAGAGTTTTCTTTTTTGCAACCTCTCTGCCTCCACCATGCTGACAACCAGTAAAAGGAAATAAGAAGAGCCTTGTTAAAGGAGAGTTTAAAAGTCAACAGGGAATGCTTTTCTGAAAAATTGCATATGTAGGCCTCTCAGTATCTAACGGTTTATAGATAATTCATGATCAGTAAACAACAAACTAATAGACTTGGCCATGGTAGTTCATGCTCTGGTTACATCCCGAATAGACTATTGCAACGTGCTCTATGTGGGGTTGCCTTTGAAGACTGTTCGGAAGCTTCAAGTAGTCTAACGGACAGCAGCCAGGTTGATCACCAGAACGGCGTACAGAGAGCATATAATCCTCCTGTTGCATCAGCTCCACTGGCTACCAGTTTACTACCGAGCACAATTCAAAGTGCTGGCTTTAGCCTATAAAGCCCTAAACCACTGGTTCTCAACCTGTGGGTCCCCAGGTGTTTTGGCCCACAACTCCCAGAAATCCCAGCCAGTTTACCAACTGTCAGGATTTCTGGGAGTTGAAGGCCAAAACATTTGGGGACCCACAGTGTGAGAACCACTGCGCATCTGCACCACCTGCAGAGGGAGAGAGCCTTCTCAGAGGTGGCTTTTAAGACCCATAGTGCCAAAAATAACTATGAAATATGTGCAATGATTTTTTGAATGGCCCGGGATTACAGCTGTGGATGGCATGATTTTAATAGTGATTATAATGTTGATATGTTTTAATGTACATTTTAAATATTTAAATTTTAACTTAACTGTATTTAATTGTTTCTTCTCTAAAGGCATCAAATATTTGCCATTTGTAAAGCCACCTTGAGTCCCCTTCGGGGTACAGAAAGGCAGGATATAAATAGAGGAAATAATAATAATAATAATAATAAGAAGAAGAAGAAGAACTTTTTGGATTTTGACAATAGTTGAAAAACACCAGATGAGTGGGATCTCTATGATGTTAACACATTAACATCAAGTAAAACTTAACTTCAAATCAATCCTAAAACACTTGGATTGCCTCTGGGATTCTGATGGGGCTATCCCCGGAGACCTCCTATTGTTTACAAAAACTATTTAAGCAAAAATTCATCACCCACTGGAGGGTAGGCAATAAAGTGGCATAGATCACCTTTCTATACAGGCAGGGGTTCACCTATTCTAAAACAGATCTTCTGCTTAACCCCCCCCCCCCCCACACACACACACACAGTTGCTTGTAAATACTGGTTTGTTTAATGTTGTGATTTTGTATTTTCACACAGCTACATACAGAATGAAGACTTCAACACCTGAAATACTATTATATTTTGTGGTTAGTGAGCGATATATGTTCCAGCGAAACATCACTAGTTACTGAGATCAAACACAATACAAGTGATATTGCTAATAACACAGGGCATATGTCTCCAAAAATGTAATTAAGGCTAAAACCTTGAGCACATTAATGAAGGAGCGAAGTTCCACTAAACACATTGGGAAATCCTTCTGAATATACATAAGATTTCTAAACGGCAAAATAAAAATAAAACAGTGACTAGTAGAGTAATCAGTTCTAAAATGTTTTCCAAATTAAAATAGTAAAGGAAATGTTATAGAAAATGTTCAAATGTCTATTATCAAATGCTACAAATAGAAAACAAAAGGTGAGCTGTGTTAACAGCAAAGCAGAAAAGATAATAAATCTGCCAGCTGTGGAAAGTGTTTAATGCAAAATTCTCATGTGACACATACAGCACATTCCAGATGTTTTTCTGTTGAGTTATGCCATAATATGCTTCAGTTATTCTTAGTAATTATATATTTTGTAGACTGCCAGTACCTGCAGCTGTTCCTCATCCTGTTAATGTTTTTAATCAATATCTTAAAATAAACAGTTACCATGGCCAAGTATTACAGAATGTCAGCCAAAAATAATGAGGTAGGAATGAAAGGAGGACTCAGAGGCCCCCAAATGTGATGTAATTTATTTAATAGACTAGATGGTATGTCAAAGAACATTATTACAGCTAATACCCAATGGACAGTTCTACCATTCCACAAGGATCAGGATGGGATATCCCAAGAGATTTGTACAAGCAAATTATTAGAGATACAAGGGCATAACTATGATTGAAAAACAAGACTGATGCAGCCTAAGGCGGACGTTTTCCAAATAGTGTTTAGGGGAACCAAAACAGCTATCAAGGGAACTTGTATCAGAAATTCATGTACAAGATGCTGGAAAAGCCTGTGTACCACATCTGGCAAGATACAAGGAGCAGCAGCCAGAGGAAATTGCAGACACTCCAGTGCACAAAGTAGCTGATGTTTTTGCTTTGAACTGTTCAGCTGTGACTAGTGACAACCCAGTAGTCCAACTGAATTCAACAGGGATTACACCAGCTTACTGTACTCTAAACATGTTACAACAATTTGGTTTTGAAGACACTTCTGAGTGTCTGCATTTAGGATTGTTCATTTGTATTAAAATTATCTCTCAATGCAGCAAGTTAATGAATTCTCAACTCATCAAGGACTTCACAAGATTATTTGTTACCACAGGAATAAACAATTTGGATGTGCACAGATCTATTTTTCAAAACGAGCTCTGGATGTTTAGGCTGCCGAATTTAGGAAGCTCCCAAAAAAGGGAAAAAGAGGAGGGACACTGAAATCAGGACACCAAAAATAGCACGGGGTTTACCCAGATTGCACACCCCTGATAAACAAACTGGAGTGTGATGTTAGAAACCATTGCTATTGAAATGTGACCACTATCTAGCAATCTCTGAAGAACAAGCTTTCTAGCAGACGTTGAAGAGTATACGAGTTACAGTGACCCAATTTTCTATATTTCCAACATTTACAACTTGCTTTCCAGCAAATTAGCTTTTAAAGTGTCTCTCAACATGACAGCTCTCCTTACTAAGTGAAAAGACTAATAAATGCAAGACACAGAGGTCACTTTCTAGCATCAGGAGCATGAACAATTAACATACACTGAATCAGCAGTATTGAGATCTGAACATCGTAAGAGACTTCAAGATGTTCCCTTGGAGACTTGTTAAAACTGAGCCTGAACACTCATTTATTTAAATGCCTGGGGCTATTCAACTATACATACTTCAGTTGGTATTTCATCTTGGCCTTATCTATTTATTTTATGCATCCAAAGACTTGGAATAATATGCTTAACAAAATGGTTGAGAAATACTTTAAAAATAGCATATCACATACTCAAATTATGCCAGTTGAGCACAACTCTTAGTCGACCTATTAAGACTATGTAATCTCAGATTACTGTGGCATAGTGATGTTATGCCATCATAGGAAAACATAACTGCAATGCTGGTGTAGAGGATATGTGTGCAAGAAGACTTCAAGATGTAGTCAGAAAGAAATAGAATACTGACAAGCATCTTTGGACATTAACAACATAGTACTATGAATCCACAAAATGCTCACATAATCCCAAACAGGTGGATGTGGTTACTGTGCAAAGGTAACCTTCTTAAACAAACTCCCCTCATAGGTAATAGTGTATTTTCTAAAGCTTTTCCCCTTTACCACAAATCATTCAACAGCTACTAACATGAAACAGTTTATTACAAAATACAATAATCACTGCTGGGAGGCAAAGCCACTTTTAAAACGTCTTAGAAAGTTATAACTTTTGTTTCTTTGCAGAATGAGAATCAAACCAGACGTGACAGAATAAGGTGTGCCAGTTTAAATACACAATTGCTCCAATCATATGGAAGAGTTCATCAGAGTTGCAAAAGGATCAGAGCATTTCCTATATTTGCAGCTTTCCACCACACAGCCCTCCTCCAAATGACTAGCCAGCTCCTAATGAATAGAATCATAGAATCGGAGTTGGAAGACACCTCATGGGCCATCCAGTCCAACTCCCTGCCAAGAAGCAGGAAAATCGCATTCATAGCACCCCTAACAGATGGCCACCCAGCCTCTGTTTAAAATCCTCCAAAGAAGGAACCTCCACCACACTCCAGGGCAGAGAGTTCCACTACTGAACAGCTCTCACAGTTAGGAAGTTCTTCCTCATGTTCAGGTGAAATCTCCTTGTAGCCATTGTTCCACATCCTAGTCTCCAGGGCAGCAGAAAACAGGCCTGCTCCCTCCTCCTTATGACTTCACCTCACATATTTTATACATGGCCTTCATCATGTCTCCTCTCAGCCTTCTCTTCTTCAGGCTAAACATGCTCACCTCTTTAAGTTGCTCCTCATAGGACTTGTTCTCCAGACCCTTGATCATTATAGTCACCCTCCTCTGGGCACATTCCAGTTTACCAACATCTCCCTTCAATTGTGGTGTCCAGAATTGGACATAATATTCCAAGTATGGTCTGACCAAGGCAGAATAGAGGGGTTGCATGACTTCCTTGGATCTAGACACTACACTCCTATTTATGCAGTCCAAAATTCCATTGGCTTTTTTTGCCGCTGCATAACATTGTTGGCTCATGTTTTGGCTACTTGTTTAGGTAACTTGTTTTCTACACTGGGAAAAAAATAGAAATACCACTTGACTGCCCAAGATGTATTGCATATTTTATGTGGAAGACTAGCACCCCCCCCCCCCCCAATCTGACAGAACTGCTATAATATTTACACCAATGATCACAGCTCATTTTTTCCTGATAAGATGACATAGATTGGCAATCACAGACCAACATTTTTTGAATAGCACAAATTATTATACATAGTTGCATTGGTTATTAGCAATTCTGGTTGGATTGGACTCCAAACACACTGAATCACCTGTAATGTCTGACTACTGCCACAATAACATTTCCAAATTGTTTTAAAAAATACTTTTTCAAAGAGTTCTCGTGCATTTCAAAAAGTTCAAGTTTCTATTGAGCAATCCTGTTTCTCCTCCAATACAATAAACAAAACATGGAGTAGCAAGACATGAGGCACTTGAGGATTACAGTGTATAAACAGGGGTGTGGTTCCAGGGCCTTCCATGGATACCAAACTGGTCCCATTATATACAGTCTTTTAATAAAATGACTAAATCAAGGTTTGCGTTTGGATTTGAAAAAAATGTTTTCAAGCGGTGAATGGTAAATGTTAATAGATGCAGAATTCATGGATACAGAAAGCAAACTATACACTACAGTTGTGAAGATAGGCTGTTTCTTGCGGAAGCAAGAGAGCTGCATTCTAGCCCACCTGATTTACTTTTTCACTATGTAAAATTAACTGATGCCAGGATATTCCTCAAGAGTTGAATCTTACCTTAATTAAACATTCATGCATGTTTTTAAAACATCAGAATAATGTTCATTCATAACTATTGTATCCTATTGCTTTGTTCCCCCCCCCCCCCCCACTGAAACAGCAATCACATCAGAGCATCGTTTTGTTAAATTTGCTGCATTACTAGTGTACAGTTTACTCTCTACTTTCACAGAGCAGAACACATGAGAAAGTATGAAAAACACTTAAAAAAAACTTGAGAGAACACCTCTCTAAGTATCTATGGTCAACTCTAGGAACCTAGAGATTCCTAAAGAGACCATAGTAATAAAATCAGCAAAAGTTAAACCCACAGATGAGGAAGGCCAATGGAAATCTTTGTTCAGATATCTTCTGCTACAATATGTGCTTTCCTATTATACAGACAGCTGTATATGTATGTATATGAGTAATGCTACAAAGTATTGATTGTGCTGAAGCACAGATAATATTGCTTTCTCTAAGGAGCTGTATTGTTGTTGTAAATGCTTTCTGCTCTCGTTTTTACTGGCAGGGTAAAGATCATTTCATTAATTGGTTGTATGCAAGTGTTTTCAAATTGTTTTTAAAAATATGTATTGTCTATATTTTTAAAATTAAAGATGTTTTAATATGGTAGATTGTTAAATTGTGTTTTTCCTTTATAATCAATTTTTAAAGTTCTGTCTGCAGGCCAAATTGTTCTTCATTTTAAATATTGTATTTTCTTCTATGGTTTTTTGCACTCCAAATAAGATAATTGCAGTGTGCATAGGAATTTGTTCTTTTTTTTTAAAAAAAACCTATAGTCTGTCCTCTCAACCATCTGAGGGACTGTACAACTGACCCTCTCTTTAAAAGGTTTGAGGATCTTTAGTCTCTTTGTAAGCTGCCTTGGTTCCCAGGTTGGGGGGAAAGCAAAACAGCAACTAACTAACCAAGTAAATGGAATGACTGCTTTTTTTCCCCATCTGTCTATTTTGCTGGTAAAATTGTGGATGGTAGTTTGTAAGAATTCTGCCTCTATGCATAGATGGAAGCAACTATGAAATCGGTTGTGATATCATTCCATGTTAGCTGGCACCTTGGGGCATATGGCATGGAAGCATTATCAGTAAAACAAAAAGAACTAATAAGTGATCATATTATATTCAGAGATAATAGCTAGCTCTCCCAATATTTTCTTAGACGTTTGACACTGTTGCCAGGGAGCATGAGGTACACACTAACTAAACCACTATATATGACCTGACATGTCAGTAGCCATTTTGGCAGAATTGAAAAAAAATTATTCTAATTGCTTACAGTTTACTTGAACTTAGGCTAGACCTTTCGATCACAGTCACAAAAATACAGTCAATTTAAAAGACAAATACTGCTCTGTCAAATCACAAACTGATAGGAGTAGGAACATTTAGTAATCTATCTCTCTATCTCTCTATCTCTCTATCTATCTATCTATCTATCTATCTATCTATCTATCAATAATTAGACGTACTGCACTGGAGAATAATCTGACTTTACAACATGTAGGAATGGTGTGCTCTGTTATCTGTCATAGAGCATCAGTATGGATCCTGACGAACAGTTCCAAATAAAATAAATCCCTTTGACGTCCTTATTTGGTTACTATAACTCTATTGTGCTATGAAATATATTCCCAGATTGTTTTTCTAGCTTCTCTTCATCCCTAAGATTATTTCTTAATGTATAATGGGCCCATATGAAGCTGACACTTGGCACCTTGTGAATTGATGGCAGTTAGTTTTATCTACTGTTGTTTTAAAACTGTATTATTTTGATTTTATGCTATATGTGTTGATGGGGGTTGATGATATAATTTTATGTGACTTGTTTTATACTTTCGTACCATTTTTACCTTATGTATGTTATATGTGCACCCTGGAGTGCCTTGCTAAGCCTCCCCGGGTCCCTTTGGGGAGATGGTGGCGGGATATAAATAAAGTTTATTATTAATTGTAATGATTAATTTTAAAGAGAAAGCTCTATTTATATTGGAGTAAGAGTGTAAAGGTTTGAAATAGCATTGTTTCCTTAAGGTCTCTGGTAAGACATTTTGGAAGATTTGTATTTTGTGGTCAGCCTTTTTAAAACTTGCATCTTCTTTGGATAATGTGCAACGCTGGGGATATCTCTGGGTGGGGTACATGTTTTCCGTTTCATTGAGATAGATCTACGTACTTGCTCAATATTCATATTTCTAACACCTAAATCAGGATGGATTTCATTAATCCAGGTAAGAATGAATGTCTGTATATCTCTGTTTCACCTATTCTGGGATTCCACTTAACATTTATCATTTTATTTTAGAGATATTAACTAGATTCTGAAGTTGGTAACAGACTTTCACCTCACTCAGGATCATTTTATCTTTATTTTTAATCCTTTCTCTGAGGTAGAGCGTTCTATTCATTCTCTGGATGTTCTGAGAATCGTCCTTCTACAAATCTCATAAAGAGGCCATTTCAAAGTCTCCTCATCTATGTATGCAATTTTCTTGCCCTAAGAAGTGCTAACATATTTCCTCCCAAATATTTAATAAATGGATTGTTCATGCCATCATAACACGTTTTTTTCTCTAGGACACTGTGTAAGGAGCCAATCCACAGAGCCATGCCATATCTTTGGACTCTGTGAAGGAGCATCTCTCTACCTGAGCTATGCTGAGCTGTGACTTGAGTGTGTCCTTCTATTTTTGTCCAGACAGCTTGATTCAGTATTTAACATGGACATCCTTTCTTCATTTTTCTGCAGCTTCTCCTCTCTTCTTTTCAGGTAGGTGACCTGGCTATTTAGTGCCCATATGTGTGGCAAACAGAGGTCTTGAAGAAGGCAGACAGGTTGCTTACCTCTAACTGATGTGCTTTAAGTGGGCATATTTGTACTAATTCACACAACTCTTCCTCCCCTCACTGGGACTATTTTTTATTACTTCCTGGACAAGTTGGAACTTGAAAAATAGAGATCAGAGCATGCTTCTTAGGGAGAAGTAGCAGCACTACCACAAAAACTGCATTAGCCAAAAGTTTCCAGGTGGTATTTCTGTGTAGGCGCTACCTTTATGTGTTTTAATGCACAGATGGCCACTCTAAAATATTTTTTACAGATAAGCAACTGCTGTACCCTTGCAACAGCCTCAAATCTCACTTAGATGGATAACAATTTTTTTTTAAAAAAATAACCTGCATGTATTCCTATCAATTTATCTGGTGTGTATTTGTAAGGCGCGATGGTGCATATTCTACAATTACATAAGAATATACAATAAAATACCATGTTACTTCAAATGTAGACATTAGCTTGGAGCAGGGACAAAGGGGAAGTAAATAGAACCATATGGGATTGCAGTACCACCCAAGTCTCAAATCTGGAGAATACAGGTGCTTGATAGTGGTTAATAATACTCTGTTATCTCATACTGCCGTCACAAGCCTATGTGATGTATTTACCTCCTTTTTCATGTATACCGTGTATTCACAGATAGTTTAATCTATCAAATGTGTCTTACTGCATGATAACTGGCCAAGTGACAAGGTTCTTTTCATGAAATGTGCCTTAGATTTATAGTTTTTAATAAAGAACGGACAAGAGTTGCTTACACATGCTCTTAAGAAAACCAGGTTGAAATATGTATTACACTAGTAAATAGGACCTTAAAATGAGCACGATATTGCTAGCCATCACGATATGGTCAGATTTTTACAAAGAAAAATGTTTAGCCTATGTTATATTTCTTTAGGAAGTTCCAAAATTCATAACAGATGTAACAATTTGCCAACTAGTCTACCAGTTTATTTTAAGAGTTATTAATTATAGCCAGTCACTGAAAGTGGACAAATAATATTGCAATTCTCTGCCTAAATACATAAAGGAGCCATTTACATTCAAGCAAGTGAGTGACAAACTACAATGGTGTTTCAAAGCGAATTAACTATGTGCAGGTATATCTTTCATAACTTGTATTTCAATTTATTTATTTCAGTTTGGATTACTGTCAATCGAGCAACTAGAAATGTGATGTCTATGCTATATCTCTTTTCATAAAGTGCACAATCTATATGACTCAGGATGGCATTGAGTAGTTTGGATTATGCCCATCTCTCAGGAAGTGGTTCTTTACTTATGCCTTCCCAGTCCTATACCCCTTCTTCCACACATAAAATCCCATTGTTTACTTTGATCTGGAATATATGGCAGTGTGGACTCAGATAACCCCATTCAAAGCAGATATTTGGGGTTTTCTGCCTTGATGTTCTGGGTTATATGACTGTGTGGAAGGGCCCCTAAAGGAAGGATCTAAAGGATCTAACACATGTAGGAATGTATTACTTATTACAAGAAAAATGGTTCATGAGTAATTTTCAATAACTAAAGGAAAGCAGAATTTCAAGAAAAAGTGACCAGACTTGTGATTTTACTATCTCACTTTGCCATATTTAAATATTTAAAGTCCGGGAGCATAGAGACACATCATGGAAAAACTGAGTGTAATGGATATTTCAGTGACATATGTAAGCTGGAACAAAAACCATTAGGCTTACAAAACCATTTCCTCTTACAAAAAGCTGTTTACATTATCGTGCTTCTAAAGCATAATAAATTATATCCGCATGAGTAACTAGTCAAGGCGAAAACATGAAGACTAAAAAAGAAAAAAAAAGAGAAACATAAATGAGGATTGGAACAACCCTTCTAAAATGAGTATGTTCTTTTCTTCTTTTTTTTCTTCCCTCAGCCTCCAGGAATAACTGATCATCATGTAAACACAATTATATTACTGTTTGCAAGCTCACCCCATAAAAACATAAATAACGGGGGATAGTTTGATTTTTGTTCTTAGGAGCCATTTAGGACTGGAAAGTAGAATCCCCTCATTGTTCTAATTAGGATTCAGGCAGCATGTGGTTAAGTCTGCACAAAATCTGGCACCGTATCAACATTTTTGGCAGCTAAACTGGATACTCAGTGAGAACCCAACTTCTCCATTCCATATCCTTCACTACTGAATGCTTTTGGGGAAGATGCTACAGCTGTGTGAGGTATGTGCAGTAGTTGCTAGATGCCCGATTT
Source organism: Anolis sagrei (assembly GCF_037176765.1). Taxonomy (NCBI): domain Eukaryota; kingdom Metazoa; phylum Chordata; class Lepidosauria; order Squamata; family Anolidae; genus Anolis; species Anolis sagrei. Next base: position 39,521,125 of record NC_090025.1, read on the forward strand.
TCCTCACTCTGCAGCTCAATGCACCAGTCCTGTTACACCAGAATTGCTTCCCCCCCCCCTCTTGAATCAAGAGCGGAAAGCAGAAAGGACTGTTACTTAGACTATTCATGGGAAACTTTTTAAAAAGGTGTAACATTAATGCATTAACATTAATATGCATATTCATGATGAGTTTCCATCTACATGTAATCATGGTTTAACTCACTGACAACAGACATTTCCCTTTGAGCAAACTCATTTGAAACTTCCTAGCTTGAAGTTTGCTTCCTTTGTTTTTTTTCTTATTTACATTGAATGAATAGTATGTTTCTTCCAAACTAGTTTCAACTCACTCACATGGTTATAGGAATGCATGGCAAAAGTATTCCAAATTTAAGGCCCTTTCACACAGTCATATATCATGGCAGATAATCCACAATATCTGCTTGGAGGTCGAGATAGGATGGGAAATAAATGTTCCAAATAAATTATCTGAGTCCACACTGCCATATAATCCAGTTCAATGTGGATTTTATACAGATGTGTGGAAGGGGCCATAGTGGTCAGAACTCAATCTATTTTGCTAAGAACTCCTTTGGAAATTGATGCTTCTGTTTGGTGTTTTGTTTTATGTTGATATAATTTATTTGAAAGATTATGTCTTATTTTAATTTTAGATGTTAAGTTATAATTTGTTTTTATATGTTGGGTTATGATTTTTTGCTATTATGTATTGGTTGTTGTATTCAGACATTGAATGTTCGCCTTTTTGTAACTGGAATTTGCCCTGAGTCTCTTTGGGGAGATAGGGCACAATATACATACATACATACATACATACATACATACATACATATTGAGTCCGTTTCACATTAAAGAACTTATCCTGACGCAGTCAAAAATAGCATGACAGAATCTGATGCTTTCTCTTAGTTCTAGCATTCACATTACTTGCTTTGTCTCCAGCAGTTGAGCTGTATGGAGCACTGATGTGGTTCTACAACCATATAAGCACAGAAGGAATCATGAGAACCTTGAAAACCGAAGAAATGAATAGCATCCATTTGTATGGGAAAGAGGTTTTCTGACTACATTCAGAGGAAGAACAAGAGAGCAATAAAGGCCACGGCACAGAGAAGGTGGTGAAATGCGAACTATGGAAAGAGGGAAGATGAAAATCTAGAATGCTTTCATTGCCTCAGCCTTCTGCCAAAAAAGAAAACAGCTCTAAGTGATTAAAATCATCACTAACAGATCTACATATCTGCAAGTGGAATTGCTGATGTCTTGCTCTAGATAGCAGCTTACAATTGCATTCCCTATTCAGAAAGTTGCCCCTTGTTGAAGAGTGTATGTAAGTCGTCTATAACATGCTATGTAAATAGCGATCCCAAGAATAATGAATTCCTCAGTGGGAAACAAAGCTGACAACAGTCTTATATTAGTTAAAATGTCAAAGAAAATAAATCTCTTACTTTAAATTATTTATTCTGGTTTCTGTAACTTCAGTTAATTTTTTTGTTTCCTCCTTCCACCGGTTCGTTGCCTTCTGTTGAGCTATCAACAGACGTCTCAGTTCAGCAGTGGAGTTTTGATTCACGTCTTCCATTTCTTTCAGTTGCACTTCAAAGCCATGCTCTTTTATTAAATGTTCATTCTCCATGGTGCTTATCTACAGTAAAAACAAAAGCCTCACATTTTGGAAAAGAATCTGCTTTTATCTTTTACCATAGGTCTAAACTTTATAAGTGCATCCACATACACAGTCATGCTGTAATTACCTTTAAGAGGTTATTGAACATTTGAGGACTCAAACACACATTGAAAGAATCCATTTTACTAATCCCAGTTAACAAGTTGGGCTGAAGGCCTTTCATTTAAATAATTGAAATTCCTTTGAGGAAACATGCAGATGACTACAACTGATTACCTATGGCAAGTAATAACTGTTTGTAGCCAAACAGATCTTTCATCCTTTACTTATTTCCTCACTGAATACTTGATGTTGTACAGTAAGCATTCCATTTAGTTTCATTGTTTCCAGAGTTAAATCTTGAGACTGTGTATTCTCTCCCCTTCCCATAGCCACTAATTGATCTTCTAAATGGAGGAAACATCATTGTATGGGAGAAAAGACAGAGAAGGGCAAATGTGTCTGGCTCACCAGGATATTCCAAACGGTTAGGGGAGGAACAGGGCTTAAACGCTAGAACTGAAAAGAATGTGATGTCCTGCCTTATCAGGTAGCATGCAAGGGCTAAACCCAATCACAATTGATTGCTCTTCCATGCCAATCTCTTTTTATCTTTTTCTCATATACACAATGTAAAACGCCTCATCTAATAAAATTATTTAGGCTCTGACAAGCGATCTTTAAACAATGTATATAATGCACATTGATATAACAGGATCTATAGGCAAATATGTGTATTTTAAGAAGTGTCAAAAGAACTAATTAAATACAAATTTGGGATGAGAAAATAGATACAATTGACCCTTCATATGCAGTTTGTGTATCCATGGATTCAACCCTCAACAGCTTGGAAATAGTAAAAAAACGTTTTTCTAGAAGACAAATCTGGATTTTGCTATTTAATGTAAGGGACATCATTTTACTATGCTATTGTTTATAATGGGACTACAGAAATCACAGATTTTGAAATTAACAGGGGTACACTGGAGCCAAATCCCATATACCAAGGGCCTTCATATTTTTGTAAACAGCTTTCTCCTTCTGCTAACCTATGAGGTAAATTCTGAGGCGTTATGTAAACATTAATACCTTTAATTTGGCTGTTTGCTGTGCCTCCATGGCTAATTTTCTCAATTCCTCCATTTCTTTCTGATATCGTTCATTCTCTTGCTGGAGTTTTAAACACTCTTCACTGACAGAGCCACAGTTCTGTCTTTCAGAGTCCAGAATACTTTGCAACTTTTGGATCATTTCCCGACAACGGCTTATCTCTTCTTCATAGCTTAAAATAAAGGAGAATCAAGAAACAAAAAATGGCATGTAAAGGAAACAAACTATTAATACAGACCTCACAATCTCTGAGGATGTCTGCCATAGATGCAGGTGAAACGTCAGGAATGCTTCTAGAATATGGCCATACAGCCCGAAAAACCTACAACAACCCCTATTAATTCATTATCCATAAATTACTTTAAAGGCATAATACTTGCTAATGCTTAGAAATATCAACCTATTGTGGATCAAATGACTGGCACTTAGCATAAACATGTGTTTACCTATTAGACATAACCTGCGGATTGGTATCTCTTAACACATAACCCAAGATATGACAGCTCTAGATTTTTGGATAGAACTTCTCTGCCAAAAAAAAAAAAAAAGAGGAAAAAAAAGAAGTGTATAGTCAAATGAGGACTTTTATGAAGGTCAAGGAAATATTGGGTGGAATTCCATGGTTAATAGATGCCTAACAAAAAAGACAACCATGAAGAGCATAAGTTTATGAAGAAGCGAATAGCATCATCACCAACATTATAAAAAAAAAACCCATAGAAGAAAAAAATGAGCAACATCCGAAAAAGCCAATGTGGATGCACAGTAAAATTAAGGGTCAAGTGAAAAAAAACCAAAATGGAAGGAAGGACAAATGATCAAGGAAAAGTATATATATGTAGCTCAAGCTTGCAGAACAGTGCAAGGGAAGCAAAAGCTCAGAAAAGATACTGGCTGGGGAAGGGGGAAACAACACACTTTTCATAAATGTTTGAAGCAAGACAACGATCAAAGAAGAGGTGGTGCTACTGTTCACTTAGGATGATAAATGCTAACAGATTAAAGGCAGAATTGCCCAATTACTATTTTGCTTCCATTTTTCCCCTCAAAAAGAGATGCTTTCATGCATCAGCAGATACTTGATGCATGTTAATTTTAGAAATGTTTGGTCATTGGTTTTTATATAACATTGTTTGATGGAACTTCAATGCTGTTGTTTTATACTTTTATGTTTTATTGTGTTTTTGTCTGTTTTATTGTATTTTATGATGTTCTTATTTTAATGGTTTTTTGTTTTAACGGGTTGTTTTATGTCTTGTGGACATTCTGTCCCATATGTAAGCCACTCTGAGTCCCTTCAGAAAGGTGTTGACAGGGTATAAGAATAAAGTAGTAGTAGTAGTAATAATAGTTGTTACCTTTAAAAGGAATTTAAATTACAAATAAATATGCATGAGGAGATACTGAGGAATCATGTAATTAACCGAAAAAAGTTCAAATCTTCATGCACAGATAAACTGCATACAACAGCACAGGAAGAACTTACTGTTGCATTCGCTAAACTATTTGCATTATTCATTAGAAACCTTGGTGAATAGGTGAGATGCCAGAGGACAGGAAAGGAACAAGCATTATCCATTGTTTCAAAAAGGCAGGGGGTAGGAGTGACGGATATCAGAGTAACCACAGATAAGTCAGACTGACCGCAATACCATGAAAAATACTAGCATGGATTATAAATGAGCCGGTGTGCAGATATTTGGATGACAATGCAGTGCTTAGTAGGAGACAGCATGGTTTTGTGAAGAAGAAATCTTGTCAAATGAATTTTTCATCTTGAATTATTACTAAATAAGCCAATGCGATTTTAGGCTGAATCAATGAGAGTATATTATTTAGATCAAGGAAAGTATATCACTTGGAATATTGACAAGTTGATACGTGTCCAGAGGAGGCTGAACAAAATGATAAAAGGTTTAGAAACCATGTCCTAGGTTTAGTGGTCAATTTTTTAGTAGTTTGGGATGAAATTGGGTGGAAGAGAGACTGGGGACAGCTGTATGCACTTTCCCTTGGGAACAAGGTGGAGAAATGACTAGAGAACGGGAGGAGAGAGAGAAGGTGGTGCAGATATCTCCAAGGAAGACAGAGGCAGTGTCGTCATCTTAAAAGTTGTTTCCACAACGCCTTCCAGTGTTCTTGCCTCATCCCTCCACACCTGGCTCTATCTCCTTCCTTTCCTCCAATTCTGCTCCTTCGGTCCACCCTGAAGGTCCATCTGACTGAATGCACAAGGAGACATATGCATACCTTTCCTTCCACTCCCTCTCCCCCTATACTAGCAAGTGAATGACAAGGGAATGCGCACATCATCCAACCTCCTGTCTGAAATGTCATTTCAAGCCATTGTGTATCTGTAGTGCTGCGAGATGCTCCACTGTTTGGTACATGGGGGAGGGAGGATGATGATGGACAAATCAGATTCTCTCCCCCTGCCCTTGTTTCTTGCTCATAATCCTGACATGTGAATAGTAGCATGAACAGGCTGCACACCTGTAACTGTGATGTTTCAAGTGGTCTCATATAAATGTGTATTTACATATTAAAAGCTATTCAGAAAGTTACAGTAGCTTTTGACAGTAACCCTCTCCACCTCAGATGTACATTCTGGAACAAAAAAGTTATTCCCTTCTCTTTCTTGATCTATTGAAGTTATGAATTTGCAGAGAGAGAAGGGAAGATTGTGTCAGGTCACAGATGATCATTTGAAAAGCTACAGTTACAGGTTAATGGTCTGTTATTCTTTTTCTTGATCTCTACACCTCACACAAGGGTGACCAGCAAACTTACGCCAAATAATGGATCAGGTCAATTGGAGACGGACAGAAGTTTAATGGTCTATTACTAAGGAATACTCACTTAGTCACTGGAGAAGACAATAACACTTTGTGAAGTGGAAGCTAGTAATAAAAGAAGACGACCACTATATAGGTAGGCTGGTTAGATTAAGAAAGCCACAGGCCTGAGTTCGGAAGAGCAGCTGATGACCAAGTTTTCTGGAGGTGTTTTATTCAGTATTCATAATTTGAAACCAACTTGATGCAAATAACAAATTACTTTATACTTTTTTATTTATTTACTTCATTTCTACCCCGCCATTCTTGACCCTGAAGGAGACTCAAGAGAGCTTACAAATCCGGCAAAAATTCAATGCCTTACACGTAAACTATAAAAAAAACTCATAAAAATATAAGCAATCTAAGTATATAAGCAATGAAAATACATATCAATCGATCAGATTAAAACCATATAAAATACCGAGGAAATTATACTCCAGTTCCATCATTGTCTGCAATCCAAAGAGCCACATAGATAATTCTATGTGATCAGTATGCAAAGGACTTTGTAGTACCTTTGAAACGGAGAGAAAGAATGTAGCATAAACTTTCATAGACCTAAATCTCAAAGATGTACCTAAACCTTAAAATAATTCTTTAAATTAACAGGAATGTTTAATAAAAACAATGGATATAAAAATGTACAAGCAGAAAAATCTCAGTTCAAAAGGTTTTACACAGATTAACTACTGAATAATGAAGCCAATGCCTGTTTGCACACAACTATTTACTTACTTCATTTCCAAATGTTTGATTTTGTTTTGTGCTGTTTGCAAACTCAGCTGAAGCTCATCTTTTGCCCGTTCAGCAATCAGACTCCTTTGGTAAAGTTCTTCTTGTTTTCTGTAATCACTTTCATTTCCTCTTCTTTCATTGTATATCTATTAATTCATTCACACAACAACTTTTATCTATTATTCTTCAGTTAGAAAACACGTTTTTCATCCACCTCAATGTTACTTTAATTTAAAAGAAATGGGAATCTGCAGACTCCAGTATCTTGGGCATCTGCAAGGGTTCTACTGTTTAATTGAAATTTTTATTGATTGTGTTACATTACGAAACTTAAATAGAATTATTGTGTGAAAATTACACAATGGAAAAGAATGTTCACCTTCGCTAGTTCATCTTCCACTGCTCGTCTTTCTCTAACAGCCCGCTCAATTTGGCTTTGCTTTTCCACACATTCCTATCAGGGAATCAAATAGTGAGCATTCTTAAAAACAAAACAAAACAGCAAGTCCTGGACAACTATATTTCATTTCAGCAAACCATTAAGATATAAAAAAGCTCTTTACAAAGAATGGCAAATGTTAAAATGCTCACCTTCTGCTCTTCCATAATAACATACTAAGGCATTTTACCCTTACCTGTTAATATATCCTGAAAGGATGCTGATATTTTATGTCCTGATTTCTCTGCATGCCAAGAAGGCCAACAGTTCTCATGAATAGCATATCCTTATTTCTCTAGACAGACTTTTTCTTTATAGACAACAATTGCTCACTGGGCGAGTTTTCTGGGCTGTATGGCCATGTTCCAGAAGCATTCTCTCCTGACGTTTCACCCACATCTATTGAAGGCATCCTCAGAGGTTGAGGGGTCTGTTGGAAACTAGGCAAGTGAAGTTTATATATCTGTGAAATGTCCAGGGTGGGAGAAAAAACTATTGTCTGCTTGACGCAGGTGTGAATGTTGCAATTGGCCACCTTGATTAGTATTTAATGACCTTCAAAGCCTGGCTGGTTGCTGCCTGGGGGAATACTTTGTTGGGAAGTGTTAGCTGGCCCTGATTGATTTTTGTCTGGAATTTCCCTGCTTTTGGAGTGTTGCTCTTTATTTACTGTCCTGATTTTAGAGTTTTTAAAGTATTGGTAGCCAGATTTAGTTCATTTCCATTGTTTCTTCCATGAGGCGAGAATGCTTATTGAACATGGCCATACAGCCCAGAAAACTCACATCAACCCAGTGATTCTGGCCATGAAAGCCTTCGACAACAATTGTTCACTTTCTATGTTATTGTTTTTGGCCCCTTCCACTTTTGAAAATCTCAGAGATTTCTCATTATGTATGTACACAGAAATACCAGTATTCAAAACTCCAAACTTCAAAACACTTCTGATCCCAAGAGTTTTAGATAAGGGATACTCAGCCTGCATATCAATGCTGAAAGTCTGTAGGAGGCCAATCCACTATTTTCCTTAGAGCCAGAGTATTCCTTTGCATTTTTCAGAATCAGAAGAATATAACTGGAAATCCTACATCTTTTCCTAATAATCTTATGACATTGTGCCATATTCCTAAAACCACAGACAGTAATGTCTTTACTGTGAAGCATCTATTAAAGAAATGACTATTTGCTTCACTGATTGCCTGCTGAAACTAAAGCCACTGAGTGGAGCAATGGATGAAACGGTTTAGCATTAGAATTTTGGTCTCCCGCATTGCTCAGTGGCACAAGGGATTTAACCCAATGGTTGTGGATTGTTCCTTTATCCCTCTGAGAATCAATAAGTGCTTTGTCTACACTGGAATCCCACTTCAGTGGAGCAAAGTCTTGGAACTCTTCTGATAACAGAATTTCCATACTACTAGAAACTGGTTTCATCAAACAGAAACTGCTCTCTGACCCCTTTCTGATTTTGTGTGATCATCTTTACCTAATTTGTTTCTTGTGATTCATACATTTTAGGCATTTATAATCTATAATTTATAAAGGATAGGCTTAAAGTTCTCATTACTAAGCCTTCAAGGAGCCCTCTGAATCAGAGCAAAACTGTCATCATTACTGTCCGGCAGAATTGCATTGCCTGTATTATTCATGTCAAACGCAGTGTCTGAATCATCACATAAATCTATTGAACATCACTTTCCTCCTTGGATGGCATCTGATTATCTTTTGCTAGAACCTTTTTGGAAACAGGCTCTTCACTTACACTGAATAGCATAACTTCCCCTTGAGCTTTTTACCCTGCTGGGTGAACAAATATGCACTGAAATCTGCAGAACCTGTTAACGTTGCATTTGAATTAACTGCATCTCCTTAATTCCTTAATTCACAGTAAGCACCAGCTAGTTAAGCCCCTGGTGGCGCAATGGGTTAAACCAGGGGTCCTCAAACTTTTAAAACCGGGGGCCAGTTCACTGTCCCTCAGATCGTTGGAGGGCCGACTATAGTTTTTTTTTAAAAAAAAATCAATTAAAAAATTCCTATGCACATTGCACATATCTTATTTTGCTGTGTGGAAGGGCCCTTAGAGGGGATTCTTTCTAGCCCTCTTTAGGCAGTAATTCCAGGAGCAGAGAATGGGAAATCTTCCTATTTCTAGTCTGAACAAAATCTGGCTACCAGTATTAAAAAAAACTCTAAAATTATAACTGTAAATAAAGAACAACACTCAAACACAGGGGAACTCCAGACAAGAAACAATCAGGGCCAGCTAATCACCTCTCAACAAAGGATTCTCCCTAAAAACTGCCAGGCTATGAAATGGTAATCGAGGTGGCCAATTGAAACATTCATACCTACCTCCAACAGACAATAAAGTTCTTTCTCCCACCCTGGATTTTTCACAATTTTCCTAGTTAAAGGTTTTCCTCTGACATGAAGTCCAGTCGTATCTGCCTCTGGGGTGTGGTGCTCATCTGCATTTCTAAGTCGAAGAGCTGGCGTTGTCCGTAGACACCTCCAAGGTCATGTGGCCGGCATGACTGCATGGAGCGCCGGGGCAGCCTCCCTTGGCTGGCTCACGCTGCCCATCGTGCCCGATGGGCAGCGTGAGCCTGCAAAGGGAGAAGCAGTCCCGTGCGGTCTACTGGCGAGTAAAGCACCTCGTGAGGTGCTTTATGCGCGAGTAGGCCACGCGGAGCAGCTGCCCATCGGGCCCGATGGGCAGCATGAGCCTACCAAGGGAGGAGCAGCATTGCATGGCATACTCACGCGTAAAGCACCTCACGAGGTGCTTTACGTGCGAGTAGCCCGTGCAGAGCAGCTGCCCTTGGCTGGCTCACACTGCCCATTGGCCCTGACGGATAGCGTGAGCCAGCCAGTGAGGGGCAACAGTGAGGGGCACTGTGAGGGGGGGGTGCTCCTCCTCCGCGGGCCGGAAGTGGCCCGCAGGCCATAGTTTGAGGACCCCTGGGTTAAACCCTTGTGCCAGCAGGAGGTTGGCAGGTCAGAGGTTCAAATCTGGAGAGAGCACAGATGAGCTCCCTCTGTCAGCTCCAGCTTCCCATGCAGGGGCATGAGATAAGCCTCCCACAAGGATGGTAAAACATCAAAACACCCAGGCGTCCCCTAGGCAGTTTCTCAAGTTGCTCCTGACACACAAAAAAAGGTAATTAAAATTATATATGCAAGAATGGAGTTGCTAATAAGAAAGACCAATTCTCAGTTACAATCTCCCAATTAGTCATAAGTCTAATAATTTTTCTGAGTGTCAATAACTCTGAACATTCCAGAAGCCCTACAACTGGCATTGGCAAGCACTGGAAGAAACCGCTGGCTACTCCACTTGGGCTAATGTGAACATAAATTGCAGAATGATTTAGAAAGACTGTTGCACATCCATCGGAACTCCATGTTGTGAGAGAAAATTCCACCCTCTTGCTTTTTTGTGGTGTTTAATAGTGAAAATAATAAACAAAAAAGCCCAACAACATACCATCTGAAGTGCCGTAAGTTCTTCTGATAACTGGGAAATCTGCATGTTATATCTTTTTCTTTCATTTTCTACCTAGTTAAAAAATAGACTGATCACTATTTCAATGGCTGAACAGTACATTACTAGGTTAAAATAGATATGTACAACGGGATTAAAAGAGTGACATGTACAGAAAGATAATATTAAAAGAAAAATTGTAGATTTCATCTATGCATCACAATATCAAATATGGCCTAAATATTAAATTCAGCCCTATGTCCTCAATCAAGTGTTCATAAAAACACAGTCATTTTCATACTAGCCAGAATGGTCCATGGTAAAGGGTTCTAGGAGATCCAAAAGTCCAAAAATCTAGAGAACCCAAGATGGAGAACTCCAGTCCCAATGTGCAAATGACCACTACAGGTTTCATGTTGAATGTGCCGTCGCACCTGGGGGCTATTATTCTCAATAAAGGAGGGATGGACGTGGCATCTTTCCCCCAGGGGATTGCTTCTTGCCCTCCTATAGGAAACTGGAACTCTCAAAAACCCAAAAACCTAAAAATAAGTTTTATTGATCACAAAGAGTTATTTCTTAAAGCAATGAGCTGGAAACTTTAGAGGGGTGAAGGAAAATATACGTTACAGTCTTAATTAGTCCTGGGTCCAAGGTGTTTGAAGCTGAGAAGCCTCACCAAGTTTCCTCTTTCCTCAATGGCTGTGAATGCCGGAGCAAACCACAACCCCAGTTCAGATGGCCTATGTTTTGAAGACTCAGGATCTTCTTTTGGTGCCAAAAGAACCGGTTTGAAGGCGCTTGGGTCTCCTCAATGTTGTCCAGGACAATCTGGACATAAAGCATGAGTCCCAAGGGTAAAAAACCTCAGAGTTGATGCCAAGAGGTAACTTAAATCAGGGTCTTTTAGAGTCAAGTCTCTTACTCACGTCCATATGAGAGTAGGAACTCTGATGGCAGAATGAGAAAGAAAAGGAAGCTCTCCCCTCCTGCAGGAAGAGGTGGAGCCAAACAGTACTGATTGACAGCTATAAGTAACCAATCCATACAACTATACATAAGTAGGGTAAAAGGGGCAGGATTAAGCATGATACAACAGTTTAAATCTTGCAACTAACAGTTCTACATATAGGTGGCGCCACTCGCTTTGAAAGTAAGACATACAGGAAACATCTCTTCCAAAATATATGTAATAGGAAACACTTAATATCACTCATTGTTTTGTTGTCCATATTATTATAGTATTTTAAAAGGCATAGACAATGCAATGATGGAAAATGTCTTTCCATTTTTCAGAAAGTCATGAAGTCATATTGGAATCAAAGACCTATCTGTGAGGACGCATTTGGTTTAGTGTTTCAGAACCTACTAGGGGTCAAAAATGATTTCAATGACAACATTAGTAAGATTTATCATAATATTTCTGTCACAGTAGACTTTTAGGAAAAAGCAATAATGCTTGGTAAGTGGAAGACAAAAGAAAAAAACATGTTATAGCTGGAATGATTCACTGCAAGATCTGGGTTGAGGATCTTCAAAGACTTTCATTCACAGGGTTGCCATAATTCAGTCAATTTGACAGCAAATAACAACAAATGCCAAGACATCTGCTGCTGAATTACAACTCTGCTAATTCTTGGATATTTAAATTTATCTGCACTGTATCTATAATGCTCTGTTATTTCAGATTACTTCCCAACATGAAAACCACAGAATAAGAGGCATGCCCTTAAAACTGTTACAAGGAAGCTGATAGTATTGACTACACTGAAGTACAGGAAGATACATATACAACATTAATTTACGACTGTCACTTTAGGTTCCAAAATCCCACTAATTTTATTTACAAGGGAAAGAAAACCGAAATTAAGCATGACTCACTTCTTTTCTAGTTCTTGAAGCGGCATCCTGAAGCAACTGAGAAACTGCTTCCTTCATGTTTTTTATTTCCTCTTCTTTTTGTTTTTCAGCTATCATTGCCTGTAGTGGTGGGATTAAAAACAAACATCCCAACAAGCAAGTCACTACAATGAATAAATTTTTACAAACTTGGAGGACATTTTTTATGGAATAGAAAATACAGTTTCTTAACTGTACCAAAACACTATTGAACCAACATGCTCTTTGAGTTTTGAAAATGTTTTCATCTCTTACTTGGATTATTTTAACCAATGTTAAATTTGTGCCGTGATTTTATAAAACTTAACTTTTGGTTACTCCAATAGTGTAAATACTCTTGAGTGTAGCCCAAGACCAATGCTATCCATCTGGATTTTCAGGCTTGCTAATATATATTTTTTCTATTCATAAGATTTCAGTATCTTTCTAGAAGAAACGTATGTGGCAGTTTGGTAGTAATAATTGCATATGCCACTGGTATAGACTTCCTGACATTCTTTTATAAGAGACATGTTGTTTTATCCTTGCAGAGATTACTTGTATAACAGATTACCTCTATAATCTCAAAAAAAAAAAAATCACAGTATGTAATGCTCATTAAAATTATGATTTATTAGAGAGGTTAAGATTCTTATTCCTGAAGTGCTATGGAGAAGGAGCTTTTTATGCGATTATACCTACTATTATCCTTCAGAGTGTCAAACTGATTCATCACAACAAATCACAAAATCTTCACTTCTATGGAAGAATGCATGCCATTATTGGGTTGTATTACTAACAAAAAATAAATATGCCCCAAATTATAAAATGCCAATATTAGAATGACAGAATGGGTGTTCTAGGGAAGATCTTCTATTAAAACTAATAAAAGATTAAATAGATTGTGGAATATTTCTCTTCCAAATTGGTGAATAAAATGTTTATCTCAAGGTGTTTATATATTTATTTTCCCGAAATCATTCCTAAAATCTATGTAAGTCGAAGAGTTTCATGTAACTGTTATTTGACTGAGGGCTCCTAGCCGCCAAAGGCTGCCCATCCTGATATACCACAATGTGCACTGTCAACTTATTACAAATAAATGAGTCAGCTCCCTTTAATAAGGTTTTTAAAATGGTAATTCAGAATCTAAAACACACATTGGTGATACCTTTATTAGGCTGATCAGGAGGTGCAAAAGCTATTATATTGACTTTCAAAGCTGACTATCTTTGTCAGGCGAAGACAGTAAAAAAAGGATGCAGGGACTGTAATAGATGACCTACACTTTCAAGTAATTTCTTATGTATGACGACTCTTAAGGTTTGCCTTTTCCTTCCTTCCTGGATTGCCCAAAGTCACACATGGGTCCATGGCAGCAGAATGGGAATTCAGTCCATGGGCTCCCAGTGTCCTAGAGCCAAAAACTACCATCAGGGCATAAAAGGCGGCCATGAAATTTCATTTCTCCATCGTAGCTAAAGTCTCTCCCTTGAGATCTGTTCTGATCCACTGAAGTGTGCTATATTCAATACTACTTCTTCTGTATTCCATACCACTCAGATTTTCATGGGAATTCTGACCACAGTGGGGAGCAAGAAGATGGAAAGTCTGACAGGCTTAATCAAGTTACATAATATTCAGATATGCAAAAAGGGCCCTTTAGAGCTTTGCTCACCTGACTCTTTTGCAGATTAGCTTCTTCTAAGACTTGCAAGCTATCACGGACCTTTTCCACAGCATCGTATTTCTCCTTTTCTATTTCCACACACTTTTTTTGTAGCTCTTGGATTTGCTTTTCTAAAGTTGAACTATTGGTCCTTAGCTGTTCAGAATCTTTGGTGGCTACACAAAGTCTGCATATTGAAACAATGACCACTTAACAAAGAGGATCTAAGTCTCATCAAAATTGAATCTACAATTGCTGTCAGATTTTGTACCCTAGAGAGAACACAATGCAGGGAATGGATCAACTTCTCTTGCTTATATAGGATTACTATCTAGAGATGGTCCTCAATTTTTCTCTATGTCACGAAACCTCGATTTTAGGTGTTCAGCAATGCTTATTAACAACCTCGCTACAAAATTAATGGGGACAGCAAATTCTCCCAAATGAAAGTACATGTTTGTTTTATTGTTGATGTATGTTACGGGCATCGAATTGTGCCTTGGATGTGTAAGCCGCCCTGAGTCCCCTTCGGGGTGAGAAGGGCAGGGTAAAAGTAAACCAAATAAATAAATAAATAAATAAATGTTCTGAACATAACAAAATATTAATTGCATTTCCATGTCCCAGGTGAAATCTTTCTTCTATAAGAAAACTTATTGAAGAGCACCAAAATAGAAATGGTGAATGATTCATTCAATGTAAGCTACATATAAACAGAGATAATTCACACTCAGTAGAGAAATCATTTTCGCACAGTGAAATGTTAAAAACGATTTGTCATCTCATCTCATCTGAAGCAATGAACTAATGAAGCACAAATTAAGGACAACAGTTATCTATTTGCTGTGAAACCCTCAAGGGTGACAACACTGCCCTAGAATCATGGACCTTATTAAAAAATTTCTGACTTCAACAGAACTTCCAGTTCAGTATGGTTCAGGTCACACCTACAACTTTGGCTAATGTTACTGACAAGTAATTGAAGCATGGCATACAATTCTTTTGGTTCATATAACCTGGTGCATGCCAAGAGAATACTGCCTAGTACAAAATCCTGCATGAAATAAAAAGGACTCAATCTACCCAAGCATAAGCCAAACTGATGGCCAGTGCATTTATAATGCTGTACCAACAATCACTTTAGACTCAATCCAGTCCAATCTTTTGCTTTTCCAACTGATGAGAAACAATGATGATTAAATGTAAGAAAAACTTCAATTTGCTTATTTTGCTAACCAAGAAGCTATAGATGGTGCAATGGTATATATAGGGTTATGTCTCTGTTTCATGTTATCTCACTTTAATGTAATACAGACGGAAGGAAGGAAAGAAGGAAGGACGGACGGAAGGGGCAAGCTGGTACCAAATTAGGAGGGATAGTTAATACCTCAGAAGACAGGGTCAGAATTCAAAATTACCTTAACAGATCAGAGAGCTGGGCCAATTCTAACAAAATAAATTTAAATGGGGAGAAATGTAAGGAGCTATCCTTAGGTACAGATATAGGATGGGAGACACTTGGCTTGACCACTATCTATGTGATTTAAGAGTCTCAGGACCCATTTACATGAGTCAAATGAGTTGATATGGGGGTGAATAGACTCTCTGATGGCAAAATGATACACAGGAGTTAATTGATCTCAATACAGCCTTGTCCCACATTAAAAGAAGCTACGGGATACTCTGAAGTTTCCAAGATTTTCTGAAACGTGGCATGTTTTGGGACAGTGTAAACAGTTATGTCGCTTCCTAGGCACAGGGGACAGCACCTGCCTTATTCTGTCATTCTGGGCTTTGGGGTTCCACTGTATAATTTATTATTTTAGCCATTCCGTTATATTATAAGCAACCTTGGGTCCCATGTTGGGAAAGGCAAGGACATAATTAAGATAGATAAGATAGCTTAACGTCCTACTTTGTCTCCAGTTGTTTTATGCTAGATTGCAACTGCTGTAAGCGTTTATCAGATGCCTCCTCTCTCTCTTGAGCAGCTAACACCTCTTCCTCCTGGAAGACACAGAAGTCATTCAAACAGTTTCATCAGAATGTAATACAAGCAGGTAAAAAATCCACATAATTCTCTTGTTGCAATAGCTTAATTGGTTACCATTTTGTTTATGAGCACAAAAGTTCTGGCAATGGTTTTTAAAGCCATATAAAGCTTGGGACAATACTATTTGAAGGATTGGAATTGCTGTTATGAATTAATTAAAGCCTGAAGACTCTACTCTCTGCTTCACCAGCTTCTCAGGTTTGTTTGGTGGGAACAAGGAAGCGAATCTTCTCCGAGGCGGACCTCAGATTTTGGAACTCCATCTCTAGGCCTGGGGATGGTTCCACCCTTGCTCTCTTTCTCCCAACAAGTTAAAACATTTCATGCCATCAAGCTTAGAAGAAACTGGAATGGACTTTCAATGCTGTTTGGTGTTATTTTTAAGGTGTACATTTAGCTTTTAAGTAAATTTTAATGGTTTAATGAGCTTCAGTACTTTTAACTTCAAATCAATTTGACATTGTTACCCTTATTGATGTTGTTGTATAGCGTTTAATTTCTATTATTTTAAAATGTTG
This sequence comes from Anolis sagrei, assembly GCF_037176765.1. Taxonomy (NCBI): domain Eukaryota; kingdom Metazoa; phylum Chordata; class Lepidosauria; order Squamata; family Anolidae; genus Anolis; species Anolis sagrei. The sequence continues at coordinate 39,537,523 of NC_090025.1, forward strand.
CTAGCTGTCCTGTGAATAAATACTGGGACAAAGGCAGGGTATAAATGCGTAAAATAATAATAATAATAATAATAATAATAATAATAATAATAATAGCAGCAGCATCACTCCCACTACAGGTTCCATTAAAATAAACAATGGCTAATTATTTAAATTTTAAACTAGAAACGATAGTGTACCTTTCTGGCCACTTGGGAACGAAGATCCTCAGTGAGTCTGAGCATTTCATCAACCTTTGACACAGCTGTTCTCAAGTCCAATTTGGATTGTCTGCATATAAAAAATACCATTTTGCATCTTTGATCCATTTGCTATATTAATAACTTGTAAGTATGCTATTGAAACCACTTTTGTGTTGGAAAATGGGTACTACAGTTTATCTTACAGAAAATATACAATTGCATTAAAATTATGTAATGCCAGTGTGGTTTACTATACAGTTTTTTCCGTGTCAGAAGCTTCTTGAGAAACTGCAAGTCGCTTTTGGTGTGAGAGATTTGGCTGTCTGCACGGACATTGCCCAGGGGATGCCCGGATGATTGATGTTTTACCATCCTGTGGGAGGCTTCTCTCATGTCCCTGCATGAGAAACTAGAGCTTGAGTCCTCATGTTAGAATAGCAGCAAATATTTACTGCTGATGTAGAAACTCTTAAAATGATTTTTTCATATCTATAAAAGCCTGAACAGAGTTGGGAGTTTCCTAACAGATTTACACCTTAGCATATAGCTAAGAACATTCTGAAGTCAATATGCAGAAAGCAGCTATATTGCTGTGCTTATTTCTGCTATACACAGGACGATCACTCTAAAATATTTATTCACTTTCATTCACTGTTACTTATGCAAAGATAAGCAATTAAAGCTTAAGTAATAAATTATTCAAGTTTTCCCCCTGACTGAATGATACAAGTGAATGCCACTACTGCATTTTTAACTTATCATGCAATTTAGGAATACATCTAAATCAACTGTAATATGAAAGTGATGGAAATGCAATCTTTCCTTCAAAAGTCTGTCTTGAACCATTTCACTACTTTATTTGAAGCCACATTTACTAATGTCATTCAAACTTGCAAATACACACAAAACATAATTACAAGAGTTTTAACAAAGCATGATCTAATTAAAATTAGACATGTCTGCAAAGTGTAGCTTTATATATCCTATTTTCAACATAGAGACAGTATCATTCTAATGTGTTTGAACAAGTGTGGGCAACCTCTATTATAGCATGGGATGCAATGCATGTGGCTGCAGTGAGCAGCAATTCATAAAAATAAGCTGGTGGTTTATTGTTACTGTGATATTAACAAAATATTGAACAAAATAGAAAATGATTAGAACTCCTAAAATGGAAGTAAGATTTAAACGTCCCATTTATACCTCTGCTGTTTGCGCAATTGTTCCAGCTCTACATTCTGTTCCATTACAGTCTTCAGAAATACTTGATTAATCTAGAAGAAAAATAGTTAAAAGTACTTCACATTACACTGAAAACATCTAAGGGACCTCTTTTAAGAAGCATGCTCATTATTTGATATCAACAATCTATTTCATGTATCCCCTTTTAAAGTTATGTGAATATCATCTGTGTTTTAAGTAGCATGATTTTTTTAAAGTCTGCAGAATTTGTTCCCTTGCCTTATTCTGAGGCTATGAGGTTATGACTTTTGCTCAGGGTCACCTAGTGAGTTTCCATGAAAGAGGGAGGATTTGAACCCTGATCTCAAATCCTCAAAACACTACACAATGCTGGCTCCAAAAAAGAACATTAGGCCATAATAGGTAAATCAGTGTTGTTTCACATAGGGAGCTGATGTTGAAGACATTTGAATGACCTTAGTTTACAGAGCAAGGACAAGTTGTGTTCTCTAATGACGCTAAAATGGAATAACAATGAAGTAAAAGATACTGCACAGCAACTGATAACTACAGTACAGCATATAATCTATGCAAATAAAAAACTGACACTTCTACAGAAAACGCGTGGAATCCATTTGAGAAATGTCTGCATTTGCTATTTCTTCTTTTATGAGATAGATTAAAACAGTTTCTGACGATATGATAATGGTTCAGTATTTCACTTACTGACTCTGTTTTATCATTGGCTAAATACAGTTGTTTTGTTAGCTGCTGAAAGCTTGTCAATTGATCCTAAAAAGAAGAATCAGAGCATGCAATTATAATATCAAGGATTTATCATGAACATAGAAATGAATTTTCAAGCTTAACATTTTAAACATTTGAAAAATATTATACTATACACATTACCGCTTGGCTGTTGTTCAGAATTCTCTGACAGCCAGTTAGACATTTCAAATGAAATACACAAACAACATACAATAATAATGGTGCATTGTAACCTCTATTTTGTCTGTGTGGGTGTGAGGCAGAGACTGAATAAGACACCTGCATAGTACTACTTAAAATAAATGGCATTTTCCAACTAGATGTGTTGTACATAAATCAGAACCACTAGTTCTTCGTTTGTTTTTATAAGAACTGAGCAAATCAATTGCAAAACATTCTGCAATCAATCTGAAAATTCTAAGGCTTGCTTTACCATGATATAGAAGACATTCTAAATGTAAATGTATATATTTTGCCAAACACTTTCTGCCTTTTAGATATTTAAGGACACATTATGTTACATTCTGAAGAGAGTCTCAAATGTGGGTGGGGGTGGTGGGGATACTTTTATATTACAGATACATATATAAATGTTATCTGGATTAAAAACCACAAACATCACCTTCACTTGGGCCAGAAACCTTGTCAGTCACTTGTTGTGTTACCTCCTCTTTCTCCTAATTTATTCTGCTTAATTCTAGTGCTCAAGTTGGAACAAACTTATGCACTCCATACTCTTCTTTCCTCATGAACTAGCACATGGGCATTCTCTGTGACTCTTTTTGAATTATCTGGAGAATTTTGGGCCCTGAAGAGAATCATTAGTTGGAGTTGGCTAGATGTCTGTTAAAAACAATTGCTCTCTTCTCTCTAGTGCCCACATATGGCACATCAAGCTAGAAATAGATTTAAGTAAACTGCTGTAAATACAAAGATCTTGAAATGCACAATCACAGGGCTGTTTTAGCATTTATGCCAAGTTTCAAGATGCTATATTTCATGGTCTTGTAGGCTGTGCTGTGAAGAAGGGGCAGGCAATTTTAGTAGATGAGTTTCAAATGACATTTTAATCAAATTACATTTTAATACACAGGTGTCAGAATAATCCAAGTTACTTTTTGATTCTGTTTTTCAACAATATGAATCTGTGCTTCTGTCATATGTTCTTGGTATGTCTGCTGAAGCCGCCCCAATTCCTGTGACACTGTCTGCCACAGTTCTAGGACATGTTCTTTTTCCTAGGAAAAAAACAAAATACACAAGAGTTATAGTATACAGAAACTGATAAGCAAGATGACTGACAATACACTGCTACTTGCCTCTCAAATTAATACATGCACACCACAATTAAGACAGCCTCTGACAAAGACACTTTTTATAAAGTCTTTTTCTACATGCCCAGTCCCTCTTCTCTTTGACTTCTATATAGCTGAACATTTTTAGCAGTATCAGTGCTGAAATAAAATGGAAAAAAAATGACTGAAGAAACACAGATTTTCAATGCAGGTTGCAGTGGACTACCTTCACTGAACAATGCAATGAAGCTGAAAAAAGCAGGATTCTACTCTAACACAATTTACTATATCCACGTGTACCTACTCCACACAAAAGTAAACATGAACTGCTTCCAGATTCCCTCATGAAACATTACTGAAGAGCAAAACAGAGAGTAAAGGAGAAAGCAGATAACCCTGTCTCATCAGTTACTCTTGTCTCCAAATATATTTTATTATTTCTATGTTATTTTTGTATCTGATACAGAATATCTGTTAAATTAGTAATGTCCAGGGATAAAAGTACATATTTAACTGAGATACCCTTGTACCACTTTAACCATGATTTATACATTTTCTATAGAGCAAATCAGAAAATCCTGGAATTAAAAAGTAAGTTTTTTTAAAAATGACAAAATATTACTTGGGGCACATATCACATTCAGTAAAAAGAAGGATGATGCTCATGGCAGATTCTTGATCTACATAATTCAGCAAACATTCTGAAATCTAGGGCAGGGCTAGTGTTCACTCACTTTATTTGCTAGTTGCAGTTGTTCTTGAAGATTTCGTATTAGATTTTCATCCAGAAATGCACCATCTTTTGAGGTGGAACCAGATGGCAGAGACTCCAACTGCTTTTCAATAGCTTCTTTCAATTCTTCATGTAATCTAGGTAACAAGTTGGCAGGCTTAGATCAGAAGGCTTCTGTGAACAGAAATGATCTTTCTACTTATGAAAAGCAAATTCTGAATCCAAACAAGGTGGTTCAGGGAACGTAAAAACATTCAAATTATGATTTCAATTGTTCTCCATGGTGGAACTTGATTCTTATCTTATTATATCTGGCCTGATCTTAGATATTACTGGTCTCTGCTGTGAACATATGGTTTTAAAAAACTAAGTTTTATTACTGACTGAAAGTCAAGTATTGCAGGGGGCAAAAAGACAGCTTATCTGATTTTGGAAGCTATGCAGGGTCAGCACTGATTGTTAGTACAAAGATGGGAGACTGCTAATGAATACCAGAGACTACAAGTGATATTTCAGAGGGACTGGCTTCCTAAGAAAACCCCATGAAATTAATTAGGTTCCCATACATCGCCTATGGTATTCATGTGGTTGCCATAAGTTAGCAGTTCTTCTGCCTATAAGAGAAGAAATTAACTGCATCAAAAATCTAACATACTCAAAATGTGTTCATTTGTCATTTCTACATTACCCATAAGCAAATATATCAGAATGGTGAGTAAATCTCTTATGATATTTTGGAATTCATGTTTTTATGAGAGGAAACAAACATGTCTGAACTGTAGCGTTAAAGCATGTCTTTCAAATATTTAAACAGCTTTAAAATTAAGTTTAGGGTCCTGACAATTATGCCAGAGAATGTTAAGTCCTACTAACTGCCCAGAAGGGAAACATATCTGGGAATATGGAGTCATGGAGGTTAAAGGGATGATGACATAGCAAAACATAACAATCATGCTTCCTATTATCTGACATTAACCATAGCTGCACAAAATGAGGCTTACTCTTGAGCAAAAATGTATGGAATTGTCCTTTATGCTTGAAAATAAAGAACTCAGGTTTATTTGGGTTTGAGGATGCTTATAAAACACAGCATAACATATCTATGTCAGAGCTACCTAATCCCATTCCCAATTGAGATTAGGCTATACATATATACATACATACACACACACACACAGAGACTTCTCAAGAAAATAAAAGTAAAAAATCACTGTTAATAATTGTAATAATAATAATAATAAACTTTATTTATACCTTGCCACCATCTCCCAGGGGGACTCAGGGAGGCTCACAAAGCACTCAAAGGTGCAAACACGCAAAATACAAAAAGTGCAAAGACAATAATGCAAAAGCAGTAACAAGCAACATAAACATCAAAAACCCTGGTTAAAATCAGTAAAATGTAACAATCGTTGCAGGAATAAAATGAATGCAATCAATATCAGACTCATTCCCAAGAGAATATTCTTCTGCAACTTGTGATGAAAGAAAACCCCTCATATCTGATTTCAAAAGAATACATTTTTCCATTCCACTATCAAAACTGTTGACACACCATGTCAAATCAGTGAATCTACCTTTCATTTTCTTTGATGACTTGTTCAAGTTTGAGTCTCATTTCTCTCATCTGAAGCTAAAGAAAGTAATGAAAAACATAAATCAATTTTTTAGCAAGGATCACCATGATCATTATGAAAATATTCAGTATGTCACAACCATCACATAGATGCCTTAATACTCATGACAAAATTGCACAGGTGGCCAATGACAAAATTTAAGAAATAGAATACATTTTCTTCAGAATATCTTACAATTCAGACTTAAGACAATATTATTTACAATATCTAGTATATAATTCAGAAAGATACCAAAATTCACATTATAGCTCTACTTTGTACATCACTAACTTTTAAAAGGTTAGTTCTATGAAGCTGGTGATAACAATAAGAAAAAAAAAACAATTTACAAGTAACATTCACCCATACCATCAACTAAATTTTATGTATGCTTTATACCTGGCAATATCTCAGTTCTTTGTTCATTTCCTCCAGATGGTTGTCATACTCCTCTACCAGAGGAGATTTTGCACTAAAATTGACATTAAAAAACAAGAACATAAAGTTACTACCATTACTAAACATACATCATTTTGAAACAGACAAATTTCCGTCCTATAGTTTCCTCAACAAACTAGGGAATATTACTTGAAGCAGAATATTCAAATACTAATCAAAATAGGGGAAGAGATGTATGAAAATATTCTCTGACATCTGTGCCTTTTCACTCTTTTTACTTGTTCTACAGTATTTGCTGTGAGCCTTATATTTCTTTGTTCCTCATTCATACTACAGAAGTCAATCTTTCATTCCCATGTTCATAAAACATCCTGTATGTTTTATGAGAAAACTCCCCCTTTCCAGATGTAAGTTCAGCAAAACCATTAATATGCTTACTGCTTCAAAACTCTCCTTAGGCGCCAACAGGTGTGAATACTAATGTATAGGCCCAATCAATATGGGTTCAAAAGGCAATCATCTAACATTAGCATCACAGAATATATAACCTGTTCATTGATTAGAGTTGGTGGCATTATAAATAATACTAGGCTAAAATGAGAGTTCTGCATTTCAAAAACAATCAACACCCTGTGAAAGTGAACATGTTTTGGTGAGCAACCATGAAGTGTGTGATCTGGAGGACAAAGCATTAGACTTGTGCAATTCAGCCAAAAGGGTCCATTTTCAGCCAAACCCTCATTCAGTTTACTGGGAAGTTAATCAAATTGGGAGGAGTGTTGCCATTTTCATTCAGCAAAAATTTGGCTCATTGGCTACCATGGGAAACTTTAAAGGCTCAATTTTCTGTCATTTTAAGGCCTATCTACATGAAACCTACCTCAGTTTTAGACTCCATTTACAAATGCAGGCCTGCCAAGTTGTAGTCGCTGGTTGTGTCCATACTTAACTAATCAGAGCATGGATACAACCAGACCTTTTATTGGCTGAGAAACAGAGAGAGAGAGAGAAAAACTTCAACTCCTATCATGCTCCAAGAGGAACTCAGAAAATTTTTCAATGCCCGCCCCATGCCAGTGCTGCTGAGAAAGTGAGTTCCCAGCAGGGCCCTCTCTGAAGGAGGAGCCAAGGGAACTTTTCCAAAAGAAATAGACACTTTACTGCTGGGGCAGAAAAGATGCTGCAGGTTATCCCACCTTCTGCAGGAGCCTCGCGACACACCCCTGACTCTGGTATATTCCAGACTTAACTCCATCCTCTCCAGTAGCGAATAGCTCTCTTGATCTGTTTTGCCCAGCTTTTTGGTTCCCTTTTCCCCATTGTTTTTGGGGGATAAAATGAAACAGACCACTAATGTAACAAATCACCTTCGGTCAAACTGATCCAGGCACAAGCCTACAAAGAATTGCTCTTTGAATCCACAGTCATCAGACTTCCTCTCTTGTACCACCTGTAGTTTAGAGGGGCTGGTCAGCAACATGGTAGACATACAGTATCAAGCCTGCACCTCTTCTTGCCAAACTGCTTGCCAAAGGAGAAGGATACATAGCACTAGAATGTTGTGAAAAATAATTTTTCACTAGTATAACTTGACTTACAGTGGCATTTACTACCTTCAAAATGATACTTTCACTCCAATATAAATCCAGTCAAAATTTTAAATCTTGCACTAAATACTGGAAGAAAAAAAATATTGGTCTGCTTCAGAGGATACCAATAGCTACAGCCACTACCACATTCAGGTTTATTATGGTTTCACTCACTGCAGTTTCTAAAACGTGAATTAATTACGGAACTTTATCACAGCTCGTGTATTTCCCAGTAACAGCTGATGGCATTTCTGGAACAGTAGTTTAGGGCCAGTGGGATGGAAACCAACACAAAACTGATTGCAGATGTAGTTATACTTAAAATACAGTTCTTATCAATGGGATTTAGGTCTGCCTCACTAATTTCAGGCTCAACTCTAAGCATCATTAATCATGGATGCCTTCTTATTGGAGAAAAGTGCCTTCTTATTGGAGAAGGAAAAAATGAGCTAAAACCAAAACCTAATTCTGTCTCATTGCTTTATATTCAATTATGTCAGATTAGCCTGTTTACCTTTGTTCCATCAACCAAGGCTCCATTGTATTATTGGGTTCAATAAAAAAATTCTGAAACAAAACGATTTCAGTTTAATATGGTACATTGATATGTTGTCATTCAGACAGATAGAAAAGTGAAGTCTTTATATAATCTCAACATTTTAAATAATCTGACCATATAGTCTTGCTATTTTACTTATTGAACATATACTTAAATATATCCCTCATTATTTTGTTTTTACACTAAAATATTAAATTAATTATTAAATTAACACAAATATAAGACTCATTGCAACTGTTCTTAATTAAATTATGCCAAATGTATCAGTATGATTTAGATAAATGCTATCTTATCACTCAGATATACATTAAATGAGACTACTATAATTGGGTCCAGCAATTCTATTTAGACAGTACATTTCTTCACCTTTATTTTGATTCCCATCATATGATGAGATAAAAAATACACATAAAACAAAAAGGTTTATGCAAAGATGTACTAGTGCTTTAAGATCAACACTATATCTTTATGGAGCAAACAGAATGCCGGCTTCTTAAATATTCATGCTCTAGATCTGATAATATGCTGCTTTAAGAAAGATTTGCATCACAAAGTAAAGCAAGTGATATACTTCAAAATACACTGTAATGGTTTGTTATATGCTTCCACTTCTCTTTATAAAAGAAAGGTGCTCTATCAACTTACCAACATAAGGCATCAACTATTTAAAAGATCTAAAACACCAAATTCTGACAGAATTGCACACAGAACTTACTTTGATCTCCTGTAAAATCAGTTTCTGTTGTCATTCTATAACTTTATCAGGAAGTTTTGGAGGAAGGATTCAACAGCTGCTTAATATACTAGAAAACATTCAAATCCTGCAACAGACAGAAGAATATAATTTGCCACTACCAAAATAACCTACTTCCATTATCTAAACCAGAAGTGTGCAAATCGTACATGTGAGTTACCCAACCCTCTTTGAATAATAACCTTTTTTACCCCAACATATCCTTTGGAGGCCACATCGATATTTTTGTTATGCTTTTTGTTGCCCTGGGGCATTTTAAGTACTAGAAAAGCCTTGTTAAAACATAAAGACAAAATGCCCCATTTTTCACGCTGGGCTTTTTTTGAGGCTCTTCTTGGGCCTAAATACGTGGTTAAATCCCCTTCACGCCCTTAGGAGGCATTTGGGTTAAAACTCTGTTCCACCTATTTTATTTTTATCCCCCCCACTTTCAAAATATCAAACATTCAATTATTGGTAAGAAAAGCATAACAAACCCCATATTCAGTACAACCATCATATCCATTGGGGGGGGGGGGGGGGGAGAGATTTCATTCCAGACACATATGAATACCTGAAATTGTGGATAATAGCAAACCGTATAAATTTTACTAGAAGCATACAACAGAATCTCACTGGAGGATTAGAGAGGTCCATAAACACTTCCAGGGACAGTGGGGAAGAAGGTTTTCTTGAGCAGAGTTGAAATGGCCTTCAGTAACTCATTACAGTTCAACTAGAATATGCAAACACCTAGAATAGAAGTAGATAAAATGCTTTTTCCTACATAGCTGGACAATAAATTCCTAATATAGAGATGAGCAAACTTTGGGCCTGGGGCTTAATTCTTCCCAAACCTGGACAAACCTTTCTTTGGCCAAGTGAAAAGTGAAGTCCCTCACATGGAAGTCTCTAGGAGTGAGGATTTGTCTGTTAAATAGACCAATGTTTCCCTTTCACTCTTAAAATAAAAACACTCTCCTTTTCCAAACTCAGAAATGGACTGGCCACTTCTGGTTATCTCTTCTCCCAATACTAGGCATTTTCAGCAATCACTGTGGCCCACAGAGGCAGAAGATTGTAGGGTGTAACACACTGATAGTTAAGAATGATTAAAAACTACTGATTCAGACCGCATCTATGAGTATGCACGTGCTTATTCAAGCTGTCAAAAGTTTATGATAACACAAAAAGAAAGATGCTGTGCCCATCCTTGCTGTCCATCGACTCAAGCATGCATCTTTAATCTTAATTAATTCAACTGACCATTTCCAAAGGTATTTTTGCTGTCTCTAATCTTAATTCATCTGTCTACTCCCAGACAAGACCCAAAGCAACCCTTACCTTAATATTTAGTACACTCAATCCTCCCCTACCAAGCGCTTAACACAATAGAAATGAAAATGTTGAGGTGGATACTTGGCTTGACACTTCTTGGCCATGCGCCAAATGATGACATCATCAAAGTCTAGGAATAAAAGCAATCAGCAAGAAAATGCAGGAACCAAGACTCCAGTGGTATGGCCATGTCATGAATAGAGAACCAACATTAGTAGAACAAACAGAACTGTATTTGGAGATTGCAGGACGACGACGACGAGGATGGCCAAAGAAAAGATGGATGGACACCCCTATTGGGAAAATAGCTCTGAAAGAAGATCCTCCCCTACCACATAACAAACAGTCCCTTAGAACAGTATTACATAAGATGGTGGTCTGTGATTGAGTATTATTGGCTGTTAATCCATGGCAAATATCCATGAAAGAAACAGTCTGTAATCAATGGAAATCCTGCCAGTCCCTCCACCTCTGATAGCTCAAGAGGCATTGCTCAGATTAATGCTATTCAAAGCAGTGGTTCATGTACTCATGGACTTCAGTCAGCAGTGAACTTCCAGGGAAGTCAATGGGCACAAACATGGCATAGGACCCTGGCACATTGGGGAAAATATTCGAATCCTCCACATCAGAGAGCTCAAGAACACTATATCAAAAACAGATCTCACCTGCATGAGGAGCATATGTATGACCAATCCATCACAGATTCTGACACAATTCCTTCCCATCTCTGAAAAAAAAAACCATTATTGTTTTATTTTTCCAAAAGCATCAAATATAAATATCTGGGAATAGTGGTTGGTTGCCCTTGAGATCCCTTTTACCTACCAAATGATCCACACAGTACATGGGAGCTGATGAGGCTCTCTGTGTTTTACTATTTATTTATCGTGTCAAGAGCGAATCAAAACAGTTGTATTGTATTAAAAAAAAACACAAAGTTTGGTGACTTGGCATTCTATTAAATGTACTTATGAATAATGACAAACAATACAAGGGTACTATTGCCTCTTGCGTATAGGTCTGCTGAGTGTCATATAATTTAGTGAATTATACCCCTCTCTTTGGCAAAAAAAGGCAATTGAAATTCATGTAAATGTGTTTATACGTGTCTGTAAGAGTCTAAATGATCTAAACTTGGCAGTAGATCCCCTCTGATGTTGGAATAAAGCAGGGTCGGTCCTGGTTAGTACTTAGATGGTAGATTGCCAAGGTGCTGAAGGCTATATATCAGAGGAAGGAACTGGCAAAACAACCTCTGACAACTTTTTCCTAAGAAATTCTGGCAAAATGCACACTGTAAGTCAAAGTTGACAAAAGTTCCATATACACTGTAGAATTAATGCAATTTGATACCACTTTAATTAATGCAATTTGATACCCCTGGTAGCGCAGTGGGTTAAACCACTGAGCTGCTGAACTTGATGACCAAAAGGTTGGCAGTTCAAATCTGGGGAGCAGGGTGAGCTCCTGCTGTTAGGATTAGCTTCTGCTAAGCTAGCAGTTCAAAAACATGCAAATGTGAGTAAATCAATATGTACCTCTTCTGCAGGAAGATAATGGCATTCCTTGCAGTCATGCTGGCCAGATGACCTTGGAGGTGTCTATGGACAATGCCGGCTCTTCAGCTTAGAAACGCTGATGAGCAGTACACCCCCCAGAGTCGGACACAACTAGACTTAATGTCAGGGGAAACCTTTACCTTTACTTAATTTGCTCACTGTTACGAAACTGGATTTACAGTATGGTGAGAAACCAACACTCTGGCAGAGAAAGATAAAAGATCTTGTAAAACTACAACTCCCATAATTCGATAGCTTTAAGCCATGGTGGTTACAGCGATGTCATTAATTCTACAGTGTAGATGCACCCTTGAAGGCAAATACACAAACCCACATACACATATATTCATCATACTCCAAAGAGCCTCCGGTTGCGCAGTGGGTTAAACCCCTGTGCTGGCAGGACTGAAGACTGACAGGTCGCAGGTTCGAATCCGGGGAGAGGTGGATGAGCTCCCTCTATCAGCTCCAGCTCCTCATGCGGGGACATGAGAGAAGCCTCCCACAAAGATGATAAAACATCAAAACCATCCAGGCATCCCATGGGCAACGTCCTTGCAGACGGCCAATTCTCTCACACCAGGAGCGACTTGCAATCACTCCTGACACGACAAAAAAAAAAATCATACTCCAGAGCTGAGGAAACAGACATTTCTTATATTATTTCATAATAATTAAAACAGGTTAGAGTTCTCTTTATTTTTGTGGTGCCATTCTATTTACTTCACAATTCCTCACAACTTGGAAGTCTCAGTGCAAATCCTTAAAAAATAAAGGCTGTAATATTAATGATATTTACCCATAATTCCAATTTAACTGGATGAGGGACTTACTTCTGGACAGAACTCTGGCCCCTTCCACTACTTACTTAGGCAATCTCTCATAGTCCGAGGATGATGGTCACCCAAGTGTAGTATCCTGGTGGTGGGTCCGTAGGTGACTGTGGAGCCCTATTCTTGATCTGCATCTTTCTCCCACAGTGAGGGCATCGGTTTCCAGGTAGAAGGCGGTCCCGGTTGGGGTTGGCTTGATGCACCTTCCTCTTAGCACGTTTCTCTCTTTCGCCCTCCATTCGTGCCTCTACAGCACTGCTGGTCACAGCTGACCTCCAGCTGGAACACTCAAAGGCCAATGCTTCCCAGTTCTCAATGTCTATGCCAGAGTTTTTAAGGTTGGCTTTGAGCCCCTTCCACACAGCTGAATAAATCCCACATTATTTGCTTTGAACTGAGATATATGGCAGTGTGGAATCTGGGCATTTTCACATAGCCCTGTGTCCCAGAATACCAAGGGCTGTGTGGAAGACCCCCCTGTTCAAAGTATAGAGGAGGCATGGGCAAACTTGGGCCCTCCAGGTGTTTTGGACTTCAACTCCCACAATTCCTAACAACCTACCGGCTGTTAGGAATTGTGGGAGTTGAAGTCCAAAACACCTGGAGGGCCCAAGTTTGCCCATGCCTGGTATAGATGTTAAACAGCATTTTAAACAGCCTTCTCCTTACCTCATGTGGACATTTCAGTAAGCTTTCCCCTCTTCTGGAGAAGGAGGAACAATCCTCACGACTCTCCCTCTGGAGTTCCTCACAAGAGAGACCGTTAAAAGCCCGCCGGATGTTAATTCCTGAGGAGCCGACTAAGACTGGAAGGAGGTTTCCCCCTTAGACCCGCCCCCATCCGCTCTCATCCAATCAGCGACGCTTCCTCAAGAGGACGGCACGCGCCGCCGGCTGCCTTACCACAACACCGGGCGACTTCCTTAACGACCGACCTGGTTTTGAAAGAAAAAGAAAAAAAGGTGAAGGACAAGACGCGTGACGTCACGCCCTCAGCCCGCCTCCAATCGTATTCGAGGGTGCCTCAGAGAGAGGTTTTTGATTGGTTTGGGGAAAAAAGCCACGTGCTCAAGCCTTGTCCCCGCCCCTCAAAAAGGAAGAAGCGACTAAGAAAGAAGTAAAGAAAGGGGACTGGTGTTGGTTGTTTGCAATGTAGGTGAATTAATGCAGTTTGACAGCATTTTAAACTGCCACGGCTTAATGCTATGGAGTCAGGAGAGCTGTAGTTTGGCCAAGAACGCCAAAAAGACTTTGTAAAAGTAAAATTCCATAGCATTAGGCCAAGTGGTATCAAACTGCATCAATTCTACAGTGTAGACGTGCCTCTTTGACATTTAACAAAATGTTAGGAATATTTAATCATTATTAAACATATATTAAACGTTGCTAAGTTAAGAATATTTATCCAAATGGCAGTTAAATGAATTTTAAATACAAACTTGTGTTAGAAATATTTAAACATTATTAAGCATATATGAAACGATGCAAGTTAATAATATTTATCCAAATGCCAATTAAATGAATTTTAAATACAAACTGGAAACTTTATTTTCATAAAGATTTTTTAAAAAATACATAACTTCTTTTAAAGTATTTTGATCAGTTAAAAATAATTAATTTTGCCTAATTTACAAATTTATTATTGATTTTAAACTTCCAATTTCATGTCTAATTTTTGTTTGTGTATTTTAATATGTATTGTATAATATAGTATATTGTATATACATATAATATTTGTAATATTATAACGTAATACAATATAATACTAGCAATAATAATACAATATTATAATTATAATTATATGTTTTACATGTAATATTACTAATAATATTACAATATAATGGTATAGTGCAATATAGTAATATATAATACTGATATTGTACTATGCTAATAATATAATATATTGTATGAAAATATATATTGTAGGCCGCTCTTGAGTCCCCTTTGGGGTGAGAAGGGCGGCATATAAATGTTGTAAATAAATAAATATTGTATATGAATCCGTTTTAATATCTGTATTTTACAGAATGTTTATGTGTGTTTTGGGTTGTTGTAGGTTTTTTTCGAGCTATGTGGCCATGTTCTAGAGGCATTCTCTCCTGACGTTTCACTTTCATCTATGGCAAGCATCCTCAGAGATTGTGAGGTTGTGACTTCACAACATCTGAGGGTGCTTGCCATAGATGCAGGCGAAATGTCAGGAGAGAATGCCTCTAGAACATGGCCATATAGCCTGAAAAAAACCTACAACAACCCAGTAATTCCAGCCATGAAAGCCTTCGAGAATACATTATGTGTTTTGATTGTGTGTTTTAACAATGTTGTAACCTGCTTCGAGCCGTGAGGAGAGGATGGTAAGAAATAAAATTATTATTATTATTATTTAGATGGAATTTAAAATCGAACATCAGTGGAATAGCTTGCCAATATCTCATGAGCCAATAATAATCAAGCTGACACCAGAAAATGCAGGAATACTTATGGAAGTGAGTGCTCCATTTTTCAATGATCCTCCAGCTCCTCCTGGCGAGTTAGGAAAACCATTCAATGGACTGTGGGACTATGAGGGTAAGTGATGCCTTTGGGTTGCTGTGAGTTTTCCGGGCTATATGGCCATTTTCCAGAAGCATTCTCTCCTGACATTTTGCCCACATCGATGGCAGTTTGTGAGGTCTGTTGGAAACTAGGTGATTGAGGTTTATATATCTGGAATGTCCAGGGTGAGAGAAAGAGCTCTTGTCTGTTTGAGGAGAGTGTGAATGTTGAAATTGGCCACCTTGATTAGCCTTGCAGCTTCAAAGCCTGGCTGCTTCCTGCTTGGGACATCCATTGTTGGGAGGTGTTAGCTGGCACTGATTGTTTCCTGTCTGGAATTCCCCTGTTTTTTTGCATGTTGCCCTTTATTGACTGTCCTGATTATTTAAATACTGGTGGCCAGATTTTATTCATTTTCATTGTTTTCTCCTTTCTGTTGAAATTGTCCACATGCTTGTGGATTTCAGTGGCTTCTCTGTGTAGTCTGACATGGTGGTTGTTAAGAGTGGTCCAGCATTTCTGTGTTCTCAAATAATATGCTGTGTACAAGTTGGTTCATCAGGTGCTCTACTATAGCTGACTTCTCCGGTTGAATTAGCCTGCAGTGCCTTTCATGTACCTTGATTCGTGTTTGAGCTCTGCATATAGTGGTCCCTTTGTAGACTTGTACCTTTGTTATTCCTTTGTAAATATATTGTGTATTCTGATAGCACCTCATTTGCCATCAAATTCACGTCAACTTGAGGCAATATAAAGGAGAGATCTCCAAAATACTCATGTCATCAATAGCCTTGCATGCATCTTGCAAATGGAGCACTCACAACTGACTTTTTTGAATCAATCCATCTGAAATGTGACCTTTCTTTCTTACTGTCTTCCACTTTTCCTAGCATTATCACTTTTTCAAGTGAGTCATGCCACCTCATAATATGCCCAAAGTTTTATAGTCTCATTTTAATCATGTTGGCTTCAAGTAATAGTTCATTTGCTCTAAGGCCCATTTATCTGTTCTTTTGGCAGTCCATAGTATCTGCAGAATTCTTCCCCAGCATCATATTTCAAATGCCATTGATTTTTCATCCAGCTTTATTCATTGTCCAGCTTTCAAATTCATCCAAAGAAATCAGATGTACTATGGCATGGATAGTGCTGACTTTCATCTTTGCACATGAGGGTCCTATTGAGTTTCTCATCTATATAAATAAAAATGTAATGCTCGTTTGTGGGATTAACAGAACTCAAAAACCACTGGACAAATTTATAACAAATTTGGATACAAGACACCTAACAACCCAATCTATGTCCTTCACTCAAAAAAATTGATTTTGTCATTTGGGAGTTGTAGTTGCTAGGATTTATAGTTCACCTACAATCAAAGAGCATTCTGAACTCAACCAATGATGGAATTAAATCAAACTTGGCACACAAGACTCCCATGACCAACAGAAAACACTAGAAGGGTTTGGTGGGCATTGATGTTGAGTTGGAGAGTTGTAGTTCACCTGCATCCAGAGAACACTGTGGACACAAACAATGATGGATCTGGACCAAACTCTATACAAATACTCAATATGCCCAAATGTGAACACTGGTGGAGTTTGGGGAAAATGGAATCTTGACATTTGGGAGTTGCAGTTGCTGGGATTTATAGTTCACCTAGAATCACAGAGCATTCTGAACCCCACAACAACAGAATGGGGCCAAACCTCCCACACAGAACCCCCATGACCACCAGAGTGGGCCACAGCAACGCGTGGCGGGGGACGGCTTATTAAAAGTTTTTCGAAACAAATTATTAAAATGAATTTGGGTAGAACTGGTAGGTAAGATGGGTAAAGGTAAATACAGGGTGGGATGGTTAGAGAATTATCTTTTTCTCTGATGGCCTAATAATTAATATATATATATATATATATCCTTCCTCCTTTCTATAATCTAAAGTCAGGATCCTTCTTTCGTTCTGCTCCTTTTTGATTTAATGGACCATCTAATCCTGTTGCATATTCATATATTCCTTAAACAGTTTCCAATCTGTTGGGATCACAGGTCTCCCTGTGTTCTTTCAATAAAAATGTTAATCGGTCCATGTCCATTATTTCCAATACTTTATCTTGTCGATGGTCTTTGGTTGGTAATTCAACTAATTTCCATTTCCTCACGTATGTCATTCTTGCTTCCGTCATCAAATACATAAAGAGAATGTCCTTATTTGCATCTAATTCAATATCCAAATCTGTTAATCCTAAAAGGAAGTATTCCGACTTCAATTGGATTTTTGTTTTTAAAATCTTCTGGCATGATTCTTGTATCATTTTCCAATAGTATCTTGCTTTTTTACAGGTCTAACACATATGGAAAAATGTTCCTTCTTGGGTACCACACTTCCAGAATTTATTCTGTATATTCTTTTTATACATGATCCCCATTTTTATGGGGTCATGTACCACCGGTAGAACATTTTATAACAATTTTCTTTTAAATCAGTTCCATATGTATACTTCAACTTTTTGTTCCATATCTGTTCCCATTCAATTTGTGTTATTGGCCTACTTCTTCATCATCATCATCATCATCATCATCATTTAATTACTTATTAATCGCCCTCCATCCGAGAATGCTCCAGGCGATTTACAGCTAAATCTTACATTTGTGGCCCATTTAATCATACAATCATTTACGAATTCATTTTCTGAGAACCATTCCAGTAATTTATTGTATACTCTAGTTATATTTTCTTATCCTTTTGAATTATAATATCCCAAAAGTTATCTTTATTACTGAAGCCTTTTCTGTTGAGTTTCTTCATAGCTGCCCTTCCAAGTCTTAGGACGCACAGGTACTGTAGAATTAATTCATTTTGACACCACTTCTTGCCAATTGAAAACCATTCTAAGATACTCATAGTACAATTCAAATTTGTGGAGTATTTGCAAATACTCTTATATAAAAATGTGGTCTCTCAGTTTGGGTGCATTTTTATAAATTGGGATTATATTCCACTTTTCTTACAGAGTGATTCTATTAGGGTTCTGTGTACATCATTGAGACCGAATTGGAGAATTAGCAATGTGAAATTTTGAGTTCCACAACTGTATTATCTTTACTGGTAGACCACAAATATATGTTTAATAGAGAGGTGGGATTGTTGTGAACTGAGTACCCGAGGCGTTCTGGATGGATTTTTTGTTCCCTCCCTCACTTCTGTGTGTAGATGTTGGTTAAAGAACAGAGATTTATATCTCTAGCAGGCTCAGTTATCCATTTAATCATTATTCCCAGCACTGTAGTGAGAAAAAACCCTGGAACTGAAGATATCTTTTGGGGGTGCAGGAAGACCCCCCAAAATGGGAGGATGCAACCTTGGGTCCTCTAGGGCTGTTCTTATGGGACCTGTGGGTATTTGTTGGATACAATTTCCCTATGCATTCTCTTTGGGGCTCCTGAAGAAGGATGCATTTTTAAATTCTTATTTTCTACTCTAATATTTTCTTGGATATAGAAGAAATCATCTTGTAGGAGTTATTTTTATTTCATCTTTGACTTCAGGAGATTTCCTAATGCATTGGGATACAGCAACGAGATTACCAAGTACCCTTTTTATACACATGGATGAAATTCCTTCCCAGCTCCCACATTCAGTTCACTGCTCTAGAAGTTCATGGCATCAGTTTCTTGTACTTAGGTTTTTTCCTTGGGGCCAGTGTTGTGAGTGATTGCTCAGTTCTATTCAATTTCACCTACATAAGCCCTTGACAAAAATCCCAAAGCTACACATACCTGATTGACAGCTAATACCAGTTAGGAAAACTGTTATTTTCTACAGCTATGTCCAATCTAATCTAGAGGGGAAAATCAATCTATTGTCTCTATGTTGCACCGTAACTTTTAAAAACCAATCTTTATAGTAGTTTTAAAACCAATGTTCAAGCTTATGGTAGTTATAGACATTCACAAATTGTTTTGAGTGGAGGAAATATATAGTCTAACCAGTGAAAAATTAGAGTAGAAAATAAGAATTTAAAAATACAGTCCTATACATATATATTCAGAAGTAACACCTATTTGTGGTTTACTTCAGGTAAGCAGCCACAGATTGCAGCGTAAATCTGCAGTGCTGTGCACATTGGGCAATAAGACATACTGATCTTTGTAAGCTCTACATCTAGGTAATCATTTTTGCAATTGCTCTGTAAGTTTAATAAAATTGGTTTAACAAATATGTCTTTTGGTTTTTTTTTAGTTGTAGAAGCATTCTTCTTGAACGGTCAAACTGAGCAATACTTAGAAGTGGAGCTGTGTCCGTAAGTAAACATTTAAGAATGTTTAAAAACTGTACCAGGCTGTTGCAGTCATGTTGCTTTAATCAGTGCTTTCCAAACTATCTAATGTGGGCAGCTCTGCACATTCCTCCCTCCCATCCCCATGTCCCAAGGACTCAGAACAATATTTATGCCTATTGACTCCAATTGTTTGTTTTCCAAAAACTCATCAGGGACCAGCAGCCAGGGTTACTCAAAGTGATAGTTTTTGGACTGGTACCACTCCCTGAAGGAGTAACCCTGGCGTAAAAACCTGTTTTGTACAAAACTGATTTCTGAAGACTGCTAGAATTTTTAAATAGTGTGAGGACTCCTCTTTTGAGTTTTTCTATATCAGTCTTGTCATAGTTTGTATGCTGGGAGTTGCTATGTAGCTTTAGAAGTGGAAATGGAACTCTCCAAACATTAGTTGCTAGATGGCAACTAACATTATCCCTAATCATTGACCATAGTAGCTGAACATATATTTTTGAATTGCCACAGGTTTCCCATCTCTGCTTTAGAAAGTAACTATTAGTACTGAATGATGAGTAATAGAAAATGTGTGTTAGCGGTTTATTTAAGGAACAGAACTATAAATGTGATCAGAAAGAAATATAATGATATCATACAGTGAGTAAGGAGACAACAGTAAAATGATAGAGAGGGATGGAGTTTCTAGAAAAGGCAAAAACTGGTAGAGAGGGATAATGGTAAGCATAATTACTGTACATGTACAGTACCATCTGCTGTGTTTCCTTAATGACCTTCTAATTTAGATCTGTCAATGTTCTTTGATCTGACTGTAGTTAAGATGCAATGTGAAAAACTACTCTTTTCTACGGTTGCAAAGGGTTACACATAGAAATGGAGTTATCACTTCTAACTGTGGCATGCAAACAAAAACTTTTGCAAGTGCTGTTGCTTTCAAGCATTGCAGTGTTACGAGAATCTGAAGAACAGAAACCCTGTTTTTATACAACTATATTGAAGGTATCTGTTCAGTCTGGGAATCCTACCCATCCTACCTTGTATTTCTGAAAGCTGTAGCAGGAAAATAACCAATGAATGCTAAATTTTAGTATACAAATGCACTCTACAGAAAGAGTAGAGTGCAATGGTTATATTTTTATTGCTGACACTTGGGAAGGCAAGATTGTAAAAATATCTAAGACCAGTGAATTGAGCAGTTATGTTGTTTGATAACTAAAAATCATTTACTGTTATTAATGCACCCAGTCTCTTTTACATACCCTGTAGAACTGTGTGTATACAAAGAGAGGATGTGTTTGTGGGTGAGAGATGGTGGAAAAGAATATAACATAGTCCTGTAGTTTGATCTCTTTACATTTTGATATACAACTGATCATTGCTCAGAATGCCTTTGCATTTTATGAGGCATCACATTTCTCATTTAAGGACAATAATTATTTTGTGGCTTGGAGATGCACTAATGAATGAATTTCTAGCATGACTATAACATGTTTTCATAGGCATGGGCAGCATCTTGTATTGTTGCTTTCTGGCAAAAGGAAGGTATGCAAAGTAAGTAAAACCATATTAGTATTTCGTCTTTAATGTTTGGTTGTTTTTAGTATTGGAATAAATCTGTATCTATTTTTTCTAAGCACAGCAAGAGCTCCCTTTAATGTTTGAAGTGTCAAGAACAAGTACCAAATGGAATGGTAAAGCTCATCTACCTTGGAGCTATTTCCCACCAGCCTTTGACAAATTTAATGCATTTGCAATTCATGGATCAGGAGTTAATAGAACATATGAAGCCCTGTACCCTGTCCCTCAACTTGAGATCCAGAAAGGACAGAAGCCTGATTTGTGAGTATATCTGTCATACTATAGTGACAACTAAGGCCCTTTCCACACAGCTGCATAAAATCCACATTTACCTGGATTATATGGTACTGTGGAGCCAGATAACCCAGTTCAAAGCAGATATTGTGGGTCATCTGCTTTGATATTCTGGGTTATATGGCTGTGTGGATGGCCACCGAGGTTTGGTACAAGAAGAAGAATATTTTATTGTTGTTCACATGAAGTGTAGCTAACAAACAAAGATACCACAGACAAATCTGGACTATTGATCTGACTTGATGTGATGTCACTTTTTCTGTTCATGCTGCATAAGACAGATCTTTTGTTCTGCTTATAGTAATCTCATTATTAAGTATGTTAACTTATTACAGTAAAATAACCTTTCCAAATAATCCTATTTCACATACTCCAGTTTGCAGAAGATTTTGAGACTTGTGCTGTGGATATAATATAGTACAATAATAAAAGTATGCTTCTTAGAGTAGTAAAAATAGAAACATATCTTTATGCATACAAAATATTCCTACAGGATCCCTGAAGAAGCATGTTTTTCAGAGTGTGGATGAGTAACTGCCATCATTATGTATCTATTCAGTAAATCCTGTTTTGACCTTACACACAGCCATATAACCCAGAATATCAAGGCAGATAAAACACAGTATTTGCTTTGAACTGGATTATCTGAGCCTACACTGCTCAGTAGATTCAATGTGGATTTTATACAGCTGTGTGGAAGGGGCCTTATCCCCCATTTACTGGGAAGCAGCAGCTGCTGCAATCGATGAGGGTCTATTTCTCTGTTGCTCGTGAAGCAGCTGGTTAATGTTTCCATCTCATTTCATGAGCATTCTCCATTGCAAAAGGTAGAAGCAGGGTCCTTTTTCACAATGTTTCTTCACATAAAAATTGCTCATGTAAGGGGCAATGGGAACATGAATCATTTTCTTCCCAACTGACAGTGAAACAGTGTCCATCTACCACAGCAGGAGAAAGTGGGGAATGAGGGACTTTCACTGTCTCTCTGTGTTTAATAAACCATGCAAGTTATGTGCAGGGGCCATGAATACCAAACCATTGTAAATGCGTAACTCTAGATTACATGTTTGTCACTTCCAACAGGATTCCATCCGTGCTGTAAATGTACAAAGACACTCCTGACTGCCATAGAAACCTTGGCTCAATGCTGAGTCCAGGAGTACATCCAGACTGTGAACCTGTGTCTTCAGGGGGAGTGTAACCCCACCTAACACTGGTTGAATCCCTATTCCGTGATCTCCCTTCTGACTGACCAGGATCATCTGTATCTTGTCAGGATTAAGTTTTAATTTGTTTGCCTTCATCCTGTCCATTACTCATTTAGGACCAAGACAGCCTCCTTGTTGTGTACTGGTTCTACAGATATGGGTGTTATACTTCACTGCTCTTATTCTTGTATGAAAAGTCAGAAGGTATAGGAAATAATTATTTATAACAATTTTGTAGTGCAGATATACAAATAATTGGCACATTTGCATACCTGTTTTTGAAATGGCAAAGATGTATAAATTAAGTTTATTTAAATTTCATTTAAATTAAATGCATTATTTATTATTTAGACAAATGTGTTGGGACTTGAAAGGAGTAAGTGTAAAAGTTTTAAATCCACCTGACCTCTTCATTCCTTTCTCTTGCAGCCATCGTTTAGAGTATTTTAAAAGTTTTAACCTAAAGCGGTTAATGGGAGATGATTGGAGGCAGCCAGAATCAGAACTGTGGGCATTATGCAATTAGGACAAGAAATAGCACACCAACTAATGTAAGACAGGTAAGTCATTGCTTCCAATAGATTGTAGAACATATAGGCATTAGACCTGTACAATTGATGAAAAGCATGATTCTAATACTCATTGCAAAATTAGGACACATTAGTGCATGCCTCCTAATTTTGTAATGAATAATTACAAATTTTGTAGACTATTTCTAAAATATCGTAAGTGTCCATTTCATTACTATAATGAGAGTAACAATTTTTAATTACTATTTCATTAAGTTATTAAAGAGGGCTCCTTTCTCACTCATTTTTAGAGCTATTGAGGTGAAAGTTGCTACAATGGTAGAACATATTTACCACTGTTATCCCCTTCCCCCCAGGTTTCAGAAAATTTCACTTACCTATTGATTTTTGGGAACTTTTAAAGGTTTTTACAAAAACATTTTTTTAAAAAACAAACAAAAGTACAAGAGCTATGTCCTGAGTTTCTCTACAATTACATAACATAACCAGGGCATCATTCCCCCCAGGATTCAGAAAGATTGACACATCACATGATTTTGGGAGAATTTTAAATTTTTTGTCAAAAGTTAAATCTTTTTTAGCTGCTATGGCTGACTGAAGTGAGGTGGGTTTGGGTGGGGTGGGGGCCACACTTGGAGGACAAGAAACATTTTCCACTGCAAGCCCACGTATCAAGTTTCAGAATGTTTGGGTCATCTACAGATTTTTAGAAAATTCTTAATGTTTCTAGAAACAAAATCTCCTTTAAAAGAAACCCAAAGGTATCCAACCAATGTACACAAAATAAACTGGCAGTAGCCCTAGAACAGCGTTTATCAACTTGGGGGGGGGGGGGGGGGGGGTCTCGAGAAAACATATTTCTGATGGCCTTAGGAACCCCTTGGCAGAAAAGGCTGAAGATCTCTCCGCCTATCCTTCCTTTTTAGAAACAAATAGCAAATCCTTCCACCAAAAGCCCTCTTCTGCTGTGATTGGCTCTCAGCCAAGGGGAGGGCTGTTTCTGAGACTCCAAGCGGGGGAGAGGAGAGCAGGCGTGCTCACAGCATGGCTGAGTGGTGTGCATGTGCGGATGAGAGAGAGCGTTTGAGGCTGGAGGAGGCTTGCGCCAGTGAGTCCCTTCAAGACATGGGGGTTCTGTGTGGAAAGTTTGGCCCAATTCTATTGTTGGTGTTCAGAATGCTCTTTGATTGTAGGTGAACTATAACGCCCAAATGTCAACGTCTATTTTCCCCAAACTCCACCAATGTTCACATTTGCGCATATTGAGTATTCATGCCAAGATTGGCCCAGATCTGTCATTGTTTGAGTCCACAGTGCTCTCTGGATGTAGGTAAATTACAACTCCAAAACTCAGCACTTCGATACCTAATCTATCAGATAAGCAGCCTTCCTATATAGACTTTTTCCTCACATACAATTTTTGTAGCAAAATATTTCAGGCTTTAATCATTAAAGGACCTTGGTGTTTCAAAAGGTCTCCCTTGGAATGCAAAAAATTAAAAGGTACAAAAAGTTTTGAAAAAGTATGCAACTTATTTTTGCATCTTCTGACACATATGCTCATCTGTACTTGAATGTCAACTGTGATGATTATAGCATGCCTTCTGATAACTATCATTACTTCTATAGGAAATGAAGTGGGATGATCATTTTTTGGTGAAGCTCTACTTTTGTTTTCTAATGGATAGAAATCAAGATATAGTCCACCTGTATGTTTTAATGAATCAGTAATGGATGACATTTGGAAGATGAGTGAAGAACAAAGATTTTCCTGGTCTATTATGCTGGGTAGACCTTTATTGGATTCTGAATATTTACCTTTTTGCAGCCTGAGCATGTAGTTCTTTCATTTTCAGTAACAGTTATTCAGCCTGCTCATAATATATTCCACTATCTCTGTTTCTTCTTGTATTTTCAGTAAATTAACAGTAACTCATCAAAAGGATTTAGGATCCTAACAATTTTGTCTTCATTGAAAATTTGTCCTTTGAACTTAAGCAAAACTAAAAAAAATGGGAAAAGGGTGAAATATGTTTCATTTAACTAGAAATATATATTGCCAAACTGTACTTTATTATTTAACTGGCTAATTTGTGAGTTATGACCAAGATCTCACCAGAATAACACAGCTTGACAGCAGGAGGACATACTCCCATGGGCAATTAGCAGCCAGGGGAGGGCAAGGGTTGCCTTCACAGTGTTTGTGGCAATTGTGCAGCAAAGATAAAATAACAACCATCACATTTCCAGATCTTCAGATAATATGTTGAATTATTCTAGCATATATTGAATGGTGATGGCTGTTACTTTCCCCTGCATGGCTGCAGCTATATAATGCCTATTTCCTTATCTACTAATCTGCCATGAGAGCATGTTCCAGCTACATCAAGGTGCAGTTGTGCTTGTGAGACATTGTGCAAAGTTGTATTGACTCCTTCTGAAGCTAGAGTCCTCCAGTTCTTGGTCCCTCAGACTATTGGGGAGCTGGACTATAGTATGAAAAAACAAATTCCTATGCACATTGCAAAGATCTTATTTGCCTTGTAATACCCCCCCCCCCCAACAAAAAAACTCCTCAATACAATATTTAAAACGAAGAAGAATTTTAACCAACATAAATTTACCAGTATTTTAATGGGAATGATGGGCCTGCTTTTGGCTGATAAGATAGTCAAGTTAATTAGGATTGTTGCTGTGTGCCTTCAAGTCGTTCCAGATTTAGGAGTCTAAAGCGAAGTCTAAAGCTTAGGACACGGGGCGGGTAAATGACCTTGAAGGGCTGCATCCTGTCCACAGGCCATAGTTTGGGGACCCCTGTTCTATAGTGTTTCCAGAAGTACCTACCTTGGCACAACTAATCTGAGTATTATTTGCTTAAGAAGGCTCTAATAAATTTATGAGAATTTATAAGTCAAAAGACAGTTTAAAGACACACACATTCCAGTATATGTCATCTATAAGATTTCCAGCTTCTATCTGGTGAGCTGAAAGCAAACTGTGCCTCTGTATGAAACAGCTTTTCTTTTCTCATGCTAAACTGATTGTGCTTTGTGTAAATAAATCATGAATCGACATATATTGATTTGTACATTTTTTTATTCTGGTCATTGACTGTTATCTATATATATTCAGGTGCTTTTACGTTGTCTCTTCCCATCATACATAGACCTGAGCTAGCTGTGCTCACTTTTAAGTCTGTCCTATCTTCATTTGATTTAAACATATTTGTGTTTTAAATATATTTTAGATCCAAATAAAATACAAATTTACAAATGAATTATCATGTCTCTTTGTAAAATGCTATGCCCACTTTAACTCAGGGCTTTTAAAATACTATTCATACTTGTGGTGATATAACATTTCTGGTGTGGAAAGTGAGCAGGACTCCAGAGAAAGAACTTTTCATTCATATCAAAAATAAAATATTTAGCAATTGACATTGCAACATATAGATACAGGAACCTTTCCAGCAGAAAATACAGATTGCTGTAAATCATTGTCCATTTGCTGAACTGCACCAAAAAATATGAAAGACCTCAGGACATATTATGGAAGGATGTAAGAGATCATGGCTCAGCACTATTCCTAGCTGCTCTCAAAGGGAAAAAAAATAAGAGAGGTGAATCTTTTAGCCATACTAGGCCACAAGTAGTCTACATACAAGCTTGCCTCCATACCAGATTGCCTCACAGGATTTGGAGCATGTTGAGCCACTAAAGAAGGGAAAATGAATCAAAAGTAAGATGTGACATTCGGATCACTAATAAAGCCCTTTGAAATTCATGAGGTCACCTATACATATTCCAATGCATGTCATCAAGACAATTCAGTTTGGGTCCAGGCTATTTGTCTAACCGCATTTCCCCATATAGACCACCTCGTGCACTGTGATCCATGGAGGAGGCCCTGCTCTCAGTCCCATTCCGGTCTCAAGCGTAGCTGGTGGGAACGAGAGAGGGGGCCTTCTCTGTAATAGCCCCCCATCTCTAGAACTCATCCCCAAAGGAAGTAAAACAACCCCCACCCACCTCTCATTAAAAAAAAAACAAAACCAAAAGCTCACATTTGCTCACTGACACACGGAGAGGAGGATGATTACTTGATTGTGTCCAGCCAATAGACCGCCACCTGGAATTTGTTTTATACGCTGCCTTGTTGTCTGGGTAGGTTTTAGCGACATTCCAGGTAACTACAGTGAATTTTAACATCATTTAAAAATAACTTATTGATTCTTGTGATTTTTTTGTGAAGTGAGATTTATGTTTTTATAGTAGATATAATTTAAATTAATTTTAAGTGGGTTGTTTGTTTAATTTGAGTTGATATAGGGGTGTAAACTTGATTTATGTGCTTTTTAAAGTGATATACATTTGGGTTTTTTGGGGGATTAGGGTGGTCTGTTAATGTACTTGTATTTGTTATTCTTATTGTATAGGCATTGAATGTTTGCATTCTGTTGTTGGAATCTGCCCTGATAGGACGGAATACAATAGTAGTAGTAGTAGTAGTAGTAGTAATAATAATAATAATAATAATAATAATAATAATAATAATAAACACAACAAGATTAGTACACAGCAAACAAGATCACTATGCTGGCTGTTGTATTGGATCATACGTTGGACACTTCATAAGCGTCTAGGACTGTGTGATGTATTGGCAAATAATTTGTGCAGATCCAAGTATGGTGGTCTTTTGCAGCTGACAGATGGTAATTTTGTCAGCGCCAATTGTGTTTAAGTGCAGGCCAAGGTCTTTAGACACTGCACCCAGTGTGTTGATCATCACTGAGACCACCTTTACTGGCTTGTGCCAGAATCTTTGCAGTTCGATCTTTAAATCCTCATATTGTGTCAGCTTTTCCAGTTGTTTCTCTTCAATCCTGCTGTCGCCTGGGATTGCAACATCGACTATCCATACTTGGTTTTTTAACACGATTGTGAGGTCAGGAGTATTGTGCTTCAAAACTCTTGTCAGTTTGAATTTGGAAGTCTCAGAGTAGTTTGATGTGTTCATTTTCTGTAACTTTTTCCGGCTTGTGATCCCTCCAGTTCTTTGTCACAGCCAGATGGTACTTGTGGCACAAGTGTCTAGGACGACTTCCTCTTCCTCTCCTCCTCCTCCTCCTCCTCTTTCTCTTTCTCTTTCTCCTCCTCCTCTTCTTTCTTCTTCGCCTCCTCCTCCTCCTCCTCCTCCTCCTCCTCCTCCTCCTCCTCCTCCTCATGTGTCCATACCGAAAAGATAATGTCTTTCCTAGGTCCTCCAATGTAATTCTATGATATATTTGGGTCAGAAGAGAATGGTACAGTTTACCAATGTTGGAAAGGGTTATTCAGAAACTCTTGTGGCGGCAAAAAAAGCCAATGGGATTTTGGCCTGCATCAATAGGAGCATAGTGTCTAGAACTAGGGAAGTAATGCTACCCCTCTATTCTGCTTTGGTTAGACCACACCTGGAATATTGTGTCCAATTCTGGGCACCACAATTTAAGAGAGATATTGACAAGTTGGAATGTGTCCAGAGGAGAGCGACTGAAATGATAAAGGGTCTGGAGAACAAGCCCTATGAGGAGCGGCTTAAGGAGCTGGGCATGTTTAGCCTGAAGAAGAGAAGGCTGAGAGGGGATATGATAGCCATGTATAATTATGTGAGAGGAAGCCACAGGGAGGAGGGAGGGAGCTTGTTTTCTGCTTCCCTGGAGACTAGGACGCGGAACAATGGCTTCAAACTACAAGAGAGGAGATTCCATCTGAACATGAGGAAGAACTTCCTGACTGTGAGAGCCGTTCAGCAGTGGAACTCTCTGCCCCGGAGTGTGGTGGAAGCTCCTTCTTTGGAAGCTTTTAAACAGAGGCTGGATGGCCATCTGTCAGGGGTGATTTGAATGCAATATTCCTGCTTCTTGGCAGGGGGTTGGACTGGATGGCCCATGAGGTCTCTTCCAACTCTTTGATTCTATGATTCTTACAGTATTTCCTAATAATTCAACAGGTAAGTTTTTTTCAAATGATTCAAAGTGCTGGCTTTAGCCTATAAAGCCTTAAATGGCTCCGGTCCAACTTATCTGTTGGAACATTTCTCCCTCTATGAACCAGTTTGTAGATTAAGATCTTCCAGGGAGGTCCTGCTCTCGATTTCACCGGCCTCACAGGCGCAGCTGGTGGGGACGAGGGACAAGGTCTTCTCGGTGGTGGCCCCAAGGCTATGAAATTCCCGAGTGAGATCAGGTCGGCCCCCTCCCTCCTGACATTTGGAAGACAGCTAAAGACCTGGGTGTGGAACCAAGCGTTCGGCCCATCATAGGAATATTTAAAGTTAAAGTGAAGTTGAAAGTGCAGTGACCCAGAACTGTTTACGCACAATGGCTACGTTTTTGTGTGATATGTGATGTTATTTTATGTGCTGTATTTAATAATGTTGAATGTTTTATCAGGGAATGGTCAATTTTGATGTTTTTATACTGTATTTTATCGATGGCATTGAATTGTTGCCAACAATGTGAATCACATGAGTGCCCTTCGGTGTTGAGAAGGGTGGTATATAAATACCACAAATAAATTAATAAATTTATAAAGTGTAACCATCTCAATGTCTTCATTTCAAAGAGCACTTAAGATTACTTTCAAAGTATCAGAAATGGTTAATTCCATCAGTAATAGGAGGAAAAGGGGAAAGCTGAATATTACACTCAAATCCCAGGGGCATGGAGCTGCTATTAGATTTGTCTTTCTCTTTTATCATCATTTCATTTAAGACGTCAAGTATGTAGGTGGAAGCTGATTTTTTCTCTTTTTTATGTCAACTAATAACATGTCCCTGCCCTCTTCGATTTTGTTGTATGTACAATTCATAAGCGGAATGCGTGAAGGGAAGAACACTTCGTTCCAGCTTCATAGGGCATTAGCTGTAGAACATATTGGATCTGTTCAGGTTTAGATATTGATGTTCTCTCATAAGTTTATAAAGGAGATGTATAAACAGGTTCTCCCCGTATTGTGCTGAAGCATCAATTGATTTAAAGTAATTTTTGTCTTTTCAGCATGAACACGGTGAAATACTGTTTATGAGTTTGGTAACAAAGGAACAGATGGTTTTAGTTTCAATAAGCCATTGAACTCTTCAGGTTATTGCAGAGAGAAAATTTGAGCTGATGTAATGCTACTTTGGAGTTTGTGAAAATGCCATTTGAAGGTCTTTATCCTTGGCCTTTTATTTACACGATAGGAAACTGTTTGCGTTAGTAATTTGGCAGATAGAAATATTGCACTAAAAAATGAAGTGCACAACACCCGTTCTGTGTTTTAGAAGCATTGGTTGTAGAATTTCTGTCTCCTCCTTCTCA
This sequence comes from Anolis sagrei, assembly GCF_037176765.1. Lineage (NCBI taxonomy): Eukaryota > Metazoa > Chordata > Lepidosauria > Squamata > Anolidae > Anolis > Anolis sagrei. The sequence continues at coordinate 39,568,091 of NC_090025.1, forward strand.
TTTATATATTTTTTCCTTTCCCCCACAGCTCTAGGAGTCAAAATACGACAGTATTGGTGAGCTTATCACGTATATAAATAAACTTTTAGAGAAAGTTGTTCCTCTTTTTAGTCAGGTGAAGCAAGACACTGTTATAACTGTAGCAGTAGATTTTTTAAAATCTTTTTGGGAAAAAAGTAATTGCTAGGTTCTTATTGGTAAAAAAAGTAATTGCTAAGTAATTGCTAGGTTCTCATTAAATCTATGAGGCAAAAGGAAGCTGGGCAGGGCATATAGTACCACAAAAAAAGGACAACTGATGGGCATGTTGACTAATGAACTGGATACCGAGAGACCAGAAGTGGCCCTTGGAAAGACCTCGTATTTAATAGGATGAACCAATGGTTAAGCTGTTCAGCCAGAAATGGAAAAGAAAAGCACAGGATTGCATATTTTTGCAAATGATTGATTTGTGTGAAGCCCAAAGGAGTGGCTTGACAACAAATTGGATAGGATAGGATTTAGCTTCTAATGCTTTATTGCTTTATTTATTTATTTATTTATTTCCAGCCACAAATATCTACAAATTCTTTGCTTTTTGGCCATCCTCAAACACAGAATTTGCAAACAGTTCAGACAGCGGTATCTTCAACTTGTAACCACCTAAACTTTTCTGTTGTCACTCTCATCCCCCCCCCCCACCCCGGCCACAAAAAAGCAGTGCCACATTTCTTCAATTGTATGATGCCATCAATCGTAAGACACATCTTAATTTGAGTACCACTACAATCAACAAAAATACATAAGATACACCTCTGATTCTAAGGCGCAACCCATTTTTAGAAAAAAGTGTGTCTTTGAATACGGTATGAAGGAGAATAAGACAGAATGAGTTCTTTATTTAGAAGTACCGTTCGTTGTTTTTAGAATAAACCTACTAAAATTACCAGGACTTCCATCATGACATATTTTAATCCATATTTTAGGCAGTGACAGGGAGAATGTTTGAACCACCAAGATGAAATGTTTCACCTAGCTTAATTTAGACAGCTTGCTGATTTTAAATTTTAGTCAATTATTAAAACTCTCTCAAGGCTAGCAAGTCATTAATTACCTCTTTTTGACAGTAACCATCTCAAAAGCCCAATTAATATTTGGCTCTGATAATACAGTCAGTATATAAAAGCTGATAAATTTTGTCCTGTCTGACAGCTTTTTTAAAAAATGAAAACTTTATTTGTGGTAGCTTTTATAGCTACCTGGTTTGTTGACCCTGTCCACCACTTCAAACTCAGCAGGTACTTTATAATTTTGTTGTATATCTGGGTCTTTCTCTCCTTACCAAATTGAGTAGAAAATCATGTTTATTTAATGCACATGTTTGATTTTTCCCTGTGGGTTTTATAATATAGTTGGGTTGCATGCTGATGAAGCAGCTATTTTATGCTCTCTTGCGAGATGGAGATTAGTTATGAGACTCTTCACTATAAGCTAGCTTTCTGAGTGAAATGCAGAGGATGAAGCAAACACTTTGTCTATTCTTTTGACAGAGAGTTTCTGGCAATGGACAGCAAATGAATTACTGTATTTGTTCATTTATAAGAGTAGAAATGTTAGTTAAAATGACCCAAAAAGCCTGGGTTCACTCATCCATATGTTAATGTAACAACTCTCTCTTAAGTCTAATAAAAAGGAATCATTTCTGAGTATCAAAAAGGAATCATTTCTGCCCATCCTGGCTGGTAAAGGAAGACAGAGTGGGTTTGGCGGAGTGGGTGAAGGTGGCGGTTAATGCCTCCTTACAGGAACACAAGGTTCCAGCCACCTTAAAAGAACCTGTAATAAAACTGCTGTTGAAAAAATCATCACTGGAGAACAGTCAATTAGTCAACTTCCAATCATCTCTTTTTGAGAAAAGTCATGGAACGTGTAGTTGCCTCGCAACTCCAAGTGTTCTTGGAGGAAACAGATTATCTGGCACAGTCTTGTTTTAAACTGGGCATGGAATGAGGTACTCCTGGTCACTCGGAAGGCTGAACAGGGTATAGGATTACAGCCTGTGCTGGATGGGGTTACACTCTCCCTGAAGGCACAGGTTCTTGGACTCATCACTGAGTCTGAAACTCCAGGTTTCAGTAGTGGCCAGGGAAGCTTTTGCACAATTAAAGCTTTTGCAACAGTTGCACCCATACTTTGAGAAGCCGGAATTAGCCATGGGGATCAATGCTCTTGTTACATCCCAAATAAATTACTTCAACATGCTCTACGTGGGGTTGCCTTTGAAGACTGTTTGGAAGCTCCAAGTGGTCCTATGGGTAGCAGTCAGATTCCTCACTGGAGTGGAGTACACGGAGCACACAACCCCTGTTACATCAGCTCTACTGGCTGCCAGCCTTCCCAATTCAAGGTGCTGACTTTACCCTATAAAGACCTAAATGCTTACCTGTCTGAACGTATCTCCCTCTATAAACCATCGTGGATGTTAAGATCTTCTGGAGAGGCCCTGCTCTTGGTCCCATGTTCTTCACAAGTGTGGTTGGTGGGAACGAGAGACAGGGCCTTCTCAGTGGTGGCTCCTCAGCTCTGGAAGTCTTTCTCCAGTGAGATTAGATCAGCGTCCTCCTTCCTGGCCTTCAGAAAGAAACTAAAGACATGGTTATGGAACCAAGCTTTTGGCAAGTAAAGTAACGCAGTACAAGAAATAAATTTGGAATATGTGCAATCGACATTTGGAATGGCCCTAGTCTATGAATTTGAATCATGTGATTTTATTGTTCTTATTAGCTGGTTTTCATTCTTATGTCTTCATGCCTAATTGTTGTTTTATCTTAGGTTTAATTATCTTATTGATTTTAATGTTTAGTTATATGTTTTATTTAGATCTATGATTTGGTTTATATGTATGTGAAGCATTGAATTTTGCTATTCTTTGTTGTAAACTGCTTTGAGTCCCATCCCCCCCGGGGTAAGAAGAGCGGTATATAAATACAGTAAATAAATAAATAAATAAATAGAGTGGCAAAATGTAAGATGTTAGTTTACCCAGGGAAAGCCTCAAAGAAGCACCAACTCCTTCTCTTCTCTTTTCCGTGGTACTTCTTCTAGCCTTCTTTAATGCAGAAGTGGAAAAATGGCAGCTTTCCCACTTTTCAATATGACCCTTAATTCGTTCAGAGGTCACATCAAAATCCATGATTTTGTCCTCAAAACCAGTCCCTGAGGTTGGCTTATACATGAGTATATGCAGCACTATTATCTGTATATACTCGTGTATATATTTATAAAGAGCCTGGTTGAAATTTCAAGAATTGCAGGAGTGTTCTCATTGATGCATATAGAAAATCACTGGCAGCCCCTTCTTACCATATAGATCATAGTTGCTTTAGGCAGAAAATAGCAATAATCACATTTTCTGAATTTTCTCCTCTTCTTCCATTAGCCTCCAGTGGCACTGAATTCTAGATACAGGGGCATGTGTAGATGAAATATTCAACTATGCAAAACAGAAATGAATTTTCTTCCCACTTTGTGTGAACATGTGCCTCAAGTTGCTTGTCAACTTAACAGCAACCTGATGAAATTCATAGGGATTTCTTGGGCATGAAGTACTTGGGATGGTTTTGCAGGTTCCCTCTACTGAAATATAGCCTAGTTTTGTTTCCAGTTTCCCATGCAAGTACTAATTAGGCCTGACTGTTTATCAGATGGGAATGGTACCTTTGGGGTACTTTGGCCCCAACTCTTTCCTTTTTTCATTTCTATTATTAAGCTTATGAATTGCAGTGTAGATAGCATTTTAATAGACTAAAATGTCTATTAAAATTAATTCCCCGGTGGAGCAGTGGGTTAAACCGCTGAGCTGCTAAACTTGCTGACCGAAAGATTGGCGGTTTGAATCCAGGGAGTAGGGTAAGCTCCTGCTGTTAGCCCCAGTTTCTGCAAACTTAGCAGTTTTAAAACATGCAAATGTGAGTAGATCAATAGGTACCACTCTGGCGGGAAGGTAACGGCGCTCCATACAGTCATACTGGCCACATGACCTTAGAGGTGTCTACAGACAAGGCCGGCTCTTCGGCTTAGAAATTGAGATCAGCACCACCCGAAGTCGGACACAACTAGACTTAAATGTCAGGGAAAAACCTTTACCTTTAACTAGATCCCTAAATGATACCAAATTGAAATAAAATTTTGGAATTCTTGAAAATACATATGTACTCTTATAAGAATATAATTAGAATTCAGTTGTCTTGCTCTCCCTTTTATTAATGCATTGTTAGATTTATTCCAGTCAGAAACCTTGATTCTTCCTACTTTTGCCACTAGATGGGAGAATAAAGTCATCAATGTTGTGTTTTAGAGATACCTGCTAATTTATCATCTAGATTTTGTTTTGAAATTGCTTTTAGAAAACAACCTTGGATTAGTTAGGTATAGTTTATTTGCTTTGCTCATTTCATGAATATAGAGAATATCATAACATTAGTGCTAGCATATTCCACTTATCTATTAAGAGTATATATGTTTACTTCTTAAGGGAATATGAAGTCTTCAGTGATCATGAGTCAGTATTCCTCAGGAATGAAAAACAAGAGGTGAGTGTTTGTGTATGGAAGACATCATTCAAATGTTAAGGGACTGACAAGTATATTAAGAAATATTTTCAGCAGACAACGAGATTGAACAAAATTTACTATCATTTAAATGTTTCTATTTTTAATATTCTATTCTTTAATATACTTGATTATATGATTATAAGTATATTCTTTAATATACTTGATATGAACATGTTGAGTTAAGATGTCAACACTATGCATTTCATCATATATACTTGTCAAATGATTTCAATTTTATTCAGCCTGAGTTGATGTTTTTATTTGATTGTTATTTGTTATTTGTCATTTGATTCTGTTTTATATTGTGCTTCATGTTTACGTTTGTGTTTTGGCACTTTGTGCTGTCTATAAGCTGCCCAAAATCCCTTTTTGAGATGGTGGTGGTATATTTATAATTTATTATTATTATTATTATTATTATTAGTAGTAGTAGTAGTAGTAGTAGTAGTAAATGGACACATTGGCAAAGTTGCTAGTTTCAGAAACTAAGATGAAACTGAACAGGCAGTCCCCAAGTTACAAACAAGATAGGTTCTGTAAATGAGCAGCCTCTGAAAGTACAGTGGAACTTGTTTAATAATAATAGCCTGAAATTATTTAGAACTCAATCTGCTGAGGCCAGTTCAAATAATTCTTTTTGTCTTCACACATATTTTTGTAGGAAGAATATAGAATAAAATACACCTGGGATAGTATACCCGTAATGCATGTACCGGTGACAATAACATTTAAACCTGGTGATCAGGGTTTGGTAATGGAAGTGGACTCCTTATTCTTTGATGATCCTCCAGCTCCACCTGGTGAACCTGGAAAGCCCTTTGATGGCCTTTGGGATTATGAAGGTGAGAAAATTATTTTAAAATAGCTTCTTTTTTTTAGTCTTTGAAACATCCTGTATGTAACATGGCAAAGCACATCTGAGACTGAGACTGGAGCCCCATCTACACAGACATATAAAATCTAGATTTTCTGCTTTGAACTGGATTATATGACAGTGTAGACTCATATAAACCAGTTCAAATCAGATAATGTGTATTATCTGCTTTGATAATCTGGATTATATGGCAGTGTAGAAGGGGCCTGGATCTACACTGCCAAATAATGCAGTTTCAGAATACAGCTTAACTTCATTACATGGCAGTGTGGACTATATAATCCAGTTCAATGGAGTTAAACTGCATTCTGAAATTGCATTATATGGCAGTGTAGATGGGGCATGAGAGGCTTTTCAAAGTCATGTAGGGACAGGGCATGACAGAATGCTTTATCAAATATTCCACAGTTTAATGCGCAAGCACTTAGGGTGACTAAAGTATATATAGCAACAACTCATTTATCCACTGGTGTGGTTAAGCTGAACCTGGAGGAGAAGGTTGTGGTAATGGTGGCAAGAAGAACATGCCTGTAGAAGTGATAGTTATAAGATAAAAACAATGTATAGTCTTAGAAATGGGAGGATGAGACAGTTGGCTCCAAGCTCCCTAGTCCCGTCATGCCTGTGTTTAGAGGGGACATGTCAAGACAGGAGGTTCTTATAGCCAAGGTGCTCTGAGAAAGGTGGCTTGGGCAACTGTCTATGCCATAGAACAGGATATTTCAAAACCACTATTTACAAAATTTCAGAATTTGGGGGTAAAAGAGACCCCCTTTGGCCCTCAAAGACCCAGAAATGACTACAAATACATGACTAGGGATTTGGAGGCATTTTAATGGATAGTTTTGGGGGTTTGGTAATAAGGATGCATCTCTTCAAGAAGCCTTGGGGGCAATGTGATATCCTAGGGCCCTTTTACACAGCCATTTAACCCAGAATATCAAGGTAGATAATCCACAATATTTGCTTTGAATTGGATTATCTGAGTCCACACTGTCATATAATCCAGTGCAATGTGGATTTTATACAGCTGTGTGGAAGAGGCCTCAGTTTCCTGACAGATGACCATATATCTGATATACCCTATATTCTTTTTCACATATTGACATATCTTTGTTTTTTCTCAGTTGTTGAATCCTTCTTTTTGAATAGTGCAACAAGAAACTACTTGGAAGTAGAACTCTGTCCGTAAGTATTACCACACAAAAAGAGACCCACATGGTGTCCGTTATTTAAGAGTGGGCTACATCTGAAAGTTGTGCATTGTCATAATGAGCCTCCCTAGTTTGATGGATGGATTATCCTTTCAAACAGTGTCAAGTTATAACAAGAAGCTGTTTTGTGAGGAAGATGTGGGAAAGGAAAGATGGAAAGGATAAAGACCAGGTCTGACACAGACATTAGGTCAAATCTAACTCATTGGGTCACATGTTGCATTTTTGAACTAAGGGCTCTTCCACACAGCCCTATATCCCAGAATATCAAGGTAGAAAATCCCACAACATTTGCTTTGAACTGGGATATATGACATTGTGGACTCAGATAACCCAGTTCAAAGCAGATATTGTGGGATTTTCTGCCTTGATATTCTGGGATATAGTGCTGCATGGAAGGGCCCTGAGTCTTGGGTTTCAGAGCATGTATAATGTTTACTGGGAGCCCCCAGTGGCGCAGTGGGTTAAAGCACTGAGCTGCTGAGTTTGTTGATCAAAAGGTCACAGGTTCGATTCCGGGGAGTGGCGTGAGCTTCCGTTGTCAGCCCTAGCTTCTGCCAACCTAGCAGTTCGAAAACACGCAAATGTGAGTAGATCAATAGGTACCGCTCCGGCGGGAAGGTAATGGCGCTCCATGCAGTCATGCCGGCCACATGACCTTGGAGGTGTCTACGGACAACGCTGGTTCTTCGGCTTAGAAATGGAGATGAGCACCACACCCCAGAGTCAGACATGACTGGACTTAATGTCAGGGGACTACCTTTACCTTATAATTTTTACTGAAAGGAATTAGGGCTTAAAGAGAAAAAGTATATCTAGGCTTCAAACTAGGAAGACAAAATGTTAAACCAAGGTTTCATCTATTTATTGGGCTCTGAAATTAAGCATATTGGACCCATTAACAGAGATAGATAGCCCTATATCCCAGAATATCTGCTTTGAACTGGGTTATCTGAGTCCACACTGCCATATATTCCAGTTCAAAGCAGACAATGTGGGATTTCATTCACCTGTGTGAAAGGGGCCTTATTTTGTGGGATGATGAGATAAGCCCTATTTTTAATGTTAGTGATCTCGTTGCCTAAATTGGCTGTTCAAAAAAATGTGTGCAGAATACTTCTCTGAATTTACCATGTCAAAAGAAGCTGCCTGTTCAAGACACCTGGGTGATGTGAGGGGAAAAAAGATTTTAGGATATGTCACAAAACTCTTGAGAGTTCTATATGAAACATGGGTGCTCCTAAGAGTGCTGTTGCTTTGTTCAAAATACACATCAAATAAACAAATGTAGCATATTTGTTCATTTGTTTAGCAACTATCATTTAGAATGATTGTGGAGATGAACTGGGATGATTCTAAATGGACTGCTAAATTGCTCAAGAATAGGGCCATGTATAAATGTGTCATAATAATAACAGATGAAATAACTATTGTGGAATATGATTTCCCTTGGAGTTATTAACACACCTCTGGTCTCTTGCTTTTTCATATGCAAATAGAAGGAAAGACATAAAATTATCACATGTGAGTCTTCCAGCATGGGAGATTTCAGTGACATGCTTCTCAACTGTTTTCTCTGTGAGATTCATTAAACGTTTGTTTGACAATCACATAGTCTAGTTAAATCAGCTTTGACAAGGCATTTGATTTCTCCACTTAATTGTGTATTTGTTTTGATAGGCATGGCCAACATCTTGTATTACGTCTCTCCAGAGGAGATTGTATTGAAGTAAGTAGAATTCCCCTGGAAAACTTTTCATTGTTAAATAAATGAAACAGTTGCCCAACTAAATGAGACTTTCTCACTAGTATCTTTGTGCACTATTCATAGTGTCTCTACTCTATAGTATATAAGGCCTGTCCAGACGGCCCCTTTATTGCGTAAACTTCCACAATAAAAAGGGGGCTGTCCAGACGACATTCCAGACAGTCCCACATTAATTTGCTACAAACCAGGAAAACTCTGGTTTGTAGCAAATTAATTTGTTAGTGCATTTATTCCTCGCCTTCTTGGAAGGTGCGGGATAAATGCACCATTCCCACGGTTTACCCACTCCCCTCTCCCCAATCCCCCAGACCCTTTAGAAAAGTAAAAGAAAAACTTACCAGCCTGCAGTATTCCCTCTGTGCAGCTCTCCCAGGGTGTACAAATGATATGTCAGGAGAGTGGGGGGTGGTGGGGGGAGGAAAATTGTCACCCCCCCCCCCCCCCGCACTCCTGCAGTGTAATTTGTATGCGCTGGGAAAGCTGCATGGAGGGAATACTGCAGACCGGTAAGTTTCTTTTACTTTTCTAAAGGGTCTGGGGGCTTGGGGGGGGATAGGGCCTCCCCACGATCTTTCGGGCTAGTCCCAAGAGAATGTGTGGACAACTCACCTCAGAAAACGTGCTTTCTGGGATGGGTGCGGACATCCCTCCCAAAATATCCACTTTTTTAACGTGGATGCTTTTGGGATAAAGGATTGTCTAGATCCGCACAGAGTTATTTGCACACTCATGTATGATGACATTATAGGATATATATAATCGTTATATGTGCAAATCTTGCCACCTCTGCATCTTAATAAGCATTCCAGTTGGAATAGCTTTCATTGGAGATGCCAGAATGTAGACCTTTTTGATTGACAACTACTATACTGAATATACTATAGGGATGATATACCGGCCAGCATCAGCCGTTTGTAATGTATTAGTTTAAATATTTAGAATTTGTAGTTTTGACTGTGTTGTTTTTATATATATTGCTAGCCACCCAGAGCAGCTATGAGGAATACCAAGGCATACATTGAGTACCTAATAACTATAATACTAATTCTGTATTTTGTATCACCATTGCCTGTTAAAGGCAATACAAAATAATTCCATGTATGAACACATCTTTAAATAGCAGCCAATTGTGAGAAAGCAGGGAAGCTTAGTGGTTAAATGGGGGGGGGGGGATATATACATGGCAGAAATGGTGGTGCTGATCTGGAGTGGGGTATCACAGATCAGCATCACTGAAGTCCACAAGGCCAACTTCCAAGCCAGCCCAGAGGTTGGATGGCATCCACACAACCCAGCAGTGCCAGACCAGATTCAGTGCCTGTGGACTGCCAACCATTTTTGATCTGGATGTAGCAGCAACCACCGGGCATGAAACTACTGGCATACATTTCTTGGTGTCTGTAGTGATGCTAGCTGGAGAAATGAAACAACATAAGAGAGGGCAGGGAGGAATTGCCTCCTCCTTTTGCTCTTTTTTTCTCCAACTTGTTGCTTTGGCTGGAGTGACTACAGGTGCCAAGTGATGACCACAGTTCCATGCCCAGTGGTTGCCACTACAGCCAGAACAATGAGGGAAGGCAAGTGCCATCCCCATCCCCAAGCTGCCCAAGCTTGGAGAAATCTGGATGGTGGTGAAAACAGGCATGGCCACTTGTGAATAAGAAGTGGCTGAACTCTTTACATTGGCCCCAAACACATGCAAGTTCTGAACATCAGGGAAGCTCCAGAGCATCCCGTGGCATTTTTTTTTTTTTTTACATGGGAGAAGGTGAATGGTTCCTGTGCATTTGATGACTCGGAGTCCATTCACTTCCAAGCCAACTCATTTGGCTTACGTAGATTTCATTAACAATGCAATTTTGTCTGTCTACCCAAAAGTAAGTCCTTTAAGCTCAGTAAGATTTCTATCCAAGTAAAGATTGCAGTTGATGTGACTGATTTTAGTTCCCAGGTTTGAAGTCAGAAAATTATAAAGCACAGTTGTCATATGGTTAATATATTTGCAGTGACATCTTAGTCCCCTGCTCAATACAAACTCTGACCATGGCATAATCTAAAACGGCCTCATAAATAACTTTCATTGTATGTTCAAGGGAGATTACTCATAAGTAAATATATGAAATAATGGGGCCCATATGTACTAGTCTCTCAAGAGCAAATATAGTTATTCTACTAAAGGATTTTGCAAGGTATTGCAAATTATAGTATAAGCCGTGAACCTTTTGCCTCACGTATAGTCTTTAAATAGTCAATCACTTTGTTCATGATTTTTAAAAATATTCCCTTTCCCCCTTTGATATTTTTCTGTTCTGGTAATTACAGGCTATGAATTCATTTCATCATCTGCATTAGTGTTTGGAACATAAATCACAGTAATGCTGTTAAGTAATGCCAGCACATCTGCAAATCACTTGCAAATTGGTTTCATGGAGCTTATTCTATCAAATGAATTTAAAAAGAAAAACTCCCTCACCTGTTGACAAATTCTGCATTTACATCAAAGTTTTTATTATGCTATAAATTTATCTGAGACCATTTATTCCCCTGTTTAGTACTGAACAATTTGGCAGTCCTTGAAACTCTCATAAGCAATGCATATATATTTCCATGGAACTGAAAAAAGGAGCTTTATGTGTCAGAAGCTAATACTCAAGGGCCATGCTATGGAAATGCATAATAAATTATTTACATATTATCTCATTTTAAAATTCTGGACAGTAGTGATATCTTAGCAAATGGTTTCACTATAAAAACTATGATGCAGTTGAAATCTATGTTGTAGAACAAAGTACAAATTATATGGCTTAAAATGAAAAAAAAGCATACTTACTGGTTTTATTTGACACTTCCCCCATTCATGAGATAAATGGGTCAATACTAATAAGAATGCCTTATTTTAAGGATCTGTACTGTTAAAAAATGGTCGCAGGAAAAGTAAAATAGTTTGTGCCATTAGCAGCAATGGGTGTCACAGGAGAAAGTGGGTGGGTGGGAACCAAGTGAACAAACACAATTTAGAATTCAGTTAAAAATGGAACAACAGCAACTACTACTACTACTACTACTACTACTTTATTTTTGCATCCCGCCTCCATCTCCCCGAAGGGACTTGGGGCAGCTTATATATGGCACAATGGGCCTGGAACAACGCATAAAATAAACACACAACACAATAAAAAATAAAACCACAAGCATATAAAACAATTATTTAAACAAAACCTTACTCTTTGATAGAATTGGTCACACTCATTGGAGGCCAACAAGTTACAGGGAACAGGGAACTCCTTTGTTAAAACAACTTTATTTGGTTCTCGGTTATTCCTGGGACAAATTCAAAGTGTTCCTACAATCATAGAATCATAGAGTTGGAAGAGACCTCTTGGGCCATCAAGTCCAACCCCCTGCCAAGAAGCAGGAAAATCACATTCAAAGCACCTCTGACAGATAGCCCCCCATCTCTGTTTAAAAGCCTCCAAAGAAGGAGCCTCCACCACACTCCAGGGCAGAGAGTTCCACTGCTGAATGGCTCCCACAGTCAGGAAGTTCTTCCTCATGTTCAGATAGAATCTCCTTTCCTGTAGTTTGAAGCTATTGTTCCATTGCGTCCTAGTCTCTAAGGCAGCAGAAAACAAGCTTGCTCCCTCCTCCCTATGACTTCCCCTCACATATTTATACATGGCCATCATGTCTCCTCTCTGCCTTCTCTTCTGCAGGCTAAACATGCCCAGCTCTTTAAGTTGTTCCTCATAGGGCTTGTTCTCCAGACCCTTGATCATTTTAGTCACACTCCTCTGGACACATTGTCAACATCTCCCTTCAGTTGTGGTACCCAGAATTGAACACATTATTCCAGGTGTGGTCTGACTAAGGCAGAATAGAGGGGTAGCATGACTTCCCTGGATCTAGACAGTATACTCCTATTTATGCAGGCCAAAATCCCATTGCCTTTTTTTAGCTGCCGCATTACATTGTTGGCTCATGTTCAACTTCCTGTCCATGAGGACTTCCAAGATCTTTTTTCACATGTACTGTTATAGGGCCAGGTGTTCACCATTCTGTATCTTTGCATTCCATTTTTTTTCTGCCTAAGTGGAGTATCTTGCATTTGTCTGTTAGTTTTGGCCCTTCTCTCTAATCTGTTAAGATGGTTCTGAATTCTGCTCCTGTCTTCTGGAGTATTGGCTATACCTCCTAATTTGGTGTCATCTGCAAACTTGATGATCATGCCTTCTAACTCTTCATTGAAGTCTTTAATAAAGATTTTGAACAGAACTGGGCCCAGGATGGAAACCTGTGGCACTCCACTCATCACTGTTGGCTAGGACCACTGTTGGTTAGGACCTATAAAGAATTACTATATATACTTATGTGTACATCTTGAAATTTTGTCAAAAAATTGACTCTCAAACATGATCTATAACTCTAGGACAACCTAAAAGAAGCAGTGACAACCCCTACTCCTCAATTCTCTCTGCCATCTTACTTACCACTTCTGGCCGTTTTGAATGCCTGGACAGGAAAATGGTGGCAGCCAGGGGCAACTGGTCCTTTGAAACAGCACAGATGCTTTCCTCTTTTGACTTAATTATAGGTCATATCAAAAACCATAATTTTGGACCCCAAACTTGCTCTTGACTTGCTCTTGAGTTTGTTTTCCAAACATAATTATTACTGAAAATAATTTTGTTATAGGCAGGAGATAGGTGTTAAAAACAATTTTCAACAGGTATCAAATATACTAGTCATGCCACTAACGAAATCATTACAAAAATGTAATGATCCAAAAAACTATAGACCAACCTCCTTGTTGTGTCATCTTTATAAAGCTCTGGGGAGACTTATTCTGCACAGAATTATGGAAAAAATAGACCCATTTATGATCCCACAGCAAGATGGTTTCAGGAAAGAGAAAGCTGCACATCACAAGTGCTGAACCTGACTCAACACATAGCAGATGGTTTTGAAAGACAGCAGATTACAGGAACTGCCTTCCTGTCAGCAGCTTATAATAATGTAAACCATTGCCTCCTCCTGAACAACAATGTATAATATCAGAAAGGATTGTCAACTCATCCACTACATAGGAAATCTGCTACAAAACAGGAGCTTTTTTGTTGAGTTTCAGGGTCAGAGAAGCAGATGGCGAAAACAGAAGAACGGTTTGCCTCAGTGGAGCGTCCTTGCTCCATCAATGTTTAACATTTACACAAATGATCAGCCACTGCCAGAAGAGACAGAGAGTTTCATCTATGCTGACGATTGTGCCATCACCATTCAAGCAGGGAGCCTTGAAATGGGTGAACAGAAGCTCTCTGAAGTTTTAGGTGCTCTTACTGCCTATTACAGCTGATTCCTAATCCAGCTAAAATGCAGACATGTGCTTTACATCTTAAGAACAGACAAGCATCTTGAGCTCTGAGTATTACCTGGGAAGGAATCCCTCTGGAGCATTGCGGCACACCAAAATACATGGGAGTTACTCTATACCAAGCACTGACTTATAAGAAGCACTGCTTGAATATCAAGCAAAAAGTGGGTGCTAGAAATAATATCATATGAAAGCTGACTGGCACAACCTAGGGATCACAACCAGACACAGTGAAGACATCTGGCCTTGTGCTTTGCTACTCTTCTGCCGAAGAGTACATTCCCAGTGTGGAAAACATCTTACCATGTTAAAACAGTGTATGTGGCTCTTAATGAGGCATGCTGCATTATCACAGGATGTCTATGCCCTACACTACTGGAGAAATTATACTGTTTAGCTGGTATTGCATCACCTGAAATCCATCAGGAAATAGCAACCTGTAATGAAAGGATCAAGGCAGTGACATCTCTGGCCCATCATCTGTTCAGACATCAGTTAGTAAGTCAATGCCTTCAATCAAAAAATAGCTTCCTAAGATCTATAGAGATACTCGCAGTAACACCTCAGCAAGTGACAATCCAAAAGTGGCAAGTTAAAACCCGGAACCTCAATCAGTGGCTGATACCAGATGAGAAACTCCCTCCTGGGAACACAGAAGACTGGGCAACTTGGAAGGTGCTGAACAGACTGCGTCCTGGAATCCACAAGATGCAGAGCTAACCTTTAGAAATGGGCCCACAAAGTTGAATCCACAACATGCGAGTATGGGGATGAGCAAACCACAGATCACTTACTACAATACAATCTGAGCCCTGCTACATGCACAATGGAGGACCTTCTTACAGCGACACCATAGGCCAGGGGTCCTCAAACTTTTTAAATGGAGGCCCAGGTCACAGTGCCTCAAATTGTTGGAGGGCTGGATTATAATCTGAAAAAACATGCATCAATTCCTGCACACATCTTATTTGTAGTGCAAAACACACTTTAAAACAATACAATGATTAAATGAAGAACAATTTAAACAAATATAAACTTATTAGTATTTCAGTGGGAAGTATGGGCCTGCTTTTGGTTGATGAGATAAGATTGTTGTTGTTATTTTTTGCTTCCAAGTCATTTCAGACTTAGGCTGACTCTGAGCGAGGGCTGGGTAAATGACCTTGGAGGGCCGTATCCACCCCCCCCCCCCGGAGCTTAGTTTGAGGACCCCTGCCATAGGCACTCCAAGTAGCCAGCTTCTGGTCAAATATAATATTAGTATAATGCCAAGTTTTTAACTCTGTGGTTCTTCTATATACATTGTAACTGTATTCTCAATTAGCTTCTGACACAATAAATAAATAAACAAAATTTTCTTTAGTTAAATTGAATTTCCTTAAAGACAAATGTTGCTCTAGGTTCAAGAGAGTTTAATAAATATCACCTGAAAATATTTCTCTTTTCCCATGTTCAAAACAGACTTCAAGAAAGGCATAGTCTAAGTGCAAAACTTTGGCTTGGGCAATGACTGTATCCTATTTGCTTAGTAGTCCCGTTTGATGTTAATGCTTTGATTTCAGTACAAATAGTTTCAATTAGCACATCTCCATAACAAGAACGAGGATAGATGCTTCTGTAAGCAGCTGGTAGCTGCCACTTCACAATTAAAATTCTCTGATTCCTGCTATTTATTTGAATTTAGGTCCGCTCCAGGGATTATGCTTCCATTTTAATCTATTTTGTCAGATGGCCACAAGGAACACATATTGAAAAGCTGAAAGCAATATGGTTCCTGTACACAATGCTGAAAAACTAAGCAAGAAATCCTCTTGCTATTGTGAATTGCCTGAAAGGTTTTTCAACTTCACAGGTTACCTTAATATACCGTATGTTGATGTACTTTCTGAAAAGTCATTTCACACAGAGCTAAATATTTTAAAGTATAGCAATATAGTATGTGGGATACTCCCCTAAATTTACCATGGAAACTGTGGCTAATAGTGAACCCCATTGAATGACTTCTCTTGAAAGTCACACAGAAGATAACAGCAAACAGATGTCCTTTGCTAGGTTATCCAGTGTGACTCTGTGGTTATTTCTAGCAGAAGCATAAAATGGAATCACCTGAGGGACTTTGAAAATTTCTAGAGAAGACGTACTGTGATGGATGCTACTGGTGAAACCACGGGCACTAGTCCTGTGGGTGCAGCAGCCTACCACACAATGTTTCCTTGATCTTTGGTAGACATTCACGTATGTCTTTTAAAATAGTTTTATTACGTAATATATGGAGTGCAGATGTGAATCTGGTGTAGAAAAAAAAATAGCTATAAGGTTTTTTTTAAGTGTAACTTTTCCTTCCTTTGTGTAGAAAGAGCTCCCATTGTCATTTAAAGCAGATATAAACGGGGGCACTTGGAATGGCACAGCAATTATTCCTTGGAGCTATTTTCCCCCTGGTGTAGACAAGATGAATTCATATGCAATTCATGGATCTGGGATTGGAAGAACATATGAAGCACTTTATCCAATACCACCAAAAGAGATTGAAGAAGGCCAGGGTCCTAACTTGTGAGTACAATGCCCCCCTCATTTCTCTTCCTTTGCTTTTTTGGGTAATTTTGAAATATTGTTTCCTTGCAAAGTTACTTAGATAACAAATTTAGAAAATCTTCTTGGTTTACACTGAAGTATTGAAACATACACTCTGTGTTCTTTGCATTGCACTACAGGGACTTTTTATGATGTGTAAAAGCAGTAAAAAAGATGTACAGGTCATAAATGTAATGAGGAGACATGCTATTTTTCCACAATGCATCCAACACATCTGATCTTTGACTTCCGCATTATTCTCTAAATGAATCCCAAGATTATTAGACCCACCAGGAAAGCATTTCGTAGCAAAACAGAGCAATATATCTCAATCCGATGTTTATTACTGTTCTCCCCTTTGGATTCTAGTGTGTTTATTCAGAACTCTGTAACAGTAGTTTCCAGATCTGGATCTGTAATGTTACAGATTTTTTTGGAGTACAACTCTTAAAAGGATGACCAATAGTCTAGGATTCTGAGAGTTGTGGTCCAACAATATTTTGGGAACTGTATAGGAAACAACATATCACTTGCCACTAAAGTACCAACAATTGATGTATTTCACTGTTGTGTAACACTTTCATCTTGATTATTTGAATGTGCACAATTCAAATGATATTTTGATAACATTTAGTAAAAGCATTTTGGCAAAACGGTGTTTTTCAAGAACAGAAATATTATGCCACGAAACACACAAAACAAACCAATATGTCTTTCACAACCTATACACTTCATCACTTCTGTTGAATGTCTGAAGTGCCAATCATTTACAAACATACTGTTTTGACCAATATTGTAGGAACCTCTTTTGGGGAAAAAATAAACACTCTGTCTTTAAGTAGAAAAAGTTGCTATCCTACATCACTCATCTGGCCTATGATCCATTGAACTTCTTTAGAGACATGTAAATGATTGTAGTGTAATCATTTAGTCACCTAATGCTATTAATTATTGAAACATACACATGTTTCATGCTTTAATTCAAAGAAGGAAGACATTTGTCAAACAAAAAATTACTGTTCCTGTTTCATTACTGTTCTTTCTGTCTAGGTATACATACAGTGGTCTCCCTTATATTAGAGAATCATAAATTGATACCAAAACAATTATAACATCATTTTAAAGAGGAGTATGGTGTTTTTTTAAATGCACAGTAGATATTTAGGATTTTAACAATTCTTATGTTTATTTTTTTAATAGCCACCGTCTAGAATATTTCAAAGATTTCAGTCTAAACAACATAATGGGAAATGACTGGACTCAACCACCATCAGATCTGTGGTCATAACTTCAGAAGCTCCTGAAGTCAAGTCAGTCAACTATAAGTCACCTGCAAATTTTTAGATATGAAAGATGGCATCTTTAATTGGTTGTATATTGTGGTCTTAATTGGACTGTCCAGTAAAATAAACAAACCGATTACTTCTTTCATTGTCACTTATCCTGCTGTTTTGAACCAATACATATTCTTCCTTCTTATAAGCCATACTTCATACATGATGAATACAGATGATTTTTTTTTTTGCATTATCTGAAGCCAATGATCAAATGATGCTAATGATGGCTTACAGCAGTAGTTCTCAACCTGTGGATCCCCAGATGTTTTGGCCTTCAACTCCCAGAAATCCTAATAACTGGCAAACCGGCTGGGATTTCTGGGAGTTGTAGGTCAAAACACCCAGGGAACCACAGGTTGTGAACCATTAGCTTATAGTGTTAATATGAAATAAAAATATTGCAAAAACAATCAAAACACAATAAAAAGTAGAGAAAAATCAGAAATGGACAGAAGAGCAAGCATATAATCCAAAAACTGGAGACAGAGAATAAAAATACCTGATTGACTCCAAAAATGACATCAAATTATGTCCTAAGCAAGTCTTCCAAAGAAAGGAAGACTTATCATCAGGGTACCTGAATAGGAAAGTTCTATTCTCAAGGCATCCGCTGCCACATCTGTGATGGTATAGGGTACTAGAAGAAGGGGCACTGAGGATGGCCTGAAGACAAAGGTGAGTTAATATGGAAAAAAACAATATTGTAAATGCTTTGAGCCACAAAAGGTCAGGAAGAGGACAATCTCATTATTTTTACCTGTATTTCTCATTTCTTCTTGCTGGAACACTTTGGACTGTTGTCTTTTGCATGGTACTGTCTCTAACCACCTATTCACATTGATGAATCACTTCTCGGTGCTGCCGACACAGACTCTGCCATAACCCATCAAATGACACAGGGCTACTTCTGGTGGGGCTCTATTGGACTCCATGCCAGCACTGTGTCGGCAGCACTGAGAAGCAAAGCCCAGAGTTGGGTGTACACCTGACTCCTCATACAAGAAGCCAGGGAGAAAGTAGGAGGAAGCTAGGAACAACATGGAAACGTCATGGGATGGGATCCCACGACCACCGATGGTAAAGGGACAAAGCCTTACGTTGCCCCACAGTTTTCCTCACTATCCCCCAGCTTCTTGTCCTCCATGTGATGAGGTCCTAGGTCTAATATAGTTTTCAAGTTCTGTCCTTCATGGAGTATTTGGGGACAGCATCCAGCTCATTTCTAGAAAGGATACCTCTTTTTGGGAAGTGCATTACACAGTGACTGGGACAAAGAAATGCATTCTGTTATGTGCTTTTGCCTTCATTAGAGCAGTATATATTAAGCAAAAAATGCCCCATTTTCTTCAGGTTTCCTACTTAATGAAAATCTTCTTGTTTTGACTAAGAACAATTCTAGGACCATAAGAATGGGATGTAGGTCTATTACTCTGCACAGTTACTCTGCACAGTTACTCTGTACTGAATCAGTACTCTACTGATAAGCAGGTCTTGATTTCATACTCCTGTTAATGAAATCAAGTTCTTAATTTCATCTTTTCTCACTTTGAAATCCTAGTGCATAAGAATATTGGCATTAATGGTCACCCATAAATGTGCTGAAAAAACACTGGGATGTTGAATGCAATCTCTTTATTGTCTATGATACACTATCCTTAAGAAAATGGTTAGAATTCCAGGTAAAAAAGCTTCAAGGATTAATTTGGATCATCAGCCCTTAAGCCTTTTCCAGCATCGTTTTTAATTTATCACGTAAAGTGTGTGTTGGGAACTTTAGAGTGCATAAAGTTTGCTTTGCAGACTATTATTAACCAGAATAATTCTGGATTAATTTAGCAGCCAGGTCTGCTCTTCCAGCCATAAGCCATGCTGTCAGGGAAACCTAATTACACTTTAAGTGGGATGCAAATGAGTTGTGACACTACATCATTTCACATGAAAGGTTCATTACTTACATTAAATCACACAATTCTCTTTCCTAAGCACAGGCTCATTACATTTTTTTAGTATATTTTAACATGGTCAAATGTGAAAATGACATTTCCCGTAATACGGACCTTCTTAAATGCAACTCCCTCCCTTAATAATTTAAGCTTTAAATTGTTGACATAATGGATCAGTATAAAGTGAACTCATTTTAGGAAGGGTAAATGTGTTCCTTAACTTCATAATTTGTCTTTAATATTTAAACTTTATGCTTCTTAAGGTACTGAATTGGTATAAATTGAACTAGTACACACACAATTTTAAAATAATTTTTAAAAAGTCATTTAAGTCATCTGTATAGCTCTATCACATGTTATGAATTAAAATTTACTATATTTCCAGAACATGTGGCATCAAGGTAACAGAAATATATTTTCAGATTTTATCTTGAATGGGATTCAAAGCAGTTTACAGCATAAAATCAAACAGAGCAGTTATGGCATGAAGTTCATTTTAAAACATTAATAATGGCTCTAATTAAAACAGTTTTAAGCATTAAAATGGAAAATATTTAAAATACATGTTGTTTATTCATTCATCTAATTCTAACTCTTTGTGATCTCATGGATCAACCCACACCAGAGCTCCCTGTCATCTGTTGCAACCCCCAGCTCCTTCAAGGTCAAGCCAGTCACTTCAAGGAAACCATCAATCCACTTTGCCCTTGGTTGGCCCCTCTTCCTTTTTCCTTCCATTTTACCCAAAAACATTATCTTCTCCAAGCTTTCCAGTCTTATTATGTAGCCAAAATACTTCATCTTTGCCTCTAATATCCTTCCCTCCAGTTAGCAGTTGGGCATTATTTCCTAGATTTGGTTTGGTTGTGCATTTAAGTAACCGGATCAAATTTTGCCATAGTTACTGCTGAATGTTTTTATGTTGAATTTTTTTATGTTGAATGTTTTTATATTGAATGTTTTTATATTGAATGTTTTATATTGTGTATAAACTGTTTTAAATTGTAAGTCGCTTGGAGCACCTTGGTGGAGAGCGACTAATTAAGAAATAAAGTGATGATGATGATGATGATGATGATGATGATGATGATGATTTTGGACTGGTTTGATTTTCTTGTGGTCCAAGGCACTCTCAGAATTTTCCTCCAACACCACGGTTCAAAAGCATCTATCTTCCTTCACTCAGCCTTCCTTATGGTCCAGCTCCCACATACATAGATTACTATGGGGAATACCATTGCTTTAACTATGCAGACCAGTGTGATGTATCTAATCTTCACTATTTTATCAAGATTCATCATTGCTCTCCTCCCGAGAAGTAAACGTCCTTTGATTTCTTGGCTGCAGTCTGCGTCTGCAGTAATCTTCACTCCTAGAAATACAAAATCTGTCACTGCCTCCACATTTTCTCCCTTTATTTGCCAGTTATCAAAGGCACAAATGGGGAGCAAAAGGGAGAAATGTGTCAAGAGGAATGCATTTCAAGACAACTCTGACGAGGATCATCTTTTATCTGTAAATGGATGTCCTCACTGCGAAAGACCGTACGTATCCAGAATAGGTCTCTATGGTCACCTATGGAACCATAGCTGAGACTCTACATTTAGAAGGCAATTACACTTGGCCGCTATTTTCATGATGATATGTTGATTTGGCCTGTGTAGATAGGTCCTGAGTGGCTTTGAACCAAAAATTAAGTATCAGCCTAGACTATTTCATGAGTTTGTTGTGAAGATTAAATGGACAAGAAGTGGCGATTGTGCAAGCTGTCTTGCATCACTTGAAGGAAAGAAAACAGGATATAAATATAACTCTGAATATGGGGGGGGGGGGGGCAGAATTGCTCCTATCAACTGTTGCATCTCAGAGGATGTTCACCTTGCTCAAAACACTCACCAGGAAACCAGACGTGGTAATAAGCAGTTTATTGATGAAACATATAGAAGAAAGGGCCAAAGGCACCTTAGCAAACGTACCTATAGAAAGCAAGTCCCAATAGGCAAAAGGTAATTCCCCCAAAAGAAAGGTAGACTAATCTATAAAACAAAGAACAAAGCAAGAGCTTGAATCCATAGATAAATCCTTCACACAGGAAGCAAAACTTGACTAGGAATCTTGTGCCTTGAGCTTAAAGTATAACCAGGAACAAGACAGGAGTTTCCCACTCCAGTAGTAACGTTGCTTGATCTAAAAATCCTAACAGCTCTCCCCCTAATTTAAAGGCTGCAATACATGAAAGCATTCTGGTGACCTTGAGGGGCCTGTTTCTGCCTCTCCTTCCCATGGATTTGATTGCACCTGGATTTCTTCCTACACAGGAGTAGCCTTGTTTCTCTGTCTAACACACTTCTTCAGATAAGCTCATGTTCTCCTCTCATCCCTACCTGTCATCTTCCAAAGCAGTTTTGTTTTCTCACACAGAAACAACATCTTGCTCTAAACCCCGCTCTGTTCTCTCAACTGGAGAACCACTCTGCACCAACATCCCCTCTGTTTGGGCACCCACAGAACCATCAGGCCCTGCACCCCTAAACCTCTCATTGTCATCAACTGGCTGAACTACAACATCAACATTGTCTGTGCCCACAAGCATCTTGTTCATGCTGTCATAACAAATTGGATACGACCACCAGCATAATTTTTTTGTGATTCGTTTCTCCTATTAATGTTTTTATTAGATGTTTTTAATTTTTATATTTCATGTTTAAATGTCCTATTATCTTATAGCAAATATTTCCCATTGTATTTTATGCTTGGTCATATGCTGTTTGATTTATGATTTGGTTTATGTACGTAATGGCATTGAATTTTGCCATTATTTTTTGTAAAGTACTTTGAGTTCCCCCTGGGGTGAGAAAAGCAGCATGTAAATACTCTCTCTCTCTCTCTCTCTCTCTCTCTCTCTCTCTATATATATATATATATATATATATATATGTGTGTGTGTGTGTGTGTGTGTGTGTGTGTGTAAGTTTTGTGAAGTTCAACTTGGTATTTTTCTGGAATAAAATAATTTCCAACAAAGCCACAATACCAGTTTGGCTTCCAAGTGTTAGGGAAATTTCCCCAAAACAGCAGAAGCATTTAAAAGGCAAAAAGAACACCTAATAGAGCATCTTAGCTCTCAGCAAACAGAAAGCAATACAGTATGTCTGTTAAGAATTCTTGAACTTAAGGAATCAAGATGCAGAGTTAAATCTTAATAGTTTCAAAATGTTTATTAAAACACAACTACATTTTTTCATAGATAAGGATTGGGTCTAAGCTTTCTCTCTAAAACCATTATCTCTGAGTTCAAACAAAAGGTAAAACTTACATTTTCTCATTCACATGCAAGTAGAGAGAGGCACAGATTGAAAAGTACAGAATGAAGAGGAATGAATGAATGAATGACCATGAGGTCTTTCTGCTTAGGTCTAAAAATAGAGGAACATGCATCCTCAAGAGATTCAGGATTTTGATGCCCTCAAAAAGAAACATATTCAATGCTTTGTGGGGAACAATGGGACAAGCTTCTTGTAAGCAATTTAAGTTTGTACCCTGAAATACTACATTTTTTTCTTCTAGATGAGAGGAGCAGTTTTCTTTTTCATAGTGAACACAATGATCTGAGAACAATGATCTGTTTGTAATGTAATCCTCCATCCAATCCATATGGCATCATAAAGTAACAAAAGCAGAGGAAACTGTCATTTATTTTTATTCATCATGTATAGTTGTGTGAGGAATGTCTAATACTATTTCTTATTTATTTCTGGATATTTCTACTGAGCCTTTCCATTAAACTTGTTTCAAGTGGTTTGCAATTGCATATTAAAATAATTGCACTCCATAAAACTGCCTGCAACAGAAAAATTCAGTACTAAAACACGGGCACCAGTTTTTTTAAAATCCCTAAAGTTTAAGACATTAGTTGGAGTATCGGAGGGAGATTTGACATATAAATTTGAAATCCTAAAATATATGAATGCAGTTCATCCATGGAGAGAGATTTCCACAGGAAGGAAATGTGTATTTAAGTACTGAATAATAGGAGATAAAATAAAAAGAATATAACAAATGCTGTTGAGTTTTTTTTTTTGAGAAGGTTAATTGAAACAGACAGCATATAATAATTTCTACCAAATCCTAAACTGTTTATGGCCAATATATTTAACGTTTCTGCAAATACATTTGAACAAAGAAGTATTTTCTATTGAATAGCTTGATTGGGTCTCCAACGTTTTCATTTCAAACCTTGAAAGAACAGCTTCAGTATCTCTGCAGGCAACAGTTTATATATGGAGTAGAATTATTTCCCCATAAGAATAAGGGGTGAAAGTTACATCCTATGAGAGATTAAAGCAAAATTGGTTCAGGCAGTGAGGCCAGGTTTTCACACCATTACGGTCACAAATGTTGTCGGCTAAATTGCTTCTAATACAACATTTTGTGGGATAAGCTGCTGTTCAGGGCATAAATATGGCAATATTTGTCTCTAAATAGTGTGCTCCCAGTCTGATGTACATGTAATCTACCAACTTCCTGAAGTTCAAGGTTCCATTAATCAATATAACCTCCCTACATAGACAGAGTTTACATCCTTCTGTGACGTTTGCAGGTTTTAACACAGAAAGGTATGAAAAAGTCAAAAGCTGTTTGTGCAAATACTTCAGCAAATGAGTTCTTTAAAAATTATGTTTAATGTATGGTAATGATGCCATGACTTACTACATAAATACCATGTGTGCACGCAACTACATATATGTTGTTCAGTGTCCTCAAGTCATTGGTCACTTACAAAATATGGAACTTTTTTTCATGAGTTGCTAGACTACCCACAAGCTAAGACTTTTCTGGTCACAGAAGCCTTCAGCAAATAGCTGCCTGTTGTAGGTAGTGGTTTTAACTGGATGATAAATAAATAAATAATGCTTCTTTGCTTAATCATACTCCTTACCACTTCTCCTATCCCAAATATGGAGCATAATTTGTGTTTATAAAGTGCTCGTGGTTATCTGTCTACCTTTTTATTTTCAAATACATTCTTCCAAATCTTGGATTCATCTATATTTCAATTGTTTACTGCTTTAGCACAGCAGGTTAATCACCAGCCCCAGTTGCAGTAAATCTTGCCAACCAAAAGGTTGTCAGTTTGAAGCCGGGTCAGGGTGAGCTCCTGACTTTCAGCCCAGCTCCCTGCCCACCAAGCTGATTGAAAACAGCAATGTGAGTAGATAAATAAGAACCACACTAAAGTGGGGAGGTGTTTTAGGCACGGTGTTTCAATCAGAAAAAGGAGGAAAAAGTTTATGATCAAAGAAAGCTCTTCAGCAAGGAGATGGAGCGACAGCATCCCCCTGTGGCTGGAACTGAGCACAGCCTCCAAAGATGCCAAAAAGATGAGAAATACAATACCTCTATTTGTTGTCTATCTTGTCATTGTATAATTCCGGCCATGAAAGCCTTCAACGAAATACTGTCCACCATCCATAGAATGTTTTAATTCAGGGGCAATTTCATTCTAGATTTGACGTGTTTCCTCCACCGCAGGCAGGCAGGCATCCCAGGGTTCCCTGTGTGGAATTTGCATGACCCCACACACTGCCTCTCCTTAATTTTTTGTCCTATCCTGTCCTATGGCACACAGCAAACACAGGCATTAATCTTGGCAGGTTTTGCGGATGATTGCCCTGGGAATGTAGTTCACCCTTATCCAGAAAACACTGAACCCAGCCAATGATGTATCTGGACCAAACTTGGCACACAGACCCACCATGGGGAACTGTGCATACTGGCACGGTTTGGGGGTGATTGCACTGGGAATCTGGGAGTTGTAGTTCACCCTTATCCAGAGAGCACTGAACCAGCCAATGGTGAATCTGGACCAAACTTGGCACACAGACCCACCATGGGGAACTGTGCATACTGACAGGGTTTGGGGGTGATTGCCTAGAGAATCCGGGAATTGTAGTTCACCCTTATTCAGAGAGCACTAAACCCAGCTGGACCAAACTTGACACACAGACCCAACATGGCCAACTTTGAAAAATGGCAGAGTTTGGGAAGGATTGACTGACAATTTGGGGAATTGTGGTCCACTTACATCCTTATGCATTTAATAATGGGAGCATTCATAAAAAAACAAAAGTAAAGACTGGTGTTTTCTAATAAATAGTGTTATACATTACCAAACTGATATTACCATACTTCAAAACATAATGCCCTTCTCAAATAACCCAGACACCACTGGGTCCCCAAGCTAGTTTTAAATAAATATTGTTAGGGGTTGAGACTGTTGTCTTCCACTTATTACTACTGAATTTGTGATCCTTTTAGCAATGCTTCTTGATTAGTCAAAGCCACTTGTTGTTAAAAACAAAAGGCTCAATAGCAAAGCTCTTAATAATCACAATTTTGTCACCATTCATTGCCTTGGTGTTTACTGCATCAGCTTTAATCATGTGGTATGGGAGTATGATGTAAATATTTTTATAGAATTCCTACAATAATGAATTGAATAAAATTGCAGACTATTATTGTAAAAGATACTATTTTTCCCACTGAACAAACAGCGTGCTACTTTCTGCATCTGTGAATTATCCTTATCTCCATGGTGGTGGCTCTTTTGCATGCCAACATATGTTAAAGGGAAAGATTAGTCTGTGTCATGCAACTGAAACAACTCTCTGCAATCTTGCACTGCAGTCATGCTCCCCCCTTTACCAAAAAATTAAACTGAATATCCTGGTGGTGGCAGCAAAGTACATATAAGCAGGAAAAACCTGGAGCTCATAAAGAAGCAAAGAGATTGATGATGCCTTGCAGAAGTAATGATGACTCTGAAAAAACACATCAGCGTTTCTTTGGTTTTAAAAAGATAGCATGGATAAAGTGGGAGAGGCAGAGTTATGTTTTATCTGTAGCTAATTTTAACTGTACTAGGCTCCATCCCAATATTCTTAAGGCATTGCTTCTGCTTTCTGGTAGCAACAGGACACATAATCTTTCTTTGCTTAATCGTATTCCTTACTACTTCTCCTATCCCAAATATGGAGCCTAATTTGTGTTTTCAAGGTGCTCGTGTTTATCTGTCTACCTTTTTATTTTCAAATGCATTCTTCCTAATCTTGGATTCCTTCATATTTCAATTGTTCTCTCTCTTTCTGTTATCATGTCTTCAGCACCCATAAAGGTGTGATTAACGAGATGGGTGATGCATGTTCTAATAACAGATTGCAAAGGACATCATATTAGACAGCCGACAAGGCTTCTTTCTTCCAAAGTGTACATACAATAACAGCCTGGCAGACATAACTTATGAATGCTCCTCCTGAATTACAGCCCCCGTATCACTTGTGAATGCCAACGGCAACGTTATTGAAATGGGAAAAAAGGAGTGCTTTTCCCATTCTCAAATTGCAACTGTTACTTTCAATTTAATACTTGTTTGTCAATATGCTCTTGGGAGGAGGAATCATTACTAGTACTTCAATCCACAATGATTTACAGGTTAGCAAAGGACTGTGTGAAAGTTTTGTTGTTATTGTTGATCTTGACTTAGATTGGATAGGTGATGAAGGGCTTTGTTTAAACTGTCTTAGAGAGATACTGGACTTATATATTGGTTATATGATAAATGCGTACTTATATCCCACTTTTAAATCAGGATTGGCTCCAACTGATTTGCAGTTAAAATCTGTGTAGTGGGTACAATTGTAATTAGGTAGGTCTGTGCATGTGTATGTATATACAAATTGTTTCCAGTCTGCATCACAAATATTTTAATCACAATCATGGAAAAGGAATATGACATATAAGTAAACCATAAATGTATGAGGAGGTAATTTTTTCAATGTGATGAGGTTGATTTCTAGAGTTCCCTCCTTTCAGGACACTTCTGCCTCAGATCAGAGCCTGGATGCCCAAGTTTTCGCTATGATCAGGAGTGCACTTGCAGAGGAGTGCACCAGTTGTGCCCAATCCTTTTGAAATCAGACCTGGCTGTGGTGACACATGCCTTGATTACATCCCATCTGGACTACTGTAAAATATACTATGTAGAGATGCCTTTAGAAACTGGATTCAAATACTTCAGAGTGCTGACCATAGCCAGTTATAGGGACTCTTAACTCCCTTGTTAAATCCTTAGTGTAAGAAGTGGCTTGAAGGCACACAACGGCAGTGGTTTACAGTTTACTATAAAGGATTAATCACAAATAGTGATGTTTTGTGTGTGCTGTTTTGTTCAATCCATCACAAACTTCTTAAAATTTCACCTTACACTTTCTCAGTGATCAGGAAATTGACCCACTGTTGTAGTCACTGAAATCTACTAACTTGGATTTTAGCAGTTATTTGAGTTCATACATGAAAGTCCTCATCAAAGATAGTGGTAAAATGACATCTCTCAAGGAAATAGCTAGTTAATTTTTACAACACTGGATACAATATTGTGTTATTCTCACACCTACTGTAGAGTATGTTAACTGTGGTCAAAACTAGATATGTTTCAACAACAATTACATTTTTCAAAATAATATTACAAATTAATAATCAGAATTACTATCTGAAATATTAATTCTGAGTCTAGATTACATTTTTCATGAATTTTGCACACATAGAGACAAGCTATCCTGTTGTTTCACATTTGATTTGTATTTATTGATTTGGTTTGAATGTTTCAAAACATGGCTCAGTACAGTGTGATCCGATTTGGTGTCTAATTTGGTATCAAAACATATTTCATTCATTCAAATAAGAAATAAGTGAAATCCTTATTTTCTACTGTTATTTCCAGGAACTTCTTTTTTGGGGCCTTAGGATTTCCAGTTTATTTACTGGAAAAATGAGAAGTTTCTCTCTCTTTCTCTCTCCGCTTGTTTATGTGTGAATGAGCATCAAAGAAAATCTGGGTATATTCCTGAATTCTTCTGAAATCCTCTTCTCTTGAGCCTTTACATCTCTACTTAACAGAAAAGAGCAAAACAATTGACCTTTGCCCCTTTCTTCTTCTATACTAAAGTTTCTGAGGTTTTCTCCAGATGCATTCTTCTGAGGAGTGTTAGATAACGTTATAGACACCTGTTCTTTCAGCAGCCTGCTTTTGGCTCTCCAGTTCACCTGTGACCAGCCATTTTGTGAGTCTAGCAGCTAACAGAAAGTGTGAAAATACATAGCATCGTCTTCCAATTAAACTACAGGGCACTAAAATACTCTAAAATGAAAGCATTCTAGCTTTTCTTGAAATTACTTGCAATTTTCAGAAAGTTGAAGCACTAATCTTCTGAACCTCGTTTCTGTCACAATGACTAGAACAAGATGAAAAAATGAAACGTTTTTTTAAAAAACAAAAAAGATGAAAAGTGGGATACTGAAATAAAAACAGACAAGCTTTGCACAAATTGTTCTTGTTATGTTCCAATCTGTAACACAATATTCATTTTATATAACAACCTGCTGCTGTTGTATTCCATCTATTCAAACACACACACACACACATGCATGCATGCAATTTTCCACATTACTGTTCAATCACTATTTCCTCCAGGCATATGGCAAGTTGGAACTTGTCTGTGCCATCACTGATTCTATCTAGCCCCTTAAAGAAAAATCCATTATACCATGCATCCATTTAACTCTAAAGTTGAATGAGAAAAGATACTCTTTGAAATGAAAAGTTACTCTAGCTAGCTTTTTTCTGCAAATCACTGCTTTGCGTGAAAATCACTCATTGCTTGAAATTCCATCATCACTCATTGTCCAACTCTCCATGTTTGCTGTCAATTTTTGGTTCCTGGTTTTGAAAAACAATCATCTAAAAAGTAAGAAAATGGCCTAAATTTGGTTTGGAAGTCTTCTTGAGCTACAGTGACCAAAACTGAATACAATAATCCTGGTGAGACCTGTAATGTATGGATTCTATTCCTAGGCCCAATTCCTGGCATTATATTCTATCATAATATGGTCTAGTCCACATCCTGATTGATTGCCAGTAGACTGGACTTATGGAAACAGTTATCATGTTGAAAGATGATGCCATGAGGAAATGTTGACACAACTGCTGTTTCTGAGCATCTATTTGCATGAAGGTGGCAGCACATTTTTCAACTTTCCATGCTGTGAGAAATGAGATGGTACTGTTGTTGAATATGGACCCCCCGGGTCAAATTATTAAATTAATAAACTTGGTATTGCAGTGGAGAGTTCTTCAGGTAGCAAGAGACCCTTTCGGCTTTAAAACCTACTTTTGCAGATGATCAACAGTCTGGAGGAGCCCAGCAGCAGCTATCGGCACCCGGGTAGACTTTTTGAAACTTTTTAGCAATCATCTTCTCTATTTTACTAGTTATATTGTTTCTTCCCACCGGAGTGGAAATCATTAGGCCTGGGTAACAACGGAAAAATTTGTTTCTAAAATCGATTCGTTTTTTGGGGTTTTTTGCGTTTCGATATTTAAAAGAATTCCGATTTTTTTTAAAAAAAATGTTTGATATTTACGAAATTTCGTAAATGGTAAAAAAATTACAAAACAATAACGAAACAATAACGAATCGATTTGTTAATGGCGGACGCGACCGCGCAATACGCTAAAAAACCTCCAAATGGGACAGGGGGAACTTCTGAAGCTTCCCTCTCCCTCTGTTGTTGACTGTTGGTGTGATATTATAATTTTTTTTCACCAATTAAACAAAAAACAACTATAAAACTTGCCCCAGACATGCGGAAATAATAACGAAACGACCTCAAACCAATAACGAAATGAATACATAACAAAATACGAAGCATTTACGAAACGAATTGAAAAATTTGTTTCGTTTTTAAGCTGCTCCAGAATGGTTCGTTATCGCTTCGTTAACAAAAAAAATAACGAATTTTTAACGAATTACGAATTAACGAAACGAAACCGCCCAGCCCTAGAAATCATCTATCGGACAGATGGCAAGCTGTTTAACCTCAGCAGACTGAAAGCCAAAACCAAGGTTACAACAACATCTGTTATAGAACTCCAGTATGCTGATGACAACGTCGTCTGTGCGCATTCAGAAGAAGATCTACAAGCCACTCTAAACACCTTTGCAGAAGCATACGAGAAGCTCGGCTTGTCATTGAACATTGAAAAAACAAAGGTGCTTTTCCAGCAGGCACCAGCCAACCCCTCTCCAATGCCAGTGATACAGCTTAATGGTGTAACATTAGAAAATGTTGATCATTTCCACTACCTTGGCAGTCACCTCTCCACCAAAGTCAACATCGACACCGAAATACTACACCGCCTGAGCTCTGCAAGCGCAGCATTTTTCCGAATGAAGCAAAGAGTGTTTGAGGACCGGGACATCCATAGGGATACCAAGGTGCTTGTTTATAAAGCTATTGTCCTCCCAACCCTGCTCTATGCCTGTGAGACGTGGACTGTCTACAGACGTCACATGCAACTCCTGGAACGATTCCATCAGCGCTGCCTCTGGAAAATCCTGAAAATCTCTTGGGAAGACAAGCGGACAAACGTCAGCGTGCTGGAAGAAGCAAATACTACCAGCATTGAAGCGATGGTCCTCCGCCACCAACTCCGCTGGACCGGCCATGTTGTCCGGATGCCCGACCACCGTCTCCCAAAGCAGTTGCTCTACTCCGAACTCAAGAATGGAAAACGGAATGTTGGAGGACAGGAAAAGAGATTTAAAGATGGGCTCAAAGCCAAGGCATAGACACTGAGAACTGGGAAGCCCTGGCCCTTGACCGCTCCAGTCAGCTGTGACCAGCATTGCTGCAGAATTTGAGGAGGCACGAGTGGAGGGTGAAAAAGAGAAACGTGCCAAGAGGAAGGCGCGTCAAGCCAACCCTGGCCGAGACCGCCTTCCACCTGGAAACCAATGCCCTCACTGCGGAAGAAGATGCAGAGCAAGAATAGGGCTCCACACCACATACGGACCCACAAGAATATTGGAAGACAATCATCCTCGGAAAGCGAGGGATCGCCTAAGTAAGTAAGTAAGTAAGTAACCCCTAAATAAACATGGCTATCCCTAAATTTGTTTTTTTGTATCTCTTTTCACCCCTCTGTGTCATTTCCTTTCACTTTACCTCCCGCAGCTAGCCTGGTGGCCAACTGGGTCACGGCCCTCACAATGGGGTCATTCTCTCCCTTCCTCCCATTCTAACCACCTCCTATCTCCCTGAGCCCCCTTTGCCAATCTTCAACACCATGGGTGCCCAGGGTCTCCGAAGTCATCAGGTCCCCTTGGTATCTATGGATCCCCTGTGTATGTGTCCCACCGACCCTGAGGATACTGAGCCTCCGGAGTTGTTGGGTTCCCCTCATGTGTGTTTTGTTTAACATTTCTATATTTCATGTCTTGATATAAAACGTTAGAGAACGAAGCCACTCAGTATGACCTTGGTGACCTTTTATCAGAACCCCTTGACCTGGGAACTCCTTCCAGGATTTTCCCAGTCACCACCTACTTACAAAGGACTCACTCACCCATCATCATACCACCACCACCACCCATACCACCAGCTGTGCCAAAGACAACAGGTTTCAGAGTTCACCTATTCTTTGTGCAGCCACATGAACATATGAAAAGCCATTTATCACCTGGCATTTTCTTCCCTGATGTTGGGCTGACTTGCCCCACTTTCCACATTGCCATTTCCCCCTTTCCAGGAATGGATTCATAATCCTATCATCATGAAAAAAAATGCTGTTTTGAAATACAATGGACACTGATTCAGAATCATCAGACTGGCATGGTCAGGGCTCATAAAGATAATAATCACAGTAACAGAACTCATGGGACCTGAGGCCCCCACTTTGTTCATCCTAGAGTTGGAACAAAGTAATCCAACCATAAAACTATAACTCCTTTGTCTGAAGTTTCCATCCTGCCCCTTTCCTACCATTGGAGAGCAGGAATTTGCATTGAGAATGGGGAATGCTTTCCTATTGGGGGCGGGCGCTGCAGTCCCACCTCTGCAGAGAAACCTCCTTCAGCTGTTCTGACATCATCGGAGCTTGGACAATAACAGTGAAGCTGGGTCCAGTTGGGCAGGAGCGAGAATTTCAAAAGACTGTACAGTATAAATATGTCTGTTTTTTTAATGCAATAGTATCTCATCTTACTTTGGTGGATTACCGTAGTCTGGCATCACTTCAGTTGATTTCAGTAAACACCTCGGTGGTTGCTTCTTCAATTTAGTGAGATTTATTTGGGAATATTGGGCTTCTTTGTCCTGCCAGGTGTGTGGTCCTACAGGGTGGCCTGTCGCTGGTACCGGTAAGTGTGTATCGGAATGCAGTATTTCCGTTTCAGGTTTAGCTATTTGCGGCTGTTTTAAATTGTTCTATTTCAATACCTGTCCACAGACTTATGCTCTGTTGCTAAGCAGAGGGTTACATCATACTGATCAGCCAAAATAGGGGATGTACCATGCTAATTGAAGTGACTGGCTTGACTTTGACTAGCTTGACTTTGAAGGAGCTGAGGGTGGCCAGGACTGACAGGGAGCTCTGGCATGGGCTGGTCCATGAGGTAACAAAGACTCAAAAGCAACTGAATGAATAAACAACAGCCATTCAAATGGAGCCTACCTGCATATGATTTTTTTTAGTGTGCTAGAACCACATCTTGTAATGCAGTGGTGGCATTGGCTTTGAAACCTATCCCATCTCCTGTTACACAAAAAGTTACTTGATGTTTAGTGAATTTATGATCTAGAAGCTGGGCCTGTGTACAATTGGAGAACCAGGGTAAATCTTCCTGTCACTTTTGCTTTATATGCTATTGAAAATGGGATGAAGTTAATCAGTGTGCCAGGATGGGTGTCCGATGATTCTCCCAGACAGGCTATATGACCACCAGTTGCTTCACTGGGTAATTTACAAGGTTTCCTGCTGTGTGATAAAGCACAGGTGCTAAAGCTGTCATCCACAGCGATGATTTATTAGCTTTTGGGGTAGTACAGCCCTTGTGTAGCAGACACTAAATCAAGAGAATGTATACAGAAATAATATGTTTTCCGAAGATGACCCATGGAGACTCTTTAACTGTTCTTGCCCTTTTTACCACTCCTGTTGGTTTTGCCATCTCTTCTCATTATTTTAAAACCCAGAGGATTCACATTCCATCTTAATTCCTAAGCAGCCAAGGTTGCTTCAGTGTTAGTTTTATTGCTGGGGATGTCTAGTTGAAATGTCATACCACTAAGGAGTTGAGGCTAACACAGAAAAGGAGAGACACCCCAAAGTGAAATGGGATCATAAAAGAAATGCTGAAGGCTGCAGCAAATCTTTCCCAGTCTGTCTTTTTTGGCACATGGGGAAAATTTGTCTCTGTTTTTCAGCCCAAAGCATATTTTCTACACAAGAAAGGCTTCTTCATGGAAATATGTTCAAAGGTCTCATCTTCCAGCATGTCTGACAGTGGCTATCCATCAAAGTCATTGCCTGTTGATTATCTGAGTACCCTTTGAACAGATTTGAGAAATCTTTAATTACTATTAAATGTCTGCCAAGTGTGGACAGAAAAGGGTGGGGGGAATCAGTTAGTCAATCAAAGTACAAGGTTAGTGTGAATGCTGAATTTTAATGAGAAGGTATTTGAAAGAAGGATATAAAATGGAGCAAGAAGATTTAGCTGATGGAATAGAAGAATTTCATTGAAGAAAGGGAAGTTTGGTAAGCAGAAATGGGTTTTGCTAAAACAAACAAAAGTAGTTTCTGAATGATCACATTGATCTCTATTAGCCTCACTTGTGGTGCCACATCCTTATGGGGCTGCTGTAGTTGAAAAACAAGACCATTATTTCATTGTGCACTCTCAAATTTTATGGAACTTTATCCTCTTTTAAATGCAACTGCTGAAACTGTCCTAGAAATCTCACTTTTATTTCTACACTAGCTTGGGTACCCGGCAATGCCCGGGTTATTTGAAAAAGGCATTGTTTGTTTTTGGGTGTTAGCTCATATGAGTGTGGTAATTTGTAACACATTTTTTTAAAGAAAAAAGTCTGTATTTCTGGGGATGTCTAGTATTTTGTTTTTTTTATTAATGTTTCCATTAGGAAATGCATAAAGATGTGGGTGAACTACAATTCCCAAAATTGTGGATCAGTCACCCACCAGCCCTTCCAGTATTCAAAGTTGGCCATGTTGGGTCTGTGAGCAAAGTTTGGTCCAGGTCCCTCAACTGCTGTATTCAGTGTTCATTGAATATGTGTGAACGATAACTCCCAGATTCCTAGGTCAGTCATCCCCAAATGCCACCAGTATTCAAAGTTGGCTACATTGGGTCTGTGTGCCAAGTTTGGTCCAGATCTGTAATTGGTGGGATTTAGAGAGGTCTCTGGATGCAGGATGAACTACAACTCCCATCCGGGTGGGTCATCCTCCCCACCCCAAAAAACCCTCCAGTATGTTCTGTTGGTCATTTGGTCAGAGTTCTTTGTGCCAAGTTTGGTCCAGACCCGTCAGAATACTCTCTGGGTGCAGGGTGAACTACAACTCACACTCAGTCTCTGGTACCTTTAATGGTTGACTAGAAGAAGAAATTTCAGCTGGTATTGCTTGTTATACAACCAAATATTAAAGCCATAGTAACTATCTCCAGCTTGCAATTTGGTAATCATAATTGAGCTAAAAATTATGTCCATCACTTAGCATGACCAAAATGGGCTTCTTAGAATATGCTTCCAAATCTTCTAGAATATGAAGATGAGAATGTGGAGTGTAAATGTGAATTGGCTTGCTTAAAGGTAGAAAGTGGGAGGAAAAACGTTTTAAAAAGCATATCTTTTACCATACAACACTACTATAGGTCCTATAGTAATGCAAAGAGACCTTATCCTCAGCATCCAAAATCATACTGTCTATGTTTTCAAAACCCTTGATCCTAGGTACCTCTTTAAAGAATGTGATACAGGTCATATGTATATTTCAAATATGTATTCAAAAGCTTCAAATATACATTACTAAATTCAAAAAGACTGAGCAAAATCCCACCCCTGAACATGTCCCCATTATTTAAAGACACTGGGACTTGCCATAGTTCCCCATTTGGCAGGGCTATACTTTGTGATAAAATGTAATGGGTTAGACATGGCTTGATTACTTAACTTTTCTAAAGTTTCCAGTCTACTGCCAAATCAGTCAATGTTGTCTCTTGAGGTCGGTTTGCTGCAATGAAAGCAATTGATACTTGGGTAATCTTGTTGAACTGGGGTTGTTGAATTGGGGTTTAACAAGCTATCGGTAAGTCAGCCCCAAAAAGTATGAGATGAAATAAAACTGAAATTAGAAAAAAGGCATTTTAAATCAAAGTTGTTTTATGATCACATGCTCATAATTTGGTCATGATGGCAAGGACTAGAGTACAAACTGGCTGTAAATAAAAGGGGCATGGTGGATTTTACTGCATATACTATGAAATTAGGTATATTTCTTGATCAGAAACAAGGGCCAACTGTCATAATGAGAGTCAGCTGTGAAGTGTTGGCGGTATCTCTTGTCTATTGGCTGGCGCAAAATGAAAATCACAGAGGTAGAGGACTCTATAAACGTAATTCACCAAAATGGGAACAGTGATAAAAGGCCTTCCCCTAGCCTTTTGCTGGGATAAATTACAAAAATACTCTTTTTTCTAGCATCTGATGAAGTGGGTTTGTATAATAAACATTTCTGTAACATGCAGCTACTTTAGTCCAGACAGCTCAATTAGGCCCATATGATAAAATACAACTTTGGTGCACTTTCTGAGTACTTAATGTGACTGAAAGCCTGTTAGCAAGAAATTGCAGAGAAAATAGGTTCTGTCAAGTGTTTAAGGAAATTGAATTGGCACTGTATTTAACTCACAGATTGGAAAAAACAGGAGATAAGCAGGATAGTAAGTAATTTAATTATATCATCATACTGGAATTTCATTTTTTTTAACCGTCATTATTATATTTAACACATTAAAAAAAAACTAAAGGAGCAAAAGTTCTAAGAAGAGACTAGAGGATTACTGAGCACAAGTTTCAGTTTGGATCCTGTTTTGTGATTAGAAGAATTGTCCCATTTAGCTTTGTCAGATTCAGAGGCTGCCCAATCAACTTCTCCCAATATTAATCTGGAAATCCAGATTTTTACGTAGTTCCCATGACATAGGAAAGTCAAGGAAAATCATTGAGTTAGTCTCACCTTGTTATCCCTCATCACACCCCACTCTTATGTGAAGTTCTATTTCTTTGTCCTTTGGGAAATGTTTTTATTTTGTAATGTCCACCTAGCCAGTCAAATTGCAGATATGTAGCCATGAGGCATTGAAGGGCTCTTATTCTGTGTCTAGGGCCAGGATATTGAGGTTTTTGTACTCTTCTTGGGAAGGCACAGAGATCCTACAATAGTACCAAATGCCACTGAGTTTAGCAATAAATGGTATATATCAGTGGTTCCCAGCCTGTGGTTTGTGGACCACCAGTGGTCTGCAAGAACTAAAATAGGTCTGTGGCCTCACCATTACTACACTGCTGCAACAAGAGTGAGTGGTCTCGCGAAACCCTCTTATAGTGCCGAGGCAACAGGGATTGTCAGGAGGCTGACTACCCATGAAAGGTGCAAC
This sequence comes from Anolis sagrei, assembly GCF_037176765.1. Taxonomy (NCBI): domain Eukaryota; kingdom Metazoa; phylum Chordata; class Lepidosauria; order Squamata; family Anolidae; genus Anolis; species Anolis sagrei. The sequence goes on from NC_090025.1 coordinate 39,605,340, forward strand.
AAGCCTCCTGACTGCTTCTCCTCCTCCTCTTCCTCCCTCCCCCTGAGCAAAGCCGTTCCATGTGGCACCTGGAAGCGGGGGCTTGGTGTCTTCGTTTTTTAGGCCTGTTCCTGGGTTTATTTGAATGCATTAGATAGACCACATCTGTTCTAGATTATTAAATATCATTTTCTGTGGATGAGCAGATGATGACTACTGGATGGCATATTTCTGTATCAGAGCTGATGTGGTATATCCAATACAATTTTCTGAATCAGTACCTCCAAATAATCAAACCGAATGTAAAGTTGACCAAAAACGGATTCATAACCCTTTGGGTACTAATGTTGGAGAGTGGTCTCTGGTGAAAGTGGTCCCTGATAAAAGAACCTGTTGGGAACCACTGGTATATATCGCCAAACCTGTAGCCCGGGAGGTGGCTTGCAGGTCCACCCCCCCAATTTTCAGGTTTAAAAACTTTGGTTTACTTATGAATTTTAACCAGTTAACCAAATTCCCATGCTAAGTCTATGAGAAGCAAACATTAGAGATCCTCCAGAACTGTAAGCGCTATCTCAACCAAATTTATTCACATGATCATTGTCTATCGTTCCATCAATTTATATTGCAATATGAGCAATAGCGGATATAGTAGGAGTGACCAAAATTTGACATTGTTGATGTTTAATCAACATTTTTGACATGAAGATGATGTAATCCACCAAAACTGATATCACAATTGGACTCCCCAGGTTAAACCCTGTAAGAAAAACAAATTTAATTACAATTCACAATGTTTCCAGGTATATAAGAACTATGGCAATTTCTGTTTGCTTTAAAAGTTTATAATTTAATTTCTTCTAAACTATCCAGTATTTTTGAATAACTAGGTACCAGATTAAAGGTATTTTATGTAATAATATGTGTGGGTTATAAATTTTGATTTTTACATATTCCAATTTAAAGTGAAAATATGTGTATAGGAGATCTTTCAAAATGCTGTATCTCTGATTCTATGTTTTTGTGAAATTTGAACAGAGTTATAGATTTTATTATGTGGTTTCATCTGTTTTTTACTTATTTTTAATAGTTTTTGAAATATTATTTAAAAAACCACCCAAAAGTCGCCACGTTACTGCTCTCTTGCTCTTCCCCTTTCAGAGCTCCCCCCTATGTCTGCCTTTTTGCTCTTCCCACTGGGGTATAAAAGGAAGGCATGAAAGCAGCTGTGGGTCATTCCAAACACTGTTGTCTTACTGTGCAATTATCTGCTAGTTGGAGTTGCTGTTCTGAGACTTAAAGTCCTGTTGGTTGTTATGAGTGTCTCCTGTAATCCACCTAACTCCACAAGATGCTTAAACGTCTTTCAAAGTAACTGAACTTTTTGAGTTTATTGCAACAAAGAAAAAGCCAAATATTGAAGACCAAGAAGACAGCAGATTGAGAACAATTAAAGCAGCTGGTATAGACGAAGAGCCCAGAACATGCACACTTGGATTGCAGGTGAAAACAGAGGAGACTGTGGAAAGTGAGGGCCTTTCTAGACAGGCCCTATATCCCAGGATCTGATCCGAGATTTTCTGTTTATCCCAGGTTATCTGGCAGTGTGGACTCATATAATCCAATATAAAGCAGAAAACCTGGGATTAGATACTGGGGTATAGGGCCTGTCTGGAGGGGCCTTGAGGTGTCTGCCACGAGTTTATCTAATCCAATACCTGCCAAAGACAACATGGAACAGGACCAAAGACAAGAAGCTGCCATTGTTAGACCTTGGACTTTATATGAAAAAGACTGTTTCTGATTGCCAAGTGAAAGCTCAATTAGTGCAAAATTTAAGGGCTCCCTTGTCAAGATATGTATTTTCTGTGGATAAGAAGACACATCTAATTTTTTGACCCAAATGATTCAACAGATTTCCCTGTTTAGCCTACTCATTTCTTGTACACAGTGTTCTCTTAACATACAGAGTGGTGTTTGGAGGAGAAGTTGGTGGTAAAAGTGGTCATCAGAAGCTTGGTGCATTGGTTGCTAAACCATTTGTGCAATGGAAAGATGCAATATAAATCTTCAATGGACACCCAAAAAAGAGGTACCATCAGAACAACTTGTGCTCACTGAAAAAGTCTTGCTAATTCACAGTGGAAAATGTCTTGATGGGTTCATCATCATGATAAAAGAAGAAAGCAGAAGAAAACAGAAAGAAACTTCTAACAACTGTGGAAACTATTTCCTTTGTGGCCAACGAAAGCTGGATTTAAGAGGGGACAATGATTCAGGACCTATTACCTGTGAAGAACCTTTGCACAATGATGGTAATTTTAGGCCCTTGCTGAGATCTCATGCCAGATCAGGAGTCACTGACCTAAAAAGTCATCTCGAAACTGCAGCTATGAATGCTCAATAAACTAGTCCTCAAATACAGCATGAACTAATAAACATTTGTGGTGACAAGATCATCTACATCCACTGTGGTTCTCACTAAATCTAGCTTTAGCAAAGACTTGCAGCATTCCACCTATCAGAAACTGCCAAGGAAAATATCATCTGTGTGCAATTTCTTCTGAGCATTATCCATCAGACTGGAACTATTGAAGAAAAATATAAAATACTGTTTCCCTGAATCATGAGCAAATAACCTCTTGTAGTTTTGTGAAACCTGTTGGGTTGAGTAACATGATGCAGTTTTACATTTTGTTGAACAGTACAGTGGATGCTGAGAACACTTGAAAAACTAAAAGAGAGTCCTCTATACAACAGTGAGATTTCTTCCCAAGCTGACACCTTCTTTTAGCTATTCAGAATGCTGAATTTGTAGTCACCATATACACCCACAGAAAACTTCTGCCATCATCCCTTCAGCTTAGCAAAACATTACAAAGAGTAGATATGGACATTTTCTGTCACCTGCAAAAGTCAACAGTTTCTTAGAAAAAGCCAGGGAGATACACACAGAAACTGTGAAAGAATTTCCAGGCAACTTCACCAACACCAATGGAATATTATAGGCTAAATCTGAACATCCCATTTCTAGACTTTTTCTGCAGTCAGCTTCAAGAAAGGTTTACAAAGCTCAGAAAAGTATTTATTTATTTATTGCATTTATATGCTACTTTTCTCACCCCCGGGGGGACTCAAAGTAGTTCACATCAAGTAAATGGCAAAAATGCAATGCTTCACATACAATAGAAACAGTATTATCACACGTCTAAAACGATAAGATATAACAATAAATTGAACCATTAGTTTGCGAACTGGAAGAGTTCCTCCTTATTCATTGTGGCTTTTAAAATCCAATTTGAACAAGTGCACATAACTTTACAATGAATACCTTCCAGATACTGACACACTGATGGAAGAGTTTGACCTGTGGTGTAGAAAATGGGAAAAGATTACACCTGCAGAAAAACTGTCAAATGCACTGGAAACAAACCTTGCCTGTGATAGACACTTTTTTTCCGAATGTGAATAACTGTCTTTGGATTTCTGCAATATTGCCAGTGTGAACAGCTACAAATGAAAAGTCGGTTTCAACTCTTAAACCTTAAACATAAGAAGCACAATATGGCAAGAAAGGTGGACTGGACTTGGACTCTTGAGTGTCCACTGAAGTTATCAATGGAGCCTGATGTCTGTTGAAGTAGTCACACAGTTGTTAAATATGTCCAACAGGCATTGTGGTATTCTTTTGTAACCACTAAATTACCAATTAAGAGTCATTTTCAGGGTTTTTTAAAACTTGAAAATGTGTGGCTAAAATAGAAAATTGATCAAGACTATACAGAAATATAAAATGAGTTACAGAATTTAAATTATTTTGTTATTATGGACCTACTCTCCATGATTTGTTTAAAAAAGATCTCTCCCCATGAACCTGTATATGTTATTTCCTTGTTTTCAACCTCTCCACTCCTACTATTTCAATTCACTGAAATAAACACTCCCTTGATTTCACAGTGTTTTTCACAAGTCTTGATAATACAGTCTAGGCATGAGGAGTGATACACAAGTGAGAGAAACTTAAACAAGAATCAAGAGGCTATCTAGCTTCGGAAGCAACATGCTGTTTACTCTGGATGGAGCTATATTCTCAGGCTTGCAGTCTGGGGTGATCTAATAGCACCTTTATCTTTTGAAAATTAAGTGGTGTTATTGCAAAGCTCAGTGCCTCAAGTATACCCTTAGCACCTGAACTCCAGGAAGCTTCACTCTGTCTGTGAGACTCTGCAAATCAGAAGTTTATGCAGGCAGTACAGAAGAAGTAGTGTACAATGGCTCTCCTTGTTTTACACTGCATGCAAGGAATGTCTTCCCTTTAGGACCTTGGAGAAGCTTAACATCTACTTTCCTTTTGTCACCAAATGAAGATCTTTTTATTTGCCCAACATTCAGTTTTGACTCCTGATTTTTAGGGCTGCTTTCCTTCTGTCACTCAGTGTCTGAGTGTCTTGCAATTTGACTGGTGGCTATTGTTTAAACTGATTTTTATGGAATTCCTTTGTGCAGAAATATTTGAAATGGGCTAAGATATCAATACTATCTACTAGAAACTAGGTCAATCAGTAGTACTATGAAAGAACAATAAAGAAAACTAATGCAGCACAAAGTATTTCTGCTGAGAAGTTGAGAGATCTTCCACTCCTACTTAACCTAAGGCAAGTGACAGTGGCAAGCAGTGCCTCATTCAAAGTATCAATTTCAAATAATGAGTTAGCAAAAGAATCCAAGTGTTAATATTACCCAGTGGTGCAGTGGGTTACATTGCTGAGGGCGGTGGTTCAAATCCGGGGAGTGGGATGAGCTCCCGTTGTTAACCCCAGTTTCTGCCAACCTAGCAGTTTGAAAACATACAAATGTGAGGAGATCAATAGGTACCACTTTGGTAGGAAAGTAACAGCGCTCCATGCAGTCATGCTGGCCACATGACCATGGAGGTGTCTACGGATAATTCTGGCTCTTCGGCTTAGAAATGACACAACTAGACTTAATGTCGGGAGAAAACTTTTATCTTTACTACTATGCTTATTTAAACTGCTCGCATTGCTAAAAGCAAATGTTCAATATTACAAACAATCTGGTTCGTCTCTTCAAAACATGAAGATAATTGTAAACCCAAAATTTGCTGTTGGCAGCAATCATACACAATTATTCTGGTAGTATATAGCAGGAGTAAAAACACCTTTTGGATCAGGATATATTTACTTTGAGATAATACTATGGGATGGATTCTAGCAGTGCATGAGACTAAAGGCACAGGATATGCCTAAGACAGAACAGTTCAGCCCAAAGAAAAACAACTGAGGCTAGATGTAATTCCTTCCAATCTAGACATTATCCTATTGAGATTGCAAAGCAACTCAGTGTGTACTCAAGAGTAAACTGAGCATATTTGAGTTCTATGCAATTCCTCTCCTGCCTAGAGATTTTATAGATCAGCTGTAGGCAAGTGTTTATCCACCTGAAAAACACAACTCAGATTTATGCATGATATTGAAGTTTCAATGGCTTTCAAAGACTGGAGATAATAGCAGGAATTTGAAGCGGAAAGTGGAGACCTCTTCAGGGCACATTGAGTTCAAGATCTAGCACTCCAGCATCTTTCATGAATAGTATCATAATTATCTTTGTCTCCCCTTCAAGATTTGGTGCTTTATAGTAGAATCATGCTCATGCTGACAATTTGTAGTGAGAAATAATTAAACAACCTGCCTATGAAAGGAAGAGGGAGAGAGGGAGGGAGACAAAGGGAGAAGAAATGAGTGTGAGAGAAGGAATGTGGCCAGTGAGGAGTCCAGGCTTGTGGAAGAAAGTAATTAAAAGCAGCGTTTGGAAAATGTCCATTTTGCTTGAAATAAAATCTTTGTTTGGACAACAATTCCCACATATTGCTTAAGGCATTTCTTGAAAGAGCATGACAAATAGAATTGGGGAAAAAAGACTCTTTCTATTCAAAGCATATTTTGGAAATATTTCTGTGGCTGGACTCCTGTGGCTAGACATGGACTCCCTGGTGTTGTTAAAAACAGTGCTTACAAAGGTGTCAAAACAGAGCTGCAAAATATTTGATTTTCTGTTCATTGTAGAATTTAGAACATTTACCTGTCTACCAGATAAATATTTCTTCATCTGTTATACTGTGCATTTTAAAAATTTGAACAATATGCTTTGAGAGACTCTTGATGTAATAAGAATCACACTACTGTATAAGAGTCACTGCCATTTCCTTTCTGTGAGAGCTTTTGGTTTTGATCTTAAAATTCAAGCATATGGGATGCTCAGGACCTGGATCTGTGCACACAATGGAACATGGTAGCCAAAGCACTGGATCTATCACCCCTTATCAGCAACATCCGTCCCATCCTGTATCCAGGATGGTGCCAGAATTTGTAGTTCTCCTAAGCCCCGAGGGACACCTGGCAAGCTAGCTAGCGTGAATAGCGAATTAGAAATCAGGAACTGAAGACTCCACCAGGATGATGGCAAGCAGCAGAGGATTTATTCAATTTGTACAAGAGGGAGACTTGTACAGTATGGGTGCTAGAAGGGAACAAGGTAAAAATACATTCACAAGCAGACATCTTTATACACATAAGTTTCCATTCCTGTTTCAAGGTTTCCTTCTCTCTTCCCTAATTGGCCAGCTAGGTGAGCTGGTTGGTGCTTTTTGTGGCCTCTGATTGGCTGGGAGACAGGTCAAAGTTGGTGTGCTTTACCCTGATGGGCTTAGGTGCTGGTGATGTAGCTGGGGATCTCCTCCCAGCTGGGCAGGGAAGCCCAGAAGCCCCCAATCAACTGGCGGATGTGGTCCGAGGGAGGGAGCTCTGGGGGGCATGCCAGCTCCTGGGTGTGTGGACCAGGAATGTAGTGAACAAAGGAAAAGTCCAAAGCTGATCTGACAGGATTATGCAAATGTGTGGCCCTGCCAGATCACACTATGGGGATTGTTGTCCCAGATGGGTTTCCAAGTCCAGAAACAAAGAATCCAGAGATGTAGATTTGCATATGGGCTTGCAATTACAGTTTATTCTGGACCTTTGTCTTGTGACTGTCCAAGATCTCCAAGAAGATATCTTGGGGCCATGAATGGATGGCCTCCTGTTGGGATCCAGTAAGGTACTTTGTCTAAAGCAGTGGTTCTCAACCAGTGGGTCCCCAGATGTTTTGGCTTACAACTCCCAGAAATCCCAGCCGGTTTACCCAGCTGTTGGGATTTCTGGGAGTTGAAGGCCAAAAACATCTGGGGACCCACAGGTTGAGAACCACTGGTCTAAGGATTATGACCCATCTCCGGTTGACATCTGGAGTGTGGATGTGGTGCCTGGAAGATTGCTCAAGGGAAAAGTTTACTGGAGTTTACAGTTTTCAAGTTCATGAACATTTGCCTTCTCTTTTTAATAGAATTTAATAATAAAAAGTAATACAAATAATACAAATAGAAGAGAAACAGTCTTTGTGTGATGCTTAGTAAAAGAGGGGGAGAGAGATGGAGAAATATGAAAGAAGGAGGAAGAGTTTTGCCAAGGCTGAGCAGCAGCTGAGGAGGTCATTTGCAGTATTTTGTTATATTTTTAACTTATTCCATTATGCACATGTTTACAGAACAATGAAAATAAATAAAAATTAAAAGAAGAAGGAGATAAGTGAGGGGAGATATATAGTAGCCAGGGAAGGAATGAAGGCGATACAAAGTAGCTGGGGCAGGGAAGTGGAGGTGCTAAGGCAACTATGTGACCATCTGTCTGGCTTCCTGGTTGGGAGAGGGAAAACCTGCTGGCTGGCCCTCACCGAAGAGACAAGCCAGTGTGAACCAGTCCAAGCCAAATGGCTCGGTGAGGGGTGCATGGGGGTTTGGTGGTCATGTTGGGTGGGTTGGTGTTGGTCCTGGGGAGTCCCAAGGGACTGTGGGAGACGGAGACTATTTCCAGTTCATTATGGCCTTTGTCCTTGGGAGAACTACAGAGTCCAATTCATGTATATCTTTTATCTGAGGTTTTCGATAACAAGGACAGTACCAGATTTACTATTGTTCTTAGGTGTGCTTAAGCACAGGGCCCCATTGGTTGCAGAGAAGGGGCATCTACCTGCCCCCTCTCCAAATTACAGTGGCTTTTACTTATATGATGCAACTCTAAATTTGAAGGTGTCCTGTTCCAGAGCGATTCCAGACATAGTGATAGAGTGAATAGTCTATGAGAGTGTGCCACAAAGCAGGCAGTGTAGGCTTACCAGATCTACCTCCTTGGGGCCCAAGTAAGGGGCCTCATAACTTAACTAGCACAGGGCCTCATTTGTCCTAAATCCAGCACTCATCAAGGAGTGTAGCAATGGGGATGGGTGGGGAGATTGAAGGTATTCCCACAAAGAGCATTTCTGCCCTGCCTAAATGCAATTTCCTCTCATTCTTCGACACTCATATATAGTTAGCGAGACAAAAAGAGTGACACTACCATTTTCGGGCCAAGAACTGCATGGCTTTTCTTCTGTTGTGGCTGTTATTTGTTTTAACATGAGCTATACATAAAGATTGGGGGTATGTTATCTGAAGCAGAAAGCCATCAGTAGCTGGCCTTATTTTCTTCCACAATTACCAATATATCTTAAAATGTGTTAGGAGGTGCATATTGTAAGAGACAGATGCATTGCAAGTGCTGATGATCATTTATGTTGATATAGATTGTAGATGTTAGTCCCAGGTTGTCATATCAAATGCAAGTGAGAAATTGCTGTTTTCTTGGTAGAATGGAGCAGATATGGGAAAAAGTTTGCAAGGCAATAGCTTTGCCCAGAATTTCCTGTCAAGTGTACTGAAAACAATGCAGTACATATCTTTTTGGTAAACACTGTTGGTTTTAAGGCACATTGAGAGAGATTAAAAGAGTTTAAAAATCCATGTAATCTCATTCAACCTTCTTGTGCAAAGTCAGATAAACTGACAAAATTTCAGGGCATGCACACAAACATAAATAACTGTTGGATCCCTCTTCCCCCTGGTTTGTTTGCTAGATTAAAATAATTGCTACTGGAGGGATATTATGTGTGTGTCATCTGGGGTTACAATGGTTTTTTGATAAAGATTTAGTACAAGGTCTTGTTGCAAAACATGCTTATATGTTGGTGATGTGGCCTTCAAGTATGGATAAATCCAAGTGAACAACTGATTTTGGGCATCCCTCTGGTGAACACAGATGCAATTTAAGCAACATCTGGTGAACTAAATAATAAATAAATAAATAAATAAATAAATAAATAACACTTTATTTACATTCCACCCTATCTTCCCAAGGGGACTCAGGGTGGATCATAGTACACATACGCGGCAAGTAGGAGAAAACAGACAGAAAGGAGGTATGTTGTGTTAATATCCAGGTTTCGGTGCCTTTGGAGGTTGTGCTCAAATCCAGCCACAGGGGGTGCTGTTGCTCCACCTTCTATGACAAAGAGCCACCAGAACTCCCTGTTTTTTGGTTGCTGGTCTTTTTCTTTTATGGTGTCATAAAATACATTTACAAGTTCTAACTTCGGGATAAAAATATACTTTTCACTTATCTGTCATTTGATCATAATCTGGTTTTCTAGTATCATTTTTTTGCTAGCCAATGTGGAACCCTTACATACAAGGAGGTTTATGTGAAAGCCCTAAGATTTCTAGAAGTTCAGAAATAATTTTAAGAGGAAATCCGTTTCCCCTTGGAGACCAATGAGCAATGAGCATGCCCAGTTCTCATGGAGTGCTGGCTGTTTGTATTAGAGGAGGGAAATAGAAAAGAAAAAGAAAACCTGAGGGCAGGGGTGTCAAACTCATTTTCATGGATGGCCACATAAGCCTTATGGTTGCCTTTATTGAATCTGTGGATACAGAGGGCCAACTATATTATTTTTACATAGTGATCATTGCTGTTTACTTTTATCCAATTTGGATCCTCAGATATTATTGAACCAAAACTCCCATCAATTTGATTATCCACTATGTGAACTGGGGATAATGGCAATTGCAACCCAACAACATTTATGGCTCTGAGACTGGGAAAAAATTAAATGACATTTTAACATCAAACATGGAGCCCCTGGTGGTGCAATGGGTTAAACCCTTGTGCCAGCAGGACTGAAAACCGACAGGTCAGAGGTTCGAATCTGGGGGGAGCGCGGATGACATCCCTCTGTCAGCTCCAGCTCCCCATGTGGAGACATGAGGGAAGCCTCCCACGAGGATGGTAAAACATCCAAAACATCCAGGTATCCCCTGGGCAACATCCTTGCAGATGGCCACTACTCTCACACCAGAAACGACTTGCAGTTTCTCAAGTCGTTCCTGACATGAAAAGAAAAACATCAGGCATTATATCCACAAACCCACTACCCTGACTAAATAGAACAAAGTGCAGTCTTCCAGATGTTACTGTTTCACAACTCCCATCAGCTCTGATCATGCTGTCTAATGATGAGAAATACAGGAATTGTAGTCCAGCATCTGGAGGATTTGGCCTGCACGCCATGAGTTTGACATATACGCCTCAAGAGAAGAGGATTTGAATGGAGTGTCCTGGGAGATGGTCACTTCCCAGGAACACTGTAGATTGCAATGTTTTGTTGTATGTTCCATTTGTCAGCAGAATAGCAAGTGCATCGGAGTAATGGAAACATAACTTTTGTCATGTATCTGGACATAAATGGAAATCTTTGTTGTGCACGTGTGCATGTAGGTGGAGGTCTTTCTGATGCCCTTCAGTTCTTGCACTTTGCAAGGCACTCAGCAGCGAACTGGCATGAAACAGAAGTTAAATTCAAACAAGTGGAAAAAGTGACTTATTTCCCTGCTGATTCAGTGGCTTTTAAGGCTTAAAGTGGCCAGGAGTGAACTGCTGCCTTAAAAAGCATTAAATCCCACTTGGCTGCCTATATTCAGTGAATCAGTGAAGATAAAAGCCGACATCAAAGGGTCACTGCAGGGCTGTACTTTATTGAATCATAAGGTACTTGATATAAAGGGGCAATCGAAAGGATGTTCATCGTTCTCTCTATTAAAGCAACCTTTTGTTCAAAAACAAAAATGCTAAAATGTCAATTCTTCAGAGTAAACACTTGTCTTTGCTGGGTGGAAAAATTGGCACTCATAGGAGTAGATGATACAGAGAAAGGCAGAAGAGGATTAAGAAAATATCACCTCACTCAAAAAGGCTTAGAATTTTATACTTTAAAAAATGCAATAAAATCAATGATATTGCTGAACCACATGAACCACAGAGCCATGATTTTTCTCAGAGCAGAATCCCCAAATGGGCATTTACTGTATCATGTCTGCATTTGCTCACATAAAACTGAACTTAGAATTGAGTTCCTTGGTTTCCAATATATACTTTTTCTCTTCTCTAGAAGATGACACTGAAACCATAAGAATAGCAAACAATGAGATACAGAAGGAACTCAGTTTTGAAAGAAGGGCTGTTTAAACTGGGCCAGCAGATGGCAAATACGTTTTACTGTAGAGAAAGGTAAGATAATTAAAGCTGAAGTCAGGAGGCAATCCACAGACCATATAGTCATACAAAACAACAATTTGGCACAATCCTCAGAAACAGTTATAAGGAATATGGTGCCAAAATAACCTGAAGCTATACAATAGCACAGCTGCACTAGAACAGGTAAGTAGGAACTGTAAGTGGGCTGTACAATAAAGGATAAAATTGCAGCACTTGCCTGAACAACCTGGAATGTTTCATCAGCAGACCTAAACATATTTACTAGGTCCTATTAAAGTAACTGGGTAGAAAGGTGAAAAGCAGACAGCTTTATCCGTTTCAATATGTTGTGATTTCCCTCCTGCGCCAAGTCTCACATTGCATCATTTCTGTTATCCTCTTTTTTTGTATAACATTTCCCAACCCCATTTGCATTTTTGTCCATGTTCTCCAGGACTCCTTGTCCAAAGGTGATGGCAGAAGCAGCAATGGTCAGTGGTTCAAAGAGAGATGATGGCAGTAGTAGAAATTTATTTTAGTTGGGGGCTTGTACAGTTCTTGCCCTAAATGCCTGAGATGCTGTCTTAACATTGTAATGTCCTTCCGGTTGACTTCTATCTTTCCCGCATTTTCCATTCTGCATGTGACCTCTGGCTTGTGTTTACTTGTCCAAACCAATTTTAGCTACACACTCCCTCCATTGTGAACATTCATCTTCCAAAAACAGTTGCTTGAGGGATCCAGTATTGAAAATGACTCCATTTTGGCAGCAACCAAAATATTCAAAAACTATAGGGATTTAATCATAAATCATGGTTGGAGTATTCTCCAGGAGCAATTGCAGACCACATGACCACGAAACTCTGGAAGATATTGTTTGGGAGGTGTTTAGAATTATCAGCCAGAGACTCCAGTGCTTCACCAAATTACATATCCCAGGATTTCACAAGATATGGACACAGCATTTAAAATGAAACCACGGTGCTTTAATTTGTGATGTATATAATACTCCCAACTGGGAGATGGAAGTAAGGAGGTCAAGAAGTTATACCACATAAGTGACACTGGGAATAATGGGGATCCTAAAAATAGAGAAAGTTAAAAAAAATCTCATTCCTAATTTTAGCATAATTGGTGCGGGAGATAGCTGACAGAGCTAAAGGTAATAATGGAACAGTTGGGAAAAAGTAAAGTGGTGTCTTAGCATGATCTACTCTTAGTAATAGACTTAAATGATGGAGGCCCCAAATGAACAACCACAGAGCAGGCTCTTGGTATCCCTGGGATTTGGTTCCAGGGCTCCCTGTGCATAACAAAATCTGTGAATGCTCAAGTCCCATGAGATGATAAGAAAGCTTTCCCTGTTGTGTTTGATTTATGGTAGGTTGTTTTATGATTATCTCGCCAAACATCTCTTGATATAAAGATGTCCTGGAGATAAATTACTCACCATTCAGCTCACTGAAGAACCATTCAAATGTATAATCTCTTATGACCTCATAACACGGGGCTTTATTAGCATCCTAAGATGCTTACCCACCAGTCCAGCAGCAGATGGACATGCTGTCCATCTCATGAACTCACTGGATGTTTGGCAGAGGCCCCACTCACAACCAGAGTGAAAGTGTCATATGACCCTTCCCTCACAACATGGGAGGCTTCCTGTGTTGTAGTGGCTAGCACAGATCCATGCAGCTTTGGTAAAGCTTCCCTCTTGTGATGAGGGAAGGATCACCACAAGGGAGCAGTGTGCAGAGTGACAGATTTGCCCCGCTGCTCCTTAGTTTGCTGGCAAAGTGATAAGGTCCTTAATGTCAATATACTATCATATGATTTGCAAAAATTGACCATTATATATTTAAAACCAACAACCATGTTACATGTTCATGCTCATTTTAGTATTTCTTCATACCAAGTAATCCTAAATGAATTATCCACCCCAATTTTCAATAAATTAAGTTACAGGGATTTTACTTTTGCAGAATATTATTTTTACCTATTGATTCTAATTTAAGATGTGCTCCTGATACTCATCATACATTTTCCTTTGGCAAGCTTAATCTTATTACTTCTAGATAAACTACTCTGTTGTGCCTGAAAAAATTAATCTCCCTCTGTGATATTCACATCTTTCAAGTCCTTTCATCATTCAGAAGTTTTAATCTTTCTTTACAAGTAATTCCTACCAACCACTTCCCACCTCTTCATAAGTACCATTATTCTCTAAAGTCCCTCCTTCTTCCCGGCTCTCAAATGAGTGCTGGTAGATATTGAAGTACTCAGAAGGACTCTAAAAATAATCTAAGGGGATATTAAAATTTTCTAAATACAGGAACATGTTTTTTTTCTCATGTGTCATGAAATTTTAAAGTGATTTCTAAAGATTCTAGCTTACAATTGGTTGTTTGGCTTTCCTTCAAGAGTCTATGTTGTTTCAGAAGGATTATGTACTGTAGTACTTAAATTATGTAGCAAGAACATAACACACCTGCACACAAAATCACTATTGAAATAATAATACTTTCATAATGCTAATGCATGTATTCGATTTAAAAACTAGCAATCTATCTGTTTATTTATTTGATTCCCACACTGTCTTTTATTAACATGGATTCCATTGATGGACTACAGTGCACCTAAATATTACTTGAAGCTTCAAACAGACATCTCCTAGAATTACTAATCTCCTAGAATTACTAATCAAAATAAATTTTACAGCAATTGTTTTTGTCACTGTTTTTCAATGTTTATAAAGGACCTCATGACATTAATGCTGGGATTTGCCACACATCATGACAAATCCGGTGTGTCCAGGTGGTGGGGTCCAGTGACCCTGTCACCCCATGCCCCACATGACTCATCTTCACCCTCACCTCATCCCATGGGGGGAAGCATTGCTGCCCAGCTTTCCTCTATTGTTTCCTATGCAACACGGGACGCCTCCCATGTCGCCGCTGCTGTCACTTGAGGCATAGAGTTCTGTTGGAAGTAGATCAACATCATGTGATGGGAGCCAGTGAGCTCCGTGCCTCAAGTGAAGTGAAAGTTTTGTAGGATGGGGAATTTGCCTGAATCCAACTTGATACTGGCTGTAGCTATTTTAGGTTTTTTTTGTCCTTCCAGGTCCCTGTGAAGTCAGAGAGATAGTGTGACAATCAAACCAACAAACCACACAGACACAAAATCCACAAACCTCATGCTTGTGGGATTCTCCAACTGTCTGAAGCATTTATTTCGGCAGGGAACAGAAGCTTTTTCTTTTTAATGTAGTGTAATGTACTTCAAAAGCTCAGTAAAAACTGTACCGCATGATTATTCTGATGATTTTTCTGAGTGCTCAGTGATTATTTTATGCCTCAGAATGTGGTCTTGCACTTGAAATCCATATTGTAAAAACAAGTGTTACTAATCAGCATAAAATTATTTGGCAAGATGGAACAGAAGCTTTTTACTAAATGTTTGTCATTGACACTCGTGAAAATTTGATGTGCATTTCAGTTATTTGTTTGCTTTAGTCAGTGGTCAGTGGTATCACTAAAAGAATATGGACTACCTCAGGTGATGCCATCCAAAGGGTGTGATACCAACCACGGGGATGAGAAGGGTTACATGAGAAAGGGTTGAAGAAGGGCTGTAAAGTTGGGAGCTCTCTGAAATGACTGAGGCTGCATTTAAACACACACAAAAATTGAATAATCTATATTGTAATTTTGCTTTGAACCTTCTAATATGCATGCACTCTGTTCAGATCACTCATTATTATTCTTGTTGTTAATTGCCCTTAAATTGAATTTGACTTATGGTGATCACATGAATAAGAAACCTCAGAGTCACACCAAAATTATCAGCCCTACTTTGGTCCCTTCTACACTGCAGTATAAAATTCAGATTATCTGCTTTGCACTGGATTATGGTATATGGCAGTGTAGACTCATATAATCCAGTTCAAAGCAGATTATATGTTTGATAATCTGGATTATATGGCAGTGTAGAAGGAGCTTCAGGTTGGATCTACACTGCCATATCACCCAGATTATCAAAACAGATTATCCACATTATCAGCTTTGAACTGGATGATATGAATCTACATTGCGATATCATCCAATTCAAAGCCTTTGATCTGGATTTTATATGACAGTGTAGATAGGGCCTCAGGACTGTGGTTTCTTGATTGAGTATATCCACCTGTAATGTGGTCTACCACTTTTCCTATATTCTTCTCTCTTACTAAGCATACTATTCTAATGAGCCATGACTTCTTATTATATGGCCAAAGTGCAGCAGTCTCAGGCCCCTTCTACACAGCCATATAATTCAGATTATCAAATCAGATAATCCACATTATCTGATTTGAACTTGATTCTATGAGTTTGCACTGCCATATAATCCAGTTCAAAGCAGATAATATGGATTTTCTATAGCAGTGTACAGGGAGCCTCAGTTTAGTCCTCTAGGAAGAGTTCATGTTTGATACACTCTAGGATCTGTTTATTTTTCTTTTTTGACATTCCATTTTATTCAACAGATTTCTTCTCCAGAACTTCCACAACCCAAAACATACTGCACAAGGCCACATATAAGCACATGCCTGTTTGGAAACCATGGAGTCCAGTGGCCCCAATATCCTACCTACACATTATATCCTGAGGGAAAATAGTATGTGAGAATATACTATTAGTTTATGTATAATTAAAGTTGTGGCCATCACATTTAATGTACATCAAGGTGTTCAGCCTCTCTGTCTTAGTGCAATAGTCTTACAATGATAGTAGTCCAGTGTGGATATTGCAAGCCAAATAAATGGAGTTGAAGAAACTGCTTTGAATTCCACAGCAAAGACCAAAACAATATTATATATCTCAGACTGTCACAAATTCAATTTACCTAAATTACTCCCTCTGACTTCTTCCCAGTTCTAATCTATAATTCAACACAAAGATTTTGATTTTTATGCGGACAGGCTACATTTTTAAGTGATCAAAATCTGACAGAACCGGGGGAAAGTATATGAAGAAAAACCATGTTAGAGTTGGGATGACTGACTACATTTGATGTTGATGCCTTTCCCCACTCACTTAGCCATTGGCTTCAGTACTTCACTTACAGTATATATTCTGTTTCAAATATGCAAGGGAAGAGTTCCAGTGCCAACTCTTTACTACTCAAACAAAACAGCAAAGTTGTTGTATAACTGGCACAATTCATTAATCACTCCTTCCCACCTGCTACTAAGGAGGCTGTCGAGGTCCTGAACCGGTGCCTGGCCGCTGTAATGGTCTGGATGAGGGCGAACAAACTGAAATTAAATCCAGACAAGACAGAGGTACTCCTGGTCAGTCGCAAGGCCGAGCAGGGTATAGGGTTACAGCCTGTGCTGGATGGGGTCGCACTCCCCTTGAAGGCGCAGGTTCGCAGCTTGGGTGTGATCCTGGATTCATCGTTGAGCCTGGATCCCCAGGTTTCAGCGGTGACCAGGGGAGCATTTGCACAGCTTAGGCTCGTGCGCCAGCTGCGACCGTACCTTGGGAAGTCTGACTTGGCCACGGTGGTACACGCTCTGGTCACATCCCGCCTTGACTACTGCAACGCTCTCTACGTGGGGCTGCCCTTGAAGACGGCCCGGAAGCTTCATCTAGTCCAGCGCGCGGCAGCCATGTTACTAACAGGAGCAGGACGCAGGGAGCATACAACGCCCTTGTTGTTCCAGCTCCACTGGCTGCCGATCTGCTACCGGGCCCAATTTAAGGTGCTGGTGCTATCCTACAAAGCCCTAAACGGTTCCGGCCCAAAATACCTTTCGGACCGCATCTCGGCCTATGAGCCCACGAGGGCCTTGAGATCGTCTGGGGAGGCCCTCCTCTCGATCCCGCCTGCCTCACAGGCACGCCTGGCGGGGACGAGAGATAGGGCCTTCTCAGTGGTGGCCCCCCGGCTGTGGAACACCCTCCCTGTTGACATCAGACAGGCGCCCTCCCTTATGTCCTTCCGGAAGAGCCTGAAGACATGGCTATTCGAGAAGGCATTTAACTAAATGCTTCAGTAACTGGAAATGACAACTGGAACGGAATATAGACTACGAGATTGGTTATGATTCTATGATAAGACGAAGCGGATTATTTTAGTGTAATTAGATGATAGTGTACTAGTGATATGTTGTTTTTTGTCGTTGTAGTTTATTGTGAATTATGCTTTTATATGTTGTACACCGCCGCGAGTCGCCCTAGGGCTGAGAGCGGCGGTTAACAAATGCAGCAAACAAATGCAGCAAATAAACTTACAATTATTTTTAAAGTCCTTTGAAAGACCCAAAGATGAGAGAAATAAAGAAGGAAAGAGCAGCATAGAGACAGTGTTAGAGTGCATGCAGCTGTTAGAAATCTTGATTTAAGGAGCAAACACACCAATGGCTTGGAGAAAGAAACTAAGCTTTATTGTAGGAATGTTCTAAGATAGGAAAGTTATTCAGGGTGTTGATCTAACCTAGCTACATTTTGGAAGGTTGAGAGAGGACACCTGGAAAGAAGAAGAGTTACCAAAATCAGAGTATCAGTTTACATCACAGTGGGGTCAGGTTAGGTAGGCATGGGGGGGGGGGGGGTTCATGAGGGGTGTCAGAGGCGTTGCCAAAGACCATCAGAAAACACAGTATTTTCCGTTGGTCATGGGTTAGGGTTAAGGTCATTGGTGGGGTTTAGAATGATATTTGACTGTAGGTGAACTATAAATCCCAGCAAGTACAACTCCCAAATGTCGAGGTCTATTTTCTCCAAATTCCACCAGTGTTCACATTAGGACATATTGAGTATTCACACCAAGTTTGTTCCAGAACTGTCATTGTTTGAGTTCACAGTGCTCTCTGGATACAGGTGAACTACAACTCCAAAAATGAAGGTCAATGCCCACCAAACCCTCCCAGTATTTTCTGTTGGTCATGGGAGTTCTGTGTGCCAAGTTTGATTCAATTTCATTGTAGGTGGAGTTCAGAATGCTTTTTGGTTGTAGGTGAACTATAAATCCCAGCAACTACAACCCCCAAATGAGAAAATCAATCCCACTTCTAACCCCACCAGTATTCAAATTTGGGCGTATTGGGCATTTGTGCCAAATTTGGTCCAGTGAATGAAAATACACCCTGCATATCAGATATTTACATTACAATTCATAACAGTAGCAAAATTACAGTTATGAAGTAGCAATGAAAATAACTTTATGGTTGGGGTCACCACAACATGGAGTCCTTTGTCAATTTTACCTGTGCTTTATGTTGTAGATCTGATCAATCAAAACTAAGGTGCAGAAATTTGAATGCTTACCACCATAGGGATCCTTGAAGCCATACCTAAAACTATCCAGAATGTACTTGGTGCTGGTCCTTTTAGGATAAAGTGCCAACCACTCTGCAAGAACTGAAACCTTAGTGGGATTTGGAGCCTTTGAAAACTAGAGTGTATTTGGCCAAGCAACATGTATTAATTAAAAGAACACATAAGCTTGAAGAATTGGGGTGTTGTGTGGTTTCTGGGCTGTATGGCCATGTTCTAAGCAGCATTTTCTCCTGATGTTTCACCTGCATCTGTGGCTAGCATATTCAGAGGATCCTTTGAACATACCAGACACAGATGTAGGTGAAACATCAGGAGAAAATGCTGCTAGAACACAGACATACAGCCTGGAAACCACACAACATCCAAATGATTCCGACACAATACAGAAGAGATTACTACTTCCTCCAAACACAACTTGCTTGGAGTCACAGGGAAGAGCAAAATGATGCCTCTCCTCACCTCTTCCCACTGCTGTTAACTTAGTGCAAGCTACTTTATTAACTCATTTAACAACAACTGAAGTACACTGACGTAAAAAAAGGGATAAAAGGGAATCATGCTAGACAAGAAGGTTTGAACAAAGGTCAGTAGGGAAAAAATTCTGCATTATCGTGCAGAACTCAGGGCTATGCTCACAAGTACTACCAACCATTTTCTGGCTTTAGCATGGGAGTAATAAAAGAAAACATGATACTGAAAAGAGTATATTACCTCTGACTCAAGAGAACTTTATTCACAGAGTGATAACAACTTGCATTCATCTTAGAGGTTTTTTTTTTTACAGGAAAATAGAAGTCATACATCAAATAGAAAATATAGCGGCCTTTCTTATTTTGGTAGCAGATGGTGCAAATATGCCCTCATACAGTGATGTGATTTTTGTAGACTTTTTTTTTTTTGAGTTTTTAAGTTTGCTACTTCTAAAAGGGTTCAGCAATGGAACTCTGGACTGAAGGAGGTTGATCACAACTAGAAGTGTTTCTAGCTTGCTTGATAAACCCTGCATTACATTTCCTCCAAGAAATCTTAAAGTGTATATTTCCTTGATAGTCTACTGATGTTGCAGGACTATGTAAAGTTCATGATCTAGATTTTTGTGCGTGGGAGGACTCCCACAATGAAGCAGGCAGAAAACATATTTACATCGTGGTTTTGCCAAGGGAAATAAAAGAAAGTAGTAGAGGACAGGGAAGAGAGAAGAAAAGGCCGGCATATTGTAAAATCGAGATTAGTGAGGTATTTCTAGCTATTCACACATTTTGTTTTCTTCTGCGTTTTCACAGGGAAGTTGTCCTTCAGTTGTCTTCATGCCAGATTGAAACTTGTACCTACTCACAAATTTTCCCATCCTAAAAAAATATGTCTTGACACATTTAGATTCCTCATTGGAAAAAAGATGAGCTGAAGCAAGACTTTTCGCCATTTGGAACTTTTTATCAAAAAAGAGGGATCTATGAAAAATCTGAAAATTTGTACAGAAAAAATGCATTTTGTTGTAGATTTTTCAGGCTATATGACCATGTGCTAGAAGCATTCTCTCCTGACATTTTGCCTGTATCTATGGCAAGTATCCTCAGAGGTTGTGAGGATGCTTGCCATAGATGCAGGTTATAGAATCATAGAATCATAGAATCAAAGAGTTGGAAGAGACCTCATGGGCCATCCAGTCCAACCCTCTGCCAAGAAGCAGGAATATTGCATTCAAATCACCCCTGACAGATGGCCATCCAGCCTCCACCACACTCTGGGACAGTGAGTTCCACTGCTGAATGGCTCTCACAGTCAAGAAGTTCTTCCTCATGTTCAGATGGAATCTCCTCACAACCGTCACAACCTCTGAGGCTGCTTGCCATATATGTAGGTGAAACGTCAGGAAAGAATGCTTCTAGATCATGGCCATATAGCCTGAAAAACCTACAACAACCCAGTGATTCCAGCCATGAAAGCCTTCGACAATACATTATTATTATTATTATTATTATTATTATTATTATTATAAACACAACCAGATTAGTACATAGCATTATTATTATTATTATTATTATTATTATTATTATTATTATTTGCAACACAGCAAAGTGAGTCTACAGCAAACAAAATCACTCTGCTGGCTGTTGTATATTATTATTATTATTATTATTATTATTATTATTATTATTATTATTTCATATACAACAAGATTAGCACACAGCAAACAAGACTACTATTCTGGCTTTTGTATTTGATCACATGTCGGACACTTCCAAGATGTCTAGGACTGTGCAATGTACCGGTGAATAATGCGTGCAGATCCAAGTAGGGTGTCATGACCTCCTTTTCTGGTGTTGTGGGAAACCATGAAAGTAGGCCATGTCTTGGCCTGTAGCTCACTTGAACCAAGTGAGACAGTTTCCATGAAAATAGGGCTGTGAAGTAGAGTGCCAAAGTGAGTGATATGAGGTAGGAGGGAAACCAACGGTCACATGGAACTTTGCTTTTAACCATACTGTGGCCCTTCTAGTTTGTCTGTGAGGTAATTTTTTCTCAGATCAGGACATAGGGTGGCATTTGCAGCTGACAGATGATAATTTTGTCAGCGCTGATTGTTTTTAAGTGCAGGCCAAGGTTTTTAGGCACTGCATCCATTATGCCAATCACCACTGGGACCACTTTTACTGGCTTGTGCTAGAGTCTTTCCAATTCTGTCTTTAAATCCTCATTTCAATTAAGCTTTTCCAGTTGCTTCTCATCAATTCTGCATCACCTGAGATTGCAACATCAACAATCCATACTTTGTTTTTTCCATTATTGTGAGTCTGTCAGTCTGAATTTGTAAGTCCCAGAGTTGTTGTTGTTGTTATTATTATTATTAAGAATATTGTTTTAGAGCAAGTCCAGTTCCCCCATTTTTTAAAAAAAACAATTGAATATTTTGCAAAAAGTTCCAAAGTTTGGGAAATCATTAAAAATATGCAACACCTCTTGCAATCTTTCCCCATCAAAGATTAAACTTTTAAACAATCTGTCAGTACAAGTGATAATGAAATGATGATGATGATGATTTTATTCTTGTATCCTGCCAGTATCTCCCTGAAGGGACTCGGGACAGCTGTTGGAGTTCAGCCTGTGATTGTGTCTAATGATCAGGGTACTATGGATGTTGGGAATGACAATGCTGTTTTTAATGATGTTGGAATGACAATGACAATGCTGTTGAATGCAATATTCCTGCTTTTTGGCAGGGGGTTGGACTGGATGGCCCATGAGGTCTCTTCCAACTCTTTGATTCTATGATTCTAATGATGAGGGTGCTTTACATTCAGAGAATGACAATGGGATTCCTGTTCAAAGTGTCTTTGCTGATGAGAGTGTTCCTGAAGAGTTTGGGGATGACGGTATGGTCTCCGCAAGAGGGCCTGAATTGTTACCAGAGAATTCCCAGGACTTTGAGCCTGAGAAAAGCTCAGCACCTGGCCCAGCTGCAGAAATTAATGAGCCAGAAGAAAGAAGGCTTGTTTTCAGACAGAACAGGCAGACATACCAATCGCTTAGGTGTTCTGCCAGGCTGAGAGAGAAACTGATAAGAGAATCAAGGCTGCAAAGAAATCCTTTTCTGGTGGCTTGATATATAGAGTAGATTAGGGGATAAAAGTGCCAAGTACAGAATCTGTAGCCAGACAAAGCAATGTTGGAATTGAATTAAGACGTTTGTCCTGGACCTTGTAGCCTTGCCTTGGATGGATTCAAGTTATGCCTTGTTTGATTTCAGGATTCAGATTTGGAGTTTTACCTTGGAAGTTCCTGTGTTAGTAGTTCATGAACTCTGATGGATTTATTTCCTGGATTACTTGTTCCTGCTTATCTTTCTACCTACTTGGAAAAACACCTATTTCTATGAAGTGTTTTTACTGCTAATGTTTTTTATTGTCTTCAATAAACTGCTTGGATTTTTACTCAGCTGTGTAGTGTTTTAAAGTCAGAGCACTTTTCCTGGCCTGGAGTACAACAGCAGCTTATACATAGCACAGGGTGCCTGAAAACAACATAAAATGAAAATAATTTAAAAAATACAATTAAATAAAACATATAGACATATAAACAACAACTAACAATCTATCACAAACAGTGCTCATTACCAATGGGGTAAGCTACTATAAACGTGACCAGGCTGTAAATGATCGAACTGGGAATGGGATGAGTGCAATGCTATAACCATGGGAAGAAGCCTTGGGATAAAGTGCAAGGCTGCATAACAATTACGTAGGTCAACTAGCGACGAGGCGTTCTCAAAACAGCCAGGTTTTCGTTTCCCTACAGGAGGAGGACAGTGTTGGGGATTTCCTAATCTCCCTGGGAAGGGTGTTCCAGAGCCAGGGGGCCACCACAGAGAAGGCCCTCTCCCTTGTCTCCACCAACCGTGCTTGTGACACTGGTGGGACTGTGAGGAGAGCCTCCTCAGCAGATCTTAGAGCCTGCGCAGGTACATAGGCAGGATGCAGTCACGAAGAGAGGCCAGACCTGAACCATTTAGGGCAATGGTTCTCAGCCTGTGGGTCCCTAGATGTTTTGGCCTTCAACTCCCAGAAATCTTAACAGCTGGTAAATCGGCTGGGATTTCTGGGAGTTGTAGGCCAAAACACGTGGGGACCCACAGGTTGAGAACGGCTGGTTTAGGGCTTTATAGGGAGATTTATATCCTTATTCACTGGTATTTTATCCAGAAATTGTATTAATCCCTCTGACAGTAGATTAAGTTGGTGACGACTGGAGACACAGAGTCAAAATGTGCCCATTAAAAAAAGAAAAAAAAAGAAAGTACCACAAAATGATACCATGAAGGAATCATCAAGACTGGACATGTTTGATACCTATAGCATATTGAGTTTCAGTTTAAAAAGAGAAGTGGGAAACATGGAGATAACTATTTTGTTGTTCTCTTTCCAATGTCAGCATTAATTGTCATGCTGGCATGGCATCTTGGTGAGTAAGCCTGTTTGCTCTTCCCTCTTCCTGCTTCCATTCCGACCTCTGAAATACTAGCACAGCTGTTTTGCCTTTCTTCTTTCCATAGAACCTCCAAGAGAATTTGCTAAATACTGCTGTGTATGGATTGTGCATTAGTCTCTCTCTCTCTCTCTCTCTCTCCTCTCTCTTCCCCCCTCTCTCTTTCATAATGACAATTTTATTTGTATATATCTGTATTAGTCTTACAGGGCATCTGTTTTTGATTTTGTGTTTCCACCCCCTGCAATGAGAAATCATTGCAATTTATCATCAGCAATGATTTCTCATTGCAGAAAAAATTAATACACTGGGCTTCTGAGAAATTCATTGGATTGCATTTCATATTATTTGAATTGTTACTGCAGGTTTGTTGCTAAATGATGCAATAGGTGGCAGGAGGTAAATCTTCCACTAGTTCATTTTCCTATTCCAGGATGAATAATTTTCATCATTTTATCCCTCCTGTAGAAGAAAACAAACATATCTTGTGCTGTTTTCTTCCTATATTTATACATCCCCAAGTGTTCTAGGGCAATGCTCTCTGTAGAAATACGTGTGGCTTTTCTGCAGCAAAACCATGCTTTTCTGTGGGGGATATGAAATATTTCACAAAACACTCCTTACTTATATTATTCTTCCTGTTGGGGCTTCTCAAGTGTCATGACACTTCATCACTTGGGAAACAAATAAATGTGAATATTATTTCTATCCCTACTATGTGGTGGCAAAGTCATCCGTCTATTGCGGATGTTGGCATTGCTTTGACATTCAAATCAAATATTTGAATGTATTCCAAATTATTAGTATAGCTTTGTATTCAAACCAGTGTGAGTTGGATTTGAATTCCTACATGGTCATAGAAACCCATTTTGTGAACTTGGATAAGTGACAGTCTCTCACCATCAGAAGAAGGTAATGACAAATCCCCTTTGAATAAATCTTGCCAAGAAAGATTACCAACAAATACCTCTGATAGGTTTGCTTTAGGGTCACCATAAGTTGAAATGACTTGAAGGCACACAACAACAAGCCTTGAAAACTTGTTTCTTCACTAAAGTTTAGGAAAAAATGCTATTCTTCCAGCTTATATTGTGACTAGCTGTCCCCTACCAAGCGTTGCTATGGCCCAGTCTGTGCATATGTGTTTGTGTATGTATATATGTGTGCATATATATGTGGTTTTGTGCATGTGTTGTAATGGGTTTTTTTTGCTTTTTAAGTCTCTTCTGCTGTGTTTTTCAGTGATTTTATGAGTGATGGTCACTCGTTGGCCTGATAGGTGTATTGCGTCCAAATTTGGTGTCAATTCGTCCAGTGGTTTTTGAGTTATGTTAATCCCACAAACGAACATTACATTTTTATTTATATAGATTTAGTAGCTGCCTCAGCTACCTTGGACAGGCTTGTTGGTTGGGCATAGCTACAAGAGAAGGGAAGAAAATGGTAATAACCCTTATTCTGTGGGACGTTGTAGCTAAAAATAAATAGAAGCTTTACCACAGTTTCTGAACCAATATATATTCTGCAATATAATAAAGTGTCACTCGGGCTTTTGTAACAAGTAACAGTATCTTTACTTCTGTTAAAAAGATCAAACAGGGCAGCAATATATATAGCAGTCTCTCTGAATTCACACAGAGAACAGAGGGAATAAACAGTCCTTTTAAACAGTCTTTAAAATATGCTTCATGCCTTAGAAATGATCAGGCTTCAGAGAGTTGGCAGTTATTTCCTTCTGGCTGTTTCCAGTCAGTGCTCTCTTTACTCTCCAATGTGAAAGTGGCAGTTAAAACTGTTTGTCTCAGCAGCAAGCCAGAGACAGTAGCCAATTGGAATTTTGGCTCCTGGTATGCTCAGCCAATCAGCTGTTGACACATGTCTTTCCAGTCAACCCAATTACATCATGGTACCTTTTTACAAATCCCCACATATTCTCTATATAAATGAATGACGAAAGTGATTTCTTCCTAACACTCACACTAGAGGTGTGCGCAGTACCTGTTTCTCCCATTTCATCCATTCTTTCATTCATTTCGTTTTGGGCAGGAGCACAAAATGGGAACCCCTCCCACGGAATGAAAATAAGCTTGAAATGAAAGAAAGCAGGAGCTAGTGCTGTTTCCTTGCCTGCTTTTCGGGCCATGTGGCTCTCCTCACATGTCCCGCAGAGAATTGCTACATGCTATTTCCCTCTGAGCCTCACCTGCTGGCTGCCTCACCTTGCCCACCACTGCTTTTCTTTTCTGTAGATTGAAGGGAAAGAATCACAGGAGGGGTGGTATCTCAAGACCTGTCTTTAAACCCAGTTCCCTTGTGCAGACGGAGGGGAAAGCATCACAAAAAGTAGTGGTATCGTAAGCTCTGTCTTTAAATGCAGTTCTCTTCTTCAGAACAAGGGGAAAGCATCACAGGAGGAGTGGTATCTTAAATAACTGATGCTTTTGATCCAGGTCATAATGAAGGATATAAGGATGAACCACGCGATTGCTAAAAAGGGGAGGGGAATTCCCCCTCCCCCATTGCCGCCAGTTAAAGACAAAGTGAAATAGTGGGGCTGGGCACTGGGCTGCGTGTGTGGTGTGTGGAGCATCTTTGACATTTGGCAGGAAAGAATGGTGCCCTCCCTGCCCTGCCTCCCTCCTGCTGCAGTTCCTGGAGAAGTCAGAGGGCAGGGCCAGCAAGAGAAAAGAGGGAATGTTTTAAAGATTTTATTTATAGAAAGAAACAAAATCCCAAAAAATCGAGTGATGGCCCAAACGTGATAAAACTTGGTGGGCTAAAAGTGGTAGATGTATTCTCCATGTGTGGTGATTTTTACCCCTCTAGCCCTAAAACTGAAGGAAAGGGGAACCTGGGGAAGCCCGCTCATGGTGACCAATGGGTCAAAATTTTCATTTTTTCGGATGAGGGAACAAAAATGCCCATTCGAAAGCGTGCCCATTTTCAGAAGGTGCTCAAAAAACAAAAACGGGGGATGGGGGCTTACAAATGAAACAAATAGAAATGGATAGCAATTCTATACAAAT
This sequence comes from Anolis sagrei, assembly GCF_037176765.1. Taxonomy (NCBI): domain Eukaryota; kingdom Metazoa; phylum Chordata; class Lepidosauria; order Squamata; family Anolidae; genus Anolis; species Anolis sagrei. Next base: position 39,632,109 of record NC_090025.1, read on the forward strand.
GCACAAGATGAACTCACACTATCAACGAGAATGTGTAATTATAATAATATTTTGCTTCCCAAGCATGTAATTTTTTTCATGCCAATTATTTATACATACATGCTCTATTAGGCATCCTACGGAAGTTAAACCTGGCATCCCATTTCATGGTAGCATAAAAACCCTACTGGAAATGGGGGACTATCGCTGTAACACATAAAGGAATGCTTTCTCGTTTTTCTTCAAAGATACACATTTCTCAGCTTTTTCAGAATTACCTCATCTTCAGAGGCAAAACACACTTTTTGTGACATATAAATAAATAAAATAAAATAAGCAGAGAACAAACCATTGCTGCAAGGAAGAAGTGAAATACATGTTTTATCAGCATGGGTTTGTGATGGCAACATTACTCATAAACATAGAAGCCCTGAGTGAGATAAGCAGGTCCTTCCAAACAAGTGTCTGGGGAAAAATCATTATATATGTCACCGCACTGTGTATTCTTCATATGTTATGGGAGAGTTGCTTTATGAATTTTTAGAGAGGCATTGAAAAGTTTATTGATACTATTTTTCATTTCCCTTGGTCTGTAAAGCTACGTGAGTCCAGCTTGTACACTATAAAGGAAGAGAAGTGAGACTTTAGAGAAACTTAAAAAGATACTTTAAAATGTAGTCATGTTTCTGGCTCAATGTTCCAGTTTTCAAGGGCTGCTATTAACAATATGATATGTCATACTGAATGGCTTGCGGTGATAGGGAGCGCAAATGGGAGAGAAACAGAGCCAACCAGCAACTTGATCCTTTGCTTGTTTACTCAGAAGAATGCTGTGTTTACTTTCACACAGAATAACATTGCAGCTCAGCTGTAATTTTAATTTATATATTATTCCTTGGTACAAGTTCAATTGAAATGAGTTGAATTGCCTAAGAAGAGCACTCAATGAGGGCAATGTTAACTAGTAGGTAAATCATGGCCTTGCATGAAGTAGATTTATAAACAAACTGAGCCTCTTATATATCTTTTGGAGTAATCATGTCTGGTATCCAGGGCTCAGACCTGATTATCACTTGTTTGTGGTATCAGCCGTTATGCCTGTGAGTGCAAAATATTTTTTAAATAATAGTACACTGTGAAACAAGAAAAGCAAAGCAAGAGAATCTGTGGTGTTTTGGGCTCCAGGGACAGAGTGACAACATTGGATTTTTTTTCTGCAATAAGTCCAGCAAAGTAGGATAGATAGACAAAATAAGACTCCCCATTTGGCATCTATAGTGCATGGGAATCCTAGGGAAATGAGAGTGGGTATTCTCTGGAGTTTTTATATGACTAGCACTCATCAATTCCAGATATAAGAATTACAAGTGCGTATTATATGTATATAATCTTCTAGTCTGGTTTACTCATCAATGAAGTCAGCATACTTATATTTAAAACAAAACAATAAATAATTGATGTAGGACCAAAGGCCACAAGCTAATTAATGCACACTTCTGGAAGTAAATTTCAAGGAGCAAAGTGTTACTGGATCTACATTGCGATTTAATCCAGTTTCTCAATCCAGATTATCATCTTTGGACTGGATCATATGAGTCTACACTCATATAATCCAGTTTCTTGTAGTGTAGAAGGGGTCTGAGAGATAATTTATTGGGCTGGATCTACACTGTCCTATATCCCAGGATCTGATCCCAGGATCTGATCTCAGATTATCTGCTTTGAACTGGGTTACATGAGTCTACAATGCCAGATAATTTGGGATATGCGGATATTCTGGGATCAGATCCTAGGATATAGGGCAGTGTAGAGATACAGCCTGAGGAACACTGAGGGAGGATCTACACTTCCCTATGTCCCAAGATCTAAACCTGGATTATCTGACTTTCCCAAATTATCTGGCAGTGTAGACTCATATTACCCAGTTCAAAGCAGATAATCTGGGATCAGATCCTGGGATATAGGGCAGTGTAGACCCATTCTGATAAATCCTCTCTCAGACCCCTTCTACACTACCATATAAAATCCAGATTATCTGCTTTGAACTGGATTATATGGCAGTGTAGACTCATGTGGATTATCTACCGTGATCATCTGGATTATATGGCAGTGTAGAAGGGGTTATAGTCCAGGTAACTTGGACATTTCTTGAGTTACTCATGTCCTGAGTGTCAGCATTATGGTTTTGTCCCTTGTTGGAGGTTTGGATATGGCATCATGTGTCTCCTTTTCTGCCCTCTCCATCTCGGTCTTTTTTGCCTTTTTTTGATGGCAGATAGATGTTATTATTTACTTTATTTACTTTACTTGTATACCGCTCTTCTCAGCCATCAGGTTAGCCACAAAACAATTCTGCCCACAGATTGCTCCATTGACAGACCTCTTATATGAGAGGACAGAAGACCATTTCTGCCGGTAGTGGTGATATGTATCTAAATGTAGCCCTAGAGCTGGCACATTTTAGATTTATGATTGCCTTGTCATACCTGTATCTGAATGCACTGCATAGCCCTTTAAATTAGCCCATGTTGGTTTACATGATTGGGCTAACTATCCGCTTGGCTATTCTCCAGAAGAAGGAAGCCTCGGGTATTGCTGTAAGTGCTTGAGAAATACCAGTTCCTTCCCAAAATATAGTAAAATATGTAATTCCATGCATATACTTATAAAGCCAGTGAGGAAAGCAACTACCTATCTACCTATCTATGTCCTTGGCATATGTCTCATATACCTTAAACTGGTGATGATGAGTGACAGTAGCTCAGTGCCAGGGCTCGTTTTGTATTTCCACCCCCCTCGCTCATATTAAATCATAAGTCTTCTCGGTCTCTAGCACAAAAAAATGTAAATGAACAGCCGGGTAGCGTTGCCAGTTTCCTGGATGGCTCTGATGACCATGTTGCTATGGTGACAGCTGAACATACAGGTTCATGAGACAGTATTAGCATTACAGCTTTCAAACGGTAATCAGTCAGCTGCCACCTCTTCCCCATATTTCAATATCACTTCAGTAAATTGAATTCCAGTCAGTTGTCAGTCCAGCATATCCCCTGCGGTTCTCCTCAGCAAAAGCGGCCTCTTTGTTCTGCACACTGATGATCGCACAGCACTTGAGTCGGCGGATGGTAACTGTGCTGGTTATACAGCTGTATCTTGTAATAAGTAATTTTTTGACTCTGATGCTTTGCAGGTAACAATTAGGCCTGAAAATATTTTGCAAAAATCACTTCAGCCTCCTGGCTTCTTTTTTGCTTAGATTAAACATGGTCTCTAGTCATACCTAGAGACCATGTTAAAAGATCTTCCCCCAGAAATAGATAGCACTGGTGAACGGAGAAGCAGTTCTTCATACTAATTGTTAAACAATTGTTAAAATGCTGTGACACAATGGGTTAAACCAGTGTTTCTCAACTGTCGTAATGCCGCAACCCCTTAATACAGTTCCTTGTGTTGTGGTGACCCCCAACCATAAAATTAGTTTCATTGCTACTTCACAGCTGTAATTTTGCTACTGTTATGAATCGTAATGTAAACATCTGATATGCAGGATGTATTTTCATTCACTGGACCAAATATGACACAAATACCCAATACGCCCACATTTGAGTACTGGTGGGGTTGGGTGGGAGGATTGATTTTGCCATTTGGGAGTTATAGTTGCTGAGATGTATAGTTAACCTACAATCAAAGAGCATTCTGAACTCTACCAATGATGAAATCGAATCAAACTTGGTACACAGAACTCCCATGATCAACATAAAATACTGGAAGGGCTCGGTGGGCATTGACCTTGAGTTTGGGAGTTGTGGTTCACCTATATTCAGAGAGCACTATGGACTGATAGATCTGGACCAAACTTGACATGAAGATGCAATATGCCCAAATGTGAACACTGGTGGAGTTTGGGGAAAATCATTTGGGAGTCGTAGTTGCTGGGATTTATGCTTCACCTACAATCAAAAAGCATAATGAACTCTACCAACAATAGAACTGGGCTAAACTTCCCACACAGAATCCCCATGCCTTGAAGGGACTTGCTGGCATGAACCTCTCTCCAGCCTTGCATGCTCTCCCTCATCTGCACATGTAAACCACGTTGCCGTGAGCCAAGCATGCCTGCCCACTTGGGTCTCAGAAACAGCTGAGAGGCCAGCCAATCACAGCAGAGCTTTTGGTGGGAGGATTCACCATCTCTTTCCAAAAAGGCAGAGCGATCTTCAGCCTTCTCTGTCAAAGGGGTCCCTAAGAAAATATATATTTTCTGATGGTCTTTGGTGACCCCTCTGATACAAAACTGTATTAATGCCTATCCTTAAAAAGTATATGCCAAGGTCAGGAAACAATAGTATTATGATGTACTGTATGTGTACATATAACATTTAAAAAGCAATTAACATTGAAAATTCTAGAACTAGTACATTAAGTTCAGTTCAGTACAGAGCATTTTTATTATTTTATTAATATTATATATATGTTCTACCTTTTCCCAGGCATGGTAATAATAATAATAATAATAATAATAATAATAATAATAATACATTTTATTTATACCCGCATCCCCTCTCCCTGAAGGGACTTGGGGTGGCTTACAACAATCAACCAATACAATCAATCAGTACATAAAATAAACATTATACCACAGAGCAATTATAACTTAATACAATTAAAATAACATAATGAGTATTACTAAGCAACAGACTATGCCTCTAAAAACAATCTAAATATTATCACCATTTAAATCAGCTATTTGTATTATCAATCTAACCAGCAGTTATGATTTACGTTCATATGGTAATTAAAATCCTGTCAGATGGTTAAATAATGCCCTATCCATTATCAAAGGCTTGCTTAAATAGACAGGTTTTTAACTCCTTCCTAAAAATTAACAGGTGCTTGTCTTATTTCCTTGGGGAGAGCTCCAGAATTGGGGGGCCACTATTGAGAAGGCCCTCTCCCTTGTCCTCAACAGCCTTGCTTGAGAGGGTGGTGGGATCGAGAGGAGGGCCCACCACCCTCTCATAGGAAGGTTCATAGGAAGAGATGCAGTCATGTAAATAGGCAGGACCCGAGCCATATAGGGCTTTGTAGGTAATAACCTGCATTTCGAATTGGGCCCAGAAACAAATCGGCAGCCAATGAAGCTGCTTTAAGAGGGGGGTCGTATGTTCCCTACACCCGCCCCTGTCAGCAGTCAGGCTGGTACTTCGGGACTTAAAGCAGCCAATGAAGCTGCTTTAAGAGGGGGGTCATATGTTCCCTATACCCACCCCTGACAGCAGTCAGGCTGGTACTTGGGGAATGATTGTAAACATAACAGTCTAGAATAATTTTCCAAAATTATATACAGATATTTTGTCTCATGCACTAGTTAATAGTAGAAAAATGATGCAATTACAATAATGAACAGTCTACTGCAATTTTCCATACCTTGCTGTATAGACAGATGCTTTGTCTCATGTATCCATGCTAGACGTGTTTCGACAGGACTCTGTTTTTTAGTGGCAGTAAGTGTGGATAAATCAATCATTCACAGATGACAGAATAAAAGGCTTCCAAGTATCAAGTATGGATTTAACAAAATTCTTCAGTTACGGAATCTCCTCTCGCCTACAAAAAGTCAGAATTTTTTAAACAACACATTGTGTTGTTGTTGTGTGTCTTCAAATCATTTCTGACCTATGGTGACCCTATTACAGAGGGGTTGTTTTTTTTGCAAGATCTGTTCAGAAGAGATTTGCCAATGAGCTTTTCTCTTTGAGACATCCTTTAAGGCTCTTTTTCATGTGTATGTAACACACACCCCAGCATCTTTACTGTCATGAAAAAAGGAGGAGAGAAAGATAGCAGTTCTAATAGAGAAAGCAATAAAGAAGTCCTTCTTCTTTGGCATGAGAGGGTGTCTGTTCCTTCTTTTCTCCTTTTCTATTTTTGAGAGAGGGATGTGGGACAGATCAAGAAGTGTGCAGTGGCCTCAAACAACCTAAATCATATCCTCCTTAGATCTTCGTAGCTATGCGCATGATGAATTTACTTGCTTATATATCTCTGTGCTTTTACTTATTTGAAAATAATTGACATCAAGCCTGTATGACGACATTCTCTCTGACAGATTGAGGGCATAGGTACAGAAACTCAGAGATAGAGCCTGCATGTATTTGCATGTGGACATGTCAGGACATGCTTTTGTGCTGACAAACTTATGGTTTGACTTTGCAGTTCCAAGGACGTGTAAGCCATCCAGATATTATTGACTCCAACTCCTATCAACCCAGCCAACCTAGCCAATGGTGAGGAATGCTGAGAATTAAAACATTTGGAGGTCTGCTAATTATCCACTTCCAATTAGAAGGCTTGGATCATTTTAAGAACACTCAATCAGCCATCCTGCACACTTACTATTATTATTACATGTTCCTTCAAGCTGCCTCCAACTAATCCTATTTTATGGCTTTCTTGACAGGATTTAATTTGGGGAGGAGATTCTTATTGCCTTCCTCTTTGGCTAATATATCCTCATTGATCATACACCACTTCCTCTCCCTTCTACGCAATGCAAAGTGACTACATACTCCATGGTGAAAGGGGAGAGCAAGCGGAGTATGCCACCACGGTGGCAACATAGGAGGCTTCCTGTATTTTCTTTGGAGCAATGGGAGGAAGCCGGGAGGTGATGCTTCCCATCTCCCAGGATGGGGGCAGAGGTAAGTCAGGTCACGTGGGGCGTGGAGTGACAGGCTTTCCATGCCTCCCACCTGGGACCCCATTGATTTGCCACAATGTGTAAAGAATCCATAGGCCTTTGTGATAAGGTCCAGAGAATATGGCATGTTCAAGGGTGGAGCAGGGACTTGAACTTTTGGAAAGGCATGGCCTTTTAAAGACCATAACCTTTTTGGAAGAGCATGACCTTTCAGAGAAGAGCAAAATACCCATTTGAGTGGAATCTTCTCAAGTGGTGTACAACCAGATGTAATATGCAAGGTAATTGGCTTCAGTTATTAGATTTAACCAATTTTCTCTGATATGTGAGGTAAACAGAGATTTGTCAGTGCATCAAAACAACAGAGTTTTAGAAGTGTTTTCGGTGCCCAAAAATACTCTTTTATAAAACATCTTGTTTCTATATCATGCTCTCAAGAGACAAACATAAAAGTAGACTTCGTTATAATTAACATATTGGTTTACTCACAACCTTCATGCATTCAGCATACAAGTACATAACTTGTCAATCCAGTTGCAGACAGGTTTGAAGTTGTTTTTCTGTGCAGATAACAGAGGGCATCTTTCTTACCATCAATAGCAACGGGAGTTTACTCTTAACAGTCCAAAGTCTAATAGCATCTCTGTGTTCTAAAATGGAGTCTGAGCTCTCAGCAGTCCCAGATCTGATCATGTGGTCTGCAGCTCCTCCCACAATCTCAAGAAACATAGAGTAAAGGGAAAGCTGCAATCAAAACATGCATATACAATACAGTATGCAAACAGAATTCCATACAAACAAATTATTGGTGGAGGCATGAAGAAGGTTGCTATTGTCAACATGAACTGTGGTATTCCAGGGTCCTACTCCAACATTTAAACCACTACACCACATTGCTGCTTTAAGTAGGTCTTACTGAACCACAGTTTACAACAATGTTAGTCAATATTGCCAGTGATGAAGAATGTGGGACTTAATCAACAACTTTGGATGAACGGTACAGTTTCTACCTTAATAATACAGATATGGTGATTCATCCATAATTCTACTTTGGCCAGTATAAATCTCCATGGTAGCTCAGCTGGCTCCTGGCATGCTGAGGACTCATGCTGGTCTGTACACAATAAAGTAAGGATGACAGTCTCCTGCTGCTGCCCTGGATCTCCTAACTAGGTCTGTCTCCACTTAGCTGATAAATTCGAGCAGTTGTCTAATATCCCAGTGAGTTAATTTCTTCATTATAGTCCCCTCAAAACACCCTGTTAATTCCAGCTTGTCTTGTGTTAAGTAATGATGAACCAGGCTCCTGCTATGATTTTTTTTCTGACCAGGATAATTACAATCTGGTTGAATAGATGGATGCCTTGTATCTTATATTTTTTTAATTGTTCTCAAAGCTGATGAATTTTGTCACATGTAATGTATGGTAAATGATAGTCAAGTTGGAGCTTCAAGAATAAAATACTAAGCACCATTAGTAGGGAGTAAGTGCCATTGCAGTCATTGTGAATTACTTCTTTGGAATAGGCTGGAAATCTTCTTTTGCATTTCGTGCTTACAGTTTACAGTCATACAATAACTGACTCACAATTTCTAAGGGTTCTTGTATTTCTTATTTTATGGAATTACAAAACAACAACACAGGCAGTGCCTGTGAAAACTCTTAAGAATAGTTGTATTAATCTTCCTAGCCATCTGCTTTGATATTTTAACAAGAAAAAGAAGGCTAACATAAAACAAGTTCCTTAGGTGCCAAAATCTTTTTTTCTGGGTTGGGTACAATAAGCCTGTATAAAGTTATGCTCTCCAACAGATGTTCAGACATAACTGTGATCTTATGTTATTCCTTCTGAGGCTGAGGATCAAGACTCTAAATCCTAGCCTGAGAAACTGAATTCATATACTTCTAAAATTAACACTTATGTTAAAGGTTGGAGGTTTCAAAGACTGACCCAAGAAACTGTACATCTCTACCCATAACATGTTGTTCCCCAATTCTTTCCTCCTGATTCTGTGTTGATCTGGGAAAGCAGTTTTATGTGACTGAATGCAGGTTAGGTGCAATGGAAAAGGGTTGTTTTAGCACTTTCCATCCTATCCATTTTCATTTGTGCACTAAAATGGTTTTTACTCTCCCTTCTGTTGTTTTTCTCTCCAAGATATTAAAGATATGGGAATCTGTATGCCATCTATTTCTTTATCTGATAAAAGACAGCTGTAAGGCTGTCTTTTATCTGCAAGAGAGGAGGAATCCAGAGCTAAGAATTTTTGTGAAAAACCCATTTGTTATAATTTTAAATAATTGTTTAAAAGTTGATTTAATTATTGTAACATCAATGGCATTAATGGCATGAGTAATAGTCAATATTTCATCAAAATTTAATTACCGGTAATTATTCTTGAGACATGTGGGTATTTGGGGTCATTTGTAGTGATCGTAATTGTTTTTAACTTCAAAAGTAAATGTGTCAAAAACATAGGATTAGCAGTTAATGAATTAATTTTATGTTATTACTTATGTTATTAAATCAGTCTTCAAATTAATATCAACACAACAGTATTAGCACAGCAGTGGTGTTCCAAGCTCTGCTTCTAATTTTATGGACAGGATTCACAATTGCAATAGCAAGGTTCTTTATTCCTTGGGGGAAAAAAATAGACCCATAGCTGTCTCAGGTTCATTCAATCTGTTGGGGAATTTGAGAGATACAATGTATCTCTTAAGTAGAGTGGTAAGTGTTTACAAGCAAAATCGAACAAAAAATATTTTGGTCCAGCTTACCTGTTCGAATGTATCTCCCTCTAAGATCCAACTCGGACATTCATATCTGCTGGGGAGGCCCTGCTCTCCTTTGCAGGCATGACTGATGGGGATGAGAGACAGGGCCTTCTCAGTGGTGGCCCCTCAGCTGTGGAACTCCATCACTAATGAAATTCGATTAGCCCTGTTCATTCTGACCTTTAGGAAAAAACTAAAAATATGGATGTGAGACCATGCTTTTGGATGATTTATCAGTGCAATAAGTGAACGTGGAATGGTGCAATGACAACTGGAACAGTTTTGAACTATGATATTTGATTACATGATTTTAATAATTTTAATGCTTGATAACTTTTAGTGGTTGATTTTAATATATATATTTATTTTGTTGGATATATATTTGTGTGGCATGCAATTGCGCCTTTATGTGAGTAGCTCTTAGTCCCCTCCGGGGTGAGAGGGGCGGGGTATAAATATGCTCAATAAATAAATAATAATTCTGTACCATCCCCAAAAGAGTCTTGCAGGGCTAGTCTTTATAAAAACATATGGAGTAGGTTCACTCACCAACACTAAGAATCTCATACATCAATGTGAGAGGCTTTGTGAGATGAACTCTAACAGGGAATTAACAGAACTGATGATGAACAAACTCAGACTAACGAATGTAGGAAGAGAAGGAAAGGCTAAGACTAACAAACAGTAAAAGAAATGAATACATGCTATGCCTAAACATGGAAATGACAACTACTAAGTTTAAGCCTGTGAAAGTTGCTATCTTTAACAGAATGAAGGAACCCCCTTCCCCCAAAAAAGCAGCAATAAAGGAAAAATCTACAAAAAACACTGTAAAGAGCTGCATTATCAACCCCAAATGAAAATTGAGTTGCTGATTCTCAAACACTTTTAGCTACGTGGTTCTAAAATTTCCTTAAATTTGCTTCTGCCTTCCAGATTTGAAAACAGGTGAAGATAAATAATTCTGGAAAGTAAGTAGAGGACAACTTGAGTCATTTACTTTCTGCCCTGCAAATAAAAAGGCAGTTTTTGAAGGAATGCCTTCTGTAATGCAATTTGCTACACACACACACACACGATGCATGGATTGCAGGAGTAATATTTTGGATTAGGAAGTACAGCATCATACTTGTCCAGAGGGAGAATAAAATATTATAATATATCAGAGTAATGTCAAGAAATAATAACATATTTTGTTGGTTTTAGTAGCATAATGTTAAGGCTGTATCAACTCTTGTTATGGCCTCCAGGGGAACCTACTTAACCCTACGTGTCACTAACACTGAAAGTGATAAAAAGATTTAAAAAAAACTGAAGTTGTAAGGCCTGTTCATTTGAGTCTCACAAGCTAATGAAAATTAGAGGATTACAAGTTTGAGGGTTGTTACTCACACTATGGTCTATATAAAGATGTGTATATTTAGAAGCAAGGAAATGTACTGAGGTGCTTCACAGTGAAGAAAGCAAATGTTGTCTTTCTTTTACAGTGGGCCACATTACTGGTTGCCCACCTGGAGCTTAAATAAGATATATGTGGATATGGAGGGAATTCATTCTTCTGACATTTTGTTATAAATTCCCAGAATCACATATTTACTCAGGAGTATTTTGCTACTCATGAGTAAATATGTGATTCTGGGAATTTATAGTACGACAGGTGAATCTTAAAAAAGACATGAAACTTCCGGGATAATGATTTGGGTCACAAGGAATTGCAGAGCGGCATTCCGTGGACATCAGTACTAAAAGACAAGGGAGTCATGGATGGATGGGAGTTTTCCAAGAGTGAAATACACAAGGCGCAATTCCAAACAGTGCCAACAAAGAGAAAAAAAATAAGTGCAAGTAAGCCAGAATGATGTCACTGGGCTAAGACTCAAAAGAGACAAGCACAAGAAGTGGAAAAGGGGAGAAATCACCAAAGAAGAATTCAAACAAATAACCAATGCGTGAAAAGGTTCAAAAGGCTAAAACACAAAATGAGCTCAGGCTTACAAGGACATTAACAACAATAAAAACGGCTTATTTGCTTACATCGGTAGAAAAAGGAAGAAAAAGGAGGCGATAGAGCCTCTGTGAGAATATGGGGATATGCTGACGGGGATAGGGAAAAGGCAGAACTACTTAATGCCTTTTCCTCAGTTTTCTCACAAAAAGAAAGCCATCCCCAACCTCAGCAACATGGAACAGATGAAGTATTAGGGGAAATCTAACCCCAAACAGGGAAGCAAGTCATCAAGGAATACCTGGCTGCTCTAAGCAAATTCAAGTCCCCAGGGCTAGATCAACCACACCCAAGAGTATTGAAGGAACTAGCAAAAGTCATTTCAGAACCACTGGGAATCATCTTTGAGTGTTCTCGGAGAACGGGACAAGTCCCAACAGATGGGAGGAGGGCAAATGTGGTCCCTATCTTCAAGAAGGGAAAAAAAGGATGACTCAAATAATTACCATCTGGTCAGCCTCACATCAATACCAGGCATGATTCTGGAAAAGATAGTTAAGGAAGTGGTCTGCAAACACTTGGAGGCTTTTAAACAGAGGCTGGATGGATATGTGTTGGCGGTGCTTTTAATGCAATTTTCCTGCTTCTTGGCAGGGGTTTGGACTGGATGGCCCACAAGGTCTCTCCCAGGTCTATGATTCCGCGATTCTATGATTCTACAATTTTAGCAAAGAGTTTCCCAACTCACAGATGTTTAGGCGAGCATCTAACACTGCAGAATTAATGCAGTTTTCAAAGAAGTTTCTTTGGAGAAAAACTCCATGTTTATTTTACAGAAGTTCCAGAAGAAGGCCCAGAGTATGAACATAAGCTGGGATTTTAGTTTCATATACATTTACTTGGAAGTAAGTACTGCTGATTTCAATGGTACTTCAAAGAAGCTCCATGTAAGTCAAAGCTTTCAAGCAGAGGTATGATAGGCATAATGACACTTCGATCTTTGACTTATCTTCGTTTTTATTTTATCTCAGTACTTCAGTGCAATTCTGTATTCATTTCTTTTTGTACCATACTTCTTCAAATGTTATACATTTTCCCTGAAAGGTGGCTGTCTATTGCTACGACAGATAGCAATCTACCACTTGAGCTGTTAATAGTCTTTGGAGTACAGTATGTAATAGTGTTTGCTGGTGGAACACATTTACTCGGGAATGGAAAGACAACTTTTGGATAAATATAAAACTTTTATAATACAAATATGATTGACTGCCGTGTAGTTGTTAGTCTCTTTTCAGATATTCTCTAGTAACTTTGAAAATAAGATTTATGAAACAAAAATGGTCAGAATATGAGCATTTATGATGGAAGAATACCCATCTCAGTTTTGTGAAAGCAGCAAAAAAGGTCTTAGGAAAGATGGTCCACTCCTGTCCTTGCACTAAAAAATTAACAGCATTAATATTGGGAATATTTGACTTCTGTAATTCCTAAACTTAGATTCTTACAGACGTTCCACATCACTCATTGAGGCTCCTTATTAATGAAACGAACTGGCAGTGAGATTGATGGGTATTATAGTCCACAAAATCTGGAAAGACCAGATTGGGGAAAGTTGCTCTGTGTAGAATGTATATTGATAACAGGATCAGAAAATCACAGTCTTGGAAGAGATCACAAGGGCCATCCAGTTCAACCACCCGCCAAAGCATTCCCAACAGATGGCTATCCAGCCTCTGTTTAAAAACTTCTAGAGAAGGAGACTCCACCACACTCTGAAGCAGAATATCTCATCGTCAAATAGCACTTGCCATTAGGAAGTTTAAAAAAATGTTTAGATAAAATCACTTTCTATAGTTAGAATCTGTTGTTCAGTATCTTAACTTTGGAGGCGCAGAAAACAAGCTTGCTCTCTTCTCAATATAACATCATTTAAAATATTTAAGTATCATTTCTCCTCTTTAAGTTAATTATACCTAGCTTTCTAAACTGCTCCTCATAGGGCTTGGCTACTAGATATTTTACCATTTTGTTTGCCCTTTTTGGACCCATTCCATCTTGTAATATCTTTCTTGAATTGTGGTGCCCAGAACTGGGTACAGTATTGCAGGTGAGGTCTGACCAAAGCAGAATTGAACATGACTTCGACCCCTTCTACACTGCCATATAAAATCCAGATTATCTGCTTTGAACTTGAATATATGGTAGTGAAGACATATAATCCAGTTTAAAGAAGATAATATGGATTATTTGCTTTGATAATGTGGACCATATGGCAGTATAGAAGAGGGCTCTGCCTTTCCCCATTCTAGACACTGTACCCCTATTCATGCAGCCTAAAATAGCATTGTTTTCATTTACCTGCCACATCCCATTGTTGATTCATGTACAGCTTGTGGTCTACTAAGGACTTCATCACATTGAGGTCCATATTGTGGGCAATAGTGGGGGGATTCACCATGCAGCTAATCTGGTGGACAATGCGGGTGGGGGGACCATTGTCCCATGCCCCACATTTATTTATTTATTACACTGTATATCTATCCTGCTCTCTCTCATCCCAAAGGAGACTTAGAACGGCTTACAGTTTGGCAATATTCAGTTCCACAAATCCAAAGCAAATATAAATACAAATATAAATACAAAGCAAATATAAATATCTGTTTTAGCAATAAAACAGAAAAAACATATAAATACAATTAAAACTGTTAAAACATGATACTCAGTCCTGAAGTCTTCATTGGTGTTGCAACATTATGCCAATTCCGAATTGAACTACCCTTCAAGTGCCTGGTTCTATAGCCAGGTCTTCACTTTTCCCTCAGGGGAAGCATTGCTGCCCAGCCTCCCTATATTCTTCTCAATGAGACCACAGGAAGCCTCCCATGTTTTCTGGGCAGCATCCTAGCGTGCTGCCAGGATGCTTTCTCTACAGAGCTCCATCGGAAGTAGCCTTACGTCATATGATGGACTCTGTCGGGTTCCATCGAGGAATCGTCCTAGGATGCTTCCCGAAGCCCATGTGATGAAGTGGTAAGTCTCTTAAATTCCTTTCATGTGCACTATCATCAAACCAGGTGTCAGCCATTCTATATCTGTGTATTTCATTTTTCTTGCCTAAGTATATTTCTTTCTGTTGAAGTTCATTTTGTTAGTTTTGATCCAGCTCTTTAATCTGTTATAATTATTTTGAACTTTGATCCTGTCCTCTGGGGTATTGACCACTCTTTCTAATTTGGTATTATCTGCAAATTTGATAAGCATGTCCTCTATTCCTTCGTCTAAGTCATTGATAAAGATATTGAATGATACTGGGCCCAGGACAGAACCCTGTGGCACCCTAGTAATCACTTCTCTCCAGAAAGTTTTGGAAGCAGATTTAAACATAATTGGCCTTTTTTGGGATATGCTTCTATGTGGCAAAAACTCAGGAAGACTTGACAAAGAGGCTTTCACATGAGAAGTAGCATGGTTCAATCAGAGGGATGTATCCTATGTTTTGTATGTAGAATGGTTCCAATTAATTCCTGCCATCTTGATTTAAAGAGATCAGGTAACCATGTGATGTAAAAGACTTCTGTTGTTTTAGTCTACTGTTGCCTATCTGGTACTTTCTTCTTTTAACAGGATGTGTGATGGATTGAACTGTGACAGAGAATATGCTTTTTCAATTGCATCAATGATCCTTTAGAACACCTCATATATTTTGCCTAATCAGAAGGCTCCCAAAATACAAATTAAAAGCTTTTTATGGCAAAATTGGGTGGAATCCTAGTCATGATGTGTGGCCTTTGTATCTTTCAATTCAAAAAATCAGTGCTAAAAAAATCAGGACTGAACACTAACCTGAACTGAGATGTGAAGCGGGGCCCATCCAGGCAATACCTTTATCCCAGGAGCTCCAGTGGCCAAACCCTGTTCCCTGTAAATGCAGAAGCAATAGTTACAAATTGCAAAAAACTCACAAGTTTTTCAGGTGCAGGAATATACCGGATCTGAGTCGAAAATCTGCATATTCGAATATCTGTATGTCCCTGCATTTGGGAAACACGGGATTTTTTAAATTTGGGTTTGTTCCTATATTTTAGATGTTTGTTCCTGATTGATAAATTCCTAAAAATAAGATTACAGTTGAGTAGGAGGCACAAACTTTGTTTGTGTGTCAGAAACTTCATGAAATGTGTGGAGGGTTTCTCTGGCCAGGACAAAGTTGTGGTCTGTAGTTGATGTTGTACATCTTTTCACAGTAAGAGCACTCAGGAACAGACATGTATAACCCAGGAACAGCAATCTGTTGTGCCATGCCACAAATACATAACCAAATCTGTCTGCACAGATGGCCAGGCAGGTCGGCTCTAAAATATGTCAATAATGACAAAGTTCTGTTCCTGGCTTGAAAGTGTTTGTTCCTGTTTGATTGTGTAGTGCTGACATGGACAGAAGTAGTCATATCTCATTAACTTTGTTTGTGTGTCAAAAACTTCATGAAAGGTGTGGATCACAAAGTTTCTGTAGCCATGACAAAGAACAGAACTTTTGCAACAATTCACATTTTTAGTTCTTGTTTTTTAAAAAACCTCCAAAGCTTCTCCTGAATGTCCTGTGGTGATCATCTTGGGGGCTGCAAAATCCCAGGACAAAGCAGCAAGTGGGGACGATGGATGCAGAAAACCTAGGACCAACAGGTCTGTGTATGGACAGCTTCTCAGGTTCTGATTTTTTTTTGCCCCTGACTAAAGTGTGTGATTTAGTGCTGCCTGGAACCGCCCTGGGAAGATTTTTTTTGGTCATTTTATTGCAACACCTTACTTTCTTTCCCTATTTGTGAGAAAATAAAGCATGCTATTATTTCATAATATAATTTTGAGAAGGCAAAGAAGCTAGTAGCCACCAGTAGAAATCATAAGCACACTGTGATGATGACATTACAGCTTTATTCAGATATTCTCTATTTAAAGGCTCTCAATTTAGTTCAGAAAATCAGTGGTCAAAATTATATAGAGTCTCTATAGAAACAAAAGACTGTCTTCATATGGGGCTGGGCTTGGGCTAATATGTTCTCTTTAGGGATTCTGTTTATGTAATAAGGTTGGTGGGAATCCAGGTTGTCTACTAAATTTTGTAGTTTCACAGTCTTTCTGTTTGCTTCTCTCAAATCCAGTTTAATGTAAGGTGCTAGAAAGAAAGCAATCGCATCACAACTAAATAAATTAACCAAAGCTCCAAAACATAAATTAGAATTTAACTATGCCATTAAAAGCTAATTTAATTTGCAAGCCATCATTATTAGATAATAAAGACCTACTGCAAAATGCACAACAAAACAAGGGAAAAACAAGCTATAAATCTCTCTGAGCAGATGAATCACTCTTTCACTAAGAAAAAAAGATTGAAGGATCTTGAATGTGAAGCTCAAGAGATAATGAAAAGGTAACAATGAAATAACTTGAGAGTTTAGTAAAGAAAGGATGTTTTTAGTGGGCAAGGGAAAGCCTTACGAAGTCTAAGAGCCTTTCTATACTGTCAAAATTCACGGGTGGAACTGGGTTATTTTAACCTAGTTCCTTCCCAGATTGTGTCCCCACCCCCAACCCTAACCCAAACCCAGGGCTTTCCCGGGGGGGGCGGGGGGAGGTGGGTGGCTATATGCCATTCCAGGTTAACCAAAGTTGACCTAGGAGGGTATCCAGCCGCTCTCCAGCCCCCCATTTCCTCCTCAAAAATTTGCCCAAGGGGCCTGCCACCAGTGAAGGCCCCTCTGGGAAATACTCTTAACACAAAAATGACACCCTTCTGGCAGGCCCCTCAGGTAAGTTTTCTAGGGAGAAATGCGGGGTTGGGGAGGGAAAGGTGGGTACCATCCCATTCCTTTGGGCTCCAGGCTTGAAAGTGTTTGGTTGTGGAACCTGCAAAGATCTGGAGCTTAGCTTCAGGTTCAGATCTTTGGAGGTGTCAAATTAATCCAGAGAAAACTGGGATATCCCAGTTTTCTCCAGATTAATCTGGGTTTATCCAAGTTGTCGTTTGGATGTCCCAGGTAAACCCATTATGTATCTTGAGATACTGGGCAGTGTAGAAGGGCCCTAAAAGAAAACATTTTAGATTTTTAAAAACGACAACCCCTGAATTTGATTTTTAATTGTATATTTGGAAGGTAAATGGGGAACACTATTAGCTGTTCTGCCTCAGGCAAAAAATGGCTTTGGTCCACATTATCTGCTTTGAACTGGATTATATGAGTCTACACTACCATATGATCCAGTTCAAAGCAGATAATTTGGATTTTATATGGCAGGGTAAAACAGACCCGAGGGCATGCCCAGACAGTACCTTCATCCCAGGAGCTTTCGCAGCCATTCACTGTAAACTCAAAAGCAATCGCTACAAAAGTCAAAAACATGAGATTTCCAGGTGCGGGAATATCTTAGTTTTGAGCTGAAAATCCACATCTTCGAATGTCTGTAAGGCCCTGCTATTAGAAAACACAGGATTTTTTTTAAAATCTAGGACTGTTCTTGGGTTTTAGATGTTTGTTCCTGATTGGTCAGCTCCTTCTACACAAGAAGGTGGCACTTGTGTAGAAGGCAAAAACTTCCTTTGTGTGCCAGAAACTTCATGAAACATGTGGAGGCCACATTTTCTCTGGCCAGGACAAAGCTGTGGCTCTCTAGTCAATGTTGTACATCTTTACATAAAAAGAGCAATCAGGAACAGCCACATATAACCCAGGAACAGCATCCTGTTGTTTGATGGCACAAGTACACAACCAAATCTGCCTGGACAGATGGCCAGGCAGTCAGGCTCTAAAAAGTGTCAATAATGACAAAGTTCTGTACCTGACTTGAAAGTGTGTGTTCCTGTTTGATTGTGGTCTTACCCTGAAAACTTGTTTGTGTGGTAGATACTTCATGAAGTGTCTGGAGGGCACAGTTACTGTGGCCAGGACAAAGAACTGAACTTTTGCAGTGATTTTTCTGCATATCCTCATATCTGCATCTTGAAGTTTTTTTTTAAGCCAAAGTTTCCGGTGGAAGTCCTGCAGTGGCCATCTTGGAAGCCTCTAAATTTCACAACAATGCATCAAATCTGGACAATGGAGGCAGAAATCCCATTACCAACAGGTTTGTATGTGGACCTCTTCTGAAGTCCTGGGATTTTTTTTTGCCCCTGTTTAAAACCCATGATTTAGTGCTGTCTGGAAGCACTCTGGGTCTACGGACTCTTCTACACTGCCATATCATCCAGATTATCAAAGCAGATAATCCACATCATTTGCTTTGAACTGGATTATATGAGTCATAATCCAGTTTAAATCAGATAATCTGTCTTGTATATGACTGTCTAGAAGGGGCCCAAGTCCAATGCTCAAGCCACTATACCATGTCAATCAAGCACACTGAGATATTTATTAGGATCACATCTAGATATCTCATCCTTGCATCCTATAGCAACCATCAGTCACAATCAACCCCAGTTTTAATAATAACAGTAAGATAGGCTGCAAAAATTCCAACCGATGTGAACATTTCATTTCTTTTTGTGATCTTTCTCTTGCTGAAAAACCAGTCACTCAGAGCTCTCATATTCTAAGATTTGAAAAATGGATAAAAAACCACTCCGTTGTCATGATGTCTTTGTGTCGTATTGTCAGCAGATGGCAGTGCAGCACTTTGCTTCTAATTTCCCAGTGGTCTAATTTTAAATGATGATTACCATTTTAATAAAATTAATGTTATTAATAGGAGAAGTGGTAATAGGTTCATTTGTCCAAACTGTCTTATCTCATTCCATACAAGGCTGTGGAATTATATATGGTCCATCTTTCCTCTCTTCCCGAGAGTGGCTCAAACTTCACCCACATATGCGATCAGCAAGAGTATTAAATTGCTTTGCACTGCCTGACTCCATAGATGTGTGTAAGGTCATACAATGGCGGTACTGATAGGGCAGTATAATTAAATGGTGCCATATTTTAAGGCTCATTCAATTTGTGTAATTATAAAATCACCCTCTGTATGATCCCTGGAGGATAAGACTGCTTAGTTTCGTTCATGATCTGCAGTGGGGTAGTTGGTTCCTGTGCTTTTCTAAGAGGGCTCAAATGCTGTCTCAGACATATGGGCTCTTTAATTTAATGCCCCATCCACTGCAGCATATGTGTAGTCATCAACACGACTGGTCTCATTGACTGTGATGGCACAAGTCAGGCATGTCAAACTACTCCTGTGCTGAAGTGTTTGCAGGTCTGGGTCCAGCGTTTGTAAATCAATATTATGTGAGGCTTGTTAGAGAGGGTTTCGAATGAAAGAAGCTATAGGGATGTCAGTCATTATTATTCTCAGCTTCACAAATATCCCCTGTACTAGTCATGTTTACTCATACCTGCCAGTGAGATAGAGTGATTGTAAACAGGGAAGACAAAGTCCACTACCAGGTTCTCAATATATAGCTTTCTGGGGACATTTATTTCATCTGTTTCCTTCTGCAGTAGCAGGAATACTTAGGAGATTTATACAGATGCATTAACTAGTACTCATTAAAAAGCAGACAATGCTGTGTTTTGCAGCATGAGAAATGGTTCTGGGTTGGTCATTTTGCTAATTGTGAAGGGCAGAGGATTCTCAAAATGTTTCAGATCCTTTAATTCAGCAGTGGAAGTTATGTGGCCATTTCGATTTTGTTGGATTGCAGTTCCCAGCATTCTCCCCCATTAGCTATGTTAGCTAGGGCTGCTGGGATGTGCAGTTCGACAACATCTAGAAACCTGCCTAATTTCTGCCATGTTCTAATTCCATAGTTAATCAACCAGTCTCCTTTGAAATGTTACCTCACTGGACTGCAAGTACCAGAATCCCCAGCCAGCATGTCCAGTGTGGCATTCTGGAAAATAATAGTCCAATGAGATCACGCTTCTGAGCTCTACTTCTCTCTGAAATCACTGGCTGCATTGCCCACATTGATGCTTCCCTTGGTTTGGCTGTACATTGCTTTGGTGTTTTCAATAGTGACAATGTTACAGAAATAAAGAAGGGAATTAAAGTCTGGGCAATATAAGATGAGCATGGTGTAGTACAGAGGTATGAAATGTGTGGCTTTCCAGATGTTTGGACCTCCAACTCCCAGAAGCCCAAGCCAGCTTGTCCAATTCTGTGTGTCCAAAACAGCTGGAGGGCCAAAAGTTTGACAACTCTGCTGTAATGGCTTGAGTGACTCTGGTGGAGACCAGGATTCAAACCTTCATGTGGTCCTGGAAACCCATTGGTTAACCTTGGATAAGACATATTCTCTTGCTTGCAGAGGAAGGCAAAGGTAAAGCCCCTCTAAATACATCTTGCTCAGAAGACCCTTAGGTTCAACGAGTCTAAAATTTGTTGAAGGCATATAGCAACAACAACAAAAGATGTTTTTACTATTCTGAGTTGAACAGTTGTATAAAGTCCACATTATCTGCTTTGAACTGGGATATATGGCAGTCTGGACTCAGATAATCCAGTGCAAAGAAGATATTGTGGGATTTTCTGCCCTGATATTCTGGGATATAGGGCTGTGTGGAAGGGCCCTGAGACAGGTCCCGGGTATTGGGCCTGTCTGGATGGCCCCAAAGTTGTGGACCATATCCTGCAGAAGAGAAGGCAGAGAGGAGACATGATGGCCATGTATAAACATGTGAGAGGAAGTCATAAGGAGGAGGGAGCAAGCTTGTTTTCTGCTGCCCTGGAGACTAGGATGCAGAATAGCAGCTTCAAACTACAGGAAAGGAGATTCCACCTGAACTCGAGGAAGAACTTCCTAACTGTGAGAGCTGTTCAGCAGTGGAACTCTCTGCCCCTGAGTGTGGTGGAAGCTCCTTCTTTGGAGGCTTTTCAACAGAGGCTGGAGGGCCATCTGTCGGGGGGTGCTTTGAATGTGATTCCCACTTCTTGACAGGGGATTAAACTGGATGGCCCATGAGGTCTCTTCCAACTCAATGATTCTATGGGTCATCCATTTGGAGAAGGGCAGGCCATAAATTACGCGGGTAATAAATAAATAAGTGAAATAAAAAGCAAGGACCAACAAGAGTGAAATGAAAGAGAGAGGCAACAGTATTGGGGTGAGATGGAAAAGGCGGTTTATTTCTGGGAAAACTGGGCTCATGAATACCAGGGTGCACTGAAGAAAAGTTCAGCTTTAAAAAAAGGTTGGTAAAAAAGAGAAAGAGAACAAGCACCATGCTGAGGGTTTCTAATCCTAGCAAAGCTTCAAGGCTTGCTAGTAAATATCACTTGTAGTAATTGATATTTTAGAACATGCTTGACTAAATCATCTTGATCTTTGAAAATAAATGCAAGGTGATTATGTAAAAAAGGTAGAATGTTACCTATTCAAGCCTCTTAAAAGCACAGGCTTTTCTGATGCCACTTATGCTGGGAGGACTTTTTTTTCCTAAGGTGGACCCAACTACAAGGAAAGAATCTTTGTTTTTATGAGCTGCCTTCACTCGTTAGAGCATTTTTAGCAATGCTAAGAGGGTCTGCTCATGTAAACATGTAATAATTGCTTAATTAAGCCATTAAATTGAGGAAAGCTGCTAGGCTTGAACAGTCCAAGTTATAATACATAGTTATTTCCAAAGAGTGATTAAAAATAGTTAATGACCCATGATGGGTAAGCAATATAAAGAAAATAGTAAGTGAGGCAAGTAGGAGTTGTTTAGTCATGTTTTACTCTTGTTTTCTTTGAACATCTAGGGGTGATCACAATATGAATGTTGAATGGAAGTTTTTAATCTCAGGTTAGAATAATGCGCATGTGGGGAAGGGGTCAGTTTTCACCCTGAACTTCCCCCCTCCCAAACAGAGTACACTCACATGTTCATATGTACTGGTAATGAATGATATCACATTGTTTTCAATTCCACCATAGGGCTTGTATATAGTCAAAAGGGCATTTCAGTAAGGTCCTCTAGGTTGTGGAAGGGCATAGCACAGCAGTTTACAAGGGAGTGGGTTGACATGGTTATGGGGCAAAAAGTATCTGAAAATTGGGCTGGGCAGTCTCAAAGACCACTTACGGTTCATAGGTCACAGTTTCCTATCACTGGGATAAGGCATACCTTCCAATTCTCTTTGCAATGTGTTTTGTCTCTAAAAGCTTGTCATTGGAAGCCTTATGACTGCTATTTAATATCAGAGTAAAAAAGCCCATTCATTCATAATTAATTCATATATTTTGATTATCATCAAGAATTCTAAAATCAGTCGTAAGTAGATTTGACCAATGTGAATGAGGCAGATGTACATCTACACCACAGAATTAATGCAGTTTGACAAAACTTCAACATCCAAGGCTCAAAGATGTACAAAGGCTTCATCCTTCTTTGCCGAATAATGCTGGTGCCACACCAACTTACAACTCTCATGATTCCATAGTATTGAGCTATGGCAGTTAGGTAAAGGTAAAGGTTTCTCCTGACATTAAGTCTAGTTGTGTCCGACTTGGGTGAGGGGTGGGGTGGTGGTGCTCATCTCCATTTCTAAGTCGAAGAGCCTGCGTTGTCCGTAGATGCTTCCAAGGTCATGTGGCTGGCATGACTGCATGAAGCACCACTACCTTCCCACCAAAGTGGTACCTATTTATTTACTCATATTTGCATGTTTTTGAACTCCTAGGTTGTCAGAAGCTGGGCCTAACGGCAGGAGCTCACCCCACTCCCCAGATTCGAACCGCCAAGATTTGGGGCAGCAAGTTCAGCAGCTCAGCAGTTTAACCCATTGCATCACCAGGGGCCTCGTTGAAGTGGCATTTAAAGTGGTGTCAATTTGTATTAATTTGACAGTGTAGATGCATCACGAGCCTTGTGCAATCCTGCTGGCACATTTTGTGGCTTCTATCTGAACCCAGAACTCAGAACTCATTGGTTTTTGCAAAATCTGAAGTCTCAGCAAATCAGTCTTTTCCTCTCTCTCCTTCCCTTTTCTCCTGTCAGTCTGCAAAGCTATATGATGCTGCAGCAGAGAGTTCCACTGCAGTTGTCACCAAACTTTGGAATCTTGGTAATGAAGTTTGGTGGCATTTGCTGTTGAACATTCTTGGCAATATTCATTCATGTTCAGCTCTCATGATGCAGCTGTGGGTAGGGGTTCAAATGTGACCCTCAACTCCAGCGGTTTCCTGCCTCTAGAACAACTCCCAGAAATTCCAGCCAGTTTACCAGCTGTTAGGATTTCTGGGAGTTGAAGGCCAAAACATCTGGGGACCCATAGGTTGAGAACCACTGCTCTAGATTATGCCAATATCAAATTCAATGACATCACTAGAACCTGTGAGGGCCTTGAGACCTCGAAGCAGGCTATGCCACATCAAAGCCCGGTGTCATCCTTGCTTCACTAACAGAAATATTCCTTTGTAATAAATCAGGCCTCTCAAGTTATGACATTTTTAAAGTGGCCCGATTTTCTTTGATCATTTAGTTTCTGAACTTGTAGGGCACAAATACTGGCAATGCTTTGATGCTTTCTTCAAACTCTTACAACCTATCAATTTAAAAGTATCACTATAAAAATGAGAGTTCGTACTGTTTGCAGTTTTGAAAACCTCCCTAGGACAGCAGGAAGGACAGGCTCTCAAAAATTAACATCTGAGAGGGATAAACCGGATTTCTACAATTATGCATTTCTTTTATATTTGAATTACACCGATGTTGTTATCAAAGGGAATGGACTCCCTTCTTAGGAATGGATACTGTACCCAACTATTAGATGTTATTTAACTTCTACATCTTTATCTTACTTTACATCTTGAAACTAAAGGGAATTTTAAAAATGAACTCTTGCAGGCATAACGCTTGCAGATATTTTCTAGAATCACTGATACATACATATGTTACCTGAAGGTTATGCCTGGGGGTATATGTGGTTCTTTGTCTCTCTAACAGTAGGAATACATTACATATTTCTGTCACAGTGAATCAGATGAGAAGATCAGGATGGTCTATATAGTCCATGAAAGTTAAAGATGCCAGTTAAACATAGTGTGAGACATGTGGCTAAGGAATGAGGTCAGTAACTTAACTGAAAGGAGTTACTATATCTAAGAACTCCATCCCACGAGTGGGGAGTGAGGGGAGTGAGTGGAATCATCTTCTTTGCATGGTGTTTCATGAAGTTTGAAGTATTTTCTCGCCCTTATCGCACAGGATTGCTTCCTCCCCTTTCTAGTTCAACCATTTCAATGATACCATCACACATCTTTAAAGCAGACATCATTTTTGAAATATCATTTTCCATGGGATTATTCTCCTTAAGCTCTTACACAAAAGGAGACTGACATCATTTCCTTTTTGAAACACCACTTTCCATGGGATCACTCCCCTTAAACCCCTCCATTAAAAGAGATAGGCACACTTATTAAAACACTTATTTCAATGGGACCCACACCATCTTTCAACCACTAATGGAAGGAACATTAGCAGACCGCCCACATGAATACCCACACTGAAATGTCACAAAATAATTGGAAAAACTCACCACTTCCCATCACAAGGAAAAATACCAATTTTTAAGCATTACTATGCACAGGGAAAGGAGTGGAATTGATTTCTGCCTGTCTTTGAAATCTTTCTGTTTCTACATGTTGTGGAGACAGAGTCCCTTGAGCAACCACTAGCAGCAGTCTTGCATGGTTTGATTGGCTCTATCGGAGTCCGTCTTTGAATTGTGTAGAAACATGTAGAAATGGAGGAAAACTTCCAATATGATGAGGTCTTCAGTCAAAAGTTCTGTTTTATAATTGAAATTTATCTGAGGAAGAAATTGAGCATAATTTTTTAATTTTTGACTTTGTGCTGTGTTAAGATTTGTTAAAACCTTTACCTCTAGTGTTGTGTTTAGAAGGTGGACTTCTGAAAAATACAGTAGAGAAATGGTTCTCAACCTGTGGGTCCCCAGGTGTTTTGGACTACAACCACCAGAAATCCCAGCCAGTTTATCAGCTGTTAGGATTTCTGGGAGTTGAAGGCCAAAACATCTGGGGACCCACAGGTTGAAAACCACTGCAGTAGAGTTTTGCTTATCCAACATAAACGGGCTGGCAGTACATTGGATAAGTGAAAATGTTGGATAGTAAGGAAGGATTAAGGAAAAGCCTAATTAACATCAAATTACATTATGATTTTACAAATTAAGCACCAAAACATCATGTTTTACAACAAATCAACAGAAAAAGCAGTTCAATACACGGTAACGTTATATAGTAATTACTGTATTAATTTAGCACCAAAACATCACAATGTATTGAAATAGCTGTGGATTTGGGCAGGAGGCAGACTGTGCTGGATTATATAGAATGTTGAATGAGCAAAGGTTGGATAACCAAGACTCTACACTATTCAGAAACTCAAAAGATGGAGGATTTATTTTTCTATATTTCCTTTTCTGCCCAAGTTCACAGATTAGTGGCCCCAGTTTTCCAAATACTTCATAAAAATATGGGATGGGCCATCTGCACTTGCTCCAGGATATACTAACAGACTTGGATTAAGAAATAGATGTGCTGCAAACATGATGAAAATTTAGATGAGCACAACTTTTGTTTCATGAGTGGGCTATATTGAAATCAACCCCTCTTCTGCATACTTATTAGTGACTTAAAATGTGCATATAGGTATGGAGGCAGATACAACAATGATCAGTATAATCTAAATTGTGTGGGAATCATGCAGTCCTTCCGATGTTGTTAGACTTCAATATCATAGACTATGAATGATGGGATGAAGAATCCAATAATACCTGGAGGGTTGCATGAATCCCACTCTTGATCTAAACCAAGAGTCCAAAGGCACTTACAGAGGGCCCTTCCACACAGCTGAATAAAATTCCACATTTTGTGCTTTAAACTGGAATATATGGAAGTGTGGACTCAGATAACCCAGTTCAAAGCAGATATTGTGGGATTTTCTGCCTTGATATTCTGGGTTATATGACTGTGTGGAAGGGCCCAAAGACAGATTCTGCAAGTAAAATCATTTATCACTTCTGTATTGAATGCATGGGAAATCTGTGCCACCTTCAAATGCTGTTAATGCCTAGCTAGTATAATCAGAAATAAGACATGCTGAGAAATACAATCCAACAACATCATAAAGAGCCAATGGTCCACTCTACTCCCTATCATAAATAGAAATAAAACATATCACACTATACAGATCAGAACTGTAACCAGGTAACATGTATGAATGTTCAGTCTGCAGTCTGGGTGCTGTTGATGGACAGACTCAAGGTCCCTGCTCTTGCTTCTTATAGTGCTTTTTCTTTAAAGAAGACTTGGACAATCACTGAGACAGAAGGCATAAGGAAGGCATCTTCCCTTGTAAAGGGGTTACACATGCCCAGCCTGTTCTTTGCAAGTTCTTGACTGGAAGACTGCAAAGAGGCCATGCTGTCATAGTGTAGGCTTCTTTCTTTCAGCATGTCTTCCTTCTGGAATATGGAACATGCTGAAGAACTCAGTATTTAAGATGGCTGCTACTTTTTTCATTTTTGCCTGCTCCCCAGTTTTCTTCTCGTTTTTCTCCTCTTTTTCATGCTCCATGCTTTGACATTTGAAACAATGTCTGAAATGGAAATTCTTAGTGCTGCTAGGATACTCCTTAAAATCCTAAATTATTATAAACACTTTCCCTGGATGTGAATAGTAAAATAACAGACATTTCAGCAAGTGCTTTTCTGTCCTTTAGGACAGAGCTTTGTTTTGTATTGTTTTTCCCTGGGATTCTTTACCTTGGGGCTTTTTTCTTTTACCAAATTGAATTTCATAAGCCACTTATCTGTCTATGATTCCAGTCTCTCTGAGTTATTGTGAATTTTATTGTGCCTCAGCTGTATGCTTGCAAAGCTCCCTCCATTTTGTATTGTCAGCACCTTTGCTTGCCATGCTGCATTTTCCTTCTTCGAGGTCTTTAAGCTAACAGGATCAATACTAATATTATGGCATGCTACAAGTCAACCTCTTCCATTTGGAAATGTTCACAATCATAAGTATTTTTTGCCTGCAGAATCATGGCAGGGATTTTATCCACTCAGGATAACTTGGCACCTATGACATGTGCCTAAATCATAACATGCTGTTTCTCGTTAAGTGTACTTTTATCACACTAGAGAAACACATTTTGAAGAGGCCTGAAAGAACAAGACTTGGTGTAATTATGTTTTTTAGGAGACCGAACAAAGGATAATCTTGTTATAAGTAGTGTCTGGTCACCAAGGTTGAATACTTAAAGGACATTCTTTACGCAATCAAGGATATCGAGACTGTGCTCACAAATTTGTTATTATAGAATAAAATAATAATAATATTTTATTTATTTCCCAGCACCATCTCTCAAAAGTTACTCGGGGTGGCTTACAAGGCACTCCAAGTGCAGTATATAACATAAAACGATACATGAGTATAAAACAATATCACATAAAAATTATAAAAACTACCACTATCACATAAAATAAAATAAAACTAACTGACATCAATTCACAACTAAAGTGCCAGAGTGCTAACCTCATATGTGCCCATTTCAGCCTACTCAAGACCAAAAGCCTGCTTAAAAATCCATGTTTTTAGGCTGGACTAGAAGGATTCAATGGTGGGGGCTAACCTAATCTCTTTTGGGAGGGTATTCCAGAGCTGGGGAGCCACTACAGAGAAGCCCCCCCTCTCATCCCCACCAGAAAATTGTTGGAAGCTGTGGAGCTGTTTTAAAAGGGGCATAGTATGCTCCCTATAGCTAGCTAGAGATGTATGAGACCACATTGTAACACATTTACACTTGGGAGTCTAGTCCTAGTAATGTTCTTCCTTGATAATATATGAAGTGACAGGTTCACACTAGGACCCCTAACTCTGCTGCTGTATTGCACATAATTGTCCCTACATACTTATAGATGTATGGACAAAGGCTTTCTTCCTGTAGATTTTGTAGTATACGTGTGAATATTTGGAAATGGGATTATGGGATCTCTGTGGCATGTTTCTCTTTTACTTATGAGTATAGGCAAAGAGTCTTTCAGATAGCCAATGATCCTGGTGAATGACAGGCTATTTATCTGCATCCCTCATAGCAGTTGCTCCCTCCCCCTCTGCATCCAGCCATGCCCACCATACACTGGGGTTATGTCTCTTACCTGCTTGAGTGTGGTAGGGGCAGGATTTCCTACCCTCTCCCCAGAAATATAGAGTGGAAGAGGCCATATCCCCATTCAAGATAGCATCGGTATCATGAAGGAAATGAGAAATCAAGTCAATAGAGACAGACATGAGGTTGCCTTCATTAGAAAGTGCTGGGAGAGGGTGAGGGGATCTCCTACTCTGGGTCTAAAACAGGTCACCCCAGAAACGAAGAAGAAATAGACCAGACCACAAAGTACAGTGTTTGGGTAGTATTGACCCCCCCCCCCCGCTCAATACCTACAGAAACAAGTACTGACAAATTCTGAAACTTTTCACCAATCTGTATGATTGTAACTATGTTCAATTATGGATCCTGAAAATCCATATTTGGGCGTAGAAGCACAGTAAGCTCCATTATATTAAGTCAAACTACTGGTGTATGTAGCTCAATACTGTCAAATCTGTCTGGCAGTGGCTCTTCAGACTTTCAGATAGGATTCTTTCCAAGCCTGGAGAATGAGTAAATTCCGACGCCAGTGCTTACAAAATTCTCAAAATGACCCAACTAGGATGGAAACCAGCCAATGACAGAAAGTATTGTGTGTTCAATTATATGGTATTGCTTTCCTTCTCTTTACCTGTTCTATCTTGAAAGCGAAGAAGGACCTGCTTGCACAGCAAGAGAAATAGGATGACCTTGCTTCCCACTTTCCCCAAAGTTATGCAGTGAGGGGATAGCTGCTGCTGATTGTATTGGTCCCCACACCATTGCCTGTAAATAACCTATCCAGGGAAAATGGCAAA
Source organism: Anolis sagrei (assembly GCF_037176765.1). Lineage (NCBI taxonomy): Eukaryota > Metazoa > Chordata > Lepidosauria > Squamata > Anolidae > Anolis > Anolis sagrei. The sequence continues at coordinate 39,661,452 of NC_090025.1, forward strand.
ATAATTACAGCAATGTTCTACTTATGCTCCTACTGGTAGTCCATGGTTTTTGTTCTATTGTTCACTTTCATTCTATTGGCCATTTATTCCAGAACAAAGGAGAAAAGACTTTGATCTACTGAAGTAGCACTCTCCCTACCAAGATGTAGATGTATTTCTTGATGAAGGATTTGCAGTGTGTGCAAATGTTCTTTATATTTACAAGTATCACGACTTCTCTCTTTTCAGTTTAAAAGTTTTGTCCACCATTCTGTTATTGAAACAACTTATGGCCATAGGCCAAGATGTTAGGGGTACAAAAGTATCCTGAGTGCTGCTTTGCTTTCCCTGTGTTTTTTTTATAGAAGCCATGATGTCATATTTAATGGAAAAGCTGCAGCTAAAGTCACCTCCACCTTAGTTATTCTAGTTTGCTTCAGCTCTTGAAATGTGGAAATGATTAAAGTTTCATTACCAAGCTGCAGATGTTTTTTAATATGTAGACTCCATAGAAGGTGCGCTCATTTCTAGGGGTTGTTTTTTTATGTAGGCTCTCTTTTTGTGTTGCACTGCTTGCTGAACACAGGCCATTGTCTTCCTGGTAGAGGTGTTAGTGAAAATGCAGTGAGTCACCAGATGAAATGATAGTCGGGGTACCTGTTTTTTGTGTATTTTTTAAAGAAGAGGGCCTACTCACCATCACCCAGGAATAGATTAGATCAGTGGTTCTCAACCTGTGGGTCCCTAGGTGTTTTGGCCTTCAACTCCCAGAAAATCCTGCCAGTTTACTAGCTGTTAGGATTTCTGGCAGCTGAAGGCCAAAACATCTGGGGACCCACAGGTTGAGAACCACTGGTTTAGATAATAACACAAAGATGTGAAAGATGCCTCATTAGCCTCACATCTGCACTGTTCATGAAGCCATAGAATTTCCTGAAGAAATGCTTGGACTTTGCTCTGCTGAGAAACAAATGCATGTGATAGCAGGGCACTGTCTCTGGCTGCTAGTTGTTATGTGCCACAAATTAGATTTTAATTAACAACTAAATAATGAGATGATAAAGGCTAAAGAACTGTCTACAGTTCACAGCACGGGCTCTCCCCAGGGTATTGAACAAGAGCACATTCTCTTGACTTGTGTAAGGGAGAAAATAGTTCAAGAATGTTATGTGGCCACATTGCATTATAAATTAACTGTTTAGGAAGTGTGCGCCATTATGAATTTCCACATTCTGCAAACTGTATTTATCAGTTTTCTCATTTTTGTACTCTCTTATGTCACGTTTCTGAATACTAGGTTTAGACCACACTCCTATACAAACATCAGAATTAATAAAATGCCATTCTGCAGTTTGCACTAAAGTGAAATGCATGGCATATGATTATCTTTATTTGTAAGTATTATAGTCTAGTATTCCATCTGACTTACTCAAACGTAAATCTGCAGTCAAGCTGACCTCAATCTTAGTTCTATAGCTTGCTCAGGCTCTGAAAATATGGAAATATCAGAGGTTCACTGACAGACTGTAAATGAATAGATATAATGATAGCATGAGTAGAACAAAAACCAAGTAAAGCTAGAAGTGTCCACCCAGAATAAGGAGATGTTACTTTTTAGACTAAAATTCCCAGTAATTCCCAGCTAGCATAGGGATTGGAGGAGTTGTGGTCCAGAAATTACTTTTCTTTGCTCTCATTCAGCTATGTGAGTGGAAGGTAAACATATCAGGACATTGGCAAGTCCTGGAACTGAAGTGCACCCAGGTAAACAACAGCAGCAGATGCAAGACCCGGACAACCTATCTACTTTGTGATCCTGCCATTCTTTCTTAGAAAAGGAAGCGGCTGTTGAAATCTTATGAAATGTGTATGTGTTGTTTGTTTTCAGGTATTATTATCTGCAGCAGCCAATATTTAGAACATGTATAATAATACCCCAACATTTGTGCCTAGAAGTCTCTGAGCTCAAACTGTCCTCACTGAATGTTTAAAAAGTGTCTTGGTAACCTTTGCTCTAGAGACGAATATGAGTTTGTAACAGCAGCTGTAAGCAACATTTGAAGGCAGGCTTTTTGAATACACAAGATTTCTTAGAAGGAGTACAGGTCGATGTACACTGTTCTCCAGATGTTTCCCTCATAACATCCCTGTGAAGTAAGTGAAGCTGAAAACTGGAGGATTCGTGACATGTTTACTCATTGAACTTTATGCATCAGCTAAGATTTGAACCAGGAGGTCTACTCTGACAATCTAACTACACTGTAAAGTAACAGTTGCTATCCTAGTACTTAATACAATGGGCTTTATTTGCATGTTAACTCAAAAATTAATTTTACTGTAGTTGGGACTAAACAGTAGAATTCAAGTTGTTATAATGGTGTACTATCCTTGACTAACAAGCAGTGGGTCATTTCCTCCCTGCATACATCTGTTAAATGTGGAGTACACAGCTGTGGATGTGGCTGGATATTTGACTCTTACCATCAGTATATGTGTTGCACAAAATAAATCCAATTGCCATGAAAGCTTCCAAATGAAACCATAATGGTACATTTAGTTTTTGATGAAAGTCTACGACCACCCGAAAGCAAAGGAGAGAGCATCACAAAATTTCTACAGACATTACCACATATTATATTTTGAGATATTCCATATCTATTTCATTTAGGAAAACAAGAGCATTACCAATTTAGGTTCTATAAATCAGAAAGCGTACATGTAAATGCTCTGTGGATTGATGTTTTGATTACCTTTCCCAGGCAATTGTGGTATAGACTGCCTGTAGATGTCACCAGAGCACTTTTATATCATTGCCTCTTCTTTTCCCCTCCCCACCCCCTTTCCTTGCTTTTCTCATTTCCAACTCTGCTGCACTATGACTTAATAGGGCTTTGATGCTGTAAGATGTTGGCATGCACAAATCAGTTCCTCTCTCTTTTCAACCCCCCAACTCTAAAAAGGATAATATACTGCTTTTTCAAAGTCAATTAACACTTAGGGCAAATGAAATGGGAAGAGCAAAAGGTCAATTACTGCAGGGTGGCCACAGAAACCTTGCTGGTTTGCACAGTGTTCATCCAGGGATTAGCGATTGCAGCAAAAAGAAAATTGTAATTAGCACATTTTTTTTAAAAAAATATTATTTCTTGGTGACTTCCAAAAAGATGGTTTCAGACAGCTGATTGTTTTAAGCCTTTCAAATCCACTCTGCTAGTATTTCCCACCCCAGCTGGTCCCTAGCTTTGCCATTTCAAGGTGTCCTGCAGATATTGGGGCAGCAGGAGATTGGTGTGAAAATTGGTATGTCAGGCAAAAGGCAGAAGAGAACATTTCATTTAAATTGTTGTTATAGTCTATGTTAGTGAAGAAATACCCTCTTTCAACTTCTGGTTGCCTTTTCATCAGGTATTTTCAACCCACAGCTTGGTTTCAAATAGGTTGTCACCATTTTCTGCCTTGTACATACCTCTGCAAGCACTGTATGTGTTCCTGTTTTTACTTTCCTTCAAGACGGTTTCTTGGGCAATCCTGTATGTATTTATTCTGAAGTAAGTCCTGCTTCTCTCCCCCCCCCCCCAAGAGTCTGAGACCATCTATGGAACATCATACACTCAGGACAGAGAAAAGCAAATATTTCTAATCAGTGTGGTCATCCAACATTCTGCACTATCCAATGCATTCTGCCTCCTGCCCGAATCTACAGCTGTTTTAATACATCGCAGTGCTTTGGTGCTAAATTTGTAAATATGGTAATTACTACATAATGTTACCGTGTATTGAACTGCTTTTTCTGTCAATTTTTTTTAAACATGATGTTTTGGTGCTTAATTTGTAAAAACATAACATAATATGACATTTAATAGGCTTTTCCTTAATCCCTCCTTATTATCCAACATTTTCACTTATCTAACATTCTGCCAGCCCATTTATGTTGGATAAGTGAGACTCTACTGTAGTTATGAAAAGAGATAGCATTTATTCAGTCAAGGAAACCATGCTACTCAGTTTGCAAGACCTGAACAGGCTACCTAGGAAGAGGGATAATGGAGGTCTCTTATTCATCTTATTCATGATGTTGCCATAAGTCAACATCTAGTTGATCAACAAAAGCTTGCCTGTGGGTATTTGGAATTACAGTCATAGAATCATAGAATCGTAGAGTTGGAGGAGACCTCATGGGCTATCCAGCCCAACACCCTGCCAAGAAACAGGAAAATCACATTCAAAGCACCTCCGACAGATGGCCATCCAGCCTCTGTTTGAAAGCCTCTGAAGAAGGAGCCTTCACCACACTCCGGAGCAGAGAGTTCCACTGCTGAACAACTCTCATAGTCAGAAAGTTCTTCCTAAGAATCTCCTTTCTTGCAGTTTGAAGCTATTGTTCCACGTCCTAGTCTACAGGGCAGCAGAAAACAAGCTTGCTCCCTCCTCCCTATGACTTCCTCTCACATATTTATAGTGCACATATAATAAGCAGTCGACCTGCTTATTAAAGGGAATTCCACTAGAAGTTGACCATAGCATTGTACTGGATGCCTAGAGAGAACCTTTCTCTAGGTTTTGTTAGATCTTCCTGCAGTATTCTACCTTATGCTTCAGTTGGAAGACCAAGACCTTGTTCATTTCAGGCTAGAAACGTAGGGCTCCAGATTATATGTGAAAACTGTATTAGATGAAGGGTCCTGGAAAAGATCCCTTGCATAATACATGGCCCTCCTGTACTAATAAGTAAGCACACATAGATTGCACTGTGAATATAGTTTGGCATAGTTATGCTTTAACTGTCACATGAAATAAAAAGATCTTGATGATGGGTTCTGAGACACAAATTTCCTTACAGATGTAAAAACTGTGGCCCTTCTGACTACCCTTCTGCATTTGCCATCAATGGGCAAAATGATGTTTTATTCTATTTGAAAATTTACACACCAGCAGATCCTTTGAAGTATAAACTTTTCACAAGGGGCATAATTTTGACATCGAAACCTTTCAAAGAAACCACCCTTAATGTGAAATCTGTTCTATCACATATAAGGACAGGGCATTAATCACATAGGCCAAGCATACGTTGTGTGGGAAAATAATATTTTAATAGATGTATGCCCTACTTGTATTCATAAGGGTTCACAACAGCTAATAGTATAAAAGTGTACATAAGAGTTCTCAACAGTATTCGTAAGAGTTCACAACAGCTAATAGTATGCATAAAAACATTACAAGGGTCCTTAAACCTCAAATTACAAAGCCATTCATTGTAAAGATCTACTAAAACATTTAGATAAAATAAATACAATACAAGCAAGCAATACTAAAAGGCATATCAAACACTTGCTTATTATTTAAGAACTGGCATAAAAAGACTCATTCTTAATGAGAAAGATAAGTATGTAAGGCAACAATTCTGTCTGTAACAGGAGAAAGATGTAGTGATGAGAAAATACTGCCATGAGCAGTAGCTCTCTGAGGCCTCTTCTACATTGCCATATAAAATCCAGATTATCTTCTTTGAACTGGATTATATGGCAGTGTAGAAGGAGTCTCATATAATCCAGTTCAAAGCAGATAATCTGGATTTTAGGGATCTCTAAAAGGGGGCTGGATCTCTGGTTGACCTGGGAAGGCATTTAATCACTCCCCCTCAGAAATCCCATGGTTTTGGGTGGCTTGGGGCCTCAATCTCAGGAGGAACTGGGATAAAATATCCCCATTCCTCTCAGGATTGAGGTGTCTTTGGAAGGGCTCTTAGTGTGTTCAGTTTAAGTTCCAAGAGAAAAAAAAGATGGAAACTAATTGAATATTGAAAGCATTGTGGTACCTTAAAGACAAATGGTTTTGTTATAGCAAGAACTTCCATAGGGTCAAGTGTATTTCATCAGCTTCTGTCTCGGTTGACAGGCATATATGTTTCTGATTTTTGTGTGGAAAAAATATATGGAGTATATTTTCACATAGAGAAAAAAAAAACCATGGTAAGACATGAAGCCAAATGGGCATAAAATGCAACCATGACAAACTTTTACGGTGACTTCATTGCTATTTGAACCTATAGCTGTGGTTGTTTCTCTTTCTGTAAATGGCTATTAGTTGAGGGAAATACTTCAGGACTTTGATTTATTTATTTATCATATCAGAAGCGAACCAAGGATACAGTTGTATTGAATTTTAAAAAACACACAAAGTTCAAAAAACTTGGCATTATATAAAATGTCCTTTGACCAGTAGCTGGCCACTTGGAGTGCCTCTGGTGTTGCTATAAGAAAGTTCTCCATTGTGCATGTGGCAGGGCTCAGGCTGCATTGTAATAGGTGGCCTGTGGTTTGCTCTTCTCCATACTCTAGTGTGGAGAACTCTGGTGAAGGCAGTGAATTTTAGGGCATGAAGGGATATTCCATAACCAATTTTCACAGCTACTACAGGCTAACAGGGCAATTACAGGGGTCAAGTCTACCATTTGATAGAATGAGACATCAATCCCAGTCAGTTTTTTGTCTCATGAAACAGCAGCTAAGGATTAACTGTTACATTATTATTATTATTATTATTATTATTATTATTATTATTATTATTATTTGAAACACAACAAGATGAGTCCACAGCAGACAAGATCACTCTGCTGGCTGTTGTATTGGACACTTCCCAAGTGTCTAGGACTGTGTTATGTATCGGTGAATAATGCATGCAGATCCCAGTAAGGTGGCTTTCTGCAGCTGGCAGACGGTAATTTTGTCAGCGCCAATTGTGTTTAAGTGCAGGCCAAAATCTTTAGGCATTGCACCCAGTGTGCCGATCACCACTGGGACCACCTTTACTGGCATTTGCCAGAGTCTTTGCAGTTCAATCTTTAAATCCTCATATTGTGTCAGCTTTTCCAGTTGTTTCTCTTCAATCCTGCTATCATCTGGGAATGTGACATCGACAATCCATACTTTTTAAAAACATGATTGTGAAGTCAGGAGTATTGTGCTCCAGAACTCTGTCTGTCTGAATTTGGAAGTCCCATAGGAGTTTGATGTGATCATTTTCTGTAACTTTTTTTGGCTTGTGATCCCACCAGTTCTTTGTCGCAGGCAGATGGTATTTGTGGCACAGGTTTCAATGAATCATCTGGACAATGGTTTTGTGCCTCTGCTTGTAGTCTGTCTGCACAATCTTCTTGCAGCAGCTGAGGATGTGATCTATTGTTTCATCTGCTTCCTTGCAGAGTCTACATTTGTGATCTGTTGTCGACTTTTCAATTCTGGCTTTGATGGCATTTGTTCTAATGGCTTGTTCTTGGGCTGCCAGAGTCAGGCCTTCTTTTGCCAGTTTTCTCTTCTGCTCTGGATTGTGTTTTCACAGCATTCTTCTTCTTCTTCTTCTTCTTCTTCTTCTTCTTCTTCTTCTTCTTCTTCTTCCTCCCAGGGATGGAAAATTCTGTTCATGGAATTTATTATTATTATTATTATTATTATTATTTATTAACTTTATTTGTACCCCGCTAACATCTCCCGAAGGACTCGGTGCGGCTTACAAAGGCCAAGGCCCTCAATAAAACAACAGCATAACAAATACAAACCAATAAAAATTAAAGCAATAACAGTAAAACATTAAAACAATACATCATAACACATTTAAAACTAAGGGCCAGGCCAAATGTAATGAATAAAAGTAAAGTGCTGGACATGACAGGTGAAATGTAAGGATTTTAGGGTAGGTGCGATGTGCAGGCAATCTTAAATCTCTAATTTTATGCCCTATCCACCAAAGTAACTTTTTTGACTTTGAGTTCACACTTTCTCTAGGGTTGGTGATGAGCATTATTTGTTCTCCTTTTTCAGACAGCAAAATGTTGGCTTTGCACCTGGAAGACTGAACAGTAGGCAACATCTGAGTCACACAAGTAATCACTGTATTTTCAGAACCACATCTCAAGTTCCATCTAAAGGCCAATTTCTTTCCCCGATGTTTCTTTCTTTTGCTGAAAATCTCAATTAAAACTCAATTTACTAGAAATTTAATTAGCTCCTCAATGACTATTAAAATTAGTGCTGACTTGGTAGGCTTTATTTAAGCCTGCACTTTCCACTCACCCCAAATATTTCCAACAGTTTTCCATTCAAGCTTAATATTTCTATTGTCATGTTTATAGCTCCTTACAGATTAATATTTTTTGATTTCAAACAAAAGATTTTAGTTCCCTGTGATGTGGGAGTCTGAGAAAAACAAAATGGGAGTGTGTGGTACTTATGCTGTGTGTAAAGCAAGGCAACTTTGGCAACAGTGTCTGGGAAAGAAGGAAGCGCCCCTCCCCTTTGATCAGGGAAAGTCAAGGTGAGGTCCTTCTCTCCTTTCACCTCCTATTTTATTCCTCGGAGTGGTTGTATAGCCAAGGCTCAGATCTATAATTTTTTAAGATTGCACTGATTGGTGGGTATTCTGTTAGGGACATAAACTGGCATATACTTTTCTTACATGTTAACATGTGCTTTTTGGGCTGTTAATGGAATTTTGAATTACTTTCCTTTACTTCATGAACAGCATCTGAGTGCCACACATGGCCATTTTGTGCCTTGGGGGTGGGGTTGTGAATCTACATTGTAGAATTAATAATAAAAATACCAATAGCAACAACAATAACAACAGCAAAACTTTATTTCTATCCTGTCCTATCTCCAAGAAGGGACTCGGCGGTTTACAATAAAAGTTAGCAAACATTCAATGCCAGGAAAAATATAACAAAATATAACAAAATACATCAAATCATGGACAGACAAATAAACAACATCAAGATATACTTATAAAACAACTTAAAAAAAACCAAATTAGAGATTTAAATATACAAATAGAACAATTGGGGCACATTTCTCTAATGAATCTAATAGTAATAAGCAATTCAAACATTGAAACATATAATGTAATTTGCAGTAGTCTGCCCGAGCTGAAGTAAGTCTGTATTAGCTAAGTCAGAGTGTATTTAATAAAGTGCTAATCCTCCTTCTCGTATGCTCCAATACATAGCTGAGTTTTTAACAGCTTCTTGAAGGAGAGGAGAGAAGGGGCAGTTTTCAATTCTTTCATGAGGGAGTTCCAGAGGCAGGGAGCGATCATGGAGAAGCCCCCCCCCCCTTTCCCACCAGCCGTGCTTGAGATGGGGATGGGACTGAGAGAGGGGCCTCCTCTGTGGATTGCAGTGCTTGTGTTGGTTTTTACACACCTAGGTGGTTTTTCAGATAGTCTGGGACAAAGCCATTTAGGGCTTTAAAGGTAATAACCAGCACTTTGATTTAGCCCAGAAGCAGATGGGCAGCCAGTGGAGCTGCCGCAACATGGGTGCAGTTATTAGTGCAGTTTCACACTCTTTTAGCTATGGAACCCTGGGAGTTATAGTTTGGTGAGGCACTAGCACTCTTTGACAGAGAAGGATAAACACAACTACAGCTTCCACAATTTCATAGCATTGAACCAGGGCAGTTAAAATGGTGTCAAACTGCATTAGTTCTACTGTGTGGATGCACTTGTGGAGATTGGGCAGCATGTCAGAAGAATCCAGCTACATCTCCATCACTGGATGTGACATGATGACAGCAGCACTAGTTGTTTCAGTACTTCTTGTTCACTGGTTACAGAGACATAGCCAAATGCTTCTGCAATTTTTCCTGCTCCCCACAAAGCATGGGATGGCAGTGTACAAGCCTTCGGAGACTGTGCATTAAATTGGAGGTGGTGAGCCTAGCATAGGCTCACATGCAGAACTACTTTGCAACATTGAGCTATAGGGTGGTGACCAACAGCAGTGATATTCAGATCAGTAGGTGTTATTCCTAGGTAAGTGCGTACAAGACCGCAGCCCGAGATTTATGTATCCCTTATGATTTAAAAAGGCTTACATTTCAGAAGCTTTAGAATTAAAGGAATTAAAGCACAGCATGAGTGCAGATTATTCACTTGCTCTTGCATCATCCTTCACAGTAGTTTAAAATGGACAAAAGGAAGTGCTTTACATAGTGAATATTACACATGTGTTGTTTTGGGCATTTACAGCACTTCTAAAGGGATTTGATGAAATTATAGATATATAGTCCACCAACAGGTGCTAGCCTAAGTAGCTAGGAACAGATTATACAGTAATTGCAATGATTAGAAACAGAACAATTTGTACAAATTGTTGTGTGAAAAGTCTGATTCATGCATCCAAAACAGAGCATTGCCAGATGGATAGGAGCTACCATAATGCTTTTTAAATGTTACTGAAGTATCAGCTTGTTTTTATGTTTTTGAATTCAGAAGTGTAGTGTTAATGGAAGAAACCACTGGAGTGCCTTTGGCTTTTCCAGTTGTTTTTGTGCTCTCAGTGTTTCTACTTCTGCAACTTTGACACCTCTGCCTTACACATACTCCAGGTATCATTTCATATGACACAATATTGCTGTATTCCTTTTTAACTGCCATGGTACCACCTATGGGATTTACAATAGGGAGGGGAACCTAGAATTGTATTGTCAAAAGCTTTCATGGCTGGAATCACTAGGTTGTTGTGAGTTTTACGGGCTGTATGGCCATGTTCCAGAAGCATTCTCTCCTAATGTTTTGCCTGCATCTATGGCAGGCATCCTCAGAGGTTTTGAGGTCTGTTGGAAACTAGAAAAATTGGGTTTTTATATCCGTGGAATGTCCAGGGTGGGAGAAAGAACTTTTGTCTATCTGAGGTAGGTGTGACTGTTTCAATTGGTCACCTTGATTAGCATGTAATGGCTTAACAGTTTGAAGCTGTGCCTTCTTACAGCCTGGGAAAAAACTTTGTTGGGAGGTGATTAGCTGACCCTGATTGTTTCTTGTCTGGAATTCCCCTGTTTTTGAGTGCTGCTCTTTATTTACTGTCATGATTTTAGAGTCTTTTTAATACTGGTAGATAGATTTTGTTCATTTTTATAGTATCTTCCTTTCTGTTGAAATTGTCCACATGCTTGTGGATTTCAATGGCTTCTCTGTGTAGTCTGACATAGTTTTTAGAGTGGTTCAGCATTTCTGTGAATTCTCAGACAAACAGCTTTATCTTAACGCAACAGTGTTAATAATGGCACTATTGTATTCTTGTCTTTAAAAATGTCTTTAGCACTTCTTCTCTGTTCCATATGAATCTACAGCATTACAGAATTGCCACCTTGCTAGTGAAATGAAGCAGAAAGATTGACAGAATCTCCCTGGACAACTGATCATCTCTTTGATGTTATCAGCTGGATTTTGCCAAGCATACGACATTTTTGGAATGGCAAAAAAAGACATTAACCATGTATCAAAGTGAGAAGATGTCATTTTTCTTGTATAATCTGGTACTATTTGCTTTAAAACAAAGTGAAAAAATGAGTTGAGTACAATCCTTCCCACTTTTCGTATAGTAAGCCTCCGAGCAGTCATTATTATTGCTTTCACTTCTTGAAAGGTGTCAGTCAAACATGCTTATTTTCCAAGCCCTTGGGGAACGAGTAACATTAACTTTTTTACTCTCATTTTTGGAAACACTTTATTTCAAGTGCCCATTAAGCAACATGTACTGCAGCTCATCTTGAATTATGATGAGTCTGACTTATGTAACTCATTTGATATGGATACTAAATTTCCTGCAAAATGTGTTTGGTATGAAAGCTCTATCTTTCACTTAGTCAACAAGATACAAGTTTTTCATTGGTCACAGCATTTGGTTTTCGCAATATTGATCAACATTCTCCAGCCTTGCTGATAACACTTTTTAAAAATGGATGAGGTATTCAATTTCTGTTATTTATAAGACAGGCCTTAGATGTTTCGGGATACAGTTTTAGATTTTTAACACCCTATAATGAAAAGAAATGCTAGAGAATATATGGAATGTCGGATTTGGTTCAGATTCATCATTTTAAATGTTTTTATCTGCTACAATGGTTTAATTAGAGGAGTCTGCTTTGGTAGAAGCATTTGTATAATGTTAATGAAACTGAGGAGCATGAAATGTGGTTTCCCTGTTTTTAAATGAAGCTACTTTTAGAGAAATAAATGAGAAATGAAGAAATTGTTGAAGTCACAGTGCATGAAATTAAGAGAGCCCAGACTTTATTGGCAACATTTTCCCCTTTTATGGAGTTTTTGATATTTTGATGACTATGGAATTGAGTAGTAATGGGATAGAGGTTAGATTTGTTTGTTTGTTTTCATTTACACACTTTTTGGAAACATGAACAGGAAGTTCATATTAGGCAACTTCTGCCTTCATCATGAAGATTCCGGCAGATTTATACAGCTTCAACCCAGTTGCATCATATTGACTTTAAATGCTAATTATGCTTTACCAGCCCTGGAGTCTTGCAGTGCATATGGTATAACCAATCTTTCTAGTATCTCATTGTTAACAGTTCTGTACTCATCTTTAATCAGTTGTTTTTGTTCCTATTTGGACGAGTTTCTTTCTTCTCAGTCACTACCATAGATTCTTTCTTTCTACATCTTAAGAGCCAACTACATTGCAAATAATGCAAAAAGCAAAATGCGAATAAAACTGCAGTCCATAAAACAAACTATTGGAATAAAAGTATTTTTGTTTCTTTGGTTGGAGAGTTGGGTCTGTTTTAAACTTCAGTTCATTTTCCTAAACTGCAGTAGATTCTTGCTTATCTAACCTTCACTCATCCAACGTTCTGTATTATCCAACGCAGTCTGCCTCCCATCTGGATCCACAGCTGTTTCAATACATTGTGATGTTTTGGTGCTGAATTCTTAAATATAGTCATTACTACATAATGTTACTGTGTATTGAACTGCTTTTTCTGTCAATTTGTCGTAAAACATGATATTTTGGTGCTTAATTTGTAAAATCATGATGTAATTTGACGTTTAATAGGCTTTTCCTTAATCCCTCTTTATTATCCAACATTTTTGCTTATCCAACATTCTGCCAGCCCATTTATGTCGGATAAGCAAGACTCTACTGTATATTCAACTGTTACAGCATTGAAGCTTTACTGTTTCTCTACTTTTGCGGTGCACATGGCTGTAACGTCTGTATTTTGATCAAATTGTGTGGTGTCAGACTTCTCAAATGACTTCAGAGTTTGGAACAATTTGTGAAACCTCCATTTGGAGTAAGTTTTTGGTGCTTTCCTGCCTCATAACCATTTGAATCTGTGACCCATATCTCTCCATTTCTGGTCTTTTGGTGACAATTATATCCACCAGATGTTTCAGTCTGTTCTTCCTTTATTCCATTTCCAAATAGACAAAGGAGTATTGAATTTTAGCCTAATCTGGAGGTTTTGGATTCTTTTTTTTTTACTTCTTGTAATGCTGTGCTTCATATTTCCTCCCCTTGCTATTCATCACAATTAGAAATATGTCCTAAGTATTTTACATATTCATAGCTAGCCCTTTATTTTTTAAAAAAGAGCTTTCTGGAGGATGGCAACAACTTTGTGTCCATCTGTTCCTCTAGTCTCAAGATATGTATTTGCATTCCTCCAGAAATACTACTGTCTGCTTGGTGAGTTGCCACAATTACACTTTTTCATAAATGTACAAAGTGACTTTTCCTTCCAGAAATGAAGGCTCACTTCCCTTAGGCAGTGACCTTGTCAAGAACTATTTCATGTGCACTTGAAAAGGAGAGGAACATGCTTTCTTGTCTCTTTAGAGCCCTCAAATGCTCCTAGAGTTTACTCTTCAGAGGTTCAAGACCCTTATGTGTGATTTTATAGATGGGTTGTTTTGTTTTGTTTTGTTTTACAGAACAAAGAACAGAAAGAAATAATTTCTCTGTTTTGGATGGATGATAGCCATACCTTGATTTATATGCGAAATCTGATACGTGCATGTGTATTTCAGTCCAGTATTAGGTGAGACCAGTGTTGCTACAGCATGGTTGGATAATTCTACCAGGCCCTGGTCAAATCTGCAAGATCTGGTGCTGTATTGTGGAATGTTGGTAGTATCATGAAGATATATCAAATTTCTTGTTTAAAACAATGTGCATTGTTTTAAAGGAGAACTTTGCTTCTGTCAAAATATTTCTTCTTGAAAACAAGGTATACATCCCTATATGCTATGCTATAACCCAAAAATACACTTTATTTTCCCAGCACATCCTGTTATATTCTGACAAATATCGTGGCCACAATAATGAGGAGAAGGGCTGCAGAAAATGCAGAAATTGAGAACTGTTTGCAAGCATCTAAGAGGTTGGAAGTTATCCAACCAATGTTGGAAGTTATCCAACCAATGGAGAGGGGGCTTTGGGCAGGGAAAGTGAGTCAAGTGAGTGGTTTACCATCCTGTGGGAGGCTTCTCTCATGTCCCTGCATGAAGAAGAAGATGAAGAAGAAGTTCTTTATTTTTTTACTCTGCCTCCATCTCTCCGAGGGGACTTGGGGCAGCTTACATGGGGCCAAGCCAAAAGCAACAGTTAAAACAGAACAATAAAGTAGGGGGGGGCAATATGCAAAACTAAATAAAGAATAAGGTGGCCAATAAGGTGGATAGTACCATATGGTAGCATAGGAATGGTAGCATAGAAATAGAGCAATTTAACTGGATCAATTAAACTTAACAGAAAAATATAGTAATCAAATATAGGAATTTGGATTCAGGTCATGAATTGGGTCATGATTCGGGTCATGATTCAGATAATCTGTAACAGGAGTTGTCAATCGAATGCACAATGAAAGATCTACGCCTTTAATTCCTTAAGGAATGTGGATAGGGAGGGTACTAGCCTAATCTCCCTCAGGAGGGAGTTCCAGAGACGAGGGGCCACCCCCGAGAATGTCCTTTCTCTTGTCCCCACCAACTGCGCCTGAGACAGGGGTGGGAGCGAGAGAAGAGCATCCCCGGAAGATCTTAAGGATCATGTGGGCTTGTAGGGGAGGATGCGGTAACGAAGATAGGTAGGTCCTGAACCATTTAGAGCTTTATAGGTAATAACCTGTACCTTGAATTGGGACCGGAAACTTATCGGTAGCCAGTGGAGCTGTTTGAACAAGGGGGTTGACCGCTCCCTGAAACTAGCTCTGGCCTGGCCACCGATCTTTGCACCATCTGTAGTTTCTGAACTGTCTTCAAGGGCAGCCCTACATAGAGTGCATTACAGTAATCCAATCTTGAGGTAACTAAGGCATGGACCACCATGGTCAAGTCAGACTTCTCGAGGTATGGTCACAGCTGGTGCACAAGCTTTAACTGTGCAAAGGCCCTCCCGGCCACCGCCGACACCTGAGCATCTCGTGTCAGTGCTGAGTCCAGGGGGACCTCCAAACTGCAGACCTGTGTCTTCAGGGGGAGTGTAACCCCATCAAACACAGGCTGCCACCCTACACCCCGTTCATCTGAACGACTGACCTGGAGGACCTCTGTCTTGTCAGGATTCAATTTCAGCCTGTTAGCCCTCATCCAGCCCATGGGAAGCTGGAGCTGACAGATGGGAACTCCCCCCATTACCCAGATTTGACCCACTGACCTTTTGGTCAGCAGTCCTGCTGGCACAAGGGTTTAACCCATTGCGCCACCGGGGGCTCCTATGCCTAGCTTACAGATCATAAAGACATTATCCTGATCTAGACACCATGGCTAGGCACATGCTCATATGAGACGATGTTTTTTAATCTTCCTCCACTAAACAGCAGAATTATATAATCATAGTGTTGGCCTACAAGGGCCATCCAGTCAAATGCTCCTGCCATGCATGAAGGCAGTTCGTGAATGAAAGTACAGGAGATGCTGGGAATTAGTGGGAACAGCATTGAGTGAATCCTAGGATTAAATGCAGCAAACATTACAGCTCTCCCACTTCTAATCTTGCTTCTGAACTAAAACCAAAAATAAGTGAATTAAAACCAAAAATAAGTAAAGACTATCTAATAACTTATTTCTTAATTGATTTCCAGATTTCATATCATGCAAAAAGTTCTCTGATCAACTTTTAGTCACTTCTTAATGTAAGAAGTTTTTGGACTGATTTATTATGTAGCTTGGGAAAAACAGCATGCAGCTCATTGTATATTTACCAGACAGCCAATATCTGGTCACAGAATGTGCGCTGTTCCCTATCATCTTGACAGGCGACTGTGACCAAAAATCAAATCATTGTCCCATCTAAATGATATTTTTATACATAATATTAACTATACATTTAATAATAGTGATGTCTTGAAATGATATTTTGGGCAAGATACACTGTACAAGGATGTAATTGGTTTTCATTAGAGGAGTTTCAGTTGTAGCATTTAAATTGTATGCAGATGGGTTTTTAACATAGCTAATTGCAGCTCTGCACTTTATCGAAAAAGCTGACTTGACAGTGATTATCCTTGACAGAACAGAAAGAAATAAAAATGATGTTGGCTTTGCACATGCTATGAAATGGGGCTGATGTCTACTGGCTCCTACTAATATGTGTGGCTCATTTTAAAGTATTTGGTAATTTTACAGTATAAAATTATGAACCTACTCTGCCATGAAATATTACAGCAGAGCTCCTCAAAATATTGGTCCATGGACTAGTGCTGGTCCATGAGCCATCACCTGTCTCTGGAGAGTTTCCAGGGAGGAAATTATAGCCAATGGACACAGATGTGGTGCAAGTTCTTGGCATACTAGAGGAAAAAAACCTTGGTTTGTCACATCAGATAGATAAGACTTTAACAACAGTGCATTAGAAAAAGGTTTGATATTACAAATAGAAACTGTAGTTTGTCAGAAAGTCCTCACCTCAAGCTTCAACTCCATTCTTCAACTCGAGTTTAGGGAAGCAGTTTTTGAATACTCAAGGAATGAGTTTAAGTTCAGAAGATGTCCTCAAACGCCCACATCAACAAGGAGAGGCAAATATTTCTATATAATTGTCAGTTGTCTGTTGTCTCAAATCAGCAAATAGCTGAAAAACAACCTCATTATATGGCTAGCGGTGGTACTCTGGTTCATAGAGGGGCGTGCAAAATCCAGCGCTCCACGCCCCGCATCACCCTTATCCAAGTGCGGATGATCACATAGGGGAAAGTGTGAGCATGCATGGCTTCCTCCCATAAATTGTATGACAACATGGGAGCTCTCTGTGATGTGAGCTGGCTCCGTGGGTGACCTTTGCTAAAATCGGCCATGCCACTGATTTTAGCCCTTTGTGATGAGGTGGTTATTAGTGACGTACAGTGAAGTGACCGAATCAATAAGAACTTTTCATGTTCTATTAATGCAAGAGGTCTATTCCTGTTGGTACTAAAAGCTGAATCTAGGCCTGTAGAAGTAATAGAATAGAATAGCTTTATTTTTCATTGTGCACAACGAAATTACATACCTTCCCCCCCCACAAACCACAAAACAACACATCCACCCCCCCCAACTACCACACATCCCCCAATGTCACATCAATGTGAAACCACAGAGATCAACATAGCCACAGCTCTAGGATAAAAACTATCCTTTAGTCTGTTTGTCCTTGTCTTTGTCACCCTGTACTGTCTGCCAGATGGCAATAATTTTAAAAAAGAATATGTCAGGTGAGCTGAAGCCCAAAGAATGCTCTGAGCTTTCTTAAGGCAGAGGGAATTATAATGTTCTTCTAACAAGAGGAAAGGCTAGCCAATGATTGGCTGTGCAGAAGTGGTGACCCTTTGGTACTCCTTCCTTTCAGCAGCTACCAAACCACATGCAGATGCAGTAGGTTAGGATGCTCTCTATAGCACAGTAGTAGAAAGTCACCAGCAGTTTTTCATTCAGTGGGTGGTTCCTTAGGAGTCTCAGTAGTACAGTCTCTGCTGGGCCCTCTTAACCAGTGCTTTCATATGGATGCCCCAGGCCACATCCTCCTTCATAGTGACACCTAGGAACTTGAAACTGGCCAGCCACTCCACTTGGTCTCCATTTATGGCCAAGGATTGAATTTCTGGTCTGTTCTTCCTATAATCCACTATGAGCTCCTTGTTCTGTTGATGTTAAGAACCAGATTATTGTCCCTGCACCATGAGAGCAGCCGCTCCCCCTCATCCTGATAGTCAGACTCATCCCCTTCAGAGATAAGCCTCATCACAGTTTGGTAATGATATTGCTATGGTGGACAGGGGTACAGTCATATGTGTACAAAGTGAAAAGCAGAGGACTCAACACATAGTCCTGTGGTGTCCCAGTGTTGAGAGTGAGAGCTGATGAGATATGGTGATCTAGTCTAACCCCCTAGGAATGTCTAGACAAGAAGCCCATAATCCAAGAACAGATTGAATAGGACAATCCAAGAGCGACGGGTTTAGACACCAGTCTATGTGTAAGGATTGTATTGAACATGGAACTAAAGTCTGCTAAAAGCATCCTTACATAGTTGCCCTGCCATTCCAGGTGGGTCAGAGCAGTGTGTAGCATGTGGCTATGGTGTCCCCTGTTTGTTTGTTTTTATCATGTCAGGAGCGATTTGAGAAACTGCAAGTTGCTTCTGGTGTGAGAGAATTGGTTGTCTGCAAGGACGTTGCCCAGGGGTCGCCCGGATGAATTGATGTTTTTATCAGCCTTGTGGGAGGCTTCTCTCATGTCCTCGCTCATCCGCCTCTCCCCGGATTCGAACCTGCGACCTGTCGGTCTTCAGTCCTGCTGGCACAGGGGTTTAACCCACTGCGCCACCGGGGGCTCCGGTGTTCCTTGTTAATCTGTTGGCTCTATATGCAAACAGATGTTTATCCAGATGATGGAGGCCTTCAAACAAGATGGAGTAATAGACTGAGATAAAGACTGGCTAAAGATAACACTAAAAACACTGACCAATTGGTCTGCAGTCTTTAAACACCTGGCCAAACATGCCATCCGGTCCAGCTGCCTTCCTAGAATTCACAGCCCTGAAAATACGCTTTACCTCATGTTCCTCCATGGTGAGGTTGGAGCTGTAACTGCCCTGTGACTGAATTCCAGCTACCTCTGGTAGCTGGAAGTCCAGCAGCTTTTGCCTGCTTACTTCAAAGCAGGCAAAAAATGATTCAACTCATCTGCCAATGAGACATCTCCCTCAGCAGGAATGTCACTGTTTGATTTACATTTAGTAAGTTGTTGAATCTCCTGCCACACCTGCCTCATGTTGTTTCTGTGGAAATGATCCTCAACCTTCCTCTTATACTCCATCTTGGCCTGCTGGATGCCTTTCTTGAGACTTGCTCTTTCTTGAGACTTGCTCTGATGAGACCTCGTCACCAGACCTGAAAGCATTGTTTTCATCATACAAAAGTTGCTGGACTTTCTTGGTCATTCAGGGTTTCTGGTTAGGGTAAATCCAGATGTGTTTGTCCACAGTGACATTATCTGTGCAGTATTTGAGGTTGCTCAGAACAGTTACAGAAACTGCTAATTGGAAACCCATCTGTCTTTTAAAACTTTTGCCTTTTCTACTTCTATATATCTCTTATTTGCTGCCATTTTCTTACTATGGCAGTGATCTCTCTACATTTCAGATGTCTCAAAAGCTGGGTTTCTTAAGTATGGAAAAGAGAACTATGATAGTGATCTTCAACCATCAGAAAAAAATTCACATGCAGAAAATGGAAGAGACTTGCATTCTGTTGCATTAGATAGCAAGATTAGAATCAATCGACTGATTGAAGAAAACCGATGAAAATTGAAAGGAATTTCAGCTAATATAAGGGGAAAAGGAATTCCTTTCTTCTTTTCAATTTCCTTTAATCAATTGATTGATTCTGATCCCAGGGAAAAAAGTCTACTCAACATTTGCATGACCTCTCTTCAGATGGTTGAAGATCACTGTCATGATTACCCTTGCTCTTCTCTTTTACATGAGCTATTTCAATCATTCCTTGTAGGATCTTTTTTTTCTATATCAGCTAAATTATCTTAATTAGGCAAAAATGTCTTACCATAAGAGCTGCTCAAAATGGAAGAAGGTGCGTTTCCTTCACTGGGAATATTTAATCAAAGTTTAGTTGGTCATTGCTCAGTGATGCTCTTGATTCCTGTACTGATCAGGATGAATAGACAACCTCCAAGTTGGGTTGTTGTAGGTTTTTTTCGGGCTGTATGGCCATGGTCGAGAGGCATTCTCTCCTGATGTTTCACCTGCATCTATGGCAAGCATCCTCAGAGGTAGTGAGGTCTGTTGGAACTAGGCAAAAGGGTTTATATATCTGTGGAATGACCAGGGTGAGACAAAGGGCTCTTCTGTGTTGGAGCTAGGTGTGAATGTTTCCTCCAAGTTCCCTTCAAACTCTTATGATTCTAAGAAAATGATGCTATACACACCATAATTCTAATACATTAAAAGAAGGATAGATTAACATGTATCAAACACATCAAATGGAAATGTTGGAAGTGGTTCAAACATGCTTCAATGTGCAGAGACAGCAAAATGGTATCAAAGGGATATATCTATTAGCCTCAAACATTCCACAATGGGTGACTGTCTTCCAAAGTTGTTGTGTTGTTGTTGCTGTTCCTCTTCCTCTTCTTCATTTCTAACCCACTTTTCTCCCCATAGGCAGCTCCTAGCATAACAGTGATGGAGAAATTCAGAGAAAGAGCTCACAATTAACAGATTACTGTGTTTGACAGCCCAATACACATTTGTGTGTGTGTAAACATAATATTATAATGCTTTTTTTCAGTATTGGCAGGACAGTGTTAGGCTCTTTTCCCACTATCATGGCTGCAACAATCTAAGTTTGATATTAGAATAATATATTTGGCTGAAAGAATGAAAATTCTGGCAGTTTTTGAATTTCTTAAAGGCTGCTTCTGTTTTAAAAGAAGAAAGTTCTATATAAAGTTCTTGTAAGTATATTCAAATAACTTAATATTTTATTATATCAGTGTGAAGTGAAGTGATTCTCCCAGTGAAGTGAAAAATTGTTTCAATGTGCTCCTGCCGACCGAATAAATGTTCTTAATTTCTCATTAAATAATAATAAAGAACGGAGCCAACTTATTGAGCCTTTTCATTCTAATATTACTCTGGTCACATGGGTTATTATAGTATATTTGACAAGAACATTCATTGTAAAACACAATCAGATTATTCAGAAAAAAATTATTTCAGTTTCCCCCCTCTCCATTGCATTTGCTATTGACATCAAAATGTAGAAATAGGTGGTCTATGCTCTTAGGATGGAAAGAGATAGAGTATTTGAGGATATATATTCTGAGTCAGGAAATGGCTATGCATACACCTCTGTTCTGTGAGGTATGGCCATGGAATGTTGGGGTGGTTAATCCTCCATGTCTTCTCATGACCTCTGTTCCTGACATTCATTTCTATTTTCACTATTTGTTATTCCAGGGGCTTTAAAAATGGCAGAATAGCTCAGATTCATATGCACAATGGTACAATTGTAGATGACATACAAAGAATGCAAAGTTATTTTAAAGAAAATGATTACATCCTGAAAGTATCTATAACAATGGTTCCCAACCTTTTTTTGACTAGGGACCACTTGACCAGGAACCGCTTTGACAAGGGACCACTCTCCAACATTAGTATCAAAAGGGTTACGAATCTGTTTTTGGTCAACTTTAGATTCAATTTGGTTATTTGGGGTGCTGATTCAGAAAACTGCATTGGATAGAACACATCAAATCTACTTTTGATACAGAACATATGCCATCCATTAATCGCCAGCTGGTCATCCACATAAAACCATATTTAATAATCTAGAGCTGATGTGGTAGTAGTAATCATAGAATCAAAGAATCAAAGAGTTGGAAGAGACCTCGTAAGCCATCCAGTCCAATCCCCTGCCAAGAAGCAGGAATATTGCATTCAAATCACCCCCAACAGATGGCCATCCAGCCTCTGTTTAAAAGCTTCCAAAGAAGGAGCCTCCACCACACTCCGGGGCAGAGAGTTCCACTGCTGAACAGCTCTCACAGTCAGGAGGTTCTTCCTCATGTTCAGATGGAATCTCCTCTCTTGTAGTTTGAAGCCATTGTTCCGCATCCTAGTCTTCAAGGGAGCAGAAAACAAGCTTTGTGAGTAGTCAGCCTCTCCCCTCCCAACAACCTTATTGCCTTGGCATTATAAGAGGGTTTTGCGAGACCGTCAGCTTTCATTACCATGTGGTTTTGAAGCAATGTGTAGTAATGGTGAGGCTGCGGACCGTATTTTCATTCTTGGGGACCACTGGTTCATTCTTGGGAACCACAGATTGGGAACCACAGATTGGGAACCACAGATCTTTAACTAAGCAGTGATAGGGTTGTTCTCTGGAAACTAGAGCACCATTTTATCACTGCTCTGTCATGCGTTAGCATGAGTAGCATGCAGATTGACTCTAGCCCAGTTAACTGTGTGTGTGATGAATTGGCTCATAAAAGAAAAACACACGAGACTTCGGCTTAAAGTAGAAAAGAAAATATTGTAGTATTGGCAGCATACAAAAACAAAGTAGCAGGATTGCTGTTTCCACAAAAGTAACATGAAACAATATCTTCTGAGAGATATCACTACTCAGCTGAGATAAGCAGGAATCCTTGTCCTCTTCTCATGGCTGTGTCTTCGCAGGACATCTTCAGCATAGTCCCCGGCTTACACAAAGCAGAACGGCACAGAGGCATATATCCACAATAGCATAAACGCACAATGGCAAAGAACTAAACACACAGTAGCTATCTTTATACACATGAAAATAACACTCTCAGTTAACTCTTCAATTAACTGAAACAGCTGTAGCACAAACAGCCTTGAACCTTACAGCAACTTAAAGTTATAGCACAAACAACATTGATCCCTACAACAACTTAGATAAAGTACGTTGCAACCTCTTAGTAGCAACATGCTCAGCTATGGATAACTTCAGAATGCTTCCTAATTAATTCTTCTTACAAATAATTTTCTGTGCTTGAATTTTAAACTGGTAAAGTAAATGAATGAAAATAAAAAAGGCAGTTAAGAAAATATCATCTCCAAGGATCAGGATTATATCTGGGATATTTGTATGGCAGGTTTAGAAACTTCTTTTTGGTAACAAATTAACATCTTTCTAAAATATTCTTGATTTTGAATTGTATGGAATTGTATCAGCCTAACTTAGATTGTGTTCTGAATCTACCCCATAGAGTTTCAAATGCCACAATATTCTATTGTCATTGACTGATTGAAACTGGAACTTGAAGTACTTTCTTTTTTGGCTTGAGTTTGTAATGCCAGAAAGTTCATTACATCACACTGCAATTTATACAAGTTGAGAACATTTCAGTAAAAATATATTTCAACCACCAAAAAAGGGCAATGTAGTAATTAGAACCAACCTTTGCTTCCGCTGACAGAAGCCAACTCATTTATTAAGTCTGTGTAACAGAGTAACACAGCCACATCACATTTGATTGAAATCTTGGCCAAGTCTGACAGATGTTCTCAACTCATTGTCAATCTCAAGTATATTTTAATGAGTTTCAAGTGGCTAGAGTGCCCCTCTGCAGATGTTCCTCTTACAAAAACTGTGAAAAAGAATTCTTAGGTCAATGACAACCTGGAAAATTCTTCCGAGTGAGTGTTATATGGGTGAAATTGTAAACAGTCAACTGGTGGTCTTGAGAATTCTTCCTGTCATTTTAAAATGATAAAGTGTCACAGTAAATACCTATGAGGGAGGGTCCTCTAGGGAACAAATTCAGGCAGGAAAATACTTGAGAAAGAGGTGTCAAAAGTATGTTGGCATTCCTAGACTTTCAAAGTAGTTTTAATATGGGAAATGACCCCCCCCCCTTTAAAACTAGCTTTTTAAATATTCTGCTTCCTGCTTTTGATGAAATTGAGAAGGCAGAACATGATATACTAGCATGGCAACACTCTGACAACAATGGGCAAGTTCTCTTTGTGTCACTTTATTTCCTTTCTCTGTTTCCCTCATATATCTTCCCCCTCTTTTTTCTTTTTTCTTTTTTTTCTTTTCTCTCTCTCTCTCTCTTTGCCTTGCCTTGCCTTGCCTTGCCTTGCCTAAATCTTCCATCAGCTCCAGCCAGGATAGCTAATAATGAGAGTGGATAAGAGCTAAAGTCTATGACAGTGGTCCTCAATCTGTGAGTCCCCAGATGTTTTGGCCTTCAACTCCCAGAAATCCTAATAGGTGGTAAACTGGCTGGGAGTTGTAGGCCAAAACATCTGGGGACCCACAGGTTGAGAGCCACTGGTCTCAACCTGTGGCACTGGACGTTACATAAATTTTAAATTTATGTTTCTGTTTTATATTATTAGGTCATTGTATGGTTAAGAGTATGTTCAAAGATTAAATGACAGGTGTAGTATATTGGAGATGTAAATTGGTTGAAGCAGTGAGTGGGAGATGTTGTTGGAATGATGTCCTAATGGTAAGGATGAAGAGTCAGATAGGATTAGAGTTCAGTGGAACAAAAAGGGAAATTGATTTGATCTCTGAGGAAAGAGTGGGAAATGATGTGAAGGAAGACGGAATAACACGTTTAAAGCTAGTTGATTAACACTGAGTTAATGATAAAAGGAAACCCAAAACTACAAATGTTTAGGATTCTTGTAGCAGTTGTACCTTCAGAAAAAGATAAGCATGTATTTAGACTGCAGTGTGGGACAAGACAAGATAAAATCTGGAGCACATTTGCATTGAAAAACAGTATTATTCCACTTTAACTGCCTTGGCAACTTCCTATGAAATCCAGGCTGATAATTCTAAATATCATTGCCTAAAATTGGAAGATCTTTAAATTTAATAGGATATTGATATGGCAGTTAAAGTGGACTCACAGTGCTATAATTTTATAGTGTGAAAGGACCCCTGAATTGTGCCGTGATTTTTACAGTTTGTAGTTGTGAGGGAGATTAACATGGTGGTATGGCAACTTAGTCTTGCAACACCCGGAGCACAACAGTGTCTTTCCTGATCTACAACTTACTGGTGCAGTAGGTCTGAAGATCTAGATCACTGAGTGAAAGGCTTCAAAGAAGAGCTTGATTTGAGGAAACATTTGAAGGAAATCAGAGTCACCATCACTGGTATTCTGGGATCCTGGCCTATTGCTTATGAATGCAAATATTTTCTTTCAAAACTTCACTTTTTCCTAAAGTTCTACAAATAATTTGAATGGAATCTCAGTATAGTTCTTCCCACTTTTCCTTTGATTTTTTTCCCAGTACACAAAGACATATTCTATCTCAAATATAACTTCTAGACATGGAAGTGCTACTTTTACTGTTTATTAAATTTACTGCCCCAACAGAAAATGAAGAAGGAATACTGTTTGATTTGTTTCCTAAATGTCTCACAATATGATATTACAGTCAACTGGGAAGGTATTGCAAGTATATTCTCCATACTCATATAAACAACAATAAACTTGAATGATATATGTTACTAATGACACATGTTATTGTGACAGAAACCATGATGTTAAAATAATTATTTGAAAAACCCAAGCTTTTCCTTGTCAGCATCTGGAACCTCTTGGGCCTGGGAACTTATTAGAATTTCCATTAGCTTTTATGTCACCAGCTGTAACCACTTCAGCTATGAAGCACTTTGTTTTTATCACGTCCATAGTGGTGATCTGCAGGCCTATTTTCTGCTAACAATCAATAGCTGTTATATTGGCTCCAAAATTATTTATTTCTTAGAATGATTACATTGACTTCAGGAGCTATTGCTTTGCAAGGAGAAAAGACTCTCTGCCATCTCAACAGCATTTACAATAAACAAAGTGAGATAATGTTAAAACATGATGAATCTAATCTCAGTCTGAAGGATCAGCAAGATATATGCAATCCCATTCTATGTGTCTCTTCTGACACATGATTGCCAAGTACAAGCAAAGTTCAGAAATTTTGGGACAAAATCTGATAGGTCCCTTTCTTACCCCCATGACAATGGTTCCCAGAATCCCAGGAACATGGATTGTTCTGGGAGTTGACATCCAAAAAAGTAACATTCCCAAGTTCTGCTCATTCCCAAGTTCGTCCAAGGCAAACTGAAGCTGCTTAATGTTTACAACATGGCTAAAGTTACAGAGGTGCAGTCCTCTTTTTCTCTGGATAAAATGTCTTCTTTAGATTGTGATGGCATGATTAGAATTAAAAGATGATCTGAGGAGAGAATTATTGCAGGCCTAGAGAAAGAAATGGACCAGGTTACTGACAATCCTGAAAACTGAATCAAAGGGCATGTGAGCACAAGACAGGTGGCTTTCCTCCTGGAAAAAATAGATTGACATATAAAGTATCATCCTCAGTACATGAAGGGCTCTAATCAAAGGTTAATTAGTTCTCAGATGCCAAAGTAATAGGCACTTTATGAATACTTCCAATAAATAGCTTTTAGAGTAATTGAGTGCTCTGATGACTGGGGAATGGCCCCTTCTGCCTTCCAGTCCTGCTATTTGACACTTAAAATAGTTGTAGTCGTCTTGATCTCGGAGACTGAAAGATAAG
Organism: Anolis sagrei; assembly: GCF_037176765.1. Taxonomy (NCBI): domain Eukaryota; kingdom Metazoa; phylum Chordata; class Lepidosauria; order Squamata; family Anolidae; genus Anolis; species Anolis sagrei. The sequence continues at coordinate 39,687,796 of NC_090025.1, forward strand.
AGGGGTGAGGTAAAGCCTTTCATGGAAGGAACCTTTCTTGCAAAAAAGGGGATGTTTCTATAAGTGTTTGAATCCTGGTGGTGGGGTGAGGGGATTTATAGAACATGTGTGGTCTCTTCCAATAGTGTAGTGAGAAGTAAGGGCACTTTTCAATTGGCTTTTTAAATAAAAAATGGAAAAGAAATTCTGTAAATTCTTAAGTTATGAAGCAAGAAGAGTGCAATCATTTCTAGGGACAAGATCTTTCAATGGTTCAAGTTTTACTAAAAAGAAACTGCATAATACTGAACTGGATTAGTACATTAGCTAAAGAAGTAAGATTATCATTTCCCTGCAACAACCATTTCACTCAGTATAAGTGACATGTCTCCCAGCTGCTTCCAGTCCTGTGAATGGCATGTATACTGATCCTGTGCTATTTTTTTTTCTTTTAGCAAACACAATAGCATTTCAAATTTCTATTTCTTCCTAGGATGGCCTAACTCAGTGCTTCTCAACATGTGGATTTCCATGTATTTTGGCTTACAACTACCAGAAGTCCTAGCCAGTTAATCAGCTGTTAGAATTCCTGAGTGTTGAATGCCAAAACATCTGTAGATCCACAGTTTGAGAACAACTGGCCTAACTGAGGCATTCAGGGACCAGAATATAAGGTGGAAAAATACTTTAGGAGGAAAGGAACATTTGATTTCTTCTCCAACGGGTTTGGATTTGGTTGCAAATTCCCCGCCACCTGTCCCATTGATTCAGCATGAAGAAAGCAAAGAAGGAACAATACTAATGAAGATTTTTATTTACTAACCTATTTGATGCCAACATTGTGGAGCAACCACTGTGTACCACATGGTGGAAGACATCTTATTATCATATAAAAGGGCAATACAAATAGGAAAAAAGAATACTATATTCTGTTGTAGACAGAATGGTTGGAAATAAAAGCATAAGAAACTGACTTCTCACTGGGAGTTATGTTGGGTATTGCTTCTATCCCAATGAAATGTAAATAGGTGCTGTCAGGTTGTGCTCTGACAGCCATGATTGATGAGAGGATATGGACAGTGTGTGGCTGCTGTTGTGCAGTGGGATAAATGAACATCTGTTGCTGTCCTGTACCTCCATTGTATATGCTGGGGGTTCAAGATGATAGCTGTTCCTTTTTCCCAGCTGCAGTCATATAAAGCTTTGGCACCCATGCCCTCTTCTGCCACTAGTTAGCTGTGGGAGTGGACCCAAGCATTCTCAAACCACAATTGTCATTAGACAAAGAGGCCCTTTGATACCTCTTTCTGTAATGTCTACCTAAGTATCTGCACATAATCACCAGTTATACTAACAGATGTCATATGTAGGATTGCACCCAAAATTATTAAACTCATTTCTAATCTAAATTTATTTGGAATTTAGTGGGGGAAACGGCTTATGAGATGGAGTCGATTACAAACTTGTTTTTTTTTTTGCTCTAAATACCAGAGATAATATGGCAACACACAGATGCAGTCAGTGAGAAATTTCATTCTGTACAACCTGTTTCTGCTAAGTTTTAGAAATACACTGAGGAGTATAATGCTAATTAAAAATCAATTCATGATCCTATCCTTTATTCAAGCATATTTTAAGCAATATGAATCACTAGATACTTATTCACAAGTTTTACCTAGGACCTAAACAGATGGGTATTCTGAAGAAAATAAAAAAGAGAAAATGGCTATATATCTTTACTTTCATACTCATGGGATATGACCTTTTGAGGTCTCATCTCAGTTGTATCTTTCAAAACATTTATGGATGGCTTACACGTAAATTTATAGGAATTATAATGTGTAACAGGATATTTTCTTTTCACATATTGTAGGAATCTGCCACAATATGCATCATGACTACTAATTTTGTAATGTGTGACTGCAACAAGCATCATGTTTCTGTTTTACAAAGGTGCTGTTTTGTATATAGTGAAGGACTTTTGCTAACAGCATAAAAGGTACACTGTTCTTTATGTCCTTTTAGTAGGTCAGAGGGTAAAATATGGTAGCAATCAGATTTATCATTTCAGGGAGTATTACGGGATTTTACAATTTATGTTGTGTCTCACAAAACCATTTATGTGGATTTTATTCCATATGCCCCAATTTCAGGTAATATTAATTATAGATGTTTTTGATGCGAGTGGAAAGTATCACTTGAAGTTGAAGATAACTCGTAAGAAGGAGGGACTTAATCTCCCATCTTAATGACTTAAGTGGGGCAATGCATCCAAAATTGACAGATGTTGCAAATTAGATGCAATTATACATTATTGGCATGATTGATTATAGTTATTCCATTGCTAGATGAAAGTACTTAATATATCATTAGGCTGGATTCTCAGAGTATTGAAGAAATGCCTTGTTGAGAACAAAGTTGTTTTTCTCTATAGGAGAAAACTGAAGAACTTTGACTCTTTTTGGTAAAGCTATCATAATTTGACACATTAACATTTGGGTTGCTTACAACTGCTTCTGACTTCCTACTCTGGTGCAGGGATAATTGATCCAGATAAAAGTGTTTATTTTTTTGTATGGTGGATCAATGTATCAAAAGCAAGAGGAGATACAAAGACAGATAAAGCCATTGAGATAAAAGAGATCAGAAAGATGATCTAACACCCCTTATATAAATCTACTTAAAGGTAGCCATCTTAATTTCTGACTCACCAATGAAGGAGAGTCTACTATCTTCCAATGTAGGCTGTTCCTTGGCTGAACAGTTCTTAATGTCAGGAAGCTCTTCCTAATGTTTAGTTGGAATGTTTTCTCTTGTAATTTGATGCCACTGCTTTGGCTCCTAGCATCTTGTGCCACACAAAATAAGGTTGCTCCATCATCTACATGGTCATCCTTTAATTATCTAAAGATGGATATCCTATTACATCTGAGCTGTTTCTTTTCCAAACTAAACCTACCCAAGTCCTTCAGCTGATCCTCATAGAGTTTGGTTTCCCAAACTTTTATCAACTTGGTCTTCCTTTTCTGGACACATTAAAGCTTATCAATATACTGTGGAACAACCTGCTGGAAGAGCTCCGACAGCTAAAACCATCTAAAGACCTATCTCTTTTGGCAGGCCTACCCAGAGAGTTTTTAAACATGAATTTTACATGTGTGCCCTTTGCCCCTTAACCCCTGAAATAACGAGACAGACAACAAAGGTATGGATTCAAATTGGGCAACTTTTATTGATTGTTACCTATTTAACTTTACCTGAACTAAACTAAGTGTCAAGGAACTTGGTGGCAAGCTGAGGCAGCGTCCCCAGCTACTTAGTGTGTGATGTCTGTGTGCCCTGGATCCCCAACCGGGCAACCTGAAGGTAAAAGTCTGGAGAAGCCTGTGTCCGATTATTGATATCGGCTTCTCTCTTTACTGGGCCAATTGATGTCCTCTCACCCATTTGTTGACTTCTAGGTGAGTGTTTGTTGTATAGTGCCCCCCACCCTTATTATTATTATTATTATTATTATTATTAACTTTATTTGTACCCCGCGAGCATCTCCCGAAGGACTCGATGCGGCTTACACAGGCCGAAGCCACAACACAATACAATAGAAACATAACAAAGCAAATTAAAAGCAAAGCAAATCAAATCAAAATTAGCAATACAACAGTAACTATACGTCGGGACAATATAAAAACTGGTTCGGCCGGTGAGAGGTACAAGGTTAAAAGTGCTGAAATGGTAGGAGGGGCGTCGGGATTAAAGTACGGTGTGCAGCAATATTAACTGTGCTAAAGTGCTATTAGGACTTGGGATGGGGGTTCCTAATCCGGGAAGGCACAACGGAACAGCCAGGTTTTCAGGTTCCTTCTGAAAGCTGTTAGTGTAGGGGCCTGTCGGAGATCTTTTGGGAGGGCGTTCCAGAGTCGGGGGGCCGCCACGGAGAAGGCCCTGTCCCGCGTCCCCACCAAACGCGCTTGCGACGCAGGCGGGATCACGAGCAGGGCCTCCCCAGATGATCGAAGCGAGCGTGTAGGTTCGTAGATAGAGATACGGTCACGCAGGTAGGGTGGTCCCAAACCGTTTAGGGCTTTATAGGTAAGCACCTGCATGGGTAAGCACCTTAATGGGTGCCATGTGTATACCTCCATGTCAGTGTTTTCCTGAACTATTTATGCTGGCCTAGTTAACCAAACCACTCCATCTAGCCCCTAATAACAGTATAGGGTAGGCGAAAAAACCCCCCAGAACATGAGAGGCAAAAAATTCCTACCCGGCTCCAACGGGCAACCAATTATACTGTCAATGGGCGGGAGTGGCGGGCGGAAAGTCAGACAAGACTGAAGGTAAGGGGCTGGCTCACGTGATAAGCCAGCCCCCGCCCCTCTTCCAGGAGGTTCTAAATGGAACCTCCCATTCTCTCCCTTCAGGGGGTGGGGCAAATCGCTCTCCCCACCAACTGCGTTGGTGTGGAGAGTCCCTTGCCCCTTAACCCCTGAAATAACGAGACAGACAACAAAGGTATGGATTCAAATTGGGCAACTTTTATTTATTGTTACCTATTTAACTTTACCTGAACTAAACTAAGTGTCAAGGAACTTGGTGGCAAGCTGAGGCAGCGTCCCCAGCTACTTAGTGTGTCATGTCTGTGTGCCCTGGATCCCCAACCGGGCAACCTGAAGGTAAAAGTCTGGAGAAGCCTGTGTCCGATTATTGATATCGGCTTCTCTCTTTACTGGGCCAATTGATGTCCCCTCACCCATTTGTTGACTTCTAGGTGAGTGTTTGTTGTACAGTGCCCCCCACCCTTAATGGGTGCCATGTGTATACCTCCATGTCAGTGTTTTCCTGAACTATTTATGCCACAGATTGGGGGCAAATGTCTATTTCGCCCCCATCCCCCACCAAGCCCCTTAAAACTTCCTGAATGCCTAACTGCAAATCAGCTAAAAATTGTGCGTTACCCAAATCCGTTAAATGTACACCATCAGAACGATAAAACTGTGTCTTATCATGTGTGATGTCCTTATGTGGAATGTAAGACCCCCTGCCCCGTGCTAAAGCCGTGCGCATGGCCCGGTTCACACGCTTCCTGGCCTTCTCGAGCTTCCTGACGTCACCACCTCCTGGCCACCGAAGGCGTGGAACAATGGCCGACCAAGCGATGTGAACCCGGGGCCATGCCTGCCAAATCTTCAAAATGTCAGCACAGGCCTGAAGATACAAGGCCCTGCCGTTAAGCAGGCCAAGATCGTTACCTCCAATATGGAGCACCAACACATCAGGAGTGGGCCTGCTCCTGTCCTGGAACAACAAGGGAACCAAACCGTCCCAACGAAGGCCCCGAACACCCTTCCACTCGACCAATGCAGTGGAAGCGCAACCCAGATGCTGGCCAAAGGATGAGTTCCTGGCGTATCTCTCCGCCCAGTGGACATAACTATGCCCACAAACAAGGATTCTCCATCTATGCGCCAGCCTGGCAGACTCTGAAAGAGAAACAACAAACTCACACAAGTACCGAGCGAACATAACGCCTATAAGCGTCCGATTTCCACCTGCCTATTGATTTGATGGCCTCCTCATTGAAACCCAGGTGCGCTGCTGAAGATGCCGCTCCGATTCGAAAAGAGTGAGTGCCAAATTTGTGAGAACCCAACCCCAGCATCTTCAGCGCCCTATCTGTAATGGTCCAAAACTGGTATTTTGTAAGGGGGGTGGAATCCTGATGACAAAACAAATATCCCCCCGCCTGAGCCCTAACTTGGATGAACTGTGCCATAGCCGAAACAGGGCAAAGCTCAGGGTCACTGCATCTGGCTAATGTAACTACAGCACCCCTGGCTTGCTGGTCCGTCTTGGACGAACGTACTAAAATTTGGAGGGTGTCCTGGGTAAGTTTTATATCTGGCAACACCAATGCCCGCTGGGAGACATCCCTCTTTGACATGGCAAGCAACTCACTTATCCTAAGAGCAGCGAAAAAGGCCGTCAAGGCAGCCGCATGGAATAACCGCTGCTCGTACTCAGATTGACACACCCTGGGCCATGTTCCCTTCAATCCCTTTAAAATTGTGGGAGACAATGGTTCCCTTTTATCATGCGATGGACCCCGTTGGCGTGCCCAACCCGCAATGATTTTATGGAGGCGGAAATCGTTTGTGGGATCCGAAAAACCCTGCGCTTTTGACCAGTAGGCCAACGCCGACAACTGGGACTTAATAGTGTGCGGCGCTAGGCCCCTTCTGCGTGAGTACACACAGAATTGCGCCAAATGTTCGTAAGGAATTGGTACTGTAAACGGTAACTGATAAAACTGTCTAAAGTCATGAAACTCCTCCACCACCCTCAGATAAGACTTCCGTGAACTTGGGGCTAAAGCTAAAGCCATACCCATTACCGCCTCGTCCCTCCAACCTGTCAAAGATGGCCTGGCATACGCTGTGGATGAACGTCGGCGCTGGGCGCGAGCTGTCTGAAGCGCTCCATCTGCATACGAGATAGAGCGTCAGCCAAAGAATTGTCTATTCCCGCTATCTGAAAGGCTTTAAACAAGATGTTATGCCTCAAGCAGTGCAACGTAAATTGCCTGAGCGCCCCCATCACCCTATTGGATTTGGAAGTCAAAGTGTTGATAACCTGAACGGTAGCAAGGTTATCACACCAAAAATGAACGGTCGAATTGGCAAAGGCCTCAACCCATACTGTAACAGCAACAAGTATGGGAAAAAAAATCCAAAAACGTTAAATCTGCTGTAATCCCCTGCGCGTGCCAACTGTCCTGCCAGACTTCGGCACACCAGTGTCCCTGAAAAAACACCCCAAAACCAACTGCACCTGAAGCATCAGACGCCACTTTAAGAGCGTCCTGCAGCCTTAACTCCTGCCTCCAGAATGAAACCCCATTAAAACCCTCCAAGAATGCCATCCAAATGGACAAATCCTCTCTAACTGAACGAGTAACCCTGATCCTATGATGGGGCAGTTTAACTCCCGAAATAGCATTACAAAGCCGATGTAAGAAAGCTCTCCCCGGGGCAACCACCCTACAAGCAAAATTTAAATGGCCAATTAACTCCTGAAATTCTTTTAAAGTGGCCTTTCTACGACCCAAAAACTGCTGAACCCTGCCCGTCAAGTCTGCCACTTTACAAGGGGGCAACCTGGAATATTGCTGAACCGTATCCAATTCAATTCCCAGAAAAGTCAAAACCGTTGCCGGGCCTTCTGTCTTTTCTTCCGCCAAGGGAACTCCTAACTCCTGTGCCAACCCCTGAAATGACTCGAGTAACCCATTGCAATTACCCGACCCGGAACGCCCCACAAAAAGGAAATCATCCAAATAATGGGTGACTCCAGACATTCCGGATTTGGTCCTAACGGCCCAATCCAAGAAGGTGCTAAATTGCTCAAAGGCCGCACAGGAAATGGAGCACCCCATGGGAAGTGCTCTGTCCATGTAGAAAAAACCCCCGAATTGAAACCCCAGCAGCTCAAAATCCGCCGGATGAACGGGAAGCAGACGAAATGCCGACTTAATGTCGCATTTAGCCAGCTCTGCCCCAAGCCCAAACCGACGAACTAGCTGCACGGCCGAATCAAACGATGCATAATGAACGGAGCATTGCTCACCTGGGATTGCATCATTCACCGACTTGCCCTTGGGATAGGACAAGTGATGAATGAGGCGATATTCCCCCTGGGTTTTCTTTGGTACTATCCCCAAAGGTGATACCCGCAACATCAGCGTTGGTGGCTCCGTAAATGGGCCCAAAACTCTCCCCTCCAAAACTTCCTTATCTATTTTACGCTGAACTAACTCCTCCATGCCTATAACAGATTTCAAATTTGGGGATAACGTATGAAACCGGGGACCCAACGCCGGAATACGAAAACCCTCCGAAAAACCTTCCCATAGGTATTTAGCTGACCCCCTATTCGGGTACTTATCTAACCAAACCTTCAACTGATCTAACTTAATTGGGCTGGGGCCCTTTTGGAACTGAGGCCTGTCCTGAGGGCTTCTTAACGAATTGGGTGTCCCTAGGATTCCCTCTCGCGGCTCTCCCTTTGGGGCAATTTCTGGACGGGTGCGTGCCATAACAAATTGCGCACGAGTGAGCATATCTACATCCCTTACGTGAACAGGCTCCCTGAGCAACAAATTCCCAACATAGAGGCTTTTGTCGCTGAGACTGCTGCTGGGGAGCCCCCTGCCGAAAGGGCTGCCCTGCCTTATTCTGAATGGTGTGCCCACTATCTGCTTTCAAGGCAGAGGAAGCCCTAGATGGGTTCATCACCTCAATCCAAATTTGATCATCAATCAAGTCCCAACGCTTGTCCGGATGGGAAGCCGCCTCGGTTCTAAACCGCCTATCATATTCCAGCCAAGCGTTAGGAGGGCCACTAACGTAGGCTTTGTTAATGATATTCTGATACTGCCACAAAGCCGTAGCCCTTTCCGGGGCAGCATCAGAAAGCAAGTTCGCATACATTGTAAAACAAGGGAGCCAGTTCTCCCAATTCTGCTCAACCTTGCGCTTCTTAATTTTTTCCTTACTATCCTCATCTAGCTCCTCCTTCTCCTTCTTATCCATATCCCTAAAGTATAGCGAAAAGATATCAACATATTCTTTTCTCAATATCTTCTCCAATGTTTTTGATGCCAAATGGGAACCCAAACCCGAAAGACTAACAGTAGGGGTCGCCTGTGGAGGCCATTTTGCAGTTCCCCAAAATTTGTTTGCTTCCCCAGTTCGGGCTGACTCTAAGGTAACAGTAACTGGCTTAACCGCTTGAGTGGTGGCATCATCCGTCTTCTCCCCCGTCTTGGGGTCCAAACCACCCTCCGACTGAATCCCAGCTGCCCCCTGTGACTGCACCCCCACCACCGACTGAGCCCGTCCCTGGCCCCACGGCCATGTAAGTGAAGCGGCCGTACTAACTGATGTGATTGCGGGATTCGCTGATGCGAGTGAGGTGCAAGTACCTGCTGGGACAGCCGTCACCAATTGCTCGCGCCCTGCAACTTCGGAGGAAGCAGTCATCGACCCAACTGTCTGAGTGGACCCGGCTGCGGCACTGGACCCGGAGGTCAATGCCGCGGGCTGACTAGGTCCGGCCACAGCAGCCGCCGAAGACCCGGACGCGGCCTGCACCTCTGGACGTGACTCGGTGCTAGTAACGGTCTGCACAGCTGATGACACCAAAGTAGAACCCTCAGCGGCCCCCGGAGCAGCCGATTGGTCAGGAAGCCGGACCGCCCTTTCTGCCCCCAAGGTCGAAGCCGACTCTAAAATAGAAACCCGGGACAACAAAGATTTAAACAGTTGTTTCTTACTTGCCTGGCGAGCAGACGAACTAGCCCCAACCAAACCAACCCCCCTATTCCTTTCAACTTGATTAACACGCTGCAACAGGGCCTCTAAGTCTTCCATAGAGATGCCATCTTCCTCCGACGATGACCCATCCTGTCGTAAGGGTCGCTTGTGGCCCGACTTCTCCGCGGGACCCTTCCCCTTAGGGCCCCCTTTGTTCTTCCTTGAAGGCATCCTACAAAAATGAAAGGGGAGTAGAATGCCAATGAGAGCCCGCTCCACACACCGAGCGCTATTGCCCCCATGGCAGCCACCTATCCCCTCCCTAAAGCAGTGTGAAATTGCCCACAGGACCACACAAACATAGAATCAAAGAGTTGGAAGAGACACCCTGTGCCATTCCATACCACCCAACTAAGCTACGTAGGATCATAGAATCAAAGAGTTGGAAAAGACCCCCATGTCCCGATACCCCCTCATCCCTCCGCCACCTATCCCATATGGCGAATAGAATCAAAGAGTTGAAAGGGACATTTGCATAAATAGCTGCCTTACTCAGGAAGCCCACATAAATTGGCAAGATACCGCCATTCATGAACTATGCCTTCAATAATGTGCTATTGCCACTCAAAGATGTTCTACTTAACATCATATGACGCAACAGGACAGATTAATAGCTAAGCCTTAAAAGCTCTCTCCGAAGCTCGCTTTGGTAGTGCAGTATTACTCTGTGTGAAAAGGGGGGCATTTTCAATAGAAACTTGAGAATTCAGTGGGCAAAGTAGATCATGCGCTAACATAAATCAAAACAACCCCCTTCACCAATAAATAACCCCTTAACATGAAGAAGCTGCTGACTAAGAGGCATGAACACCACAAGGGGAAGGAGAGGGTATGGGGGTTACCCTTGCAACTTGGAATGGGGGGGGGTGTGTGCTGACGAAGAGGCATTAACACCACAAGGGGAAGGAGAGGGTATGGGGGCTACCCCTACAACTTGGAATGGGGGGTATGGGGTTGTCCAATGCCTTTCAAAGTCACCATAGACCGTCCCAACTAAGTATTACCTAGTGTTCACTTATTTAACCATTTATTTTATTTGTATGTTCGTTATCATTATTATTTCATCCTTTATTCTATATGGCAGGGATCAAACTACACCCTCCTTGTTCTGAGGGCATTGCCCTGTCCCTAAGCCACCCAGAGGAATCATGGCACAACGCCAAAGGCTCTCACGCCTATGCCCCACGAACTGCGTCACAGACGCTCCTAAGATGGCGGCCGCTAATGCACAAATGAAAACCGGCCCCAAAATGGCGGCCGTTCCCGCCAAACTTCCCTGGCTGCCTCCCCACACAAAATCAAAATGGCGCTGAGAAATTTTTGCCCCCCAAAAAATGCCAGCCGCGGGCGCGCAGCAAAAGACGCGCCGCGCGCCGTTTGGTTCACGGCCCTTGCTAGAGCGCTCGCCACGGGCACGCTGCCAGCGCCCAGGAGCATCCATGAAATCATGCTCCTAACAAACAAGCGCGGCGCGCTCCGCTCAAAATGGCGGCGGATGGCAAAACGACCACCGAAAATCGCGCCCGCCGCGGGACGTAACGCGCAGCCGCGAACACCGGCGCCGATCGCGCCGCGCGCTGCCCGCTCAGAGCCAGAGGCCTAACGTCCAGACCCCGCCACTCGACACGGACGGGCCCTGGCACAAAAGCGCGCCGCTTCAAAAGTGCAGCCGAGCGCCGCCCAAGCCCCCGGCGAACCGGAGAGGCTCTCGCCAAGGCCTCCAGCCTCGAAGGGGAAGGAGGAACCGCACCCTCCTTCCCAAAGTGCTCCCCACCGATCTGGAGCACAGCAGAAACACGTCTTGTCTCTCGGAAAGTCAGACAAGACTGAAGGTAAGGGGCTGGCTCACGTGATAAGCCAGCCCCCGCCCCTCTTCCAGGAGGTTCTAAATGGAACCTCCCATTCTCTCCCTTCAGGGGGTGGGGCAAATCGCTCTCCCCACCAACTGCGTTGGTGTGGAGAGTCCCTTGTTTATTTTTTTCCCATTATTTGAATACATATGCTATAGAAATATATTTTAATATGTATCTTTTAAAGAAATACATTTTAATATGTGTATTTGTGGGATTTTTGCAAAGTTTATGTGTTTTAATTACTCTGTCTCCAGCCACAAGGAGAGGCAGGTAAGAAATATAATAATAATAATAATAATAATAATAATAATAATAATAATAATAATTTAAAAGCAGTGAGGAACTTTGGTCCTGAAATGTCAACTACACAATAATAGCACCATGATTCTACTGCAACTGTCATAAAATCCAATGGAATCTTGTGATTTGTAGTTCATTGAGGCACTAATGCTCACTCACAAAGAATTAGACCATGGCGCCTGGTATTCATATTCCTTCTGGTGTGTGGTCTAATTCTTTAGTATTGTATTTCCTTTGGGTTATTTTTGTTTGCTAAAAATATAAGTAGAAAGTATATTAGAATTCATAATGGATAGTTCTGGGGTGGCTTAGGTCTGAAAACAAAGTGCTCATTAAGGTATCAGTTTGCATATTTATCACCAATATTATGTTTTGAAAAATCTAATGACTTTAGTGTAGCACCAATTAGAGAGTTGAATTCCACACATTTCTTCTCTCCTCAATATTTAGCATACTTAAACCTAGCTATACTCTTACTACTTGGTCTTTTTCCTGACAGCTTTTGGAAAATAGTTGAGTAGTAAATGCCTCCATATGTAACCGTTCCCTTATGCTCACGATCCTATCCAGCAATAATGTTGCCAAACTACTGTTTTGACCACATGCTAACAATATCCAGTGTAAGGAAGAAGAAATTTGGGGTCCTGACACACATAAGATAGGAACTGGGTCTCATTGGTGGTTTAAGATCATGTGGATGGCTACAGAATTTTTGTCTTAAAGTTCAAAACAGTTTCTAAAATGCTTTAAACTAGTGATGAAAGGAGTATAATAGAGGTGCCAGGTGAGACTTTCTAAGGTTGGATTCTACAGATGGGGCACCCTGGCTGATAAGACCTTCATTCTTATTTCTACCTGCCTTTGTCTCATTTGGTGAGGAACACTCCTATAAGGGCTGCAGCTGATGACCTTGGTTTAGCTAAAGATGCTAAATATGGATAGCATCTGCACTGTCTCCCAGACTCAAGCTGGTTGGGGCTTTAAAGGTTAAGACCATCACTTTGAACCCATCTTGGAAATGGAGTGACATAAAACAAAATTTCATAGGAAACGAAAAGTAAGAGAGCAGATGGGTTTCTTTAAAAAAAAACACAGCTGTGAAGCTATAACTCAGTTTCATACAAACTGACCTCTTGGTCAAATATATTTTGATAGAAGCCTTCTTAGATTTGAGCTATTTCTTTTGAGCAACTTTTCATTTAAAAATATTTAATCTAATCAGCCATACCTTTCTCATGAAACAGTGTGAGTATTAGCCTGTTTCTGGCACGCGGTGTTATTTATTTGTTTTTATTTCATGCATTTATATATCCCACTTTTTTCTTAACATGGGAGCCAAAATAACTTACAAGAAGGCTACAACAATATACTGGCAGTCTCCAATTTACAAACAAGATAGGTTCTGTAGGTTTATTTATTTACCTTATTTATATCCTGCCTTTCTCTACCCTAATGGAGACTCAAGGCGGCTTACAATCGCACCTCCATGGTGCCTTAAAACATACAACATCAGTTAAAACACAAGTTAAAAATTAAAACATAATAAATATAATAAAATACATTTCAATGAATCACGTCATTCAGAGTTGTAGTGTAAAGGCAAATCTGTAGTGGAATTGCACATTTTCCATGCTAACATTCCTGCACTGCTCTATTTTTCAAACACCTGATCCCAGAGCCAGGTTTTGACTCTCTTTCTGAACACTAGGAGGGAGGCTACCCTGATATCACTAGGGAGGGAGTTCCACAACCGAGGCACCACCACTGAGAAGGTCCTGTCTCTTGTCACCATCAACTGTGCTTGCAAAGAAGGTGGGACCGAGAGCAGGGCCACCCCAGACGATCTTAATCTCTGATGTAGGGAGATACATTCAGTTTGTTCTTAAGTTGAATTTGTTTGTAAGTCAGATACATTTTAAAACTGTAACACTACACACATACACGCACTTTGGTTAGCAAAGGAAAGAGTTAACACTCCTGTAGTGTTTGTGTTGTTGTCTGTGCCCCACTCAGAAGTTTTCACCTCACTTTCTGTCTCTGTGACAATTGGATTTTGCAAAATTTGGCTTGCTGTGCAAACAAGAATTGGCAATAAAGTTTCAGTGGAGACCCCTTATCCCAACAATAACTCTTTCAGGAGTGAATTTCCCTTCCTAAGGGTAGATTTTTCTCTCTTTCTGTTGTCGCACCCGCATTTGTAACTTTTAGTTGTTTGTAAGTCAGGTGTTTGTAACTCAGGGACTGCCTGTAAAGCTAAAAGCTTGATATTAATATATATTTAAAGGTACATGTTGTTTTAAAATGCTGTTGATCTTAAAAAATATAAAATCATTAAAAAGTTTAACATTAAAGGCAAGAATCCAGCATACCTGCCAATAGGAAGATTACCTGGAACTACTTTACCATCATATGCCTGTTAAAAAAAGGTCCTTGCCAAGTTGGTCTCCTATACGAAGGCTGTGTTCTGTATCTTCACCAAGGACCTTGTCACACAGCTAGTCTTGCCACATCACAGCAGCACTCTCCCGGGGGGAACGGGGGACCTGTTGCCTCGCAACCCACATCATCACGCCTTGCCTGGCCACATGGGAGGATCCTTCTAAATTTGGCTTAACCCTCATTTCCTAATGGAAAGACAAGGAGCTTCTTGTTGTCTGCCGCTGGTTTATCTTCAACTGAGGTAGGTTTTTCCCTCAGTTCAGCCATGGAGCTACCATGGAAGTAGCTTTACTGGGTGTGATGGGAGCAATCGGGCACTGTGGCCAAAATTTAAAAATCCTGTCACCACAGCTGAAAAGAAGCTCATGTGAAGAGGTCCTAGGTGAACCTGTGATGGTGATGAGACTAAGGACCTCCTCAGATGCAACCCCTCTCCTATTTCCTTACACTTTAAAGACATTTCAGGGATGAAGTGCTATGGAGCAGATGTAAAACTGCTTGTGGTTGCCATCCATTGCAATTTGTCGCTGAAATGTAGTAGAAGTGTAGAGGGGGGGGGGGGCACATGGTGCATCAGGAGCTCAGAACCATCTTCTGAGGTGTTCTGCCAGGCTCTGACAGAAAAAGATAAGGGCCGCTCAAGGAAAGCGAAACCAGTTCCTGAGTGCTTGGAAGGGATTAAAAGTTCCAAGCATGGGAAATATGGTCAGATGAAGCATTGTTTAAAATCCTGCTCAGTTCTTTTCCTTGTTTCAAGGAAGCTGTGGTTGGAAGATTCATGCTTTTTTTCTCTTGTGATTACACTCATACCTTTGATCAACATTTCCTAAACGGTTTGGGACCCGCCTACCTTTGTGATCGTATCTTTCTCCATGAACCAGCCCGAACTCTTCGATCTTCAGGGGAGGCCCTCCTTTCACCCTTGCCAGTTTCTCAGACTCGCCTTGTGGGTATAAGGGAGAGAGCCTTCTCCTCTGTGCCCCCCCCCCCCAACTCTGGAACTCATTGCCTGGAGAGATTAGGCAAGCCCCTACCTTAGAAACCTTTAAAAAGAATCTCAAGACCTGGCTCTGCCATTGCACTTTTGGAGAGTAGTTACATATTTTTAACCTATTGCTCCCCTCAGTGACTTTGTCCTAGGAATACAACCCCCTTGTATGAAGGTCAGTCTATCACCCTGTCTCTCTATGAGTACTCACAAATAATCCTGCTCCTTTATCTCACCCTGAGTTCTTAAATCATTTTATGTACATGCGGCCCATTCACTGTCATTATGTTTTTTTTGTTTATTGTAGTCATATGTTCTGTATTTTTCTGCGATGTTGTTTATTTTATTGTAACTTGTATCTTATTTTAATGTAATTTGTTGTATGGGCTTGGCCTCATGTAAGCCGCACCGAGTCCCCGTAGGTGAGATGGTGGCGGAGTATAAATAAAGATGATGATGATGATGATTATTATTATTATTCTTTAGATTTTGTTAGAGAAATGTGGACTTTGTTTTTGGACTTTGCTGAACTTTACCTTGGACTAATTTGTTCCTGCTTATCTTATTACCTAATTGGATTTACCTATTCCTTTAAAGTGTTTTTTTACTTTGCTGCTTTTATTTATCTTCAATAAAAGGATTGTTTTTCCCTACTCAATGTGTGGTGTTTTAATGTAAGAGGGTTATTCCTGTCCTGGAGTGCAACAGACCCACAGATTTAGAACCACTGATTTAGAGCAGTGTTTCTCAAACTCTGCTTCTCCAGGTGTTTTGGACTTTAGCTTCCATAATTCCTAACAGCTGGTAAGCTAGCTGGTATTTCTGGGAGCTGAAGTTCAAAACACCTGGAGGAACAGAGTCTGAGAAACATTGATTTTAGAGCATTCTCTGCTGAAGTGCTATTGCCTACCAAAACACAAACTCTAGGAGTCCAAGTGATGGAACTGTGACAATCAAAGTAGAATAATAGCACTATAGTGGTTTAGTGTGAATGGGCCCACCTTATTTATTTATTTATGGTATTTTTACATCGTCACTTCTCTACCCCTGAAAGGG
The DNA here is from genome assembly GCF_037176765.1 of Anolis sagrei. Lineage (NCBI taxonomy): Eukaryota > Metazoa > Chordata > Lepidosauria > Squamata > Anolidae > Anolis > Anolis sagrei. Next base: position 39,703,782 of record NC_090025.1, read on the forward strand.
GACTCAGGACGGCTTACAATGGGCACCAATATGATGGCACTACATAACAATAATAAAACCACAATTGAACATAAATCATAATTAAAACAATACACCAGCAATCATAAAAACAGTAAAACAGAATTAATGCAGTTTGACACCACTTTAACTGCCATGGCTCAATGCCATGGAAACAAGGGAGTTGTAGTTTGGTGAAGTGTTAGTAGGTTAAAGACCTTGTAAGTAGGTGAAAGACCTTGCAAAATAACAACCCACATGATTCTATAGCATTGAGCCATTTAAAGTGGTGTCAAACTGGATTAGATGCACCACAGATGGCAATTCATTATAGAGTAAGAACATTTGGTTACCATCTCAAAATGATTCCTCCAACAAGCTCTTGTAACTGGTGCAATTCATTACTGTTTCTTGTGGTATACAAAATGTACAAACGCCTTTTTAGAACAACATACTCTTTTTACTGTATCAGAGATTTCAACCGAATCATCAGCAAGGAATTCAGCTTCCACCCCCTGCCATTGTGTAAACTGCACTCAGCTCAGACAAGAAAACTGTTGCTCTTAATCAAGCATCATTACCAGTTCTTTGGTAAATTACATGCATTTTAAAAGCTTATTAGCAGCTGAAAGGGGGAAAAGCAATGCATTCTAAAACACAGATCGGTGGGATATGTTTTATTATTCCTAAAAGATCAACATTGTTCTGACAGCGCTTTTACTGTTGCTTTAATTTTCTATAAAGCTAACTCCTTCTCTGTGTGTTTTTCAATGATTTTATACAGATCATATATTACCATCTAAAGGGACAAAATAGAAGATCACATACCATTAGTCTGGATTAATTAACACAGAATAATTCTTCTCCCTTGATTCAATGCTCATGATTACTAAAATTGATTAGGACACCCACCCTCCCCGCCGCTAACTACATTGAGAGTGTTGAAACTAGATTTGCCAGAATGAAAACTGGAGAGGGTTTCAACATGTTTCATGTTTGTGTAAAAGAGGGAATTTCAGCAGATGTTGCTTGGTACAAAATCATATAACAAGCAGACCTGCTATAATTTCCTTTTCTACACAATGATTAAAGGGATTGGAACCTCCTCCGGCTTTCATTCTGACAATCTAAGGCCCCTTCTACACTGCCATATAATCCAAATTATCTGCTTTGAACTAGATTATCTGAGTCTACAGTGCCATATAATCCAGTTCAAAGCAGATAATCCGGATTTTATATGGCAGTGTAGAAAAGGTTTCAGGCACCTTCTACACTGCCATATAATCCAGATTATCAAAACAGATAATCCAGATTGTCTGCTTTGAACTGGATTATATGAGTTTACATGGAATATAATTAAGTTCAAATCAGATAATTTGGAGAAGAGGTCTGAGTGTCATGACAAGCAGTCCGGCCTAGTTCAGCTACTGCTGCAGACAGGATGAGGTATGCTTAACCCTTCCCGAGGTTGCCAGGGAGTGTCCAGAAGGTATCACAGTTCTCAAAAATTATTGTTGAAGACGATGAAATGAGCACCACTTGAAACCCCAAAATAAAGAGTCCTTTGTGGAGTGCCTCTGGGTAGCAGACAGATGTTGTATTCTTGCTCTGGACCCTGGCTCTGCTGCCTTTCAATTTGTATTAATGAATGCCCGGTTTTTGATTTCTGGACTGGGATCTTGGTTGCCATAGTTGTTTCTTGGCTGAATACTGACTCTGCTGCTCTTCAGACTCTTGGCATTTTGAACCCTGGATTGTGACCCTGGCTATCGTTTGCTACCGAGTTGATTCTGTACTTCTCTGGCTTGATTTTCAACCTTGTCACATTGGGCTAAAATTGGTGGAATGCACTGATTTAGCCTCAGTCACCCATGGAGGTGACCAGCTCCCATCATACAATGTCACACTGGCTCCATGGGTGAAGGAGAGTGGAACTGGTGCATCGCTGCCACGACATGACAGGCTTTCCATGTAGCCATTTACTTTAATGGGAGAAGCAGCACACTCCATGCTCCCCCCCATGGGATTGGTTACCAGAGTAGCCTGGCAAGGCGGGGCATGGAATGGCTTCTTTCTGACACCCCACGGTGAAACAAAGCAACGTGGGACACTTTCAGCGGCCATGTGACAAGGTGGTTGGATAACTGAAGTTTGGAACTTGGTTTGGTTAACCCTTATTGGCTTGTGTTTTGTATTTCTGTTATTTAGACTCTGTTAACGGACTCTGATCTTTGGATTGTCCTTCTATTGTTTGTTTAAACCTCAGCCATGATATTGGAACACTGTTCATGATACTTAGGCCTTAAAACGCAGTGCATCCTAAAGGAAAGTTAAAATATCTGAAACTGTAAAATATGGTACATTCCTTGAACTCTAGTTAGTATTTACTTTAAATACTAAAAACCCATAAACCCATTCTTTCATGAATTGAAGACACTTCTGTAAACTGCTCCAAATTTGTTTTGGTGGACATATAGTCTGAGTGATGTAAAGTCAAAGTTGAGAAAGATAATCTTGCAGAAAATCTAGGATGCATAAATTATTCTTAGAAAGGACTTTATCTCATGAAGGTGGCAAATGAGCTCTGAAGCAGGACCATCACTTTTTGCAGTTATATTAACAAGAATTAGAGTGCACACTATTGTTGAGTTTGGATCAGAAATCACTGAATGTGTTTGGTCGACTGTAGGGCATCAATTCATTAAGAATGTTCTCTTTCCCCTGGAAGTTAACTTCACTCTTTATGTGGTGAAGTGATGACAAATAATGCAGTAGTTTCAAAGAAATATGAACGAGTCAGCTGCATCAGAAGCATAAAAGTCTTGTAGCAAAGTTGGCAGTTAATATTAAGTTGCCTATGATGGTAAAAGTGTCTCTCTCTTTCAGCAGTGTTTCACAAATCACAGAACTGAACTTGTCCCACAACATTGACCGAGGATTGAGTTTATGGAATGTATCCTCTGAACTGTGCTGTAGTTTCATGACAAAACTGTGAAATTGAGGTTTACAAAGGTGTCTGTTTATTCAGCATTTCAGGCCTAATTCAAGTCTATATTCCTTAATGGCCCTTGATGATCAAGGAACAAAGCAGTTGATTTTGTAGATTGTGACGTCCAGAGGTGGCCCTAGGTAATTTTCAACGGTAAGCAAACAGTATTTTGGTGCCCCCCCCCCCCCAACCAATCACTGATAAATATTTTCTGTTCGTCGTGGGAGTTCTGTGTGCCATATTTGGTTCAATTCCATCATTGGTGGAGTTCAGAATGCTCTTTGATTGTGGGTGAACTATACATTCCAGTAACTACAACTTGCATATGTCAAGGTCTATTTTCCCCCAAGAGCGCCTCAAGAACACCCCTGGGCAAAATCAACTATACTGCAAATGCTTACTTTGCGTAATGGGTTGAGCCGCCCCTGGTGACGTCTTTTGTGGTCTCAAAACTCTCCATTGGGGGGGGGGGGGATAAATTGATTGGTATGACATTCTTTTCTCTGTCTAAAAGTTTAAAAGGTCTATGCATTACACAACCACAGTGTAAGTAAAGGTAAAGGTTTCCCCTTGACATTAAGTTTAGTCGAGTCCAACTTTGGAGGGTGGTGCACATCTACATTTCTAAGCCAAAGAGCCAGCATTGTTTGTAGATGCCTCATGTGGTTAGCATGATTGCATGGAGCGCCATTACCTTTTTGCCGAAGTGTTACCTATCGATCTACTCACATTTGCATGTTTTCAAACTGCTAAGTTATTAATAGTTTTCTCTGCTTTATTTTATCTGTTCTGCTAGTCTCTTCTGAAGAACTGCCAGAGCTTTGGTTTTTTTAAGAGTGTGGGGATCCCCCAATTGCGCCTTCTCTATGTAAAATTTTCTCTATTGATTAAAAAAGGATTAAGTACTATTTATTATTATTTATTATTTTACAATATTTCTCAAAACCAAAGGTGACTCAAGGTGGCTTACCACCAGGCTATGAAGTTGGGTATAGGAATCCTACTCTCAAAATCTAGTTTTCTGGAATGGGAGACAATAAAGGAAAGCTGGTCTTCCATTAGAAGACTTTTTTCAAGGAGATAAAGTAACTGGCTGCTTCTGCCGGAAACTCTAAGGCTGTATCTGTATCACTGGTGGCATTCCTTTTTGTTACAGTTGGATAAGTTTTTAGTATTTGAGGGCCTCAATAAGGTAAGACTGTGTATCAAAGTCTATACACATATGGATAATCTGTCCTCTGGCCAACTCCCAGGTGAAATTCTGCACTATCCTTGGCTTCAAAGAATTCCATAGGATTCAAGCAGAGCAGTTAGGATGGAATCGTAGTGCAACAACTGTGCAAAGTCAAAGGGATTCAGAAGTCCCTATGGCACATCCAGTGATTTCCATGTAACCCTCAGAACCCTTGAAAGGACCTCTAAATTTTCCTCATTGCTGTATTGATTTGCAAGTGGTAGTACTTTTGGTCAAAGTCGTAGGGGAAAAGCAAAGACTTCAACTCTCTGTCCCTCATCACCAGAGATCCAAAGTTTGTAAGGTTCACCCTACCATTATAAACTTTGCCTTTTCCTATCACAGGAAGGGAAGCCTTTGACATCTAGGATAATGTTAACTGTCACCAGTATATGCATGTGCTGGTGGAAGGGACAGTGCACTGGATATCTGTATGTTGGTAGCTTTTGACATAGTCCAACAGTGCATGTAGTCCTCAGATACAAAAGAGGTAGTCAACAGGAATACTAGTGTTATCCCAGGTTCTGATCCTAGGTTTTCTTCTTTAAACTGGACTATATGAGTCTGCACTGGAATAAACAGAAAACCTGGGATCGGATCCTTGGATATAAGGCCTGTCTGGAAGGGCCCTCAGAATTTCTGGTAGATAAAGCCAGGGATTCTGTGGGTCTCTCTCTGAACCAACCTCCCTTCATGGAAGGTCATCTCTGCTTACTTCCATTGCTCCATTTGCTCACCTTGCTCCTAGCTTTTAGGCATGTCAATTCTGTGTAAGAATAATGCACATAAAACATCTTGCAACTGGGAAACACAGTCATTCTAATGTTTTCAGGTGTGGGAACCTCATGGTATTGGAGGTTTTTCTGGCTTCAATGATAGTAAGAAGGAGCAAACAGTCTTTAGATGTTCTCTTCACTGTGTACTGTCCATTTACCAACATAGCAAAAAAGAGAGAGACAGAGACAGAGACAGAGAGACAGAAAGACAGGTTTCCATAGTCCTCGAAGCCTCACCCAATGTATCTATACAGGATAAATATATGCAGTCCATAAACAATGTGAACAAAACATGAATTTGTTTTTATGGAAAATCAAAATATACCAGAGTGTGCCTTAGTTTTTCTGGCTTTATAGGTGGATATTATGAACACTGCATCCTACACAAGACACAGGCTGCCAAGAATGAAGCATGAGCTATTCAAGGATTGCAGGAGTTAATAAGAAAATGAATGTGTTTAAATGTTGCAGAGCCAAGCATCTACTGCATGAATGGATGGACATTGTCCCTTGAATCAAAAACCCGGAGAGAGAGAAAAAGAAACATAATGCTTGTTTAATTTTTGGCTGTACTATTTTCCAGTTTCTTTCAACCAATGTTTTAGAAAAACCTAGCATGTTGAGATTTGAGTATGTTTTATGGAAATAAAACAGTTAAAAGCTAGCCGTTTGGCAATTCTACACAATTCATTCACCCTTTCCAGGTGATATATTTCAGCATAACTGAGTTAGCACATACGATTTCTTCTGAAAGATGAAAGAATAAGAGGTAGGAACTGATCCCTAGAATCTTTGGGTAAGGTGGTTTGCTTGTTATTTTCTTTTTAATTTTTTTATTGTAGTTCCACTAAACTACTGTAAACACTCATAATAATTATGTATCTGCAGGTTCATGGCCTTAATAGATAAGTTCAATTTTTTGGTGTGGTTATTTGTATACTTATCAGTGGAATGATTATATCAGATTTAAAAACAACTCTTTTTACAGCAGTATTTCTTTTCATCCATAGGTTCCAGTTTCTACTATTTTTCTTTGTCTTGTGTGTGTGTTTTTAAGAAAATATCAATGCCATACTGCCTTCTGTTCTTATCATATGGTTGCCAATCAAGTAGGCATGATAAATAATTGCATAAAGCCTGACATCATAGGAGAAAAGAAATACGATGGTCCAGATAATAATCCCTTAATATCCAATGCAGTTGTTCATCATCTTTACAGGGTTATGCTAGATGAGCAATCCAGTGTGAGGTTGCCAGCTTTGTATTCTGATATATTTGTGGACATCCATGAACACACCAGTCTTTCATCACATCTCATCAATGAATGGATGCACTAGAGCAATGGTTCTCAACCTGTGGGTCCTCTGATATTTTGGCCTTCAACTCCCAGAAATTCTAACAGCTGGGATAAGATGGCTGGGATTTCTGGAAGTTGTAGGCCAAAACACCTGGAGACTCACAAGTTGAGAACTACTGCACTAGAGGCAGCCAAGGAAGAAGGTACCAATATAGGAGTTCCATTGGTCTGGGAACTGCATCAAAAATCAGCGAAGGCCCAAGGCGGTGCTTGCTAGATAATCTGGATGAGGTCCAGTTCTATGAAAATTCATTATCATATGCCTTCAAGTTGATTCGGACTTATGGCAGTTCTATCATAAGGTTTTCTTGGCAAGATTTGGATTTCCTCTAAATAAAAGCAAAGTTTGTCTTTTCCCTCTTAAGCTGAGAGAGAATGTGATTAGCTCAAGGTCGCCCATTAGGTTTTCATGGCTGAGCAGAGATTCAATCCCTGATCTCCCAGGATCCTGTGCAATGTTTGAATTATTACATTATGCTGGCTTTTACCAGCATAATGAAAGTGTAGATGACCTTCACTTTAAAAGTAGAGATTCACCCCTCTTATATTATCAGCAGTCCTGTTTAGAGTTCTACCTCCCCATCACACTCACACGTGGAAACTTAAGAGCTGGCAATACATTAATCTTACATTCATCACAAGGTCAGTATTACTTTTTTTGTTTTTAATCAGGAGAAACAACAATATTCAAAAACCAAGAGATCTCTTGCACTGTCCAAAGCCCTTTATATTAAAGGAGACTGGCACCCATTTAAAACCACTTCTTTCCATGGGATCCTATGGTTCTGCATCAAACCCCATAGGATACAAGAGACAGTAATCCAAGTTAAAACCATTTCTTTCCATGGAATCCTATGGTTCTGCATCAAACCCCATAGGACAAAAGAGGTAGTGATCCAGGTTGAAACCATTTCTTTCCATGGGATACTATGGTTCTGCATCAAACCACATAGGATATAAGAGTCCGTAATCTGGGTTAAATCCATTTCTTTCCATGGAATCCTATGGTTCTGCATCAAACCCCATAGGATAAAAGTGATCCAGGTTGAAACCATTGCTTCCATGGGATCCTATGGTTCTGCATCAAACCACATAGGATACAAGAGACAGTAATCCGGGTTAAAACCATTTCTTTCCATGGAATCCTATGGTTCTGCATCAAACCCCATAGGATACAAGAGACAGTGATCCAGGTTGAAACCATTGCTTCCATGGGATCCTATGGTTCTCCATCAAATCACATAGGATACAAGAGATTGTGGATGGTTGGGCAATGAAACAGGATGGGAAACTTGTGATGGTTCCCATCCCACCTGTTTTTCAGTTGTAAACATGGGACTAGAGTGCAATAAGAGGTAGGAGCTTTGAACACGATTGTTTACCTGTGTTCAGAATTGCCTCCTTTCAGGACATTTCTGCCTCTTTTCAACCCTGGAACATGTGATGAGCTACGTGCCTCTCCATCCTTAAAATGTGGCTGAAGTGTCCTACTGGGAAATCTCACAATGTGATAAGGTGGTTAGTGATAATATCACGTGGTTTATGTCACACACTATCCCTATCCCACTGTAGGCATATGGTGTTACCTAAAGCTTTTGCATCTTTTACCAAGCCTGAGAGCAGGGGTGGCTTATGGTTTTGATATCAGGGATGGCAAATCCAATCTGGGTTTAATCTGAATTTAGTGGAGAGAGGGTTCTGTATGTTAGGTAGCTACTTTAAGGTATACTGAACAGACCCCCCCCCCCCCACCAATTAATGCCAAAGCTACTAGCCAGAACTAGTTGGGAGTGAATGATTGCTATATATGTGTATTGTTTTTATACTCCAGAAATCAGGTCACAGACCTTTATGATTTCTATGCCTGTTTCTGCCACACCCCCACACTTGTCAAGCAGCGAAGCGCTGGCTCTCATTCATCTGTCCCCTGCAGTGATCTGTTAATAACTGAGTCGAAAGACATACTTGCCATTGGTTTACTACATTTGTGTGAAAGTTGCTGCTGACAGTGTGCATGGTGACTGCCTAAAAAGACAGTTTGTTGGCAGCCTGACAGCTGTAGACGTCTTGGCTGCTTAAGTAGTACTGAGGCCCTTTATACCCTGCAGTAATCCTATAGGAAGGTTGGAAACCAGCCAAGCCTCAAGTATAAAGAACATGGTTGTCATGCCTGCCTGTGACTTCTTTTGTCAGCTTTCTCTTTCTCGCTCTCTTTTATTTGAGGAGGTTAATACCTCTTTTGAAAATGGAATTCTTCAAAGTGAAATCGAGAGAAAGGAGGGAGACCCTTTTTTGTTAACATGTATCAAAGGTAGTTATTCTTGTAACATAAAGAGTCCTTGATTTTTGCAGTTTACTTTTTCACATGTTGATAGCATGGGCTTCATATCTGATGGCCCATATTTGATTGTTATCTAGCCCTGTATCTCCTCAGTGGCTAGTGAATAGGAGTGGATTCCTGCAAAAGAGTATGGCAGTCTCTAGTCTTCATTGGGTTGTTTTTGACTTTGGATATGCTGTGATCAGGTAGACATACTATTGAGCAATCTTGTCTGTGTATATATGTGCCTTCAAGTTGCCTGCAATCTTGTGGCAATTCTATGAATTTGACAGGTTTTTTTTAAAAGGGAAGGAATACTCAGAGGTGATTTGCAATTTTCTTCCTCTGAAAAATAGCATCTGGTATTCTCTGGTAGGTTCCCATCGAAGTACAAATGAGGCCTGACCCTGCTCACCTTCTAAAATTACATAGAATCTGGTGCCCTCAGGGGATTTAAATTCTACAGGGATATTCTTCAGACTGTTTTTGGTTGGTATAGTGTTTTTCTTTAGTAAAGGTAAAGGTTTTCCCTTGATATTAAGTCTAGTTGAGTCCGACTCTGGGGTGGTGGTGCTCACCCCCATTTCTAAGCCGGCATTGTCCATTGATGCCTCCAAGGTCATATGGCTGGCATGACTGCATGGAGTACCGTTAACTTCCCGCTGGAGCAGTACCTATTGATCTACTCACATTTGTATGGTTTTGAACATCTAGGTTGGCAGAAGGTGGGGATAGCAACAGTTCACCCAGTCTAGTGGATTTGAACTGCTGACCTTCTGGCCAGCAAGTTCAGCAGCTGAGCAGTTTAACCCACTGTGCATCCGCAGTCCCTTGTTTTTCTTTAGCTTAACTCTAAGTTTTGGTATTACAAGTTTATAGTCTGTGGCACAATCTGTTCCTTGTTTTTACAGAGAGAATGAGACTTCTCTCTATTCTGCTTCCAATTATGTCACCTGTTTGACTTCTGTATTGATCATTAGATGATGTCCATGTATGCAGTTGCATCTTGTATTGTTTAAGGAACATATTTGTTATGGAGAAACTGTTAGCCTTGCAAAATTAAATCAGTTGCTCTTTTGTTGGATTTTTTAAAATTCTAGGCCATATTTTCCTACAAACTTTGCTTCTGTTTTCTACTTTTGCATTCAAGTTGCTTATGATTAACAAGAAGTCCTGTTTTAGTGTGTGGTCTATTTCCCCCTGAACTCCAGAATATAATCAATTTCTTCTTCTGCTTCTGTAGTTGGAGCATAACAAGTTATATTGTTATACTGATGGGTTTCTCTGATATCTTATTGATATGACTCAATTAGACTTTGCATTATATCCTTTAACTACTTTTGATCCATCTTTCCTTACTATTAATGCCACCCTTTTCCTTGTCCAAGAAAACCTTATGAAATCCATGGCGTTACCATAGGTCAACAGGTGACTTGAAGGCACACACAAACATTTCAGATTTGCAGTTCCTGTAATTATCTGACTCATAATGTCCCATTCCTGTCTACTTTGGCATGCTTGCCCCAAGTATTGCAATGTTTATACATTACATTTTTTGTTTTACAATATCTATCTTGCCATGATTGATGCTATTCACATTTCATTTTCCTATAATATAGTTTGTACAGCTTTAGACATTCTTTTCACCTCTGAGCATGTCAACAGCTAAATCCTTTTCAGGTTGAGTTCAGTAGCATCATTCGCCACAGTGCTACTTGTAGTTGACCTCTGTAGTTTCCCAGTAGCGTGTTGAGTATCTTTTGACCTGGGAGTTTCTTCTTCTGGCACTGATTCTTGTTTTACTTTGGATTGTCTCATTATAGGGTTTTTGTGATGAAAGACATTCAGAAGGGGTTTACTATGTCACCTTCTCTGCAGTACTTACAAGTGGTAGCTAGCTATAGTGCCACTACTGTTGCCCAGTAGCATCAGTAGTTTAGCAGAATTTATCAGGTGCCTCTTCAAAAGCCTATCTGAGTGGAAGATTCCAACAAAAGCACTGCTATGATTTTGCCTCAAAGGAGTAAGCAACACAACTGCCATAGAGATGAGGTAAAATCCATTCTCCCTTTTCCTGTTCACATGTGATCAGTAAGTGATTTTGAGCTTTTAAGAGCCGTAGCAAACTAGGATTTTGCGAGAGCAAACTAAGCCAGCACGAGCGATGCTCCGCCTCTTTCTCCGCCTATTTCCCTTTGCTAGGGCAGGGTTGCGAGCATACGCTCGTGCCGCAGCAAACTACAGGAAGCTTGCGCTCGGGCTTGCTCCAAAGCCCCGCCTCCCCCCCCCCCCCCGAGGCTGCTCTCTCTCTTGCTAGCGTGCCTGTTTTCCATTGCAGAGGGCAGGGATGCGAGCGTACGCTCACAGTTTAATTCTGCCAACTGCGAGAGTACACTCGCATCGCTTCCCTAGCAAGGGAAAACAGGCACACTAGCAAGAGAGAGAGCAGCCTCGGGGGAAAAAAAGGCGGGGCTTTGGAGCGAGCTCGAGCACAAGCTCGCTCTCACTTCCAGTAGTTTGCTACGGTTCTAACCTTTCCTTTTTTATGTAGGCATGCACAGTTAAAGTAGGATTGGTTAGAATAGGGTCCTGTTTATTTTCAGCCCGAGCATTGTTTATTACAGACATGCTACTGTAGCATGTAACCAAAAGTCTGTGTTTCTTCTGCTCTCTTTCCCCACGTTTCCAGAGTTTAAAAAACTGCAGCTAGACAGAGGAGAAGAAAAAAAGGCTGGCCTGGACTGATGCCAAAGAAGCCTTTGTAAAAAGGAGATTTGCTGTTAGACACTGTTAATTGAGGTAAGTCTGTAATTGACTTGGAACAAGAACAAAAGATGTTCCCCATGGAACAACTTTGGAAGCATCCAGGCACAGTTGAAGATTCTTGATTGTGTGTTGGTTCCAAACCTACACTGGAAGGTAAAAAATTCTGTTGGTTTGCATAATATTTGGCAATGGAGTTCCTGAATAAAAGTCTGTTTACAAATGTTGATAATTTTTGCTCCCTTTGTTACTGATAACAAGTTCCTTTCAATTGCTAGCTCAGAGTAATTGTGGGAGATGGAAAAGCGAGGCAGGGAAGAACTCAGAGATGTTTATTCTTTTTGGCACAAATGTTTAATTGAACAAAATGGGATCAGTTAGTGTCAGTTTTCATCAGTCCACAAACTAATGTACAGGATAATGCCTCAATACACTTGAATTTTTCATGATTCATATTTGTAACTATCCCTTATTAATTTTCCTCATTCAGAGTTGTTTGTGGGAATCGTCCTTCCTGGAGTAATGGCAAAAAAAATTCTGTTCTGGCCCACCTAATCTCCACCCTCTGAATTCACCTGATGCTCTATGGCAGGGGTCCTCAAACTTTTTAAACAGAGGGCCAGGTCACAGTCCCTCAAACTGTTGGAGGGCCGAATTATAATTTGAAAAAAAAAAATGAATGAATTCCTATGCACACTGCACATATCTTATTTGTAGTGCAAAAAAACACTTAAAACAATACAATAATTAAAATGAAGAACAATTTTAACAAATATAAACTTACTCATATTTCAATGGGAAGTGTGGGCCAGCTTTTGGCTGATGAGATAGGATGGTTATTGTTGTTGTGTGCTTTCAAGTAGTTTCAGACTTAGGTTGACCCTGACGGAGGGCCGGGTAAATGACCTTGGAGGGCCATATCCGGCCCCTGGGCCTTAGTTTGAGGAACCCTGCTCTATGGCATTCTGGGAAAGGAATTCCTAGGAGAAGTTGTCAAAGAATGCAGATAATGATATTACTGTTTGGTCCATCAGTGGGAAACTATTAGGGGCCTGTTATAGTACCTCAAAATAGATTACCAATTTCCAGGAAAGGCCTTTTCTACTTAAAAGAAAACAGTCTAATGTTTACTTCCCAGCTTCAAAACAATATCTCATGAACTCAAATAGACTTACTTTACTTACTTAGGCGATCCCTCAGGATGATTGTTCTCTAAGTGTAGTGTCTTGGTGGTGGGTCTGTAGGTGGCTGTAGAGCCCTTTTCTTGATCCGCAAGTTCTCCCGCAGTGAGGACATCGGTTTCCAAGTAGAAGGCGGTCCCAGTCAGGTTTGGCTTGATCTGCCTTCCTCTTTGCACATTTCTCCCTTTTGCCCTCCATTTGTGCCTCTTTGAATTCTGCAGCACTGCTATTCACAGCTGACCTCCTGTTAGAGCACTCAAGGGCCAGGGCTTCCCAGTTCTCGGTGTCTATGCCACAGTTTTTAAGGTTGGCTTTAAGACCATCTTTAAATCTCTTTTTCTGTCCACCAACATTATGTTTCTCATTCTTGTGTTGGGAGTATAGGAACTGCTTTGGGAGACGGTGATTGGGCATTCCAGTGCAGTAGATGACGTAGGAGCATCATTTCAATGCTGACGGTTTTTGTTTCTTCAACATGCTGACATTTGTCCACCTGTCTTCCCAAGAGATTTGCAGGATTTTTAGGTGGCAACACTGATTGGAATCATTCCAGGAATTGAATGTGATGTCTGTAGACAGTCCATGTTTCACAGGCATATAACAAGGTTGGAAGAACAATAGCTTTGTAAACCACTTGAGCTCTGTAAGTGCAGCATTTTTTCAAATGAAGCAGAGTGTTTGAGGATCGGGACATCCGTAGGGATACCAAGGTGCTTGTTTACAAAGCTTGCTTTGTATGACTGGCTAAAGGAAAGAAGACATTAATAATAATCAATTCAGTAAGAAAATGAAAAATCATATAGTTCCACATCTTATACCTCCTCCTCACTAGGATTATGCAGGAGTTTGGTGATGGTCCTACACACCGAGAATCCCCACCCAACAAAGAAAAGACTGGTTGGAGGACTTTGGAATTGTAATATGAAAAAGTAGCTTACCCAAGTTTTGACTAAGGGTGACTAAGTTCTGACACAGAGACTTATTCTAATGCCTATTCCAATCCTAATTTTAAATAATGATGGCACTTCAGCCATTTTATTTTCTCTCTGTTGTTGCCTTTTTAATGCTACCCAATTTAAAAAATAATTTCCCTGCATGTGTAGCATTCATTTTCATTGTTCTGATTGCCTTTTTCAGTATGATTGAAGCTGATATTTAATATGCATTTGACTCTATTGTGCAAAACAAAGCTGTGTGTATCCCAGGTACAGCCTGCCCTTCACATCAGCCTATTGAAAGAAACAATTTGAAAGAGCCCTGTAGAAATGAAAGTTTATAACACTTGAAGCAAAATGAAACCAAGCTTTTCTTTATTGTAGTAATTAATGCGGTATCAGTGGACAACACCTTTCCTTTTGTTACAGGCAGGGCTGCTCATTATATCTGGGGATTAAAAACTATATTCAGTTTAATCTAGCTCTTCTTTCATGTGATACCTCAGGGCCAAATGGAGTGAGCATGATCATTAACATTCTAAAATCCTGGACACATTTTAATATTGCCTATGCCTAATTGAAGTGTAGATAGTAGGGTCCCTTTTGCAGTCCATGTGTATTTTATTTGTTCAGCTTGAAAATATCTACAGAAGCCAAAGTAATTAAACTACATTTCTACATCATCAGAATTCTGCTTTTTGCACTACAGTATGACCTCTGTATCCACAGGGAATATGGTCCAGAACTTGTGCTGAAAACAGAAAACCATGACTAATAGCGAGCCCTATTGAAAGGAACAACTTCCACTGAAGTTACCATAGAGTTGACCTAAAAGACCTAGATAATTCCTAGAGGTATTTTCTATAGAAATTTTCTAGGACCCAGAGTGAGTCTATTGTAACTTCTAGGAGAGGTATACTATAGAATCACTGGAGGATTTAGAAAATTCCTAGAGAGGACATATTTTCCAGATGTAAGTAGGTGAAACACTTGCATTGGGGATTTAAATCAAAGAATAGGAACAAACAAATACCTAAACAATCTTCAAAGCTAAAAGTAATTGATTCTCTGGATAACCCCCTTGTTCCTATTTTAACAAATCACACATCAATCATTTTAGTTACAGGATAAATATACATTAAATTGTTTAGGGAGGGATAAAATCCTAACTTTATTAATAACTCAATTGATTTCAGTTACTAAGGGCACATCTACACTAACCATTTAGGTCAGTGTAACGTGGGATCCACCCCACTGTAGCTAAATGCCACATGCAACTGATCCAGTTTTTGTTGTTGTTGTTTATTCATTCAAGGCATGTAGCCGGGGGGGGGGGGGGGCGGGCTTGAGGGGCTTCAGCCCCCCCCCCCCAATTCTCATGGTGGTTCACGAAAAGGCCTTACTGGTGCATTATTTAAACTGTTATGTCTATTCATATCATGATCTGATCACCATACTCAATATATCCCATATGCATGGGGGTATTGGGGTAATGATACAAAAGGTTTGCTAGGGTAGACCCTCTTTCACTCAGACTCAGCCCCCCCAAAACTCAGCCCCCCCCCGAACCCCCCCCTGAAAAAAATTCAGCCCCCCCCCCCCGAAACGAAATCCTGGCTACGGGCCTGATTCATTCAGTCACTTCCGACTCTTTGTGACCTCATGGACTAGCCCATGCCAGAGCTCCCTGTTGGCTGTCACCACTCCCAGATCCTTCAGAGTCAAGCCAGTCACTTCAAGGATACCATCCATCCATCTTGCCATTGGTCGGCCCCTCTTCCTTTTTCCTTCCTTTTTCCTCAGCATCATTATCTTCTCTAAGCTTTCCTGTCTTTTCAGTTTAACCCAAGGTAAAATTCCCTTAACTCTTTCCCTGGGTTAAGCTAATTCCTGAACCAGGATTTGGATTGCCTTCTGAGTTAGGGACAGCCAAAGCCAGTTGGGCTGGTTCCTAAATGGAATTGCCAGGAGTTATCTTCAAGCCATTCCATACTTCAGGGGCTCAGTTCCCTCTCATCCACTCCTCTGTGTCATAGCTGTCCCCAGCAGTGATGTCCCCACGTAAATTGTTGGCAGCCATCTGCCAGATTGTGGCCTTGTTAAGGAAACTGGGCAGGAGAGAGGTGGGAATACCCCCTTTGAGCTGTTTTAGTAAACCACGCAATGGCTGAAGTCAGCCCCAATGGTCAGATTGGATGGCATGTCATGGCAGTGACATAAGTGGGGGGCGGGGGAAGGGGGGTTCCCTTTAGGGTAGTCAAAATGGCCAGTCAACGGGGACTCTCTACCACTCCAAGGCAGCACATGGAGTCCATATTGAGTATAGCTTAATGGTCAAGGTAGAACTGTCCTAAGTTCCCCCTTTTCTGGAAATTCCTCAAAAGCCCATGGAATTACTATTATGCAGAATGAACTGTAAATTACTAGTAATTATTTTTATTAATTTCAGCTCTGATTTGCAGGTGATAAAAATGATGCTTCATTGTTATCTGTGTTTCTGTTATTACTCAGAAGCTTATTTCTGGGTAGCAACCTGATCCTTTGATTAGCTTTATCGGGTTATTGGATTGATACTGCAGTTTAAGAATGTATTTGTATGTGTAAATGTTCCTTCAAGTCACTTGTCAACATAGGGTTTTCTTAGGCAAGAAATATTCAGATGTAATATTGCCATTTTCTTCCACTGACAGGTAGCTTACATCACCTGCTATTCTTTGGCAGTCTGCCATCCAAATACTAACCAGCGATAATACTGCTTAGTATCCAAGATTACATCTGATCTAGTGTCTTCAGAGTATTTAGATAGAAATATTTGACTAGTGGCCTTGAGAAGATTAGTTGCATTGTAGACTAATTTGTAGATAAGGAATTTTGTGTTATGTTCTGGGGGATTCTGTCAGTATAAAAATAATATGTGGCTGTTTTTTATGTTTCTATCATGTTGCTTCTCTACTGTATTGTTGCACAGTGAAGTTGAGTTCAACATTATTGCTGAAAGATTTCTCGTCTTTATCCTTTGCAGATCCAGGCTGTTGAATAGATGTATCAAAAAAATTGTTTGTTTTGTCAGAAGTTATGGTATATAACATACAGAAATTTATTTATTTACTTCCCGTCTACCCCGCCTTTTTTGACCTGGGACTCAAGGCAGCTTACAAATCTGGCAAAAATTCAATGCTGCACAGGGAAACAATAAAATACATCTCATAAAAATATAAACAATCTAAGCAATCAAAACACATAACAGTCTATGAAATAGATGCTTGTACAGGTCAAAGTTTAAACAAAAGCTTCTTCTGCTTGTCATTTTCAATAATCTAGAAATATCTAATAACTGTATAAATACAGAAGTCCCTGAGTGCCTGATTCATTTCATTTTTGTTACATTTAAAGGGATTTACAACTGTTATTCCATGTACATTATTGCAGCAATTTACCCCATGGCATCTTGAAGATCATAGGCTGGACATCAGGAGAATTCAACTGGCACCAAAGTAAAAAGAATGAGAACTCAAAGCAAATCATTAAATGAAAGAGATAATAATGTCCAAAGAAGGAAGATAATTTATGGTAAAGATCAAAGATGTTGCTTGAGACTTTATATAGCTTTGATTCCATTGTTATCCAAACTCTTTTCTTTTGCTCTGATGGCTGAAAATTTAACCAACTCTAAAATAAATGTGAGCAGCACTTGGATGGACTGCATAGGAGAAACCATTGGAATAGTAAAAGCTGTTAAAAGAACCTCATCTTTAAAATTTGAGAGCAATTCAATAGTCACACATAAGAGAATTTATTACTTTATCTTTTTAAAATGGGAGAAGGAAGGGGGAAGCAAAGATACAATGTAATAAGAATTGCTGTGGCTGGAACATGTCACAGGATGGATTTGCAAAATGATTTATAGTTTCCAAATCACTACCTCTCTGAACTGCTGCACTCTGGATCGCAAGTATCCTAGAAGCAAGCAAAATACAGCAGAGTCCTTTCACAGCAAAAACACGCTTCAGCCTGTCTATCAGCGGAGTCCAACTGCAAGCATCTGACCTTATCTACACTTTGTTTAATAAACTCACTGATTCAGGTTTTCATCCAAAATATCCAGAGGTTTTAATCTTCACTGTTGCAATATATACATTACAAATGTATCATCAGGATACGTAGATCCACTTACAGGCTTGTCGTTACAAACCATCAGATCTTCAGAGAGTCAGATACCGAATAGACAGATACTCACAAGTCATGCAGGAGAGGGAATGATGGAACTTTTTAGCCCTCTTTTATAGCAACCTGCTGACAGGTCATCAGAAAGGGAAAATGGCTGATGTAACCCCTTTGCAATATACTTCACATGGTTATGACTCAGCCATTACCACATCCTCTTAGGTATTTCATCATGACATTC
This sequence comes from Anolis sagrei, assembly GCF_037176765.1. Taxonomy (NCBI): domain Eukaryota; kingdom Metazoa; phylum Chordata; class Lepidosauria; order Squamata; family Anolidae; genus Anolis; species Anolis sagrei. The sequence goes on from NC_090025.1 coordinate 39,721,739, forward strand.
ACAGTCATTATCCAGGTGCTATCAATATTTCACATGTTCATCAAAAAGTATTTTTATATGACTAGACATGCTGTGCCATTTCTATCTGTCTATATCTATAGTTTGAGAGAAAACCCAAGGTCATCTCGAGTTTACATCGGACCACATCAGATGGAGATTGGGAAGCATCCTAGGATGCTTCCCCACCAGTCCACTGACAGATGGGTATGCTGCCCCTCTCAAGACGTCAATCGACTTGTAGCAGAGGCTCCACCCACAACTGGAGTGGAAGCATTGTACGATGCTTCCCTCCCAACATGGGAGCCTGCTGCCAAGACAATGCTTTCCATGTGTGATGGAGGAAGAGTCACCGCGAGGGAGCAGTGCACTAGGTTATGAATTCACCCCACCACCCCTCTGTTTCCTCAGTGAAGCCTGCTTCACCTGACTCATGTGACAAGGTCATTAGAGAAACCAAGATGGCAATCCTGTCATAAGGTTTTCAGTGAATATATGAGTACTGATATGATGACTCCTGAAAGCTTTTCCTCTTTACCCACCATTGCAACCATGTCTTCAATGCTAGCAAAGCAGATCATTGAAAGGGTGGGTGAGGGTCATGTATGGGTGCATATACAGATGGACGAGTATAAGGCTGCTCCATGGTAGTAGAAACCTTGAATAGACAGGGATCCTTTTACCAAAAGAGGCATGGGCAAACTTTTTTGCCTTGGCACCACATTGTGGACCCAGCCGGGAGGACCAGGTGGGCTCACAAGGGCTAGGGCCAGGGAGAGGGCAAGGCCTGGGTCATCCTCAAGTTGTCCTCACAGCATAAAGGTGGGGCTGCTTGACCGACCCTTATGCTGGGAGGAAGATGGGACACAGATTGACTGCCCCGGTCCTTTCCTCCAATCCTCTTGTCCTCTTGATATTATGCCAGGAGCAATGCAAGACAGTTAGCGGCTGAAAGTGCTTTGGAGGGCTCTCAGCCACCACATGCCTTCCTTGAGCTGTCCTCCCAGGATAACGATGGGGCTGCTCCCACCATCCTTATGCCGGGAGGATGGTAAGATACATGGTGGCTGAAAGTGCTCTAGAGGGCTCTCAGCTGCTGAGGGCTACCGTTTCCTTATGCCAAAAGGACAGGATAAATGAGAAGGGCCTAAGGTAAGTGCCCTGAGGGCGGCATCTGGCCACCGGGCCTTAGTTTGACCATGCCTGGCCTAGAGGATTCCAACATGTGTAAATTATGACCAACACCTGGAGACAGCAAGAATGATAACCAGGTTTGGGTCTCTTGATGCATTTTTTAAGTGAATGGGGGAGGGTCTTATGAAAGACCTTTATGTTTCAGCCTACTCTGACTCACGGTGTTGTGAGGCTAAAATGTTTGTGTGCATTTATGGAGGAAACTTTAATACACATCTAAAGAATGTTATTACAAAACAAATACTGTTAGATACAAACAATTAAATGAACATAAAGCTGGAAGACATAAAGAAATATTATTTGATTTAATACTGCTGTTGGTATAGAATCTAAGATTAGGTGTATCTTCAATCATTGAGCTATCCTGGATATAACTTCAAAGAGTTGTCTTCCACATGACTATAGCACTGAAAAATGGCTCCCAGGCAAGCATTACGACTTCCCAGATAGATTAAAATGCTGCAGGGTAAATGTCACAATTTTATCCATCACAGCTTCTAATTTAGGACATCAAAATGTATCCATTGCTATCAGTAATGACAAGAAATGTAGTAAACAGAAAGACATGGGAAAGAAGGAAAAAAATCTCAAAATAACCCAACTTCTCTTGATTTTCAGGAAATTATGAGCAGCATTGTAAGGTCAATCTAGTAGTTGAGTACCCTTTCTGACACAGAATAGCAATAGATGGACAGTAATATATTTAAAAGAAAATTTGGACACTCAGTAGGGTATATGGTTGTAATCCATGTGTGTAGTTTGCACTCCTGCAACACAATTATGCATTTTCCTTGTGTGTAAACTGTATTTATCATAGTGTAATACTGTGAATTTATGTCTACAAAACAGAAGTAATTGCTCTCAATTCATGTATTAAGTTTAAAAATGTCTAACATTTAGAGTTCTATCCCTTGATCTGCAAGAAATATGTTCCTGGACTTAACAGTGTTATGAACATTCTGGATAATAGTAAGCAGAAAGTGCAAAAGCTGGGTTGCAGTTAAACATAAAAAACCCAAGATTATGGCAACAAGACTGATTGATAACTGGCAAATAGAGGGAGAAAACGTGGAGGCAGTGACAAACTTTGTATTTCTAGGTGCAAAGATTACTGCAGACGCAGACTGCAGCCGGGAAATCAGAAGACGTTTACTTCTTGGGAGGAGAGCAATGATCAATCTCGATAAAATAGTGTGGAGACATCACACTGGCAATGAAGATCCACATAGTCAAAGCAATGGTATTCCCTGTAGTAACCTGTGGATGTGAGAGCTGGACCATAAGGAAGGCTGAGTGAAGGAAGATAGATGCTTTTGAACTGTGGTGCTGGAGGAAAATTCTTAGAGTGACTTGGATTGCAAGAAGATCCAACCAGTCTATACTTCAGGAAATAAAGCCCGACTGCTCATTGGAGGGAAGAATGTTAGAGCAAAGATGAAGTACTTTGGCCATATAATGAGAAGACAGGAAAGTTTAGAGAAGACAATGATGCTGGGGAAAATGGAAGGAAAAGGAAAGAGAGGCTGACCAAGGGCAAGATGGATGGATTGTATCATTGAAGTGACTGGCTTGCCTCTGAAGGATTTGGGGGTGGTGATGGCCAACAGGGAGCTCTGGCGTGGGCTGGTCTATGAGGTCACAAAGAGTTGCAAGTGATTGAATGAATAAACAACAACAACAAGTAAACCATATTGAACAAAAGACTTTTGGTGGAAGTATACCATAGATACATCCCGGAGGACCTAGGAAATACTCAGAGAAGATACTTGTCTGTGCATTGCTGGGTCCTCCATTAAAACTCAGTGGTCAATGTCTTGCAGAAGCATACCATAAAATCACACTGGAAATACTTAGAGATGATATTTTGGCAGATGTGAGTAAATTAAACTGTGTGTACAAGTCTTGTTGATATGAGGGCCATACTGTATTTCTACATTGAGAAATACTGCAGGAGATAAAAACACCTGCCTCCCCCTGCACTGTCCTTTCAGCTGTAGGCTAAAACCTTTTTTTAATCAGACAACTGTTTTTTAAGATTACATATTAAGTTTGAATATGTACTTCTAAAGTTATTCTAAAATTTAGGACAAATTAGTTGCCAGGAGAGAAAGCCCTATACATGGTTATCTTGAAACTGAGGGTAAACCAGCTTCCGTGAATACAAATCTGCGTAAGCAGTCATTTTAGAGACTCCATGTGTTTCCTTCTCTCTAACTAAGGGAATAAGCACTAGTAAGTTACCAGAGAGAGAAAAGGAATGCATTAAAACAGGGATAAATCACAAGCAAATCACTTTTGCCTTTGAGAATCAGCTGAAAAGATTAAGGGTGGTAATATGTTTCATTGTAATATAGATTTGCAAGAAATGGGATCCATTCCAATATGTTTAAGGCATCAATATTCCCCATGCTTTTTTCACAGAGGTATACATATTTTGGGACCCCTGGTGGTGCAGCGGATTAATCCACTGAGCTGCTGAACTTGCTGACTGAAAGGTTGGTGGTTTGAATCCGGGGAATGGGGTGAGCTTCCGCAGTTAAGCTCAGTTCCTGCCAATCTAGCAGTTCAAGAACATGCAAATGTGAGTAGATCAATAGATACTGCTCCAGCAGGAAGGTAACGGCACTCCATGCAGTCATGCTGGCCACATGACCTTGGGGGAGTCTATGGGATAGGTTACTTGTGATCTTGGGGCTGCAAGTAGCCCATTCAATTGCTTTCATGGACTTCGGTAATCTAAACTTTCTTCCACAATCCTTTTTTGGCAAAGAGAGAGAATGAGAAAAGAAAAAGGAAAGATGGTGAATTCTAGACTCTGAAGAGCTTCATTTCACCCTTCAAATATGTTGCAAATTCCCCTGCACTTTTAAAAATAAAATATGTTTTTTTTCTGGCCACTTCTATGTTTGTTTACCTTTTCATTTTTTTGTCAGCCTATGCGGCCCATGAAATATTGCCAAGAATTGGAAAAAAAAACACTCCCTAAGCCTGTCAAATGGTCTAAGCCCTAGATCTAGGAAAGAAAGTGGGAAAAAAAAACCCACCAGGGGCTACTAGCATGTTGGCTCCTAGAAGAACAATAGCAACAATAATGGGGATTCATATAGATGTTAGACTTAAACTTCAAACAAAAAGAGATGAAATGATATATTCTCTGGGGGGGGGGGGGGACTTGATTTGGAATGAGGGATGTTTTTATTAGTTTTAAAAATCCACAAAGATTGCGAGAGAGGATAACCAGGTATACAAACACAATATAGGAAGCCTAAATGGCCCAACCCACACTCATCCTGGCATACAGATTGCACAAGTCAGAAATTACTTGATGACATTTGCTGGTGTAACCAGCATTTCTGCCAGAGTGAATACTTTCTTAGACACTGTGCAAGGAGATCTCCAGCATTATTTAGGAGATGTCTTTATTCTGGGCTGCAGAGCAGAAGTAGGACATACCTGGCTGAAACTCTGCCCACCAGCCGAAACAGCTATTAACTGGCCATAGGGGTTGTCCAAGTATCATCTGGCTGTTATTGTACAGTCAAGGGAAAAGGAACAATATTCACCCCTCCCCTCCCCCCCCCCCCCCCCCGGAACATCAGTGTCCACACTGATGGATCCTGACACTCTCTGCTTGTCAAATAAGATCTCTGGCACTGATGCAAGATCCTCATGTCACCTCTTAAAGAAAAATAATAGTTATATTATATACTCTATACAGTATACACCCTAAATAGAAAAAAAACAAAAAAAAACATAGTGGTACAGTTAGCACATGGTTTATGTTCTTTTAACTTGTTTCTTGCTTTCGATGGACTGGAAAGATCAGGCATTGGCACAGACAGCCAAGGGGCTGCATTTGTGGTCTCTTCCAACTCTATGATTCTATGTAAATAAAACATTGTTTTCTTTTGTCTTGGGAACCATTGAATCACAGTTTATTTATATCACAAGACTGGTGTATAATTTAGGATAGATACAGTGTGTAGTGTTATACCATGCAATTTGGTATCACAGGACCTAGTGATACCTAGCTTAAAAAGGTAAAGGTAGTCCCCTGACATTAAGTCCAGTCATGTCTGATTCTGGGGTGTGGTGCTCATCTCCATTTCTAAGCCGAAGAGCCAGCGTTGTCCGTAGACACCTCCAAGGTCATGTGGCCGGCATGACTGCATGGAGCGCCGTTAAAGCAGCTCAGTGCTTTAACCCACTGCGCCACCGGGGGCTCCTGATACCTACCTTAGGTAACTTTAAAAGAACAGTAGAGGAATTAATGTATAAAGCTATTGATGCCTGATGATCATTTCTTCGGCATTCGACTGAGTGCTGTGGGAACAGTATGTCGGACTAAATAGGTCTTTGGTTTGTATCTTGTATACTTTTGGAGGAAGAGAGAAATTCATTGCATTGTGAGTCTGGAAGTCTGTTAACACCTTAAGCATTGTAATACTGCACCAGAAATCCAATGATAAATACAAATACTTTGAAGAACCAACAATTGTAGCATGTCTCCTCCACCTTCTTGATCAAGAAGAGGATTCCCCTTCTCCTCTCCACTTCCCCTTCCCCACTCTCCTTCCCCTCCCCTTTTATCTTTTCCTCTCTTTTCTCCTTCTCCTCCTTTTCCCTTCCCTCCTTCCCCTTAAGCATACCACCATCCTGCCAGAACTGATGTGGTTTTCCTATAAGTTAAAAAGGGATCAACTGTTCTACTTTCAATAGTTATGGGATCAGTAGGCAAGAGGTAGCTAATGTGCTTCTGATAGACTGATGTAATTATCTGTGACATTTGCTCTGAAACAGCCCTGTTCTTGAAAGGATCCAGGGTTCATGTGTATGGATATGCCTTAACTAGTTTGCTGCATACCTCATGGGGAGGGGGAATATTAATTTCTTGATTTAGCTTTACCTTGTCTTCTATTCACTGATTCATCTTTATTGGAAATAAATTTTACATGAATAAAGATTGGAATATGTTTAAAAAAAGAAATGAGTGGTCATGTCTAAGCTTGAAAATTTTTTAAGCATTTACAATATTATATATATATATATATGTGTGTGTGTGTGAGTGTGTGTGAAGATTTTGAACTCTGGGATGATAAGCTGCTCAGCTTTTTTATTGCTTACTCTCATTTACTGTACGTTTTATCTATCTACCTGTCTATCTATCTACTATCTGGGACATTTCTATATTGCCTTTCTCCAAGGACTCAAGGTGGTTTCTAATCATAGTTAAAACATAAACAATATATAAAATAACCCATTAAAATATTCCCAAGTCGGTGAATAGTAATGTTAGCATCGGATGTAATATGCCTCTGAAATAAATGGAATGTCAGTTATTTTCCTGAGTCAGAAGGCATGGCATGTATATACAGGGGCGGCTCAACCCATTACGCAAAGTAGCATTTGCAATATAGCTGGTTTTGCCCAGGGGCACTCTTGAGGTGCTTTTGGGGGAAAATAGACCTTGACATATGTGAGTTGTAGTTACTTGGATGTATAGTTCACCTATAATCAAAGAGCATTCTGAACTCCACCAATGATGGAAATGAACCAAATATGGCACACACAACTCCCATGACGAACAGAATATATATATCAGTGATTGGTTGGGGAGGGGTGCGCCAAAATACGGTTTGCTTACTGTTGAAAATTACCTAGGGCCGCCTCTGTGTATATAGTGTATATACTAGAAAAATCTAGAAAATCTAGAAAAAAATATCAAAGCATTTAGCAATAGTGGAAAAGCTCATTATCCTATATTTTCTCATTAGTCCTCAGGTATTAAGTGAAGTAATGGGACAAATTAAAACTGCTTAAGATGTGATCATGGTGATATTACCATTGTGAGGAATAAATGAAAGTGAATTCATGAGCCCATTAATAAGATTTAAGTGGGCAATGCTATTAAAAGAATAGAACCCTCCCTTTCTATTAAAGTATATAGTCAGTTATTATATTTACCATGACTATTTTGCTTTTTTAATGCTTCAGATTGTTCTATGTCTACCTGTCCATCCACTCATCCAATTCATGACTTACATTGTGCCATCCAGATAAATGAAAGGACATATTCATATCTGCAAGAGTTTACAATCTGGGAGAATGACATAAGGGGGATATCACAAAAGAGAGAAGGTACAAGAGACAGATTAAAGAGGAGAAAATACGAAATATTGGTTTTGTGTTTGTATTGTTTCTCAATTAAAATAATTCAAAGCTCCTTTCACACTATATCAGGTTGGTGTTCAAATCTGATAAGGTGAAATCCAGGATTCAAACCAAACCATCTTAAGTTATGGAATAAAAACAATAAAACATCATCATAATAAAAGAAACAAAAAAGGTAACAAATAAACAGATAGTATCAATAGATGGAAATACTTTTTGTGTGTGTTAGGAGCAACTTGAGAAACCTCAAGTCGCTTCTGCTGTGAGAGAATTGGCCATCTGCAAGGACATTGACCAGGGAACACCTGGATGTTTTACCATCCTTGGGGAGCTTCTCTCATGCCTCCATATAAGAACTTGTGTCTAAGTTGGTTCATCAAGTGCCCTGTTATAGCTGACTTCTCTTGTTAAATTAGTCTGCAGTGCCTTTCATGTTCTTTGATTTGTGCCTGGGCACTGGATTTGGTGGTCTCTACATAGACTTGTCCACAGCTGCATGGTATATAATAGATTCCTGCAGTGGTTAGAAGATCCCTCTTATCTTTTGCTGAACGTAGCATTTGTTGAATTTTCTTAGTGTGTTTGTAGATTGTTTGTAGGTTGTGTTTCTTCATCAGCTTCCCTTTGCGGTCAGTGGTTCCCTTGATAACTTTTGAAAGAGATTCCCTTGGTAGGGACACTTTTCCTCTAGATGGATCTTTGTCTTTACTCCTATGGCTTTTCCTTGCTGTAACAGTTCTTCTCGTGTCTGTTGTAGAATACCCAATGGCTTGTAGAGTCAAAATAAAGTCAATAATGTGTGGTAAAGGTGGAGGCAGTAAAAAAAAAGAAAAGAAAATTGCATAATTGGTGAGTGGGTAATATCAAGGAAGACACACCTCTGGTTTTCTAGGACCTGAAACAGGGTGTCTTAGAGCTCTCCCATTCTTAAGGCTGCGATGATTTGGAGCTGACGTGATGACAATTAACAATGACATTTAAGTAAGAGCAAGTATCATTGAACACAACGGGGCTCACATCAGAATAGAAATGAATTGAAATGCACTGTAAGTCTGGGTTTTATCCTTTCTTGATGACTCCTTAAATTAAGGGAGAAAGAACAAATTATAATGAAAGGGAGAAGCTCCCACCTGTATATCGTTTGATCAATTTTTACATACTGATAGTGAATAGGGGACCCTTGTGAGCTCAGTTTAATTCCTGACAATTTGCAAACTATGCTTCCTTTCTATAATTAAAAATGTAATTTGTGCTCTGTTTTTAATGTTTTCACGAAGAACATTAATTCAGTAATTTGCATAGTAACATTTGCTTTCCTCTCTGTTTAGCACAGGAATATTATTTTTTTAAAAGGTGAGAGGCTTAGATATGACTGTTCATAATGTACTTATTCAATAAGAGCATATTAAAATTCTGATTAAAATAAAATATCTAATGAAAAAGGATTAAGCTGCTTTAGTGTTTCATTTCCATTTTTCACATGATAAGTACAAGGTGCAGAAGATTCAACAGTTGAAGGCTGAAAGAATGTTCTAAGCTACTGATAGGAAGAAAAGCCCATTCAAGTAGAATTTTCAACATCTGTTTGCAGGCTTCATTAAGGCTCATTATAGATTGTCATGTAATAGAGAACTTGTCTTTTTCAGATGATCTATGCCCATCTGTAAAGATAAAAGTCTTTCTTAAAGCAGTACAAGAAAGAACTGAGGGGTGTGTGTGTGTGTGTGTGTGTGTATATATATATATATATATATATGAGATTACAAACCCCCTCCTTTAATTAGCTAGGGGAAACCATAAAAGGCACATACAATTACTCAAATGGAAAAGGAAGCCCAAAAACAGACTCCAGTAGCTGCTGGGATTGTAGTGGATCAATCAATTAGAAGCTTATGAACAGAGAAATTGATTCAAATGTCAAATCACATATAGAAAAGAACTAAGGGCATAGTTGATACATACTCTAAGCTGAATAAAAACATGTCTTCTGTTTAGAAAGCATGGATAAGATTCCTTGTGGAGTAATAATTTTAGAGCTTGGATAAGCAAAGTGTGGCCATTAAGATCTTGTTGGACTACAACATGCATCAGCCCCAACTAGCATAATCAATGTTGTGGAGTGATGTAAATGGTAGCATGAGAGAGTTGTACTTTGCCCAGTTCTAGAATACGTACTTGACTAGGCGAGACAGGGAGGATCTATGAGTAGATTGCCATATAGTTTTTTTCTTCTGAAATGACTGTTATGACTCTCTCAATCTCTCTCTCTCCCTTTTTTGGGAGGGAGAGAGGAAGAAATTTACACTAGTAAAAGTACAGGAGAAATCGAAGAGGAGAAACTGCAGGCTAATACTGGTCTTAAACTAAGATATTGCTCAAATGAAGCAGAGATTCAGAAGAACATCTGTTTGGAGAGCAGCAAAATTTGGCCTTCAGACAGCCCAAATAGCATGACACATTTTGAAACTCATCTCCTTCAAGGATGCATTCCAGTCTTATCATTTTGTTCTTTATTTGTTGTTACTGCATACATTTAGGTCATTTGAGTTATTTAAACTCAAAAGGAACCTATCATGAGGTTTTCTAGGTAAGATTTAGTCAAAGGTGAGTTGTCAATGTCTTCATCTGAGAACAAGAGAGTATGATTTAGTCAAGATCCCCCCAGGGGAAAAATCCTGGTCTCCCAAAATCATAGACCTACATTCAGACCACTGGTTTCATGATTCATATTTCTAATTCCATTCAGGATGCAAAGTTTCTTGTTTGATAAGAAATCCAGACCTTGGCTAGCTTTTAATTCTTCAAAGCACTTCAAAACATAGGCTTGAGATGGGAGTGGTACCACTTTCTTTTGATGGACTTCCCATAGACATCTAATTGGCAGTGTATAAAGAGAATATTGTGCTAAGAAGGTCTTTGATCATGATAGGAACTAATTTCAATCAATTAGGTTGCAAATTAAATTGAACATTCGTTCATGAAAAGGGGCAATGTAAACACATTTAATTGTTAACTACAGTGATGGACTAAAGTTGAGATTTCAGCATAAATATTTTTCTCGGTATCAATGTATTTGTTAAGTTATTAATTAGTTTAAATGAGCCATACTTTGAAAGAGCCAACAGGTTTTACCACTGTTCAGTGGTGTCCTTAACTATAGCCTAATTCTCTTTGAGATTGGCAAAACTATATTTTGTTTTTTGTTAGTTCCTCCAGGTTTACGTATAGTATCTAGTTCAGAATATTTAGTTCAGTATTTGGATCAGGGGCCATTTTAGTTAGTAATATAGTAAGTGTTATTCAACTCTACTGTAAATGGTGATTGTGAAGATATAAAGGGGAGGAGGAGAATGATAGTGTCACCTTGAATTCACTGGGGAAAAGGGGGGTATAAATGGAGATAATAAATAAATAAATTAGACCATGTGGTGAGAGGATAACCAGGAGGTCTCCTCCATCCTCGCAGGTACCATGTTGCTGTGGTATTGCTCTAGCACTCATCTGTTCTGCCCATCACGTGGCTTGCAAAGTGATGTTTGAATTGAGCAATGTGGCATAGAGGATCTTTCACTTTTAATATTAATGGGAGACATATGTACTTTATTATGATCTACTAGGAAACATCATCCATTTTTACCCTTGACATTTATAAAACACACTCATACAGTAGTAAGGTATTCTGTTCATTGAAGAATGAATGGCAAATGTTTATTTATCCAACTTGAAGCCTATATTATTTAGCAACAATAACGGCATGCAGGATCCAACAACATTGGCCATCAGTTAAATCCATAGCAGTTGATATACTGCTCAGCAATTGCTTCAGTGAATCCACTCTGGTTGGGACTAATGTAATGGATGTAGCTTTTAAAATACTTGCTGGCATACATTTTTCCCCAAGATTTCTTATACAGAAAAACAGCATTTTACTCGATGTGTTTGACAGAGGGCCATTAATTCAGTGTTAAGAGATTATACATGTAGACCTAACAGGCTTTCATTTAAATTTAATTGTAACCAAGCTTTTTCATGAAAGCAATAGAGAAACACTGAATATTGAAAACATATAAAATTAAAAATATCGCTATATTTCTTTTGAAATATAAAGAAAACTCTCTCTATATTTAAAAGTGAATTAGATTCACTAGAGTAGATGGTGTGAACATTAAGCTTGGCCTGTTTTTCTGTGAGAAAGGAGCTCTTTTCACACATTATACTTGATAATTGGAAGATGGAGGATGAGGTAGCATCCTTGTCCTTCCTCTTAATTTCTGAATTTCAACAAAACATGTGAACATTAGAAATGTGTTATCCTTCTTCCTTCTACTATGCATAAAAGTATAATGTGTGGATTTTTCTGTAGTCTCTTGATTATTTCACTGGTTGGCCCCATGGGGCCCTTTCACAGCACATAGTTGTGATTTCACTTTAAATGCCATGATTGCTTGGGGCAGGCCATTGGCTACAGGTTTGCCCCAAAATACAAGTCCTAATATTCTCTATGGAATATTGGGACTTGTAGTTTGAGGCAGGCCTGTAGCCAATGGGTGGGGTTTAAGGGTTCAACCCCCCTCCCCAAAATGTTTCAGGTTAAAAAAATACCTTGGTTTACTCATAAATTGGTCAACCAGTTAACATCCATCTGTAAACCAGTTTTTTATCCTAAAACATTTGGGGGGGGGGTGTTGAACCCTTATACCCCACCCATTGGCTTCAGGCCTGGTTTGGGGAGGTACTATAGCTGTCTGGCTAAACATTCTAAAGATCCCTCACCAAAAAGCAAACCTTAGGATTCCACAGAACAGAACCATAGCAGTTAATGTGGAATTACAGGGCTACAATTGAGAAGGTCTAATCTAGATGTTGCAGATTAAGTTTTCATAATTCTAGCCAGTGTAATACTTGGGATTATGGAAGGTGCGATACATTTGAATGAACCAGGTTTTCCCATCCCTGCAGTTGTTGATAGCTAGCAACAGAAAGAAAGATCATTTAAAGTTTATGGTAAATACTGTATTTACCCAAGTCTAATGCACATCTATTTTGACTAAAACACATTGCCAAAATTAACGTGCACATCATTATTATTACGGTGATTTAAGTGCTGAGCCAAAGGAAAAGGGGGAAGTTGCTTCAGAAGTACCACAGATACAGAGCAGCCATGGGGAAAAGAAGGAAAAGACACAGATAAGGAAGTTACTTCCATTAGAAACATTTTCTGCCTTCCTGCCTCAAGTTTAGATGCTACTGAAAGCTTCTCAGGGTTCCTTGGAAGCCAAATGGAGGACTTGGGAGGGGAGGAAAGAGGGAGGGCAAGAGTGAGAGCAAGAGATAGGCAAGGAGAGCAGAGTAGAGGGAAAAGCTCTTGCCAAAAAGTGCCCCAGAAAGTGTTTTTTTTTCAATTCCCTGATCTGAAATATAACCTACTCCAACTGATATTCATTGAGGGTCTCCCTTTCAAATATTAACCACCGACACTGCTTCGTTTCCAAGATCAGATAGGACTTATGTCGTCCCACTTTAAAACCTCATGTAAAATTCTGGGGCTTGTAGTCCAGTGAGTCTCAGGACTTCTCTTGCTACGTAACAATGGTGAATGCTCCTCCCTAACTGATAAGCTCCAGAATACTGCAGGAAACAGCAAAGTGGGCAAAGATGCTAAATCCCATTTTTTGCAGTAATTGCTTTTAGAATATTTATTCCCCATAATTACTTTCAGTAAGTCAGCGTAGTTTTTCATGAGATTTGCTTGTAGTTCCCTTTTGTAGCTCTAAGTAGATTTGGGGAGTAATATCTAGGACCCCAGCATAGCCCTCCTGGGAAGCATCTCTGCTGCAGAATTAATGAAGTTTGACACCACTTTTAATTGTCATGGCTCCTGGGAGTTGTAGTTTGGTGAAGAATCAACATTCTTTGGCAGAGAAGGCTAAAGACCTTGTAAACTATTGCCCCCATGATTCCATAGCATTGTGCCATAGCAGTGAAAGTGGTGTCAGACTGCATTAATTCCAGTGTAGATTCACCTAAGGTCTTTGGAATCACCCGGGATGCAACTATATATCTATGCTGTTTGATAACACTTAGAATACCATTATTCAATGTATGGAATCCTGGGGTTTGTAGTTTGGGGGAGGAACCAGACCTCTCTGGCAGAGATGGCTAAAGAACCCTAGAACTACAACTCACAGAATTCCATAGTATTGAGCCAGGGCAATCAAAATGGTGTCAAACTGCATTCACTCTACAGCATAGATTCATGAAAATTGAGGTGCGTGTTAGATTTGATGGCACACTAGATTCGAGTAAATACGGTTATATGTTCTTGTAATGATGCACACACAGCTCTCTTAAAGTGTCAAGCTGATCTCACAACATTATCTCCTCAACCATGTTGCACTTTCAAGACATATAGGATTCCTTCCTTATCTGAGGGTTCATTGTGTACAATTTTATTTATTTTAGTCAACTGAGTTCTGAAAATATCACAGTGGTTTTGCCATTTCATTTTCTTTGATTTCAGTTACTTACAATCAATCATTTGGTCATTTTTGCGGTTTTGGGTATCCATAGGGGTTTTTGAATCTAAAAGGAGGTAAATTTAAATCTAGTGTTCAACTACACTGTAGAATTAATGCAGTTTGACACCATTTTAATTGCCCTGGCTCAATACTAATGAATTCTGCGAGTTGTGTTCAACTACACTGTAGAATTAATGCAGTTTGACACCATTTTAACTGCAATAGCTTGATGTTATGAACTCGTGGGAGTTGTAGTTTTACAGGGTTTTTTGCCTTCTCTTCCATAGAATGCATCACCAAACGACAAACTGCATGATTCCAGAGTGCTGGGCCATGGCAGTTAAAGTGGTTCCAAACTTCCTCAATTCAACAGTGTAAATGTACCCTTTTGTCATATAGTGATTCTTCTAGACATGACATGGCAAGATGTCAAAGTGGGTAGATCATGGTAAGTTTTCTGGCAGTTCACTCTGAAAATGACGTGCATCTGCACACTTTTTCTGTCTGTTTACATGCATTTCTGGAAAGCCTTGGGCAATATCAGTAATAATATATAGATTAGTTTTGGACTGAGTTCACCATTTGTTTCTCTTTCATCTGCCAGTTTTCCTAAAGCCAAAATAGTGTGCCTAAATTTGCAGTGGTCAGTTTGAATTAAAATAAACATATGCATTTAAGAAGAAAGTGGTAAAAGTGAGCAGTACAGCAAGCGGGGCAGTTCTTCTTTACTCCTCTGTTCCCTACAGGTTATTCTGTGAAAAATCCTTTGTGTCTGTTTGTGCCAGACATTTTAAGTAAAATATATTAAATGTCAAGGATAGGATTGTCCAGCTGAACACAGCCTCAATTCCTTGGGTGTGTAGTTAAGAAAAGAATAGACATGCAGTGTTATGAACAGCTGTACGTGCTGTGAAGATTCTTGCTTGAATTATCCCTCAAAAAGTACAAAATAGCTTGAAACCTAAATGTTCAAAGACAAACTGGTTAGTTAAAAATAATGACAGAAAGATCAAGAATGTTGGGTCAACTGATGTGAGAGATGAAGGATGAAGATGGGGAGCAAATGATGAAAGTTCATGTCAAAGGTAGAGATGGGGTTGAAAGATAGGCCAATCTGTTTGGCAGGTAAAGTGACTCCTATTCTTTAGTGATAAAAGTAATGTGTTACTTGTCAATCCTGGAAACATTTATACAGCAATAGCACATAAAGCATTTTTGAAGTGAAATCTCCGGAATTACAAGATGCTATGCTGTTCTCCAGGGTTCAGAAAAATTTCAAGGCAGTGTGCTGTTATCCAAGGTGCTGAACCTATTTAGTCATCAAAGACACTACGCATCACTGCCTAACTGATTCTCTAAGGTTACAAAACAATGTAAGAAGTGTTGGCAAAGCAAGGGAGGATTATGAGTGGAGTACATCATCATATGAGGTTAAAAAAGGCAGGGTAATGGTGCAATAAAAGCCTGTCTATAACAACAAAGAGAGAGGGGGGGAAACACATCACAGAAATGCTAAGGGAAAAGAAGAAGAAATCATGAGAATACAACAAATTCGCAATTGTCTGGTGAGAAAGAAATTGAAGTGACAGCAAATGTCAGGGACGTGTGTATGCATGTAGGTGTAAGTTAGGGCAGATCTTTTCATACTTTTCCAACTGAACAATGTACAGCAGAAATATTGTAATCGTATTCATCAGGATCTTTGTCTCTCTTGGGTTTAAAAAAATCCCTGGTAATGCTGTAGTTACTTTTAAAGCAAAGCAGGTAACTTCCTCCTTGAACTGGAGGATTCTGGTGAGAAAGAGAACTGTGGGATAAAATTTGGAGGAAAAAAATCAGAGTCTTTAACTGCTGAGTCCATCCTCGCCACCCTGTGTAGTAGGAGAGAGGACCAGATGTGGAATCTAATGTGTAAAGTACCCCCAAAGCAAAATAATAGTGCAACAATCCTCTGGTTGAATTAATGAGACTTAAAGAAAGAGTGGAAAGATCCATTCAGGAGCTGTAAACAGTAAGGGAGGTGTAGAAGATGTGTGACCTCTGGAATCTTAGGAAAAACAGTTGAAATATTACCTGGAGAACTGCTTTCTATCAAAGGTGAGGTGGGATGAAAGAAAGGAGGAGGAGAGACAGGGAGACAGAGCACATGTGAGAGAGACAAAAAGAACATTTTGTTCTTCTTGGAAATGTGTTCAGACAGAAGCTGCTTCATTTATAAAGAATCTTCTCCAGGCAGTTAATTAGCTTTGTCAGTCAGCTCCCGCCAACCAGATTATTGAACTGTTTCATATTTGAAATTCTTTAAACTAACATCTTGACATTGCCAGTAGGTGTGTTAATAATATGAAGACATGAGAAGAATTTATTAGCTTTGGTGTGCTGTCTGTGAATGGAGTAGCGAGTTGCTTCAGACTATCCAAACACAGCTTGAGCTTTCTGCTGAAAAGTTATAATTGCATTTTGAAAATGCTATTAGCTTTCTTTGAGGTAGCAAATGGCAATATCATTGTGTAGGCTGTGCCGTGTACATAATAATGAATCCTAATGCAGTAAATGCCAGTTTTCACACATATCAGGCCACTAAAGAGAAAAGCGAAACTAGATTTTTTTTAAAAAAAAATCATCTCAGTTATTTGATTGTGGGATTTTAAGAGCTGAAGCCTTGTTTGGTCAGCTTTATGGTCATGAATGCTGAGCTAAGTCTGTATCCCAGAAGGTTAGCCAATTTACATGCATCAGGCACGTTATTCTTTTCCCCTCCTGAAGTGAACCAAATTGACACATATTGTGCTCCTTCCTTTTCATCTAGGCTGGGTCTGGAGGCTGACACAGACATCTTAATGAATGATTTACTACATAGTGATCATCTCAATTTTTATATAAATAATTACATATTGATATGTAATCAGGAATATTATTTAGATTGAAGAAGTAGATATTTTGGAGAGCAACTGAATCTTCTTTCTCTGTATAATTCTTTTGTTGCTTTTCAAGTGTGTCTGTCCAGCCTGCATTTTTTTCTGTGCTAAGATTAATTCAGGTCAAATCATACACAGGGGCAGATGTACACATAATTCTAGCTTAACCTCCAGATATCTTATTCAGCTATCAATTAGCTTCTGAGATACCAGAATAAATTGCTAATCTCATTGGTGAAGAAGGTCTCATTCTTCTACCAGTCAGTAGAGATGTGAGGTTTCTAAATGTGTTTTAACCATATATGGAGGTTAAATCAGTACAATTCTGTACCAAGATAACTCAGATAATATGCCAAAAAGAAAAGCAAAGCAGAATCCTGTAACCTGTATACGTTATCCATATTTGCAGAATGCCAGGAAAGTCAAAACATACACAGCAGCACCTGTACATATAATTCTAGCCTAACATCCAGATATCTTGTCAGCTATCAGTTAGTTTCTGAGACATCAGAAGAAATTGTCAATTTCCAGAGTATGCCTTCATTACACAGTTCTAGCTGTGTGACAGCACCTTGACTATCACAATTACACCCTACAGAAGTCTGGAATTTTTGGTTTGGTGAAATACATGGAATCTCTGTCAGAGTATTCCCATGTTCTCCGCTGAACTAGAGCTGTTTAGCAAACCACCCTCTGAGGATGCTTGCCATAGTTCCAGGCAAAACATCAACAACCCAGTGATTCTGGCCATGAAAGCCTTCGACAATACATTATGCTATGTTTGTTGACACAGTGATCAAGATTGTGGAATTGATGGATTTTAGTTGTTTTTTATCTGCTTTTTCAGTTTTTTTAAATGCTGTTTTTCATTTTGTTACAAAATTTATTGTCAACCATAGGTTTTGTCAGAAAGATTGATTTAAATATTGACATAAATATATAACTGAAGGATATTTTAGTGTCTTGCTACATATGGACTGAAATCTCACTTTTACAGAAGATGGCTCCCTCAGCTATTTTTGCCATATCACTTTCTTTCATATTATGTGCCTTGAATACTGATGGACAAGACAGATTCCAACAAACATTTAGAATTATGTCTTCTCGTTTTATTGAAGGATTTTCTGGATGCCCAGACATGTAATATTGATTTGCTTGTAACTTAAGCTTTTTTGATCTTCTAGAGCAGTGGTTCTCAACCGCTGATAAACTGGCTGGGATTTCTGGGAGTTGTAGGCAAAAACATCTGGGGAACCACAGGTTGAAAACCACTGTTCTAGGGGAAACAATCCTGTGTTGACTATGATATTGGACAGGGTTTGAAAGATGACATTTTCATAGAAGTCTTCATGCAAGTACAGAAGTTATTTGTTTCAGTAGTTCTATTCCATATCATTTTTGCTACACATATAGCCGTTCACTCCAGGGTTTGAAATGTGAAATATTCTTGGCTTTCCTTGTAGTGCTGGATGTTTATTTTATTTACACTCTTTTTTGTGACTTAGCTTTTAGTAGATATATTGTTAATTGCAAAGACAGGATGAATAATGAGGGAAGATTTTGATTTTATTTCAATAAATTATTATTCATTCCAGTTGCACTCATCAATAATAATAATCATCATATTTTATTTGTTCACCGCTCTATTTCCCCAAGGGGACTCAGGGCGGTTTCCAGCATAGGTCAAACATTGCAATTACAGACATAAAAATATACAAGTAATCATTATAAACAAAAACATAATACTACAGTTTAAAACAGTCATACATATTTAAAATTAAAAACCAGTTCAGTGCTAATTCCATCAGGCAAGTTCAGTTTCCTATGGACAAGATTTGAGAGTGGGCCTCGATAACTATGGGAGGGCTGGGCTAATATAACAAGGTGATCTATATGAATACTTAAGCTCTAAGTGGTGTACTTTCACCTCCACTGTCATGAAAGTCATGAAGTTTCTCTACTCAATTTTGCTGTGGCTTCATGTAATACCAAACATGTACTCCATAGATTTTTCCAATTCTTTAGACTATGTTTTCAGGGCACTTGAATGTCTTCAGGAGTGATTAATTTTGGCAGAAGAAGTGGAATCAGATACAAGTACACAATTAGATCCTGTTTTTAAACAAACTTATTTTTAAAATGTTCCTTTTGATCTAAAACAACACATGCTGTCATGGCTATAGCTATGATGATGATTAATATAGCATTGTACACCATTAGATCCTGTCTTTTAACAAATTTATTTTTTAAATGTTCCTTTTGATCTAGAACAACACATGCTGTCACTGCTATATGATGATGACTATTATAGCATTGTTCATAACAAATTATTATTATCACATTGCAGTTAAGTACAAATGTTTTCTGCTGGCTATGAGGATATCTGGTAAGACTGATGTTATATCAGTATCATCATCAGAGTTAGTCTGATAATAGTAACATCTGTGTCTGCCCATTGCATAAATTAAGATTCTTCTTTCTAAAGATGTCAGATGTTATTATGCATTAAAATCAAAACAAAATATCATCCAGTACAATCTTGTAGTGTTGCCCCATACTGTGTTTTTTTCTCCAGATTAGGATCAGAAAGAAACGAATTTCTGATGTTTTACCATGCATTTAACAGTAGATATTGGGGAAGAGTAAAGTTGAAATAAATTAAGTCCTAACAAATGTTATTTCCTGCTGTTCTCAGTGAACAATTAAATTGGATTCTTAAATTAAAGTTTTATGATTCTAGATAAGATGTGTGTCTGTTCAGAGATTTCTGTTTATTTGTTTTGCCTCTGTAGTTTTTTTCGTCTGGTAGTATCCTTAAAAATTAATTTGGTTTTCTTTATTGCAGTGTTCTAGGCTATCAATTAAAGTATTTGTGCCAAAACACGTTTAGCTGATCTTGTAATCCGTTTTAGAGTTAGGCCTACTAAGATTTCTGTGCTCTCAGCTGATATTGCAATAAATGATCCTGTGTAGTGCTACTGTGCTTACCTTTTTCCATTGATCCTGTTTAACATTGGAAGTGGCAGCAGCTTTAACAACTACATTTGTCAATATGTTTTCTTGCATCCCATAATTCTTTCTTCTCCCCAAGTCCATCTCTTCCTTCTTGTCTTTCCTTGCTTCTCCCTTATTGTTAGACTGTAATGTTCAAAGTGAAAAGACATTCTAAAGTTGATTAATTATATAAAGATGAACAATGTTCATTAATTAAGTGGTATAATTAATGACAAAACAGTGTTGACCATATTGTGCCTCTAGAGACAGTCACAAGAAACTTTAGTTGGAGCATGGCATGCAAAATGACATGTTCTTTAAATCTGTTGTTCATGTGAGTCCTGTTTTTTAAAAATCACCATAATAGTTTTGCTCTTGATTTTGCATTAATCACAGACACAATCTACACCGACAATTTAATGTAGCAGCCAAACAGTAAACACCCATGAAAGTACATGCAAGCCCTAAATGTGCATCTGTGGTTTGTGTAATCACCTTCTGAGTCCCAAACTGGTTCCAGGATTTACTATGCAATCATTTGTATAATGAAACCACTTTCTTCAATGTCAATTTGAAACTGATGTAAGTGGCCACTATAGCTATACTCTTATCCTACCCCCCACCCCAAGCATCCATGCATACAGAACAAATGTCAACAGAGAGAAGATTTTGCCTGTGTTACTGCATTTGCAGAAGCTTCTGCATAGTTTAAAACTTCATAGAATTATGGTCTGGAGTCATATGGAAGCTTTAGTGTGTAGAACAGTAAGACAATAGCCTCCCCTCTTCATGTTCATGCTATACCAGGGTGAGCAAAGTATGACTCATGGGCTCATCTGCTCAGCCAATCCAGGAATGGTTTTTTATTTAAAAAAAATGGGCAAAAACATACTTTTTACAATTTAAGAAGCTCTGATGAGATTATTTGTATTTCAGGATTAATTCTATGTAAAACTTCTACATAATTGTTTTGCATAGCAAACAGCATTTTCTGTGTAGAAAACGATATTTTTATGTAGAAATATTAATTCCTATGCATAACATTCTGCATATGGGGGACTTGTTCTGTGCAATTAGCACATAAAGCAGAATTTTCTACACAGGAAACATATTTTTCTGTTCAGAAATTTATATTTGCACATAGAAAGGTCATTTTCTGCACAGAAATGCTGTTTTTTGAGCACAGAATTCAATTTTCTTGCAAATTGTGCACATAAAAAGGCCCTAATTTTTTTAAATTGTTGTTTTAAAGATTGTTAGGCAGTGGGAAGAAAATTAACAAAAGTACCTTTTTGGTCCATGCTTCTTATGTGGCCAATATGACGGCTCCGAAACCCCCTCTCCTTCCTTCCTTTTCTCTCTCCTTCCATCTTTACTTTCTCTCCCTAACATACATGTGTATGGAATCCAAAATATTAAAACCTTTGGTCAATTTGCATTACGCCCCATTCATTTTAAGAAATATAATTTTTATATTGGAATCTTTACTTGCTTTAGGTTTGGTAGTGGGTGCTGGAAGCAAACATTTAACCTCAATTCCTGCCAGTTTTGTCCAAGCATGGTTTATACACATGTTTGCCCCTTGACCCCAGAAATAATGAGACAGACAACCATGGTATGGATTCAAATTGGGCAACTTTTATTGAATGTTACCTATTTAAGTTTCACTGAACTAAACTATGTGTCTAGGAACTTGGTGGCTAGCCGAGGCAGCGTCCTTGGCTATTTAGTGTGTAATATCTGTGTGCCCTGGATCCCCAACCGGGCAACCTGAAGGTGAAAGTCTGGAGAAGCCTGTCTCAGATTATTGTTATCAGTTTCTCCTATTTCTGTGCCAAGTGATGTCCCCTCACCCATTTGCTGACTTCTAGGTGAGTGTTTGTTGTACACTGACCCCCAGCCTTAAGGGGTGCCTTGCGTATACCTCCATGTCTGTGTTTTCCTGAGCTATTTATGCTAGCCTAGTTAAACCGGACCACCCCATCTAGCCCCTAATAACAGTATAGGGTAGGCAAAAAAAACCCCCAGAACATGAGAGGCAAAAAATTCCTACCCGGCTCCAAAGGGCAACCAAATATACTGTCAATGGGCGGGAGTGGTGGGTAGAAAGTCTAACAAGACTGAAGGGAGGAGGCTGGCTCACGTGCTCAGCCAGCCCCCGCCCCTCTTCTAGGAGGTTCGAAGGAACCTCCCATTCTCTGCCTTCTGGGGGGAGGGGCAAATCGCTCTCCCCAACAACTGCGTTGGTGTGGAGAGTCCCTTGTCTGAAGTGTGATGTAATATCAGGGGTGAAGCTACTTTGCACACACAAGGAATTCTACAAGTTGCAAAAATGCTTGAATAGGGATATGTTCATACTGTCAATTAATTATTGGTGTGTGTATGTGTTTATATGTGTGTATTCATTTTCAAAATGAACACAAAACTCACTGAATGTATCTATATCTATTTATTCCACAATCTGTTCACCCATTAATTTATTTTACAATGGGTAGCATAAAAGTAACACAGATTGCATTGTAACACGCATTGCATTGTTCATCAAACTTGCACATTGTTCCATCCAAAGAACATTCTGTCTTGTAAGACTCTGAAAGTAACAAGATATGAAGACTGCCCGATTTGAAGCATAAAGCAATGGGAGCTTAGGGGATGCCTTCTTTTCTATTTTTATTAAACTTGTAAAATGGGATTCCAATCTGTCTGAAACTTGGCAGGTTTGATGCCTTTGGGGATCAAGTAGGAGACTTGGATATATTTATGCTATTTGAATGAAAACTGTCAAACTTACATGAAGGAAAATATAAGAAGGGTTTCCACTGGAAGCAATGGGAAGCTTGGAAGGTGTTTCCCATTATTTAATTGTGTATAAAATGCGGAACCTTTCCCCAATCTGTCTGAAACTTGTCAAAATCATTGCCCTGGGAAATCCATCCCATTTAGATGTAAGCTTCCAAAACTATTTGCATCAAGAGACACAAGCTGAGTTTTGGTTAATAACTAGAATTTGGAAAAGTTACTTTGAAACTTTCAAGCATTTTTTAAAGGACATTTCTACTCCTACCTGCATTTCCAAAGGATGTGGTGATTTGAAACTATTTCTTGAAAAATAGACATGGATGCCATACAAGATACAGGCTGCTTTATATGATTAATAACACTCAGGAAAGCCTCCTGTACTAATGGCCTTTTACAAAAGGCATACATCGCCTCTGCCATCTACATGCCTTCTTCCCCATGGAAGTTTACATGTTATTGCTCTGAATAAAGTATTATACTGTATCATAAAATACTGTAAAATATAATAGGGCTATAGCAATTAATTCACATGTACTAGGGCAGAGCCTTCCCATTTACTTGCTGGCTTAGGAGTACCCATGATATTCAGGGGTTTCTCAAGGGGATGATGATGTTTTCACTCAGGGGAGGCTGAGTCCAGCTGCTCCAGCTGTCTCTGGCACCAAGTTGCCTCCCCTATTAGCTTTGCATAGCACAAAAAAAACCCCAACACAATTAAATAGGGAATACAGGTGCCCTTATTTTATCTCAATTGTTGTGTCTGGTTATTCCTTTGATTGGCAAGCAATGCAGTTCATAGCATCATAGAAGGAACCCCAAAAATCATGTAATCCAACACCTTGCCTGTTTGTTAAAGATCCTTGTGCAGTGGTAACACAATCTCTGTTTAAAATAAATTCAGTGAAGGTGATTCCATAATCTATTATATTTGTTGTTTATTCATTCAGTCACTTCCGACTCTTCGTGACCTTATGGACCAGCTCATGCCAGAGCTCCCTGTTGGCTGTCTCCACCCCCAGCTACTTCAAGGTCAATCCAGTCACTTTAAGGTTACCATCCATCCATCTTGCCCTTGGTCAGCCCCTCTTCCTTTTTCCTTCAATTTTCCCCAGCATCATTATCTTATCATTATGTGGCCAAAATACTTAATCTTTGTCTCTAATATCCTCCCCCCTAGTGAACAGCTGGGTATTATTTCTTGGAGTATGGACAAGTTTGATCTTCTTGTGGTCCAAGGCACTCTCAGAATTTTCCTCCAACATCACAGTTCAAAAGTGTCTATCTTCCTTCACTCAGCCTTATGATCTCGCTCTCACATCCATAGGTTACTATGGGGAATACCAATGCTTTAACTATGCGGATCTTCATTGCCAGTATGATATCTCTACACTATTGTACTTAGATTGGTCATTGCTCTCCTGCCAAGAAGTAAACATCTATTATATTGTCAAATAGCTAATTCTGACAGGAAATCCTTCTTGTGTTTAGTCAGAATATCCTTCCCTGTCATTTGAGTTGATTTTGCCTTTTGGTCAGCCTCGTCCTGTTCCAATTTCTCAATATCCTCATTGAACTGTGGGTCTATTGAGATTTGATAAAAGTTATATAGAATTATTATTTTTTATTATTATTTACTTCATTTGTATACCGTTATTCTCAGCCCTTGGGCAACTCACAGCGGTTAACAACAGTAGTAGCAACAATTCAAAGCTAACATCAAACAAGGTATTTAAAAACAATTAACACAATAGCAGACTTACTTACTTACTTACTTAGGCGATCCCTCGTTGGACGAGTAAGATGGTCTTCCATTATGGATTTCCTTGTGGGTCTGTATGTGGCTGTGGAGCCCTATTCTTGCTCTGCATCTTCTCCCACTGTGAGGGCATTGGTTTCCAGATGGAAGGCGCTCCCGGTCGGGGTTGGCTTGACGCGCCTTCCTCCTGGCACGTTTCTCTCTTTCACCCTCCACTCGTGCCTCCTCAAATTCTGCAGTACTGCTGGTCACAGCTGTCCTCCAGCTGGAGCGCTCAAGGGCCAGGGCTTCCCAGTTCTCAGTGTCTATGCCAGAGTTTTTAAGGTTGGCTTTGAGCCCATCTTTAAATCTCTTTTCCTGTCCACCAACGTTCCGTTTTCCGTTCCTAAGTTCAGAGTAGAGCAACTGCTTTGGGAGACGGTGGTCAGGCATCCGGACAACGTGGCCGGCCCAGCGGAGTTGATGTTGGAGGACAATCGCTTCAATGCTGGTGGTCTTTGCTTCTTCCAGCACACTGACGTTTGTCCGCTTGTCTTCCCAGGAGATTTGCAGGATTTTCCGGAGGCAGCGCTGATGGAAACGTTCCAGGAGCTGCATGTGACGTCTGTAGACAGTCCACGTCTCACAGGCATAGAGCAGGGTTGGGAGGACAATAGCTTTATAAACAAGCACCTTGGTATCCCTACAGATGTCCCGGTCCTCAAACACTCTCTGCTTCATTCTGGAAAATGCTGCACTTGCAGAGCTCAGGCGGTGTTGTATTTCGGCGTCGATGTTGACTTTGGTGGAGAGGTGGCTGCCAAGGTAGCGGAAATGGTCCACATTTTCTAATGTGACACCATTAAGCTGTATTACTGGCATTGGAGAGGGATTGGCTGGCGACTGCTGGAACAGCACCTTGGTTTTCTCAATGTTCAGTGACAGGCCGAGCTTCTCATATGCTTCTGCGAAGGTGTTTAGAGTGGCTTGTAGATCTTCTTCTGAATGCGCACAGACAACATTGTCATCAGCATACTGGAGTTCTATAACAGATGTTGTTGTAACCTTGGTTTTGGCTTTCAGTCTGCTGAGGTTGAATAGCTTGCCATCTGTCCGATAGATTATTTCCACTCTGGTGGGAAGCTTCCCATCAACAAGGTGAAGTATCATAGCGATGAAGATGGGGAATAGAGTTGGGGCAATAACACATCCCTGTTTGACACCGGATTCCACCTTAAATGGGTCACTTTGGGAGCCACTGCTGTCCAAGACTGTTGCCATCATGTCATCATGGAGGAGCCGCAGGATGTTCACAAATTTGTTTGGGCACCCGATTTTGTGGAGGATGGTCCAGAGAGCGCTGTGATTCACTGTGTCGAATGCCTTTGCAAGGTCGATGAATGCCATGTACAGAGGTTGGTTTTGTTCTCTGCATTTTTCTTGGAGCTGTCTTGCAGTGAAGATCATGTCCATGGTTCCTCTGGAGGGGCGGAAGCCATTCTGGGATTCTGGGAGGGTGTCTTCTGAGAGGGGCAGAAGGCAGTTTGCAAGGATTCTTGCGAGGATTTTCCCAGCGGAGGTTAGAAGGGAGATACCTCGATAGTTTCCGCAGTCTGTTCTTTCCCCTTTTTTGAAGAGGGTGATGATGGTGGCATCCTTTAAATCTGCTGGGATTTTCTCGGTCACCCACACTTTTTCTATGAGCTGGTGGAGTTGGTGTGTCAGCTCAGGTCCTCCCTCTTTAAAGATTTCAGCAGGGATCCCATCTGGTCCACTGGCTTTGTTATTCTTCTGTTGGCTGATGGCATTGCTGACTTCTTCCAAACTAGGCAGTGCTGCAAGCTCGTCCCTGGTTTGTTGTTGCGGGATTTGTGAGAGGACCTCTTCGGCCACATTGGAGCTGTGGTTCAGGAGGCTTTGGTAGTGTTCTTTCCAACGTAGTGCAATTGAGTTTTGGTCCTTCAGGAGTTTGGTTCCATCTGATGAGCGTAGAGGCTGTATCCCATGGTTTCTTGGTCCATAGATGACCTTTGTGGCTTTGAAGAATCCCTGAGCATCATGGGTATCTGCCAGGTGTTGGATTTCTTCAGCCTTCTTTGTCCACCAGATGTTCTTGAGCTCTCTTGTCCTTCTTTGGACCTCAGCTTTTGCACTGGCATAGGTCTTTTTCTTAGCAACACAGTTGATGTCTCTCTGCCATGCTTGGAAGGCTTTCCTTTTCTTGTCAATTAGCTGTTGGATCTCGATGTCATTTTCATCAAACCAGTCTTGCTGTTTCTTGGCTTGGTATCCAATAGTTTCTTCGCAGGCTTGGATGATGGAGGTCTTCAGTTTGTTCCAATGTTCCTCGACATTTTCGGGGTGTACTGTGGGTAGATGGTCCTTGAGTGCTGTTTGGAGATGGGCTTGTCTGGAGGGCTCCTGAAGGGCTTGGGTGTTCATTTTGTGCCTTGTCTTCCTTCCTTGGAGTCTGCGCTTGGGGGCAATCTTGAGAGCCATCGAGGATCGAATTAGCCTGTGGTCAGTCCAGCAGTCGTTAGCACCTGTCATGGCTCTTGTGAGGAGCACGTCACGGCGGTATCTGGCGCGTGTGATTACATAGTCTAAGAGGTGCCAATGCTTTGACCGGGGGTGCTTCCATGATGTCTTGAACTTGTTTTTCTGGAGGAATAGCATGTTGGTGATGACAAGGTTGTGCTCTGCACATTTGGTGAAAAGCAGGATGCCATTTGAGTTGCTGTTTCCAACCCCGTCTTTTCCGATGGTCCCTGGCCACAGGTCGAAGTCTCGCCCGACTCTTGCATTGAAGTCCCCCAGGAGGATGATTTTGTCCTCCTTAGGTATCCCTGATAGGACGGTATCCAGCTGACAGTAGAATTTCTCCTTGATGTCTTCGTCAGCATCTAGTGTTGGTGCATAGGCACTTATGATGGTTGCCCGTTGGTTTTTGGCAAGATCGATTCGGAGGGTTGAGAGTCGTTCGTTGATGCCAGTGGGTGCTTCGGACAGATGTTTCACCAGATCATTCCTGATGGCAAAGTCAACTCCGTGCATTCTTTGGTCTTTTTCGGGCAGTCCCTTCCAGAAGAAGGTGTAGCCCCCTTTTTCTTCCTTCAGCTGTCCCTCTCCTGCTCTCCGGGTCTCCTGAAGGGCTGCTATGTCGATGTTGAAGCGTCCCAGCTCCCTTGCAATGATGGCAGTTCTGCGTTCGGGGCGTTCACTGCCACTGTTGTCCATCAGAGTCCGGACGTTCCACGTACCGAAGTTCATTTTCCTTTTTTGGCCGCAGGGTGGTGACCCCACTGGACGCGGCAGTCCAGTCAGGGATAAGTGAGGCAGACTATGTTTAGGGCACCTTTTCTAGCCCCCTCCCCATGTGGGGTGAGCAGAGTGGGTCCTCAATAGGGCTACTCAGTCGCGGATACAGCTGCCGAACTACTCAACTGCCTCGGACCTTGAGGTAGAACAACTGAGTCCGTACCCACCGCCCATGTGCCAGTCTGTGACTAGGGGCTTCCAGATTTCACAGTCCTGCCCCCGTCGCCACTCACTGATCGCCATGGGACTTTGGTTGGTTTGTTTTTATTTTCCTTGGAAGACGCCTGTGCGTGGGTTTTTTTAATGTGTGGAGGTCAGTGCACAACTGATCAACACACAGACTTCACAGAGTGAGGTTCCACTGGTGATGTAGTTTAACACAATGACCGTGGCTTCTCAGTCTGTTGCAGCCTTCTTCCGCCTTCGCAGCCGTTGTAACATGTGCCATGTTATCCTCCGCCTGCTCCGCCGTTGAGGTCTTTGGGTCTTCGGACTGTGCTTGGTCTGGAACCTCCCCCGCGGCCACTCCTGGGAGTGCACGACTCCAGTTGTTGTGCCTACAGGTTCATTGGAACACGCAAGCCCCCTCACCACGACAAGGTGACAGTCCATCGAGGGGGAATAGCAGACTAAGCAATTAATATTAATAAACACTCATTGGCGTCTCGTAACTAGAATCATGATCCAAACTCGTCATCCGTTGTTCCGTTTCCTATAATTCATTGCACTGCCTATTCAAACGCCTGTTCAAATAACCAGGTTTTCACTTTTCTCCGAAATACCATTAGTGAGGGAGCCGATCTAATGTCCATGGGAAGGGCATTCCATAGCCGAGGGGCCACCACCGAGAAGGCCCTGTCTCTCATCTCCGCCAACCGTGCCTGTGTTGCAGGCAGGATCGAGAGCAGAGCCTCCCCGGAAGATCTCAAAGTCCTAGTGGGTTCGTAGGCGGAGATGCGATCAGATAGGTAACTTGGGCCAGAACCGTTTAGGGCTTAATAGGCCAATGTCAGCACTTTGAATTGTGCCCGGTAGCAAATTGGTAGCCAATGGAGCTGGCGCAACAGAGGGGATGTATGCTCCCTGAGTGCCGCTCCTGTTAGTATCATGGCTGCCGAGCGTTGGACCAATTGAAGCTTCTGAGCCGTCTTTAAAGGCAACCCCATGTAGAGAGCATTGCAGTAGTCTAAACGGGATGTAACCAGAGCGTGGACTACCGTGGCCAAGTCAGACTTCCCAAGGTACGGGTGCAGCTGGCGCACTAGAATGGCACTATTAATTCCCTTGACCTGGTTACTTTCCATATTGCATTGCTATTTGTTTGTTGAAAGTATTTACTAATTGTTTTTCTGCCCACTTTGAACAATAATACAAAAAAACCCAGCAGATTTTTTAAAAAACAGACTAAAAACAATTTCAAAGGCCAAAGGCATGGCAAAATAATATTGTTTTGACTGCCTATTGGGCATGGTTTTATAGATTTCTTGAATTTATCTCCCACTCTTCTCCCAGAATAGGACCCAGAATTGGACACGATAATTCTCGAGTAAACAACACTTCTCCTGATCTTTTTAATAAACCAAATGAGTATAACAGATTATTACCATTCAGTCTAATTAAATATTAAGTGTATGTGTATGATTAGCACTGCAGCACTCTACTCTAACAATTATTCTTCAGCTTTGTTTAAAATGGCTTAATTATATGTAAAAGTAAACATTAAGACCAAAGATATATATGTGAAAATAATGAAAAAATGACAGTCCTTTCAGATACTGAACAAAGTCCTTCTTGCTGTACCTGAACCAGAAATCATAACTTCATATTAGTCTTTTTTGTCTTGTATGATGAGGGTGAGTGGATATTTTAAATAGTTTATTACTAGGTATTATAGAGTTGCTATGGAATGATCTACAGGCAGACTGAATTATATGAAACAGGGAACCAGAGCAAAGAAAAAAAATGAAGCCAGGAGGTCATATGAAATATTGATGGAATTTCAAATACCTAAACAGGAAAGCTAGGACTTTTGCCAAGATTCAAAAAAGCTGTAGCTTTAGGGCAAATGAGATGGGAAGTAAAAGCTATTTTGATCTGGTCATTTGATATATTTTTCATTACTTTGTTTTGGTTGCTGTTGTTACAGGGATGCTGCTTCCCTTTCACCAGAAGCACTTAAAAATCCTTTCCCTTAAGTACTGTTTCCATTTTCTAAATCACTTCTTCCTAAAGTACTATTAGTGGCAGCACTGAAGAGAAAAAAGACAAATATATATATAGATATCCTACTACTCTACTTCAACAAAGCCTCGGTAACTGTAATACCATAGGGCTGCTGTGAGATTTTTGGGCTGTATGGTCATGTTGACATTTTGCCTGCATCTGTAGTGGGCATCCTCAGAGGTTCTGTTGGCAGTGAAGCCAATGGAGTGAAATATCTATCTATCTATCTATCTATCTATCTATCTATCTATGGAGTGCTAAAGGTGGGAGGAAGAACTCTTGTCTGTTTAAAACAAGTGTGAATGTTGCAATTAGCAAGCTTGAATATCATAGAGTAGCCATGAAGCTGCAAAGTAAATCAGTGAGGGTATCTGCATAGAGATAGCCTGTTCTCTGTTGCCTAGAAGCATCCTCTGTTTGAGAGGTGTTAACTGGCACTTGTCCTAGCTTTCCTGTTTAGGTATTTGAAATGCCATCAATATTTCATATGACCTCCTGGCTCAATTTTTTTCTTTGCTTTGATTCCCTGT
This sequence comes from Anolis sagrei, assembly GCF_037176765.1. Classification (NCBI taxonomy): domain Eukaryota; kingdom Metazoa; phylum Chordata; class Lepidosauria; order Squamata; family Anolidae; genus Anolis; species Anolis sagrei. Next base: position 39,752,136 of record NC_090025.1, read on the forward strand.
TCAATACACATAATTCAGTCTGCCTGTAAATTACTCCATAGCAACTATAGAACACCCAGTAAAAATCTATTACAAATATTCACTTACCCTAATAATGCAATTCAAAAAGCATAGTGATTAATCACAAAAAAAATGTTTGGGGGAGTATGGATAACTGATAATGGGATTGCCAGTACCTTCAACCGATTCAGCCCTGCTTCCACAGACCACTGAGATCCCCTACGAATTACAGACCAGGACCAAACTTGGCACACAGAACATGACCAACATAAAATACTGGAGGGGTTAGGAAAAACTGACAGTGATTTATGGGAGATGTAGTTCACCTACATCTGGAGAGAACTGTGAACCCAAACAACTATGGATCTGGACCAAACTTGGAACAAATTCTCAATATGCCCAAATTTGAATACTGGTGGAGTTTGGGGAAAATAGAACCTGAAATTTGGGAGTTGCAGTTGTGTAAATTTATAGTTCACTTGCAATAAAAGAGCACTCAGAGCTCCACCAACAATGAAATTGAACCAAACTTGGCATACAGATCTCCCATGACAAACAGAAAATACTGGAGAGGTTTGGGGAAAATAGACCCTGGCATATGAGAATTGCAGTTGTGTGGATTTATAGTTCACCAGCCATCAAAGAGCATTCTGAGCTCCACCATCAATTGAAATGAACTAAACTTGGCATGCATAACTCCCATGAGCAACAGAAAATACTAGAGAGGTTTGGGGAAAATAGACCCTGACATTTGAGAGTTGTAGTTGTGTGGATTTATAGTTCACCAGACATCAAAGAACATTCTGAGCTCCACCAACAACTGAACTGAACAAAACTTGGCATACACAACTCCCATGAACAAAAAAATCCTGGAGAGGTTTGGGGAAGGATGTACAACAGATGATGGGATTTGTACTCCCTTCAATCGCTTCAGCTCTAACATGAACACCACTGGGCTGTCTCCCACTTCCTGCAGGCACAGCTTCTTGGGGAGGCCTCCTTGCCGGCCCTTAAAGGGGTGCAGGCACAGCCTCCAATTAGGGCCAGCTAACACCTGCTAACAAAGGATTCTTACAGGCTGGGAGCAGCCAGGCTTTGAAACTGTAAGGCAATTCAATGCTAATCAAGGTGGCCAATTGAAACATTCACACTTGCTTCCAACAGACAAGAGTTCTTTGGCCCACCCTGGACATTCCACAGATATATAAACACCACTTGCCTAGTTTCCAACAGACCTAACAGCCTCTGAGGATGCCTGCCATAGATGCAGACAAAACGTCAGGAGAGAATGCTTCAGGAACATGGCCAGACAGCCCAGAAAACCCACAGCAACCCAGTGATCAAAGGTACATTTGCACTGTAGAATTAATTCAGTTTGACACCGTGGCTCAATGCTATGGAATCATGGGACCCTTCTTTGCCAAACTCTTTGCTGGCTCTTCACCAAACTACAATTCCCAGGATTCTATAGCATTGAGGCATGATAATGGTGTCAAATTGCATAAATTCTGCAGTGTGGTTTCACTCAAAGACTTGAAGAAAAAAGAAGAGAACCTCCCAATCTATTATTGGGCAAAATTTATTTATTTATTTATTTATTTACTTTGCTTCTATTATTTATTTATTTATTTATTTATTTATTTACTTCGCTTGTATACCGCTCCTCTCAGCCCTTAGGCGACTCGGAGCGGTTTACAACAATTCAACAGTATATATAGTACAGTTAATAAGCATTTAAAACAACAGTATCACAATCAAAAAAACAAAGCATCAATACAAAATTACATCAGTATCGCAAATCCATCAGGTCTCATCACTAGAATCAGTATCCAATCTCGTTATCCATTATTCCGTGTTCCAATAATCAATCCGTCGCACTGCTTAGCCAAATGCCTGTTCGAAAATCCAGGTCTTCAATTTCCTCCGGAATACCAGCAAGGAGGGGGCCAATGTAATATCTGCAGGGAGAGCATTCCACAGCCGGGGGGCCACCGCTGAGAAGGCCCTATCTCTCGTCCCCGCCAGGCGCACTTGTGAGGCCGGCGGGACCGAGAGCAGGGCCTCCTTCTATACCGCTGTTCTCAGCCCGAAGGCGACTCACAGCAGTTCACAACAATAAGAGACAGCAGAAATTCAATGTACAATATAAAAACAGTTAGCAGTTTAATCAATTACATAATTAATAACAATAACAATTAGCGATTACTGCAGTAGCCATTCACTATCATCTCATCATCAAAAACATGATCCAAATTCATCATCCATTGATCCATTCCAGTGTTCATTAACCAATCATTGCACTAATTGTTCGAACGCCTGTTCAAATAGCCAGGTCTTCACTTTTTTGTGGAATACCATTAGAGATGGTGCTAGTCTAATGTCAGTAGGAAGGGCGTTCCACAGCCGAGGGGCCACCACCGAGAAGGCCCTGTCTCTCGTTCCCGCCAGACGTGCTTGAGAAGCAGGCGGGACCGAGAGCAGGGCCTCCCCGGAAGATCTCAAAGTCCTAGCGGGTTCATAGGCAGAGATGCGGTCGGATAGGTAGCTTGGGCCGGAACCATTTAGGGCTTTAAAGGCCAAAGCCAGCACTTTGAATTGAGCCCGGTAGCAAATCGGTAGCCAGTGGAGTTGGTGCAACAGGGGGGTTGTATGCTCCCTGCGCTCTGCTCCTGTTAGAATCATGGCTGCCGAGCGTTGGACTAGTTGGAGCTTCCGAGCCGTCTTCAAAGGCAACCCCACGTAGAGAGCATTGCAGTAGTCTAAACGGGATGTAACCAGAGCGTGGACTACCGTGGCCAAGTCAGACTTCCCAAGGTACGGGCGCAGCTGGCGCACAAGCTTTAGCTGTGCAAATGCTCTCCTGGTCACCGCCGAAACCTGGGGTTCCAGGCTCAGTGATGAGTCCAGGGTCACACCCAAACTGCGAACCTGCGTCTTCAAGGGGAGTGCGACCCCATCCAACACAGGCTGTAACCCTATACCCTGTTTGGCCTTGCGACTGACCAGGAGTACCTCTGTCTTGTCTGGATTCAATTTCAATTTGTTTGCCCTCATCCAGACCGTCACAGCGGCCAAGCACCGGTTCAGGACCTGGACAGCCTCCTTAGTAGCAGGTGGAAAGGAGTGACAGAATTGGACATCATCCGCGTACAGATGACACCGTACCCCGAAACTCGATGATCTCCCCCAGTGGCTTCATGTAGATGTTAAACAACATGGGAGACAATATTGAGCCCTGAGGAACCCACAAGACAAAGGTTGTGGGGTTGAACAGGTGTCTCCCAGTAACACCTTCTGAGAACGACCCTCTAGGAATGACCGGAGCCACTGCAGAACAGTACCTCCAAGACCCATCCCCGTGAGGCATCCCAGAAGGATACCGTGGTCGACGGTATCGAAGGCCACTGAGAGGTCCAGCAGCACCAACAGGGACACACTCCCCCTGTTGAGCTCCTGGCACAGATCATCCACTAAGGTGAGTGGATGTCAGTAATTATTATTATTATTATTATTATTATTATTAATAATAATAATAATGTATTTATTTATGGGTTGTTGTAAGTTTTTGGGCTGGATGGCCATGTTCCAGAAGCATTCTCTCTTGACGTTTTGCCTGCATCTATGACAGGCATCCTCAGAGGTTGTCAGAACTCACACCCTCTGAGGATACCTTCCATAAATGCAGGCGAAACGTAAGGAGAGGATACACTAGATTTGTTTGTTGGGAGAGAAAAAGAGGCATTCGCTACAATATCTTTTTGCAGCTACTCCAGGATGAAGGGGAAAAATGCACATGGCCCCTTTCCCATTGTACCTGATTTTTTGAAATGCCGCCCCTTCATGGCTGGTGGGACACCCAGCGCTTCTCCCCTGTAACTTGACCCAAAGCCGGAAAGTAAATGCAACCTGAACAAGGTGAGGTGAGACTGAAGCATGGATAAGGTGTGAAGCCACACCTCCAGCTTCCCCCATTGGCCAATTGGGAGACAGGGGGCATGGCCTAAGCTCATTTCTTCACCTCCTTCCCTTTTGCAAAACTGGGCAACATTGGAAGGGAGAGCTTGGTTGCTTGGAGCAGCAGGAGCTGGGAGGATCACTTTGCCTTCTTTCTTGGATTGATCCCTTTGATTTACTTCTTTCTTTGCACATTCTTGGACAGCCTTTCCTTCCTAAGAAGGAAGCAGTGCCTGGATTGCATTGAAGGGAATGCCCTTTTTTTCCTCCCTCTCACGGCATTGGCAAATGCATGGGAGAAGAGGGCATGCACCCTCCACTGTCCCCTGGGCGTGCACTCCCTGCACCGGGAGAAGGCCTAGGCCTCTCAGGGTGTTTTTGGCACCCTTTCTTGCTGCCCTTGGGAGGACTGCAGTGGTCCAGTGCATCCGGCAGGCTGGATAAATGCCCTCAGGGGGCCAGGTTTGGCCCGCGGGTCATAGTTTGAGGACCCCTGCTATAGACAATATTTATATGGAGTAATTATACATTTGATTATCTGGGAAGATATTGGTGGGAAGTCTGGCAGATTTGTCCTTATCTAGTAGTTACAGTGCTTAGAAATACTTCCCTGCTTATATCAATATGGCATATTTTAACAAGAAACTACTGTGGACCAGAATGTGAAAATTTTGCTAAGTCACAATTGGGCAAAGAGGTTATTTATTGGAAGATGTCAGAATTGCAGGAAATCCATACACTTCAAAGGTAAAAACAGTTTATCAAAATTGCTTTCTCTGTTAGACATTGAAAAAGAAAATAGTATTTGTGCTAGAAGCATTTCTCATGATGTAGTTCCAATATAGTAACAACAATATTTTTATTACAGTCCATAGACCCATCAGTAAAACCAATAGTCATTATAAATTCTCACAATATAACCATAGATGATTGTCATTCTGCTCTTATTCCCAAATAAGGTGTAAAGTTCCCAAGTAAATAACCTATGGTAGCAAAAAGTCTCTTGCACCAAATAGCCCAAAGGGAGGCCAAAGGGAGCCATAAACTAGAATCATTTCAGAGTCCCTTGATAGCCTACTAAACAGTTCAGGGGACAAAAATCTGGTAGACACACTTTCTGCAAGCTAAGGTGTCAAGAGGAAGTGAAGTTCTGAAGTTCTACTCAGCAGGGCAGCTAGTCAATTTAGCTTCCTTTGCCAACTAACATATTCAGCCAGATCCCAGGCAGTATTTATGGTGTCTATTCTATTAAAGGCGTCTATTCTAGCTGTGCTCCTCCTTGTAAATGTATAGAACTGACCTACAGAATTCTGCTAGCATAAATACTGAGCATTATTATATTATGCTATTTTGGCAGTTTGGAAGTGATATCACACTCCAAATAGTGTCTACCTTGGGGAGATAGTAGAAAGGAAGGCTATATAGTAAGTGTTAACATCAATATTTTTGGAACTGCAGCCACAGTATACAATTAGAAATACAAAACATTACTCTGTAGTATTATATCCTTAATTAGGCATTCATTTCCTCTTTTGCTAAAATTCAAGTTTGGAGGAAAAGACATTAGGCAGGATAATATGTTTTGTGATACCTGCATTTTTTTGCATTTTCATATACTCACATTTTAGCTTAGAAAGAAGAGCTACTTTAATGATGTCTTGGAAATCTGTTTTCAGCTCATTTATATGCAATTTAACTGAGAATTAATTTTTGTATGTTACTTCTCAATTATGCATGTTGCATTATTCCTTCCTTCCTTTTTTAATTAATGGGTTTCCTCTTGAATAGTTAGACTACCCGAGATGAAGCATTTGGTCACAATGCATTGCTTTTCTTTTTGTATTTCTTTTTAAAATGGAATGCTTGTTGCCAAAACTTGAATAGGAGACAATATAATCCAGGGCTGTTAAGATAACCAACTCTCTGAAAGAGAGATATGAATCTTGACGTTGATTGAAAAGATTTTTGGAGCCATATGCTGAAGGAATCACTTCCAAGGCTAAGCAAATAAATAAAACAAAACCATCCATTGATTTCATTCTTCTTTTATGTATTAAAAAAGCATGCATTTCGATATGATGAATACTAATCTAAACAGGCTGCTCCATCTTTATGGTTTTATAATCACTTTTTGTAACAATTCAAGTTTGAAAAAAATTCTTCTTAAAAACCATTTGTTGCATCATAATTCTGGAAGATGTTTTTGACTATTAAGCTCCTGAGTAACCTAATATTGTTGGAATTGAACAAGTCTTTTTGACAATCACCACAGTAAAGAAGCACTCCTGTGACTCCATCATTAAAATAATAAATTCGTTCACCCACAAAAAAAATAATAATCACAAAGTATTTAGTGAAATGATAAGAAAACAACTTCTGGTAAAATATCCACCATGGATCATAGAATCATGTAGTTGGAAGAAATCTTGTGGGCCATCCAGTCCAACCCCCTGCCAAGAAGCAGGAAAACCTCATTCAAAGCACCTCTGACAGATGGCCATCTAGCCTCTGTTTAAAAGCCTCCAAAGAAGGAGCCTTCACAACACTCCGGGGCAGAGAGTTCCACTGCTGAATAGCTCTCACGGTTAGGAAGTTCTTTCTAATGTTCAGGTGGAATCTTCTTTCCTGTAGTTTGAAGCCATTGCTCTGTGTCCTAGTCTCCAAGGCAGCAGAAAACAAGTTTGCTCCCTCCACCCTATGACTTCCCCTCACATTGTCATCATGTCTCCTCTCAGCCTTCTCTTTTGCAGGCTAAATATGCCCAGTTCTTTAAGCCGCTCCTTGATCATTTTAGTCTCCCTCCTCCAGACACATGCCAGCTTGTCAACGTCTCCCTTAAATTGTAGTGCCCAGAATGGGGCACGGTATTCTAGGTGTGGTCTGACCAAGGCAGAATAGAGGGGTAGCATGACTTCCCTGGATCTAGACACTATGCTCCTATTTATGCAGGCCAAAATCCCATTGGCTTTTTTATTGCTGCCTGACATTGTTGACTCATGTTTAACTTGTTTACATTAACTTGTTAATGTGAAGTAAGAAATCCTGTAGGAAACCTAGATATGTAGCTACACAGGTGAGGACCCAATGAAGGCATTGCTCCTTGTATAAGTTCCCCTACCTGATGCTAAGGTTTTCAATCATACAAAATCTTCCTGCCACAGCCATATTTCTTAGGAGATACATAAAATAAGCCCAACTCTCTCTTCATCTATTGGATTTCACAGCAGTTAGGGATTACATTTTGTGGAAAGGTAAATTTTTAATGACTTGCACAAGGCCTAAAGTGGTCACTTCACACAGGGTAAGTCAAACGATCAATTGGTAAGACCGATACTTTCAGTGCTCTAAACATTTCTGCTGTACTAAATTTTTGTTCCCATGCTGTTCTGCTTATGTGTTTCTCCGATATGTCATCATGAAAAGATACAACGACAGCATCAGCCATAGGAATTATGGTGTGCAGGTTGATTTTTCTGTTTTAGGTGACCCCAGGGAAGCAATTTCGGCTTAGATTAGATGCCTGCTTGATGTCCAGTCTCAGGTACTTGGAAATGTCCTGTAGTTAAAACCTAAGGAAACAGAGATTATTCTAGTTGACTCCTGCTGATTTCTGAATGATGTTTTAGTCTCTGTAGTTCTTTTGATGATTGGATTGTAGAGGGTTTTTTTTTTTTGGAGGAGGGAGGACCATTTGATTGATAGTACTGAATTTGCTTTATATTATTTTCCTTTTGCAGTTACATCTATCTTGAATGTGGTAAGAGTAGAGAAATACAATCCTCAGCGAAAAAAAATGTGTATAATTTTACTCATTTGCATATCTGTTTGTTCACAATTCTAATCTGGCTCATTTCTGCTTTGGAAATCCTATTGGTTAGTTCCAGACAAAGAAGATCAATTGAGTTGCTGTAAGTTTTTTGGGCTGTATGGCCATGTTCCAGAAGCATTGTTCCCTGACATTTTGCCTGCATCTATGGCAGGCATCCTCAGAGGTTTTGAGGTCTGTTGGAAACTAGGAAGATGGAGTTTATATATCTGTTGAATGTCCAGGGTGGAAGAAGGCACTCTTGTCTGTATTTAAAAAAACCCTCTAAAATCGTAACAGTAAATAAAGACAGGGGAGCTCCTGACAAGAGCCAATCCGTGACAGCTAATCACCTCTCAACAAAGGATTCCCCCAGGCAGTAAGAAGCCATACCTTGAAAACTGCTAGCCCATTAAATGTTAATCAAGGTAGAAAACTGAAACATTCACACTTACCTCCAAGGGACAGGAGTTCTTTTCTCCACCATGGACATTCTACAGATATATAAACCCCATTTTCTCATTTCCAACAGACCTCAGAACCCCCTGAGGATGCCTGCCATAGATGCAGGTGAAATGTCAGGAGAGAATGCTTCTGGAACAACCCAGTGATTCCAGCCATGAAAATCTTTGACAACACAAAGACCTATTGAATCAACATGTAAATCCAATGAATTAAAGGTGTCTATTCTAGTTGGGACTAATAATACAATTCATACATTTTTTTTAGAAATCTGCATAAAAATGTGTATTAAAATATATTTTCTCTATCTCAACCCTCCCAATTCCGCATATATTCCTGCAAAATCTGCTACCAATCCTCATCTTAATCCAAAAGAGGAAGGAGTAAGGTGAGAATGTATCAAATTCCACAGATTAACAAGACTTTGGTACTGAATCTAAGTATCTAATATATAATGTTTCCTTAGGTGTTTTTCCTTGAAGCTGTAACTCCTATAGCCTACAGTCGTGACTCAAGGCACACTGCAATCTAGATACATTTCCGCCTGGCTACCTCATTCCACATTTAATAAGATTGACTATAAAGGAGGGTTAAAATTCATAATGAGCTTTGTGAGTAATATAAATGAAGTAGTCAATGGAACTTGTGCCGTTATTTCCAAATAGCTTTCTCAGGGATCCTCCTCATAAAATTATATTCTTTAATAATTGAAAATAGGATAGCTAGAACACTTATTATCTTTATTAATGCTTTTATGAGATAGAAACAGATTGAGTCCTTGCGTTAAAAGAACCAGGCCAGCACTCTGATGGAATTCTAAACATGTTAGTGTACAATCAATTAGGATGCTATAATTAATAAGATAATATTGTCTGTATTTATCCTTATTAAAATACTATCAGGCTAAGGATCATTGAAGTTCACTTTTACTCTTACATTTTAATTAATTTGTCAATGAAACCAATCTTGTGTGGATAACAGGTTTGTAGGTGAAATTCATCCACAATGTGTGCGCATAGTGAGATGTAAAAACGCAGATGCAAAAAAACAAAAACCCTTTAATATGCAACATGCTGAATGTATCTATTAAGAGGCCAATGGCACAGCATGGTTTTCCTAGTATGGATTAATTCCTACTGAGACTCTTATGCAAATAGTAGAGGGAAAAATCTCTACTGCAGGTCCAAACTCTCATTAAACACATGCACACACACAATTACAAATCCTCTTATAATAGTCAAGATTTCTTACAAATTGGTAAATAAACAAAACCAAACAAAAGCCTTGTGATGTCCTACATGTAACATGGAAATACATCCTGCTATAATCAGTAGAGGTTAAACCCTTGTGCAGGCAGGACTGAAGACCAAGAGGTTGCAGGTTCGAATCCAGGGAGAGCGCGGATGAGCTCCCTCTGTCAGCTCTGGCTCCCCAAGCAGGGATATGAGAGAAGCCTCCCACAAGGATGGTAAAACATCCCCTGGGCAATGTTCTTGCAGACGGCTAATAATCTCACACCAGAGGTGACTTGTAGTTTCTCAAGTCGCTGCTGACATGACAAAAAATGCCAGGAAAATAAGGAAAGAACTATAGTGTAATCAATATTATCATTGGGTTGTTGTGAGTTTTTTGGGTTGTATGGCTATGTTCCAGACACGTTATATCCTGACATTTCACCTACAAGTGAGGTTTACATATCTGTGAAAAGTCCAGGATGGGGGAAAGAACTCTGATCTGTTTGAGGAATGTCCCACCTTGGACATTCCACAAATATATAAACCCCATTTACCTAGATTCTAACAGACCTCATAACCTCTGAGGATGTCAGGAGATAATGCATCTGGAACATGGCCATACAACCCAAAAAAACTCACAGCAACTCCGTGATTCCGGCCATGAAAGCTTTGACAACACAATGTTCTTACTGTTGTATGATCAAGTTATTTCTGACTCATGATGAGCCCAAAGCAACCCTATTATGGAGTTTTCTTGGTAAGGTTTGGTCAAAGGGTGTTTCATTTTGCCTTTATTTTCCCCTGAGGCTGAGAGAGCATGAATAGATTAAGGTCATCCAGTGAGTTTCTATAGCTGAGCTAGGATTTAAACCCTAGTCTCCATAGTTGTAGCCCACTGTTCAAACCACTATGCCACTTTTATTTGCATAGGTTAATACTAAGAAATAAAATCACACATTTGTAGTCACTGAATATCATGCATATACCAACTCAAGGGTTGGGAGCATTCAAGGCAGTTTTTACAAGCATGCAGGAACATAAAATCCCAGGTCACTGTAGCCGCTCATCACTTTGCTACAGGATAGGGGCAGAAAGAAAGGCATTCTGCAATCACACATTTGGAGTATGAGAGAGATTAAATTTAATATTAATTCCAAATAGGGCAGACTTGTGAAAACTAATAGTTCATACAAGTGACAAGTAAGTAGTCCCATCCATTTCAATGTGACTGCTCTACTTGGGATTAACATTGAATTTTGCTCAGAAGCAACATTTAGTTTGCCCCCCAGCAGAAGGTCTAGGTCAGTAGTTCTCGACCTGTGGGTCCCCAGATATTTTGGCCTACAACTCCCAGAAATCCCAGTCAGTTTACTAGCTGTTAAGATTTCTGGGAGTTGAAGGCCAAAACATCTGGGGACCCACAAGTTGAGAACCACTAGTCTAGGTGAAACATAACAAGAAGTGACTTTTCTCTGCATCATCCATAGGAACAGTTCTATCATTGTGCATGCCAATAATTTTTTTGACACAAACAAGAAATTTGAGGAAAGTACATTGAGGAAATGCATCAGTTTTTGGAATTTAGACCACACTTAAAAGAAGCCATCCAGGATGCTCATAGCTATAAAATGGGTTCAGCACATTGGATAGCTTCTTTAATATCCAGGCTGAAATGGACAACACAACCACTAGCCTTCACTGCTCAATGGTAGAACAGAAGCTTCCAGGCTCAGATACAAATTCCTCCAGGTAGTTCTAGGAAAAACTCTAAAAAGCCATTTCAGGTGTCCCACCCCCTTTCTTGACATTGTTAGCAAATCCAGATAACATTTCCATTTCCAGAGTATTTTAAGGGAGAATAACTTTCAAGAACAGAGAGTCATTTTTTTTCTTTGGTTTAATAATGGGATTTATGGAACCCAGTCATTAACATAATCAGCCTAACTTTCCCCATACACAGTGAAGCTTCCCTATACATGCGTTCTGAATCCACAAATTCAATGGACTGTACATTGAAAATAATTTTTAACATCTCAACTTTCTGTTCTGTGATGTTCCCCTGCTAAGAGGTGCACACAAGAGCTGGTGGTCTGGGGCTGGGGGTGAGGGGGTAGAGGGTGGAAGAGAATGGGTGACACTCAAGATCCCTTCTCATCCCTTTATATAAGGGGCTCAACTATATGGATTTTTGAAATCCAACTGTACTTTGAACCGTTGATTATTTACATACAGAGCCTTCCATTGATGTTGATTACAATGACTTTTTCCCTATGTGTTGTTAACTTTCTTCTCTTCTTTGAGTGCTTTGAACTTTTTGCCTGTAGCTACCCTTTTGTGATAGCCTTATTCTCTGCTTGAGGCATGTACTGGTGTGTAGCTCATTTGTTGTTCTGTGATAGTTGTATTTGTTCTTACCTTTTGAGCAGGGAATTGAGGCAGTTTAACCCTTGGTCATCAGACATTCAATTTTTTGCTTAGTATGTGTGGTGCACATAATTGGCAGCAGGAGACTCTAAATGAAAGCAACATCTAAAATTAAGGTTCTGTTTAATGGTGGCCTTGAAGTATCTCTTCAGAGTGACTAACTTTTCATTTCACTACTTATAACAAAGAAAGAGGAGATTGCCTCCCTGCCCTTGTTTGTAGCCTTCCTGGCAGATGGACTGGATGTTTTAATAATCTGCCCTGAGGTTGTCCCAGATGCTACAATGATAGATGCATTAATGTGAAAGTAAATTCAAAGATAGACATTCGTTAAGCATTTATACATTTAAGATGTATTATATGGAAGGAGTTTATTTATAGCAATAGTTGCAGTCATTCTTAAGGAAGCAACTTAAAGAAAGGTACTGCAGAAATGGAGAGATGATTAGCCTTAGCAGGAGTAGAGAGACAATTGACCTCTGTTGGCCTCTACCTCCAACCAGTTGCTATTTCCTGACTTACTCAGGAATGTGGTGACTACTGCAGGGGCATTTCTGATTTATTAAGACCGGCCGTTCCTTTTATCCCTCGACTTTCATTCATCAGGATTCCATCTCCTTCTCAAAAATATTCATTTACTCTGGTACTGGTTTTGAGAGTTTGCATTTTTATCTGGACCTGGGAGTCAGAACAGGCATCCTATGTGTAGAACGTTTACTCTACCATCCAGTGGTCTCCATTTTTGTATTAGTTGAGGTGATTGTGGTGGTGGTGCTGGGCAACTCCAGGACTGTGACTTTAAGCATGCAGTTATGACTTTGTGGCTATCAAGAAAAAACATGACACATTTCAGGAGACATCTGGACAGTCTTGTTTTGTTTCATTTCTGCTGCTGATTAAGGAAAGAATGATCTGGTGGATAGCTATAACACTATGATTCTACCTTAACTGCCACAGCTGCATCCTATGAAATCCTGGGGTGGGTGGTGATGTGCAGATCCTCTCTAGGCCAGGAATGTGAGGAATATGGAGAAAGCATGGTGAGGAAATGATTAGCAATTGGACCTGAACCAGAAAGGCTTGCCAAAAATGAACTAAGGTGGAAGGAGGGTAGTTCCTATACTTCAGTCTGCCAATTCCTTTCAGTATGTGAGTTATTTCAAAACGGGCTCCAGCTGTTCCAGCTCTTTCTGCCAGCTGTAATGGTACGGGCACCACTGCAATTGTTTTCAACTGCAACAGTTAATGCAGCTGCTGACCATGGCTACTTTCAGTTTCATTCGGCTTCATCCACATGTCTGTATGGGGTTTCCCCATGAGCCCTGCTTGTTGAGCTAATCAGAATAGAAGAAAGCCATAGCTGGGCCTCCATTTTTCTGTTGTGCGCAGGCTTCTGAGAGAGACAGATCATACTCCAGTCTGCTGGAGATCTAAATTCTCAGTGCCAATCCTAGCTCTGCATGGCTTGCCTTGGCTTATGACTCAAAAAGCAATAAATATTTCTACACACTTAAGAAACTGTCACCAATTGGTGCCCTTCACACGAGCTGCCATAAAATGAGGAGGTAATTTATATTTATTAAAAAGAATGGTTAATGCTCCTTCAGGTGATGTGGCTCCCACTGAAATAAGTGTTTTAAAAGGCTTCCAAAAACAAAGATGGAAAACATTCAATGCTGTGTGCTACGACAAAGATAGCAATAAAACAAAAACAAGCAATCAGTTAAAAATGAAGAGTTAAGATAAACCAGATGAATTAATTTAGGTTAAAACATGTGGTCAATCCACCTCATAAATTACACAGCAGGCTGATAAAATCCCTATAAAAAACATAAGTATATATACAGATAAAATGTGGTCCTCCAATTATAGTCAGTGTCATATAGTCAGTAATATAGTCAGTGTCAGCATTGTCAGTCAAGATAAAAGGCATAAGAAGCGAATGATCTTCCTCATCAAAAGCCAATGTACAACAGAATGGTTTTAACTGCTTCTTGAAAGAGAGAAGTGATGGGGCTGTTCTAAATTCCATAGGGAGGGGATTCCAGAGGGAGGGAGTGATCATGGAGAAGGACCCCTCTCTCGTTCCCACCAACCGTGCTGGAGTTGAGGGTGGGACTGAAAGCAGGGCCTCCTCTACTGACCGTGGAGTATGGTGGTAATCATCAGTCCTGCTAGACCTGTTATGTTCTGTGTTTTACATGTATATTGCTTTTATAATTGGCTCTTTAAAGGTCTCAAAGAGAAGACAATCTGATTGACAGTGACCGCACAGACACCCCAGTTGATTTCACTGTATTATGCCTTTTAGACACATAGACTGAGATTTCACCAAATCAAGTGATACGCAATGCTTCACTTACCAGATGTCTATTAATTTCCATTTAAGTGTTGGCTTGTGGGAAAAAATCTCATTCTCTCCCAGCAGGAAGTCTGTAGCAAGCATTTACACGGGATATGTCTCTCTCTCTCACACACAGACACACAGATAGTTCTCTTAAAAACTACTGTTGGCATATGGATGGGAAAAGAACTGACTAGGTATGCCCAAACAGCCTTTCTCAAACTGCCTCCTTCTGTTCAGCAGGGATGACCTTGTCCAATAAATTTCTAGGACATCACCACCAAGACTGTGCTCTTGAAAAGATTACCCTGATAACCTAATTTTAAGTCAGGCTGTCAAGAGGAGGGATAGTGTGTGGGAAGTGCTAACAGCTTGTGTGAGTTAGTGTGAGAAAATCAATCAGTGAAAGCAAAATGCTGCAATGTGTACAGTGGGAGAGAAGATACAGAACCCTCCACTGATCACCAGTAAACCTGCTGGTGTAAACGCAGCCTGAGAAGAGACAAAATCTTTTAAGTGAATTCACAGGATGCTCTTCTGTTCAATGGTCTGTCATGATGCTAGGGTATATAGACAGATTAGAGGATCAGTGTGCCATGTGGGAAGCAGCAAATATAAGTCACAGGAGTGTGCTCTGAGAGGAACACAACAGGCAGGGAAACAAAAACTACAAGGATCCCCATTCAGGGCCTACATCTAATTCTCTTCCACATATTCAACTAAGGCATTGCATTGTTATACAGATTATCAGAAGGTGACCTGAAAACACACATATCACAATCACACACATAATGTTTGGAGTTGTCTAGTACACTCCCATCAAGTACAACTTTAGAGTTCTCGTGTAGAGGCCCCATCTGTTTCAAACTGCATTATATGGCAGTGTAAATGGGGCCAAAGAATTCTAAGCACTTTCTCCACTCTCTTTCCTCACATGACTCTTCTTATGCACTCCATTCCCAATAACTATTTAGTGGCTGATGGAGAGCAGGGAATGGTGAAAAACATTTGGCAATATCCCCATATCCAGACCCCAGTGGCAATGTCATCTTCCAGGACCTTCAAAAGACCTCCCCCGCAGGAGATCCCAAAGGATGCATTTATCATTGTGCACTTGGCTGTAGACACATAGTGAGATCCTTCTCAGCCATTCCTCATCTTGTATGTCCATTACATAGCTGTGTGTTGAGGGAAGGAGAGCGAAGGAGGAAGGTATATATATATATTGTGGGTGGTGGTGGTCATTTTACAGGTGAGAGAAGACATGCACATACATAATTTGGATTTAGACTACTGTCACTAACAGAATGATAGCTTACGTGAGTATGCTTGTTTATGTGAGTATGGGCTATGGCTGAAAAAGAGTGAGATCTTTAAGACCACCTATTTTGTTCATGAGGGAAATGACAATTGAGCTGGAAGCTTCCCAATCCATAGTTCAGTGTCTCTTACTCATTATGCTACAGCAACTCTCAACCACTGTAGATTTATATAATCTGATGGAAACCAGCTAAAAGTTAAAAGGGGAAAATATAAATAACAAATGTGAAATCTCCCACCTTCAGTCTTGTCAGTGACATTTAAAATTAAAACCTGTTTGAGAAACTTATTTAATTCGCCAACTGACTTGCCACCTTGCCACAAGATTGTGGCCTAATATTGTGTAGACCTTTGTGCTAAGATTGTGTAGCCCTAATACTGTGTAGACCTGTGTAAACACCTGGCGCTGGCCTAATATTGTGTGGTCCTTGTGTTAATATTGTGTAGACCTAATACTGTGTAGACCTCGAGTTGGCCCATGTAGGTTTTTGGGCCGGCCTCCTCTGCATTAGTACCAACTAACTGGTCGGAAGGAGAGACCGAGTGCTCCACTGAGCAAGTGTGAATAACCACCTATGCTGCCCCACCCCCGAGATATCAACTCCGGAAGCCCATCCGCTGATTTACCAACCGTCTAAGTCCTATTGGGGTCATAGCAATTTTAGTTAATTACCACCATTATCGCATACGGGTAGTCGTATAATTATCAACTAGCACTGTCCGGTAGTCCTGCTGTCATTGCTATCATTGTAATAAGAACGATTTAGAACACCCAGGCGCCCGCTATCTGCTGCTAGATTGCATCAGCACTTTCACCCCTTCCCTATCCCTCTGTGCCGCACTTTTACCGTTAAGTAGAGCACTTTAGATCTAGCACTCATCAATGTGTGTCGAATGTTGAATGTGTGTTGCTGCTAAGAGATTTACGATCATTCTTGATTATTGACGGACCATTCCCGAAATTCTTGCACTTTAAGAACTTAAGAACTTCAAGAATTGGCACTTTAAGACCTGCACTTTAAGAACTGGCTATATCGATACCACCATCCGAATCGCCGCTACCCATGTGGCCCCCTGCCCCCCTTTGGATACTGTTTACGCTGCTCTGGTGTGGTGGAGGGGGCGGAAGAAGAGGTGGCCCGGAGCCTGGGACTGAGAGTGTGGTGGGGAGGGGGGAGGAGGGGGAGGGGGGATGCTGGCAAGAACTAATAAGGTTAACAAGCATAGGAGAAAATACTCTTATGGCTCATAACTGCGGCATGGAGGGGGGGAGATGTTCCACTAGCCGAGGGGCCCCCATAGAGGTCGTGGTGGGAAGGAGGATATGCGGGAGAAGGAGACCACGAATTCGGCCTAATTCGGACCGCTTTCCCAAACTAACTATTCCCAATAGGTCTCCTAAGGGAATTTGGTGTAACCAGGTGAGCGGGCCCTCTGGCTTGAAGGTGGTGTTGTTGAACGCCAGGTCTGTCAACGGAAAAACAACTTGGATTCAGGACTTAATCCTGGAGGAGCGGGCAGATCTGGCGTGCATCACGGAGACCTGGCTGGACGAAGCGGGGGGCGTAAATCTCTCCCAGCTTTGTCCTCCAGGTTTCTCCGTGCAACACCAACCTAGAGCCGGAGGACGGGGAGGCGGGGTCGCAGTGGTCTATAGGGATTCCATCCATCTAACCAGGAGCCCCATCCCGCAGACCACAAATTTCGAATGCGTCCACCTGAGGGTGGGTGACCGGGACAGAATAGGGATTCTGCTAGTGTACCGTCCACCTCGCTGCACTACAGTCTCCCTACCTGAGCTAGCGGGGGTGGTCTCGAGCCTGGCTGTGGAGTCCCAACGGCTCCTTGTGCTGGGGGACTTCAACATCCATGCCGAGGCAACCCTCACAGGTGCGGCTCAGGACTTCATGTCTGCCATGGCAACCATGGGGCTGTCCCAACAAATAACTGGCCCCACCCACTGTGCTGGACACACATTGGACTTGGTTTTCTGTCAGGGATGGGAGCAGGGTGGCGGTGTGGAGGAGTTGTCCATCTCTCCGTTGCCATGGACCGACCACTTCCTGATTAGATTTAGGCTCACTGCGCCCCCTACCCTCCGCAAGGGTGGAGGACCCATTAAGATGGTCCGCCCCAGGAGGCTTATGGATCCGGACGGATTCCTGATGGCTCTTGGGGAGTTTCCCGCCACCGCGGTAGGTGATAATGTCGAGGCCTTGGTCGCTCTCTGGAATGGGGAGATGACCAGGGCTATTGACAAGATCGCTCCGGAACGTCCCCTCTCAAGTAACCGAGCGAAACCAGCTCCTTGGTTCACTGAGGAGCTGGCAGCGATGAAGCGAAGGAAGAGGGTTCTAGAGAGCGTGTGGCGATCAGACCCAAACGAGTCAAACCGAACACGGTTTGTGTCCTTTTTGAGGGCATATGCCGCGGCAATAAAAGCCGCAAAGAAAACTTTCTTTGCGGCCACTATTGCGTCTGCAAAAAACCGTCCGGCGGAGTTGTTCCGGGTTGTCAGAGGTCTTTTAACTCCTCCCACGGGTGGGAGCCCTGACAACTCGGCAGCGCGCTGTGAAGCATTTGCTCGGTTCTTTGCAGACAAAGTCGCTTTGATCCGCTCTGAGCTGGACGCCACATTAGATGCAGTCTCCGTGGATGTGACACAAGCACCTGCTTGTCAGTTTTTGTTGGATTCTTTTCAGTTTGTGAAACCCGAGGATGTGGACAAGATACTTGGAGGAATGAGGCCCACCACGTCCATCCTAGACCCCTGCCCATCCTGGCTTCTTAAGGAGGCCAGAGGGGGATTGGCCCAGTGGGTAACGGTGGTGGTTAATGCCTCCCTTCGGGAGGGCAAGATTCCAGCGAGCCTAAAACAGGCTATTATAAAGCCGCTGTTGAAGAAACCATCACTTGACCCCACTAAATTGGACAACTTTCGGCCTGTTTCCAATCTCCCCTTTTTGGGCAAAGTCATGGAAAGCGTGGTGGCCTCACAACTCCAGGTATTCTTGGGAGACACGGATTATCTGGATCCGGCACAGTCTGGTTTCAGACCGGGACATGGTACCGAGACGGTCTTGGTCGCCTTAGTGGATGATCTGCGCCGGGAGCTAGACAGGGGGAGTGTGTCCCTGTTGGTGCTCCTGGACCTCTCAGCGGCCTTCGATACCGTCGACCACGGTATTCTTCTGGGGCGCCTTGCAGGGATGGGCCTTGGGGGCACTGCTCTGCAGTGGCTCCGGTCATTCCTGGAGGGTCGTACTCAGAAGGTGTTATTGGGGGACTCCTGTTCAACGCCGCAGCCGTTGACCTGTGGCGTTCCTCAGGGTTCCATCTTGTCCCCCTTGTTGTTTAACATCTACATGAAGCCGCTGGGTGAGATCATCCGGAGTTTCGGGGTGCGGTGTCACCTGTACGCAGATGACGTCCAACTCTGTCACTCCTTTCCACCTGCTACTAAGGAGGCCGTCGAAGTCCTGAACCGGTGCCTGGCCGCTGTAATGGTCTGGATGAGGGCGAACAAACTGAAATTAAATCCAGACAAGACAGAGGTACTCCTGGTCAGTCGCAAGGCCGAACAGGGTATAGGGTTACAGCCTGTGCTGGACGGGGTCGCACTCCCCTTGAAGGCGCAGGTTCGCAGCTTGGGTGTGACCCTGGATTCATCGCTGAGCCTGGAGCCCCAGGTTTCAGCGGTGACCAGGGGAGCATTTGCACAGCTCAGGCTCGTGCGCCAGCTGCGCCCGTATCTTGGGAAGTCTGACTTGGCCACGGTGGTACACGCTTTGGTCACATCCCGCCTCGACTACTGCAACGCTCTCTACGTGGGGCTGCCCTTGAAGACGGCCCGGAAGCTTCAGCTAGTCCAGCGCGCGGCAGCCATGTTGTTAACGGGAGCTGGACGCAGAGAGCATACAACGCCTCTGCTGTCCCAACTCCACTGGCTGCCGATCTGCTACCGGGCCCAATTTAAGGTGCTGGTGCTATCCTACAAAGCCCTAAACGGTTCCGGCCCAAAATACCTTGCAAACCGCATCTCGGCCTACGAGCCCACGAGGGCCTTGAGATCATCCGGGGAGGCCCTTCTCTCGGTCCCGCCCGCCTCACAGGCACGTCTGGCGGGGACGAGGGAGCGGGCCTTCTCGGTGGTGGCCCCCCGGCTGTGGAACACTCTCCCTGCTGAAGTTAGACAGGCGCCCTCCTTGATGGCCTTCCGTAGGAGCCTAAAAACATGGCTCTTCGAGCAGGCCTTCAACTGAGTATAGTTAATTGACACTGGAATGAATTAGGACTACGAATTTTGGCTATGACCCCAGGACTTGACGAAGCGGATTTTTAGTATAAGTATATGTTGTGTTGTATTTGTCTGGTTTGTATGTCTAGACTCGCTGTACACTGTCTTCTTCGTTGTTGTTCACCGCCCCGAGTCGCCTTCGGGCTGAGAGGGGCGGTCAATAAATGCAATAAATAAATAAATAAATAAATAAATTCCAGGTTGTTAATGAGTAATTCACATTACTTGAATAAAGACTCCTGTTTAAGATTGGAAGAGAATACATTACTATATTGTATATCAGTTGAAACCTCCTAATTTTGAAGAAGAGAATTCAGACACCTGGACTAAACAGTATCAGTTTTCAAAAAATATATATAGTTTAATACAGCTGTATGTCTCCTAGATATATTTTTCATTTTTAAAATGGAATTAAGGTTCACAGAACTCAGGAGGTCTGAACAGGCATGTACAAGATAAGACAGATAATACCAGTATGGTATCATGGTTTGAATGTTGGACTTGGATTCTGGAAAACATGGTTCAAATCTCCACTCATCCATGGAAACACATTGTGTGACCTTGGGGAAGTCACATTCTTTCAGTCTCAGATAAAGCCAAAAGCAAGTTCCCTTCTCAAAAAATCTTGTCAAAAATAAAATAAACCCCAAGATGACTGTGTATGTTAACTTTCCTGTGTATGCTTCATCTTGCTGAACCCCTACCCTTCCAAACCTAGAATAAGAAACAAAACTTCTGGCTCAACCTGTCCCAGATGCTGAACATATCCCACTCTTGCCTATAGGGCAATGATGGACAACCTTTTGAGTTTGGTGTGTCAATACTCGCCAAAAAACTGAGCATAACTCGAGTGGGGTGTCACTTCGAGAAAAACCCATAATTTCATGATATTTATAGTTTAATAACAAAAATATATTATTGTCATATATAACTGTATTTAATAAACCAAAAACTAATTATTTAAGTTACCTGCTTTTTCTATAATGCCATATATCTCGGCAAATCCCTGAAAGCCACCTCGATAGCCCTGACCTTAATTAATACTGAATTAAAGCAGGTAGGTGAAGCCACTCTTCAAAACTGGGCAGCTATTGATTACTTCCTTTTATGACACCACCAGGGTTGTGAAGAATTTTGAGAAATGTGTTGTCTTAACTTGATTGACAACTCAAGAATGAGAGAAACCCAGATCCAGACTATCCATGACCTAGTGACACAGGTCTCCAAAGACACTGGCATTGGCTTTTCCTGGCTTCTTGGGTTCTTTTGGCTAAAACAAATATTAATCATTATGGTACTATTTACATGTATGTTGCTTTGTTACTACAGTCTACTGCAATTCCTACCCTACCTGAGCTCTATTTGTACATTCATGCCAATGTCCCATGACCACTGTTTATCACCTGTATCACCTTGTTTATTCTCAGTAGGGAAAGGACCTGCAGCCTTCAGGATGAGGAACTGTGAGCATCCTGTAACCCACACTGCTGGACAAAGATGGCCTTGATAAACTGGAGGCTTGCTGGTCCCTCCCCTGCCTATTGACATAAGCACTTGTTTTGTATGTGTTGGGTTGGGATGAAGAGTTCCTACTGATAAGAACTGGACAAAGTGAGGATGCAGGGTGGTAACATGAACCATGGAGTGAAATTGACTGATTGACTAACACCCAAAAGGGTGGCATAATACTGTGGAACTATAAAATTCAATGTACTGTCATTGTTCAGCATTCAAATAAAGACATTACTAGTAGCCACTATTGAAGAAAATATTTTTCTCATAATAATTCCATTGGAACATTTGAAATAGGTATGCATTAGAGCAGTTCCATCTACCTTCTTTTTCACTTTAACATACAGACACAGGGCTTGTGATTTGGCTCAAGACCTTCATGCATAGATAGAGGATGGTTAAACTTTTTTTCACCAACTGCAAGAGCTAGAGCTAGGGAAAACAGAAAATTACCAGGCAAAACAAAGTTCAAAGTCACACACGTGCTATGGAGTAGAAGGTAGTGAGGAAGCAAAAAGAGGGGAGAGTTCAGGTCTAGAGAAAAGTTTCACCTAATAACATGTAGACACAAGAAGAAAAATGATTGCTGAGACAATAATGATAAGGAAGCACCAGAAGATAACAAAGAAAGATAAAAGATTAAGCAAAGTACAGAGAAAAAAGGTTGTGTGCACATGCTCAAAGGTGTTCGCTAGCAAAATTGAACTACACTTCAATTCAAGGTAGCACTTTCCACCCAGCAAGGTGACTTTATCAAATAAACTTGTTGCAATGATCTCCCGCCTTCAGCGGTTATTGAATCAAAAACTCTGAAGTGTTTGGGGCTAATTAATAATAGAGGGACATTGCAGCAAGTTTCAGCAATTGCTTTCATAAAACCCTTTTCTGCCCCACCTCTAATTCAGGGACTAGGAGAAGAACGGTGAAGTCTCCAGTGGCATTAAAATTTCCATTCCTTCTTAGTCCCTATTAGATGTTTTATCTACACCAGATAATTATTGTAGGAATATTTGGGGTGTGTGTGTGTGTATATATATGTGCGTGTGTGTGTGTAATGTGTGGGTATAAGCTAGCATCTGTTGTTGGAGTTGGAACCTCATGAATGGACCTTTCAGACAAAGGAAAACAAAGGGACTTATTAACTTCTTCAGAGAAGGGAGAGTGATGTCTACACATAAGAAAGCAAAGAGCTTGAGTACATAGACCTACCAAGACACAGAGAGATGAAAACAAAAGGCAAGCATTATCTAGATTCTCCTGTCTCACTAATCACTTTATACAATCATTTATACCTCTTTGCTACCAACAAACTTGAACTGGACAATGTGAATTTACTTTTAAATTTAATAAATAAAATAGTGGTAAAAATTAAGGGCCCTTTATCTGAAATGCCTGGGAGCTTGGAATACTTGTTTTTTCATGTATGTACAATATTAAATATCTTGGAGAAGGGCTCCAAGTATAAGCATGACACTCGTTTATGTTTTACATACACCTAATGTACATATCTTGAAGGTGATTTTCTATACTTTAAAATACTTTTTTGAATGAAACAAAGTTTGTGTACATTGAACTACTAAAAAGCAAAGTTGCTACTACTTCAGCCACCTATGTAAACAATTTTGGATTTTGCACTTTTGCTAATCAAATACCTAAGGTGTTGGCAATTTGCAGTTTTAAGTGTACCAAGTAATACTAGTAATGTTACTAGTGAAAATACTGAAACATAGCTTTGATTCAGAACATACATTCTGCCTATGATTTAAATTGAATTATATTTCTTTTAATGGTTCTCACACACCACAGCATAGAAAATGAGCTTTTACACTTGCTTGAGCTGATTTAAGCTTTAAATTAAAATCTATATTTAGTCTGCGTCCTGGGTAGCAATTAGTACTTGCACAGAGCAAAGCAAACATCGAAAAGGATTTTCACAATATCAGGAAAGCTACAGCGAACCTAATGAAGTTGCTGAGCTTTGGGGGGGGGAGGGGGACTCTGTGATTCTGGAGCTGTTTGACCACAATAATCACTAATCTACTCCAAGTTTTTAAAAGCTTTTACTATAGGTTTAAGTATATGTTCTTCAGTCTTATGTTTTCACAGATGAACATGTGTTGCAGAAATTAATAATTTCTTCCTCTTTTTGATGTTTCAATGTTCAATTAAACTGTTATCACCTAATCAAGAATTTCCTTAAAATGCACCAATTTGGTGGTCCCTTTCCAAACTGAACAAGATGGGATCGAACTACCATAATATAAGTCAGTATACTTGCAAAGATTTTACCTAAGTAGTAAAATCTACAAAGAATGTGTTACCATTAAAAACAAAAAAGGATGTACATTTCAAGTGCTCCCCCATCCAGGTTTTATGCATTCTTAGCTGCATTAAACATTTTGAGTAACTGCATTAACCTTGATATGATTTGGCAAAAGGAAAGCAAATAAAAGCCAATAAATGTCTCCCACAGTGCCAATAAACTCCAAGGGCAAAAAGCTAAGTGTTTATGAGGTAGAGAGAATAATCTGGTCAAGAACATTTTTCACTTCAGATTTCTGCTGTTTCAATAATTGCAGATTTGTGTAATTATTTCAAGAATTCAGCTTGCATGGCCTTTTAGGAGGCCCTCTACATTTTAATACATTTTTTATTAATAAAGCGTATTTATTCTGGCCATCTTAAATGCTGCAGTATCGCCAGCAAATGTGGCCACCTCATTATTCACCGCCCCCCAAGTTATGCTCTTGTATCAAGAGGCCATTTATACCTCATGCTTGGTAGATATGCATGTTTCACATTTTCCTTTGAGAGTTTGAATGTAGTCTCGTGCATCTTAACATTCTGGCTTAGGATCATATATTTGTTCCTCTCTCTGATAAACTAACTTAATGCTTTAAATATTTTATAATATGGTGTTTCAGTTATACTTTTTGTCATTGTCTTCATTGTGGTCATGTGGCTAAATGCTTCACTTGTTGAAATGGTTATTGTTTTATTTTAATGAGGTGGGAGGACTAAACAACCCAAAGGTAACAGCTCATGTATAACCTTGGAAGCTAAATAGTAGGATTGTGCACAGATTTGTTATGGACAATTGCATTCGGTTGGTTAGGAAGTCCATAATGCCATTTTTTTTAACCGGCCATAACAGAACAGTGACTGTAGAAAACATGTTGCTTTCGGTTACATGTGGAGTGTGGGAAGAGAGGCAGCTGCTAGAAGGAAAAGAGTGAGGGGGAAAAAGGCAACACTCCAGCCCCTCCAAATCAAGAGAAAAGAGAGGGCTTTTAAAAGGAAGTCCAGGGTAAGATACCTCCAGGTCAATCCCTCTTTCTTCCTTAAAATGCCTACTGCAGGGAGAGAGCGCATGCGCACCTGCAGTTCCTGTGTCTTCTAGAATAGAAACAGCTTTAATATAATAATAATAAACTTTATTTATACCCCACCACCATCTCCCCGATGGGGACTCGGGGCGGCTTACATGAGGCCAAGACCAAACAAAAAATTACAGCAAAATGAAACCGAAATCGCAAACAATAAACAACAACATCATAATTACATAAAACATATGAATGCATAATGATAAAAAATTACAATAAACACAATCACAGTGACAATGGGCAGGCTACCTGTAATGATTAAAAGAAAAGTAATTAAAAACTGATTAAAAACTTGGGTGAGATAAAGGAGAAGCAGGTTATTTGTGGAAGAGGGCTCATTCAAATGGGGGTTTTGGAATTATTATTATTATTATTATTATTATTATTAAACTTTATTTGTACCCCGCTAGCATCTCCCAGAGGATTCGATGCGGCTTACACAGGCTGAGGCCTCAACAACACAACATAACAATACAATCAAGCAAATCAAACAATTAAAACAAAATAAGCAAAATAAACAACAGGCACAGTACATTAAAACACAATAAAACTGGGCCAGGCCAAAAGGTGGGTACAAGGATTAAAAGTGCTGATTTGACAGGAGGTGTATAAAGGGTTTCTAGGGCAAGTGCGATGTGCGGTGTGCAGCAATCATTGGTTCTGGTAAAGTGCTTGTGGGACTCGGTAGTGGAGATTTCCTAATCTGGGATTTCCTAATCTGGGAAGGCGCATCGGAAAAGCCACATGGGGAGGGGGGATGTATACTCCAATGAAAAAATGTTGAGGCTAAGCAATAATGTGAGGTTGTATATCTACTCACCAAAGGTGGAGCGGAAGAGCCAGGTTTTAAGGTCGAATAAAAATGGATTTATGTCCTCCCATATTCAATAGGGTCCCAAAAAATGGATCAGGACCCCCTCCCCCAAATCTGGTACACCAAAAAGGATCACAGTTTATCCAGATTGCACAAACTTCCTAACCAAGATCAGGCCTGGCTAGTACTGAGTCCCTTTGGAGTGGTCTACAAATAAAGTTTTATTATTATTACTTGGATGGCAGACCTCCAGAGAATACCAAGCATGGGGTACTGTGTGGCTTCTGATCTGTATGGGTATGTTCTAGCAACATTTCCCCCTGATTTTGCCTGCATTTGTAGTTGACATCTTCAGAGGAACTGATGGTGGTAAAGCAATTGAGTTGCTTGTGGACAGAGAAAGGCGGTATACTAATACAGCAAATAAATAAATAAATAAACAAACAAACAAACAAATAAATAAATAAAGTGGAGTATATATCCATGGAGTGTTGTCCAGGGTGAGAGAAAATAACCATTGTCTGTTGAACAAGTGTACAATCAGTAATTTTGGCCGTGAAAGCCTTCAACAACAAAATGCCAAGTATGTTCAGAGGACGGCAATGGAAAACCACTTCTCAGGATTCCATGCCTAAGAAAACCCCGTGAAATTCAGTGTGTCACCATAACTTCACAGGCATCTAAAAGGTGTGCACAGGAACACATTCTGGTTTGTTTTGTTTTTTTGTTTTGTTTGCTGTTCTTGTAAAAAAAAGACATTCAAGTACACAAAATTCCTGACTATCTAATATTTTAAATACTGTTTTCATCTGCTGAAACATGATGACTTGGGAGATTATGGTGATAATGGAGATAGATTGAGTCATAAACACAGACATTGGTTTAGACCTAAGTCCAAACAAACACACTGAAATGGGTGAGCTAGTCATTGTCAGGAGTCCAATGTCAGAACTTCCAGACACAAAAACTCTTTGAAAACAACACAATATCCAGAAGTCTGGATCTTTGCATGATAAAAAAAAATGAATATCTGCTGCCGAAGTATCTGCTTCAACAGGCTAATGGCAAGACTATTGGTTTGGAAATGTGGAAATATGTTTTAAATAAATTTGTAAATATATAAATAATGTTGTACTATGGCTGTCTAATGAGCATTGAAGCTGCATCTGGGAATAACACAGCTTGGAAAAGTTACTTTTTTTGGACTACAATTCCACTTTTGGCATGACCACTTTGTCAAGCTCTGGGAAACCTGTTCATACTCAGAGAAAGCCATAATTTTGGGGGGAAATTTAGAATACTTTCATTAGTAATTAATTATCTAGATGTGTTCATGGGGAGAGCAACTACCATTGTTGGTGCATACCAAGAGATAACCATCCAACCCCAACTCTTTAAAACTGGAATAAATATTAGAACTTTTAAAAGACTAGGTTGCAGTCTTTTTCCATGTTTGCTCTGATACTATTATTTATTATTCCTTCTGAGATAATACATTAGAAGTGAAAGCATATTTAACCTCACACAGAATAAGTGTTGATGTGATTCAAAGAGTTGTTTATACTTCCACCATATGACCGTTTGCACTATAGAAGCACATGTCTGCACATACGCGGAGATCATGAATTTCACAGCTATGTATATTGCTGACTAGAAGAATATACAGTTCTTATTATCTGGTCAACAGTTCATCCTTTTAAAGGAGAAAAGAAAACTTAATCAAAGCTCAGGGTGCAGAATTTCAGGATTATTAGACATCAATCTTAATAATATCTTAACTCTACTTTGTGCACAAATTTAATAATATGGATATTTTACAGTCTCCGGGAAGATTCACAAAACCAATTACAGAAATGTCAGAATTTCCATAGGAAGGTAACCTTCCTCTTAGCAGTGGCAAGGGAACAAAACAAACTGATAGTGATTAAAGTGTCACAATGTAATTACATTTTCTTCCAAATAAACCATCACTTCCCAATAAATAATTAAAACTAGCGGTGTTTCTCAGGATGCAACAGTTCAGTAGCTGTGATTAAAAAGTGCTAGCAGGCATTATTAGATTTTTTTATGATAAATTTTCTCCCATTGTCAATTTGTCAGATTTTATTACCTGGGTGTTCTTTGGGATTTTATTCTTTCAGGTTTGGCTGGAAAGGATAACTTTGTTCTTCTGCCAGAGACTGTGATGCAATATATATACCACATTAATTTCCCAAGTAAATTTCAGATGTTCTCTGTTCCAAACTCTGGCTTGAAAATCTAAATTAGGAAAGTATATTTAATGTCTCTAAAGTCTCCTGACAAAAAAATGTGCATGGTCACTTCAGACCTGTTGATAATCAGTATTACTTATCTTTTTTTCATGCTCTTGGCTTTTCTTGTTGCTTCATAAACTTAGAAGGGGCCTTGTAGGCTATCTTGTCCTACTTCTTGTTTGAGCCAAGATTTCCAAAGCTAAATAATCTCCAAGATATGCCTGTCCAACCCCAGTTTGATATCCAGTGAGGAAGAGTAGCCATTCTTTATACAACTCACAGAATTGTAGGTCTGAATGGAATTTTGTAGAGACATTTGTAGAGGAAACCTGTCTAGGGCCCCTACTACACTGCCATATAAAATCTAGATTATCTGCTTTGAACTGGATTCTATGGCAGTATAGATTTATATAATCCAGTTCAAAGCAGATAATGTGGATTATCTGCTTTGATAATCTGGATTATATGGCAGTGTAGAAGTGGCCTAGGTGAACTTGCCCCATTGCTGAATTGCTCTGAACACATTTCCTGTTAATATGCTGAAAATCCACTCTTCTTTATTATTCTATATATCCTTTTGTGGCAACTAGTATTCAACATTTGCGCAAATCAAAATCTGAAATACAACTAAGCATTAAATCATTTCAGAAATACCCTCCCCGTCTTTCTAAAACAAAAATGGCCATCCATTTATTTTAATTAAACTAGCAGTGAGTTTTTGGATCTATTGAGTGGTATCCAGCTCATTTAAAAACAGGAATTATGTCACTCATGTATCCCATAGAATCATAGAATCATAGAATCAAAGAGTTGGAAGAGACCTCATGGGCCATCCAGTCCAACCCCCTGCCAAGAAGCAGGAATATTGCATTCAAATCACCCCTGACAGATGGCCATCCAGCCTCTGCTTAAAAGCCTCCAAAGAAGGAGCATCCACCACACTCCGGGGCAGAGAGTTCCACTGCTGAACGGCTCTCACAGTCAGGAAGTTCTTCCTCATGTTCAGATGGAATCTCCTCTCTTGTAGTTTGAAGCCATTGTTCCGCGTCCTAGTCTCCAGGGAAGCAGAAAACAAGCTTGCTCCCTCCTCCCTGTGGCTTCCTCTCACATATTTATACATGGCTATCATATCCCCTCTCAGCCTTCTCTTCTTCAGGCTAAACATGCCCAGCTCCTTAAGCCGCTCCATGATAACCCCATAAGGATGCTGTTACACAGAAGAGACGCTGCCAATTTAACATAATTTAGGCCCCTTCTACATTACTATATCATCCAGATTATCAAAACAGATAATCCACATCTGCTTTGAACTGGATTATATGAATCTACACTGCCATATAATCCAGTTCAAAGCAGATAGTGTGGATTTTATATGACAGTGTAGAAAGGGCCCTAGTGACCATCATATAAGGTGGGCCTCTATGAGTGATTCACCTAAAAACAGCCATTCAAACTATTCTAGGACAGGCCCGTAGCCAGGATTTCGTTTCGGGGGGGGCTAAAATTTTTTTCAGGGGGGGTTTCGGGGGGGGGGCTGAGTTTCGGGGGGGGGCTGAGTCTGAGTGAAAGAGGGTCTAGCCTAGCAAACCTTTTGTATCATTACCCCAATACCCCCATGCATATGGGATATATTGAGTATGGTGATCAGATCAAGATATGAATAAACATAACAGTTTAAATAATGCACCAGTAAGGCCTTTTCGCGAACCACCATGAAAATTTCGGGGGGGGGCTGATGCCCCCCGAGCCCCCCCCCCCGGCTACATGCCTGTTCTAGGATCATTGTAGTAATAGAACAATAGATTAGAGTTGGAACAAAAGCCGTTGTATCCAAAAAGCACTCTTGAAGTACAATTCTCAGTGGCAGTTTAGTCCACTGTTGAACAGTTCTTATAGTAAAGCACTTCTTCCTTATGATTAGGTGGAATCTCTTTCCTTATTCTTGTGTTTTTACTGTTCTAGGCAGTAAAAAGCAATCTCACTCCATCCTGTATATGGCACCCCTTCAGATATTTAGAGATGGCTATCGTGTAACCTCAGTCTTCTCTATGCTTTAGTATCTGCTTTTATGTTGTTGTGAGTCTCTGGGGTCTTGGTGTTATTAAAAAGATAAAATTTATAGATCTTTCTGAAAAAGCCAATGGTATCCATGGCAATCTACACCTTTCACCAAAAACATCTACTTTGCATTAAAAACAAAGGCATCTGGTGACTTTCTTGGGAAAGCGGCTATTAATCCATTCTGATTTTTAGTCTGAATTACATAGAACATATCCAAAGTTCTGAAAATCAATGTCCTACTAGGTTAAGTATCTTGGAGAAGACCTGTAATTTACAGATCTGTAACAGATTAACTGGTACTATTACCATGTCCTGAATTTTGTGAGACTCCCTTCTTCATATCTCATACTTTGCTGCTAATGTGTGGGAGATGCCATTATAGTAGATCTGATTAGATATTGGAAGACTTTAAGGTGGAATGAAAAAGACCTCATGGGCCATAAATATATGGGATTGACAGGCTTTCAGTACCAGTAAAAGATCTCATGGGCTTCTATTCCATGAGGTCTTTTATTGGTACTGAAAGTCTTCCTATTCCATTTATTTATGGTAGCTTCCCCGGTACTTGCTTTGAATGTTTCCTATATTCTCAAAAATTTGTAGAAAATGCCCACTGCTGGTTGCATTTTTTCTACAGGTATCATTAAGAGCACTTACAAAGAACACTGTTATGAGTAAGACCACAGGTGTATTGTTACAGGTCTCACAGCTGCACCTCCAAAATACAGGCAGTTGTGTTGGTCTGTATCAGAACTGCTTTCCCTAGCAGAGAATCCAGAAGCACTGCTGGATCCTTGTTTTTGTTTTCTCACTAGCTCAATTTTTTAAATACTTGGCTTGTATAATTTGAAATATCCTTGTAACCAACACTGAATGACTTAGCACAGTGACATACACATGGTGATATAATGCTACTTACGTGTCTCATTCTTTACCTTCTGTTCTATGCCGGAAGTTCAATGCTCTCTTTTGAAGCTTTTCTCCTGTTGTTTAGATCCAAGCAAGCAATCTCAACAGATGCAGATAATCAGCACTCACAGCACATGATATAAATGCCGAATCCTCCTCTTTTATGTCTTGTATTTAATGTAATACGACATGAACATCTGCTGTTCGGAGTGTCACAGATGTGTTCCTCTAAGTGTAAAGGTTTGTAGCATGCTCGTAGTGTGCTAAGAATTGAGCACATGGAACTAATTGAGTACATAGCCCTTTAATCCTGTGCTTTATCAAGAAATGTTATAATAGAGGCGAAGACAGAGGTTGGCATTTTCCTCTGAAAAACTGACCTTAGTAGCAGAAATTAATTTTATGTATGGGATTTTCATTTACATAAAATTCATTTAAAGACAAGTCCCTTGTTGCTACAACTCCATTGGCTACCACTTTGTTTCCAGAGACAGTTAAAAGTGCTGGTTATGACCTGTAAAGCCCTATATTGCACAAGGCTAGGTTATCTGGCAGAATGTATCTCTCTGTATGATCTGACCTGGGCTCAGTCTGAGGTCTTCAGGAGATGCCCTTCTCTCAGTCCCATCGCCATTGCAATTTCAGTTGGTGGAGAGACAAGAGAGGACCTTCTCAGGATGGATCTACACTGCCCTATATCCCAGGTTCTGATCCCAGATTATCTGCTATGAACTGGATTATATGAGTCTCCACTGCCATATAATCTGTAATAAGCAGATAACCTAAGATCAGATCCTGGGGTATAGGGTAGTGTAGAAGGGGCCTTGGTGGCTGTTGCTGGACTCTGGAATTCCCCTTCTAGGAAGGTCAGAATGGTCTCCTTCTTGCTGTCTTTCCGGTGGCTGACTAAAGTCTTTTTTTTTTGTCAGAAGCTGATTTCTGCCGTTCAAGCAGTTGCCATAAATCTTCTCTGTGACATCTGGGGTCAGCAGGGGATGTTGGTGGAAAATTTTGAGAGCAGCTGGATGGATTAACCTTTCTTGTGGTAAAAGACTGATAAGGGCATGGAGGCAGAGAGTAAGACCTAAAGGAAAGCAGGGGTGTTGGCCTAAACACCATTAGCATTTTTTCCTCGAGCTTCTGGAGATCTGAGTAATAAAACCAATTCCAAAGGACTTTTGTGAGTGGTCTATGTTGCTAGCTTGATTCTTCAGGGAGTGACATTTTTATTCTGATAGGCTATTGAAGCAGAATGTTTTTTTTTAAATGGGCTATAGGGTGCCCTATTGTTTTAAGTGAACTATTGTAAAGTTATTTTATCTTTTAAATTTTCATTTTAATTAATTTGATTTTTTAAAAAACATTTTAACTAGTTTAATTTAATTTTAATTTTTGTAGGTTTTTAATTGCATTTTTTTAATTTGTGGGACACTTTGAGTCTCAGTCTTGGGAGGCAGGAAATCATCCTCATCCTGCTGACTGTCAGCCAACAGTTGTATCATAATAGACCCAGAAAGCTAGCACATGAGAGAATTCTGATTCAGCTTGCTTCCAATAAAGGACAGTACATGAGTTCAAACAGACTCTCACTGAAAAAAATCTGCTTTATTGTTTCTGACATCTGCTGTGGAGCCCTGTGGACTTTAATTTAAAAATGAAGTGAGAATGATTTCAAAGTTTACTATCAGTTTTGCAGTTCTATGGGTTTTTCAGAGGGAAGTCGTGAATGTTGAACGGGTCACATAAAGTATTTGACTGAATCAGACCATTGGTTCATTTCATATCTCTCTGGTAGGGAACCCCTATTACTATGCAGAAGTTAAGTCTTGCTGCCTTTTCAAATGTTGTCTAACCATCTTATTCCTAGGTTTCCTTGTGTGTGTGTTGGAAAACTTGATGTAAGAAATCATGAGAATAAGAGAGATAACGTTAGTAGTTGCTGCTTTCTAAATAACTTACTTATCTTAAAAGTTGTAGAGAATAGACCTTCATTTAAAAAGATGATATTTCAAGCATTGTGCTGGAAAAAAATTAAATGTACAGTGCTTTTAAAATAACAGCAAAAACAATATTTATTTATTGCAATTTAGTGAAAAGTGAATACAATTTGTTGTAGAAATGTGTTACAATACCTTAGCAAATATGTTTTAGGCTAGTGCCAAAAAGAGAACAAGGTTAGTATACCAAGAACAAAGCTGTACTGGTCTATTGTTATTTTACTGCTCATAAATCCAATTTAGTAAGATTATTTTGGAGCTTTTCACATCTGTTTTATTTTCCCCCACTTTGAATAATCTGGGATCATCTATAAACATACTGACCCAGATATTACTAAAGTTAAGTGTTGAACAACAATTTCTAGAATTCCCAGCCAGAATTCTCTGTCTTCTTAGGACCATATCAGAGGGGTAAGGGGAAGGTGAAGGGAATTGTCCTCATTTGTGCCCTACTGTTTCCCTCCATCTTTTGGGATGGCCAGTCATCTCATGTCCTTTCCCTGTCTTCTGCCTGTCTTTTCCCATTTTAAGCCATTTGGGGTTAGGTAATACCCCACTCCTGAAGTCAGTTTTAGGGCTCTGTTTCCATACACTGTGGAAACAGTCACATGGAATCCCACTGGAAGTGCTGTTACAACATGTGATGGCTTCCATGGGATTCCTGTGGAGCTCAGTTTCCACAGTGCAGGGATACAGAGCCTTAAAGCCGTGTGATGAGGTCCTTAGTCTAGGTGATATACAAGTTGTTGATATTCTCTAGTTGTCTGCATCGTCACTCTTAAGATGGGTACTTTCTTTTCTTATGTCGTCCTCAGCTGCACTGAAAGTAAGCCTTTAAGCCAGTTTTTCCAATAGAGAAGTTTAAACACCCCAATGTTGTTTTGTGTTGTTACAGCTCATGCTTTCTGAATTTAGTGCAAGAAATATAAATTCCCTACTTCAGATGTCTCCAGCTGGTCTTTTATGCCTTGATAGACCCAATCATTCTCTTCAGTAGTACTCAAAAGCACTGAAAGTGATTCTCTCTCTACTTCTTGCTGTTTTTGCTCTGCAGCAGTGTAGATGCTTCACTTTTATGTCTTAACTGGCAAATATCATTTCCTGTAGTCACTCTCTTCACACTAGGTACACTAATACAGATATAATGAAAGGCACAGATCTCCCAAAATGCAAAGATTTGCACATTTTTTTCAATCTTTTATGAATTCTCAAATTTCTGATTATTAGGAGATTGTTGAGAGAGATATTTGAAAACATGTTGCAGGTTTTTTTTAGAACTCAAAGCCAAGAATGATTTAATGTTCATTTGTTTTCCTTCCTGTGAAATTCTGATATAGTTGATCTCTATTTTACACAGCTTATTAAACTGGATTGGTTAAACCTCCCATTATGGAACACACACATTCAGGTCAAACAGTTGGAAATTTTCATTATGATGCATAATTAGCAAACAATCTAGGTGATGCACATAGCGGTTAACACAGAACTAAAGCATTACCACCAGAAGAATTAACACATAAGCCTTAACCCATCCCAACTATCTATGCTTGGGCTCTTCATTCTGCATCTACTTGTCTACTTTGCCTGAGTCTAGAGGAAAGGGCAAGATTCTGTTCCCTCCTTCCTTCTCCTTTCTTCAAAGTTAATTGTCTTGAATTGAAATAACCAAGAATGGCGGGAGATGTGGAAGAGAAGAAAGTGGAACATTTTCAAAGCAGCTGAAAAGGTGGAACAGTAGAGGATAATCAGGGCGATCACTGCCAAATTGGGATAGTTGGAGATTATGCTATTGGTTAATTGAGTGGTCAACATGAAGATTGAATGTCTTCATTATTTATCAAGCATGCATTGTTTGTAGTAGTCATGCTAATAAAAACCATTTTCATCTGGTTTTTAGCTAGAACCAATGGCAATTCATGAAAGAAATTTGTTTTAAAGGTAACTGGCAGAAGGGCACTACTGTAGTTCATTTCCAAGCAACTTCTAGATGTTTTTGGTGGCATGTGTGGAATATTAAGGATACTACTGTTATTTTGAATCCCATATCATGACAGAGAAAAACAAACATTTAGTCAGTCAGCTAAGTAGTGTAAAGTAAGAGTAGGCATGTAGCTGGCCTACCTCTACAGTATATACTTAATTCATGTTCTTCTTGTTGGCTTGCCATCAAACCTGTTTAGTCCTTGTGCAGAACAAAATGTTGATGTTGTTGTCATGTGATTTTAAGTCTCTGAGGAGGATGTCAGTTCCCAAACACAGAAGGTAGACATTTAGAGGAAGTTGACACATAGAATTAGGAGGACCAGGGATCATTCTGTGAATTTGGAGCTACAGGATTTATTTGAAGCTCTCTTCCTTATCAGTGATGACAAGGAATAGAAATGAGAGCAACATTGTCAGTCTTCAAAGAACATGCAGGTGACCTTAGAAGATCCAGAACATGGATCTTCTACATTCCCAGGAAACCATGCTCTATGAAGACATGTCCTTTGAGGACAGCTTAGGGAGCTGATAATGTTTAGTCTGTAAGAAGGTTAAAAGGGGACATGATATATATGTTTAAATATTGAAATGTCATATTGAAGCATGAGCAAGTTTTTTTTTCTGCTGCTGCAGTCATTGAGTAACTGAGCAATGGATTCAAACTACAGGAAAAAGATATTCCACCTAAACATTAGGGAAAACTTCCTGATGTTAAGAGATGATTAACATTGGAATACTCTGCATTGGAGTATATTCTTCTCTAAAGGAGTTTAAACAGAGACTGGGTAGACATCTGTTGGGAATGCTTTGATTGTGTATTCCTGGGTAGTGGATTAGACTAGATTGCCATTGCAATTCCTTCCAACTCCATAATTCTAGGACTTTGGTGAGACACCAGCACTTTTTGGAAAAGAAGGTAAAATACTTCATCAAACTACAACTCCCAGAATTTCATAGCATGATAGTTAAAGCAGCATCAAACTGAATTAATTCTAAAGTGTAGATGCATCCATAGTTAAGAAGCAAGACATTTTTTATTGTCTTTCTTTGAATTTCCACCCAACTCAGTTATATTGCTATCTTCAACCAGTTACAATTGTGAACAATAATGTATTTACTTCTTTTTTTCCCACACCTTTCAAATGCTGTTGTTTACACCTTCGTAAAGTAGCTTTAGAAACTCTGAAATTGAATCTCTCCAGTAAACCTGAGGTCATTTTTTCTTCTTTGACTTTGCATTTAGGCAGCTAGCATATTTGTGAAGTTTTAATGCTTCTGTTCCCATCACCTAATATTTTGAACTTTGTTGTCCCATCTGATGCGAAAATCAAATATGTGCCTCGGTTAAGAGACATCAGATCCCTGCTATACTTCCGAGCATTAATTAAACAGTTTCATCTAGTTGTGCTCTGGACAGTAAATGACTCAGTGGAAGATTTCATCTCATAAAGGTTGCAGTATAGAGCTTAGAGCCACATTTGAAGGAAATGGATCTGCATATGAAGTATGTAATACATATTGATGTGAAAGTTTAAAATCGCACAAGTGAACTCATACGAGTTGCATTTGTGCACTGAGATTTGGGGAAAATATCATGATGGATGCATAATGAATATATAAATCTTATGGAAACAGACAAGTGTATTGAGTTTTTAACATTTTTTTTGCCCTTTACAATTTTTCCACTGTGGAGGAAAAAAATCATTTGGGTTATCTTACCACAAAGCATCAAATGAGATAAACCCAGTGGATATTCCTGCATATGTTTCCTTTCAAAAATTTTGAGACCTTGGTTTGTTAAATCCTCTGTGACAAGGCTCCCTCAGCTATAAAATATTTTACGATAAAACTGCTGTTACCAAAATAAACCCTCTGAACTCTTTAGAAACCTGTTACCTAATGCTATAGGGATGAAACTGACGGGGACACTAGAGACAAGGCAATAAACCCTAAAATGTTTATTGAGGAAACCATATATTTCCTTCTTTTAAAGGAAATTAAATGTTTCTTAAACAATAGTTTGAATTCCACAGAATTTTGTTTAATGATCTCTGGTTACCATTCTTAGGAAATTACTATACATACCTGGCAAAAAGCTATACCATGTATAAAGAATCTAATCTGCTAGCAGAAATTCATGTCTGCTCTTATCAGCTGTTTTTTCCCCCCAGCTGATTTTCTGACAATGCAGTCAGATATATATATGGAAGCAGCAAGGGAAGACCAATAATGGCAGAGTGAAACTTCTTCCAGCCCAGGAGAATTGCTGAAATGGAGAAACAGAATTACCAAGGTAACCCTAATAACCCAATATTTCTAGGCTTGGGATCAGCACAGCTTTAATGTCAATGTTGGCTCAGCTGGCCCTTGAACGTCTTTGGCAGTTAGGATTAAACCTGAATTTAGCTGGTAGTACTAATGACAGTAGATTCATGGAATCAAACACCGGATAGTAAGTGAGCAAATATACATTGTCTTGCTTCAATAGATGTAGCTTGGGACTAGCAACTGGATTTAGATCTATGACAACCTTCCTTTCCCTGTAGCTTGCACTATATACTCTTGTTTCTACTTTAATTATAGTTCAAGAGAAACTTCTTTTGGTCGGATCTCTGGCTGAAACTTTCTGCTGCTAGGCTTTGCTTCCCACCTGAAACTTCACCATGGACTCATAGGACATCTTGCTGTCTTCTAGGCAACTAGCTTCAATCTTTAGGTCTTTCTGATTGGATTCTTCATGTTGTCCTTTTTCTTTTCCTAGGCAAGCAAATTCTGTTCAGTCAACAATTATTAATATTCTTCAACTGTAGTTTACATCGGCCATTTCAAATATTTTGGCCAGAACCTCTGATTAATCATTTTCCTTATGTAACCATTGACTGCCAGTCACATGTGTTGATCATTCCCAGTGACTACTCCAAAAATAATCTCTCTCTGGCATTTCTAAATTTGGCTCAAAACTTTCCTTTCCATTACAACTGTGCTCAAGGCAGACATAACTGACTTATGGCCAATACAGATTAGCAATGCTAAGCCCAAGACAATTCAAATTTTCTTTGCCTTGAGCCAATAACCATTGAAATTGTAACAAATACAGTAAATAAAATAAACAAGACCATCAGAAAAAGCTGATACCATCGTATTACTAAAACAACCATATATATAAAAATACATATCTGATACAGAAACCAAAAAGTATTGGCAAACACTTAAACACATTTGATTAATTTTAAAATGAATATGTACAACTGAAAACACACAACTTGCAGCTCATATTTAATAACGTTTGCTCTTTTTTTTACAGTTTTAACAGAAATGTATATAATATTCAGGTGAGTGTCCTGGTTGACATTAAAATTAATGCTTTATGTGAACCTCTAAAAAGGAGTTAAATAACAAAAAATGGGTCACAGTTTTAATACTTCCTTTTTCTATATACATGATTCTGAAATGTAAATCCATGCTTCTAGCCTGCGTGTTTACATTATAACTTCATTCTGCTCATTCAAAGAATATAAACATCGCAAGTTAGAAATGAGAGCTAAGAATTTGCATCCAACACACAATCACAATTCTTAGCATAATTAAATTTTTCATCTAACAACAAAAATCCACTTTGAAAGTCGGAGCAATGAAGGTCTGTGCTGTTGCTAAGCATCAAGTTACAAGATGATGTGACCAGCCCACTCCCACCAGTGAGTGAGGCTGAGGATCAGAAACAGGGTGCTACAGGATAATGTGAACCCCCTTCTGCTAGTTAATGAAGAGAAGAACAGTTACACTCACTGGGAGGATAGTCATGTGATGTGGGAGGAGGGTAGTCATGTCATCTCACTTGGCAACACAATAGATCTCTTTCAAACTGGATTTTTTTTTTGGTTGTGTCAGGAGTCACTCCTGTTGTGAGAGAAGCCTCCCACAAGGATGATAAAAAAAAAATCAAATCATCCGGGCGTCCCCTGGGCAACGTCCTTGCAAACGGCCGATTCAAACTGGATGGCTGACTGGCTTTTTAGGTGGGTTTCATGACAATAGTGCCACAATTGAAAATGAGAATACAAACAAGTTATGATATTCTAAGTCTAACTGACATAGGACCTCATCACATTAGCCTTGGGCTCTGTCTTAGGATGCTTAGAGGAAGGAGCCCCTCACATGACGCAGGACTACTTCTGGCAGAGCTCCGTCCTGGAAGCATCCTAAGATGGAGCCCAGAGAACATGTAAGATTCCCATATTCTCATTAGTTAGTACAGAGTCTGCATGGTGGGAAGCCAAGTGGTGATGCTTCTCCCCACTGCCCCATGGAATTGCCCTGTTGCTTGGCGAATCCCCTATCACCCAGCTTGAGGACCTCATTATGATGAAGTCCTAACATATGCAATGTAAATAGTTGAAAATGCAGTGGGTTTTTTTGCATTTCTAAAATTGCATCTCTGACCCCCATCTACACTGACCATTTAATGTGGTTGAAAATTAACTTCAGAGTGTTTGGCTAGACAACAGTGTGACATCATTGGTCAACATAATGTGTACTGCTTGGAGATGGCTGAAGTGGGTGACCCATCAAAGGAAGGTGTTGTTTTGTTTTGTTTTACTGTACCTCTGTGGTAGCCATAATGTATGCCCTGCCCTTTAGATTAAATAAAATAATTTGTCATTGAATTAATGGCTGGTCTGAGATTTGTGGAAGACACCAAAGAACAGCTGGTTGCTGAAATAAAAGTGTTCTATAAATTCAGTGCCCTCTGGGCTTAATTCTGTCCTTCTCTTTCTGTCTTCATCTCCTTCCCTCAGGGCAATCTGTGCAAGTAGCAGGCCATTCAGCTGCCTCCATGTAACTGGTTCCAAAAAACTAATAACCTTTATTCTAAAACTTTGATACTTTATACTGACTTTGCATTTTTTTGATCTGAAGCGTAAGCATGGCTCTCAAACCAGTTTTATCTTCTGAACCATATTGTGTTTTGTTGTTTTTTTCCACACATAAAATAAAGTCTTTCTATTTTTACATTTTCTCCCTTGTGTATTATTAAAACCTATATCTTTAAATGGCAGAATTAAGAAATAACTTCTGGTCAGTGTAAAAAGGACAGGAGGAAATTCGGGGAAAGAGGCCAAAGATGGAGAGGGACCTGGAGACTAAGGATGCATTTACACTGTAGAATTAATGAAGGTTGACACTGCTTTAACTGCTATTACTCAATATTATGGAGTAATAGGAGATGCAGGTTTTCTTGATGGGACAAACTTATCATTAGCAGAACACGATAGTGTTCTTCTTTATTAGACTGCTTTGAATAAAGACTGAATGGCTGTTTATCGAATGATGCTAAAGCAGTGGATTATCTGCATTATGGGCTGGATTAGATGAGCTTTGAGATCACTTTCAGTTCTATTACTCTTCAAAGGCCAACAGGCAGGGACATTTTTGGGATGTGTACTTTTGTCTTGCAATTCTCTGGGATAGTTTACTACTTAATAATAATAATAATAATAATAATAATAATACACTTTATTTACTCAGAGAAGCTTACACTATACATATAATGCAAACCTTCAATGCCTTTTACACAATGAACAATGACATACAATACACAGACAAGGTAAAGGCCTTCCACTTTTTATCTCCGGCATCTGGAGGCGATGCTCAACTTTGGCCATGGGGAGGTGCTCTTGTTCCATTTTTTCCATGCCGGGGAACTTGCTGTCCACAGACCTCTCCAGTCTTGTTGCTGGCATGTCTGCCTGTCTGCATGGGACACCCTTTTACTTTCCCACCAGGGTCGTACCTATTAATCTATTTGCATTGCATGCTTTCAAACTGAACTTAAGTTATTTGCATTTATTTCTGCTAGAGCAAAGCAGGTAAACCAACAAAATAGATGATGGCTTTGAACTTTTGTATGATGGATTACATCGCTAATGTCTGTTGATTGCAATTACAAAATATCATCATAGAACAACTGAAACAGGACAGTGTCATGGATGGTGGTACAGGGGACTGGCACCATTATGTCTATGGCTCTACCTGTAAACCAGCCTTTGCGGTAGCACCAATAACTCCATTCTTATTGAACTCAGTAGGAGAAAAGTAAATATAAAAATGATCAGTCTTGCACTATTGCCCTATTTGCATGACATGACTTAGCAAGGGAGAAAGTGTAACTGGATCCAGTTGTAGCATACCAGTATACAGTCCTCAAAAAGAGAAATCATAGCTCAGGCTACCAGGCATGTGTTATATTTCATTGTCCAAAAATTTTCCCCTCTCTGGTATGAGTTTTTCTCCCAGTTTTGAATGTAGCTCCTAGAATTTGTTGATCATGTTTACTAGGGTATGCTTGGAAGTTTTATTGTAAAATGAATTTTTCCCAAGTTCAGTTTCTATGTATTTCACTTTACTTGCCACACACACAATGCAGAGCTCTCTCACACACACACACAGCGTTGCTGTAACACCATTCTGCCACCCACCTTTAACATTCACCCTAAGCTGTCTGTTGGTGAGCCCTGGCCAAGTTCCCATGTGGATACGTTGGCCATTTTTATCCTCATTTTTTAAAAAATGTTCCTGTTACATGTTCCCTTTTTTCTTCTCAAGCTGAGCACACATTGGTGGTTCTGCAAATGCAGCAAGATTGTATCTCAGGTCTCTGTGTAATGTGCGAGTATAGAACTGCTGTGTAAGACCAATTACATAAATTACTAATGTTGAGTAATATAAAAACATAATTTCATTAACTGTAATTGTAGAAATGTCCCAAAGGTAATGTGTGAAGTAAATCACATACACAAAGCCTTCACATATAATTCCCTTGAAAGTCCTCATTTTCCATTTCCTTTTTGTCAGTGGATTAATTTTTTTTCATTTAGTCTCTAAGGCAGCAATTCCATATACAGTTACTGGGGAGTAACAACTACCAAACACAGTGGGACTCACGTCTGAATAGACTCAGCTAGGATTGTGTTCAAAATAATTTAAAATATATAATAAAAATTAAATTAAGGAGACCCTATTTCATTCTAAATGGAAATATATGTTAATTTTTCTCTGACTGAAATGAAGAAAGACTGTTTGGTTTTGAGTTTCAAAATGGGCCACTTGGCTATACATTGATTTAAAATGTGTGTAACCTAATTTGGGGAAACCATTCATTATATAATTGACTTGGTCTAATTATGCTTCTGTAAAATATGGAAGAAAGCCTTTCTGCATTTTGGACTGTTGTGCCATGCTATTGAATGACTATGTGTTCCTTGTTAAGGGTCATTGGTGTTATGCAGTGATGCAGAACGTGGGATTTGTGTTCTCTGTTGGTGATTTCCCACAACACCCTACTCATAGTGCCTAGTTTTGAAGTATGGATATAGGAAGTGACCTTCTTTGGAGACCTTTATGAAGCAGTGACAGTTCTCCAGAGCAATTGGGACCCCATCAAGGCCTGTATTTGTATATGTTTGTGTGTGTGTGTTGGGAACTGGATTTATCTCTTCCAGCATTCTTCCATCTGGCACAGTCATTTCATTCTGCCCCGTGATAGTAGAACCAGTCCTACCTGACATGTTGTTGTTGTTGTTGTTGTTGTTGTGTACCTTTAAATTATTTTGACATAGTGAACCTTAGGTGAAACTATCTTTGCAATATTTGTTTGGGGTGGGGTGGGAGTGTCCATTGCCTTCATCTGAGGCTTTGAGAATGTGACTTGCCCAAGCTCACCCATGAGTTTTCATGGCTGAATGGCGATTCAAACCTTTATCTTCTAGGGTCCTATTCTAAAACTCAAACCAATACACTGTAATGGCATATCTAAGTCTGTTTTCTGAAAAGGCTCTGCTGGTGTATAAGTATATACATTTGATTGGACAATGGAGCACTGGTCAAGTCTATGATTATAATTTGTAAGTTGTGTACATTGCCTGCTCAGCCAGTAAAATGAGAATTCGTGGACTGAGCATACAACCCGCTGTTTTGATACTGCTTTTCACATCCCTTAAGTGCATTTTGCTTAACTAGATTGAATGCCTGAAAACGGTGAAGTGACATGATATCCCTACAGTCAGGCATGTAGCCGAGGGGGGGGGGGGCTTGAGGGGCTTCAGCCCCCCCCCCCCCCATTCTCATGGTGGTTTGCAAAAAGGCTTTAGGTAGGTAGTCCCCTGACATTAAGTCCAGTCATGTCTGACTCTGGGGTGTGGTGCTCATCTCCATTTCTAAGCCGAAGAGCCAGCGTTGTCCGTAGACACCTCCAAGGTCATGTGGCCGGCATGACTGCATGGAGCGCCGTTACCTTCCCGCCGGAGCGGTACCTATTGATCTACTCACATTTGCATGTTTTCGAACTGCTAGGTTGGCAAAAGCTAGGGCTGACAGCGGAAGCTCACGCCGCTGCCCGGAATCGAACCTGCGACCTTTTGATCAACAAGCTCAGCAGCTCAGTGCTTTAACCCACTGTGCCACCGGTGCATTATTTAAACTGTTATGTTTATTCATATCATGATCTTATCACCATGCTCAATATATCCCATATGCATGGGGGTATTGGGGTAACAATACAAAAGGTTTGCTAGGGTAGACCCTCTTTCACTCATACTCAGCCCCTCCCCGAATCGAAATCCTGGCTACGGGCCTGCCTGCAGTCATAGTAATCTATAATCTAGTAGGATGAGTTATAGTTTCGTTTTTTTGACCTTCTAGCTACAACAGATTTCAAATCTTGCTAGTTAAGTTTATGTAACCATTTTTAACTGCAGATGAAGCATGTATGCATTTTTGTGCATTCCTTTTTCTCATGGGCAGAATCCACATGTCGTCTATGTAGCAATAGGGGGAGTATTCACACATCATAATAAGAGTTATACTGAGCACAGAAGGGAAAGATGAATTTGTACCTATCCACCACAAGACTATGCATGAGTTGATTTTAATATCTAACTGACTGAGATGAATATTGAATCTAAAATAGATCTAAGAATAATCAGTCTTTACTTCTTAAGTAATTATGCCTGTTAAGTTCACACACATCCATCAGTCATAAACATTGACTTGAAGCCTGGTGGAAGTCTCACTTAAAGTCAGCCAGTGGAATCTATAATGTTTGTCGACTATTCAGAAATGTATTGCAGTGCTTTACCACATGCTATATACATAGTTAATAAATATGGGCATTCACTCTAAGATATTTTCTGGTATCTAAGAGAGTAGACTTAATCTACAAAAATTTGTGCTACACTTACTTAGGCTATCCCTTGTAGCCCGAGGAAGATGGTCCTCCAA
Source organism: Anolis sagrei (assembly GCF_037176765.1). Taxonomy (NCBI): domain Eukaryota; kingdom Metazoa; phylum Chordata; class Lepidosauria; order Squamata; family Anolidae; genus Anolis; species Anolis sagrei. Next base: position 39,796,167 of record NC_090025.1, read on the forward strand.
GTGTAGTGTCTTGGCGGTGGTTGCGTAGGTGTCTGTGGAGCCCTATTCTTGATTTGCGTGTTCTTCCACAGTGAGAGCATTGGTTTCCAGGTGGAAGGCAGTCCCAGTCAGGTTTGGCTTGATGTGTCTTTCTGCAGCACTGCTGGTCACAGTTGACCTCCAGTTAGAGTGCTCAAGAGCCAGGACTTCCCAGTTCTCAGTGTCTATACCACAGTTTTTAAGGTTGGCTTTGAACTGATTTTTAAATCTCTTTTCCTATCCAGCAATGTTACATTTCCCGTTCTTGAGTTGGGAATGTAGTAACTGCTTTGGGAGAAGGTGGTTGGGCATTCAGACAATGTGGCCAGTCTAGCAGAGTTGATGGCATAGGAGCATCTCTTCAATGCTAGCGGTCTTTGCTTCTTCCAGCACGCTGACATTTGTCTGCCTGTTTTCCCAAGAGATTTGCAGGATTTGCAAATCTAAGGATACCAAATTTGTTCTCTCAAGTGCCCAAGATGCTCCAAGATGCCTTTGTGTATTGATATTTCAGATTAACATGGCTAATGCCTTTGAATTCTTTCTTAGTAAGCTTATATAATAACATTCATACATAGTATACACTTCTATCCATCAGTGACTGCTCTTCCACCACCACTTTTGATTCATTATAAATTATGTTGGAAATTGAAACCAGTGGCCTAAAAGTATTGGTACAGTTGAGATTAATGGTTCTTGTTTCTTCCTTTGTTGTGATTTTAGAATTTGTTTTTCTATTACTTTTATGGAGCTGGAAAATTCTCCTGCAATGTAATGACTAGGAGCTGTGCAGAAGGCTGCTTATTCTGACCTTGGTCATTTATCTGCCATTCTATTTAGTTGCCTAGTTTCTCCTTTCATGGAGAAAGCAGAAAGGAAAGAGCCTTTGGATAAGTCATCTTTTTAAAAAGCAAGAACCTTTACATAGTCCCCACACACCACTTTCCATGCTCTGTGAAGCAAGGCAGAGCAAATCAGTAGACTCGTTCAAAGAGGAAATTATTTCCTAAAATACCTTGAAAAACCTTGACTTATTATGATTTAGCCCCTCCCCTATTTGCAAATGCAACTGTTGCTTACAAAACTGAAATGATCAAACAACATAACTTTATTAGACCTGGATGAAAATGTCTGAGTACTTTTGCAAATGAATATTTCAATATAAAACATAGGCCTAAGTATATGTGACATGAATTATATTGCATTTGCTTTATATGTTTTTTTTTAAAAAAATTATATTAAATACTAAGTGGGAAGAGGGGTTCCTCCTAAATACTATGTACAACAATCAGACACAGACAATAAGTTTGTATCGGGAAATTTTTACCATTCCTGTTCTAGCAGGGAGGAGTAATGTATGTCAAGAATGCAGCAGAGAAGGGAAGGCATAAAATGGCTTTCCTGTGTCTTGATGATACAGATATAAGTAGTATCAGCTGAAAATATATCTAAAAGGAGTTTCAGTGCAAACTGGAAATTACTGTTTAAAGGATTTTTCAAGTCAGCAGGACAGCTTGTGGCAGTTGCAGAAAAGCTGGCACACTCAAAAAGAATGAAGATGACTTTGTTGATGGTACTACCAACACCAAACTATGCAAAACAATTATGGTTATCAAATCAAAGTTGTTTGGGCTGAAAGTCAGCTTTAAGAATGCATCAAATGCTAAATGAGTAGTAGAGCTTTTAAAACACCTTTGCTGAGCATTTGATGACAGTAGTTGCTAAAAAGACTCTAGACATTTTTCATGGGAAATGTGTTTATTTCATATCCCATATTTCTCCTGATATGGGACCCAAGGTGGCATGCAACACCCTAAACACATCTTAAAAATCTTAATAGAAAAGCACTTAAATCAAAAAGCACTTAAACACAACAAAATAAAAACACTACACCCTTCGCCTTAAAAAGCTCTATCTGCTGTCACCAAAGCCTTCTTAAGTAAAAAAAAAAAAAATCTTTACCTGCCACCAGAAAGACAGCAGGGAGGGTTCTAACTGAATGTTCTGTGGAAATGGGTTCCACAACTTTGGAGCAGCCACAAAAAAGGCTCTTTCCAGAATCCTCAACATCTACACCTGCAGAGGTGATTGGAGTAAAAGAAAGCTCTCCTTTGCAGATCTTGGCATTCACTAGTGTTATATAAGGAGATAAAAGACTTTTTTACACAAGAAGGGGAGGAGGGAGGGCATGTGGAGCACCACAACCCACCCCATGTGCCTTCCCTTTCGCCAGCAAAACAGCATGGCCTGAAAAAGCTGCATGACAAGGTCACAGGTCAAAACCTGAACTTTGATTTCTGCTCTGAAATGAACCAGTAGTCAATGCAGCTAGCTTAAAAGGAAATTCAAATAACCTCTATACTCAGTCTGGCCAATAACTTCATGGCAGCATTTTGGACCTGCTGAAATTGCAATACAGTTTCCAAAAGCCATGCCACATGGAGTGCACTACAGTAGTCTGAACAGGCTGTAATCAAAGCATGAATCACCATAGCCAGATCTCATTTCTTAAGTAAGTGGCACAGCCAGTGTGCTAATTGGCCTGAAGCCAGATTGAAATGGATCTAAATAATCTGTTTCAGCCAGAATCCCCTGAAAGTGGGAGGCCACCTCATGCTCTAATGCCTTGCCCCAAAAGAGGATATTGGAGACTGGTTAGTAGTTCTCCAGTTTTTCAATAAGAGCCTCACCACAAGCGGACTTTCTGAACTTTCATTCTCTACTCCCCTTACCCAATCTGAAGTACCCCTTGGGATGCTTTCAACAGTCAGGAAGGGTATGGATCAATATGCACATGGTGTCTTTTGTCTCTTCAAGGATCCTGTCCACATCCTTAGATTGCACAAATTGAAGTGAATCCAAAAACAAGTGCCAAGATTACATCAATTACAGCTTCTATATCTAAGGATATTTACTCAAGCAAAGAGTAATAAAGAATTTGAACTTTAGAATTTGACAGCTTATGTTGTCATTACAACGGCAGCTCCTAAAACTTTGGTGCTCTGTGTTGGTAATTCTGAGTTCATATGCATAGTCATCTAAATTCCCAGACTGCTGCTTCCAACCTAGATTCAGAGGAGTTGTCTAGTCTATACACCCAATTCCTGAACTGCATTAGCAGTGGGAATAGAATCTGTCAAATTGTGGGCAACTCTTAGTTACTGTGGCACCTGACCACAGCACCTGGCCAGGAACTCTCGGGATCTCTGTGATTTGCTGTTATGGCAGCAAAGGATAGCAAAGGTAAGTTCCATCTCCTTTTCCCTGTGCTGCAGAATGCAGGGGAAAGGGGATTGTGGCACTGGTCCATGTGGGTAGTGAATAAGTTTGAATAGAATTAGTCGAGCTGTCCACAGTAATCCCAAGGTGTGGGCTTGCTATGGAATTTCAGGGAACTTCTGTTACATTCCGAACCTTTGCTAACATGGGGTTTTATCCTGCATTGCAGTCTTGTAGTCCCTGGATGTTGTGTGATGTACAGGAGTTACTTGTGGCTTGATTTGGGGTTTTTGCATAGGGCACACATGCTCTATGATATGTGGCTTTGGCTTTCCTTATAGTTCTGCTTTTAATATTTGATAGCAATAATTCTGGCCAAATAGTATTGGAATGAGAAGGAATAGAGAAATTTCATACTAATGGAGTGTTCTTGTATGCATTCAGCTTCTAATACAAACATCATAAAATACTCCTTATATGCCATGGAGTTCAGGTCCAAATATATCACCTTCTAAGTTACCAGTTTTAAAAGTCTAAAAGGTATAGTTTGATAATGTAGGCCTGTTATCATCCCTTTTCATTTTCAAGCTGTGGGAGTCTTTGGTTTTTCAGTTTCCATGTCTGACTGCTTTTGTTGAATGCAGTAAGCACATAATGAAATACCACTTTCAAGAGTGGAAAAAACCCATAACATTAATCTACATCATTACGTTTGTGTAATATAAACTGCATACATCCATTCACAGTGTGAGTGAAATTATAGCCTGGAAATGTCATACTGATTGAAAACAAACCCGATCCAATGTGAATTGGTACAAGAAAACCATTAATTTGCTATCAATCTACTGCTTCCCCAGTTTCAATATTTAATAAGTGTCCAATTTCTTAAATGGGGATAAAAATTAGAAACAATAACCAAAGTAAGTTATTTTCCAATAAACAGAAATGTCTGCGCTGATTAAAGAATAGTAATTGGGTGTTATATGTTAACGGCTTGGCCCAGAGCAATTTTATAATAACCTTCTAACTGCTTCCACCCCCACCCAACGTTTTATTACATGCAACAAAGTGCAGTTATTGCTTCTCTTAATTCATTTTAGTAAGCTGTCAATAAATTTCACTCCATTAGATGCAGAATTTAATTAGCTGGGGTCACGATTTACGTGGCTTCTAACTTGCTTGCTATTTACAGATTCTGGTAAGTGTTGCCTGTGGCAAAATAAACTTATTTAATTTATAGCCAACAGTGAGCAATTATTTTTCATTTCAGTGGCACTAAGCCTCACCCAAATGTTGACTGCTTTAAGGTTACAAATGTATCGCTCTTAGACCTCAGCCAGCAACTTTATCAGCATATAATGGATCTCAGCACTTTTAGAGATACTACTAATCAAGTTCTTTCCAGAAATATACAAAACTCATGACCAATAAAATATGATTTTGACTGCATACATTGTAGGGAAGATTTATACTCCTTTCGTGTGTATCGTATATTGAAATGGCTTCTGAAATTCTGGGGGAATTCTCTTTGGCATGTAAAATATATTGACAATTATGTGTATTTGCTAATCAAGATGCCCTAAGATATAGCTGTGAAGAGGAAGATTTTTGATTTATTGTCTACAGCCTAAAATGAATTAAGAACAGAACAGAGAACACGAGGAGGGAATATTCTCTCCTGTTCATCATCAATAGTTATAAATACACCTGAAAATATTGTATTTCTATTTATTTACCATATTTCTATTCATTCACCATAACATCTATTTATTTACCACCCTTCTCACCCTGAAGGGGACTCAAATAGGGTTGCTGGTGAAATCTGTTATGGAATTTGCTAGTACCAGATTTTCCTATTATGAAGGAATGGCATTGTGACAGGCCTTTGAAATTTACAGAGATATTTTCAGAGATAACACAAAAATATTGTGTTAATTGTGATAGTGATGGATGACAATGAAATTGGTGTGAATAAAACAGAAGGGAGATGAAGGATATTTTTGCATATACAATTTTATGTAAATGACTTTGTATTAGTTTGCCTTTAAAATGGGATGACGACGATAATAATGATAATAATGGCTATTGACATGAGTGAGTTTTTTTTCTGCACCAGTCTCAATTCAGTGCTTGGGGTGGGGTATTTTGCTAAGTGAACTGTGCTTCTTTTCATTTTGTTGACCTCCAATAAGTTAGAAAGAAACCTAAAGTAATTTTTTAAACACTTTTAGTATCACAGTCTACAAAATTGCATACAATTATTGCTACATTTTAAAAAGTAGTTTTTAACCTCTCTGTTTTCTCAAAATAAACCAATACAGCTTTTTTTGATTATACTTAAGCTCCCTCCAAAAGGTTAAAGCTCTTTACTTCTCCCATTTCTCAAAATTAACTAATACTTATTGTTACTGAATTTTAAACCATGCCTGAATGTTACAAACATGTAGAACAAGCCAAATTTCTTATCTGCCTACCTTATCAATACTCAGCAAAAGTGTATAGATAATGACGTTACATAGCATGAGCAGGCACCTGAATTACATGCCATTCCTTCTCCATCAGGTTATAAAGCCATACGCCCAAAACTATAAATCTATTGAAAGAAATCACTGCATTCGGATGGCATATTCCAAAGGCCCAAACTCTACAGAGAGGAAGAAATTCATGTGTCATTAGTGGAGACCAAGGTATTCCTTAGGGATTTCTAACAGGGGCGTTATAGCCAGACTGGTGGGAGTAAGGGCAAAAAATAATAATCAAAAAACAAAAAAACAATGCCTATCCTAATCTGTAGTAGGGGAAATGTAGGAGTTTGGTGAACACCAATGGCACCCATTTGGTGAAGGATAGGTCTCTGGACCTGTCCTTACACGTCATGTGACCTGAGATGTTGGTAAACAGTTCTTGGAACTGGTCTATGGGTTTAGTTCTCACTAGAGGGCAATGTAACTTGTGGTTAAATTCTCAGATAGGCCTTCCAGTAGAACAGTGGTTTTCAACCTGTGGGTCCCCAGATGTTTTGGCCTTCAGCTTCCAGAAATCCTAACAGCTGATAAACTGGCTAGGATTTCTGGGAGTTGTAAGCCAAAACACCTGGGGACCCGTAGGTTGAGAACCGCTGCAGTAGATGATCCGGTGGGAAGCAACCCAGCTTTTGGGGCTGGGGGTGAAGTGTTTTTGCCCAGGAGAAGTTGGAGGGGGTGTCTGGGAGGGACAGCTTGCCCAAGCTGTTTCCATACTAGATTGATTTCTCCTTTTGCTCATTTCATGAACTAAACCTAAAAGAGGCTGGATGGCCATCTGTCAGGGGTGATTTGAATGCAATATTCCTGCTTCTTGGCAGGGGGTTGGACTGGATGGCCCATGAGGTCTCTTCCAACTCTTTGATTCTATGATTCTGTGATTAAAAGTAAACATTATTTTTGGATTATTAACATTATTCAAAATATTTTTACATTATTTTAGTGTCTTATACCTGATATTCAGCCTCCTGGTGGCACAGTGAGTTAAGCCTCCGAGCTGCTGAACTTGCTGACCGAAAAGTCACTGGTTCAAATCCAGGGAGTGGGGATGAGCTCCCACTGTTAGGTCCAGCTTCTGCCAACCTAGCAGTTCAAAAACATGCAAGTGTGAGTAGAGCAATAGGTATCGCTTCTGCGGGAAGGTAACGATGCTCAATGCAGTCATGCTGGCCACATGACCTTGGAGGTGTCTACAGACAATGCTGGCTCTTGGCTTAAAAAATGGAGATGAGCACCACCCCCCCAGAGTTGGACATGACTAGACTTAATGTCAGGGGAAACCTTTACCTTCACCTATATTCTAAGTTCCCTCCTTTCCAGCTTTTGCTCAAAATTGTTGCTTTTTAAAATACACTTAGATTTGACAACACAGTGCTCTCTCCTTCCCAGTAGTAGGCCGCATAGTTAAGATAAATTTTAATATAACACATATTACATCCTATTTGTCATTGCAAAGCTCAAATGTAATAACTGTAATTTAGTTTTCCAGCCATGCATAGGAATCTCACCCTTTATTATATTAATAAAACTTGATAAGTAAATTCTATTGCATTATAAGTACTATCAATTAAAAATGATTGTACTAATAATTAGGCCAAAGTTATTTTCAAGTTCATCATTTAACTTCTGCCTTAATTGTCTTTTTGAAATTTTCACTCTTTTATTTAATTATGGATAGGGAAGAATAATTATCTTGAACTTTGCATAATTGTTCATATATAAAACTTTTCAGAGGTTTACTCATTTCAAGACATGAATCTTTTCCTATTGTCATTTAGAACATTTACCTAAATGTAATTACTGCTCAAATTATCCAGTAGACTTTTTAAAATGACAGCTACAGTACTTTTCTTAATTCTATGATCTCTAAATGTTAACTGAGAGCATTCATATGCCAGTTAAATACAATTTCATACATTAATTAACTATCATACTATTTTATATATAGTGCTACATAAAGTCAGAACCAGATTAATTCTTGCTATGGGCAATTGCACAATAAGTAATCTCCACCCCCTAGTTTTCAGATGTTCTCATTTTTGTAGGGAAGAGCTAGGAACTTGTACTATCATGTTAGTTTCTAGCTGCCAGAATTTAGGGATGGAAAATCTCCCAGTTTTGGTATTTTTGATATTGTTGTGCTTATACAGATTCTATTGATGTTCTTTCCATTCTTGCTCTGTGTTGGGGTCAGGCATGTAGCCGGGGGGGGGGGGGGGGAGGGGGGGGCTTGAGGGGCTTCAGCCCCCCCCCCCGAAATTCTCATGGTGGTTCGTGAAAAGGCCTTACTGGTGCATTATTTAAACTGTTATGTTTATTCATATCATGATCTGATCACCATACTCAATATATCCCATATGCATGGGGGTATTGGGGTAACGATACAAAAGGTTTGCTAGAGTAGACCCTCTTTCACTCAGTCTCAGCCCCCCCGAAACTTAGCCCCCAACCCCCCCCCGAAAATTTTTTTTGCCCCCCACGAAACGAAATCCTGGCTACGGGCCTGGTTGGGGTTTATTGAAATCCAAAGTCTTATCCAAAGAAAATTGCTGGATGGTAAATTAACATTAAGGTAAAGGTAGTCCCCTGACATTAAGTCCAGTCATGTCTGACTCTGGGGTGTGGTACTCATCTCCATTTCTAAGCCGAAGAGCCAGCGTTGTCCGTAGTCACCTCCAAGGTCATGTGGCCGGCATGACTGCATGGAGCGCCATTACATAAATCTAATTGATGGAATAGATTGACTCTAGTTGGGACTTACAGTTGGATTTAAACATCTGTTTTGTCTTCGTGCATCAAAATTCACACATCCAATAGATTTGCATTCAATAGATTTTCCCTGGTTTGTACATCTTAATCTATTTTATTGAATTTTTCTCAATGATTATAGTATGTTGGTGTATATATCCCCCCCCCCCCCTCCGCAGTTGTACAGATTTGAATATTTGTATTTTGGCCAGAATTTTGCATCAGCACTTTAGTTAATCAAATAAGCAGAGTATTTGAAAGGATTAATCATACACTTATGGTCTGATCACTTATAGAATGGACCTTCTTCCCCACCATACAGTTGATACCTATTAAAGTAGATTGAGAGGCAGGAGTTACAATTGTGACTATCGTGTCAAAATTATGACTAAATGGGATGATAAACATAGAATTGTTACTAGATGCACTCTTTGGTAACTGTTTTACTATGTATTCATGATTGTGACACTAATGCTGCAGTTCTAACTCTCCTTCAATCTACTTTACCAGATATCAGCTGATAACGAGAAGGAGAACCATTCTAATCTGCTGACAATTGGAAATTACTTAGTTAAATTTAATTTAACTGTGAGCAATTTGGGACATTGGCTCAGGGTGGTGCTCTTAAATAAGTGTTTACTAAGCAGATAGAGGTGGGAGAAATAGGAAAGTCTGATTATTACCTACTGCTGTCATTTTGGTGAAGCTGAATGTCTCCCAAATTACCCTTTCAGGTTATGGTGCTTACAGGAACACTCTCTCTTTAAGTCATAAGAATGGGGAGAGACCTTTAAAAAAAAGGATTATCAGGGTAGCAACCCAAGACATTTGATTGTCCCTGCGCAGGTCATGAGGGGGGTGTCAGAGGGGTAGCCAAAGATCATCAGAAAATACAGTATTTTCTGTTGGTCATGGAGGTTCTGTGTGGGAAGTTTGGCCCAATTCTTTCATTGATGGGGTTCAGAATGCTCTTTGATTGTAGGTGAACTATAAATCTTAGCAACTACAGCTCCCAAATGTTAAGGTCTATTTCCCCCAAACTCCACCTGTGTTCACATTTGGGCATACTGAGTATTTATGCCAGGTTTGGTCCAGATCCATCATTGTTTGAGGCCACAGTGTTTTCTGGATGTAGGTGAACTACAACTCCAAAACTCAATGTGAATGGCCATAAAACCCTTCCAGTATTTTCTATTGGTCATGGGAGTTCTATGTGACAAGTTTGGTTCAATTCCATTGTTGGTGGAGTTCCAAATTCTCTTTGATTGTAGGTAAACTATAAATCCCAGCAACTACAACTCCCAAATGACAAATCAACCCCATCCCCCATCCAACCCCACCAGTATTCAAATTTGTGCGTATCGAGTGTTTGTGTCAAATTTGGTCCAGTGAATGAAAACACATCCTGTATATCAGATATTTACATATTAGGTAGCAACGGAAATATAGTTGGGGGTCATTGCAAAATGAGGAGCTGTATTTAGGGGTCATGGCATTAGGAAGGTTGCGAACCACTGCTCTAGACTATAAACAACCAATGCTTTTCTGGTGATCCATGCATTTTGTGAATGGCTAGTGACAAAGGCAGGAGCTGTGCAGATCTCAAGTATACGGCTGGTTGATGTGATCTTACTTTTTTACTTCAAATATTGAATATATGAGTTTGACTAGGTGTCTGAAATACCCCGGTGACTGTAATCATGTTTCAGCTTCACCTCCTGTCATCCTTCCCACCCATAAAGTTCAACTGAAATTGTTAGTGATGTGGTTCAATACTCACCAGGAGGTTCATTTTGGATTCAGATTTTGATCATCATGAAAGTTATTCATGAAGATCCAAATCCTACCCCTATTGTAGTCAATGATAAAAACTCCATAATTGATGTCAGTGTGGTGCATTTTTCTTTCTTCTATTACTGCTTGCCATTATGGAGGTGTCACTACTATAAATATTTATGAGTTAAATATAGCGCATACCTGTTGACTCCCAATTTGGTTGCCAACTTGTTGATATATTTCTGAATAATTTTCTCATACTATTTGCTTCCCTTCATTCTAGCTTTTTTTTTTTACTTTTCTCACATTCCTATTAACATTTCAAAGGAGAAAAGAACAGAGAGAATTTACAATAGCTATTTCTTTCTCCAATTTCTTTTCTGCACATAGAGAAAATTATTATTATTATTATTAAAAATGATTTTTTTAAAGCAGGCTACTCTTGACTTGCTTTTTTAATCAAATAAATACAATATCTGTTAATTATGGCAGGACTTAATTATTGATTGAGTTATTGAGAAACACTTTTAAATAATTCACTTCATGTCTGTTAAGGTGTCCAATATTGTTATACATGACGAAGGGCACAAAAAAGGAAACACTTCAAGAGTGTCTCTGGCTTAATGTTAATATGAAAGAGCTTGCCATGGGTTATTTGCATTAACTAATGATGACCTGAGATCAAAAGCTGAGCTTGGTGGAATGTGAGTTTCTAACGTAGACGAACGTGTCCATGTCTTTAGGAATCTTCCAGAAATAAGATTTAAACCACTGTAATGGCCTGTCCAAACTGTCAAACTGCTTCAGTAATTTGAGTGATACACTTCAAGATTGAAGGTTCTCAAAAACTTGATAAAAATGCATTAGTTTCATCCAAATCGCCATAAGCAAGTCCTTGTGTCAAGTTATCAGCAACCAGTTTAACAAAAACTGTCAAATGTTGGATCAGGGTTTGAAACCATTCTGCAAAAGATGAAGTAATAATCCTTTAAAAGGAAGGATTTTACATATATTACTGAATATGTCTGCAGGTAATGCTTTTAAAGCCATCATTAGTATGAGATGATAATTCCACTTTATCTCATTTATAAGAGGAAAGTTTGTTTTTGTCCCCGACCTGTTGACAATACAGGGATGTGTTTGGCAGAAGAGGCAAACCTGTCAGGTTTGACTTACAAATCTTCCCTGGGAGAAAGGGAGACGGCATCTTAATAATTACATAAGGTTCATTAATGTAATTCTTCTGAGGGATTCTTCCCACTCTTTTTCTTGAATTTACTAATCAGTCATTCTTTTATATATATATTTTTTTGGTAAATGCATGCCTTCCATCGTACGAATAGCATCAAAAACCTGGCCGAAAGGATTGTGGGAAACATGGCTGCAAGCTCTTATCACTGAAAAACATAACATAAAATTAAAGCAAGGCATGGTCACAAGAGAAAACTTAATTAAAACCACAGGAGAAATGAAAAGGAAAAAACGAGGACAAGAAACACATATTTCTCAAGATTTCTGCACTGAAAAGAACCAAGGGAGATAAAAACGTATTTTTCTTAATTTACAGTATACTAACCATCTTAGGGCAGAGTTGAATAATACATTATTTTCTCTTAGATCTTTCTGATCTCTCTATTCAGTTACTATTTCTCCAGTCAGGCTGAACAGAGAGTTGGTTGAATACATGAAAATCAGAGTTCACATCAACCAGGGCTGTTTTTTAATGTCTCCACTGAAAATTACATTGAATACGAATCCTATAATTCCCCAAGCAGACACATAATTCAAAAGATTCCATCTCCAATGCAGGACAACTTTTTGAATACATGATTGATCATGAAGAAGTTTATGGCAATCCTTTCTTTCTTTCTTTCTTTCTTTCTTTCCTTCTCAAACCCAGGCCCTTTTTTTAAAAAAGCACCTCTTTCAATTATAATAATTAATAGAAACATAAATAGGTTAGAATGATGGGAAACATCTAGCTATAGTTGCATGAACAGGAACTTCAACTATTTCACCGGCACTTATTCCAAAATATTATTTAAGGGTAATTCATTACAATGTAATCCTCTGCATGTTTACTCAGTGTGTCCTATTGAAGTAAATGGAACATATTCTGTTGAAAGTGAATGTTAATTCAATTGTGCACTGGAAATGCATAAGCATATGAATGCTACCTCTGCAGAATTATCTCCATTGGGATATACATTTTATTGAACACTTTAAAGTGCATCCTCTTGTACATATTTGGAAAAAAAAACTCATCCTGTGTAAACTTTTTTAAAAGTTGAAGAGTTGAATTGAGTTGGTAAGGATGCATATGACCACGTCTCACTAAAGTCAAATAGAAAATAATATGCATACTGATATTTTTCTTATTGAGTTTAGTATAGGCATGAATTCACTTGGTGAGAAATCTGGCTGGAAGCTTCATACTGGTCAATTTTGCAGGAACAATCCCTGAGCTGCTGAACCACTGAGCTGCTGAACTTTCTGACCAAAATGTCACTGGTTCAGATCCGAGGAGTGGGGTGAGCTCCCACTCTTAGCCCCAGCTTCTGCCAACCTAGCAGTTCAAAAACATGCAAGTGTGAGTAGATCAATAGTTACCACTCCGATGGGAAGGTAACGGCACTCCATGCAGTCATACCAACCACAAACTTGGAGGTGTTTATGGACAATGCTGGCTCTTTGGCTTAGGAATGGAGATGAGCACCAACCCCCAGAGTCAGACACAACTGGACTTAATGTCAGGGGAATACCTTTAATAATCCAGATTAATCTGTTGGCCTCTCATTTTCTGGGCTATTTTAAAAATGTATCAATTTCTTTCTTCTTTTGTCTTCTACTTACTTCAACTGCTCTTAACTGAGTTTAAAGTGCAATAATTACATACAATTATCACATCGAGGGGGAAAGGGCAAGAGGCCATGCCTCTTTTATGTCTCTTTCCCTGTCCCACTATAATGTCAGAGTGCTGATGTCAAAGAAGCATACATTGTAATTTATTTATTTCATATCAAAAGCATTGCACAAATTAGTGGGGGATTCTTTTAGGTAGTGCCATTTTGCCAGGTTGTCTTTTGATCTGCCCACTCTGCTTCTAAGTCTATCCAGGGACTTCCAAGTTGCTCATTCTTGGTTTGCCCCTGGGGGGCACAGAAAGTGCCTCCTCGAAGACTGAGTAAATACAGTCAGGTGTCCCCTGGGCAACATTTCTTGCAAACAGCTAACCTTTCTGCACCCAAAAGCATTGCTTTTAAACATTTTTATACATTGTAATGGTGAACATGATGGCTGCACAGGAAGGAAAATTCCAAGATTAGATTTCTTTTTCTGAAACCTCTCTCCCTTTTTTCTAATCTTCCTATTTCTCTTCTGAGTGGGAGATCCACTCCATTCTGTTGCCCCTGGGATCATAATCTAATTTCATGTGTTAGTCTCAATTATAATAGACCCATTGAAAAAAGGGGAATTGATCAATCATTAACAGGTTTAAATTTCATTGATTCATTGAATGTATGCTAGTGGAAACAAAGAAGTGGATTTAGGCCCTTTGATTTTCAGTCTTGCATATATTAATAATCATTTGTGAATGCCCAAGTGTTAATAGAAGCAACAATCAAAACCAAAAGACATAACTATCCCTGTGTTGATTGGGTTTGAATATGTTTGACTTCATGTTACATATAATGTTGGTGATCAGTGTGAATGTGAAGGCTAATTACAATTCTTTCTTGGGTTTTATGTGACATTTTCATAATTACATCTACAGAGTGTGCCCAATATTCAAAAAATGTTTTTCTCGGATTTGGAACATCATGGAAAAAATGTTGGTGTGGATGTCCTCCATTGCAGGTGTGACTGCTATTTAAAGCTGAGCAAAAATGCTGCGTTCTCCATTACAAAGACTTGTCACATGGAAGAAACGAAGTTATGCCAAAAGCATTGACAGCAATACTGACATGAACTCTGACAAATATTATTCTGCAGATGCCATTCTTAGCACCCATAACTCTGCGAGTAGGAACTTGACATTTATGACTATAGTAAATAATGCAACAAAGAAAATTTCATGGCTCACAAGTAGCTTTTCCCATGCAGACAATGTCGTTCCTTAAATAATTTAAGTTGTTTTTGAAAACAACTTGATTGTGAATCATATTTATTGGAACAAAAAACTCAAACAAATGTCCAAATATTAAGGATAAAGTTTTTATGACTTTTATTTTTGTTATCGGGGCACAAGGCAAGTAGGTTTCTACGGGTCAGCACTGGAAATCTTTAAAAAAAGATTTTGCTTAACACAATTTCCATTTCTCTATTAATTATACCTATGCATTAAACTCCATTGGTCCATAGTAAACTTAATATGTTTTTTCAGTCTCCAAAAATACTTCTTATTTTCTTTATTTAAAATAGTCTAAAATGTTTTGTACCTCTCTCTATAACTTAAGTGGTTTGTCTTACCCACATATATGCAAGTTGCTCTTACCCACATATATGCAAATTGCAGTTTTTCACATCGCTCCTGTCACACAAAAAACCCAAACAAATACACATATATGAATTTTATTCAAATAAAATCCTGCCAGTACAGGATTCTAGGAGGTTTAAAAACAACCGAAAAGTACAACTGAAAAAAAGACTAAGGCCTCCTTATACACATCACCGGAATTGCTGCAGATCATGGTGATTGCAGTGGTGCCTGCTCAGGGGGTGTGGAGACCTGTCGCCCTACATCCTGCACCATCCTGACTTCCCCCTACTTCATCACATGGGAAAGCATCAAGCAGCTGTCTCTCCTGGTAGATTCCAATGGGAAGACAGAATACTTCTTTCTTTTGCCGCCAGCTATGTTTTGGTGGCACCAGGGTTTTTTGACAGTTTCACCATGGAGCCACTCTAGAAGTACCATATAAACTTGGGTATAAGCTGACCCGAATATAAGCCAGGGCACCCAATTTCACCACAAAAAACTGGAAAAATTGGTTGACTGAAGTATAAGCCGAAGGTGGGAAATTTCAAAATAAAAATAGATACCAATACAATTACATTAATTGAGGCATCAGTAGGTTAAATGTTTTTGAATATTTATATAAAACTATAATTTAAGATAAGACTGCCCAGCTCTGATTAAACCATTATTCTAACCTTCTTCAATGTAAATGTGCATACATATCCTTCCAATAATAATAAAGAGAATAAAATAAGAAATGTTATAATAATAGAATAAAATAATGGAAATGTAATAATAACAGTGATAATAGAGTAAAATGATAAATGTAACAACAACAACAACAACAACAACAACAGAGTTAAATAATAAATAACCTTGACTTGAGTATAAGTCGAGGAAACTTTTTCAGCCTAAAAAAGGGTTGAAAAACTAGGCTTATACTTGAGTATATACAGTACTTCGCCAAGGCATAATGGGAGCCATCGGGCTCTGTGGCAAAACTGCTAAAACCTTCCGCTGCTGAAAAATAGCCCCTGTGAAGAGGTCCTAATGTAAAAGTTCAAAGACAATTAAATCACCATTTTATTTAAAAATGCACAGATTAAACACAGTAAAAACACATTTAAAACATAATAAAATGTGAAACATCACAATTCACTGAAAGTTTTGTCTGCTGCAATAAACTGAAAGCCAACAATCTGCATGAATAAAAAAAGTCTTGCTTTCCAGATGAAAAGTCAACAGGGAGGGAGACCAACTGAATCTCACGTTGAAGAAAGTTCCTTAACTTGGCAGCAGCCACAAAGAATGCTTTCTCCTTTGTGCTCAGCAAATACTCCTGTAGTAATGATGGGACCATAAGGAAGGCCTCCTTCACAGATCTTAAACCTTGGGCAGACTCATATAGGTAGGGATGGAAAAATACACTTTTCTAGAAGCTAAATATATATCTTTCTCCATGACACTCATGACAGTATTTTGCCATTGCCTACATCTTGCAGAGAACTTACACCTAGCACAGATTGTGTTATATGTCTTAAGAAAGACAAGCTTTCTGCTAAAAGAAAACAGATATGGAAAACATAGGGGACATGTAGGAGGCTTTCATAAAAATGGGAATATCACTTGGACACATACACCTTGATGTGAGTGATTCCAGAAAAAAAATACCTAACTTGGAAGAACTCTATGTCTCTCATTATGTTGACATCTATCAACACATTGTTTCCCATTGAGGGTGAGAAATGTGGCAAATATTACTTACATACCTGGCACTGTAGAATATGCCACAAATCTCACACAAAGGAACATGAGTTTCTGAAAAGAGGAACAAATGTTTCGCTCTGAAACTATTGCTATAGATCAGGACATGTGTGTGTGTGTGTGAAACTGTATGACTTCTTCAAGCAATATTTGTGTGTTTAAGGGTAGGGTGCTGACTGTAGACATCATTTTAAAAAGGATTTCTTCAGAGGCTGCTGAAGGCTATGTTCTCATTGTTTGTGACTAATAATGAGAGAAACTCTCTAAGCAGGAAAGCAGCAGCAAAATAAACAAAGCTACACAGCTCCCCATTTGTAAAATGTCATCTTTAATTTCTTGATTGGCTTGCCAATCTTTGCCCTTGTGAGAAAGGAAGGAAGGAAAAGGAAAAAGAAAAGCAATAGTTATTTCTGACATGCCTTTAGGAGGTTATTATTTCCCTTCCTTCCTTCCCCCCTCTCAATAATCCAAATATGCTTGACTGCACAGCTCTTGCATTAATTTAAAAGGCACACTTTCTTTTAGGGTTCATGCCACCATTTAGAACAGTTTCAATGTGGTATTAGCTTTCTCTCAAGGGGAATTAAAACATTATATAACCTTATAGCATTCTAGAAATGAGAAGATATTCTAGTCCAGCACATTTATAGCCCCAGAATTCTTTATTGGAAAATGTTATTTTCTTAAAAGTACATTCATGTATGTAATCTCTCCCCCCCCCCCCGCCCCCCAGGGATGCTTGCACATAATCTTATTACACAAAATATTTGTTGAATATGTTGACAGAATGGTAGGACAATATGACAGAATTAGGAACACAGTAGCCTTCCCACAAGGACTTTCTGGTTAAAAGTGAATTGAAAGTTCAATATATCATCTATTGGAAAGCATTTTGTCTTTACGAAGCATGCTACTGTCACATTTCCTATGTGCTAGTCTTCTAGATCAAATTATGATTTTTGGATGCTTTGCTCTGCTAGAGGCCTTCACAAATCTGGGACATATGAAATCTCCTAATCCCTACAGCATTGGATGTCAAGTTCCAATAGGTTCCAATAAAGAGATGATTGGAAGATGTAAGAATTCCAGACCTAGATGATTCCTAGAAGGTAGTTCTCCACTCTAGCTTCTGTTTGAAGATTTCTAGCAAAAAAAAAAAAAACAAAAACAAAAAACAAAAAACAAAAAAGCATTGGCTGATACAGTAAAAAAGCATCCCGATCTGATGTCTTCTCCAGATTAAAGGCACTTCCACACATGATAGAAATGCACGCCAAAGTGGGTTTTTCAAACTCATTTGGCATCATTTCTGTCCTCCCTCCAAAAAAACCACAGGCTTTCCTGGGGGGGAGGGGGGTCTAGATGCCATCCTGGTAACTACCAGAATGGCATTCAGCCACCCCTAAGTCCCCCAAAACAATCCCTAAAGGGAAATTCTGCTTTGTTCCAAATTAATTCCGAATAAACAATTTGGACACCTTCAGTAAAACTGAGACAAGTCTCAGGTTAAAGGCCTGGATGGATCCTAATTAACTCCAAACTTGGGGTGACTAAAATGCTCCAGATTATCCAGAGCAACTTTTTTGGTCACCCTGCAAGCTAAAGATTTGACTCCTGATTGTGTTTATATCATTAGTATTTGTATAGACATTTCCACATGGCTTACTATTTTGGGTGTTCAGAGAGCTACTGGTGAATTCTTCTTGGGGTGTGGTGGTGGTGGACATAGTTAAGTGACAATCTAAACGTTTTGCAGACAAATGTCAGTAGACTCCTGTCTGGCATACTGGACAAGTACTGCCAGCTATTATGTGCAATGGGTGTGGCATTTTGAATAATCCCACTGGTAACACTAGTTAGCTGAGCATGCAATGTATGGAGAAACAGTCTTGTCTACTCATTTCCTACTAACAATGGAAGGCAAAGATGTTTTTTGTTGCCAGAGAAGAGACAACTAGCTGTTATAGGTCTAAGTTACAATAGAACATTAGCATAAATGTCAGAACACTAAATGCAATGTAATCGTGGGATTTAATTTTCTAAAGAGCAGTCGTTCCCAAACTTCAGTTGTGCTGTCGCACGCTGGGCCTGTACATAAGACTGTAGACAGGACATAAATTCTGTGTGCCCAACGGGATGCCGGGGCTGCCTGAGATTAAAGGCCTTTGGATTTTCTTAAACAGAATCTTTACATTACTTAAAGGTTCAACAAAGTTCTTTATTATTGAAATCAAACAGGTACTTCAAGGCTTTCTTAATAGTCTATTGGCTCTCTCAATCTTGTCCACAGGGGACAGGCACTATCTTCATAACTGTATTTTAACTAATGGGGAAATCCTTAACCTCTTATCTGGGCAGTCTGTCTTTGCCTCTGTTGGCGTGGAGCCCCTGCACCCAGTACCAACTGCTTCTGGCTGCTGCGAGTGACTCTTACCAAGCAGAGCTTTGTAGACTTCCAGAAGAAAAGAAGGTGTTCAGGTTTCCGTGATGGCTGGCTGAAGTGCTGTGGGACCGGATTCCCTCAGCAAAGGAGCTGTAAGGCTGTAAAATCCTCAGCAAAAGAGCTGTGCTGAGACTGCATCTCTCTGGCCAAACTATGGGGCTGTATATCCCCGGCCAAGCTGTAGGGTTGTATATCCCCGGCCAAGCTATGGAGCTGTATATCCCCGGCCAAGCTGTAGAAGACGAAGCTTTCTACAGGAGCTCCTGGTTTTATGTCCTGTATGAAAGGCTCCTTTGTGTGGACTGACCCAAAATGGCTCCTATTCCCTCCAAAACCCAAAAAGGGGGCGGGACCAGGGAACCTAACGATAATTGACAGGTCATATATCCAATAAATGCAAACTAAGGAAAGCCATCTAACTGCAAAGGCATAGGACTTTAAAATACATGCAGTAATCAACAAATAGCAAGATAAGCTGGAGCTCCTGGTGCGGCTGTACCAGAACATCAGTCCTCCTGATGTTTTAAATTTCAGCACCACAAATTCTTAAACTATTGACCAAGATTGCTGGAACTCTTGGAATTGAAGTCCAAAAATCCCAGAGCATCAAATTTGGGAACTAAAGAAATGGACTCAACCTTGCTGTAAGACGTCAAGGGGTGGTTGTTAGGGGTGATGTAGTTCTGTATTTCTTGCATTGGACAAAGGATAGAGGAAATGTCTTTGAAATTATCTGCCAAATGTATGATTGTTTGGGATATATGCAACATTCTATATTTGAAACATGCAATCACAGCTTACTGCAACATGTATGTAAGGTATTTAGAGATTCTGCTTGATAATGAGAAGTTTTTATGTAGATCTAGTTTCTCTTAAATGATATTTTTAGCATATAGTTTCAACTTGCATTTATGCAACTAGATTGTCCTTTGCACTGACTGATTTTGACTATGTTTTAGTGACCTCCTAAACTACAAAGTAACATTACTGTTGATTTCTGGTGCACCATACATTTCTTGATTGACAGAGGTTTTTAATTTTGTTCCACTGAGATAAATTCTCTCTCTCTCTCTCTCTTAATACTGAAATTAGACTGTGTGCAAAATTCATTTCTTCCATTTCCTCAATTTCTTTCAGTACTTTCGGTACTTTGGGAGCCCATAATGATAAGGGCCCTTCTGGTACGAAAACCTGTCTGACACGAAAGGAAGCAGGACCCAATCTTGGATCCTCCTCTGCTTTTCGGAATCACAGTTTAATCTTTTTAAATTAATCCCCAGCAAACAAAAAGAAAACCCTCATTCCCTGAAAACTAGTCTCCTTTTGCAGGAGGTCATTGCTCTTCCTTAGGGTAGGGTGCTGACTGTAGACATCATGTGTGGCTGCTGACATGGTGCAGCCCTGGAGAGAAAGCATGTGCGCCTGCCTGCAGTAGAGTGCCCCTCCTTCTAGAGTAAGAAACAGAGGACTGGCCTTTTTGCCTTGGAAAGAGTGTATGTGGCATGCAGGCCTGGGAGATAAAGTGCATGGGCCTGTTTGCAGCTAAGTGCCACTCCTCAAGAGTAAGAAACAGAACTTGCCTCTTTGCCTAGGAAAGAGTGCATGTGGCATGAAGGCCCAGGAGTGTGTGTGTGTGCCTGCAGCTGAGCAACTCTCTTCTAGAGTAAGAAAAGGAACTTGCCTCCTTAGAATGAGTGCGTGTGGTGTGCAGGCCTGGGAGAGAAAGTGCATGCACATGCCTGCAGCTGAGTGCCTCTCCTCTAGAGGAGGAAACAGAACTTACTTCTTTGCCTTGGAAAGAATGTGTGTGGCGTGGAGGCCAGGGAGAGAACATGCGTGTGCCTACCTGCAGCCAGGCGCCTCTCCTCTAGAGTAGAAACAGCGTAAATGCCTAAAATGATGGGAAGGGGACCCTGGGAACCCCCCTCCAATAATGTGCTGATAGAAAATTGATCTTTCCACATCCCAGAGTTAAAACAGATATCTGCCCTCCCAATTTTGGGAGGCTCCCAAAAATGGATTGATGCCCCCAAAAATCAGGAAATAAAATGGGTCAAGGTTTACCCAAATTACACTTCACTTCACTTCACTTTATTTCTTAATTAGTCGCTCTCCACCAAAGTGCTCCAAGCGACTTACAATTTAAAATAGCATACACAAGCCTAACAGAAACATAAAATGTATTATATTGTTGTTTCTTGCATCAGGAGACAGGTATAAGTACCATACAGTTACGTGTTTTTTTATTTTTTTGTGTCAGGAGCGACTTGAGAAACTCCAAGTCGCTTCTGGTGTGAGAGAATTGGCCGTCTGCAAGGATGTTGCCCAGGGGACACCCAGATGTTTTGATGTTTTATCATCCTTGTGGGAGGCTTCTCTCATGTCCCTGCATGGGGAGCTGGAGCTGACAGAGGGAGCTCATCTGCGCTCTCCCTGGATTCAAACCTCTGACCTGTCGGTCTTCAGTCCTGTTGGCACAAATGTTTAACCCGTTGTACCACCAGGGGCTCCTGTTTTTTACCGTGACTATTTCAATGAAATGTAAGTTATTTGCTTCACCAGACACAAGTTTTTCAGCTAAGATGGCATTTTTGCAGTCAGCAACCAAGTATGAACAGCTGGCTCTCTGTATGACTCAAATATAGATCGGAATTTTTATTGCAACCCTTTTTTATGAATGCTCTTCAGCACTCACAGGTGAGATGATTGTATAGCGTGTATCAGATGTTTCATACGGAAGCTTTAATACTCACTCTTGATAGCAGCTGAGCAAATAAGAATGAAGAGGAGCTATAAGCTATACAGCATAAAAGACCCTGTAATGTTTAGAGGGGATTTTTTTCCAGAAACATGTTCTAAAATGTTAAATTAGGCATTTCATCTAGAGTTGTCCTCTTTAGCTACCCTTTTTCCCTTCAAGAAATATGTTTGGATATGGTTTCAGACATGCTTTTGCACAGCAGGCATGAGATACATTTTCATTCACCACATGGAGTAAATTGATTTTTACTCAGTGTGAAGATATTACTGTTCCTTTAAATTTGTTGTAGGAAATAGTACACACTACAGCTTAAGTAAAATTCAATTTACAATAGGCAGGAATGAAAGAAAGGAAATTCATGGCTCAGGCTCTGTCACACCATATTCCACAAATAAATATATAATCAAAGTGTTGAGAGCATGTAGCTATCGTCTTAAAAGTCTTCTTGTATTGTGAAAAAGAGAGGCTTTGTCTTTTCATTATTGTTATCCCTGTTATATTCATGAACAGTAATGAACTCAACAGCTCAGGGCCCTTCCAGACAGGCCCTATATCCCAGGATCTGATCCCAGGTTTTCTGTTTATCCCAGATTATCTGGCAATGGAGACTCATATAATCCAGTTTAAAGCAGAAAAACCTGGGATCAGATTCTGGGATATAGGGCCCTCAGCTACCAAACTCCTTGTTCCGCAATTCTGCTGCTGCTTCCTCACTTAGTATGGAAGAAAGCCTGCTATGAATCAGAGGGTTCATCTATACTGCAGAATTAATGCAGTTTGATACCACTTTAACTGTCATGGCTAAATGGTATAAAATCATGGGAAGTGTAGTTTTACAATGTCCTTACCTTCCTCTGCTAGAGTGTTGGTGCCTTACCAGCACCCTGGCATCAAACTCTATTAATTTGACAGTGCATAGATATCCCTTAAGTTAAGGGTCTGTAAGGTAGTTGTGTAGTTAATAAACTATAGCTGAATAGTTAATAAAATTACCAAAATGACCTCGCAGTCATTCCATTCATGAGAACAGCTGATTCCCAAAGACAGCCACTTTCCAATTGCCAATTTTGTTCTCTATCAATTTCTAAGGTTCTACAAGATGTCTTGCATACCAGATACACACTGCTATGTTTCTGGGTACATATACAAGTTTATTTAATTTTTTTGTCAAAACAAAACCAAAAACGGAATGAGCTTTAGATAGTGTCAGTGGTTCTCTTTTAACTTTATATTTTGTTTAAAATTTCCTTGAGTAACACTAATTATGGTTTGATTATGGATTAATTAAGCACAGTTCTCATTCAAGGTGATTAAATATTAAATCGTTCTTTGCGGTGCAGTGCATATTTACTCCAACTTAGAACCTTTAAATGATCTGCTTCCTTTCTTAAAGATAATGCAATGCAGGCTGCAGAACATTTAAATAAGAACATTTACTTGGAGGGCTGTAGCATTTAATCCATAAAATACAATTTTCCATACATAAAATAGTCTTTTTTGTCAGCTTAATTTGCATTTCTAAAATGACCTCAGTTTTTCTAGAATGTTTTAAATTACCTTTTCTTTGAATAAGATGGGTATATTCTGCCTGACCAAAATAATCAAGAAGCTTAGAAGTGATGCTTTATTTGTGCTTGGAATCCAAAGCAAGGGATACATTTCAACATATTCACCTGAATAGAGCTGAGAATACTATTATTAAAAAGTAACACTACAGAGTTGCTGTTGTTTTATTTGCCATCTATTCGAATTCAATGATGACAATATTGGATATGTGATTTTAATAATTTTAATGTTGATATGTTTTTAGCAGGTGTTATAATGTATTTGTTTTTATTTGCTGGATATGTTTTGTATGTAATGTATGGCATTGAACTGTGCGTTTATAAGCGCTGCACTAAGTCCCCTTTGGGGTTAAGAAGGACGGGTGTGCAGAAGTCATTGTTATTATGTTTGTGTTTAACTGTTAGAGTATGTATTTGTGTTTGTAACAGTAGCTAAAACTGGAGTCATCTGGTTTGAATCCACAGTGAGCGTTGCCAAGGAGACGAGGTTGGCTAGCTCATGAGAGGGAGAAGTGGGTGGAGCCAAGCAGGAAAAGTTATGTGTGTTTTTAAAAAGCAGCAGGGAGAGGCTTGGAAAGGCCTGAGAGAGAGGCTTGTGTGTGAGTGGCTGGTGTTTTTTCAGTCTAGGAGGGCTGAAGAAAGAAACCTGGCCAGATTCTTTAGTCAAAGAAGACTAAAGGAAGCCTAGTTAAGATCCCTAGTTAAGGAAGGACTAGAGATCAGAGATTTGATCAAGGAAAGATCAAATTGAAAGGCTATTTATAGTAGTGAAACATTGTTCACTAGAGAGCTTCACCTCAGTGAAAGTTAGCCACAAGCTGTGTTATCTGGAAGAGTGGACTGTATTATAAACTACGTGATATTCAAAGTTCCATAAGTTATTTAACAGCCTGCAACCATAAGCTTTGTACACAATAAACTTGTTATCTTTTGTTGAAAACTGTCTCATCTCAACTAATCTGCGTCTGTAGAGCCAGATCTCATCGGTGGTACCTCAAATGCCTCACGTTGGTGGCAGTTACCTTAATTTACAAATAATAATTGGCCTCCACCATAATATACTCTTCTACACAATTGAGGCCTGAGGTAAATTCCCTCCATAACACCCACATCTGTACAATTGGTGGCAGCGGTGAGATTAAAAAGTGCCTGAGGTAAAATACCTCCATTATTAGGGCCTGCCATTGCCAACCTCAGCAACACACAAGCACCTCCTCGTAATTGGTGATAGCGGTGGGGATCTTCAAAGATAAAATCCCTATACCCTGTCCATTGTTGTGTTCACATCTTCCCAACGGGATATAAATATGACAAATAAATAAATAACTTATGATATCCCTATGAATGAGTATCCTTTAAGTCACCAGATCATCAAGGTCTTATAGACCCAGGATCACTTCACACAGGGCTAAGAGTGAGGGTATGCACTGGTTTAGCCCAGGTCACCCACGGAGCTTGATGCCTCCCATCAAATGATGTTGGCACAACTCTGTGGGTGGAAAGCAGAGTCGACATATACCACTGCCACAGCAACATGGGAGGGCTCCTGTATTGCAATTGGAATCCTTTGGGAGGAAGGTGCATGCTCTATGCATGTTCCATACTTTTTCCCATCTGATTGCCCTCAGCTTGATCTGGGTGATGTGAGGTGAGGTGTGGGGTACAGGGTTCCCCATGCACCTCAGTGAATTGGAGCAACTCCGGTGGCTGTGTGACAAGGTCGCCAGAGCTGTGCCGTGTCTTGAAGTTAATGTTACATTATTTCCCCTCTACGAAATATGTAACAGAAATGTAATAAATACATTTCTTTTGTTTTATGCTTAATTTTCAAACAAACCTTTAGCTGTAGAAGGAAACGGGATGGGGCATAAACATTTAAGAGTTCCTCAATAGGTTTTGCAGATTTTATAGTGCTTTGTGTGATAAAATAGTTTGAGAACCACTGCCCTAGTGGACTGCAGTGGTGTATCCAACACAATGGGATGTGATACCACATCATCTCTAGCTATTTTTGCTGCATTTATTGCATTTATTATATTTATTTTAGGTATGGGAACATAAGAATCTGCAGTTCAGTACCTACTTGGGGCACTTTGCTCATCTGTGTAGTAGACCATATCCTGCATCATAAACAGGTTAAGCATATAACAATATCTATATCTTCATCTCCCAGTGTTATTTTCCCAACACCTTTTAATAAATTCTCATACTTCCCTAATAGTGGCTACTGGGTCATTGGAAAGATTAGTAAAGACCCTTCCAGCTATTTTCCTTGACATGATGATGAAACACACATCTGGAGGAATCTCCAAGGATTATCAGGAAGTCCCAGAGGATAAGTTCCCACAATGCTTCCAGCTAACGAAAAAAAAGTTGGATGCAAATGCACATGGGGAGGGGCCTGCATTGCTTCAAAAGTGGGGTTTGGGGGGAAATGCCGTTGTGCAGTCAGTAAAGAATTCTGCCTTCTCTAACAACCCAAAATTGGGTTTTGTTTATACAGGTTGGAATTACGATACTGTAACTCACTAATCAGATGCCACACATTATCTGGATTTCATAATCCTTCCACAGGAACTAGAATACAGAACTGAGGCATTGTTTGGAAATAGAGAACATTGTCTCACAATGCATTAGGCACAGAAGTAGTTTTCTTCATTTTGGTAATAAATTATTCATTAGCCACAAATGCTACACGTGGCCTTCCTTTCAGTTCCTCTAATCAACTTCTGAATACTACTTCATGCCTTTCAGTTGTTCCACTCTTAAAAACAAATTCTGAATTTGGGCTTCATTTAAAAAACTGAGGAGGCTGAATGTCACTATGAACCCAGGTTAGACATATATTTATTCAGTGGAGACTGTTAGCTCAGTTGTTAATGGGATCATCAATCTGCCCTTGATTTTAGGCTTGTCTATAGGAGATCTATCAAAGGTGCTGAATCCCTGTGTGATTCAATGGGTTCACAAACATAGAATAACTGCAGGACCATGGAGCGGTGAGAGACCACTATTACATGACCAGAAGACATACGATATCAGGGTAAGCATCCCGGTTAATTGGCGATAATCTGTAAGGGCACAAATGCCATGGGATGACAGCTTCATGTGATCAGGTGGCATGTTAAACACTGAACCATACAGAAAATTTTGAAAAATGATATCTTAGATTCCTGGGGGTCTCTTTCAATTACAATACTCTTGAGGATTGTGCTGTAGGGCCGAGATGATGACAATGATCTTTATTATTATTGTATTTTGGGGAATGAAGTTATATTTGTGATTGACAACAGCAATTTTCTGAAACTTCATTTTAAATAAGCATTTTGTTGTGGCTGAATGTATTTGCCTTCTTAAGATTCAATGGCTCTCCTCACAAATGATACAGTAATTCTTAAGAGGTTTATCCCATCAAACATTGTGTAAATGTAAATAAAATAAATAAAATGGATTTTGAAGCCACAGGGTGCCTCTAATGGCTTTTCCTTTCAGATGTGAGTCTCATACAAACTTGTCTAAATTGTAGATTTTTGTGTGTGCGAAGAGCCGGCGAAAGTGACAGTTGCATACTAGTGTCATTGTGGAATGCCTTTAGTTTCTGGAGATAAGACACAGCAGCAATACCCGTGGGAGCCAAGTTAAGAAGATATTCATAAATTATGGATGAGGAGCAACACTGATTGGTATCTGAGGATTCTTTGCTTATCTTGGTGATTGCTAAATAGAATTCCAAAGGAAATTTATTTTAAAAAAGCAGAAAGATAAATGATGACATGTTTCAAAAGCAAAAATCTTATGAACACAGAACCAAATTTAAACATTCTGGATGAAGGCTGCATTTGACCCAGCAGGAGATACAATTCACAATCTTTATCTTTATTTTGTAACTTCTAATGGTTCCTAACCAGGGGTACAAGCCAGTATGACCAATGGAAAGGGGTTTATTTATTTATTTATTTATTTATTTATTATATCTATACTTTGCCTTTCTTCCAGAATGGGATTCAATGTAGTTATGAGATTCAAGGGTAGACCAATAAAGTTTGGGGTAGTTTGGGAACTCTCAATGAAAGGAGAAGTTTACTGGAGCTGGAGTGCTGGGAACTGTTTGATTAGCAGGGACAACGATATTGAGTGCCATCCTTTGCAAACTTCTCTACTTTTTCCTGAGTTTACCTAGGCAGTCTAAAGCTATTGGGAAGATTAACTGTGGAGGGATTGATTTTCTCATCAACAATATATTGTTGAGCACTGACTTTGTAGCGATGCAAAGTATTTTGGACTGACTTGTTCTTGAATTGCACAATCAACATATATTAGTTCTTGGTGGAGATGAACAGAATTGTTTGTTATGAAATGGCTTGTTAATAAAAAAAAGATTTCTTTTAACTTCAAGGAAAATAAATCTCCATGGGGGTGTATTAAGACTGGCCAATGTAATACACTTAACATGAAGAATGCTTGAAATAGCTTCCTTGTAGCATTTATTTTGTGCAGCAATTATAAGATGCAAAGCACCTTGATATAAAGATCACCCTTATCCCATTGACAATTTCTGTACAGTTATTTTCTACCATTAGTGGCTGGTGATATGGCAGAGACCAAGGGTGACTTTCATTCAGAAAGGTGATAAATAAGCTCTGGGTTGTAGTTTGAGCGCTAAAGTATCCAAAGGTGCTGAACCTTATACTAACAATGTTTGGACTTAAATCCAGAGCAAATATCCTACCCTGTTTTCAGGAGAACCACTAGATGCCACAAACCGGAATGAAGTTAATCCAAACTGAATGTGTGTAATGGCCATAGCATGGTACATTTGTCATGCAGAAAACATTTCACAGAGTTAATAGTAGTTGTAACAAGAGGACAATTTCTCACATATTCCAAAGGTGTACATTCTTACTTCATTCTTACTTCATAGCTTAAGCTGGAGTCAATCATTCTCTAGCAGCTCTGATGCCAATGGAAGCACTCCTCTGTTATCTTTAAAGCCAGGTCAAGGTTGAGCGTACTTTTTCTCCTTCCTTCAGCAGATAACCTCATGTTGCATGGTGAACATTTTCCTTCAGGAAAAAATGCAGAAAACCTCCACATACTCCATGGAGGCACATCTTAAATCTTTTGTACAGAAAGATGTTCTTATCTTCATAGGACCAAGCTAATGAACATACAGCAGTATACAATGTAACTTTGTTCAGAACTGAGCGAATAGCTCTGTATAGCAGTTTGATGATGGCAGGCACTTAGCTTCTGTCCCAAGGGAAAAAGGAGTTAAATACTTACTATTCTTATTTCTTTCCTGTTCATAGGGGGACATGTTGCTAGGTAACAGGTAGGCAGTAGGTTTGTGTGTGCTGCATGTCAATGAGACTGATTCAAGACAACTGACAAAGGTGATTCATATTTAGCACTTTGCCAGGGTGCCACCACCCTAATCTCATAGCTAGTTTCGACTCTGCAAATGGCTCTCTCTTGTCGCACTTCTCTGATGTGGTTGGGTAGGGGATTTCAGTTACTGTGAATGGGATTTTCATGGTTGGACTCACTAGTATCTATCTCAGCTGGCATCCTCCTCCTCCCTCACAATGTCATGATGTAGCATCTTAAAGGATGTTTTGAGGTGGCACAGAAAATCTTGGAAGCAAGATGACAAGACAAAGTCTGATGGCAACAGAAAGGCTGGACCCAAGGCAGCTAAGAAAGCTAATGTGATTCAAGGCTACATCAATAGGAGTATAGTGTCGAGATCAAGGGAAATCATAGTCCCACTCTGATCTGCTTTGGTCAGACTTCATCTGGAATACTGTCCAGTTTTGGGCACTGTAATTTAAGAAAGATATTGACAAGCTAGAGCATTTCCAGAGAAGGCAACCAAAATGATTAAAAATATGTTTCTGTATGGACTAGATGGCCCTTGTGGTCTCTTTCAACTCTTTGATTCTATGATTTGTTTTCTTTGCCCCTCACTTGCAAAAGATCATTAGATACATTGTCATCTTACATCCACTTGGATGGGGAAAGGTGGGGAAAATGACTAGAAGAGTGTACCACTGTTGAACCTCACTGTTTTGAACTGCTGATCCTTTGGAACTTTCTGCCATGTGAAGTCAATTTTGAGCCCTCTCTGGTGGTCCTCTGCAGTTGACATAGACAGCTGAGACACTATTTTTCATCTTACTGACATGTCAGGTGTTTCTCTGTCATCTTTTCATTTGTTTTTGACTTCTTATTTTGCATTTCTTTTGGGGGAAATGTAATATTTAGGGAAATTAATTAACAATTTATTTCATTGTGCCATGTTGACATATTTTTCTTCATTTCAAAGTGAATAGAACATTATGGCTGTGGTCCTGCTTCATAGTTATATAATGTAATCTACAATCACATAGTTATACAATTGTTTCATTATGCCACCCTTCTACTGAATACCAATACATCATCGTGCTTTTATTATTAATCTCATTTGTATACAGCCTTCCACCGGGACTGTGACCTAAGGCAACTTCTAGAAATAATTAATTTTAAACCCCCACCCTGAACAATAATTGTGCTCTGTTGATGCACCTGTTTATTGTCCTATTGTGCAATGAGGACTTCACCATGGCTATGTCTATAGTCCCATTAAATAAAATGATACATTGAAGGCATCGACAAACAGCTTTGTACTATTCTAGAATGTGCAGCTGTGTGCTTGGGATCCTGTTGGTTCATCCCTACAACTATGGGAGAGGCAGAAAAATATGGGCACTGCCCTATCATACATAGTGCTCTCCACATGTTACTAGTTGTGAGGAAAGACCTAGACCAGGCCTGTGTGAGTTGTGTGTGAGAAGAGATAGTGAATTTGGTCCTCCACACCCAAGAAGAGATCTCCAAGCTGTTGGCCTCCAGCAGCTTAGTGGTAGATTTGGGAATAGTGAGAGAGGATATGGGCTATAGCTCCACATGATGGAACTTGTGATTCAGGATCTATTAACTATGAAAGATATAGGAATCCTGTATCTAGGTTCAATCTAGTAAACCTACAGTTAAGATACTGTTACATCTCAAAGACCTACAATATGTTTTTAAACCCAGTACACATTTTAAACTATGTATTTATTATGATACTGTTATGTTAATTTAACCTGTTTATGATTGTTGGTTATATATTATGTCCTGTCGTTTTGCTTTTATGTATGTATTATGATTTAATTTTGTTGTAAGCCGCCCCAAGTCTTTTTAAAGAGGGGATGGGATATAATTTTTTTTATATTCTTCCCAACTGATTTTGACATGACCTTATTTGAACCAGAAGGAGATGCACTGCCATGCCTCCTATCCGGAAAAATAATTTTGAACATAGGCTTAAAACATCCAGAAAGTTCATGATCTGTTTCCCCTTATTCCTAAAACCTGGTTGAAAGAGTAACTGCCAAGCTTTTGAAAACCCCCATTGGTTTTATTTTTCCGCCCCGAGGGATTATTTGTTCCAGGTAATGTATTCACATTTATATCAGCTAATTCCTTTTATATTTGGGGGGAATCAAGCACAGTATGCCACAGATCTGATATACAGAGATTGAAACAGTAATTACCGAGTCACTGTATGGAGCCATGTGAGATGATGTCCTTACTGTGCGGCATTCTGTTTTGTCAATAAGCTTACATCAATACTTGGCAGGTCATTTCGGCAGCTTTAATGCTTCAGAATATGAAAACATACAGAGCCCCTAATACCAAACTGAAGCTGCTTTGCATTTGAAATTGACAAATCCTATTTTGAAAGCATGAAGGCACATAAGGATCAAACCTAGCTTTTAACATTTACATTTTCTTTTCTTTTTTCTTTTTGCAGTATGGAAGTGTCTGCTCCACTTCTAATTTACCTGTTGTTGACTTCCACAGTCTTTTATAATCTTGTGCAGTGAAGATAGTCTCAGCATTGGAGAAGCAATTAACCAAATCCCTAAGTGAAAAGTATGAACAATCTGTTATAAAAGCATAAAAGGTTAACCTAAATCCCGCTACACAATGTCAGGATAGTACAAATCAGCATGGATAAATTACTTGGAGGCTCCACGGGCATGCGTGTGCACACATGCATATGGGTGTGATAGCCAAATTGAGAACAGAATCCATGGACGGTTAAATTGTCTTCCCTGTCTGAGAACATCAGTTGGGGAGAAAACTATTCATGATGACATGGAAACATTCCAGCTTTAGATATTAGAGGGAGACAAATCGATGTTTAATCATGACTTTTCATCCATCTGTCTATGAATAAAAGGAAAACCTACAGTGGCAATATGCACCACTAATGTGGATCTGAAAACCTATATATACTTATATTTCTAATAGATTGCCTCTTTTAATTTTACACTGGCATCCTGTTGACTAGTTACAAAGTATAAGATAGACTTCTGCATTCATAATTGCTCAGTGTTCATGTTTACCATCGTGGCACTATTGCCATAATCACAAATGCTTTCCCAACCGATCTTAACAAGCAGCAACCACAATGAGTGATGGAGTTATCTTCTATTACACAGCAGGATGTTTCCACCACATGCCTTCCAGCAATCCCCCAGTGCAACAGTTGGAAGTAGGACTTCTGTTTGCAACTCCTTATCACACTGGAGACTGCCAGTGGGAGGGGGCTGGAAGCGTCATTCTGATATGCCCCAATTGCTGTTCATAGGAGGCCTCCTTTGCTTTGTGCAGCTGCTGGCTTTTAAGTAATTATGACCCCTGCTGCTCATGGAAAATTGCCCAGCCCAATCCACAGACAAAATTCATTGGTTAATTATTACTTACAAATATCCCACTTTTCCTCCTAATATACATGGTGTATATGACTTTTCACCATCTTACTAGAATAACATGAGAATATGGAATTATTTCCTTGGCTTGACGTGGACTAGAATTTTGATTTCCAAATCCCAGTCTAGCACTCTGGTGGAATGGGTCAAACCCTTGTGTTGGCAGGACCGCTGACCGACAGGTCAGTGGTTCAAATCTGAGGAGAATGGATTGAGCTCCCTCTGTCAGTTCCAGCTCCCCATGTGGGGACATGAGAGAAAGCTCCCACAAGGAGGGTAAAACATTCCCTGAGCAACGTCCTTGCAGATAGCCAATTCTCACATCAGAAGCCACTTGCAGTTTCTCAAGTTGCTCCTGACACGAAGAAAACAAACAAACCACAACATACTGACTCTTCAACAGCTCCTCTTTGGTAGCTAGATATTAGCCAATTCCTATAAACGAAATGAGCACATTTTTCTGTTTGAATATATTGAATGCTACTATACTTGCATTTCTTTGTAATCTCATCCCCAAGCAATGGGTCAAATACAGACAATTTAAGCATATATTAATTTCAGCAGTCTCTTGAAAAGGAGTCTGTCTCTCAATAAGATTTAATGTGTGATTATTGATCAGCAGGAACTAAAGGTTTGGCTAATGTGCAGACAAATGTACGCACTTTACCTTAAACTCCCTTTGATAAACAAGTAATACATATGCATCTGGGTACTTGCTTTACAAAAAATAGGGCTGCAATGCAGTACTTAAAAATCAAACCACCCAGATGTGTTCTCATGTAATTGGCTGAATGGAGTATAAGGATTATTCTTCCACTCATTCAATGTATGCTTGTAAGCAGAATTATGGTTTACATCTATTTAGCAATTTCAGTACAAATTCTGTACAGGGGATTCAAGAGAAGCTGATGTGAAGTGTGATATCGTGACTGACCATAAACAAATAAGGAGTTTATCACAAGAGACAGGCAAATCACAATTACAACAGGGCAACAATTACTTTGCCTTGGATTTTTCATATGACACCATTCTTTTCCTGCTGTTCTCTCAATGGAAAACAGGAAAGTGCTTCTTTTGAAACATAAATAATGCCTACCTCCCACCAGCAGAGAAGTGGGAAAAGATTGTAAACTGTACTAAGTCCAAGTCAGAGATGCTGTTGTCCTGCTGTAATTGAGATATGGCTGTTTCATGTGATAAACTCCTAAAACAAATGTTATAACAGATTTTTTTCCCCTGATATTCCCTTGCATGCTGATTATTGAAGAATTGTTGTATCTGAACTATGCAATTGGTGTTAAGTATTTGAATATGTTTTCTAATATGGCATTTTGGTTTGTTGATTGTATTACAGTTCTGGAGACCATGACTTAAATTCTTGCTTGGCCATGAAAACCCACTAGCGACTTCATCACATTGGGGTTTTTATAGCCCCCCTTTCCTCTTCTGGACAGGGTCTGCCAAGTGCCTTCAAAGGATGCTTGCTTGACCCTGCCCTCATTCCTTCTAAAGTGGAGGGGAAGTGTCGCAAGATGCTTCCTCTGCCATAGGTGGAAAGGAAAGTGTGTTTTGGGTAGCTCCAATTTATTTTGCCCTTTCCCCTATCTGATGGGGGAAAGGGCAATGCAGTAACATGTGTTGCTGGTTTTTCACCCATTTAATGGGGACAGAGAAAGGGTGCCAGTGCACCTCATTCCATCCCCACCATGTAATGGGGGATGGATGGACGGCTGACGAAATGGCACATTCATGTGAAGAGGTCCTGGGTGACATTGGGCAAGTCATACTCTGAGTCTCACTCCTTCTGATCATATCTTCCAGAGAAACTCCTCTAAGTCCCTAAGTTGGAAACAGCTTGAAGGAACATAGCAACAGAAAATGTAGATTTGAGGAATTTGGGTACCAACTTTTGCTTATTTGGATCATCTGCTGGCATGGAGACCAAGTTTTTCTTTTACAAAAGCAGGTTTCCAGCCTTTGTAAGAGTAGACTTATGGGGAAAATTTTCAGTCAGTATTCTATTCAAATATTTGTGAGAATTTAATCCATCTTTTTCTTACAGCATGTTTATCCAGTGAGTAAAATTCCATGCATTTGAATGACATTTAAGACAGCTTCTCTTTCAACTTCACCTTCCGTTCATTGGGTCATTGTTGCAACTCTGCAGGACAGTCTAGCGTTTTGGACAAAAGTCTGTTTTACAGAGCTGTTTGGAAAGACTGCCTAGAAAATAACAGAGCCATCTGAGCGAAGGGTTGCAGAAGGCAGAATATAAATTAAGAGGAGGATGATGATGATGATGATGATGATATGGCAATCTGTATATAATCTGCAACATAATTTAAAGAGCTACTTCTTATGACTTCCTTATGTTGAAATATCCTGCATTTCTCTTAGGGGCCAACTGGAAAAAAATAATTTGTTTTTTGAGTGCAGTTAGGATTCTCCTTCAGCTTGATATGGGAGGGAAAGAGCCATTGTCGTTAGTACCACATTTTCTCCATGCCATCTTACCTCCCTTCCCCATTGCTGCTTTGCTACCATTCTCTGCTTTCATATGCCTTCTACTACTCTCTGTTTAAAGCAGCTTTGTTTCCTTGTGCTTCTTTAAAGGGCAGACAGGCCACAATATGAAGGAAGAGGATAGGGAGAAGTAGAGCTGTAGCTGAAAAGGATTGGCACAAACATGTCACAAAGGCAAGGTGAAGCAAGCTACGGGATAGCAGTGAGGGCTGCAAGGTGTAGGAGAAGATAAAGAGGGAGTAACAGGGTGAAACAGGCAAGTACTAGAGTGCAAGAGACATGGGATAGAGGAAGGCAGAAGTCTAAGATACTGCCAGAAGATACTGCCAAAATTCTACTTAACCAATAAAGCTGTGGTCTTCTTTGCTTAAGAGGTCTCTTTGTTTTCCCTTTTCACCTATGAACCTCTTGCTGCTAGGATTGCGAGTAGTTCTTTACATACTCGACCTTGATCTATCAATATACTAGGATCATCAAGTCAAAATAATATTGCTATAGCATGGCCCAAGCAGCTAAGTTCCAATAGCAAGCTGGCAGTATCATCCTGCTTTGGGGATGGATGGTTTTTTTTAAAAAAAATCTCAAGTTTTATCATCCTGTTTGTAAAGAAATCCATATTTCTTTTTTGCAACAGCTTCACTAGTTGTGGGTGATTTTCAGCATACTTTGAAATATACAAAGCCCTATATTTTGAAATATACAAAGCCCTATAAAGCACCGGGATTGTGGCGCAGCTGGCTGAGTGTCAGCTGCATTAAGATCACTCTGACCAAAAGGTCATGAGTTCGAAGCCAGCCCGGGCTGGAGTTGGGTGTCCAGCCATTGTGTAGCCCGTTGTCGACCTTTGCAACCCGAAAGACAGTTGCATCTGTCAAGTAGGAAAATAAGGTACCACCTTGTGTGGGAGGCTAAATTTAACTAATTTATGAGGCCATAAAGAAAAAAGACTCCGGGGAATGTGGAATGCGGAAGAACTTCATCGGTGTCATTGATGGATGATGAAAAAGCAGCAGCTCCCCTGGTGGCCAGAAAAAAGTTAAATAGCCTCAGTGTATTTGTGTGTTAAATGTTGTTTGTCAAACTGGCATTGAATGTTTGCCATATATGTGTTTACTGTAATCCGCCCTGAGTCCCCTGCGGGGTGAGAAGGGCCCAATATAAGAACTGTAAATAAATAAATACTGTAAATATATGCCTCCACTTTATTTCAAGGTCTGCATTTCCCCACATGGACCCACCAGCATAGAAGGCATTTGCTATGGGGCCCTTCTCCCTGCAGCTCCATTGATAGGAATATGGGAGATCACCCTCACTGCCTGACCTTTCTATTTCAGAAGGCTTTGAATGCTGAGTGCTTGGGGGAAAGGACCTTTCATGAATGATGTTGCTTTGATTCAGTGTGTTTTTCAAATTTCTGTAACTACTGTTAATTTTATTGATAGTGTGATTACATTTTAAACTTTTGCATGATGTAAATCTTTTAGCTATTATTGGTTTTAAATCTTGCAATCCACTTCAAATCCCATAGTGAGCTATATAAATAAATGTTATTATCATCACAATGGTTGGAATTTACTTGAGCAGTTATGAATATATTGCTACTGTAGTCACATAGCTATGTGTAACTCTTGGTTTGACTCTCCTGCCCCATCCCCACTTACCAGGGAGCAGACACTGTGTGTAATGGGAGTCTGTTCTGCTGTCAATTTAGTGACATCCAGTGTGACAGGCAAAGGTCTAGTCTCTTCCATAATCCCATCCCATACAGGAAATTGCTCATATAAGAGAGACGGTAGAGCTGTCAGTTGATTCCAGATGGACAGGAGAACAGACTCCCATCAGTTGCAGTCGATATTGCCAGGTGAATGTGGATTGAATTATTTTCATGGTCCCTACATGAAGGAATATATAGGGATCATGTATATGAGACAGTTACAAACATGTAGCACTAGGTTTCATGTTCACAGAACATATGCATGTGGAAGCCACCAATGGTATTCCAACCAAAGTCTTGCAGCTAGATATGAAACAAGAAAATAAAAGAATTTGGAAATATTATACATAAAATATTTTTTACATATTTTCAACATGTTGACAGGCTATTCAGTTTGTTTGTTTATTTGTATACAGTTTTCAGGGTTGTCTTAAACTGGTATGACTCACCATCCTAATGCAAAAATTAGTTTTTAAAATAATTTGACAACCAATATATTATAATTTATTTTTCTTTGCAAAATCACTAAAGTTGTTATTACTATATTTTTTAAAAATCACAAAACAAATTTTATTATCTAGTGTTAATATTTTCTTTGTGTCTCTCAGAAGCGTTGTTTCTCTTTAAGTACACAAAATGCACTTAAAAATACATCCAAGAGGCATTCAAGACAAAATTGCTTCAAATGCTAATAGCATATACTATTATTTTGGCAAATCCTCTCTCATTTTCCTGAGCTTTAAATGATACACTCCTATTAATCTTTGACCTTTGTTATATTGCTTGTATGTATGTTTTCTAATATTTTGAAGACATCAATTAGAAGCAAAGGAAAGTGCCAGGTCAAAAATACCGCATGAATGAAGATTACTCTTATTTCTCTTTCACCTTTGAATGTGGTGGGATTATAATGGACAACCCAAACAACAGTCAGCTGACAAACTATATGTGAACCTGCTGTGAAATAGCAGGCTTTTAAAAGGAAATTACATATTGATGCTAGTTATAACTGAAAGTGTAGGCTAAGCATCATTAAAACTTTGGCTTCTTTGAGCTTTATTAAAATATTGCTTGCCTATTTGAAATAAAACACATCTTTGTGACAGATTCAAATTATACTCCCATACAAGCAAAAATGCCTGTGATTTAGCTTCTTCTTACTAGAATAATTCTGTGATCATCAGCCTACAAAGTAAAGTGCAACATCCAAGACGTATTCTTAGCTGCAACAGCAGCTAGTTAGTAAACTTTTAAGAATTCTAAGACTCTTCTTCAGGTTGGATCTAAAGCAAAATGGGGGGAAATGAGAATAGGGTATGTTTTCATAGCCCCGCACTCTGATTACAGACTTAAAAGAGTGTGCAAGAGGCATTTGTTAGTATGGGCTACTGGGATAAATTACAATGACCATTCTACTTTTTAAAAAAAGTGTAACTTTTAACATTTACACTGGGCTTGGAATCTGCTGGTGTTACCAGAACAACACCACTCCTCCCCTGGGGATACCAAAGTCAATGGATGCTCAAGTCCCATTTTATATGACGTAGAAAATTGGCGTACCTTATATGAAACATCAAAATCAAGCTTGGCTTTGGGGAATTAAAACATATTTGAAACTGTGGATGATTGCATCTGTGGATGCAGAATCCATGGCTTTCAAGGACTGGCTGTGCTCAGGGCCCTTCAACACAGCCACAAAGCCCTGAATATCAAGGCAGAAAATCCCACAATATTTGCTTTGAACTGGGTTATCTGAGTCCACACTGCCATGCATTCCAGTTCAAAGCAGATAATGTAGGATTTTGTTCAGCAATGAGGAAGAGGCCTCAGTTCTCCCACAACAGTAAATGGAATCCTTAAATCCCATATGAAACTGTTTTCTCCCTTCTTTCACAACATCTAGCCTGAAGAACAGCTCCATAGAATGCCAACACTTCCTCCATTCTTTATAATATACAGCACTAAAAATAAATTTAGCATTTATTTAGAAGAGGTGTTCCCTCAAATGGGATTGGTAAAAGACATCTGTTTTTCATAGCATGCTATTGTTCTTAATGCCATATTCTGTATTTAGCATTTTCTCTTATGTGATCAGTCACTGGAAGGGAAACATGGGGATAATTGTGAAAGTTGTATTGCTGAATGATGCATTACTAAATTTGTTTCTGAGAGAACCCCTTTCTAAGAGGAAAAACATTCATTCTTAACAGTTAGTTTGACCAATAGTTGTTAGTTTTAGCAGACTCATCTTTGTCTTCTTATGTTCCAGGCTTCTTTACATGTCATACTAGAGAATGAATCCACTTTAAATCCAGTTGCTGCCTCCTGCAGAATTCTGGGATTTGTAATTTAGGGAGGAACTTTTAACAGCCTCACTAAACTACAAACCCCAGAATTCTGCAGGAGGCAGAAACCGAATTTAAAGTGGATTCATTCTCTAGTGCAGGGGTCCTCAAACTTTTTAAACAGAGGGCCAGGTCACAGTCCCTCAAACTGTTGGAGGGCCGGATTATAATTTGGAAAAAAATGAATGAATTCCTATGTACACTGCACATATCTTATTTGTAGTGCAAAACACACTTAAAAACAGTACAATAATTAAAATGATGAACAATATTAACAAATGTAAACACAGCCTACAAACGACTAAGAAAATCCAACAAATGCTATGTTCAGCAAAGAACAAGAGAGATCCTCTCACCTCAGCAGGAGTCTACCGTATACCATGTAGCTTTGGAGAAGTTTACATAGGGACCACCAAAATGCAGCATTGCCCAAACATGAATCAAGGAACATGAAAGGCACTGCAGACTAATTCTGCCAGAGAAGTCAGCTACAGCAAAGCACCTGATGAAGCAACCTGGACACAGCATATTATTTGAGAACACAGAAATGCTGGACCACTCTAACAACCCCCATGTCGGACTGCACAGGGAAGCCACTGAAATCCACAAGCATGTGGACAATTTCAAGAGAAAGGAGGAAACCATGAAAATAAACAAATTCTGGCTACCAATATTAAAAAACTCTAAAATCAGGATAGGAAATAAAGAAAAACACTCAAAAACAGGGGGATTCCAGAACAGAAACCATCAGGGCCAGCTAATCACCTCCCAAAAAAGGATTCCTCCAGGCAGGAAGCAGCTAAGCCTTGAAGCTGTAAGGTTGTTCAATGCTAATCAAGGTGATAAATTGCAGCATTCATACTTGCCTCAAGCAGACAAGCATTCTTTCTCCCACCCTGGATATTTTATAGATATATAAACCCCACTTGCCTCGTTTCAAACAAACTTCACAGCCTCTGAGGATGCCTGCCATAGATGTGGGTGAAAGAATGAGAGAATGGTTCTGGAACATGGACATACAGAACAGAAAACTCATAGCAACCTATTAAACTACCTGTATATTTAGGTTTTGGTTATTCTGTATTGATTCTTCCATCACCTTAGCCTCTACCATCTCCCCACACCACAAAATACCTACTTATGTTACAACTTTGATGACAATTGTTTTCTTCCCTTCCTTGGCCTCACAACAACACTATTTAGTTAGGTAGACTGAGTGAGAATAACTTGCACAATTCCCCATGGAATTTTCCCAGGCGCTTCAATCCTAGTGTTGGTTCCTGTGCTGTGCTAATCTCAAAACCAGCCTCAAAGTCATGTGGGTGAAAATAAAGTTAGCAAACTCTG
Organism: Anolis sagrei; assembly: GCF_037176765.1. Classification (NCBI taxonomy): domain Eukaryota; kingdom Metazoa; phylum Chordata; class Lepidosauria; order Squamata; family Anolidae; genus Anolis; species Anolis sagrei. The sequence goes on from NC_090025.1 coordinate 39,836,172, forward strand.
GAGAGAAGTTGCCAGTGACAAGAAACATTGCACTAGCTAGCTCTATATTTTTCTCTCAAATAAAGGCCATAAATATCCTTCAGCAAGCACTCTGATTTCAGTGTTAAGCTCTTATCTTTAAGATATACGTATATGGCTCTTTTCCTCCCTAAAAAAAATAGAGCATTTCTCTCCAGCAATTAGTAGTGATACATGTACTAAGCTGCTAACTATTTATGAATAATCTAGATAGACAGGGCTGTCCCCTGCTAATCACAATGAATATTGGCCTGTCCATAAAGAACAAGTAGTGATGATATCAAAGAGAACAGTCAGTTATTACGAGGGCAAACTCTTGGCCATGAGCTTTTGCAAATGATAATATGAAAAGACAGAGATGAAATTAAAAGCAGTGTTAAGTAACCTTAAGGCAGAAAAACAACAATCGCTCTCTCTTGCACTTTTTTGCATGCTACTTATGGGTTGTACTGTGCTAAGACTTTGTAAATTAAATTTTACTATGTATGCTTTGAAGAGAAGTCACACTGTGAAATAAATTGCATGTTTTAACTTTAATTTTCTATGGCTTGTAATTTATGCACATTATCAAATTATAATGCATGAGTTACACTTGTTCTGGGATACAACAGTGACTAACATCAGGGGGTTATTTCCTGCTAAGAGATGTGGTTTGTAAGGCTACACCAGGGTTAGCAGGTGCTTCCAGATAAAGGCTTTATGGGTTAATTCCTCTGCCTTATGTGTAGGATTTTAGGGAGGGGCAGTCCAGATCATGTCATCTTCTTCTTGTAACTCACTCATGGTTTTCAACACTCATGATTTTCAACACTGGCTTCTTTCCAACAAAAAAAAAAAAAAACAATTAAGGAAGAAAAGACAGAATTGCTGAACAATCTTTCATATTGGTAGCATTATGGGCCCATCCAAACAATGCCCATAACATGGGAGCTCCCTCAGTTTTACCAGAGGTGTCCAAATGATGTCTTCGGTAAAACCGAATTACTTCAAGACAAAAAAGGAAAACCCTGCTTTGTTCCAAATTAATTTGATACTCCATGAGACCCAGGTCTTCCTGAAAGATCCGGGTCTAATGGAGTATGGACCCTGTGGGGACTGACCCCATCAGTAGTCCTGGGATTACCGAGAGGTCAGTCTGCACAGCCCAATTTACTTTTTCAGGCCCTGTGGGCCCAGAAATATAGAGGGAACCCACCCCCTCCCACAATCCCCCCCCCCCAAATCTTTAAAAGAAAAGAAAAATTTACTTGGTGACCATTAGGCCATTTCGCATTGGTTGCTCCCATTGTAGTGAGGTTGTTATTGTGCTACAATGTGGACAATGCACGAGAAAGCCCACTTATTTTGGGCACCTGTTGGAGAAAACAGGTTACTTTTACCTCCCAAGATAAATTGTGTTTGTAAGCAGCCTAAATTGCCCCATCTGGAAGCACCAGGTATTTCAGATTGTTAGGTGCAAAATTTAATCCACAATCTTTGTTGCCATGTGGCTAACAGCCCTAGAGATCTCACATCCTGAAAGTTATAGTAACTTTTCCAAGTTGTGGTTTGTACATAATGTTGCAGCTATGTGAAGAAGAATATGAAGTGTGTGTCTCCTGCACAGTTTTTTTTTTTGTTCTGCATAATTTAATAGTCAATAGTTCAGTCATTTCTCTTTCTGGCTGAGCATGAAATGTTTTTGGGGTTGCTTGTATGAGTTTGGCAGAATATCTGGCTACATTGTGAGGCAATGGGTTATAATAAGGCTGGGAACACAACTATTTCACATGGAAGCAGATCTCTAATCTACAACCCCAACAAGCTTTCAAACTGTCTGTACATTTCAACCTTAGGGCAGAATATGGAAAAGGCAGAAAGAGAGTGTGTCCATACACATGCTACTGTGTCTAGGAGTCCCTTATTTAGAGTCCAGAGAAATCTAGAGCCAGAATGAGACTTAAGGATCTGTCACATAAAGCATATTGGCAAATATCATTAGGTGCTTCTCCAATTTGATAGTAGATCTTAAGAGATTCCTCAGTGATCATAGGTGTCTTAGAGGTCTGGGAGCTTGGTGTTTAATTGACAGCCCTCTTTTTTCTTATGAAATCTTGCATCAGTGTCATTCTTTTTATATTAGTTTATGGTGATTGGCAGTGTTGTAGAATAATATAATTAGAAGGGCCTGAAAATGCCATCTAGTTAAATACCTGATCATCCAGGAATACACAAATATAAAAGACTCATGAGAGGTAAACATGCCTCCTTCTATTACCTAGTCCTTGTAGGACTTGGTTTTTACATATTTTAATATGTTGATCATTTTTCACAAAGTAGTCAGATATATCCCCTCTCCACATTTTCCCCAACAAGTGGACTGTAATGAAATACCACTTCTTTCAAAGAACAGATGAGTTGAGAGACTGTACAATGTCAGAAAAAAAACAAGTTTTCTAAAATGTTTCTGATATTCTTCACATACAACATTACATATCAGTGTGATGATGTGATGACTTTCAACCTACAACCCAATATGTTCAGCCATCATTCGTATTGACCTTGAAGGAGCTGGGGGTGGTGACGGCCGACAGGGAGCTCTGGCGTGGACTGGTCCATGAGGTCACGAAGAGTTGGAAACGACTGAATGAATGAACAACAAAAAATCACCTTATTTATTAGTATTGTTATTACATTTATTATTTTACTCCATTTATTATTACTACTACTTTAATATTTTATTCTATTTTTATTATTATTTTACCCTATTGTTATTATATTTATTATTTTACTCTATTATTATTGTTATTACATTTATTATTTTGCTCTATTTATTATTATTAGAAGGATACATACTGGTATGTAGTATGTATGTACATTTACACTGAAGAAGGTTAGAATAATAATTTCATCAGAGTTGGACAGTCTTATCTTAAATTACAGTTTTATATAAATATTCAAAAACATTTAACCTATTGATGCCTCAATTAATATAAGTTTATTGGTATCTATTTTTATTTTTGAAATTTATTAGTAGCTGCTGCATTTCCCACCCTTGGCTCATACTCGGTTCCACCTGCGTCACAGGCACGGTTGGCGGGGACGAGAGACAGGGCCTTCTCGGTGGTGGCCCCTCGGCTATGGAACGCCCTACCCATTGACATCAGACAGGCCCCTTCGCTACTGGCATTTAGGAAGAAGCTTAAAACCTGGCTCTTTGAGCAAGCGTTTGGCTAATCAGCGCAATTAAACATAGGATGACGGTAAACTGAACATAGGAATGGCTCAAGGATTATGAGATTGGATTTCATTTGTGATCGAGGCATTATGTATGATTGTTGTGTGTTTGTTTCTGTGTATGATGTGTTTTAACTGTTATTGCTATGTTAATTAATATTGTGTAAACCGCATTGAGTCACCTAATTTAGGTTGAGAAACGCGGTATAGAAATAAAGCAAATAAATAAATAAATAAATAAATACTCGAGTTTTCCCAGTTTTTTTTGTGGTAAAATTAGGTGCCTCGGCTTATATTTGGGCCAGCTTATACTTGAGTATATATGGTAAGTTTCTCTTTTTAACAAATTTAATGTAATAAGACTAAGGAAAAACCTCTACATCAAAGGGAGGGAAGTAATTAGTGTCTTTGTATTTATTGTATTGTCGAAGGCTTTCATGGTCGAAATCACTGGGTTGTTGTGAGTTTTCTGGGTTGTATGGCCATGTTGCAGAAGCATTCTCTGCTGATGTTTCACCTGCATCTATGGTAAGAATCCTCAGAGGGTGTGAGGTCTGTTGGAAACTAGAAAAATGGGGTGTATATATCTGTGGAATGTCCAGGGTATATTTATTGTTTTTTGATTGTGTTATGTTTGCTTGGTTTGTGTGTGTCTTTTCTTGTTTGCATCTTATGGTATTGTATGCTTTTTTCTTTTCTTTTCTTTCTGAGAAACTATAGAAATATTTTAAAAACATATTTATATTAATTTGCTATTTGTGATAACGAAGCCATATGCCAGTAGGCATATGGGAACAAGCCCCTTTATAGTTGATCCAAGTGTTAAATAGAATGCATATTCCCCATACTAAAGTTATATTTTATACTATCTAGAGACATTTGCCTCAGGAATGATATTTGCAGATTAAGTTTGTGTTTACCTTGCAATGTCCATGAACAAAACAAAGAATGCTAAATACAAGCTATGTAATTGAAAAAAAAAACTTGTATACTGTGATGCAGCTATATCATTGAGTGCTTGAAGGAGCACCTGTTCCGAAAGGCTGCTAGAGAAATGTGTCTGGTTTGACACCCCCCCCCCCAATAAGACATTATACTCTGGTTCTATCCAACAAACAACAGTAGTTCCTTCAGAAAATGAGAAAGGGTAGCTTTGCTGGTTGAATTGTTTGTGAGGACATGGTGGAAAGGTAAATATAGCTTTGAGGAACCAGGCTTTCTTCTAGTTAAATACTTTTTATTTGCTCTTCTAATCTGTTGTGCTGGAAACACTAATTTCCATGTTTACCACACTGGGTACAAGAAAATGGTGACATTTTCAGATTGTTTCTTGTGTTTAATGCTTCCCATGAGGGCAAGGAAATGGTGACACTTTCCAATTATCTTTTATCTCCTGGAGTCCTCTTTCTTAAATTGCTCTCACTTGTCCTGCTTGTTAACTAGTCACTGTGGAATCGAGTTTGAAAGTTCACTTTCCAAAGGTTTCTACAGAGTAATAAATAACCTTCAACCACCTCAGGTTCTAGTATCCCTTGCGAGTCTTGACTTTCTCTCAGCTTACACTTGTTCAGTTTTACAGAATGAAATAAGCCTCTGAACTATAGAGTCATTTCTCTATATGTACTAATACACACACAGACACACACAGACACACACACACACACACACACACACACACACACACACATGTATATGGTATCGAAATATATAGAATATGTTTTTGATCTACTAACTAGAAGAATGTTGCATTAACTTAACTGGAACTTACTGCTAAGTCCTTATCCCTAATAGAATAGCATCTATACTTTTCTCAAAAATAGAAAGGAGAGCAATGTAACAGAAATGCTTCGTTTCTCATTAAATTAACTAACCACATTAGTCAAAATGCTAACCTCTCCATTGAGAAAGAAGACAATAGCACCTATCCAAACCTCTAGGTCAAATAATTCCTTATCATTATAAACATTTGAATATATTGTGTATTAGATTTCCAGTCAGATGAACCTAGGACGGTTTCTTTTTGGTCTAATATTACATTGTCTTGTTCCAGTTAACTTCCAAGAAAATTCTTTTCACTATCTGGGGGGAAAGGTTTCAATAAATTGATGTACTATCTGACAACTGGTCAACTCTTAAGCTGAGATACTAGGATAGTCATCAATAAACTTTTCAAAAGTTTCTTGAAGAAAGTCACTCATATTGCAGGCACAGTTAATAGCTTAATAGCAATGCCATTCTCAATTTTCACTATTAGCAGTGCCTCCAAGCATAGGGGAACTGTTGATATGGTGCTATGAAACCCAACTGTGGAGTCACCGTTCCTCAATAAGGGAGCCACTAGTTGTGCCTGTTATACTGGGGCAGGGGGGGGGGATTATTGCCAGGACTTTACCACTGTTTTTCTACTTGTGAGGAACGATGTTAATTTTCAGAAATACTAGTTCTATGGAAGACTATGCCAAAGAAAACAAAGGTTATTAAAATTCTTTCTAAATATTTTGAGTAATATATAACCAGTATTATGGATTTTTCTGGTTTCTTACACCTTGTGTGTTTTCTAGTTTTTTTTTTAATAGTGACACTTAATGCTTTGGTTTGAATACTACCATATTGTTGAATACAAAAGTGCAAGATGATTCTAGAAACTAGAAAATACTTCAGGATTTTTATGCTAAATGAAATATAGGGGACCAATTCCAGACTGATATAATTTTTACCTAAGTTGAGAGGAGAGTTTGTAATTTAAACAGCTAAAACAACTAGATATTATTATGCCCCCCTCAGCACTGACAGAACCCCCTTTTCATTAAATTAAGATGTAACTTGCGGCTGATATACTGTAATATCTCAGCTCTATTGTTTTTGACTTTATAATGAATAAAAATGACCAGAATACCTAATTAATTGAAATGGTAAGAAAATAGCTTTCATTCATGTTGTGATTTTCTCCTTGAGAAACTTGTTAGAAGGGATTCAAAGGAATGAGTTAAGAAGGTCAAATAAATCTTTTCAGGAACCTCAGAGCTTATGCTAGTTAAAACCAACATAAGACTCTCATATAAAATATCTATCTACCTACAGATTAAAAAGAGTATAACAAAGTCCAACAGGATGCCATCATGAGCAATGTTAAGGAACCTACAAGGCGAAAGAAGGTGTCCTTCAAAAAGCAGAAGTCTTTCCAAAAATGAAAAAGAAATAACCACATTAACTAGTAATACAGGAAGCAGGAACCACAACTTGCTAAATTGATATAAACAATCACAAGCAAGTATGCATCAGGAGTAACAAACTTGATCAAACATACACTATGAATTTTAGATTGGAGGTTGAGAAGCATTTGGATCCTGGGGCTGATTTCTAATTTGTAAAAAGAAAAAAGTGATGGACGGCTAACTCCAATAGAAATGGGGGTTAAGGGCACATGTTAGGGGCAAAAAGGAGGCAGGGATGGCAAAGCAAAGTGGACATACGATATAAAGAAATTAAAGCACCTGTGTTTTGTTCCTAAGTTTATAGAATAGGGGTCCCCAAACTACGGCCCATGGGCTGGATGCAGTCCCCCAAGGTGATTTACCTGGCTCCCACCATAAACTCTAGACTTAAGGGCGCCTTAAGTCTGAAACGACTTGAAGGCACACAGCAACCATCCTAATTAACATGACTATCTCATCAGCCAAAAGCAGGCCCACGCTTCCCACTGAAATATTGGTAAGTTTATGTTGGTTAAAGTTGTTCTTCATTTAAAATATTGCATCGTTCTTTCAATTTTTTTTGCACTACAAATAAGATATATTCAGTGTGCATACTAATTCATTCATGTTATTTCAAACTTGCCCCACCCTTTCAACAGTCTGAGGAATCGTGAACCAGTCCTCAGCTAATAATAATAATAATAATAATGATAATAATAATAATAATAATAATAATAATAATAATAATAATAATATCTTATAACCAGACTTCTCTCCCTGAAGGGACTCAGTTTGAGGACCCTTGGCATACAATGTCAACATCACCTACATTTGCTGCAATTGTTCAGCAGACATCTCATTTTGATTATGCTTGACCTGGCATAAAAATCAATTTATATAAAACAATGCAAAAAATTCAGTTAAACATTGGGTATTGCTAACTGATTTTACCTTGATGTTCTTGAGAGGAACACATTTTGACTCCAGATAAAAGTATCCTGAATAGAGACAGAAAAAAAAGATAGGCATTAGTATGGCTTCTCCTGCCTTGATTTTTCATGCTCATTCCAGAGCAGTGGCAGGAACATTCATATCATGTGCTGAATAGAGACATGCACATTTATCCAAAGCTGTTATCAGACCCTACGTGTCAACTATAGGTTTCTCATTTCTTTTATCCTTGACAGTACTGTTAATTGTTGAAAATCACATTGTAAGAGCATCATGCTTCAGGAGCAACATGTTGATTTTAGAAACAAATATAGCCTAGAAAGTTTCCAATGAAACTGGAGAGACAACTTGAGAAAAGTAATTTGTGGTTTCACAAATTGGTAGCTGTTCAACTTATACTTCACCAAAGCTGGACGTGAGAATCAATATTTGAAAAAGGTCTTTTTTATTAAGTGTGTTCAGGGTGCAGTCCTGTGTGGTTGCTTATGATCTCAACACATCAGACTCTAAACTTTTTGTTTACATAATCCCTTCTATCATGGTAGGATGCCTGGTGCTGTGAACTGATAGATTTTTCACACCATCTTATTTCAAATGAAGTAAGCACACAGAAAGAGCTGGATCTGGCCAGAATTTCACCAAGTGTTAATAACCTGTGGTTCCAGTTTTACACTCACTGTGGGTTTTAACTAGACTGTGCAATTTGCTTTGTATATATACTCAAATTGTTTTGCTGTTGACTTTATTATAAAAGCAGTTGGTCAGGAATATCAACAGATGTGACAGTTAAGGCAAATGTAGCACACGGTATATGAAGCTAATGTCCACAAAATCAAATGGAGATTTTCATAAAATGTCCTTTATTAGGAACAACCAAGCATGCAGCATGATGTAACTAAGCACATAGAGTTACGTGTAGCTTGTTGTTTTGACAAGCGGTTTCTAAAAAGCTGTTTTGGTCTATTATTAAAGAGCATTTTATTTGCTTTATCTGCTTTATTTTCTGTATAATGCCTTGGCAACCCTGAGAGATTGAGGGATAATAAATGATTACTTAAATAATTAGAATAACAAACTTTTTTTCTGTGTAGGTGGCATCTGTAACTGTAGAGATGATAACATCACACATCTCTCACAAGAGACCAAATGAATCATTAGATCTGTCTCAAAATGCATGTGTTAATTTATGCATGTTAAAAAATAGAAAAAAATAGGCTGTGGCCAGGAAACACTTCATAATGCACAATTAGAACATTGTGATTCCACTTAAACTACCATGACTGTATCTCATGGGACTGTGAAGTTTGTAGTTTGGTGAGACAGTAAAGCTCTCAAACTGAGGGTTCTGAACACTCCTCCTAGAAGTGCAAATCCTATCATTTCAGGTGCCATCATGATAGTTCACAGCACAATATCTCTGGAGTGTGGAAGGTTCTCGGGTGGCCTGTATGTCAATTCAGCTTGTTGTTCCGGGCATTCCTTGTGTGTAGGTAATCTGAAGCCCCCTGATGTCTCTCCTTGTGACTCTGGGCCCTTCCACACAGCCCTATATCCCAGAATATCAAGGCAGAAGATCCCATATTGTCTGCTTTGAACTGAATATATGGCAGTATGGACTCAGATAACTCAGCTCAGAGCAGATATTGTGCGATTTTCTGCCTTGATATTCTGGGATATAGGGTTGTGTGGAAGGGCCCCCTATCTTGTTAAGGTACATTTGGAATAGGCTGACTTTCCCACAAAGGCTGTGTATCTTATTTTCATCTTCTTTGCAAAATGGGACACAAAAGCCCATGTTCTAAGGGCCCTAGTTTACTGTTGAACTCTAGAGGTAAAGAACAATTAATCAGAGTTGTAGTCCCAAAATTATTGTTCTAACCTCAGAGAACAACCAGGCAAAATCTGGTTACGTAACTAGAGCAAGGTCTAGTTTACCATCAAAATTCCTTTCTATAGTTTTGTTTCTTAGTTTGTTACTATAGAAAGTAGACATCTGCCTTGGTATAATTCTGCATAAACACACATATCTTGATGGAATCAAATGTGCCATTGTACCAACATTTTTGCTGTGCATGTGTGTGCTGCATTTTGTAAATGTGCACGCTTATACCCAGTGCCAAAATGATCTACAAACACCAGATCCTGTTTGATCTTGGCTGCTAAGCCGAGTCAACCTTGGTTAGTACTTGGATGGAAAGCTGCCAATGGATTCCAGCTGCTGCAGCCCAAAATTCAGACAAAGGATCAGGCAAAACCACCTCTGAGTATTCCTTGCCTAAGAAAACCCTATGCAATCCATAAGTTTCCGTAAGTTGACAGTTGAATTGAAAGCACATACACCCACATGTGTGTATCCATATCATGGAGGAAAAAAATGTGATCAAGTTGAAGCAATGAAAAGCTTCATCAAATTGACAACAGACAATGTTCTACATAAACTCCATTTTAAAAACAAGAAATTATGGAGTGCAGCATTTCTGCTTGAAAAACAAGTTGACGTAATTGAGAACCTTGAAATTAATTTTGGATGAAGAACATTCTGGAAGCATGTTTAGGAACAGGCTATCAAGCTGAGAAGCCCAGCTGGTTGGAAAAAATCCAAAAAGCCTCACAGCAATTATATCTACTGAACAGGACTTTAAAATTTGGCTTCCTATAGCTTTAAAGAGCATCTTCCTGTTTATAGTACCTGCTTTGTTATGGATGTTGTTTCTCTGATCTCCTTATATATTTATCCTTTGGTCTCCAAATAAAGTTAATTGAGACATTGAACTGAGTTTGCTGTAGCCAATATTTATCACAGACAAAGAAAACATCAAATTGTTGCTCAGGCAATCATCCAGACATACCTTTGAAGTATTTACAACAAGTCCAAGGGAGCCAATGGGCTGCACAGCAGGTGGAGCTATACTTCAAATGGGGAGGCCAATGTAAGTATTTCAATCTTTTCTTTATGGTAAGCTGGAAAACACTGAACCCTGGAGGTTCTTCCATTCCAAGGTTGTTTTTACGGCTCCAGAGTCCACTATACTAGAATGGCCATACTCCTAGTTTTGCTGGGTTTACCTCGGCAAGAGAATGAACTCACACATGGGGGGAAATGAGGATGGCCTTAGGCAAATGTAGCATGCATCAAAGATCTCATCACACTAGAGTATGGCTCCCCTTTAAATCTGGTTTCTGCCTCCTGCAGAATTCTGGGGCTTGGAGTTTAGGGAGGGGGATCCTTTAAACTGCTCAGCCAGAGAGGTCCTGGGCCTCATTAAACTACAAACCCCAGAATTCTGCAGGAGGCAGAAACTGGATTTAAAGTGGATCTATGCTTTAGTGTGATGAGGCTAATATGGAATAGTTCCATGACAAATAGGTCCAACTCTCCCTTTCAGGTGGGAAGGCAGGGAATACAAGCAATAGGAACAGCTGAGGGCAAGAGGAAAAAAACACGCAAAGCACCTTTACTGAAATTTGCTACTGGTGACCCAAGTCCGTGTGGTACATTTCATGGTTAAACAGAGATTTGGACCGGAGTCTCTCTATTACCAGTATAGCACTTCAAACATTACTCTATACTGTTTATCTCAAATCAGCTGCATCGGGAAAAGAGATAGAAAGAAAATGATATTTCAATTAAATTGAAAGATGATTTTCTTCTGTATATACATCTTACATTTCTTATTCCCTGAGATCTTACATAGGGATAGACAACCAGCATAATTATGTATGTGTTCACATTGTGTGTGTATATGTACGCCTATATGCAAGCATCTAAAAAGATGGAAGGAATTTGAAATGATTCTGAAAGGATAGGTTTGGGGGGAGGGGACACTATATATTTAATTAGCCAGAGCTTTTTGCCAGATGAAACAGTCCACACACTTTAAAGTCCAGGCTTGTTCTGCTGCTCTTCAAAACTGGTCTTTGAGATTCAAAGGACACAGCCTAGTGAGTGATGCTTTTGGGGAAGAAAGCAAATAAAAATATGCAAGTAAGCTCTTTCAGCTAGATCCGGGCACCAGGGAAAATTCAAATTGACATATAGAAATCTATGTTCTTAGTTGGTATGCGCAATGACTAAAAAATATGTTATTAGTATGGAGAACAGGGGGCTTGTGCTTCCATTTCACCATCACTGCTTTATTCATCTCTCAAAAATATTTTTTTGGAAACCTAATGAATTGTCAGACATAATGGATTATATAACCGATGAAAACTTCAGTAGGCCAGGAGGGACTCTAAAGCTTTTGATTGCCATCATTTTCTCCAAAAATGTGAATCAGTTTAAAACATTTGTCTCTGTCAGTAGGAAAATGACAAATGTTTCAATAGGTAGCTCTGGTTCTCACATGCAAATAAAGTTACCTGAATATATGCCTGAAATATGGTCTTAGAGTCATCTTCAAAGGATGGATCAAAGTGCAGTGAGAGTAGATAAAAACCGTCATATGCCTTTAAATAACTTAACTTTTCTCCCATGTTCAAAGTGAAATTATTAAGATTATGTCTATGATTTCATTACAGACAAGGACATTGCTATATATATATATATTAAAAAGTCTTCCTACGTGACTGCCATGTTAAAGATACTTGGCTTTAAGAAGAGTGTAACAAAGATTGCTTAATGTACAAGAAGAATGCAAGATCAAAATGTGAACTTCCTCCCTCCCAATCTCCGATAGTAAGTGTGAATTTCTTTATTGGAAAACTGTTGTGTGTAATTATGTGTGCATCAAACATTGCTCAATTTCTTAATGACATCTTATATAGGAAAATGGGGTCTAGTTTCAGACTACAAAGTTACAGTATCAATTCCATTTCAAATGTCATTGTTCTGAACTCTGATAGTTGTTCTGAACTATCCTATTTGCTCAGGATATACAGTTTAGAATTGTGAGCTCAGGAGCTCTAGTGCCTTTCCCCAACATACACATTTTATCGCGTTAAATTAAATCATGGTACCATAGTATATGTATTTGTATAGTATACTATATGGTACTATAGCCCCCAGTAGCACAGTGGGTTAAACCGCTGAGCTGCTGAACTTGTTTACCAAAAGGTCGCAGGTTCGAATTTGGGGAGCAGCATGAGCTCTCACTGTTAGCCCCAGCTTTTGACAACCTAGCAGTTTAAAAACATGCAAATGTGAGTAGATCAATAGGTACCGCTTCTGTGGAAAGGTAATGGTGCTCCATGCAGTCATGCTGGCCACATGAACTTGGAGTTGTCTACAAACAATGCCAGCTCTTTAGCTTAGAAATGGAGATGAGCACCAACCCCCAGAGTCAGACATGACTGGACTTAATGTCAGGAGAAAACCTTTATGTTTACTTACATTGCCTTTTAGCTGCATGGGTTAGCATTATTTTGCATTTCCCCAGGGCTGATACAATTTCAGCTGAAAGTTAACAGCATCAGAGGTTGGAAAGTCAGCCTGCAGGCCTTTTTGCAGCAATTGGTTTAGAAAGTATCTCTTTGGGTTAGGAGTCCGCCTTTTTTTCCTGGGCTTGAGATCTCCATTTTGGAATCTCCTCTGCCTCCTTCAGTTTTAGAGAAAACCCTCAGATGTGCTGTTAGGCCAGTCAGAGAGCTCTGAAAAAATCATTGTAAGTACAATTGAGTAAAGGAAAGAATTGAGTCTTAATTGAGTTATTAAGAAAGGCAATTGAGTCTTATTTGAGTCTTAATTGAGTTATAGATAGATAGTAGGGCTGGGCGGTTTCGTTTCGTTAATTCGTAATTCGTTAATAATTCGTTAATTTTTTCAATTACAAAACGATAATGAACCATTCTGGAGCAATTTTTTAAAAAACCGAATTTTTAAACACGTTTTGTAAATGCTTCGTATTTCATTATTGTATTCGTTTCGTTATTGTTCTGAGGTTGTTTCGTTATTATTTCCGCATGTCTGGGGCACGTTTTTTGTTTAATTAGTGAAAAAAAATTATAATATCACACCAACAGTCAACAACAGAGGGAGAGGGAAGCTTCAGAACTTTTTGGAGATTTTTTAGCGTATTTCGCGGTCGCATCCGCCATTAACGAATCGATTCGTTATTGTTTCGGAAATGTTTTGTAATTTTTTTCACATTTACGAAATTTCGTAAATATCGAACTTTTTAAAAGGAAAATTTTGTAATTATTTTAAATAACAAAACGCAACCCCCCCCAAAAAACGAATCGATTTTAGAAACAAATTTTTCCGTTGTTACCCAGGCCTAATAGATAGATAGGTATTGAGCACTGTTTGCTTCATCTCCAAAACTAACCTTGGGCTGGAATAGGGAAGGCCTACGCTTTCTAAAAGATAGTAGCACAGGGTTGGGGTAAAAAGATCTCAGGATTTTTTCTACCATTTGGAAGAAGGCAACTCAACGACTTGAGGAAAAAAGAAAGATCATCTCTATGGTTTCACCAACTGACTGTTTTGTTTGTAACTTTGACAAGCGGTGCCAAGTCTGCAAGGACTTTGAGAAATAAATATTCTGTTTTGGTGTTCAAAACCTGTAGTAGCCTCAGTTGCTGGGAATCTCAAGCCTCTAAAGAAAGACCCCCGCGGTCCGCCCAGACAAAGAGAGAAGCACATCTTAGTTTTATTTTTATAGGATCTGGGTGTGACGGCACACTTACTATAGTTATACAGATTGAAAGGGTTCCCTTGGTTCAAAGAATTGTGGGATGGGTGACAAATGTTAGGGCCGCAAAACACTCCAGCCTCCATGCCTCCTAAATGTAGAAAAGCAATAAATAGCCAACTTAAATCACATGCAGTTAGACTGGCCATTTTAATTACCCAGTCATATTTATAGAAGAATTCACAGAAAGCTAGACCTCCGAGGCAAGCATCTTGTGATTTTGCAAAAGAAAACATGGGTCTTTGACTTATCTAGGGCCATTTCTGTCCTCTACAAAGTTTCCAAAAGGCAGCAAGCTGCTTTCATTGGTGGAGTGTTCCCATCATCTAACAGCAGTGAGGTTTGGCAGGTTTGCCTGGGGAAAGGGACTATCTAGCAGTGATGTGCAATCCATAAAAAATAGTTCAAAAGTCATTACAAAACTGGGGGGGGGGGGGGGGGGGAGAAGGGGTCCTGACTTTTCATTTCTAACGTGTTTCTAAAGTATAGCTAGTGAAAAATTTCTTACTATAATGAGAGTAATGACATTTTGTTACTATTTCATTATGGTAATTGTGCATAATTACTATAATTGAGGAACTGTCAAGGGCTCCTTTCTCCCTCATTTTTACAGCTATTGGGGTAAAAGTCACTATAATGGTAAAACACATTTATCACTCTTAGCCCACAAAATTTCAGAATGTTTCATGTATCCACGGAGTTTTGGGGAATTTTCAAACATGTAACAAAGTTTTTTGCACATAAACAATGTTCCTGGAGTAGAATTACTACTTTCATAGAATCATAGAATCATAGAATCATAGAATCAAAGAGTTGGAAGAGACCTCATGGGCCATCCAGTCCAACCCCCTGCCAAGAAGCAGGAATATTGCATTCAAATCACCCCTGACAAATGGCCATCCAGCCTCTGCTTAAAAGCTTCCAAAGAAGGAGCCTCCACCACTCTCCGGGGCAGAGAGTTCCACTGCTGAATGGTTCTCACAGTCAAGAAGTTCAAAGTACTTACTTTCAAAGTAAGGACTACACAGTTAAGCAGGAAATAATGCTTTCAAACTAGGAACATATTATTATTATTATTATTATTATTATTATTATTATTATTATTATTATTATTATTATACAGGCCATAGGGAAATTAGTTGGGTTGGCCCTGGTAGTGTTTAAAATCTTATTACAATAAGGCAAGGTCCCAACAGGCCTCAAATGATGTATCTACACTACAGAATTAGGGTGGTTTGATACCATTTTAACTGCTATGGCTGAATGTTATGGAACTAAGGGAGTTGCCATTTTGCAAGTTTCATAGCCTTCTCTGCCAAAGTGATGGAGTTTCACCAAGAATTAGAACTTCCATGATTTCATAGCACTGACCTATGGCAGTTGAAGTTGTGCCAAACTGCATTAGTCCACAGTGCAGATGTGTCCTAATAGGCTGTTAAAAGGCCTCTATTGAAAAACATTTCTCTTGACCTGACTATACTAGATAACGATCTCCAAAATTCTATTTTTGGCAACTCCAGTGGTTCCAGGATGAGATGAATTTTCTAGATCTATTTGAGTTTGGCTTGGGCCCATTTGTGAGTGGCTTTGTTCAGACTGTTTTAGTTCTATGGGTTGTTTACTTGTTTTAAATATAAGTTTATATATTTTAACATATGCTTTTGTATGTCTTTAATTTGTTCGGGTTATGTATGCCTGCTTGATTACCAATATTGGCAGAAAGGTAGGATATAAATTAGGGTGCTATAATGATAAATGTGTAGTATATGATGATTTTTTTAAAAAATAGTCAGAGGGCAGGTCTCTTGATATCTAGATTTCTGCAATGCATAGAATAGCCAGATTGTAAAACAAAACAAAACAAACAAACAAACAAAAAACAAACCATTGAAATTACTCACTCATAGGGGCAACTATCAGGAAGTAGCTATTGGCATGGTGTATTCTGTATAAATACCAAATAAAAGATAAAATAGCTATGTTTCTCTTTGTAAAATTAACATATTTTCAGCATTTTCATTAACATAAATTACATGGTGCATAAACTTCCTTCTTTATTAAAATCTAATATTAATGTGGACTAAATTGAATTTGTTTTAATCATTTCATTTCACAAAGTTTTTGACAATGATTATTAAGATTCAGAGTAATGAGAATCTCAGATTTGGTTAGATTTATAGAAAACCTGTCCCTCTCATCATGTTTTTTGTGGAGTACAGAGTGGAAAACTCCTTTTCTATGCAGGCATTTGATCCTGAAATGCTCCAGAAGAATAGATATTAAGTGCCAACAACAGTTACACTCAAATCCCCACTCATAGCAATGATCCATCTTGACTTCAGGGGATTTACGCAGATGATTGTGGAAGCTGCAAACACTTTAGTTTTTCTGTGTAAAGAGAACGTTTTAACTATCTGATAATTTTCATCTATAATTTCTGGAACTGTCCAATAGGGCTGGGCGGTTTCGTTTCGTTAATTCGTAATTTGTAAAAAATTCGTTATTTTTTTTATAACGAAGCGATAACGAACCATTCTGGAGCAACTTAAAAACGAAACGAATTTTTAAATTCATTTCGTAAATGCTTCGGATTCGTTATGTATTCGTTTCGTTATCGGTTTGAGGTCGTTTCATTATTATTTCCGCATGTCTGGGGCAAGTTTTATAGTTGTTTTTTGTTTAATTAGTGAAAAAAAATATAATATCACACCAACAGTCAACAACAGAGGGAGAGGGAAGCTTCAGAAGTTCCCCCTGTCCCATTTGGAGGTTTTTTAGCGTATTGCGCGGTCGCGTCCGCCATTAACGAATCGATTCGTTATTGTTTCGTATTTGTTTCTTTAATGTCCAAGTGCTATAATATCATTGGAGTGGCAGAGTGCGACACAATGCCATTGCTGTGGATTTCTGTACTGGCAGGAAGTTGGATTAGATTAACTTTGGGATCATTCAGCTCTAGGATTCGCTAGAGTCACATGATGTAATATCGGTAATATTGGGATTCTTAGGGGGGAATTACTAGCATTGGGTCAGAGAAGAAGGGGATAGATGAGCCAATTGTCTGTATTAGCAATGTGCTTCAGCCAAACTCATTTGCTCCTGCAACTTGGTCTCATCTTCTTAAAAAAATGTTCACACTTCAAAACACAGAATTTTAGTGCCTGGTCGGTTTAGGCTACAAAAAGCTTTCCAGTCGTAAAACAAGGAATGTCCCTAAAATAAGGTGTATTTAGCATCCCTATAAGAGACAATGTTTCATGTCCTCAAATAAGGGGGACATCTCAACAAGGGAGACCAGACAATCCTGACAATGCATCAAGCCAAGTCATAATCAATAAAGTTGTGACTCTATTTCACTATTGGTTGTGCTTCAGCTCTGTGTTTTGTCTGATATACTGCTAGGGTCAGAATTTCACAGAATTCTCCTAGCAGTAATGACCTCATCACATAGGGCATTGTTAGCATCATAGAACACTTCCCCGTTGGTTTAACAACAGATGGGCACATTGCCCATTATAGAACATTGTGGACTTCCAGTAGAGGCCCTTCCCACAACCGGAGTGGGTGTCAACACGGAGCCACGTGGCTTTGGCAACACTTTCCCGTGTGATGGAGAAAGTGTTACTGTGAGGGAGCGGCACACAGAGTAACTCTGCTGCTCCTTAGTTCACTGGCTAATGTGTTAAGGTGGATAGTCACAATGGTCTTAACCATCCACAACTGTTTCCTATCCACTGTATTAGATTTGTACAGTAACACCAACAATCAGCTACATAGTTTCTTTTGGTGCAAGGTGGCTGTTTTCTGTCTTGCACATGTATATTCACTTAGATTCCTTGCCCACAAAACAGCAGTATTTTACCAAACAATCAACAAACAAACAAACAAACAAACAACAAAAACAACACCAACTTTATTTTTATACCCTGTCTCTATCACCCCGAAGGGACTCAGGGTGGCTTACAAAGCGACGAGCCCAGAAAGCACAGAGTTAAAACATAATGCAGTAAACAAAAGAAAACCAAATAGAAACATATCACAATAAAACATAACATCATGAAAACAGTACCATGGGAGCAATAAAAATGCTGTGTTCAAAGGGCTCTGAGTTTGTGCAACAAAAATGGTGCTTGTGTGTATATATGTGGCTTTGTAAAATTGCTGCTTTTGCACAATATTTTGGGACCTCTTAGGAAAAAAAATAGTGGCATTTTTGTGGAAAGCTCCAGCAATGTAAATTCTGATCTTTACAATGACTCTCAAAATAAAGTTGTGATGGCAACTTACAACATTACAGCTCACAGGCAGGATTCCAGTCTCTATCTCTGAACCATTTATGGAGTATCACTACCTGCCAGACATACAACAGAAAAGGTTAATGCCCATCTTATCCAAAATTGTGTAACATGTGATCATTTAAAGGTTTCACTGAAGGGACATTTAACTAGAATGCAGGGCCCTTTCACACTGGCACTGGCACAAAATGCAGTGCCAGTGTGAAATGTCCACCCTGTTTCTATTGTGTTCATACTAATCCGGTCCACATGTCCCCACACAGTCCAGACATGCTGAGGCCGATTCAGCATGGTTGAGTGTGGGCACAACCTCTGTACCCCCCTACACCCCTCCCAAATGAAAGTCTGTCCTTTTCCTGGATCTAGTGGACCTTTGGAGTGGGAAGCCCCTGTCCCCTCCTGCAAAGTTCTGCCATGTCCTAAATGACATGATCCAAGAAGAGGGCAGCCTCCTGTGATGGTAAAAATACCTTCACTTCATGGGAGGTGTGGGTGGGATGTAGGGAGGGTATGGAGGCACTGTCATCCCATGACCTTGGGCTGCCTGAGGACTGGGAATGTGGGATGGCTGTGGAGACACAATTTCAGATCCACAGCCCCCAAACCTACCTAGTAATTTTTAACCTGGGTCAAGATGGATTAAACAGTTTACCTCAAGTCAAAATGCATTAGCCTTTGTGCGTCGTTTGGATGCCCCAGGCTAATGCATTTCAACTTTGCATTATCTGGCAGTGTAGATGCAGCCTCAGTTGAAAGGATAGGGCAAAATCCATTCTCATTTTTATGCCTTCAAGTATATATGCTTGAATAATCTCTGTGCATGCAGGCAGCATAATATTGATAACTGTATCCTGCCAGTTCAGCTTCCAAGTAGTTAAGATAGTGTGGGTGCAGAACACTGCCCCAAGGGATATATGTGTGCATGCATGCACAAAAATACTTGCTTATGTCATGGCAGGTGCAATATAGTATATTGGGTTGTACTGTAACAATGAGAGATTCCAACACCTCTCAGCAGGGCTTCCAGCTCCATGACCTCTGAATGACTTAAGTGAACAGGATGGTTTCAGATGAATCATGGGCAAGATGCTGCCAAAAGGACTTTACAGGGATTTTGCAGCAAGCTATTTCCTGCTTCCCAGTGGGGAGGGGATGTTACAGTAGCCCTTATTTCACTGAATTTTTGTGGCAGTGTAGCATTCATGAGCAACAATGGCTTATTCATGCACAATTATTCTGGTCTTTTTTATATTTTCCAAAAGCATCTGCATATGAAACAGCTTTCTTTGAAATAAGGATGATGATCAGCTCACAAACTGAATAAATTCAATCATAGTTTGATAATAGCATACGTGGTATAAATATGAAATCTCTTGGTTTATTTCTTGGCACCATGAAATAAGGTTATTTATTTATTCTTTACTATATTTATACCCCACCCTTCTCACCCCAAAGGGGACTCAGAGTGGCTTACAAGTAGGCAACAATTGAATGCCGCATAAACAGACATACAAATATTATATATATATATAAGCCTTGGATGATATATTAGCCTTGGAATGATATATTAGCCTTGGAAGAAAAAAAATGGTTCTAAATTTGTTTCGTATATAGGGGGCGCTGGCGATTCGATTTTAAAATGATTTCTGAAATTTTCTCGAAAAAAAGATCGGAAATAGCAGGAAATCCGAATCGCTTCATTTGCTTCATTAATGGAAGGTGCCTCTCCCTCCAGAACCATTAAGTAACTTTGACAAAGTCAGCCTAAACAAACAGTTAGTTTTAAAATCTCAAGGTTTCCCTTCCCTGGTGGCGAGCTTCCATGCAGAGGGACGAGGTGGGCCTGGCTAAGTGACAGGCTTCCTGAAGGCCACTGGGGGCAAGAAGAGCTGTGCTTAGCCACACCCACCCCATCCCTCTTCATGGCAGCTCGCCACCACAGAAGGGAAACTGCGAGATTTTAAGCAGTTTTAAAATCCTGCAGTTTCCCTTCCCTGGCGGAGATGAAGAGGGACGAGGTGGGCCTGGCTAAGTGACAGCTCTTCCTGAAGGCCACTGCGGGAGTGGCCTTCAATAAGAGCTGTGCTTAGCCACACCCACCTCATCCCTCTTCAGCGCCGTATTCACCACCAGCCGGGGAAGGGAAACCACGAGATTTAAAAACTAACAGGGAAGGGGAACTGCGAGATTTTAAAACGTGGCCTTCAAGAATGAAAACCGCGAGGCTTTGCCAAAGTTGCTTAATTGTTCTAAAAATCAAAATAACTGTGGGAGACATCCGAAAATAATTCCAAACAATGGGTAAGTGGTTTAAATTCAGAATTACTCCTCCCAGTATTCCTGCATGGCTCAAAATTGCTTCAAAAGGTATTTTTTCCTGAAATAATAATGATTTAAGAAAACCACGGAACCCAAAATCATAGTCCAGGAGCCATTCCAGTTGCAATTGCACTTACTCCATATGCACTTATTGCACTGAATTATTGTTCAAAGGCTTGGTCCCACATCCATGTTTTCAATTCCTTTCTGAAGATCACGAGGGAGGGAACCGATCTGATTTCGCTGGGAAGGGAGTTCCACAGCCGAGGGGCTACCACTGCTTCTTAAAGTGGACTGGGAGCCAGAAGTTATGTATATATAATTATGAAGCCAATATAGAGTATTGGCACAAGCCATCATCTCTGTGGCAAGCTTCTTATGTGTGGCAGCTTTTTAAGTACCAATGTGACTGCTAATGTGAGCTGCATTATGAGTTCTCCTAGTCTTTGACTTTTTTAACGTAAGTTCAAGGATGACCAGCTCTTCTATCAAAACAGAATGAGAAAATTGTCTCAAGTGTCAAGTAGCAGGTAGTATAGATAAAGCGGCAGTTGGAGTTCAGGGCCCATTCACACTACACTGTTATTCTACTTTAGCTACCAAGATTTGTGGTTCAAAACTTGGTGAGACACTAGAGCACTCTGGCTGAGGATTATAAAAGCCCCTCCCTGAACTGCCAATCTTAGGCTTCCATAAAACAGATTATGGCAATTCAAATGGAATGATAGTACTATAAATGTGCAGTGTGAATGGGCCTCATGGCTATGTCTTCTATAAATCTTCCCTATGCCTTCTAAGCTAGTCTGAAACTCAAAGGAATGATGGAGCAGAATGTCCATCACCTGCGTTGATTTAAGATTTGACTCTCAGTCTTGTTCACTTGTGTTAAATGGCATTGAGAGGCCCATCTTACCTTTTTTTTTTTTATCTCCAGTAGCAAAACCTTTTTGTCCTGTCTTCCATGAAATCCAGAGAATTTATAGTAAGATGGCCTAGATCAGAGCTTTTCAAAGATTTCAAGTTGGTGACACACTTTTTAGACAGATTTCATTTCACAAGTAATTCAGATTTACTAGCAAACTAGAGGTTAAACCAACCCCTTATACGAGATATTACATAAATTGTAATAATGAAGTGCATTCAGACACAACATATCTCAAGAAAACCTTTTATTTATATATTTTTAAAATTTATGATTTGTAAGTTAACACATTTCCAAGATTTTTGTCATTTTCCATTACATTTCCATGATACAACTGCACACTGAAGCCGACACACCAACATGTCAGAACACACAGTTTGGAAATCTCTGGCCTAGATCTTAAGGTTAGCTGGAGGAAAATCACCATAAAGAAGTGGCTTGCCATAGTGATATATGTCCAGGTAGATTAACATTAGGGCATCCCCTTGTTATTATTTGCTAAATATCTTGGAAGAAAGATATTGTTCACAGTTATGCATGTGAACATTGGTCTCATGCTTTGTTTCCTGTAAAGAAGTTGAAGAACATAAGATATTTTTTGCAAAGTTTCACACCCACAGATAGCAGTTCATCACCTACTGTCACTCCAAAAAGATTCTACCACAACACTGTGTGCCGTTATGACACATATGAATGACACTTCGGCTCAAGGAAGTGATATACTGGGAGCTATTTTCTTGCTCCTAACCATTCCTGGGGCAATAGCCTAATAATGAGCTTGCCAGCTACTGCAATTGCTACAACCTTTGTAGCAATAAGGAGGCTGTGCCAATGTATTCATCTTCTGTAGATGCTTCCATGCAATTTGGTATTCAGCTCACTTCCCATCATTGCCTTGTTGATTTCGAAGCAAATGGCAGCAGGAAGTGCTTTGATGACTTTTGGTCTCACAGTTAAGTGTTCACCAAAGAACTGTATCAATTGCTGTACTTTTTCTGATCAGGTTGAATGCACTTCACCTCCTGTCAAGACAGTGTGAAGGAAATCTGTCAGTGAAGCAAGAATCATGCCTGAACTCTGGGGGCTGGACTGCCTGCCTGCCTTGCTCTATGATAATAGTTCATATTTGTAAAGCAACTTCAGTGAGAGTCTTTTTTGATGTTTTTAATGGCTTTTCTCTCCCCCCCCTTTTTTTTGTTCTGTGCAATCTAATGGCCCCTTCTCTTCACAATTCGTCACATTCAAAAGCTCTGTGGATTCTGAAGGTTTAGTTTATCAGTTTAGAACTTCATCGGGTTTTTTGTATGTTTGGATTACTTTTGAAAATTGTCTTGTTCTGGGAAAGAAAATAGGTAAATCCTCCTGTAGCCATGCACTCTGTATCTTAATAACCATGTAAATAAAAGGTTGATTTAGATTTTGAAAAAAAAAATGTTTCCTGGAGAAGATTTACCACGTCAAAGAAGGAAGGAGGACCTTGAGGAAATCAGATTTTCTTATCCTTACAGATAAACAATATTTGAGCAAATATTGCCAAGAAAACTCCATGCTAGGGTCACCATAAAGGTGCACAACAACAACAAAGCCAGGCTTTAGCACAACTGGTAAATCACCAGCAATAACAAGATCTACCAATCGGAAGGTTCCCAGTTTGAAGTCCCAGGTCGGTGTAAGCTCCTGACTGTCAGCACAGCTTACTGTTTATCTAAACAGTTTGAAAACAGCTGGAGCTGTATGCAGAGAAATTAGGTACCACTAAAACAAGCAGGGGAGGTATTTTACAACACCATAAAAAGAAAAAGATCAGAAAATGCCCAGTGATCAAAGGGAAGGAGGAAGTCCTGATAGCGCTTTGTCATAGAGGATGGAGCAACAGCATCGCCCATGGCTGGATTCGAGCACAATCTCCAAGGCGAGAAAAAGCTGGACGTCAATACAACTTGGAGAGGTATTTCTTCAAGTAAATAAGTCTCGTCAGTGCAGTTGTCTTTTGTAACTTGGTGCTTATTACATTTTATTACTCAATCATTTTTCTTCTTGTTTCCACTTTGCTTTGGCAGCTTCTAAGAATAAAGTATATGTAGTTCTGGTATGAGATTAGATATAAACATGTCTGTTTCATTCTGTTATGTATTTTAAAAGGCGTATATGCCTCCATTATGGGGGAAAGAAAAGTTCAGCCCTCACAAATATGCATACCAGTTGCAAAAATATTCTATTACTTTACTCTTATTTCTAAAATATTTAACAAAGGTGAAAGCACTGAAAGCTTTTAACACAGCCTATGCATAAATCCGCCATTCCCATAACCATTCCTACTCATTTCTCTTCTGTGTAACGGTATGTTGGTGAAATTAATGCCATTGGCTTGTCCCTGACATACATTAGTCGTGGGTAATTGTTGTAACATTTTAGTCAAATTGTGACATCTAAACAATACAGCAGGTCACAATGCATACAATAACCTATAATGATAGTTGTATAAGCACTTATTTCCTGGTGCAGAGGGATCTGGCCTTTAACCAGAGTTTTTGTTTTCATTCTGTACATTCTTTTGCTTTAGTTTGGCTTTTTTTTGTAAACTACTTCCTCTGTGTTTGTGTGTGTGTGTGTGTCTGTAAGGATTGTTTGTGTTGTGGGAAGCTCTAAAAGATGCAATTATAGCTGGGAACACAGTTGTAAAATATCTGCAGATAACCTTCCCTTTCATGCTCCAAATCTCCTATCGACCAGTGATGATCCTCTGAAGAATATCAGCTGGAAAGCACTTAAGAATGAATGGTTGTAAAGGATTTACGATATATTAGCTACAAGGAAACTTCTCCTAACTGAATAGCTAGAGGTACAACACTGAACACTCATGCAAATTTTTGTTTGTTTACCATTCGGAGTAAGAAAAGCAAATCTTGTAGGGGCAGCATTTAAAAGATAAAAAAGAGCAGTAAACATGTAAAGCAAATTCCCCAAATGTCAAACAAAACCTAATGTCCTTTAAGGAGCGGTGGTGCTCCAGCATCCTTTTCATTTGTCTTCTGGAGTGCATTTTATTTTGTCTGTAAGCTATGCTGTATATTATCTATAACATGGTTAAAAAGACGAAGTTAAAGGTAAACAGCCAAGTACTGTGTTTCAGTGAATCTTACAAGTCTGATAAATAAATGAGTGAATAAAAAACAACTAAAGCTAACTGCAAGCACTAAAGAAAATCAGTAAACATGACAATGGATTGGTATATGGTATATTGGTATATGGCCATGCTGCCCACATTTCTCCAGTAGTAAAATGAAAATGATTGCACTTTTCCTGCATGGCAGGAGATTGGACTAGATGATTCACGTGGTCTCTTCCAACTCTGTTATTCTATGAGTCTATGAAAATAATTCAAAATTCAAATCGTAACAAGATGTTTGCATATCTTATCATGGTAACTAGATGATTCACGTGGTCTCTTCCAACTCTGTTGGTCTCTTCCAACTCGTAACAAGATGTTTGCATATCTTATCATGGTAAAGGAAAAGACATATCGACTTAAATCTAGTTGCTAGTAATGACTGGGATAGATCCATTGTATCTGTGGGATTTCTATAAATATTAACTTACTACTAAGCAGTTGATTCAATTAGTCTGTGTTTTAAGTGTTGTGTGGTTTCCAGGATGTATGGCCATGTTTTAGCAGCATTTTCTGCATCTGTAGTTGACATCTTCAGAGGATCTTTACGAGTCTATGTTTGTTGGAACTACCATTAGACCATTACATGTCACTGATTGTGATTGTTATGCTGCAAGGGCTACACGTTCAGGTACTTATCTTGGTATTTTCTTATTTGATATGTCCTGCCCCAGTGCGATACCTTCTTCTGTTCAATATAACAGCAATATTGGTGGTTTGTTATTTGTCCTTCTCCAGCATTCACTACTGAATGTGTAAAAGATGCAATAAAGGAATGGTGTGATATGGAAGCAATGGCAAGTTGTCAATACACCTGCATTTCCCACAGTGATAACAAAGCTTTAAAAGCTTCCTAGTATCAGCTGCTAGGAAGATTAAGTGCTGCTGGCAGTAGAACTAGTTTATGAACATTGCTTGGTCAAATACGCCACCACTATCCCACATGCATCAGTCACATCTACCACAATGTTCCCTTGTCACAAGACAAATGTATCTGCTATTCCTGTTTGTGTTCCCCGCCTTTCATCCAGGGACATTATGATTGGCCTTCCCAAAGGGTCACCCCACCTTATAATTGTTGATAACCCTGTCCTTCATCAGGATTTTTCATCTCTTTGTTTTGAATGGTATTTCATATATACATGGGCAATATATTCAATGTATGACACAATTGTACATACAATATTATACGTACAGTGGCTAAATTCCTGAGCCATACATTGAGATTGTTGAAATTGTGGTAAATTGTAGCTTTATCTTCACATTTGGAGAAATTGTTTTGTTCTTGAACACTTTTGATTCGAACTTTGGCTCTGTTAGCATTTTTGTTTAAAATACTCATGATGAGTGGTTTTGGGAGCTTGAAGTTAATATATTTTTATTTACTCTGTTTATGTACTAATTTCCAAGAAAAAACATGACTACTTCTCATTGATTTCCAATGAAGGGGAACACACTTCTATCATATTTTATTCCATGCTCATTTGAATTGCTCCAGGGCTTCATTTCAGGGCAGGTTGTTAATAATGCAAGCAACTATTGGATAAGGAAGTAAGATAGCAATTTCCAGATTGTTAAATTTGGCAGTTGTTTTATCTATCTAAGGATACAACGATTTTTAACCAAACTGTATATTATCTCCTAATGGCCACCCTGTTCCTATTGTGTGCATACTAATCATTCCATCTTGACATTCAGCCTTTGTAGTTATTACAGATGTATCAGTGAGCAAGGAATAATTAGGCATGGCTCAATACGTCTAAAAAGATTTAAACAGTTGTATAAATTCAGAGAAGGCAATAAAATCAAATGTTGCAATGCTTCAGGCTAAGGTCATAAAATGGCTTACAATCTTCAGGCTTGAAAGAGAACCTATGTGGCTATGCGTTTAGTATTTTTGACACAATAGATTACAAGTCTTATAAGTTTAGAAAATCTAGAGTTACAGTACAGTGGACATGTCTAGATGCTTTAGAAGCTTTGGATTGTTGTAAGTTTTTGGGGGCTATATGACCATGTTCCAGAAGCATTCTCTCCTGATGTTTTGCATGCACCTATGGCAGGTATCCTCAGAGGTTGTGAGGACCTCACAACCTCTGAGGATGCCTGCCATAGATGCAGGTGAAACATCATGAGAGAATGCTTCTGGAACATGCCCATGCACCCCAAAAACCTTACAACAACCCAGTGATTCTGGCCATGAAAGCCTTCGACAATCCTTTAGAAGCTTTGTTCGGATATTCACTGAAAAGGTGTGCAAGGAGGAATCCTTCAATTGTCTTTTGTTAAATTTCCTATTTTTCAACCTTACTTTGTCCCAATTCTCTATCAGTTTGCCATTTTTAAAGGTTTTTCACACTTCTGATTTTGCTGTTAATCTACACATGTTTTCTAGTATTTTTGCTGGATATCCACATTTTTGCAAGCATTTTTCATAAATTAGTATAAAACTGATAAAAATAGAAGGAGCACAAGCAGCTAAATATCTTGTGACCAAAAACTGGCAACAGTGCCCTCATTGTCTGCAGCCCCAAACAATTCTTCCTCTATATATGGGGCAGGACATTGCAGACAAGCATACAGGTGCGGAAAGGGCCTCATCGAAGACTGAGTAAATACAGTCAGGCGTTCCCCTGGGGCAGGCAATGTTCTTTGTAAACAGTTAAACTTTCTAAAACCCCAAAGCATTGCTTTTAAACATTCCCACTGCTAGAAATGCTCCTTGGCATATTATTTTCATTAATATATACATTGTTGTGCTTATTTTCCATTAATATATCCGTTTTT
The DNA here is from genome assembly GCF_037176765.1 of Anolis sagrei. Classification (NCBI taxonomy): domain Eukaryota; kingdom Metazoa; phylum Chordata; class Lepidosauria; order Squamata; family Anolidae; genus Anolis; species Anolis sagrei. The sequence goes on from NC_090025.1 coordinate 39,863,672, forward strand.
ATATGCACTTTAGACTAAAGAGCTGTATCACAGAATTCAGAAAATTGTGAATATGAGAAGTAACTATTTTTAATAGACATATTGATTTGGGGAGTGCAAATGATCAGGTTATATTAAAACATGAAATAAATTGATTTTTCAACAGTCTCCAGACACAGTGTAAATGTAGCTGAGTTCCTAGATTTCTGATGTGAAAATGTCTGAAAACTTAGCACATGGATAATCAATTTTTAAAATCAGCTTAAGATCACATTTTTCTGATGGCCAAAGTCATGATTATTTGTTTGTGGAAAATTTGAGTGCAGCTTGCTGAACACTGAGCAGTAGTAATGATAATTGAATGCTGATATACAGTAGAAAGGTCATGATAGGTAATTTGGAACAACTTGGTTGTCTGCAAATTACTAGCATCTGACTTGTGTGTGATTTCTAGTTACAAACAGGACAACAGGAAATAAGAGGAAAATTACCCCCAGGAAGGGAAGTTCAATCCTATAAAAGTTATCATGGGGAAAAGGTATCTCCACTGAGACTTAATCACCAAACTTTGTTTCAAAACCCAATTGTCACAGGGACAGACAGTGAGGTGAAATAATCTCAACAAAGGCACAGACAGCAGTTTGAAAATATGCAAATGTGAGTAGATCAATAGGTACTGCTTCTGCGGGAATGTAATGGTGCTCCATGCAGTCATGCTGGCCAGATGACTTTGGAGGTCTCTACAGACAACGCTGACTCTTCAGCTTAGAATCAGACACAACTAGACTTAATATCAGGGGAAACCTTTATCTTTTCACTAAAAAATGTACCTGAATTATAAATTAAACTTAAGTAACAAACCTACAGAACCTATCTTTTTTGTAACCCAGTCTGCACAACTTGGACCTGATTCCTAAATATTAGGGGTATGCAATTTTTCGTTAGTCATTGTAAGTTGTATTGAATTCATTAAATTTGTACTTGTGATGTAATATTTGATGCTCAGGCATGGCCTGCACCAAAACATTAAGAATCAAAACTTACCCAATACTTTTTTGTTTTAATTTTGTAAATCTTGGAAGCCTCCCAAAGTCAGTTTCATTTTCAGTGCAAAGAAGCAAAGCCAAGCCAAGAAGTCAGCCTTTCCTCTATAAATTAATGGCCCCTTGCCATTAGGAGAGGGAAACTTTAGGGAGAAACCAGAGTTTGCTGAGAAAGTGGCAGAAAAAGCACAGAATGGCAACTCTGGAGAATGGTAGCTGTAGCAAAGGACTGTAGCTATCAGGGAACTAATGACAACTAACTTTGATTTTGTCTCAAGCTTTATTGCTGCATTCCACTTAATTTCTAATATCTAATTTTCTTTTAAATGTCTAATTGTCTTAAATGAAGAAACAAGTAATCTTCCCTTTGCAAAAACATAGTTTTCAAATACTATTTGAAATTCAGGACTTAAATTCAATAATGGGTGCTTTGCACAGAAGGCAGCATTTTCTGCACAGCATTTATTGCACAGCCTCTTCTGTGCAATAAATGCTGCCTTGTGTACAGAAAATTATGTTTTCTATGCAAAATAGCCTCGTGTGAATTTTGTGCAGATTACGTCCTGAGCTATGAAGATTCGTGTCAGTTTGGGATTCTTCTGGTCAGGGTTTTATGAATACACAAGAAACATGTTTTGCTGCTACATTTTGCATATGTTGAATATTCTGTCTATCCATATTCATATAATCAATAAACTATTGATTATATGAATTTTGGTGACCCTGTGACTTCCTTACATTTTACGAGCCTTGGGCTTTAGTTTGGCCTGAAAACTCAGAGTAAGAGGACCATGGAATAATTACAGCATAATATGACTAAATGGAGAAAGGATGAAGGAAGGGAGGGAAAAGAAAAGACAGACAGACAGAAAGAAGTGAGTGGGGAGACGTATAAGGGAAAGCAAGGGAAGAAGGAGAGAAAGAAAGAAAGAAAAGGGGGGGGGGGGTTGTATGAGTGAAACAGAGGAAGGAAGAGCCAGAGAGAGAGAGCCTGTTCACCAGTGCCAGAGTGTTGCCATGGACACATTGTGAGGCAGGCCTTCTCAGAGCTGGAGAAGGGAGAAAACAGGTGGGCTGCGGCCCCAATGACACCCAGGCAATGTCAAGTATATACATTACGGGTTTTTTTAAAAAAAAATGCTGTTGCAAAAGATAAGTGATATGAGAAAAGCATTTTAGATTTTAAAATGCTCCAGAAGCAATGAATAATATTATTTTAATATTCTACTTGCCTTATTGTAACTTAAACATCAAAAGAAAGAGATGCACTGAATAACCTGGGATCTTTGCTAGTGTGGCTTTGGCATTTGGTGCCCTGTTAAGTAATGCAGAAGGCTACTGAATATTTATGTGAACAAAATGGACTCTTCCTTTAGAAACTCCTTTACTAAATTAAAAACAGCTGGTGTTAACTATTTTTTTAATGCAAGCATGTGAAACAAAAAGCATGCACATATTTAACCAGTATATATGTGTGTATATATCTATCTTGAGTTGCATTTGCAATTTTTACTCTGTAATATGTATCTTTCACATAGAATCCAATTTTGTTGCTTAATGTAATGACAGCGCTATGGTTGCACAGTGATTGGTATTATATACAATACATGGTGAGATAAATTATAGTATTATGAAAATCCTATTAGCTAGCTCCTGTGTACTGCACATGCAGTCTCAACTTATTAATGTTGACTTCTGTAGATGAGGGACTGAAACTTGCTGTTATTCCTGTGAAATAAAGTACAATGCTCCAATTCCTGCAGATGTTTAACTACAATATAGAAAAATGTATGCATATACCAAATAAAAAACTTCCATACAGTTGACTATTTGGAAATGGATTGCCAGAAATCAATAGTGTTTCAAAACAGATTATTAATCAATATATAAAGCATGTTTTTTTGGTCTGGTATACACTATGAAATGTCAGAGTTAGATTAGTAGTGTATAGATTTATTATTATTATTATTATTATTATTATTATTATTATTATTTCTGCTAAAAGAAAAACCCAAGCAGCAGTTTTTCTAAAGCATTGTCAGTAGATGGCAATGTGACTATTTTATGTAACATTATCATTCTTTACAGAGTATGATCATTCTAAACTTTTACTTAAATTGTACCATAATAAAATCAAACAATCCCAGAGGATCCATTATAAACTAGCCTTTAAATAATTGATAGTTACAACTGGAAACTGTAATCCAGATCTCAAAAAGTGATCTTCAATGTTCTAATATTCCATGGGTCAGAAAAAAAGAATTCCTTTTAAAGATGAATAATAGTAACTTATGCTATTAATAACTGAAAAAAGGGGAGAACATTTTATATGCCTACCACAGAGAAACACTAGACCAGAGATTCTCAACCTGTGGGTCTTCAGATGTTTTTGCCTCCAACTCCCAGAAATCCTAACAGCTGGTAAATTGGCTGGGATTTTTGGGAGTTGTAGATCAAAACACCTGGGGACCCATAGGTCCAGAACCACTGCACTAGACTGACAAGTGCCATAGGTACAACCATTGCTACTGTTACAGAACAGAGACTGATTTTTTGCTTAGTAGTAGCCCAATCCTAAAGTTCTTTCCTTCCCTTGGGAGAGTTGATTGCTCAGCATCCTATGTCTCAAAATAATTGCTTAATGGAATCTAATGTGAGTGAACGGATAGCTTCAGCACTTACAGAACCAAGTGCATAGGACTTACTGAGACAAAAAGAAGAGCAATAATAGTGATAAAAGGTGGTAAGTGACTCCAGGCATTTGTTGCATGCAGAGACAGCTGCTACCATCAAAGCAGAAGTTGGCCATTTAGAATGTACTTCCCATTAGAATGTACTTCCCACTAGACGCCAGCTATTTAGAGAGTTGGCATTTTTCTCAGTGACTGAATTTCAGGAATCTGAGAAGCCAAGGCAAAGGCAGCACATATACTAACATTGGAATGATACAGAGAAGATTAGCATGGCCCCTGCGCAAGGATGACACACAAATTCGTGAAGCGTTCCATATTTTTTAAAGCACCGGGATTGTGACGCAGCTGGCTGAGTGTCAGCTGCATTAAGATCACTCTGACCAAAAGGTCATGAGTTCGAAGCCAGCCCGGGTTGGAGTGGGTTTCCAACCAATTGTGTGTAGCCTGTTGTCGACCTTTGCAACCCAAAAGACAGTTGCATCTGTCAAGTAGGAAAATTAGGTACCACATTAAAAAGTGTGGGGAGGCTAAATTAACTGATTTATGAGTCCATAAAGAAGACTCCAGCAAAGCATTCCAGCGGGGAAGCATGCGGGTAATGCAGAAGTGCTTCATCAGATGGACGATGACAGCTCCTCTGGTGGCCAGAAAAAGTTAAATAGCCTCTGTGTATGTCTGTATATGTTTGTATGTCAAAAATTGGCATTGAATGTTTGCCATATATGTGTACACTGTAATCCGCCCTGAGTCCCCTGCGGGGTGAGAAGGGCGGAATATAAAAGCTGTAAATAAATAAATACCAAGGCACAGTTGATTTTTCCATATTTCCCTGAGTCCATATTTACCCTGATTAAATCCACAGAAAAAATGTTGGCCCTCCATGTTCTGTAGCTGTGGAGAACTACACCATATCTATCTGGCATAGCTTTCTGCTCCACTGGATTGGGTAGGATCTTGATTATTTGTTTTCATTTTCACTTAGCTTTAGGCAGGCTGTAACAATGTTTTTTTCCTCTCTGACTTTAAACTTTGTGTTCTGATTTGTTTGTTTTTTTAATTTGCTCTGTTTTACTTTTTTTTTTAAAAAAAAAATCTGTATTGCCTTTGAGGCTAAAAAAGAATAGCAGCAACATCAACAACACAAACAAAGCAGAACATATAACTCTTATATTACCAAAATAGTTACATTTAATCATCTCAACGTCCCATTAAACTACTGGTCATTATGCCATGGTGGAGGTTGTTTCAATTTCTTAACACTAATGTAGGTGGTGTCTTATTACATTGTTATATAATTGTTATGTTTACAGATTTTAGAGACTTGGTGAGTGTAAATACAGTTGAAACCTCATGCATTATGTGAGCTTTGGAGTTCGGGACTTGAGAAAGCTGGACTGATCCAGCAATTGGTGTGAGTTTAAAAGCTCCAGCATGTTATGTCCGCTGTAGCTTTCTTTCTCTCATTATTGTTAGCTGTTAACAAATTATTTAGGTGTTCTATTCTATTTTATTACGCTATTACTTTTTAATATTTTATTTATTCAATATGTTTTCTTTATTGGAAAATAGCTTTTTGGAATTTTGTCCTCTCTTCCCCCTATGAAATATTCTTTCAGTCCTCAAATAATAATAATAATAATAATAATAATAATAATAATAATAATAATGCCACAAATACCATCTGCCTGCAACAAAGAACTGTTGGGATCACAAGCCGGAAAAAGTTAAAGTGACAGAAAATGAACACGTCGAGCTCCTCTGGGACTTCCGAATTCAGACTAACAGAGTTCTGGAACACAATACTCCTGACCTCACAATCGTGTTAAAAAACAAAGTATGGATTGACGATGTTGCAATCTCAGGTGACAGCAGGATTGAAGAGAAACAACTGGAAAAGCTGACATGATATGAAAATTTAAAGATTGAACAGTAAAGGTGGTCCCAGTGGTGATCGGCACACTGGGTGCAGTGCCTAAAGACCTTGGCCTGCACTTAAACACAATCAGCGCTGACAAAATTACCATCTGCCAGCTGCAGAAGGCCACCTTACTGGGATCTGCACACATTATTTGCTGATACATCACACAATCTTAGACACTTGGGAAGTGTCCGGCGTGTGATCCAATACAACAGCCAGCAGAGTGATCTTGTCTGCTCTGTGGACTCATCTTGTTGAGTTTCACATAACATTAACAACAATAATAAGAGAAACATGCCACTGGCAGATTATGTGAAAGGCAGTCAAAACTAACATTGATGGAAGTCAATAGTAGAAAATTGCTTCAAGTACAAAAGACAAAGCATCAATACCCTAAAAATACAATGCAGAGCAGAAGAGAAAACTGGCAAAAGAAGGCTATCCATGGACATTTCCTGGGAGAAATTGAGAGCAAAATTGACAAAGACAATCATGGAGGTGGCGTAATACCGTTGTTCAGATGATTCATTGGAACTTGTGCCACAAATACCATCTGCATGTGACAAAGAACTGGTGGGATCACAAGCCTGAAAAAGTTACGGAAAATGAATACATCAAACTACTCTGGGACTTCCCTATTCAGAGTGTCAGAGTTTTGGAGCATAATAGTTCTGATTTCATGATTGTGTTAAAAAACCAAGTATGAATCGTTGAACTGCAAAGACTCTGGCACAAGCTACTAAAGGTGGCTCCAGCAGTGATCGGCACACTGGGTGCAGTGCCTAAAGACCTTGACCTGCACTTAAACACAATCGGCCCTGACAAAATTACCATCTGTCAGCTGCAAAAGGCCACCTTCTTGGATCTGCATGCATTATTCACTGATACATCACATAGTCCTAGACACTTGGGAAGTGTCCAATGTGTGATCCAATACAACAGTCAGCATAGTGATCTTGTTTGCTGTGTAGTAATCTTGTTGTGATGATGATGATGATGATGATAATAATAATAATAATAATAATAATAACTTTATTTTTGTACCCTGCTTCCATCTCCCCGAAGGGACTCAGGATGGCTTACATATGGCACAATGTTCCTAGAACAGTGCATAAAATAAACACACAATATAATAAAAGATAAAACCACTAGCATATAAAACAATGATTTAAATTCAGTGCCTAATAACTGATGATGAGAACTGTCAGAAAACATGGCCAGGAACAAGGAAATAGGATAGTGCAAGTTGTAGCTCGTGAACTAGGGCATGGGACAAAAGTGCAGTCCACTGTCATTAATTGTGGCCTATTGGGGTTAGACATTCTCAAAGGCTAGCATTGCAGAGAATGAGACACTGAAAATAGCTCAAACTCGGGACTCTTATATTTGCTTTGTCTGCATTTCCTTGGTAACATTCCCTGTCTTTTTTCTTTTGATGCCTCAACTGTATTTCCAAATGCTCGGCTGAAGCTTATTTTATTTATTTATTTACTTCATCTATCCCGCTCTTCTCACCCCTCAGGGGATTCAGTGCGGCGTACAGCATACATCTAGGCAAAAATTCAATGCCTCATTATACAAACCACATAAAACATAACATAAAAACATTCTTTACAGTGTTAGGAATGTGGGGACTGAAATACGTGCTTACTGGGGGGCGGAGGATGTCCTCAGTTTATTACTATCCTAAAGTTTCACCCCATTCTTCATTATTGATTGTCCCTTTTTGTTGGCATTCTTACAAACTGAGACCCTTATTCAACCCAATTGTTGTTCCTCCTCCCAAAAGCTATCCCTCCACCAATAAAATTGGATATTTAAAAGGAGAATCAAAATAAGAAATGGTAAAACATGTTTTTCTAATATTGAGAAATTATGATAAGAGGAATCCTAAAGTGATGAGAATATTTACAGTTTCAGCGTTTCGGAGGAAAGTGAAGACCTGGCTGTTCGAACAAGCATTTGATTAAACAGTGTAATTGAACATAGGAATACGGAATAATGGATGATGAGACTGGATTCTGATTTTACTGTTGAGGCGCTAATGATTGTTATACTGATGTTTAATGATTTATGTTACAATTGTTTTTAATTGCCCTATACTTGTCTCATGATGTTTTGTATCGATGTTGTTCACCGCTTTGAGTCGCCTGAGGGCTGAGAAAAGCGGTATATAAATAGAGTAAATAAATAAATTAAAAAATATATAAAATTTGCATGGGAATGTGACAAAAATAAAATCTCCAATTATAGCAATTTTTGTGTGCAGAAAACAGTATACTGTGTGCAAAAAACCCTGTTTTCTTCTTCCCCATCCCCAACCCTCCAGGTGAATTCTATTTATAATATGTCCTAAATAATGGATATCCTTTGATACTAGCAAGGTTTTCAAAGGATTTCCCACAGCTGGAAGACAATTGCTGAAATTATTTGTCACTACTCTGAAAAATAAATTTACTGAATAATTCCATCCCTAACAAAGAACAGCAGAGATTATGGAGACACATTATTCCAATAATAAAACAGTAGCCTTGAGAAGAGACTGCCTTCCAGGTCTGTTCTCATTCAAGGATTACTCACCTGGATTAGCAAGTATTCACCCTCTCCAGATATACAAGATTGTATGTGATTTCAGATGGTGCTGGATGTTGTGAAAAGAAGTCTCCATTTCAGTGCAAGGATCAATAATGACAGGGCATTGTAGTAGTAATGGCTAACAACATGTATGAATAGATCATTTTTAGGTTTCAAGTGAATAGATCCAACTGGTGAAATAACACTACATTACTACTAATACATATTTGAAGGTATTGTGTGTATGTGGATCAGGCCTGACTAAAGCTATGATGTACTACATTTTGCATACCAGAATCACCTAAGGATAGATTTGTTTCTTTACCATACAGATATATTTGGGAAGATCAATCAGAATAATGTATTGTCAAAGGCTTTCATGGCCAGAATCATTGGGTTGTTGTAGGTTTTTCGGCCTGTATGGCCATGTTCTGGAAGCATTCTCTCCTGGTGTTTCATCTGCATCTGTGTCAGGCATCCTCATAACTTCTGAAGATGCGTGCCACGGATGCAGTTAAAATGTCAGGAGAGAATGCTTCTAGAACATGGCCATACAGCCCGAAAAACCTACAACAACCCATCAATCAGAATATTTAAAAATTCTGATTGATGGGTTGTTGTGGGTTAGGGTTAGGGTTAGGGTCTGGCAGAAAATAAGCTTAGGTTTATGGCTATTATTATTATTATTATTATTAATAATAATAATAATCTTTATTTGTATACCGCTCTATATCCCTAAAGGGACTTGGCGGTTTCCAACATCTACAGCAAAGAAACCATATAGATAATTGCATCAAGATAAGCACATTCTACAATATAACATTATCCAATAAAAATTAATAAACAAAATATACAGCAACTGGAAACATCATCTGCGGGCTGATATGGGCGGGATATAAGTGATGTAAATAAAATCATTAAATACAAAAAATTCTACTAAAACACACTAAAGATAAAAATATTAAAAACTCATTTCATTGTAGCTCCATCAGTAGAGGTTCAACAAAACCAATGGCCAGGCTTACAAATGGACATGGCCAACTATAAGATGGTTGGACATGGGATAGGGCAAACAGCAAATCATTGGGGGTGGGGGAAGTGGATGAAGTGCAGGACAGAGTGCTATATGGCTACCTGGGAACTGAGCCCGGGGACTAATCTTTCGCGAAAACTTGCTGGAATATCCAGATTTTCAAATCCCTACAAAAAGAGAACAGTGTGGGGCTTGCCTAATCTCCTTCGGGAGAGAGTTCCAAAATTGGGGGCCACCACCGAGAAGGCCCTCTCCCTCATTGCAGTACTTGTGATGGTGTGGAAGCGAGAGAAGGGCCTCCTTTGCAGATCTTAGAACCTGTGCTAGTTCATAGGGGGAGATGTGATCCGGAAGATAGGCAGGCCCCGAACAGTTTAGGGTTTTGTAAGTCATAACCTGCACTTTGAATTGAGACTGGGAACTTACTGGCAGTTTATCAGCAAGAGCATTATTGCTGCTCTTGCTGGTTAAGTTTTTTTTTTGTTGTGTCAGGAGCAACTGCTTTTGTTGTGAGAGAATTGGCCGTCTGCAAGGACATTGCCCAGGGGACACCCGGATGATTTTTGATGTTTTATCATCCTTGTGGGAGGCTTCTCTCATGTCCCCACATGAGGAGCTGGAGCTGATAGAGGGAGCTCATCCGCCTCTCCCCGGATTCGAACCTGCGACCTGTCGCTCTTCAGTCCTGCTGGCGCAGTGCTTTAACCCACTGCACCACCGGGGGCTCCTGCTGGTTAAGTTAAATGGTTTAGACAATTATACAATTTTAAGTTCTGATCATTGGTGTTTTTGAAAATGTGTGTGTTAACTTAATTATTTGTTCTATATTATTTGTTTTGAGTGCATACAATTTGTTTTATAAGTATGTTATGGATATTCACTATGTTAAAATTTGACCAAATGAATAGGTGAAATCACTGGAAATTTGCTCTTTTAATTTAATTCTAAATTCTTGTGAGATTTATATAAAAACATGATATTTTCACTGATAGTCTCCTTTTTTGGACACAGATTTTGTTTCAAATAAAGAAAATACTACCTTTTTTGCATTAATTTCAATAACCTATTATCTATCTGAAGCAAAGTTAATTTTCTATTTGTTTCACTTTTTAAGTTAAGATTTCTGTGTTTTTCATTTTTTGAAACTGGGAGGTAGAAGAGATGCAAAAAGAAAGCAAGCAAAGAAATAGACTCTGAAACCATATGCAAATCTGAATGTATTTTCTTTGATCTCACAGGGGAAAAATCACTAGACTTCTGAAGGCTAAAAATGTCACAGATAGAATCAGCAGCCTTCTTAATGGTGAGAACGGCTTTCATCAGCTTCTTGATATACCAGCACTCTGACTTAAGGTCTTCCAGTTCTGAGTCTCAACTTTATAATTTACATATTTAGTCCAACAGATGTTTGATTCTGCCACTTCTTCAGTTCCTTTTTAGATCTTTGAATCTATCACTTAATGGGCAGAAAAGAGATATCTAACATCTAAAAAGCTTTCAGTAGAGGGGGAGTAGAAAAACTTCCCTTTTTACTCGCATTAGTCAGTGATATACACATGAGGTAAATCTGTGCAAGTATAAACACTAACTCTGGGCTCCATATGGGTTCCATTGCACAGAATGTATGCAGACAATTTCAAAATGATAAAATATATAGATCTCTATACAGTGATCCATATATAGTGCACAGACAACAAATCTTTAGGAAGTTGCAAAATTAATCCCCAAGAATAAATAAGTTTTCAGAGAGAGAATAATAAGAGATCTAGGTATATTCATAGAATTCTCACAGAGAGTTCTCTAACGAATTTTTCAGATGACCTGGAGAAGTGAAGTGTTGTTGGGTTAGGTTATAGATTGAGTCCCCCCACTTTTCTAATTGCCATTACCCACCCAAACAAGGCATATTGAATGAGTACGGGGCATACAGCAATACCTCATCTTCTTGGAAGGGTCATAGGAAGCAAGATAAAGTAAGATTTTTTGATACTTGAGGCAGAAAATTTCACAATTCTGAGATATCTCTGGTGATTTTTTTTAAAAAAAAACACAAGAAAGAATACAAATATTTAGCAAAATTCTGTAATTCATGATATCCAAGCCTATTTTCATAAAAAAGGACAGTATCATTGTTATTTTTTCCTCATTACCATAACTCATTACTATGGCATAAGTTCTTACAACTAATCTGTTGTCCTACCTATTTTCAAATACCTTTTTTGATAACAGAATGGCATAAAAGTGAAAAACTCTGGTAAAATAAAGTAAATAAAAACTGTTGCCCATTATATAAACAATACTAATACCAATGATAATTTATATCCTGTCATTTTCCCAGTCTGGGATTTATGTTGGCTTGCAATAGTTAAAAAAATCATTCAAACTTTGAAAAATACAGAATTTAAAGTTATAAAAGTATAATTTGTATTAAACCAGTTAAAACATAAGCCATACGAAACACAATGGTGTAAGAAAAACAACAAATAAACAATCCAATTCATGGGTTGTTGTAGGTTTTTTCGGGCTATATGGCCATGGTCTAGAACCAACCTGGACACAGCATTTTATTTGAGAACACAGAAATGCTGGACCACTCTCACAACCATCATGTCAGACTACACAGAGAAGCCACTGAAATACATAAGCATGTGGACAATTTCAACAGAAAGGAGGAAACCATGAAAATGAACAAAATCTGGCTACCAGTATTAAAAAACTCTAAAATTGCAACAGCACAACAACAGAGAGGAAGCAGGCAGGGACATCTAATTACCTCTCAACAAAAGTTTGCCCCAGGCACAGTCAGGCCATTGTATGCTAATCAAGGTGGTCAGTTGAAACATTCACACCTAGCCCCAGCAGAGAAGAGTCCTTTGTCTCACCCTGGTCATTCCACAGATATATAAACCCTTTTGCCTAGTTCCAACAGACCTCACTACCTCTGAGGATGCTTACCATAGATGTAGGCGAAAAGTTAGGAGGGAATGCCTCTAGACCATGGCCATATAGCCTGAAAAAATTTACAACAACCCAGTGATTCCAACCATGAAAGCCTTCGACAATCCAATTCATCCTACAAAGACCTGTCTTTGGCTGTTAATGGAAAGAGAGTAGGAAGGATCCCACTCTAACTTCTTTGGGAAAAGAGTTCTAGAACCTGAGGGCAGCAACTGAAGAGGTCTTCTCCCATGTTTCTACCAAGTGTACCTGTGACGCTGATGGGACAGAGAGAAGGTTCCCCTTAGCATATCTCAAAATACATTCCTTAAAGGAGAATATAACCCTTCAAATAACCTAGACCTGAGCCAAGTAGGACCTTATAGATCCAAAACCAGTGCTTTGAACTCTGCCAGGAAGTAGACCAGAAGCCAGAAGAGATATTGGGGTGAGAGAACTGCATGCTCCTTACAGCCAGACCCAGTTAGCACTTTTTAAAGGCAGCCCCATGTGGAGTGTATTACTGAAGTATGTGTCTCCATGGCCAGATCTGACACCCCAAGGTACAAGTGCAGCTGGTGTGCAAACTTTACCTGTACAAAAATAACAACGCTAACTCTTTGTTATTTCATATAGTACTTTTGAAATACAACTGCATTGCACTCCTATTACACCCAAAAGAACTATTTACAGGTAATGATACCATCTGTAGCTTGTTCTCTCACATACCTACAATTTATCTGAGTTGTATTTTAACTTTGGTATTGTATGTTGATTAATCTGGACAAAACAGGGAAGCTCCAACAACTGGAGGCTGTTGTGACTCCTCCTGCCTCAGGAGGAATAATGTCTTGAATCAGAGCTGGATACAATGTTGTGCTGTGTCCCTAGTGTACTGTTATGGTTCCTATTTATTTCCTATGTTATCCTTTTCCTCTGTGGGGCTTGTTGTTCAATCTATTTTCCCCTTTTACTTGCACTTTCATATTTTCTGCTTTCATTCACCTTCCCTGACTTGCCCTTCCTCCATTTTCTTATGCATGGAATGTAAGACTAAAATTCTATCAAATAACCAACATCCACATATTTGCAATAGATCTCTTGTGCTAAATTAGCAATTGATGTGAGAAATGAAGGAAGAAGTTAGGTTTCTAACAGAACTAACAGAACTGTAGAATGACAGAATAAAACAATTAATACACATATATTTACATTTTTCCAGGCTTGTGCAATTCGGCTGGAGGGTGATTCGGTTTTGGAATCCGAATTTTGATGGGTTTTGGGAGCCTCCCAAAAATCGACTAATGGAAAAATCTATTTTTGACTAGTAGGCAGCTCAAAGATCCTGGAAGATCCAGCCCATTGGTGGGAATGAGGAACTTATGAGGCTCCTCTTTCTGTTCCTGGGTTCCTTTCTATTCTTCCTTTCAAGGGACCCTGGGTTTGAGCAATGGGGTTAAGGAATCAGTGTGTAAGAACACGTCACAGCATTCTTCTATTCTGATTGGCCCAACAGGTAGGGCTCACAGGGAAACCCCATGTGAGCAGCACATGGCAGCCTCTCCTCATGCTGCATGGTGCTGAATAGGGAATAGCTATGATTGGCTGCCACGTGGCCCCATTACGTATGAAAAAATGTGATGGCTGAGCCTTTTCCATTACAGCCACCTGAGCAAGCTGGACAAGCTGGATTGGCTGAAGGGCATCGACCAAAACAAATCTGTGCACAAGCCTATTCCAGGAAGCCTGTGCACCTATGGAAGGGAATACTCAATAGAACTCTTTTCAATCACTCTCTCTGGTAAACCACAAATGGAAGCTTCAGTCTTGTATGCAGTCTTCAAACTAATTGTCCTGATCTGTTTGGGAGATGAGATTCAATCCAGCTTTTCTCTCATCCATCAATAACGGATTGATGTCATCTCAGATTCTTTAATAAGCTTGTCATTGCCAGCCTCCTAGCTTGGGATCAGGAATCACAAATATGCAGCAGCACCCATATGGATGTTTCTCCTGCCAAAAGAATAGAAATTTGATTATTTGATAGCATGATTCCAGACACATACTAGGTGCATATTTTTGGGTGGGTTGGGGAGATTTAGTTCAAGATTCTGCACTGTCAGGCTTAACTATAACAATTGATCTCTGCTGCTTAGCTACATCTGACAAAGACACCTCCAACCACAATCCCCACCTTTTCAGACAGGTAGTGCCCCAATTACAGGCTATGGAAAGTGGCACTAGGTTGTGATATTTGTAGTACTCCTCATGCTGGTAAACTGGCTGGGATTTCTGAGAGTTGTAGGCCAAAACACCTGGGGACCCACAGGTTGAGAACTACTGCTGTAGGACATATTGGGAACAGGGAGCTGCTGGAGAGATCCCTCATGCTCCTGCTGCAGCTGCTTCTCTCAGCACATACCATGACTGGGAGAGGACTGCAGACATAACTTTCCAGTGCCTTAAATCTGCAGTGGTTCAGAAATTGTTCAGTTAGGGCCTTTGCTGGCTGAAATGGTATATTTTGGGGTCATGTTTGGTCATTAACAACCATAACTGTGAATTTGAAAAGTTATGAGATTGTAAGTATAGGTTATGATCTCATAACTGCTGAAGGAGATGATGGTCATTATTTCTAATGTCTTTGTCGAAGTGGGTGATTTCTGGAAAATAAAAAAGGTAATTCAGTTTCATTCATTCTGTGGGGGAAAATGCTTAATTTGTTAAATTTTCAAAGGAGTTTACCTTATTGCATAGTATAAAGTAGTATTGCGAAATGTGAAAAGTAGCTTTAACAGGTTGAAATGCCACTGTCTTTTCTTATGAACACATGAATGTGAATGATCATCCACTTTCATGATGGGGAAGTCAGAAAAATGAACAGTATTGTACCATAGCATGAAGCTTACATTCGGAAAGTTTAAAATTAGTATTAGTGCATCAAGAGTAAGTGGTCACAGAACAGTAATACATTAGTATATAAACATTCAGAGAAAATTATAACATGGACTGCTTAATTTCTTAAATCACTAAATCAAAAGAAATCCCTTAACATTTTTAAATCTCCAAGTCCCCTGAAATTTCTTCAAAATTTTGATAAATGGAAACAATGGAAAATATTATCTTACAAAAATAACATCATTGTTGTTTAAATTTTACATTGCTGGAAACTGGGACACAATTGGGATGATTAATTTTAATGAATTAAAATAATATTTGCACATTGCTGCATAAGGTCATTTCATTTGCAAACTTCTTGTGATATGTGTTGTGCATATGCTTAGTGAGTTTTATTCCTCCTGACAAATACATTACTGTGAATTATAATGTCGATTTTGTGGTGTGTATTAGACAGATGACTCCAGCTGAGAACCATGTATTATTTGTAAGTGAGTATGGCACGGCAAATTTTAAAATAAGACAAAAGGTTTAGGATTAAATGTTCCATTTCAATGCTGGAAAAACAACAGAAGAAGACAATGTAGTTTTAATGGGCGTACTATATTCATGCAGCAATTTTAGGTTTCTCTGAACATGGTGCTGAAAAACAGATGTTATTCCTTGTGGTATCTTTAACTGCATTTTCTTGCTTTAGAAGTTTAAATCAGTCTTTTGTTGTCACTTTAATGCCTGAAAAGTTCTTTCTGTGGTAATGTATGTAGACAAAGATGTGATTTAAACTCAGTCTTGTCAACGTACCTGTTAAATGATGAGACGATACTTCGCTGTAGACCAATGTGAATGGAGAAAATATTTTATAATGGAAAGCAGAGCAGTTTTACAGGTTTCTCTAGCTTCCACAAGTACAAAATCTTGTCAGTTCTCACCACTAATGCATTTTGTCAAGTCATAAGTGCTTTTTATTTTTTAAAGAAACTCTGGTTATTGCTGTGAAAGACAGGCATTCTAACTTTCTGAAGAAAGCAGTAAAAATACAGATATTACCCTGGAGGAGTAAGATAGGTGTCCAAGTATATCAAAGGAATCCCATTTTGGAAAAAAAAAGAGAAATCATTTGAAAATATTTCAGTTTGAATATACATTTTACAAACCTTCAAGCTCTCGGCATAAAGTCATGTCAAATATTGCCTTTCCCCCTTTGCTTTCGCAGTTTTGATAAAGGGATCCTTCACCTGATCAAATGTAAGGAAATGACAAGAAGTCGTTTATGTGAAAATCATATTTGCTATGTAAATTACTGTAATGCTAAAATGAAAAGCACATTTTCTGTTGTGTTTGCATATACAGCGGTTACTCCTTGCATAATACTTAGAGATGGGTTTTCTGAATCTGACAGAGTATTAGGTAGAGGTAAAAGCTGCACCAATGGAATCAATATGAGAAAAGGCATGAATTTTCTTTGCGACTTTCAAAAAAGACATGGAGGGAAAATCCTCAGCATTCTCTTTTGCAGGAGATTAAACTGTGTTTTAAATGACAGAAGATTCATGATGGGAAGAAGAGCACTTGGACTAAGTAGTTTGAAAAGTTTAGCCTGAGGCAGCGAGTACTACTTTACCATCATCACAACACTCACAAAACTTGAGCTTTCTAAAAGCTGTGAAGGATTTTTAGAGGACTTCAAAAACAACTGTGCATGTAGCCTAAGCAACTCAAAGGTGAGTCTTGCCCTCCCAAATTTCATATGAACCTTGATTAATCTTGTGGCCTAGAAGCATTATCTGACAGTCCACATTTTTAATCTGGCTAAATATTCTGTTTTGCATTATTATTATTATTATTATTATTATTATTATTATTATTATTATTATGATACTCTACTTTGTCTTCCCCGAAGGGGACCCAAAGTGGCTGATGGAGATTGACCTTTACAATTATGATTAAGTCTTTGAAATATTTATGTTAATTGGGAAATGTTTAGTTTCTGATCTGTTTTCATAAACCTTTCTAAAACACAGGAACATTAGAGGATGTCCAATTGCAAGTATGCACAAAAGACTAGCTCAATAATGAACAATGTAAATGCATTATTAATTTTCAGGAAATACGTCTGAGGAATATGTAATGAGATATGCATAGTATCCATGACAGAACATTAATTAAGTATGTTAATTTTACTTCAAACACATTACCAAACATTGTACTTAATGCTGCTTGAGCATAAAGTTCTCTCAGTGTTGGTCAGAAATCTAGGAGCAGGGTGGCTGATAGTTCAGTGACAGAGGAACAGAAATATCATGGTGTCTCCTGCTAAACCCAGTGGTCATTAATGGGTTAATCCTGATTTGAAAATTGAGAGATAATCCTTTATTATTTCTTATTATTATTTCTGCTACTTATACCCCGCCCTTCTCACCCCCGAGGGGGGACTCAGGGCGGCTTACAAAAAGAAGGCACAATTCGATGCCTATATCCAAGTACATACAAATATAAAAAACAGTTACAATCATTAAATAATTAACAGATTAAAACATCAATATATAGCACCATAGCATAGTAATAAACAATCTCATGGTCAGTGTTTCGCATTCAAGGTCCAACAGATTCTTCATTGTTTGCCCATCATTATGGTCTTTCTCTTTTTCTTTTAGCTGCCAGAGTTTCCGAAAGCCTGGTCCCACATCCAAGTTTTCAGCTTTCTCCTGAATGAGAGGAGGGAGGTTGCTGATCTGATCTCCCCGGGGAGTGAATTCCACAGGCGGGGGGCCACTGCTGAGAAGGCCCTGCTCCTCGTCCCCGCCAGTCTCACTTGTGATAAAGGCGGGGTCGAGAGCAGGGCCTCCCCAGAAGATCTTAGACTCCGAGGTGGGACGTATAGGGAGATACGTTCGGACAGATACACTGGGCCGGAACCGTATAGGGTTTTGTAGGTCAAAACCAGCAGCTTGAATTGTGCTCGGAATTGGATTGGCAGCCAGTGGAGCTGGCATAACAGGAGGGTGGTATGCTCCCTGTATGCCGCTCCGGTAAGCAACCTGGCTGCCTCCCGCTGGACTAGTTGAAGTTTCCGAGCAGTCTTCAAAGGCAACCCCACGTAGAGTGCGTTGCAGTAATCCAAACGTGATGTGACAAGAGCGTGGACCACCGTGGCCAGATCCGACTTCCCAAGGTACGGGCGCAGCTGGCGCACAAGTTTTAAGGAAAGAAATATGTAAATTATGTCATCTATATGCTAAATGAATTGATAGGACTAAATCAAGATTTTTGGCATTTTCAGCCCAGTAGTTAGGGGTTATCCTGTTCATAGTATCATGAACTACTCCAGGTTTTAGTCAAGCAGCATTCATGATGATGGATGTGTGAGACAGAGTTTCAACTCAGACATCAACATTTTCAAGGCTAGATAACCAGACTGATTTTCCTTATTATGATGTACAGCTGAAGTATTTTAAAGTGGGTGCTCCCACTTTGCTATCGTGTGCCTTCCTCTTGCAGAATTCTGGGAAATGTAGTTTAGGATTAAGCCTTTGGAATTCTCAGTTAGAAGGGTCCTTAGCTTCCCTACTTCAGAATGCTAATGTGATATCTTGCTAAAATAGCCACTAGGGACCTCACCGTACAAGGAAATTTCAGCATCCTAGGATGCTTTGCCCCAGTTGAGCCATGGAGCCCCATACCACCCATCAGATGAGGCAGGCTCACTTCTGATGTCACTCCCACACACACAACACTCCAGGCCCCTGGTGTAAAGGGTAGATGTGCATTCAGTCAGACATTTATGAGCTCATCACACTGGCCTTCGACAGTGTTGTAGGATGCATTTGCCTCAGTTGAGTCATGGCACCCCATGCTGCCCATCAGATGATACAGGCTCACTTCCAATGGGGCTCTGTAGCTCAACCAGGATGAAAAGTTCTACATCACTGCACCCGCAACACGGGAGTCTTCCCATATTCCATTAGGAACAACAAGGTTAGCGTGGAGGGAAGCTACGCGGCAAAGTTTTGCCACATGTAATGGGGAAACGTTGTTGCTGGTGAGGCAAGACAGCAGGATAACCCCTCTGATCCGCTCATTCACCACAAAGATTGGCAAAATGGCACATGGAACCTCATAAATGTGATGAAGTCCTTAGCAATGTTCAGAAAACGTTTACTGTTGAGCAAAGGGGCCCCAATTGGAGTTGGGGCCCACAGATTAAGATGTCCTGCTGTAGACTATATTTTGAAGAAAGGCAATGATGTTGTCTAATACTGTTTTGATGTCTAATACTGTTTTAATATTTATATATTTGTATATTTTAAGTTGTATTGTAATGCTTTTAATTGTCAGCTGTTTTGAGTCTCCCTATGGAGAGAAAAGGCGGGATATAAATAAACACAATAAATAAATAAATAAATGACAAACCACCTCTTAGTATTCCTTTGCCTGAGAAAACCCTGTGGAATTCATGGGTTCACCATAGGTTGATAGATGCTTTTAGGTACAGACATACATACATGTATAGCAGAGTTATAGCTGCAAATATAATGGCAAAGATTCTGCATTATCAGGCATAGTTAAGATGATGAAGCTCTGTCATTGTAACTATTCCAAAATCACCTTTTTTGGAAGGCAGTGATACAAAACTACGTTTTTAAGTAGACAGTGATGTAATCAGCCTGTGCTGCAGTGCAGAGCAGAGTGAGCAGCACTCACCAGGATGTAGAATGCATTGGTAACAGGCACCTTGAGACTCCCCTTGGGGTCTGGTTGCAACCACCTTTCTCAAAATGCACCACGATCAGGGAAGCATTGCAGATTTTATTTTATATTGCACCAATCTGCAGTGCCTCAGAATCCCACTGGATGGGATGTTTGACTTGAAAAGGCAGGTGTTGGGATCACATTTGGCTGTTAATGACCATAAATGTATCCCAGAAAGGCACAAGATTAAAATTTATTTATGTATTTATTAGACCTACATCTTGCCTTTCTTCCACCAAGGGACTCAATAATAGTAATGTAAACTATAGTCTCTTAACATGTCAAATAATTTTGAAAACGTATCACCTCTGAGGAACCACTTTAATGCTATTTATATAATTGCCATAA
Organism: Anolis sagrei; assembly: GCF_037176765.1. Taxonomy (NCBI): domain Eukaryota; kingdom Metazoa; phylum Chordata; class Lepidosauria; order Squamata; family Anolidae; genus Anolis; species Anolis sagrei. The sequence goes on from NC_090025.1 coordinate 39,883,844, forward strand.
TTTACCATTAACAGTTTTTTTTGCAAATTGCATCAATTTATCATCACTTGGCAATTTAAAATAATCCTGTATCTTTTCTCTCTCCACCCAAAGTCTCTATGCAAACTTATTACCTCTTCTTTTACTTTAATAACTTTAATAACTCAATACCCTGAAATTGGTTATTTGAAGAAGAAATGTCAGAGATGGAAGTACTTGCTCCAGTGAATGAATTATATCATTTTCCTAGAAAGAGATCACCTACTGCAAAATCTGAAATACACATTACAGTTATACCTTTATTAAGCCAACCAAAAGGATAAAAATGCTATTACCATAATGTGTATTTTGGATTCTATTATACTTTGCTGCCTGGCAACACAGCTATATCTAGATATATACTACTACACTTTGGACCCACCTGTGGACACATGATGCTTGTATTGACATTTTCATTCAATGGTAAGCAGAATGCTAGCATCATTATCTTCCATTTTCCAGTTCTTCTACATATTTAAGATTTGATCAAAGTTCTAATTGGTCTCTTGAGTTGTTCAAAAGTGTCATTTCAACAGTATACAGTGTATTAATATGCTGCACAAGAGCACTGATTGCAATAGAATTTAAAGCATGGAGATGTTAGTATGCTAGGAAATTTTTAGCCACAGTTGTTTGTCATACTAATTTCTTTATGCTTCCCTAGAAATACATACTTTAGTTTCCATGTAAAGGCCTTAGAGAAAATTTCCACATTAATTACAAGCCCCAATTTATTGTGCAGAGGTCTATGCTTTATTAAAAATAGAAAGGGTGTGTTTATGTGTCTAGTTTGATAATACTACAGTAATATTGTGTAAGGGCACTGATGATATTATAAGAGGAGTGTGGCCTATTCCTGAGTGCGTATTACTTTTTCTATCCTGAAACTTTCAGACAGGATGGAGTGCAACATAAATAGATCAGTGAACTGTGGAGGAATCTTTGCTTGAAAATCTGTTATTTTCATTGATTTGAGCAGTGTTTTTCCTGCTATAATCACAACAATGTCATGTACAGTTGCTGTTGCCAATTTGCCACCAATGGCTATCCTTGTAGTGACAAATCTCCATATTTATGTAGGTTGGCCCTTGGAATGCGTGCAGTTTTTATACTTACCAATCTAGTGGAATTTAGCAATGGCCGACAGGGAGCTCTGGCATGTGCTAGTTCATGAGATCACAAAGAGTCAGAAGTGACTGAATGAATAAACAACAACTAATGGAATCTGCCACAGTTGAGAACCCATAAGGAAGGAGTATAGAACGTTGTAGAGGATATCTTACTGTCCTATTGTCATTATTTGGTCCATGGGTCTTGACTGTAGACTGTCTGCATTCATGCTTAATAGGGGCGCAAGACCCTTATGAAAGTGGGAAAAATCATAAGTACAAAAACCAGTTATTCTTTTTTTTTAATTTGAGAGACCAGCTATCCATGAATCTCTAGGTCCTCCATCGGAAGTTGACCATAGAATCTCATTGAAGGAACTAGAAATGCATACAGAAGCATTATCTCAAGCAATATCTAGGCCCTCTAGCACAACTCACTGATCAACTTCTAGTGGACGTTGACCATAGAGTCACACTGAAGGAACTACAGGTGCCTAAAGAGAACATAATCAAATCCACAAAAGTTAAACTTGCCAATGTGGAGAGTTGACTGCATTTTGATACACCTATCTGCTTTCTGTGATACACATATGACTAATCCTTCAAAGCAGAAATGCTTATGCTAAGATACTTCAAGACTCCTGGTTGTTTTTCATATATAATATTCTCTCTCTCTCTCTCTCTCTCTCTCTCTCTCCTTTTCCTTTCTTTCTTTTTTTCACCTTCCATTGCCACAAAGTGCTTTTTAACAAGGGTGTTAACAGGCAGCGGGGGGCGGGGGGGGGGTATATGCCATATATGGCTCTGGATGCTGGTGGTTTTCCCCCTAGGTTGTGTGGATTGTGATATCCTGACCTGTCTTGTGAAGTCTTGGATCCTTGTACCTTGAAGAACTTTGACTCCTAGTGAGCAACTTGTTGGTGAACCCTGTGGCTCATGTATTCTGTTTTGAACCTTGATGTACTGTGAATCTTTTGGGTCTGAACACTGACAGTGTACGCCCCGAATGCAGAACTACTATCATTGCAAGGGAGCTGGCACTCGACATAGCAGCACTTAACATCAACATAACAGTACTTCAGGAGACCCGGAGAGCAGGAGAGGGACAGCTGAAGGAAGAAAAAGGAGGCTACACCCTCATCTGGAAGGGACTGCCTGAAGAAGACCAAAGAATGCACAGAGTTGGCTTTGCTATCAGAAATGATCTGGTGAAAAATCTGACCGAAGCACCCACTGGCATCAACGAACGACTCTCAACCCTCCGAACTGAACTTGCGAAAAACCAACAGGCAACCATCATAAGTGCCTATGCAGCAACACTAGATGCTGATGAAGACATCAAGGAATTTTTTTACTGTCAGCTGGACATCGTCCTATCGGAGATACCTAAGGAGGACAAAATCATCCTCCTGGGGGACTTTAATGCAAGAGTCGGACAAGACTTCGACCTGTGTTCAGGGACCATAGGAAAAGACGGGGTTGGAAACAGCAACTCGAATGGCATCCTGCTTCTCACCATATGTGCGGATCACAACCTTGTCATCACCAACACCCCCTTCCGCCAGAAAAATAAGTTGAAGACATCATGGAAGCACCCCCGGTCAAAGCATTGGCACCTCTTAGACTATGTAATCACATGTGCCAGAGACCGCCATGACGTCCTCCTCACAAGAGCCATGACAGGTGCTGACGACTGCTGGACAGACAACAGGCTAATCCGATCCACGATGGCTATCGCCCTGAGTCCCCCCCGGGGTGAGAAGGGCGGGGTATAAGTAAATGAAATATCAAGATCGCCCCCAAGCGCAGACTCCAAGGAAAAAAGACAAGGCGCAAAATGAACACCCAAGCCCTTCAGGAGCCCTCCAAACGAGCCCTTCTCCAAACAGCACTCAAGGACCATCTACCCACAGAACACCCTGAAAATGTTGAGGAACATTGGAACAAACTGAACCGTCCATCATCACAGCCTGCCAAGAAGCTATTGGATATCAAGCCAAGAAACATCAAGATTGGTTTGACGAAAATGACAACGAGATCCAACAGCTAATTGACAAGAAAAGGAAAGCCTTCCAAACATGGCAGAGAGACATCAACTGTCCTGCTAAGAAAAAGCTGAGGTCCAAAGAAGGACAAGAGAACTCAAGAACATCTGGTGGACAAAGAAGGCTGAAAAAATCCAACACCTGGCAGATACCCATGATGCTCAGGGATTTTTCAAAGCCACAAAGATCATCTATGGACCAAGAAACCATGGCATACAGCCTCTATGCTCATCAGATGGAACCAAACTTCTGAAGGATCAAAAATCAATTGCACTACTTTGGAAAGTACACTAACAAAGCCTCCTGAATCGCAGCTCCAATGTGGCTGAAGAGGTTCTCCCACAAATCCCACAACAACAAACCAGGGATGAGCTTGCAGTACTGCTTAGTTTGGAAGAAGTCAACAATGCCATCAACCAACAAAATGCCAGCGGACCGGATGGGATCCCTGCTGAAATCTTTAAAGAGGGAGGACCTGAGCTGACACACCAACTCCACCAGCTCATAGAAAAAGTATGGGTGACCGAGAAAATCCCAGCAGATTTCAAGGATGCCACCATCATCACCCTCTTCAAAAAAGGGAAATAACAGACTGTGGAAAGTATCGAGGTATCTCCCTTCTAACCTCAGCTGGGAATATCCTCGCAAGAATCCTTGCAAACTGCCTTCTACCCCTCTCAGAAGACACCCTCCCAGAATCCCAGAATGGGTTCCGCCCCTCCAGAGGAACCGTGGCCATGATCTTCACTGCACGACAGCTCCAAGAAAAATGCAGGGAACAAAATCAACCTCTGTACATGGCATTCATTGACCTTGCAAAGGCATTCAACACAGTGAATCGCAGCGCTTTCTGGACCATCCTCCAAAAAATCGGGTGCCCTAACAAATTTGTGAACATCCTGTGGCTCCCCCATGATGACATGATGGCAATAGTTTTGGACAGCAATGGCTCCCAAAGTGACCCAGTTAAGGTGGAATCAGGTGTCAAACAGGGATGTGTTATTGCCCCAACTTTATTCTCCATCTTCATTGCTATGATACTTCATTTTGTTGATGGGAAGCTTCCCACCGGAGTGGAAATCATCTACCAGACAGATGGCAAGCTATCTGAAAGCCAAAACCAAGGTTACAACAACATCTATTATAGAACTCCAGTATGCTGATGACAACGCCGTCTGTGCGCATTCAGATGAAGATAGACAAGTCACTCTAAACACCTTTTCAGAAGCATACAAGAAGCTCGGCCTGTCATTGAACATCGAGAAAACCAAAGTGCTGTTCCAGCAGTCACCAGCCAATCCTTTCCAATGCCAGAGATACAGCTTAATGGTGTAACATTAGAAAATATTGACCATTTCCGCTACCTTGGCAGCCACCTCTCCACCAAAGTCAACATTGACACCCAAATACAACACTTCCTGAGCTCTGCGAGTACAGCATTTTTCCGAATGAAGCAGAGCGCGTTTGAGGACTGTGACATCTGTAGGGATACCAAGGTGCTTGTTTATAAAGCTATTGTCCTCCCAACCCTGCTATTTGCCTGCAAAACGTGGACTGTCTACAGACATCACATGCAACTTCTGGAACAATTCTATCAGTACTGCCTCCGGAAAATCCTGCCAATCTCTTGGGAAGACAGGCAGACAAATGTCAGCATGCTGGAAGAAGCAAAGACCATTGAAGTGATGGTCCTTCGCCATCAACTCTGCTGGACTGGCCACATTGTGCAGATGTCCGACCATCATCGCCCAAAGCAGTTGCTCTACTCTGAACTCAGGAATGGAAAAAGGAATGTTGGTGGACAGGAAAAGAGATTTAAAGATGGGCTCAAAGCCAACCTTAAAAACTCTGGCATAGACACTGAGAACTGGGAAGCCCAGGCCTTGAGTGCTCCAGCTGGAGGTCAGCTGTGACCAGCAGTGCTGCAGAATTTGAAGAGGCACAAATGAAGGATGAAAGAGAGAAAAGTGCCAAGAAGAAGGTGTGTCAAGCCAACTCCGACCGAGACCGCCTTCCACCTGGAAACCAATGGCCTCACTGCGGAAGAAGATGCTGATCAAGAATAGGGCTTTACAGTCACCTACAGACCCACAAGAATACTGATCCTTGAAGACTATCCTACTCGGCCAACGAGGGATCGCCTAAGTGAAGTGACTGTGAATCCCAGGACTGACTCTTGATTATGTATTTTGGATCACTGGACTCTCTGGCTTATCCTTTGGAACTATGACTATGCTTTGGTCTCTTGAACCTTGCACGTTAATCAGTAAACCCGCGGCATATCACTCCCGGACTGTAATCTTGAATATGGTGTAGTCTTGATCTTGAACTGGTGTTTGTAGTGTGCTCTTTGTTATAAGTCTTTGCTTTGTATCTGCAGCTCTGTGCTACCTTTATGTTTTGAACTTGAATCTTAAAACAGCCAAATGAGCAACTGCTTCTTTAAGTAAAATAGTTGACACAAGCCGGGTGTTTGCCTTGGTTAATCTCTGCCTGCATACCGCCAAAGCCCAGGATCCTGGCACTCTGCTGGCTGGTAAATACAGGCAGTCCTCAAGTTATGAATAAGATCAGTTCTGTAGGTTTGTTCTTAAGTTGAATTTGTTTGTAATTCAGAACAGGTACTTTTTAAAGTGTAACTCCATCTATGTGTAACTCCATCCATGTGCATATATGTGTGTGTGTGTATGTGTGTGTGTACACACACACACACACACACACACATTTTAGCTTTGGATAGCACAGGGAAGGGTGCTGTTTGTTTTTCTGTCTGTGTCCCTGTTCAGAAGATTTTAGTTCACTTTCGGTCCCTGTGATAATTAGATTTTGAAAAATATGGCTTGTTGTGGAAAAAAGGATTGCTGATAAAGCTTCAGTTGAGACACATTTTCCCCATGATAACTTTTTCAGGAGTGAATCTCCCTTCCTGAGGTTGGATTTTTCTCACTTCCTGTTGTCTCACTCCCATTCTATGAGTCATTTGTAAGTCGGATGTTTGTAAGTCAAGGACTGCCTGTACATGTCTTTGTACTACCATAAGCATGCTTACTGACTTGTGTTTACCTATCAGACATGACCCATTTGGGATTTCAGGGAGAACAGAGGAATTTCTTGGTTTTGGCCAAGTTTGCGTTTTGTTTGGGAGTTCTCCAGCCATGCGTACTTTTGAAAATATCCTTTGGTTCTTTGTTTCACCATTTATGGTGCATCATGCTGTTCAATAAAAATGTAAACACCTGCTCCTCATCACACATAGTGTGTTCATAAAATTTGCGGCACACAGCCTTGGGCATGACAGTGATTGCCATATGTGAAACCTTCTCCAGGAATATGAAACTGCTGAATGCTCAGCTCCAAATGGCTCATACAACTAAAGTACATTTATCTTACCTGGAATCGTTTTTCCTTACTGCCTCAAATTTGGCCATTGATTTTAAGAATAATTCTCACAATATAGATAATCTTCCCATTGTGGGCTATCAGAAGACTATGCCTTTTTCCCTTTTCTGTCTGCATGTATTAACCAAGCATAATTTCTAGAGGCACATAATGCAGGTGGTAGTCATCTTGTTTTATCAGATTTGATAGTGATAGCTGAATTGAAATGAGATGATAGAGTAATCTACAGGGTTTTCCAAATAAGCTCCACAAATGACATGGGATTTTATGGATATTTGATATCTCTGTTAAGATATCTCTGACTTATTTCAGTTGCTCATTCATCTTTCTTTAACTACGTAACCAGCAATATCATGGGTCTTTGAGACAACATGTTGAAGTTTCTCTTTTCTCTTTTGGCTCCTCACTATTTCTGTTCTGGAAAGTTATTTTTCACTTTGGAGCTAAAAACACGAGTAATCTATTCCTCCATCCATACCTCATTCTGAATGTCTTCATTCTCCTAATGTTTGTTGGAATCATGGAACAACACAGCTGCCATTAGGATGGCTGGTAAAACATTCGTTCTAGTGCACAGTATATCTGTATCTTTATGTTGGAAAACAGCTGGCCACAGATTAGTCTACAAGAGTAATAAGGGTTTAGTTGTTTATTTGCTGAATGTTTAAACAACTCCACAGTAGAAATTTTTGGAGTCATGTATAAAATTTTGTTGTTTTACTTCTTCAAGGTAACTCTGGCTTATTGGGTCCTTACCATAAGGTTTTCTTGGAGTGTTTTATTCAAGGGATTTTGCTACTATCTTCATCTTGATTAAAAACCTGCCCTCTGAGGATTCTTGACCAACAGTCAAACTATTGAACCATTCTGGCTCTATTCTGAAAGCAAGAAAATCCCGAAAGTAACAAAAACCATTGGTAGGTAACAAAATGGCACTATACTGTGTACCATATTGGCAAATTGCTCTGAAGCAAAGTGCATTAAGTGAAAAATGCCTGTTTATTTTAATCAAGACAGAGTTCTACAAAACTGATTCCTCACTACCACCACATCATGCATAGGGAACTCTGGCAGCTTGCTGCCCCAGGCCCAACCTATCCTCTATTTCCATATCACTGTTTTCTTTTCCCCTCCTTTCAATTCTTACCTATGTCCCCCAAAATGCAACTAAATGCTCCCCAAAAGGCAGTGCTAATAATGAGATTAAGTTATGGCCCATGTCTGGGACAGATGAGAATGATATCCATCTCCAATGTGGACTGTAATCCTAAAATATTAATTTTTGATGCAGGCTAATTGCTAAGGAGTTATGCTCTGGGATTCTTGTGCCCTATCTCTCCACTACCACCCTCACAGTTGTGAGGGTGCGCTGAATGGTTTTTATTCAATTCTCTGCCTTTTTGTCTTTCTCAAAACCCCTAGGCTCCATGATCACCTTCTTTCTCATTGTTCTGGAACTAACCTGAATTATTTGATAATACTTCCCACTCCTTTAGCAGCCAAATCATTGTGCTGATGCTGACAACCCACTGACAACTCTTGCAGGAATCACTTGTCTTGATGAGAAGGCTCTTTTGGACTTTGAGGCCTGATTTGAGCCAAAGCAAAATAATCATATAAAATTAATAAAGTAGCTTTAAAGAAAGAAGGGCATTCAAAGGCAAAAGTAGAATGTATGGAGGTAACGAAATATAAACACTAAAGTCACTGAGCCTTTACAATTCATTATCGATTGAGTTTTCCTCCCCAACCTATTTAAAGATGAAATATTTTATTGAGCCTGGAATTTAGGCATTGTGTTGTCTCTTTATAGGAACAGTTAAATTTTAAACAGGCAATATTTTGTATACAAAGCCACTTCCCTGAATGAAAGATGCCTTTTAATGAAAGGAGATGAATTTGTTCTAAATGTCATACCAATAAGTAATCACTTAAGTATGCTCCAAATCGTGCCGTTCATCCTCCAAAGTATCATCTAAAATGACAGAATGATTCTGAGATAATAGATGGACTTTCTCTGATTGTGGCCTTCATGTGGCAAAGAATATAAACACTGTTGTCATTTCTAGTTTTACTTTAGCAAGGGATACAAATATGAATGTCTGAAAAAAATCACTTCCATTAGGACATTGTGTGTTTAAGAACAACAGCTCCCCATCATCCTTCTCTGACCTAGAGCTTTTCCATCCAACACTTCGTACTACAATCAGTTGTTCTGAAAAAGAACTTTGGATGGAATTAATATAAACTAAGGAATATTTTGGCATGAGTAACTATGTGACCTTACTTCAAAATCTTAGGAACATCAAGAGCTGGAAAAGCTTACTTTTTGGAACCAAGTTCTGCATTGGGTCTTGCTCTGGTAGCATACAAATGTAATAATCAATTAAATAAAATCTGTTAACTGCAATAAAAACACATTTCAAAACATTATTCCTGGTGTATCTCATGCATGCCCTGGCCATCTCTAGTAAGCCTTGAATTTTCTAATACTTTATCCACATAATTCTGTCTAGTCACACTAAAGACCTCATCACATTCATGAGGTCTCCTGCAGTGATTTGCCAGCCTCTGTGGGAAGTTGGTGGGGCAGCGAGGTGCCCCTGGTGCTTTGCACCCCACCTCAGCACTTCTCCATCACATGTGGGGCTTCTCTCCGTGCTAGCTCCGTTATTCCTGATGGAACACAGGGAGGCTCCTGTGTTGCTGACTCAGCATTGTAGGACGTTTTCACACGGTTGAGCCACAGAGACCCAATGGAAGTGAGCCTGTATCGTTTGATGGGCTGTGTAGGGCTCCATGGCTTAACTGGGGCAAAAACATCTTACGACACTGCCAAAAACTGTTGTGATGTTGTAAATGTCTGATTGAATGCACATTTGCCCTTTACTGCAGGGGCATGGAGTGTGGGAGTGGGATACAAGAGGACATATATGTACTTAAAACCTGCATATGTCACCAACTGTTTCCAGTCATTGACAAATTATTAACTCCAATACAGTGGTAATGGCAAGAAGGAGACCTAGGCTATGTCCTCACTGCAGAATTATAGTAGTTTGACACTTCATTAATGGTTATGACTCAGTTATATGGAATTCTAAGATTTATAGGACTTAAAGATATTTACCTGTTTGTCAGAGACTTCTGGTGGCACAACAAATTATAAGTCCCATAATTCTATTAGATGGAGCCATACCAGTTAAAGTTGTGCCAAATTGCTATAATTCTGAAATGTGGATGGTCAATTGGCCTTTCAGATCCACTTTGGATCTAGAATCACTCCTGGAAATGTTGCCTCTGATGAGTGCCAGTAAGACTTACAATTACAAAGTATATGTAAATCTACTATTCTGTGATCATGCATTCCACTTACACTCCTTACTATTTTCTCTCCTTTGGCATGTTCCCAAGATGAAGGTTTCAGAAGTGATTGTCATATGGCCTATTCTATACCTTTTGGTAGGGAGACAATGAGATTATGTCATTTTGTCCCAGGGCCATGTTATGAAGCCATAGTGATATAGTCAAATAGCTTAGAACAAAATCCAATCTGGCAGAGCAGACGGAAACTTAAGGCAGGCTCTATAGAGACATGTTATTCTTTTTAAACTAAATGAAATTCAAATATTTTTTGTTTTTTTAATTTATTCTGCCTGTTTATATTTATTCAGACCCAACTGTTCAAAACCTCTTAAGAGACTGCTTGTATTTTGCCATAAAGAAAATAATTCAAAAGTTGCTTGCTGGAGACCCAGAAGTATTCCATGCAAGGCTGTAGCATTGAATCTCAGTGTGTCTGATAAAACCTCAGAAGAATAATTTTTGAAGCTTTGACTTCTGGGAAGCAAAGCTATATATAGCATGCAACTGGAAAATCCATTTAAAGAAATTTCCTTTTTTTTTGCCCTATTTACATTAACACCAAGCCATCTGAGTAGCTGCATGCATTATTTTGTTCTTAAACACTATATCAAGTAATGGACATTGAGTAATATGGACCTAATCATGCAATATTGCATTTCTTGGCATGTGGTTTGAAACTATTCCAACTAATGTTTATTTTCGCTGTATTTCTTTTTATTTAGTGAGACATGTATGCACTATTAGCATACCATTTTATTTATGACTTCTGCTATCTCGTTATCCTTTTGACATAACATGAAGAAAATAGCATCGATTTATTACAGTACAGTTATAGGGCAATGATATACACAGATCAAAAGTGAAGGAAATAATAGTATCTGGCCAAAGCTTTGCCTTGTCAATGCTTATGATAATAGCAGTTTACCCTATTTGTAGACTCTGGCTGGCTTGTTCCCTCACAGCATTTTTATCTCACAAACTGGGATATGGATGTAAAGCAGAGAGATTGAAATCAGTGAAACCCTTGAGCTCCACTGACTTTAATGAGTCTTTTCTAAACAAGACTGTGGTGTCTGGCATTCTAGGGAGTTATGGCATTGTTCTTCCATGTTAACTAACAGTAATAATAATAATAATAATAATAATAATAATAATAATAATAATAAACTTTATTTATACCCCGCCACCATCTCCCCAACGGGGACTTGGAGCGGCTTACATGTGGCCAAGCCCGAACAACAAACTACAATATAACAATACAAATTGCAGTAAAATAAAAAAATTAAATTAAAATGTAAAACATCAAAACATATGAAACAATATACACAGAACATAGGAACTAAACATAATGACAGAGAGCAGGCCAAATGTACAGAAAATGATTTAAAAACTCCGGGTGAGATAAGGGGGCAGAATGAATTGTAAGGGAGAACTCATAGAGAGATAGGAAAATAAACAACCTTCGTACATGGGGGGGGGGGGGGACTCCTGGAACAAGAACATTGAGGAGCATAAAGATATGTGGCTACTCTCTGAAAGCACAACGGCAGAGCCAGGTCTAAAGATTTTTTTAAAAGGTTTCTAACGTAGGGGCTTTCCTAATCTCTCCGGGCAATGAATTTCAGATTCCGGGGGGGGGGGGGGGGCACAGCGGAGAAGGCTCTCTCCCTTGCACCCACAAGGTGAGTCTGAGAGACTGGCAAGGGCAAAAGGAGGGCCTTGCCCGAAGATCAAAGTGTTTGGCCTGGTTCATGGAGAGAGATACGGTCACGAAGGTAGGCGGGTCCCAAACGTTTAGGGCTTTATAGGTAAGAACCTGTACCTGTACCAGTATGCAACATCTTATGGAATCCTGTGAAAATTATAAATGCTACACATTAAACAGAAAATCCCAAGATTCCACAGGATGTAGCCAATACAGTTAAAGTGGAATCATAGTGTTATAATTGTGTAGAGTAGTGGTTCCCAATCTTTTTTTGACTAGGGCCCACATCGACCAGGGCCCACTTTGACCAGGGCCCACTTGACCAGGGGCCACTCTTGAACATTAGCACCAAAAGGGGCAGGGCTGTGGAAAGGAGGGGAAATAAAATAAAATAAAGAGGAAAGATGTTCACAGACTGGATTTTTGTTCTCGCAGTCAACTGCTGGGCCATGGTCCACAGGTTGAGAACCACTGGTGTAGAGTGAAAGGGCCCTAAATCTGAATCCATGGCCCTTAATGTTTAGAATATAATTGACTCTACTTAGGTTTGCTTATACAACTTGCCTTGGTTTCAAAGAGACCCTTCCTGAGCCACTCCTGAAGCTCTGACCCATCTTGATTTGTTAGACCTTTGAATCATGACTTCAGAGTCAGCTTTAAGCAATTTAGTTGGTATTTATTTATTAATTATTCACTTGCATATCATTACCCTAGTAATCCCCAAACTTCATTCCACAAGAAAACTTCTGGTGTTCTGTGAGGAACAAAGGAAATAAAGATCCCTATGAGTTCCTGAAGTAACCAGCCATAAAGAGGTGGTCTTCCAGTATGGTTTTTGTCTTTATCCAATTACTCTTTATTGTGATTACATAACTGTGCTGTAGTGTTGCACGAAGTTTCATAGGATAATTTCTAACATACTTCTAATTAATTCCACAAAGATGGTTGACAGAAAAAATGACTGTCAGAGAAAGCTGTTCAACAAAACACAATTTGAATTCCTTTGATGCATGCAATTTTTATTTTTTTCATTCCTAATTATCCACATTATGAGAATTAAGTATAAAGTACTCCAAGTTTCATTTAGAAGAAAAGTGGGCCTTACCAAAGTTGAAATAAGTATCCATACCTCAGAGTTGCAGAACCATATAACTTTTGCAAATGGAAGAGAAGGGTTATTGGAAGTGGCAGCTTACTTTCCCAGCAGAGAATAGGAAATATCCAAAATTCATCTGGCTTGCTGGTCAGATCTGTTGTTTCCACTCAGTGATTAGAGATAATAGAGTATTTAAACTTTAAATATCCTGCATAGTTTTGAGTTGAGCTGAGTTTTATAGCAAGAAGGATAATATAGATAGGTGAACTGTATGCTTTGTATGCATGGAAGCTGTTGTATGGGTTTGAAATCAGCTTTGCAGCCCAGGAAAATGTTGCCTATGGAAGCTGCTGTTCTTTACAACCAGGTGAGTTTTTGGATTTGGATCTACTCCTAGTTCAACATTTGGTAGTGATATGCATACACATAAGTGTCATTGACAAGAACACTTGTTTGTTTGTGGATGGATCACAGGGACCTTTTTTAGTCCTTTTGTGTCCCATCTTAAACAGTCCCCCAAATGTTACTGTTTATGTCAAGGAACTAACGCTTATTAAGGAGGATTGGGGAAAGACAATTCAAAGCAGGAAGATGTTTCTCATGTCAGCAGTAAGATAGAAAGATAGAGTGAATCCTCCTTCCCCTTGGAGCCAAGATCAACTGTATCTTACTTTTCTGAATTGCTTTCTTCCTTTCTCTTCTCCCCACTGCCAAACAACAGCAGCTGGCAGTGCAGGGGAAAGTATCAACTCCATGAGAATTTCATTACTATCCATCTGTTTGATTCAGGATGTCCACTTTCAGTTGTAGGAATAAGTGTAAAGTATTGTGCTTTTTGGATTTTTGGTATTTCTTTGTTAACTTTAGATATATTCCACAGATTTTTGTTTCCTTTTGTCCATAGAGCCATATGCCTCTAAATGTTTGGTGACCATTGGGAGAGGCAGAAAGAACTTTCCTGGAGGAATCGGTGGAGTTCAGGACATAACTGTTGATGTAACACTAATGAGGTTCTGGCAGTCACCTTGCAGTCTATACAGTAACCACCTTTCTAGAATAGATCTTTGTTCTGCCAATCACATGTCTTCCCCATCCAAGCAAAACTAGTTCAAATGAATTCCATCTGGTGGATCCTTTTCTAAAATTGCTGATCATAAACCCCTTTAGGACTGCTTCTGGAAAGACATTGACCAGAGTTACTGAGAAATCAAATATCATTGTTCAATCCTACTAAAATACAGCTTCTTGGTTGTATTAGGACTGACTCATAGAAATATGTGTATGGGAAATAGTGGAAGGAGGTCTATTTATTCAAGTCTTTTTGCAAAAAGTGTGAAACAGAGGAGTAAAGACATTTTCACTCAGCATGAAATATTCATGCTGATAACTTACATAAAACAAAAGATGGAGTGTTTTCTGCAGGGAAATTACCTTCTGTGATGAGCTCCATTTATGCATGATGGAGTTTTAAATTTTTGAAAACCCCTTTGGTGTTCGTCCCCTCACCCCCATTGCAATTCTGGTGGTTTTAATTTCAAGCATATAAACAGAGAACTATAAATGTCTTTGCTAAAAGGGTATGGCCATGTTTAAAGCTGTATTTATTTCATTCACTGAAAACAAAATTGCTTTTTACAATGACAGTGAATACGAAATCAATATTTAGGACTGCAGCTTCATGGAGTTTGTTGAGGTGTGTGATGGAAGTGCTTCGGTTTCAAAGTACCTTTGGTTGAAATGTGTCTTTATTTATTCCCATTTTCATATGTTGCTACTCTGTCTTTGATGGACAAATTTCTATATTAACTGCAACACCCCTGTCATCCCGGGGTGACAAATTACGTTACATTGGGGGGGGGGGGGGGAGGGGAGATTTGAATCAACATTTTTTTTTCTGAATTTATCCAAAAGATTCAGAGGCACATGTTTTGATTCCTAAATGTTTTGTAGGAGTCCTTCCAGCTTAGAATTTCAGCAGTTCATATCTCTGAATTGCCAAAACTTTCCAAAAGCTGAAATCACGTTCAGAATTTCTCACACCTCTACCTTTCACAGTAAAGCATCTCTGGCAGTTTTACTCTTTGAAGAACAAACAACCACTTCAGACAGTTTTAAACTATGCATTTAAAAGTCATATTTGATTAGTATTAATAATTTAAATGTGTTTTAAATTTGTCTTTTAGTATATGTGTTTTTAATAGTTTTATGTTTTATGTATTTATCTAGGTATTTTAACTTGTTGTTTATTCATTCAGTCGTTTCCGACTCTTCATGACCTCATGGACCCATCCATGCCAGAGCTCCCTGTTGGCCGTCACTGCCCTCAGCTCCTTCAAGGTCAAGCCAGTCACTTCAAGGATGCCATCCATCCATCTTGCCCTTGGTCGGCCCCTCTTCCTTTTTCCTTCCATTTTCCCCAGCATCATTGTCTTTTCTAAGCTTTCCTTTCTTCTCATGAGGTGACCAAAGTACTTCATCTTTGCCTCTACTACCCTTCCCTACTTTAGTTTATCATATAATAGTTGCACTTTCCTCCCTATTTTTGGCTGAAAAGCTGGAGTGTACAACTACTATGCTGCAAAAAAAAATAATCTTACTTATGGCAGATGATCTGCATACAGTATTACCAATGGAAGTAGGCAACGTATCCATTATAAACAGTCTAGCTAGTAGCTACCATAAGGGAGACTCCAGGCTTCCCTCTCCATGTATCTTGCTGCACTGTAGTAACAATGACTTTGCCCACCTGTTCATGCCCTTTCAGCTGTAGCACTTCAGTTTCCTGCTTTTGGAGTCAGCTGAATGAAAGTCCATAGCTTAAAGGGGGGTGGGTGGATGGGCAAGTGAAGCTTCACTTGCCTGGATGCCTGCCCCCTTTCAGCCATGGTGCTTCACTTACTTTCTCCATAGTTGAAAGGGGTGTGGGTGTGTGGGTGAGTGAAACTTAACTCACCCATCTCCCTTTCAGTTTTGGTGCTTCACTCAACTGAGTCAGAAAGCACTGAGTTGAAAAGAGTGACAATATCAGCTCTCTTCAACCCAGTGCTAGAGGTGCGCAAAATGGCAGAAATACATTTCAGAATTCACTGAGGTCTGGAAGCCGGGCAACAGTGGGGGAATTTTCCAGACAGCATGGTGAATCCGTGAAGCAACAGGCAAAACCATTGCCCCACAACTTGCATCAGCCCATCACATGGAGAAAAGCATTGCTGCCCGGCTTCTCCCAATCTATCATTTCAGAACATGGAAAGCCTCCCATGTTATCTGGGCAGAATCCCAGATCACACCGTGCCAGGAGACTTCCTTTATGGAGCCCCTCTGTAAGTAGCCTTGTGTCATATGATGGGCTTCATCAGGCTCTGTCAAGGAAGTGTCCTGGAAGCAACCTAGAATGTTTCCTGAAGATAGTGTGATGAGGTCCCTAGTGGCTCATAAATGTATAGAATGGCACCCTCTGAAATTATTACCTTCTTGCCAATGTCATGCCTTTTAATGGGAAACATAACTGAAACATATCTGCTTCTTTCTTAGGACTTGTTTACATTGGCCAGAAAAAAACAGATTCAGTGCAAATTTACCGTTGTCTGTTCCCATGTTGCATGAGGCCTTATTATGAATATCGCAGGATTTCTTTTGCCTTAATATGACTTTGCTTCACTTTAGACAAGGTTGAGATACTCAAGTGTTTGCTGGTAACTCCAAAGTATTCTGGAGTATTGGGCAGTTTGGACAGCTGCATGGGATCTGTTTCAGACTGGTCCTGTGCTCAGATAGACATTGCAAACATCACAGTTCCCATGCACTAATTGTTGCAGGAAAAGGGGATGGCTTAGCTCCATGTTGCTACTGACATTGCTTCTAGCCAACAGAGCTCTGTGTGTGCACTTGGTAATCACAGTTGTGTCTACTGATGTCAGAATAGGGCAGAAAACCATCCACAAATTAACTTCTGCAGAATGTTTAGAATGAAACACCATTGATCTACCCACAAAGACACCACGGTGACTTCATGAAACACCATTCACTGCCTTTATTCAGATTTGTCTGCATGATGATGTTAAGGAGTGAGAATACAGATCTGAAGAAACAATAAGGAACAATGCAACTGCTGGCAGAAGCACATTAACAGGCTAGGAAAAAGCGGCTTCCATTTTATGTATGTTTTGTACCACTACAAATCAACTCATTTCGATCCAAGTCACTTCCACAAATAATGGCTGAGTTTGAGAAGTAGGGTCATGTGTTAGAGCAACTTAGTCCTTTTATTTACCCCAGTTCCTTGGTGGGTTGGTGAAGATGCCTTGCATTTTACAGGCAACATTGGGCTCTAATGGACTCCTTTCAAAAGGTGGATTTAGAAGCCCAGTCACATATACTGTATAAGCACTCTGTATGGGGACTTTGGTTTGAGACACATATCTCCTGGAATATTTTAGGATTCATGCAGTGTGCATTGCAAATTCCCTTCTTCATTTCCCCCCTATAACAACACTACTGTTAGAGTTTATTTTTCAATTGCAAAGAAGAAAAAACTTTGAATCATTAGCATAAAGAAACTGCCACTTTGCAGAGTGGAAGACATTTTGTAGTAGTTGTTTAGCCTTGAGGCTGTTCATTATTTACACACAGGTATATGAAGTATGGGCTCCAGGCAGTTTCTATCATTACTAATGAATGAATAAGTGCACCCTTTTCTTTTAAAACATGTTTCATCAAAAGGACATGTTACACTGCTCTTATCAATAATTACGTGCAAGAAAAATACAAGCCTCTGGGATTATATTGTGTGTTTTGTGTGTGTTTTTAAAGAATATATGTAATCACATTTTATTAAAGGAAAATGCATACAGAGATGATGAATGGTGGTTGCACGTTTTAAGTAATTAAATGATAAAATGCAACATTTTTGAGCCCTGTTAACAATGCGATGTTGAAAAATGCTGTACAGCTCCTAAACAGATAACATCCCATTAAAATGAATAGCATGCGCAAAATAGGGTAGGGTAATAAAAATAGATTGACAGCCTTTTAATAATCAGACAAATAAGAATAAATGAGTTATTCTGACTCTCTCTCTCTCTTCTCAAAAATGTAGAGCATTTACAATATTAGAAAAGTGCTGTTGAAGAAGAATGAGTGGTTGCTATAAATCTGGCACTCCACCACTGTGTCCAGGACAGTGTTGACTTATTTAACTGAGTGGAAGTGCTTTCTTTTTGATGGTTAATTGTGGCAGGAAAGTCAGGAAGAAGATACTGAGTAGCCAGTCATGATAATCTAATTTGACAAAATGAGGTCAAATGGGTGCTTGCCAAGAGGGGCAACCAATAAGTTCTATTTTTGAGATCCTTGAAAAGAACATGATCTTGGTGAATACTTCTATGAAATAACTTGATATGCTCCACTTGGAGAAATATGTGGATAAAAATTCCATGAATGCTTTGATTCTTATCTTACCAGTTTATTATATCAGAATATGCATTTAAACATATCAGCATTGATATCTATAATAATTAGATATCTAAATACATTTTAGAGGATTAAAATGGGGAGCTGAAATATAGCAAGAAACTAGTATATAACAAAATTATGTTTAAACTCCTGAAAATAAACTGACTGCAAAAAGAAACATGAATTTCTTATAGGTGCTTTAATTTAAAGGCAGATCTTGCTTTCTGTCTCCTGTTTGTGTGAGGATTGTTGAAACATTTGGTAGCAAATGGAAAAATGGAGTGGTGGCTGCAATGTAAATCTTGGCAGCATGTGCTGAGGTAAGGATGCAGATCTTCATATATGTTGTTCCTTAAACAAAAACATAATCTAACCTTATTTCTATAATAATAATAATAATAATAATAATAATAATAATAATTTATATTCCACCCTATCTCCCCAAGGGGACTCAGGGCACATTACAATACACTAAAAACACATAGAGGCAAACATTCAATGCCTCACCACAAAAGCCAACAAGGATACAATTAACAACCCACCCAATCCAAACATCAATCATCATCAAACAACCAATTATAAATAAAAGCTAAAATCACATGACTAGTTACATAATAAAGTAAAATCTAACCATAAAAACATAAAAAAAATATTTCCACCATAAAAACATGAACCTCAGTTTAACAAGCTCCCGAAGGTTCACTACTTTTTTTTTTTTTTTAAAAAAATCAAGGCTGGCTCTTCTCTTGAGCTGGTCATTGACTGTAATAAAGTGAACTTGAAACTTGAATATCTGACAGCTCTAGGCCGACCTACCAAGGCTAGAAGACAATGAAAATATCCAATCAAAGATGAAGTAGCTGACTGTCATTCTCTAGTCCTTCTCCTCTCAAATAAATGTGTTAAATGGTTATTTATTTATTGAAGGAGAGGAGGGAAGGGGCCATTTTAATCTCTTTAGGGAGGGCATTCCAGAGGAGAGGGGTGATCGTGGAGAAGGCCCTCCCTCTCCTTCCCACCAGCCGCACTTGAGATGGGGGTGGGACTGAGAGTAGTGTGTATGTATCCATGTTTTTAATAGAATGGCACAGTGTTCATCATTTCTAAAATGAATAGCCAGTAAGGACAAATTATAATATTCAGAATGTCAGTATCTGAAAATACATAAGTCATAATGTGTTACTATTAAGTTTTCAAAAATGCCCCCTCCCCAAAGACTGAAATTGGTTTTATCAGTATCTGTGCAATGTAGCAGAACAAAGGGGTTCGGGTACTGCACTGTTTGTAAAGATGGATTTCAGTATGAACATATACTCAGAAGTAAACCCCCCAAAATTCAGCAGGGCTCCCCTCCAGTTCAATGTGTACAGGATTACAGTCTCAAAGTACTTACAGAGAGTAGGGAAATAGGAAAACCTTAAAACATAAAGATTTAGAACACTATTTAGGCATGTTTTATTGCTTCCATGACCCCCTGGTGGCGCAATGGGTTAAACACTTGTGCCGGCAGGACCGAAGACCGACAGGTCATAGGTTCGAATTCTGGGAGAGTACGGATGAGCTCTCTCTGTCAACTCCAGCTCCTCATGCAGGACATGAGAGAAGCCTCCCATAAGGATGGTAAAACATCCGGGCATCCCCTGGGCAACATCCTTATAGACAGCCAATTATCTCACACCAGAAGTGACTTGCAGTTTCTCAAGTCGCCCCTGACACAAAAAATTAAATTGCTTCCTGTCACAACTTATATAAATGTCTCACTGGAGTATGAGTAATTAGCAGCTACTGTATGGTGATCTCATACTATGTCTGTTCTCATTGTAGTACTGTATGGCAATGAGAGAAATATAGTATGGCATGCTTCTGCAGTGAACTAACCATGAAATAAAAATATAAAAAATACACTGACTCATTATCCTTGGGGCCAATTTGGCATGGCACATACTGGATTGGCCCCTAGGATGGTTCACACAGTCACCTCCCACAGTCCCTGTGGAGGCAGGAGGAATCTCAACAGCTTGATAGTATAGAATCTGGTTTGGCACTGCCAGATGGCCACCTGTACTATTTTCTGTGTCACGGCAGTCTCTGGATATGATATGGGTTCTGCTGGTTGGCTGTCACATACAGTGACATTGGCCAAGACTAGGGTGGGCGGGGGGGGGGGGGGGGGAGAAGGAATCATTCCCTCCTTTCTACCTTCCTTCCTCAATCACCCTTTCAGCCTGCCTGAAATCACTGAGAATTTCAGATCCATGTTGCACCTGAAGATTGCATGACATTGAGATCCTGAGGCCAGAAAATACAGGATAGCAGTGAAAACAGCTGTGACCAGTTATGTCTCAGAACTAGTCCAACTGTTTACATGCGCCCAAAGTCAGGGGATAGTATCAATTCTGTTTCCTGAATTTAGTTAATACAGGGGAAAATGTGTTAAGTTGACCTTCCCCATATTACTCTGGATCAGCTCTTTGTGGTGTTTGGACATCATGAGGTAATCCAAAATCTTTCCAAACAATCTGAATTAAGTGGTTACTGTAGATGTGCTTCTGGGTGCAAATTCTGCATGGAACTAAAATATTCCCCAAAAGGTCCATGCAAGAAAGGGAAGGTGGGTTACTATTGAATAACTTGTCGGACACAATATAAGGTGTCAGGACCCAGATTTCAGGGCCTGGATTACTTTGCCCGAAACCAGGCCACTGACAATAAACATTGATAAAGCACCTGCGACGTCTGACCCTGAGAGGAAACTGCTGATGGATTTGGCGGATGTATTTCATGGGTTTCGCTCTTGATGGGAATTGTTCCTTTGAATGTGGAGGAGGGTATAAAAGGGAGTGCTGGTTGCTGCCCAGCACTCTCGGCTTCTCGTATGTCAATGGATGCTATAGTAAAAGTTTCCAGTGATACCAGAACGTGTCCTGTGTCTTCATTTGGGAGTGGCTATAGCGAGCTGACAATAAGGCATATCTGGAATTGTTTATCTCCCTTTGGTGTCTGGTTCTGTTTGGGTGGTTTTTTCAAAGGCTTGTTATCAACCATGATTTTGGGTCTGTACTAAAAAACAGCTTATGGAGCCTAAACGGAGAATTCTAAAGTTAAGTACAGCTAAAATTGATGTTGCATCGCTCGGGTAATTAAAATAAAACTCGGTAAATATTTATATATAGTGTATTATGTATTATTAACATGACTCTAAATGCAAACTTTTCAGGAAATACTTTTTGGGTCAAAGATCTACTAACCTCTTACTATTCCCAAAGAATTCATTAACCTACATGCAAAATGCAAACATGTCTGATTCATAAGCAACAAAGAAAAATTAATGCTGCAAGCATGAATAGTTTAAAAGCAAATTAACCTGATTTGGATGGCAAAAACACTTGAGTTGTTATTTGGGATCTATACTAAAAACTATTCATAGGCTATTTATCAAATTTCTTTTTAAAAAATCTATGCCTGATTTGCCATTCACTTATTGCAGTCTCTACTGCAGCAATAGACTCCAACTGTGCTGAATCCACTGGAGTATTGCGTTAATCACTAACAAGAATTGCTGCTTTTGAAAGGGACAAGTCAGCACAATATTGAAGATGTTATATTCTTGCAGACCAAAGCATGCTGCAGACAGTTTGTTTCCAGGTTCAATGCCCTAATAAATAAGATGACCCAAGTCCTACAGTCACATAACAGTTTTCATTGGTTTTATATTAGATCTATAGTTCTGTTGTAAGTGAAAGAAGGAGCACAGCTGCCTCACAGAAGGCTACCATCCTAACTAACTTGACCAGAAGGCTGTGTGCTCCACAGGCTAAGCTGGTTTACATGCAGTGCAATTGGACCACATGGGTAGAACTAAAGGCAGACTTGAAAAGCAGCTGTTTTCACAGCAGTCAATCTAAATTTGAATGATAATTGAAAAATGTAATGATCACAGGAGCTGAAAATAGAAATCCAAAGAATGGCTGTGTCTCGATTTTGTGAAAAGAGAAAAATCCAATACCACTAATAAAAAACAGAGGGAACTTGGCAAACGTTTGTAGTAGAAAGTATGCAAATGATAACACAAATAATGAAAAGAGAGCTGTGGAAAGAAGGAGGAATAAATAATCAGCTAGAAAAATCATACCATCAGCATGATCCTTTTTTCGGCTTATTTCTCTGAAATGCTACAAAGGCTTGCGGCGTTATAGTGGCAACAACTTTTGTTTAGTGCAATACAATGTGCTCTATTATTATTCCACCAGGTTTTTGTTCAGCTTTCTTCATTCGATCATGGTGTCCTAAGCAACTTACAACAATTGAAAACATATACATAATAATGAACAGAAACAAATTTGAATGTCATAAATTCTGGCATATTTACAGGTAGAACATCCACATTAGGGTTGCTGTGAAACTGAACTCTGAGCTTGATTCTGATTCACTATTTAAATAACATCATTACTCAGCCATTGTTTTGGGGTTGAAGTATATAATTCTTTTCCACCCAGTGTAATCAGTGTAAGAAATTATCCACATCAGATAATGCTAATGTATGTGTGTATATGTCTAGTAAAGGTAAAGGTTTTCCCCTGACATTAACTCCAGTTGTGTCCGACTCTGGGGGTTGGTGCTCATCTCAATTTCTAAGGCGAAGAGCTGGCACTGTCTGTAGATACCTCCAAGGTCACATGGCCAGCATGACTGCATGGAGCACCATTACCTTCCCGCTAGAGTGGTACCTATTGATCTACTAACATTTGCATGTTTTTGAATAGCTAGTTTGGCAGAAGGTGGGGATAACAGGGGGAGCTCACCTCACTCCCTGGATTCGAACGGGCAACCTTCTGCAGCAAGTTCAGCAGCTTAGCAATTTAACCCACTGTGCCACACCGGTCTCTCTCTCTCTCTCTCTCTCTCTGTATATATATATATATATATATATATATATATATATATATATAACAAAAAGATCAACCCAAAAACATGGGTCGACTTATCCATGTGAATACTGTGCCTTAACTCTTATTAAAAAAAAGGAACCATCTTGTTCTTCTAGTAGAGTGGCAGAAAGCAAGAGGTTAGTATATCCTGGAAGAACCTTAAAGAAACAATGACCCTCTCTACTCTGTCTACCATGGTGCTGCTTCTGGCATGTTTGAATTCCTGGGTGGAGAAATTGTGGAACTGGGCAGGGTTGAATGCCCCACTAAAGTGACATTGATGCTTTCCTGCCTCCATAGAATGATCCTTAACTTATCCAAGAGTCGTATCACAATTTTATCTCCCAAAATGTGTTCTCAACATAACAACAACAACAACAACAACAACAACAACAACAACAACAACCCTATCTCCCCAAGAGGACCAGAGCAGTTTCCAACATAAGGTAAAGCATTCAATTTCCAGAAAGGAAAACCATACAACAAAATTAAACATCATAAAACATAAACATAAAATCCTACTAAAACAACTCAACAATTTAAAATCCAATTTCAATTTTACTCCATCAGATGGGTTCAAAATACCAATGGCCAGAATTACAGAATGGATATGGCCAACTACAACAGGGGTAGACAAGGGCTAGTGCAACAGAATATCATAGGGCCAGGGAAGTGGATAAAGTGCAGAGCAGGGTCCTAGCTGACAGCCAAGGGAAGGGCCTAGGGGCTAGTCATTCTCATATTTTAGGTTGACTTATACACTATATATGGTGTAGGGTTTGTCCTCTTTAGCCATTTGAAGAATCAGTAATAGTTTTAAGAAGATGATGTATTTGGCCTGCAGAGCTAATGCAGAGCCAGCCTAACCTCCTATGGAAGAGAGTTCCAGACTATGGTTCTTTGAACACCATTTTCCTGCTTCTTGGCAGTGGGTTGGACTGGATGGCCCACAAGGTCTCTCCAACTCTATGATTCTATAATTCTATGGGAGAAGGCTTTCTCTCATGTCCTCACCATGTGAGTCTGTGATGGAATCAGGTCAAAGAGAAAGCATTTCCCTTAGGTCATAAAACTCTGGCAGGTTTGTATGGTAAGATACAGTTTTTGAGATAGCTTGCAAAACTTTGAACCTTCAAAGAAAGGCAGGTAGGTTGTTGTGCATTTTTGGGCTGTATGACCATGTTCCAAAAGAGAACAAAAAGAAAGGCAAGTTGTGATTATATGATTTGAGAACATACAATCTGCTTGGTGTTGTGAAAGTGGAGAGGGTTTTCTTTCAATGTCATGGTATTAGAACTAGGGTTGGGAACACTTAAAGAAACTGGGAGAACCAGGACAGAAACAAGCTCCCCCAGTGCAAATATTAAAATATGGAACTCACTTCATTTAGATTGAACAATGGGCACCTTAGGTGCCTTTATTCTGTGTAATTCCCAGCTCCGATCTTTCCACTCCCTGTTTTATCTTTGAGAAGACAGATAGTGTCACCTTGACCTTGAACATTTCTTTATATGCAAGTAAGGTCATACAGTTAACCAGCAGAACTCTCTCTGGCTGAATAAGTACTGTCCAACTTAAACTATGAGAATATTTTCCTTATTATATGTATTTTGATTTAAAGAGGTATTTAAGCAAATTTCATGGAATGGTTTATACCCAAAGATTTCCTCTTCAGCAGATCAATAAAAGACTTGGTCAAAAGGAATGCTGCTAATTCTTGAAAATGTAGAACAACACTTCTAATTTGATTTTGTCTTTCTGTTGAATTGAAAGAAATCTATATTATAAATTTGCCAAAAATATTCCATGGAATTTCATTGCTTTGGCCTGAATGTGTAATCAGAGCTATCCACTAAGTAAATAAATCATGCGCAACACTCTGTAGGAGTTCGGAAAATTTATGTTGGTAGTTGAGAAACCTGCTGGAAAGTTGTACTCAGGGCTCTACATAATATAATTGGGAATGTCAAGTTACATCATTGCAACACATAATGGGTGCACATATTTATGTTACACCAAGAGGAAGACTTAAGCATGTCATATTAGGGTCACTGAATATTTTTTTAAAGTCATTACAAGGAAATGGGAGAATGAATCAAATTTAAAATCAAACACAAGAAAGGACTGATGATATAGATATTTCAATCTTCATTTTGGCTATTTCCTTTTGTCTCCATATTGTCTAGAAATGGAGCATGGATGATGACAAGATTGGCCATCTGGTTCATTTTGGGAGTATAGTTTCTCATGATGATGCAGTGCATAACTTTAAAAATATACATAGTTCAGGTTACATTTTAGAAGGTTATGTTTATAGCACCGAAATCAATGGAGAGCCTTGTGGTATGTGTATTGAAGCATTTGTTAGGATTGACCTTTCCGTGTTTCCAACCCTAATAAATCATGCTATAAGGACACAATGTTTTGGTCAGAAAAGCAGTTTTGATTCACATGAGGCTAGCAAACTGGAATTGCAGCAGGATATCTATGTCTACTGCCAGTAGTGATCACATGATCCCATGTGCATCCAGCTAACAGTTTGCCATCCACCCGTGACTGTAGTGCTCTCTTTAAATGATGGGTAAAACCCATTAGTGCCTCCCGGACATGAGAGAAGCCTCCTTGCAGGATTGCAAGACATCCGGGCATCCCCTGAACAACGTCTTCGTAGACGGCTGATTCTCTCACTCCAGAAGCGAAGAAGTGAAGATCCCACTGCCTTTCCAGTATATACCTCAGTGAAATACGTCCCTTCTGCTTCTATTCTGATATGCAACAAGTCACGTAGTGACGGTGGGTGCTATTCTTCTCTTCTTCCGACCTATCCCCAGGCTGGCACCTTTATTTTTCTATTTCTTTTCTGATCTTTCTTTAATGGCTGTAATTGCAATAAAAATGAAATAATTATAAAAATCTCAAGAATTACTGAGTAGGGCACACAGCAGAGGGAGATGGTTATGGAGTCTGTTTGGAAGAATGGTTGTGTAACCACAGATTCCCGAAGCAGACAATGCAGTCAGGTGTTATACTGAACACTCTACAATTGATATGTATCCATTTAGTCCCTTAACATGATTGTGATGTGATAGCATGATGGTCTGATCAAGTCCTCATTCCTTTAATTCAGCAACAATCTATCACCATAACGGGATACAAGTTTGACACTTTCTCTTATCTCTATTGCAGTGCTTAACTTGTGAACATCTTTATATTTGTGGCAACTATAAAATAATATTTAGGAACACATTAATTTTGATTTTTTTAACAAAAGTAATTAAAAGTAATAAATGTGGACAAAAATTGCAAGTCCTCTGAATCATCCTACAAAACTAACAAATTAAAATAACATGAAATACCAATAATGACTCAAACCATGACTGTTGTTACCATTTAACAATTTATATAAAGGCTTTTAAAATCATTGTTGAAACATTTAACAAATTAGGAACAGAAAATTAATTTTTAATGAATTATTTCCACGCTCTAGAAATCCCTGCCCTATAATTATGCCACTGTTCTTGTATTCACCTGGCTTTCACCAAACAAAGTGAGATATCTCTCATGGCAACAGTCTTTTATCAGTTACTGGCACAAATTAAGGAAATTCAATGGTAGAGACTTTGAACATTCACTGAAATAAGTAGAACTTTTAAAATAAATGCCATGGATTAGTTGCATCACTTTGTTTCTTGGCCCACTTAATTAGCAAGGCAAGTTCTTGAACTCGGGGAGATATACCATATTTACTCAAATCTAATGCTCACCTTTTTGGTTAAATTGCCTTCCCAAAATTAGGGTCCACATTAGATTTGCATACTATGATAATCTTAGTGCTGAGCCAATGCAAAAGGAGAAGCTATTCAGGAGCACCTGGAGCTCCTGTTTGAGGAACATCATCTCTAATTTAATTGCCATGGCTTTTTTTTTCATTTCAGGAGTGACTTGAGAATTTGCTGTCTGCAAGGGTGTTGCCTAGGGGAAGCCTGGAAGGCTTCTCTCATTTCCCCACACAGCAATCTGGAGCTGACAGATGGGAGCTCAACCCACTCCCTGGATTTGAACCACCAAACTTTTGGTCAGCAGTCCTGTCTGCCAAGGGTTTGACCCATTGTGTCACTGGGGGCTCCTAAATGCAGTGCAAACTTACTTACTTTACTTAGTACTTACTTTGCTTAGTCTTAGGCAATCCCTTGTAGCCCAAGGATGATGGTCCTCCAAGTGTAGTGTCTTGGAAGGGGGTCCATAGGTGACTGTGGAGCCCTATTCTTGATCCGCATGTTCTCCCACAGTGAGGACATCGGTTTCCAGGTGGAGGGTGGTCCCGCTCAGGTTGGCTTGATGTGCCTTCCTCTTGGCACGTTTCTCTCTTTCACCCTCCATTCATGCCTCTTCGAATTCTGCAGCACTACTGGTTATGGCAGGCCTCCAGTTGGAGCACTCAAGGGTCAGGGCTTCCCAGTTCTCGGTGTCTATGCCACAGTTTTTAAGGTTGGCTTTAAGCCGATCTTTAAATCTTTTTTCCTGTCCACCAACATTCCATTTTTGAGTTGGGAGTATAGTAAATGCTTTGGGAGATGGGGATTGGGCATTCAGACAACGTGGCTAGTCCAGTGGGGTTGATGGTGGAGGAGCATTGCTTCAGTGCTAGTGGTCTTTGATTCTGCCAGCACACTGACATTTGTCCACCTGTCTTCCCAAGAGATTTGCAGGATTTTTTTGGAGGCAACGCTGATGGAATCGTTCCAGGAGTTGAGTGTGATGTCTGTAGACAGTCCAAGTTTCACAGGTGTATAGCAGGGCTGGGAGGACAATATCTTTATAAACAAGCACCTTAGTCTACCTATGGATGTCCCAGGCCTCAAACACTCTCTGCTTCATTTGGAAAAATGCTGCACTTGCAGAGCTCAGGTAGTGTTGTATTTCAGTGTCAATGTTGACTTTCATGGCTGCCAAGGTAGTGGAAATGGTCAACAATTTCTAATGTTACACCATTAAGTTGTATTTCTGGCATTGCAGAAGGATTGGCTGGTGACTGCTGTTTTCTCAATGTTCAATGAGAGCCCAAGCTTCTCGTATGCTTCTGCAAAGATGTTTAGAGTGACTTGTAGATCTTCTTCTGAATGGACAAGAAGGCTATGCAAACTACAGCCCCTATGACCCAGTAGCATTGAGCCAGGACAGTTAAAGTGGAATCATTCTACAGCAGAGATGCACCCCAAGGTTTTCTTTTCCATCACTGGAAGCTTTGGTATTCTAACACATTTTGTTTTTAAAACATGCATCCACTGTAATGCACATCTTTTTTTGGCCAAATTACAAAGAGTGCATTTTTTTTGCTGCTGCACATTACATCCAGCAACAATTACTTTTTCAGGGTTTTGAAAACTGAGGTGCACATTAGATTTGATGATGTATTAGACTCGAGTAAATATGGGGTACTTACAACGTGTGAAAATTTTAGGAAAATATAACCTAAGAATCCCACATTATCAGATGCCTTAATAGGAGAGTGAAGCTTATAGGAAATTTAATTAGATATACTTGAGAAATACTTTTTCAGAAAATATATCCCATATTATCCTACTGTGCTCCTATTTATCCATTATTTTTATCATCTCAACCACTTTCATTCTGTTGGGATAAAACTTTTATATACTGAAGTTTAATAATAAACAAAAGCTCTAATTGAATAATGAGCAAACGAAAATAACTCATAAAATGAATAGTGTATAATGCATCGCTGGTGATATTATTAATGGTGTTCATAAGCTCATAAAATTAGATGTATTGAGCCAGAAATTATACAACATACATTCAAATGTAATCATTTATATTAAAGATGTAATTATAGTTCTCAAATTCATGTATTCGTACTTGATCAATGTTACATGTGATACATGATTAATTGTAATGTATATCAAGATGAAGGAATATTTTATCCATTTCAGTTTTTTTAAAAGTATCTATTTTTCTGAATTTATGAGTTTATTTTTGATAATAATGTTTATTTACAGTCTGAATTACAAGGAAGCAACAGTTTTTAAGATAAGAGAAGATGTTCACCACACATTCATGATACATAGGTCTAAGATGGGGCTTCCAGATGCTGATGAATTTCTGCTCACATCTTCCCTTGTATTGTCGAAGCTTTTCATGGCCAGAATCACGGGGCTGCTGTGAGTTTTTCAGGATGTATGGCCATGTTCCAGTAGCATTCTCTCCTGCTGTTTTGCCTGCATCTGTGGCTGTTGCAGTTCATTGATTTGTATGCCTGAAGCAGATTTTCAATCTGTTGAACATAATCTGGTCCATTGTAGTTACCTAGAAGTTACAAACATCATTCTTGTAGGCTGTCCACACATCATGTTCTGCACCCTGTAGAAGACCATCAAAGTGACTATCCTCCATCACATCTTAGATTTGTAGGCCAATGAAACCACCTTCTTTTATCTTTGTATCACTTATGTGTGGAAACAGCTGCATAAATAAATTAAGGCTTCACTTTGCTTGTTCATTGCCTTAATGAAGTTCATTAGTCCAAGTTTGATGTGTAAAAGTGGAAGAAATATCTTCTTTGGATAAACCAATGGGTCATGTATGACATTCTTCTGCCAGATAACCAATTGTAGGGAGGCCAGTCTTTTCTGATATAATGTAAATCTCTTGATTGATTGTTCCACTCACTAAGGAAACAGCAACACTTCATGTAATCAAGCTGCAGGCCAAGTAGAATTGTAAATACTTTAAGATCACCACACAAATTCCACTTGTGCTTTAAATATTGAAGGTGGTTCAGCAGAAGTTGCATGTACTCATATGATTCTTCCATATGAATAGAATGTCTGACAGATTTAGAGGGGTAGGTATTGCCACTGTGCAGCAAAACAGCCTTCAAACTTAAGACTGATGAGTCAATAAACAATCATCATTCTGTTGGGTCATGGCTGTACCTGAGAGCACAAAATAATCTGTTGATGTCACAGCAAAAGGTCACACTGGCAACTTGGCTCAAATATTTTGTCAAATCTTCATCAAGGTGGTGAAATTTTGAGATTTTCATACCAGATGACAACAGATTTTTATGGTATTTTAACAGACTGACTCTCTGTTACATGTTACATAGTGTTAGTTATGGCTGTCAAAGATATTAGCAATCTAAAAATATACAAATTACTGTTGAGCAAGAAAATGTTTCAAAATTTTACAATAATTGTAATACACAATTGGTTGTTTCTCAAAAATCTTACGTGATGTCATAAATCTATTTAGTACACAAAAATGATAAAGGAAACAAAATACCTGTTTTCCAGTGTGAATGAAAGGAACTGTTTCCTGTGCCTTCTGGCATTTTTGTACATTGGTTGAGGTCTCGGCAAGATGCCTGTATCTTTCTATCTTCAATTTGAAATCCCAGTCTATGAAGATCTAAAATGGGATATATTCTTGAGTTCACTTATTACTTCCATTAACCTCTTTTAACATTCCATGACTATGCCTTGATTAAATTGTAAAAATAATCTCTTCTGTAATTTCTTGCAGTGATATACACATAAAGAGCTACCTCATTCCATAGGTACCTATGTACTCCCTAGGATAGGAGGACCTTCAAAATATATGGGGAGGTAGACAGACCCACTACTTGTTAAAATATGTGTGACCAATTACTACAAAACAATATAGAACCATAAAATTGGAAGAGACTTCATGGGCCATCCTGATGAATTTCAAAAGCCCCATGCAGGAGTTGGCTTACTCTGAAGTAGGGCTAATTGTGAAGGTGTGTAAGGGGCATACATGTAAGCTATTGAACCCTAACATTCTTGGCTTGTACCTTTCATATTTTGAATTTGAAATCCTACAAAGGCAAGTTCATTTGCCTTAATGTGCTTATAGATTTCTAATTATCAGAAACTGATAAATTAAGGTCTACATGTATGTTGGTTCTATATTCTTCCCAAAATACCTATAGAGCTCTCTGTTGACTTAGATGTTCTCTGTTTTTGCTCCTCACTTTCCCACTATCTATGAGCACAGGAGCTCCACATAGGGCTAAAGATTGTTTGAAATGAAATATCACAGTTTGCTTGGTTTAAAGTACATATTTTGCAATATGGAACAATTTAAGCTAGGATTTCCCATTTATTTGATCACAATAAAGAGAGTTGCTGCATGAGGGGTGTCTCTTGGGTTTCTTTTTCTACTGAAGTGTCTCTTAATGCTTTCATAGTCAAGATTCAATGAAGGTCAAAGCAGTAGGAAGTGTCTCCACTGATTTAGATAAATGGTAGCTTTATTGAATGGATTGCTTTCCCTTTTATCAAATTGAAGACTAACCACAGGATTTTACTTTAGGCAGTGTGACAATGTGCAAATATTTCATAAGCCATAGTGGGGGTTATTAACTTGGCACCAATTTGACCCTTCAGGGCAAAAATGTCTGCTTCTTAAGAGGGTTTTATATTACCATACAGATGCCATAAATACTCTAAATACCTGGTAGTGGTGATTTATTCTTCTGCCGCTTTGATACTATACAAAGCAGATGTTCAAAGCAAAATTGGAAATGTATTAATTTACTTCCTCTCTATTATTTAAAATAGCCTCAGAGTTCATGTTGCAGTCATTTTTTATTTGTTTAATACTGTAGATTCCATAATCAGGAGGGCATATTCATACTTAAATATAAGGTCATATATATTAGGGCTGGATTCATTGGTAATTATTTAGAGCCTTTACAATTGTAGAATTTGTTGTTATGTTCCCTCAAATTAGCTTAGATTTATGGAAACTCTGGAAAAGATTTTGTAATCAACTAGTCCACTGAGGTTTTGAAAATCCATGGTTCTGTCTTTCATGATGAAGTCAACCTGTAGTACAGGTTTCCTCTTTTCTTTCTACATTCATCTTAATCAGGGGTCCCCCAAATTAAGGCCTGTGGGCCAGATGTCACCCTCCAAGGTAATTTCCCTGGCCCCACCCTAAACTTTAGATTTAAGGCCACCCTAAGTCTGAAATGACTTGAAGGCACATAACAGCAATCCTAATTAACTTGACTGTCTCATTAGCCAAAAGCAGGCCCATATTTCCCAGTGAAAGAGTGGTAAGTTTATCGTGGTTAAAATTGTTCTTCATTTTAAATTTTGTATTATTTCATGTATATATTTCATATAAAGCAACAAACTACACAATGGCAAACACATGTTGACAGTAATATATAAGCTAATCAACAAACAAATAAAGAACAACTCAATATATTATAAACCAACACAAATGAACAAGGCATAATGTCTCTCTCTCTCTCTCTCTCTCTCCCCCCCCCCCTCTCTCTCTCTCTGTGTGTGTGTGTATATATATATATATATATATATATATATATATATATATATATGGTTTTATATTGAGGGAGAATAGGCTCAAGGTTCCTGTGTGAAAGAAGGAGCATGCATATATATATATATATATATATATACACACACACATATACATACATACATACATACATTCATACATATACATATACACACACACACATATATATAGAAGCCACAAGAAAAAATATGGAAAAAGTCAAAGAGATGAACAACAAACAACTAACAGAGGCTTTTAAATTATTTTTATATTTTTATAAATATTTGTTTTTAGGGAGAAAGGCTGCTAGACTAGTGAAGGAGTATAAGCCAGAGGGCACACATATGCATGCATTCACACATAAGCCAGGTGAACTGGGGTAGGAGTACACACAAGCCTGAGGATAGGGCAGGGGAGGGAAATAAATGAGTCAGTCAAAGATAAATGAGAAGTAAGCTTTTTTTTTTTTTAGTAAAATAAAATATTTTTTGGGAGAGAAGGAAGGTGCAGGATACAGTAGAGAAGCAAGAAGATAGATAGGACAGGGGAGGAATTGAATTCTCCCCATGGGGACTCGGGAGTAAGGATATCCCCTCCCTTTACTAAGCCACCCCAAATATTTAAACAAACACCCCCAATGCCTTTTCACAGCCCCCCAAATGCACTCCCCCCCAAATGCACCCTACCCCACACTATGAAGCTTCTTCTCTTTCTTAAAAAGATGTCTGAATCTCGCAAGAAGTGATGGTGGAGCGCAAAATATTTTTAAAAAGAAGGAAAGATATTAAACTAAGAAAATTTAATTAAATTGCCAAACAAAAAGATTGGAATTGAGTCTAAAAGCAAGTGATCCTAAGCAGTAATTGCACTGAGATAGAAGATGGAGCTAGCTAGCACATGATCTCTCTCTCTCAGAAGCCAGAACGTCACAGGAAAATGGTGGAGCTAACCCTGGTGTATATAGACCAACTTGGCAAAAAGACACATGATCTGTTTTTTGCTCAGATTGTCCTAGACAAGGGCGGGCGGGGGGGGGGGGGGAGGAATGGGACTGGACCCCATGTGTGTGCCTCTGCTGCCATAGCCCAGCCGAAAGGAACCGAAAGTAGCTATTTTCAGCCGCCATGTGGTCCGTTTTGGTGGAGTAAATTTGATCCCCGTCACCCACCCCATTTCCAGACATTCCATTGCCAAATCTGTCAAATGTCTTGATCCTGTTTTGAAAAATGGCACCATGCACAGCCCTATAGCTAATTATGTGTGATGATGGCAGAACATTAGTAGCAATTAAATTCAACTCACAAGAATTCAACTCAGAATTTCAAACAGGTGCAATAGAGAATGAAACAAGATGGATTTGCCAAAAGTAAGCAAGGTAATGTTAAGTCCTCCAGCATACGTAAAATGAACACTCATATGCTATGCTTTTGCTCCATGTTTGCACTATATATATATATATATATATATATATATATGATAAAGTTGTAACTTCATCAAAATCTAAGATTGCATGTCTGGCATCATTATTCGCATGGAAGAAGTTGGGAGAAGGTTTCTGGGACTTTACTTGTTTCCCAAAGTTTTAAAGCAGAAAATACGGAAAATACGGAGCTATCATAAATGTCGCATAAGATCATGATCAAGTATGATATAAGCACATCAATCGTTTTCTTTCTCTTAAAGGATAGGCTGAAAAAAGGTAAACTTTAAAAATAAGAAGTTGGGGCTCACCAGCAATTATGGAAACCAAAGCCAGTGACCATTTATTTTATTTTCCAACCCATTTATGAACATAACTGTTTTCAACTTTATATGTATACATGGTAACTTTTATCTTCAAAGGTTATAGAGCTAAAATATCTGATAAAGGCCATTGTAAGGGACCATTTGAGTCTTTCAATCCTATTGTTGCCCTTGTGTTTTGAACACTTCATAGGGAGCACAGCAGTACAGTGCTCTGTGGGAGGTCTATTTGAAAGAATTCTTAGCATCTATAAAAAAAAGCCCTATACTGCTGACTGTGCATTTTTAAAAGGTCTAAAACATGAACTTTCAAAAAGGCAGTATACAAAAGTACACAGACTTTGATGTTTATTGTTTCTTTGTCTTCAGAATGTTCAATGAAGGTGAAAGAGTTTGTGGATAGAATGACCTATACAGACATAACCTTTGTTAATAGGTTATATCCATTTGAATGGGATTTAGCCTTTCTGTTCTCTGGCAAAACTATTTAAGTGAAAATGAAAACGTATCAATCTCTTAACTATACCCCACCCCAATTTTTCTGCCTGCCATTAGGCCAGATTAAAGATGGTTATCTTGGGACATTACCACATGCTTGCTGCTATCCCACATTAACTGCCCAGCTGTGTTAAGCCACAGTTCTGGGTGGGTAGCATAACCCTACCCCACACTATGAAGCTTCTTCTCTTTCTTAAAAAATATTTTTGCAGGCAATTTGTAATTGCAAAGTCTTGGGTGATTTAAAAAATATCCAGTGAGTGGGATGTAGAGGATTTTGCCACATAATTAACTACTCACTGCACAAAGTAAGTCCTATGACCTCATCACACAGGCTTTATTGCCTGCCCTATGACAGTTTGACCTCCCTTCAGACACAGAGCCTGACGGTTCCCATCACATGACATAGATCAACTCCATGCCTGAAGTGAGGCTTCCATATTTCATAGAGAAGAACGGGGTGTGGGAGGGAAGATGTGTGGTGATGCTTCTCTCCGTGGAATGAGGTAAGATGTGATGCAGGCAATGGGGAACAAGGTGATGGCTTCCCCATGCCCCTCGCTGGATTCGCCACAATCCATGGCAAATCCCCCCACTATAACCTGCAAGTAAGATCTCAATGTGATGAGGTCCCTAAAATTATGATGCCATCAGAGCTATTGATGGGTTTAGTCCATTATGGCTTCATTGTGGGGAGGTGATGGACAAGCTATGGGTATTGCATAAGCTATTTTGACTTTCCCAAAATATGTATGACTGCTTATTCTCATTCTTATTATATTAGTGGCCATTGAAGATTGGCACAAAAAAAAAAGACACAAAAAGTTCAGTATAATTCACTTTCCCTCACATCTGTAAAATCCAGTTTACTATAAAAATGGCTTTGGATCATTTTGGAGAGTGAATTGTGAGGAAACACACAAGTGCTGGTTTGCTACCCCTGTGCATCAAAGTTCTGGATGTTCCTCTTGCAAGCAATATGTCATGCATTTCTATCTGTCTGCACTCAGCCCGTCCCACCCTCTTTTCTGTGCCTTATGAAACCTGAAACCTGTCTTCTTTTCTGGCCCAGATTAATAGTCTTCAGAAATTTGTCTCAGACCCAATAAAAATCATTCACTAATTAATTACTACAGAGGATATAACAACAGATCATCCCTGACTATTAATGAGCAATAAGTGTAACAAAAGAATGGGTAGCTAGAAAATAACTTGCTGCATTTCTTCTAAATCCAAGTTCATTAAATGTCCAAAATATATACATTTATTACTAGGTTTCTTTTGCATGTACTAGAGTTTTGTAAATGATGGTGAGCATGCTTTGTTTGGCCAATTCTGAGTGTGCACTGGAAATCCTACTCTGACAACAAATCATAGAATTAGGGTTTCTTATGTAATGCAAAGTGATACAATACTGTGACTTTCCTAAGATATGTATGCTTGCTTATGCTCTTTTTTTATATTACTGGGCATGGATGATTAGCAAGAAGAAGACAAAAAAATCAGTATAGCTCATCTCGCATCTGAAAAATCCAACTTGCTATAAAAAGGGCTTTGAATCCTTTTGGATAGTCAGTCGTGAGGAGACACAGAAGTCTTGTGTGATTAATCATTATGACAAGACAATGACAATAATGGATTCAAATGTAATCTTTATTCTCAATGTCAATAAAGAAAACAGTGAAAACATCTTTTCCAAATTGCCATGTAATCTGAATTAGTTGCTAAGTGCCAGGGTAAAAAGAGTTTTGTATTTCTAATATTGCATACTTAAATAATAAACAAACAACAAAAAAATTGATGAGGGCATAGCTTTGCCCTCTTTTTTGTAATCTTGCCAAGCTTAAGAGCTCTGAATTCATTTCCTATTCAGAAATGTACTGACAACCTGAGCTGATGAGTGAACCCAGGCTGTCACTAAACAGTCTTTATGGCTTTAATAAATATCACCATTTATCCCACTTCTAATATAATACTCATATTAGCTTCTATAATAGCATTTTAGCATATTAATATCAGAAGTTCCAGATTCAGCCCACCTGTCTCCCTGTGAATTTGCATTTCTCTTTATTGCCCACTATATCTGCTGCATGAGCTGTCATTTACTCTATATCCCTTTTACAGTCATTTCATTTGACTTTCAAGAATCCCTTGGAGAGCTGTGTCAGCATCATATTTGGATACATATGGTAAAGCATGGTTTAAAGGGTGAAATTTCCCATGTATCCCAGGGAGGATAAACAGTTCTGGGCTTATATATTTGATTTATAAAGTGCTACCCATAATCTTTAAAAGATGCTTCTCATTTCCAGTCTTCAAGGCAGAGCATCATGAAATATGGTCCTCTGACAGTTCAAAGTAACTAACTTTACCTGAAATAATGCTCTCCAAAGTATATTACCATCTGACCTTTAGAATACAGTTTGCAAGGACTAATATATTGATTCCTGAGTGTTTAACTATTGAGGAATCTAAATGGCATTTAACAGCTTAAGGTCATTAGATACAGCCAAGAACTTGGGAAGAAGATAAGCAACAGCTGGGAATGCCAAGGGAGAAATGTCTCTCTCCATATTTCCTGATCCAGTCCTGTATTAATGAATGGATGAATAGTAGGCAGAATGCATATATAGAGGTAAACTGTATCTAAGGACAATCTCATATTGTAGTGCAGGTGTGGGCATAATCACTGTGTACCATATGTCCATCCCAAGAGCCACCTCCCTCTCTCCCTCCCTTCCTCCCTTTCTTTCTTTCTTTCTTTCTTTCTTTCTTTCTTTCAGACAGCAGGGTCCATTAACTTCTGGATGTGTTCTTGGCATTTGTGAGTCTTTTCATCTTGTTTTTACCCTGTTATTTTTTTTACAAAGCAGAAAGTTACAATTCTTTTGGTAATGTGAGTGTGGGACTAAAAATACCACCAAATATGGCAAAATAGCTAGAAGGCCTCCCTCCCCAAGGTGTGTGAAGATATTATTGGCTATTTAAGACCAAATAAATTGTTTACACACAGATCCCATGGCGGGGCAGTGGGACTGGCGTAAGGGATGATAAGAGGGTGCAGATCTCAGTGTCCTGCATGTAATTTTGTAGCTCTCCCCAGTCCCTGCTATTTTTCTAGCAGCAATACAATAATAATTAAATGGTTAGAGTTATTCTTAGGACTAGGACAGAACCCCATAATTTAAAATGAAACCCATTTCTAGATCTTCTTCATTGTTTCTGGCACTGGGGCCTCAGTTTATTCACTCCTGTTCTATACAGCCAGTCCCCCATATTCAGCATTGTATTTAATGGGACTTCAGCATTTATGGATTTTGGTATCCAAAAGGTGTCCTGGAATCCCAGTACATGCCATGGACCCACTGTATGCTGTATTTTTTACCTTTTGCAAGAAAATCATACTTTATCATTGGAATAAGGTTCAAGATGATGTTCAGAAATATGGAAGGCTGGCTCTGTTATACTGTATACTTTCCCCATAAAACACAAACAAATCCATCACGAGAAGGAAGAAGCAATATTTTGCATTGCTCCATTATGCCTTGGGCCAAAAGCAGAAGAAAACCCACTCTAATTGCTACTGCCCTGGACTTAGAAAGAAAGAAGAGGACGTTTCTGTGGGCTTAATCTCTTCTCACATTGTTTTTTATATGTGTCATGTCGTAATTAGACTGTAGGTCTGAGAACATGGAATTGTTTCATTCTCCTCTTACTGGTAAAGCAGCATGTACACATATATAACACATGGCACTATAAAAACAAAATAACATCAACAACAGCAATATAAAACACACGAGTAAATTAGCTAGAAAAACATCTCAAACAAGGTGAAATAAATGTGTAATAGGAATAAAGCAGGGATATAAATATTTATACATTTCATTCTTACAGATAAAGAATAGAGAATTTTGATTTTTTTCCTCCCCATTATGTAGTTTTCAAAAATTGTTGTGTACTTTTCACAAACTATTTGCAGTT
This sequence comes from Anolis sagrei, assembly GCF_037176765.1. NCBI lineage: Eukaryota > Metazoa > Chordata > Lepidosauria > Squamata > Anolidae > Anolis > Anolis sagrei. The sequence continues at coordinate 39,922,528 of NC_090025.1, forward strand.
AGGGACTTTTCCTGGCAAAAAAAGTGCATAATTGCCTTCTTCTATGTCAGAAATGGTTTTTCTGCACAGAAATATTATTTGTTCTGAACTAATGTTGATTTTGTATGCAGGAAACCTTTCTTGTCTGCAGAAACATTGTACAGAGAATGCCATATTTTCCCCTCTACAAACAACCTTGTGTTTTCAGACAGTATAAATTCTAAACTATAAAGGATAAGTTCTAAATTGTCATTTGGAATCCCATTTGGTTTAAAGATGGAAAATAACATGAATGAATACATGCATTGTTTTCTGTCTATTTCCAAAGTTTTCTGAAACGCACATAACACATTTTAAATGTTATTTTCATTCTTAGAAGAAAGTTGTATGCAGTTCCTTGAGTATTGCTAAACACATAACCCAATATCTTTTCCCCCTACAAACAGCAAGGGAACATGGTCTGTTAGAAAATGAAGGGGTCACTTTAAGACTATTTAGAATTTTGTTACATGAAACATACAGGACATTGGTCTTGTGACTGAGCTACAACCAAAATTGACATATGGCACTGCTGTTTCTGCTATGAACTCACTAGCTAGCCTTGAAACGGCTTCTCATTTCCCAAGCTGCCGTAGTAATAGTTCATTACCTGAAAGGATTGCTGAAAGTATCACAAGTAGATAATGCATCTCGAGTGTTTTGAACCTTTGCAAACACTATACAAATGTCAAGTATTAGAGGCCATGATGGCTGCCTTTCCAGTATATACATGCCATGGTGACTTTCTAATGGGAGGATCTTTGAACCTAAATTTCTCTTTTTGAAATTAATGAGACAAGTACTTGGTTTTGGCTCGTGTTACATATATGGAGTGCTGCTTAGACTATTAGTGTCATAAAATAGCCTTGCTTATTAATCTATTGCCTAACTCCTGGCATCCGTCACATAGAGTCAGTGGGAGGGTCAGTGGAATGAATGAAATGATGCATATGGCTCACCTTCTGTTTTTTATATCAGATCTCAGTGTGAGTGAGTGAAACAATCCAAACTGCTCTAGCAGTATAGAAGTGTTTTTAGACAACTGACATGGATGTCAGTGTGAAGCTGAGAATACAAGTCTGACAAGGATATGAAAATCTCTTGTGAGTTGGGGGAAGATACCTTTACAATATATGTCAGATCAGATAAAATCTGCAATGTTAAAATAGAATAATAAAAATAAAAATAATTAAAATAAAACAATCAAGTTATAAATATAGAGATTAATATTTCTATCAGGAGCAGGTAAGCATTCATTTTCATAGTGAAATATATATAACAGCCTTTGTCCTTAGAGGTAGGCAGCAGATAAAACCTCTAGTGTGGGCTGCCTAGCAACTAACTCATCTAGCGAAGGTGAAGAAGAAGTTAATCTCTTTAGTAAGCAACTGTAACTATTAATTTAATTAGTAAAGGCATTGTAGCATGAATCATCTTGGTACACCAGCAAATTTTTTTAATGAGAATTCTGAAACTCTAACCTTGAATGGGCACATTAGAGACTATCTCTGTATTATAGTTGATAGACGGCATCATTATTGAAAGCCAAGGCTGCTATTTACTGAAAAGGGATCATTGTAAGTAGAGTGGGGCATCTGATGTCTCCTTAGTGAAAAAAATGTTGTCTAACATAAGGAATTTTCTTTTTTAAAGATAGGTCTGGGGCTGAAGGGGGAATTTCTTAGTTATTTTATATTCTCTTACCATTTCTTTCAAGGCCATTGACTACCTTGCTTCCCACATGAGACTGTCAAATAATTCCCCCATTATCAATGTAAGCACTAATACAAAAGGCTTCATGGGGCGGGGGGATAAAATAATATTTTAATTTTTTCTATATTTGAAAACCTTGTGCCAAACAGCAGGCTTTCTTCCTCCTTCTGCATGAAGAAAGCTCATGTGACTGAGCAGATGATTGATGCAATCTGCACAGTTAGTGCCAATCACTTCTGGAGGGAATAAGTAAATAAATATACTTCTCTCTATGTTAAAGTAAAAAAAATCAGTCTTGCACATTGGAATTACATAATCAAAGAAATAAAGATAAATTGCTGGAGAAACTGGGAGATGCTTTTGTATTGTGTGGCAACATTTCTGTTACAACCTCTTCTCATGCTAGTTCACCCCAACTCACCATGTTAGCAGTGCAGCAGTCCAACACAGCCAGGTTCATGTTGTTGTAGACCAGAAGGAGTAGGGCTTCAACAGAGACCTCTAGGAGTCCAGCAGTTAATGTCTTTGCAGCACATCCAACTACAGGAAAATATCCATCCTGCTCTTCAATGACATAGAAATGATCATGTTGTGGGAGAGTGGTTGTGCTGCTTATAAGATGAGTTTGGGTTAGATTTTGATTGTTGTACAATTGGAACAGAATTCAGACCTCTGTGACAAAAAAGTGAGATGTCATGGTATAAGTAAAACTTATAATTCAACTGGAGGTCCTCCAATGCATTTGCTTTAGTAGCTTTAATTCCTAGAAGCTGTTCCAGGAATAGCACAGAAATCAAATCAATTATGAAATTTACAAGACTAGACTCCTCTTCAGGTGTGTTGCAATCTATTTAAAGTAAGAAGGGGCTCATGGGAAGGGCCTTCTTTCTCTGTTCTGCCATTTTTATTGACATATCTGGGGTGAAAACATGAGATGACATACATGGCAGCTGTTCCTGGGATCTGAAACTTTCTTCTCAGAAAGGTTGGTACTATATTTTATGTACCTGCTACCGAACCTCAACTTGGAAACAAAGTTCTGTGACATGATGTTCACCTGCATTATAGGGTGCATATCATGGTCCAGGGACTCATCTCTACTTCAGATCAGAATCTAAGCCAGAGGAAAGCCTCAGGCTCCCTGTGCAGCAGTGATCCTACTGTCTCTTTCCACTCACTTGTCCTTATGATGATGCAACAACTGTTGCAGCAGTATTTTGTATCCTAAATGATTAGCATTCCCCACATTCCTCCTTTCTCCTTTAATGTTCATTTCATAGTTACCAGGACAGTAATTTGCATGCTAGTAAAATACTAGAAAAAAGAGATGCTTCCAGGTCTCCCGTCCTTTTTTTCCATAGCTGCTGTAGGTTCCCCAAGTTTAGGTAAGTGGAAAAGGGTGGTAGAACAGAAGTCAAGAGCAACAGGATCTTGGAAGTTAGAAACTCCATTAAATCCTGGATAATATTGTCCTAAGGGATCTTCCCAGTTTGGGAGTGTTCTAGTAAAGAACTGGCCCATTCCTGGTATTTTTGTAAAATATATTCAACCAAGTCTCAACTAAATTAAGGGAAATTCAGCTATTTCTGTTTATCTATCCAGACTGTGAAAATGTTGAAGTATGGAGTATAAAGAAACAGACAAGCAACCAACCAGCCAAATAAACAAAATGGTCCTTCAAAAGAATACAGTTAAAGGAAAGCAAGTTCTTGATCTTGATTGACATGAGCATTAAAAAGAAGAAAATATCCCTAATGACAACCCAATAATATGGCTTATAAAAAGAAGAAAACAAATCTTATCCTCTAAATCAGGCTTGACAACTGAATTGCTACTGTGAAAAAGAGCTGAAGAGTTTGTGCTAAATAATGATTGAAGGAAAGAGACGTAAATGCTGGGTAAAGTTTTGACTTTGATATACATCTTCTCTTAATGTCAGCCACCCAATTGGAAGATTCCAGTCCTGTAAAATAACATTGGAGCTTCTATGGTCTCTCTGTCTGTTTTTCAATCTGTCAAACCATCTGTCTGTACCTCCACCACCACTGTGTAAGTGAAAATCTTGATTTTTTAAGAAACATTTTTTTAAATTGTTAGAGTTGGTTTGCTTTGTGCTTCTGTTGGGGGCTCGCCTTCCAACTTCTCAGTTGTTGTCTACCATAATCTAACAGTGAAATACAGGATCATCTGACTGTTCAGCATAAAGATGGACTAAATAACTGAAGGCCACTAAATCCTAACAATAACAAATGCTGTAGACTATATTTTAGAGGAAAGAACAGGCAAAAAACTTCTGGTTTGCCATACATCTACAGGTGACTTGAAGGTACGTACATACATACATAGATAAACTTGTTTGAAGCCTGGGCTGACTCAGTGTTTGTTCCCTCTTTCCTAGCCCTAGACCATACATTTTTATAGAAATCAACTTCTCCTTCATTGAAATTTGGGCAATACTGTTGCTTGTAGGCACATTTCTATTTCCTAAGAGGGAAAATAGTTTGGCACTAAAGGGTCACATATGTAGAGAACAGGGTTGATCTGGATTGTGGGTAAAGTTGTTTGGGTTCTTTCTCTTCAATGGGCATGTTAAAAGTGAAGCAGTGGGAATAGTCCGAATATATTTTTTGCATACTTCCATGAAAATATAGTTTGGGGGTAATCTACAATTTAGGAGGAAAGGGGCTCTGAGTTAAGCCTGGTTATAACTGAAAAGGATACACAAAGAAAAGAATGAGTGCTGTTAATCCATGCAGCACATGTATCCCATTTACAGTCTGCCCACCCCACCATTGGTGGGGTGGAAGTAAAACATGATGTGGATTGCCCAGGCCTCCCTCTCTCTGTGTGTGTAGGGGACCTCTCTTGGAGCAAATCTGAGGGTTTCCCCTATCTTATAAAATCTTTGGGGGGAAGGGCCCTCACTTCACTTTCCATTAAATGATCAGTCAAAGTGAGCAACTGGTGGTGTTATATTGCCTCTGGGTTCAGGTGTTTTGCCCAAAAGTAGGCTGATGAGGTAGTCATGAGTTGACATCTGATTTCAGTTAGACCTGCATCACATTACTCTCCCTCCCCTTTGCTCATCCCTACACACAACTCACTTAAAAACGTTACAGATGAGATAAAATGACACTAGTTTTAACCAAATTTGCTATGCTTGCAATATTTGGGCAGAACACATCTGACCTCTCAAGATTATTTTTGTCTAGTATTCTTTTCACCAGGGCTTCTACCACTCAAGTAACATTTCTTCATCTATTTTAATGTTGTTGAATATTCTTCATTTAATTCCTTAAGAAAATTTCTTGAAGGAGTTCAGGGAACCCTTAATTCCAGTTACCAGAGCAGTGTATGTGGCAGATTGTCCTGATCTTAGTTTTCGAAAATCATGTAACAGAAGAGGATTCTATGAGCAGAAGAGCATTTCTGTTGCTGAGAGAAGTTATTCATAGTCCTAATTTATTGCTAAAAATGTTTGGATGGCAGTACTAGCAACCATGGAAGCTTCCACATTTCTATAACATACCTTTTAAGGACATAGTGCAAACGAGAATGAATTGTTCTTAGGCACAGAAGTATTACTTACAAGATAAGCAAATTATTTAAGCACAGTTTAAAGAAAGGCAAAAATGGAGAAATCTTATTAAAAGCTTTGCAATATCATTAGATGAACGAAGCACTAGTGTCCAATTTAAATGAAAGAAATGTGCAAGTAATACATTATTAGCCAATTGGGCTGAATAACAGTCCTGTGACTGTTCCTTTCAGAATTATTCATTGAAAAGAAAAAAAAAGTCATATCAGATTCTCCTTTTGGACCTAATAATATTTCAGATCTAATAATGTATCATTAGAATTTGCAGCATTTGTTTATTCCATAACTTCTTGGAATGCTAGATACCAGAAGTGATTCTATTACAGAATAGATATATATTTCTTTTACCCGCTCTTTTCAGTTGATTTTCTCCTTTACATTAAGATCAAACAAACACTACTGGCAAGGACAATCTATTTTTGTAAGCAAATTCGGATAAAGATACACATGGATGGTTAGCACCTGTAGCACCTTCTGTGAAGCTGCAGGCCCAAACATACTTACCTGGACATAAGTCCTGTTGCCATAAAGCTAATAACTATTCCCAACTTGAGTAGAAGCATTAACTCATTGGAGTCAATTTAGCAGTTGCTGTTATGTGCCAGTAGTGCTCTTAATGTAAACGAGAAAGCAAACTGAAAAGAGAAGGCAAATATAAATCAAGTTGACTTCAATTTATGGTGAACTTCATCAGTTGCCCTTCTCAGGAATTTTAAAATCAGGACCTCATCACATGAGCTGTGGGAAGTCAAGGAAATAGTCCTACCACAGCAAATCATATCCAGCAAATCTCTTGGGAAAGTCAGGCGGACAAAAGTCAGCATGCTGCAAGAAGCAAAGACCACTAGCACTGAAGTGATACAGCTATGCCATCAACTCTGCTGGACTAGCCATGTTGTCTGAATGCCCAATCACTGTCTCCCAAAACAGTTACTATACTTTCAACTCAAGAACAGAAAACGGAATGTTGGTGGACAAGAAAATAGATTTAAAGACGGGCTTAAAGCCAACCTTAAAAACTGGCATAGACTGGGAAGCTCTGGTCCTAGAGCACTCTAACTGGAGGTTGGCTGTGACCAGCAGTGCTACAGAATTTGTAGAGGCATGAATGCAGGGCGAAAGGGAGATTGGCAAAAATAATATTATTGCAGTACAGCGCAGCTGCTAAAACAGATGTCTCCTTGAACTTCATTACAAATCAGACATTTGCTATAAACTCCATCCTTCCCCACCACTGGAAATTATGATTTAGAATAATTTCCCACATTTTGGCATTTGTTGCTTGACCACTTAACACTGAATATTTAGGCTAATGCACTGAAATAAGACCAATGATCCATTTTCATTCACTTTAATTGGGTACAATTAGACTTAGGTACATGCGTTATTACTGAACAAAGTCTCTAAAATACTCTTGTGGGTTTTTTGTCATTTTGAAGCCTCATTAGGAAACTATTAATTTTATTGTCTTTCCTTTCCTTCTCTTTTATAGAACTTCCAGACGAGATAAAATCAAGACTTTAATTTAACAAAAGAGCCTTCCAAAAGTAAGACATGAAAACTCCCTATTTAGAGAAGCATCGAGGAAACTGCAGACAATGAGCAACAATTTAGTAGCTTTTTCTGTGTAAGGATGCCCTCTAAAATGCAAAGGTTTAGATTTAAATACAATATAAATACTAAATAGCAATCATAAGAAACATTTTTAAAATGTTAAAGCTTAAAATGTGCCTTTTAAAAAAATTAGACCAATTCTAATCTAATCAAATAAAATATTTTATCAATATACAGATACACTGCTAAACAATTACAGTCTGCTTTCCATATATATGGATTCTGCATCCGTGGATTTTTTTTATTTTGCCATTTTATTTATAAGGGACATCATGTTATTACACCATTGAATATACAAGGACTTGAGCATTCATAGATTTTGATATCCACAAGTAGCCCTGGAACTCAATTCCAGGACATACTAAGACCTAGCTGAATTTAATCTTTTGATGTTCAGGTCTGAGTGATCCACGTTATTAAGAAAGGGTGTTAAGGAACAAGTTAGTATTTCCAGGGGGTAGTATTTCTCAGTGGTGGCTCCCTGGCTCTGGAACTCTCTACCTAGGGAGATCAGACTGGCACCTATCCTGTCCATCTTCTGCAAGAACCTAAAAACATGGATGCTCCGCTGTGCCTTTGACTAGGCAGTTCCAGAAAATGACCCAATGTTACCTAAGTTCTGGCACATTAGCATGGCCCTTCACCCTATATAGCTCCATCTAGGAATTTTTGCATGAACTCAGAGCCCTCTGAACTCAGCATTCTTATTACTTAGCATTTTTATGATGTTATGTTTTATTGTGATATGTTCTTATTTTGTTTTGTTTCGATTTTATCTTATTGCATTATGTTTTAACTCTGTACTCTTGGGCTTGTCCTTCTGTAAGCCACCCTGAGTCCCTCTGGGGAGATGGAGGTGGGGTATAAAATAAAGTTATTATTATTATATTATTAGTGACACTTCCCTTTGCCTATTGCTTCATCAGATTATTTTGTTGTTGTCATGAAAAAAAGAATTAGACAGTGTATGCTAATTATTGAAAAATGAGAAAAATTGAATCAACAGAGTAGAGTAAGCTTTAGAAAAGTGGAGACATGTGGTTGTGTTTGTAGTGATTTTATCTACAAGAAGATTCATGACCAGTGAGCTTTCGCTAAACCAGATCTGCCAGGACAGAGAACAAAGCACTTTGGGTTGAAGGCAAAATACATAGGTTTATTACAGTTTGGCCAAAAGAGATGTAAGTACTCAGTCACCACTCAGAATGTGGATGCATACCTTAACGGTGAAATACAAACTATTTATACACTTTGATAGCTATTCAGACTTTGCTCAACTCCTCCTGATTGTCTGAGAAATTGGCCAGCTAGGATCCATGCAGGCAGGCAGGTAGTCGAAGGGAGGGGGGGCTTTGGGGGCTTCAGCCCCCCCTGAAATTCTCCTGGTGGTCTCCGAAAAGGCCTTACTGGTACATTATTTAAACTGTTATGTTTATTCATATCATGATCCGATCACCATGCTCAATATATCTCATATGCATGGGGGTATTGGGATAACGATACAAAAGGTTTGCTAGGGTAGACCCCCTTTCACTCAGACTCAGCCCCCCCTGAATCAAACTCACCCCCCCCCCCCCCCCCACGAATCAAAATCCTGGCTACGGGCCTGCATGCAGGGATTGGCAAGAGGTTTCCCTGACACCACAGACAGGAACATGGGATCCCCATTGTGGGAAAAAGAACAGCTGACAATTGGGTTAGCTTAAAAGTCCAGTCAATTGCAGAGACATCCCTGTGGTGGGTGCAAAATTGAAGAGGATGATGACATGCAGATGATTCCTTGATTGATTTAAATGCCTAATTCCAAGAAGACAAACTTGCAAGATCCAGAAAACAAAAAGTGATAATATTGGGTAACCTACCCTTTCAGAAGGCTAATGCATTCATCTTGTTTTAGCCTTTATTTCAGTGGGAACTATCAGCCTCCAGCCACATTTAAACAGGTAAACAATATAGACATAACCCTGGTGATAAAGGGATTATCTGTCTCACATATATGCACAAAGGAACTGATATTACGTAGTTTGGGAAATTGCTGGAAGGACATTTTGATAGGTGAGCAATGTCTGTTCCCAGAAACCTATGAAAATAAGGGGCACTGGGGAAATGGATGCCTTTGCCTTCACAGTATATTTAATACAGTTTTATATATTTAAGAATTGATACAGCACAAAATAAATACAGGAAATATAATTTAGTACATTTATTAAAGGGTTCAGATGTAATATAGTTGGGGATACAGTTGCTGCTGGGTTCTCCTGAAGCCTTCCAGTGGCTTTGGTACAGTGGAACTTTGAAAGAGCGGAAAAGGTTTTAAAAATAAAGGAAAAATAATCTGTTTTGCTTGAAGTTTTGTTATTATAACAATTTTAGATATCTTTGGAACTGGGGATATTTCAGAGTAAGAACTTATTCTGTAAATGGCAGTAGGCAGGGCATTAAGGTTTATTCCTCCCATCTGCCATGATAAAGCTCCATTTCACACAGTATGTTTTTAATTGATAGAGGGGCAGCTGTCAGTTGGCAAAATAAAGTTAAAGGGGGAAAGGGGGGGGACTGTTAATTAAAATTAGGACTCAAATAGGTGCAAAAATGTGACCTCCCAAAATGTTATCTTAATTTTAGACCTCTTTGTTTATCATTCACTATTTAAATATGCAGCATAAAGCTAATTGATGTTTTGCTTCAATACTAATACACAAAATTTGCGAGAGTATTAGAACTGAAAACTCAAAATTCCAATTTTTGGATGTATAACCACAAAGGCCCTGTTTGGTAGTTTAGAGAAAGAGAAGACCTGTCTAATTTTTTTAATGACCACTTCAGGCATAATCTGATAAATCTACATCATGCACTGGATAATTTCCTGCCTATGATGTCTATTCATTGCAACTTGCACGTAATCTATCATTCTCCCTTTTAAAAACAATGTTTAGAGTTTTGTATCTTTTTCCTGAAATGAGATATGAATCTGTTCCTGGTGAAAGAGGAGAGAATGAAACACAAGAGAAACTGAATGAAAATATACAAAAAGCTGTAATGTATCAGAATGGAGATCCTCCCACTCCAGTATCATATTCATTAGTACCTCTGTCAGAATGTTCAAGTATGTTTATAATAGCATCCAATGCTAACTACATTTGTCATTATTTTAATTTCATACCTGAGTAGTCAGTACAGTATAAGACATTCAAAACAATGAACTTGATAAGTGTTTTGCTAACATACTCTGCTGACAACATTGTGCATTATCTTTCACTTTGTTTGCCAGCACCTGCACTTGTCTCTTTAACAGCCTTAAACACATTAAAAATTCTTAGAATTGCAGCTTGTTCTGCTCTTACATTTTTCTACAAGGGAAAATGCAATGTTGCTTTATCAAAGATGTGTAATTGAAGCACAGGAGCAGAACATAATCATTCTCATGTATTATCTTGCTGCACTGCAACTATTGAAGAGACAGATGTTTTTTCCATGTTAGAAACTTTCACAGCCTATTTTCTACTGATCAAGGAAATAGGGTTTTTATAAACCAATGCCTCTATTGGTTCTTTTTGGGACAGTGATAGTTATGACCACTGATGGATGGATTATATTGCATCATCATCATCACATTTATATTTATTTATACCTTGCTTTATCTCCTCAAAGGGGACTCAAAGCAGCTTGACATAAAAACATCCATATACAATTTAAAATATATAAAGATGCAAAAATTAAAATAGAATTACAAACAGCACTAAAAAAAATTCCACAGTTAAAATCCACCAAAACAGCTAAAAGAGCTTCCTATTTTTGGGTTATAGTGCTACTTCCCAAACACCTCTACTACAGAACACATATATTTTACAGAGAGCAGCAGTATAAAAAGCAATGGATAAAGGGTCACAGTTTCTTCTGGAACCATGTTAACCAAACTGTAACACCTGCCAAATCCTCTCTTCACTTATCAGCCTTCAGCAATCAGCCAGCTACTTGATAATTAATGGAAATAGAGGGGAAAGCACTTCAAGGGCTTTAAAATATTCTGGCTGATGGTTTAATATAAAATCAAATTAGCTTTTTCTACTGTTAATCATGTTGTCTACACACCTCTATAATAAACTCTATAGCTCAATACTCATACATTTCAGGAACAAAGCAGTTATGTAGCTCTGATGATTTTTTCACTTAGAATTTTCATGTAAATGCACCCCTTTGGATTTCAAAATTGTGATTAGATGCAGGATTTGGGAAAGGCAAATACTTTCCATAAACACTATTTTTTGGTGTGTCCTATGCACATTTTTGTTAGGCGCTTGTACCATGGGTTCATATCAGAATCTTTGAGGGTGCTTCCAGACAGCGTCAAAATGCAAGTTTTAAAACTGGGGCAAAAAATCCTGGGACCTGACTGCAGGTCCACACACAGACCTGCCAGTCCCAGGAAATGCTCCCCCACCATCCTCACAACTTCCTTTGAAGCAGATGAAGATAAAGGGCAGACCGGGGACATCTGGCAGAAAGTTGATTTTTTTTAAACAAATCTCTGTATAAGCACACATGCAAATATTTAAAAGTACATACAAACAGATTTCTTAATCTCTTTCTTCATCCAACTCAAGTCCTATTTAATAGCATGAAGATCAAAAGGAAGGAATGGTTTCAAAGAGTTGCAATTGTTTTCTAATTGTGCTTCCCTTGAGCCACCTGTATGACTGTGGCTCCATTTTTTATAGCTAATCAGCTGTTTGAGGCTTTTAAAACATGCACGTGTGCTGAAACAGTTTACACAGGGGGAAAGGATGGAAAACATGAAAGGAAGGAAAGTCATGTGAAGGTGCACAGTTTTGGGGCAGAATCAAGTTTTCAGTGCACCTTTTTAACACGTGTTTTTCAGCTGTTAACCTAACCCCCCCCCCCACACACACACTGGCTAAACATCATTTAGCCACCCCCAATTCTAGGTTTTATTGCATGTGTAAAAGGGCCCTGAGTACATGGGCATAGATTTGGGTTTTATAGCCTTTTGAGTCAATAATTTGATTTCAAAGCTAACATTTTCAGTTATGAAGTGAAAATGCAAAAAATAGTAATCACCTTGAACAAATTCAGGTGGACACTTGATAGCAATTTTGGAGTACCTAAAGCAGTCCACAACTTAATTCACATTTTGTTTAGATCATATCTTCCTTTATTATGGGATTTCATATGGATGGGAACCAGAACCAGGGCCTTGCAATAAATAGATCAAATCCTTGAATAGAAGACCCAAAGCTAAACAGCTAGTATGGATTCTCCCTAAGAACTCCAGTGATAAAAAGTGTTGTGCCCTCTTCTGATCCATGCAAAACTTATCAGACTTCTAAATATTCCAAATTCCAAATCTGCATTATCTGATATTTATTTTCAGTAAGATGTGAGTATACCCACTTATGGAGTCTGAGTAGCTATCTCATGTATCGACAGAATTGGCTATAGATGTAGCATATACTTGTTATTAAAGTGCCTCTTTTTCCAAAAATAATATGAATTTCTTATTGCACTTTTTAACAGAAAAGTAAGAGGTCTAGTTCTTACTGGAATGGTGTGTCTATGTCTGAGTTTTAGCATTTCTTTGTACTTCTTTATACCAAAACAAACTCACTATCACTGTAGTATAAAAGTAGGTCTTCCAGATGTTGATGGACAATATATGTAGAAAGACACCCACATCTTCCAAACTACTCACCAATGGTTATGCTGTCTAGGGCCTAAAATATCAGGAGGGCCATGCTTTGTCCACTCTTAATGTGTTAATCATTGTAATACTTACACAGTTCCTATGAGGGATAAATACGATGTATTGGAGAATAGAGGAAGAACAAAAATTGAATTGCCCAGTTTCCAGAGGAAATGATTTGTGATCATATGTGTATGTGTGTGTATTGGTGGGTCGGGGGGCTTACTGTCTTGTCTTCTCTGTCTTTGGATTCCAGTTTTGGAAAACAAAGGATGTAGTAAGAGAATATAGAATAATAGAGTCATAGGGTTGGAAGACACCACATGGGCCATTTATTTCAACCCCCTGCCATGCAGGAAAAGCACAGACAAAGTACCCCTGACAGATAGCCATCCAGCCTCTGTTTAAAAGCCTCCAAAGAAGGAGCTTCCATCACACTCTGAGGCAATGAGAGCCTAGCACATACTCAAGAATAATCCAGTGTGATCATTCTTTTGAGAAGGTCTGAAAGCAGAATGCTGAATAAGTTGATGTAGGTCAAATACTGAGGGAGACTGTATAGGTAGATCCAATTAATATATTCATCTTTATTCTCATATTTAGAAACGTTTTGCCAATAGATGGATTCTTAACTTTAATAACTCTGAGACTGTGCTCAAAGAAATGATTCCTTGTGTTCTGACAGTAATGTCCATCAGCATAAGATCCAATGTATTTTCTTCTTCATTTAATCAAATATTCCCTTTAAAATACTTCTTCCATAGCACTGCAACCTGAGGGAATGTGATAGAGTGCCCATATTGTGTGGCCACATGAGCCTTCTTGGAAGACTCCTGAACAGCTAAAATCCTGTGCATGATGACACCTAAATTGCTTCTACCACCAATGGTGTTGATAACATTAAAGAGGTTTTCCTAAAGTTTTGACATTATTGTTCTTAAAACTTTTTTTTTTAAAAAATCTCTATATATAATAGGGATAAACCTGCCATACAAAGTGTGAAGTAGCAACTTCAAGCAACAGTTTTTGGGTCAGCAGCTACAGCCTCTCAATCATTCCCACCTAAACTATTAACTATTCTCTCATTTATAGGAAAAAGTCATTAATGTAATGCCTTCTGTGAGCCCAAGTGACTGCTGCCCTGATTGGGTGGGGATATGTTGCAGCCCAACTAGCTTCTGGAGATGGGCTGAAGTGGTAGCGGTATAACAATTATGACATCAACTTCTAATTATTCCTATTATACTTTTTCAAACATTCCCCTTTCACTTTTGGAAGAGACCTTTGTGATCTGGTTGCTCCCTTGTGCTGATATTTCATCTTTTATCAACTCAGCCCCCATCTACACTGTCATTACAATAGTGTAGATTCATGTAAACCAATTCACTTTTGGATTGTGGTAGACATGGTTTGCTGTTGGCTGAATGCATGTACTGGAGAATGGAGTATGCATGCTTGAAACCAGTGACCTTGTTAAAATCCAGGATAGAATCTGAAAGAACACACACACACACACAATGCTCACAGGCAGATGTACACTGAACCAGAGCCTAGCATACCATTTGTGTGTATAGAAACTGTCTCAAAAGTTATACTGAATGTACATAAACATGGCAAGACCAGGCAAAATTTTGGCTTCCCCAGTAAATCATCCAGACATCACTGAATAGAACAGCTGCAGCAGAGTCCAATAGTTTTCTGAAAATGCATTTTGATGGGGAATCTGTTCAACAAGTACAGAGGTGAAAAAAATACTTTTCATTGTCTATGCTACTGCTATAGGATTGTAACTAGAACTCTGATTCTGACAGTGGAATGAAAATGATGGCAATCAGAGCCTAGCTGAAACGATTCATTCTACAGTCAAAGATGAAGCTCCAATATGCTCCACACTGTAGTATCTTTGAAAGAAACCATTCTCAGAAAGAAATCCCCAATTCATAGATTACAGAAAAAGAAAATCTAAAAACAGACTTGTTTTATGTTCACTCACAGCTGTTTTCCTAGCACATTTGAAATCCTTTCTCTGCAGCAGTATCAATAGTCCATAGCTATAGCTAGCAAATGCTTTCTTCATGTGGAGTAATGCAAGAATATATAACCATTATGTTCTCCTATTTATTAGCTTTCAATTGTGAGCTTCCTGAGTTGTATTATTAATTTTAATACAGTTTTATCCCAAGAATTTTTAACACTTAAACTACATTTTTTCTCCCAATTTGTACTTTTTAAATATATTTATTTTATTTATTTCAAGCATTTGTCCCTGCCCTTCTCTACCCCCATAGGGGGGACTCAGGGCAGCTTACAGCCAGCACAATTCGATGGCACTCCATACCCATTATACATATAGTAATTACATATGAATAATACATTAAATTAGTTTTAAAATTGTTTAAAGCTAAAAAGTACAATGATAAACAGTACAATAACACTGGCTGTCTAGCCTTGTCTAGAAACGAATTCAGCGAACACAACACAAACGGAAACCTATCCATAGTCCATATTCCATAACATTATTGTCATTGTCATTGTCAATTAACAGCAAGCTACCCGAAGGCCTGGTCCCATAACCATGTTTTCAATTTTCTCCTGAAGGTGAGGAGGGATGCTGCTGATCTGATTTCACTGGGGAGGGAGTTTCACAGGCATGGGGCCACCACCGAGAAGGTCCTGTCCCTCATCCCTGCCAAGCGTGTTTGCGCCAAAGGCGGGGCCAAGAGCAGGGCCTCCCCTTAAATGCAGCCAGATTAGAGACTTGGGAGATATACTGATTAATTATATCTGCATATTTCATTAACTGCCATATTTTTTAGTGGTTGAGGTCTAATTGGGCAAGCACTCCTGTCTGCAGTTGTTACCGTTCAATCTATCCCTCACACTTCCTCTTGTAATCAGTGTCAATCCATGTAAGTATTTCATATATCTATAAACTCTTCTAAGCACTCAAAGTGTATAGAAATAGATGGAACAGCTAATGGACTGACCTTTGGAGATAAATTTGAGTGCAGGATTTGAATTATGCCAAATTCATGGTATTGAACAAATAACTCTCTGTGTTGGTGAACTCTTGTCAGGCCTAACCAGCATGGTGAAAAATGAATGCAATTCCCCACTAATTTCCCTTTAAAGATTTAGGATCTGAGGGACATTTCCCATTTATCAGCTACCTGTATCTCTTTGGAAGTCCTGCTTGAAACTCTCTGGTTACCTAAGCTCCCAGGTCATGATCAACACTGTTATCCAAAACTCTCTTAAGTATTAGAATTTCAGGATTTGAGGGAAAGTGCAAGACATTTGAGACTCTTTTACAATAACTTATTAATATAAGGTAGTACATACATAGACAATACATACTATTTTGGGAAGGAAAATGGCCTTTGCATGTTTGAAACCTAGACATGTAACTTTTAAATTGGCATTTCATGTAACACATTAAACATCCTATATTTATTTTAGGAAATATTAGTCTGAGGCTGCCATGTAAGCATATAGTTGTGAGGAATTAAACATTTTACATGATACTATAACATAATTAGCTATTAAGGAATTCTCTTTTGTGTCTAATAGGCATATATGGAGAAAATAATACCTTACTACAGGCATTATAATACTGTGCAGCATCCATTTCTTCTTTCTATAAAATAATAAATAAGAAGTACTTATTTAATGTAGCCTACTTAATACTTCGAAATGAGGTTTTCTCTTCTGCATTTTTACCAGAATTTTAAGGGTATTTACCTTCAGCAGTAAAAAAAAGTTGTCAGGGACAACATTTCTGGAGACTGTGCTAAACAGCTTACTTTTATGTTTCTGAGGGTAGGTTTTGTATTATTCCTGTCTCCTCTATGGTCTTATAACTTCCAATCAGGAATGATAGTTAATTGGCCTTCTTTTATCCATCAGTGGTTGATGAATTTTACTGACCTTGTGCACATGCACAATAAATGCACAATTACATAAGAGTATGACTGGCCATCTGTATAGTGCCACTAAATAACCAATCACCTGAGAGTGTAACTGGCCACTGCTTTTCTGGCTATATTCCATCAGATGATTGCTTTATGTATCATTTAGCATAATTAAGAAATGTTATACCAATCTTGTATGTCTTTTTCTATACTCTCTAGTTACGGCACTTGTTTATTATTGTCTCACATCAGAATGATTTGTTAAGAGATGTTTTGCTTTTTCCGTAAAGTGCTTGGACACCCAAAATCAAACTGTAACCCTGTATTTCCTTCCATAGAGATATTTTACTTGGTACTCCATAGATAAGAGTCACATCTATTTCCATTTCATCTTCCATTACACAGGGAGTTAATCTTTTGCAAAATGTACACAAAATATAGCATCCAGCTGGTAACATAATGCTGAGATTTGTGCTCTAGCAACATCTGGTAAATCGGAATCACGAGACTATTGTGATCCTTATGTGTCCCTTAAACCATTGAATACATAGGGACCATGAATACAAATCAGTTGCAAGTGTGTAGCTCTCTGATCATGAAGTCCAACTATAAGGAAACAATAGCAATAACATTTATTATATAACAAATGCAATAAATATCTGTTCCATCCACAGAACACAGAAACTTTTCTGTAACAAACCATATTATATTATTTTATTTAACTCTCAAGCTGTTCAGCTCTCCAAAACCCAGTTTCTGACAGATAAACTTCCAAGTTATGTGCTTTTCTTTATCCATCTCTCCTTCACAACTCTTAAGAACTATAAGAACTCAATTTAGGTAGTCTCTGGGCCCCTCCAGACAGACCCAAAATTTGGGACCTGTCTCACTTTTACTAGAGGTGTCAAAATGACACCTCTGGTAAAAATGAATTAATGCTGAGTAAACCGGGTTTCCCTGGTTTACTCCACATTAATTAAATACCTCCTTAGATCCAGAACCTTATGAAATATCCAGTTCTAATGAGGTATCGGGCCTGTGGGGACTGACTCCTGGGATTACTTCCACAGCCCTCCTGCTTCTTCAGACTCCAAAAAGCCTTTAGTATGGTGCCCACTCCATTTTCCCCAAGCTCCAAATTTCCCCCTTAAAA
Source organism: Anolis sagrei (assembly GCF_037176765.1). NCBI lineage: Eukaryota > Metazoa > Chordata > Lepidosauria > Squamata > Anolidae > Anolis > Anolis sagrei. Next base: position 39,940,236 of record NC_090025.1, read on the forward strand.
TTTACTGAAAAGAATCCCAGGCATGCCTGAAGCCTCTCCTTGCATCATATTGAGTGCAGGAAATGGCATGTGAGGAAACCAGGGGAGGGGGTGCAGAGGTATTTTCCTCTTCACCCCTCCCATCTCCTCAGGCAGCATTTCCTCCACTCAGGACAACACAGGGAAAGGTTTCATGGCTGTTAGGGACCCCTTTCATTAAGCTTTAGGGGCTACGTTCGAGGCTTGGGGTGGTTTCATGCTATCCTGATTTCAATTGGGATAGCATGTAGCCATCCCTGAGGGTAAACCTGGGGACTAGAACCTGTGCCAAAGCGGGTAACTTTAACCTATTTCAGTAAGGGTTTTAGTTATGTCTGGAAGGACCCTACATTGCAGTATCTGCTACTCTAAACATTTTATTTTTTAAAAAATGTTGTAAAATAAAACAAACAGATAATTGTGAATTTTGTTGCCCCCTTCTTAAGCAGAGGTCTTTAAGTTGTGTTAATGCAACAAAGGATAAAAACAAAGATGTGGAGACTTCATCTCAGGACTTTGTGGCAACAACAATGCAGTTTTCTGGGATCATTGCCTGCTTAATGAGATTCTAAGTACTTTTGAGTTACAAGGATATTTTTGAATAAAAAATGCAGGGAAAAGAAAGCTGTAAAGAAATGTTGTTGATTGTTTGCTTCTGTTAGGACAGTGTTCTAAACATGTGGGTCCTCAGATGTTTTGGCCTTCAACTCCCAGAAATTCCAACAGCTAGTAAACTGATTGGGATTTCTGAGAGTTGTAGGCCAAAACACCCCAGGACCCACAGGTTGAGAACCACTGTACTAGAAGGTGGGATTTATTTTTTGCCCCACATAAACCGGTGCTTCCACTAGGATACATGGAATTGAAGTTGGCAGACATGATGGTTCTTTCAAAATTTTCTTTTCTTTTCTTTCTTTTAAAAGAAGCAGAAAATCTAGGTGGGATCAGTTTAAATGAAAAGCTCAGGGAGAACTGATGTGGGAGAGGAAGTCTGTTTCTAAGCAAAACAAGAGAAGGAATTTCTGGAAAAACACCATCATTTATCTGTCTTTTTTCCTACATATACCTTAATGCAATCTCCCACTTTCCAATCTCTCTATCGACTCTTTATAAATACCTCCAGTTTGCTCCCATATTCCCCATCTTTCACTCAATGAATCAATCAGATAATGCTCTCATTTGGAAATGCTAATGCTCAGCTTTACATGGCAGTTAGTCAAGACACTGTGACAATTCTATTTAGCTTATGGTAAATATTTCAGTTTTAAAAAATCCCTTTCCTTGCGAGCTTAATAAACTGTCACAGCAGCTGCAGCTGTGTAAAATGGATTTGAAATCCTCTTTAAATATTTTCATCTCTGGCTTTATATTGTTCATTGGTTGTTAAAGCTCTTTTGGATTTCTGGCACCTGCACCAAATATCCAGGAATCTCTGTCACAAAAAAAGAGAAAGAAATAAAAATAAAAACCAGCATTTAAATATTCCCAAGTTTTATTGGGAAAAGTGCTTCTAAAGTAAATGGAGGAGTGAATTTCAAGTTTCACCCCAAACTATTTTCTAGCACAGCAGGATTTTTTTCAAAAAGCAGTAAAAAAAATTATGCAATTCATTTAGTACCAGAATTACAGGTCAAGGGCTGCCCATTTCCAACAGGAATTGTGCAGGATAAATGTTCACTGAACAGTCTTTAGGCAGGAATTTGTGGAAGAATGCCAGGGATTAGGTACAGAGCCTGTATAAGTTAATAACAAATAGACTTTTCTTTGCACTTCTCCTGAAGTCAAATTTGAGGTTTTAGAGTATTTTTCTCAGAAAAAGTAAAGAAACACCATCTGTAAATTTAATTGATGAATGTCAAATATTTTCCCCTACCATTGTATGTAGTGCTGGATTTTGTGAATGTTTGGATAATGTATTTTTCATTGCATGTTAGAAATAATGTTACTAACCTATAATATACAGAACTAATGTTTGCACAGAAAAGAGAATTGGATTATCCAAAGGAATGCCTAAATCCATCTGCGCATTTGGCTATAGAGTTCAATTTTGGAACTTCCTAACATACTGAGGGCATTGTCAGGGCATTCACACAACCCTTTCCAAGACATCTCACTTCAAGAACATAAATCATGCTTTCATAATTTTATGAGTTTTCAAATCTAATCTATTAGGTTTTGTTGGAATCCAAATAACAATTACAGCACTATAGTGGATAATTAACATGGCTCAAGAGTTTATGGCTTGAGTTGATACTGACTGTAAGGTTCACCAGTCTCTTTCACTGTCTTATGCTGAATATCCCCAGCTTGTAATATTCCCAAATTTTGGTAATTTCCATTGTGGTGGCTGCTGCTGTTTATAATTATCATTCTATTATGATGGATCAGCATCACAGTGCCTATGGTTGCAAGCCATATCTCCTAGTAGAAATCTCAGAAATGCCTGTACAAGTTGAAGTAAACTATTTTAGTGTTCTAAATATTGTGTATAATTGGTTCTTTGGCAAATGCCTCAGTGATTCAGTCTTCTAGAAGGCCTTTTCTCATTGAGAATTCTGTCCAATGCTTATACAGGCCTTTTCTGCTATTTGCCTCGGTTCTTCTAGTCCTTATCAAATATTTAGTGGAGACCTACTGTCATCTACAATTTTTTTTTCCAAAACTCACTAAATTTAAACCAAAAAATTAGATACATCTGTCACTGTGTAGATATAAAGGCTCTCTTAAAAACATTCTCAGGATGCTTCACTAAAACCTTTCCCTATGTCCTGCTTGTTTGAAGATTCTCTTAGAAGTATCTTGCTTCACATTGTCTAGAGTGGTGTAGAGAAATAGGAATGCTTCTAAGGAGATCTTTCTTCCTTCAGAATGAAACTAGAAGATACAAAATGTATAGTCATATACAGAGGCATCATTATATTTCTCAACCATGAGTATTCAGCCTTTTAGTCAGGTGTTTATGGGCAAACTCCACTTTTTAAAATATAATGCTTGCAAGGTAAAATTAAAGCAAAAGCTAAAATCTTTTGACATAATCAAGTAGTATTGGTAATTTGTCTGCGATGCAATGTCTGTTGGAAAATGTGAGAGACAGCAGTGACCCTCCAAAGCATAGCAGTAAATTAGCAATGTAGAAGGTCAACAACAACCGGTCCTATATATATTCGCACATAAACATAGGCTCTAACGGTGAAAAGAAGTAGCTCCATCTTTTTTGTAAAATGTGAGAGCAATTATACTTACAATGCTTGTTCTTAATCAGATGCATGGCTTAAAAAGAGAAAAGAGAAAGGGAAGAACAAAGAAAGCTTCAGGTTAGAGTGGAGCATGGAAAGTATCCTATGCAATTTCATAAATTTTAGTAAAAAAAATCACCCCCAAAACCTGAGCTGACTTACCCATGGATCAGTGTCAGTAATGTACTATAACTCTTAGCCAAAAAAAGAATTAGACCCTTTTTTGAGTAGAGTGGCAGAATACAAGAGCTTAGTATGTCCCGGAAAAATGCAAAAGAAACATCGACATCCTGTATTTTCTCCACCATGGCATAAGTAAAGGTAAAGGTTTTCCTTGACAGTAAGTCCAGTTGTGTTTGACTTTGTGGGGTGGTGCTCATCTCCATTTCTAAGCTGAAGAGCAAGCATTGTCCGGTAAACACCTCTAAAGTCATGTGACCAGCATGACTGCATGGAGCACCGTTACCTTCCCACAGAAGTGGTAGCTATTAATCTACTCACAATTGCATGTTTTCAAAGTGCCAGGTTAGGCCTAACAGCAGGAGCTCAACCCCCTCCTAGGATTTGAACCACCAACCTTTTGGTCAGCAAATTCATCAGCTCAGCGGTTTAACCCACTGTGCCACCAAGGGGGCCCAATAGCTATCTTGTGCCAACCATAGCATAATTTCAGATCTTTTTGAAGGTGCTTTCCCCTGTCTGTGGAATGAGCATGGACTTATCCACAAGTTATATCCCAATCCATAATTTTGACCTCATAACTGCTCTTGATTTGTAAATCAAGACTTCAACTTCAACTTATACATGGATACATATGATAGCTATGGATAATCAAATGAACAGGACATTGCCATAAATGCATGCTGTGCCTAAGTTTCTATGAAACAACCTAGAAGCTAAGAATATCAACCACAGAAAACGTAAGTGTGAGAGAAGTTTTGTTTAAATGATAAATATGGAAGTTCATAACCAATTCATTACTGGCCCAGCAATAAACAGTCAGTTGAAATGTCAAGAATTATGACTCAGGATTGTCATTGTCTATAGATTTGTTCTGTTGATGCTGATGCATCGAAAGACAAGGAAGGAGAAATGTAACTTTCATCTTATGTTCAATATGCCAAAAACAGGAATTTTGATTTGACAGTTTTAGGTTTGCAGCATTTCCAGTACACTAATTTTAAGGATTTTTAAAGGCCTTATTTTAAAGAAGTAAGCCTCACTAAACCAAGACAGTTTGGGTGTGGGTGTGCAAGTGCATGTTGGAGAGAGAAAAGGGGAATTATTATTTGTTTGGGTAGGTTTGAGTCTGTTTGGGGCTGAAATGCAATTATTTGACAGCCAGGATTTTGAATGTTGTTTGGCAGGTGAATGTATAAGACCTCATTTAAGACATTGGTTTCAGCAAACCAAGTTGTTGCTATTTTTTTCTCCAATAAGAAGGTGTCAACTGTATCTCTTTTCTTCAGTTTCTCATGGACACTTTTTTTTGTGTACAGCACTGCAGAGAACAACAGAAGGCTAGTGGGGGCATTTGTTGTGAAGGTGTTGCGATTTAGCACCATTCTTGGGCACACTGACCACTAAATGTGGAATGAAATCAGCTGAAGAGGAACCAATTCAAATGTTGAATTTATCTCATGTGAAGCCCTGGAATTGGGTCAAGGCCTGGGTGGTGCTTATATGCACCGGAGAGGACAGTTCTGACCTGGTTTTAGGATCAGTAGTATCTGTAGTTTTATTTCCCCCTCAACTCCCTGCCTCAGTGTGCAGGTACACATCAGCGGAGTGCTTGTCTGTTAATCAGTTTTGCCATGCAGTGTAGTTTATATGTACATACACTGATATACATATTGGCTCTATCTCAGAACATTCTCTGATTTTGCTTTTTCCCTGTTTAAAGCTTTTAATTACATTGCTATGTGCTATCATTCTATGCATTAAGTGGTATGCTCCTTGCTGTAATGTGACTAGCTCCCCACCATGTAAATTGTTATCAATTTATAATACTCTGCCTCCTCCTCTGTGGCCCCAATCAGAACAGAATGGGGACAGGTGGTTTACAGTATCATTATACGTCTAATCCATGTGTTGCATTCTTGTAAACATTACAGTCTTGGCAGGAACTGAGTCTCTATAATCTCAGCAGAATCTTTGACAAATGCAGTGCGTATATAGTAAGATGCTGAGTTCCTTGACAGGAATTAATACTCAAAAGATGAGAGCGATTTTTTCAGCAATCTTTGAATTAGGTCAAAGAAATAATCTCTCTTTAAGAAATGACTGAGATTTATTTAGATGAAAATATACAAACACCTCAATAAAATAGTGAGTTTGAGAAATCAGTATTTTTCCTTTTAAAATCTGTTTCATGATGTTATATGCTTATTTGGGTGAGGTGAAGGATAAATATAAGGTGTGAGTGATATTCAACTGTTGTAAAACAGTTTATAAAACAAAGTTAGTTTGATTTATTTTTTCTTTATACATGCTCTAAGCAACAATTTATGGGTATTTTTGTATATGCTTTGTTTTCAAAACTTCAAATTTTGTAAACAATATGCAAAATGCAGAAAATAATATTTCTATCCAAGATATTATTTTCTGAACAGAAAATGCTATTTTCTAGCCAATGACACAGTTAATTTTATGCAGAGGAAGTCTCAAATTGTCAATAGGTTTCAAACACTCTGTGGTTTTCATAAGAAGAAAGTTACTAAAATTATGTGCTGCTTGCTTTGAGAATTCAAGGTACAGCTATACTGTATGCCTAATGCAGTTTGACACTACTTTAACTGCCATGGCTCAAAGCTATGGAGTAATGGGAGCAGTATTTGGATAAGGTGTCAGCATTCTTTGGGAGAGAAGGCAAAAGAGATTTCCCATGGTTCCATAGAATTGAGCAGAACAGTTAAAGATACGTCAATTGCATTAATTCTACAGTGTAGATAACCCCCATTGACATCTTTAATCATCACAGCATACCAAATTTAAATGTCTTTTTCCTTCCTCATATCACCACTGATTTTCATCAGCTATACATATGGGCCCCACACACAATTTTATGTGATGTAAATCCTCACCTAATTTATTTCTGCCAGAAAGTTTGAATAAGTTTGAATTCTTTTATTCTAGCTTTGCAAAACTTCAAAGTTTTCAACATTACATTTTTAGGGCTCTTGATATGTGAGGACTTCCTTAGGAGTATTATTTTGTAGAAAAAATGTGTACGGCTTTGGAAACTTTTAACAAAAATGTACCAAATACATAAATAATATGCACATTTTCTGCACAGAAAAAGTATATTTATTCCTTCTTTGCAAATTGGTGTTTTATGAGCAGAGAAACCATCTATGTTTCACTACAAGAGTTTTCCCCAATAATATCCTGAAATGAAGAGAACCATATGAATATTTTCTTTTTCTTCAGCAAGGTCCCTTGAATGTTAGGACCACCACTTCCTCCCCCTCACCTCTCTTTTGAGATTGCAAATGTTAACATGTACTCTTTACATCTCTAGTTCTGAGCATCCGTGCAGCCCTAAACTTCTTTTTTTAAGTTGAGGAATATCTTTCTATCTCACATGGCAAGCCAGTTTTGAAATCAAAGAGAGTTTCAAAAGTAGTTTGTGATGTGACAAGGAGAGCTGTTCAAAGAGCCCTTCTGCTTGCCTAAATTAATTCTTTGACTCCTGGCATTGTACTGTGACACATGTAAGAATGATTTTCTTGGCTCTTTGTCTGTTCCAATATATTAAATTCAATCTAAAGTATTGCTGTTTTTATTTGTCCTACTGTTGGAGTAAGCACAGCTATCAACTTTGCCAATCTCACCTTACATAACCCTTTGGCAAAATGATGGTAGACAATAGTGCAAAGCTTTTATGAAGACTTGTTTGGCATAGAAGCACAATGTAAAAGAACAGTAAAGTGGGTCATTCTGTACAAGTGCCCAGAACATTCTGGTTAGATTGAAGGGAGCCAAAGAGCCCGGGCTAGCTATAAACAAAGAAGAATTGAAGTGGAGGGAAATATAAAAAGCCAGGGAAGAATGTTTGTAGCATCAATGAATGATTACTTGCACAGAACATGCAGTGTGGTTGGATGGGAAGATGCAGCTCATGAACAGTTGTGAAGTGGTAATATTTTAGAAGCAATATTTAAGAAGAAATCCATGGAAGTCCAGAACTGTAGGCAGTAATGTAGATCGGTATCATCAAGTTTTAGTACTTTTCATCTATCTTAATAGAAGGCTTTTTCCAAGACTAATGGGTCTTAATTGCTTGAGTCAAGCACACATTTTGCATTATGTTAGAGTTAGATCACAACAATGCATACTTTCTCATTGAATTGAAAAGTGTGTGAGACACATATTCATAGATAAAAATGGATATTTATTAAATGAACCTTCTCTGCACCAATGCTACATAGTGTACTGTATGCTGAAGCACATGCCTATTTACATGCTATTCAGTATATCAAGGAAAAGTAACTATAGACCCCATAGATAAGTTATTGGCTGTGGCCGGTCATTTCCAGAAATGTGCTACTTCTCCTCTCCCCAAGCCATGATCCCTAAAGGAGGAATCCACTCAAATCCAGCCTCAAATATTATCACCCTTGAGTCACTGGACCCTAAATGAATGTCTCCCTTTAGCCATTGCTCGGTGTTATGGAATACAGTAATAGGATCTGAAGTTGGATAAGGCACCAATATTCTTTGACAGAGAAGACTAAAGACTTCATAAAAGTGCAACTCTCATAATTCCATAGCATTGAACAATGGCAGTTAAAGTGGTGTCAAACTGCATTCTTTCTACAATGCAGATACAGCCCAGATATCAATAGTTTCAGGAGCTATCCAGTGTGCTGAAGCTGCTATGAATTCTTCCAAAAACATGTCTAAAGGGGTTCTCAGTACTTCTAAGCGGAATATGTTTGCATGTGTGGGCTGTAAAGGGTGAATGTTTCTGTTCTGGAACTGAAGAAAGCAGGATATAAATGATTAAGGATAATACTATCCAATGGGATTGGTGGAGATAGTTAATTCAAGGACCAAAGGAAATCTGTTAGATCGGTTGAAATTTAATCCAGCTCCAAGGAACTAAGAAGATAGGTAGCATGTGTTTTTGTGGGCCCCCACCTTTATATTCTCAGTGCAAAAGGAATCAGCTTGGTCCATGGCCTATAAAACATGAAAGGAGATTGATCAGGAAATACAGGAGAGACATGCTAAAGTGCAGTCCAATAATTGGAGGAAAAGAGCCTGAGCTTCTAGCTATCTGAAGGTGATTATTAACCTTAAAGGCCTGTCAGGATTCTATGTCTTGACAGGTGGCGGCAGCATTATTAAATCAAGAAGAAAAAAGGGTAAAAACTAAATGCAGTAAGGACTAAAGTTTCTGAGCAGGACTGGCAGAACAGAATGGTGACATTATCACTCTAATAGCCAGTAGAGACAATTTTGTCCCTTTTCTTCACTGCATCTTTGAGCTTAATTTAACCTACTTTTTATTTTTAAGTGATTGCATTTTCCATATACATTGATTGATTTTGTCTACAACACAATGAATCCTGAAGAGGAATTCCACATCCAGGACAATAGCAATGTACAAAGAATCCTCAGAAAAGCTTAGGATTTTGTAAAGCTTTAGTTTTATTTTATGGATTTGTAACTTGAACACATATTTGTGGACAAATAGTCATGCCTATGGAGACTGGTAAAACACACATCCTGTTGAGATTTTATGGGGCTAAAAGATTGGCATAATTTATTTTTCGGCCAAGAAAAGCCAAGAAAAACCAACAACACATGAATTTCAACTACAACTTTCAAGCAAATTAAATCAGTTTTGCTTACTAGGCAGCATTTGATTCTGAATGATTCTAACTTCTCATTTAGTGTTCAAATAATACACATTTAAATCATCTGTGAAACTCTTCAGGTTCAAAAGCTTTTTAAAATTCTTTTCTACTACTAAATACTGTACTTATGAATATGACAAATGCACATTATTTTATTGAGAAAGCCATAATTTAAAAAATGCTTCAACACTGTAATGCTTTTCTGCAGTGTTCATAATGAAGGTTGGGTCTGGGAGATAATGCACCATTATTGGCTGGCTTCTACTTAATTTGTACATTTGACAGCTCAAGACTTGACCTATTTACATTAAAAAGTTTCCCCATAAGTAGACCAAATATTAGCACATACTCCAGATCAAGCATAAAAAGAATTGTGCTGCTAATTATGCCATAACCCTCCAAATACATTCTTAAATATAACTCTCTCTGTGTTATATTTCAGAACTTTTCACAGATTCTTCAAACCAAAAATAATAGTGAATATACTTTTTCACATTTGGAGTGAAAACAGAATTTTCACTATTTTCTCGTTACTACTAAATGTAGTTCTTGTGATTTGTTGCCCAGGGGAAGGTTCTCTCTGGTGTCAAAGTCCTTACTCAGCTACATTACCTGGGAGAAAGTGGAGCAGATTCCTAGCCTTCTCCCTAATGGTGAAGCAACGGGGGCAGTGATTTCTTCATGCTCCTCCCTGCTTGTAGTCTGAGACTATTGTGTGAACAGCAGATAAGTAAAACCATGGATATGGGATCTCCTGATATGGGAGTCTTACTGTATGTATGTGGGGGGCAGTTGAATGTGAATTCCTACTTTAACAGTTGCAAACCCCCAATCCACCAACTCCCATTCAGTAGAGAACTTCTTTATGTTTTAGGAATGGACTGAATGGAGGTTGCTTGACCACAAATATTCTCTAAATCTGCCCTGTGATTATCTGGGGTGCCAACTAGAACTTCTGGGTGGCAAGTCAATTATCAGGACCTGAGATCATTAGAAAATATGCCAAAGATCAGCAGAAACCTCTGGCACTTTCTCATCTGTCAATAAACTGGACACAATGACCTAAATCTTATTGTTAGTTTCAATTAGAGTAGATCCATTGAATCAGTGGGATTTATCTATATGTTAACTCAAAATTCAACAATTGAATCAATAGCTAGGACTAACCCAAAATATTCTTGCAAAAGAGATCTCTCTTCTAAGTGACAATCTAGGATATCTTTAAACAATTAAAATATTGCATGTATTTCTTCACTTGATGAGTCAGTTTGCAAAATGAATTTCTCCAGAGTTCATTAATTCCAAAGGTGTGTTGCAACAAATACCATGATGTTTTTGCCTTGGTTACTAAGTTTTATGTCTACTGATTTAATAACAATCTCTAAGGGTATTCGTACAAACAACTTTCACATCTTTACAGGTGGTAGGGTGGAGTCACATATATTACATGAGTTTCATCAGCACATGTCTCAAGATGTTATGAGGTGCTGCTTATTTATTTATTAACTTTATTTTTATCCCAAATTTTTACCTGAAATAGAATTCAAGGCACTTAAAATAAATATGACACAACACAAATTAAAACAATGCATATACATTAAAATATAAATATTTTAAACACAACCAAACTCTTGTGTCATTAACTGCCCTGGGTCACTTTGGGGAGAGCGGGCGGGTTATAAATAAAGTTTTGCTATTATTATTACAACTGTTAAAACAAAAATTACTCCAAAATCCCAATCGTACCATACCCAGCAGCCCATCTTTCATCATTCTATAAATGTCCAATGACAGAGATACATTTTCACTTGCCTACAAAGGACAGGCAGGGACTTTCCTTAGACCATTCTGGTTTCTCTAATGTATGGAAACACTTTCAGTTTTAATGGGTTTCTTAAACCCATCACTTTATAGAATCTTGAAACATGGCTCATTCATTAATGGTTTCCATCAAATGCTCTCTAGTTTTCAATGTTTCAATGTGTACATATTGTTTTTGAAAATATGGAGGGGTTAAGATTGGTTACAACTAAATGATCAGGCCTAGAACATATATAAATATAATATAATATAATATAATATATAAATACTCTATGTCTGATTGTATGTCTTTCATGCCTCATTAGAAAGCACATTCATGAAATCAATTTCAGCTTGTTTGAAAGAATATGCAGCTAATTTAACTAAGACAAAGACTGGATGCTGTATTAATGTCACTACCATCGTAGTCAAATCTCAGCACAATACGAAAATACAGCATTCTGGAGTATTAGGTAAAGAACGATCTCACTGACCTGGAGGCAGATTTTCATCATGCTCCCACTAATAGGGATTTCTTGTCACCAATCTGCCATGATGATATCACTGGAGAATGATATAGCCAATAGCATGTTTGCTATATTTGTGGTCACAAATTCAGATGACTGTTTTTTGACCTTGTCAAAATTTATTCTTCTCCCAAATTCCAGCTTGTGACAAATGAGGCATGTTGATAATTGCTGGTGCAAATAAAATGAAAATATAAGCTGGAAATACAAATGAAATAGACAGAAGGTGAATTCAATGTATGCTGAACAAAATTTGCTTTTGGTAGTCTCTGACTGAAGCCCAGAATGGTATTGTTGATCTATTTATTGTTATTTTAAATATTCAACAGTTTAATATTTGGTCTATGAACCATCCCATGAGAATTAATACTGGTATAGACATAAATCCAATAGACACATCGATATTATTACATTGTTGCCACCACCATTTTATATTGTCAGATCATTAACCCATTTAACCCTATGCTGTGTACTCTGATAATATGCCCTCTCCCAACCTTATTAAATGAAATATTTAAACCTCAGCTGTCAATAATTGGATTTTGAATTTTTACATACAAACCATATAGTATTACTGAGCTGTGGCTTCACAGTGCTTCTTGAAGAAGCATGGTTTCAAATGATGGTGGGGGACAGGGAAGTAATGTCGATCATTGATCCTATGATGCCTTCTGTTGTCTACTTTCTGCTGTTCTTACAATGCTAAAAGCAACTTCCTACATGATATCTGAATAAAAAAGTAGAATCTAATGCATTAAAATGGGATGAGTATAACCTTTAAACTTTCCTACTGTGGTACTGTTTTTAATTAAATTACAGGCTTTACCATAGATAGCACCAAAGAGTCTCAGCTCCAGCTTTCATTCTTCAATGGGTATAAGACATTGATGGATAAACTCAATTAAAGCCTGGACATTCGAGAAGTTATGCACAGGGCTGCACTGATCTCCACCAATCTACTTTTTAAAATTGCTATAAATATTTTAAAATAAAACCCTCATAAATTATGCTGAGGATACATGTTACTGAGATTGAATGGAAATTGAATTCAATTACTCTAAGTGAGCTTACTTTTGGCTAGGAAATGACTTTTGTTTTCCTGACAATTATTAGTTATAGCATCTTACAGACAGATTATTAAAAACGGATATGAAATAGGACATAATGCTGCTGTTCCATTCCTGTCCTTCAAAACAGAAACCAAAGGAGACAAAATACCTGGTCACCTACATAGGTTTTTAAACTTAATAACATGAATTTAGCTGAAATATCTATTTTTTAAATTATGATGACCATTTGGCTAATAATTGAAAGTGAACTGAAGTTGACCAGAAATGTTGGTCCCAGATGTCTGGAAGGTGACCTGGGAGCAACTATGTTGCATGCAAGATCTCTGGTGACATTCATGGTGGTTGGAAAAAGAAATCAGTGTTGTGTGTTCAGCTGCCAAGAGGAGGAAGAGGAGAGAAGTGTTTCCAACTCCACAGCTTGGGGATGAGCTCTGACAAGGCCCTTCTAGACAGGCCAAAAATCTAAGAGGAATTGGGATTTTAAATCCCGTTTTTACAGGGTTGGTCTCAGACACTCACCCCTGCTGATCCGAGTTGGCATAAGCAATGCCCCCCCCCCCAATTAACCTCCATTTCCCCTGCATTTGCCAGAAGAAAGCCCTGTTTGAGAACTGTAGGCTTTTCCCCTCACTCTCCCCTCCCTTTGAATAGCTGAAGGAGGGCTTTGGGTATGGGATAGGGATTTCTTCTCCAAGGACCCCCGTTGGTTCTTCCAGGGAGAAGGAAGAGAAGAAAAAGCTGCAGGCCTGCACTGGAAGAAGGCTCTGGTAACTTGAGAGGGAAATGGAGACCATGGAGGTAGTCCAGATGGGGGGAGGGAAGGAAAACACATGTTATCCATACCTGCAGGGATACACAGGTATAGAAAGTTGTGCATTTCTCAGGAAGAATCGGGTTGAAAGGGCACATTTTAGGTAAGTGTTTTGCAGTCTTTAACCAGATTTCTACTGATTCCTCCTGCCTTTTGGCTACACATTGTTTAGCCACCCCCCTTTTAGCCCAATTTAAACTGGGTTATAATGCATATGTAGAAGTATCCTTAATTTCTATGAAACAACAACAACAACAACAACAACAACAACAACAACAAAGAATTTGCTGATGAATATAATGCACAGCAGCAAAAAGTGCCCTTTTTGAAATTAATTCCAAAAAGCTATTGCTGTGCACTTAGAATCCCTTCTTTAAAAATAAAAAAGGTGTTAGATCACCAAATCTTTCAGCAAATGAGAATTACATCAAGTAACCCTTTCCTCAAGGAGCCTTGAAAGAAAAGGCAGTGTGCCCAAAAGAGAAGCAAGGCTTCAAGTTATAGATGAGGCTTATGTTATTTGGAATGATATTTATGGCAAAGATGACATTCATGTGTTGCTAGTACCATCTTAGTGCACACAGAAAGTAGCAAACCCTATTTTCAAACTTCATTTTAACATCAAACAAGATGTGTTCACCTTTTTTTAGATGTTTCCAGGCACAATTCTGAGTGTTCATTATGACCTATAAAATCCTAGGTCTGGAGTATCTGATGGATCATATCCCCCAGTAAAAGAACAACATTATGGCCATGGGGCATTTTATATCATTATGACAACATAACAGCAGTAACTGGTGGGATCACAAGCCTAAAAAAGTTACAGAAAATGAACACATCAAACAACTCTGGGACTTCCCAATTCAGACTGACAAAGTTTTTTTTGAGCACAATACTCCTGACCTCATAATTGTGTTAAAAAACCAAGTATGGATCATCAATGTTGCAATCCCAGGTGATAGCAGAATTGAAGAGAAACAATTGGAAAAGCTGACATGATATGATTTAAAGACTCTGTCGCAAGCCAGTCAAGGTGGTCCCAGTGGTGATTGGCACACTGGGCGCAGTGCCTAAAGACCTTGGCCTGCACTTAAACACAATCAGTACTGACAAAATTACCATCTGTCAGTTGCAAAAGGCCACCCTACTGGGATCTGCACACATTATTAACTGTTACATCACATAGTTCTAGACATTTGGGAAGTGCCTGATATGTGATCCAATACAACAACCAGCATAGTGATCTTGTTTGCTGTGTACTAATCTTGTTGTGTTTCAAATAACAAAGTAAACTAACAACAACAACAACAACAATCAGAATAGGCGGTTAGGAGGGCTTTAAACATACTGTAAAAATCATCTTCCCTTCTTGAGCATCAGAAGTTACTTCTTTGCCAGAGATATAATTGAGGGTGGGACTTGAGAAGGGGTGAGGGAGGAGAGTCCCTTTTCCTTAACCTCTCAATGGGGAGGCTAAAGAAAACAGACATGGGAAGGGGGTGGAGTCCCTTTTCCTTAACTTCACAAAGGGAGGCTAAGGAAAACGGACATGGGGGGGGGGGGGGGAAGAGAGAGTTCTTTTTCAGAGCCTGAATGAGGCCTGCTAGGAAGCTGCAGCTCCTAAATTAGGTGGAGCCTGATATAGGGTAACAGACATGTTTTGGCATGCAATTCTAATGTATGGTTGAATGTAATGCACACCTGTATTTTGGCTTAGCAATTAAGCCAAAAAAAGATATGCATTACATTCAAGTTAATACTGTGCCATGGTGGCCAGTTCTTCAGCCTCTATGCATGGCTGACCCAGGTGGAGCACCAAGGTCCATTTGGCATCATGGAGGGTTTCTCGATGGAAGTCAAAGAGAGAAGTTGGGCAGTTGTCAAAGTGGGAGGCTGTTGATCATGAGTGGCAATGACTTCTGTTCCTCCCTCCCAACAAAGATTGGAACTCAATGAAAAAGTGAATTCCCAGGTCCCCCTATTTTTTCCATTAGGTTCCAAACCACTGGTCTTACTCCTCTATATATTTGAATTATAACAACCTTGTTCTTATATCTTTATATAAAGTTAGTGGGAAGATTATAATTAAATGGGATTGTCTAGGATGTGGAATATGTATGTATGTACTTCTTGCCTATTGGTTTTCCCTCGTGCCTCCTACTACCAAAAATGAGGAAACAAGTGCTCTTGAAGTACCATATATCTAGCTCGGGGGCACAGCTGTTGTTGAAATGTCTCAAGTTATCCCAAGAAGTTTGTGATAGTCTAGTTTGTCCTAAGACTCGGCAATACAACTTCACATTTCACCATAATGCTTTTTTTTTTTATTGTGGAAGGCAGCAAGCTAGAAGTCAGATGAGAGCAGCAGGGAGTTCCCTATTCTTCTGTGAACGGGTCCTTTGGGTGGAAATGCTACCTTGTATAAGTAAATAGCAACATTCTCTATCCCCAATAATGAATCATAATTAGCAAATGTTACTTATTGCACCAAAATCCCAACAGCTTAACTCGTCATTATATTATTTGTAAAAGAACAGTTGCTATGTCTGAATTGCTCCCTAAAGTAACACATTGTGGATAGAGACAGCGAATAACTTCCAGTATTTGAATGTACCATATTTGTACTGTCTTAATTTTTTGTTCTAGAATGTATTGGATCTCATTAAAACAACATTTCAGCATAGCTGAAGGAGACTGGTTTCACAATGAAACTGAAGTCCTATGTAAGTGCACATTCTGACCATGATCAATACTAATTCGTCCTGCTGTGTACATGTATGGAAGGAGAGGGGAGATTATATGTAGATTCAAGTGTTCTGCTTCTGACCTAAAATGTTATAGTTCATCCACTGATGCATCAAGTGCAGATGCTGACAGTGTAGAACAATCTTTGACCTTCTGTTCTTTCTGTTGCTTAGACTAGCCATCCACTGCAAAATGGTTAATAGCATTAACTTTTGTGTAGCATGCTGTCATTTCTTTGGCAGCCAGACAGATTCTTTCTGCCTGTGAAGAAGTTGAACACTTTTCCAGTGTAAGTGCTTGTTGCTAAAGCCAAGCCAAGGAATGGGTTTGAATGAATCAAAACCTTCCAAAATCTATGATTATGGTAGACTTTTTTTTGTTTTGACATTTAGTCTTGTGGCAACAGCCAAAATTCAGAAGCACCTGTCATATTTACTATCCTGCATCTAAGATAACTTCTCATCACACTTCTCACTTGGTATTCCTCTTGTTCCCACATAAGCACTTCCTGTCATTTGATTATCTTTACTGTTCTCTCAAGTTCCTACTTGGCTTACATAATGTTCCTCTTTTTAAAAATGTAACACTTTACGCTGTAGCAGCTGTGTTAACGGTTCTTTCAACAATTCTTAAAAGATCATAAATGACTATATGTTAAAACATTAAGTAATGTTCTGGAAAAAGTAGTGGGAGTGAAAACACTCACTTTTTTCATGTCAGGAGCAACTTGAAACATTGCAAGTTGCTTCTGGTGTGAGAGAATTGGCTGTCTGCAAGGATATTGCCCAGGGGACTCCCAGATGTTTTGATGGGTTTTTTTTTACCATCCTTGTGGGAGGCTTCTCTCATGTCCCCACATGGGGAGCTGGAGCTGACAGAGGGACATCCGGTGACATATGCACTCTCCCCAGATTCAAACCTCTGATCTTCACTCTTCAGTCCTGCCGGCACAAGGGTATAACCCATTGCGCCACCGGGGGCTCCTAAAACACTCACTGCTCTCAATAAAGTTACAGTTATTTATTTAAATATTTATTTCTTCTTCTATATGCAAAGCTCTCAGGAGATACACAATAATATCAGTTTCAAATAATTAAAAACATATTGAGTTGAAATTTTATACTGTAACCTAGAATTGTGGATCCATAAGTGTTCTATATTCAGTAAAACTATGTAGTCATGATTGTAAATGGCCCTCAGCTCAACCGTAATAAACAGTGGCTGCATTTATCTATTGAATTCTATTCAGTTTCCAATTGAGGTATGAAAAGAATATTCAGTTTCCAATTGAGGTATGAAAAGAATAATGTTTCCTGTCCCCTCCCACCAATAAGTGAGGCCACAACTGGGAATGTCAATAGATGTATTGCTTGTGGTTGTTGTAGTCCCAATTTCTCATGGGAGTGGACTGGAAATATCCTCTGCACATCATCATAAGTAGCTGAACAACCTACTTTTCTCAATGCAGTTGCTATTAAGGTAGGATTGGGAGTCAAGCCAGAAGATGTTACTTAGCAAGGCAGTCATAACTGAAGAGTCAATGTAGCACATTGATGAGCAATTTTAAAACACTGAAAGCATGATAAATCATGTGTCACTTAAGCCCAGAAAAGTCAAAATGAGTTTAAACAATTAAAATAATGTAAACCATGGCACAGGTAAAAATAGAATAAAATAAATTATGCTCCCAATTTGGATGTGATGCTTACAGGCCAATGAGACCTATAAGAATAAAACTATTTGGTTAGATACATGTATGAGACAGACAGACAATCCAGATACCCCATTTTATTATTTGTATGCTGCTGGAATCAACAATCCACGTGCTCTAGATGAGTGGTTCTCAACCTGTGGGTCCCCAGATGTTTTGGCCTTCAACTTCCAGAAATCCTAATACCTGGTAAACTGGCTGGGATTTCTGGGAGTTCTAGGCCCAAACTCCTTGGGACCCACAGGTTGAGAAACACTGCTCTAGATTATTCTTAAATTGTAGGTCTCGACCTCAAATGGAGTCCGCTTAGCTCAATGATAGGATCACAAAAAATTTGATAATAGTAAAGTATTTGTGAATGTCACTCATTTGCAGAAATCTTTTAGCAATAAAGTACAAGAGCAGAGAGCCATATGTACAGGAGTATTTGTAAATATGTATCTTTTATAGAAATACATTTTAATATGTGTATTTATGGGGTTTTTTTTTACAATGTTTATGTTTTATTATTCTGTAACCATGAGGAAAAACGGGTAAGAAATAATTTTATTATTATTAATTTTGTCGAAACTCACTTAGGAATATGTCCATAACATAGGGTAAGAGAATGGACATTTTTGATTTTGTTCCCTTACTGCAAGGGTGAAAGTGAGGAGAAATGGAGGAGAGCATTGCTTCTCAACATGAATTCTTCCCCATAATGAAATTTTCCTTCATTCCCTACATTTTTAACATTGTAGAGTGTGAGGTACTGAAAACTCTTATATTTGCTGTCTTTGATTTCACTGGATAAATGTTGGTTTGTTTTTTTGAAGTTTTCAGTAACAACAACAACAGAGCAACAACAACAACAACAACTTTATTTGTATTCCAGCCTTTCTCCCCAAGGGAACTCAGGGCAGATTCCACAATAACAATGGCAAACATTCAATGCCTTTGTAAAACAAACAAATACTGCCATAAAATCCTGGAGAAATCCCACATATGGAAATAACATTAAAATCTAGCAAGAAATTAAAGCCTAACACCAGTAAATTAAACCTAACATCAATAAATTAAACTACACATAGTCAGACAAAATTATATAATAACATACAATCTAAACAAACATCCACATTAGTTTACAACAGCCAACTAGAGCTCACAAAACGGTGTGGGTTAGTTGTATAGTGAAATGATGGTCACTGGGCTGATGTGAACTAGGAGAGTCCAAAAATGAAATAGTTGTCAACCAGTTCCTGCAATACTAAGCCTTGAAGGCTGAAACTATTGTTGGAGGGTTAGAATTCATATTTTGAGGAATATGCCCCCTTTTTACCCTTATCCATAACTACACCTCAATCTTGTTGAATGTCATATTGTTCATCCTGTTGTAGTCACTCCTTGATTATATGAGACTGGCATTTCAATTTATGTAATCAGTTGTTATCAGGATTGTATTTTATATAATCTTTCATGTTATCTTATCCACTACCAAGAATGGCAGTGTCTTAAAGAGCAGATATTACAAACAGGTGAGGATAATTTCCCTTGGCTTTCCAGACTACATTTCTCCAGACTGGCAACTTGTGTCTGCTGAGATATTGTTAGACCACAGCTTCCATCATACTAGCTATACTGGTAAGGGCTGATGAAAATTATATTTACAATACTAAGAGTAATAATTAACAGATATAATCTTTATATATTAAACATTGTAGTTTATACCCTGTGTTAATATAGTGCTACTCAACATGTTTTCATTTTCCATGCTAGTCGCTTCTGGTGTGAGAGAATTGGCCGTCTGCAAGGATGTTGCCCAGGGGACGCCTGGATGATTTGATGTTTTTATCATCCTTGTGGGAGGCTTCTCTCATGTCCCCGCATGAGGAGCTGGAGTTGATAGAGGGAGCTCATCCGCCTCTCCCCAGATTCGAACCTGTGACCTGATGGTCTTCAGTCCTGCCGGCACAGGGGTTTAACCCACTGCGCCACTCCTGACACGACAAAAAAAAAATCCATGCTTAAAAGATATGTTCACCATGATGTCATTTTGCAGGCAAAACTATAACATCATATCACTACAAAAGAAAGACAGTTAAGTTTGAGAAGGCAATGTTAATGTTTATATAGGCGTATTTCTTATGAGAAAAGGCAACTTATAAATAAAAGTCTGTATCAAGGATAATGTAACCTCCCAACTATTGCTGGATTGCAACTCACAGTTTTCCTCACCATTGACTCTGCTGACTGATAGGAACTGAAATTCAACGGGCTCTGGAGGACTTTGTCATTTCTATTCTAAAATAAATCTTTTTTAAAAAACAAAAACAGAAAAGATGCAACATAAATGGTCAGTTATGAGGATTTGGGGGGGGGGGGGTGTGCAAACATTTGTTCTTGTTTGTCTCATGTGATAACACTGTACTGAGCCTGTTCTTCTGAGATTTACTTACAACTCAAGTACAAAGGCAGGCTTACATCCTATGAGGAGAAAAACACTTAACAAAACCATTAACGGCCTGTATTGCTCTAACAATGTCTGTTA